>NC_088204.1:26329943-28729943 GCF_037126465.1 Ornithodoros turicata | reverse complement strand
TTCGTAACTTACTAGTTTCATCCCGTCTATCCCGACCAAATCCTGGGTGTTCCCCTTGTGGTAACAAACGCTGCCAAACATGTCATTTCATTAGCCCATGTACATTTATCTCGAGCACCTCAAACTCTTTTATTTTCGAAATCCGACAGGGATTGCACTGCAACTCTTTTAACGTATGTTACCTCATTATGTGCACGAAATGTTGTATTCAGTATATTGGAGAAACCTCGAACACCATGAGGGAAAGGTTTTACGGCCATAAATCCGATATTGTTAATAACCATCCTACACCCGTTTCTACACATTTTAACCTTCCTGGACACGCTTTAGGTACAGACCTCAAAATCGTTATCCTTGAATCGGGTTATAACAGTGACATGAAGCGCAAAAATCGCGAATCCTTTTTAATTGCAAAATTCCAGTCTCTGAAGCCTCATGGTTTGAACATCCACGCAGGCCCACTACAATTATTGAACCCGTAAATATAATTTTTCAAATAAAACAAGATAATGATAAACACACACACACTACTCTCCAACTTCCACATTCTTCTTCGTTTGTCTCTCTCCTGAGACCACCTCCGTCTTCACTTTCTCACGGTCCACTGGTCACCTTTGTACTCCGCACCCGTGTCCTCATTCCGTCGCCATAACCCCCCTTTTTATCCTTAATTCCTCGAACGTCACCAACAAGTGTTCTCGTTTCCTGTGTATAAGCCCTTGGGCTCGCGTTGTTTCGCGTCTGATACCCCTGCTTTTGTATTTATGTTCTTGTGATTTTTATCTGTTGTTTGCATCCTTTCCATCAACCTGTTACCCTCTCATGCCAGAACTCCCCCTTCAACTGTATATATGTGCCTGTACCATGTTTACATTTTTGTAACCTGAAGAAGTGCAGTCTCGTGCACGAAAGTCTTGTTTACCATGTGTAAATAAATAAGTTGTTCCTACCGTTTAATATCACTCTTTGATTTACTCACCACCGGCAACTTGACATCGCCTATTTTTTCTGCCTTCGTATCCTAATGTTTTTTCTTCGAATTGCCCCATGAAAAGATTCGCATAGTTGGGAGACACGCGTGACCCCATCGCTGCACCTTGAATTTGGACAAAATGTTTTTCGTTAAATATAAAGTTGTTGTACATGAGCACGAGCTCAAGGAGCGAGAGGACAGCTGATGTCTGGAGAACTTCAGACGGGAAAGATTCAAGAGAAACTTTCACCGCATCGAGACCCTCATCGTGTGGTATGTTTGTATAAAGGGATGTAACATCCATAGTAGCCAAGACGACGTTGCTCAAATCGCTGTCCTGCTTATTAATCGAATCAACTTTGAGGAGAAAGTCATTGGTGTCTTTTACGTAAGAGGGCAGAAGCGGAGGAACGTGTTTGATACAATGGTCTAAAAGGAGAGAAATGTTTTCGGTGGGTGTGTTTATTCCTGATATTATAGGCCTGCCGGGGTTATTTTTCTTGTGTACCTTAATAGGTAATATGAACCTGGAATAGCATTTTTGGGTCTAATGAACTCCGCAATGTTACGTGGAATAGAGTCGTTAGTGATTGGCGCGCTGATCTTTTGGTTAATTTTGCGACAAAATAGTGGGGTGGGGTCAGAGTCAAGAGGCTTGTAGAACCTAGCATCACTGAGGTGCTCATTTGCTTTGCTGACGTAGTCTGAAGTATTAAGGTACACAAGAAAAATAACCCCGGCAGGCCTATAGTATCAGGAATAAACACACCCACCGAAAAAAATTTTAGAAAACGAAACTACCCTCCCAACCTTATAAGCAATGCTCTCTCCGCGTGCAAATCTCTAGATCGGGATAAATTACTTTCACATGAACCGCGGCAGCAACAAAACCACTTATCCTTCGTTACCGCCTATAACAAAGCAATGAGTGGCGCAGGGCCCATCTTCACCCGCCATCTCAACATACTTCACAGCGACGAAAAACTTAAAATAATTTTTCCTGCTCCCCCCAATATCACATTCCGTCGATCACGTAACATTCGTAACTTACTAGTTTCATCCCGTCTATCCCGACCAAATCCTGGGTGTTCCCCTTGTGGTAACAAACGCTGCCAAACATGTCATTTCATTAGCCCATGTACATTTATATCGAGCACCTCAAACGCTTTTATTTTCGAAATCCGACAGGGATTGCACTGCAACTCTTTTAACGTATGTTACCTCATTATGTGCACTAAATGTTGTATTCAGTATATTGGAGAAACCTCGAACACCATGAGGGAAAGGTTTTACGGCCATAAATCCGATATTGTTAATAACCATCCTACACCCGTTTCTACACATTTTAACCTTCCTGGACATGCTTTAGGTACAGACCTCAAAATCGTTATCATTGAATCGGGTTATAACAGTGACATGAAGCGCAAAAATCGCGAATCCTTTTTAATTGCAAAATTCCAGTCTCTGAAGCCTCATGGTTTGAACATCCACGCAGGCCCACTACAATTATTGAACCCGTAAATATAATTTTTCAAATAAAAAAGATGATAAACACACACACACACAACTCTCCAATTTCCACATTTTCTTCGTTTGTCTCTCTCCTGAGACCACCTCCGTCTTCACTTTCTCACGGTCCACTGGTCACCTTTGTACTCCGCACCTGTGTCCTCATTCCGTCGCCATAACCCCCCCTTTCTATCCTTAATTCCTCGAACGTCACCAACAAGTGTTCTCGTTTCCTGTGTATAAGCCCTTGGGCTCGCGTTATGTTTCGCTTCTGATACCCCTGCTTTTGTATTTGTTCTTTTGATTTTTATCTGTGTTTGCATCCTTTCCATCAACCTGTTACCCTCTCATGCCAGAACTCCCCCTTCAACTGTATATATGTGCCTGTACCATGTTTATATTTTTGTAACCTGAAGAAGTGCAGTCTCGTGCATGAAAGTCTTGTTTACCATGTGTAAATAAATAAGTTGTTCCTACCGTTTAATATCACTTTACAAGAAGCCAAGGAGGCTGGTGAACCACTGCCCCTCTAGCAAATAATTCACTAAATAGACCATGGAAAGCAATGTCCAGCGCCGAAAAAGGAAGCGCTGCGATAGCCCGTGTGCCACAACCCTAATGAACAACACAGTGAAGTTTTCTTGAAACATACAGGTAAGAGCCAGCACTTTTGGGCGGGACCCGCTTGAGCATTTTACACATGCGGTACGCCACCATTGAGACTTCTAGACTTTTTATTTAGTATGCAATCCGAAAGATGTGTAAACTGTTGTAGACTTCACCTAAAAGCTGGCCTACATTCATGTAATTGTAATTTGTGTTGGTTTGGTGCCACCGTTGGTGGTGAAATATTCTCTTATTTGGTGGCTTTCCTTACCAATGCTAGTTGCGAACCAATAATTTAATACGAATGCTTTTCTTTTTTTAGACCTTCTTTAATATCTTTAAGCCCACTGGCGTGCTTTCTGAAACCTCTCAGATTGCTAATATTACCGGGGTGGAGTTAGAAATTAGTATCAATTACGCTTTCCTCTAATCGCTACAATTTGTTGAACAAACAGTTTGTTGTCTTTCGCGGAGGCTACTTTTTCTAACTGCCTGTGGTTGCGACACAGCAACCCAAGTGGAGCAACTAACGGTGTTGTAGATGCCACAGCAGCTCTACAACTGTGCAACTCTCCCCAGCCTACACCTGGACACGAGCCGCTCATCAGATCTGGTACCTCTCTGTGGAGTGACGAGACTGCTGCATAATTTGAAATGCATCTTCAAGGTATTAGAGGCTGCTTAAGTGGCAAGGTAACGCAAGCAGATGTGGATTCTTGTGTCATAACTACGGAAACTGCCGTCCTCATCGTGTGACTGACGGGCTGTTTTGCAAAGGGTTTCACATTCTTTAGTTGTCTTTCCCTACCATCTGCAATTCCTGGTGATTTCATCAACGACCAGTTTTACTACCCTTTTTGCAAAGCTGCTTAGCCAGAGAAACAAAATTGAGATATAAGTTGCGTGTAAAAGAGTCAGTGGTAATGAGGCAGATGTGCCTCGACGCGTGATAACAACAAATTGTCACCCACTCAAAAGCTTCGCCTTTTTCATTTCATTTTTTTTTCTCATTTTCTACATAACACCTCATGTTGCACTTTTAGGTGTTCTGTTCGCCATCACTCTCTGTTGTCCAGTTACACAATTGTCCATAGCTCCTTGCTCTAGCTGGGTGCAACATGCCTGTTACACCTCCATTATTATGCGAAATATTCGTAATAATGGCGTCATTTTATACATCAGTTCATGTTTCAGGCAGCAGGCTCCCCGGACTTGGTGCAGGATTCACAAATTCGAACTTACGAAAGGACAAATTTCTACCCGGACTTGATTTAGATATGGTCATCGGTAAAATCGAAATATAATTTGAATCATGTTTTTGTCGCGAAATCCGCATTACTGCTGTATACTCGAAGATCGTTATTCGCGAGAACGGATTCATTGTCAGATAAAAGTTATCATGATACTCATATTACAGCTATGTAAAAGAGGAACTATCACTGTATTGATAACATGGCTTCTCCGTGAAGGAAGCCCTGCAGCAACACGCTGCGATGCACAAATTATCCGTTTTTCGTAGAAAAAAAAAGGAAACAGGACCAAAATTGCTAATTTATGAGACGCCTCGTGCTCAATATCATTTTACGTTTATTCACCCGGAGGGAACTTCGATGTCCCTAACTCAGTGAAATCATTTTATCTGAAAACGCCTCTCTGGAACAGCGCAGAGCTCGGACTTGATGGAATACCGCAAGAAGGGACCGCGCTGAGGTTCATCTGCCAGTTGGAGTAAAACAGCTTCACCATGTCGTCGTAAGGCAGCTTACACTCGCCGTTCAGGCAGACCTGTGTCGAGTAATAAGGGAAATACGATTACGATGTAATATTAAAGTGTTAAATATTGCACGTCGGAGAGCCTCGAAAGTAAAAGTTAGGCGGTCGGGTGTACTTTTGAGAGTAATGTAAACAGGTGGCACTCGCTTCGGCCATCGGGAACGGGTGGTTAGAGTTACATCGATGGCCTCGGTGGCTCGGTAGCGTGTCCGCCTACTGATCCCAAGATCGCGGCTTCGAAACCGGCCGAGGACGGCGGCAACTAGGTGGAAGGGTACAAGTTGCTTAAACACGCCGTCTTCCGCGAGGGATCTTAAATGTGGTATGTCGTGCGTCGAGATTTCGGCGCACGTTAAAGAACCCCCAGGTGGGCAAAGTTAATCCAGAGACCCGACCACTGTGACGTCGCTCATGGTCATAGTTGTCTCGCAACGTAAAGCCCCAAATTATTATTATAGTTACACCCATTGCATGGCCCGTTATGAGGTAATGTGTCTTACTTCATGACAAAATTGGTCTTCTTGAATCATACGAAATACGGATGTAAAAGAGAGGATCACCGCGTAGAAATGCTTTGCACAGAAGCAGAATGCGTAGGTGGGCGACGTTTGAGCGAGTGGCGGCGGAAGGTCACGTGGAACGTGATGTCCTCCCGTCAGGGTGAGAAACTCACCTCTGAAAGCCCAGTGCGAAGCCAGTAAAGTATTAAGTGAAAAAAAAAATAGCCTAGGCTCTTTGGCTGCACGTTGAACATATGTTTATAAGTCCCAAACGTCGCCACACCAGCATTGGACAGCTGTTTCGGCCTTATTGGGCCTTCATCAGCAATGCGTAGGTGGGCGACGTTTGAGCGAGTGGCTGCGGAAGGTCACGTGGAACGTGATGTCCTCCCGTCAGGGTGAGAAACTCACCTCTGAAAGCCCAGTGCGAAGCCAGTAAAGTATTAAGTGAAAAAAAAATAGCCTAGGCTCTTTGGCTGCATGTTGAACATATGTTTATAAGTCCCAAACGTCGCCACACCAGCATTGTACAGCTGTTTCGGCCTTATTGGGCCTTCATCAGCAATGCGTAGGTGGGCGACGTTTGAGCGAGTGGCGGCTGAAGGTCACGTGGAACGTGATGTCCTCCCGTCAGGGTGAGAAACTCACCTCTGAAAGCCCAATGCGAAGCCAGTAAAGTATTAAGTGAAAAAAAAAAAAGCCTAGGCTCTTTGGCTGCACGTTGAACATATGTTTATAAGTCCCAAACGTCGCCACACCAGCATTGGACAGCTCTTTCGGCCTTATTGGGCCTTCATCAGCAATGCGTAGGTGGGCGACGTCGCCCACCTACGCATTGCTGATGAAGGCCCAATAAGGTCGAAACAGCTGTCCAATGCTGGTGTGGCAACGTTTGGGACTTATAAACATATATTATATATATATATATAATGTCGTACAAAGTCCCAAACGTTGCCACACCAGCATTGGACAGCTGTTTCGACCTTATTGGGCCTTCATCAGCAATGCGTAGGTGGGCGACGTCGCCCACCTACGCATTGCTGATGAAGGCCCAATAAGGCCGAAAGAGCTGTCCAATGCTGGTGTGGCGACGTTTGGGACTTATAAACATATGTTCAACGTGCAGCCAAAGAGCCTAGGCTTTTTTTTTTCACTTAATACTTTACTGGCTTCGCATTGGGCTTTCAGAGGTGAGTTTCTCACCCTGACGGGAGGACATCACGTTCCACGTGACCTTCAGCCGCCACTCGCTCAAACGTCGCCCACCTACGCATTGCTGATGAAGGCCCAATAAGGCCGAAACAGCTGTACAATGCTGGTGTGGCGACGTTTGGGACTTATAAACATATGTTCAACATGCAGCCAAAGAGCCTAGGCTATTTTTTTTTCACTTAATACTTTACTGGCTTCGCACTGGGCTTTCAGAGGTGAGTTTCTCACCCTGACGGGAGGACATCACGTTCCACGTGACCTTCCGCAGCCACTCGCTCAAACGTCGCCCACCTACGCATTGCTGATGAAGGCCCAATAAGGCCGAAACAGCTGTCCAATGCTGGTGTGGCGACGTTTGGGACTTATAAACATATGTTCAACGTGCAGCCAAAGAGCCTAGGCTATTTTTTTTTTTCACTTAATACTTTACTGGCTTCGCACTGGGCTTTCAGAGGTGAGTTTCTCACCCTGACGGGAGGACATCACGTTCCACGTGACCTTCCGCCGCCACTCGCTCAAACGTCGCCCACCTACGCATTGCTGATGAAGGCCCAATAAGGCGGAAACAGCTGTACAATGCTGGTGTGGCGACGTTTGGGAATTATAAACATATATATAGATATATATAAAATGTGCCGCATGTGCGCTTTTTCATGGCAAAGCCATGAAAAAGCCTGTTTCTCTGCGTGCAGCCTTAGAAGCCACCTTAATCTGTAATTTTGAATTTCAAACACGTCTAGTGTCATTTACTCGTTTCTTTAATGACATTTTTCTCTCATTATAATTCACTGGCTTGCACTGTGGCATTGAGGAGTGCTCAGTCACCCTCCCAGGTGTGTATATCGCTCGCTGAGCGACCCCTGGTTTGCCAATTCCGAACGATGCTCAGCTACCCAGAGCTGACGAGCCGCAAACACGGCGAAACACGTGTCCTCTGGTGATGTCGCATCGTTCCATGAGTATATATATATATATATATATATTCTCACAGAACAAGATCGCTGAACCTTGTCTGGGACGATTCCAACGACATCCAGCGACAACCAACTTGGCATCAACCCGTGACGACGCCGACTGCTAGTGAGGTGGCGTAATGTGAACCGTCCATAGCAGACGAAATTTCGATGTCAAATAAGATCGGGTCTGGGTGTTGTGTACTACCGCCAGGGTTTGTTTTTCAGGACCTCGGCTAACGTCCAAAAAACTGGTGTGATAAGCACTCGACTATTTCGTGAAGGCGGGGCTTGACCATATTTCAATGAAGAGAAAAGTAAACATATTTACCTTTCTCTCTGATCCGATACAGTCAGGCTGACCCTGAAAGAAACAGGCGCAGAAATGGTAATTTTTTTTTTCGCTCAGCGAGAGTAAAGATCCACATAAATCTACGTAACAGATCCACCATAATCTTTCGTGATAACCGATAGTAAGCATACCATAGAACCTCGTTCAGCTTGTTTCACAACGCTACAGGTGGGTCTGTACATTGAGAAAAGAGCCAAAGAACACACAGCAACGCAGGACAGGGGCGAACAAACAATTGGGGTTGACCTATTTTGTACCTGTGCGGACCTTTGTTAAAACATTTGTTAGTTCGAGCTTGTCCTGTGTAGTCTGTGTCTCTGTGTGTCTTTTCGCAACCTACTTGTCAAACCAGCTAACCCAACTGCCAACTCTACGTTAAAGGGACGGTCTCGTACCCCCTGCCCCTTTCATAAAGTGTACGATTCGATTGGACTTTGTTGAAAATGGAATACTGCTAATTTACCCGACAAAACACGCCACAGTTATTAAATAACCGAATTAAATTGATAAAGATTACAGAGCATGCCCCGATCTGTGTTGGCAACAATAAGAACGGCCACGTCGCCCTGCGGGTAAGCCTGTGATAGGATACAGAAATGGTCTGCTTTTGCGCGTGCTAGTGCATCGGCAACTTTCGTACATTTTCTTTCAGTTCACAGGTGAAAAACGCGTATTCCAAGTGGTGGCAAGCATCGTGGTTTAGAACAACTATGTTAATCCTAAGAGACAAGTTAAAAGTCGCAGAACAACCCCATCCACAATCACAAATCTGAAATCGCTGGCCATCGGCGCGCGCGGTCGCAATATGGCTCCGACCAAAAATATATTACACACGCTTCCATTACACTCCCCGTTGTACACTGATCATGCTTCGAAATGAAGTGTCGCTGACGACGTACATGGAGAAGGAGTATGTGTTTAAACGTGTCTAAAAACCGCATTAAATACTCGCGGAAAGAAAGCACGTGACTTAGCTTCCACTTATCCGATTGTGCGCCGCATATTATGGAAGACCCCACAGTCAATGCTCGGACTACATTCTCCGCTGGCGGAGGTATACGCCTGAGTGTCCCCATTTCGAGAGCAAAGGGGATTACTCAAACCAAGGCGCTTCTGCAAGTTACAATTACCA
This sequence comes from Ornithodoros turicata, assembly GCF_037126465.1. Lineage (NCBI taxonomy): Eukaryota > Metazoa > Arthropoda > Arachnida > Ixodida > Argasidae > Ornithodoros > Ornithodoros turicata. The sequence continues at coordinate 28,720,933 of NC_088204.1, read as the reverse complement.
TGACAACGACGACGCACCCGCGGGCCGACGTCATACGTGACGTATGCATGAGAGAGGCGCAGCTTTCGTCGTCTGTTCTCGCGGCACGTTTCGACAAATTCCTCGAAAACGACTTGGTTATTCCGAATGAAACTTTGACGGTTATATGTGTACAGTACTCGTGAAACTAGTTTTGGCTAAGTTTCGGAATCACCCCGGCTGTACGAGACCGTCCCTTTAAGGCGCGGGCTTGTGTGTTTCCATGTGATATTCTATTTCTCACCTTTGGCAACGGTCATAACATCTCCCTAGTCTCTGTATCGTGCCAGCAAACGAATCATAGCAGTTTCTTTTTAGTCTGAGTCTGAGGTTGGGCGATCGGATTATAGACGTTCCACGTTGCACAGGTTTTTATTTCTTTTTCTGCCCAGTGTTCGTTATTTTTGTTGCGCCGTAGATGGACGGTATAGCGAGTATCACGAATAAGATGCCAAAGTATAAGAGTATATAAGTATTCCTCGATTTTTGCGAAGTGCCTTCTGTGCGAGGGCTGCTCCACAGGGCATTCCATGACCGAATTTAAATTGACACAAACATTCACGTAACAATTCATATAACATTTCTTCTTGCAAATGTGTGGTCGCAGTCTCAAAATGAATTGTCTCACATATTTGCGTCGCGCTGAAATAATACGTAGCTGCACGAGTAACAATAATTTGTTAGAGACTGTGACGCAACTATGCCCCAAGTGACGAAGCAAGTGCAGCTTGGCATCGTGCAGCTGACGTTGCCCCACACCATACAATATCGAAGGTGATTGTAAAAGAACATGGTCAACCCAACATCTCTCAGTCAGAAACTGGTGGAGATCTGTGTTGTAGTCGTGCATGCGGTGGAATAAACGGATGTACATGCGTTGTGCTTTGTCACCAAGCGACCACTTGTCGATAGATTTCCGGCTGTTGCTTCGATTGTGCTTTATAGGAACATGTTCCTATGTTCCCCCCCTCCCCTCGAAAGCTCCTGGGGGCACCAAGGAAGAACCGCGAGCACCAGGAACTGCGTTTCCTGACCTCAAAAAATTGTTCTCGTCGACCTTAGTCGATAATTTAGTGTTGTGTTGCTCTGCGCGCACATTTCGCATGGTATACCACCTGCGGTTCCCAAGCTATTCTAGTCGTCCTGTATGGACCAACACTTCCTAGGCAGTAGAATGCCTGCGCAATACGTCCCACAGGGAGCCTTACAAAAATGCCAAATGAGTACCTATAGAGAGCCAAATGTATTTTTATTGAGTCTATAGAAACTCAATAGAAAATCAGCTCCTAATGAGTTTCCTCCATAGAAAGTCAAGAGAATTTCTTATGATTTTCCTAATTGTATTTCTAATGAGGAATCTCAAGAGATTCTCTATTGACTTCCAATTGAAATGCAAAGGTCATGCGTTCCATCGCTTATACATAGTCTGACTAGTCTGACTTGTCGATTACGCTATTTCTTTGCGATCCTATGAACAGATATACGCATGTGAAAACTAACGTTCCTACCGAGAAAAATTTCCATAAGGACAGAGAGACAGATAAAATCTGACAACTTAGGTTTTTTGTAAGCGGTAATTGGATTCATGTAGCCGAATGTGCCGTCCACAAGACAACACTTGCTGGGCAGTTGTTTATATACTGTCAGAATGGGTTGCACATCATGCCTGCAATTAGCAAGCGACATTGACACAGTCAAAACTTGAAAGACAAGGTCAATGTGCACTGCTTAGGGAAATGACCGCTATTCTTGTTGTGCATGACAATGCACTGCAATGAACTGCGATAATAAAATCAAAAATAGTTTTCAAACAGTTAATTATAAATTAAAAAGTACTTAAAGACTCTTTATCGGAACTGAAAATACAAATATTTTTAACTATATTTTATTTAATTGTTTTGGAGAGATACGAAACCCGTCCCAATCGGACGGCTGCATGTGCGTGGCTGAATCAGTCCTCTCCGGCGCCATCTTTGGTTTGGTGTTTGGTGAGCCATAGCCTCCTATATTGCCTCCTAGAATGCCTGTTCAACGGCGCCGAGATCAAAGAGCACCGCCCGTCCAATCCGTTTCCGGCGCCCACCGCAAGAGGCGCTGCATTCCTAGGATACTGCGCTGCCATTGCCATGCTTTTCTATGAGTAAAGTTGCATCGCGAAACTAATCGTATGTGGCATATTCTCGACATTTTAATCCTGGAACGCGACCTAGAGCTTATGATAATTCGTTGAGAAGTTTATAATAGAGAAAAATGCGTGCTACGTTATTTTCGAGAGTGTTTAGTGATGAAACGCGCAAACGTCGGAGCCGCAAAAAATATGCATTTTCCAGCAGTAACATGTTTTTAAGTCGAATTGTAGCAGACGTTATGAAGCAGAGAAGTTATGTGAACATGTTATATTGTGACTAAGGAGTGAAAAGGGCTGATGATGACGGTTTTTAGTATAGATGCCCCAAGACCTGAGCGAGCTTCACCAGTGCACAGATGATCATAGTACAGCCGTGTAAATTATACGCACGAATGTGCGACGCAAATATGACAGTAAAAATACCAAGAAACAAAACGCAAACAAATTATTTATTCGGGTACATATATTCGGGTTATACTCTGCCACGTTCGCTATCGCATTTCTTTATAGTTTTAGTGGCTTCCGTGAGAGCGGCTTGGAGGTGAAAATTTTTGCCATGTCATACTTGTCTGACTCCTAGAGCAAAATTTGTAAACAGTGGGCGGAAAAACTTGGTCAGTAACACTTCCAGAAACTGCCGGTGATGTCCAGGAACCGAGCATTTTAATATTTGCCGCTCGCTTAATATTGCAGTAGCGTGCTCCACAGCTGCTTTAAGGGGATGTTTCAAGTTCCTCCTCTTTGCTAGCATCACTTGAACGTAGATTTTCAAGCAATGCAGCACCACAAGTAGCTGTTGAGACGGATAGAAGAGTCCACCTCTATCTTGATGTTTAATGAGCGCGTCAGACGGGGCCAATGAGTCAGGCTTTTGCACGAGTCCAGTACACTGCTCACAAGCGATGGTTTCGCTAATAAACCTGGCCAAGTAGCCACCCACCATGGCTAGCGCTGCAACTTCAGGAGTAGGAGCCAGCGCCTCTGTTCGTTCGAGGTGGTAAATCAGTGCTCTAGTTGCATCGGTAGGGAACTGTTCTACCTCCGCCCTGTCTGTGGCTTGTACCTTTGACATTGGCACGCCTCCCGAGGAGCAAGGATGGTTCTCCTCAGCAACTACATTGCTGTCCCGTGATGTAGAGGCAATACCCGTCTTCAAAGTCTTTTCGATGCCAGAAAGCACAGCTCGGACATCTGTTTGGTCATTACTCCCAGCTGTCTTTCTCAACCACCCGAAGAAAGACTCAATAGGGTCAGACGACATCTTTCTGGTTAATACAAAGCCGAAATTCATAACCCGAAGCAAGTACCTCGTGCAGTCCACATTGGAACGTGTTGTAAGCAGAAGCCCTTCATATGTCTCCTTTGTGAGAAAGTTTTTTATATGGCACTGGCTCTTGAGCTCGCCCAAGTAATCCAGGAAAGTACTTCCAAGCCACTCCAGTCGCTCGTCTGTTTCGCACAAGTACTGCTTAGTGTCAGCGTAGTTCTGGTGGATATGCTGAGTGCAATTGCTCACATCCATCAGCACAGACCACCGATGCATAGTATCCATGAACTCTACCGATTCTCCGACTTGCGAGAAGCTCGCATCACAGGTGTGGCCGGCTTGCTGCTCCAGCAGTTTGAGTGCCGCTGTCACAGGGGGCGATAACACCTGCACTGCCCTCATCACGTTCATTTTCTCCAGGTTAGTGGGGAAAACGTGCTTCCTAGTCAGGAACCTCACGGGCTTCACAATGGTGCCTTGTTGCATTTTGTACAGCTTCTTGAGGTGATCTGCCGTAATAGCGCCGTTTTCCCCAAGATCCCGGTGGAGAAACTGTGACCGCCTCGTTCTTTATTAGATGGCATTGGTCAAATGCCAGAAAGAGCTTGCGGTCAGGGTCTTCAGGATGTGGTATGTGGTGCCTGATAGTTCCGTTACACAGTAGTTGGAACGCCATGACGTTGATTTTATGATTATCGGTCACGACTCGTACCACAAGAAAGCCAAGTGCTTCTACTTCCCTGAAGACATGGCGCAAAAGAGTGTGAAGGTCTTGACCACCACAGTTCTTTGTGAAGAAGTAGGCTACGGGTATTCTGAAGCGGGATGAAAGCCCACTGAGGACGAAGCACAGGAGCGAATTGGCGAGAACAGGGTCTCCTGTGCCTTCCGTGGGAAGGACTCCTCCATAGTCGACTTCGCCGACGAAAGCGCCTCTCTGTTTTATATACTGGAGCCGCTGTTTCACTCTCATCTCGTCAATGATTAAAGAGCAAGTCCTTGCCTGCGGAGAAGTGTGGATGGTAAGCTCAGCAGAGAGTCTTTCCTTCACGAGTTCTGTCACACCAGAGTTTCCACGGGAAGACCCAAGAAATCGCTCTAGCGTGCTTCGGCTAGGCAAGATCAGTAACGCTTCCTTTCGAATGTGTTCGTAAGCCTTGGGCGAAATGTTTCTCAGCACAACTGCATGACGTACTGTCAGTTCGGACCAGACCGGCTTTTTTCTCCCGAAGTTCTTTACTTGTTCCAGTAAAATTGAAGCTGCTAGATCTTTTTCGTGTGCCTTTTCGACGACATGTGTAAAGGCAGAGACGTCAGAGTCTTTTTTCACGGAGTCCAGCTCTTCCTTCAGGCTGCTTACATCCTGCTTGAGTGCTTGAATCTGGGCACGGAATTCACGCTCTTTGCGCTTCCGCTTTCGTTTCTCGATTATTGCAACCGATGAGATATCACTTACTTGGACGCCCCGGTGTACCTTCACCCAGGAAGGCGCTGCTTGGTACGTGCTACTGCATGAGGGTCGTGTTAGCTCATTTGTTCCTTCCCCGGCGTTGTCACTGACACATAGGTCGTCGTGAGCGGGCTCAAAGGATTCCTTTGGGCTGCCGGAAAGTGCTCGCCGTTTTCCTGCTGATGTCGATTCTGGAACGCTTCCTTTGCGCTTCCTTGCCACCGCGTCCCCTCTCTTGGACTTCGTCGAAGGCTGCAGGTACACAGGGTATTCCTCGAACACACTGGGCACAGCACCTTTCTTCAACCTTCGTGTTTTGCATCCTTCCTTGAAGTCGGAAGGAAGGAAGTGCCGACTACAGACAGTGGGGTAGCAGGATGACGTATTGGGAGTCCAATCGTCTCTTGATATCACCTTTAGCCACTTCTCGCGCAGCTCTGCATCACTTGGGATTTCATGAAATGAAACTCCTGGCAGTCGTTTTTTACCTGATGAGTTGCAGCGAGGCACGCAGCAGTAAGCCATGACATGGAGAAACGAGCATACCGCACCGACTAATGCAACGCGTTCCGCCAGCAAGTAGACGCTACCCGAGCGTCTCGGCGTCGCGATCGCCGGCATTGGGAAATTTTACGTCACAAAAACAACGGTATTTAAGCGGTGGTGTGATGTTTTTAGGGTGATGGACGTGCTATTCATCGATGTAAAGCTTTTGCTTGAGTTGAGTTATCAGTATTTATTTTTATTTTTTTGCTAGAAAATTCAGTTCAACCTGTAACTTTGTTTTTATCGTGTCCGTCAGATTTGCTTATCTCGTGATATCGAGTACATTAAAAACTTAATCGAAACGCAAAATAGAAAAATCAACAAATATATATATATAATGGAAAGCGAAATAGGGACAAACAGACGGAAGACTACGCCCTCTCCTACCAAAGTGTCGTTTTGGCTTATAACGATTTTTAGATATACGCATCCCACGACTATAGAGCCTGGTTTTTAACTGTTCATCTTACACGTATTAACAAGTTCGTCATCCCTTGTGCGCAGGCTTCATGCGCCACAGTAATTACCTTGTATAGACGCACAAAATACAGCAAAATACGAACAATGTGATTGTGACAAGACATCACTTCGTCGCGTTAAATCAGGCTTGTCATCGAGATCGACAATGAGCTGCTCAGAATAAGATAGGATTGGAAAGACGATGTCATCAGGGGGATGGGGGAGGCTCTATTATAGTACTTCAACGTATATTTTTACTAATACTTACGCCTTACCTTTCTTTTTAAAATATTGGGACATTATCGGTAGTTATGTCTTACTGACGGTAGCTCACACTCGCACGGCATTTTTGTCTCCTAATTGCTTTAAATGTATTACTTTCTTGGTGATGCTTTGTATGCCGGAAGTATTTTAAATAAAAATAAATAAATAAATCTCGGGGTGGCGGAAAGCAAAAAGTACAAGAATAAAATAAAACCGTTTGCAATGCATGTATGTGTGCTGTGACGCGTGGCCAAGAAAGCTTGGCCACGAACAGGTGCGCTATCATTCGTACATCGCACATATACTCTGACAGAGAAGCGCATTTGCATGGTGAAGCCGTTCTCATTAAGTTAAGTCTTGTGAAAGGAAGTAGTTGATTTTCGAGATTTAAAATAATCTAGCCCAATAGTTGTGGGGGATGAGCAACCGCGGTATTTTGATCACCCGTTTTTTCTTTCTCTGCCCCCACCTTTTTTCTTTTTTTTGTCCGGTGCACAATAACAGTACTTCGACGTAGCGGAAGATGCTGGTACAAGCGGTCATGACAGCAAGCAGGTTGTTTCTTTGAAATAATCAGCTTTGCTATATTTCTTGAAAAAAAAAATCAAGCAAAGTTACAACATCCTTTCGTAATTCCTGTTGTAGTTCGTTACAATAATGTGTACACATGTACGCATGCAACAACAGCTGTCAAACATGTAGGCCATGTATTTGCGCATACAGTGGAACGCAAGAGGCAACTGCTATTTTACATAATGTGGTGGAAAATACAGATATGACACAATAAGAGCGCCGGCAGCTTTGGGTTCATCACTTTTCAATTAGCTTTTGCTCTGCTCAGAATCAATATCCTGAGCAGTCCACTTCAATATGGAGCAATCTATTAATATTAATTGATTTCCCAATCATCCATCCCAGTAGTGGCAGACGTCAACGCATATTACTACCAATTGCGCGAGCGCTCCATAGCATTTGCATTGAGAGGAACCCTAGGATGCGAGCGCCCCAAGCGGCGCGGTGCAGAGGAGGATAGGGGAGGAGGTTGAACGGAGGAGTTGAACGGGCGCTCCGGGCCGAATGAGCAGGCATTCTCAAATATAGGAGGCAATGGGTGAGCTCGGAGGGCTCGCAGTTTGCACGTGAGAAAACTGTTCTTCGCACGCGTGCCATTTCGCAGAATGTGTTGTATGAGATGAATTGCGAAGCAGCGGTGGGATGTTTTCCCGGTAAGTGCTATAGCGGAACCCAGAGTAGGAGCAAGTTTTCTCACAGAACCGAAAAAATCACCATGGCATCGAAAGCCAGCGCTGCCGTGTCCTCGTTGCGCGCTGGAGAGAAGAAGAACCTGCCATTGCGGACCAAATTTCGGTGAGCTTATGTATATGTGAATCAATTTCGTGTCTTGTCGACACCGGTATGGTCGCTCTAATAAAAATACATAATCTCTCTTCCCAGTGTTACAACGTTGACGACGACGAATACGTTGGCGGAATTAACTGGGGCGAGCCGTAACACTCTAGCAAGCAGAGGACACAAGTTGCAGTGTAGGCCGCGACTTTGTTGGTGTGTGCAAGTGTGTGTATATTGACATCAACGAAGGAACCTCTCTGACACTATTCGTGAGAACAGGACGAGGCGCACAGCACAGCAGCTTGTCAGGTGAGTGTGAAATTTTGGGGTTTAACGAGGTATGGTTTTTAATTAGCAGGTGTCGACTCATAATGGTCACACAGTCTAACTTCGTCCTTAATCGTATGCTTTCAAACTGGTGCAATGAGAGCTGCCTTTCAACTCTGCAACCTTACACGTTTTTCTCTATGTAACAGATCTGTTGTTTTCTTGCCTGGACGTGCGGCATGTGTGCAGAAAAAAAAAAAAACCAGGTGCTGAAGTGTCAACTGTGGATACAGCATACAACTGTAGCAACATGTAGTGCTTTTGAGTTTTCCTCACAGGTGCAGCAGGGATTGTGAACACATTGCGGATCTCTCCTGCCTAAAGTCCAGGACCAGGAATTTTCATTTCGTGTGACAAGGTACAGTGCTGGACAAAAGTTCACGGAACGCGCGAGCGGTGCATTTTCTCCTCCGTGCGACACCCTAGCGGCGAGCAGAAGCGGGCCAGTTCACTCGTTCAGAGGAATGGGCTAGTGCGCTGGTTGCGACACACTGCGGTAATTTCGGTATCGCTTGGACGTGCCGGCGAAGTGTTTTCGATTGGTGTCGCTACCGGCGCACTCCTTTCGTCCCTCTGAACGAATGAACGAGCCCGCTTCCGCCCGCCGCCAGGGTGTCGCACCGAGGAGAAAACACATCGCTCGCGCGTTCCGTAAACTTTTTTCCAGCACTGTACATAACATCCATTAACATACTGAGTCATAACCTGTTCTCTATATGTAGGTATTATAGAACTTCTCAGGTATGGGATTGCAGTTTTGTAATTTAGCTATGTGATATGCGTAGTTATACTGTGCTGTTTCTCTGTTGAATAAATTTCTGATGAAACTGGTACACAGTATGTTCGGTGCCATACAGTAGTTTGTGACTACGTGTGCACATGGTAGTCATGTACTAAGGTCAGGTACTGAGAATGTGACTTCGGTCAAACCGTTGTGTCCTTCGAAATCCCGCATACATCAGAAGCGCTCCACTTCATGAGGCTGCTTAAACAGGGTGCTTAATTTTATGCAATACTACAAATGCAGTTTTTGCAGTGTAAGCAAATATTTTGTGTGATGTAGTATAGACGTGGAAGCAAATCTTTTGTGTGAGATAGCGTAGAACTACCAGACAGCTACTTAATTAAAATGCATTAATTACAGATAAAATGGTTAAAAAGCAAGCGAGCTGGTGGCTAAGATCCATGACGAAAACCCGAGACTGGGAAAAAGACGAAAAACAGACGACACAACACAAAGTCTCAATCAAGACTTTGTGTTCTGTCGTCTGTTTTTCGTCTTTTTCCCAGTCTCGGGTTTTCGTCATGGCATTAATTAGATTTACTTAACTACATTGATAAATTAAATTGGGGCTTCTTGGGCTGTACCGAGATCAGCAGAATGTGAGGCAATTCTTGTTCATAGGACCACGTCACGTGCATTATTTATGGCGTGATTTTTCTTTTACAATGCCGAAAGCAAGGCAAAACTGTAGAAGTGCAGGTACTACACTACCAGTTCTTTTTGAGAGCCAAGTGCTTCGGCTAAAATTTGCGCCTGATTGGTGTAACAGCTGGCTGCGGTCCAGATACGTAGCAATGCCGTTGGGAGTCGAACTGCTATCAGCTCGATCAAGCAGTCATTTCAAATTTTGGCAAATTTCATCACAACACAAGAATATTTGATATACGTGGTGATTGCACTTGCATGTTGTGTACGTGTTCGACTGAGCCCAAGTACATTAGTTGCAGAATTTCTGAAAAATTTGCTTAGTTTAAACAAGGACTGCCTCCCTTTATGCTATCATGGATTTGCCGAAAAAATTTGAATGAGAAAATATTGATGAATTTGCATTTCACATTTAGTGGATTGGTATATATATATATATATCTTACTAAATTGCAAGTCTGCTTGGACGTAGAATCCACCTGCAAACACTGCTCTCATCATAGCTTTTAAATGAACCGCTGTACCGAAGGAAAATAATCCTGTTTTTTGCATGTTTCGTATCATCCATGTTTGTGTTTCCATTTTAAAATGCGTGCGGTATGCAGCTCACTTTTTGTATTTTTGTTTCCTATAGCACAAAGAGCGGATGTTTATCATGTCTAGAACGTCATATGTAGACTTGAGCTAATATTTGTGAATATAGGTCGCAATCATTGTCATTTTTACGTATGTACATGCGCTTTGTCTTTTCAGGAGAGACACGTGGAAGATACCCATTTGCATCTGGTACTCAACTGAAGAGGAGCCCCTCCTCGTTGCTCTCAATGGAACCAAAAGTAGTATAAATACAAAGCTTGTTCCTCATATGCCTGTTTTATGTGATTACATGCAACATTTATGGTGCTCAAAGCACACGACACACCTCTGAAGGAATTCTATAGAAAAGCGATAGAAACTCTCTCATTAGTAGCACATTAGAGTTTCTATAGACTTACGGTGGCCAATATTCCGTAAGAACTCAGTAGGGACACATCAGGATCTCATAAGAATTTCTATAGACTCTCTATAGAGTACTTAATGTGTCTGTAGAGTCAATAGAATAGAGTTTCTTTAGAAAATCATTTCACATTTTTGTAAGGAGGTCTTCTTTTAAGACTGTTGATGCTGCTATAACGTCAATCGAAAAAGAGAAAACCTCGAAGCTCAAAGCGCAGGCCTTCTGCTATCTTGGAGGTGTTAGATGGACGGCCAAACCAGAAATGGGTGTACAACGGAAATACGTGTCGAAACATACCGAGACGCGTGTGTCGTTCTTGCAGGTAATTCCGTTTGGAACATTGATAACAGACCCGTCGGACGTACACTGAATGACGCACTCGCTGATAATTTCCTTGGGCTGCAAAAAGAGTATATGACAAACATTAGTGAGTTTAATGCATCGTACGCTATCGCCACTGCGTACCAGGCGCTGATCTTGGGTTTTCCCGAGGGGGGGGGGGGGGAGTCGGCTATGGACAAGTGCCACGTGCACGCTGGGATTGGTCCACTGAACCCTATGCTCAAGTTTGGAATTGAGGGGGTCCGGACTCCTGGAACCCCCTCACCTAGATCCGCGCCTGCGGCGTACGTAAAGGATAGAGTTGGTGGTTCTCCGTACGCGCAAAAATGGTGCTTCATGCACTGCGCGGAAACACCACGTTACCCCTTACGTACGCAAAGGCGATAGCGCACGATGCACTCCCATGTGAAATATGTTCGCAATTCCAAATGGTTTACGAAACAATTTCCACTTGAAACAATTTACATACAAAGTGGTTCCAGGTGGTTTCGAGTAGAAATTGCTTTATAAACCATTTGTAACTGTAAGCATTTTTCACTGAGCTAAAACTTTTGAGCTAAAACTTACTGTCAGCTAGTTTAGCGAATTACTTGCACTCGAACGGTTCGCGGAGGGTCAATGAGAAAAGGTAGTGACTTAGGATAGAATCCTCTGATTTAACAGCGACAAAATAGTTGACGAACCGTTTCAATGCAAACAGATTCACTAAAACTTCCGATTAAAACGCACTACCTGCTCTTTCCCTAAATCTTCATTTTTCCTTAGGTATCTACTTTCTCTCGATGACGACTTTACAGGAAGGCCATGTAAAAAAATAACTCACGAAAGCACGCTGTGGGGAAAATATGCGATCAGCCACATTTGGACTCTGAAATCTGCACAGTGAAGGTAGAGTTTCCTTTCCTCTCGCTTTTTTTTTCGTTTTTGCAGCCAGGGGCACACAGCGCATGTTTGAATTTACCCCGCTCCACTACAAAATGCACTCATACTAGAATGGTGCCATTCTAGTGCATTTAGTGCTCTTTGTAGTGAAGCGGGGTAAATGGACCCGTATTGCACCCCTTATGTATGGACCCCATATTCGACCCGTATCGCCAATGACCAGCCAATATGGGCCCAATATTGTGTGCTGCTTGCGATGCTACATAGTCCACAAGAGTAAACACCTTCCGTGCAGTTCCACTAGCACCTCGCTTGTACGAAACCAACAATCGCCATTTCGTTTCTAACGTCAACCAGTCATGGCCGCGGAGGAGAAGGAAACGACAGAGGGCGAGCGCGTTCGTTCCGACGAAATCGCGCTTCTCACGACCTATTCATCGATTTGTAATGTGCATGCACGGCACCCCAATCAATCCTTGCATTGGAGCGAAAAAGACTCGCTCAAACTCTCGGTATTGACCGTTTTTAAGGTATAGGCGCGTACGAAACTGGCCATAATGGCGTTGCTGTATACACGATGTATACACGTAGTCTGCCGCTTGGAACGTTTGATGTGGTGCGCTTTGTGTTGACATTCAGGCGCACGTTAGAGAATCATCTCGCGATGTGTCATAGTTTCAATCGCACTTACATTCACGGAGCCTGCAATTAGAGAGTATCTTCCGCCTTCGTGTTTACGAACGCACGAGTGACGTTAAAATCAACCGGCTAATCAAGACGAATAGTCCTATGGAAACGTAGGGAGCCATACATATTTGTCGACGCCCCCCCCCCTGTAACGACTTTTACCCGGACTTACTGTGGTTAATTTGATGCCTGGGACTTTAATGCACTGGTAACTGCTTTGGTTGAATTTGTTTAGTTGGAATGTCGTAGGACTGCAACATGTGCTCTTCGTGTTGAAGCATTGCGACCCTTCCAGAGCGGCGAGGGCGCGTCTGCAAAAGTTCCAAAGTTTTTTTTCGTCTGGAAAATCATTGGGACAAGGATGACCCAAAGAAAGTTGAATGACAGTTAAGAAAGTTCGATAGAGGTAGAGAAAGTAACTGGGTTTTGAGAGGCTATAGGGGCTGTCAGTTACAACAGAAAGGGGACTTATTTGGACATCAAAGGGAGTGCACAAGAAACACGTGTGGAAGCCACAGTCACGAGGAGCTAGACTGTAAACATATCGTTCGATTCTTGTTTGGTAATTATGTGACTGTTCAAATTCTGTCGACCGAATATGTCACCCAGATGTACAGGAGAAAATCGTTCCCGTGTGCTTTCACACACAAATCTGCTTTGCCTCGCTATTTCTTGTGTCAAATGTACGAGTACTTCAGAAACTGCACTGCGCCCGCTGCGGTGCATTGGTTGCCTTGGAGTGCATGGGGCGTTCATTCGTGCGGGACACAACTAGTAATGAGTAACGCATCTAAAGCAATGTCGTTTACTTAAAAAAATTGTTAGACTTACGATCGCTGTTCTAAGGCAATAATAGACAGGAAAACATTGACGCTGGTAAAACTACTCCCTCTTATTACTACTCCCTATAATCATTATTATTAACTAGTATTATTATTAATATTTAATTTTATTTATTATTATTATTATTATTATTGACGGGGGTAACTAGGGGGATCTCGCAGTGCAGACGCTTACTTATACAAATCTTTCATCACTCCACAGCAGGCGTTCATCTGTAGGTTCATTCCAAGGCAGGGGTGCCCGGGAAAGCCTAACCTGAAAAATCAAAGCATGAATGCATCAAGGACGCAATCAGACAGTGTTCATAGCTAGGTGCCGCACTTGTTTATTCATTTGTTTATTTTCAATACTTTTAGTCCCAAGGGCACAGTTACGAGGGGGTTAGAAATACAGAAGTCGAGAGTAGCACATCAACACCTGAATAAATTAACACATCAACATGTGCGGACCTAGGAGGGGGGGAATTTATTCGCAGAAAAAATGAAAAACAAAAATAGAAAGGCGAACCTAGGCATATTCCTTGCAGTGGCCTAGATAGTTGTGCTTTTATGAAGATGTAAAAAGAGAATAACTGAACAGGTCCTGCGACAACGCGATCGCGTTCTCCCAACGCTTGCTGACCCTCATACCGCCCCCTCCCTCGGCTCCTCTCTGTCTCATCTCCTAGTGAAACAACAACAACTTTATTTTCAGAATGAGAGTGGGGAGGTTCATCACCAGAGGCGATACTCTACCCCATTGCTGTTGAGGACGTCGGGTATAAAATACAGAGCCCCCTCACAATAACGATCGGAGTCCGATGGTGTCCAGAAATGTCAAAAGGGCTTTGAGCGCTGATCGTTGCTGGGCTGGATTGGGCCAGGGACCAAGAAATTTCGAGAGGGAGAAGGGGTCGAGAGTCCAGCTGACGAAGAGACTCGGACAGTGAGGTCCGGGAAGGTTGGTACTGAGGGCAATGAAGAAGCAATGAAGCAATGAAGAAGCAAGAGGCAATGTGCTCCAGATCCTCTAGAGCACCACAGTGGCAGCAGGTGGGAGAGTCAACTTGTCTCGAGCGGTAACGCCACTGAGCTGTAAAGGCCACATCGAGTCGCATTCGGTGGGTTAATGCAGCATCTTGACGAGAGATGTTTCGTGGCATGCGGAAAGCGAGCGTTGGATCAACTCTGCTCAACATAGATGAGGGAAGAATGTCGGTTGTCCATTGGCGGGAAGTCGGCTCTAGGCTTACGAAACTCGTCTGTACCGGCAGAGACCAGGGCGCTTGCGGCGGTATAATGTCCTTAGCTATGAAGCCAGTGAGAGTCTGAAGTGTTCTCTGCGCTACTTGATAGAAGTCGCTTTCAGGGCGGTATCGAATTTTCCTGAGGAGCGGGTGACGGGGAATGTGACCTCGCAAACGTAGGAAGTGCCGAGCCGTTTCACGTTCACGTAGAACCTCAACCGGTAGTTCACCAGTTTCAGCCAGGACTTGCCGTGTTTCAGCCATTCTTGGAACTCCGAGGTAGCGACGAAGGCTTCGAGCAAACAGGGACCGAAGGGTGTTTAATGATGTTCTTGACATCCTGTGCAGGATAGGAAGGCTGTAAAGCACAGTCGCCCTCACCAACGCCGCGTGAACTGCTAGCAGTGAACGCTGATCACAGCCCCATCCTGAGCCAGAAAGATGTTGAATTGCGGGGAGCCATCACTGCACTTTAGTTTCAAGGTGTTTAATGTGGCGAGCCCACGCGCAAGTCCGAGTCGATTACTACGCCAAGGAAGCGGTGGAAGCGGACCGGCTCAAGCTTCTTAGCACCAACCCAAAGAGGGAAATTGGTCATAGCTTTGCGCGTGAAAGGGAGCTCGACGCACTTTTCGGGGGAAAAGGTCCATCCCAAGGGGCGTGAAGTACGTGTGTATACTATTTAAAGCGAGCTGCAGGCGGCGCTGTATGGCTGGGCGTGATTTTCCTACTGACCAAAGGGTGACGTCATCGGCATACACGGAAAAGGACACTTTGCGATGAATTATTGATTGTAGGCCGGCCATCACCACGTTAAAGAGTGTCGGACTCAGGATACTTCCTTGTGGGACTCCTTGAGGGACAGGATGCTGAGGGCTTTTGCCTCGGGACGTAGGGACAGCGATAGTTCGGTCCGTAAGGAAGTCTTGGAGCCAGATGAAGAGCCGACCGGATACTCCAAACGAGCGCAAGGCATGTAGCACACAAATGTGCGAGACGGTATCATATGCAGGCTTGATGTCGAGGAAAACCGATCCGCCGATGGGCACGAGCATGTTGGACTGTAGAGACTAGGTCGAGAACTGGATCCATGGAGCTTCGGTGGCGACGAAATCCAGCCATTTCTTGAGGGAACGCACGTTGTTTTTCGAGCCACCAGTCGAGGCGATGCAAAACCATTCTCTCCATCAGTTTTCCCATACAGCTTGTCAGGCTCACAGGGCGAAAGGAGGATAGGGCATTTGGGGGCTTGCCTGGTTTCAAGATGGGAACAACCAATGCCTCCTTCCAGGTAGGTGGTAAAGATCCTTGTTGCCAAGACGTATTATACACATGAAGGAGAGCTTACAGTAACCGCCCGTCAAGGTTTCGTAGTGCGGCATATGTGATCTTATCGGGTCCTGGGGACGAGCCGGCGTTCACAAGCTTCAACGCTTCCTTGAGCTCGGTTAATGTGAAGTGGCAGTCCATAACTTCCGGTGGACGAGGCCAGTCTTGGTGGAGTTGAGCCGTCAAAGTGTGGACAAAACTGAAGTGTAACGGTGTCGTCGAGGCAGCCGCTGGTGTCGTCAGTACCACACAGAAGTCTGTCGCTAGCGTGTTTTCGTCTAAACCCTTAACGATAGCCAGGGCCGCGAGAGGATTCTTTTGAGGGGGCGCCTCCTTGAGAGATCGGATTGTCTGCCAGATCTTCGAGGCCGGCTGAAACGGTGAAAGATTGTGACAAAAATTACGCCATCGCTTCTTGTCCTCATACTTAAGTTCTCGTGTTACTTTAGTTTTCATCCGGCGGTATTCCACAATATCTGTAAGTTGTCCTGTCCGACGAGCCGTTCTTTCTGCTCGGCGACGTAATGCCCTAAGGTTGTTAACTTTTGGAGAATGACTGACATGTCCTGTTACCCTTTTAGACATGACCACCGCGTCCTGAATACCGCGGGTAATTGCTTGTGAGAGGCCCTCTGGGGACACACCGGTGTGTACGGATGTTCTGAGGCCCTCACGAAAAAGTCTCCAGTTTGTGAAAGAAACCAGTCCAGTAGTTGCTGAGAGGGGGAGTCTGTCCTGTGAAATATATAGAGGAAGATGGTCGCTACCCCTAGTGTCGACGTCCGTAGCGCACGACAAGTGGCGAATTATGTCGGTTGAGCACCACGAGAGGTCCAATACATTTAGTGACGTTGGGGATCGCATGTAAGTTGGCTCTCGATTGTTCAGCAGGCACATATTATTCTCCATTGCCTCCAACAACCTCCTTCCTCTACCGTCCGTCCTTCGGCTTCCCCAGGTCGAGTGATGGGCATTGAAATCACCCAGCACGAGTGCCGGGGCTTCCAGAGAATCAAGTAGGCGTTCGAGGTCACTCCACGGGACCTGCACTGCGGGACGTATATAGATACTGACGGCCGTTAACAGCATGGGGCCAAGGCGGATTTTGCAGGTGACATAGTCATAAGAGCGATGACAAACTGTCCCGATGGGCGCAGCAACGAGGTCATTACGAACGTATAGCGCTGTTCTGCTCTCACAGGATTGATGAGATCGATAGATTGTGTATCCATTAACGGCGATGTGTAGAATCCATGCCGTGTTCGCATACAGCTATGAAAGGGAACTTGTACTGTTGTAGATGTAATTTAAAATCTGGGAGCTTGTTACGCAGGCTTCGAGGATTCCATTGCATCGCCATGGCCTTTCTATACAATGCCGTCATGCTGATGCACAGATAATGCCTCCAGTGCCAGACGCGCCTGGACCTCGGGCAGTTGCGACGCACCAGGAAAAGCAGAGACAATTGCCTTAACGGCAGCGAGTACCGCTGAAAAGAGTCCCAGAGAAGGCACATCTTCAGGAGCTGATGAGGGTAACTGTCTCCTCGTGCCTGCTGGTTCCGTTACAGTGGCGCAAGTGTGTGTAATCTGCCTTGATGGATGAGGAGGCGCTGGGTGGCTGCTTGTGATGGGCTTAGCCGCGATTGTGTTCAGCGACCCCCGTTCGCCTCGTTGAGATCGAGGTGGTAGAGCAGGAAATTCTTGTGCATTTGTACCAGGCGGAAGTGTGGCATAACCACCCCTAGAAGCGTCAGACGGAAGTCGTAGTATGCGGTCTTTGTGCCTTTTGGTGGCGGCGGTCTTCATAGGACACAAAGAAAATGATGCGGGATGGCTGGATTTGCAGTTGGCACACTTTGGCTCTCTTTTATTGTTGCAGTCTGATCTCTGGTGAGGCCCGGCGCATATGCCACACAGTGTAGAACCTCGGCAATTTCGTGCAATATGGCCAAATCGTTACCAGTTGTAACACTGCATGGGGCCTTCTATGTATTCTTGGACAGTGAAGGTCTGAAATCCGAGGGCAATTCCGTGGGGAAGACGGATTGTAGGTTAAAAAATCAGGATAACGCTCCGTAACGGGGTAAACACATCACTGCCATCTTCTGCCATGGAATGCCAAACCCGTCGCCGTGTAGGTAAAACCCCTGCGTCTTTGAGGTAGAGCACGAGGTCGTTGTTCGAATACTCTCTGGGCACATCATATATCTTGTCCATATTTCTGGCATACGATTGGGGTATTGATCTCCTAGTGAAATAACGTTCCTTCACAATAGGTGTACGTAAGATTACAGATTTCTTTCATGAAGTGCTGGCGAATTCTACTGGTCGATATGTTTTGCTGTTCTTAATCTACTTCGTATTTCTGCCCACTATCCAGCACATTATCATTGTTTGATGACACACAGAAAGCATTAGCTCACAATTCGGCATGTATATTTTACGTATAAATATTTTGAAGGTTGCCGGAACATGGACGGTGCTGCCAACGAACGGCAAAAAAGAGCAACTTGGGTTTCGGGTCCAGGGGTCGAGGGATTGGTCAACACGTACCAGGTGAGAGTTAGTTTTGTAGAGAACAAAGGTGACGCACATTATCGTGACAGCTAAACGTCACTTTAAAAATGACGTTCACCGCAATAGCTTCGACATTTATAGAGCATTCATCTACTTCGCCGCTACAAGCTACGATCCGCCGCGCCGTCTGAAATGCAGTCTGTGTTATCGCGTTTATTGTCTACGCTGTGGGTGGTCATGTTGGTCGCGCGAAGCAGAAAGTGAAAGTCAGTGGCTTGTCTGTCGCTGCTGTGTCACGTATTCGTAATACCTAGATATGCCTGGTGTACGCTGTGATGTGCGGGGATGCAAAAATTGTTCATCTTCGACGACTGGCATTTTTACCACAAGGTTCCATAGGACAGCGCGCAAAAATGAATGTGGTTCGAACCACTCGGCTATTAGATACATCAGTCGTGTCGTGTGTGCTTAGCTCATTTTGCTGCCGATGACTACGAAGATGCCGCAGCAGGCGAATTGCGAAAGCGTCCGAAGCAAGCTGCCGTTCAGTCACCAGTTATTCTGCTTCACCGAGGTGACGAGCTCAACACAACGTCTAAGGTATGTGCAGGTGTCGTACATGTATAATTATAATATAGCGATCACGTATTAAATTTAACTAATGTTATCCTACTTCTCCCTTGCTGGATATTGTCAACATGAACAAATTTCATTTTAGGGACATTCCACTGTTGAAGTGGCGCCAGACTGCTTCGTAGTATGTAGAGATCTCATCATTTGATTATCTTTTGAAAGTTTCTCTTTTGAAATAGTTTTAAAACCGTGTCAAGTCGACTGCAATGAGTTCATAGACTTGCTCATGGAAGTCACTGCATCGGATAACACTGATGCTGCCGGCACATCGTCAACGTCGAAGGACACTGTTGGTGAAGTACACAGTAAAAAAAGAGTATTGTCTAGATCTGCACTGCAAGAATTGAGAACCAGAGACATTTTAATCACGAGCTTTCCTACTTTGCAGGAATCAACAACTGCACTCGAGCTCGACCATGCACACTACAGCACTGTCTCTACGACCACTATGAAGTCTGCATGTAAGAAATAGAGGGTTAATGCTCAACGTGTTCTGGGTTTCTTTTTCATTACTCTTTTTTTTTGTATGTGTTCTAGATACTCAAGTTATCATGACTGATACACCTGAAAGCAGGTATGTAAAAAACTGATGATCCATATTGGCCAGGGGTGACAGCTTTCCTGGCTGTGGCTACGTCCTCCCTTCTTGCTTCTATACCAGGTACAGCTGTATCAGTGTTCAAGAGGTAGAATAGGGGTGAGACTGTCTCCAGATGTTTTTTTTTTTTTTGCATTCCTCACATGTTGACACAAAGATACTTGAAAGGACATGATGTGGAGCAGTGAATACATCTATCCGAACTTCACAGGTTCTGCCAAGTCCACAGGTGGAACCACTGAATTTGTTACATGTTGCAAACTTTTTGACATTTTTGGATTCTTTGGACAGGTGCAGAACATTACCATGACGTCAACAGTGGGAGAAGAAACCGATGGAAACTACTAGCTTCTTTGAGGGGTACAGGAATATTTCCTATTGAGGTATAGTTATGACTAAGGAACACAAATTAATTTTCTAGAGATGCATCCTTTACACCTGAATGCCCAGTGAAACAGAAAAAGTTCATTGTCTTTGAAGCCCAACTACTGGAATTGTTCAAAGTGTGTCGCAACTACAGTGAGCCATGCAAGGCTACCACATGATAACGGTCCTAATTTTGTAGATTCCGCTATTTCAGAAACATTCATTTCTCTTTATGACTCTCCCGATCCTACCTTCTCAGAGATTGATGTGGTTCTCCACGCGTTGCAAGGACACTGCCTTTTTCTACTCATGTTTTCCGTTTCTTGTTATGTTGAATAAATCTTGAATTGCAAGTTTGCAACCATCGTGCTGACTACTGTTTGCCCCTCATCTGTGTTGATGTGCTATACTGTCCCTGTGAACATGCCAAATCTCTTTGTTGCCACAAAACTTTCCTCTTTCCTCTGCACCCTGCCACGAGTGAAAAGTACCGGGTAGTCCTACTTTAGGACGGAAACTACATAATGTGGTAACATCCACATATCTAAAATTTACAGAGATTGGCTAAAGGCTACAGAGATTTGTTGTTTTTGTACAACTTTCATTGTATATTTCTTTTGTCACCATTAGCACACTAGAAGAAAAGTTCTAATATTCATCAAGATGACAGGTCATTGTTGGATCTATGTGCTGCATTATTATTCCTGTACTCTTTTCATCAACAGAGAATACAAAAGCACACAAATAGTAAAATATAACTTGCTTGTTAAACTCAAAATTGAAAGACAAAACTGTTTATACTTCTCTTGCTTATTTTTTGCAAGTTTTACAAAAACTCTATCGACTACGTTAAAACATCAGAGGCCAGAGAGTCCTACTCTGTCTCCCGAATCCCTGGACAATAAAAAATAGTTATACATATCAAACATATAAAAATAGTTTGAGTTGTGACAAGATGTTGCTTCTGGTCTTATATTGTATTTCAGATAAATGTTCTGACGTGTCTGTTTTGCACACTGTAGCCAGTTTCTATTTGCAGGGCTGTCAAAATTACTTTACAAATGATGAGATGTACTTTTGTAAAGTACATCTCAATCTCAGTAACAGAGAACCTACGAGTACATGATTACATAGAGGACATGGGTACAGTCATTCCCATTCACAGAGACTCTTCGGGCTAGTTTGGCTATTAAGTGGCTTCACTCTGTGTGGAAAAGTGTCAATATATTCCATGTTAAACTGAATTGCAAAGAAGAGTGTTCCTGTTACTGCATAATAAATTGTTTAGTCATTTAGGAGTACTACTGCCCACCAGAGGTGGGCGTTTGTCCTCGCTAGCCTCGCCCTCACCTCAATTTTCTGGGAGAAAAATTTTCCTCACCTCACCTCAAAAATTTTGAAAAATTTTCCTCACCTCACCTCAATTTTTATTGAAAAATTTTCCTCACCTCACCTCAAAAATGTTTTTCGAAATTTTCCTCACCTCACCTCAAAGGAATTTTTGATACTTTTCTTCACCTCACCTCACCTCAAAATTTTTTTCTAAATTTTCCTCACCTCACCTCAAAAATTTGTTTCGAAATTTTCCTCACCTCACCTCAGCTCAAATTTTTTTGAAATTTTCCTCACCTCATCTCAATTTTTTTTGAAATTTTCCTCACATCACCTCACCTCAATTTTTTAAAGCTATTTGTGCATTCGATGTGAAGATTGTGTATTCGATGCGCGTTGGCTTTGAGTGACTGCCAATGTAAATGCATATATCTCAAGCGTGAGAGCATACAGGGTGCGGCACGAAACGTGTCATTTGACCATTATAGGAAAATGGCTTGACGGAAAAATATGAGGTAAACAAATTTCTTCTGGACATTTAGTTTGTCACCAAATACAAATAGTTTCATCAATTTGCCATTGAAATACATTTTCGAAATTGAACTCATGATATTGCTTAGTCATTGTAACGTTTTTTTTTCTTCTTGCTTGAGGATTTGGCCTAGTCAATCACAGAAAACGCTTCGTGGAACGATTGTTATACCCGTAAAAGTTGCGCGGAAATTGAAGTTCAATTGCGGGTATGCGAATGATGCGCAAAGTCGGGCGTCAGATCAGCGGCGAGAGGAGGGCAGTCCCCGCCCAGATGAGAGACAGAAGCTGCGGAAAGAAGGAAAGATATCCCGTGTACGCGCGGGAAAAGTTTTCATAAAGTGCGCGTTCATAAATTTTTCCTCGCCTCACCTCAAAAAAATTTCCCATGGTTTTCCTCACCTCACCTTACCTCACCTCAAATAATTTTTAAAAGATTTTCCTCACCTCACTTCACCTCAAAAACTTTTTTGAAAATTTTCCTCACCTCACCTCATCTCAAAATTTTTTTGAAGATTTTCCTCACCTCACCTCACCTCAATTTTTTAAATTTTCCTCACCTCACCTCAAACATCACCAGAAAAATTGGCCCTCACCTCACCTCAAATATCGTGAGGTGAGGGTGAGGAAACCCTCACCCTCGCATGCCCTCGTGAGGGTGCCCACCTCGGGTGCCCGCTCCAATGCTGCATGTTTAATTGTGAACCGAGATCATGGGTTGCGAATAATTGAAATCAACGCTCAAGTCTTTACAAATGTTAGTTGGTGACAGGATAGTGAATCAATTACAAGTACAACTTTTAGCGAAACAGAGCGAAGTGCTAAGTCGGAATCTCGGCTCAAACATTAATTGGCATTTGGAAACCTGGTCAATATCAAGTATTGAAAGGTTATGAACACAGTTCGGCTACTCCCTATAATACAAGACACGAGTATAATCTACGAATACAGATACGCCCCCAGGTTGCTTAACCGTCCGCACAATAAGAATAATCCAAACTAATAATTATAATATTATGTGAGTGAAATGAAAAGTAATGGGAAAAACTTGCAGCAAGCAAGAATAAAGATTTGCTGGTATCAATATACAGGGTGTCTTTTTTTAGGCGATACAAATTTTTCATTAACAAACTGTAGGAGCTATAGACATGCTGTTTTCACTTCTATCATCTCTGGGCCGCTGGACGCTCTTGGCCATATGTTGTCCAACCGTCAAATGACTAAGTACCTAAAAATCATTAGTTAACTTTTTAAGCATAAAAGCTACGAAGTTTTCCCAATGAGAACATCTGTTCCTTTCGGGGGCCCGATATCGTAGCCGTTTTTGAGAACAAAACTCCGTTCGGTAGATCGTCCGCAAAAAAATCGTGAAGGAACGCCATTTTTTTTCTCTATTTTGTTCATTGCGCATCTTCGGAGACGAGTCTTTCCTTCACCTCCAATGTGAGAGGGTGACGGAGCCTCATGCGTCAAAGATGAGCTTTAACTTGCGGAAGCAAAACAAAAACACATGTATCGGGTGACGCTATCGGAACTGCCCTTGTCTTGGGTTGCATTTCCTCTTTCCTTTTAATCTTTTTCCACGACGCAAGAGGCGACAGTGTACTCTTTCACCCTCTCACATTGGGGGTGAAGGAAAGTGAGGTCTCCAAAGATGCGCAATGAACAAAATAGAGAAAAAAATGGCGTTCCTTCACGATTTTTTTTGACGATCTACCGAACGGAGTTTTGTTCTCAAAAACGGCTATGATATCAGGTCACCGAAAGGAACAGATGTTCTCTTTGAGACAACTTCGTAGCTTTTATGCTTAAAAAGTTAATTAACGATTTTTAGGTACTTAGTCATTTGACGGTTGAGCAACATATGGCCAAGAACGTCCGCCGGCCCAGAGATGATAGAAGTGAAAACAGCATGTCTGTAGCCCTTATAGTATATTGATACCAGCAAATTTTTATTCTTGCTTGCTGCAAGTTTTTCCCGGGAAAAAACGAAACCTCAAGCCATAGCGACCTCGAACCACTTCAGTTGTCTCTCTTTCGACATGTACTACAACCTCCTCATTGACATCTGAGAGCTAAAACCGATGATTAAAAAGTTGGAAAATTAATTACCGCTAATTAATTGACAAGGGGCGATGAAAAAAAAATTGGATAGACCACACAACTGCCAAGCACGTACAGTTGGTTCCATTTGTGTAAAGCACTCCGTTTTTTCTTTAGCCCCTGGCCCTTTTTCGGTGGGATACCCTGTATAGGTCTCTCGAATACATGACACAGCAGCCACAGCCATATCATTCACATCCATGTTCTGCTTCGCGCGATCAGCATGACCACCCACGACGTAGACAATAAACCACAAACAAACGCGATAATACAGACGGCCTTGCAGATGGCGCGGCGGATCGTAGCTCCCGGTGAAGTAGCCGAATGCTTTATTAACGCTTTATTAATGTGGAAACTATGGAAGTGAGCGTCATTTTTAAAATGTCGTTTAGCTGTAAGATCTTGTGCGTCAACTTTGTTCTCTACAAAATAGACGATTTCAGAAATTGCATGGACGGCCCACCAGAGAGCGCCGTGTTGCGAAAGCCCCGCTGCACCTTGGGATTTAGTTTTCGTGAGTCAGAGAGAAGAAGAAGAGCGCAAACGGTTTCGGTTTTCTCTCTCCTGCACCTCCCGCACCTTCGAGCAACCGGCAGACGAGCACGAATGTAAACCATTTCCCACGACGCATTGCGCGATGCGCGTGACTTGGGCGACGAGGGCCCCCGTGCGGAGCACAAGGGCAATATCTGAAATCGCCTATTAGCTCTCACGTGGTAAGGATTGACCAATCCCTGGGAGCCCTGGACCGGAAACCGCCGAAACCCAAGTTGCTCTTTTTCGCCGTTCGTTGGCAGCACCGTTCCGACAATCTTCAAAATATTTATCCGTAAAAAATATGCCGAATTGAGCAGTAATGCTTTCTGTGTGTTATCAAACAGTGATGTTGTGCACGATAGTGGGCAAAAATATGGGGGTTATTTTTCACTTTACAGTCCCTTTAATGACTTTTACTATGCTGTACGCTATTGCCTTTGCGTACGTTACACTAAAACTCACCATTGCCTGAAACGTTATCTCGCTCTTAGTCCGACGACGGCTACCGACTTTCGTACCTTACCTACTTCCGATCAAAATTGGAGTACGCTCTATCAGTTTGGAACCCTCATCTGTGATCGGACATTTCGAACCGTGCTGCTCGTTTTAATCGCTCAAACTACTCTCGTTTCTCTAGCGTCTAAAAAAACGCGAACTTAACCTCGAAGATCTCTCCTTTAGACGCTATATTTCATGATTAACCGTTTGCCGTAAAATTGCTCATCACTGCCCACACGTTCGTGATCAGCTGTTAACTCCAGCCGACTACACGTCACTACGCTGTGATCATCCAATCAAATTTCAACGGCCTCAGTGTCGATCATCTGCCTTGCTGACCTGTTTTCTTTCCTTCTGCCGTTCGGGACTGGAGCGACCTTCCACAAGCCACAGTCTCGACCACTAACCCCTATCAGTTCAACGTAGCTGTACTCGCAATCGCCTCTCCCGGCTGATTACTTAATTACCTCATATCAACACAATATGTTATGACGTTGTTCATAGGAATTTGCATTGCTTGACATTTTTTTGTATTGTGCTGTATACTTAACGTATGGTAAACAAATAAATATATGTCTATGGGTACATGCATTGGTACCCGAGCTGAATAGGGCAATCTCAGAAATTTCAGGTGGGCGGGTGTAGCAGAAAAAAAAAAAACAGGAGGACTGGGGGTAGAGGGATATCCGTGGTGATGTGTAGAGTCTTTAGAACAGAGAGTACCGCATTCAATACACTTTGAAGCAGGGACCTTCCCAGCTCTCCCCTCTTCACGACAGCATATTTCTCTGAATAGTCGCAGCAGTAGCCAGTTGAAAGGTGCGTGACATCCTACTCTGGAATTTGAGATTACAATCCTGGTTCAACTCCTGCTTCGAAGCACACTCGGTCCGCCGAAAGAATCCCCACACGTTATTAGCGTTCCGGCGGCTTGTCTAGCACGAGTGGCAGTGATTTCTCATCATAGCTCTGCTGGGTGAATTCTGACGTTCAGGAGTCGGAGGTAGACGACGACCAGACATTAACTGCAGGCTAACCACTGCGAGACGCAGTATACCAGTAAATGAAAGTACCACAAAACACGTCCCCCCTTCCCCGTGGAAATATAGTCACAAATCCTGAACTAACAGAGGTCTTACATAGCCACAAAGTAACCAACACGGTTCATTTGGTGTGCAGCGCGTCCGCCCCACTTGGCTTAATCGTCGCTAACATGAGCATTGCATTCGCTAAAACGAATTCGACAGGTCTCGGAAATACGTAAAGCTGACACATTGCTGGGTGATTTCACGCCGAGTGGTGCGGTCGACCTCTCAGATTTTTTCGTTCCAATGTATATGGAAGCCTAGTGGCGGAGGAAAAAGCTGAAAATATATTCGTTTTTTTTAGTAATCTTTCAAACTGACCGTTTGGAGCACTGCGCTTCCTCACAATTTTGAGGCCTCGTATCTTTGTAATCATCAAGGGTATGGCGTTATTTTCTTCCACACGTATTGCCTATATCCCGCTCTATTGTTTCGTCAATCTTTTGAAGCTTTAGGTTTTCCAGGTGTCTAGATAAAAAAAAGGCTTTTTCGGCGCGTAGCATTAAAACATTAACAGCATAGTCTTAATGGTTACGAAGATAGGAAGCCTGAAAATAGTGATGAAGCGCAGTGCTCCAAATGGTCATTGTTGAAGATTGTTATAAAAAACAAAAAAACTACAGGATATTTTCAGCTAAGATATATCAGCGTGGGATCACCATGCTCAGTGATATTCCATTTTGAGACGCGGTCATTGAGACCTGGCAGATACAATCTCGGATGTTGCCACTTGTCATCTAAGTATTATGGACTTCGAACGTTGGAATATCCTGGCATCCCCGAGCACGTATGGTCAAAGCCGACGCGTGGCGACAGATGAACACAGCTCGGCCGTGGTGCAAAATAGTGTGATTTCCAATGCTGGTTAATTTTTCCTCTGAGGTAGCAGCGTGTGGTAGCCTTCTGTTGGTTTCCTACATTGGTTTTCACATTGGTTCTATTGGTATTGTTTTTCACATTGGATAGCAAGTGTGCCTTCGCACTGCTCGTTACCAAAGGCATTTCTCTATGCCACCGGCAGACTCATCAGTCGATTTTGTAACTTCGAAGCATGAAGGTGTCGGCTCTGCGCTTGAAGCTATCCGTTCTTCACCTACACGATTTTAGTTGTTCGAGGTGGGAAATATAGACGAAAGATAGAGATATGTTGGTGGTCGTTGTCTCCGCGTTGCAGTAAATCCAGTGATGTCTGTCGTCGTCCCACAGGTTCGACGTGAATGCTTCAGATCATGAAAAATAAATGACTCTCGAAATACATGGGGGAAAACAGTATTGGGAATTATTCATCATTCACTCGAGGTCTCTGCCACAGGCAACGGCACGAAAAAAGTTATCATATAATTCGGGTCAGTGGATCTTATTTCTTCACGCCCAACTCCACAGCGCGTTATCCTCTTTGTTGTAGTTCTGCTCCTACGTTTGACCCATATATGCAAACCATTACGCGCGATTTAAAATTATCCCCGCATTTTCTGGGCAGTTCCACGAGTTGCGTCAGCCGAATGGGAGCTAATTTGTAATTGTATTTTTGTAAGTTTGTACAGGTTCGCTCTTCGTACGAAGTGGCAGACGCCAATTAGGGGTGATTCAAGCATTTACTTTTCGTGCGGTGGTGAAAAATCACGAATTCACGCCTTCCCGATATTGGATGATTATCCTCCGCAAGAAATCCGGGACGGGGAGCCTGGAGTGCCGAAGTTGCGAACCACAGCGGAACAGGATCATTGTGTTAGCTTAGTTCAATTGGTAAGAGTCCTGGACCGATAATCCAGAAGATGTGGGTTCAAGTCCTACCCCAAGCAGCAAAATGTACTGAAAGTCGAGTGCAGTAGGGGTGGACGGGTAGGTGAAAGGCCTTGAACAGACTCGTGAAACTAAAGAACATTGATAGGACACATACCGCCCTCCCCTATTGCACTCGACTTTCAGTACATTGTGCTGCTTGGGACAGCTGTTTAACCTTTTAAGTGACTTTCTTCTTTCACTATCACTGATTATTAAAGTTCCTGAGGTGTTTGTCGTCACTGTGTATCGTTCGGGCATTGCGTATGCGTCTTCACTGAATTTGACACTATCTGCTTTGTTGTACTGTGCATGTGTGTGTCTGCTGATGGTAACTGATAACACTTTGAAGCGGGTGTAAGTGCGAATAAAATTATTTGTTGCTTGTATTCACTCTTTGTGTGTGTGTCTCGATCGCCCTTCGAGCATGGACGATGAGCAACCACAAGGAGCAGAAGGGTTACCGCATGTTCACATGGCGCTACATGGCAACTCATTTGGTTTTTGAGATACAGTGTACCTGCACATTCAAGAGGTATATTTTTGTAAAAATGTGCATGTGTTTATGCAGTACTTGGCAGATTACCCCGTTACCGGATTTACTGGACTCCTTACAGTATGAAATATCCCGTCGTCTAGACAATAGCGCAAAAGGTTTCCTGTTGACACAAAAGGTACTACTGTTGCATAATATGTAATTTGCAATTAATTACCCTTCTCTGAAACAGCGAAACACGTTCGTCACCTCAAACGCTCCTAACTCTCCAACAAATCAAGCCACCGGAAGCATCCTCTTCCTACGTTTCTTTGTCCTATCAATGCCGTACAAAGGGAGCCCGTGGTGGTGGTGAAAAGGCTCGCCGTTGTGGCCTCAGAGATGTGGGCAACGTTACGACTGACTCCCCGGGGAATGTGCGAACTGGGCCGACTTCTAAGGAAACTGTGCTGACATAAACAACAAACAACAACTTTATTACGGGGTGATGGCTGGAGAGTTTCATCGCCGGGAAAAAAAACTGGGAAAAAAACCAGACAGCACAGCCGGCACAGGGATATGAACCCGGGTACCTCCCAGTTTCGACGTGACATGGCCAGCACGCTAACCACTGAGCCATGCGAGCTAGCAGGGGAGCCCGTCTTGGCTGCGACACGTAGAGATACACCTCGCCGCGACTCATTGTATCCTGTGGTATAACGGTAGCCACAGCACAACCAAGTGCGAGCGGAACAGTATGGATCAGATCGGATCAGTGTAGACTGTTATGTTCATCAAGCTCAAGGTTTTCTCGCACTATGAATCTTCACCAGTTAGCCGCCATCCTCTCAGTTATCTCAGATTGCAATTGGGTGCGCACAGAAAGCTAGAGAACTGTTGGGGCCGCTACTCTTATAATAGCGCTGTTGCGTGATTGTGAAGTACATCACTCGTGTGTTGTACAACGTAGCTCACGACAAAAATTCGGTTTTATGTAGAACAGTTCCTGATACGAAGATGGGTTATTTTGTCATGCTGGCGTCCTTCGCATTTTACGTGAAACCACTGGCTCCAGACACCACCATCAGAAAATAGCGCGTAAATGAACTGCTTCCGCGTTGCAGCGCGAGTGTATTTCAGCCAAGTAACATTGAGCACAGAATATATATGCTTCCAGTGGCATATAAGACCCACAAACACCAACACCTTTGGTATCTCTTTGAGCTATCGTTCTGACTTCACTGCTGTTAGAACGTATTGCGCGTTTAAAGGAACCTGCGTACGCTTGACAATCGTGCTTCGAACTAGAACGGTAGGCTATACAGGTTGGCTTACTGGTACGTGTCAACCATTTGTCACTAGCAAACAAGCTCTTTCTTCTGAATCCCTGAACAGCAACTGCACAGTGATTATATCACAGTGTAGCTGCTATAAATGTCATAATTTTCAAACAACATGCTTACGTTTTAACCAGGCCGAGACTGATGGAGGAATCCAAGTCATAGTAATTGAATGGTGAAGTAACAATCACGATGAACTTGTCATTGGTGCACAAAGACTCGTTCTTCTGAGCTGCAGACAAAACAATTTTCTTTAAAAGCAGGGCGTCAGAATTCAGCTCCGCACCAAAGGTTGCAATTCATTGGTTCGATTTGAGAAGGAACGGAATGGTCTTATATATGCCCTACACTATCTGTGCAAGAAGTGACCACTTCCACTATGGGTTATTTCAAGGAGCCGCGAGCTAGGAAAATCTCGGAAGCCTTCAGGATTAAACATCTGGGCAATCAGCCTTGCGTCGCGTTCGGTCAGCCTATTCAAGGACGAACTTTTCTTCCTAAGTATAACTCAGTTCTCTCCGCGACGCTTTTCTCCCCCCCCCCTTCTGTTTGTGTCTTCGCTGCTCTTTTACCTTGTGTTATAAACACCAGTTCTTAGTTTGAGCTGGTCGATGTCGTCTGTTGTTTCTGTACCTTCTTTTTTTCGAATATGGACCCATACCAAAACGCCTGTATTTCAATGCTGAGTGCTCTAAGGGGTTTAGTCCTAGCCATAACTATGCAAGCTCAACAAAGAGGGAGAAGGCAAAAGTGAGGGAATCCTTACAGAATTCGTTTTATACTCCTAATATCAAGAAAGTCAAGCAGGAGTCTTCTGCCTCAATACCCATCATGCCCGGCGAAAAATACTAGCACTATCACTAGCACTTTATAAATAGGCGAAAAGAAAACTGGTGCTATTTTTTCTGTTCCTTGAGTAAGAAACAGGTGCTACATAATTAGCAGCACCTGTTTCTTACACAAGTAGCGTAAAGTTATCATCTGGTTTCCTGTCATCCCTGTGTTTCAAGTCAAGCTGTGTTTTAAGGTTCACATCTGTGTATTATTTGCATGACGAAATGCCGGGTATTGATGCGTCGGCTTGCGGGTTCAGCTGTCCGGCGGTGGGTAGAATGTCCACGCCTGTCTGGCGACGAAATAATTCACGATAGTAGCGCATTAACAACAAGTATTTCCAAGTATACGTCTGCATTTTTGTAAGGGGAAATATGAGCTCAGGTGGTAGCGCGAGGTGATTGACCGCACGACGACGACGACGTGTCGCGGCGATTGACCTGTCGCGTGTGGTCGTTGGACCGGCTGCGGTGTGCTAACTCGCCACTGTGTTCCTTCTGCACTATCGGATACTACTTGCATAATTTTTCCGCAGAGCAAAATTCATTATGGTTCCTTCCCGCCATAGGTAACAAATGCATGCATTTGGAAGAATGCTTCAAAGAAGCGGCGCATCATGTAGAGGTTAATGCCCAGACAAAGTGTTCCGAATACAGAAAAAACACGCAAAATATACATGCAACATTCGTGAACCTGACGCGACATGTCACCTTGTGGCTGAATATGAGTATATAGGACACAGCCCTTCAACCTTTGTGAGCCTTTCTTGGGCTGCAAGGGAGACGCACTCACACTAACGAGACACACAAGAAGCAGTTCTCTTACCAAAGAAGTTTTCATCCAAAGCTTTAATTGGGGTGCTGTAAGAAAAAAGCAGTGTGGGAGTTTAGAGAGAGAGCATAGTTCAACTGAAAGGGCGGTACACCATAACTATAAACACATTCATTAAAATGACCACGATCAAACGTTAGCCACCAGCTCTTACTGGAACTCAGCGCGTCGTGTGTGCGGAAAAGTTGTGGGTAAATCTGGGACTTCAGTATTGTTATCTGCCATTCCTTAGCGAGTGTTATCTGTTTTGTTGGTGGTCCCTGGTGGTGACCCAAAGCGTTTGTAGATAATATTTTGAGCGGTATACTCATTATGAGCTGGGGCTTTTTCTCTGTTTGGCTTGAGCGTGAAGATGGCAGAATGCCGGGTTCCTGTATGCAAGGATTACCCCTGTTGCTTTGTTGATTTGGGGGTTGCTGCATCTTTCCTTGGCGATGGAACGGCATGTTTCGCCCACACAGAGTGAAAGCATGTTATCGCTCGCCATAGTTACGCCCGACAACATTCTGGATGAAAGACGCGACTCTCGCGGACCTTAAAGCGACTGTCCCATTTCGAAACTTGTATATGAGACCGATACAGTAATGTTGTGCACCGCTTTACAGTGGACTTGGCCAAGTTTATCTTCCGTAAACAGCTTACACATTAGACAACCGAAATTTAAAGATGTGCGCTCCCTCTACAGGTAAAGAAGCTCCATTGAAGCTTGGTTGAAGGTAGAGTGCATCGTATGGTCTCAGTGAATTTTTGCGCCAGTGTCATCATCGCACCTTTCTGAGCACTCAGCAGTACGAGGCCTCACTCGTGTCTTTCTGCAGGGATGTGACTAATTACCTCGGTCGAAAGAAGTTACACGACGAAACGCAGAGACGGCAACCACGCTAGTAAAAGAATAGTGTTTGCATGTGTTGTTTACCCTGATGGAAATAGTAGGCACGATCTCATTGACTTCTTCCCGCAATTTTAATGCAATTCAATGAGTAATCATACTGCAAATTCATTCGAAGTGTGAAAGCCCACTATTTTGCATTGACCGAATTTGCAGGGAAGCAGAGAAGCTGCCTTCGCGAAGCCGGGCTCCGATGTGCTGTGTGGCGAAGACCGCATCAACGGAGCAAGGAACCAATTCAACGAATTAGTTCAATGGGCGTCAATGAGCAACCGTGACTTCCAATTGACTTAATGAGATCTGACATGTGTGTTACAGACTGCATCAACAGATGGAGTTAGGAACTGACCTAATGTGTATAAATGAGAAACCGCTTTCCAATTGATCTAATGGGATCCAACATGTTGCATGGCCGCCAATACAATGAGTGAGAAGCCAGTTGCTGAAGAAACGCACGTAATGGTGACCAACGATATATCATCATTCTCAAATTCAGTAATAATATGATTACGTCGAAAAGGGCAAAAAAGAGAAACACTGTCAAGGAGCCCGCGAAGACGGAATCACACACGTAACATGAAAAACGGTTAGGAGCAACTAAGATTTATTTGAACAAGAACTTTCGTGCAAGAGGCTGCACTTCTTCAGGTTACACAACTAAGTACGACAGAAGTATATATAGCAGGAGAACAGATACAATAAAACAGGTTTCCAGAACTGAGTAAACAACCAGACAGTAATACAATGCATCACGTGAGCAACCGTCACATAAGAATCAGGAAAGAGAAAGTGTACGGGTAAATGAGACATTCGGAGAATTGGGGTTCAAAAGATTTGGTGGTGAAAAAATGGGGGCACAGGTGGATGTCTAGCCGCGTACGAGGAGAACACAGCTTTTGTTGAACTGCGTGGGAAGGTCCGGGTGACCTTATGGACTGAAGGGAAAATGGAGCTAAGAATGCTAAGAACAGAAGGTGAATGAAGTAGCTTAGCTGGATGATGGGTTGAACAACTGCAGACGACCGCCATGAACGTTTAGTCCCCGTGGTTTTAAAGAAGAAAATTTAGAAATGAAGAAGGACTCGCGATTTTTGCGTTTGCAATCGGTGGTGTAGCCAGATTCCAGAATTGCAATAGACAGGTGTGTATCCATGTCATGCCCGGGAAGATTAAAATGTATAGCAACGGGAGTGGGGCGATTATTGACAATGTCGGATTTATGACCGTAAAACCTCTGACGCATGGTGTTGGTGACACTCAGTTCTGGAAACCTGTTTTATTGTATCTGTTCTCCTGGTATATATACTTGTGTCGTACTTAGTTGTGTAACCTGAAGAAGTGCAGTCTCTTGCACGAAAGTTCTTGTTCAAATAAATCTTAGTTGCTCCTAACCGTTTTTCATGTTACGTGTGTGAATAATATGATTAGGAAGAAAGCCGTGCAGAAAATGAACTAATTTGAGAGCACGTCCAATTCAAACAAATGAAATTCCAGAATACGCATCGTATCGAAAATAATGCAAGTGATTGCAAAAATATTGCAAATGAATTTAAATGACTATTTGAAATTAAAATTTATTCCAAACAAAGGAGGCGAGCACACCGTCGGCCGCGATGTCCCCAAGAGGACGCGTTGTAATATTCGTACCACATAGTGGCTCGTCCTAGTTGAAAATAGTTCGCGTTACTTTGTGTTACAAAACTTTGTGAACATATCCTCAAAAGATTATATGCAACAATTCATGCTGGACGGGTCATCGCGAATCACCTATGAAACACACAAGAGCATGAACACCGTGGCATTCAGTGCATCTATTTTTTTGGTCGGCGCTGTTCGGACATTATGGGTACATCCCTATGAATTTACTCATTATGGATTTATGATGTGTGTATTGATGGTGGACAGTATGCTTTCAAATATTGTTTATTTGTACTTGGGCCAATGGGAAACTAGACTGGTCTCCAATGTGTGTTTAACCAACGTGGGTGTCCAACGTTTTAACCATTACGTTACCACATCATAACCATTAACATTTACAGTAATTTCTCATTGAAACCCACTAAATTCCCGTTGTTTTCAATATGGAGTTTGTCCAAAATCGTCGATTCGGAATGAGAAATTTTGATCGCTTTAAACGAGAATTTTGAATGCGATATTCACTTAAACGGAATGAGATTTCATGGCTATTTTGAATTGGACTAGTTCCTGCAGGGTACAAACGAATGTAATGTGCATGTAATACTGCTAGTTATGGGCGCGGCCATTTCTGGGGCAACATGCATGTCAAAATTCGCAATGATGTGCGAACGGGTCCTGTCCTGAAGGCATTGTGCTTGTCGTGCACCGCTAATATGTATAAGATAGCGCATTTTTGCAGTTTAAGAGCGTGCACTGAGCGTGCACTGAGTTTAAGAGTGTGTAAGAACTGCAGATCAGTTTAAGAGCGTGTTGTCAGAGAGTTCATTGATACTAAATCCCAAATATTAGCCTCAAGCACCACCCTATGGATGCATGTCGTGGGCGTTCTACTGCACTGAAGAAGCTCAAACTTTAAACGTATTTTCTAGTAGGACCATGCCACCTACCGACTGACGCAAAATTGAGGATTTGGTGAATACTGGGCAAATTACTGCATCCTGTAACGAAAACGCAATTTTGCAGGTGTGAAGTTCATAAGGACTGGCTCCAAATAAAAAATAGTGAGCTCTTTTCTCAGTGATATAGGTGTAGTAAAAATCGTATAATTACGAAAATGCTTGAAAAGTGAATACGTATTTCTGTGAGAAACACACACATACATGCACATACACATTTTCACCGCGATAACAAGCAGGGCATCCTTGACATAGAACTGTACCAAAATACTTAATTTATGCGTGGAGAAAAGATTACAAAAGTATTTTTTGTTAAACTGGATAATTTTTTTTTCGGAAGCATACTTGCGACGATGCCTTCGCCGCGCGGTGACCGAGTATGAGCGCACCTTGCTCCTGCTCACCTCGAAAAACGTTGTATAAAACAGAAATTATTGCAACAGAAATGCTGGAGACTGTTCTCAACATTAAAGAGCGATTTCCCTATTGACCTTTTTCGACCGTCTCAATGTGGGGGCCGCAGAGGTCTCATGCTCGCTTTACGCCTGTTTTCCATTTTCCTCTTTCTGCGGCTATTATTTGGGATTTGGTATATGTCAGTGTTGTGGTATGTCGGTATCGGCGATGGTCGAGTAGTATTGCTGGATCACTAGGCGTGGATTGTACCAGGTAGCATCAGATGCTATGCATCAATGCGTTGGCAAAAATTCTTCAAACGTGGTAAGGAGCGCAAAATGATACACAGACATGAAAGGATAACATGCGTTCTTTCAACGTGACCAACACGCTCTACCCGTGCTCCCCCGTACGACAGAAAAACCACACACTTTGCATATGGCAAATGCTAAATGTTAAATGGTGACCACCATATGTCACCATGGTGAAGCCATTCACACCAACCCTTCCACGACAATGTCCGTACGGCTCAAGGTTGGACTGTATGACTATATGCAGGTGCCTAACTTGGGTTGTAGCTGTTACGCGTGTGTTGACGCTCGCGCTGATTCTAACCATGACTCCTATGAAATGCTTGTCGGAGTGCATGTGAGATGGAAAGGGGACCAGCTCCGGTGGGGCAGCGGTAACGCGTGCGCCTGGAGACTGGGAGGTCCGCGGTTCGAATCCGCGGGCCGGCTGTGCCGTCTGGGGTTTTTCCTGGGTTTCCCTCAGATGTGTAATAGGCGTATGCCGGCACAGTTCCCCTGAAGTCGGCCCATGGACGCAGCTATCCTCCCCCCGAGCGGATTCCGCTCGGTCTTCCACTTCACCCTTTCCTCTCCTCCTCTCCACCACCTTCCCCTTCCCGAGAAACATGCCGCCTAATCAGGCAGGCAGACCTCTCGGTTCCTCCCAAACGACACTCCTCCTCCTCCTCCGAGATGGAAAGGTAGTATTCTAACATAAGCAAACCGAAGGGCGTGATCATCATTTTCGTTTTTGTATGTGGCAGTTCACGCTTTCGTACATATGTAGAATAATTGAGAGTACAGTCAACCCTCGATTTATGAACACCCTTCGTCTCTCGAAAAATCGTTCATAAATCGAGGGATTCGTAAGTCGAGGTGCAAGATGCGCGGAAGAGAAATGGGCTGAAACACAACAGGAAATGCAGTAGTTTATGCTTATTTCTGCTTATTTCCACATTCACCGTGAATCCAATCGAGGACAGCATTCATATTAGCTGAGGAGTGAGACTGTTTCCAATGGCAAACATCCAGTTTGTGACCGGCTTTTAGAGCTGATCGCTTTCGCTTGGAGCCACTAAGTGTTTCATCTTCTATATATGATCGAAACCGACAGCCGTCACCCGGGAAGTCAAATTTTTCCACTCACAAAATAGGTGAGTCACCTCTGGTAATTCTTGTGACTCTGGGACACTGCGCAGCTGCTTGACCATCATTTGTTCATATTTATTGACGCAAACCCAGTACTTCTCCGTGCGTCAACAATCCCGTTCATAAATCGAGGTCAGAACACATATGTTGTTGCAGTTTGGTTTCTTGTGACGCCGTTCATAAACCGAGGGAATTCGTAAATTGACAGTTCATAAAACGAGGGTTAACTGTATATTTGCACGTAAGATGGTTCTGAAGTTTTGGACAGTCGCCATTGATGGTGACAAAGTTGGTTGGTTCATTCCGGAAGTGTTAATAATTTCATAGCGATGATACGGAATATTTCAAGGCAGATATTTTATACAACGAAGCTCGGAGTACATGGCGCGCAACGTCATGGAAAGCCACGTGAGCGATAGGTTCCGTTTGTACCCAAGCCTAGCATTATTTAGTCTCGGGACTCTTGATGTACATACTACTGCCGACAATAAGAGTTGTGTCGTCTGAGACAGCCTCAGTGACAAAGCGTTTTGGTGTGAGAACTCCTCTATGAATTCATATGTCTTTCTGCATTGTCGAAAATATCGAATTGCGAAAACATCGAAAACATCAGCGGCAAACATGGTCAAGTCCAAGATACTGCATGTGCCGAAGAAACTCTGACCTCGTTTTGCGTACTAGCACTATTGAAACCTTGCCTTATGGAGACAAGCGTGTGGTCCCGCTGTGTGGCGTAGTTCTGGGAGCATGCTCCTTCATCTTTGCCACCTTTGATGATGTTATCCATACGGCCTGTCGTTTCATGCAGCCTTTATCTTTCGATGGAACTTTGAAGACGATGATGCTCTGGAAGTCCTGAATAGTGGATGCACAAACAGGTATCGTCCTAGCGATGTCACGAACGTGACGACTTTGGAGCTTTCCGTGAGTGAGGCTTTCTCCAACAACCTCTGCTTGCTGTGCACTTGCTGGAGAGCACAATATATTCGATTTTACTCAGCTTCTTCCTAACTATCAGGCACTGCGTAGCTGCATACCTTCATGTGTTTCTTTATGCCTACTACGAAGTCTCACGGAGTGAAGTACGCCTTTTAGCAGCAGCGGTGGGGTCGACGTGCGACAGACGACAGAGCACACGCTGAACAAGTACTACCCAACTTGCGGCTCCAGATACTAGCGGTTGGCGACCATCAGCCCCTCTTATCAGATCTGAATGGCTTCACCACAAGCGACATCAGTTTGTGATCCGGGCACTGAAAATATTGCTCCGCCTTCTTCAGTCCGATTCGGCGCCGTTAGAAACATTTCCGTCGATCTCCCACGCATGGAATGTCACAGCTGACGTCGATACTCTGCTAATACCTTTCAGATCTCATAGCCCCATACTCTCCTGTGCTTAACGTGAATTACCTCGTTTAGGATGCGTCAAACTAGTCGAACAGCCCCATACTAGTTTACCATACGTCACATTAGTTTCGGACACTACCAAGTCCCAGTATGTTGTAGAGGCTCTTCTGCCATTGACCACCGCCGATGTTCGTGACATTCATTTGCTTAGAAGAACTTGGTAACCGTCGTCCCACGCAACACCTCCGTCATTTGCCGTGCCATGCCTTCTCTGGCACACAGCTGTTACAATTTACTTCGTGATCTTCAACAAACATTTGGTTGACCAGCCTCCCCGCTCAATTGACGGTATGCAAAACCTAGTGCCATCTGGTAGCACTCACGGAATCCTACCGGCATTCCGCCGTGCCTGAGGCGCCCTACCCGGCCCGAGTCATGCACACGAGTGTCGTACAACAGTTCTATCAGCCGTCCGTAACTCCCTATAGAGCCCATACTATAAGGCAATTCACGCAACACTGGGCACGACCAATGACAATGCAGCGATTACTCCCTCAATCTTCCAACCAGAAGTATTTCAGTCCGGGTCACAGCATGACCGGACCTGGCTCTTGCTGACTTCTGCTTTCCATACTGCCGTATGCCATGCTGCCTTGGGCTTGGCCGGTCCCGGCTACCACTGATTTATAGCTTTCATGAACTCCGTAATGTTATCATGTGATTCCATAACAACTCTCAAACGTGTTGTAATAATAATAACTTTATTTTTGTTTAGATACCCAAAAACAACCACTAGGGACTTCTTATTGGTGCACCACAAGATGTTATACATGAAAAACTAAGAC
Organism: Ornithodoros turicata; assembly: GCF_037126465.1. Classification (NCBI taxonomy): domain Eukaryota; kingdom Metazoa; phylum Arthropoda; class Arachnida; order Ixodida; family Argasidae; genus Ornithodoros; species Ornithodoros turicata. Next base: position 28,682,416 of record NC_088204.1, on the reverse strand, counting down.
ATTCAAATAGACAAAAAGGCAACAAAGTTGACAGTGAAACATCGTAGCTAAAAAACAATGACTTGTAAGAAACGCATGAGAAGGAGCGAAAATGTCAAGGTCATAATGTTGCGACGCGGAGTTCAGGATTAGTTGTAAACGGTTGACTGGATGAAGGTTTTGCAAAAGAGTGAGGATAAAAAGAAGAGGAGACCTCAGAGAACGTGAGGGCACTCGGAAGTTGATGCTCGATAGTAATTCGGGGCAATCAATGACAGCATGTACGAGCTTATATAAGAAATGACAGTCACGAATCGTTCTGCGAATGTGGGGATAGCAAGTTTGTTCAGAATATGATCGTAGTTGTAGTAAGTGCTGCAACGAAGATGACGAAGATGAAAAACAGAGATGAAGCGCCGCCGAACGTTTTCTACTTCAGCGGTCTGAGTGATATTTAGGCAGTTCCGGGCCACTGATGCAAATTCAAGAGGAGGGAGCGCAGTAAAGAAGAATTAGCGAAAGTAACAGTATGGATCCCGAAAGTTTTTAGTGATCCGCGAGATGATGCCGAGTTTACGCATCGCAGAGGTGCACAACTGAGCTACGTGCGTGTGGAAAGTTAAAGAGCTGTCAAGGTGAAGGCAAGAGTTTTTAATGGACGCTTCACGTCTAATATGAACAGAATCGAGGGAGTAAGTATAATGACATGGATGCGGCTTTCTAGTGAAAGAGATGACGGCGGTTTAGGAATGTTTAGGTTAAGCAAATTGTTTGAGGACAAACGATGGCTCCGTGAAATGTCATTTTGCAGAGCGATACAGTCAGTGTAAGGAACAGAAATTTATTTGAGTCATTATACTGACACAATCGCCTGGCAGGTTGAGGCATTCGAATGCACTGAGCGTACTGAGTCCATTGCCTAGTACTTCCTGGCACACAGGAAATAAGTTCAAACTTGCAAAACATGCATATCGACACAGCCTATTCTCAACAACGAACAACTGTCACATTCTTGCGCACACTCTCTTGATGAGCATGCCCCTGCCTGCTATACCTCTAACATAAAATAACGCTGCTTCATGAATCCTATTTTCTTGTCACCGCTATGCAAATCTGACGGCGTTCGAACGTGTTCATCGAGCCAGAATCCACGACAACACTTCACTTTGAAATCCAGTGGGGCTGTTCTTAGACTGATGCTTGTGTCGAGAAACAGTACGCACGATCAAAGACATTGGATAAGACGGCGAACGCACATGCCTCCCAACTAAAGACAACGCCGACCCGACGTTCACCGTTCAAATTTCAAATGAAACCGCCGAGAGAGCAAGGTATATCTAAACAGGTAGAGCAACTCCCATGGGCCCCTGTGTCTTCAGAATGCGCCGACTACTACCATTGTAAATAAATGACGTCAGAGATGACGTCAGCAGTATGAAGTAGTGCATAATTAGCCATGGCACGTTTACATTCGCGCCCTTTGTTTGCGGTGTATTCCTTTTCCTCACCCAGGCAACAACATCACACGCGAACACAGAAAAATAAATCATATCAGATTTAATTAAAAATATCAATTCGAAATACATACAGTTATCACAGATTTGGACAACTCCAAACAGAAGGGCATCGTGATGCCCACACAAAAATTAGGAAGGTTCACTTAAGGTCCATTTCTCACCTAGAGCTACACGTACACGTAGTGATTAGACGTTTGCATTTATTCAATGAGTGGCCATTATAGGTACATTGCAGCAAAATATGACATCGTTGGTGCACAGCTGATTCCTGCTAATACTCACGCTATCATGGCCGCTCCTCCCATGACGAAATTTTATTTCGCGGGGCAAGCAACAGGGGATGCATTGTATTCATCTGTTCACACGTGTAAATCTTGGTCTACAGCTTCGAGATGTGAACGTCGCTTACTGTTTAACCCAAAAAGTGTACGGACTCCGTATTACAATGCACGGGTGCAGAGATGCATCGATAAACACGCCCACTGTGACACATGCGCAAAGGGAGCAGGACACGGAAATGTACTCGGGTGGTAGATTATTTCGTATATGTGCACGAGTGGGGCAACAGAAAGTTTTTTCTACATTAAAATTATGAATAACCTATTAGTACACACACAAGCCATGCCCATGTTGTAAAGTTTTGTTTTGTTTACGATCGTACCTCTACTACCAACACCCAGGATCGCTCGCGCCTCATGCTGGTAGCTTTGCCGATGGGTCTGATTTGGTACTTTCGCTTGTTTTCGCTACCAGTTTAGATATGCTTTGGAGAGAGTACGCAGCAAGCAGGCGAGGAAGCGCGAAGTGCCGTTTTCAAGTTCCGGCAACCAGTCCGAACACGCGTGTGGCGTCCGACCAATGGAGAAGCACGGATTGCTCCGTACCCAGTAACACGCATTTTGACACAGATTTTGCCAGAGCTGTGGGGGGCTAGTTCTATCGCGTTTCATGCTTCACACGTATGCTGTTCCACTATCTTATTTGCGATGAGACGAGGGTGTTTCCAAAGGCAATGAAAATCACGTAAGAGAGCTTCAAATGCAGTATTGGTTATTGCATGGAAAGCACTGAGCGCAATGATTTCAATTTTGGGCAAGAAAATTACGTTAACCCAGTGCTACGCTGCTTTGTTATCCCATCTATGGAAAAATTTATGCAGAAATGTTATTTTTCATGCATTTCATGTGACTGTTTACCAGACAGATAGTCCGCCTCAGATATGTCCCTCAGACGGTGCACTCTGGTTTTTTCCAGAACCGCAAAAAAATAAGGGTTCGATCCGGGTTCGGGTTCGCGATGCTTTGATTTTGTTCCGGTTGGATTCCGGTGAGGCGAAGCAAAAACTTTAACTGTTTGGCAAACCGGTTTGTAGGACAAACCGACAACACACTTGACAATGCCAGTTACATAAACCGCCTCCACACAGTCATGGAGCCGCTGTACCCTTATCCTTCCCGTGCCTCTCAAACCGGGCCGTGACACATTCTTCCAAGCCTCGAAACTGCCCCGCACGTTTTCATACGACCAGATTCACTGGAGAAGCCACCGCACGACGGTTACTTCTGAGTTGCAGCACTTGTACACAACCGTTACTTCTGAGCCCTAGCCCTGATCCCAGCCCCTAGACCCTAGCCCAGGGTCTGATGGGCACTTCCGCTTACCCGAGGTGGGACTGCTGTAGCGGCGACCATAAGATCTATTGAGATAGATAACTAGGAGAACCAGCCGAACCAACGTCGCTCGAACTGCAGCACCATCTGTACCGGCGGCCACGGTTGAATACCGTTTGCGGCCCTTCTCGTTCAATAATCCGTAGTGGCTACACGACAGCTGGTTGAGATTCGATGACGACGGATGAGAGCCCGAAAAATTCAGATAAGCAACGGTCGAGTGAGCTGGCGAACGATTTCACATTAAACATGTTGGCTGGCTACGGGTCAGCATTTCCACTCCAACCAGACTTATTCCGCAAGGCTACGACCGCGGTACGTACGCCGACAGATCGCTTCGTAAATTAATGTCATCCTCGCAGTTGAACAGTGAAGGCAAAGGTTGAGGTGTTAGAGTTATTCGGTGCGCTACAGTAGTCGCCTCGTCTTCGCAAGTGACACCTCAGCTGCTAATGATATTCAGTTCCTACATAGCCGATTTCATACTTATTTCGTAACACAGAGTTGCGAAGCATGAGTTTGATAGAAAGGTGTAACACCAAGCGCGCCGCGATTTGAGCCAGTTATCTACAATAAATGCTGGGTCCATTAAAGAGAGAGGCCGAAACATTTAGATAACGACACTGGACAATGTGCAGCAATAAGTGCCACATTAAGGATATCCTGTGTTAGCGAAAACTTATCCCAACGAATATCTGAGCGCGAGCAGAGTCATAGCTGTCATATGGCCGCTGATCAGATGACTTAGACGTGAAATTCACGCGATGAAATAGTGAAGCATGAGACGTATCAGGAGCAGTGCACTCATTTAATTTCATTGACTGCCTTCCGCTGCATGAACTGGTCTCTGATGATATGATGAACAGTGGATCTATCCTCACCTTGACAGTGCGATTACTATATCAGATGTCCTCGCCTTCTCATCTTCAGAAAGGAATTCAGTCAGGTTGAGTGATTCCGACCGCAGGTACTTCTGTTCTTGTTCCCGTGTAAACTGGCACGGTTTGTTTCAGAATATTTCAGTTAAAAAGTGTTACTCATATTGCTCCTACGGTCGTCAATAAATGCTTACCACAGTCGTTCCTACCACAAGGAGCTTTACTGTGCAATTCATGATCACCTTGTTCATATAAAAAGTTGCCTGGAATGAAAGGTGAAGTAAGTTACCCATAGACGCAGCAGATATACAAAGCAGACCAATTTGCGAAGAAAGTGACGAATTCATCGTTCCCTGTAGTGCCATCAGCAGATTCATTGAAGAGCAAAGGTAAAGGGAAAAAGAAGAGGCAGAATTTGAACCATCGCCAATAACACTAACCACCTACCGCCTGAAAGTCACGTAAACGTTTTATAGGAGAGCAACACGACCAACAAAAAACTCGTAAAACAGCTTAATTCTGTTTTTCCCCTTTTTATCTCGTCTTTTTAGGTGACAGCATTACACGAGGCCAGGTCTACTTATGGGCACGAGTAGTCTGCTGCACATAACAGACTAACATTAACATAACAGACATAACACATTTGAAGTTACACTTCCTTGTTGATTTTTTATTCAAACTGGAACGCGAGACTTACCTGTGTCAGGAGACCTTCGGCGTATTTCATGAAGTCGCCGGCCTCCTGAGCTTCTGTGTACGAATGATCTCCCACAAAGTAGATCTGGTACGGCCTCCATTCATCCATAGTCGACGTGTTGCTTTCTTTCACGGGCCACGCATCTAAAAGTAGCAAGCACCCCCAATGCAGCTAACGGTACTTTACACTTCATTATGTTTATTACAAACAACGAACCATCAGCCCTAGGGGCTACACTCATAGTCAATACAATATCCCCATAATAAGGACACTGTCATTTCAGCACGTCAACAAATGTATTTGTTTACAACGTCACTGTGATGATGTCGGTATGATGTTACGATGCCGTCACTATGGTGATCTTGAAGATCTCGAGCATATCCTTCTCCACTGCCCGCACTACCACCCTTTCAGATTCACACTTTCGGTGTCTCTATACCCGGTTTCACCAACACCTGGTTGACCTTGAAACGAGATCAAGCCTTGCCAAAACTTGAAATTCAAACGATATAGTTGGTAACGTGATGAATGTTTCACTAACAACAACTCTTTTTAGTGAAGCGTTAAATTCAAATTAAGGAACCGTTGATCTCGGTTATTAATCGGCGTTGGTGAAACCTGGCCTCTCGCCTTCTCAGTATGTCCAAATTGCTTGGTCCATGGCAAAATCCAGCTCACCAGCGCTCTGCTCTGAAAGCACTTTGAAATTCCTTTGGACATCGTATGGCATCGTTCCTCACACTAAGGCGACTCGTTATACCATTTCACCGCATTAGTGAGTTTTAGTGCATCGTACGCTATCACCTTCGCGCACGTCAGTGATAGCGTGGTGGTTCTGCGCACGGCGCGAGGCCGCCTCTTAAAGGTATGTGCGTGCGTAGAACCACCAACGCTATCCCTTACGTACGCAAGCGTGGTAGTCATCTCAGTCATCTACTTTGCACAGAAGGTATGGTGTAACACCTGGTGGAACAGTGCTTTTCTTTATCTTTTTTCTTTCCTTTTTATTTTTTGTATTCATTACGGGCGTTTTATAAATAAGCTGCAAGACCAGCACACGTGCCAGGTTATCGGACAGGGCGGACGTCTTGCCGGAAAGCGTTTTTAACTACTGAACGAATAATTTACTGAAATTCATCAACTTAGTAACTAGATGGTTTCTGCGCAATACGACATCGCAGAATTGGAGCCAGTAACTATTCAAAAATATCGCCGTTGCGAACACCGCGAGACGCGAACGTACTTTGAGATATAATTTGCCAAATTTTCCCATGCAAATGACCCAAGACCAGAACTACGCACTACTCGCACCTCAAAACAGCGACAGTTATTCCACGTCTGAGAGCAACGTGCAATTGATCCTAATCGTTGGGGTAAGCTCGAGGTGGTGGCTGGCGTTCAGCAGGGCAGCATTTTAGGTCCCTTGCTGTTTTCCATTCGATAACAAATTCTTCATATATGTGATAGCTGGAAGTCTAAAGAATACCAACATTAGACCTTGGGTTCCTGTTGGAGCAGTGTTTAATGTGCGACTGCCGCGGTCAGCTGAGAAACAGCTGATTGCAAGCTGAAGAATGCAGCACGTCACGCGGCTCGTTGTTCATCTTCCGTAACGTCGTCGTCATCCACTACATCCCTCCCTCCTAACGTTGTGAATTTGAAGCGTGCGGGAGATCTCCGACGACGCACAGGATATCTTCTGGTAGGGACAGGGGGCCGACGATCAGGAGACGCCATGGACGACGACGCAGGGAGGTCATCGTGAGGAAGTATCTCAGTTGGGTGCCGGGAGCTGAAGGCAAGACCCACTGGGAGATCTAATCGACCAGTTGGACGGGTTGTGCTCTCGACATCAGCATTTGGCACATCGTCCGCAGAGATTCTTCTCTTCAAGTGATCGGCGTGAACACGGCGGCGCTTCTTACCTTCCACGTCCACGTCGTATATAACATTACCTATGCGTCCCAAGACGACGCCCTTGATCCAGTGATGTTTTTGAGTTGGATCCTTTACCCAGACCTTTTCCATGACTTGGAAATTCCTGGTAGACTTGTTCTGTGTGAGTGGCATGACGACATCGCCACTTTCGCGCCGGGATGGTCGGATCAGGTCTAGAGTCATCCTGAAGAGTCTCTTGTTTAGCAGCTCGCAGGGTGACTTGCCGGTCGACACATGTGGGGTAGCTCTGTATTTCGCGAGAAACGTTCCAACAGGCTCCTCCTCCTTCCCAGCTTGAGCACGACGTAAGGCTTGCTTCAGGGACCTTACGAAGTTTTCAGCTTGTCCGTTGGACTTGGGGTGATAGGGTGGTGTGAGAATGTGACGGATTCCCCGTAGCTCCAAGAAGGATTTGAAATCAGCACTGGTGAACTGTGGGCCATTATCGGTCACCAACTGCTCAGGGGTACCCTGCCGCAGGAAGATTTCTTGGAAGGCCTTCAAGGTGTCAGTCACAGTCTGACGGCGTACTTGGACAACTTCCGGCCACTTGCTATGAGCATCTATAACCACTAGAAAGTGTTTCTTGTCGTACTCCGCAAAACCGGCATGCAGTCTCGTCCAAGGATGTTCTGGCCGTTCCCAACGGTATAGAGGGACTGGTTGAATGTCCTCTGCGGTTGAGGCACAAGATTCACAACTTTTGACTTTGGCTGCGATGTCGTTGTCCAATCCAGGCCACCAAACATACGATCTAGCGAGCATCTTCATTTTGGTGAGTCCTAGATGCCCTTCGTGCAGCACATCCAAGATACTCTTGCGGTACTTCGGAGGAATGACCGTACGCATTCCCAGTAAAATGCAGCCGTGAGAAATCGACAGCTCACTTTCACGGTGTAAGTAAGCACGAAGTTCCGGCTTGTCTTCCCCAGCAGAACGACCTTCTAGTAAGTGATGGGAGAGTTGGGCAAACACCGGGTCCTTTGCCGTCTCTTCTGCGATAGCAGACGCCGTTACAGGAAGCATCGAAATCGCTTCTGTCGAAAGAAGGTTAACATCTTCCACGTTTGCTATGTTGTCAGTCGCTATTGCACGGTCGAAATCATCATCCGGCCCCTGTGCAAGTCTCGACAACCCGTCGGCGTTTCCCATCTGATGAGTTAGCTTATACTGTATGTCGTATGTATAGCCAATCATAATCAATGCCCACCGTTGCAATCTATTAGCTGCAGTGACTGGTATGCCTTTCGTTGGACCGAAAATTGTAGTGAGAGGTTTATGATCCGTATATAGCGTAAACCGTCGTCCCCAGAGATACTGATGGAACTTTTTCAGTCCAAAAATGATGGCTAACGCTTCCTTCTCGATTTGAGCATAATTCCTCTCGGCTGATGATAATGTCTTCGAGGCATGGGCTATCGGCCGCTCCTTTCCGTCGATCTTATGATAAATAACCGCGCCAACTCCTGCTGAAGAGGCGTCCGCTGCCAAACAGATTGGTTTGCGCGGGTCAAAATGGGTTAGAGCGTCGATAGACGTTAGTTTCTGTTTGAGGCCGTCGAAAGCGTCTACGCAGTCCTCAGACCAGCACCAAGGCATGTTCTTACGAAGTAACTTATTTAGCGGTGATGACAAGTCTGCCAATCCTGGTATAAACTTGCTGTAGTGTTGGACCATGCCAAGAAACGCTCGCAATTCGGATACATTCGTTGGCTCAGGCATGTTCAACACCGCAGAAACTTTCTTCGGAGAAGGGAAGAAGCCTTTTGCTGACACAACCTGTCCAAGGTACTCCACTTCATCTTTCAGGAAGGCACACTTTTCCTCTTTCAATACAAAACCATATTCCTTGAGCCTTTTGAACACAGCTTCGAGATTTTTGTTATGTTCGTCATCATCGCAGCCCGTCACAATAATGTCGTCTAGATAGCAGGCTACATGATCTATCCCTGCTGTCACTTGCTCCATGGTGCGTTGAAAGATTGCCGGTGCCGAAGCGATCCCGAAAGGCATTCGGTTAAACTGAAATAAGCCCTTATGTGTATTGATGACTAGTAGCTTCTTCGCTTCTTCGTCTAGCTCCATTTGTAGGTAGGCTTCCGAAAGATCGAGTTTTGAAAACTTTTGGTCTCCATTGAGCTTAGCGAAAAGTTCTTCTGGTCTCGGGAGCGGATACTGTGTGATATCCAGTTGGGGGTTTATCGATACACTAAAATCGCCACAAACGCGCACTGCGCCGTTAGGTTTAGGTACAACTACAATTGATGTCGCCCAATCTGAATAATCTACCGGCGTCAGAACTCCATTTTTGCACTGTCTCTCCAAGTCGTTTTCAACCAAGGAACGTAATGCGAACGGAATGGGCCTTGGTTTGAAAAACTTCGGGGACGCGCCATCTTTGAGTTGAACGTGCACTTTGACCTTTTGGCATCTGCCGAGACCTTTCTTGAACAATTCCCTATGAGTCTCTAAGGTATTAGTCAGAGAAGAGGGTACGTTATCCAGAGCTCCCACAAACAGCTTGTTAAGATCAACTCCCAACTTCTCAATCCATTCTCTGCCAAGAAGATTTCTGTGGAGAGACTCAGTAACCACAATCTCCAGGTGATGGGTTCGACCTTGGTATGCAACTTCTACCTGCCCTTGACCCTTGAGAGCAATTGGATTTTTGTTGAAACCTTGCAAGCTATACGAAGGTGGACTAAGCTTCGGCTTCCCAAGCTTTATCCATGACTGGTGATTTAGAAGTGTATGTCTAGATCCGGTATCAACTTGCAGTTGAACGTCCTGTCCTAAAATCGTGCAAAGCACAAACTTGCCGTCTCTCTCTTCCGCGAGAAATATATCCGTGACAGCTTTGATTTTCCCCTTTTTCATCCTGGGGTTGTTCTTGCACATTTTAGCGATATGACCTTTCTTCTTGCACAAACGACACTCTTCCTGTCGAAATCGACACGCGCTTTCAGCGTGATTGAAGTTACCACATCGAAAACACCTAACTGGTTTAGAGTCCTTGCTTTTATCTTGCACTTTAGCAACGGATGAACTGCTCGATGCGGTTCCTTCTTCCAGCAGTCGCGACTCCTGTTCAGCAGAAAGTATGCTTTCCGACAGCTTCAGGGCAGCATCTATGGTAAGACCCTTCTCAAGAACTAACCTTGCCCTGAGTCTCTGGTCCCGTAGACCGACGATAAATGCCGTCAGCAACGACGAAGCTCGAATGTCTGTCTCAGACTCGTACTCACAGTTCGAGATAATTGCACGTAACCTCGTCAAAAATTGTGCCACCGATTCCGTTTCCGCCTGCTTTGCTGAGAAAAGCCTTGCTCTTTCGAACTCTTTAAAGCGTTTCGGCGCGTAGAATTCATCTAGTTTTTTGATGAGGTCCACAAACGAGACTTCCGTGACGTCCCTCGGCTGAACCAGCGAGTACAGTAGCTTGAAAGTGTCAGGTCCTAGCGACGTTATGAACAAGTTCCTCTTGTCGGTATCCGTCGCAATTCTGGCTACATCCAATGAAGCTTGAAACCTTATCTTATATAGCTTCCAGTCTTCCTTTGTAGGGTCGAAGGTCCCCGGTCCATGAAATCGATGCGTAGCCGATTCTCTTCCTTGGAACTGGCCTTCTGCTGCTGCGTCCAACGTAGTCATCTCGTCGCCACTGTGATAGCTGGAAGTCTAAAGAATACCAACATTAGACCTTGGGTTCCTGTTGGAGCAGTGTTTAATGTGCGACTGCCGCGGTCAGCTGAGAAACAGCTGATTGCCAGCTGAAGAATGCAGCACGTCACGCGGCTCGTTGTTCATCTTCTGTAACGTCGTCGTCATCCACTACAATATATGCTGATGATACTACCCTGTTTGTTTCCAGTGCTGATGCTAAGCAAGTCGTAAATAAAGCAAATAGAGCTCTTGAAGAAATAAGACTCTGGACTCTTGCAAATGGCTTAGTAGTTTAGTAGTTAATGTTAATCAAAGAGAGATATTAAACGGTAGGAGCAATTTATTAATTTACACATGGTAACGAGACTTTCGTGCACGAGACTGCAGTTCTTCAGGTTACAAAAATATGAACATGGTACAGGAACATATTTACAGTTGACGGGGGAGTTTTGGCATGAGAGGGTAACAGGGTGATGGAAAGCATGCAAATACAGGTAAAAATTAAAAGAACATAAATACAAACGCCGTGTTATCTGAAGCGCAACCTAACGCGAGTCCAAGGGGTTACATAGGAAACGAGAACGCATGTAGGTGACGTTCCAGGAATTAAGAATAAAAAGGGGGTTATGGCGACGGAATGAGGACACAGGTGCGGAGTACAAAGGTGACTATATAATGGACCGTGAGAACGTGAGGACAGAGGTGGGGCGGGGGGGGGGGGGTCTCAGGAGAGAGTCAAACGAAGAGAATATGTAAAGAAAAATGGAGAGTTGTTTTACAGTTTGGGTGTGTGTTAACATTATTTTATTTTATTTTATGCGAGAAATGATATTTACGGGGTAAATAGTTGTACACTCTAAATCTTTTCACACCTTTAAAGGTGTAACAATGTGCATGGTGCACGCCTTTTTAGGTGTAATTTCGGTAACATCATAATGGAGCACGGTTTCGCACAAATTTTCTTTACTCGAGTGTTGTCTGTCCTCCAAAAATTCAGTCTTGCAACATCTCAACATTGTTCAACAGTATTGTAGACACTTGCGCGTGCTAGATTATCGATAGCGATGCATATATGCATTAGCTGGTACCTACGATATCAAAGACATAATGAAAGCAAGATTTGCACTGACACTTGATCTTTAGTACTGCTTTCCAAATTTTGTAAAATATCAACCTGGAGATGCAATGTTACGCAACATTGGTTGAATGTTCATAGGTTGAATGTTCATAGCGCACACCTTTAAAAGTGTGAAAAAGTTTACAGTGTAGTGGGCCTGCATGGATGTTCAAACCGTGAGGCTTCAGAGACTGGAATTTTGCGATTAAAAACGATTCGCGATTGTTGCGCTTCATGTCACTGTTATAACCCGATTCAAAGATAAGGATTTTGAGGTCTGTACCCAAAGCGTGTCCAGGAAGGTTAGAATATGTAGAAACGGGTGTAGAATGGTTATTCACAATATCGGATTTATGGCCGTAAAACCTTTCCCTCATGGTGTTCGAGGTTTCCCCGATATACTAAATACAGCATTGCATACAGTCTCGCATGCACAGAACACATCTAATTAGTAAGTTAATAAAGAAAATTTAGCTAATTAGACGTCTAGTAGTTGCGTACGCTGTCCTACAGGATGTCCGCCTGACCGTACAACCCCCCCCCTGCCAAAATGGCGTCGGCGGCTCTCAAGGGCTTTTTATAAACGCCTGTAACCAATAAAAAAATCTTGTATCAGACCAATCACGAACGGAAAGAGTGGAGCGAATTGAATACCATATCTGCTCAACGCCATTCATTGATGATGTCACTTTTCATTCTCCGTTGTATGTCCATATCTCATGAACGAAACTCCATTGGCTTGCGACATACGATCTTAGCGGAAATATAATTTAAACGTGTAATTTCGGAATTTTCAATGTCTGACCTCAGCGAGGTTTCGGTAACAAAAACTTCGAGGTCGTGTTGCAGAATAGCACTTGTTTGGGCTTAGTTTGTGTACGACGAAGTCAAAAGAAAAATTGCAAAAAGACAAGACAAAGGTGCTTCGTAGCGTTAGCCTCATATACGTCGTTGACCATACTACAAACGGGTGTGCCATATTTTGCATAGTATTAACCCTACAGGGTGCGGCAAGGTCTTCAGACACATTTCCAGAACTCGTGAAAAATCGTATGCATGCCTAATAACATCGAAATATGGTACGCTTCCTTAGACTTTATGAGATGTTTCCAGAAAGTACAAACTTCAATCTATACGCCCACCACGTTCCGAGAAACGAGTCGAAGAATATCGGGGCCCGTGCAGTCTGAATGCCCTATACTGCTGTCGCTATGCTTAGTGCGTGAGGAGTTCTCTCCGTTCCACGTCGTATACCGGGTGCAATGGGCTGTGCGCAAAAACGGAACTTATCTTGCGCCACAGACAGAGCGGCGAACAGGCGAGCTGCTGGTGAGGATAATCCACTAGTGATACCCTGATATTGGGGGAGCGGGAAAGTTAACAGAGCACAGCACAAAATCTCACGCAGTCCACCGCATGCACGTGGGTTAGATCGTTACATCTCAACGCTGTACGAGCGTAGTGGCTGTGCTGAAGTGATGAGCGGACTTCCACGATGACGTCATGATGCTTGCCTCCAGTTGGATATTGCCGAATCCAAGAGCAATAATATGAGAAACAAGAAGAGCGGCAGGTCGGGAGCCAGTAAAGTTTCTCCTTTCCGTAGAGAGGTTCGGTGATGTGTTGCGAGTACGGTAGCCGCTTGCAGGAGACGTCCGACGAGAGGGATAACTCAACAGCAACAATATTTAATACAAATATATACAAGGCATATACATATCAAGGCAAAGGCTTACTGATTGAGAACTCGGGGGACATGAGGCGACAAGGTCCCAGACCTTCCGGTGGTGAAAGTCCCCGCTCGAGCTGTCGCAAATTAGCGGGTGTCCGCTTATAAAGACCACAATTGGCCGCTGCCCACCAACATGGTAGCGCCAATCAAAACATTCAAAAGAAAACGAAACCAACTGTCTAATTGGTTACATTAACTAGGTTGGACACGTGAAATCCTCCGCCCCCACTTGGACTAAATCTGTTAATCCCGTCCGCCATCTTGGACATGTCGTAGTGTCCACAGTGCTTTCGGCTCAAGGGATTGCCTCTATAGGGCCACAAAAGCGAGCTGACCAAATGGGTCACGAGTGGCGGAGTTCCAAGAAGAGCAGCTGTCGCGCGCGAGCACAAAGAGTTATTCAACTGGTCGTTCAGTCTGGCGACGATGGAGGCGAAAATAAAAATGTTTTCGTAGTTACAGGTTTAACCTTTACACCTCCCTCCTTAGATTCGTTGTGGGGCACAGTTGAACCACAAGGAATAAACTACAGACGGGTTAAACACACTAGCATAGAAATAATCACCCGTGTACAAATTCATCACACCAAAGGTTCGTGTGACACTACTGAACATGCAATACAACGTGACAGTGCTTGCAACGACAAGCTCTGAAAATGGTACGTGTTGCTGTTGAAACGCATTATGTCAGTACATTGAACAGACACTAAAATTATGGCGGAAAAACACAAAAGTTCCTTAGAACAAAGTGGTGAGAGCGAGTGACTCTCGAGGTTCACACATACATTGCAACGCACCTGCTCTAGCCTAATTCCTACTCGAACCGCAACCGCGATAAAGCGTCCGCATTCCCGTGCGCGCTTCCCTTGCGGTGAACTATATTCACATTATAACGCTGGAGTGCAAGAGCCCAGCGCGCGAGCTTCGAACCCTGTGGTGTCGTACAGGTCAGGTATGAAAGAGGATTGTGGTCGGACACCACAGTTACTTGTGCCCCGAACACCCAATGATCAAATTTCTTGAGCGCCCAGATGACCGCGAACGCCTCTCGTTCAATCGCCGCCCACCGAGCCTGCGTGTCCGAAAATCGGTGGCTTGCGAACGATATGGGCACTTCTTTGCCATTGCGGTCCTTTTGGGCTAGGCATGCTCCAGCCGCCAACGCTGACGCGTCCGTAAATACCCAATACGGTTTTTCGGGGTCAGGTGTTGTCAGTGCTACTGCGTCTTTTAAACTCGATTTGAGGGCCTGAAAGGAGGCTTCGGCTTCGTTATCCCACGGGATCTTGTTCGGGACCCTTTTCCCGGTCAGTCGCGTTAGAGGGGTCGCTATCTTTGCATAATCCTTAACATAGTCGCGGTAATAGCCGCACAACCCAAGTACGCTCCTGAGCTCCTTTTTTGAAGTTGGACGCTTCAGCTCAGATATGGTTTTGATCTTTTCTGGATCGGGTGCGTGACTTCCTGATCCCACAATGTGCCCTAGATAGCGGATAGAATTTCGCGCTACCTGACACTTAGATAAATTCGCCGTTAACTTCGTGGCTTTTAACGTGGTTAGTACCGCCTCCAAATGGTGCAGGTGATCCTCCCATGTTTCCGAGTACACGGCTATGTCATCAAGGTAAGCACAGGCATGCTCCTGGTGCTTCGCAAGGATGGCGTTTACAGTCCGCTGGAACGTCGCTGCTGCGTTTTTGAGGCCAAACGGCATCACCCGCCACGCAAATTGACCGAAATGCGTAACAAACGCGGTCTTTTCTTGGCTGTTTACCTCAAGGGGAATTTGCCAGTATCCCCGGCGTAGATCTAGCAAAGTGATGAACCGCGCCCTTCCTACGCGAAAAACTAGCTCCTGTTGAAGTTCCATTGGGTACGCGTCATCTATTGTGTCGGCGTTAAGCGCCCTATAGTCCACGCAGAGACGGACTCCACCGTCTTTCTTAGTAACACAGACGACGGGGTGGGAGTACTCAGTGACGATAGGATACACCAGCCCTTGTTCGAGCAATTCATTGACTTGCTGTTCTACTTCTTTCCGAAGCAATTGAGGTGTGCGGTAAGGATGGGACCGTTTCGGGACGTGCCCCTCACGCAACTTTATAACATGCGCACCTACATCTGCAACTTTGGGGACGTCCACGAACACTGTCGCGAATGACTGAAATAGTCGCCTGACCTGATTGGCTTCACTTTCCCCCAAATGCGAAGTTGCCTCGGCTGGCAAGACAGACTGCCCTTTGTCCCTTTTTGTCGGCGCGGGTTCCACATCCCCAAATTCCTCCTCTCCTTGGAAAATGACTCCTACGTGATTCACCCTGGCCTTGTAGGCCCTTAAATTGTTGGCATGAATCGTGCGCGTTTTTCCGTCGTCCGTTAGTACATCATACGAGTGCTGTCGTCGTTTCCCTATTACTTGGTAGGGGCCCTTCCACTTTGCCTGATGCTTTGCTGATCGGCTGGTATCGAAAACAATAACCTGGTCGCCAGGTTGGAATTGTTTTTGCTTTGTTTTGCGATTGTGCTGCTCCACGTACCGCGCTTGCCGCTTTTCGGTAACTAGCCCTGCAGTTTCTGCCGCCGCCTTGAACATTTCTCTCAGATGTTCGAGATATTTGGTGGGCGCCTCTCGGAGCTGAACTGGGGGTCCTACCTGCCCTTCCCAGGTATTCTTTAGAATTGCTAGCGGGCCTGTTGGTTGTCTACCGTAGAGAAGTTGAAACGGTGACACACCCGTGGTGTCGTGCGGGACTTCTCTGTACGCCCATAAGAGAAAAGGGATGTACCTATCCCAGTTTCTGGGGTCGTCCCGTACCACGTGAAATAGCATGCGGCGGAACACACGGTTCCACCGCTCGACCGCCCCGTTACTTTCGTGGTGTTCTGCCGTCGAGAAGCGTGGGGAACACCCGATCCTTCTGAGGAACTCCTGGGTTAAGTGCGACGTGAAGTTGCTGCCCTGATCGCAACAGATAGTTTCCGGGATACCCGTCCGCGAGAAGATTTCGAGCAGCGCGTCACACGTTTTCTTTGCGGTCGGGGACGTAAGGCTAATCACTTCGGGCCAACGAGTATGAAGGTCGGTGACACAAAGTGCGTATTTGTGCCCGCGTGCCGACGCGATCTCGAACGGGCCTACCACATCAACGTTCACTGCTTGAAATGGGTAGTCTGGTCGCGTGAGTGGCGCGATAGGTACCCTGTCTTTTGCATTCCTGTCCGCGTTAACCTGACATCCGTGGCATGTTGCACAGTGCTCTCGAACGTCCTTTTCAATCCCCGGCCAATAGAAAGTCGCCTTAATGCGATTTAGCGTTTTTCGCATTCCAAGATGGCCTCCCCACGGCGTATCGTGCGCGAGCTGGAGGACTTGTCGCCGTTTACCATCGGGTAAAACGAGCTGTTTTACTTTTTGCCCCGCTACTGTATCCCTGTGATAAAGGATACCGTCGTCAATGAGCATACCGTGAGCGCCTGCTTTACCCTGTTCCCACGCGTCCACGAGGGTCGTATCCTCACGCTGGGCTGATCTGAATACGCTTCTCTCGCCGGCCTCGGCGTCGGTCCCTCCCGCCGTGCTTTTTACCGCGTTCACCACCGCGATGTGTTCGGCACCGCCGCAGTCCGCGTCCTCTTGCAGGAATAACCCCGCTAAACCCGCGTCTAGCTCGTCTGTGTATTCCGCTTCCACGGCAGCCGCTGCGTTTAGCGCGTCCGGTTCCTCGACACTCCGAATGGCATCCCACGCTTCTAGTGATAGGAGGCAATCTACATCTCCGGCTAGCTTTTCGGTAAAAGCGCACTCTACTGGGACGACTTTGTTAACTTCTACCTGGTCGCTGCTTGTGCCTATCAGCCTGATGGGTAGTACGCCCAATTCCGCGGCTACCTTGTGTCCGAAGGCGGATTCGAGCCACAGCGGGCTTAGTGCATCACCTCTGCGCTCGGGAAAAAGATCCGCGCGAACAACGGTCACGTCCGCCCCACTGTCTATCAGTGCGCGAAATTTTTGTGTTCCACATTGCAATTGAACCTCGCGAATGGGGAGAGTCAGCTGCTCTTTATCTCCCGTAGCCGCTGGGCTGACGCGCGCCACCAACGTAGTATTCTCTACCTGTGCGTCATCAGATGCATTTTGGACTTCGTCGTCCCTAGCTATCACAACACGGTTCACGCGTCTTTGTGCAGAATCCTTGTTGTCTGCTGCTTTAGGAGCTGTGTGGTCACCGTCTGGTGACCTCTTTTTGGGACAATTTCTTGCAAAATGTTTCCCTCCACATACGTAGCAGGCAAACCCGTTCTTTGTCTCTTGACGGTCTTTCCCGTTCCCTTTTTGTTGGGAGTTCTTATCATCTTTCCCTCTGTCTTTGTGGCTTTCCTTACGGCGGTCGGAAGCTCCCTTGTCTCTGTGGCCTAGAACTGCGCTTCCCCTGCCCTTAGCATCCTCGAATTTCTCCACTGCTTTTACAATGTCGCTTTCGGAGGGTTTGACGTCGGTGATCTGGAGCGTTACAAATTGTCGAGCCTCCTCTGTCAGCGAGTCTACGAACCTGTCTGCGATGATCAACGTTATCAAGTCGTCGTAACTTTTGACCTCGCGTGCTTTAGCGTATGCGGCGATATAACTGCGTAGCCTGGCCCAGTAGTTCGACCATGTTTCGTCCCTTCCTTTGACTGCTTCTGAAAAGCGCTTCCTATATTCGCCCGGGGACAAACGGAGTGCTGCTAGCACGGCCTCCTTTACCGTTTGGTAGTCGTCTAGCTCGTCGGTGGTTAGCTTTGAGTACAAGTGACCTACCCTGCTTGCGATAAGCGGTAATATGAGGTGACTTTGAACCTCCTCGGGTACTTTGTAGGATTTGAAAACACCTTCTACTCCCTCAAACCACATGGGCACCTCGCGGTCGGCTGGTAGCGGAAGCAAAACGCTCTTAAGCCTTTTTGAAAAGTAGGCCAGATTTTCTTCGCGCGTTCGTGTAGTCGACGCTTCACTGTATGGCGAGCGGTCATCTCGAAATCGCTCAAGTTCTATTCTCCGTGATCGTTCTTTTTCCAGTTCGATCTGGAGCCGCAAGATTTCGACGCTAACGGTTTCGGTAGCGCCTGCGCCAGAAGCAGTGTTACTTCTGTTTCGTCTGCCATTTCTGTGTCGAATTTTGCCTTCTTTTGCTTCGCCCTCAAGCGAGTAAGCATTAACTATTGTTCGACACCCTAGTTTTTCCGCTCGGCTCTGTTCGCTCGACCAAACCAGTCGGTATCATGTGAACCCACTGACACTATCGGACACTAGAAAGATCGTCCTGCCACACCGGAACTCTGAGATACACAATAACTAAACCCTACGCGGTAGCTATCTACTCGTGAACCTCAAGAGCAACCAATTCTCACCTACCTCGTGAAATTGTTTCGAAGCTCTTCCGTGGATGACGTTTTCTTTCACCCTGTGCCGACACTTCAGTGTCCGTTGTTTCTCACTTTCGTCGCCGTCGTCGAAGCTGTGCTGGCTCCCCTGACGCGGTCACGTTCACACACTGCACACCCGGTCCTCGTTGACTAGTTGTGGCTCTCCGTTGATGACCTGGACTTGTCCGCTCAGTTTCCTGGACAGTCCGCTGCTTTTGCTGCCTTGCTTGACTTCGATGCGTACCTTGATTCTTGCTGTTCTCCTGGAGGTATTCACTCGTCCGTCGAGATGCTTCAGCTCTCCGTAGATGGACACATCCTGTCGTGCTGCGCCAGTAAAGTTTCTCCTTTCCGTAGAGAGGTTCGGTGATGTGTTGCGAGTACGGTAGCCGCTTGCAGGAGACGTCCGACGAGAGGGATAACTCAACAGCAACAATATTTAATACAAATATATACAAGGCATATACATATCAAGGCAAAGGCTTACTGATTGAGAACTCGGGGGACATGAGGCGACAAGGTCCCAGACCTTCCGGTGGTGAAAGTCCCCGCTCGAGCTGTCGCAAATTAGCGGGTGTCCGCTTATAAAGACCACAATTGGCCGCTGCCCACCAACATGGTAGCGCCAATCAAAACATTCAAAAGAAAACGAAACCAACTGTCTAATTGGTTACATTAACTAGGTTGGACACGTGAAATCCTCCGCCCCCACTTGGACTAAATCTGTTAATCCCGTCCGCCATCTTGGACATGTCGTAGTGTCCACAGTGCTTTCGGCTCAAGGGATTGCCTCTATAGGGCCACAAAAGCGAGCTGACCAAATGGGTCACGAGTGGCGGAGTTCCAAGAAGAGCAGCTGTCGCGCGCGAGCACAAAGAGTTATTCAACTGGTCGTTCAGTCTGGCGACGATGGAGGCGAAAATAAAAATGTTTTCGTAGTTACAGGTTTAACCTTTACAGAGCCCGAAGTACCAGAGCAGATGAAACAGACGACGCCAGCTTCCTCTGCTCTTATAGTTCGGGCTTCCGACCTAACGAGGAGCAACGAGGAGCGAACGATATCCGAAATTTTCGACAGTTTGCTTCGACATTGCGCTCCGGTCGTGATGGTACCTTTTATGTCACTTGACAACATCACCTACTTTAGTTTCGTTTTCGGGCACAGTGCCAGAACACCCGGTATGACATGGAACGGAGAGAACTGCTCACGCGCTAAGCCTAGCGACAGCGGTATACGGCATTCAAAATTCATAGGCTCAGGCATTCTTCGACTCGTATCTCCGAATATGTTGACTGTATAAATGAAAGCTTGTGTTTTTTTAGAACTTCTGACAAAACTACGGTAGTGTACCAAATTTCGCTGTTATTAGACATGCATACGATTTTTAACGCATTCCCGAAATGTGTCCGAAGATCTTGCGGAACCCTGTAATTTCCTATATCAACACTACTTCACCAACTGGATTAATGCTGCTTCCATGCTAGGAGTTACAATTGTGGACCTGAGGTGTCGGAAACGGGGTGTGGTATTTTCATCGTGTTTACCGAGCGGCGTAGCGTGGGTTCCCAGCGCAAGGGGCGAAACATGGTGCCCCCAAACAAGAATGCATCAGGTATACCTTCCCATCCAAAGAAAGCGCTTCATGGGCGCTTCGGTTGCTTCACTTTGAAAATTGCGCTGCTGTCTCAACGCACGCAGCCTACTGCCGAAGCACAAGTGGATGCAATTTTACATCGGCGTGTTAAATCGAACCTCGCTGCAATCGCTGCCGTCTTTGAGGCGCCCACAAGATCGGTCCAACAGCAAGGACTGTTAAAAACTTCATGTGAAAATTGAAATTCATGTTTTCAAATCATAAACAGTTTCACCAGTTTTCATTTCGAACTTTTTTTCTCTCTGTCGATGATTTGCGCCCGGAGAGGCGCCCCCCCCCCCCCCCCTCTATGCTCCGGTGCTGTGCTTACCATACTCAATAACACCAAAGCGTGCGTCGTTATTTTTATTTCGTATGGTATATTCAATGAATCAAAAATATACTGAATTATTAGACCAAATTCGTAAAAAATTAGAACAAAAGCTCGCAGGTTGCAAAATCAAAGGCCTATCTGCGAGGTCTCAGACTGACCGGAGGTCCGTCGGATGTTCGTGAAGTCGTCATAGCGAATGAAATGCGCATTTTAGTGACGTCAAAGCTTAGCACAGCGGACGCGCCGGAGCTACACAAATCGGTTAGTTTATGGCCGCGAGAGACTCGTAGAGTCCAGTTATGAGACTAAGTTCTGGGTAAAGCAGCCTGAGGAACACAGAAATAGAAGAGCAGGAAATCTCACCTTTTGTAGGTTGGCTTGCGGGAGAAGCTGAAAAGTAAAGACACAACATTGATTACGTTTGTTGAGCAAATTGCGACGAAGGTTTCACAATAACGAACAGTTTTGCAGTGCCACGATGCACAGGTCCAGATAACGAGTTGTATCCCGCTCATAATGTGCTGAAATATTCGTGTGCATGCACACATACACACACTCACACAAAATCGTTCGTGCATCATCCAAGAAGGGACGAGTCCATGTTCCTTCTTAGGTGCTTCCAGGCCCCATTTACTACATATGTTATATCTGAGCTGAAAGGAAATTTGGTGCAAAAGCAAAAAAGCTTTGCTTCACTTAGCGTCAGGTACACTGGGCGTTTATATTTATCAGCTCGGAGGCGCTCAGAGCGGATGGGTCGTAACGGAGCTGGCTCCAAGGCGTATGTGAATTGGTTCAGGTACGCTCGCTCTGTGTTTGGATATTCACTCAGAGTGACCTCCGAGGCAGCCCCTTTCGCTCGATCTTGGAGGGCGAGCTCGCAGATTCTTCCCACAATTTCTGATCTGGAGGATGACGGGCATTTTGAAAATTTGAAATCATTTTCTTCTAGAACCTCTAGGCTGCCCGCCCACCCGAATCAGATTGTGGAATTAGTTGTAGGCGCTTATATTTTACTCCTGATGTAAAAAAAAAAGAGAAAAGAATTGGGAATGAAACATAGCTAACAACTTTATGTGACACAGGTTTTCGTGCAGAGTCTACGCTTCTTCAGCCAACATATATGCAACATGGAATGGCATGTGATTGGTATAGCTGGAGAGGATCGTGCTAAGTGCGTGTGTCTTTGTCCGTGTAACGCATGTAGTCTGATGTTTTGTTACAAAGTAATAAACAGTGCCCTGCGACGAGCACCCTCTGAAAGCAGACCACACGGCCATGCATACTGCGCAAGCGCAGTGTCGTTCTCGCTGGGTCGCATACGGAATTTTCTTCTATCCTCGGTTGCCGCCAACGGATCGGTTTCCGGTTCGATGACGCACTTCCGCTTAGCTCGCGACCTACTCCGACCGAATAAACATGAACGCCCATCATTTCTACGGACCTTCCACAACAGCTGAGTCAATGTATGGTTCCCGGATGTGAACTGAAAACAGGACTCTGCACGCGTGCTTCGCGTGAGATTGCGTAAGAGTGAGGCCCGATAATATTCCGACAAACAGATGCCGTGCTAACATGTGGCTAGAAACCTATACAGTCTAAACTCGTTATTATGACACTCATTAATACGACATCCTCACTTTGTGACCGGTTTTCTAGGGAACCGTTTTTTCCCCATAGAAACACCATATAATTCACCCTCGTTATTATGACAACTCGTTAATCCGACTGTGACCGAAATTTTGAGGACGGACCAAGGAGAACACGTGTATTCTGCCCTCGTTACTATGACCGCCGACTGTTGACCTCGTCGACCATGAACAAAGTTTCGAGGACGAACGGCGGGAAACCCCGGTGTTCTGTCCCAATTAGTGACCACCGACTGTTGACCTTGCGGCGTTTGTGATTGTGATCCACCAATATCATCAGTGGCCTCGTGTGACGCATGTGTGGACAATGTCGTACAAAGCACACCCACGCAATAGAGACAGTGGAGAGCTTGCAAATTGAAAGTGCTACGAAACAGACAGTTCTGAGGGATTTCTTTCGCAAATAAATTGTAAATCAGCAACTGAGTCGTCTTCATTTTAGTACAGCATGTAGCAGTAGATCCACACAGGTGCATGCGTGTGTGTGTGGGGGGGGGGGGGCGTTTTTTTCGTGTGTTTCTCGTTAATGACAATTTCGGTTTATGACCGAAAGCAGCGGGGACGGACTTGGTCATATTAACGAGTTTAGACTGTACACGGTAGACGACATTCGCCCCTAGGTTATTGATTACGTAAAGCCATCGCGACACGCATGCTGGTGGGCACTATCAGCTTTATCAGCCTATCAGCCGACATGTTTTTCCCGCTTCTTGCCCACCAGGGCAATATATAGCCTGGAACCAGCCTGTTCGTGACGTCACATATTTGTAAACAGAGAGGTCTATATTCGTCACATGTTTGTAAACGGAGAGCCGTTCTTTTTTTCCTTTTTTTTCGCGAGTGGCTTGGTTTTTGGCGTGGCGTGGCTTAGGGCTGTCCATTATACCTCGTGTAAGGAAATATTACGTTGCTACAACCACAAAGGAAACCAGTTAGCTTCACGGTATTGCGTCGTCGTTTCGCTACTACGGGCAACGTACATGTGGAAGTGGCAGCATGTACCGAAACAGTAACTAAAAGCGTCCCCACGGCGAAATTCGCAAGTTGCATGCTAGGGGTTTTATCGATTGAACTTAGTCTTACCTGCGGGACAAGAGCATTCTCTCGACGGCGGCGGCGGCGTTGTTGCTTCGCTCTTTTCAGTAGTGCCTTTTTTCTCGCGCGAGGATATGTGTGCCTTAATAAAAATATGTAGGAGGTAGCCTGTTAGGATTAGTACTCCCGCAATTCCACATGCGATGGCGGCATTCCGAGCAGTCGGAGAGGGCACGTACGCAAACTTCATCTTGGAAGGGGTTTTTCTTCTTCTCACGAGATCACCTGTACCCTCAATCTTCTTCCCTTTCTTTAGATAGAGGAATGACCATCATAGCTAACTCAAAGCATCGCGACGAAACACGACAATAACCGTCGTCAAAATAAAGTTGTTGTGTTTAGAGCTATAACTATAGATAAAGTACAAGAGGTGATTGTATTTGAAAAAAACAAAAACAAAAGAAACACATATTTTTCTGAATCGGAATTTCGCCCTTACAATGTCGCCTCGCTTTGCAGCTCGTCAGCGTCTTCGCGCCGCTAGCGGGATGACCACACCATTGTACTGGCTGGCAACATGATTTGCATCCTCTCCGCTCACTTGCATAGTGGAATTTGATACTTGCACAGATACTTCACGTTGTGCGCTCGTTTTAGGATTTTAATGCGTTAAGTGTTAAAGGTAAAGGACCAAGTGTTAAAGGTCAGCTATGCCGATATCCTAAATAGTCGAAACGGTTGTGATATTCTGCTCTCCATCCATTCTGCTCTGCGTCCAACTTTCCTCAAAATGCACCTTCGTTCTCCCAGTTCGGTACAGTACCATGTAAAAAATAAAATAAAATAAAAAACAGATAATTTATTCTGAAACACACATGGGCACAGCAGTGTTTATGACGTAGAAGCACCCGAACGGGCGCTGTGACGTGTATGCGCCTTCGTACTTTTCAGTGGATTCCAGCTACGGCTATTCGTGGCTTCACGTATCTGTGCTTGAAGACTTGAAGATCGCGGACAGCCGGATTGCACTGGTTCCGCGATGAGTAAACAGTGCAGCAGCTGGGAACTCATTCGTGAACTAAGCCTTGTGCGATGTTGTAACCGGAATTCGTCGTTTGTGTTTTGTGTCGAACAATTTGTATCAAGTCACGTCTGCGTTAGCCGCTTTACAGCACTTGCAAAGTGTAGGGTCAATTACCTTTGGAAATTCACTGACGTTTCGACAGCCGTTTTAGCAACAAAATGCCGACAACGTTTTATTTTTGCAGGAAAAATGCATGCTATGTATTTGAGAAACCGCCTAATGCTATGGAACAAGTTTTACGTACGATTTATCAGTGCGTAACACCGTCGACGATGTTATGGAACGAGGAGCATCGTAAAACAAAATACCAATCGAATTTTAAGCATTTTGTGGGATTCTGTGCATTTTCCAAAAGTTTTCTTTGAATCGCACACTCCCATGTCGTGCTGTGTCGCGTAGCACGCTACAAACTACTGCGTTTAATGTCTAACATCTCGATATTGTTCTTAATGAGCATCGTAGCACAAAAGCATGCACACGTAAGCTCCAGAAACCATGTGGCTGCACACCATGCATACGCAAAATAAATACCAGAGCACATATTGCCACATAGAAATGGTGTTTTTAGAAATGTGGGGTCTGAAGAGTTATGGCATAGCATAGATCCTAGAAACCAAATCAGTGAATACACCTTATCGCTCTGTAGAGAGCTATTTCAACTCACAACTCAGCCCATGGGGTGTAAAAATGTTAGAGGCAATTTATGTGTCATGGGTGACATCACTGGCCAGTCTCGAAATTAATGCCGTATTCAGGAAGTATTGCATAGATCACTTCGTATTTAATATTTATCATGTAGGACAAGACAACAATATTTATCATGTAGGACAATTTGTAACATGCAACCATGTCTCCAGCATTCTCGACTGCCCCTTACTTTACAGTTAGAGACACGTTACCCAACGATTCGGAAAGGGTAGTCTTACAGGGCCCGTGTAACTCGAGTCTTCATGCAACTTATGCTTTAGCATACCCATCCCACATGATGTACAATTATATATGCTTTGACATCTATTATCTATCTAATCTTCTGAACCATGTATGTGGCTGCATACGAAATTATTTTTTATGCGCATGCTGTACCTTCCTAGTCATACATGTGCACACGAATAACAGTGAATATATGTGAAGTGACAAAAAACAATACTAGACTCTACCATCATTGAGCCCCTTTAACTTTACAACTGTTATGTCTGGTGAACAGGGAATACCTCACTAGAGAAGACGGCATTTATGTTTTTTAGACGGATTTTATGTTTGGCAAGCCAATAAATCTCTTTATTTACATTTTCCATCAATCATCAATGTTGGGACCTGGTGCATATATAAATGTCAACAAGGAAAGTACTTCCAAATTATTCCTATGTATTCAGATGCAGGTATGAAAATTCTCGTTTTGTACCTCAGCACAGTACAGTTTCAAAATTCACGAACTGTACAGCATCTTAAAATATCTCAAGAGGGGAACTACATAAAGCTCCAATAATAGGCTGGACAATCAAAGCTCCAAAAGACAAAGTAGTTCCAGAAAAATCTGAATAATTGGTTGCCTTTGTGATGTGTACTACTATGTACAGTTCATGAATTGAACATGTTACCTCATAGCATTGCCTCCATGTGAGCACCGGAACAGGCAGCTTTCCAGGTCGCTCTTTTTGTGTTTTTCTATGGTATTTTCTTTTTTTTTTATATAGCAAACATAGCCATAGTGAAACACAAGCAGCCAAGAACAGGATGAGGCAGCTACAACATAACTGCTAGATCTCAACTATTTATTAGCAGACTCTGGAATATACACGCACATGCTGCTAAAGAAATGAACATTTAACCAACAGAATCACAGACAAGCAAAAAAAAAACGGGGTTATATCCCCCTCTCCTCATTATATTTAACAAGCAGCTGCTGTATCACCCTGAGTGTGCCCGTGCGTTCCCTTTGAGATTACGTATCCCCGACAGAGGAAAATCCAACCGCGGACTGCTTACACATGCATCTGTCTTGGATTTCTCTTGTTGTTTGAACGCTGCCTTGATCTCTGTGTTCTGGAAATTTAGGGAGCATCCAGATTCCCTACAGTGTACTGGCAAGTTTCTCGAGGTCATCAAAAGTCTGTCCTTGGCTGCCTGTGTTTCACTATTATAGTCACTGAAGATAAAACGAGCCGCTCGGTTTTGAACTGATTCAAGGGATTGTGATAAGCTGCTTTGAAAAGGGTCCCATATTGGAGACGCATATTCTAAAATCGGCCTGACAAACGTTGTGTACACTTGTTTTTTAACTGTTGAGTTGGATTGTCGAAGTCGTCTTCGGAGGTAGCTTAACGTCCTGTTTGCGCTTCCCACAACATGCGCTACGTGAGCTGTCCATGACATGTTGCTAGAAAGGTGAACTCCCAGGTATTTGTAAGTATCGACATGCTGTAGAACGGAAGAACCAATGCGGTAAGTAAACTCTTGCGGTTGACGCCGCGTGAATGACACGACTTTGCTCTTAGTGTTATTGATTGGAAGTTGGAAGATAGAGCACCAAGAAAGGACGATATCGAGATCGCTTTGTAGCTTACTGGCATCGAAGTGATCCGCTGCTGTCCGGTAGAGCACACAGTCGTCGGCAAATAACCGTATATTGGATGAGATACCCAATGGCAGATCGTTAATATATACCAAGAAAAGAAGCGGTCCAATGACTGAGCCTTGAGGTATACCAGACGTTACTGAACAAAACGGTGAGGATGAGGAATTGGCAAACACGTACTGTTTTTGATTGCTGAGAAAATTTTTTATCCATGCTAGCACAAACGTATCTAAGTTAAGACGTGTGAGTTTAGTAAAGAGTTTAGTGTGAGGAACCTTATCAAAAGCCTTTGCTAAATCCAGAAAGACTGTGTCGACTTGCAAACCAATATCCAAGCTTAGCAAATATGATGCTAGCTGGCAAAATGAATTCGCAAATGAGGTTACATTGCAGAAAGAGCTACCAAAGACATGGGACGACTTTGATTATAGAAGACGATCTCATGACTGAGGAGAATGTGATGCAAGAAATGGTTCATCTCTATACGAGAGCGTCACATCATGAGAACGCATCCATTATTTTTCTTTGTCAGTACTTATTTCACAACGACGTCAACTACAGAGCATTATCTCACAATAGCACATATATAATATTATTTAATAATTTAAGGTCACGCACGCAACTGGAACTTTTAGGACGCCAGATCTTCCAAAGCTCAATTACCGTACTTTATCAGTGCATTTGAGCAGGCAACAGAGAAACCATTGCAGTCTCAATTTCGACTGCGAACAGGCACATTACTGGAAACGTTCGCCAGTTTGCTTTCTTGCCAAAATGAAAAGTCTGCGTCATCATTTAACTTTTCTAAAAGTCCTTGCAATGTGTACTCCTAAAGAGCGCGATGAGATTTTAAAGGAGGTGCCACCTCATAGCATAGAAGCTCTTTCTGAAGTCTGTAAGAATATATTGAATGGTAATATTAAGCTACCGCCCAGATTGTTCAAAGAGCTGGAAAAGTATAAACACACCATTCGATACATTGCATAGAAAACACTGCACAAATCACCAAAAAGACTAAGATCCTTCCTCTGTCATCAGAGGGGAGGATTAGTGCCACTAATTTCCTTATTGCTCACGGGATTAACCAGTGTGCCCGGTGGTGTCGCAGGCCGAGCTCTAGCGAAAACGGTAGGTGTCTAAAAAATGGCTACAAACGTCGAGGTATTGACTCCTATCGAATGAATTCTTGAATCTAGCGAAAGCGATGATATTAAAGTAAAACTAATGTTAACTGCCATGTACTACACTATAAAAACCATCAGAAACCATCTAATGTGTGGAAGACGACTGATCAGACCAGGGCGATAGGCAGAACTGACTGTTTATTCCAGAGCGCGAGGGGAGACCGCGCTTGGTGTCGCGCGGATATGGCCGCTACAGGGCTCCCCCCAGAAACGACAAGGTCGCTCCAGGATACCCGTTTGGGGGTTTGGGAGGTAGGTCTAGTTGACAGGTGGGGTAGAGCCTGAAGCGGTAAGGAAGGGAGGCTGAGTGTCGGATTCGGTGAAGGCGGGTTTGAGCCGATCGGTGGACACCGTTTCCCGACGACCACCGTGGTCGATGATAAAGTATTTGGGATGGTGTTCGATCACGTGGTGTGTACCAGAGTAGGGGGGCTGTAGAGACCGTAGGAGGGCGTCAGTCCGGAGGAAAACTTGAGATGCTGATCG
This sequence comes from Ornithodoros turicata, assembly GCF_037126465.1. Classification (NCBI taxonomy): domain Eukaryota; kingdom Metazoa; phylum Arthropoda; class Arachnida; order Ixodida; family Argasidae; genus Ornithodoros; species Ornithodoros turicata. The sequence goes on along the minus strand of NC_088204.1, from coordinate 28,653,842 downwards.
GAGGTGGGGTGAAACGAAGGTCCGATGGGTACTAGGAACTCGAGGGGCAGTTGGTCGAACTCGGGAGAAGTGGTCGCGAAGGCGTCCGACATAGTCCGTTGCTGTCAACTGTAGGTTGTCAAGCGGCTGGGGGTCGAAGAACTGGCCTGGAAGGCGAAGGGAGGCGCCATGGACGAGGTCCGCTGGTGTACATTTCAGATCTTCTTTCCAAGCACAGCGAATGCCCAACAGTATCAGCCCAGACAACACAAACGAATCCGAAACACATCGCTGGGACGTCAATCAGGGGACTTTGGGGACATCCCTGGGACGTCCGAACTCAATCCCCCAGAAATCCCAAAAACGAGCAAATGCAACACCGAAGTGCATCACAGAGACGTTCAGCAGACGTACCTGCGGGATGCCGTTCGGATGTGTTTGAGCTCTCTATGGGATATATGCCGCGAAGCCCCTCCCCCCCTTTTTTTTTCTTCATCCATTACAGCTCTAGAGTGAAAATGCGGAAGCGCCCTAGATGCGCTTTGCATTTGTGTGTTACTTGGCCCTGCGCTGAACTGAGATATGTTGAGGTAGTAGTAGCCTGTTACAAAACAGATATCAGAACCGTAAGCAACCCTTTTGTGCCCAGTCTGCACTTTAGAAATTATGGAGCACAATTCTTCTTTGAGTATAATCTACAACTTAGTGCACAACAAATCTAAGAATATATATGAATATTTATTCAATTCAAATATACATATATTTCAGCTCCACCTGTAAAACAACAGCCTGTTGCTATACTGGATAGTTTAATTCAAAAGCGAAGGCACGTTTCTGATAAAATGTGTACAATGAATGAGAATTATAGGAGCACTCCAAGACGAAACTGACAATAAAGGAACAATAAGAACACTGATTAAAACTGGCATGTTCCACTTGCTTGCCATAATATGCATGGCAGCAAAAGGTGAAAGCTTATTGCATGCATCCATATAATAAGGCGTCCAACAACTAGAATATGACCCCAGGTCACAAATAAAAAGTAACAAATCAGGCTAATCAAAAGTGAATAGAAAAAGAGCACGAATTGTAAGGTATGACTAGAGGCCACAGACAAACTAAAAGCGTCAGGTTCATCAAAAGTGAATAGGACAGGCTTGAAATATGACTAGATGGCACAAACATATACCCAAACACAAGGACGCTCAGGCTGGACAAACTTGGTTAGGAATTTTCTATAGAGCATATGCACAACACATCACAAAATGCAGTTACACCAGTCAAATTATAATGCAGCATAAAGTACAGTAAAATAAAAGCGGAAGCAGCCTTCAACTGAAAAGCTGCACCTCGAACTTTGAGTACATTATGTTTTGTACTTCAATGAGCACTGAAAACCACAAGGAAATAAATGAGTCAATGATTTCTCAAGATATGGCATTAGTGGCTGTCAACTGCAGCACTCCTAAATCAGATAATAGTAATGTATCACAGATAAAGTCGATATCACAGCAGATGTAGAATTGGTGTACAGGAGCAGGTCTGTGATCCGGGTGGATAATATTGGTCTAAGAGCAGATTATTGCCATATGTCAGGCAACTGAGAGGCAAATATGAGCTACGGTCCAGCGAGACTGGATTTCTCTGGCCACCATGTGTCGCTCAAGATGGCCAAGTGGGAAATCGCAATGACTTCCAAGTGTGAAGGATAGTTTGGCGGGTTAAGTTAGATGAAAACAGCTTTGTGCATGTCCCCCGTACAAGCGGATGTGGCATCGTCTGGAGTGAGGGTTATGCACAAAACCCAACCAACTCCGAAAAAAAACTAACTTGCTGTTAAACTGATATCAGCCTAACTAACCCAAACAGTCAAAGGAACTCAACTGAGCCTGCCATTGCGCTGTTCGAATCAACTTGTAAATCATGCTGATTGCGTTACCTTGCTACTTGCCCATCCTGAGCGCCACTCACTGGCCAGCGAAAACCAGTCTCACTCGTCATCTGCTGACACATTATCGCTGTCATTCGTCTGACTGACTGAGAAACCGCCCTTAAGCCGCCCGTTGTAGGCCGTATGAACGAACTGCTCCTCTGAACCCCGCAAAAAGCACAAAAACAAGTATTGATAGGCACGGTAGCCAGAGCAATGATGCACATCGTACTAAATACATACATTACCGAGCTCAAATCATAGTGCAATATAATTCTTACTGAGTTATGTTGTGGTTGAGAAGGCATGCCTTTTAAACCCACAATGCCAAGTAACAGTCTTTTCCGTGCAATAATATGGTTAAAAATGCCTCGCCACAGTTGCTCTTCATTCAGTTGTTGTTCTGCGCTGCTGTCTTGGGGAGTGTGCTTGGGGAATGTGCTTGGGGAGCATGGCGTAACCACGACATGGCTGCGCCCTCAACCTCTTTGAGTGTACTTGCGTTGTGAGCATTTCCCGCTAGGCAACCTGAGTTTTAACGATGAAAGGAGGTCATCAATTAGACTAAGAGTTCTTGCGTGGCAAAAATTTATCAATGCAGCAAGTAAGCAAGCGTTGTGCTTGGTACTCGTTAATTTCTTGATCAAGCTGCGTGCTGCATTATAAATAACAAAGACAAATGCCCACTGCTGCCCTCAATCTTCTACAGAAATGTATGAGGTCAGGAGATGGGGTCAGGTGAAGAGAGCAATGTGTTGCGACGTTTAGAAAAGCACTTAATGTTTTATTATCACTCAATACTAGAGGAAGTCCAAGTGTTCCTCAAAGATATCTTGCGACGCAGTTCTAGCGCTGGATCGAATTTAGAGGTTAATATGCAGCCCGTATTTTACTGCTTCATGACAGGAAAGAACTACAGGTACGTATCGCATGACAATGTTGCACGACAAGCATGCAACTGTAGTAATTATTAACTGTTTCTCAGTGGGTCAAACCATGAAATAAAAATATGTTTGATTTGTAGCAAGAGTCACTGCTGCTAGTATACACCTAAACATCATACATAAGTGCTGTCTTACTCCCAACAGAAAAAAATGGACCTCGTGGTGCCTACAAGTGTGCTTAAATGTGTTGCATAGACAAGATAGTAGAGCCAGTTCAAATGCCCATGGCACAGATGTTCTCACGGATGAAGAAGAAGCGCGCTGCTTCCCTGTGTGGATAAAATGGGAGTGACCGATGCACCAAATTTTCGAATACACCCGAATGCAGTAACAGAAGGCAATATATGAGATGACCAGTGTCAATGGGCTTTTCTTATTTGCACACTTGCAGTTCTGTTTAAAGTTTAATGTTGCAATGTGGACTCTCATGCAATTTGAAAACACGGAAAACGTTCTACAGAAAATAAGGGCTTTTCAGGAGCTGCGCAAAATTCCAAGGTTTTCTTAACCTTGAAAGATTGCATGTTCAAATTGCAGGGTATTGAATGATTTTAAGGACAAATGTGTACTAGGGAAATGTTTTATCTACTTGCTAGAGAGTATCTTCCAGGTTCTCAAGACGCAAAACTTCCGTTTTCCTTTCGCACCATACAGACTGAATTCTTTTCCAACTGATACATCCAGAATACGCGACAGGATTCGAAATGTCTGTTCTCGTACGTTGCTTCCCCCAACGGCTCTCATGTACTGCATCTATAGGATAGACACAACAGAAGTTACTTGTATTGTTCAGTCACCAAGGTGTTATTTCAGGTGTAATTCACCCCGGCTATGTTCGGCATAATTCAATACAAGCCGCTTTATACCAAGCGAGTTCTCCATCCGAGATTAGTGCCCGGTGGACAACATTCCATCCCGGTCGCCTTAACTAGCTAATCACAAGTCACCTACTTCGTCCTAGGCAGATAATAGCTGTGCAGAAAAGAAGCAGGCGAATTGGCGACTTATAAAGCTGCGGCTACATAGGGTGTCTAACGAGAGAATGAAATTAAACTGTCACAAGTATGCCATGAAGCTTAAGACTTAAAACCACCAGGAATACACCCATGAAGACTTTGCCATGTATAATTGTTATTAATGAAGCAAACTGGACACGCAGACAAACATGAAAAGTTCTCTTTTGAGAACGTTCGAGTTTGTCTGCGTGTCTTGTGACTCTCGGTTGTTCGTCCTTTCATCATCATGCACCATTTAGTCTGCGCCCTCTCCCTTTTGTCGAGTGTATCAACAACCGCAAGTAAAAAAAAAAACAAAAGAGAGAGAGAGAGAGAAAAGAAAACGGTGCAACCTGACGCAGTCACAGCTGAATACCGCGATGGCTGTATAGGTATGCATTGTGGGCAGTTTTAAGATGACTCTTTCTGTGTTTGAGGGTTCGTAACACTTGATGTGTACATATTTTGAAATTATCTCTTACATGTGTATTGCCACTCAAACGCTGCTGAGATGTTTAATATTTGTACAGTGTTTTCTGAGCAAGTCCTTATTGGAAATAGACGTGATAGGGGGGTACAACAAACTGTTCGCCGTAACAACCTCCTCTACACCAAGAACCTTCCTCCATGGAGCCATACCATGGTGCAAGACTTGCGCTTTCTTCATTGTCGTTTCAACGCATTTCTTTGTGCTTTTTCATTTCTTGCTCGCTGTGCTTTCAGCCCACTATCGGATCCTCAATTCCGCATACAGAGCTCCCTCTATAGAACTATATTCACACCTTCCTCGTCATCACGGTTGGAAATGCGGAGGTGAAACGAAAGCAAATGGTAGCTATAGGTTCGTTTGGTCAGGTACCCCAATACAAAGTAATTTTTTACCAGTTGTTCTCTTTTATCATCAGATTCCTCAAGCTCGTCTTCGAACTTTAAAAAGTCTGTAAGCGACCTGAAGGGTTCCACCACCAACGCACGACGTGCTTCTGTAGGTGCAGAGGCACTAATCCACTGAAGGATAGCCTTTAGCTGTTCAGTATGTGTCTGCTGTGTGACCCTGAGCAGCTGGAGTAATCTGATAGCTTCCTCTTTGAACTCTGCAAAAGTGATAGAGACTTTGGCAAACTAATAGCCAAGGGTTACTCAGTTAAGTATCTTTCTCTGTACCCTTACCGGAACCCAAACGCTCGGTGGTATGCTGCGTTGTAGCTTGAGCTGGCACTCCAGAATGGGTTGCAGGGCTATGACCTGAAACCAAGACTGGGAGTGGATAACGGCACTTGGGCACAGCATCACTTCTCTGCAACAACCCCACTTCCAATGTCTTTTTTTTTTATAAATTCACTTATCAACTAGTCAATATGATGTAACCCACCTCTCACAGCAATGCTTTGGCCCCCATTTTGTCCTGCATGAGCTGTGCGTGAAGATGATAGCACCTGCAGAGGAGAACTTGAGGCAGGTCCACCTGAGGTAATTACACAGCATAGCGTTATCATTTCCTACATAAACAAGCGTGACATGATGTATTTGACATGACACGAATGCTTCTGACATTTATCAATAATTTAGATACCAGATAGCAGAAGTGACTCAATAATGAGAGGATAGAGAAGTAGCAAGCGAGCTGGTGCTATAGATCCATAACGTAAAAACCCGAGATTAGGGGTTAGAAAACCCGACTGTGTTGTCGTTTTTTTGTGTGTGTGTGGCCCCTAGCTCAGGTTTTTAAGTTATGACTCAATAATCTTTTTGTGCAAGAGATGTGCAAACTTTGTTCCCTTGAGATGTACAGTGAGAAATATTGTGTATACTACAAACCAGAAGGCAGCTGGGTGAAAAAATGAGGGGGTGGAGGAGGCCTGTATTCAGACACTCTCGTCATTTCAGCACGGGTGGGCGGACCTGCAAGATCATTGCGTTATGTACTTTGTGAATTACACTCACATTGCTGAGAGCAGAGTGTCAAAACTGATGTGACTGGCAAAATGCAATGTTCTAACCTGCAATATGTAGTGCATCGTTGTATCCCTGCAGCAGAATATTGCCTTCCATCTCAAGAGACTGACTGAATGGAGTTTGATATGGCTCCTGGCTCCCTGGTATAGAAATGGTATCGCGGTTCACACAATACCACAAGCACAGTAATGACAAAAGGGGAAACGAAAGTTCCTTTTGTCTAGTTGGACCCCAAAGCTGTGCATTACGCCTCCTACGTTTAGCAAAAGTACAGCGCTTCTGAAGGATTGCAATATTCCTTTAGGGATCTCGCGTAACGGTATACACTTTATATAGCCTTACATTGCATGGGTGCGTTATCTGATGGGGATGTCACAAAGCTTGTATTTACTCCTTCCTGTCTGGCCGTCATTCTCCCGGCTGCATTATCAGGCACCCTGCGACCAGTTGGAGCTGAAAGAAAAGTCCCTTTAATACGGTCCAATCAAACCGCACACATAAGACTTCGGACAAGAGGTGCCCTTAGTGACACTACACTATGTGTTGTTTGAAGAACGAACAGCATATCAGAAGTTGTTGTGTGCTTCTTTGTTCTTCAAGAGGGGAAGGGCGTGATGGATAAAGATAACCAGCAGCAAACACCGACGTATGTGTAATGTACATACTTTGGTGGCATGTTAGTGTTGCATAGGAAGGAGGTGTGGGTGGCCTCGGTGGAATGTACACGTCGTTGGGGCTCTCTACTGGGCTGCATGTTGATGGCCTCGTGCTGCAACCCTCATCGATCCTTGATGTTGGGCGTTTCTTTCTTTTACCCCGTCCCATCTCGACATCACTGCTCAAGTCCGAGGTCTCCTCAGCTCTAGCAAGTTTTACTCGGGCTTCCTCATACGTGGCTGTACATTCAAAATTATGATAATATGTTATCAAATTACGCAGACAGACACAGAAGCGCAGATGGTAAAACTGGCCCAACTTACCAAACGCCCAGAGCATTTCAAAGGTGCAGACACGCCAAGATGGCTCCGGTTGGGCTCCAGTTAAAATGAGTTGTTGAAGCTTTCCTGGATTTTTTTCACTTGGCCAAAGACAAATGCCATCCCTCACCCAATTTGCGTGCACAACCGCAACACTATCATAGTCTTCAGGAAATTTCCCAATTAAGAAGTTCTTCACACCTAGCAAAAAAGTCAGTAAAGCTGTTACACAAACGTGAAGCTGTCGATGCATCCCACAGGTGCACATCACTTTCATTCACAATGAACCAACGGCATAATAGCAAATTGGTCACCAAAAGGCAGTCTCAAACACTTCTTCACGACACGAGATAGTGGCCAGACTTGTAACGGCGAAAGTGTACGTGCAACCTGAATTCCCAAGAATGATGACCTTAGAGGGCTCTGATAGAGATCACATGCTTGCAGAAACTTTCTTCCGACCACAACAAGGTTTCCAGATGCAGGGCTGAATGCGAAATTTTCTATCCGCACGATTGCCCCACAATCAAGCAAGCACGTATTGTCCCGTTTATGCGTGCGTAATGTCAATTTCCTAGTGACGACCTTCTTGTATTGTGGCCCTACACAGCCCGAGGGTAGAGGGCCAGAAAAGTGACTCATCAAACATTGAACTTCACTTGGCTGTCGATTTGGGTGAGGAATAGCAAGATGCTGTTGCTCCATATACCGATTGTGCAGTTGCTCTAGTGGCCTCTCTGGCTTCCGCAGCAGCCCCTTCAGGTGTTTCATATAATTTTCAAAGGGGAATGCACTCCAACTGTCTAGTGCACCATGAACAAGGACGTCATCACTTAGGTGGATGAGGTTGTGTACATTGTGCGATACGTTATGACGTCCATAGAGTGAAATGAATACCTCTACAAAGTGCCGGAGGAGCCTGTTTGCGTAGTCTGAATGCTGGTTGCACAAGCTGGGGCTGCTGAGAACAGTTATGGCACAGTGAAGAGCCATGAAGTTGTCATAAAAGGAAGCCGGTATCTTTGAAAACAGCACTATTGGTCCAGTATAGAGCACAAGCAAGCGGAATTCGACTGCCTTCCATCGGTCGACTTCCAAGAGCGTTCTTGGGCGCCTAGCAAAGTCTGAGCATATGTAAGGCTCAATCTTGATGCATGCCAATGATATTTCGTCTCTTACACTGCTCCCAAGCCGAGTCCCCTTGGCACCTTTAAACCAGAGTGTCAACAGTTTCTTTACCACGCCCAGACAAACCAAATGCATGTAATCCAGAGGTACATGTTTCACCAAATCAATTGGAAGCTCCTCTAAAATTGTATCTGTCAAGTGATGATCCCCACACACGTGACTGCGGAAAGCCTCATTTGTTCTGAGTGGTGCATCCAAATCAGGAAAACACACTCGACCGTTTACGTAACTGCCTTCTGTTGTGCATTTTGTGCAGCTGTAGTATGCATTATGGCCTTTTATCCCAAGTATGTAAGCTTTAGCTGGTGCGTCGCACACAATTGCCGAAAGTTTCACAGTGACATGTTTGTCCCCCACACAAAGACCAGTGCTCAGAAGTTCTTTAATCTCGGTGACACAGGCCTTGAGAAATGTATTCGCGCACACATTCTTTGTTTTCCCGTAATAAACTCCAATGGGAAACGGGCTTTGCTTGTGGTAACCCTTTATCTGGCATAATATCGGCCAGAACTGATCTTTGGTGCTTTTTGTTAGAGGAAGCCCGTCAACATTAATGATTATTGAAATTTCACTGGGCATCTCGTCGAATTCTTGAAGTGTGCGCAGTAGCCCTCCTGCCAAACCAAAATGGCAATACTTCCCATCTCCCATCTCTTCTACTCCAGATGCAGCACGGGGAGTTCGTAGCAGAGTCCTCGCACACGCTGGAAGCTCACAGAGACTAGGAACCGTCCGTAATAGTTTTAAAAGTTTGGTCAAGTCCAAATGTGTAACGGTCGAGTGAAGTGCCCAGGCTTTCAGTTGTTCTTCGAAACTTGGTGGCGACGAAACGCTAGCTACGGCACAACTTTCCTCCTCTGTTGAAGCGGAGATAAGCTTAACTCCACCGCCGTATCATCAAATGCAGAGTGATTGTCGTGGGGAGGTAAGGGCAGTGCCGTTGACACTCCAGAACTATGGGACGAAGCAATATCGGGATCTACGGACACAGGGCGCGGATTATCTTGAGAAGGTAGACTGGGGGTGAAATCGTGTGGAGGACTTGATGGCGAGTTAATTCGAGATAGGCTTTGTTGAACTGCCTGCTTTACTTGACGGTGAACTGTCTGCCTACACCTCTTCATGGCAGTATAGCAGCCTCTATCGCGCGGGTGGTGTGCGTCTCAGCCTAGACCAAGGAAAAACGCGTCCCAATCGGTTCACTTGAAGTATACAGTGTTGAACAATGCAACAGTGTACAACGTATGGTATAACAAAGATGTCAATATATACTTGTCACTTACCGCTCATTGCTTGAACTTGAAACGGAGAACACAACCTGACGAGGCACGGTATAGCTCACCGGTTCAAACGACTGGCGCGTCTGCGTTGCACATATTCGCACAGCTCCACATAGATGGCGCTTCGACCGCTTCCCTCTTACACATCCCCTCCTCCGACGGCGCTCCCGTGCTCCCGTTTAAGTATATGCGGGGCCGCGTGTAGGACGTCTTGTGAACATACGTCCGAATGATGCGCTTTGAATGTCCCCAGTGGAACGAAGGACGTAGGGACGTTTTGGGGACGTCCCTGCAACGATACGTGTTGTCTGGGAGGGGAAGATATTCGCTCCATTTTGGGCTGTCGTCGTTGGACATTATGGCTGCTTTGAGGTGATGATGAAAACGTTCAACATTGCCGATAGCGCACGGGTGATAGGCTGTGGTGCGACATCGGGTGGTACCAAGAAGCCGAGTGAGGCAGAAAAGAGTCGTGATTCAAACTGACTTCCCCTGTCGGTGATTAACTGAGATGGGACTTCGAAACGCGAGATCCAAGTTGAGATGAATGCTTGCGCGACGGTCTCGGCTGTAGAATCGTGCATCGGGGCCGCCTCCAGCCATCGGGTGAAACGGTCGATGCACGTCAGGAGCTAGGTATCTGTAGTTATGAGACGGAGGCAGGGGACCGACGATGTCGATGTGGACATGGGCGAACCTTGCGTCAGGCAAGGAGAAGGTCGAGAGGGGAGACGCGGTGTGCCTGTGAACCTTTGCCCGTTGACATGCAAGGCAGGATCGCGTCCAGGTGCGAATGTCGGTGTTCATCGATGGCCAAACATAATGGGTGGCTACCAAACGTTGCGTGGCTTTGACTCCAGGATGAGAAAGGCCATGAAGCGATGAGAAGATGGACCGCCTGGACGGTTTTGGTACACAAGGTCGGGGCGAACCGGTTGCCGTGTCATAAAAGATAGGCTGCTGGATACCCGTAAAGGGGATAGGCAGTAGGCGGAGGGACGAATTGCCGGATCGGATGTGCATAAGTTCTGAGTCCAGCTCTTGCTGCCTGGCAAGATCGCCGAGATTGATGGAGGTGTCATGGAGGGAAGAGATCCTACTGAGAGCGTCGGCGGGGACGTTGTCGGTTCCTTTAACGTGCTGGAATTCAGCGTTGAACTCAGCTAGGAAGGCGAGGTGTCTGATTTCGCGTGGGGAATAGCGAGAGCTTCCAGACTGATACGCGTAGACCAGCGGCTTATGGTCTGTGAAGATGACGAATGACTTGTCTTCGAGGTAGTAGTGGAAATGTTTAACCGCTGTGAAAGTGGCGAGAAGTTCGCGACCAAACGTGCTATATTTCTCTTCCGCAGCAGATAGTTTCTTCGAGAAAAAGGCCAGCGGCTTCCAGTGACCGCCAATACACTGCTGTAGCACCGCCCCCGCGGCTTGGTTGGATGCGTCCACCATGAGGGATGTAGGAGCTCAACTTACTGGGTGACTTAAGGAGGCTGCTGAAGCGTGGGCTTCCTTTGCTTGGCGGAAGGACTGCAGGGCTTGTGGAGGCCACGTGAGTCCAGCAGAGTTGGGTGTATGTGCCTTTAGGAGTTTTTCTAGCAGTCGCAGAATAGCAGCACAGTGAGGGACGAAACGACGATAGAAGTTAACCATGCCAAGGAACCGGCGGAGCTGGCGGATGGTTGTGGGCAAGGGAAAATCCTGGACTTGCTTGACCTTGCTTTCCAGGGGAGAAATTCCGTGCGCGTTGACCTTATGGCCCAGAAACTCCAGCTCAGGCACGCCGAACTCGCATTTATCGACGTTGATGAGCAATCCATGGTCAGATAGACGTCGAAATAAGATGCGGAGGTGCTCTGTATGTTGGTCGGGTGAAGCACTAGCAACCAGCAAATCGTCGAGGTAGGCAAATACAAAAGGAAGGCCGCGCGTGATGTTGTCGATAACCGTTAAAAGGACTGTGCCGCATTTCGTAGGCCGAAGGGCATCCGGAGGAATTCAAAAAGCCCGAAGGGTGTTACAATCGCAGTTTTCGCGATGTCTTGCTCGGCCATGGGTATTTGATGGTATGCCTTGGTTAAATCGATTTTTGAAAACGTTGTTGCTCCTGAAAGGCCGGCGGTGAAGTCGGAGATGTTGGGAAGAGGGTAACGGTCGGGAAGTGTTGCCAAGTTTAAGGCGCGATAGTCTCCGCATGGCCTCCGGTCGCCAGTTTTTTGGGGAACCATGTGAAGAGGTGACGACCAAGTGCTGGAAGATGGCCCGGCGATATCAACCGCGAGCATATGGTCGAATTGCTGTCGCGCAATGGCCAGCTTCTCGGTGCTCAGACGACGTGCTTTGGCGAAGACCGGCTGACCCCGCGTGACGATGCGGTGCACGACAGGGTGCTTGACGGGTTTCGTCCAGCCGCAGGGGGAAGTCAAGGAAGGAAACTCACGCAGGAGCTCCGCAGAGGCAGTGTCCTGGGGACGGGGTTTAGTAAGACCTGCTGGTGGTATGCACGTTGAAACGCCATTCACAGAGAGGCCTGTAAGGTTGTCAAGCAACACACGCCTAGCAACAACGACCATAAGGTTATTGTGCGCTAGGAAATCGCTTCCTAAGATGCAGTGCGTAGTGTCTGCCACCAGAAAGACCCAATGGAAGACACGACGTAGCCCAAAATCCGGAGGCAACGATCGGCGGTAGGACACTGCAATGCGGGAACCATTTACTGCGGTCAAATACATGATAGGGGTACGTCGTCGATCTTGGCTAGATGCGGGGAGAACACTAACTTCAGCGGCAGTATCGACAAGGAAATTCTGGCTTCCGGACCGATTTTTGAGATAGAAGAGGCGACCGTGCCGCGTTGACTGGGGCTTCATGGTCGCGGTTAGGAGTCCCCGGTGAAGTTTCCCTGCCAGCGGCATGGTGATTCGCAACGTCGCCCCCTGCGGCCGAAACGACGGTGGTACCAGCAGACTGGACGACGGTTGGATGACGATGGCGGTGTTGGAGAGCGTACTATTCTGCGGGACTGTCCAACACGGCCAGGAGAGTGGCTGTCGCGGCGGCTGGGCCTGTTGAAGGCGTCGGCGAGCCGCTTTATTTCATCACGTAAAGCGATGAGTTCCGAGTTTTCCGAGGACGCCGATGAGGAGGTGGATATGGCCGCTACAAATGAAACAGAGCCAGCACCCACAGTACAGGAAGAAAAAAATGATGAGTCACTTCCAATGGGATGCTCATTTGATTACAATTCTCTTCCTACTAATGTCAACATTAAAAAAGTAAGACGTGTAGTCTCAGTGCTACCTAGGAGCTTGACTTGGAATGATAAGGGAGAAATCATTCATAACAACCAAACAATCGCTGGTTCTAATATAAAAGAATTGGTGTTGCATCTGTCCGGACACAAGAAAGGGAAGCCTGCTTGGTACCAAAAAGTGGCAAAGATCTTGCAGCCACACCAAATACGTCAGAAGAGGAAAGCAAGGAAACGTATACTCTGGGAAACGTATAAATCGCCCCAAAGAACATCTGCTAAGAACATTGCTTTCATCATCATTATCGTCAGATGAATATATCACAGAAGAAGAATGAGTTATAGGGATCCAAACGCTGGTTTGGGAGGGATTGCGCAATACTGCAGAGGTCGAAACATCCCTAAGAGACAGGCAATCGAAGAAATACAGCAAGATGACGTCTACACACTTTACAAACAAGGAAGACGTAGATTTAAGAGAAGAAAGACCATCTCACTGCACATCGACAATCTTCATCAAGCAGACCTGATTTCATTCCTGCAGTACAAGAAACAAAATAAAGGATTTTCCTTCATACTCATTGTGATAGATTGCTTATCAAGACGACTCATGGCTACACCCATTAAGACCAAGCGTGGTGAAGATGTGAAGAAAGGATTGATCAAGTTGTACCGCCATAAGCATTATCCCCATCACTTGCAGGTGGATAGAGGGAGAGAGTTCTACAACAAACACGTGAAAACATGGTGTAAACGTCACTCAATACACATCTATACCTCTAGATCTATTTAAAAATGCTCTTTAACCGAACATGCGATTAGGACTATTAAAGCTAGACTTTATCGTTATTTGGCCAGTAAAGGTCATCACAAGTACATTGTGGTTCTCCCAAAGATCATCGCCGACTACAATTCATCATATCACTCGACTATCAAGATAGCCCCGAATGACGTCGATAAAAATAATGAGATTGAACTATTCAATAGACTTCACAGTAAAAATGACAACAAACCAAAAAGCTACCATTGAATGTTGGTGACCAGGTGCGTGTTCTCATGAATAGATCAATTTGTGACAAGTGGTACATAGGGCACTGGTCCTTAGTTGTCTACACGATCACACGATACAAGAACTCGGATCCATCAGTGTTTTACATAGCTGGTCCAGACGGGGTCGAAGACGATTCAACTTACTACGCCAATGAATTGCAGCGTGTAGTGAAATGGCAAGACGACCCGTACGCAATCGAACGCATAGTAAGTCGAAAGAAAATAAATGGTGTCACACATTATAAAGTGAAATGGCTAGGTTATGATGACTCATTTAATTCCTGGGTTCCAGTCCAAGATGTCGCGAAGTTCTGATTTTTACATGTATCTCCTATCCAATGATTGCATGGATACACACCCGAACAACAGTCTCAATGACTTTACAATTTCTCTGAGTGCACCACTACAACTGAATGAAGAATATGAAGTCAGCCTGCATGAACTTTCCATCTCTAACGTATTCTACGACGTTCCACGGACTAGCGATGCTGCTATACATATTACTTCCAGAAGCATTATTGAGCTCTCATATAGGTGCAAAAAAGTTTCCCATTTTGAAACTCGTCCCATATTTACATAAAATGATCCCCAGATTCATTACAGCTTCCATAACATGCAATATTTGAAGCTGTTACAGAACGAAATCACATCAATTTCGATGAAGTTGTATGATGAGACAGGTCGTCCACTTCATTTTAGAGGACCAGGTCGTACAACTCTAGTTCTACACTTCAAAAATGTATCTTAAAGAACTGCCAGAGATCCATTATGGATCAGGACTTGGTGATCTTTTACCATACAAAGTGCCACTGTTTCAAACTGGGAATGGCTTCTTTAGTTCTTTGTGTAAGCTACCATTGCCACTATTGCATCGTGCAAAGCCTTACATAGCCCCTACTGTCATGAGCGCAGCGAAAAATTTGGTGAAAAAGTTATCTGAAGGGCAAAACATCAAGCAAGCCCTGAGAGCAAGCTCAAATGAATTAGGGACACAGATTTTAAAGGACATTGCCGGCAGTGGACATCGAAGGAAAAAGAGGAAGAGAAGAGACATTTTCGATAAATCTTCTGTAACCATGAAATAAAGAAGACACTTTTTTCCCACATTGATGTTGCTTCTTTATAAAGAAATGGTTTGTACATGGAAAAGAACAGCAACCAGGGTTGGGAATAGGGTTGCACTCCGAAAACGGGCGTGGATTGGCGCCCAAGAGAGGTTAGAAGTCGGGACAATAGGTCGCCCTTTCACTTGTAGAAAGTGTGGTGGACAACGCTTCGAATCGCGATCGGGCGTCGCATTCCGAAAAACAGGTGGCCCAGGTAGGGTTGGGTTGTGAGGACAACGTCAAAATGTAAAGGGGACTGAAAGAAAAAAGAGCTTTGCTTGGGTAAGATGCTAACAAATAAAACTATGAGGAAAGCATTGTGCCCTTTCATTTGCAAAGATGTCGCAGGTCAACGTTGCACACGCACAGTCCCAGCTGGCTTTGAAGGGGGAGTGTGAGTCATTCAACATACCTCCTACCCAAGTTTCAATAGAATCATGCGAGACGCAACTTTATCATCCTGTTTCTACAATCTGCAGAGGAGAATCGACGATCGAATGGAACGTAAGAAATCTCTCAGACTTGTATCTCGATTTATCATCACGGTATTTTAATATAGCTATGCTGATATTGAGGTGGGATGGGAGTGAACCAATTACCCGAAGAGCAGATGGCATCACTGAGGACACTGCATTCCCAGTCAACAACTTGGGTGCCGCTTTATTTAAATATGTAACCATTCACTTGAATGAATCAACGTCTTGCAAGCAGTAACTGTTTGAACTCCTATCGATGTATGATTGATACCCTACTTCATATGAATACTCATCTGCAGAAGACTTTAGATGATTGTGCAATGTATACATATGACACAGGAGAGCATGCAGCAAATGATCCACTCGCTTCGGGATGCAAAGTTGCGCATTGCTAGGACAAGTGGTGGGAAACTATTTGAAATTGTCATGAAAGTTAACACTGACCTCACAAACCAAGGGCGGCTTTTGTTACCTGGTGTGGGGGTTCGAGTGACTGCTTTACATAATACGGATAGTTTTAGATTGCTAACTGGCACCAATGAAACTCATAAGCATCAACTGAAAATCCACAGCTCGGCACTTGTAGCATGCAAAGTCAAAGTTAGAAACTCAAGTTTTATTGCACACCAGAAAGTCCTTAGATCATCCCCAGCATGTTACATCATGCATGGACTAGAAAGCAAAGTCCGCTCGCTTTCGCCGGGACTTCATGATGCAATCTTCGAAAACTTATTCTCGGATAGAATTCCTGATCAACTTACTGTATGTCTATTTCGCACCAAGGCTTATCAGGGTGATTACAAGTTGAGCCCCTTTTGTTTCGAGCATTTTAACGTTAGTTCTGTAACACTATCAGTTGATGGATACAGGAAACAACTATCCTATGACTGGGAAAATGATCTGGCTAGAGCAAGCTACTATGAATTCTTGTATCAACTGAATGAAAAACATGTTGAGTTAAGTTATGAAAAATATAAAACGAATTCCTTTATCATGCATTGGAACTTGAGTGCTGACGAAAGTTTTGGTTCCTACTTTAATCCATTACGCAAGGGCAATTGCAGGATTGAAATTAAGTTTGCTAAGCCATTACCTTGCGCAGTGTCGGTTATACTTATTAGTGAAGCACCCACGATTTTATCAGTCGATGGTGATCTTGTTGTTCGAGTGGACTAAGTATGAATGTGCTTGATCTGGAATTATTGTTTTCTCTGAACCATGAAACTTTGAATATATGTATCGCAGGACCTTCGCAATTGATATGGTGCCAAGTTTAACGAGAGAAGGGTTTATAGTTATCATATCGACTCACTGCAGCAATAGACGCGGACAAGGAGTTAGAATATGGAAGAGACAAGCCACCTCCAGACTCTCAACTAAGAGAAATTTAATGAAAGAGGAAGTATTTGAAGAACAAACATTGTGCATCATCAAGGGCATATCAGTACAGCACACGTCATAAGGTCACAGGTTTACCACGTGGTAGCCTAGAGGATTTGCAATCACACTCCTGACCTTGAGGGTTCACCTAGATTCAATAAATTATGTTCCCCGCTAAGATATTCCTTTTCTTGGTAAGTAAGTGATACGGAAGGGGAGCTGACACATTTTTCACCAGCTGACACAAACATGTGGATGGGAAAGGCCTCTGTTATCTCACGTACAGTTTGATCTCTATGTGTAGAAAGCACTGAAGTCTGATGAAACATAGGTGTGCATGAACATTGCCTACAATGGAGTGCAAGGTTACTAGATGGGGCACGACCTAAGGAAGACGCGTGTTCCATTAAACTGATATTAAGGCATCGACCAGATTGGCCAACATAGATCTTGCCGCAATCCAGCGGGATCGAATACACCGTCCCTAGGTTGCATGTAACAAAAGGATTGCGGTGACGCACCTCACAGACAGGTGGTGGTTTTTGTTGGTTAATTCTAGAACACAGATTGCAGTTTTTGCGGAGCTGAAAACATAACATTAGTATCATATCTAGTTGCAATTTTCATCACATTATGAGCGAAACTGTGTATGTAGGGGATGCATACTGGCCTCCCAGGTGGTCGGGTGCGCTGGCTGATGGAGTGGTCATACTTGAATTCCTTGCCTAGAGATTCTGCTATCGTCAGAAGGAAGGTCTCTGGGTAGCATGCTAGCCGGCGCCTTTCCAGTTGCGCCTCAAAGCTAGAGGCTACGGTAAAGGAACATGATTTAGTGAGCGAAGCACGTATCGCCGATTTTGCTACCGCCCTTTTAACCAGTTTTGAGTGAGCGTAGCTATATGGAACGAGCCCCTTTTTTGCTCTAGGATGGTTTATCAAACATGTATGATTCTGATCATTGGTGATATATAAATCAAAGAATTGTACAGAATCCTGTTTAGGGGGTTCAACGGTAAGAGATACAGAGAGTGTACCAACTACCCCGCTTTGTCCCTCTTAGTTATCAATACACACCCACACGACGGTCCCGGAGAACACTGGCTATTGTACATGAGAGACAGGAATGACAAGTACATCTATGTGGACAGCTTTGGTCTGTAGAGGAGGTGGTGTCCCTCTACATGAGTCCTGACCGGCGATGATGGAATGTCCCAGCGGGCAGATGGTCGTGGCCTCACGCTAGGACGGTGCCGGTAGAACTGCCGTGCCAGCGCCGTAGCGCGTGGCAGCAGAGGCACCTCTTCGTCATCACACGGGCCGCCACATCACTCCCCCCCTCAGACTCGGAGCGGTGTAGAGCTGGCGGTTGAGATTCCGCGTCGATACAGGAAGAGGAGGAAGACGGGCGACACGCAGTACAGGGACGGCTGGTCTTGCGTCTTGTGATGAGTGAGCAGAAGTGGCGGGCTGAACGGTGCGGACGAGAGCTGGCCGGGAGGGTTCCAGGGGCGGGCCAAAGCGGAGAGCATGCATGTAGGCCGAAGTGATAAGAGAGTGGGGCGACAGAACCGCGACCGGTTCGTGAGCGTTGAGCTCGTAGTGTTGTCACCACGGAGAGTGCCGGGGAGGACCATCGTGAAGCACGTGGAGACCGGGAGTAAAACTCACTGTGGCCTCCGTGCGTGACCCCGGTGGAACGTTGGTCCCGGTGCCCCTTGACTGCAATTGGATGGACTGGACTGCCACTATGTTGCACAAAAGCCAGGTGGGAAGGCGAGGCGGGCAGGGTTCTTGGACCGCAAGCGTAGCGGATGCGTGTGGGGCGGTCGACAGCGGCGTACCGCGACCGGTACAGGAGCGTGATGCTCGGGAAGGTGCCGCTGGTGGAAGCCCGAGGAGTGCCATCGTGAAGCGTGTGGCGACGTGACGCAGAGTGCGAGACCATGGCGACGTGATCTGGGTAGATGGGTAAGGTGGGTAGGACCATGGTGTGGCGCGGTCGGGCGTTGCGATGAGTGGAGCCGCGGTGAATTGACGTCGTCGCCTAGCGGTTCCTCGGTAGAACGTTGCACCGTACCTTCGGAGGTGGGCTTGCAGTAATTTGGGATGGTGCTTGGCCGAATTATGCCGAACATGGTGTTCGTTGTTCGGGTCACCAAATGTAGAGGAGGTGGTGTCCCTCTACATGAGTCCTGACCGGCGATGATGGAATGTCCCAGCGGGCAGATGGTCGTGGCCTCACGCTAGGACGGTGCCGGTAGAACTGCCGTGCCAGCGCCGTAGCGCGTGGCAGCAGAGGCACGTCTTCGTCATCACACACGGGCCGCCACAGGTCTACCACCGATTGAAGAAGAGCTGCTAGATCTGCCTGTTGATTAGTATTGTGAGAAATGCATTCAAAGCATTTATACCTCACACTGTGGACCTTTTGTTTGTTTCTTTGCTTCCCGCCTTTGTAAGAATTACCAACTCAAGAGCATTGTGTCCTTATTTGACAATAACCTTGTATACAATGAGCTCAAGATAATAAAAATGATTGAAGAGGAATACCTCATTTAAAGAAAAATGTCTCATTTTATTTCTTCAATGTACAGACCTTTTTAAGATAGTCGTCCAGACTCGACACGTTGCGACAACCATCTTTCTTGCGACGCACGGTGTATTCCGAGTGTTGGATGTAAAAGTTTCGAATTGTTGGTCGCTTGAGTCTGGCATTAAGTATGGCTGGAGAGATATTGTCACCCTGACGATACCGTCGCAACAAGTCACACTTGATGGCGACGAAGCGTTGGAGCCTCCCACTAATCTTTCCTCGTTTCGTCCGCATCGGAAACGGGAGAACTAGCATAATGAGACGAAAATCAGCCTCTGGCCCATTGCAGTTCAGATAGGAGTTTAATTTCATCAAATCCTTGTACATCAGCCATTGTACCGTCAAAGCAAATCGTTCACTGGGCTTCATATGGTTGATCCGAGTTTGGATGGCAACCGAGATAAGGTCGGATGTTATTGTCTAGCCAATGACATGGATTTCGATGACCACAATCCACCACAATGACAGCGTCGCAGATGCTCATCATATCGTATAAAGAAAGTTCTTGGTGGTGGCTTCAATGTCTTCACAAGAGGAAGATCCCCCATCAGAAGACAATCAAAATCTGAACAAAGAATCACATTTTTAGAGAGGGGGAAAAACGGGAAAACTTTCTATACATACAATCGTCCTCGGAGACCGCGTAGCACTTCTGCGCTTCCATCGTCGACTGTGAGGGGGATGTTGAAAAGGAATCCGATGGACAGGATGCGCATACGTTCCTTATT
The DNA here is from genome assembly GCF_037126465.1 of Ornithodoros turicata. Lineage (NCBI taxonomy): Eukaryota > Metazoa > Arthropoda > Arachnida > Ixodida > Argasidae > Ornithodoros > Ornithodoros turicata. The sequence continues at coordinate 28,634,013 of NC_088204.1, read as the reverse complement.
GGTTGCGTTTTCCTTAGTTTGCAATTGGTTGTTTACTACAACGACTTTTGCTACATGCGGATTTCTCCAGCCCACCCCTTGTTGCTAAAAGTCATTTATAGAAAGTAGGAGAGGATATGATATGATAATGAGAATGCGTTAGCTTTAAAAAACGAAGATTTGGTTCCTAGAGCATCACTTCGAAGCAACATGGCCAACGATGGTGGTAAGTTTTGATGGTTTTTACCATAAAGTTAGGTTTCTTACGAAAGTTGTCTTTCTCAGTTCTCTCGAGTTTTGAAGACGATGATGATAGTGGTGAGTTTTTGTGGTTTTTCTCCTCAAGTTAGTTTTCTTAAGAATGTTATCTTTGTCAGTATTCACAACAAGCCCAGTATTTTACTTCGAAGATGGTAAGGAAATGGCGAATATGAAAAGCGAGAAGTATCTAAAGTTTCGTGGCGTGGCGAGGCATTGAGTTTCACCTCCTATATGCCCCTGAAGCACGCTGAACTTGGAATACAATGCTGGGCAGTTTCAGTAGCTCCATTGTATTGCTCTGTCCAACCGACGCAACTTTGAAATCGTTCAAATGATACGAAGCCATGGATGGGATTGGATTGCCTTTCCTTTCGTGTTTAGTGTTCCTCATGTGATACCCCAAGCGGATCCTGTCTAACTGTTATGTACTGGTTACTCAGAACTGTGTTAATTTCGGTTTCGTTTTTACTTCGCTTTTCCTGTAACCAGAGGGCGCGGGCATGCTCTCGCACACAAAGAAAGCATGGCTGAATAAAGTTGCATCGTTGCAACGGTTGAGACGATGTCTGATCCGCATCAATCGGCTCTTCCTCGAACCTGCCCCCTCAGACACAACACTGGCGACGAGGTAAAGTAACATTCTTCGTCCGGACAACGAAAGTGGTTTTAACCATGGCCCACGGCAGCGTTACACCGTACCGAACAGGGAGCAGCTGGACCGCGTGGCTGGACAGGCTTCATTTCTATTGTGAGGCGAATGACATAACCAGCGCTGAAAAGAAGCGTGCCTTCCCAGGTGGAAAATATCTGCAAGTGGAACCACTTGAAAGTTGTTTATGAAACAACTACCCCTTTGAGAAACCACTTGGAAATTGTCCACTTTAAAATCCACTTGGAAACCGTTCCACTTTGGAAACCACTTGGTAGTGGTTCCACTCCGGAAACCACTTACATATGCTTTTCCACTTTGGGACTTATTTGCAAATGGCTCCACTTGCAGAACCACTTGCTAGTGAGTCCACTTCGGTTTCCAGCTTACACTGTACGCCCAGTAACGGTTATGTACTACACGAACATCAGGTACGAAAATCATGATTCAAGAGGTACGGCGAACATGATAAAATATGAAGTACCGCGCAGGTACCGTTTCGTGCATGAGGTACACATGCGATACGATGCCCCTTCGCCACGTACGAACGAGATCAGACAAACGTCAAACATTGTCAGTTCTCATTTCAAGCTTCCAACCTGACATGGACAAGGGAATCATGCCGCCAGCGAAACAGTCTCACACATTCGCGACGTGCATAAAACACACACACACAATGAGGTATTGAGCAACACACTATTTTATTACGAAACTACATACCTTGAAAGTGGCATATCCAGGTTGACACAATAATGGAAAGCATCTCGCGCACACTGTCGGGAAGTGTTTCACACGTATACACATGTTTCAATGTCACAAGGTATCGCACAATGGACAGACAATTTGACAAGCTGCAGTCCGCGTTTCTTAAGATGACCAGGTACGATATGAATCTCGGGACATTTCGAGATCCAATATTGGAAGTGCAGCATGAAGAAAGCCAAATCTGAAACGTTCAAGGAAAAGTTCAGTCACATATTAGTCATGTTCGAACTGTAAGTTGGTCCACTGGCTTACCCTTCCAAGAAGCGAAGTCAACAGAATCGAGACTGAAACTAGCAGAAGCAGCTCACGACGCAGAAATCACATTCTCCTTTGTTCTCCATCCGAGCCATCCGAGCGAGCACCGTGGAACGCCTGTTCTGTTGCAACTTGCAATCGGGTGATATCAGCGGTGATGGCGGTTTCGTGGCGAGGCGAGGCATTGAGTTTCACCTCCTATGTGCGCCTGAAGCACGCTGAACTTGGAATACAATGCTGGGCAGTTTCAGTAGCTCCATTGTATTGCTCTATCCAACCGACGCAACTTTGAAATCGTTCAAATGATACGAAGACATGGATTGGATTGGATTGCCTTTCCTTTCGTGTTTAGTGTTCCTCACGTGATACCCCACTAAACCATTCATATCCATAGGACATCCCCATACTATCGCGAACGTCCTGAATATCCGGACAACCATGCGATATCTACTGGATGTCTCAGAACGACATTCGCGTTTCGGTTTTATCCAGTAAATAACAGATGTCTTAGGTACATCTGCAGGATATCGCGTTTTGGATATTTGACTGGAGAACGTAGCCTGGAGATCCCTGGGATATCCATATAAGATCCAGTACACGAGATTTTGGGCACTGGTTGAACGTCACAGGGACGTCGCCTGGAGATATACGGATAAATGTGAAGTTTATGACATCTTGTTCGGACAGCCACATTTTTGTTGCGCTGAAAGCAAGCAGAAACTTCTGTAAACACTAACTGGATATGGGGGAACAACGAAAATCGTTATATATTTTTATCGTTCGCGTGCTGCTAGCCGTGAAAGTGTTTATCTATGCGGAACGCTCGTCAAGCAACAGTGGAATTCGATCAGTTTTACAGCTCCACTAAACAGCTAATCGCATTATAGACAATAGGTTGAATTAAAAACACAGTATTTGACAGGAAGGAATGTGAGACACGTTATTGATTATGCCTTGACTCAGCAGAGACACGGATTAATTGGAAAGAAGCACCTCCTCACCGTTACAAATGTATCACGCCCAATAAACTCAACGAATGTGCCCCAGCAACTTGTATTTCAGTATATGCTCTGGCCATTTTGTCAACAAAGACTGTTGTGCTCTGGCCTCCCTTCAAAAATGCGTACGCGGTGGAGGGGACGAAAAGGTGGACCTTAGTGGACCGTGTGTCGGAGTGTGGCCAAACGCTGGCGGGCACACTAGAGTTCCTGGATTTTTTTTCCTGTTCTTGATGTTCGAGGCGTTTATTTCACCAAACACGCACATAATGACAAACATGTAATAATTAACTAATGTAATATTGTTGGTAATAAATATCTACTTTCCGTTTATATCAGCGAGGCGTCGTCATCTCAGATATGTATTAGACTAAAAGTAAGTAAGCGCAAGTTCATATTAAATTTTAAGTCAGAAGTATTTGTGACGTCCAATTTGTGTCCATATATCCACTAAAATACCTTGCGGGGACATATCTGGGATGACAAAGGAGGGTTAAAATGTATATCTCATGGACGTCCTGTAGACGGAAGTTGGATCCTCACGAAGCTCCAGCAGATATCCAAATATCCGGAATTAGATATCACATAGATATTGCCTGGATGTAAATGGTTTACTGGGACCCCAAGCGGATCCTGTCTAAAGATTGGGCCTCACTGATGCGTTTTGACGCACAGGCATCCGTTCCGTTGGCCGGTATCCGTCAGTTACCATGACAATGGCTTAACGGAGAGCTCCCACGCACGGACGTAGAAGAGTTCGCGTCGGCTCAACTTTTCCGCACAGCAGTGCGTTCGACGCAGCAAGGAGACCAATCAGAGCGGCGAACCTGACGCTTGCGCCACTTGGTAAGTAAACAGCAATGGCGACCAACGGAGCAACATTGTGTGGTTTTGTGTATGTTGTGCTGCCCTGCTGGCATTGGGGGGGGGGGGGGGCAGTGCAATAAATGCAGCGAAATGGAGGTAACAAGACGAGGCTATAGATTATAAAAAGGCAGTGCGGCGTGAGAATATGTGTGTTCTTGTCTCCTTCGATTTCTGCTGCAAGAGTAGCGTCGCCGAGGAATACTGGGTGACAAGAATTGCAGCGAAAGCATCGCTGAGCGTCACCGTACTCGTATCTCATCACAAACAAAACGCTTTTAAAATACGATGTTCAATCGTAGTGCCTCCGTCTGTGCTGTATGGGCATGCATTGAACCCACCTAGGTGCGCTTGGTCGACCACATGTGTCATCTGCCGTCAACCGACGGACGTAGGTCCGTGGCAGTGAGAACATGTCAACGCATTGCGCTGCGTTGAGCACTGAGGATGCGTGCCAACGGAACGGATGCCTGGGCGTCAAAACGCATCAATGAGGACCAACCTTAACCCACTCTGACTTTCAAAGTGGTTCCAGTTTCACCCACAAGGCTCTGGCCAAACCCACTTTGACTTCGGAGTGAACACAATTTAGCCAGAAAATGGTTCTATTTCGAACCACTTTGCAGACCAAGTGGTTCCAGTTTAGCCCACAACGGCTCTGACTAACCCACTCTGACTTCCACATTGGCAAGATAATGGTTCCATTTCAAACCACTTTGCTGACCAAGTGGTTCCACCTTAAACCACTTTGCTGACAAAGTGGTTCCACTTTGACCCACTTTGTTGTTCAAGTGGTTCCACTGTATCCCACTTGGGATTCCACTTTATTTTTTCACCTGGGTTGCTACTATCCTTTTGTGGGGAAGAGACTTACGACATATTATGTGGACTTATCCTGCCCAGGAATGTTCGGGGAGTCAGCTACGAAGAAATAGTGCAACTGTTGAGCAACAGGTTTGAGACCAAGCCGTCTGAGTTGGTTGGCGGTCGAAATTATACAGAAGGGATCAACAATTGTCAGAGAGTATCGACGACTGCGTGTCTGCACTCAAGATGCTAGCGAAAGAGTGCAACTTCGGCAGCATCCCCGAGACAACTCAGACTACGCCGACGACAAGTGCACAGACGACAGCACCCCCAGTTATGGTGCCAACAGCATCGTCACTGTCGACGACAACTGCGTCCACTTCGGAATCTGTAACGCGTCTTCCCCTGGACATAAGGTTAAGAGACAGGTTTGTCTGTGGGCTGCGCGATACGTACCTGCAGCAGCGACTACTTACCGAACGTCACTTGACGTTTCGTCTTGCGTTTGACATGGCAAAGGCAGCTGAAGCGGCTGCACAACAGCAAGCAGAACTGCGTGGTCATGCACGGCAAGAGGGTGCCGTGCATTTCATGCACAAGAACCAAGGCAAGCAGGATCCAGCGAAAGGCGGCTCCCACGACGGTTCGAAGAAGAAAGATCAGATCAAAGGTGTATCCCCAGAACATCCTAACGATGACACTCGCGGACTGTCCGTGGAGAGTCACTCAGGTACGTCCTGTGCCCATTCCTGTGGGTAGCTAGCGGGACGAAAAACATTACTTTTTTCAGTTTACCTGTTCAGACTCCCTAGACACATCGGTTTTGTTGTTGGGCCGATCCTAGGGCATGATTGAGCGTAAAATTATCTGCCTTGAAAAAGAACGACTGTCTATCATATACATGGAGCATTTCTCGTGGAAAGGACAGGACAGAAACGCGTTATTCTGTAGCAATGCTTTTGACTTTGAGAGTACATACCTGGGTGTCTCAAACCAAAATGAGTAAGAAACGTAGAAGTTGCAGTGATGCAGAGCTAATAGTTCAATCATTTTCTCGCTTTGGGTATTTACTCTTTGCGTAATCGAAACAAACGTGGACAGCTCACCCTTCGTTTTGTGTAGTAGCGAGCAGGACTATCGAATCTACGGAGGGTCATGCTATAAGCTATAAATAGTATCTGTTATCGCTTTAGAAAGGTAATTCTAGTGCCTTTCGGAATGGGTTTCTCGGGTATTGTACCCCTGGCAGGATTTTTCTTTGTCTTTTATACCTCTCTGCTTTCTTTTTAGACCGCTGTGCTCATTGTCTGTTGTGGATTGCACTAGAAACGAGCAGCCAGCCCTTATTGCGGCACTTTACCAAGATGTATGGAATCAGTAAAAGCACGCGGAAGAAAAAATAAGACGCAATAAAGTGAAACTAGGATTCGTGCCTGAAGCGTCATCACTCTGTCCTGAAATTGTCCTCAAGGAAGGTCTGAGTACGTTCTTAGTACGCCATAAATAGTGCCACATTGACACGGTGAGGAGGATTTGAGGATCAGATTTGACCCTCCTCGGGATGTCATCCCAGTCCGTGCATGATGTTCTAGGATATCCTTGGGATGTCAGTGTGTTCTTGGGGTTACTGCTTCAGCTTTTAGAGATTAGGCCCCAGCGGGTGTATTCTCAGAACAGATCTGGAATTGCCTCATTCGTTAAATGATTTCGCAGGCATTCTGGCACCACCGAAGAGCTTGCACTCCACGTCTCAACTATCACCTTCTGGGTTTCAAGCTGAAGGCTGTCACCAGTTCCAACCAGACGCCACTTGAAAGTTCATCGTTTTTGTTGACGGAACAGTGACACCTGGTACTGAGACATTTCATTTTCTGATGAATCAAGTGCATTTCATCACTTGTGCTCGACTTCTTTTATTCATATACCCTTGCTGTTGCTCGCTAGCTTAGAGCAACCATGCCTGAGGTTATTGTGTTCTTACTCCAGCGCTTTCAGGGTACATTTAAGCTGTGTCATATGCACGGCAGCACATCTTGTGTATTTTGAGCAAGGTATAAATTTAAATGTTGACTTGCCGTTGTATTTTGGTCACAAATAAGGTGTTCTTCCAGAGCCCTCAACGGTTACATTCAAGCAGTTTCACATGTGCAACAGCACACACCTTTTCTCAGTTTTGAGTAAGGTAAATCAAAATCTTCCAGTTGATGTGTTTCGGTCATAAATTATGTTTTTCGAGACGTTTCAGGATTACATTCAAACATCATCATGTGTGCAACAGTGCATTCTTTTTCTCAGGTTTAAGAAAGGTAAATCTGTCCGCTGTTGTGTTCTGGCAATGCAACAGAAGCTTGTGTTGCATTCAAGTGGTATCATGTATACAAAAAACTTGTTTTATGCCTTTCTGTAGCTGCTTACTAATATTGTGAGTACAGAGACATTCCTGCATAACATATCGGATCATCTTGTGTGCTATTGTTGGTATGATCTGCAGCAGTATATTGATAATGTAAATTATTCAATGACTTCAGCTAACATTTACATTCTTACTTCTAGGTAAACCTGTCACGCAGATGCCCTACCCTTGGTATGCTTAGTTCAAGATTGTACCGAAACAATCCACCTGGAGCATTATTTTTCAATTGACAGTGGCATTACAATCACAACACACCACACACTGCATGTCTAAGGTGTGTGTACAATGCATCACACTTATTCTCAGGTACAGGCGAGCTGGTACAGGCGAGCTGGTACAGGCGAGCTGGTACAGGCGAGCTGATACGCAATTACAACATTAAACAATTGACACAGAGATCGTAAAGTCATGCTTTTTCCTCCGCGCCTCGGGTTTTATGTTGTTATCCTCACATGAAGCTCATTTCGCCTGTGCTGTGCAGCATGAGCAAAATCACCTATTGTTTCTGGTCACACGACACGGGACATAAATACTATACAGCATTCTACATCATGTAATCTAACAGTTGTTCGCGTTTGGATATTTTAACCATGGAATTTACCCGGCATGCACCATACCATGTCCAAACACGAAGAACTGCTCGACAGCAGCATGTACTGTTGCCATATAGCATTTATGGCTTGCGTCCTGTGATCGGAAACAATGGTATCTGTGGTGGCGTCACTGGTGGCTAACGAAGAAGCGCGAGAGCGCGTACTTCAGGTTCTCATTCTGGACTTGGCTGCATACTGATCACAGCATGTTTATTCCCTGCATCTCATGTCACAGTCATTAAACGGTTACACACCCACGGCTATCTTAACTGGCGACGAGGATGGTTGGTAATAAACACGCACAAAGGTTTATATCGGTTCAATCGAATGCCGTTTGGCATCGCATCTGCCCCTGCGGTGTTTCAGCGCACAATGGAGCAAGTGATTGCCGGAATTCCGTCTGTCGCTTGCTATCTGGACGACATAATTGTCACTGGCAAGAACGACACGGAGCATCTCAAGAACTTTGAGCAAGTCTTAGAGCGCCTTCGACAGTTTGGTTTCACACTGAAGAAGGAGAAGTGTGCCTTCATGCAGCACCAGGTGGAATACTTGGGGCATGTTGTTACAGCGGAGGGATTTGGACCATCTGCTAAGAAAGTGTCGGCAATTTTGAACATGCCTCCTCCCACGCAAGTTTCAGAGTTACGGGCGTTTCTCGGCATGATTCAGCACTTCGCAAAGTATTTGCCCTCGTTGGCGGACGCCTGCGCTCCGCTTAACAACTTACTCAGGAAATCTGTGCCATGGCAATGGTCGGCGTCTTGCGTGGATGCGTTTGAGGCAATCAAGAAGATGCTCACTTCTGCCCAAATTCTCACACACTACGATCCGCGCAAGGAGATCTTCCTGGCCGTGGATGCTTCTTCGAAGGGGCTTGGTGCAGTCATCTACCATCGTATTAACGGCCACTATCGACCGATTGCACCTGCATCAAAGGCGTTGACACCAGCTGAGACCAAATACGCTCAGATAGAGCGGGAAGCCCTCGCCATTATCTTTGGGGTCAAGAAGTTTCACCAATATTTGTGGGGGCGAAGGTTTACGCTTTTCACAGACCACAAGCCTTTAACGGCGATTTTCGGGTCTAAAAAAGGCATTCCCGTTACTACAGCAAGTCGTCTACAGCGGTGGGCAATCATCCTCATGAGCTATTCGTTCGATATACAATTCAAGTCTACGAACAACATCGCCAATGCTGATGGACTATCCAGGCTTCCAGAGGGCCCCGATTTGACGTTTGATGAGCAAATGCAGCGAGGAATTTTCAACGTCGAGGACGAAGAGATTAACGCGGTACACGACTTTCATATGTCTACTCTGCCAGTCACCGCTAAGCATACCGCAGACGCCACTCAGAAAGATCACTGCTTGGCGCAAGTCTTGGAGTTTATTGTCAATGGCTGGCCAAAGAATCCGGAGCCACAGTTTGCCATATATTTTCAGAAGCGAACTGAGCTGTCATCTCACAGTGGATGTGTCCTTTGGGGACTACGCACCGTGATTCCGGAGAAGTATCGAGCGGATTTGCTGGACACTCTACATGATTGTCATGTTGGACAGACCAAAATGAAAATGCTCGCCCGCTCATACTTGTGGTGGCCAGGTCTTGACAAGGATATTGAAGCAAGGGTGCGACGTTGCGATCAGTGTGCATCCGTCGCGGCACAAGAATCTCCGGTGCCACTTCATCAGTGGGAGTCACCAGAGAAGCCCTGGTGTCGACTGCATGCTGATTTTGCAGAGCTGCATGGGAATCATTATTTTGTCTTAGTAGACGCTTTCAGCAAGTGGCCAGAAGTGGTGCGCATGGTGTCTACCACAGCAATCAAGACTATTGAGGTGTTGAAAGACATCTTTCTTCACAATGGTCTTCCCGAGGTACTGGTGTCGGACAATGGCCCTCCTTTCACCAGTCAACTTTTCGAACGTTTCTTGTCGGAACAAGGAATTCATCATGTTCGGACACCGCCATATCATCCGAAGTCGAACGGACAAGCAGAGAACTTTGTCCGAACTTTAAAAGCTGCGCTGTCCCGTTCAAGCGTGGAGGACAGGGAGGTTTTGAGAAGTTTCGTTTTCAAATACCGGGTAACCCCACATGCGTCGACCGGCCGTCCACCATGTGAGTTACTCAACAATCGGCATTATCGGTCCGTGCTGGATCTTGTACGGCCCGCTGGTCCGTCTGCATCTCCTCCTGCAAGAGACGTCGCCGCTAAGGAACGTCAGAAGCGATGTCACGACAAACGAGCACCAGACAGATCTTTTGGGTCCAACACGTGTGTCTGGATGCACGACCCACACAAAAAGGGACACTGGAGTAGTGCGACCATTGTGGGCCAGGAGGGGAAGGTTATATTCCGAGTGCGAGACGCTGATGGTAAGATGCATCGCGTACATAAAGATCATCTGAAGCAAAGGGGAAGTCTTCAATCCTGGGAGGACGAACTTCCTAGGGCATCGCCTGCCTCTTGTCTCTCAGCAGACTGCCTCTTGCCATTCCCAGAAGTCGATGACACCTTCACCTCCTGTGGCGACAACCAGACATCAACTGAACCGTCTCCCGTTCGCAGGCCAACGTCGGCACCAGGAAATGAAGCAACGGGACCGGACAGCAGTGTACGCCGCTACCCCTTACGGGATCGTCATCCTGTCGACCGCTACGGCTCGATCTAAAGGGGGAGGTATTGTGGTGGCGTCACTGGTGGCTAACGAAGAAGCGCGAGAGCGCGTACTTCAGATTCTCATTCTGGACTTGGCTGCATACTGATCACAGCATGTTTATTCCCTGCATCTCATGTCACAGTCATTAAACGGTTACACACCCACGGCTATCTCAACATCTTTTTCTGCTACAACCGGTAAACTACACTAAAGATTTCGAAATACTGTATCATACCATAAACCACTATGGGAAATGGCAGTTTGAAAAACTGGAGAAGACTGTTATTAGAACGGGGGACATGTTCTACGGCGAAATTTTTTACAGTGTGTGCTGTACCACGTAATGCACTGCAGGCCCACCACAGTATGGTAACGCTCTGAATACTGAAATGTTGAAAAAAGGAACGTGTGCGTTTCTTGTACTAACTTCCCCTTATGCAGTCTTAGAAAAATGTTTTCAGCCAATGGGGAGGGAGAGGACATCACTCTGGATGCTGGTTGACCTACAATGTGTTGTGTGTGAAGGTCATGTTGAAGAGTGTAGGTGGTACAAGACTGTGTTCCCACATTCTTGGCAGTGTAGACTAATAACCATAATAAAGTAGAGAGTACATTTGTTGCTTCATATATTTGTGTCATGGAAAAGCATGTAGAGATACATCTGCCTCAACATACAGGTGCCAAAACTGGGTTTTGTCAATGAAAAAATGGCTAGGAAGCAAGCGAGCTGGTTAAGATGATGCATAATGTAAAACCTGCATGCTTTTTGTGCCTAAAATATGACAAATAGTTGTCTGTTCAACACCGCTAATCATGTGCTGGCCTCTATGACATGTATGTGACATTCCAAAGTGATTAACATGTCCCATAGATATATGCAATGCTGAAGATGACTGTGTACCTTCTATGGATTCTTGTTTCAAGAAAAGTACTGTGTGTTTTGCCAACAGCGCCTGGCTGTACCTTCACAATTCTACATAAAAATATGTAAAGTTTCCGGAAGGAAACATGATGAAGGTCCATAGCAAAAACCATGAGACAAGGGATAGGAAGGAGCATACACAACGTCTCAACATTGTGTGTGTATGTCACTTCTTGTATCTCCTCTTCGGGTGTCGCCATCATGAACACTATCACCAGCTCACTTACTATTGAACCGTTTGTTCAACGATAAAGGTCACTTTCATGAACTGGATGGCAGCCAGCGTGCTGTCAATAAAAGAATAATGGAACGAGCTCAATATGATCCTTAGGCTCTGCGTGGTCATTGCTTTCTGACAAATGATGACTTAGAATTTCAGGACAGTGCATGCAGTGGTAGTATTCTTGTGTTCTCACCCTTGACACCCATTGTGTGTCATCGGCCACCTGTAATCTGCTAACGTGCACATAGCTAAAACACAGTATAGTTGTATTTGTTTGAATACAGTTGGTACAGCACATTGTTTTTTACATGTTCTTTGGAAAATATAAAAAAACAAATTATCTACTCTGCAAGTCTCCTGTCAGCTCTACAGAGCAGCTTCGAATTTTTACTAAAAGCCACGTGTGAAACCTAGACCAAACTAGCGTTGAAGGTCCATATGGGTCATAGATAGATACCATTATTCACCGGCCTCGGTGGCTCAGTCGGTAGCGTGTTCGCCTTCTGATTCCGAGATCGCGTGTTCGAACCCGGCCGAGGGCGCCAGCAACTTGGTGGCAGGGTAGAAGTTGCTTAGACACGCCGTCTTCCGCGAGGGACGTTAAATACGGGGTGCTGTGTGATGAGCTTTCATCGCACGTTCAAGAACCCTCAGGTGGGCAAAAGCAATCCACAGACCGACCGCTGTGGCGTAGCTCATGATTTCAGTTGTCTCGCGACGTAAACACCCAATTATTAAAAATATTAGATACTATTATTATCAGATCATAGGTCAGGCTTAGGTCCTGGTTGGTAGCAACGCAATTTATCCTTATTAAAAATTGGTGCAGGAGGTGACCAACATAACTAAATACACCAACTGACTCGCACAAATCTTGTGGTGTTATACTTTTGAAGCAACATTAATATGCCGCAGTGCACTTTTTGTTCCTTTTAACCTAGAAATATTATGTCTTCGGCATCACCAGCCTCAGTTGCTCAGTATGCAGTTATTTACGTTGAGCGCTGCAGTTTCATAGTTGTTTTTCTCGACAAGCAAGCCCGGGCTTCCGCATTTTGATAAGGGTCTTTCAGCTTTGACAGGGCATTTGTGGACAAGGAAAACATTTGGACTGTGTGTATTTTGTTACGAAGTGCACCGTACAAGGCAGAGGACAGCATCAACCATTTCCACCAAGGTTATTAAATTTGTGATAAAATACATATACCTTTTATCACTTTCTAATTTGATGGCAAAGTTACTTGAGTGGCAGTTGTGCAATTTTAAGCACACGTTTAAAAAAAATTAGGGTATGGGAAGTGCTGCCTCGTTGAACATGTGGAGCACACAATATAATAACTGGGGGTTTACGTCGCGAGACAACTCAGTGTGGAATACACAGCACAGTGTAATGTTCCTTATTCTGGCAATGTTAGCATGGTTCAAGAAGTGGGAAATGTTGTCCTACCCTTAATAATATCTGTTGGGCCCAGCAAACAGGATACATATACCCTGAAGATACTATGCCTAACTCAAAAGCAGTATGACAACGACCCGTAGGTGTTTATTTGCGAAACTATTATCAATGAAATATGGCCTGTGTGGTATAGAGCAATGCGCACACTCAAGTAAACAAGCAAAAAATACGTATAAGGGCTCTCGATCTACATGCTGCGATGCGCTCCACGGGATAACACACTACAAAACTACATCCAACACTTTTTGTGCGGGGCAACTCTAATGACCACTTTCATATAACCGACGAATATAACGACGAATGGTTGAACGAATGCAGTTCGGATGGTCACGATACATTCCTACGTCGTTCATTGTGGTCACGCTATGATGCTGCACAATATATGCATCTCGTGTAACAAGCCTGGCAATCGCAAGATGTGCACACGGGCAGAAATACGGTCTTCTTTCTTTGAAGACCAGTCCTCTGCAGGTATGTGCTCAAACACTGGCTCAAACGACCACCAAGACTCACGTTGTTGCTCAATCGCTCCCATTCCTGCACTTGCAGTAAAAGCGGCAAACGGGTCGACGTGAATGGCAGCTGAACGGTTGAACTGCGAAGTTCTTGAACACACAATCACAATTTCACGTCGAAAATGTTCTTGAGGTGGGTTCGCAGTTGTTGCTTCCATCGTTCAATAGTTCTCGGGGTTACCTTGAATGAAACGCTCGTCGTAGCCGGCCGCCATAACTGGATTTTCTCGCAAACGGAAGAAGCTCCCAGGGAAGTCAGAGAAAGCCTCAGCTTTCATCCAATCAGAAGCACGATTCTCTATCTACGTATATGAAGCAGCTTTTCCCATCTACGTCACAAAAATGGCTGCGCCCATGGCTTATTTCGGTTTCTTTGATTAATTAATTTTCGTTATATGAAGACAAAATCGCGAAACGAAGGTGCGTTTCGGGGGCAGTTAGACGTGCTCGTTCTGAATATCACAACCGTTTTAACATTTTAACACACCGGGAAATCGGCGTAGCTGACCTTTAAGCCTTTTCCCCGCCGTGTTTTGTATGGGCTGTCGTATGTGTGGACATGCTTAGCAGTGCCTTTCTTATTGCAGTTTTCTCCCGTAAAAATTCAGTGTATATCGTATTATGCTGCCCGTGTGGAAAGGATGTCCTGTGCTCTCTTTACGCAGGGACAATGCAGTTGTGTGTGTCGCATTATGCAATAATTTTCTGATAGCAGGAATGGGTGTGTTTCTCTCAGTTTATCAGCGTATACTTCGGTTTTTGAAGTCCAGCTTGACGCTGCGATTATTCCTGAGCGCTCCGCCTTAAAGGGACTATGAAATGATTCTCGCTTTCATCAGAAAGAAAACATTTTTCTGAGTCTAGAACCAAAATTTTACCTTCGTCATGCGAGGAGTATTCTCGGGAGCGAATTTAAACGAGGCGACGAGGGGAGTACTGCTGGCGCCGCGCTGTGGCAATCTGCCGCGCAGAAACACAGCGAGCAACTAGGCGGGACCACGGCCCGGTCCGCGACACGTCATCGTGACGTCGTATCGCGGTCCCGCCAGGAGCATGCGCCGTAGGATCCCGCGTATGCGTTCATCGAGAAGTCAGCTTCTGCGCGATGATCACAGTATATCGCAGTCGCATCCTGTGGTTTTCGTCGACATGCCGAGACGATGTTGGATGGTTGGTTGCCCTAATTCACGTCAATATTCGCCGGGCATCCAATGTCATATGCTTCCCAGTGACGAGACGAACAGCTTTTGATGCCACGAAGCAATCGGACCGCCGGAATGGAAAGACGGTGCGGTGCCATGGGTGCCATCGACTGCTTGTGTTTGTAGCGAACATTTGCATGATTGCGATTACGAAGGGGACGCTGAATATTTTCAACGTACTGGATAACGAGTCGTAACTGGGGTACGAGCTCAGTGTCGTTTGAATCAAGGTGTAGCACCATCACAATACGTGTCGACAACGCGGAAAGAACATCCGCCTAAGCGACGCAAAAGTGTGAGTACTTTTCATTATTGGGGCAAACAAAGATCTCTCACTCCGTGTGGTCCAAATGCTATCACAGATTTCAGGATTGCGTAAATGGGTTAATTCTCATCGGCGTGACTTGGAACATTGCGGCCGCTTACGGCACACAAGAGGGAGAGACAGAGCAGCAGAAAGACAAAATAGAAGTTATCGAATCTAGTCACTAAACTGAGGTGGTGCACTGTTGATAAAAACAGACTAGCAAGATCTTCGAAACCACACTTTAACAGAATATTTACGTAATATATTGAACATATGTATCGGTTCTTTTCTCGTCACTCATCTGCTTTTATGTTCATGTTTACAGGTAACTTCTTCAGCGGAGCCTGAAACCCCCGAAGTGAGACAGCATGGTCACCGCAACCCACTATTCAGAGCAGACCAATGTTGTGCAGACTCCTTTCAGATTCCTCTTTGCAGCATTGTCTTGCCTACCATTCGGGCTCTATGTGTTGTTCATAAGTTATTATTATTATTATTATTATTTGATTTCAGTTTGCTGCATCATGTGCACAAATATGATATTGAGGGGGCCATTTTCTTGTTTACGCCTGAATAAGCTAAGATGCTTTTAAGAGGTGCACACTTTTGTTCCTTATCTTATAATCATTACTCAGGTGGATTACTACATCCATTTACATTCACCGGAAGTGGAGTCTCATACTGTTATTCATTTTCTTCTCTCAAACCAGGGCGGCCCATGTGTACGGCAGCTGAAGTCTTTCAACATGCCAGAACAACTCTAGCAAGTGCTCTGCAGTTCACCTCTAAAATAAATAAACCGAAGTTTGATGCACCATGTCCTCAAGAGATTTTGTTCCTGCTACAACTCTACACTTTGTTTTACATTACCAAAAATAACCTCACCAACCATTACAATACCAGTGGTGCTCTGCTGTGTTCGCCCAGTTCAACGTGCTCTGGGCATCCTGTAAAACCTGTGCAGCTACTTCGGCCCTTATTTCCTGGTAACATTGGTGCCAATACAGCTGTGTGACAGTGTAAAATAGAATACATCCTCTGTTTGCATATGCATAAAAATTATGCATGTGTAGCATACAATGTGTATATGTAAATGTTTCAGTTATTAGGTCTTATGTATTTTAGTTATGGTACTATTTGAACTAAATGCCGACATTTCAGCTGTTTGAGCCTGGTGCCTTCATTCTTGACACATATGCAAGTGGGTCCACATCCTCGGTGGAGCCTGCACAGCTGAGGACTCTGTCCAGGTGGCAAATTGAACAGTTCTTTTGCAAAGAAGTCAGGTGTCTGCCAGAAGACCAAAAAGCAGTTTATTTGAAACAGTACGAATTACTTCTCTCTTTTTTTAATTCCAAAATATAGGGCATGTTACGTGACTACTGGGGCTTTTTGCTTCTTTCCAAGTACCTCAACTGGTGACTTCAAGCTTATGTAACACAATAGTATAAGGTGGCAATGAAGCAGGCGAGCTGGTGTCGTTAGTTTGTGTCCCGCAGTCTCGGGGTGATGGACGTATTAATAGTATTGG
The DNA here is from genome assembly GCF_037126465.1 of Ornithodoros turicata. Taxonomy (NCBI): domain Eukaryota; kingdom Metazoa; phylum Arthropoda; class Arachnida; order Ixodida; family Argasidae; genus Ornithodoros; species Ornithodoros turicata. Next base: position 28,617,606 of record NC_088204.1, on the reverse strand, counting down.
AAACCTGGTTGAACAATAAATTTGTTAAACAACAAACAGTTCTCGGAAATAATACGATGTGCAGAATACGCTGCAGGTGAGTTTCTGTAGGCGTGGTTGTTGTTAATGCTAACTGTTCAGATTTACAACGTGCTCAACATTGAATACCTCATAAAACACAAGTTCTTGCGTGAAACATATGCTTAGGCAAACAACAAGTCCTTCGACGGAAGGAAATACAACCAGCCCGTCCCGTCTGTAGAACACGAAATGCAGAGTAAATCAGATCGCTTGAAAGCTGCGTTGAATAATAATAGTAATGATAACGAAGAAGATGAGTTGAAACACAGTACAACAAAACATTACACTACCCAGTCGTGTACGATAATCCGTGCAAACAAATCGAGCAACAAAGGGGGCAGCCTCCAAATATCACAGTCGCACTCCACAACGCATTTGCTTTGCTGTTAGATTGCCAACACGTAAATATAACTGCAGCTGACGTAAATATAATTGCAACGCCAGGCATACACCAGACACTTTCCATTGGTGACGACGATACAACCAATACAACGTTGCGGTGAATCGCTAGAGGCCTACGTAGCTCGTCAGCAGAAACCTCGTACCCACGGAGATGCTTGGCTTCCTTGTTGTGAACGGCAGCCGAGCAGAAGAAGATTACATTCAATGAAAAAGTGCCGTTCACATGTCATACCTGCCAGCGGAAATTGCAGCAAATGATTCACACACCAAAAGCTGTTCATTATAGCGTGTTATCCGAACGTCAGAACACCTGCGACCAAGACAAACGTAATGCTTTAGCCCTCAGACGGGACGAGAGACCTTGTGACCTTCTAGATGCGTCTGGCAGGAGCCAGCAGCGGGCTCAGCTGCCTACGGTGAGCATTACTTGTCATTGCACCACACCGGTGACGTAACGCGGGTCGAAAAACAGTCCGTACGGTTGCTCAATATACAGGAGAATGCGCGGGGGAGAGGAGGAATGCGGAAGAGAGACTTCAGGCGCGCGCTTCTCACAGAGTGGAGCGATTTCGCCCGGAAAAATTTCTGGCATGTTAGTTTCTCGGCGGGAAGAAGAGTTTCGAGTAAAAAAAAAATGTGGGTTCGGGAAATTTCATAGTCCCCTTAAGCCTTTTCACTGCAGTGCCTTTCTTATTGCAATTTTCACCCGGAAAATTCAGCGTATATCGTATTATGCTGCCCGAGTAGAACTGACTTTCACCGATCGCTTAAGGGAATTTGTGTATACCCTTGTCCTATGCTCTCTTTACGCAGGGACAACACAGCTGTGTGTATAGCATTATGCAATAATTTTCTGATAGCAGAAGTGAGTGTCTTTCTCTCGGTTTATTAGTGTGTGCTACGGTTTCTTGCAGTTACACCTATTGGAGCGCAAGTGCGTGTAATTTTTCACGGCTCCCTTCTTCTTTCACTGCTGTTACGCAGAAGAAAGTGGCTTTAATTCATGAGGAGTGGGTTTGTTTGTTAGATGTTGTTTGGAGCTTGGTATGTTGAAGAAGTAAACTGTTTGCAGTTATAGGCATTTGTGCAGAGATGCTTGCATCTGAGCACAGGGTAGCAATTCCTATGAAGCACGCCACCCGCAGTGTAAATTAATTATTTTAGATGTGGGTCCCCTTCACTGCATGGCAGGAAACGGTAAGCTGAAATGGCAAGAGAGAAAAACGCTGAGTGCTTGATTGATAGTAATCCGAGTAATAGCGCAATTCAGACTTCTGCCCATTACCAAAAAAAGGAACTAAATACCGTTACCCGTTACCTCTGAAAAAAAAAACTAAATATGTTACTCGTTACCGACATACAAACATAACGAGTTCTTGTTACTCACAGGTAACGAGTTACTTTTACTTTACCGCCGCATAGGTAAAGGAGCCAACAAACATGCCGACACACGTGGCAACGTGATTATGACCCTTCGTTTTGTCTTGTTGCCCCTTTGCGTCGCGTCTTGGGTATGCATCATTGTAATAAACCTTTTGCTGAGTCTGATAATTTGTCGTCTGTCCTTCATGGTCTGTGTCTTTCTGTCCCTTACCATGAGTCTATATCAGCTTGCCTCGACCCTTCCTTCTTTCCGAAGTGGGGGTGATCGGAGACTCTGAAAACGCAAGAAAAGACACCGGTTTTCATGCCGATCACCAACGATTCCCGAAAACAGACGAGGGGCTGCGTTTAGGGCGTTTAGGGCGCTCAGAAGCTTAGCAAAGACAAGAAAAGGCTAGAAGTCGGAACGCGTTTTTTGTAGCCATTGCACAATTGGTGCCCATTCTTGGGAAGGAGTGATGGTCGGAGGTTATAGAAACAAGAGAAAAGACAACAACACATCCAGCGAGGGATTGCAATAATACTTTTAGTTACATGTGGTCGTGGGTGACGCAGGTCAGATCTGCACGCATTGCGCCAGACGGAGTGCCAAAAAATTGTTGCCCCACGCTGAAGAAAGGGAACGAGTAATGTCAGCCACGAGTTACCAATATTTGTAACTGATTCCGTTGCTAATACCATATTTTAAAAAGTAACTGAATTGTTACTTCGTTACCAAAACGTAACCATTACCAAGAAACGAGTTACTTGTAACGAGTTAGGCACAACTCTGGTGTAATTATAGTTTCCATAGAAAGCAGAATTTTAAGGCTCCTAAAATTATAGTTGAGCTTATTAAGAGTAGCACGGGGTTTTTTGTGATAGTTTTTCTAAACTGCAATGAGAGAATGAAAATCATTAATATAGTAGGAATGCAGTCACATCACATATCTGTTCCCGTAAAGGCGTTCTGTCTTGTGCTCCGTCGTGCACGAATGGAACTTTGCCCCCAAGCTTTTTGCTCGCAGGTGTAGCCTCACACAACGAGTATATAAGCATAGAAAAGGTTGCGCGCCATGTATTACATAAGCCTGGTGATGTAGTTGAGTGTTCCATGGTCTCAATTATTATTTAAGAGAGCAGTGGTAGTTTACTGCTGTTGTGATTCTAATGATTGAAAGTACCATGGGTGCCATGATAAGCCTTTAAAGTGAAAATGATTATTCGCTAAGATCTGCATTCATGCATGGTGCCTTTTTTGTTGAATTTTAATGTAAGAGTTGTGGGATTTGCTCCTGCAAGTAGCCTTCCCTACCGGGTTGTGGTCTAAATAACCGGTACGTTCCCTATCGCCAACCAAGAATGACCCTGACCGCGCCTGTCGCAATCATCTCATCCAGCGCCGCGTCAAGGAGATCCCTCTTATGCGCGCTGAGGGGCCTGGGGTTACACCGCCAGGGCCTCGCAGTACCAGTATCAATCCGATGTTCTAGAACATCGGTTGTTCCTGGCTGCTCCGTAAACATTTCGGAAAAGGGTAGCAAAGCGTCCAAAAGCCTGGCGCGCTCAACTCCTCTGCCCCCGAAAGACGCTACCACCCGCTGTATATCCTGTGGGATTCCCCCCACAGTTTGCACCAGCTTAGTTTCTGACGAGTGGGTATCCACACGACTGGTTAAACGGCCAGTCGGTGGAGGAGAAGCGAAAGGAATCAGTGGGCTTAGCGGTCCCCCACATCGATATCCGTTTGCCTTTAAATCGAGAATCAATCCCTCTCGGACAATGAAATCTCGTCCCAAAATAAGTGGGATTGACAGCCCTGACAGGTAAATGAACCGTTGTCTGCACCGTCCCCCGCTAAAGCGCATTGTAAGTCTCGCTGCGCCTGTAGCACTGGACATTCCCGATGCTAACCGCAATGGGATATCAACCTTCCTGACGCGGACATGTCGTTCACGACAGTGCGCATACACGGCGTCTCCGATTAGCGAGAGCGTGGCACCGGTATCCACCAGGCCAATGTACTCTTCCCCAGCTATTGTTACGCCTATGTACGGACCGAACACAGGAGCAGACTCCTGAACTCTACAAGCTATTGGGGCGAAAACTGATCCATCCTCGGCAAAAGACTGCGGCGAGGTATGAAACACACGCCCCGAGCTCTCTCTGACTGCCGACGACGGATTAGGGCTAACCCCAACTGCCGCCGCCGGCGTCACTAGTTTCCCTGCGCCGAGCGGAAATTTCCCCGACGCACAGGACAGTCACGCTTGTAATGCCCTGGTTGATTACAGCCATAGCATCTGGGCTGCGCCCGCCCGCGGTCCGCCTGTGGCATTCTGCTACTGGGGTCCCTCTCTACCTGGTTCTGCCTATCCTGAACCCTCCGAGCAGTGGATGTTCCACTCCTCGGACCGCCGCGTGAGTTTTCGCCAAACCCCGCGCGGCGCCTCTGTTCAAAGGGGAAAGGATCCAGGGAGCGCGGCGGGACGATGACGTCCGACCGGCTTCCCGCGTCCGCAACCAAGGACGTCGCTTCCCTTCCCCGTGGAACGGAGTCCTTCACACCCGCCCAAGCGCAACCCGGCTCAACTGATAGTTCCGGGCGCGGTGGAGGTTGGTACCGCAATTCAGACAATAAATCAGCCTGAATCACACGAGCCTCTCGTGCAAGCGCATCAAGATTCTCGAAATTTCGCCCCCGTAGATACGGACGGAAGCTGGGATGGCTCTGCCGTATAACACGCGAAACCTTATCCTGATCTGTGGCCGTCGGGTCGGCCCTATCGTAGAGCTCTTGAATTGCGCGCACAAATTCAATGAGACTCTCGTCGGCGTGCTGTGTGCGAAAAGCTAACTCTTCGCGCACACGCATTGCGTAGTCGGGTGGCAAAAATTCCTCCCTAAAACGCTGCCGGAAGTCAGCCATCGAGGTGAAAGGCTTCTGCAGCCTTCGCCATCGAGCGGCGTCCCCCACTAGAGCTACTGGCAAGACCTGCCCTAGCACTACCTCGTCGGACGCTCTAGATGCAACCTGATAGGTCACCATCTCCAATAGGAAGTCAGCTACCGACTTTCTATCAGAGTATCCCGAGTACGTCGGAATTGTCATACTCGGGTGGAGCCGTGGGGTAAAAGTAGAATGCGGGCTAGTCTGCGCCGCATTCAACTGCTGGGTCAATGAAGCGACAATATTTGTCACTTGCAGCAATAAGCTAGCGGTATCAACCGCTTGTGGAGTGGGGAGAGGTGGATGCACACCTGCCCCCGTGTTGGTTCCGGCATCGCCGTTGCCGCCACGTGCTCCTGCCTCGCCGGGGTTAATAGTGTCCCCGTTTGTTGCTGACCCGGACTGATTTTCCATGGATCGCGTATGCACTACCATGCCACGAGGCGCCTAACACCCGTGTTCCCCCCAAATCCTAACAGGGCCCCCAAAATGTAGAGCGCTCAGAACCACTCTCAATTGACGACAAAGGAACGTAGGCCTACGTTGGGCGCCAGATGTGGGATTTGCTCCTGCAAGTAGCCTTCCCCACCGGGTTGTGGTCTAAATAACCGGTACGTTCGCTATCGCCAACCAAGAATGACCCTGACACAGGTTTGGAATAACTTACATTGCTGACTTTATTCCTGCAATGTCTGCTCCTTTCCAAGTCCCAAGCACGAGTGACCTCTCCCTCCCCAGGGTCCCCTCCCGCGACACCTTCCACTGACCTACTTCCATGCGCCAAATCGGCCCACGCGGCCAAACTGGCCAGTGGAAGTTTCCTGTGTCGAGGGATCGCCTGGGGGAGATGAGGTCACGGGACGGCTCCCCATGTGTCCCCCAAACTGGGTCACCACAGAGTGAATATCATTAAGAGTAAGACAAATGGAATAATCTTGTGATTCAATAAGTCATAGGAGGGTGTGTCTTTGCCGCTGCCTAGCCTCGTTCTGCACCTCTTCAGACAGGATGTGATGAAGTCATGCAGTGGCTCTATGTTTCAGGTGTCTATAGCAATGCATTGACCATTACTGGAGAAAAAGTGTTGCAACAGAAAATGGGAGGTTGGTCGATCCTGCGTATTGCCACGAATCATCATCGCGAAACTTCCACGGCAGGCATGAAACGGTACATCTCATCCCGGCGCATGCTGAAGAAGAAGCAACAAGCTTCCAGACACATCGCCTGCTCTCTGGCAAACGCACGTACTGTTTCTAGACTTTTCGGCGCGACGCTTAAATGCTTGTGCGCTCCAAGCTGGAGCATTCATTCTTTGGACTCAGTTGTGTTCAAAGAGCTATCACTCTTGTGTTTTGCTACCAAGTAGTCTAATAAACCGTTCGCTGTTTATTCGACGACTCGACAACCCATTTCGCTTCGTGACATTTCTGGTGGAGGTGCCGGGCATTCCTTGTCCAACGGCCTGGAAGACCAACTGCGACAAAGCAGACGACAGCTTGGTCTGCCTGCAGAATTCGGTCCATTAGAACCCCCTAAACGCAAGAAGAAGATGACTGCAGAGACCAGTACCCAAGTGGCGCAACCTGTTGCCACGCCCATAGCCCCTGCACGGTCACAGAAGACATTCAGCGGGGAGTATTACGACGACGTGGACGATTGGGTCGACAACTATGAGCGGATCGCCAAGTTCAACAACTGGAGTGACGACCAGAAGCTCGTCAACGTCTATTTCTCCCTGGAAGGCACCGCGAAGACATGGTTCGAGAACCGGGAGACTTCGCTCACGTCCTGGGACATCTTCAAAAGCAAACTCCGCGAGGCGTTCGCTTTTCAACAACGAGCTGAACGCGCTGAACATCTGCTCCAGAGATGGATCCAGCTGCCAAACGAAAGTGTTACAGGCTTCGTCGAAGATGTGTTGCGGCTCTTCCGGCGAGCTGACCCCAAAGCATCCGAGGAGAAGAAGGTTCAGCGACTCATGAGAGGCGTAAAAGAAGAAATTTTTCGCGCCCTGTCCCGGGATCCACCCGCCACGACCGACGCTTTTCTGGACGAAGCCGTCCGCATTGAGAGGACCCTGCTCTCTCGCGCTACCGTCAACGAACAAGACCAGGGCTACGAGGCTTTCACCACGACCGCTGGCCTCGATGTCGGATTCCTCAGACAGCTGATTCGAGAGGTGGTACGCGAAGAAGTACGAGCTCTCCTCTGTCCTGAGAAGGCTCAAGACCCTTTGTCTTCGATCGGTGCGATCATCAAGGTTCGGTGCGATCATGGAGGTTCAGCAGGCAATCCAGACATCGTCAACCACCAACCCCGACGCCAAAGTACCGAGACCAACCTACGCCGCCGCTGTGAGACAGGTGCCACCTACTCGTCCGTCGTACTACGGAAACCGTTGGACGCCTCCTCGGCCTGTCCAACCTACTCCGAGCGTCCCGCCACACTCTCAGCCGTTTCGCAAAACGGACGTTTGGCGGACTCCCGACTTCAGACCGGTCTGCTACCACTGCGGAGAGGCCAACCACGTCTATCGCCGATGTCCCTACCGACGACTTGGCCTTCCCGGTTTTTCACCCGACGCCCCCCACCCCCAGCGCGGTAGTCGCCCCGCCGCAATTGAAGACTATATACGGCAGCAGAATGCTTCTGCTGGCTCGCGACGCGACCTGTCCCCGAGCGTCCCCCACCGCAGCAGGTCGCCAGGAAGAGCACGTTCACCGTCACCAGCAAGACGACCTGTGTGGCGCAGCCCTAACCGGGAAAACTGAAGACTGCAGCTCCGGGAGGTGAAGCTGCGGACCGACGACAAGTTACAATTCCTCCAACTCGACGAACAGCAACGCAGCACCAACACGGCGCTCGAAAAATTACCAATAACCTGAAAATACGACGGCCATGAGATGATTGCGTTAATCGATACCGGAGCCGACGACTCTGTTATAAGTGGTAGGTTGGCTAAGAAGCTTCGCAAGGTGCAAACGAAGTGGGATGAGCCTAACATCGGCACTGCTGGTGGACACGTCGTAACACCGACTGACCGATGCATGGCAGTCATACAAGTGCGTGACATCCAGTACGTCGTCAGCTTTGCCGTCTTGCCGAACTGCCCACGGGATGTAATACTCGGAATGGACTTTCTAGTCGAAAACGAAGCAATCATCGACTTCACAAATGGAGTTATCTCTTTTAAAACGCCGGAAACAGCAGAAGACAAGTGGTGGGCACGAATAACCCCGGAGAAACGCGCACACACGGACGTAACCGCCGTGACGACTCAGCACGTCAACCTGCCTCCCTTGTCGTCAGTCCTTGTGACCGCTACGTGCGAGAGAGCAGCGACTGGCTGTTTATTGGCTGAAGGCAACATGCAACTTCTCCTCGAACGAGGAATTAGGATAGCAAGAGGAATTGTGCCCGTAAGAAACGGAATATTCGAACTCCTGGTCACAAATTTTCGCCCGGAGCCACAACACCTGGCGAATGGCACAAAGATAGCCGTCATCGTAGACCAATACTCCACCACGGATGTTTGCCTGATGGACACTGCTCGCATCGCGGTCACCACGGAACACGAGGCCGAACATTTCGACGTAAACCCTCAACTCAACACAACTCAAAAGCAAACCCTTCTCCAGATGCTCAAGGATTTCAGTGACTGCTTCGCTGCGTCGTCGAAAGTAAGACAAACGCCCATTGCGAAGGACCGCATCATCGCCGGCGAAAAGGCCCGTCCAATTCACCGCATGCCGTACCGGGTCTCCTGCAAAGAGCGAGAAACGATCCGAACGCAAATAGAAGAGATGCTAAGAGATGACATTATCCAGCCGTCGACCAGTCCGTGGGCATCGCCGGTGGTACTAGTGAAGAAGAAGGACGGAACACTCAGGTTCTGCGTCGACTACCGGAAACTCAATGCGATAACGAAGAAGGACGTCTACCCGTTACCGCGCATCGACGACACGCTCGATCGCCTTCAAAACGCAAAAATTTTCTCTTCCATGGACCTCAAGACGGGGTACTGGCAAATTGAAGTCGACGAACGGGACCGTGAGAAGGCTGCCTTCGTCACTCCGGATGGACTTTACGAATTCAAGGTTATGCCTTTCGGCCTTTGCACAGCACCAGCGACGTTCCAGCGTGTTATGGATACAGTTCTCGCCGGGTTGAAGCGGCAAACCTGCCTGGTGTACCTCGACGATGTTGTCGTCTTCGCAAGAACATTTGAAGAACATGTCGAATGGCTAAAGCAAGTCCTCGAGGCTATCAGAACTGCAGGGCTGACGTTGAAGCCTTAGAAGTGTCGATTCGGCTACGAGGAACTCAGATTTCTCGGCCATCTCGTGAGCAGCGACGGCGTACGCCCCGACCCCGAGAAGACGGCGGCCATCGCAAATTACCGTGTTCCTTATAACGTGAAAGACGTTCGAAGCTTTCTTGGCCTTTGCGCCTACTACCGACGGTTCATTCCAAACTTTTCAAGAATTGCGTCACCCTGAATGCCCTCACGAAGGACGGATCCACGTTTATCTGGAGTGAAGCCCAGCAACAGGCGTTTGATGAATTGAAGACGCGTCTACAGACCACACCGGTGCTTGCCCACTTCGATCCAAACGCTGAAACAGAAATACACACCGACGGAAGCAACAATGGTCTAGGAGCCGTGCTCGTTCAACTTCACGACGGCGTCGAACGTGTCATCGCTTACGCAAGCAGAACGCTAACCAAGGCAGAGAAGAACTATTCGACGACCGAAAAAGAGTTCCTTGCACTCATATGGGCCATCACAAAATTGTGCCCCTACCTGTACGGACGGCCGTTCAAGGTGGTAACAGAGCACCATTCTCTGTGCTGGCTGGCAGGTTTAAGGGACCCCTCAGGACGCCTAGCGAGATGGAGCCTCGGATTACAGGAGTATGACGTAACCGTCACTTACAAGTCAGGAAGAAAACACAACAACGCCGACTGCCTGTCCCGAGCACCACTCCAGCGACAGGACAACAGCCTCGAGGACGACGACGTCTTCCTCGGTCTAATGAGCGCGACTACCATGTCTACCAAGCAGTATAACGATCCCGAATTGAAGACACTCGTCGACTATCTGCAGGGCCGCGCCGACAATGTTCCTCCCATCTTCAGAAGATCACTCCCAAGTTTTTCCCTACGTAATGGTGTCCTCTACAAAGAAAACCACGCACCACAAGGCACTACGTGGCTTCTCGTTGTGCCTGGGGACATGCGCATCGAGATTCTTGAATCCTGCCACGACGAACCGCCATCAGGTCATTTGGGATACAGCCGGACACTGGCCCGTATAAGGGAAAAGTACTACTGGCCAAAACTGGCCAAGACCGTACACCACTACGTAAGGACGTGCCGGGAATGCAAACGACGAAAAACGCCGCCGGTACGACCTTCTGGGTACCTTCAGCCAATTGCACCGCCGTCGGCGCCGTTCGAGCAGATTGGGATGGATCTACTCGGGCCCTTCCCACGTTCATCTTCCGGAAATCCTTGGATAATCGTCGCCACCGACTACCTGACACGCTATGCTCAGACTAAGGCATGTAAGAATAGAGCAAGTACACTCTTCCCTGGTTACGAACCGAGTGAGGCTCGTGCCCCGTTCCTCGGCTTCTTTATTGTCCCCCCTGGTACCCTACATAGGCCCCGGGTCTTGAAGCTCATCCCTCCTGGGATGATATTTTGAGACGTTCCTTATAGCGGCTATGTGCATATGATTGTCTGATGTAAGGTATCCGACAGTCTTTAAGATACCGTTCTTTGATGCCGTTTGTACGACGGTGTAAGGACCTTGTGGTAATCCTCGCGTACCAGGCACAGGTTTCTGCACGAGAATAAGATCTCCTATGGCGATGGCTGGGATCTGGCGACTGTGACGGCGGTCAAAGTCTTTCTTCATGGCCATCCTATACTTTTCTGTCTCAACAGTGGTCTTGCGTTGTTCTTGTAAGGTGATGTGATTAGCAATGTTGAGGTACTGGTCGGCATGGAGAATGGGTGGTGTACCATGCAGAGCAAAGTATGGTGTACATCCTATGGCTTTGTTGTGGGAACGGTTGTGATGGTGTGTGGCTGCTTCTAAGCATGATTTCCAGCCGCCAGGGAATTCCGGGTACATGTGTATGTATTGTTTGATGTCGCGAATAGCACGTTCAGCCATTCCGTTTGCCGCGGGATGATATGGGGCTGTAAACTTAAGTTGTATGTTCTTGCTCTGGGCCCATATGGCTAAGCGCTTGCTGGTAAATCCAGGGCCATTATCGCACACGATCGTCTTGACATTTTTAAAGATATTCCGCTCCATCATTGCAATTATGCTTGTGGTATCTTCGCCACTTGGGCGAGTGTTGACGATGCGTGTGTGCTCGTCGATAGCCAACAGAAATGACTGAGTTTTCCGTATTCCTTCAGACTTCTTTCGAAGTTCGGCGAAGTCGAGGTGAATAACCTCGAAGGGCACTGAGGAGTGTTGTGGCAATATCATTCGGTCTGCCGTTTGACGATACTTGAGCTTGGTTCTTTGACACACGTCACAGGAATTGATGTAATCTTTGACATGCTGTTTCATGTGTGGCCACGTGAAGCGCTTACATAGCTTGCGGTATGTTCGTAATATGCCATCATGCCCACCTGACTCCGGGGTGTCGTGGTAGAGCTGGAGGATTCTTCGTGTCATGGTAGGAGGTACTTTGTATCTGCGGCCTTCCTGTGTTAGGGGTTGAGTACCTTCCCATAACTGCGAGTCACAAAAGGAAGCAGCAGCGAGGTCTTCGAGACCCAGTCGGGACATGGCGTCTGCGTCCGTGAGAGCTGTTCCTGGCTTGTAATGCACTTGCATATCGAAGTGCTGTAATTCAGAAGTCCATCTAGCAAGGCGGCCCTTGAGGTCAGCAGATCCGAGTATGTGAGTGATGGGCTGATGGTCTGTGAACAGCTTGAATGTTCTTCCATCCAGGAAGGTGCAGAAATATCTGGTTGCCTTGATTACGGCAAGTAGTTCTTTTTCCGTAGTGCTGTAATTAAGCTCGGTATCGTTGAAGGTATACGAGTGGTACCCAATAACGGTGAGTTGTTGGGGTGTTGGTCTCGTGATGTCGCGCTGGTAGAGGACAGCACCCGTGCCGTACTGGGAGGCATCAGTGTGTAACTCAAAGGGTAAGCGGAAGTCTGGGAGGTCCAAAACAGGGTTGGAGGAAATTCTGTTCAAGATGTCTTGGTAGGCACTTTCACACTCTTGTGTCCAAATGAATTGAGTTTCTTTCCGAAGCAGGGCAGTTAAACATTTTGTTCTCGCAGCATAACCTTGTATAAAGGCACGGAAGTGGCCTGTGAGTCCTAGAAATACCCTCAGTGAGTGGACATCGTGGGGAGTCTTCATATGTTTGATTTTGTCTACTGACTCCTCCTTTGTAGTTTTTGTCTTCCCGTTAATGCGCCGTCCTAGGAAGACAACGGAAGACTGGAAACAAACGCTTTTTTTTACGTTGATCTTGAGGTTTGCCTCGCGTAGCGCTTGTAGGACTAGGTGAAGATGTCGACAGTGTTCTTCCATGGACCTAGAGTAGATGAGGATGTCATCGATGTAGACATGCACAAATTTCCCAATGAACGGTTGGAGTACGGCTGTCATCATCTTTTGAAACCAGGCAGACGAGTTTTTCCAACCGAACGGAAGACGATTGTATTCATACAAGTCGAATGGTGTGACAAACGCCGTGTATTTTTTTGTGTCCTCCGTTAATGGTATTTGCCAAAATCCCTTGCACAGATCTATGCACGAAAATACGGTGCTCCCACCAGTTTCGTTGATGATGTCATCAACATTGGGCATGGGAAATGGGAATATATCTGTCTGGCGATTGAGGATTCTGTAGTCGGTACACAGACGAAAGGAACCGTCAGCCTTGGGGGCGATTGTGATGGGCGAGGCAAATGGTGATGTTGACGGACGAATGATACCGGCGTCTAGCATAGATTGGAGCTCCTGTCTTAACCAGTTCTTTTTTCCAAGAGACAAATTGTAAGGCTTTCGTCTGATAGGTGTAGTGTCCCGAAGAGTAAAGGGGACTTCCAGCGCGGAGGTTGGGGAAGGAAATCCAGACAAGGATATCAATTCCGGGTACAGTTTGGGTATGTCACTGGCCGTACCGAAACAAGGAGCGGTAGCTGGTACCTTTGGCAACGAAGTCTCAAGGCGGTCGTCGGCGACAGACACGGTATCGTCCCAATAGATGTTGAGCTTCAGACGCCTCATGTCTGGCCTTGATAGTAGAACATCGTAATCTACTTCACTTATCACTAGAGCATTGGTGGTGATTGTTTCATTTGATACACTTACTGTGGCTTGAGTCCACTGATCGAAAATTTTCGAGCTACCGTCAAATCCCTTGACTTGTATGGGCTTTCCCCTGCGGATGGCCGCTGGACTTAGAAGTCGTCTGTTCACGAAAGTAACTGACGATCCGCTGTCTACTAGTGCGCGTGTAGGCGAGTTGTTTAGAATCACATCAGTGTAGATCAGTTTGTTAGATACAAGATAGACAGTTTCACATTCTTTCTGCGGGTGGAAACTGACACCCTCTTTTACTCGTTTTTTGAAGTTACATCATCGACGTAGTCCTCCACTGTGGCTGATGTTCTCGCGGTTCTTGGTTTACCGTGTTGCGTTTGCGGTACGTGCAATGGAGATGTGCGGCGGGGTGGAAAGCTGGCGGGGTTATAACGCGCAGGCTGGGCTTGTTGTTCGCCACGTTCGCTTCCACCGATATCCCGCAGACACTGTAGGAGAGCGTCTGACTCTGTTGGTCCTCTAATTTTCACCATTTGCCATATATGCGTAGGAAGACCGTGTATCAGCAACGAGACAACTGAAGCGTCAGGGAGACAAGGCTCAGCAAGTTGTAGGAGGAGTAGCTTTTCGAAGTGATAATCGATGAACGAGCCACCAATATACCTATACGTTATCGCGTCATCCCAGCGAGCAACCTTGTCCTCACAGAATGACAGAAGGAAGCTTTGTTTCCACGACTTCCACGGCGCATGGCGGTGATTAAGTAGGCGTAAGTCGTACCATTTCCTGGCGGCACCAATAAGAAACGGCCTTAAATTGTCAACTTTTGCGCTATCTGTGGACCACGAGTTGTGTTGGCAACCACATTCATAGGAGGTCATTCATGACTCTGCGCTACCGCTACCATCGTACTCATCAGGCCTCACCGAAGGGAGACACAGAGTCTCTCGGCCGGATATGTTACGGACTAATTCGACGAGGACTTGTTGTTGTTCAGCGAACCAACCTTGTTGACGCTCGAAGAGCGCAAGAAGCATCGTTGTGTCCGAATTTCCTTGTGGTCCAGCCGAGCAGGAGGGTTGCGGTTCTGAGGGAATATGAATGAGTCGATTAAAATCGGCCACTTTCATGTTGACCTTGAAGGTTCCAGGCATAGAAGTCGAGGCGACGTCCATGTTTAGCTTCGAGGCGATGTACTGGTGAAGGGCCTGCTGGTCGGGGTGAGAGGTTAGATCAATGCTGTCCCCACCGACATCGCAACGACGTATCTTCGGTCCCTCGGACGTCTCTTCTACTACAAATTCAACCCACATTCGGGTGTCGGCTGCGCCAATGTAAGAATAGAGCAAGTACACTCTTCCCTGGTTACGAACCGAGTGAGGCTCGTGCCCCGTTCCTCGGCTTCTTTATTGTCCCCCCTGGTACCCTTCCACAGGGCACAGCAACAGAAGTGGCGAAGTTCTTCATCGAGAACATTGTACTACGGCACGGAGCTCCGACCACCTTAATCACCGATAGGGGAACGGCATTTACAAGCAGGCTAACACAAGAAATTCTTCGACTCAGCCACATCGCTCACCGGAGGACAACGGCGTACCATCCGCAGACGAACGGGCTCACCGAACGCCTAAACAAAACCCTTGCCGACATGATTTCGATGTACGTCGACGTCGAGGACAAGACATGGGACGAAATACTGCCTTACGTGACGTTCGCCTATAACACGGCTGCGCAGGAAACAACGGGATTCACACCGTTTCGCCTTGCACACGGCCATGACACCTCGACTATGCTGGACGCGATGCTGCCCCACGAACCCAGTGATGTGGAAAACGATGCTCTGGACTTCACACAGCGAGCAGAAGAAGCCCGCCAGCTGGCCAGACTACGAATTGGTCAACAACAACGCGTCGATGAAAGAAGATACAATTTGCGCCGACGAGACGTACGCTTCAGTCCAGGCGACTTGGTATGGGTTTGGACGCCGATTCGACGGCGTGGCCTGAGCGAGAAGCTACTGAAGCGGTACTTCGGTCCCTACAAAGTACTTCGACGCATTGGAGAACTGGATTACGAAGTGGTACCTAAGGACAGCGTTCCCTCTCGACGACCCCTGAGGACTGAAATAGTTCACGTCGTTCGACTCAAGCCGTACTACAGCAGGTAGCGCTGAAGACTGGCTGGAAGGAAACAACATGAGAAAAAAAAAGAGAAGGAGAAGAAACGGCATCGAGATGATGCCCCGTCTACGGAGGGGGCAATGTCACGAATCATCATCGTGAAACTTCCACGGCAGGCACGAAACGGTACATCTCATCCCGGCGCATGCTGAAGAAGAAGCAAGAAGCTTCCAGCCACATCGCCTGCTCTCTGGCAAACGCACGTGCTGTTTCTAGACTTTTCGGCGCGACACTTAAATGCTTGTGCGCTCCAAGCTGGAGCATTCATTCTTTGGACTCAGTTGTGTTCAGAGAGCTATCTCTCTTGTGTTTTGCTACCAAGTAGTCTAATAAACCATTCGCTGTTGATACGACGACTCGCCGACCCATTTCGCTTCATGACAGTATTGTCCTGGACAGATTTACAATGAGCATTGTTTTTGAATAAGAGGAGTGTGTGTGTTTAGAAAGAGTTTGATGCTGGAGAGTGTGTTTTCCACTTTGTTCAAGTGTTTCTCTGCACTTTTTTTTCCCTTGTCTGACAACGATTTTTCGTGGCATGACACTGCTCGTTGAGCAATGCCTGTTGAACATGCATAGACCTGTTCTGTCTTATGCTGCATGCTTTCTTTCTGCATGTAGCTCTGTATTTTTTTTTCTTTTTGACAAGAAACATTCTTGTTGAAGCACTGTGTTGACGATGTCGATAGTGCTGCCCTGAATGGGAGTAGTGCTAGAACGATGCTTAAAAATTTGCGATTCAATTAGTTCAGAGAGTAACCGCAAGGGGGCAGGTGCGTGGCTTTATTCATGAGGAACAAAGCATAATTATTCAGTTATCTGCCTGGCTCTCGGATGGGACGGATATCTCTCACTGAGCTCGGCGTATTTAGCCGTTGATGGTGTTACTTGTTAGGATATTTTGTTCTTTCCTGTATTCGTAAGTCTCCTTTAGAAAGACTTTCGGATTGAAATGCTTAATTCCTACGATCATGCATGGTGTTTTGTGGTTTTCTGCAATAGTTTTTCTGTTTCCTATACAGTCATTATAGTAGAATAAAGGAAATAATCTTGGGATAGTGATTCAATAAATAAGAGGTTCTTTGTCTAGAGAGCAGCCGTATGCGTCCTTGAACCATGCAGCTGCATTGCCTCGATGATGACATCATGTCGCAGCTCTATTGTTTCAGGTGGACCTTGCCCATACCACTTGGGTTGGGCATTGGTGCAAAAAAACAGTGTAGCCTTGAGACAATACGATGACGTCACGACCAATGAGCAAGGCCCGCAGAGGGGACAAAGATTCACTTCTCTCTTGGACTCTGGCGAGTGTGGACGTGACGCACGTTAATTCTGTTCCTAGCAACTGTGTTGGCCATTAGTGGATAAGTGTAGCCTCGGTGGGATTCAGTTTGACTCTCACAAGGTATGGATGTGTGGCTCGTCACTGGTGAATGCTGTACGTGAAAATAATCCGATGCTGGTGAGTGTCTTTTTCACTCTGTTTTTCTGTGTTTGCTTTCCACTGTTGCCCAGCAGCCGTGTGATTTTTCCTTGTGTAGCAGCACTCGTTGAGCAATGTCCTGACATGCCCTCACCCACATGCTTTCCTTTGTTGAAGCATCTTGCTCTGTATTTGTTTCTTTTTTGGACAAGAAAGATTCTTGTTGATCGTTCTTGTCTTGACGATGACGCTACTGCAGCTGAACCCTTGATCTGAATGGGAATAGTGCTAAAACGATTCTTAATAATTTTGCAATTAAAATAGTTCAGAAATTAACCGCACGAGGAACAGATGCATGACTTTATAGCGGAGAAAAAAGCATTACGATTCAGTTCTGCACATGGCTGTTGGAAGGAATGGATGTATCATTTTGCGCTCCTCGTGACTGCTGTTGTGGTGGACAGCGAAAACCTGCCTTGGGAACGAGAGTAGCGGTGGCATGATTCTTAATAATTTTGTGATTAAATTAGTTCAGAAAGTAATTGCAAGAGGGACAGAGGCATCACTTATAGAGGAGAAAAAAGCATTATGATTCAGTTCTGCGCCTGGATGTCGGATGGAATGGTTGCATCGTTCTGCGCTCCTTGTGACTGCTGTTGTGGTGGACAGTGGGCTGATTTGTTGTGTAACTAATTCTTTCGCATGTGTTAACTTTGTCCCCGCTGTGTTTGCGATTAGCAATGACGTGCCTGTGCATGTTGGGCACTGGTTGTTGTTGTTGCTGTGGTCCGGGCATTCCCGTCATTTTTTATCTTCTGCAAAAGCTGGCTTGGCCTTGGGAACGAGAGTAGCGCTGGCGTGATTCTTAATAAGTTTTTCATGAAATTATTTCAAAAAGTAACTACCAGGGGGTGCAGATGCATGACTTTATAGAGGAGAGAAAGCATTACGATTCAGTTCTGTGCATGGCTGTCGGATGGAGTGGATGCATCGTTCTGCGCTGCCTGTGACTGCTGTTTTTGTGGACAGTGGGCTGATTTGTTGTGTAACTAACTCTCTTGTTGTTAGCTATTGATGGTGTCCCTTGTTAGCACATACTCTTGCTTTCACAGTAGTTTGCATTCCTCTGTCTCGATTATGAGTGTTTTTCTCCTTGCATGTCCAGAGCTGTCCTAACCTGCCCAGACATGCCAGGATGACGGCATGGACTTCAAGATGGCGTCATTGATCTTGAAATAAACAACTTCTCTCCACACTATTTCTATCTGTTCTTTTTCTTTTTTATGACCAGTAGTTACCGGCAACACACAGGGTGGTCTGGACACAAGTTAGATGCTCCCCAATTAGTGTGATGACTCACTGGATGATCCTAAGGCAGCGTTCACACGGGGCAACTTTTTGCAGCAACTACGAGCAACTTTGGAGTTGCTGTTAGCCGGCAACCTACAGCAACTAGTGTTGCTCAGAGTTGCTGCGAATCGCTCGCCGACCAAAAACTTGAGAAGTTGCTCGTGCACCTGGCGATCAGCCAGGGGAGCATTGCCATGTGACTCCCGGTGGCGTTGTGGATTTCGTTCGTGGATTTATGGGTTCAAATCCTGCAGGTGCAGCTGAGAAATAACTTTTTCTTTTTTTATGAACTTCACGGAAACATATCAGTTGCCATTTCTGGAAGGTAATATGACCTATTGGGGCAATAAAACTGACTGAAATTTGATAAACAGCAGCTAAAGAAAAGATTGCACCAGTTCGATTTGAACCCACATTCCCCGGTCGCCATAAGGTTGCTTGTGGGTGGAGCTACTGAGTTGCTACGTGTGAACGCGGACTCGAAATTGCTCGAAAGACATTGGTTTGAGTTGCTTCGAGTTGCTGGGAAAAGTTGCCCCGTGTGAACGCCGGCTAATTACTGTGAGGGGTCCTGAGGACCAGCTCTGGTGGCACAGCGGTAACACGTGCGCTTGGAGACTGGGAGGTCCGCGGTTCGAATCCGCGGGCCGTCTGTGCCGTCTGGGGTTTTTCCTGGGTTTTCCTCAGATGTGTAATAGGCGTATGCCGGCACAGTTCCCCTGAAGTCGGCCCATGGACGCAGCTATCCTCCCCCCGAGCGGATTCCGCTCGGTCTTCCACTTCACCCTTTCCTCTCCTCCTCTCCACCACCTTTCCCTTCCCGAGAAACATGCCGCCTAATTAGGCAGGCAGACCTCTCGGTTCCTCCCAACGACACTCGTCCTCCTCCTCCTCCTCCTCGGGGTCCAGAGGCCTTGTAGTGTTGTTGTCAGCTAGTGGTCAACGATTACTACTATCAAGCCCAATATACAGAAGGACTGTGCCAAAAAGTGACATAAAAGCAGCTTGACAAGATCATTAAATGTTATTTTAAAGCCATAAAAGGCATTTAGAACATTAATTCCCAATACCTGTCTTTAGCTCAACGTTGTGGAACTATCTTATGTAGCAGTTGTAACTTTTCGAATATACTTTTCTTTTCTTAGTAGCGTCTGCCTTTCAATAGTACGGTGTTCTGAATTTTCGGCCTTTTTTCGGTCTACAGAGTGAGGTACGTACCCTCAAACACAAGCATGTCGTTAGATTTTTCATATATTTAAAGTGCTCAATATTGCAATAGGCAATATTTCATAATTTCATAAAGTGCAGGTAATTTATATTATGAGTACACATGTTTAATCAATGCATAAGGCACACTTTTTCTGACAATACACCTCAGTTGGCTTCCGTCTGCAAAATGCTGTAGTGTGGGAACTCAGCACCAAAGAAAAATCACCAGGTGAATATAAATCAGCGGGGGCGAACAAAACATAACATTTGGATTTTGCGCGGAGTCGAGAAAGTCAGACAAGCTAAGATAACCCCAAGAAGTTACCTGATGCAATCCACAAAAGGACAAAAAGGAAGAATTCACCTTCGTCGGGACCTCCTTCTTTCTTTCCTTCTTTTTCTGTAGCTGAGTTGACCTGGGCAACCCATACATGGTGTGAGATCCCTGCATCTTACTAGTCTCGGATATCACACGTGTTTGTGACACTACACAATCCCGCGGAGGTGTGAGTTACTTGTACCAAGGGTAATGATTACAGCTATCACCAGGCTGAGTCTATTATGTTCGTGTGGCACCATCTACACTCGGAAAAATCGTGAATTGGAGATACCGTTTCACTCGTATCCCCGCTTAAAATCTGGAATGGCTTTCAACGAGGAATATATCCCATTCTGCTATCAATTCTTTGATGAGAAATTTCCTAACAAAGCAGTTATGTAATGAATTTTAGGTAACTTATCATCTCGTAGTTATATGTTTTCTTCGAGAGAATATCCACCGAAAGAACGCACGCGGTCCTGGGGATGTCCCCAAAGTGTCATCATGTCCTCGTCCTTCGATATGAATCTGCAGGACGTCCTGAGGGCGATACTCACGGATTGTCCACGAGGAGTCATTCAAGTACGTCCTGTGCGCGTCCCTGTGGGTAACTGACTGGATGAACAATATTATTTTGTACAGCTTACCTGCTGAGACTCCCAAATAACGAGTGATACATTTCTTTTGTTTTTGGGTCGATCTCTGGGGCTGGATGGCATTTCTCATAAACAGAGTGCGGTCCTGCGTAAGATTCCTCTTCCCAAAAAACGGTGACTGTCTATGACACATGGAGCATTTGCCATGAAAAAGACAGAAGTGCGCAATTCTGTTGCACTGTTCTTGACCTTTCAAGGTCCCACCGAACGTCTCAAACCAAATGGAGTAAGAAACACAGGATTTGCATCAATATGAAATTAATATTCTAAGCAGTTCCTCGTTTGTTGTATTATTTGTTTGCATAATCAAATTAAACTTAGCAGCTCACCCTTCGTTTTTAATTTGGAAGCGACCAAGGCTCTCGTATTTACGGGTGGACGCGTAACAAGCAATAAATAGTATCTGTTAGTATCGCTTAGTATGCGATAGGTACAGTGATCGATGCCTGCTATGTACCTTTCGGACATAATGCTCCTGGAAATACTTTTTTCGGAATCTCTGATATTTCTTTCTGCTTGCTTTGAAACCGCCGCGCTCTTTGTGCGTTATGAGAAATAGGATAAACAAATAAAAAGGAGCAAACGAAAAGCTGGTGAGTAAGGTTGAACAAGTCCCGAAATGAGAAAAACGGCCTTGTAGTCAAGATGATCCACCTTTGTCAAAATAAATAAATAAATAAATAATCACAATAAGATATCGTGTTTTGCTCTAAAACCCTACTGATTGTGTTTTTGGAACACTTCCTGTGGAGCTTCTGGAGATGGCCCGAGGTGTAGCATTTTAACGCTTTTCTGACAAACTGAGGACCATACGGGGATGTCCGAGGGATGTTATTCCTGTCCCAATGGAGCATCCGTGGGATGACCTGAGGATATTGTGTTCTTGGGGCAAGGGGATGAAACTCGCGAGTTCCTTCGCGGACTAAAGTGAGGCGCTGAGAGCTATTCGCGTCATCATTCAGTGCCTTTGTAAAATGAAATGCACAACCATAAACTGTGATACGTTGTCGGACAGGGCCCACACTGAGCACAGCAATAACTGCCTGAACTGCACCAAGCTCAAAGTCAAACAGTCACGTTGCAGCATGCTTTAGCGTTTCGAGATGTCCACAAGGTGCAGTCGAGGTGTTCTTTATGATTTGGAAAAGTACCTCGTATGCCTGCTGGTGACGCCATTCGATTAGGCAGTACACCATTGGGTGGGACCCTCCGTTGACAATCACATGCAGAGTGTAGAGCTGTCCGAGATTGGTAAACTCCGGTGGGGAATACGCGAAGTTGCCGTCGCCTAGGACGCAGTCTGCAGCTAACACAACCCGCAGATCCTCATATCAGTCAAAAATACCAGCATCTCTCTTCCTGGTGTGCATTCTTCGTTCCTGAGGAAGTCTTGGTTCGTGATGGATTTCTGCAACTCCTTGGGGATATTTCCAATTATCACATTTCTCATGGTATGAATGTTCCGGTTATAGGACAGAGCACGACGCTTGGAGGCATATCCATATGCAGACACAAGCTTTGATGTTATGCCCACTCGCACGTCTTCGACGTATCCGTCGAAGTTACTATCTACGGCCGAAAGAGCAGTGTTATAAGCATCGCAGGGTCTCTTGTTTGTTCGCCAGATTTCAGTCCGTACTTCACCTATATACCGTTTCGAGAGAACTTCAGCAGCTGACTGCTTTGAGGATGTCGGATCGCACGAGCAAGCAGTGGTTAAATTATCTGGGTGAGTAGCTAAGATGCCATTTCGCAGTGTCAGATGAGCTACACCGGCCGCAGCACAAAACAGGAGGTACAGCGATAATGCTGTACGAAGGGCCCCCTTACAAAAATGAAAATTTACTTTTAATTGACGATCGACTTCCTTTTTATTGACCGTATTGACTTCCTAATTCCTTTATTTTTTATTAAATTTAGTCAATCAAAAGCCAATTGACAAATAGTTGACACAAATTGACTGCATTTTAATTGCCATGAGTCAACCGGCAGCAAATTGAATTTTGCGTTACTTTTTTACCGCAGAAAGCGCAGCCGGTACACAGCCATAACGGTTATCAAGTAGCAAGCACAGCGATCCCCATCGCCAAATTTCAGCAGGTACGAAGCCGTCACGTCGCTATGGAACGGCTTTGTGTCCGCTGAATAATATGTGTGCCTCCTGAACCGTGTACTCGTGTGTTGGTTGAACAATGTGTGTATCGGATGAATATGTGCCTTCAGTTGGAGCGTACTACGCTGCTCCGCGCTCCGCCGTTGAGGAGTGACATGGCACCGCGTATTCTTCCGCAGTGCATTCCTTCCCTTCCCGCTTCCCGCGTTGTTGCCCGTTGTCTGCGCTGCAACCTGCAACCTCGCCTTTGGGAAGGATGACAGCCTTGCGAAATTGCAAAATTCCCATATCGGACCCCCTCCTGGGAACAAGGCGAACCGGAAGTCGCGCGTCACTAGTAATAAATTGCGCTGTAAGTTGCAAATTCCTTAGTGAGGGTAGGTTATGTTAGGTCAGTACATATTATACGCGCGGGGGGTCCGGGGGGGTATCCCCCCCCCCCCCGCAGTTGTTCGAGACTGTGCTCACTTCTGTCTAAGCCTCGTTCCTAGGGTTAGATCGGAGGGTGTCCAATGTGGGATATCTGGCTAACTCGACAACCTTGCTTTTTAAGTACAGGTTTAATGTTCGCTTAAGGTAAGTCAACCTAGCTGTGATGCATCGTGCGACACCTGCGTTTTACTCGTGTTTAACCATCGAAGTACATTCTGTTGCAAGCGGTGGACGCATTGCAAATGGCGACAGGAGAGGATCGGCTACATCGGTGAAGCGACGATACAAGCGAAATTAATTGTATTCTTTCGTTATAGGTGACCGTGGGACTCTCGATTGCAAGGACATGAGTTAGAAAATGACGTACTATTCCAGCATTCACGTTGGAACAATACCATCGTGATATTCACTTCGGTTTCTCTACAAGTTGTTTCCTGTCTCAACGGTCACGCATACGCGTGCAAAATTCCTACTGCTTCTCACATTGAAGCGTGTCTGGGTGCCGCTTGCTTGGACAATTGTTCGTCGGCCATTTCGTTTGAGGAACTGTCGTGTTGTCAGTAAGGGTGATCTTCATTGAGCTTTGCAGTGCCAGCCCGTTCGAAGTTTCGAGGATTGTGTGTTCGACGTTTGGAGGGCTGCCTGGTGCATCGGATGGGTTGTGTGTCTATGCAGCGGCTACTCCATATGTGTGTGTTGGGATTAGTGAATCGGGTATGCTTTCTGGATGCAATTTAAAGGTACGTGCAAGCCAATAAATTTTTGTGTTTCATGTTCGATGTCCTTGGAGCATTTTCTTCCTTTCATTTCCTTTTTTGCGAAGCCTGGAGGTCATCTTTCTGTACTTTCTGTAAGGGAGCTCGGGAGGTACAATGTATCTCGCGTATTAGTGGGTACAAGTAACCCTTCAATACGTCCTGTACACTGTGACTCCTGGCGTTCGCAGGGATGTCGTACCAGTTGTTTCAGGGGCACGGGGCACCTGCAGCTTTCGCAGGCACCGCGGAACACAGAGTCAATAAACACAGTGCCCATTCTCAATTGAAAATAGTCAATCACCAGTCCATAAAAAGGCACATAAGAATCAGTGAATACAGTGCCAAATCTGAATCGAAAAATAGTCAATCACCAGTCAATATAACAACACCGGTATAAACCACACAATATAAAGACACCGGCCAATTATTAATAAGAAAACGATAAGAATCAATCACCCATAGATTAAATGTAAATTGACATTGCACTGGCATTCGTTGACTTTAGTCAATTGACGGTCAATTGAAAGGAGTCGTTTATTTTCGTAAGGGATCCCTCGGGTTTGATGACATGTAGGAAAATTCCAGCACGCACGCTGGCCATTGGCGACTGTCGTATTTCAGCACGGGCTTTCCGGACCTCTGCATGGATGGCACAAACCTTGATTGGTTCTGATCCATAGCCACGAAATGGCTGACGTGCGGACCAATGGAGCACTAACAGGAGAGTGGACTGCAGATGCCGCACAAACTTTCAAGAGGTCATCGTGCGCATCACAAAGTCCGTGCCATTGTTCTGGGATCGGTACACCGGTTGACCCATTTCATTTTCCCGAAGCTCCCAAGGCAATCCTTCTAGGCGAAACACCGTCTGTTGTTTCCTTGAGGGGTCAGTGTCTGAGGAGGAAGACTGTGGCATGTCATTGTTTAATTTTAGTATCGTGCTGTGCGTTATGCTGTTTGTAAGACGAAGTGCTTGTATCTTAGGAAAAATGACATATGTAAAACCTGCATATTGTATGCAGGCAATAAATAATTTTGTTTTAAGGAAATGCACCTTTTTTTCTTAAGATATTGAGATCCGACTTTTCGAATTTATCGGACAAACTCGAATGAACTCCTTTCGGTTTCTTTTTCATTTCAGTTGTGAAGGGACATTCATGTCTATGATGACCCTGGGTACCCACGATTTAGAAAACAGGGGTCATCTCGGGCGCATAGCTAGAGAAGTCATTATGGTTAGAACAAATACGTTTTAGTCGTAGCAATCGTCCACAATGTTTCACACAAGACTCCGACTTGTAGGTGTTTTGAAGATGTCTATGGCTCAGTTCACCAGATTTAAGAGACACTGAAACATCAAGAAAATTAGCCGACCGGTGTGAGAAGTGACATGGCATTGTACAAAGAATTGAAGGTTACAAGAGGGTGATTTCATGCCGGATGAGGCAGGGTGGTCCGGTCGACCTCATCATTTTTTTTTTCTTCCAAACATATATTAAAGCCTTGTCCCTAGGAGGCATATTGGCGCTGAAAGTAGTTGAAAATAATTGGAGGTTATTTTTAATGAATTATCATTCAGATGGTGGGCATTTCGACCATTGCGCTTCCTACGCAGTTTGAGGCCACGTGTTTTCATAACTATTTGACATATCCAGCTGAATTTTCTTTCCACTTATTGTCTGGTGTGGGTAGCATTGCATCCTAAGTTCTGAAGATCCTAAACATCCCATCCTAAGGTTTGCCTTTGAGGAGATAAAAAATCGCAAAGTTGCCTCATTTGTAAAATATGGGTACCCCACAACTCGTCCCCAAATTGTGATACCCCAAAGTAATCTACATCATTGTGTTCGTCTCGAAACGCCCTTTCTTTTCATAGCGAGTACATCGTATTGTGAATTAGGGCAACGCCCCCAACAGTCTGTTTGTGAGGGGTGTCTACGGAAAATGCGTAAATTTGACAGCGCGCATCCCATGTATTCCCACTCGTGACATCGTTCATTTTACTCACAAACGTTCTTCATGACGACTCAAAACAGCACATAAAAAGAATTGCTTCAGAGATGGTCGAAGTTACGTCGCGAAGGGCGTTGAGTTACGGACGTAACTTCCACCATCTCTGAAGCAAACTTTTTTGATGTGCTGTTTTGAGTCGTCATGAAGAACGTTTGTGAGTAAAATGAACGATGTCACGAGTGGGAATACACTATAGGATGCGCGCTGTCGAAATTACGCATTTTCCGTTGACACCCCTCGCAAAAAGACTGTTGGGGGCTTTTACCTAATTCACTATACGATGTAGTCGCTATGCGAAGAAAGGCCATTTCGAGACGAACACAATGATGTATATTACTTTGGGGTATCACAACTGGGGGACGAGTTGTGAGGTTCCCAAAACGTACCATATTTTAGAAATGAGGCAAAATTGCGATTTTTTGTCTCCTCTAAAGCAAACCTTAGGATCTTCAGAACTTAAGATGCAATGCTACCCACACCAGACAATACGCCGGAAAAAATTCAGCTGAATATGTCAAATAGTTATGGAGATACGTGGCGTCAAACTGCGTAGGAACCATCAATTATTTTCAACTACTTTCAGCGCCAATATGCCTCCTAGGGACAAGGCTTTAATATATGTTTGAAAGAAAAAAATGGCGAGGTCGACCGGACCACTGTGCCTGATCCGGCGTCAAATCACCCAAGAATAATTTTAGAGACGTCTCCTCATCAGGTCAGATGATGAATATAACATCGATATATATCGATATATATATACAGGGTGTCCCAAAAAAACGTGTCATTGAATTATAATAAAAAACTACGCCGCCTAGAATCATGCGGTCAACAGCATTTGTTCTAATTAGGTTTTTGCCAACTCCTAATGTGAATGTCATGTACTCCAAGTTTAATTAAGTAAATATTTGCGAACTGAACTCGGAAATTTGCCAAGTAAAAGTCACTTTTTTAACCCACCAATATGAAGAGCGTGCCGAATTCACTCAAATTCATGATAATTCACAGTGATATTCACGAGCTATCCCATAGGAAAAAATAGCCGAATATCATGCTTTTCGGAGCACACGGACCATAGCGCGCGATGACTTTTTGAGCGCAATCGCTCTCAGTGCGACGAAAGGAGGTTCCGAAGCCAGCCCACAGAGGGTGCGTTCCAAAACCTACTCGAGTCAACTCGGGAGTAGCGCTCTGCCCGAAGCGCCGTTCGAAAACCGGGTCGAGTAACTCGATGACGTCAATACCCGCGTTCCGAAACAAGGTAGAGTAAGGAGAGAGTTAACTCGATTCAACTCTCCTCCGAAGGCCGGTCAGTGAAGGTTCGCCCGAGTAATGACGTCATGCTTTTGTCGTCTGCTGTTTTCCGCGAAAGCGCGGCATCGAAACCAGCTGAACGTGTGGTTGTCAAAAAGCCTCGACCTCCACAACGGGTTATCAATACACAACTGGACACCAAAATGGCAACACTCTTCCTATGCGGATTGTGCCACATGGTTTTTGAGGACCAGGCGAACGCCCAAAGACATGCGAGCCGGATACATTTCCCAGGAAAAAGTGAGTCTCGCTGGTGCGCTTTTCTATTTTGTCTCCATGTACGTTGCTTTTCCATTATCTATTTAGCATATGTTCACTAACAGCTGCCCTGCAATGTTTATTTCTTTCACTGCCTTGTAGTCACGTGTTCCTTGTTAAGGCGGAGCTCTATGTGAAACGTTCAAAACTATATTAGGAGCAAGGGCTATTACTGTCCAGCATTATTATTATTATTACTTTTGTGTGCGTGTGTTGGAAATGGGATTTTAAATGAAATTTTACTTTTCTTCCTTTACCTTCACAGTCGTAAGAGGGTTTGTCGGTACGTTCGTGTGAACAGGTTTCAGATAAAATATGTACTACTATAGGCGCAGGCTAGCTGGTGGATAAATGCTTGGGTGGAACTTGGCTAAATTCTGAGCTGTGGAAGGAAGGGACAACACGACAGAACTCTGTCACGAATTTCCCGTCTTTTCGCCCAAGCTCAGACTTCTTTCAAGATAAATGAAGCATGAGGCGTTTGCGCGCTCCCCGATACGTGTGCTATCAGAACCGCTTCATCGCGCTCTGATTACATGTTTTGTTTCAGCCGTTCAGCTCACATTCGACTCCGACGCCGCGGACATTTCCGTGACCCAAACCACGTCCGCACCACTACCTCAGTTCCAGGATTCCAACCAGCAGCTTCCACCTTTTGTATTTTTCATCTTCTGTCGTCATGGTGTTACCATTTCTCTTTTTTTTATTTCTTTTGACTACGAAATGCAACGGGATGTATCCACTTTATGCATTTGGGGTAGCTAATGGTACGTGAAAACTCCCGTCCCACAAAAAATTAACAAATAAATCACGACAATGTCAGTTGCTTTTCCTTTTCATTCTCCAATAGAGGGACTTAAGAATAATTCTGCAGTGTCTTGGAAGAAATAGTACCAGACAAGGAATCTCTGAATGTAACTGCAACAAGTAACTATATATACACAAAGTGCTGAAAAAGCCAAATGCCCACTGGGCCGACAAGACAGAGTGCAACTATGTCTGACGGGGCATGGTGACTCCCGTAAACAGCTCACAATACATTCCCAGTCGTCGTTATCGTCGTCTCTGTAAAATGAATCTGACGCGCGCGAGATGAGAGCAGTGTTGACACCGGCCTCCATCTTAACTCGGTCGGTGTCCCCCATGCGTTCCCAAAGCTACTCGACCGGGTGCGTACTCTGTGGTCACATGGTACAACTCGGTCATGTGACCTACTCGACCCGAGGGTTTGTTTTGGAACGCACCCAGAGTGATAGTAGAAAAAGTAACAGTTCCTAAAATTGCGAGAGGGAAAGCATTATCCCAGCGAAAGTCGGACGTGATAAGCCGTGAATGTTTTATCTCTTTCTGCGATATCGGGCAGGGCTGGGTTTCCAACCTCCTTTCGTCGGACTGACAAAGATTGCGCTGAAAAATTCATCATGCGCTGTTCTGTGCGACCTCCGTAGAGCACGATGTTCGGCTATTTTTTCCGATGGGATAGCTCCTGAATATCTCTGTCAATTATCATTAATTTGACTAAATTAGACACGCTCTTCACATTGGTGGGGTAAAAAAGTTACCTTTACTAGGCAAATTTCAGACTTAAGCTCGCAAAAATTTACGCAATTAGACTTACGTAACACGACATTCACATGAAGAGGCGGCAAAAACCCAGTAAGAACAAATGCCATTGACCGCATGACCCTAGGTGGTGTAGTTTTTTTATTATAATTCAATGACACGTTTTCTGGGACACCCTGTATACAGGGTGTTCCATTTAAGATTGACCCCACCTTTAAAAAATAATGACTCATTGCAGTGCTTTCGTCGCGCAATTAACTGATTAATTAATTAATTTAATTTTCTAACTTTTTAATTAGGAGGATTACACCGGAGATGTCAATTGTGAAGTTGTGGGCGTTGACATGAGAAAGCGAATGCAGTTTGTTGCAACTCTCTAGCTCATACGAGTCTTTTTTTTTCCGGGACAGCAGAAAGGCCCGGAGTTCCAAAACTACGACGGAATCAGTTTCCGTCGCGCGAAAAAAGCGCTTGATTGCAGCGCTTTCTCACGGGCGCTTGACGAACAAGCATTGATGCCGTCCGTTCCGCCTATGCTGTTGCTGCTATCTGTCACGGGTGCTGGGACACCAGGAAGGTCACTGCGGCGCTTTATCTCTTGATTCTTTGTTTTTTAGGCGTGAAGCGACACAAAACACGGGAAGCGGAAGATATTTGCTCACGGCTTACTTTGAACCACGAGCGCGAGATTGTTAAATCAATAAGAAAGAAAGAAAAGCTGTGGGCTACCACCGTGCCGACATTCTTTGTTGAACGCTCTGAGGGACAAACAACGCCCTACTCCAACGAACAGAAAGCGGACATGGTTCTTGCCCTAGGTGCTGCAGGGGGCAAAAAGAAAAAGGCAGTCAAGATATTTCAGAGGTGGCATCCTGGCACAAGACCACACCCATCGACTATTGTCCGTCAATACGAGGCGCTGAAACAATATGGCAGGTTCACCAAGGAGCGTTGTAGGCCAGCGGAGCTTTTAGGCGATGCTCGCATCAACATCTTGGCATTTGTTGAGGCCTATCCCGAAGCTAGCCGCCGCAAGGCGAGCAGGCAGACAGACGTCCCGTTGTCCACGGTGTTTAGAGTGGTAAAAGAAGCAGGCCTCCATCCACAAAACATACAACTTCACCAACAGTTGGAGCAAAAGGACTTTGAAAGCCGGTTGCACTTCGCCAACTGGCTTTTGCAGATCGTCGATGAGAACCCCCAATTTCTAAGAAATGTCATATGGACTGACGAGGCAAATTTCTCTAGTGACGCACAGGTGAACTTGAAAAACGCTCATTACTGGAGCGCTACTAATCCGCATTGGCATGGAAGGACGCGCCGCTAGTATGAGCGGTCGCTCAACGTGTGGTGCGGTATCTGCGACGGAGCTCACATTGGCCCCGTCTTCCTTGATGGGACACTGACCGCGGTAAGGTACCTCAATGAGATTCTATTGGGCCCCGTGGAAGAGATCTGCGCCAACGTTCTACTGGCACGGCTTGGCAAGCTGTGGTTTCAGCACGATGGCGCACCCGGCCACAGCTCTAGCCATGCTCGTGCCTATCTCAACAGGGCATTTCCTAGCCGATGGATAGGAAGGTACGAACCTGTGTCGTGGCCTGCGAGGTCCCCAGACCTGACGCCGTTAGATTTCTTCCTGTGGGGATATCTGAAGGATCGCGTGTACGACCAGGAGACAACAACACCTGACGCCCTTAAGGCGAGGATCACGGAAGTGTGCCGTAGAATCCCCTCGGCCACGTTGCGTAGGGCAACGGAGGACACAATTAAGAGATGCATGTTTTGTGTGACTGAGGAAGGCGATCTCTTCGAACACCTGCTCTGAATGTACATAGTATTGTTTCGGTCATGTTAAAATACCTGTTCAATGTTCTGTAAAATAAGTTGGATGAAAAAGAAGGCATACTATTTTTATCTACTCGTTTAATTCTTTGTTTGCTTGAACAAACTTCGGTTGCCAGTTTGAAAAAAAAAAGACGATGGCTTGGTTAATAGCGTTTCCTCCTTCCATTCCCAAGCTCGCGTGCTCTGAACGCGGGCGGAGACGCAAGCAATTTGTTTGAAGGCACGGTTTGCTTAGGCATGCCGTCTCCGGGTGTGACTTACATACGATCTCCCGTGTGTAAGATTCCACCCACGTTACAGAACTCCAAGTGGGCAAAATTAATTCACAGACCCTACTACCGTGGCGTCGGTCATGATCACCGTTATCTCCCCTTTACAGGGTGTCCCAGAAAACGTGTCATTGAATTATAATTAAAAACCTACACCATCTAGAGTCATGCGGTCAATGGCATTTGTTCTTACTGGGTTTTTGCCACCTCCTCATGTGACTGTTGTGTAACGTAAGTTTAATTAAGTAAATTTTTGCGAGCTTAAGTCGGAAATTTGCCTAGTAAATGTCACTTTTTCACCCCACCAATGTGAAGAGCGTGTCTAATTTAGTCAAATTAATGAGAATTGACAGGGATATTCAGGAGCTATCCCATTGGAAAAAATGGCCGAACATCATGCTCTACGGAGGTCGCACAGAATAGCGCACGATGAATTTTTCAGCGCAATATTTGTCAGTCCGACGAAAGGAGGTTGGAAACCCAGCCCTCCCCGACATCGCAGAAAGAGATAAAACAGGAACGGCTTATCACATCCGACTTTCGCTGGGATAATGCTTTCCCTCTCCCAATTTTAGGAAGTGTTACTTTTTGTAATATCACTCTGTGGGCTGGCTTCGGAACCTCCTTTCGTCGCACTGAGAGCGATTGTGCTCAAAAAGTCATCGCGCGCTATGGTTCGATGCTCCGAAAAGCATGATATTCGGCTATTTTTTTCCGATGGGATAGCTCGTGAATATCAGTGTGAATTATCATGAGTTTGAGTGAACTCGGCACGCTCTTCATATTAGTGGACTAAAAAAGTGACCTTTACTTGGCAAATTTCCGAGTTCAGTTCGCAAATATTTACATAATTAAGCTTGGAGTACACGACATTCACATTAGGAGGTGGCAAAAACCTAATAAGAACAAATGCTGTTGACCGCGTGATTCTAGGTGGCGTAGTTTTTTTATTATAATTCAATGACACGTTTTCTGGGACACCCTGTATTGTCATAAACCCCCCAATTATTATTGTTATTATTTACATGCTCACTTGCTTCTTTCCTTTCTTGCTTGCCCTGTGCAGCATCTAGGACAAGCATCGTACCTACTGTCTCTTCGTTGGAAAAGACATAACTTGTGCTACAACGCAGAAAGTAGGTGCAAATGAAAAGGTGTAAAAGAGCGGCTTCATAAATTTCATAATCCACAGCTTTTCCAAGGTATATCTAAACTGGTAGCGTAAACAAGCGAAAATACCAAATCAGACCCATCGGCAAAGCCACCAGCAAGATGCGCGAGCGATCCTGGGTGTTGACAGCAGAGGTACGGTCGTAAACACAAAAACTTCACAACATGGGCGTGGCTTGTGTGTGTACTAATAGGTTACTCATAATTTCAATGTAGAAAAAAACTTTCTGTTGCCCCGCTCGTGCATATATACGAAATCATCTACCACCCGAGTACATTTCCGTGTCCTGCTCCTTTTGCGCATGTGTCACAGTAGGCGTGTTTATCCGTGTATCTCTGTATCCGTGCATTGTGTCCGTGCATTGTAATACTGAGTTGGTACACTTTTTGAGTTAAACAGGAAACGACGTTCACATCTCGGAGCTGTAGACCAAGAACCACTTGTGTGAACAGATAAATACAATGCATCCCCTGTTGCTGGCCCCGCGAAAAAAAAAAAATTCGTCATGGGACGAGCGGCCATGATAGCGTGAGTGTTAGCAGGAATCAGCTGTGCACCAACGATGCCATGTTTCGTTGCAATTTACCTATATATATAGCCACTCACTGAATAATTGCAAACGTCTAATCACTAGGTGTACGTGTAGCTCAAGGAGAGAAATGGAACTTAAGTGAATCTTCCTAATTTCTGTGTGGTCATCACGATGCCCTTCAGTCTGGAATTGTATAAATCTGTCATAACTCTATGTATTTCGAATTGATATGTTTAATTAAACCTGATGTGAATTATTTTTCTGCATTCTCGTCTGGTGTTGTTGGTTGGGTGAGGGAAAGGGTATACAACGCAGACAAAGTGCGCGAATGTAAATGTGCCGTGGCTAATTATGCACTACTAATTATTCATAGTGCTGACGTCATCCCTGACATCATTTATTTACAATCGTAGTAGTCCGCTCAACGGATGGATGGCGCTGACCGTCTCTATCATGGCGTCATTATGAAGACACAGGGGCCTATGGGAGTTGCGCTACCAGTTTAGATATACCTTGGCTTTTCTTTCTTTCCTATTGATTTAATAATCTCGCGCTCGTGGTTCAAGGTAAGCCGTGAGCAGATATCTTCCGCTTCCCGTGTTTTGTGTCGCTTCACGCCTAAAAAACAAAGACTCAAGATAAAGGGCCGCGGTGACCTTGCTGGTGTCCCCGCACCCGTGACAGATAACAGCATAGGCGGAACGGACGGCATCAATGCTTGTTCGTCAAGCGTCCGTGAGAAAGCGCTGCAATCAAGCGCTCTTTTCGCGCGACGGACAACTGATTCCGTAGTAGTTTCGGAACTCCGGGCCCTTTCTGCTGGCCCGGAAGAAAAAGGACTCGTATGAGCTAGAGAGTTGCAACAAACTGCATTTGCTTTCTCATGTCAACGCCCACAACTTCACAATTGAAATCTCCGGTGTAATCCTCCTAATTAAAAAGTTAGAAAATTAAATTAATTAATTAATCAGTTAATTGCGCGACAAAAAACACTATTAAATGCTCCAGGTCACTGGTAACACTATGCACTTGGTTTCATTCTTCTGTGATGAGTCATTATTTATTATTATTTATTCGTTATTATTTGTTATTCTTAGAAGACGCGTCTTTCTTTCACCCCCAATGTGAGAGGGAGAAAGAGCACACTATCGCCTCTCGCGTCCTGGAAAAAGATTAAAAGGAAACAGAAAATGCAACCCAATATAAGGCCAGTTCCGATAGAGTCACCCGATACATTTGTTTTTTGTTTTGTTTCCGCAAGTTAAAGATCATCTTCGACGCATGAGGCGGCACTGTGCTCCTTCCCCTAGGGTGCCTCGATAGTTGCGCCCTCTTTGCAGGGTGAGCGCACTCTTTGTAGGGCCGAACGCCGCCGCAGGTTGCGTGGCCGCCATTACGTGGCCAAGTTCGCTGCATTGGTGTACACTGTGTGCGCCACAATGCCCGGCTGCTGCGCTCCAGGTCGCTCGAACCATTCTACTAAAGGGTGGAAGCTGTATCGCTTCCCGACTGACAAGAACAGGCGAAAGCTTTGGTTTGCGAAAATAAAGCGGGACAAGTGGGAGTTGACAGCCGGTTCACGGATTTGCAGCGTATGTATTCCTTATGGCGATTTCCCCACTCTCCTTACAGGTGCAGTGTTTTGTGAAGGAAGAGCTGTCGTTTAGGAACTATTATGCGCAATGTGTACACATTCATAGAGAGTAATTGGTATAATGTTATCGTTTCGTAGGCACACGTTGAGGATGCGAGCTTCGAAAAGAATCGAGCGGATAGCTGGAAGAAATTGAAACCGAACGCGGTTCCGACGTTGTTCAGCTATCGCCGTAAGTGCACTGCGATTGCTCCTTTCAGTCGCGTACTGTGATATTGTTGGTATATATGGTACACACCTATGCTGTGTGGCACATTTTTATTTGTTCCATAGCAGCTGCTCCCAAGCACAGGAAGCCACCGAAGCCCAGAACCAACAAGTGCCAGCCAATCCCGACGGCCTCGCATGCAGATGAGGTTGCATCTGTTGATGATCACAGCACCATAGAAGCAGACAATTCTGCACAAGACCTCACAGCTGATCCAGACTTGACAGCCTCAGCAAACAGTGCCCAGAACCTTGAACGGGCTGAGCTGTTGAAACAACTAAGCGACATAACAAAAATGTACGAAAACCTCAAAGAAAGTTACGAGAAGGCAAACACTTCAATACAGAAGCTCAAACAAAAGGAGAAGACACTGGAGTGTGAACGCCAAGCCTTAGGAAACAACCTGAAATTTTTGAATGAAGATCAGGTGCGAGCCCTGTCCAGAGACAATACACGTGGTATTAACTGGTCTGCAGCTACAGTGAAACAAGCACTGCAAATCAAATATGCATGTGGAACATCTGGCTATGAGCTTCTGCGCAATCTGGGCTACCCTTTGCCATCAAATAGGACTCTAGGCGGCAGACTTCAAAACCTAAGCTTTGCTCATGGGACTTTGGACGAGGTACTCAGTGTCTTGCACACAAAGGCAAATACATTGGAAGACATTGTGAAAGATTGTGCACTCTTCATGAATGAGATGGAAATTGCACAAGGTTATGAGTATGACCGAGCTGAGGATTCTCTGTTAGGAGGTACCACGCTTCCAGATCGACCAGAGGAACCCGCCAACCACGCACTTGTTTTCATGCTTGGTGGTTTGAACAGTCGGTGGAAACAAGTAGTGGCTTACCATTTCACTGCAAGGTCAGTTAATGGCGACGACTTGAAGAACTTTGTTCTAAACTTGGTGGAGTCCTGCTGTAGCACGTCTCTGCGCGTTCTGGTGGTCACATCCGACATGGGGGCTGCAAATAGAGCTGTGTGGCGACAACTTGGATTCTCCAGCCACAGGTGCTCTGAAACCATGTGCTCTATCAGTCCCCCGTGTTTGGAAGACAGGGTTCTATACTTCATGGCAGATCCTGCACATGTGTTGAAGAACATATCAGAGGACAGCTGCTAGCATCAGGAACATTCACGCTCATTGAAGACACAGTGCAGCAAAATCGGCTTCCGAGCAACGAAGTAAACGTAAAGCACATTCAAGCTGTGATCGATTTCGACAATACAAATGAGCTGAAGATCGCGCCCAAGCTGTCAGACATTCACGTTAGCTCTGGACATTTCACCAAAATGAAGGTTGGGGTAGCGGTCCAATTTTTCCGGGAATCCCCTCCTGCAATAAGATACCTCATTCAGAAGGCAGAACTTCCCCAAGAGGCAGAGACTACAGCATGGTTCCTGGCCCTTGTATCCAAGTGGTACACCTTGATGTCTGCTCGTCACCCAGTTGTTCCTCTGAGCCACTTGGATATGACGAAGTACAGAGAAGCTCTGAACACACTTCACCTTGCTCGGGATACCGTCTTAGGAATGAGAACAGGAAATACTTCACACTGGAAGCCATCACAAGCTGGTGTTGTCATTTCCACTTACGTAGTACTGAAGCTACAGCAAGAGTTGCTCGGCGAAGGCAATTACAAGTTTTTCCTCACTGGCAGGCTCACACAGGACTGCCTAGAAAATTTGTTTTCAGTGACCAGGCTGAAAAAACCTGTGCCCAATGCTTATGACATGAAGTGCTGCCTAAAACTGGTATGTGTGAGCCAATTTCTCTACATGCCACGGGCACTCAGTTATGAGCAAGATGATAGCAAATACCTGATTGACCTACTCTCTAGTAGTAATGAATGACGACGACTATCCGGAAACGCACATCTTCGTCTGGACGCCAATAATTAGCAATTAGAGCTAATTGGGACACCCCACATTAATCAGCACCCTCCAGGGAGCCATCACACTAATTGGGGAACGTCTATCTCGCGTCCAGACCAGTTGTGCGTTTCCCGATAATCGTGGTCATAAAAAAGAAAAAAATAGGCAGAAAATAAAATAAAAAGATAGAAATAGAGTGGAGAGAAACAATTTATTCGAAAATCAACGATGCCGCGGCGAAGAAGCCGCTCCGCAACACCCGAGTGACCAGCGCTCGCCATGTTGGTAGTTGGCATCCAGCAGTTGCAGAGATCGACGACAGGTGGCCACTTAGTTGCAAGGTATCACACCAGATGGAGCCACCATCATAGCTCTAGACGAGAAAGACAGAGAACAAGATACTAGCGGCAGGTAAAAATGACAGCACTGCTAAACAAGTCTAGGCATGCGAGAGAAAAGGTCTAAATGGTACACAATGGAGAGAAAATGGTACACATCGGGGGAAAAGGCTTACGGGGTGCGATCGCTTAGGCCTAACCACAGCGTCACAACACTATGCAGCTAACACAAGGCGGGAACCACTGGGCACACATCGCTAAACATGCGTCAACACGAACAAAAGGCTTGCTCACCGCAAAACAAGTCTACACATGCGAGAAAAGGCTTAACACGAGCGCGGTCAAATCACTCGTTGGTCACCGCTAAACACGGCAAACATACGAGTAAAAAGGCTTACGGGGGCGATCGCTTAGGCCTAACCTCAACGTCACAACACTACGCAGCTAACACAAGGCGGGAACCACTGGGCACACATCGCTAAACATGCGTCAACACGAACAAAAGGCTTGCTCACCGCAAAACAAGTCTAAACATGCGAGAAAAGACTTAACACGATCGCGGTCAAATCCCTCGTTGGTCACCGCTAAACACGGCAAACATACGAGAAAAGGAGCGCGTCAAATCACTCACCTTTTCCCCCGCGGCGACTGCTCATCAGCCAGGCAGAAACTGAGCGAGTGCGGGGAACACACGTCTGCTCTCTACGACAGCCAGCCAGAAGCTGAGCGAGCGCGGGGAGCGCACGTCTGCTTTCCACGACAGCCAGAGAGAAACTGACTGAGGCGAGACGCAGCGGCAGCTATGGCTGTGCACGCGCCCTCTGCTTCACCCGTCCGCGCATGCGCGCGCGCGCTCCTAGCGCCCTCTGCGCCGCCCGCGGGTGTTTTTCGGTTTCGACTCTCTGCTGCGCGCGCGCGCGCTCCTAGCGGCAACGGGTGGCTTCTGAGTTTCGGTTTCACTCTCGTTTCTTTGCACACGCGTTTATCTGTATAAAGGCACCGCGCTCGCGTCATCATTCTGACCGATACGTGGAAAACGCCATGTGTGGTTTATTCTCCTGCGTTTCTCGTCGTCGCAAGGAAAAGACAAAAAACGAAGAACTTCGCGAATTTATTCGCAGCATCGTGGAGGAAGCCTTTCAAGTCCACCGCCTGGAATGGTTGCAAGCGCGTCAAGAAATGTGTCAGGACAAGATGAAGACGCTCGACCGCATCTTAGCAGCGGACAGACTGGCGAAAAAGAAGTCCAACTTTAGCCTGGATAATCTGTATTGGGAACGCAGTTCCGACGTAGAGGACGACGACGACGTGTAAATAAAAGCGATGCATTTCTCTTCGAGTCTCAGTCTCTTCTTTCTCTTCGTGCAACGTGTACGCTCGCAACATGTCTTCCCCCGAACCTTTTTGTTTCCGTCATCCCTTTCGCTGTATCTTAAGCGGCCCCTCCATGTGTGGCAAATCTACTTTCGTTGCTAACGTGCTGAGGAACCTGAACGACGTGGTGGACAAGCCTCCGTCACAAATATTCTACGTGCAGAAATATGCTTCGCCGAGCATGCAGGACGAATTCGGGGACTCCGTAAAATTTACCAAGGAGCTACCGCGGGAGTGGGACACGTCGCGCGCTACGCTGATCGTCGTCGACGATCACATGACCGACGCCAGTTCCTTGAAGGAGGTGACCGATCTTTTCATTCCTACAACGCCAGTTACGTCGTCCTGTGGCGCACCGTGCGCACCGTGCACCAGATGGAACATTTCGGCCAACAGCTATTTGGCAGAAAAAGATTGGAGTATTTTCTGGACGCATATAAACAAGCGATGTCGTCGCTCCACGCATATTTACTCGTGGATCTTCACAACTATACGCACAAGGATCACAGGTTGCGTAGCAATATCTTTCCGGGCGAACGTCAATATATCTACGCTCCGAAATGAATCTCCGCCCTCACCTCCCCTTA
The DNA here is from genome assembly GCF_037126465.1 of Ornithodoros turicata. NCBI lineage: Eukaryota > Metazoa > Arthropoda > Arachnida > Ixodida > Argasidae > Ornithodoros > Ornithodoros turicata. The sequence goes on along the minus strand of NC_088204.1, from coordinate 28,579,074 downwards.
CTCAAAGTACTCTCCACTCTACCCCCTCCGCGCCGTCGCGACGTCTTGAGACGTTCGTCCTCGTCCGACATGAAACACCTCTCCGAAATTTGCCTCAATGTATTGAACGTACAGGTGTCTCTAGCTCCAGATACCTTCGCGCGTTTGAAGAAGCACAAACGCTTTTTACGACGGCTCGCCTACAAAAAGATTCACAAGAATCCGCAACGTTTGAAGCGCTATCTGTCTCAGCAGCGAGGACAGGGCGTTCTTTCGTCGGTGGTTCCTCTCCTGCTTTCCGCCGTGTTGAACCTTTTCGTCAATGGCCAAGAGAATTGAAGTGACCACCTCCTCCTCCTCCATTGGAAACATTCTTTCCTCGAAAGAGAGTGACGACGTCAAAGTGAAATTCATACTGCAAGCACTGTATCGCATACTCAAGCAGTACGGATTTGACCCCTATGACAATAAAAACAAGGCGTCCGACGCTACAAATGACTTTGACTATTCGCTCCTCTCTCCAGAGGTGGACGAAGAGGAAGCGGAAAGGGTCGTCTCGGAATTAAAGAAGGGATCGCGAGGGTTGTGTCAGTAGTCATGTATCAGCTCAACTGGCCCACAACTCACACAGTGGCCTGGACGCCATTAATGAGCAATTAGAGCAATTTGGGACCCCCCACAATAATTAGGATCATTCAGGGAGTCATTACACTAATTGGGGATCATCTAAGACAAGTCCAGACCACTGTGTGAGTTGTGGGCTAGTTGAGCTGCTAAAAAATAAAAAAATAGGTAGAAAATAAAATAAAAAGATGGAAATAGAGTGGAGAGAAACAATTTATTCGAAAATCAACGATGCCGCGACGGAGCACGGAGGCAGGTTGCAAAGCATCGCAGCACCAGTTCCGGACATCCTGTGACGTCAGCTGTGACGTCATCATGGCATGTCTGGGCAAGTTAGGACAGCTCTGGACATGCAAGGAGAAAAACACTCGTAATACAGAGGCTGGGAAAGCAAGAGTATGCAAACCATCAATAGCTAACAACAAAAAGAATTAGTTACACAACAAACGAGCCCACCAGAACAGGAGCGCAGAACCATGCGACTGCTCCATCCGAGAGGCAGGCAGAAACTGACTCGTAATGGTTTTTTTCTCCTGTATAAAGCCCCACAGCTGCACCCCCTAGCGGTTACTTTCTCAACTAATCTCACAACAAAATTATTAAGAATCACGCCAGCACTACTCCCGGTCCCAAGGCAGAAGATGATAGAAAATGGCGGGGATGCCAGAACAACAGCAACCAGCACCCGACGTGCACGGGCACGAAAATCGCAAACAAAGCGGGAACAAAGTTGGCGATAGCATTAGTTACACAACAAATCACCTCACCACAGTAGGAGCGCAGACCGATGCGACTGCTCTCGTCGACAGCCAGGGATCAAGTGACGACGGAGCGAACGACCGCACGTCTTCTCCCAACGAGAGCCAGAGGTGGACTGACGTAAGCGCCACTCTACGGGTGCTACGCATGCGCGCGCTCGTAGCGCCCTCTGCGCGCTCCTACCGCCACCTGCGAGAGGCTAAGAGAGAACAGCATTCCTGCGCCCCCTGCTGGCCGTTCTCATTGGTCGTGAGGCTAAGTGAGAAGAGCATTCCTGCGCCCCCTGCTGGCAGTCCTCATTGGTCCAGACATCATCCTATTGTCTCAGGGCTACACTGTTCTTTTCCACTAATGCTCCTTTGGTCAATCTGCAGTGAAGCCACGGTATGACGTCATCATGCACCTGCGTGGCTCAAGGACGCGTGCGCTCTAGACAGGGGACCTATTATTTATTGAATCACTATCCCAAGATTATTTCCTTCATTCTTCTATAACGATTGCATAGGAAACTATTGCAGAAGAGCACCATGCATGAAAACTGATCGTAGGAATTCCAAAGTCTTACTAAATGAGACTTGCAAAAGAACAAAATATCCTAACATGTAACTCCATCAACGGCTAATAAGAGGACTAGGCACTCAACAAATCAACGCGCGCAGAACTCAGGGCAGCACTATCGTCAAGACGACAATGTTCCTTGTCAAAAAAGAAAAAAATACAAAGCGTTAACACAGGAAAGCATGCATATCGGAGCATGTCAGGACACGTCAGGACAAATTCGCACGACTGTTGGGCAACAGAGGAAAACGAACACTTGAACAGAGTGAAAAGACGCTCACCATCATTTTTCCCATTCACAGCATTCCCTCATTGTAAATCCGCTCGTCACAAAATCCACCTGCATCGTCGAACACCATTCACCAGTGACGAACCACAGATCCGCACCCCATCAGAGGCAGACAGAACCCCACCTAAGCTACGCTCTTCTACTGACGATCAACGCAATTGCCAGGATCATAATTACCGTGTCTACACCCGCCAGTGTCCAAGAGAGAAGTGAATCCTTGCGCCCCCTGCAGGCCAGTCTCATTGGTCGTGACGGCATCCTATTGTCTCAGGGCTACCCTGTTTTTTTCCACTAATGCTCCTCTAGACAAGGTCAACCTGCAGTGAAGCCACGGTATGACGTCATCTTGCAGGTGCGTGGCTCAAGAACGCGTACGCTCTAGACATGGGACCTGTTATTTATTGAATCACTATCCCAAGATTATTTCCTTTATTCTTCTATAACGATTGCATAGGGAACTATTGCAGAAGAGCACCATAGAAAAGAGGAGATTATAGCATTTCATTCCCAAAGTCTTACTGTACAGGGAAAAAATGGTGCAGCAAGACATGTTCATCCCACCCGAGAGCCAGGTAGATAAATGAATAATGATGCTTTGTTCCTCCTGAATAAAGTCACACACCTGTCCCCCTCGCGGTTACTCTCTGAACTAAATGAATCGCAAAAGTATTAAGAATAGCACTATTCCCATTCAAGGCAGCACTATCGTCAAGAATATTCCTTGTACAAAAAGAAAAAAACTACATGTAGAAGGAAAGCATGTCAGAACAAGCCCAGGCATGTCAGCACATGTTTGTCAGACAAGGGGGGGAAAAGCGAAAAGAAACAAAGAAGGAAACCAGCATCAAACTATTTCTAAGCACACGCACTCCTCTTATTCAAAAACAGTGCTCATCATAAATCTGCCCAGGACAATACACACTATTTTTCTATTGCCACACTTTTTTCCCGTAACGGTCAATGCATTGCTACAGACTGCGTGACGTCATCACATCCTGTCTGAAGAAGAAGACACCGGCAAAGACTCCTATTATTTATTGAATCGCAAGATTATTTCCTTTGTCCTACTCTTAATGACATTGATTCTCTCATTAAAATTCAACAAAAAAGCACCCCACATATTAACGATTTTCACCCCAAAGGCTCACCATGGTCATTAGAATTACAGTAAACTGCCACTGCTCTTTTAAAATAATAAGTGAGACCACTCAACATCACCTCCAGGCTTATGTAATACATGACCCTTTCTATGCTCATACATTCGTTGTCTGAGGCTACACCTGCGAGCAAAAAAGGCGCGGAAGCCGGGTGGGCAAAGTTCCATTCGCGCATTGCGAGCATAAAGGCGGGAAAGCCTGGGAGCAAAGTTCTATTAGCGCATTCCAAAGCACAAGACAGAACGCCTTTACGGGAACACGATAGCATTCCTATACTATATTAATGATTATTGCATTGCAGTTTAGAAAAACTACAACTAAACTATAATTTTAGGTGCCCATTAAAATTCTACTTTCTATGGAAACTATAATTGCCCTATTACTTGGATCGTTATTAATGAAGAGCTCCAATTTTTTCTCTCTTCCCATTTCAGCCTTGTCATGCAGGGAAGCAGACTCACATCCAAAATAATTAATTTACACTGAGGGTGCCGTGCTTCAGGAATTCCTATCCTGCGCTCAGATGCAAGCATTTCTTTACGGATACAGCTGACTTCCTCAACATACCGAGCTCCTAACAACATCTAACAAACAATCAGAGAAACCCTCTTCTCAGCTGTACCATGCGACTTTCTTCTGCGTAAAATCGGTGATTTGAGGAAGAGAGCAGCGAAAAATTGCGCGCACTTGTGCTTGACTTAAAAAAACCTGAAGCATATGCCAATAAACCAAGAAAAAGACACTCATGTCTGCTATCTGATAGTGCCACATACACAGACGCATTGTCGCAAAGAAAGCACAGGACAGGGATACACAACTTTCCTTAGGTGAGCAGGGAAAAGGCTTAAGACCTCAGGAATAATAGCAAAGTCACTGGACATCGCTACGCGGCTAACACAAGATAATAGCGGCGGGTAAAATTGCATCACTGCTAAACAAGCCCCAACATGCCATCATGTCGTCGCAAACCAGGAAAAAGAAGCACGCGCACGCACACAGCAGCTCAGGAATGCACAAGGAGTGGTGCTTTATAGGAATTTCTACTCCACACACTCAGATACCAGCATTTCTGCACAAATACCTATAACGGCTGACTTCCTCAACATATCGAGGAAAGCGAATACTGACACTCAACATATAACAAAAAACAAACAAATTCCATTCTCATGAACTCTCTCCTCTGCCGAGCGGCTTTCTCCTGCTCTACCTGGATGCTGACTGTTTCCCCTCAACTACATTCTGAGTAAAAGCCGTGAAAGGAGAAAAGAACCGCGAAAATTACACGCATTGTGCTCCAATAGCTGTACGTAACTGCAAGAAACCGTAGCGCACGCCAATACACTGAGAAAAAGACACCCATTTCTGCCACCAGATAATTCTTGCATAATGCCACATACACAGCCGCATTACCCTTGCGTAAAGAAAGCACAGGACAAGGATACACAAATTTCCATAAGTGACCAGGGAAAAGGCTTCAGTCGAACCGCTCAGAAATAACCGGAGAATCAACGCTTATCGCAACGAAACTCGACGGCTAGCACAACATGACACCAACAACATACTAGCAGCGGGTAAAATTGCAACACTGCTAAACAAGTCCAGACATGCCACAATGACGTCACAAATCAGGAAAAAAAAGCACACGCATGCACGCACAGAGGACAACGCATTAAACACACGGAGCGCTCAGGAATAATCGTAGCGTTACCGCACATCGCTACGAAGCTCAACGTCTAACACAAGACGGCAGCAACAAGATATTAGCGAAGGGTAAAAATTGCAACACTACTGAACAAGTCTAGACATGCGACATCGAATGCGAAAACACTGGTGATCGGGGAAAAGGCCTAAGCCTGCGGCGGATCATCATAGAGCATACACAACTTCATTTTGCTATTTTGCGTAAACTAAACGCGGTCTGCTTGGAAAACGACGTACAAATTTTCTTAGGGAGCCGAGAAATATATAAATTTGTACTCCGTGCTCAGATACCAGCATTTCTGCTCAAAAACCTGCAAAATTAAGCTCTGCTTACTTCGTCAAGATATCGAACACCCAACAAAATCAAACAAACAATCCCACTTCCACTGGTAGAACACTATTCAACTTTTACGCAGGAGGCTTTCTTCTACATAAAAAGTAGAGAAAATAAGAAAAGAGCAGCCAAAAATTACACGCACTTTTGCTCGCATAGCTATAAGAGAAAAAATAAATAAAATAACGACGCACACGCTAATAAACTGTGACAAAGACACCCATTTCTGCTATCAGATAATTATTGCATAATGCTAAATACTCATTTGCATTGGCCCTGCGTGAAGAAAGCACAGGGCAGGGATACACAATCTATCTTAAGCGAGCACGGAAAGTCACTTCTACTCGAACAGCTTAATACCATAAAGTCTGAATTTTTGCAAAGAAAATAAAGCCTGAACAGCGCTACGAAGGTGACAGACACATACTAACAAACAAATAAACACTTCTTCGAGTCTGTATTATCTTTTAAAAAATAACGAAAGCACACATAAAAAAAAATCAAATCGGCTAGGTAGCCTACCAGACGTTGCGCCTTAAAGTTAGCTGCACGCAATGCGCGAAAGCATGCTGTGAAGCCAACTTGCGGTTTTGCTGGATGCACATGAAGTCCGATTCCAATTGGAAATCGCGCTAAGGACGTGCCAAACGTGGAATTTTCGCAAGATTAATCCCAATACCTGGAATTCTGTTCATTTTAGCGGGAATGCTGGCGCTTGTGCTCCATTATTCGAAATTTTCGAATATTCGAATTTCTCGATTATCAAATTTTCGAATACGAATAGGGTTCGAATATCAACAATATTCGAAATTTCGAATATTCGCACACCTCTAGTGAATACTGACACTCAACGATATATAGCAAAAAACAAACAAATTCCATTCTCATGAACTCTCCTCTGCCGAGCGGCTTTCTCCTGCTCTACCTGGATGCTGACTTTTTCCCCCCTCACCTACATTCTGAGTAAAAGCAGTGACAGAAGAAAAGAACCGCAAAAAATTACACGCATTTGTGTCACAGGACAGGGATACACAAATTTCCTTAAGTGAGCAGGGAAAAGGCTTAAGTCGTACCGCTCAGGAATAATCGGAGAATCACCGCGTATCGCTACGCGGCTAGCGCTTGAACAGCGCTACGAACGTGACAGATACATACTAACAAACAAACAAACAACAGCAGGACCGGCGTCGGGCACTCATAAAATACCCTGCCCAAAACAAAGACTTCGCCAGGTTCGCGAGGCAATTCCATTAAAAACGCTCGTCCTATCCTACAGATAGCAATGCAAACCCGACTGCCCTTATTTTTTAAACCACTATTTCACGCAATAGTACATAAATGTATCACTCGTGCCACACGAAAAGGCAAACACTTACTTGTCAAGTGGGGTCCCAGCGCGTGCGCGCGCGCACACACACACACACAGGCACACACACACACACACACACACACACACTAACATTTTCACACTCACAAACACAAAGTCTATTTTCACAACCACATAAATCCATATTATTCCTCAGGTCAATAATTATCCTGCCATCGTCAAAAGACGGCACAGACATGTATGCTTACGCAAGACAATCGGTCCTCGTTCCGGATGTAATAGGATATCGTCACTCGGCCGGCGCGAACCAATAAAGAAAGAAAGGAATGCATGTTCGTTACGAAGAAAACGGTGCCGTGCTTCTACGCAGCGATCATTATACAGACGCGTAAATGTGAACATCATTCGCTACACACTGTAGCTCTCATCATTTTTAAACCAAACCGTGTTCATAGGTCTTCACTAAATAGGTGAGCCGATAATGACTCCAAATAAAATAAAATAAAATAATCATTCCAGCATCGCTGGCTGCAAGCTTGGGTACCCAACAGAGCAGCGCGCTCCTATCAACACGCCTTGGGCTGACCTTACACACCCGAAGCCTTTTCTGAATACATTCTGCCGGCGCTGGAATAAAAGATTTATCGCGAGGGTACTACGATGGTCAGCTCTGTTGCTGTTTAAGTGATAAAACAGTGCGCTTACTCGGGCAATCGCGCGCGTCCAAACCGCGAGAACGGGTCCGCGTTGCGCTCGCGCCGCGGGGAATCGCACGCGTCGCGAGTCCAAACCGTGAGACCGGGCCCGCGCGCGCGCTTCGCGGTTCGGGCGCACTGTTTTATCACTTAAACAGCAACAGAGCTGACCATCGTAGTACCCTCGCGATAAATCTTTTATTCCAGCGCCGGCAGAATGTATTCAGAAAAGGCTTCGGGTGTGTAAGGTCAGCCCAAGGCGTGTTGATAGGAGCGCGCTGCTCTGTTGGGTACCCAAGCTTGCAGCCAGCGATGCTGGAATGATTATTTTATTTTATTTTATTTGGAGTCATTATCGGCTCACCTATTTAGTGAAGACCTATGAACACGGTTTGGTTTAAAAATGATGAGAGCTACAGTGTGTAGCGAATGATGTTCACATTTACGCGTCTGTATAATGATCGCTGCGTAGAAGCACGGCACCGTTTTCTTCGTAACGAACATGCATTCCTTTCTTTCTTTATTGGTTCGCGCCGGCCGAGTGACGATATCCTATTACATCCGGAACGAGGACCGATTGTCTTGCGTAAGCATACATGTCTGTGCCGTCTTTTGACGATGGCAGGATAATTATTGACCTGAGGAATAATATGGATTTATGTGGTTGTGAAAATAGACTTTGTGTTTGTGAGTGTGAAAATGTTAGTGTGTGTGTGTGTGTGTGTGTGTGTGTGTGTGCCTGTGTGTGTGTGTGTGCGCGCGCGCACGCGCTGGGACCCCACTTGACAAGTAAGTGTTTGCCTTTTCGTGTGGCACGAGTGATACATTTATGTACTATTGCGTGAAATAGTGGTTTAAAAAATAAGGGCAGTCGGGTTTGCATTGCTATCTGTAGGATAGGACGAGCGTTTTTAATGGAATTGCCTCGCGAACCTGGCGAAGTCTTTGTTTTGGGCAGGGTATTTTATGAGTGCCCGACGCCGGTCCTGCTGTTGTTTGTTTGTTTGTTAGTATGTATCTGTCACGTTCGTAGCGCTGTTCAAGCGCTAGCCGCGTAGCGATACGCGGTGATTCTCCGATTATTCCTGAGCGGTACGACTTAAGCCTTTTCCCTGCTCACTTAAGGAAATTTGTGTATCCCTGTCCTGTGACACAAATGCGTGTAATTTTTTGCGGTTCTTTTCTTCTGTCACTGCTTTTACTCAGAATGTAGGTGAGGGGGGAAAAAGTCAGCATCCAGGTAGAGCAGGAGAAAGCCGCTCGGCAGAGGAGAGTTCATGAGAATGGAATTTGTTTGTTTTTTGCTATATATCGTTGAGTGTCAGTATTCACTAGAGGTGTGCGAATATTCGAAATTTCGAATATTGTTGATATTCGAACCCTATTCGTATTCGAAAATTTGATAATCGAGAAATTCGAATATTCGAAAATTTCGAATAATGGAGCACAAGCGCCAGCATTCCCGCTAAAATGAACAGAATTCCAGGTATTGGGATTAATCTTGCGAAAATTCCACGTTTGGCACGTCCTTAGCGCGATTTCCAATTGGAATCGGACTTCATGTGCATCCAGCAAAACCGCAAGTTGGCTTCACAGCATGCTTTCGCGCATTGCGTGCAGCTAACTTTAAGGCGCAACGTCTGGTAGGCTACCTAGCCGATTTGATTTTTTTTTATGTGTGCTTTCGTTATTTTTTAAAAGATAATACAGACTCGAAGAAGTGTTTATTTGTTTGTTAGTATGTGTCTGTCACCTTCGTAGCGCTGTTCAGGCTTTATTTTCTTTGCAAAAATTCAGACTTTATGGTATTAAGCTGTTCGAGTAGAAGTGACTTTCCGTGCTCGCTTAAGATAGATTGTGTATCCCTGCCCTGTGCTTTCTTCACGCAGGGCCAATGCAAATGAGTATTTAGCATTATGCAATAATTATCTGATAGCAGAAATGGGTGTCTTTGTCACAGTTTATTAGCGTGTGCGTCGTTATTTTATTTATTTTTTCTCTTATAGCTATGCGAGCAAAAGTGCGTGTAATTTTTGGCTGCTCTTTTCTTATTTTCTCTACTTTTTATGTAGAAGAAAGCCTCCTGCGTAAAAGTTGAATAGTGTTCTACCAGTGGAAGTGGGATTGTTTGTTTGATTTTGTTGGGTGTTCGATATCTTGACGAAGTAAGCAGAGCTTAATTTTGCAGGTTTTTGAGCAGAAATGCTGGTATCTGAGCACGGAGTACAAATTTATATATTTCTCTGCTCCCTAAGAAAATTTGTACGTCGTTTTCCAAGCAGACCGCGTTTAGTTTACGCAAAATAGCAAAATGAAGTTGTGTATGCTCTATGATGATCCGCCGCAGGCTTAGGCCTTTTCCCCGATCACCAGTGTTTTCGCATTCGATGTCGCATGTCTAGACTTGTTCAGTAGTGTTGCAATTTTTACCCTTCGCTAATATCTTGTTGCTGCCGTCTTGTGTTAGACGTTGAGCTTCGTAGCGATGTGCGGTAACGCTACGATTATTCCTGAGCGCTCCGTGTGTTTAATGCGTTGTCCTCTGTGCGTGCATGCGTGTGCTTTTTTTTCCTGATTTGTGACGTCATTGTGGCATGTCTGGACTTGTTTAGCAGTGTTGCAATTTTACCCGCTGCTAGTATGTTGTTGGTGTCATGTTGTGCTAGCCGTCGAGTTTCGTTGCGATAAGCGTTGATTCTCCGGTTATTTCTGAGCGGTTCGACTGAAGCCTTTTCCCTGGTCACTTATGGAAATTTGTGTATCCTTGTCCTGTGCTTTCTTTACGCAAGGGTAATGCGGCTGTGTATGTGGCATTATGCAAGAATTATCTGGTGGCAGAAATGGGTGTCTTTTTCTCAGTGTATTGGCGTGCGCTACGGTTTCTTGCAGTTACGTACAGCTATTGGAGCACAATGCGTGTAATTTTCGCGGTTCTTTTCTCCTTTCACGGCTTTTACTCAGAATGTAGTTGAGGGGAAACAGTCAGCATCCAGGTAGAGCAGGAGAAAGCCGCTCGGCAGAGGAGAGAGTTCATGAGAATGGAATTTGTTTGTTTTTTGTTATATGTTGAGTGTCAGTATTCGCTTTCCTCGATATGTTGAGGAAGTCAGCCGTTATAGGTATTTGTGCAGAAATGCTGGTATCTGAGTGTGTGGAGTAGAAATTCCTATAAAGCACCACTCCTTGTGCATTCCTGAGCTGCTGTGTGCGTGCGCGTGCTTCTTTTTCCTGGTTTGCGACGACATGATGGCATGTTGGGGCTTGTTTAGCAGTGATGCAATTTTACCCGCCGCTATTATCTTGTGTTAGCCGCGTAGCGATGTCCAGTGACTTTGCTATTATTCCTGAGGTCTTAAGCCTTTTCCCTGCTCACCTAAGGAAAGTTGTGTATCCCTGTCCTGTGCTTTCTTTGCGACAATGCGTCTGTGTATGTGGCACTATCAGATAGCAGACATGAGTGTCTTTTTCTTGGTTTATTGGCATATGCTTCAGGTTTTTTTAAGTCAAGCACAAGTGCGCGCAATTTTTCGCTGCTCTCTTCCTCAAATCACCGATTTTACGCAGAAGAAAGTCGCATGGTACAGCTGAGAAGAGGGTTTCTCTGATTGTTTGTTAGATGTTGTTAGGAGCTCGGTATGTTGAGGAAGTCAGCTGTATCCGTAAAGAAATGCTTGCATCTGAGCGCAGGATAGGAATTCCTGAAGCACGGCACCCTCAGTGTAAATTAATTATTTTGGATGTGAGTCTGCTTCCCTGCATGACAAGGCTGAAATGGGAAGAGAGAAAAAATTGGAGCGCTTCATTAATAACGATCCAAGTAATAGGGCAATTATAGTTTCCATAGAAAGTAGAATTTTAATGGGCACCTAAATTTATAGTTTAGTTGTAGTTTTTCTAAACTGCAATGCAATAATCATTAATATAGTATAGGAATGCTATCGTGTTCCCGTAAAGGCGTTCTGTCTTGTGCTTTGGAATGCGCTAATAGAACTTTGCTCCCAGGCTTTCCCGCCTTTATGCTCGCAATGCGCGAATGGAACTTTGCCCACCCGGCTTCCGCGCCTTTTTTGCTCGCAGGTGTAGCCTCAGACAACGAATGTATGAGCATAGAAAGGGTCATGTATTACATAAGCCTGGAGGTGATGTTGAGTGGTCTCACTTATTATTTTAAAAGAGCAGTGGCAGTTTACTGTAATTCTAATGACCATGGTGAGCCTTTGGGGTGAAAATCGTTAATATGTGGGGTGCTTTTTTGTTGAATTTTAATGAGAGAATCAATGTCATTAAGAGTAGGACAAAGGAAATAATCTTGCGATTCAATAAATAATAGGAGTCTTTGCCGGTGTCTTCTTCTTCTTCAGACAGGATGTGATGACGTCACGCAGTCTGTAGCAATGCATTGACCGTTACGGGAAAAAAGTGTGGCAATAGAAAAATAGTGTGTATTGTCCTGGGCAGATTTATGATGAGCACTGTTTTTGAATAAGAGGAGTGCGTGTGCTTAGAAATAGTTTGATGCTGGTTTCCTTCTTTGTTTCTTTTCGCTTTTCCCCCCCTTGTCTGACAAACATGTGCTGACATGCCTGGGCTTGTTCTGACATGCTTTCCTTCTACATGTAGTTTTTTTCTTTTTGTACAAGGAATATTCTTGACGATAGTGCTGCCTTGAATGGGAATAGTGCTATTCTTAATACTTTTGCGATTCATTTAGTTCAGAGAGTAACCGCGAGGGGGACAGGTGTGTGACTTTATTCAGGAGGAACAAAGCATCATTATTCATTTATCTACCTGGCTCTCGGGTGGGATGAACATGTCTTGCTGCACCATTTTTTCCCTGTACAGTAAGACTTTGGGAATGAAATGCTATAATCTCCTCTTTTCTATGGTGCTCTTCTGCAATAGTTCCCTATGCAATCGTTATAGAAGAATAAAGGAAATAATCTTGGGATAGTGATTCAATAAATAACAGGTCCCATGTCTAGAGCGTACGCGTTCTTGAGCCACGCACCTGCAAGATGACGTCATACCGTGGCTTCACTGCAGGTTGACCTTGTCTAGAGGAGCATTAGTGGAAAAAAACAGGGTAGCCCTGAGACAATAGGATGCCGTCACGACCAATGAGACTGGCCTGCAGGGGGCGCAAGGATTCACTTCTCTCTTGGACACTGGCGGGTGTAGACACGGTAATTATGATCCTGGCAATTGCGTTGATCGTCAGTAGAAGAGCGTAGCTTAGGTGGGGTTCTGTCTGCCTCTGATGGGGTGCGGATCTGTGGTTCGTCACTGGTGAATGGTGTTCGACGATGCAGGTGGATTTTGTGACGAGCGGATTTACAATGAGGGAATGCTGTGAATGGGAAAAATGATGGTGAGCGTCTTTTCACTCTGTTCAAGTGTTCGTTTTCCTCTGTTGCCCAACAGTCGTGCGAATTTGTCCTGACGTGTCCTGACATGCTCCGATATGCATGCTTTCCTGTGTTAACGCTTTGTATTTTTTTCTTTTTTGACAAGGAACATTGTCGTCTTGACGATAGTGCTGCCCTGAGTTCTGCGCGCGTTGATTTGTTGAGTGCCTAGTCCTCTTATTAGCCGTTGATGGAGTTACATGTTAGGATATTTTGTTCTTTTGCAAGTCTCATTTAGTAAGACTTTGGAATTCCTACGATCAGTTTTCATGCATGGTGCTCTTCTGCAATAGTTTCCTATGCAATCGTTATAGAAGAATGAAGGAAATAATCTTGGGATAGTGATTCAATAAATAATAGGTCCCCTGTCTAGAGCGCACGCGTCCTTGAGCCACGCAGGTGCATGATGACGTCATACCGTGGCTTCACTGCAGATTGACCAAAGGAGCATTAGTGGAAAAGAACAGTGTAGCCCTGAGACAATAGGATGATGTCTGGACCAATGAGGACTGCCAGCAGGGGGCGCAGGAATGCTCTTCTCACTTAGCCTCACGACCAATGAGAACGGCCAGCAGGGGGCGCAGGAATGCTGTTCTCTCTTAGCCTCTCGCAGGTGGCGGTAGGAGCGCGCAGAGGGCGCTACGAGCGCGCGCATGCGTAGCACCCGTAGAGTGGCGCTTACGTCAGTCCACCTCTGGCTCTCGTTGGGAGAAGACGTGCGGTCGTTCGCTCCGTCGTCACTTGATCCCTGGCTGTCGACGAGAGCAGTCGCATCGGTCTGCGCTCCTACTGTGGTGAGGTGATTTGTTGTGTAACTAATGCTATCGCCAACTTTGTTCCCGCTTTGTTTGCGATTTTCGTGCCCGTGCACGTCGGGTGCTGGTTGCTGTTGTTCTGGCATCCCCGCCATTTTCTATCATCTTCTGCCTTGGGACCGGGAGTAGTGCTGGCGTGATTCTTAATAATTTTGTTGTGAGATTAGTTGAGAAAGTAACCGCTAGGGGGTGCAGCTGTGGGGCTTTATACAGGAGAAAAAAACCATTACGAGTCAGTTTCTGCCTGCCTCTCGGATGGAGCAGTCGCATGGTTCTGCGCTCCTGTTCTGGTGGGCTCGTTTGTTGTGTAACTAATTCTTTTTGTTGTTAGCTATTGATGGTTTGCATACTCTTGCTTTCCCAGCCTCTGTATTACGAGTGTTTTTCTCCTTGCATGTCCAGAGCTGTCCTAACTTGCCCAGACATGCCATGATGACGTCACAGCTGACGTCACAGGATGTCCGGAACTGGTGCTGCGATGCTTTGCAACCTGCCTCCGTGCTCCGTCGCGGCATCGTTGATTTTCGAATAAATTGTTTCTCTCCACTCTATTTCCATCTTTTTATTTTATTTTCTACCTATTTTTTTTATTTTTTAGCAGCTCAACTAGCCCACAACTCACACAGTGGTCTGGACTTGTCTTAGATGATCCCCAATTAGTGTAATGACTCCCTGAATGATCCTAATTATTGTGGGGGGTCCCAAATTGCTCTAATTGCTCATTAATGGCGTCCAGGCCACTGTGTGAGTTGTGGGCCAGTTGAGCTGATACATTACTACTTGTGTCTCCATGTCGGGCAAGCCCATCAGACACTCCTCTGTTTACAAACTCATCAATTATTTGTTGCAACGTAAGACGGGAAAGAAACCTTCCTGGTTCCCCAAAGTCTCGGAACTATTGCGTCTGATTTCTCTGCCCAAATGTCGCGCGCCTCAACAGCAGCAGCAGCAGCAGGCCTCCATTGCGTGGACGACTTATGGAGGAATATGAAAAGCCAGCGGGTGGTTTGGGGGTTGGGAACGCTATAGAAAAGCACGTCACTTGAGCAAAAAGAAAGCTCTCACCATTCTCAGAAAGCTGGATGCCTACATGCTCCACCATCCGGTCAGAAGAAAGTTTAATAGGAGATGCATCATCGCGCTCAAGATCAACGACGTGTGGCAAATGGACCTCGCCGATTTTTCAAAGTACAAGAGATTCAACGGTGGCTACCGCTACATTCTCGTGGCAATCGATTCCCTCTCCCGCTTTCTGCGCACCCTCTCGCTAAAGACGAAGCGCCCCGCCAAAATGAAAAGGGCCATGATAAGACTTTTTCGGGGAGGTAACGTACCTACACACATCTTTTGCGACAGAGGAGGGGAATTCTACAACAAGACCGTCAAGGAGTATCTCTCACAAAAGAAGGTACACATGTATTCGACCTTCTCTCCAGTAATCAAAGCATCGCAGGCTGAACGCCTGATACGCACTTTACGTGACAGAATATTCCGCTATTTTAGAGTAACGGGAAAATACCACTTCGTTTCCCTTCCCAAGATCGTGCGCGACTACAACAACACCAAACACAGGACTTTGGGCATCAGCCCAAACGGCATGACGACGGCATGACGAAGTCACACCCGAAAACGAATTGGAGCTGTTCATAAGATAAATGGGAAGCCTGTCGTACCCTCCGTGAAAAAGAAGCTCAGAGTGGGGGATAAAGTCAGGGTCCTACTACACAGAAAAGGTTTTCATAAGAGCTCGGAAGGGAGTTGGTCGCCTCAGATTTTCACCGTCTCCTGCCTGAGAGACACCTCCCCTCCCGTCGTGCACCTGGAAGATTACTGGGGTAAGAAAGTGGACGGATCTTTCTACCCGGAGGAGGTACTCGCCGTAACCCGAGACGCCAATCAGCCTTGGCCAGTAACGAAAGTGCTGAGAAAGAAGCAAGTGAACGGTCAGAGCTCCTCCTTGGTTCGCTGGTTCGGTTACGACAAAGAACACGACAGCTGGGTTCCGAGCAGTGGTGTGGTCAAGATTGGGAAATGACGTCAGACATCTACGTCCACCTGCTCTCAAACGCCAGCATGGATAAGTTTCCCTCGAATAAACTCAATGCCTTCACGGTAGCTTTCGATAGTCCGCTTCAGCTCTCGAATCGGTATAAAGTCGGTCTGATGGATCTCAGCATAAGTAATGATTTTTTAAATATCGGGTACGAAAGGCAAGATGCGAAAATCGTGGTTTCTTTCGAGGACACGGTGGAAGCTGGCAGAACTTTTCGTATCACCTCGGATCTCGAGAGGGATTTGGGAAAAGCCCTTTCGGAATTTAACGTTTCTTTCGCGTACAATAAATCGCGATACGACTTCGTCTTACCCATGGACGTGAAAGCCGTGGAATTGGACCCTCGGCTCGCACAGGCGCTCGACGCCTCGCTAGCGTCCCGCGAAGCAGGTCGTGCGGTGAAACCTCCCAAATTGAGGGAACGCAAAGCCACCTCCATCTTATTGGAGCACATCGCACCCGTCGCTTTCGGCGACGCCACTCTGAATTCGGAAACCACGTCTCTAGGGAACACACTCAACAAGTATTTCCAGACGCACAAGCTGGACGCCTCGCTAGAATTCGCGGATAACGTCTACTCTCTGAAAACGCCGAAAGGGTTGCACGTACCGGAACCCTTTGTCAAGCTGCTACATCTCACACACGTCGAGGGACACGGAGAAACGCTACGCGTCTCTCTCCCCGTAGCGCGCCAATTTTCTTTCACGATCAAGATGAAAATTCCTCAATCTTTGCAAGTACATCTGCCTCCCGGCTATTATGCGACGCCGCAAGCACTTCTAAATGCGATTAACCAGCGCGTAGGCGAACGCGCGCGCTTCAGCTTCGACGGAACCGAACAGAAATGTAAAATTCGGCTTTCCGAGGGCACCTCCACCCTAAGACTTTCCGAGTACCTGGCCGTGCTTTTGGGCTTCGAATCGCGTACCGTGTTTACGGGGGAGGAGGAGGATGCCACGAGCTCAGTCGAGGTACTCCTGGAACCCCCGTTTCACAACATAATCGTCTACACGGATATCGTGGAACACACGTACGTGGGGAGCGGGAAAAAACCGATACAAAAAATACTACCCTTTTATTATGAGAAAGACAAGCACGTCGTCACCTACACGTTAGATAACATCCTGTATTTTAACCTGTCTCAATTCGAAATTCCTTCAGTGACGATCGTTCTCGCGGACGAAACGGGAAGACGTTTGCCGTTGCGGTCCAAAGGCAGAACCAATCTAACGTTGCATTTTAAATATGTACCGTAATTCCCCCAAAATAATTCCCGTGTACACGGGACCCCTTTTCCAACGAGGGGGCGGTGTGTTGAGCAACATATCCAAGTTCCCATCTGGCAGCAAATAAAACCGATCGCCAAGAGAACGTTGAAGCGCTTGGCGCGGAATTTGGCCGATGGCGAAGGAATATCGCGCGCAGTAAAAAAGACGGCCATAGCAACGGGGAGAGACGTGCTGGATTCCATGGAGGGCTCTGGAAACAACAATCGGAAGAAACGCCGCAAAAGACAACAAAAGGCGCCGACACACGACGCACCAGCAGATATCTTTGGTACCCCGTGAAGGTCACACATCCGCTGCGCGCGCTCCGTCATGACGTCAACGAAAGGAAAAATACAGACGCCGATGTGTCTAACGAGTGACGTGATGATATTCGAACCCTCTTCCATTCAATACGGCGTGGAAGATACTTCGTACCAACTCTTTTATCCTGTCAACGGGGCAAATAATTCCGTGATCGAGTTTTCTATTCAAAATTTGCAAAGGGCACACTTGGATCTCTACGGCAGTTTCGTGTCTTTGACCGCGCGCATTGTTCGCGACAACGGGGAAGAAATGGACGAGAAAGATGTCGTTTTCCCAATAAACCACCTGTTGAGCGGCACGTTTAAGACGGTCACCGTTTATGCGAACAACAAGCTCGTCAGTTCTAACGAGTTGTACGCCTACAGGAGTATTTTGGACGTCGTGCTTCATTCCACGCCCATGGCTCAAGAAACAGTGCACGCGGCTGGACTCTATGTCGAGGACGACGAACATTTAAGGAACGATTACGACGTCTCGTCTCGCGGTCCGAAACAACGTTACGATGCGACGAAGGGTGGAAAATACTTTAACCTGGTCGGTCAGATCAATACCGACCTGTTTCAACAGCCGCGCCTGATGGTACCTGCCGTCGAGATTCGCGTCGTTTTCCTATTAAACAACGACGAATTTAAACTCATGTCGATCCCAAACGACATGAAAACGTACAATTACGAGGTGGACATTAAAGAAATGACGTTACACTTCCGCAATTTTTTCTTTCGACGCGATAAGATTACCTGCATCATCTTTCATGACGATGACATTACATTTTGCCCTCCTCCTGCCTAACGCGTGGTTAATCGTTTTCCATGTCTTGCGCACATCCCCACGTGCCTTGTATATGCGATCGTGATAATAGGATATTTTCGCTGCACGTAATAACGATCGTAGTGTATTGCTGTACCTTGCAAATCGTTCCCGTAATAAAGAATTATGTTGATTCATGCGCACTTTTTTATAAAGATTGTTCTTACGTTTGATACTCCTTAGAAGGGCTTTGGTAACCCAGGGCTTTCTTATTTGGCCTCTTCTACTTATCGTGTGTGAAGTAGTGGCACACGTAATTTCGTTGTTAATTATGTTGATAAATTGTTCAAACTTCTCATTTACTGGAACGTTTTCATATATAAAGTCCCACTTTAGATTCTGTAGAGATTGCTCCAGAACTAAGTAATCGGTCACTTGCTTCGACGTAGAACTCGGAAGTACTACTGAGTTTGCCTTAGTACACATGAAAACCATCTCGTGATCTGCAATGTTGGCCGCAACAACACCCGAAAATACATTGTCAGCTACAATGTTGGTTACAATGTGATCCAGCAAAGTTGCTGTTCCGCGCTCATTATACCTCGTGGGTATTTTAATCAATTGTTCAAAGCCGTAACAGGAAATGCATTCCAAATAGAGGTTTGCGGTAGCGTTGTTCCGTAATACATCGATATTTATGTCGCCAACTAGGATCACGTTCACTTTTCGCGAGGACAATACGTGCATGACAGTATGCAAAGCATCCAAGAATAAGGTGTTGTTCGCAGCTGGTGATTTATAAATCACCCCAATAACCAACGGGGTGTCTTTAAAGGGTAAGGACGATATGCCGTTTGTGACAGGTAGCTCAACAAACAGGCTCTCACACATGGGAACATCTAATGATAAGGACTCACACACCTTATACGGTAGACACTCCTGAATATATAAGGCAACACCTCCATGACTGCAGACATCACGGTTTGCATATAGATTGTGGTATCCATTAATCTAAAAAAAAGGCTCTCGTTCCAATGTAAGCCAAGTCTCAGAGCATGCTATCACACTAGGTGTTGAGCAAAATGAAAGTACATTTGTATTCAATAAGTCAAAGTTTTTATTTAGACTCTGCACATTTACGTGTACTAAACTGAACTTAGAACTCTGCGCAAGTTCTTGATATTGACACAACGATAGTATTGACATATTAGTCCCAAAAAGAAAAGAAAAAAAATAGAAGAAAAGAAGTAAGGTGCGGTTTACTGCAAGCAAAAGGTCGCCATAATGCTCTACAGTACTCTCAGTCCGTTTTCATGTTCAATGCACACTTTTTTAGCCATGGTGTCTTTTCTAGCGTAAATACGGCCGTTGCGTACCCATACAAACATATAACCTTTTTCCTTCGCTCGGGATCTAACCTGCCACAGCAGATTTTTATTTGCACGTGTTAAGTTCTCGCACACGAACAGGTCCCGATAGCTAGGATTTGGGGGGAGTTTCTTAATCTTATCCTTTGATTGTAGCCAAGCCTGTACGAGATCTTTTTGCTTGAACTTTACCAGTATCACAGGAATCTTGCTTGCGTCTTTAACAGGCAATCTGTGACAGGCTTCAAGGTTACTGCCATCAGCAATTGGGAGCTCAATAGCACTCGCAATGCCGTTGATTATTTTGAGCAAATCTTCATCTTTCTTGAAAAGAACACCATGGATCTCCAAGTTGTAGCGACGGTTATATTGCTCGTTGTTATTCACTGACTTTTCCAAGTCTACTATTCGTCTTTCCAAGGTGTCCGTACGGCTCACGATTGTGTTACATTTCTCCTCTATCTGATCTAGCCTAGTTTCAATGCTAGTAACCCTCTGCAAGACGGCGTCTACTTTAACTCCGTTCTGCTGAATTGCATCCAGGACTTCCCGAAGCGTAACATCTGGTTTTGACTGAGCAGACCTACGATTACTGACTGTGCACGTGGTACATATCCATCCCTGTTTCTGCTCGGTCGTGAAGGACTTAAATGCAGACTTTGTCAAAGAGCTACAGGTGCCAACGTGATATGCGCATCTGCACTCAGAACAATACACTCGTAGCTCATTCTCAGCTACAGTAGTCATACAGACGAAACACATTTCTTCGTCCGTAGCACTCATTGCAGTCTCGAGGAGCGCACTACCTTATGTACAGTGTACAAAAAAGGAAGTATGGATCTTTCGCTCACCTATACAAAATGATACACCATTAGAGACCACACTCTACTTCGCTCCAAGAGACTGCAGAGCCAGGGCGCGTTGCATGCTGCTTATAAGGACGGGTCTCCCGTAAGGCGGCGTTGGCACATCATTGTTTTTCGACCTTGACTGGGGCGGTTTTGCGTAGGCCAAGTTCTCGGTGCTTTGAAGATAAGCGATCCAGATTGAACAGGAACAGGTACGGGAACAGCAGCAGCTGAAGAATCTATACAAAATGATACACCATTAGAGACCACACTCTACTTCGCTCCAAGAGACTGCAGAGCCAGGGCGCGTTGCATGCTGCTTATAAGGACGGGTCTCCCGTAAGGCGGCGTTGGCACATCATTGTTTTTCGACCTTGACTGGGGCGGTTTTGCGTAGGCCAAGTTCTCGGTGCTTTGAAGATAAGCGATCCAGATTGAACAGGAACGGGTACGGGAACAGCAGCAGCTGAAGAATCTATACAAGATGATACACCATTAGAGACCACACTCTACTTCGCTCCAAGAGACTGCCTAGGCCTAGGCCTAAATCTAGGCCTAGATGGCTATTTGGGACCCAACGCGGCAGAGAAATGCTTGCTCTCGCTCAAGCGATTTAGCGATCAAATCGATAGGTTGAACCGTTGTCCCTCACCGTTGGTCATGAGTATGGAAGACCACTTTCGGCACGCGAGCGCTACACACTGCGAATTTTGTGGAATCGAATTTAACCGACATACGCGGAAGGTGTCGCATCACGACCACACCCGCTTCGTAGAGCCCGGTTCTTCGAATTTTGTCGCGACGCTGTGTGATACGTGTAACCTTACGTGTCGTAACACCAAAGAACTCGTCGTGTGCGTGCACAACCTGCAGTACGATTTGAGCTCCCTTCTCCGCCACATGCACGTTCTAAATCTGGGCGAACCGTGGATCTTAGCTTCGAGCTCGGAAAAGATAAGAGGGTTCAACATTGGCGATCTCCATTTCCGCGATACCACGCAGTTTTTCAACCTGTCCTTGTCGAACCTGGTGGAAACCCTCCTCGCCAGCGGTGGCTAGAGCGCGTTTCATTGTACCCGTCAAATGTATGGTGACCGTTTCCGGCGCCTCCTCAGGAAGGGCATTTACCCGTACACCTTCGTCGACAGTTTCGAAGCGTTCAATTTGCCCACACTACCGCCAAAGGAAGCTTTCAAAAGTGACCTGAACGACCAAGAGATCACGGACGAGGACTATCAGTACACCCTAGAGATTTTCGAATTGTTCGAATGTGAGAACCTCGGCGGTTACACGCGTCTCTACGTCACGCTCGACGGTTGTCAGCTCTGCGACGTCGTACTGTATTTCAGGAAGATTGCGCTAGAGACGGATGGGATGGATATCTTACGTGCCATGTCCCTCGCCAGTTACGCGTGGAGCAGCGCTCTGAAGCTCACCAATGTCAAACTCGAGCTCATGAGCGATCGCGAGATGTATGAAACGATCGAGAAGGGAATCAGGGGAGGCATTTGTAACAGCTTCCACAGATACTGTAGGGCTAATCACGAGGGGTGTGAAGATTACGATCCCCACCAAGAAAAGACTTTTATCCAGTACCTCGACGTGAACAGTTTGTACCCGTACGCGATGACTTTCCATCTCCCAACAGGAGGTTTTGAGTGGGTGGATCCTTCGAGGTGGAGCGAGATTGATTTTCTCAACATTCCTCACAATTCGGAAGTGGGTTACGTGTACGTGGTAGACTTGTCATATCCAGAAGAACTGCACGCGCTCACCAGGGATTTTCCCCTGGCACCCGAACACAGGTGCGTGGACGAGAACGAACTGTCCCCCTACCAACGCCACCTGAAAGATGCGTTGTCGCTGAACACCCCTCCCACCAAGAAACTCTTGCTGACGTGCTACGACAAAGAACGCTTTGTCGTTCATTATGCATTGCTCGCTCTGTACGTGAGGTTGGGCATGAAAATAAAACGTGTTCACAGCATCCTCTCGTTCTGCCAAGACAACTTTTTGCGAACCTTCGTGCAGAGAAACGTCGCGTTGAGGAATGCCGCGACCACGAAATTCGAGTGACTTCTGTACAAAACCATGTCGAACAGCACGTTCGATAAGTCTATACAAAATGTGAGATGCATGAATAGGTACGCTATAGCCTACGACAAAGAAAGCGCGCTCCAAAAAGCTAGCTCCGTCGACAGTCAGCATTTTCACATTCTGAGTGATAAGTGCATCTTGTACGAGATGAAGCAACGCCGCATCAAATGCACGCACCCCCTTTACGTGGACTTTGTCATTCTTGAAATATCCAAAGTCCGAATGTACAGCTTCATCTACGAGTCGCTCTTTTCTCGCTTGACATGTCCAGTGCAATTGATCTATAGCGACACAGACAGCATATTTTTTTCTCTCACGTGTGAAAGCCTGGAAGAGCAGCTGATGAAGATTGAGAGTGAGTTAGATCTGTCTTCCTATCCGCCAGACCACCCACTTTTCAACGACGAGCACGCGAATCAGATGGGGTACTTCAAAGGCGAGACGGGGGCGGAGTTATTCAGGAAGTCGTAGCCATCCGAGCGAAAATGTAC
Organism: Ornithodoros turicata; assembly: GCF_037126465.1. NCBI lineage: Eukaryota > Metazoa > Arthropoda > Arachnida > Ixodida > Argasidae > Ornithodoros > Ornithodoros turicata. The sequence continues at coordinate 28,556,236 of NC_088204.1, read as the reverse complement.
AGCATCCTCTTGGCTGGGACACACAAACAGATCGCGAGAGCGAAAGGAGTTAAGAAAGACGTGGTGAGGAAACATTTATTGCACGAAGTGTACCGAGATTCTCTGTTCAATGAAAAGGCGGTCTCTCAGAAGCAGTGCACCATCCAGAGTATAAAGCAAACGATGTACACCATTTCGAGACTCAAGAAGAGCTTGGTCCCCTACGACGACAAACGCTATCTCGTGGATGCCGTACACTCCTTCCCTTATGGGAGCTGCGAATACGGTAAGCTTTCCTAGTGTTTTGACGTGTATCTGATATGTAGTATCAAGTGTGATAACATGCGCGCTTAGACTTGTGTGATAACGGGCTACGCCCACCACCTTTTCCTATTTAAGCACATGTCACGATCTGTCTCTTCTTCATTGCAACCGCTTCTCATGTAATGTTCAGTTGGGGTCCGCACGCCGCGGACCAATAAAGTTTGTTGTGTCTGTTAATGGTGCTGCTTCTGAAAGGCATGACATAAATGGCGACGAGAGTTGGACACCCTGCCTTGCTCAACTTCGTGTTCAGCAGCGTTTTGGATATTGTGCCTTTTGGGATACTATAAAGCGACAACATGACGTCGGTGATGAACCGTCTACAGCACACCGCACCATGAGCACAGGTACGCCTTTAATTGGCAGTATTGAGCCATTTGATGAGTCTATATCAGAATGGACGACGTACGAGCACAGCGTTTCATCGTATTTGGCAGTAAATTCAATACCTAAGGAACTGGAGGTCCATGCTTTCATCACTCTCATAGGACCAAAAACTTATCGTCTCTTAACCGACCTTGTTGCACCGTCAGAGCCTACTGCAAAGACTATAGACGAATTAAAGCAGGCGCTCAGAGCACATCTATCACCAAAGCCCTCCGTCATTGCAGAAAGAGCGAAATTCCACATAAGAAAGCAAAAAGCTTCCGAGACTATTGCAGATTTTGTTGCTGCTCTCAAGCATCTGGCACAAACCTGCAAATTCGGTACAAACTTAGACGAAACCATGAGAGACCGATTCGTAACCGGACTCCAGCGAATGGATATACAAAAGTGTCTTTTTGCTGAAGACGAAACTCTGACATTTAAAAGAGCTGTAGAAAAAGCGCTCTCACTGGAGCAAGCGAGTAAGAATGCTTCTAGCTGCCATGAAGACCATAACTTAACAGTAGAAGTACAAAGACTCCAAGTAACTCGCCGAAAGACTGAACCACCCCAGAAAAAACCACAGCGCACATCGTGCTACCGCTGTAAAGCAACCGCACATATCAGCAAAGACTGTCTGTTCAGCAGTGCGAAATGTTTTCGATGCGGGAAGAAAGGTGACATTCAACGAGCGTGCTTATCAAAACGAACTGTGAAGGGAATGCATGCAAGAGGCACGGCGAAATCTTTCCGAAATCTGAGCATAACGAGTAGCGACTGTTCGCCGATTCAATTGAACAGCTTGGAAGGCAGCATTGCTCCCATATGTTTTGAAGTTGACATTGAAGGCCAAAAGGTGAACATGGAGCTCGACACCGGCGCTGCGGTGTCAGTCATTTCGGAAGAAAACTATCTGCGAATGTTTTCTGATGTCAGCCTAAATTGTACAAATGTCGTTCTGCGCACGTACACGGGCGAAATGTTGAAGCCGTTGGGAGTACTGGAAGTGATAGTGGAGTACAGAGGTCAACGTTACAGTCTTCCTCTGCATGTCATCCGTGACCATGGTCCATCACTGATTGGGCGCGATTGGCTAGAGCATATCAAATTTGACTGGACTAGCGTGCATAAACTTGACGCATCAAGAGCGCTGTAAAACAAGAGTTGTTCTACAGCCATATCGGAACTGTGTTCAAAGTACTCTAGCTTATTCAAAGGCGACCTGGGCCACATAAAGGGAGAAGTTGTAAAGCTGCACTTGAAAGGAAATGCTCGGCCATGTTTTTTGAAGGCGCGCCCAGTAGCGTTCGCGCTAAAGCCAAGGGTAGAAAAGGAATTGAAAGACATGGAAGCAATGGGAATTATTACTCCTATTGAAACGTCTGAATTTGCGACACCCGTGGTGCCTGTCGTTAAAAGAAATGGACAGATACGATTGTGTGGTGACTACAAGGTCACGATCAACCCAATTTTAGACAGTGTTCAATACCCACTACCACGAATCGATGACCTGTTAGCCGACCTGGGTGGTGGAAAGAACTTTTCGCGCATTGATCTCAGTCGCGCATATCAACAACTCGAAGTGGATGACGACTCTAAGAAATATTTGGCCATCAACACTCACTTAGGCTTGTACGCCGTCAACTGCCTACCATTCGGGATAACTCCAGCGCCCATGATTGTCCAGAAAGTTATGGACTCAATGCTGAAAAAGTTACCTGGTGTTACGTGCTACCTAGACGACATTCTAGTCACTGGCAAGACAGACGAAGATCACTTGCGCAACTTAGCAGTTCTAAAGACTCTGCTGGAAAAGGGTGTTAGAGTACAACGCGACAAATGTGACTTTTTTAAACCAAGACTGGAATATTTGGGACACTTAATTGATTCTGAGAGCATCAGGCCAACGGGCAAGAAAAAGTCAAAGCTGTTTTGTGTGCGCCCACCCCAAAAGATAAGCGACAACTAAAGTCATTTCTTGGAATGATAAATGATTATGGGAAGTTCCTTCCGAACTTATCGTCTGTGTTGCATCTGCTGAACAACCTTCTGTGTAAAGACAAACCGTGGATTTGGGACTCAAAATGCCAAAATGCGTACGAAGAGGTGAAGGACATGCTTGCTTCGACTGCAGTATTAACACACTACGACCCAGCAAAGCCGATTCCGCTTGGATGTGATGCCTCCCCGTATGGGGTAGGTGCCGTTCTGTCGCACATAGGACCAGACGGCATTAGACCCATTGCATACGCGTCAAGGACATTGTCAAGTGCCGAAAGGAACTATAGTCAGCTCGAAAAAGAAGGTTTGGCATTAGTATTCGCCGTCAAGAAATTTCATGCGTACATATACGGCCGGCATTTTCAACTTCTGATGGATCACAAGCCACTTCAGTTTATTTTCGGGCCAAAACGAGGAATACCAACCATCACCGCTGCACGCCTGCAGCGATGGGCGGTTTTGTTATCTGCTTACGATTTTTCACTTGAACACCGTTCGTCAGAAGATAACGTTGAACCCCACTGCTTATCACGGCTACCACTGCCGAGCACAGAAGGCGAACAGCATGACGATGTCAGTTCTTTTTTTCATCTCTGGATGGACACGCTTCCTGTAACCTGCAAAGATATCGCCAAAGAAACAAAAAGAAATCCCGTGTTATCAACCTTGATGGCGTACACACTCCACGGATGGCCTGCGCATGTCACAGATAAGGAGTTAAAACCCTTCTTTTAACGTCGCCACGAGCTGTCCGTGCAGCAGAAATGTCTTCTTTGGGGACTACGTGTCATTGTTCCACCAACACTGAGCAGGAAAATGCTTGACGAACTACATAATTCCCACCCAGGAATCGTGGGAATGAAAGAATTGGGACGCAGTTACATCTGGTGGCCATCAATTGATGTTGACATAGAAAAGACTGCAAGAATCTGCAATCAGCGTCAGCAGCAACGCAACAATCCATGTTCAGCGCCAGTGCATCCCTGGGTATGGCCAACGAAGCCGTGGCAAAGAGTGCACATTGATTTTATGGGACCGTTCATGAACAAAATGTTTCTCATTTTAGTTGACGCGCATTCCAAGTGGCCGGAGGTGTGGGAGATGTCTTCCACGACGTCTTCAGCGACAATTCAGAAATTGCGCGAAGCCTTCAGCAGGTATGGATTGCCAGAGACTATCGTATCAGATAATGGTACACAATTTACCTCAGAAGAATTCAAAAGTTTTGGGCGCGCTAACAGAATTCGCCACGTGCTAACCGCGCCGTATCACCCTTCGACAAATGGCATCGCAGAACGATTTGTTTAGTCCCTGAAGCAAGGGCTTAAGAAGAGCAACGTTCGTCCTCTACATCTGCGATTGTACAATTTCCTGATGACTTACCGCAACACGCCACATGCCACTACAAGGGAATGTCCGGCAACACTCATGATGGGTAGGCGTCTGCGATCCAGATTGGATCTTGTAAGGCCATCGCTGCACTCCGAAGTCCAACATCGACAGTTCAAGTTCAAGGGTGCCATCAACAGACGTGCTCGCGCAAGAACATTCAACGTTGGAGATACAGTGCTTGTGCGAAATTACCGGGGCCACCCTAAGTGGTTAAGAGGTGTGATTGTTGGACAGTCGGGGCCAGCGTCTTTTCAGGTGAAGGTATCAACCCGGACGGGAGTTCATGTCTGGAGAAGACATCAGGACCAGCTTCTGACCTCTGGGTATCCTGATCAAGTTCAGCACCAAGGATCATCAGCAAACGACCTGTGGTGGGACTCTACTGGAAGTTCCGAACCTGGCACATGCAACGCGCCTATCGAAAGACAGGCTGCGGTCGCCACGCGACGATATCCTCAGCGTCAAAGACGTCCACCCGACTTCTATCGTCCAACATGAATTGCTGCAATTTTTTAGTATTAACTCATTAAGTGGTTCTGTAAACTCACTAAGTTGTGGCATCAAATGAATGCTTTATTCAGTGTTTGAAGAAAGTTTGATTTATGGCTTATGGTTTCTGAACTCTGTGGCTATTTTATATTTGTGCGCAGTATAGCATTTAATGCGTAAAAGAAAAAAAAAAGACGAATTGTATAAGTGTCTTCTGTATAAGGGTGGAGAAGTGATATGTAGTATCAAGTGTGATAACATGCGCGCTTGGACTTGTGTGATAACGGGCTACGCCCACCACCTTTTCCTGTTTAAGCACATGTCACGATCTGTCTCTTCTTCATTGCAACCGCTTCTCATGTAATGTTCAGTTGGGGTCCGCACGCCGCGGACCAATAAAGTTTGTTGTGTCTGTTAATGGTGTGCTGCTTCTGAAAGACATGACAGTATCGCATTACGATAGTACTCCCTCTTTGTGCAGCACCGGAAAACCCGGAAGAGAGCCCGAGACCGTCGACGTCAGGCATCGAATAACCGTGGAACAAAGAGCTGCACGCGCATGTAATCGAGAATAAAAGTTCTAGTCGAGACATGCTTCTCTCTCTCTCGCAGACAGGAGAAGTACGGGTCATCGTGGCAGTGTGGTAGCGGAATGGGTGTACGAAAAGAATTACCATTCTGTCATCGTGCTGGTGCAGTGACCCGCGCAATGACGGCGCTGCGATGAAGATTCCCCTTTTCTGGCACGTCTGATCTCAAGAACGCAGCATTACAAGATGATCAGACAAGGAAGGGGGGGTGCAGGCATCTATTGACCAAATCTTTTGTTTGTATTCAATAAAGATGTTTCAGTGAAAGAACACACAGAGTCTCGTCAAAGTTATTCGGACTGTTTAATGCGTTGCATGTCAATAACCAATCGGTATTTCAATAAATCAATGACCAAATTGGCGATGTAGACTGCTTGCAAATGTCGCTGCTTCCGCAGGGTGTGCTTAATATGAGCGATGGCACGAGCGAGAAGGTCCACGATGTCTGCAGCGATGTAGTTGAATTCTGCGTTAAATTCGCTCATCAGTCCCAGGGGTCCGTCAGGAACCGTTATGCAGACGTTCTTGTAACGGGCGTAGATCCGACGCACCATCTCCTGCAGCGGCCCTGGCGAGATCTCTCCTATATTGCCAAAGCCTACCATGTCTATCACGTAGCGAAAAGCAGTGATGACGAGCTCGTTGCGGGGACTTTCGCTGTTGAAACATCCCTTCTCCACTCCTTCCCAAGAAGCGTGGGTGTGGGAACAATTTTGTAGCAAGTGGTAGCTGAACATCTTCACGTAGTGATGACGCGAGCGCGGTGCACGCTGCCTTTATACAGATAAACGCGCGCGCAAAGAAACGAGAGTGAAACCGAAACTCAGAAGCCACCCGTCGCCGCTAGGAGCGCGCGCGTGCGCGCGCAGCAGAGAGTGGAAACCGAAAACACCCGCGGGCGGCGCAAGAGGGCGCGCGCGCATCCGTAGCTGCCGCTGCGCGTCGCCTCAGTCAGTTTCTCTCTGGCTGTCGTGGAAAGCAGACGTGCACTCCCCGCGCTCGCTAAGTTTCTGGCTGGCTGTCGTAGAGAGCAGACGTGTGTTCCCCGCGCTCGCTCAGTTTCTGCCTGGCTGATGAGCAGTCGCCGCGGGGGAAAAGGTGAGTGATTTGACGCGCTCCTTTTCTCGTATGTTTGCCGTGTTTAGCGGTGACCAACGAGTGATTTGACCGCGCTCGTGTTAAGCCTTTTCTCGCATGTTTAGACTTGTTTTGCGGTGAGCAAGCCTTTTGTTTCATGTTGACGCATGTTTAGCGATGTGTGCCCAGTGGTTCCCGCCTTGTGTTAGCTGCGTAGTGTTGTGACGTTGAGGTTAGGCCTAAGCGATCGCCCCCGTAAGCCTTTTTGCTCGTATGTTTGCCGTGTTTAGCGGGGACCAACGAGTGATTTGGCCGCGCTCGTGTTAAGCCTTTTCTCGCATGTTTAGACTTGTTTTGCGGTGAGCAAGCCTTTTGTTCGTGTTGACGCATGTTTAGCGATGTGTGCCCAGTGGTTCCCGCCTTGTGTTAGCTGCATAGTGTTGTGACGCTGTGGTTAGGCCTAAGCGATCGCCCCCCGTAAGCCTTTTCCCCCGATGTGTACCGTTTTCTCCGTGCTGTTTTAGCAGTAGCGGTTAGACCTTTTCTCTCGCATGCCTAGTCTTGTTTAGCAGTGCTGTCATTGTGCTGTCATTTTTACCTGCCGCTAGTATCTTGTTCTCTGTCTTTCTTATCTAGAGCTATGATGGTGGCGCCATCTGGTGTGATGCCTTGCAACTAAGTGGCCACCTGTCGTCGATCTCTGCTGGGTGCCAACTACCAACATGGCGGGCGCTGGTCACTCGGGTGTTGCGGAGCGGCTTCTTCACCGCGGCATCGTTGATTTTCGAATAAATTGTTTCTCTCCACTCTATTTCTATCTTTTTATTTTATTTTCTGTCTATTTTTTCTTTTTTATGACTACGATTATCCGGAAACGCACAACTAGTCTGGACGCGAGATAGACATTCCCCAATTAGTGTGATGGCTCCCTGGAGGGTGCTGATTAATGTGGGGGGTCCCAATTAGCTCTAATTGCTAATTAATGGCGTCCAGACGAAGGTGTGCGTTTCCGGATAGTCGTGGTCATTCATTACTACTCTCTCTCAAGGACCGGCACAGACTGTAACATCGGAAAATGAAACAATCACAAATGTTGAAAACTTATTTGTTGAGCAACTGTCGATTACAGAGGGGGACATTCTTTTCCATCTCGGAGGATTCATTCTTCGTACCGTTCTCAAGACTGTGGATGACTGTGAACAGTAAGGTGCGCTTCTTGGTGGGAGCGACAGCCAGTACGGTGGCCTCACCGCTCTTAAAGAGCATGTGAATGGTGGGAACAATCTGCTGCATCCTACAAACGATGTGGTTAATGTATTGGTGCAATGTGAAGAGTATTTCAAGAGCATTGTGGCAACAACAGTCTCCGTTTCACGCGGTTGCTTGCTTCTTGGTGGAAAAATTTTCATCGTACCTGGAGACATGTGCCATCCATCGACAGAAACTGGACAAGCCCTTAATTGAGACATACGTGCGTCTTCGAATCAGGATTCACCTGAAGCATGTGTCCACTGGTCAGTTATCTTCCCATTGAAGCAAAACTTGTGCAGGTGTTGCCCTGCCATAATGTGCTTCCACAGAAGAACTGTCACTTGCACAAAGGTCCTATACAGAAAGTGTGTTTCGAAACACTGAATACTGAATTAGTTGTATAATTACCTGTGTTAATAAAAATGAGTGACCATTTTTCTCAGAATACCAGAGGTGAAAATCAGTGATTATTTTGGTCAAGTGAAATTAATCTATTTTTAATTATTTCTCACCATAACTGGTAACGCACAACAAACTGGTGACAACAACAAGGTTAACACGGTGACTGTCATGGGAGATCAAGTGTTTTAGCCACCTCATAAAGGGGGAGTATATGCATCTGTTGAGGAAAGGGCCTCATAAGATGCAAGATGATGCATAAGATGCAAGGGCCTGTAAGATGATTAAGCATTGAAAACAGTGCAAAAACGGAAAGGCATGCATGACGGAAAATATAAAAATGTGCAGCGTATAATTTCGAACATAAGTTTAAATTATAGCAAAATTGTTGTTTATAAATAAACAATGCAATGCGCACCATCGCCGTACTTTGCACAGTTTTCGCTCGTTTTGCATTAACTTCCTCTTTCTTTATGTGCGATACGCTTACGTTCGAGTATTTTGTTCTCCATATATGTTTGTATATGCAAGTACTTCAGTAACGCGTCGAAAAAATGACCAATACCGCCTGTCCCAAATTCCCATTTGCGTTATTTACATGCTGTCACTGAAGCGCATCCTGCGCTTGGCCACGTAATGGCGGACGTCGTAGCAGACGACGGAGTTGTCCTCACCCTGCAAAGAGGGCGCAAGCAGCAACCATCGAGGCACCCTACCTTCCCCCTCTCCCGTTGGGGATGAAGGAAATACGCGTCTTCTAAGAAGCACAATGAACAAAATAAAGAAAAAAATGGCGTTCCTTCACGAATTTTTTGCGGGTGATCTATTGAACGGATTTTTGTTCTGAAAACGGCTACGATATCAGGTGACTGAAAGGAACAGATGTTCTCATTAGGACAACTTTGTAGCTTTTATAATTAAGAAGTTAATTAATGAAAGTTAATTAAGACATTGCCTTTGGAGTTTGCTAATGCCCTGCTAGGGAGTGCCCTTCAGCATATGCTATATTGCAATTGATTTTCATCTTGGAAAAAGTGTTATATATATTTTTAAAAAACCTGTTCACACTTAGCGTGGACACCCTGTATATATATATAATCGTTGTTGCTTTTTGCGAGTCCCCCCAGTATATTTGGTGCAAAAATAAACTGAACTGATATAACTATGGGACGTACACCTTCTGCACCGGGTTGACCCCGAACTAGCCCTGGTCCTCCCAACATCCATGCCACGGCAGCTTACGTCATTGTTTCACAGGCTCCGGCTCAATGTACCATACAGTGCAAGACTCCTGGACAGGCTTGGGAAGGCGGACTCTCCTAATTGTCCAGTCTGTGGCTCAATCGAAGACGTCGAACATATTATAGTTACGTGCCCAAGATACTCTGAGTGTCGTGACAGACTTGTAGCCGCGTTAGGCCGGGTTGACAATCGACCCTTCGGAGTGCAGAAGGTGCTGGGCCCATGGTCACCGAGCACTCAACTGCCAGCTTTGCGAGCCGTTACACAGTTTTTAAGGGACACCAAGCTGTTAGACGGGCTATGACCCTGTCTGTGGCGTTCGTCGCCGCTTCGCGACATCTCCAGTGGGTGTGGGTGGATGTGTCTGGCATTCCTTTCCTTAGGTGATCTGGGGTAGCCGGCCCTCGTGATGAGGGCTACAATCCTCATTTTTTTTCTTTCAAACATCATCATCATCATGGGACGTACAGAAATTCCACGACTCCAATGATTTGTCCTCAAATGCGCCCATGAATAGGTTAGCATAATTCGCAGAAACTGTTGAGCTCATCGCAGCTCCATCAATTTGTACAGCTTGGGACAAAAGTTTACGGAACACTGCACCTGCGTATTTCTTCATCGGAGCGCTTCCCTGCTAGCTATCACGAAGCTATCGAATAGGAAACGGGTGGCGGGCTATTCTATCCACTTCTCAGTATGTATGTCCACTCCTTTTTGCTGCTAGGTTGTCGCTCCATTGAAGAAATGCGACACCCCGGTGTTCCGTAAACTTTTGTCCCAAGCTGTACGTAGTGTGCGTTTCAAAGAGTAAATTTGTTGCATTTTAAGACTAATTCCAGCAGGGGTAATATAGCAGCACCCTCAAGAATCTCAGACGAGTGTAACATCTGTCTAAAGAAAGGGAAGAAGACCGCAGGTACAGCTCATCTTGGTGAGAAGAAGACGAAGCTCTTTGGCCATGGTGACCGTGGACCGTACCCTGGCCTACGTGCCCTCTGCGACTGCACGTAATGCGGCCATCGTATGTGGATTTACGGGTCTACTAATTCTAACATGCTACCTCATATTTTCCCCGCGCACTGGCATGCGCCAGATTTTGCCCATCCGTGCGGAAAACGGCAATGCCAGCGATGAAGGAATGAGGGAGCGACTAAGAAAATGCTCTTGTCCTGAAGGTAAGACTAAGTTCCATAGATTGAACTTAAGGGTGTAGTTCCGTATCGGGACCGCTGTTTTTTAAATATTAGCGCGAGCGTTTTTTCGCAACTTTTTTTGCCAGAACTCGAGCAGTCATGTTCGCTTGGTCAAAATGAAGCAATCTCGCAAGTTTGCGTGGCGCTTTCAGAGCGCTCGGAATTTGCCAGCTAGCACTTTTTTTGCCTGGCCTCAAAACGATCGAGCAGCAGATTGCTCAACTATATCCGGTGTCGTCACATCCGCACTGCAACGGTGGCGAGTGCCCTCATTGGCCCGCATGTTAAAATCACGTGGTTTAGCAGACGACAGAACTCGAAGACGGGCGACCGCGACGCCCCTAGCGTGATCCAAGTAGATTCCTTGCATTCATGTTCGGGTGGCAACGGTCACGTGATCCAGCTCGGTCGCAGACCTTGCAATTTCTGAGCGCTCTGCCGTGTTGCTACGAAATGACCACCCGAATTCGCTATTACATTGGTTCGTGGTGCGCTCTATTGGACACTTCGACGGCCTTTCTAAGCCTAACGGATATGGAGGACGCCATCTTGTGAAAGGGCGAGGAGTGTAACGACACTGTGGGCCACCTGTAGGATAAAATATGAAATCGTCTGCTAATCAGTGGAGCAGTGTCACTGTAGTAGTGTTAATGAAAATATTGAAAGTGGTGGAGAGTGCGACATATTTAGTCAATATTTGAAAAACAAAAGGGACATTCGGAAACGGAGAATATATATCAGGTTTTAATGTTCAAACAGCAGTATATATATCAAAAAATAAGGGGGAAATAGAAACAAGAAGAGAAAGTCTCATTTTTTTACTTGGCTGAGGAGGAAAGTGAAGTTCTGGGAGAAGTGTCCAAGGCGAAATATCATAGTGCCTGATGTGAATGCGAGACTGATATGTAAGAAGATTGCGGAAACTATAGAACGTGCAGACTGAGGAAGGTTAGGTCAGGAGAGCGTTTTACGTATTTCACACGTTGGCGAGTGAGACGGTTGATGTAGAATATGCATCCGTCGAGACTGACCTTGGATAGGTCAGGTTGGGTTTTTACGTATTTCACAGGTTGGCGAGTGAGTGGGTTCATGTAGAATAAGCATCCGTCGAGACTGACGTAGGTTAGGTCAGGTTAGGTTTTTACGTATTTCACACATTGGCGAGTGAGTTGGTCCATGTAGAATATGCATCCGTCGAGACTGACTTAGGTTAGGTTAGGTTTTTACGTATTTCACACGTTGGCGAGTGAGTTGGTCCATGTATAATATGCATCCGTCGAGACTGACCTAGGTTAGATCAAGTATGGTGTTTACGTATTTCACACGATGGCGAGTTACTTGGTCCGTGAGCTGGTCCATATAGAATATGCATCCGTCGAGACTGACCTAAGTTAGGTCAGGTTAGGTTTTTACGTACTTCACACGTTGGCGAGTGAGTTGGTTCATGTAGAATATGCATCCGTCGAGACTGACCAAGGTTAGGTCAGGCTAGGTTTTTGCGTATTTCACACGTTGGCAAGTGACTTGGTCCATATATAATATGCATCCGTCGAGACTGACATAGGTTAGGTCAGCTTGGGTTTTTACGTACTTCACACGTTGGCGGGTGAGTTGGTCCATATCTAATATGCATCCGTCGAGACTGACCTAGGTTAGGTCACGTATAGTTTTTACGTACTTCACACGTTGGCGAGTGAGTTGGGCTATGTATAATATGCATCCGTCGAGACTGACCTAGGTTAGGTCAGGTTGGGTTTTTACGTACTTCACACGTTGGCGAGTGAGTTGGTCCATATATAATATGCATCCGTCGAGACTGACCTAGGTTAGGTCAGGTTGGGTTTTTACGTACTTCACACGTTGGCGAGTGAGTTGGTCCATATATAATATGCATCCGTCGAGACTGACCTAGGTTAGGTCAGCTTGGGTTTTTACGTACTTCACACGTTGGCGGGTGAGTTGGTCCATATCTAATATGCATCCGTCGAGACTGACCTAGGTTAGGTCAGGTTGGGTTTTTACGTACTTCACACGTTGGCGAGTGAGTTGGTCCATATATAATATGTGTCCGTCGAGACTGACCTACGTTAAGTCAGGTTGGGTTTTTACGTACTTCACACGTTGGCGAGTGAGTTGGGCCATGTATAATATGCATCCGTCGAGACTGACCTAGGTTAGGTCAGGTTGGGTTTTTACGTACTTCACACGTTGGCGAGTGAGTTGGTCCATATATAATATGCATCCGTCGAGACTGACCTAGGTCAGGTTGGGTTTTTACGTACTTCACACGTTGGCGAGTGAGTTGGGCCATGTATAATATGCATCCGTCGAGACTGACCTAGGTTAGGTCAGGTTGGGTTTTTACGTACTTCACACGTTGGCGAGTGAGTTGGTCCATATATAATATGCATCCGTCGAGACTGACCAAGGTTAGGTCTGGAGAGCCTTTTACGTATTTCATATGTCGGAGGATCAGTCATTTCATCAGTAGATGATGTGTCGGTAAATGTTTTCCTAGGGGCTTCGTCAAGGTTTGCCAAGAGGTTTCGTCAGTGTTCAGCTAGGAGCGTCGTCAATGTTTGGCTACTGCCTTCGTCAGTGCTTGAAACTCTGCAGAAGGAAAAATTGTGAGTGTGGGAGTTTATGGTAAGGAATAGATGCAAGATTTCATACTCACATAAGTCTTGTTGAAACAAAGCATTGTCCTGATACCGGAAAATGAAGTGAGCGGATTCTCAATGTATTGTTTTTAGTCCAAACCTGGATATGTGTGCCTAATGTCTTCTAAAATTTTGTCGAATGTGTCCTGATGATGGCGCCTGCAATCTCTACTAGATGAAGAAACTCTACTAGATGGCGGCCCATGTTCTCAGTTTTGACTCCCCTCTTTGCCAATTCTTGTCTGAAGGGCCTCCACTGAGATTCAGTTTGGTTTGTGTTGGACCCTGTGTCCGGATCAACGTATTTAAGCTATGATTAACCGTTAAATGTTCGAATCCGTTTCGATCGAGCCCCATGTAGCCTTTCCAGCAATCAGTGATGATCACAGTTTTGTCTTGTACATTGTTGATTTGCGATAGTGTTATCGCATCGCGCTTATTATCCCTGCAAACTTCCAATCTTAGCTCATCTGTGTGGATATTAATCAATCCAATCACCCATGTCCCTTCTACAGCCCTCCCCTTATTATATTTTTGCCTCCCAATTTTGCACTCATCTACTTCTACGACATGGTCATCCCCTCCCAATTTTTCCCATGTCCGAATACTTGGATTTTAGACTTTTCTCGCACACTTCCCTGCAGTAATTATACCAATCAGCCACAGTTTCTCTTGATGTCTGCTTCTCAAGCGATGTCTCGATTATAGCTGTGTCGTAGGGGTAGTCTCTACTGAACGCGTAAGTTAATCCGATCACCTGTCTTGCTGACAGACGAGAGCCCTCAAGCCAGGTGTTCGCTGTCGCTTATTGTTGAAAAGGCCCATTGTCCCCGTGATTTTTGCGACACCCGAATCTGCCGATTTCATTTTCCGTTACTTGTATCGTGAGGACGGTACCGCAAAAGGGGCAATTCCTCGTCCTCGGGACAATTCCGTGCTCGTGGAGCCAGTGCAGGGAGCTCTCCTTGGTTTGCATGAAAACACCTAACTTCATGAGGTTCGTCATAGTGGGAAAGTACAGAAGCGCGTTTCTGTCGTCTGCGTTCTTTCGCGTGTGCGCGCTATTCTTGCGTGTCATGTGATATCGTGCACTCTCCACTAAAGAGGGCGGTGTCGCGCTCCCGGTTGGGTAGTTCCTGTTCTTCTGCCTCCTCGTCAAACATGGCGGACTGTCTTAAGGAAAGCGGCTATAAAAATTAATTTTCATATGTTTCACAGGACATTATACTATGATTTTGGTCGTATTTTGCTCCTTATGTTTTGTTCTTGTTTTGTTGTAAAAGCATCTTTTTTTTAAGCCAGTGGTCCCGATACGGAACTACATCCGAACTTAAGCATGTAGTAAGAGAGCAAAAGTACGAAAGTCCTTACTTCTAGTGTGAAATCAGACGCGGGGAGCTCTTGGCTTCTGGTTCGGTGTATCCACTCGTACCATTTCCACATACGCGGTGCCCTAGCGGAGAAATGACTGAGCGGTACCTCGTGGAGCTCACTGGTTCGTGCCAGTGGCTCACGCTGTTGTATATGTTTCACAGATTGAGAAGGGGGGTCTGGGGGGCGCCCCCCGCAGGTACGCACTAGGCGGTGCGAGCATGAGACTGTGCCTGACCAAAGATGGCGGATATCAGCCCCACTTTCATAGCACAGCCCTTTTTTTTCTCTCATTATGTTTCAGACTTGGTGGGAGCGAAGAGGGATTTTCACATACGTGACGCGCTCTGGTGTTTGCGCGAAGGTACACGAACAATCCGGAGAGGAGAAACAGGCTCTGACCGCTCTAGAGATGCGGCTAAGAAAGCTTTCATTGCGTTCTTCTCTGGAGTGAGCGTAATGGCCGAACAGTCGCTTCTCCCACTACTACGCAACTAGTCCAACTCGGCAGCCAAACTGGCGGCGAAGTTTAGATGGGTTTGCATAGGCCAGCTCGATGTTCAAGCATGTTTGCACTTGCTTTTCCTGTGCATAGCATGTGTAGGAGGACTGAACTGTGTCGAAGCTGTGAACTTCAGCTAAAAAAAACAAATAAAGGACTGAACTGACCCGAGAACAACAAAAAAGCGGCCATACAGACCAGAGAGTCATACCGAACTCGAACTGGAAACCGTTATTTTGTCTGAACCGGAACTGAACCGAACCGAAACGGCCGACGCCATTTCGGAGCTGAACCCGAACTGAACCGTTGAAGGAATACCGGTAAACCGTTGAAATGACGGTCCATAGGGAACTAAGGGTGGAACTTTGCATGTTGCGCTTGAACTTAAAAACAATTTTTTTGTCTTTCCCTCTTCTTTTATTAGCTTCGTAGCCTTCCTCTTGCTTGCTGAAAAAATCGTGACCTAGATGAATGCTGTGGATTTACTGCAGTCGCGAAATAACAAGGAAATGGCAACTGAAAACTTTTATGACTACTAATGTCTAAAGGCATACTCATTAATACGTATATATAAGAATTAGGGATCAGCGACAGTTTTTGTGAGCATTCATGAAGTGACATATATTATACTGATATACTAGCTCAGCTATACTAGGTGCATACACCCTAACTGTAGAAATGATCGCTGACACATAGTGCAATCACAGAGAAACTGACACCTCTCCTATGACGTTTGTGTTACAAACACGTGCTGCATTGTAAGACCCCTTTGTAACGCAAACGTGATAGGAGTGATAGGACAGCTGTCATTTTTTCTTTTACAGTGCTATGTGTTAGGGATCATTTCAACAGTTATCGTGGGCATCCTGTATGTAAATGCGAGTACGCGGACCAACCGATGGATACGTCGTCGGCTGTGTGACTTTCCGTCTTTCAAATTTTCTATTCTTGGTATGTTTGTTTATGTGCTTTCAAGCTATCCCAGCAAACTATCCGAGCTCAACTACAGCATGCGCCCGTGTGTACGACGCTGCAGGATGAGCTCCCAACATGCGTGTGTGAACTTACATAACCCCTCAGACTCAGGACTCATGAACTGCATGCGACGTTGTTATGGTGTCTCTTTCCTTCTTTCCCTCTTTTTCGTCTTTTCCATTTTTTTTCCTATTCCTTGTTTTTGTGGAATATCAAGGCGGCTCTTTGCATGGATAACCTTTCTTTTTTCTTAATAAAAATATTCCCCATTAGAAAGTGAACGACCAGCCGTCCTGGTCAGAATAAAAAGAACATACCAAGCTAGTTTTCTTTGTGCAATTGAAATAAGAGGTGCAACAACCCTACTGACATCGTATTTAAAACTTGGCAATGGGTCGAAAATGAGTCGCACTCTCTGTTTGCACTTGCTCTTGCCCGTGCTCTGTCTTTGTGCCACAGACTTTGTGCCACTCTAACGGCGACATGGTAGCACGGCGGCAGTCTGTGATGACACGATGACTCGCCTTTTACATAAAGACACCAGGTTCAGAATGGCACCATTTCAATCCAACTACCATGAAGCGTCGTTTGCTGATTAACCTGTATTCGCGTCTTCTGGCTGGCAATAAATAATTTCAACGACTTAAATGACTGGCCAAGGTAGCAGGCATGGTTGGCCTGTTATATTCCTGCCGAGATTCTGCGAACCGGGTGGGATAGTTAACCACAGCGAGATGAGCTACGTGCGGGGACAGTTAACTCAAACCGGTAATTCGTGGTATGCTCCTGTGATAACCTCTGCCAGTCTCGTCCTTCATATCACGCAGTCTTTCAAAACCTTGAACGAACCTTTCTGTTCACTATAAGCAGTGTACCATACAAACGGAAGTCTGCTTTAACCTACCTGTTGTGCTTCATTCCCACCCGTGTTCCGTGAACCGATTCGTGAACCGAACAGTCTGAAAAAAAGAAAACGGTGCAAACCATTATGGTTACCTTCCGGAGCTGAACCCTTATCGTCGAACATAAACCCGAACCGAACCGATAAACGTTTCGGTTCGACTCTTTGATACAGACAGCGTTTTAGGGAGAGCTGGCACACAGAAGAGAAATACAAGCATTATTTGCTCATGCCGATGCCTGGCGAACCTTTCAATGCCTGTTGCAACTTTCGCAAATGCACAATTAGTGCAATGATGGCCAGCAGCCTACTCAAGATGACGTTCAGCAGCGACACCATGCAGCCCCAGTACAATAAGCACAGCGTACGCTGGCCTTGTTCGTCTGAACATTGCACGATCAATGTGCTACGAACATTTAATGCATTGTCTCATTGGATCACTTTAAAGGAACCATGAAAGGATATTTGACAAGCCCACGATCATTTTTAATCTGCTCCCCTGTGCCGTTCTTGGGCACTAATAAAAATTATTATTATTATTAAAGCAATCACTCTGTGAAATATGAAGTTGAAAATCGTCCAAATAGCGAAGATATTCTATATTAACCACCGGCGTGAACAGCAGCCGCTACGGCCCGTCTCCGCACGGCGAACTGGCCGTGACATCATACACAGAACATGTTGCCGATTAGTGGACGGGCTTTTGCGCGCAAACTTTGCAAACAAGCTTGCATACTTGGCCATGAAATATGTTTTAATCTGACCCGGAGACAAGATTGTACCTAACCGTTTACACAGAATCAGACGAAAAATGTAACATAGCTGTTGACTGTCAGCATGGTTACCGGAGGACGTTTTCCTCTTTGAACTTCTTCGTGAGAACCTACCTCCGTTAGTGACATTTTACGAGCTGCTGAGTACCGAACGATCCATAGACGCTGTGTGTGTCGCATAATATCTTCCACAATTGCTGACAATTTGCGTTTCGCCATATTTCAAGTGATTTCGACGGCAGATATACGACGTCATTGTTGTCCGAACCGAAACCATGCATCCACATGGTGAGCGCATGCACCCACATGACGTGCGAGATACTTGTCAGTCGAGGGTTCGGCACAGCATTTCCGTGCAGAGCATTTATTGTAGAACTTTCCAACGAGCTGCACCATCGTGTACTTGAATCATATAGAGCACCTGTAAGAGGCGTCTCCATTTTCCCTGGAAGAAAATTTGGAAGAGAGTATCCAGGAGCCCATTACGGAACTCGCATCCCAGCTCCTTTCCGCTGAAGATGTGTCGATGCAAGAGGGAGCTGTCACAAAGGAGCACAAGGTGAAAACCTGTTCGCTGAGCTCTCTTCACTTGCTACGACCTTGCTCTCGTTGCCATTTCTACCACTGGCGTCTAGATATGCCTTGGTGATATGAATGGCGTCAAAAGCGAGTAATGTAACAACTTAGACCTGGACACGCTGCACGGTCTCTTTCATGTCCGCAACGGGCCTCTCAAAATAGAGAAGTGTAGTGAATACCGCCTCCAAAAATTATGTGCTGAAAAAAATTGGAATGATGCCTTCATACGAAAGAACTGAGGCGCATGCACTGAAAGCTGCAGACGTCAACATCAAGGATATTGCGGCCGTTCTTGGGCGCAATAAACTCATTCATTCATGATTTGCGTGCGTCGACCACAGCGCAGGCACTGTCCTTCGTCGGTTGCAGTGCTGTGGCATTTCGCACGCGCTTGGCGGTGCGCCGAAATAGTATCGGAAATACCACCCTGCGCACAGGCGGATATTTCTGCACATTATGAACTCCGTAACAAGTCGTTTTCTGCATTGGGGTATGGCTGCACTGTGATAACTGTTGAGACCTTCGTTATTATGAATGCTTAGTTGCAAGTAGTTGAACCGATCTGTTTCTTTACTTTTCAGTTTCTCCTGTCAGCAAGCCTACGAAAGGTTTGATTTCACGCTCTTCTATTCCAGCTTTTCTCGTGGAATTAGCCTAGAGTGTTAAACGAGTCTGCTTTTTCTACAGATTTTCCCGTCTATTTTAGTCCAAATGCCAACTGAATTAGTCCAGGTGCCACCTGAAATAATCCAAGCGCCATTCAATTTAATTCGTGCGCCACCTGAAAAAGTCCAGATGCTATTCAATTTAATCCGGGTGCCATCTGAATTAATCCATGGTGTTTTCAAGCAATATAACCATGTGTTCACACACGGATATCTTTGTAGAGTATTTTACTGGAAGAAAAAGTAAAAAAAAGAAACTGCTGATGAAACTGAAGTTGTGCCGTGTCTTATGTGGAACATTCGCACGACGCTGAGATATTGGGAGCTGGAGCGGAAGTATAGCAAACGACGGCACTGGTGCTGTCGTCTGCTACACAATATCTTCTCACTGAACTGTTGGATATTCCACGCGGTCAGAAGAACGCGAAAAGGCATGATGCTCATAGCAGATGACACCAGTGTTCCTGTTGACTGCGAAGGAATATCTTATGACTCTGCCGTAGGATATTCCCTGCAGTTTGAAGAGCACGGAAAGATATCCCGCTTAGTCACAGGGTATTCCGTAGCAGACGACAGGACTAAAGGTGTCGTCTGCTACGTGAGCCATGCATATTGTACTCTTTTAACCGCGTGGAATATCCTGCAGCTCAGTGAGAAGACGTTCTGTAGCAGACGACAGTACCAGTGGTGTCGTCTGCTATGGGAGTCATGCCTTTTCGTGCTCTTCTAACCCTGTGGAATATCCTGCAGCTCAGTCAGAAGATATTCTGTAGCAGACGACATGACCAATGGTGTCGTCTGCTATGCTTCTGCTTTAACACTCGATATCTCGGCGCCGTGCAAATGTTCAACATAAGAGGCAGCAGAATTTATGTCCTGTCAGCAGCTTTTTACTTTTCCTTCCACTACATGTCTCTAGAATATTCTGCGGGAATGTCACTCATGTGAGTACACGGTTCTAGTGCTTAAAAACACAATGGATTAATTCAGATGGCACGCGGATTAAATTAAATGGCGCTCGGATTATTTCAGATGGCACTTGGACTAATTCAGATGGCACCTGGACTAAAATAGACGGGAAAACCTGTAGAATTCCTGCGTGGTTTGGTTTCACTTAAACAGTATGTATAGGATACGTATATGCTTTTCAAGTGCCATAAACGTACGGGTGAATGCTCTCCTGGATCAAAGATTTTCCTAGATCTTCATATCGATTCGAATTATCGCGCGTATTGTCATTATGAAATGTGGAAGGATGGAGTTAGCCGATATTTAGGTCATGTATACGAGGATCCTTTAGGATACGTTCTTTGGCCGTGTCGCTGTGCCACACTCGTTTAGTTTTCCATATCTATTTGCGTCTCGTTATATGAGCGCTGATAGAAACTCTCTATTTCATAACTGATAAAGGCTTTGGTCTAATTCGTGTCGTTCAGTACGACGACATAAAAACGCGCATCTTTCCAGTCCTGAGAACAATTGCAGGACTAATTTGCAATGCAAAGAGCATTGCTCTGGTACAGCTAACGCATCTTTTTTTCTCAATGTCATGAATATGTGTAGCACATTGACTAGTGTCAAACTTGTCACAATCATTGCACTTTATAATGAACTTCCGTTCGCCATTTCACGTCAGTCAACTTGCACCTAAATCTGCCAACACATGTACCCGCAGGCTGAAACTGTACTAATAGAAATATGATACCCTTTTGCTCCCTTGTGCATAAGGTACTGTCAGCTTTCTCCAGTAGCAGAAAAACAAGAGCTTTCTTGCATTTCTCTCTATCGTTTTTGTTTTTAAAGGGACCGTGAAAGCATATTTGACAAGCCTACGATCATTTCAATTTGTTCCACTGTACTACGTACAACATTCACACTGTGAAATATGAGATCGAAAATTGTTCTAGTAGTGAAAATATTCAATATGAACCACGGCCGTGAACGGCGGCCGCTACAAAATAAAAAAGCGACGTCAACTTTGCTTTTATCCAGTATGGTGATCAAGGTGAAATCAGAGTTTTAGGAGAACGTACAAGTTTCACGATTACATTTTCTAAAACGATCGCAGTTGTGTCGCGACGTAAAACCCCGAATTATTATTATTTATTTAAAAAAATGATAAGCCAATCGCTTGATTCCTTTGCAGTAGCTGACATGACGTTGATGATTTATGATTAACTAACAGCGATACGGAGTCTGAAACGGATGGCGCTTACGCTTTCTGAAACTCCCTAATAGCGCACCCTTTGTCCGACATGTAAGCCCCTGCTCTGGAATACATGTGTGGTTTCTAGCATACAAGCAGTATCAGTCCAGTCTGTACAGTAGGCCTACTACTTGACATAGAATAGCAGAGCTAACATGATGTAAACTGTGGCAGACTTGACGGCCTACGACCCCAACGACGTAGTTGAGCTTGCAAGCTAACTGCATATAAAAACCATTGTCTTTGAGCAGAGCATTAAAGTGCAGCCAAGCTGGTGTATCGGTATCGACGGTATCATTTCCCAGAGTTTGACGAGAGGGTATGGACACAGCCTAATCCTATCTACTTGTGTTTTGCATCTCTGTCCGTGGAATCTCCTGAAGCTTTGACAAATGTCCACACCTGACTTGTTCACCTTAATTTTTCATGGACTTCGTAGAACATTAAATGAATCGAAGCTTCTGGAAAGTGATTGATCACGACATGGTTCTACTTACTGCGCAGATGAGGTTGCTCTCGACCAGCCACCATGAAAAGAGCGAAATCTATGATTTTCATAGGGAAAGCGACACTGCTAAAATGGCGTCTTACCTGCAAACAGTATAGTTAAATTATTCATGCACTGATGCACAGGATCATTGTTGTGAGCATGTTTGTATTCCTTGTGCGAGTTCTTGCATTCTACACACTTCAACTGTAGCACAGAATGTACATTTAGAAAAAGAAACAGTAATGTACCGTTACAATATTAATTGGCGGTACTTGCTGCTTGTAGTGTGGTCCGTGAAAGAGGGCATCAATTCGACTATGCACGAATGGAGGCCGTACCAGATCTACTTTGTGGGAGATCATTCATACAAAGAAGCTCAGCAATCCGGCGACTTCATGAAGTACGCCGAAGGTCTCTTAACGCAGGCAAGTGTCTCGTGTTCCATTTGAGTAAAAAATCTAGAGGGAAGTTTAACCGCAGACGTTAATGTTACCTCTTCAGCAAACGTTTACAAGTATTCGTGCGCATAGATAGTCGAGTGGCCTCGCGTGCGGTTGCCACCTACAAATACGAAATAAAAAGCGGAAAACCGGATATATGCTGTTCACGGGATTATTGTTGTTGTTGCTCTCCTGTATGTATTGGCGTCGTACGTGACTTTCAAGTCAGGCGATAGTTGATTAGTGCTTATTGGTGATCGTACCACCTTGTTTTTACCTTGGCTCCTCAATGAGGGTATTGGTAGCTGTACAAGGAACGACCAATTCCTGACTTTCTTCACAAATTACTCTGCTTTACAAGTTTGCTGCATCTAGGGAAAGCAATCTTCACAATTCATTCTAGGCAACACTATACATCAACAAGTTGATCTTGGATTGCGCAGTGAAGCTCCTTGTTCTAGGAACGACTGTGGTAAGCACTTATTGACGACAGAAGTAGCATGATGAATAATGCTTTTAAACTGAAATATTCTGGAACAAACCCTGTCAGTTTACACACGAACAAGAATGGAAATACCTGCGGTCAGAATCACTCAACCTGACTGGATTCCTTTCTGAAGATGAGACGGCGAGGATATCTGATATAGTGATTGCACTGTCAAGGTGAGCATTGATCCACTCATCAAATACCAATTCATGCAGCGAAATACAGTCAATGAAGGGAAATAAATACACTACGGTCATGATATTTCTCATGCTTAACCTTGTCACCGCATGAATTTCACGTCCAAATCACTCAGCAATCACCTGCCAGGTATGACTCTGCCCGCGACCAGAATTTCGCTGAATATTTTTTTTCTTAACCCCAGAAACGTTCACAGGACATCCTCAATGTGACGCTTATTGCTGCACATTGCCCTGTGTTGTGATTTAAGTGTTTTCAGTCTCTCTTTGGCGCAACATTTGTATAGTTTACTGGCTCAAGTCGCGACGCGCTTCGTGCTTGTGTGTCAAAGAGCTACTTCATGGCGCTGTGTTATGAAGTAAATCTGCTAAGCGGGAGCGGAATATCATTAGCAGCCACAAGGGAAACAATTTGCGAACACAATGCGAGTACCGCCACGTCACAAAGGACACTTACACCTCCGCCTTTGGCTTGGCAGTTCGACAGCGACGGTGACGCTAAAGGGGCACTAAAATGCAAAGAACAACTTGCTCTAAAATGAAATTTCGTGTTTCAATTAGTGTAATGCAAGCAAAATTAGTTCACAAAGCGCTACCGTTTATAAGAAAAACGGAATGAAAACAGAGCCGTCTTTGGCGGCTACGAATGGCATCGCCGGGAGGCAAAGATTGGCGTCATCCAATGAGAGTGCAGCAGAAGCGCGCGCATAGCTACCGTGGCCGTGTAGATTTGGAAAGGGTACGATTGTAGTGTTCCGTATATGCGCGGCCTGATGCGCACTACTGCATTTTTGGATACCGATACACTGAATTTTAGCCCACAGAGCCGTATCGAGGGGTGTGCGAGAGGGGTACCGGCCCGGGCGTCCTCACCGGAGAGGGCGCCGAACGGCATGTCCAGGCAGGTTGGTTGGCCGGTATAAAGTAGGAATGAAGAGAATTTGAGTTTACAGTCTCGGCAGTGTAAATGCGTGTTTTCTTTTCCTTGTTTACAAGGCTTCTGACAGTAGTGAGGGAGGGGGTGAGGGGCGCTTGAGATTTGCCCTGCCCCTGGCGCAAACTCGCCTGGCTGCGGCTCTGGTAGCCCACAACAGTTCTCGCAAATGTTCCATTGACAACGTTTTTATTTATCGTTAGATCCTTCGGACAGTGACGCCAGACCGCCTCGCAACGCGCACTATGTTTTTCAGAGAAACTGCTTCATGGCGTGGCGCGTGCGTGCACGCGCAGAAACTGGGCTAAACAGGGCTAAAAACACCGATGCACGAGCTGAAACGACGTTCACTGTTTAACGCCGAAGCAAGAAAGAGTCCGGTATAACGTCCGGTATAACTCCGTAACGGAATCAATGTTTTGAATTATAATAACAAGTACGAAATTGACTTAGCGTGCAACGTAATTTGAAGTGGACTTGTTTTTGGATTTTAGTGCCCCTTTCATTTACGAAACGATCTGCCCGCTTACGTACTGTAGTCATAGCCGTGCGGGGCATGTGTAGTTGGTATAGAATTGCTGACCGGCATCCCTCCAATATGTTTAATGCGAAACAGTAGCCAGCACACACTACAACTGCTCAGCCGAATTTAACCAGCTGTCTCGTAGCCATTAGAGGCGCATGGAAGTGACACTTAACATGGCTCGAAACCCTGTCTCATTCGCGAAGATGTCCACCAGGAGTCACCGTGCAAAATATTTTCGCTCTGCGGTGTATTGTCACTGCGGAAAAAAATTTACAAAAGACAGCCAGAGATGTGACAGTGTGGTGCAGAACCTGTTCAGTGCATTTTTCTTTCTTTTTTTTCTCAGCTCACGCGCCGCTTACACATGCCTGCCCAAGCAGCACAGTGTACTGAAAGTCGAGTGCAATAGGGGTGGACGGGTAGGTGGAAGGCCTTGAAGACACTCGTGAAGCTAAAGAACGTTGATAAGACACATACCGTCCACCCCTATTGCACTCGACTTTCAGTACATTGTGCTGCTTGGGTGAGCTGTGCTGTTGAGCGTTATTGGTCACGTGCCGAAGCCCACGATGCGTCACGTCATTTTCTCGTTCCCCGATGCGCTCTTTGCACGGGGAGAGGATTTTTTAAAGGTGTGTGGAACAGAGCCTTGCGCTAGCTCTGTAGGTCACCCGCGCTCATCGTTTTTCTCATTTTAAGCGCTAACCGCATACGACGAATTCTCGACGGAAAAACGGCCACCGTCACTGTTTTTCCGGTGAGCCGACGCGAGCAATGGGAACTTCACCGATTTCTCGACGACAGCGGTAGACAGAAAAATTCGTCGAAGAGCGGAAGCGGCCGCTCGACGGCAGCCAATAAGACCGCTCCGCGCGCTGTCGTTCCACGAGGGGCGTGCCGGACCAGTGGCGGGCATTTCGGATGCCCGTATGGCTAACCTGGGAAGTGGGAAGGATGCTGTCGTCTACTCGCTGCTCTCTGATGGCGCTTTTGTAGCGCTTGCTTTGCGAATATGCATGCTGTGACAGCAAGAACTTCTTCTGTGTGCCACTATAAGTTTTCTATGTGTAGCAAAATATTTATCACTTAATTTGAAGTCAAAATTTAACACGGAGTAACGAAACGCCCGCGAGGACGCCTCCGTCCGCCGCAGTAGAAATCTGTGCATGCGGTTCATCCCACCGTTTTTCCGTCGAGAAATCGTCGTATGCGGTCACCGCTTTATTCCTTGCGGAAGACGCCCCACCGAAAAACAACGAATATTTTGGGGGTCACTTCCATGCTACTTAAGGATTTCTGAACTGAAAATGTTGGTGACGGTATCAACTGTCACCAGTACAGTACAGCTGTACAGCTGTACAGAGCACAGCTGTGCATGCAGTTGCAGCAACACTGGACCTCGTCGTTCTCCTGGTCATCAGCATTACTTCGACCTTATGGTCGACGTTACAGCAGCCCTATCTCGCTAAAGTGGATGCACCGATCAGGCACTGCATGAGCGTGTGTCTCCTGAAGGTGAAAGAAACGCTGTGACGTGGCTCACAAGTGGTGTTGCAGGGACTGGCGGCAGGGGTGGCAGGAAGGCATGTTCGAGTCTGACTTTGGCAGCAAATCTTGCCGGTTCGTAATACGAAGGGTGAAATGGTGATTCTTGTGCTCCGTCCACCAGGGGCCGTCGTACGGTGACTGCAGAGGCAGCTCCGTGCCAGTTTCGAAACTCTGAGAGAAAGGGTGTAGCGCCTACTCTGCGGAGGCGGTTGACGTCAGCGGCATTGTAAGCTGCTGATTTGTCCTAGTACGGAAGGAAATCACCAGCGAGGTGGATGGACGTGCCGTCGACCATCTGGGACGGTGCACTGCCGATATCACCCTTGATTGCCGAGCGGATTTTGTCAGAAGGCAGATTTATGAGCAACTTAAACACTGTACTCAAGTTACGCAATCGTAGCACTTTTGCGAGCAAGTTGGCATCTTACTACAAATACCAGGAAGATACGCAGTAATTTGTGTCCTAACCTCAGTTAGATTTAGGTGGAACACTCATTTCTTAAGTTGTCCCTAACATATTCCCGTTCATTTTCTTTTTCCTTTTTTTTGGGGGGGGGGGAGCAGGAAGGGCGGCATAACATTAACTTCGTGCTTTTTTCTTCTTGTATTGGTTTGGTTTGAACATCTAGTTGTTTGAACGTTTGGTTGGACATGTCTCATAGATTCCTGGCGAGCCAGGTCGGCTAGAAATGTTATCAATTGCAATGAATGGTTCATAAAACACGTTGTCCGATCGCGTTCGGTTTTCTTTTCGTTTCGTTTTCCTCTCTCTCTTCTTCATCCCCTACGCACGGCACACATTACAGTATTAGAACCCCCAAAATGGAAAATTCTGACCGTCTGATGGATGTGTAAAGCCTCAGAGAAAACATATCTGCACCCTTCCTCCTCCCACAACCACGTGCTGCGCATGCGCACTGGTAGATGGAAGACCTCTCTCTCTGTCTCTCTCTCCAATCAGCGCGGCGGCTTGCGCCGATGTTGTGGCTGTGTAGTTATGGGTAGTTAGTAATAGTTAGTGACAGTTAGTGAAAGAATAGTGATAGATGGAGGTGGATAGACATGGACAGGGGTGGATAGTGCTGGATGGTGGTAGTGGATGGCTGCTGGGTCGGCTGTGAACAAAAAATACACAAGAGAATACGAAGAGCTACCGCATTTCCGCCGCATTAATCGTCCTTTAGTCTGCTTTAATTCCGTGTTAGCGCTGCGAAGCAACTGGGGCTGTCAGCGGCGTGCAGATGTGGAGCGATGGAGAGAGGACAGGAGGGGTTAGTATCCGTCCGTGTGGAAACTCTGCCAGAAAATCCAGGGAACCCAAGACAGCAAGCCGGCGCTTGCGTTCAAACCCACGTTACCACCCAGTCTCGGCTAGGAAAGCTATCATCCTGACCACTATATCATGTGAGCTATTAGCAGTGAGTTTATCACAGAAATGTGCATGTTGGCACGCTCTTGATGCAACACTAATATGTAAGCATAGTCACCTGCAATGGTTCAGTGAACATTCTTGGTTTTATTGAATGCTAAGGACCTCAGAACTCGCGGTCTCGTAGCCGGACAGGAGCGTGGTATGTGATTAGCTGGTGCGCCGGTGCACTCGGTGAGGACAATGCCAATTTGTGGGAATGCCATGAGAAACCATGTTGGAAGATGATACTGGAGCAGTAGTGGCACAGATCAATACTAGCAACAGTGGTAATGTAACGACCAAGAATGACGTCATTTCTCACGTCACAACGTCACCCAAGGCAGCATCCGCTCTGCCTTCAGATAAGGAGCATATCTCTAGGGTAACTATGACGTTTTCTAATAAGATATCTAAACAACCATATCATTCACAATGACATTGATCACATCGACATCATCGAGGGCGATGTCAAATGATCCTGATGTCACAAGCGAATTTTAGAAACCGAACTCAGGCGTTTTGCGTTGCAGTCTCGCAGCTTAACCAAAGCATATCTAAACAGGTAGCGCAATCCCCCATAGGCCCCTGTGTCTTCAGAATGACGCCATGATAGAGACTGTCAGCGCGATTCATCCGTTGGGCGGACTGCTGGCATTGTAAATAAATGACGTCAGAGATGACGTCAGCAGTGTGAACAAAAAGTAGTGCATAATTAGCCATGGCACGTTTACATTCGCGCACTTCGTTTGCGGTGTATTCCCTTGTCCTCACCCAGGCAACAACACCAGACGAGAACGCAGAAAAATGTGTCATATCAGGTTTAATTAAATATATCAATTCGAAATATATAAAGTTATCACTGATTTTGACCATCCCAAACAGAACGGCATCGTTGTGCCCACACAAAAATTAGGAGGGTTCACTTAAGGTCCATTTCTCACCTAGAGCTACACGTACACGTAGTGATTAGACGTTTGCATTTATTAAATGAGTGGCCATTATAGGTACCAGGGTGTCGGAGCGAACCGAAAACCGGAACCGAAAACCGAAAAAAACGCTATTTTGGTGCGAACCGGAACGGAATCGAAACCGTATACGTTTTTTTTTGCTCAGGAGGGAAACCGAAAAATATATTTAACGGTTTTCGGTCCAAGAAAAAACTTCGCCGGTTTGGACTACAGATAGGCAAATGAAACAGACGTCGTGTGCTCTGAAGTCATGTCATGGATACCATACGAGGGCTACGGTTACGGTGGAATGTATGTTGGTATACTATGACCCTTAGGCTCCCTTTGTAATGGTTTATCGTTCGCGCACGCACACAGACTTAGAGGTACATGTAACTCTCTAGCAATGTGCCGTAGTGTTCGTTTTAATTTGATCCCCGCAAACTCTCCTCAACTAAACAGCGACCCAAGGGGGCTGCATAACGTGTTCTTTATCGGTAATGTCGCGCAACGCGTCACTTGTTGGAGAGCAGCTAAGTTGAATACATTTACGTATACGCGAGGGCAAGCTCGTGTGAAGTGGCAACTCTTTTGTGGACAGGACACGAAGAAAATAAAGCGGAGCCGTCGAGCGCGTTTGTGAGTGAAGGTGTTCCTCGATTTGCGTCCTACTCGTGCGGTGGTGCTTGCAGGCTAGACAGTAGCAACAGACATTCGGATGGGACGCGATCGCTCCAATCCAGCAAGAAAGTAATTTACGTATGACATCACGACAAGTCCGTTTGTAGCATGTGCTGCAAGAAAGGAGAAAGTCCATTTGAACAGACAGTAACCTACAGGAACCAGGAGCTACCAATTTCACAGCTGTCTATTAATATTAAATACCATGTATGCGGAATAAACGGGTTTACATTTTGTAACATTGATTTTTTTTTTTTTTGTGGGGATGAATATTCCCAGGAGAAGCGGAACCGGTTAAAAACCGGTATGAACCGTTATTTTTTTGCTCCGGAGCAGAACCGGTACCGGATCGTTTATGATGTAACCGGAACGAAAACCGGAACGAAAAACGTTTCGGTTCGACACCCTGACATTGCAACAAAATATAACATCGTTGGTGCACAGCTGATTCCTGCTAACACTCATGCTACCATGGCCGCTCGTCCCATAGCGAATTTTTTTTTATCGCGGGGCTAGCAACAGGGGATGTATTGTATTCATCTGTTCACACGTGTAAATCTTGGTCTACAGCTCTGAGATGTGAACGTCGCTTCCTGTTTAGCCCAAAAAGTGTAAGAACTCCGCATTACAATGCACGGACACACGGCACGGATACAGAGACGCATGGATAAACACGCCCACTGTGACACATGCGCAAGTGTGTGACACATGTGACACGCATGTGACACATGGGAGCAGGACACGGAAATGTAATCGGGTGGTAGATGATTTGATATATGTGCACGTGTGGGGTAACAGAAAGTTTTTCCTACATTGAAATTACGAATAACCTATTACTACACACACAAATCATGCCCACGTTGTAGTTTCTTTTTTTTTTTTTTTTTGTTTACGATTGCACCTCTACTACCAACACCCAGGATCGCTCGTGCCTCATGCTGATAGCTTTGCCGATGGGTCTGATTTGGTATTTTCTCTTGTTTTCGCTACCAGCTTAGATATACCTTCGCTTAACCACAGGGCCAGGTTTTTCGAGAAAACCTAACTGTTTCATAGTTCGGCTCGCTTAGGGCAGATGGCGCCACGATGGCGCCAGAACATTTTCAAAAGAGCCGCCACTAATGTGAAGCAATTTATTTCAACAGATGGCGCCGCCGACACAGCATAGTTCGATATCTGTTCAACATATGGGTATCGGTTTACCAACGGATTCAACAGATGACGCCACTTTCGCGAGATTTGAAAGTCGCCGCCGATATGGGCTTCCAGCTCATCAACCGCTTCTACAGCCGGCGCACATTATTACACTGACTCATTTCACCGGTATCAACACTACCCGTGGCTACCCAAACTTGTTGCAAATGTTAATTTTGCAAAGTTTACAAGCATATCAGCATAGGGAACCGATGATGTCAAGGGGAAGAGTAGGTGTACGGATGGTGCAAATTATTTGTCGAAGCATGAGATATTGTGACAAACTATAGGGGCGATGAAATCTGCTGAGAGAACCACATGGACGCGTTTGTCCGACTGTGAACATCAGAGGCGTTTACCAAGCCATCCTCGAGAACCGGCAAGTAACGGTTCCGGAAATTGCAGCACAGCATAACATTGGGCTGCGTTCACGGGCAACTTTTTCTAGTAACCCGAGCAAACATCTCATGAACAATTTGGAGAACGCGTGCAGGTGTAGCAAGTCGGTGGCTGCACCCACAAGTAACATTACGGCAACCGGAGAATGTGGGTTCAAATCCAACGAATGGTGTTTTTTTCTTTAGCTTCTTTTAAATTCCGTGTTAGCAGCAACTGTGTCCGAAGCAACTGTGGCTATGAGCGGCGTACAGACGTGGACAGGACGAGAGAGGACAGCAGGAAGGAGTGGGGGACAGGGGGGGTTAGTATGCGTCCTGGGACGACTTCAGGGGGAACCGTGCCGGCATTTGTCTGGAAAGTCTTCAGAAAACCCAGGGAAAACCTCAGACAGAACAGCCGGTGACAGGATTTTCCTGAGCTGCTGTTTATTAAATCTTAGCGTGTTTTTTTACGCCAAAATGTCATCATTATCTAAAAAAATGGCTATTGCTATTAAAAAGTTATTTCTCAGCGGTACCTGCAGGAATTGAATCCATTCAAGAACATTCTGGATGAACAGAATGATGTCGGGCGTAACTATGGCGAGCGAAAACATACGAAGGGTGTTCACGTTAACCCAGGGAACACATGGTGGGCTAGTAAACGTCTAAATGACGTCTAAAAAAAGAGATAAGGAATGTCTATAGAATGTCTAGGCAATTAGACCAAATGTCTAGTATCCCTCCACTAGACGTCAAATAACACGTCTAACGTTACGCCACCTAGCCATCTAGCCCTAGACATCCGATGTCTATGTACCTAGCCGTGATTTAGACACTCTTTTGACCTGGATGTCTGGAACAGGGTCAGACACTTAACCATGTATTAGACATGAAGTCTACAGCTAGACCAATTTTATCCCTCCATTCAGGCGACAGGTCTAGGGTTATACATTTCCTGTACCTTACTTTAGCCACCTTTAGACCTACTTTAGACCATGACTAGTCCTGCTACCGTCCTGGCATGCATTCATGCAGAAATATGATATAATTGATAGCAACACGGATCTCAGCATAAACATTTATTCGCAGTAAACCACACACGAAGTCTACGGTACAAAACTCTTGTCTAAAACTGGATTGACTTTGCCGCCAAGCAGGCGTCTTGTGTTTTGACTGAGGAGTGTTGAACTGGCAGCAGGGTGTTGATGGCCACCTCATTCCTTTCTTCCAACGAGTGATTGTTGGTGCTGCAGCACTGCCTCCAATGACTCACTGTGGCTAGAAAATAGAACAAAACATGTCAGAAAGCATTATGTAGCCTGCTAGTTCTAACTAGTTTGTTTAGTGGCTATGCACACTCTTTTACGGGATGCTTGTCTGGCCACATAAGAGCAAAAGCTGTATCAACATTGATCTGAGAGACACAAAGAAAAGAAGCTGCACGTACAAAAATCACAGAACTGTTACAGCTACACAACACAAATTGCAGCAACAGCTGAAAATCTGTTTGCGCGTCACTACCTGATGTGGACGCTAGAACCCTGCACCATCCGCGGATGGAAGCGAATATCAGTAAGATACTTGCGGATTCGGATGAGAATTTATCACTTTCTGTGGTGTGCGGATCGGATGGCTCGAGGTCGGATGCGGATATACCGCATGCTGTAATTTTTCTACTAGCAATTTATTTGTATTGCGCACCGACAGCGAGCGCATGCCCAGGTTCACCTTTAACCATGCACGGCCAAGACGGGAGAGAAGGCATTTTGGCGTCCACACGAGCACCGGTGAGGAAGCGTTCCAGAAGTCTCTCCATATCGCGTTTGTTGAAAGGTTTACCTTTGCTTGTCGCCATGAGTCCTTCCATGAGAGCATGGAGGCATCCGAAATTATACCAACATTCTTCCGGCTGTGTTTACGCGTCCTTCAGAACTTGCGGATCTAAACGGTTGTGTATGCAACGGTGCGGATCAGATAACGTGTACGCGGATGCTAAAAATCTTATCTGCGCAGGGCTCTAGCGGACGCTGCCAGGATCTCGGTGAAATGAGGATGTAACAGCTGTCGCTGTGAAAGTACATCAATGTGACATGCGTTTTCTTGTGACACACGACCTTACCTGGTCGAGCAGGCGACTGCTAAGCACTCCATGATTGGCGCAGCACTTCCATCACTCCATTACGCTAAAAAAACATCTGTGCTGCTCTCATAACTTTGGTGCAAAACTTCTGTACAGGATAAAAATAAACACTGTGTATATTATAAAAGACAATACAAAGCAAGAGCTGTATCACTACGTCAAATATTATAAGTACGTACAAGTAGCATACAAGTTTATTCACATGACATCATCCGCAGGAGACTGCCACTGTCGCTAGCAGGCAGATTTGCTGCCATCGGCCTTATTGTAGATTTCAGTCAAGCTGTTACCCATATTATACTCACCGTATATCTGGTGTTTAAAACTTGTTGATCTGTGATTTGTAGAATCTCTGAGCAATTTCCATATTTTTTGTGTTAATAGTCACCTAAAAGGCATAATGCAGCGAACAAATGCAAGGACTAAACATTGAGGGACCTATAGTATGGCGCTGAGGTGACCTCAGTGAATAAACCTTGTAGGAACTCAAATCTTGCACTACTACCCGGTAGCTGTTTGGGTGAAGTAAGACGGAATGACATAGTCACGCTGTTCTCAATACAATACCAAGGATGTCTCAAAACGACCAAGCACAAAAATACTAGTTTTGTACCGTTTGATGAATATTTTGTCTGCTGCCCACACAGGTTGTGCAGTTCCTTAGCAAGCTTCTGGCAGTCATTTCTTCTACATCGCACTTCCCTGCTGACTTTCACAGCATCTGAAAAAAAGTTTGATTTCGTTAACCACAAGACAACCATGTAAATGGAAAGCAGTTAGAGTCTTCCACCAACTATATTTGCAATACTTTGTTGACAAAAAATTTAAAGAGGCTCCCTCCAGAGTAAGATTAGGGGGTACATCGAACACCAGGAAGATTGGAGGACAACACAGTCACACGTCAGTGACAACTGCTTCCCCTCACCTCACAGGGAACTGTTAAGCTTATGTGCAAATAGCTGTTTCGTAGGGTAGGTTACCACTATTTTCATATCCACCGATGCAAGATAGTCCAAGCACCTATAAAAAGAAAAACCCAGTTGCTATGAAACCATGATATGCAAACAAAAGTACTTGCGCAAAATTTTTAGTGTGTAGTTTCACTACCAGCAAAAAATGCAACAACCGAAGTCGGGCTGACATGACAATGAACTAACCAGCATTTATGTTCCGGCATGTCCGCCCTGCAAACCGTAACTGTCGACTTTCGTTTACTCAAGACTTCAACAGTCATCGAAAACTCGTTAATCTCGATGGTTAATTAGTGATACCGTATTTATTTTAGCACCAAGACGAACCAAGGCACTTAATGAAACTTTGTACTGCCGAACATACAACGTTAATCACTACTTTGAATGCAAGTGCAGTCAGGTCAACCCACACTTCCAATATGCTTCAATCGGTGATACGAAGCCGAAATAAAGGAAACGATATTCCGATATTATGCCACGCATCTCTACTACATGCGGTTTGGTGCACAGAAACAGGCACATACTTTAATGAAGAGTGAACTCACCCCTTAAACTTGAAAGCCAGAGAACAAAGAAACGTTGTCCACCACAGTACTCTGGCGCTGCGCTTAACAGCTTTTATCATTGGACAGTACGGCGTACGTTCTCGCTATGCTCAAAAATTGCAAGACAAAACGCGCGGGAGATTAGAACTTCGAAAGATTTTCGTATAACAACCAGTGGAATGCAGCATGCAGCCGCGAAGACCCCAACTGCTACCCGTTGCGCGTCCGGAAAGTTTGAAGTTTCAACCGTTGAAACTGAACTGGTTCGAACTGGTTGGATGGATGGATGATGGATGGTGATTGGGTAGACGGGCAGACGTCATTGTCATTGCTTTAGCTCGTGCTTATTGAGTACTTATTTTTTGTAATATCTTTAATTTCCGTGGCCGTTCATTATAATTGGGTGGTGGAGGTTAAATGTTAAATAACACATATGCCAATCCAGCGGAAGTGACACCAACATCATCATCATTATGCAATTGCCACCGTTGTTGCAGCGACGAGTGTCGTATTTTGTGATGTGTGTGTTGAAAATCGCTGTTCTTTTTGCAAACATTTTATGAGTGCCTTTGCTACTGAGCTACAGGTGTGCCTAATATGTAGCGCATTGCCTGTTCAGCGGTTTCAAAAAGATACCATGGGCAGTTTCAAGATTTTTTGAAGGGTCCTGAAATCCCTGAGTCACGTCAGATTCCATTTTACTGCTGCAGCTGTGTAGCTTGTGGGAAGATGTTATGTGCAGTAAACAAACATCTGCTATCTGCTGCCTACGTGCAAAGTGCTTCTGTGTTTGTGGAGCTATGGTTTATAGTGCTGCGCTGCACGATTCGTCAGAGTCGTCGTCTTTTTTATTGACGTTTCAGTGATTCAATAATTTAGTTGCTGATTTCTTTAAGTTGGTGTAGCAGTTGGTGCTAAGGTGTTGGTGCAGGGGAGTTACTAACGTACAAAATTTACATTTACCAGCAACGGTAACGCCATCAGGAACGATAGTTCAAGAAACATTGCTCCGAACAAATGCGGGCTTTCGTTAAGAAAGATATATATTCAGTAAAATAAAATATTACTTCACAGCACTTAGATTCTGGTAATGTCTTCTAGTTGTGGATGCTGTCAGTGTATATGCATGTCAGTGAGCCAAAAACACTCGGATCATCATATGTATGGACATTATTTAAATTATCTACGTACCTCAGTCAGACTGCCTTCATCTGACTGATCTTTTGTTACAATATATGGGCATACAACTCACATAGCATGAAAGACTACATACTATCCATTTGGTCATAATATAATTGGACAAAGTTAATGTGGTCCATTCCTTTAATAGTTTCTGAAGGTTGTTGCAGAGTCCAGTTTTATTACCTCAGTATGATCATTTGCAAACAGATTGTACTTGCTGCTCCACACACGTGTGATGGAAAGTAAGAGAATAAGGAATTTCCTTCATGTATGAGGATCATCCAACAAAAGTTCCTCTGCTGTGATCAAAATAATAAACCTATAGCACAACATTGAAAAAATTTATGTACAGATTAGAGCTCAACGTTACTCCCTAACACAGTCACCTTATTTAGCTGTACATTTTTGAAACTGTGAGGCATTCATTTTGCATTTCACCTGATCAATTTGTGTTTCATGATCACTTGCGAATTGGTGACTGCCGAGGGGTGCTTTGAGAGGAAGATGGAACAGCAAATTGGGCAAATTTTCATTGAAGTAGGAATCGTCACCTTGAGCACGAGGAGAACGGAAGTATACAGGAAGCCCACGAAAAGGAAACTCACGTTTGTGTCTCCTGTATACTTCATTCTCCTCATGCTCAAGGTGATGCTTCCTATTTCAACGTTGTACCAGCTCGCTTGTGTACTTTTTCTCTCTTTGGCAAATTTCCAGATGAATTTCTGGAACAAATCCTGAGTCTTTCAAGACGAGTGCAGACAGCGTTGACGTGGTTGTACTACACCCTTCCAAGTCCTGTGCGTTTTTGTTTCATTGTAGTTTGACGCTTTCCCAGGATCTCGCAGTACATCTGCATTTACTGTCATTGTGCATGTGAGATAATCTACAAGTTGCACACAATGATAGTCCTAAAACATTGTCGGCATAGCCTTTCCAGACGAAAACGCGAGCTTGACCTCCTTCAGAATGCTTTCACCGGGCACCCACCATGACTTCCTATGGTATTTTGTCTCAGCACTTGCATAATGCATCCAGGTTTCATTAATAAAAATTGTTCCAAGAAATTCATCTTGACCGTCTTGATACCATTGAAGGAAAATGCAAGCTGCATTTATTCGTTGCTCTTTACAAATGTTACCGAGCAAATGTGGCCCCCATCTCGCATAACTTTTGTTGACCATGCTGAAAGAAATTTGTTCTCATTAGTATCAGAGTGCAGTACTAGTGACCCGCCAGTCTCCGTTAACAATTCTCGGAATTTCAGAAAAGAAACGTCGTTTCGTGGTGTTATAGCTGATCTCCCACTGTACTGTTCATTGTGCAGATTTTCACGACCCTGTATAGAGGACACACCATTTCAATGCCTGTAAAGTGTTTTGTATAAACAGGTGTTAACTGTCAGTGGATATTCTCTAAAGTACTCTTTCACTCTTTTATTCTTTAACGAAAAGTAGGATAACTCTTCCGTACTAGGATAGTCAGACGTACTCGGAAATATTACATCCATGCTTGAATGCCTGACACATTAGGTG
Source organism: Ornithodoros turicata (assembly GCF_037126465.1). Taxonomy (NCBI): domain Eukaryota; kingdom Metazoa; phylum Arthropoda; class Arachnida; order Ixodida; family Argasidae; genus Ornithodoros; species Ornithodoros turicata. The sequence continues at coordinate 28,519,696 of NC_088204.1, read as the reverse complement.
AACGGCACTCCATTAACCAACATCTGCAGTGCCGGGATGTCACACCCAACTACTACACCATTCAGTTTGTCCTAGTGGTGTTTCCTTTAAATAACAAATATCGGGAAACTTATTTTTGGATGGCCCTCCTAATTCCAGTTCTCTTTCTGCATTTGGCTACATTTTTTGGATTTCTTGTGACGACTCTTGTGGACAGATACCAGCATGGAAGACTTAATAACAATTGGGGTTTACATTGCGAGACAACTGAGATCATGAGCGACGCCACAGCAGTTGGTCTGTGGATTGCCCACCTGAGTGTCCTTAAATGTGCAATGAAAGCTCACCACATAACACACCGTATTTAATGTTCCTTGTGGAAGATGGCATGTCTAAGCAACCTGTATCCTGGCACTAAGTTGCTGCTGTTTTTGGCCGGGTTCGAACCAGCGATTTCGGGATCAGAAGGCGAACAGACTCACTCACCAGGGCCGGTTCACGGACAACTTGAACACCACAATTATGTTAACTCTGCCATCAAGTAATTCAGTTTCCTGCATATGTTTTGTAACAATTGAACTTCAGTTTTGTAAGCCTGAAAGCTAAGCTTAGAACCACCTCTTATAATATAGTGACTGTATTTGATGTGTGAATGTGTTCACACCTCTTAAAAAGCTAATAAAACAAAAATCTTAAATGATTTCTAATATGTGGTACATACAAGGCCAGCTACAAGACGTCTACAATTAGACGTCAATTACTAAATGTCTACAAGATGTCTAGTAAATCACTAATTTTAGACGTCTAAATAATGGTAAGACTTTTAGACGTCTAGTCAACGTCTAGTTTGGGCACTATCCCTAAAGTCTAGGGCTAGAACAGGTCTGGACGTCTAGTTGACTACCATGTGTTCCCTGGGAAACCTTGACTTCTGTCTCCTGAGTGCACAAATGTCTCGCGCTACTTCTTTTCGTCATTTTCACACGGGACACGAACCCGCGTTCACCACGTGGTGGTCCAAAGTTTCTGAAAAACAGAAGACACGTGCAGGACAAGGTAGCCGACAACGAGGTTCGCGCGCACATCGAACAGCGAATTGTCATGAAATTTCTCGTGAATGCAGGAGTGAAGTCATCTGAAATTCATAGAAGACTTCAGGATCAATATGGCCACGATACAGTTAGCCGCAGCCAAGCGTTTGAGTGGTGCAAACGGTTTCGAGACGGCCGTACATCAGAGCAGGACTATCCGACCGGCAGAGAAGACTGGAAAGCTCCCAAGAGGTAAGGTACACCGTTCCGACACTGAAGGACAGCCGTTCCTTGATCGGATCATCACGTGCGATGAAACGGGGGTGCGCCATTCACTCCTGAGTCTAAACGCGCATCAAAACAGTCGAAGCATCCGGGCTCGCCAGCTCCCAAGAAGTTCCGAAGCAGCTCGTCTCCGGGTAAGATCATGGCCACGTTTTGCTGGGACAAGGCTGGCGTTGTTCATCTTGATTTTCTGCCCAGAGGTACCACCATCAATAGTGCATATTACTGCCAGGTTCTCAGGGATGTGCATAATGCGCTGAAGCAAAAGCGGCCGGACCTCATCACCAAAGGGGCCCTCCTCCTACAGGACATTGCACGCCCGCATACCGCGCATCTCACGACACGCACCTTACAGGAACTTGGCTGGGAGTTGCTGCCACATCCCCCTTACAGTCCAGACGTCGTCCCCAGCGATTTCCATCTCTTCGAGCCTTGGGGGGCGTCACTTCAGCTGCGACGACGAGGTCAAGAATACAGTCCGATCATGGCTGCTATGCGCCGATAAGGATTTCTACGCTGCTGGCATCCAAGCCCTCGTGAAACGCTGGGGCAAGTGCATTAGTGCAGCTGGAGATTACGTTGAAAAATAAAACTAATTTCTCGCCTGTAAGTTCATTTTAATTTTGCGAAAAATGAAAAGTCCAGGTTTCACGTGAATACCCCTCGTACATTCACTCTATAGGAAAACTACCCCACCCAGTGCGAAACTCGTTCCTTTCGTCATCGAGAAAAAATACAGCAACCACAAAATCACCAAAGCAGCACGGTTCATTAGCTTACAATCCTGAATCCGGCTTTCTGTCGTCTTCACACCACAAGCCAAACCGTGAAAAAGCCCCCAACCCTTAATGAGCTGTCGTAAAAATAATTATCTGCTCCACCTACGAACGCCTTGTATGTACTTCAGCATAGTCGGCATGTACTTGTATGTATGGGTCACCACCAGGGAAACACAACTGTCGCTACAGAATGGCAAATAACAATACTGAAGTCAGATTTCCCCACAACTCTTACGCACACACGACGCGCTGGATTCCGGACATTATTGCTGTTGTGTTGATTTCGGTAAAAGCTGGCCCAGGCAAAAGTCTGGAGTGGGACCATTTCAAGGTAGATTATTCATATTGGAGTTCAGGTCCCTCTTTGAATGTGGGACCATTTAGTGAATGGGGCCAGCTCAATGTGGAACTAGTTTTATTATGGTTGTCTCGCGACGTAAACCCCCTATTGTTATTATTATCATGATGGCCCCAGTGGAAGTGGCACCAGTGGAATTGGTCAGGCGGTCCCCTCTGCTAAGTGGTCCCGGATAACGCCACTTAGTAGCTGGGACCACTGAATGCATGGCCAAAAATAATGCGTAAAAATACACATATTATTCAAAGAAATATTGTTTATTCTGCTAAAAGCATACACTGAGCAGAAAGAAATAATCAATGCATCTCATGCGTATTACCTGTAATAACTCACTGCGTCTAGACAAGGCACATTACTGTGTTGATTGTGCGATGCACTCAAGGACCACTGGAAGCATGGCGTTTTGTTGACTGCCTCACATCTTTTGTTTTCTCCGAGAAGATGACAACCCTGTCCTCCACGCATGTCGCGAAATGTATCCCCTTATTATCCCCCATCATATGTTCCGAATGTTTATAAACTCTTCTTATTCTGTTTCACAAGTTCCTCCTAATTTCCTGAAATGAAGCATCTAATTCGCAATAATCAAAGCATCACGGTAAGGACTCAAACCTTCTAACACCAGAACAAGCACTGTGTGCAGTCCGTTTGGCGTGTCTTCGTCCGGTTCTTCCCTGTACGCTGTGTACGTCTTCTTAAAGGAGCATGGAAAGGAAACTTGAATGGCTGAAAACCGTTTTTAATTTGTCAAGCAGTGTGTAAAAATCATTCTCGTAAAATATTTCGGCTGAACAATATTTTGTTACAGCGCAATCCGATTTATAAAATCGCTTCCGTGGCGGGAGGCTCGCGCGCTCCAGCCACAAACCACCCCCCGTTGACTGTGACGTCAAACGTTAAACGTCCTCTCAGTCGCTACGGAAAATTCGTCTGCTTCGGCCACGGCATGCTCCTTGTTGAGAGCGGTTCATTATGTTCTGTTGGTTTGAGGCATAAAACAGAGGTGCAAACGAACAATAAAACATTACGCTCATAATGGTAACGCGATCGTGTGTCTTATAGACATTGTTTTTGTTTATTATACACGTCTCCAACTAACGAAAAGTGCCAGCGTCTCACATGAGGCAATAAGCAGGGTGGTGGTTCGTGCTGTTCGCGAAGCGATGCAACATGACGCGACTCACCTCGTATTCGTTGCTGGAAAACAAGACCAACAAAGTGCGTTCTTTCTGTTTTCAACTTATTGAACTAGTTCAACGATCACAACTTTCACTCGCACTGCACCTGCACGTCCCCATTCCCTTTTTGGAGGAGTGCTGACCTCAATCCACACGCGAGTTCCCGATTTCGTTGCACTGCGTGTCTTCACCGTGCAACCGAAAAGAATCGACTGGCGGCAGACTGATCAGACGACCAATGTTTCCGACGCCATGTTCTGTAAAAAAAAGAAAAGAAAGGTAGCCGTTTCTGATGCGCATCCGTCTCTCGGCAGAACAACGAGCGCGAAAGGAGCCCGCCGTCACCTTGACAATTGTCGGAGTCTGATCGCAGCCGAGGTCACTTGCGAGCCCTAGGAGTGGACGCAACGTAGAACGTCACATCGTGACGAAGGGGCCCGTCATTTCTCACGTGTCTTCCACGGGAGTAGGAGAGAGCTCTCCGCACTCGTGAGAATCAATCGTGCTGCGTGCGATATTTTTCTGCTACGCTCATATTTCTTGCGTGAAAACGTTATTTAGTGATCGGACATTCCATCACGATCAAAAACTAATTTTCTTTTCTCGGTCTTAGACTGCTCCTTTAACGTCAAAACTCCTCCGGGATATTGACAATGTGTTTCACAGGAACCAATGTTATCGCATTGTCTTAGAAAGCGCTCTAAAAATCACGTAAATGCTACACACGGGATGCGACGCGTTCAAATTCCGACTGGCACTCTCGCCCTTTCGGCGTTTGAATTTGAATTTGAATTGAAAGCCGCCCGCAGTACCGTGCCCAGTTAGAAAACTGTTTAAATGAATCCACTTGTAAGTGGATTATGATACCAGAAATGATACTTTCAGCTAGAAATGACTTCCATTTCCAAATCTATAAATACATGAATGCACTTGCAAGGAGATCCACTGAAAAGTGGAAGCAGATTTCTAGGTCCAGAATCAACTTGCAAGTAGATGACGGAACCAGAAATCGAATTCCATTCTAAAGAGGGCTCAGGTGGCAGCCATAAATGGACCAGGCCTCAACATCATTCAAATTATTTCTGAACAGGAATGTATTCTGAAGCCTGTATGAATGAATCTGAAGATGTATAAAGAAGGTAGCTAAGACAATCAATTCCCACCCCTCTGCTTCATTAATTTATCACGCACATTCACTCCACGCCGTATGTAACAGGTGTGATAACAGATACATGGTACATATATTCAGTTTTCATGCGGTAAAGTGACAGCACTGAAAAAATAATGTGATATTCCACAATTTGATGCAAACTTCGGTGATACATCCAGGTGCGAAATTACAAAGGTCATTATCAGTCGCTCTTTCTCATTTTTCCAACAATGTAAATCCGCACAGTAGATGGTGTGTCGAACTGTGTCGATGGTGTCACCATGTACTATGCACACCACAGTTCGAGGTAACTCTTTACTGTAACTATAAGTTCCTTTTTTTGGTAACTTGGAACTAACTCGGTATTTTTGCGCTGTGGCAACTTTCTGAGGAACTTGTTTCTTTTTCAGGTAACTTTATCAATGTAACTTAAGCTAAGTCCCAAGTTATTTTTAATTCCCTTTTCACTCACGTCCACATATTGTCTTCCTTTCTCTCCGGTTCTTTCATGGCATTTTTTGCCGTAAAACGTGATATTCAATCAATGACAGTATTCTATTCAGGAAGTAAGAACCGCTGCCATTGAACTGAAGCTGAACCATTGTGCGGCCACAGGGAGTAAGATGCAAAGCGTTCGAATAGACCACTGCTAGAGAAACTTCATCATGACGTTGGTAGACAGACTAAATCCGAAACAAACGAAGGAGAGGGCTGGGTTCCACGAACGGGCACATGTTCGCTGCCTCCCATTGAAAGAAAAGTAGGACCGAAGGTCGCGTCCCTTTCAGGGGCCGTCGTAATTCCCTCAAGACCGTGGCTTTCGGGCGCGACCTTGTTCACCTCTAGCTTCGAGCGTAGTTCAATTCTACAAAATTTGTGGCGTCCTCCAACACTATGGCGTCATTCGCTTACAAACAGGGAGGGGCCATATCGTTGGACTTAAACGAAAACGATCTAAGCGTGTTGCACTCCTCCGCAGGCAAATAAATGTGTAACTCAACTGCTCACGCGCGCTGCACCTGTGTAGTGCTATTTTGTGTCCGAAGTAACTTGGAAGTAACTCGTTCTTTTTTTAGTAACTCCGTAACTGCGACTTACACTTCAGGCTGAAGAACTTTATTTTTATTCATTTATTTTCAGTACCCTCAGGGCCACAAGGACACAAAAGAGGGGCTTCAATACATCAATACAAACGCATACAAGCAGTGACAAAAAGGCGCACTGGGCGCTCAAAGAATGCGGAATGAACAGACTGTAAGCATATAAGTGTACATGAAAAAAAAATTATTAAATATTACAAAAGAGCCACAGTCTCAAGCCTCAAAATAAATAAAGAAGCAACAATTAACGTATAATATAAAGACATAGTACATAGAAACCGGCAAACAGGAGAGCATGGATGCGAAAATGGGTTATGTAGAAAACAACTCTGTAATGGAATCCCTAGAAAAGGGCAAGTCCTGTATGGTAACAATGTTACTCGGTAACCTGTTCCAGTCACGTGCGGTGCGAATGAAAAAGGAGTCGGAGAAAGAACTAGTATTTGCGTGATGGATTTTAACTTTTCGAAAGTGATCCAAGCGGTGGGAGGTACACGTGGGCGATGATATGTAAGAGGAGAGGATGAGATCGTCATGATAGAATATTTTATGAAAAAGTGATAAGCGAGCAACTTTACGACGACAGGCTAGTAGGGGTAGCTGTAGATGGCTGTTTCATAAGAGAAACACTTGCTGTGCGGTTGTAGTTTCCCATGATAAGATGTGCTGCGTGATTTTGAATGGATTCTAGCATCTTAGTAAGGTTATTGCTTCCGGGGTCCCAAACCGAAGCAGCGTACTCGAGCTTGGGACGCACGAGGGATCTGTACAGGTGCAGTTTAACGTTTGAGGGAACCATATAGAAAGTGCGACGAATGAAACCCAATGAGGAGTTGGCAGAACTGCACATGAGGGAAACGTGGGATTTCTAAGAAAGGTCAGCCTCTATTTGAACCCCAAGTTATTTGTATGAAGTTACGGACTCCAAGGTGGAGTTGCCAATTGTATAAACGGGAATATAGGTGGCGTTACGGCTGCAGGAGATCCTTAAATGCTTGCATTTGTTAATGTTGAGTTCCATGGACCATGTCGAACACCAGTTATGAAGCGAGGCGAGATCAGACTGAAGAGAGTTAGTATCTGAGCTAGAATGAATCGCTTGATATATGACACAATCGTCAGCGTAGAGTGGAATGGAGGAAGAGATGCAGTCGGGGAGGTCGTTGATGTAAATGAGAAAAAGTAAGGGGCCTAGGACAGAACCTTGGGGTATGCCGGAATATACTTGGGACTGTGCGGAGTTAGTTTTGTTAGCAGTGACAAATTGTAAGCGGCCTATCAGGAACGAATGAATCCATGAGATAACTTTAGGATCGATATTAAGTCCAGCTAATTTGAGAAGTAAAAGTCTGTGCGATACCTTGTCGAACGCTTTACTAAAATCCAGGAATAAACAGTCACCCTCAAGACCTCTGTCTGCAAAAGAGTGGATATCATGAATGAAAGATACTAGTTGGGACTCACATGAGAACTGTTTACGGAAGCCATGTTGATAGGAGTTGAAGAATGAGATAGATTCAAGGTGGTTGACTAAGTGAGTATAGATGATATGCTCTAAGATTTTAGATGGCACGCTAGTGAGAGATATGGGTCGGAGGTTAGTAGCTAGATTCTTACTCCCGGACTCGTGCACCGGCACGACTTTTCCAATTTTCCAGGCGTCAGGCAAATGCCCAGTCTCCAAGGATTGTTCAAAGATTTTGCTGAGAATCAAAGATGAGTACAGCTTGGTGTTTTTCAAAAACTTGGCATTTATATTGTCAACCCCAGCGCTAGAAGATAGGCTTAATCTGCCTATGACCTTGGCAATTCCAGCCGGACTGAATGTTACGGGGAGCTAGAACAGAAGGGACGGAATTGGTAGTAGAAAAAGTACTACAGAAGATGGGGGGGGGGGATTGTTAAACACGTCAGCAATGTCGGAATCAGGGACAGCCGTACCGTTATTATCCGTTAAAGATAAGGAGGAGGGCACCTGTTTGTTGACAACGTACCAGAATTGTTTGGGATTGTTTGTTAATAACTGCGGTAGAGTTGAAGAAAAGAAGGTAAGCTTTGCGTCCTTGATGGCAGTTTTGTATTGCCTAGCAGCTATCTTGTAGTCTCTAGCTAGCGAGTCTCTTCGTCAGCTGGACTCTCGCCCATTCTCCCTATCGAAATTGCTTGGTCCCTGGCCTAATCCAGCCCAGCAACGCTCTGCGCTCAAAGCTCTTCTGACATTTCTGGACACCATCGGACTTCGATCGTTATTGTGAAGGAGCTCGTTATTTTATTCCCCACATTCCCACTAGCAATGGGGTAGAGTATTGCCTCTGGCGATGAACCTCCCCGCTCTCCAAAGCCAAAAATAAAGTTGTTGTTGTTGTAGCGCAACCAGTTGGGTTGGGTTCGGGAATGCCGTAAAGTTTTGAAAAGCCTCCTTTTTCGATTTCTTAGTCGCCTGATGGTGCGATTGAACCATGGAGAATCAGGCATGGCTACAATTGTGGTGAGAGGGATGAATTGATCAACAAGGTCGTCAGCCTTATTTGTAAATGAGGTCCAGTTCTCTTGAAGCAGGCGATCGCGGAACTCATCGATGAAATTGTCTAAAAACCTGCCTAGTTCGAGATTGATGATGTCGAAATGAGCCCTCTTGTAATTCCGGATGATTTTGTTATGCCTCACTCGGTAAACACATGGCAGGTTGATGAAAAAAGGCATAACAACATGGTCGCTTAAGGCAGGCAGGTACAAAATATCAGACACCAAAGCGGGGTGGGATGTGAGGACAAGGTCAAGAATATTTGCACTATCTCCAACTATCCGAGTTGGTGCAGTAACTAAGTCGTGACATATATCAATTAAATCAGCAGCGTCACCAGAGCTAACACATACGTGAGGCGAAGGCGAGCTCCAAACTATAGCTGGAAAGTTGAAGTCGCCCAGCACGAACAATGGTGTATTAGGAAAACGTACGTTTATAAGGTTTAATGCGTCATACAGCTCGTTAACGAAAAACCAATTAGAGAGTTTTAGAAGATCGTTGATAACGTGGCTTGCGTCGAACCGTATCAACCGGAACCAATCAGTGGATAAGATTCTGAGTCACGCACCACTGCGATTGGTTCCGATAGGCACGATAACTTTATCAACGGTATACTAAAACTCACTATTATCTGAAGGAGGACGATAACAAATGCCAAGAATTACGGGCTTGTGTAAGCAATCAGCAGTTATCCACAGGGTTTCAAGATTGCAATCTATATGTATGGGAGAGGAGGCAAGACTATTTGACACTGCAATCAATCCGCCAGCACCAGATCTGCTCGGTCTATCAGCACGGTATATAGTGTAGTGTTTACAACAGGAAAAGAGTTCAGAGTTACATCCCAAGCAGCACAATGTACAGAAAGTCGAGTGCAATAGGGGTGAACGGGTATGTGGAAGGCCTTGAACAGACTCGTGAAACTAAAGAACACTGATAAGATACATGCCGCTCACCCCTATTGCACTCGACTTTCAGTGCATTGTGCTGATTGGGATATTTTAGCTGACAGCCAGGTTTCAGTAAGAAAGATAATGTCCGCATCGCATGAGTCGATGACGGAGCAAAGGTCATCTCGTTTATTGATTAAACTACGGATGTTGGTATACAGTAGAGATATTCTGGGGGTGGTTGAGCGACTTCTAGTGGCCGTGTGATGGTGATGGTTATTGGGAACGATTTCCGTCACGTCTAGGACGCAGGCATATGGGAGATCCAACATTTTGGGGATCACGGGAAAGCTCGACAACAGCATTGTTGTTGGATGAAGACGAGGAGCCGTCGACGTTTGGGATAGACCTTGCACGTTCAACTATGTTATCTTATCTCGTGACGAGGAAGCCACTGCAACGATTGGAATATCCCCAGTTCTTTTGGAAACGCATTGTACAGAACAGCTGGGAGGATCGTACATGTAACAATGGTCACCAATCCAGAGCTTGTTGAAACGGAGTTGAAACTGAGTGTTCTGCGCAAGTCCATATTCGAACAAATTTTTTCCTAGCTAGTCTAGTAGCCGGGCAGAACTCCTCCTGAATGGAATATTTAGCTTCGACTTTTGATGCAAAATGGCTTCTCGGAGTTTAAAGGAAGAAAACTTTGCGATAATGGGGCGCAGTCCGTTCTGCCCTTAAGTCCCTATGCGGTGAACACGTTCGAAGGCATTGCTGGGTACAGGGATATGTAGTTGACAGATATGGAAGGCTACAACTTTAGATTCAGATTCAGTCCAGGATGCGGCAGGGGAGTCGGCGATACCACGAAATATCAGATTATCTCTTCGAGATCTATTTTCAATGTCGTCAAGACGGCTACGAAGGTCGTGGTTCGCTGCCTTGAGAGCATCCAGTTCTTGATGCATCAATTCGACAGCGGGTTTCATTGTCTCAACAGAAGAAAGGCGCGAGCTTAGATCAGACAATTGATACGAGATTTCATGCTGCCCGGTTTGAAGAGTTTGAATGGCGCCGAGAATGCCTTCCTGTTGTCGGCTGACAGAGTTCGTCTGGGTTTTGAGCTCCTTTAACACTGCAACCATATCGGACAATTGCTTAGCCAGGGTGTCGTCGGGGGGACCCGGAATAAGTTCCACGTCGCCACTTAGCGCGAGTACCATGCCAACAGCACTGAAGCATTCAGATATGCTAAAGTGCATAACATGTGGGCATGGGAAGACTAACAAGTAGCGGCTACTGGATTTCTTAGCATACAGAGAGGGCAGTGTACCAGCCTGTTGGGATAATAGGATAGAAGAATGAGGCAGCATCGTTGACACAAAGTTCCCATGCCCACTGAAGCAGCGTTCACCAAACCAGTTGCTTAAATTGTCCGGGTGGCGGATAGGTGGTGGGACAGTCAAAGTCGATGAAGACGAGAGGCGAACAGGTCTTGTAGCACTGACACGAGGACTAAAGTTTTGCGGGAAGGTCCAGTGATTCCGTACGTCTGATAATGCGGTTAGGTTAACTGCACACGAGGCATCAACCGGGCGTGGGAGTGCAAACAGCTGTAGGGATAAGAAGATAGCAGCATGAGGCCACATCGTTGACACAAAGTTCCAATGCCCACTCATTCTACTCATCAACTTCATTACTAACTTAGTTACATTTTTCACACGGTAACTTAACTCGTAACGAGTTCTTTTCGACAGGTAACTTCCCGATCTGTGGTGCACACCGTGGTTCACATTTAGGATTTGAGGATGACTATTCACAACCGATCTGCATGATACATCGCCGGTTACCCTTAGTCACAATAAGTCGTAATGGAGCTGCAGGTGCTTAAGTTCAGGAACAAGATGCATATCAGAGCACCTCGCTACACAAATGTAAATATGTTCACATTTTTATGCGGTCTGACAGGGTGAAAAACAGGAGGAAACACCTAATTTACAAGGCTGTGTCTTAGACGCAGACTTGTGCGTAACGCGTTACTAGTAATTTCGTTACTTGTAATCAATTACTTTTTTAGTATTTTTTTTGAATAATCAGTTACCTTTCCGAGTAATCGGTTACTCAGTGATTATAATGACTTTTCCAGTAGAGATTAACTTATCTTTCAGATGTTCTGCCCCAAGTCAAGCCCCTCGTCATCGTAATAACGTACTGGAATTTGAGGGTACTCTCCCTAATCCCTTCCTGCGCCAGCGTGGTACTTGAAGCATTGGAGGTTTAGTGAGTAATGGGGAAGTTCCACGCCAATGTTCTCTACAATCAGATCAACGTGCACTTAGTCACTAGATCTTAGTGCACTAAGATCTACCTGTCTTAGGCGTTTTTTGTTTGTCGTGCTATTTCAGTTGTTCCGCTGTTAAACGTTTTTTCTTTTCTTTTCTGGGGCACACAAAGACGGGTATAATTTACCTGAAGGCAGAGTAACCACCGAAGTAACGCGTTACTTTTCAAATACTTTTCTACTCTTCTGCTTCGTTACTCAATTACATTTGGAGTCGAGTAATTGATAACGGTAATCGATTACTTTTTGCGTAGAAGTAACGGTAACGGTAATCAATTACTTTTTCCGAGTAAGGGGCACATGTCTTAGACGCCAACAGAAACTTTCAACTTCCAACAGATTGTGAGTTGATGCCGATGGCGCTTGGTCGCGTTTGACGATGAGAACACTATAGCTGGGTGATTCCACGTGAGATCAGGCAGATTGGTCCCAACGAACCCCCCCTCCCATTTTTTTATAAGCAATAAGTAGAAGCCTAGCTTATGAAAACCATTCCAGGACAAAAATAAATTGAAAATTATTTTGGGAGTTTGCGTAAAAAATAATTACGTGAAACGGCAATTTTGCGCAGTGGTATTTTCGTCAACTTTTGGACGTTGTATCTCTGGGGCCATGAGGCGCAGGGGGAAAATATTTTTGTCACAGAATATATAGATTGTCGTTAGTTGGCCGCGTACTTTCTACGGTCGCAGCTGTGGCAGATAATTTCCTAAACATTCTCAAGCGTGGTACAGAATGATGCATTTAACGCTGTTGATTAGCTGAAAACGGGAGGCGCACGCCTTTTTTTGGGACACTTATGTAGTTAAGTATGCCGAAAGGCTTATAGTCCCGTTTTCAACAAATGAACAGTGATAAAGGCATTAATCTGTACAATGGCTGGCCGTCGGCCTGCTGTACGGTGAAGCTCTATTTTTAGAGTGCAGGTGGTCTCATGGTCACGATGGCGCTTTCCTTTTCCTTAGACGCTTTCGGACTAATGTCGGTAGAGTTCCTTTAGAAGTCGGTCCAGGATGCACATTCCCCCATGGCGCCAGTCGTGACGTTGCCCTCGTTGTCAAGACATTGCCTATTTGCATAAAAGCTGAGTGTGTTGTCTCAATCCCAATCACAATAATCTAGGTAGTGCATTCAGTTCGCGCCCACGACCACACAGGGGAACAAACAATGCGTCCGATTGAGCGTGAGACAGCTACTTAATTTTCATGCAAAAGGTAGTCAGAATGTGGCTGTATATATACTTCAGAGATGGGCGAAACATGCAGCTGACACTGACACCTCATGCACGCGGAAGGCACGCTCACACGCTAGGGGTCACGTGAAAAGAAAAAAAAAACATTTTATTTCAGAATAGACACACTGCGAGCTAATCGGCGTGCACGGAGTTCAAGACCCTCCTGGTGAATGAATCCGTAGAAACCCTCCTAAGATGGCAGCCTTGCTCGAAATGCATCTCGAAATACAGGGATGTCCTGAAGAAAGGAATAGTAACTGAATAGAACTGTCAAGCCTAATGGCTTTTTATCCCGACTTCTATCCGCAAAGAAAAAATAAACTGAAACTGAAGAATGAGCAAAAGAGTTTCATTGGTGTTGGCGTTGGCGACTCGGTATTTTTTCACGCGCTATTCTGAAACTTACTAATAAGGGTTCTGCAGGCCTTAAGCATAAGTGGCCAGTTTATATCACTACACATTAAAAAAGAGATAGCTGAAGACAAACGAAATGCAGAACATAATCAGAAGAAACGGCGCAGTGAAGTAAGAAGAAAAATAGGCCGCAAAGACTCCATTCTCGGGAGCTACTCAAAAACGTTTGAATTTTTCTCTATCACTGCAACTTGTCATTTCGCCTGGCAAAGAATTATAGCGCACAGATTTGAATGTTAACTGGTGAGGGACGCTTATTATGCAGAATAATGCAGGTCGCGCACGTGGTGCAACCGCGCATATGATTGTCTGCTTGGCAACAATTCCCCATGCATGAAGTTCGGTATTTCCTAATGCTTTCGGGAAAGCAAAGTGGTTTCCGAAAGTGTGCTTGCGTTCATCAGCAGGGCAGAGACACAGAGACAACGCGACACACTTGGCTCACGTTTATCATCCAGTCTTCCTGTGTTTACGCGATTTCATTGCGTTGATCGTTCTGAAAAGAAAACACACTCCAAAGAACTCACCGATACGTCCGTGCTTCACCGGAGGGTGCCCACACGACCACCCTGTCGGGCACACGGATGCGAACGGTACGATCTCATATATTACAGGCACTCGCATTGATCACACCCACAGATTCCTCGACGTGTTCCAGTAACATCAACGCCTGAGTCGCCCGAGTATTCTCGAAAGCGATTTAAATAAGCCATTGTTAGGAGATGGAACAGGACGCGAGAAACCTCGTGCGTGTTCTTCGCTTGAGCTGGCCAAGACTTGCCCATTGTTGGCAGCTGAATGAGAAAATATAGAGCGTTCAAACAGCGAAAATATCAAACCATGTGTCACGGGCAACGGCCGCATCTGCAGCAAGTGTCACACGCCGTCCCAGGCTATGACACCTCGATCACCTCGGTGACAACCGTAAGCATGTTTCCCGTAGCTCCATAGGGAATAAGTTCGCTCTGTGGCACTTTTCAAATCCAAGTTTGGGCTGGCACAGAAGTGTCACACCTGTTTCATGTATCACTAAAGTGTCACAGTTTTTAGAGTGTGAGCTCAGCGAACCAGTGGTGCGCTTTCTCCAATGCGTTCCATTTCTAAGATATCATAGAAAGCTGTGATACCGTTGTGAATTAGACGTCGAACTGTCCATGTGATTATGTGTGAGAGTATTCCATGGCGTACCTTTAGTGCTCGGAAGGAAAGATGTCTATAGGCCTCAGATGTGGTATGTCTGACAGACAGACAACTTCTTAAGATCGAAGCAGTCTACAGACAGTGTCCGTAGACTGCTTCACCCAATAAAAAAATCACGGGATTTCTTTTTGAGCGAAACGGAACTTTCGGTGGGACATTGAGAACAGATATGACAGGATGCAAGGCAAGCCATCCCAAATCCAAACATATTTTTAACTATCCCCTCATTAAGAGTTGTATTGCATCATGTGTAAACATATGTGAAATGCAGTTCATCCAAATATCTTGTAAAAACGTAATTACAGAGACGGCCTTAGATACGACTGACGAAGAATCTGCCTGTCCGGCAACGTCAAATTGGGCAGCAGGCAAAATCCCAACCATTTCCCTTAAGGAGCTCGACCAAATACACATCCAATTCCGTCGAAAAAAAACGTGATTCAATCCAAATCCAAATCATCTGTCAAAAATGTGATCCAATCCAAATCGAAATTCTCGTCATATTTTCTCCGTAAATCAAATCCCAAATCAAATCCACGAGCCCTTTGATGGATTTAAATCAAATCCCCGGATTTAAATCCGCGACACTGCTGTACGCACCTTGGTTCACATTTGGTATTTGAGGATGACTATTCACAACCGACCTACATGGTACACTGCCGGCAGACATGTACAAGATACTCAGAAATGTATTTAAGATAAGGTAATAAATACTAACGTTAGAATGTAATGAAGATAAATACATGAAAATTAACGTAATTAAGATAGAGTACAAAATACTTCAAAAAGTATTTGAAATGCAATTAAGATACTATTTATCCTTGAACGCAAAAAGTCACCGGTCACTGGTCAATGCGGCAAGTCGCCGCTATGTGACATGAATCACCTAAAGCCCGCGCACTACGCTAGCCGCCATAGCCGTCATAGGAGTTGTGATAGGAGTCATCTAAACATAAGTCCCAAAAAGATGACAAAGAGATACCACATAACTCCACTAAGTATATGTGACCCAGAACAAAGCAAACTTCTAGCAAGTGCCTGCTCGGCGAAGTCAGAATTCGGCGTCACCGCGTCAGGGCACACAAAATAGAACCCTCTACTGGCCAAGGACTAGTACACACGGGGCAATTGATATCTAAATGGGAACTTCCAAGAAGGGCCAATGTCCGGGTCAAGTCCGAGGGACTTCGAGGAAGTTTTCACTGAACAAGCAAGATAATGGAAAGACGAGACAAAAAGTTTGAGAGGGAGATCAAAAATATGTAATTAGAGTATTGAGTAGAAAATACCATAAAATGTATTTTAAATAGAGTACAAATCAGGGTGTCGAACCGCAAAAAATACGGGTTCGGTTCGGGTTCGGGTTCGCGTTGTTTTGATTTCGTTCCGGTTCAGTTCCGGTTCGGCCACACCAGAAATCGAACCGGTTCGCAAACCGGTTCGCAGCCCCGAACCGGTTCGCGAACCGGTTCAACGCTTCCGTTTTATATTTTCCATAAAACTGCTTTTATCAGGAAATGCGTGGCTAATAGCTTACTGCTGTTGTCTGCATTGACGTCTCTAGCGGTGAGGTAGCCCTTTAGCGAGAGAAATGAGAAATGGATGAACACTTATTACAACTAGAGTTCACGCTGTTGAAGCGGTGTAGTCCTGCTACTTTCTGTTCCCAAAATCTCTTTTTTCACACGCACAGTGCCAGCAAGATACACTTGAAGGAAGCCTAATAAGATGGACAGCGTAACATAGACGACAGTACATGCCGGCACACTGCCTTCGCAATCGCCTTCGTGAATCGATCTGAAACCGTACTGAAGCATGTCGAAAATAAGCCTGCCAGCCTTACTCTGTCCGAGCTCACAGCAGTGTACTAGTTAATCCACAACACAACGGCAATGTGTCACGACACAGCTGCGCTACCAATAAGCAGAACCACATTTACTTTTCAAACCACGACCAATCAAACAGTCACCGTTCTGCGTACGCTCCTTCTCCACTTCTCATGTTTCTGACTTGTTTAATTTGCACTGCTCACGTGTAAAGGGAAATCTTGGGCGCTTATTTGATCACATATTCGTCCTGTAGAGCTATATAACTGGCCTACTCCATTCGTGTTTCATTCGTCCGCGTGGCACCTCGTCTCTGAAGAGTGCCCCACGCCGCACCGCGTGCGTGGGGCGCTAGCCGCGGCGCTCACAAGGGCAACTGCGCTTCAACATGTTAAAAAGACGCTGAAAGTATACTTACTATACGTCGTCGTCTGACTGCTAGGTGAACATTTCTGAAATCCATAGGCGCGTGATGATGATACCAATGTGTCTTCGTTCGGGGATAGAGAGGAACTCTTATGCTGACTTCTTTTATGTCCGAACCGTTTTGTTGCGAACCGGTTACCGCTATTATTTTTTACGGTTCTGCTCCGGTTCGGGTTCAACAGTGTCATGAAAATTTCGGTTCGGGTTCGGTTCCGGCAAAAATAACGGTTCGGGTACGGTTTTCGGTTCGGGTTCGGGTTCGGTTCGACACCCTGGTACAAATACACAAAACAAAAAGTATTGAGTAGAGTACCAAAATACCGCAAATTGTATTTAAAATACAGTATTTTAAATACAATACTCCAAATACGTACAAGTCTGACCGCCGGTTACCCTTTATTGTCACCATCAGTCGTAATATAGCTGCTGGTGCACAGGTTCAGGAACAAGATGCATAACAGAGCACCTCGCTACACAAATGCAAAGATCTTCACATTGTTATACGGCCTGACGTGGTGAAAGACAGGAGGAAACACACAATTTACCAGGCTGTGTCTAAGGGCCAGTTCTCACTTGGCGACGCCCGACGCGGCGTCGTGAGCGGGCGGCGGATGTAGAGGAGCATTTCCGCCGCCCCGTCAGCGCGCACGATTTTCATGTTCCCACCACAATGGCGTTCCGCCGTCCAAAGCAGACGAAAAACCAGGAGGCGTGGCCTTTCTGTGTCACCTAATTGGTTGCCAGCTGTCGTTCTCGGGAGCTCTCGTGAAAGAAGTTCGGCATGGTAGTTTTTTTTTTTTTTTTCTCAACGTCTCTCCTCTCCCGACTCCGGAAATGCGCTTCTATTTCCACCGCCCGCTCACGACGCCGCGTCGGGCATCGCCAAGTGAGAACTGGCCCTTAGACACCAACAGAAATTGCAAACTTCCAAGTTTACAACAGATTCTCAGTTGATGCCAATGGCGCTTGGTCGTATTTGACGATGAGAGCATTATAGTTATTGTTGCGGTTTCGAAGTCCTCGAAACCTCACGTCGCGTAGCGTATTGCACAAAACGTTTTGCAAGCTAGTCATGTACGTGGAGTTGTGTGCATAACTTCGCACACATTTATGCTTTTGTTTTGTTTGTTATATCGCTATTTTGATTTATTTATTTTCGTTGTTAATATTTGTGCCCATATTAATTGCGCCTATTAGTACAACTAATTTATGATCACAGGGATCTGGCACAATCCATCATTGGTCTAAAGTGAAACCTGGCTGCAATGGTGCAAAAGTCCATTTGCACTCAACTTCAATCACATTGCTGCAAACTGGAATTTCGTCAAGCCCACTTGCCACTCTAATGGAACCACTTCAATCTCCAAAGCTTAGTGGATCCTGCCCAACTAGAACTTGGTTCGAACAAGTTGGACACCACCTGGCAGTCAAGTGGAAATGCTTCACCCGAACTGGAAGCAGTTTGTTCCACTAGAAGCCACTTTGGTACACAATTGGGTCCACTTAAGACCCCAGTTCAAATTTCCAGCTGGGAGGCGTCTTCATACTTCTTGCATTTGCATTGAATCAGCCTCTGCAATTACCTTTCCTTCTTTGTTTTTCTTCTTCTTCTAATTATTGAGCGTAGTTTTTGTCATCATTTGAATGTGTCTTTTGACATTTTGCTGGTACTTTGTCTCATAACATTCAGGTTTAGATGAGAATACTGCAGAATTTAAGTTACAGCATATATTTTATCGCAGATGCAGCTGGATAAAAAAACAATCTAAACAGATAATGCATGTGCTAAAATCGATCAAAATAATAGAGAAAGAAAACCAGAAGGTTACTATGGCAAGAGTGGACCCCTCTCCCATGACATCTCAGAAGGGGAAGCTGTCCTTGACATCTTAAGTGGATTAATCGACCATTGTGGGAACAAAGTGGTACCTGTGAGGCTCCAGCTGGAACTTATGGAACCGTCAGAGCCCAGAGTGGTACCAACGATTTCACCAAAGTGGAACAATGCCAATCCACTTGGAAATTCAGCTGGGACCACCCACATTCAACTGGAACCAGCCTAAATTCAAACTGGGAGTAGATTTACACGTAAAATGAATCCCACTTGTGTGGCGACATGCTGCACGTGGTGCAGGGTAGGGATGCGGATAATTTCGCCCACCTGGGGTTCTTTTGACGTGCGCCGGAAATCTCCGACACACGCTGCTGGAAACAATATTTACCTCAACCACATTGCCACCGTCCTGGAACCATTCCGGGACCAGTCCAGATTTTCGCCTCGGGGTGGTAACATTTTACCATGGCCATAATAATGAATATGATTATATTCATGATTTCGTAATATACTGTAAACTTTTTCACACCTTTAAAGGTGTGCGCTATGAACATTCAACCTGGTTGCGTAACATTGCATCTCCAGAATGATATTTTGCAAAATTTGGAAAGCATTACTAAAGATCAAGTGTCAGTGCAAATCTTGCTTTCATTATGTCTTGGATATCGTAGGTACGAGCTAATGCATATATGCATCGCTATCGATAATCGAGCACGCGCAAGTGTCTACAATACTGTTGAACAATGTTGAGATGTTGCAAGACTGAATTTTTGGAGGACAGACAACACTCGAGTAAAGAAAATTTGTGCGAAACCGTGCTCCATTATGATGTTACCAAAATTACACCTAAAAAGGCGTGCGCCATGCACGTTGTTACACCTTTAAAGGTGTGAAAAGATTTAGAGTGTACCCTTTATTTTATTTGAAGTTCGCTCTCTCTCTCTAAGCCTCGCCCTCCCATTTTCTTTCAGCTCCCCAGTCAAAGCTACAGATGCAAACTTCTTCGGTAAGAGCATTCCCTCTACTGTGATTCTAGCGATTTGAGGCACACTCCCCTTTCCCTAGTTTCTGTCTAACTCTAATCGAGACTTCCTCTGAAATGGGGAACTACTCCATTTGTTTGCGTCTAATCATGAACGTTCCTAAGTTCCTAAACTTCTATTTGACTCATATGTCTCCGTTGTAGCGCAAGAAACTGCTCACAAAGTTTGAAGGGTCGTGCCCTATAGACGCATATTTGGCCGAAACATAACATGCCGAGCCAGGTTCAGCAATTTTGCCCGCGATATGTTTCTGAAAGCGGAATACTTTGTTCCAGTACGAGCGTGTACATATTGCGACATTCCCAGGGTTAACACAAGTGTGCACGTTGTTATAGGCCAGCCTAGTTGAAATTGTGGAATGAAAGCGTAATGAATCTTGCATTATATAATATTATGCATTATAATATATAATCTATGCATTGTACTAGTAGTATGCGATAGTGCAGCAGGACCATGGTGACTAGTTAGCCCATAGCAATGGGTCCTTGGCTTCGTCTGCGACGGTCACTTGCGACACGTTACCGATCGTCGCGCACTATCAATCACCACGCACCCCGCGAGCCGACCCTTGAACGCAATGCCGATGTACACTTCCAATTTGTTATACTTTATGTTTATACTTCTTATTACTGAGAGTTAATTAATTCATCCAATGGATGTAACACACAAGGCACATGCGGAATCTGGCCACGATAACTATTTCCCCATTAAAGCCACCAAGATCGCTCAGAATTCAAAAAAAAATTTTCCCTCCGATTTTTAACACGGACCTTAGTTATTCACTTAAGGGCAAACTTTCTTGACATGTTTGGATACAGGCACTCTCTCAGTGTGCAGTAACGTCCAATATGTTCACATCAACCGAAATCTGAGGAATTTTAGTCACAGTGAGGAAACAGTGAGGCCTAACCGCTTTCATTTAATAAAGGCCCACAAAAAATAAAACAAGCATGCCTTGAATTTTCGTTCTGGATCCATCGCTGACGCAAGGCGTAATGCCAACTGGGAGATGCAAGTGATTGTGGTAGGTGTGCCTGCAGATTACATCACCTGATATGATAGGAGGGGGATTTTTACGTTCCATAACCTCTACATAACTACATATAACGACGACATCTGACTGCCTTCTTTAGATATGCAACTCCTGACGTGAGGAAATCTACTATATCTGCTGTTACACAGATCATTTCTTTCTTACTTCAAAACTTCCTCCCAGCAGCCGTTCCAATGTACATGTGCAGACATTTTTTGCAACACATGCAGATCCTGCTCACTAAGGTTCTAAGGTTGGGTAGTTGGTTAATGACACGGAAGGATCACAACAATGCAACCGCATACTCTCGAGTTTTTAAGGGCAGCTTTTGCTGTCTATGATGTCTAGATTGCACAGTTCTGGCACCAGAGATTCTTGAAGGTTTTGTTGCTCTATCTTGACAGCCCACACTGAGGGGACCATGATGGATTTTGGCGTATATGTGTAACAAGATCACAAAGCACTTGGCCTGACCCGGGAATACGTATCGGCCGCATGTGCCAACTTCATAAGGCGAAATATCGGCAACCTACGGGCACTCTGTTACTCCCGGAACACACAGGTGATACTTTGCGAAGCTTATGAGAAAGGGGGAAGGAGTTCCAACCTTTTTTCTCGAGCCTTTCTTTTGCCAACTAACCAAAGCACACGCATGGCTGCAGCCTGACAGGGAAGGAAAGGTGTGCAAAGTGTCATTAATCTCCTTGAGAGGACCGGCCTTCAGGAGCAGGCGACTGAGAAGTTGGACACAGGAAAGAGGATCGCGCTTCATACCACCACTGCATACCACCCAGCCGCAAATGGATTTCCAGAAAGAGCGATTAGATATATTAAACAATACTTTGTAGTCTACCCTGCTACGAAGGTGGGTGGAAATGCGCCCTCGAGAGTGCAGTAAAACATCACAATAGGTCCCATACGAGTCTCTTAGTTGCAGCCCACATTTTGTTGCCTTCCAAACAGTCCCACATTTCCAAGCTCATCAGCAAATGGGGTTAGCCGGCTGTCTTGACCTCAAAGAACACCTCAAATGCTCAGAAGAGCTAGCAAGGTACCAGAAGATCATGAAGAGCATGAAGCGCAGCTCTTTCAAGCGTTACACCGTCCCATGTCCTGGACATTCGGGAAGGAGACAAAGTAGTTGCTTGACGAGTACCTCGGGCTACCTTTGGCGGACCCTACACCGTCGTGAAGTTAATCGAACAAGGAGGTACGTGCCTCAATGCTCTGAGTTACCGGGGGCCACAGGGTACCGCTTTAAAGGGACTGTCCTGAGCTATCATGCAAAGTTTGCGGGCGTTGTTATACAAGTTCTCGTGTTTCCTGGAGCCACCATGCAAAAGCTTTCCTTTGGATTCGGCCCTGGGAATTGTTTATTGAATTTTGAACTTTGGACACTACCCCCGATTGAAAGCCGCACTCCGATCACTGGTGACGTCACCGGTGTCGAGTTCCGGTGTCTGCTCCGCCGTGCCTCGGACGCCTGTCGCCTGTCTAGCAGTCACCAGTGGCTTTTCGTACTTTCGATATTTCAATACGTGCCGCCTTTCTGCTAATTCGACGTTGCTGAACGTGTTTGTGGCAATGGGAGGACACAGGTTCACTGCAAGAACAACAAAAAGCACACAACAGGAGTATCATTTTTCGGTTTTCCGAAGTGCCAGCGTCGACAACTATGGATAGCAAAGGTTCGTCGCCTCGGATGGCAGTACTACGAATCAAAGCGACCTCTGTTCCGTGGACTTTACCGCGGATTGCTTCGAAGAGTCTGACAGACCTCGGCGGGGGCTCGGCATATCTCGTCCAGGAAAGACGAAACCACATTTTGAAATCTGACGTGGTCCCTTCGGTTTTCATTGATCCTCTGGTTGGTCTCAACGCATCTTCATCGCATCAGCTTCTTCGAGCTACGATAGGCGTAAGTCCCTAACTTTCCTGATCACCTCAGGTTCACATATTGTTTACTCCACATCTTTGATTGATGCACAGGAACACGGCCACGGTGCAGTGCCAGTTCCTTTTGAAGAGACAAGTCAGTATGGTGAAAAATAATTTTGAGCTTTTTAAAAATTTTTGAAAAATACGTATTGAGCCGCAATATTTGTCATCGGCACATTTCCTGAAACTTGTATCGCGCTCCCTGCCGGAGTGGTACTCATGAGTTTGCCCTATGGTTTGCCGTAGTCAAGATCGTAGGGCAACTGCATGGGCAGTATCGGGGAAATGTGTGCTGTGTTTTCGTAGTTCAGTTGACAGAAGGAAAATGGAAGAAAAATATACAGATGAGACAAAGCCTGCACGCGCTGATGTATTCTGGTTCTTTTTTTAAAAGGTGTATCACAACCCTCCCCACCTGACTCCTAGGAGTCTGGTGTGCATTACACTGCATCTTCAGGTAGTGACAAAGGTGGCACAATTTCTGTTCATACTGCATCATTGGGTCTGAAACTCTGCAAAGACCCGTTGTAAAACCATATTGACTAACTACAACACATTTTGCATTCTGGTCGTCGGATGCAAACTAGTTGTTTATTTTACCCTTGCATGTTTAACAATTTTTACTCCAAACATCAGTTTGGTTAAAAGTCAATCATAATGTAACTATATCTCGGTGTTTGTGTATATGTGGAATATAGCAAGTCATTATGGTCCTGAAAACAGTATTTTGTGCACAGTCAAACTAGTCACTCGCTTTAAAGATGTAAGTTGCTCACTGCAATTCCGTCCCAATCACAGGGCCTCGGCATGCAATGAAAAATGCTGCAACACATACAGATGAGAGACATTTGGAGGAAAGCCCACAGTCAAACAATGGAGACCACCCGCACAAGATGCAACCACTCATACAGTGCCTACAGAGGATCCACCTCGTTTGGTCATAGTGGAGGTCCCTGAGCCATCCGATAGTGTCCAAGCTCTCCCTAGATCATCAACGCTTGCTGTGGAGCCTTCACCTGTTTCCTTGTCAGTTTCATCACCAGGGCATGATGACACAGCCGATATTGTCAGTTTTGAGGAGGAACCCAGGAAATTAAGTGTGCAATATCATGCATATTTTTTCAGTACTGTTCACATTGCACTGAAAAAGCATGGGGTGGTTGGGCTTGTCATACTGAATACAAAACTGTTTTGTGTTACAAAACTAGCGAAGGCTATAGAGTGCCAATCTAGTGGTAAAACATAAATGTGGTTAATTTTATACATCTGTGTATGAGGCCGTACTGATGATTCGCTGCCATCTGATATAGGTCAGAGGCTTCGTGTGATGACCCGTCTTACCAACTTAGCTCGGAGCTTAGCAATGACAGTGATGCAGAGTGAGTGCACAATTTTTTACTCCCCCTGTACATTACCTAACCTTCTGCTAACCAAACAGGCGAATAGATGTGGTAGATACGCGCCATATTGTTGATGAGTTGGATGGTGATGACTAAGTATTACAATACATTGTGGGAGGATGCTCTTTACCTTCGCTGTCTGCTTCATTATCATCTGCAAGAAAGCAGTTAATACTTACATTCCTTTACGGCAGTGGGGTTTTGCCACCTGACTCCCCACTTGCTCTTATTATTACAAATATAGCAGAGATGCTATAACAAACTAGCAAAGGCAGGAAATAATTGTGTGATACATTTCCTGGAGCGTTTTCTTTTTTTTTTGTTCACAGTGTGGGGTTGTATGACTCTTGAAGTTTTGTCATGTCAGTAAGATCAAATATTACTCTCAGGTCTGTAGCGCAGCCTTCACCAGTGCCCGACATGTCCATCGAACTCCTAAGACTATATAGAACTCCTAAAGTGTGCACCGGGTGCTCATCATCACTCACAAACGTGCAGCTCACAACAATGGGAACGCTTGCAATCACTTGTGAGAATGGCCACAGCAACCAGTGGAACAGCCAGCCACTTGTTCATGAGAAACCTGTGGGCAATATTGCAATGTGCCCAGCAATCTTTTCTCTGGTAGCAGCATCACCAAGTTGCTGCGCCTGTTTGACATCATGGGCCTTGCTCATATACACCGGAGCCAGTACTTCCTCTACCGCAAGTGCTATTTATTTCTGGCAATACAAGATGTGAGTTAATGCTGGAAAATTATGTGTACTGAAACAGTCATCAATCATGTGATGGTCATGAGTTCCAGTGTTGACGACCCCAAAATTCAGATTCAAATGTGGCTCTGTGTCATTTGTCGTCGTTGCTCAGCTTACTTGCTATAATAAGAATCCACGCCCATGTTGTGTATGCCAGTTACATCATTTAGTGACTGCGGAATAGCGAGACTAAGCTGCAACATGCACAAAGAATTTTCTTATCTTTTTTTTTTGGTTTGCTGAATATCATTTTAAATATCAGTTTGTGTCTTACTTGTTTCACATGGGTAAAATAGGAATATCTTGCATTGTGCGCTAGCATAAAGGTCATTGAAAAAAATGTTCAAATGCGGAGAAATTAAATATCGCAAGTATGCTGAACAATAATTGTCCTCTCTTCTTATTTGCACAATAAAATGAACAAACCGCACAATACACACCAGCCTTACAACTTACCTACTACGCACTACGTGCTGACGAAGAGGCTTACGACGCATTATCCTGCAATGAGAAAGAACGTAATTATACAGAGCAGATAATGTTAAGAAATCTTCCCTAACTGGTTAAGAACTGGACACTATACACACACGTTGTGATTTAGGATGTCTAGGACAATGTGCTAGACATGTAATGCCTAATTTTGAAGCCACATATGTATTTCATATCCGTTATCCCTTCTTGTAATATTTATATTATTAGTTTTCAGTGCAGATGTTCCAAATCGCTTTATCGCTCCATCCAATTCAAGTCGCTGTAAGGGCTGCCATTGAAAACGTCGTCCTATTACCATTCCCGGAGCAATTTACTATAAGCCTGGCAGTATGTAGCATACTGTGACTATTGGTCAGGCGGTGGAAGAATGAGCGACTCAGAACTCCTATCAATAATTGTAATGTTAAAAATAGCTTTAACTCAAATTTGCAGTCCCGTTTCACGTGGTTACCTTATATTTTGGTCCGGGCTTTGACACCTGTAATGTTTCCCCGAAGAGCCATTAACAACAACAACTTTATTACAAGATGATGACTTCGGAGTTCCATCGCCAGGGACGATACTCTGCCCCATTGCTGGTGGCGATGCGGGGAATGAAATGATGAGCCCCGTCACAATTAGGATCGAAGTCCTATGGTATACAGAAAGAGTATGGTTTGGGAAGGTTGGTAGTGTGGGCAATGGAGAAGAATGTGCTCTAGGGGCCCTATTCTCATCTAAACTAATCGACCTCGATTACTTTACGTCACAAGCTGTAGGGCCGGGCTTCCACGAAATACTCCGCCCTTAAATTCCGCCCATTTCAATTGAAATTTATACCTAGTTTTCCTTCGCAGCCTCTCGGCCCTAATCTCTGACCGTGACCCAACGTCATTTTGACGTAACAGTGACGTAAAAGATTAGTTTCAAAGCTGAAAAGTAATGCAACGAAAGACGGTCGATTACTTTGAGCGGCGATGGGTTTCGTGATGGGTCCGCATGTGCATTTCCGTATATTGTGTTGTATAAAATCTGTATGTGCTCAACACAACAAAGAATTCATATC
This sequence comes from Ornithodoros turicata, assembly GCF_037126465.1. Lineage (NCBI taxonomy): Eukaryota > Metazoa > Arthropoda > Arachnida > Ixodida > Argasidae > Ornithodoros > Ornithodoros turicata. Next base: position 28,493,435 of record NC_088204.1, on the reverse strand, counting down.
TATCTCCGTTTTTGTTTAATAATGATAGAAAAGCCCCGCGTAACACAGTTTCTCTGCGCCGATCGCTGGCCTAATGCGTGAAAGTGGCGGGCTTTTCGAAGCGTCGTCAAAGCCGGCGTACAATCAATGTTATTGCAACATAGCGGTGTGCACACAAAAAACTCATCGATCAAGTTCATTGTTTGTTGAGTAAAACTATCAATGCTCATTTGCGGTATCATTACCACCCCCACAGCTTACGAGCAAAAGAAGCATATTGAAATGAGAGTTATCATTTCGCATAGTGAGCACACAAACACACAGACTAATATAAAGAAAAACTCACAAACAAAGTTCAAGATTTAAAGCACGAACCGATTTCTGATAAACGTTTACTGCCTCAGAGTTTGTTGCCTGCCATCAGTGCCATCTCACGGGCACATACCGAACTATAAATGTGAAGTACAATCACGATGTCACACAAACATTGTCGTCTTGCACACCTGTACGTCAAGAAAAATGAGAAACAGCAAAAAGAAGATTACGAGCGTGCTTTTCCGCGCATTTTTCACGAGATTCAGTTTTACGCCGGTTGAGTTTTCTGTTTCCGACACCAAAGAACCGAAGCAACAAGGCAGGGCTGGCAGACCGCAGGTGTGGCCTTCGGATTCTCAGGAGGAAACACCGATAAGGTGGGTCGCTTTCCAAGGTAACAGGTGGGGCCATTGGTTGAAAAAAGGTGTCAACCAGTTTTAATGTTCACACCTTTTTCGATTGTGCACCAATGGCAGAAGAAATTTAAAGTAATCGAGGTCGATTACGAGTAGATACGATAAATTACACTATCTCTGTTCCTTAGTGTTACGAATCACTCAGATTTCAACAGATATAAAAGTGTGCGCAACTGCGCATTGGTTTTGATATCTGAATATGAGTTCGAAGCTTGTGTTGTGAATAATTAAGTGTTCAGATTAACATCTGCAGGAAAAAGAAATTGTTCATGTTCTGCCGAAATGTTCAGAACTTTAAGGTGATAAAAAATCATAGCCAACGTCATGCCTTGTGGGTAACATGAATCGGTTGAATTCATTACAACTGGCAATATAAACGTTTTGATGGTGTACATCTGTGTATCCTTTCTATGGGGAAATGTGCAGAGGCGGGATGCGACGGCTCAGGGGGCGAGCTGCCCGGCGGCAGGAAGGGATCTGGCAGATGTCTATCGGCGGCGGAAAGTTGTCTATCGTTGTCTATCAGTTGTCTAAGGCGATTAATACGTCCCTGCATTGTTTGCATGGAGAGATGCGCGGTGTCGGCTCACGAAAATAATAATGGTGCGCGATATTACACAAAGTATGGTGACATGTTGCACGTGCCGCAGGACGGGACTGCCGATGAATGAGCGGTAGCGCGGGGTGATTCATGGCATGGGGTTATAGGGTTGTGGCTATAGATACCATGATGCAAGTGGCTGTTGCAAGGACGCCAAGTACCTACCACTATGGGCTTACTCACTACCATGTTCCATCTGCACTACCGTATACTACTGACGTATACAAAAAGTCATGCGGTATAGACACTGAAGCAGGCAAGTGGAGGTGCTCTAGGACAAAATAAGCCCAGTAAAAGTAAAACTGTTTTTGTACCTCGTGCACATTTTCCATAATATCGAGAAAATTGCTTCCTGGTATGGTACTAGGTTGGTGCTGTTCTGCCGCAGTAGTTTACGGGTGCCATGTAGATAATGGACTCCAGGTAGGCGGATGAAGAGACATGTGAACCCCGTAGAGGTTCATACCATCGTAGGAGGGCAAAGTTTATCCTCGGACCTGTATCGTTTACGCCGCTTGTTGCCACAGCTGTATCGGGACATCAAGCTACAAATGATGACCAATATCGGAGTTTGTGCGCGCATACGATAAACGACCCGCCAATTACAATGTACGGAAGCCATTTTGCACCGAACAAATGTTAGTCGTTTGTCACGGACGCGTCAACCGTTACAGGCGCACACAGTCTGCGAGTCAAACGCATTTGTTGAATGTAGGATAATGTATGGCATATAGGCCACCACGCGTAACTTCTCAAATCCAGCCTATAAACTGCAACGTGTGATAGAGACAGCAATGTGTGCAACAACAATAAAAGACAAACCTATAGAGACCCAAATAGCACGCACTTCCAACTGTGTTACTACGCACTAGCTGCTTGTCACGTGTCCATCTGTCTTTTGTTCTTGTTGTTGCACTCGTACACCATGAAATTAGAAATGATTCCGGGTGTGTGTAGAAAATAGAAACAATAGTATTCCGGGTGTATGCAGGGTAAGGTGGGGCAAGATGAGACAGGGACAAAACGCGACATTTTTTGCTCCACGCCTCCTGTCTCAGAGACGCGCTGCCCCATGCGCTTGAAACCTTACTCGTAGGTGGCTCTGCTTGTCCGCTTTATTGCACGTGAGAATCGTCCGGATTCGTGTTCGCGTTGAAGATAAAAAAAGTCAGTTACTTCTAAAGATCCGCGAAAAAGGCGCGATTTTCTGTTGTCCTTCCTCTTGTTACCTGTGCACCAGCGTTTCGCAGGCATATTCTGTCAATGTAAGTCCACATCCTATTTCTTTATTCATTCATCTAGATATATGCAAAATATGGGCACTCTTGGTTATCCGCTGTTGAACAGAAAAAATAATGCATCCGATGACATGACTGGCCAATGCGCAACAATTTAATGTAATTCAAATTTAATGTAATTTAGAAACTGATAAGTCAACTATTAGGTGGCTTTACGCTTGCTCCTCAGAGATTTTCTTTTTTGCATTTTCCCTGCAATTATTTTCCTGCAAAATTTCCTGTTTCCTAGGATGTTTCTAGCAAAACAGAATTGCACGCAAAAGCGAGCGACCTGCGACAAAATGGACTGGCGGTGCATTGTTTGCAAAGAACGGTGGAGCAAAATAGTACCGGGTTCTGCGTGGTTTTACTCCACATCATGTGGGCGGCGGGCTCAAGGGGGATGCGTAGAGCCCTACGGGCTTTACTTTGTCTGGTTGGATTGCAAAAACTGATTTGTAGAGTTCATTACCACTGCGTGTGTCATTTCGCCCCACGCGATGTCTCGCCTTGCCCCGAGGGTTGGGGCAAGATGAGAAAATGTTCTTGTTCTTTCCTTATTCTGGACCGGCTACGTCCGTTCTGCATTTAAAGGTCAGAAGCTCTAGACCTCTGAGAATGTGCCCAACGCTCGTTTTTTAAAGACGAAAAATAAAAAAAATCATGTTCAATTGCTATTTTTTTTCTCATCTAGCCCCACCTTACCCCACTCCAGACATTTTTCTAACAAATGCACTAAGGTTCATCACATTTTTAAAGATATCGTTTAACATGTTGTCTCACATATTTCCGCATTCCGGTTTTGACGCCCTGCTTAGAACATAAAATGTTTTCCCTGCAGCCCAAAAGAGCGAATCTCTATGCACCAAGGACAAGTTCATCGTCATTATTACATCGCCGTTCAATTACTATGACTTGGATTCCTCCATTAGTCTCGCCCTGGTTAAAACGTAAGCATGCTGTTTGGAAGGCGTGACATTTATAGCAGCTACGCTGTGATTTAGTCACTGTGCAGGGTTTCGGAAGGAAGAGCTTATTTACTTGTCACAAATGGTTGGCACCAACCAGTAAGTCAGAGCGTATAGCCTATTGATACGGGCTTACTTCGCAGTACTGCTCCCAACGATTTCTTGAAATACCGAATACATTCTGAATGCAGTTATTTGTTGAATGTAGGATCCTTAATGTATGGCATACTCCTAGCTTAGAGGAGCACTAATGTTGCTGTTTGTGGGTCTCATAGGCTACTGGAAGCATGTATATTCTGTGCTCAATGGTCATTGGTTCCAATTTACTCGCACTGAGCGCATGAAGAAGTACAGTTATGCGCTATATTGCCTTGCGCGCCGACTGGTCTGTGGAACGAGGAGACCGTGTGGTGTAAGGGGCAGCGCAGGAACACGACAGCGCTGTGGCACATACAATCGTACAATAGCGCAATTATACGAGTAACACTGCTCTAGCTTCTGGCGCACGTGTCTGCAATCCGACCTGTGTGCATTGCTGCGCTCGCAGGTGGTAGTAGCAGAGATCAAAGGAAGAAGTCACTGAAAAGGTTAGTCAGCTGTAGAACTCGAACCCTTCCTTCTTTCACCATTTATTGGTCTTAGGTACTTGGGGCCTTGTGTGTTTGTTCTTTCTCTTTGTTCCAGCCTCAGAACATCAATTTCCTAGGTGTTCCGTAGTAGCAGAGATATTCCCGGGATTTTCATCTTGGGAGGGGGCGGGGGGTGATGGCAGTGCCTGCGGCTTTTGTGGCATTTTTTGCCTTTCCTTCCGGTATTTTGTGGGTGTTGGAACATTATGGGGCATTAGGCTCTGCGGCGGACGCTAGGACAATCCCTGTGTAGTAGCTCTGGCTGCGGCTACTACAGCATCTCAGGATATGTGTCCAAGCAAGGTGTATATGTAGCGCCTCAGGCACGTGGGAGCTCGTACGACGTTCTTTTGACAGAAAACTGCGTGAAGAGAGCGCTTCCGAAGAACTCAAACGCTACTAAGAGTTAACTGAGCTGGCACTGTATTCAAGCATCCATGCACGATACATTTAGAGCAACATTTTAGCAACTCTTAGGCTCAGCATGGCGGACACGAGGGAGTTCCATGTTAGTTAGTTTATTGTTAGGTTAGTCCAGTCTCGGTGTTTGCAGTTTCCTGTCCCGGCTAGTCTAAGTTCGCCGTTGGGAGCTTCCCGCGCGCGACTATGCATTTTTGAGTGTATTTATCGTGTATTTACAGTAGTTTATTTTGCTACGGGGATCTCAATCACTTGATTTCGATGTACATCTCCAATGTTTTGATTTTACAGGTTGGGCTTTCCAGGCCACCCCTGCCTTGGAATTAGTGTACAAATGAACTCATGCTGCAGAGTGATGAAAAACTTGTATAAGTAAGTGTCTGCACTGCGAACTACCCTTGCTTACCCGTGTGAATGTTGCCTACTTGTTTATTGCCTTAGAGTAGAGCTGGGATCGTAATTTCAACAACTTTTCAAGTGAACGAAATTATTTTTAGTGAGTTACTCATCCGCTGAGTGTCCAGCAAATCTACACGAAGGACGCGAACTATAGTAGTGCCCCGCACGAATGACCTGAATGCCGAGCAAAGCAAAGCGGGACTTGCACCACGGAGCAAATAGTGCCGTTTGTGAAATACACTTGTTATAACAAATGTGCAAGATTGACAGTTTGTCTGAAAGCACACGTGCGCACATTTTTTTTTTTTTTTTGTACACTTTGCTGACGTGTTCTGCCAGAAATTTTGCGCGTTTGCATATTTTCCAAATAAGTACCGGATATGCGTCGTCCCTTTCGTGTCTTCCGTGTGCACTCCTTTTGGTTTTCAGTTACGCCACATCAACTCGCCCAGCTTCATGGTGACAGCCCCCTTTAGTCGGCGTGACTCATTTAGATCACACTTTGTGGGGATTTGTGTATGATTTTGGTTGGCAAGGGTGGCGCGCAGTACTCTCAGGGGCGCAAACCTGTAGTAGAAATCTATTGTAGCTGAAAACTCACGTGACCTCCGGACCTGGACCAATGACTGAGGACTAGCCACCCCATTTTTTTATTTTTTTTATTATGTCGGGAATGACGTAGATGACGTGTCATCCGTTTCTCTCTCAACTCTCTTCCTCTCTGCTCTGCTTCCCGTCTTCTTTTGTTGTTCCTTGTTTTTTTATCTTCCGTTCACTGTATTTTTTTTCTTTTTGTTCGCGTTTGTCGGAATGCAGTGGGAGTTACAGGAATACGACGGAGCATTGGTTGTTTTTGTCACGTGAAGTATTTTATTGTGCGACGTACGGTTATAAAAGCAAGGCGTACACAGCATGACTGCGGTAACGAAAACAACATGACTTTAATATTGCTCCAGAATTTGCTTGAAGAAGCCTGATAATGTGGAAATGCCTCTGGCAAGGACTGGTACTGGGGACTGGAGCTGGCTGCAAGATAAAAATTGGTATCAGATATACAGCTATGCATGTGAAAGTTGCAATGTAAATAGAAAGAATAAAGGTGCTATTGAACGCAAAAAATAACAACGGTGGTAGGGTTGGGAGAAGCTCGCAGCCATGGGGTGTGATGAGGGACCTTAGTAGAAAAAAATATATTTTATTGCGCTACTTCACAATGCTATATTCAAGCCGAATAGCCTGACAAACTTGGCTTTGCCGCTACGTACAGAACAGCTACTAAGTCAACGTAGGACGAAACTTGTCGAGCGAAATCACCGAGAATCAGACTTACAGTAGCGTCATATAATTATACCATAATCCATTAACATTACCATATACCATTAAATTATAACATTTAGATGATACTGTTTGACGAAAAGAAATATAGTTTACCACCATATCTGCAAAGCTACGCTGTCAGTCTCGGTCACAGCGTATTCCGGTCCCGATTTACGGTAGCTGTTAAGCAACTTATTCACAATACACGAAGCGAATGTGGTGTTGTAAGGCATCAAGCAATGACAAATGACTTACCTGTCGGCAGTCGCTGACCGGGTATCGGGTACGAGGCGATCGAAAGCTCGAATAGTTTGAGCAGAAATGTTGCGCAGGCGTCTTCCTTGGTCTGACTGTTCGAGGGCACCCACATGATACAGCTTGCGTTTTTAAACAGGAAAAATCAGAACTCATAGAGCAACGTACCCAACCGCTACACAACACAACACGAGCCGTCCGAAACGGACGCGTATTTACAAACCCTGACCGATAAGCGACCTCGGCGGCGGCGCCAGCTCGGAGAACCCAAAACGTGAGACGGGCGCCTCCGCCCGTCTTGGAAATACGGAGGAAAGATGGCGGCTCGCTAACCAAGCGCACTGTTGAAAAGTTTGACGCGATCGCGGGAGAGATGATGTTGTGCTGCTGTGTGGAGCGTTTTCGCACGTTGAGGTGCATAATGCTGACATTGTTGGTGCTCTATGGAATGTCGAGGAGAAACGCGTCAACTGCGCGAAGAATAACAGCCTGATGGGTTGCACTCGCCGTGGTGGTTGAGCTAGTTGAACAGACAGCCGAAGAGGCCACTTTGGTGGTTTCATTCATTGCCGGTGCTGAGCGTTTCATGTGAACAACGTCAGTTTTCTGTTGTGAGCCTAGCCATAAATGTGTGCATCTGAGGTATACTTTTTACCGGCTGATGGATGACATGAAGTAATCGAATCTTCTCCTTAGCCAAAACAATGCCGGCAACAGACTTGAACATTAGATCACGTGCATGAGATACGTGCACCTCAACAGATGATCACCGTTCTGTTGGAAAATCACAACGTGTATTACATGTGACCGTTAATGTGTACACAGCCCGTCCACAGCTAGCAAAAGGCCTATTCTGATCTAAGCACTGCAAGAAAGATCTTGTGTGTGTGTGTGTGTGTGTGTGTGTGACACCATGAAGACATCACTAGAATAGTGCGAGAATAGAATAGAACAGCTGATCGTGATGAAAAACTGCATATATACTTTTCTGACTACTTTTTATTTCAAGGAAGCTGCAGCATCTGAATTGCTGTGTGATACATCTGTTTCTAAGTGCTGAGCGTCTCGAGCACAGATAAGCACAAGCTTGCTAGTTGGCTAATAGGATCGGCGGAATACATGTTTGGACGGTATTGCTCGAGCAGCCAGGGAATGTCTGTGCGCAAGTGTGTGAAGTAGAGTCTAGTGTGAAGCACTCTTACCTACGTGAGGATTGCTGGACTTATTCTGTGTACGATTCTATCTTTTTTTACATATATAATTCAGGGTTTACGTCACGAGACAACTACAGTCATAAGCGACACCACAGTGGTTGTTCTGTGGATTGTATGATTATGTGTGTATGTCGTGATCGAATTGCAAAAAAGAAGCGTGTGGTTGTTGCAGAAGTGTCCATCGCTAACACGTGGCAGAAATTTGCCTTCTGGACCTAACGGAATCAGTATAGGGCAAGGGCGGATTTAAGGCTCTGGTATGGTGTTGTGTGGGCGGGCGGTCCTAAGAAAACTGGGCACCGCCGCCCACCTAGGAACAACGTTGCATGGAAGGCAAGATGGTGAAAGGCGGCTTGCCAGCCATTGCAACGTTTGTCATATTTTACGCGAGTGAGTGTGAAAGAAATGTTTTTGTGAAACTGTGTGGAGTATTTTCACCTTTTGCAAAGCATAATGCTGGCATTGTTTGTGCTGTTGGAATGTCACATGGTCGCGATATAACGGAAGGGCAAAGGGATTACTTGGAAGGAATGTGGAGAATAACATTTTTCACTTGTGGTGGTCACAGATGTGTACATTTGGTGTATATATTTGCAATTTGATAGATGGCTGTACTTGCTTGAACAAACTCAGTCTGCCTCATTGAACAAATGGAAATATGGTGGCACGATGTATTCAAGCACATGCCACTGTATGATTTTTGAGGGAAAAACAAACTTGGACGTGCCATAGGTGCTCATGGGGTACTGCAAGGTGAAAGTGCATTCGGTTGAGGGACATACGTGGCTGTGCATCGCGTGAATATTATTGCGTGCAGCCCATGTGCATCGTGCACATCCCGCTTGAGATCTGCCTCTGGTGCCTTACTGCTGTTTGCGATGTGTAGTAGAGACGAATTGTATTATTATCATGAATAATGGTAAGCTAATATCATCATCAGGCCACATTCATTTAGCTCAGCTGGTAAACAGACGTCGGGCTAGGATGTCACCTCTGGACGCGCGTGGTTGACAGTCACCGAGAAAATACTGTTGTGCTCACCACGTGATCACGTAGTAATGTCTTAGCTATCCATGAAGTATATTCACTTTCATACCTTGTATGGTAGGACAAATTTACAACCGTGTGATCCCACTCTTTGTGTTTAGCAAAGACAAGCATTTGACAATGCTGCTACCCAGCATTCATAATAGTGTGCAAAATGTGAACAGTGCAAGAAAGACCAATGTTTTCCCAAAACATGGCAAAGTGGGCTTGCATGGACGCCTTCAGCTTATCGAACATTTGTATATGCATTATCAGGCATGCTTGACATCTCAGGGCGGCAGAATTGCAGTTCACGTTCTGTTTGTCAGAATTACAGGACATGAAGCCATTCAGTGAACATCAAAGCAAAACATGAAGGTTGTAAGTGCACGTTGCCATTTACAAGGTGATCTTTCCTGACCATATTTTTTAGCAAGTAAACACTGTGCATTAAAGCCAAGGGACGTTCGTCTGTAGTTCTCCGTCGTTCTAGATATTTCATCAGCGCAGTCACCTCTGCTAGTACAAGTATGCGTTGATCAATCAGTTGGGTCACCTCCATTTCGTTCGTTCAGATTGCTGTCAATGCCCGCTGCAGTCTTCACGGTCAGGTCGGTGCAGTCGTTCAGGGGCGTTCAAATAAATGTTCGGTATATCCTGGTCACGGCACCACTTTGTAGAAGACAGTACAACGAGGTGGGCGTCGTCATCCTCATCAGGAAGGATTTAACAGGTACACAACATCCCGTGAACGTAGGCAGTGCTTCCAAGCTCATATATAACTTACAAATAAAATGTGAATAATTTCCATTGGGTGTCACCAATCGTCGTATCACCAACGAAGTGTTGAACGAAAGAATCTACACAGGCACCTGCGATAGCTGTTTTTCTACACAGTCTGTGATGATGAGTAGGTGTATGCAAGGGAATCTGACACTGTGGAGTGAACATGAGGAAGAAACATTCACATTAACATATTTTAACACTGTGTCTGTATATCTATCTTCTTTCTCACATTCATCCCATGTTGTGTGACAGACAACGTTATGATCACGGCACAGTAACCCCCGTGCAGTATGCATAATCGTTGTAGCTGCGAGAACGGGTTATAGTCTTGTAAAAAGGGGGACGGGTAGCAGCTCGGCCATATCTGAGCGCGCCAGCATCACTATACACATGATTACACAGTTCTTCACTAGCGAAATTGTCTCAATCTCAAGCACTGCATCCAGAAAATAGACAATTGAGCCGGATCACAGCACAGAAATTGGGACCAATGCTCGTGTCTCCTATGGAAAGCTGCCTGAGGCAGTTTATTATATCAAAACGACCGTGTCAACAGTTATACAGCCACAGGGAATGCATGCGTAGTGAGTTGTAAGCAGACCTGTAATTAATTACAAGTAATTGAATTACTGTAATTACTTGCTTTCTGAGTAATTCATTACTTCCAGAATTACATTGGGTTTTATGTAATTATAACTGTAATTGAATTACTTTTACAAGTATCGCATTTTGAATTAGTTTCGGCATTACTTACAATGCTATCTGGGAAGGCCCAATATTTAAAGTTAGGGTCAGTTCCACACCTTTTTTTTTCCTTTCTTTTTTTTCACAGTGATTACCCAAAGACTCAATTCAGATCGGTACATTTTTCGGTGCAAATTTTTTACATTCGAATGTGGAAGTGGCAAAACTCTTGCACCATGGGAAAAGGAGTATGAATTGCGGGTATTGACCCGCACTTCAGGGTCGTTAGGGTGCTTGAAAGATCGTCCTTGTGTGATTGAGGTGTTCATGAAGTACAATGTTGGGTTGTCCAGCAGAGCACCAGTGGAGCGTCTGTTTTCGGTTGATGGTCTTGTTATGACAAGGTGACGTGGCAGCCTTGCAGACAATTACGACTGAATTAAAAAAGGCAAGTTATACCAAAGCTGTTGGTAAGGCACTTGTGCCACCTTTTCGAGTGTATTGCCATAGATTCCCCATTTTGCCACCTCTTTACAGCTGATTGAAAATGCTCAAGGAAGTAGCATTTCCTTTCCCTTTTCCGTAATGGTGACATTGTGCTTCGTTCATAGGAAATGCGACTTGAAGTACCCTACTCACAGTGACACTCGTTACAACGCCAGACATGTGTTGTGTGACTATATGCATCACCTAGACCTGATAATTTACCATAGAACACCATCTGCTGGACATTTACACTAAGAGTAACTAACATGTCTGTAAGCAGCCTCACCTACATAGCGTTTGCTTTGCATAAACAAAGTTTTAAAAAGCTTCTTTAATGGGGGCATCCAACTTTTGACACCACATGCAAAAACTTGAAAGTCTCGCATGTCAAAATGGACTTTGTATGGTGAGTGCGTGTCCCAGTGCTTACAGACACTAATCTGATACATAGAACTTGCTTTTGTTTGTTAGTGTTATAGTTTCTTGTTTGTTCTAAAGTTTGTCAGTGTTCTCAGGAGTAGTGTGTGGTATATAGAATACATTGCATACATGTCATGTAAGTCAAGTTAAAATGCCCACCTTTCCACAAAATTAACATTACAATGTCTATTTGTGCATTAGTAGCTGTCTGTTTACAAAGCATAGCCACTGTTCCATGCTTTTGCTTTGTGTTTGCCTCTCTCTTTGTGTTTAGCTCAATTGATGTTGTGATGCCACACGATAGGTGACAGACAATATGTAAGCATTTGATGATTTGAATATCTCCTGGGTGGTAGCACCATGCAGTGTACCTTGGGATCCTTGTTTAGTGTCTGCACAAGCCAAGGAAAATCAGAGGTACACTGCATTGCCCTGCCTGCCTGTCATCTATTATGACTGAGGAAGAGAGCTCTCAGATGTGGCATCCAACAATGTACCCGACAAGTTTGAAGTATACTCCGCTGACGTGTGCTAGCTGCAACAAATACAAAGGAAAATGAAATATGGAAAAAATTATATCAATAACTTCAAAGAAACTATACTGCAATAGTTAGACCTAGGAGAGGAAGGCACATTTTTGGACTCGCAACAAGAAACACACAAACGAAACAGTTCAGGAAACACACTAGAGTAAAATTCTATTCAGGATGATGCTGTGGTTGTTTTAGGGATCTTTGTGGCTATTATGTGTGGACAAAATCAAACTATGCATATTTGATAATTCAAGTGATTAAGTTACCAAGAAACTTTGGTGCCATACGTGATAAAAGCGAGTTTTCAGATTCGTTGTATGCTACCATGCAGGGAAGGATAACGGACATATTTTGGTTACCGTTTCCATTTTCGTTACTTCTATATTTTCGTTTCCGTTATCCGTTCCTGGTACCGGCCTTTCAATTTCGTTTCCGTTACTGTTTCGGGTAATGGAACGGTTACAGAGCTGCGGGAGGATAGCCCTTCCGGCTCTCTCAGCACCCTGGTTTGCCCAAGTGCTGCTTCGATGTCACGCGTACGCTCTACACAAATAATTTCACGTCGTTGGGATGCGCACATCTTGCAAGATAGAAAAGAAATATAGGAACATGTCTTCAGCCTTCAGTCACTCGGAGTCCAGCAACTCCAGATGGGCATAACCTTCATCCAATGTCGCATTTATAGCGGATGCTCTCAGTAGCAAATAATAGTGCCATGGCCACGGTGAAAAAGAAAAAAATACAAAATCAGTAACTAAAAATCGTAGGCTGTCACCATCGTGCTATGGTGGAGTATAGCCATGTGTTGATGTCATGGAGTTATCAGGACTGGGACAAGGTAAGTGACGGATGCACCCTCGAGATCCCTTATTGTGCCTTCTTTCGATGCTCTCGTGTACTATGTAGAGCATTACAGGGAATGGAGTCATCAAAATACAAAAACAAAAAAAATGAAAAGTCACTCAACTTCCATCGCACAACAGGAATAGCCCAAATTCAATACTGGACGATAAATTCGTTTCCGTTTCCAGTAATGGAGTACCGTGGTATGCGTTTCTGTTATCATTACCATCTCCAATTTCCATTAACGGTACCCTTCCCAGCTACCATGTACCAGCGAACGTACAGGCGAGCTCGTTGTGTGTCTGTTGGTTTCCTGTTTTTGCCCAAGCTCAGGCTTCTTATCACCATCGACATGCAAATTACTATGTTTGGCAAGTGGTCGCTGAAAGTACCAGTCTTTGAACCAGTGTTTTGAGGATGCCTGCTACACTGTGGCTCTATGGTCTTGCATCAGGGACGCTGCTGTCCTCTTGATTGGAATGTTTCGTGATTCTCAGACTTGAGTATATGTCTATGAAGAGGTATCACAGTGAAGAATGGAGGTTGGTCATGCGCTCTGTATTGCCACTCAGTGTATATATATTACTGTGCAAATAAAGGTTACTAGCTCACTACGTCAGGTGGTGTGGTCTGTTTCTGGGATCTGCTCATCACCCCCGGACCCACCATCAAAAATGAGGAACCAGTTGTAAATGGAATGATGTAGTAACGGCAGGTGATGGAACACCTCTCATTTGCCCTTAAGAAACACAACATTGAAGTCTGGAGTGGCAGCACTAAGGTACCGTCAACACTGCTGTTCTCTTTTGCAGCTTTATTGTTATGAGCCAGCCTGACTTTCAGTAGCAGATTCTCTCAACTTTACATAGATCATGTCAGGTCACAGGTCAGGATTTTCACACATAGGATTCAGAAAGCAGGGAGGTGCAGGTTTATTGAAAAAAAAAAAGGAAAAGTGTCTACGGGATTGCCAGCACTTGGCAGGTTTGCAGTTATATATAATTGTTGTTTCACTTAAGAGTGAGCCAAATTTTTCCTTTCAAATTTTTTTAAATTAATTGAGATAATTAGGCCAATTAAGGATGCACAGTGATAAACAGCAGCTGGCACTGAACATCAGCATTTCCCATTATTAGCCCAACTATCCTAATTCAACTTGAAAAAAATTGAAAGAAAAAATTTGGATCACTCTTAAGTGAAATATGCTGTATGTTTTTGTTCTGAATACACAGCATCAGGTATCTTGGGGTTGGTGGCACTCAGCCAAGGAGGAGAATTCCATCATGTAGCTGCACTTACATTGCATGAAATATTAACATTGCCTCAATTAGATGTTAATAGTTAACAAAACAGTTCATAGCTCATTACTGCAGATGATTGACTAAGTGTCATATTTAAATATCCTTAGCTCATAGTGGACAAGCTAGAAGTCGCACACCTTATTTTTTTATTTTTTATTTAACTATAATGCCAACCAACTGAGGTCGGCAAAGGCATGAATGTACATACATCATTCAACGTACAACAACATTTCACTAAGTCGTATATGTAGCATGTAATCTATCACAAAAAGACTGCGACGACTGGGCACATACAACACTGTTTGGAAGAGCATTCCATTCAATAGCGGTGCGGTGAACGAAAGAATACTGGTAACAATTCACCCTCGGTCGAAAAGTGTCTACATGCCGGCAATGGCGAATTCTGCTCTGTTGAGTGGAACTCAGCGAAAACAAATTTCGATAATCAATTTTCAATTCGCCAGCTAAAATCTGAAAAAACATCATCAGTCTATGCAATTTCCGACGGTGTGCCAACGGCTCAATACTAACCTGTTTGTATAGAGCAGTAACAGATGATCGCATATCGTATGAGCCGCAGATAAAGCGAAGGGCGAGCCTTTGCACGCGTTCCAACTTCCTAATATTGGACACTGTGTAAGGGTCCCAGACCACGTCAGCATACACAAGGATAGGGCGGACGAGTGATTGGTACGCTGCTAATTTTGTCGTACGGATACTGTGTCGCATGAAGCGTGTAAGGTACCAGAGACGCTTACTTGCTCTTCTCGTGATGTGATTCACATGGTTATTCCAACGCAGGTCTAAAGGTATTATAACTCCGAGATACTTGTAAGTATCGACAACACGGAGTGGCACGTTATTTAGCGAATAGGGGTAAGAAAGGGGGCAGCGTTTGTGTGTAATTGTCATTTGAACACACTTAACCGGATTCAAATCCATCTGCCATTCCGTGGCCCATTCAGATATGCGATCCAGTGAGTCATTAAGTACTACCTGATCTTGCACAGAGTTTATACTATTGAACACAATGCAGTCATCTGCATACAATTTGCAATGTACTGATACACGTCTGACTAAATCATTAATGAAAATAAGAAAAAGTACGGGACCGAGGACGGAACCCTGCGGTACCCCGGAGCGCACTTCTGCCCTGGACGAACAACAACCATTGACGACAACAAATTGCGACCTATCCTTCAAGTAAAATTCTAACCAATTAACTAAGCGTTCGTTATTGATAATATAAGACAACTTCTTCATAAGTTTAACATGGCAAACACGATCAAGTGCTTTCGATAGATCCAAAAACAGAACATCAACCTGACCATTATTATTCAATACGTCGGCTAGTGTGTGAACAGTTTCAATTAGCTGGGTAATAGTTGAAAACCCACGCCTGAATCCATGCTGAGCATTGGTGAAAAAACCGTCTTGCTCTAGATAACAGATTATGTGATTACAGACATAATGTTCAACTAACTTGCTGCAAACCGGTTGTAACGAAACCGGTCTGTAATTGAGAGGACACAAAGAGTTCCCGGACTTAAAGACAGGTACAACGTGTGCACACTTCCACTGTGTTGGTATCTTGCCTAGACACAAGGATTTGTTGAAAAGCAAAAACAGGTACTTGGCACACCACATCGGGAACCGTTTTAAAAATGCAGCAGACAGGTCACCTTGACATTGTGATTTTTTTTCAGACAGATTTAACAATGACACCAAAATTCACAATATCAGCCTGCCAAGTGTACATCAAGCTTCTATGTGCCATTTTAGTTGAGCACATAATGTTGTACTTCTGTGTGGAGGGTACTGCCGACTTACACACGAGTATAAACTCCGTTATTACCAATTACTGCCAATTGCAGTGATACAGCTCCCCGTGGGGCGGATTTAAGGGGTGGGGGCGCTCAAGTGGCTGTGTTCGTTACTTAAAAACCCAATCTCCTGGATGATACTGTGCCATACCTTAAATCTGCCCTCGCCTTATACTCATTCCTTTAAGCCCAGAAAGCGAATCTCTAGCACTGCACTGCAATGCGTTAGCCATGGACACTTCCGCAACAACCACATGCATTCTGTGTGCAATTCACTCACTACACACACACACAATACGTCCAGTAATCCTCACGTAGGTAAGAGTGCTTCACAGTAGACTCTACTTCACACACTTGCGCACAGACATTCCCTGGCTGCTAGAGCAATACCGTCCAAACATGTATTACGCAGATCCAGTTAGCCAACTAGCAAGCTTGTGCTTATCTGTGCTAGGGACGCTCAGCACTATTCTATTCTCGCACTATTCTAGTGATGTCTTCATGGTGTCACAAACACACACACACACACGCAAGATCTTTCTTGCAGTGCTTAGATCAGAATGGGCATTTTGCTTGTGCAGTGTTGAGACCCAAAACTGTTTTTTTTTTAAATTAAGGGTACGGGTAGACGTCGGGCCAATTAATTTATCAGAAATGCATGCAGATTCATGTGGAAAAATTACCATATTGCGTAAATAACGACAAAAGAAAAGGAGGCCGTCAGCTGGTGTACGTCAACTTCAGTATCAGGACGGGCTGTGTACACATTAACGGTCACATGTAATACACGTTGTGATTTTCCAACAGAACGGTGATCATCTGTTGAGGTGCACGTATCTCATGCACATGATCTAATGTTCAAGTCTGTTGCCTTCCATTTCTCTGGCTAAGGAGCAGATTCGATTACTTCATGTCATCCATCAGCCGGTAAAACGTAAACCTCAGATGCACACATTTATGGCCAGGCTCAAAAGAGAAAACTGACGTTGTTCACATTAAACGCTCAGCAACGGCACTGAATGAAACCACCGAAGTGGCCTCTTCGGCTGTGTGTTCAACTAGTTCAACCACCACGGCGAGTGCAACCCATCGGGCTGTTATTCTTCGCGCACTTGACGCGTTTCTCCTCGACATTCCATAGAGCACAAACAATGTCAGCATTATGCACCTCAACGTGCGAAAACGCCCCACACAGCAGCACAAAATCATCTCTCCCGCGATCGCGTCAAACTTTTCAACAGTGCGCTTGGCTAGCGAGCCGCCATCTTTCCTCCGTATTTCCAAGAGGGGCGGAGGCGCCCGTCTCAGGTTTTGGGTGCTCCGAGCTGGCGCCGCCGCCGAAGTCGCTTATCGGTCAGGGTTTGTAAATACGCGAAACGGACACCGGTGACTCCGTGGACGCCGGTTCCAGTCGGCACAGCCGACGCGCTGTCTCCTGTTTGAGTGCTCGCGAACAAATTTGGAAAGTGCCAATCATCGCTCAGGACACGAATTCATCCTCATGGGAACCAATAAGTAATCACTAGCCACCGGATGTCTCCATGACGTTCAATTTATGACGTTTTCTGACGTCCGATGACGTGAAACGCATGAAGCGCCTCACTTTATCCCGCAAAGGAACTGGCGAGTTTCGGGTCCTTGGTAGTGTCTTCCGGAAAACCGGCGCCGTGACGTCACGCTAGTTGTCCATCGGCCGCTTCGCTTCTGAGCTGGTGCAGTCAGTGGAGCCCCTCTCACCTGCGTAGATTGTAGATTTTACACATTGCGCAGAACCACCATGCTAGCCCTTACGCAGAGGCAATAGCGTACGATTCCTAAGATGTACAGCTCCCGTCAAAGTTAATAATAACACTGGAAAAAATTCTGCCGCATTTCCGGGCCTGGTAACAGCCACCCTGGGAGCACTGCGGGAATGTGACGTGAACAAAATCTTTGCGTTAAACTTACAGCATAATTTTGTTCAATCAAGGCTTCCTCATAGCCCCAAACGTTGCTGTAATAGCGCTCGGGAACGAGACCACATTTCTTCCAGTGTTGTTATTAACTTCGACGGGAGCTGTACTAAAACTCACTACTCCCACGCCCGGTCGACATAACGGTGCAGTTGCCGCACGTACACCTAGCAACGACATCCCCCATACAATTACATCCCCCCTTACATCTGACGATGTCCCCACCAGTTGTTAGCTCCCTGTGGCGTCAACAAAAGACCTTTCTGGTGCGAGAACTCCAACTCCGTGGAGCCGCATAGAGCCGCACATTGTCGTGCAGAACTGGGATGTGGCTGTGCAAAGCTGAATGAGATTCGTGTTGCACTACTCGTTCTTCCCATGATGTCAGCGGTCCCAAAAAGTCGATGTCATTGGCGGCATTCGAATCCTTCATTTTGGACATCGCGTAGCCGAAGAGTGTCTAGCATTTACGAAGCGCTAGCAGGCGATCCGGCATGAGCCTTTGCTGGCCGGCTGTGGCCGGCGTCACCTTCACTATTTGATCCCAGTTCTAATGAGGAGTGTCCTTCGTCTGTATGACGTGCGCCCAGGTGCCCATCATGTATCTGTCGTGAAGGCGAAGGAGGGTGTTCGCACGGGAGATCCGGGGAGGAGGCGGGCTGTTGTAGGCGTCGCAAGTTCGCTGCGGTTGTACTAATTGTGTGCAAACGGTTGTCGTGCTCCTAACATTTCATACAGCCCAAAAATAGAAATAGAGTTGTGTGCCTCTAGACTGCTCCTTTCAAGTTATGTGCATTTGGCGAGATGAAACGGAAATAGTTGCAAAACGCAAAAGTTCTGCACTGTACTGACGATTTCTTGACAGTACAAGTTGCTGAATCAGGTCACCTTCACTTTTTCTCTGAGTGTCCTCGGCGACCTCACTGAATCAGGGGCAAACAAACTATTTATTTATTGGAAGGGAGCTCAGGACAGAAGCCGCCGATATTTCGAACAGAGACTGTTCTTCAGAAGAAGAACAGTCTCTGTTCGAAATATCGGCGGCTTCTGTCCTGAGGCAACTCCCTTCCTACATTCTACCGGTTCGCTGGATTTCTACCCATCTGCTATTTATTGGTATTTTAATAGTGCCCATGAACGGCAGTTGCCTAGTTAATAGTGCACTACTGATTGTAACAAAACCAACAGCTTAATAGGTCATGCCTATACCTGAAGCTCCACCCACTTTTACAGCTTTCCGACCAATGAAGTCTTGAAATATGGGGCGCTATCAATCAGCCTATCCTCACTATTTTCCCCCCTATCCAACATGGGCAGCGCCATTTTGGGTGGCAAGTGGATTGGATGGGATTGAAATGAATACCACTCGCGATCTGCAAAAGTAGTGAATTGTTGGTGCAAATTTGATAAGCGCCACCTATTGAGCGTAAGGCACGTCGGGAATTGTCGTCTGCTTCCGTCGTTGTACCGCTGCCGGCAGAACCACCTGCTGGGACACGTTCTGTTGTCGGTATGATTTTCAAACAAATCTACATGAATAGTTGGAATATAAGAGGCAAGAATGTTTATATCCATGAAATCCAGCTGTTAAATATAAGATCGTACAGCACAGCGCCGTTTTTGTTATGATTTCGTTGTGATCGCCGTGTTCACTAGGCCTAACACCGGCGACAAAACGTATTATTTTCAGTTAGATATCGATGGATGAGCATAAGTTGAAACTGATTTCCGAGAAATTTATATTAGGATGTACATTTGCAGCGTAAAATCAGGTTAGTCTGTGAAAATTTTTTGTCACGAAATCCCCGCTTCACTGTGTTTGTTTTCGTCGCCACTTTGGGTGACAGTATGGTGTCATGGCGACCCCCTTGGTAAAAAGCAAACCAATCAGAGGAGCGAAACTGTGATTGACAGGTCGAGCCTCTTTTTGTGACTCCTCCCAATGGCCAGACTCCTTCTTAATATACGGCTCTGCCGCATTTTAGCCCACGATGCGATCTATCGTGCGCGGGTGAAATGTTCCTTTAGTTTACAAACAGCAGTTGACGGCCTTGAGCTTACTTTGACATCTTCGGAAACGCTCTGGTGGACAATACATGGATTATCGCACAACAATCACGCATGCTTCTCTATCCCACAGCGAGCATCACATTAGCCGTCTTTGACCCTCAACTGGGTATAATACCGGTGCGGTGCGGTGCGGTGCGGAAACAAGATGGCGCTACTGCTCTCCCTTGGACCTCAGTGCCGATACTCTGAAGCGAAGCTTATTTAGTGACTCTAGTGTGATATTGGCGAAGTAAATAACGGTTTCGTAATGCGCGCAATGAGGCTGAGCTTTCTCGTGCATACAGGTGTTATCTTTTCCACATGTAGATTAAAAGACAAAGATGTATAAAAGAAAAAAGAAAAACGCCGAGTTCGGGAACGACGCTGTCTCGTCTTATTACCCAAAATAGGAAAGTGTACGTGTAATTACACTTCCTAGCTTTTTTCTTTTCTTTTTTTGTAAAAGATGTCACTATCGTTTTACCTGCGTTCAGCGTACGCGAGTTGTCTGAAGACCACTGGTGTACATCAGTAACGTAATGGTGTAAGCTGGGGAGAATAATCATTTCTACAGGAGGATCTCACGGTGTACTTTCGGATCATCTGCATATTGGGGAAGGTAAGAGCGCTTAATGCAGAGGGATAGGCCGTTCACAAAATGTTAAACAACAAAGGACCGAGATTTGAGCCCTGAGGCACTTCTGACAAAGATCTGTATGGATTAGAATAATAACCGCCTATACGCACATAGTTCAGCCTCATACAGAAGTAAGATGCAAACCATGTGCAAATTCTATCAGATATGTCGTAATGTGACAAGTTTCGGGAGCAGCGTTTGACTAATTCTGCCAAAGGTCGTCGAAAAGTCGAAATAGACAGGATCAACCTGAGAAAACCATGACAACGTTCGCCCTATGGTGCTGGGTAGGTGACTGGGTAGGTAGATTAGTCACTACTGACCTGCCAGGAGTAAAACCATGTTGGGTTTCTACCAGTGATGATTTAAAAAACGGAGAAGGCTTGTTATGTACCTTTTTTTTTCAAAGACCTGCGGAAGACCTGCGAAAGACGAGGGAATAGTGAAATACGTATGTAATTAGAGGCAGATGTAGCAGAACTGTAGTTGATATGTGCATGGGTACAATAATAGAGCTCTTCCGAAAAGACGGAAGTACACAGAAATTCAGGGATCTGTGAAACACAGTAGTTAAAATTTGCGCTAAAGCTGTTGCGCAGCCTTTGACACTAAAGTTCAGGATGTTATCAAAGGCACAAGTTTTAGATGATTTTAGTAGCTTGGACAGCTTCATCATCAGAAATTGTGATATTTAAAGGCATAAAATCGTGGATGTAGAAGGCACTGAAGTGCCGGAACAAACATTGCCACTATGGCAGTGTATGGCATCACAAAAATAATGAGCAAAGGTATTTGCAACCATGAGGGGGTCATTTTAGTAGCTTGGACAGCTTCATCATCAGAAATTGTGATATTTAAAGGCATAAAATCGTGGATGTAGAAGGCACTGAAGTGCCGGAACTAACATTGCCACTATGGCAGTGCATGGCATCACAAAAATAATGAGCAAAGGTATTGGCAACCATGAGGTCACAGATGCCATTATCATAGGATAAACTTATCTGATTATGTTCAAGGGATGTCTTATCCTTGACGACTTTCCAAAACGCTTTGTGGTTGTTATGCAATGATCCCCAAACTGATTTCTGATATGCGTGTTAATCTCAGGTATACGTTTTCTTTACGCCGCGACGAACAGCAGAGAATTTGTTATACCAGGAAGCGTCAAGTGTCTCCGATGGCAAAAAACTCTGGCACTGTCTTTGACATGTTCGTAGCTCCAGGAGATGTGGCAGCCAGGAACATAGCATTGGAATGAGTGCCACATTCGTTGCAGTTTAGTGACACTTCCTGGAGAAGAGACCGAAGACAGGATCGCTGGCGGACTACCATGCCGCGAACAAAGATGGAGGGCTCATGCAAAGTGAACAGAACACGAGGCCCTAACGAGATGTCAAAAGCACATGATTGTGTACAATCCAAGCTATCGGAGTTATTCTCGAGCTCGTGCAGCGCGTGCTGCACTTGTCTCCCCGTCGTCGTTGTCGTCGGTCTAATTGGCAACTCCAGCAAGACGGACGCCACCTAGCGCTCAAGCTTAGAACTTCTGAAAACAGGTCACGACGTAGTAGTGGTAGTGGGGCGGCCCGCTTCGATTGTACGGGAGACATTGCGAGTGTTTTGCGTGCGGCATGTGTCCACATAACAAAAAACGTGTGTCGAAGGAATTCTGTAGCGTACCGCAGTGTCTATCAGCCAGATGGAAAGATAAATCAATATCTTTCCATCACTTCCCACACGGTAACGAAAATCACTCCGACCAGCCACAGCGTCGAACAAATCGCCGCAAAGCATGGATACATCGCCTTCGCATCGGGAAAACTGTCACCCCAACGATGCTTGTCTGCTCTAAACACTTTCGTGATGAGGACTACATCTTGCCACGTAAGTTTCACTTACATACAGCTTACGTACACGTAAGTTTCAGTTTACGTACACTTCGTTCAGCGTGCAAATATCGTGGGTGCACGCGCTCTGTAACTTTCCTTCGGTGTCTTCTCCCTGCCACAGAAATTCCCACGAAGACGAGGCGACTAAAGAAGACGGCAGTGCCGAGTCGAAACCTCCCTACAACATCAACGTTCAATGCCAAGCGAGCTGAAAGAGAGGCGAGGCTTGGCGATGAGAGACTGGCTCGCAAGGAGCGGCGTTCTCAAGTCCAAGAAAACAACGTAAGTGCAACCATGTGTTCATGGTTCATGTTATTCACTTTAGCCTAAATGTATGTATTTGAACCACAACACCAAGCAATGGAAACGACCAGAAAACCAAGTTTGTGCAACAAAATTGTTGTTCTTTCTTGAAAGGTGCACTGTTGCGGCTGTGACGAAAACACCTTGGCCGAGCCCCAAGATGACAGACAGTACTCTGCTGCTGAAATCGAGGTAGCAGAACTGATGCTGTCATTAGAGAGCACCATCCAGAACGAGACAGGAAGCTCAATGCCATCTACCACCCAGGAAAGAGCAGTCCAAGTTACCTCAGGTGACTTTGCACAAAAGTTTACACTCATGATAAATGATGCAAACATAACATCCTTCACTGGTCTGCCATCACTAGCACTTCTCAATTCACTTGTACAGTGCTATGAAAACATAGTTACTCTTTCTGCAAGGCACCAGCTGTCAGCAAGAGAAAAGATTGTGCTGACAATGATGAAATTGAAACATAATGTATCAACAACATTTTTGAGCAAGCTTTTTGGTTGCTCGCTTACAACATGCTCAAGTGTAATTACGCACACTGTCAAAGTTCTAGCCCAGGTTTTGGCATCAGTTGTAGTGCTACCTGATAAGGACGAGGTAATAAGGAATATGCCGAAGCAGTTCAAGCAGTTTCAAAATGTCAGGGCAGTTCTTGACTGCACTGAAATCCCAGTGTCGCAGCCAAAGTGCCTCAGTTGTGCACTTAACGTGTACTCTTACTACAAGAAGGGATTTACATGCAAATATATGATTGCAGTTACACCTGGTGGCATAATCGCCTTTGTTTCTAAGGGTTACGGGGGTAAGGCCTCTGATAAAAAAATATTTGAGGACAGCGGTTTTGTCGAAAAACTTGAACCATTCAGCGATGCACTTATGGTGGACAGGGGATTTTTAATTGATTCAATCTGTGAGCAACACCTTGTTAATGTGGTGAGGCCACCTTTTAAGAAACAGATGAAACAGTTTCCTAAGCGTGAAGCTCTACAGACGCAAAGCATTGCTTCCGCAAGGGTTCATGTGGAACGTGCAATTCAAAGAATAGAGGTATTCAAAATCCTGTCAACCAGAGTGTTGTGGAGCATGGTACCTATCCTAGATGATATCGTTATGATCACAGCTGGTGTAACAAATCTGTCTGCACCGATTTTTGCACCGGATAGATTTTTGTAGGACATTTGTGCAAGGTACTTCCAGAGGAGATATCACCGTACTACACTCAGTGAGATTTCATCTGAAATATTTTCTTCAGTACAAATGCTCGCTAAAAGTTGTGATATACATTTTCATATACATTATATTTTTGTGATTGTCTTTGGAGGTTTTTCTTTACAGTGACTTGTGTAAGATGTTCTCGTGCGTGTACTTTTGGGGACACGGTTAGCTAAAATCGCATGTCAGTAGTTCCGCGGCCCGTATTACCTCAGTTGAACTTAAAAGTGTTGTGCCAATATTATATTTGAAGGTGGACCATGTGCTGCACGTGTTTATTACTCGAAAGAAAGTCTTGCAACACCTTGCCATTTCAGATGGGATAAACCACGGAGTGCTGATTTTAGACAGCTGTGTCCCATACAGTACAATAACCAGCTGTAACCTTGTAATTCCTTTGGAAGCTGTGATAAACTTTTTTGTGATATTTTAGTTTCTGTATATCTTTTGTACATCAATGGCTAGCAGTGTACATGTGTGAAGTACTGAGTCTTGTCATATTTGTTTAGTGTGTGCACAATACTGTTTTCTAGATCTACGTATACATCATTAACTGCCTTGCACCTGTAATGAGCTGTAGGTTTGTGAACGAGCTGTGGCACCAGATAGGTTTTCGTAGGACATTGTGCAAAGTACAGGGTGTTACCCTATAAAAGTCTACCCGTGCCGCCATGCCGTATTCGCCAATTACTCAATGCAGGTGGCATATTGTGCGATGTTTATACAAAGCTCATAAGGACATTTAATCTTGGTAAATTTCAAAGTGATGGAGTGCCGCAGCACGAAGTTATCACTCAAAACGTGAAATTCCCATAGTCAAAACAAACAAGATGGCGGCGTTGAGAAGAGCACTTGCACATGCCGCTCCCCACACGACAACGTGTCGCATGTCCTGCCAGCCGGATCGAACTGCAGATTTCATTTCGTTTTCATGTAACCGTCATATTTTGCTCAGAAGTAAGAAACGTGAGGAACGATAAATGCCGACGCATACTAAGCAGACGACACCCAAAAGGGATGTCGTCTGCTAACTGAGAGGCGCCATCTTGGCTGTTTTGACTACGGGAACCTCACGTTTTGCGCTATAACTTTGCGTTACGGTGCTCAATCACTTCGATATTTACCATGATGGAATGTCCTTATGAGTTTTATACGTAGGCAACACATTGTACCGCCTGCATTGAGTAATTGGCGAGCACGGCATGCCGGCGCGGGTAGACTTTTATAGGGTAACACCCTGTACTTCCGGAGGAGATATCCCCGTAATACACTCTGCGACATTTTCTCAAGCTGTGATATATGTGTTCAATAACATTATTTTTGTGATCTCTCTCGACTTTTTTATCCTTTACAGTGACTTGTGCAATAGTTTTTCCTGTAAATATATAATAATGAGCTTTTGACCTTGTATTTACTTGGGAAGCTGTGATATTGTACTTTTCTGTGATATTTATTATATAGCTTTTATTGACCTCTGTATATCAATGGCTGGTCTTGTATATGTGTGAAGTACTGAGCCTTAGTCGTGTCATAATTGCTTAGTGTGTCTGCAGTATCTTGTTTTCTAGATCTGCGTCATTACTAACTGCCCTGCATCTGTGATGAGCTGTAGAGTTGTGACAGAGCATTGATACTATTGCCATTCTTCCAGCCTTGTAATGTGCCTATGCTATTAATTTTATAGTAAAGATACAAGCTTAGATATTGCTGTGAATGTGTTTATACACTATCAGACTTTCACAAAGAATAACATACAAAATATATACATGGCAATACAACCTAATACAAGCAATTTTTTCATGGCAACATAATTCATGTTCACTTTACACAAATCCTGGTGCGCAGCTCATCAATCACATACTCCCGATAAACTTCGGTGATTGGTTTGCACAGGCTATGAAATGCATTGGCATCATACACTACTTCTTGCAAATAATAGTCTGTAAGACCAACATACACAAAAAAGTGCGCTAATGTAATTCCACACACTCCCATCTGTACATTTATCTGAGTGGCATACTCCCTCTTTATGTTGCCCTTTTTATAGTTGGAAAATGAGTTTTCGATTTTTGTTGGGCACTTAATTTCAAGGAGGACTTCCTTGCCTGCGCAACAGTTGCACTGAAATACCACTATACCATCTGGTGAACAACCAATGTAAGGCTCCTTGGCATATATCACAAGCCCGCTGTAGACCTCATGCCCCTGAGAACGAATAAGTGACAAGTATGCCACACGTGCATCTCTTTCTTTATCAATCCCCGCCCACATCTGCTTGGTACAGACCCTTTTGCTACGAAGTAGCAGCTCAATAAGGGGATGCAAATTTACAGGTTTTTGGCTACGCAGTATTGAATTACATTTTGTCATGCAGGCATGAGCAATACTGGCTGTCACCAAACCCTTTCTGTGACTGTGCCATGCTGGTGATTCCGACTGGTTTCGCGTTACAGCTTCGACGTGCTGCACTGCTCCAGGGTTGCTGTATACAGAACGCAAGTGTTGCAGCAGTTGTTCAGCTGGCACGGCTTGCACATGTGGCAGCCTGATGTACTCCAACAGCGGAATGGGATGCCCAGAGTCCAGAACTGTAACATTTGCATAATTGCATGAGCATATCAAATTGCACCTAAAGTACATAATCAATTTGCTTACGATGGTTGTTGATGCCG
This sequence comes from Ornithodoros turicata, assembly GCF_037126465.1. Classification (NCBI taxonomy): domain Eukaryota; kingdom Metazoa; phylum Arthropoda; class Arachnida; order Ixodida; family Argasidae; genus Ornithodoros; species Ornithodoros turicata. The sequence continues at coordinate 28,467,017 of NC_088204.1, read as the reverse complement.
TTTCCATCTACTGTTTGTGAAAACTGCCTCTTTCGCTTTCTGCAAAACAGCGTAGACTTGACTTAAATGGTCTGGTGAACTTAAGGTACCTGTTCTAAATTGACAAATCCTCAGCAATTGTATTACCGATGTTGTTCGATTGCAGAATCTGGGCAGCCCTTTCGTAGGATGTTTGCATTGGCTTCTTGACTTTGGCGAGAAAGGGGAGGCATTATATCTGTAGCCACGTGACAGAAGTCATGAAGAGGGACTGCTTCATACATTTCTTGAACTTCCTTTTTTTTGGTTGCCCATGCGCACTCCACATCAGTGCAGCTTAGGTGGTTCAACGATGATATCCCAACACTGTTGAGACACAAGGACAGATTAACTGTAGCAAAAGTTTTTGCGATGCTATTAACACAGGAACCACAAGTGATACTGCATAAGCCCACTTGTAATCGTTTAACAAACTGAAAATCTAAAGGCGTAGAGATCCAAGTGCTCTACTCTGCTGGCGGCAGCACCGTAGCCAGAAAAAATATTTCAGGAAGGGTTCTATGGGAACTTTACATGGGAGAAGAGGATTTCCACTCGTTTCCCTCTCCCAAATGCACTACCAAAGGTACCATTTCAGGAGACGTTTGAACACCCAGAACCCCTCTCTCTGGCTACGCCTGCGGCAATGCTCGGAAACGAGTGTCATCACTCATAATGAGAATCTGCGCAAATATGCAACTTGCAATATGCAGAGCAGCCAAGTAATATTTGTAGCCATAATTTGTATCATGTGTCACAAACAGACGCTACGTTTTCGACATGCTGGTGCTAATTACATTGAGAATAAACGTTACTTACTGGTAGCAGTGAAGCAGTAGCGCGGCAATGTGTTTACATTTCTCCGATTGCCCAGCTGTGCAAGAACATAAACATTTGATCACTTGTGGAGTTTCACTGCCGCGTGATTGAATGGAGAACGCGGCTTCCACGGTATGTGGCTGGTCGTATATGCCCGAAGTTTGGAGGCAAAGTCCGACGACTTTTACTTCAAGGGCGTCGGTTTGCGTGATGCCAGCAAGGATGAGGTGTTTTGCTGCTAGCACACGTTCACCCTCAACAAAGCAACGCGACTCGGGCGTGCAAGCGAGGAATTTCATTATCGCAGAAAGTGTGAGCGTGCCTACGGACCTGTTTTCGGGCGCCATTTTGAAAAGTAGCAGCGCCCTCTGTGGTTGTTGGAGTTGCCAATACAACCGTGTCGGACAGCTAGTGTGACGTGGCGCGTGTGGAGAGGGGGAACTGAAGAGGGCGTGTGTTATCTACAACTTTTCCCGCCGTTAGTAATCCTCTTGTCGTACATTTTAATCCTTATGCCATGACATTTAATCCTGCTTTCATTAATTTTAATCCTCATTTCACGTAATTTAATCCATTTCTCATGCAATTTAATCCACGTGACTATGTGTGGGCTACGTGACCTTTTTGTATTTTGGGACAATTCCCATGTCTACGGGTATTGCACATGTTTTTCATTATTAATGTGGGTTTCTGCAGCATAATGGGATATTGTGGGACTGTCAACCTGGATTATGGTATTGTGGGACTATTCCCATGTTTACGAGTTTTACCTATGGTTTACATTACAAACGCGGGTCTCTGCACTGTAATGGGTACTCCGGGACTGCCAATCTGGATTATGATATTGTGGGACTATTTCCATGTGTGCGGGTATTACCCATGCTTTTCATTAGACATGCGGGTTTCTGCACTGTAATGGCATACTGTGGTACTGTCGAACATCATTGCGATATCCTGGGTCTATGAGGGCGTCTACGGGTATTCCGCTTGCTTTTCATTAAATATGCGGGTTCCTGCACAGTAGTGGGATACTGTGGGGCTGTCAATTGCAATTACGATATTGTGGTACTATTCCCATGTCAATGGGTACTACCTATGCTTCTCATTAAAAGCGCAGGTCTCTGCACTCTAATGGGATACTGTGGGACTGTGTATCTCGACTACGTTATTGTGGGACTATTTCCATGTCTACGGGTATTACCCATTCTCTTCATTTAAAATGCGGGTTTCTACACTCGAATGGAATACTGTGGCACTTTCTATCTGTATTACGACATAGTGGAACAATGCCGCTGTCTACTGGTATTAGTCATGCCTCTAATTAAAAACGGGGGTTTCTGCACTGTAATGGGATACTCTGGGACTGCCGATCTGGGTTGCGATATTGTGTGACTATTCCCATGTTCACTGGTATTACCCATGCTTTTATTAAAAACCCGGGTGTCTACATTGTAATTGCACTGTAATGGGATACTGTGGCACTGTCAATCTTGATTGCGATATCCTGGGTCTATAAGGGCGTCTACGGGTTCCGCGTGCTTTCCATTAAACTTGCGGGTCTCTGCACAATAATGGGATACTGTGGGACTGTCAATTGCAATTACGGTATTGTGGTATTGTTCCCATGTCAATGGGTACTACCTATGCTTCTCATTAAAAACGCGGATTTCTGTACTCTAATGGGATACTGTGGGACTGTGTACCTGGACTACGTTATTGTGGGACTATTTTCATGTCTACGGGTATTACCCATGCTTTTAATTCAAAATGCGGGCATCTGCACTCGAATGGAATATTGTGGGACTGTCAACCTTGATTACGATATTGTGGCACTACTCCCATGTTTACGGGTATTACCCATCCTTGCTATTAAAACTGCGGGTTTCTGCTCTGTAATAGGATACTGTAGGACCGTCTATCTGGATTACGACAACAACAACAACTTTATTTTCGGCCTTGGAGAGTGGGGAGTTTCATCGATCTGGATTACGATATTGTGGGACTATTCCCATGTCTTCGGGTATTACCCATGCTTTTCGTCAAAAATGTGGATTTCTGCATTGTAATGGGATACTGTGGGACTCTCTATCTGAATTACGATATTATGCAACTATACCCATGTCTACGGGTATTGATCATGCTTTTCATTCAAAGTGTAGGTTTCCCTACTATATAATGTGACACTGCCGGACTGTGAATATCGATTACCTTATTCTGGTACTATTCCCATGTCTACGGGTATTACCCATGCTTTTCATTCAAAATACGTTTCTGTACCGTAATGGGATACTGTGGGACCGTCAACCTTGAGTACGATATTGTGGGACCACTCCCATGTGTGAGGGTATTACCGATGCTTTCATAAAATGTCTGGGCTTCTGCTCCGTAATGGGATACTGCGGGACTGTCGATCTAGATTACGATATGCTGGGACTAAATGCTTGTATACGGATATTCCCCTCGCTTTCCATTAAAAACGCGGTTCCTTGCACTGTAATAGGATACTGCGGGTCCGTCAATCTGGATTACGATGTTGTGGCACTATTTCCCTGTCTATAGTTATTGCCCATGCTTTTTATTCAAGATGAGGGATTCCGCAGTATAGCTGGATACTGTGGGATTCTCTATGTCGTTTAGGTTATAATGGGACTATTCCCATGTGTGCGGGCATTACCCAAACTTTTCATTGAGTATGCTGGTTTGCTCTATCTTGGGATACGGTGATCCACATAGACAGTCCCACGGTATCCCTTACAGTGCTGAAACCCGTATTTCGAATGAAAAGCATGGGTAAGACCAGTATACGTGGAAATACTCCCACGCTATCGTAATCCAGATTGACAGACCCGCAGTATCCCAGTACTGTGCAGAAACCCGCGTTTTTATTGAAAAGCACGGGGAATACCCGTAGACGTGCTTATAGTCCCAGGATATCGTAATCAAGGTCGACGATCCCAGAGTACCCCATTACAGTGCATAAACCCGCGTATTTAATGAAAAGCATGGGTAATACCCGCACACATGGGAAAAGTCCCACAATATCGTAGTCCAGATACACGGTCCCACAGTATCTCATTATGGTACACAACTCGTTTTTAATTAAAAGTATGGGTAATACCCAATTGACATGGGAATAGTACCACACTATTGTAATCCGGATTGACAGACCCGCAGTATCCCATCATAACGCAAAAACCCGCGTTTTTAATGAAAAGCACAGGGAATACCCGTAGAGATGCTTATAGACCCAGGATATAATCAAGATCGACAGTCCCACAGTACACTGTTACAGTGCAGAAACCCACATATTTAATGAAAAGCATGTGTAATACCCGCACACATGGGAATAGCCCCAGGATAAAGTATGGCCAGATACACAGTCCCACAGTATCCCACTCGAGTACAGAAACCAGCGTTTTTAATTAGAAGCATGGGTAACACCCATTCACATGGGTATAGTACCACAATATCTTAATTGCGATTGACAGTCTCACAGTATCCCATTACTGTGCAGAAACCTGCATGTTTAATGGAAAGCATGCGGAATACCCATAGACGCCCTTATAGACCCACGATACTGTTATCAAGATCTACAGCACCACAGTATCCCATTACAGTGCAATTACAATGTAGAAACCCGAGTTTTTAATAAAAGCATGGGTAATACCCGTAGACATGGGAATAGTCCCACAATATCCCAACCCAGATTGGCAGTCCCACAGTATCCCATCACAGTGCAGAAACCCCCGTTTTTAATGAGAAGCATGGGGAATACCCGTAGACAGCGGCATAGTCCCACTATGTCGAATCCAGATAGACAGTCGCACAGTATTCCATAAGAGTGCAGAAACCCGCATCTTGAATGAAAGGCATGGGTAATACCTGTAGACATGGAAATAGTCCCACAGCAACGAAGTCCAGATACACATTCCCACAGTATCCCATTAGAGTACAGAAACCTGCGTTTTTAATGAGAAGAATGGGTAATATCCATTGACATGGGAATAGTACCACAATATCGTAAATGCGGTTGGCAGTCCCATAGTATCTCATTACTGTGCAGAAACCCGCATGTTAAATGAAAAGCATGCGGAATACTCGTAGACGCCCTTATGGACCCAGGATATCGTAATCAAGATCGGCAGTACCACAGTATCCCATTACAGTTCAGAAACCCGCATATCTAATGAAAAGCATGGGTAATATCCGCCCATGTGGAAATAGTCCCACATTGATAATGTAATCATGAAATGTAATGAAATGTAATAGTTAGGGCTGTGCGAGTACTCGAAATTTCGAGTTCGAGTCGAGTCGATCGCGTACTCGACTCGACAAATGATGACTCGTCCACTTTCGAGTACTCGATATCGTTTCGAGCTCGCGTTAGATCCTCTCACAACGATTCCACCGTTTGGAAACACTCATTTTGCGCAGCTGTGATATAGTGTACTGTGAATAGTATTCATGAATAGTATTCAAGTACACCATAGCTGTGATTGTTGTCACAGTTCCGCCATCTTGTTTTCACAATTAGCTTCGGCTAACCTCGACTTGGCTACAGACTGACTAGTGGCTATGAATGGCAAACCGGCTTCAACTGGCTACTGCTGGCGATGGAGGCGTCGAGCGCACGGAGGCGTATCCGACATGGCAGGAGCGCATTTCATAGTTTCGTTTCTTCGACGGGAGAGTCTGTTTCGGTTCTGCTAGTTCATAAAACTCGGAGACGGCTGACAAGAGTAAAGAAAGTGCATCTGCACAAAACCGAAAAGGGCTGGAAGCCTTGTGTAGGACTACTTTACGAAATTTCCAGTACGAACGCTTCCTTACCGCGCCCATAGAGAATCGATCCCCGGTGATTGACTTTTTATGAGCGGCGCTACTCGGTCATGTAGATTCGGACAAGTGGTCACATTTGTTGGATACTATAAACATTATAGAATGAGTTCAATTTTCACTTTTATTTTTTCTTTGTGGTAGCGATTTATGAAGTTGGCCCTGCGCAAAGGAGGCGCGTGGAGATGTTATCTTGGTTGCGGCGTGGCGCTCCCCCGGCAGACCTCTTTCACAAATGCGCAATACTCCCATTTTAAGCATATTCTCATTCGATTTCGTTTATTGCAACGCAAATAACGACTCTGAATGCGTTAGACAATCAGATTTTTGTCCCGCATGTGTGGGCATATATCACTTGCACTCTCTCTGTTCTTGCTGTTCCGAAACTAACCGGGGGGAATGGAAGAGTAATGGCACAACAGGAAAGTTAAGCCTGAAACTAATGTTTTCAGCGGAAATTACGACGTTAATTTCCGTTTTACTCCTTCAATGCACTCTGTCACTCAGTTATATGGATAACATGCAGTGTTAATGTTGATGATGATGATTAAGGTTTTTTTGGCGCATTAGCGACGAGGGCCATAGTGCGCCAAGACAATGGTATGGATGGTTAGCAGTTTAAAAGGATTATTTCAATTTAAAAAAAAAATATTAATAAAATAAAATAAAAACAATATATATGAGCTTAGATGTGCTTTAAATACCCAGTGTCTCTTAAAAACTTGTATATATGGCTAAAATCGACTAGAGCTTCATCACCGAGCAGAAGAGCAGGGTGAAGAGGGACCTTGTATCTGTAAAAGAATGGAAAGTGTAGGTGGCGATGATGTTCTAAAAGTGGGCATGTTATGAGTATATGTAAGACAGACAGGTCTGTTCCACAGTGAGGGCACTGAGGCGTGTCGTCCCTTCGTAGCAAATGCCCATGAGTTAAAAAACTGTGCCCAATCCTCAAACGGCTCGATAAAACTTCATGGTGGCGGTTTTCAAAATCTAGTGTAGGTCTGCATAGGCGAGGTTTTACTGTGTGCAGTTTGTTTGTTATCTGCTTATCCCAAAAAGCTTGCCAATCTGTGTGGATGGCTTTCTTCAGTTGCTGCATCAAGTCGTTAAGTGGAATTTCAAAAGGAGTTATATCGTTGCCTAAAGCAGCAGAGGCAGCGCGGTCTACTTGCTCATTGCCGGAAATTCCGACATGGCTGGGTACCCAGCACAGTCTCAGCTGGAACCCTTTTTCTTGTATAATACTGGCCAGGAATTGTGCGCGTCTTGCCAGGAGGTTTTTATGTGATTGAATACTGCAGATGGCACGTAACGAACTCAAAGAGTCTGTGTAGATTACTGCGTGTGTCATGTGTGTTTGTAAAACATGGTTCAGTGCTATGATAATACCATAGAGTTCTGCAGTAAAAATTGAAAATACATTGTTTAGGCAATGTGCCTTTGTGCACGAGCCACATACCATAGCACATGACACTCCTGTGGAAGTCTTTGAAGCGTCAGTATATATCTCGGTGTGGTCTCCAAAGCTCTCCTTGAGAATCAGAAATTCCTGCTGGATTTCTGTGGTGGGTGTTTCCCTTTTATTAAACTTTGCAAGTGAAACGTCATATGCAACTGGTGGTTGCCAGGGAGGAGTCAACTTACTGGCAACCAAGGAAGGTGAGTTGTAACTGAAAAAGCCATAACATTCGACGTCTCGTTGTACACGAATGCTGAAAGGTGGCACAGCTCTGGGTTTATTAAGAAACAGTTGTTTGAAGTTGCTCTGTGTCACTGAAGGAAACGAAGGATGCTGAGGGTGGCCTCTTATTCTCAAACCATAGGACAAGGTAATATACGATCTTCGCCTCCCTAACGACCACTCATTTGCCTCTGCGTACAGACTGTAAACAGGGGTGGTTCGGAAAGCCCCCAGCGCCAGTCGCAAACCAAGGTGGTGTACTGTGTCGAGGGCCTTTAGCGTGGACGGTCGTGCTGACCCATAAGCAGGGCATCCGTAATCCATTTTAGAGCGGACTACAGACCGGTAAATGCGAAGGAGTGTTTCCCGATCAGCACCCCACGACCTGTGGGATATGACCTTGAGTATATTTGTGGACTTTAAGCATTTGTTTTTCAAGTTCCTGATGTGTGCCCCAAAAGTAAGCTTTCTGTCAAACACAACACCGAGGAACTTCTGTTCAGTGCATACGGGCAGGTTTTGACCATTGATGCATACCATGATGTCTGCGGGACAGACTGTTCAGCGGCACTTATGATGGCCGTTGTGACAAACTCGTTTGCCTCTTCAATAGACATGTGTTCAAAATATGAAGAAACAAGCTTTGCCTCGTTCTGGAAAAACCTCCAGTCAGCATCTTGAAGTTTCCACCTTCGCGGTCGCGTCGAGATGGAATTTGTAGGACCACGAAATTTCAAAACTACCGGGAAGTGGTCACTTCCACGAGGATTCTGGTCCACGGTCCAGTCCAGACAATGGAAGAGGGAAGGACTGCACAGTGAAATGTCCAAGCAAGAAAAACTTTGTGTTGAGGAGTTGACGTATGTAGGCAGCCCAGTGTTCAAAATGCAAAGGGACCTTGAAAGAAGAACTCTCTCCAACATTTTTCCTCGCGTATCCAGTCTTGCGCTGCCCCATAAAGGATTGTGGGCATTCAGGTCGCCCAGAATCATGAATGGCTGTGGGAGTTGATTACACAAGTTTTCAAAATCTCTTTGTTCTATTAATTCTGATGGGGGAAGGTACAGTGAACATATAGTGAAAACCCTATCGAGGCACACTTGAACAGCAACTGCTTCCAACCCTGTAACAAGTGGGATTTGTTTTACAGACACAGATTGCGGAAGGACTATAGCCACACCTCCAGACGCACGTGTGGTATTTGTACGGTCCTTCCTAAAAATAGTATGTCTGCGGAAGGGATTGAAACTTTGTTCCTGAAGGTAGGTTTCCTGTAAACAGAAGCAAGCTGCAGTGTATTTTTCAAAGAGATCGTGTACATCATCTATGTTAGTGTAGAGGCCTCGACAGTTCCACTGAAGGATTACCTGTCCCATAATGAAAGTAGTGATGAATAAGAACAAAGAGAGACTGTACATTATGTAGGAGGTGTAACCCTTGGGGGGGGCTGCTTGTGTTTCCCTAGGGACGTACTGCCCCTGCCTCGGCCTCCTTTTTTCGTTCTTTGTTCCTTCCATGGGGAAGGATTGGGGGGAAGGCTTGACGATGATTTCTGCGACATGCAGTCATCATCGTCAACATCCATCGTGTGTGTGGCAGCCTGGGATGAGCCCCCTGTGAGCCCGTCCCAAACTGACAGCTCGCCATCAACCTCCGTAGAGGTTGTGGCCGCTACTTCCCGGCTGCCCACCTGAGCAGCTGGTGCCAGCGGAAGCAAGCTCTCCGCAGGCTTTTCTTGTGTGGGGGGAGTGTGGGGTGGAGACCCAGAAGTCTGCGTCTCCACAGATTTCCGCAGTGGTGCCACTCCCCGGCGCACCACTTCGGAGAACGTGCCTTTTTTGGCAAATTCTACCTGTGTTTTTGCGTCTTTATACGAGATATTCTGCGTCACTTTTACTTTGAGTACTTCCTTCTCTTCCTGCCAACGGGGGCAGGACCTGGAGTAGACAGGGTGGCTCCCTTTGCAGTTCGAACAGCGGACTTCGTTTGCACAGGATTCTGCAGAGTGGTCCATGCCAGCACATTTTGGACAGATCGCCTGTCCTCGACAGACCTGCGACCCATGTCCGAAACGCTGGCACTTGAAACAGCGTCGCGGATTCGGGATATACGGACGTACATGGCAATTAAGATACCCTGCTTTGATGGTCTGAGGAAGCCTGTGCAATTGAAAGGAAAGGACAATGTGTTTCGTCGGGATGTCTTTACCATCCCGACGCATCACAATTCTCCTTGCTGTCACAACGCCTTGGTCTTTAAGTCCTTCCTCGACCTCAGTGTCTGAGCAGTCAAGGAGTTGAGACTCTGAGATGACGCCCTTCACGATGTTAAGTGTTCGGTGTCTGGTCACAGTGACTGATATATCAGAAATATTATTAAGTGAAAGGAGAGCGGAACTTTGTTGCCTTGTGGTCACTTCAATTTGTAGATCTCCTGTGGTCAGCTTTCGAGCATTATAAGATTTCCCTATTGTCTTTTCTAACTCTCTTGCAATCGTGAATGGTGATACCTTAGCCATAGGTTTGGTCTTATCTTCCGAGTGGACTATGAGGAACTTCGCAAACCAAGGTTCAGGAGTCAAGTCGAGGATTTGCATAGCTGGTGCATCGGTGCAGCGCCTCTTTTGGCGCTGATCATGTTTTTTTGTACGAGAAGAATCCATAAAAGAGAAGACTGATTCAGTGCAGGAGGTGTGTCGCCCACCATCGAGCCCAACGAGGGAACGTGTCCCACACGCTAACACTTGCCTCTGCACTATACCCAAGTGCAGCTTCTGGAGAGTGAAAGACTGCCCAAGGTTGACCCTTGCCGCCAAGGATGGTGAAAAGAGGAAAAGGAGAGAAAGAAGGAGACCAAGGAAGAGAAAGTAATGAAAAGGGAGATGGCGACTAACTGAATAATCCTGGCCGGGCCTTCCAGGACCACCCGACTATGGGAAGCAGGGGCCAAAGCGGTGTGTTGCTTTCCCAGAGGGGCCCCGAAGGGTCCAAAACAACCTCAGGGTCCACTCAACCGCCAGGATCCCCCTTTCCCCAGACACGGGAAAGCCACGCACAGCTATACGTGGGGGTCTCCCTCCTGCGGCGACCCAACCGTTGGTGCAGGAGGGGGCTACTGCGGCTGCTGCCGGGCGATGGGGGCGCCACTTTCCCGACGCCGGGAGTGTTAATGTTATTTTCCACAACTCATGAACTTCTTGATCCAGATGGTTGATATTTTCATATATTATTTCTGACAAAGGTTGCCACATTTTGTATATTTTAGAACTTGTAGATTGATATTTTTGTTCAAGATACAGGCGTATATTCATGAGGGTGTCTGCTGTTCGCACCAATCTTTTGGTGTCCCAAAATCAATTTTGGAAATACAATGATAGCTTTCTTTATGAAACTTACATCATTAGATAGGGCATTGATTTGGCTACATTTTCCCATATAGCAACATATTTTGAAGTGATACCGTCAGCCACAAAAAAAAAATATATTTGTAAAACCACCCAAAAATGGCTTTTTTTTTGTGGCAGTAAGGAAAGTGTTAAACTGCACATTGTAGAAAGACCAGTTTTAGTACCCATAACTTTTAAATGTTTTATGGTTGTAATATTCATTTAGCAATGTTGTCCTTAGGTGGCACATTTTTTTTATAAATCTCATATAGTCTTCACCCACTTCATTTTTTGTTGTCAACTGTAGCACAAAAGAACATTTTTAAGGGGAAGTTGGCCAAAAAGCGGTGCTAAAGCATCTTGAAATTTTCTATCTTCCTGCTTCTACACATTACCTATTATTTAATGGAACGCCAACTACTCGAACTCGACTCGATCTTCGAAACAGTGATTTGGTATTACTCGAACTCGACTCGAACTTGAAAATTTTGCTACTCGCACAGCCCTATAGTAATAATGTAAAGTCCCATAATCCAGATTGGCAGTCCCGGAGTACAGTGCAGAGACCCGCGTTTGTAATGAAAACCATGGGTAAAACTCGTAGACATGGGAATAGTCTCACAATACCATAATCCGGGTTGACAGTCCCACAGTATCCCAGTATGGTGTAGAAACCCACACTAATAATGAAAAACATGTGCAATACCCGTAGACATAGGAATTATCCCAAAATACAACAAAAAGTCACGTAGCCCACACATAGTCACCTGGATTAAATTGCATGAGAAATTGATTAAATTATGTGAAATGGTGATTAAACTTAATGAAAGCAGGATTAATTCGGATGGCAAAAGGATTGAATGTTATGGTATAAGGATTAAAATGGACGACAAGATGATTAATAAGGCGGGAAAAGCTGTAGATGACCTTTGTCAATGGGAATTTGATCAGAGGTAGTTTGGCAGCGCTGAAGGGAGGTCCCCAGACTATGTAAGTGCAATAAATAGGCAAGAGGAGCCCGACACCTTTTATGAACCTTTCTTTGAGTCACCTTGTCCCAATATTTCCCTTACTTTAACCAACTTTGACACTTTTGCAGACGCGCCCTCGCCGCACTCGACGGGTCACAATGTTTCAACACGAAGAATACGTGTTGCAGTCCCACTACATTCCAGCTAAACAAATTCGACCGAAGCAGCTACCAGTGTGATAAGGTCCCAGGAGTCAAATTAGCCAAAGTAAGTAGGGTAAAATATGCTGCGGCGTGACACCAACGAATCGGTGGCATGCTACGTTCCTTCAGGACTGTTGTGCTTTAACGAAATTGCTAATTGTAATATGTCTCACGCATCCGTTACACCTGGAGAACGTTCGAGATTGTGAATCTGAGTGTCACTGGCAGTAATGATACAACGTGAGAGGACTCTTTAAAGGAACATGGAACGATCCGAGAAGAAATATGTCGGGAGAACTAGAAATTAGGATTACAAGCCCTGGGACACGCATTCGCACAAAAACGGCGAGCGTAGCGCGTAATCCTGGAGCGCAAGAGAGCTTTCAATCTCGCGGATCAGAAAACCTGCTCTCCAGGGCTGCAAGTCTGCAACGTCATGTGCCTCGCCAATACTGAGGCGAGCGACTTGTTGCTTATTTTCTTTCTGCATTTTGCGTCTCCCCTCGCGCGTCTCGGCCTGTCGCTCTCGCTAGCAGGTGATTTTTGGAAGCCAATGGAGGGTTCTCTGTCACCTGACGTCACTAGACGCGAGGAGCCACTGGCAAAACCACCTAGAGAAAGCCTGATTAGTCATAGACATGACGTAACAACTAATAGTCAGCCACTCAGGATCGTATTTTCAACGGCGGTAGCCAATCATGAACGAGCTCTCAGCGTCGTAGCTATGGGGACAAACCACCCGTCGTCTGCGAGCAGTGATTGAATGTCCCCGCGTACTAAATGGGAAAAGATTAAAACAAAGTTCAGAACGCTCCCATATCTCTCTGATGGATGATTTTCCGGAAAGCGTATTGCACTTTTTGTCTACGGATTCATGTCTGCAGGTTCAGTACAGTTAGCTGCAGTCGTATCCGAGTGCTTGAATTCATGGAACGGCGAATCGTAGTAGCAGACTAATTCTGACTATACATGTCCATGTAGCCCAGGAAGGAGAGGATGCGTTGCCACTGGGAGAAGAAAAGCAATCTTCTCAGAAAAATCGCATTTCACACAGGAAATATTTTGCGTGACGGTTCCTGAAGGTAGTATGCTGATGTGATAGTAATAAGGAAATACATATTCCAAATCATTTCCAAGCTCCTTTAACGCGCCCATGTCTAAGCGACCTGTCGGCTCCGCTCACTTCCTCGTCAAGTTAAAGGGGCACAAAACAGTTATACAATGCACGCTTTTTCTTAATATATTGTCCTACGTTGCATATGCCGTACCACGGCATATGGTACGGTGGCCTATCTCGGCTTGGCACATATTCCGAGCGGACAAAATCACGTCCACCTTCTGGCTGCACGATCACGAATTGCACCAATCAAACAGATGTCGCTGCTCGACTCGAGCTCCTCGGAGCACTTATGTCTTCTCGTTTATGTAAATATCTACAAAGCAATTTTCGGTTTTGGGCTGACTCGACAATTACACTTCATTGGATTAAAGGAGACCCTGGACGCTGGACGCCTTTTGTTCGCCACAGGGTCGTGGAGATACAACAGAGGGTCAACTCTACCGATGCAAATATGTGCAAGCGTATATGAATCCCCCTGATTTGTTGAGCACTGACCACTGACCACGTCGCAGGCTGCGACGTCTTTGGCGCATTTTATCGTACGTACGATCAGGGCGCGCGATGGGGGGGGGGGAGTAAGGCGACCGCCTTAGCCCTCGAAGCCCTCACCACGAAGCCCTCTACCAGGGATTACCTTTTTTTTAAAATATCAAGTATGCACTTAATCGCGCGCGCAATCTTCGACTAAAACATAAATTAGAGGTGAATGTGTTGTGCCATTCCGTCGTGTGATGAGAAAAAGTTCCGCTTCTAAAAAAAATCTGCCAACCCTGCAAGCTATAGCGAGGGTTTCGCACCCTTCTCTCCAGCTGCCATTTCCCGTACTGGTAAAACTCCCACTCCGAATATCTTATAATTTCTTATTTTTTTCATTACTGCTGGTGTGAAAGAGGCCCCGCGATGTGCCTTTGCCTCAGGCCTCGCACACCCCTAGCACCGCCCCTGCGTACGATCATGCTTCAGAATCCGACCCCTGAAGTCCGCAATGTTCCATTTCATGGGCGCATTATATCTTCAGAGCTGTAATGTTAGCGATGTAATCGCGATGTTCCCACAGCTCTCGTCGTGCGCAGTAGCTTCTCTCACCCGGGCCCGCCCTGGGTTAGGGTTTCGAAATCTCCCTGATCTCCAGTAACTGAAATGCAGTTCTGCTACTCGTGCGAGACGTGTGACGTAGATGCTCTCCGAGTAGGAAGGACAGACTCACGCGAATTATGCTCTTTCAATTACATCGTTACCTCGCTCGCTACAAGTAAAATGATTATACATATGGACGTTGTGAGCCAAGTTCTTTCATGAGGCACGATAATTGGGAAGTATTCGACGAGCTGTTTAGTGCTCCTTTAATACGAGAAGCGGCGGAAGGCAATGGTGCCCCACCTATCCCTGTTTGCGTCTCACTGTTGTTTCATATAACTGTCTTGCACAACTCCTTTTTAGTATTATTAGCATAGTAGGAATCTATTTTATAGCTCTGTGGAGTACATACAACATGCGCTTTCTGTTACTTGCAAAAAAAGAGACACGGTTCGTTCACTAGGCAGATTTCGGAGTTCAGGGCATTAAATTTATTTGATTTAAAATTTGATAAAATGATTATCAGTAGGTGGCAACATTCTCCTACAGATAAATATCGTTTACAGTGTTTTCTTTTTTTCTTTTTAGCAATCGCACTTTCTGTGTCAGAATTGTTTGACATGGTTGGTGATACGCCCTGAATCTTTATCTTGCAACTGCTTCCTTTTAAAGATGTCATGTCTGTTCGCGAGAAGCCATGTACATGAAACATAATTTAAAACAGTAAAAGGTTCCGCAAAGAACAGGTAATATGTATAAACGTTTGTCATATTCTCTTTTTGCAGCCTAAGGAAATTATCAGCGAATGCGTCATTGAGTGTACAACCGATGGATCTGTGATCAATGTTCCAAACGGAGTTGCCTGCGAGGACGACACACGCTTCGCGGTATGTCTGGACATTTATTTCTTTTGGACAACCACTTTCGTTTAGGCCGTCCATCCATGACCACTAGAGGAGCTAGGAAACCGCGAATGCTATAGCACGCGAAATTTACGCGCGGAACAATACAACACACATACAAAAAAGGGCGGCGAGCGGAATATAACGCTATCCAGACAAGAACGATTTCGAGTTTCATTTTTTTCAGTTTCAGTTCGAGTTTCAGTTTTCATTGATTTCAGTTTCAGTTCGAGGTTACATAAAGTTTACCCAGTACACAAGTTTTCACCCACTTCCGTTGACGACAGGTCGGTTTGTACATATCGAAAGGACTAACAGGATGGTGCGATAAGGGAAGTTATCAAGCCCAAGCTTAGCCATGTGATGACAACAGGACAGAGAAACAGGACAAGAGGACAGGACATTCAGAGAAACAGGACAATTGGCTTATTATTTCTAACCGTTACAGTGAACACCTCTCGATCAGCTAAAACTAGCTAGTGGCGGTGGTCGCCCTCGTCAGTGTGACGGCCAGAGAGGCTTTGTCTGCCGACAGCTCACAACAGGGTGCGGGAACGTCATTCTCCGCCTCCCGTGCCTACACGGCGAGGTCACGATACACACTTTATGATTCCCTTGGTTTGTCCTGAATGTTCCCAGGAACTTTCGGTGGAAAAATATCATTACAACTCCTCTTCAACCACAAACGAAGCAGCAATCAGAAATATATCGTAAAAAGCACTATACATAGTGCGAAGAAGAACCATCACCAACGCTTTCTCGATGAGCGTCACTGTTTAACTGTTCAACATGATAGTTCCATTACAGGTCATCATATATTAATATTACCAAATACTTACATTGTCTAACTTTCTCTAATGTAGTTAATTCCCCGAAACATGCAATCAGAATTTGTACTTATTCCTGTTCTCGATATCAACATCACTTTGGCTTTAGTTACATTCACATCCATTAGCCATACAGTGCACCACACCTCCAGGGCAAAACATTAGCCTGAAACTCGCGCAATCTTCAATACAAGGTAACAGTCAATCAACCAATCGTCATCGTCATCATCAATCATCAGCATACAAGCGAACGTTGCAATTAAGGTTTCTCGGAAGGCCATTAATGCAAATTAAAAATAATAGGACCCATGTCGGAACCCTGAATTGTATTGTCTATGTGTGTAACGTAAATGTGTGTGGCTATCTAAATTCCGTCAGAGGTGACCTCAACGCCAGCGTGTTCTGAGTTCGTCCGACATCTGACTAAATGAATTCATCACCCAACTTCACACTAAAAAAAAACAACCGCTACGATCGGTTTGGGAGCACGATGCAGAGGCTAGAAAGATACTATGACCGTTGGACAAGGTCAGAGAGAAAACATCACATTGCAGCAAACAGGCCCACACCTGTAGCGTTACGAAGCAAGAAAAACTAAGTTGTCTGGAGACTTTATTCGGTGATTTCACGCCGGGTCAGGCAGGTCAACGTCCCAGACTTTTCCCTTCCAATATATATTGAAGCCTAGTGCTGAGGAAGAACACTGGGCGAGGAAGTAGCTAAAAATATCTTCTAGTTGTTTTTTACAAAAATATTCTTTAAGAATGACCATTTCGAGCGCTGCGGTTCCTTACAATTTTCGGGACTTGTATTTTCGGACACCACAGTTCATTTCCTTTTTTCCACATTTGTTGCCTATGTACTGCTGTACTGTTTACTGTATGTTTGAGGTTCTAGGGTTTGCAGGTCTCTACACAACAAACTGCAAAACACGCAGCTTCTTAGTTTACACCCTGGGTGTGACCTTTGTCAAATTACGGCGCCATAAAACGCTACCACGGCTTCGACACCACGCCATAGATGTTGCTGTGATGCGGTTACTCTTGAGAATCCTCAAGGGAATCTCGGCCACTTCTGAACTGAAAGTGTTTATACGACGCTGCACGAACTTGTCATGGACAGCTTGAATGGGGAATATGAACCACGTAACGAGCGTGCGAATATGTAAAATACGCTAACAAAGTTCCGTGCTTCTACCTCACCACACCTTACTAAAGGCGAAGGAAATATGTCCAAGATTTTTGCAACAACGTGTTTTATGTGAATTGAAAGGGAGTTTTTAAGACAAACAGAATGACCTCACTTATGGTAGCTTCCTGGCAATTGCAGAAAGGCAGTTACGCGCCGAAAAACTACGAGTTTTTTTTCATCTAGACACCGGCAAAACCTGGAACCTCAAAGATAGAGAAAACAGTACAACAACACATAGGCAATAAGTGTAGAAAAAAATTAACTGCAAAGGCTCAATGGTTACGAAGATACGAGGCCTGAAAATTGTGAGGAAGCGCAGTCCTCGAAATGGCCATTCTTGAAGATTATGTTTTTCAACAATCAACTAAGATGTTTTCAGCTATTTGCTACGTCAATGTATTTCCTAAGCACTAGGCTCCAATACATATTGGAACGAAAAAAATACTTGGCGTGAAATCACTCTACTATCGCCTGTTACGAATCAGTAGGACGAAGATGAAATCTGTTACGTGAATATAATGCGGATCCGCGTTGAGCAACGCAAATTCATGCACGTATTTCTTTCAGGACCAGCCTGGGTGCATCGGATCACGGAGAAAGGTGAATACGTTTACTTTCCACTCCATTGAAACGATGCCAACCAGGGTTGCGGAATGGGGTCTCCCATTCAGTTCCAATTCCATTCCGAGGAATGGAGATTTGCGATAATTCCATTCCTTGCCGTTAATTCCCTCAATAAAAGAAAAGGACCGGTAACCATACTGGCAAGTCCAGCAGTGCTAGAGGAGACTGACATTACCAAGCACGGAAAAAGCACAAAGACAAGGTTATTTCACTCTTGACCGTGTGCAGGTGTGGTGGAAAGGGTGCGAGAGCAGAAACCAGCACGTTGAAACCAAAACTGCCACCAGGGCACCCAAACCATTCCTTTCCCATTCCTAGGACAGTTTCCGCAATTCCATCCCAATTTCATTCCGGGCTGTGCTAAATCTGGAATGATCCTGAAATCATTGCAACTCCGGAGTGGCAACTCCTCAACCCTGATGCCAAGCCTCCCTACGTGAAATAGTTGTGCTGCCTAGTGCTGATAGCAACAGGTTATTTGGGGTTGGCCGAGAACCCTGAAGTACAAATCCTGTCCCCTGTGATCATGGCTGAAGACTAAACATACACTTCTCAAAGCAGCACTAACAGTCCCGTCCACCGATTTTTACTTTTTGTCTGTGGCGGATCTCGCGAAAAAGAAACACGCTTGCTTGAGCAAGAACCACCTCAACGCGTACACACCTCACACAACCGGCGCACAACACCTCAACTCCTTGAGAGAGCCCTACAGTGACGTCATCTCGTGACGTACAGAATATGCTGCGAGTAGCGCCGCCACGCGTCCGCAGCAAACACATTTTCAGTTGGAAGAGTAGCACCGTTCCTGTTCGCTACGCTGATATTTGTCACATTGACCTTATTACGTCACGTCATATGGCCACGGAGCCACATGAAGAAGTCAGCTCGAACGTAGTCCCTTTCGGAGTTCTGCGCGGAGTCACTACGGCTGTGTTCCTACCACACATGCAGCAGGTCCTTCATAATTTTGCGGCATGGCGTCTGATCTCAAAATGGAGGGGTCATGGTTCAATCCTTCATGCCCCAGCGAAACTGTATGCGGTCACTTGAAGGTTTAATAAGTACTCTTGTAGATCATGTCCCACACTTTTAGGTCTCAATGTAATTCTAGCCTCGCCCTTCAGCTCATGCTGTATCCATGTTAAAAGCACGTATACGTACAAGTGAATTCTCTAGAAGCAGCGCAACCTGCCGATCATCTTATTGAGACGTCGCGGGAATTCGCGTGGGGTCTGTCTGGTGTCGCGGTGGTATACAACAACCCAGAATCGTGCGTAAGAAATGCAATCTGGCTATTAGGGGGAGCCCAAATAGATGTTCGACGTGTCAATCAAACTTAAGGGCTTTTCGTTGGTTGCGGTTTTCTGAGGAGGCCGCCATGACACCCAAATTTTCAGGAAATAGCGGCGCATCTTGGAACGGCGAAGAGAGAATTTCATGTCTTTCAAAGTTTTCTTCTTTCTTTTTCCCCACAATTTACATTGATTTCGTTCCACAGGTATATGTACTCTTATCGGTATATGTAACTGTCTTGGAAATCACTTTAAAATTTTGGTACAACTTATCTCCTGTCGCGCCGCAGGCTATCTCACTCTCGTGGCCATCCGCGTTCGCTCATCAACAGGAGAGAAGTACTCAACAGAAAGCCGGTTATTGCATACCATGCAGTTGCAACAAAGAGAGCC
This sequence comes from Ornithodoros turicata, assembly GCF_037126465.1. Taxonomy (NCBI): domain Eukaryota; kingdom Metazoa; phylum Arthropoda; class Arachnida; order Ixodida; family Argasidae; genus Ornithodoros; species Ornithodoros turicata. Next base: position 28,447,675 of record NC_088204.1, on the reverse strand, counting down.
CCAGCTCCGCTGAGCCTGGCCGATAGTCAGGAAAAAACCTCGAGGCCGTCGCTTACGTACATTTTAGAGCTTCGAGGAAGGGCCCGCCTTCGCATCGCATGACACTTTATCAGGACGGCGTGTCACAAAATATGCCACACTTTTTATCACCACAAATTACACTCCAGTACCGATATTCCGCTGAAAAGAATATGTTCTGTCGTTGCTCCTTGGCTAAGCATCAACCACGACCCCAAATAAATCGCAAGCAAAACGCCACTGACAAGCAAAATTTCGCGTTGTATTACTGATTGTTGTTTATTTTTTATTCCATCTACTTATGATTAAAAGATCTTATCAGCAATTCTCTGTGTACGCAAAAAACAAAACAAAAAAAAGGAAAACACGCGATTCTGCCATTTGATCGTCTCCCCAAGCGGGCCTTTCTTCATCCAGTAGCAGTGATAGAAGTACCGCAAAATCCATTATGTTGTCGTTAGGGTATCCATATTGTCGTTAGGGATACCCATTTCCAGTTTTCACAAACTTTCGGCATCCAGTGCATATAGGTGAAATATACCTTAGATAGTTTTGTATTGATAAGCAACTGTATTTCGGCTTGCGACTGGCCAAAAAGCGGGTGGACCTCCATGTATAGGCAGGTCCCATAAATGGGCAGATTTCCTTAAACCAGATCCGATCTCATTTATGCATTGTTGAGGAACGCTAAGAAAAACACGGCCAGCACAAACACGGCGTTCAACTGCAACTGACGAGTTTAATGAGAGCAAGCTGGGCCCCAAATTAGAGGAGAGCAAGCCGACCTCACTCGGTGAAAGGGAAAGCGGTTTTTAGCTGATATTATTTTTGCCTTTCTTTCTTTTTTTTTTTTGCCTCGTCGCCAAGGTGGGATTTGTGCTGACCTAGAACGCTGGTCTTTTGCCTCCGAAAATTAATCCTCTACGAACGTCCCTTCACCTCGCTGTCACTCCCTGTCGTCAAGGGTAGGTGTCGAATTGGCTCACTCGAGCAGTGTCCTGGAAACGCTTATGAGGGATTCCATGTGATGCTCATTCCTAAGGTTACGTTCAGGAATTCTTGTTTGGGATGGAACAAATCTAGAATTTCCCGAATCCGAATCAAAGGAAGGTTCTGCAAATACACGAATCTTATGAATCTCGGATCTATCGAATCCTTTCTAAAAAAGAAAGAAAAGTTTTAAAAAACCCAGGGCAAAAACACTACCGACAAGTGGTTTGAAGCACAATTTGATTTATTTGTTTGATGGAACGCAAATTAAATAATCCACTCTCAGGAGTAATGTAATAAGCATAATACTAATCGTTATTATTATTATGTAATTTATTTAACAAGTTGTTCACCGACTACCGGAAATACCTCGTCTCTCGTGTCTGAGTTCTTTCCATATCAGACTTTCGGCGGACTCTGGAGGTGCCAATTTTAGAAAGAAACATAAAAATGTGGTTGGTGGAGTCGAGAGATTCGATTCGCCGTCTTGGGCATTACCGAATCTCGAATCTATGCCTAAATTTCGAGGGTTCGCGGATTCGATTGGCCCATCCCTAACTCCTGTGTAACCAAAAAACGATATTCATTGTAATATCTGCTGCTATGAAAAGCATGAGCTCCAATTTTGTATACCTGAAACAACAACTTTATTTGCGACCTTGGAGAGTGGGGAGTTTCATCGCCACAGGTTGTATACCTGGAAAAGCGTAAACACGTCTTTATAGCTGCAGCTACAGCTACGTAGCTCTGTCATGACGCCATAGGACACCATGCAATAGGTGTAACTATAAGCACCCGCGATTGACGGCCCAAACAGGCGTACATCTGTTGCACATTACCCTCAAAAGTACACGCGGAGTCTCATTTTTTGTTTTTTTTTCGCTTTGATATTTCCCACGTGCCATGTGCAACTTTAATATGACATCGTGCTTCTCTTGTTACTGTCGACGCAGGTGTGTCTCAGAGGCGAGTGTAAGCTGCCTTACGACGATATGATGAAGCTGCTTTACTCCAACTGGCAAACTGACCTCAACGCACTCCCTGCTTGTGGTATCCCGTCAGCTCCATAATCTACACTGCTCCAGAAAGGCGTTTCGTAAGGTGACGCCACTGAGTTGGGGACACTGCAGCCCCCCTCCCCGTCGGTGAATAAACATAATACAATATTGAGCACCAGGCGTTGGATGAATTTTACTTATGACATTTTCAAATAAAAAGACAACGAACAATTTGTATTTCGCAGTGTTTTCCAGCGCCCTCTTCGCGGAGCAACAGTACTACGACGTTGAGAGTGGTTTACAGAGATTGCGATAAAATCCCTCGTCTCACAACCTCAATGAATGCATCCTCGCGAATAACGATCTGCTGATGTGCATCAGGGATGCGGGTTTCACAACAGAAATCGGAATCAAATAAAATTTCCCATTTTACCGATGGCCAAAAATCATATGAGAATCACGTCAAGCAGGTACATTGTTGGCGGCAAATCAGATAACTTCCAATCCGGAAATATAGTTTCCAATTTCCATGTCAAATCAGATGCTTTCTTCGAATAAGAATTTATCAATCCGCCATAAAATCCACTATTACAAATATTTTGGATAAAAGCAACGGTGTAACAGGGATCTCTCACTAAGAAAAATGAGCGATGAGTACGTGTGGCCAGCATAAAGTGATTGAGAGCAGAAGTGGAATACATTAAGGTGTAAATGAGTTCAGTACTTAGAAAATGAAAACAACACGGCGGAAGCTTTTGAGTGATAATTTATTATCGCTGAGGAAACATCTTTTTTTTTTATTTTTGTGTTAGCGCCGCTAAGCAACTGCGGCTATGAGCGGCGTACAGACGTGAACACATGGAGAGAGTACAGCAGGAAGGAGTGGGGAACAGGGGGGTTAGTATGCGTCCTGGGCCGACTTCAGGGGGAACTGTGCCGACATTCGTCTGGAAAGACTTCGGAAAACCCAGGGAAAACCTCAGACAGCACAGCCCGTGACAGGATTCGAACCCGTGTCACCTCCCAGTCTCTGCGTGGAGGAAACATCTGCACCAGATTTTTCGACAAAGCACAGACGGCGCTTTCGAAGTATGCGTCTTTGAAGTTCTTCAAACAGCAGATCGGTAGCACTTCCTTAGCAAGTCTTTCTGTTCTGTCTGAAGCAATGCTGTTCTATTGGCACCTTAAGGGTAGAGTATGACGTTCCCAATGACAGTTTTGGCGCGGCATTTGGATCAAGGTCGCTCCACGAAGGAACGCACCCCCCCACACCCTAAACCAAACTCATCAGATTTCACCGGAACCTCCGTGTCAGGCGATTTTCTTCCTGCTTCCGGTTCCTGCCGCTTCCGTCCTTTCTGTTCCGCCATGGCGGAGGCTCCCGCCGCCGTGTTGAACCCATGCCTGCTGGTATTTCACCTCCCATGCCAGCAGATTTACTCCTCCACATGAATCACTAATCACAACCACATCAAGCTCGGATTCAACGAGTAAAAGCTCGGACGATGAGAGGGAAGTCATTTACAAATGTGCGTTTCGTGCAATGTTGTACATGACGGCTATATTAGTACTGCTGCTACATTTTTCAGTTGCGGAGTAGCGATCCCGCTACGTTTTAACTGACCTTTTTCACATACGCATCATTTGATTGCGGCTGTCCAGCGAACCACCCTCCAAGACCGTGAAAACAAATCCACCTGGGTTGAACAAAGGACCACTCCGGACCAAAACTGGTTCGGCGTAGGGCCGATGAGCTCGCGCTGTTCACTGGTCCCCCCTTCTGTCGTCCCCAGACTGCGCCATCAAATGAAAACGGAGATAACCATCTCCGGCGCCACCCGCATAAGGGCACCCACATAAGCAGTTGTGAAAGAGGTTTATTCGTAGCGGGAAAACTATTTCCATTACAAACACGAGTACCGCTACTCTTCATAATATGGAACACGCGCAACACACAGAAAAAGAGCGAACGGCGAAGCAGATTTTTTTTCTTGTTGGTTTCTTAAAGGGACCATGAAATGATTTTCGAGAATTCCGAGTACTCTGCAGGAAACCGTTCTCATGATCCATCACTATCGTACACACATCGACTTTTAGCCGTATTCAGTACAACAGGGGCGCAGTTATCAGACAAAATTAGCAGGGCGTGACCGCTGGATATATGCCTTCGAAGTGGGCTTACGTCATCGCCATCCAATCCTCTCAGCCAACTGTGAACGACGAGGAAGACACACCCCGCCGGACCACGTGGATGCATGGTTTCGGTTTGGACAACAACGACGTCGTATATCTCCCGTCGAAATCACTTGAAATATGGCGAAAGGCAAATTATCAGCAATTGAGGAAGAGGTTATGCGACATCTATGGATCGTTCGGTACGCAGCAGCTCGTAAAATGTCACCGACGAAGGTATGTTCTGACGAAGAAGAAGTTCAAAGAGGAAAACGTGCACCGGTAACCACGGGGGTCGGACTAGCCCGGAGAAGTATTACCTCAGCGCCGCCGACATACTTTTGGCATGGAGTCTGTTGCTTTCCTCTCGGGTGTCCGTCCGCTAAGTTTGGCGGACGTTTTTATTGTGTGACGTGCTCCATACGGTGTATGCGATGTGTTTGTCATGTACATTACAAGAATAAAGACACAATAAGAGCTTGCCAATAATCATCTGCCTGTTTTTTGTCATTCACCTGTCACTTTTGTGTGCATGTGAAACGAATGGTTTCGGTTTCCCCTCCCCTCCCTCGTCTTGGTACTGTCGCCGCCATACGTCGTCCATGCTCGCAGACAGCCGAAAATGCCGGTTAGCTGCGCGAAGTGCAAAGTCAGATACAGCAAATCCTGCGGCGTGACGTTTCATTCGTAAGTATTAAAGAGCGTACCCAATTTGTGACGACCTTCAATGGCATATATACAAGCTAAACCGCCTTTTCCCGCATGCGTGCAGAGAAACGCAACTGGCGGCAAGCGTCCGGAAAAGTCCGTACTGTTGGCCCACAAACTGCAAAGCTCCGCCGTATTTGGGCGGGGAAAACTCGTTGGATAACATTGTCCATGCCAAAAGTTTGGCGGCGCACGGGTGGTATCAGGAGGAGCCTATAGGTGGTGCGCGAACTCCGTTCTCTAGAATCCTACTATATTATCTCTATGCCGGTAACCATCCTGACAGTCAACGGCTATATTACATTTCTCGTAGGATTCTTTGTCAACGGTTAGTTACATTCGTGTCTCCAAGTCAAATTAAAACATATTTCATGACAAAGTATGCAAGCTTATATGAAAATTTTGCACTTTGCTCGCAAAAGCCCGTCCGCGAATCGGTAACATGTTCTGTGTATGATGTCACGGCCAGTTCGCCTCGGAGGTGGGCCGTAGCAGCTGCCGTTCACGCCTGTGGTAAATATAGAATATTTTCGCTATTTGTACGATTTTCAACTTCATATTTCACAGAGTGAATGCTTTAGTACAGGGGAACTAATTAAAAATGATCGTGGGCTTGTGAAAAATCCTTTCATGGTCCCTTTAAGCTGAGCGCAGTCGAATATATACCACACTCCATAATATAAACGAAGCGAGTTTCCGTATATAATTAGTTGCAAAACTGTAGTGTGAGCGCGTTGATAACTCGTTTCAAACAGTGTTTTCCGACTTTCTTCTTCGGGGTGGACAAACAAAGCTTAGCGTCTTCTGCGACAGGAATACGAAAATATATCGTAAAGGGAACGAGATCCTCATCGTCACTGAAGACCAAACACACTGCCGACTTTGCTTTAAGGTACCGAAGGTTTAGCATTTGTGGAAAGATAAAATTACCTCAGCTTACACGGGTTACGTATTTGAGACAGGTTGACTGTCCCATATGCTGTCACCGCGGTACTCTAGGAGATCTAGAGTACATATTCCTCTTCATTGCCCACACTACCAAGTTCCCTAACCACACTTACAGGGACTCTTAATCAACTTGACCCTCGCGGAGCCCCTCTCCCTTTCTCTCTCTCTCTATCAACATTGGTTGGTCGATGGCCAAATCCAGCGCTCTGCCCGGGTTGGAATCCCGGTGCCGGCTGTGCTGTCTGGGGTTTTTCCTGGGTTTTCCTCAGACGCTTTCAGACATATGTCGGCACAGTTCCCCTAGAAGTCGGCCCAGGACGCACATTTCCCGAGGGCGTCAGTCGTGACGTTGCCCACATACGTGAGGCCGACAACGGCAAACCCTTTCAACATCACCACCACCACCACTTCTGAATTTTTTCGAACACCTTGACTTCGACCCTCGACTTCGGTCCTTAGTGTGAAGGGGCTCAGTATTTCATTCCCCATATCGGCACCAGCAATGGGGGAGTATCGCCCCTGGCGATGAAACTCCCCATTCAACATCATTAAGCGTCGTTATTTTTTCACACTGCACCTTATACTGTAGGTATGTTAGCCACGCAAAATGACGAAATAACAATGTTACTTTGGAGACAGTGTATGCCAACACGCCTATTAATGCTCTTTCCACACTTGCTTGGCGGCGGTACACTGGCGATTATCTGTAAAAATGATTGTTTACAGCGTTTCACATGTTTAGGGAAAAGTTGCATGATTCTTTACCTTGCAAATGCCTCATTGCGCAGGTAATCTAACACTGGTAGACTCTCTCTGGGGTCTCTCTCTGGGTATAATTAACGAAGGAAAAGAACCTATACATGTGGTGTTAAGCACCGGAAAAAATACGTGACATGCCCTTCTGCTGTTGTGTATTCCATCCCGCTGACATATGGCAGAAAGTACATCGGGGAAGCAGGAACGTGAGACTAATCCCCACGAGAGAACTGATGTTACATACAAATCCTCAACATTTCTTTCATCTTTCTTCACTAATGCCCGTTACACTCGGGCAGGCTCGAACTCCACCAGCACCGGTGGCGCAGCGGTAACGCGTGCGCTTGGAGACTGGGAGGTCCGCGGTTCGAATCCGCGGGCCGGCTGTGCCGTCTGGGGTTTTTCCTGGGTTTCCCTCAGATGTGTAATAGGCGTATGCCGGCACAGTTCCCCTGAAGTCGGCCCATGGACGCAGCTATCCTCCCCACGAGCGGATTCCGCTCGGTCTTCCACTTCACCCTTTCCTCCTGTCCACCATCTTTCCCTTCCCGAGAAACATGCCGCCTAATCAGGCAGGCAGACCTCTCGGGTTCCTCCCAACGACACTCCTCCTCCTCCTCCTCCGGCTCGAACTCCTTTGAAGCACACTTGTACGTAACGGATAACGGGTAATTGCGTTACTAGTAATCAATTACTTTCAGTAACTACTTTGAGTAATTTCTAACGTTATCGATTACTTTTCTGACCTAGTATTTTTTTGCGTAATTCAATTACGATTTTCAGTAATCAATTACAAAGTAATCAATTACTGTGAGACCAAAGAACCCACATTATTCGGGAAGACAAAACTAACTGCCCTCTGCAAATTCCAAGACAGTCTCATGTCTAGGATTTTTTCCGCAACACGTGTAGCGCATTTTCGAGTCCATTCTCCTCTCCCCATTCGTGTGGACAATTTTTCCGTGATCCGGCCTGCATATACCGCTGATCTCTATGTATAAAGGCTGGATCGCGCATGGGAGAGGGGCTCGTGGGGGAGAGGCGTGCATTCGGGCCGCCATGTTGGGAGGCCCTAAAACGCAGTGTGCGCCCATAGAAAACAATGGGAGGCAACGGAGATTGTGAGTATTTATTGCGCTGCAGGCGTTGATCGTTGTTTGTCATCACACAATTTTGTAAGGTGCCAGTATACTGATGTATCCTAACAGTGTTTCACAGGTGTCCTGTCGTTCGATTCTTAATTACGTTATGTTTTGCATTCCGAAACTAGACCGTCACGGCAGTGCAGCGCTGGGGATTGTACTACAGTACGTTTCCCAGCCAATATTTCAATAAGAAACGATGTGAGGTTAACAACAACCATGTATGTAATATCCCGTGCTGCGTTCTGGACAAAAATTGTTCCATAAAGAACGGTCCGGGATTATATATACTCGCATGGCAGAAAGAGATCGTACTGTAGAATCACAGCCGTTGTCTTAGTCGTGTATGGGTTTAGTGTGATTTATATCAAGCATCGCCGCAGAAACAGTCTTTTAGTAAACGACAGCGGTGCTTTGCCTCGCAAATATGGACACACCGAAGCAGCCCTAAATACTTCACGCAATTAGATCACGCTCGTTAGGACAGTTAATCAGGTAGTGATGTAAGCTTAATCAATTAAGTTACTTAGAAAGTGGTAACACCTCCTTGAGACACAGGACTTATCTCTTTTTGAAGTACAGCCCTTCTATGTTTGTTTGCTTCTTCCTTTATTTGTTCTGATTATTTGCAGGCACGGTTGCGCCAAACTGAATGTCCTTCTCCAGCACTCACATGCTTTTGTTGAATACAACTGCAGCGTGAGAAAAGCTGCTTGGGGACGGGGTCCTGGTATCCAGTGCTGACTTTGTCATGCTTGTTATGTGGAGCATGTTCCAAACAATGCAGCTCCACGTATGGTCTTCAAATTGCAACAGGACTATTTGGAGGTTGAAACAGTTGTGATTTTGTCATTTTGGCCCTCGTGTACCCAGTCTGTGAAACGCAAACAAAAAAGTCTAACACGATATGCTTTTGTAATGAAGATCACTGATGATGAGTAAAGAGAATATACGAGTTCAAGTTTATTCAATACTTTATATCATTCATTATATTATTCAACATTTTATGTCAAGTTTATACAACATCAAGTTTATTCAAGTTCAAGATTTATTTCTTGCACTTATGCGTTTCAGGATACAATGAACGTGCAGGGAGGTCGCAAAAGGCTACATTTATTGTTTTGTGACCTTGCTACAATGGCAATATATATTTTAGGAATGACAATGGTCAGGTACGCTCTCTAAATTTGTAGCACTCAATTTTAGGTTGGAATGAGCAATGAATAGCAACTTCCCCACTGATATTTTCTCATATATGCGAAATTTTAAATTTAATGTGATCGAATATGTGATAATATAATAATAATATATAAGAATATAATATGTGATAAATGAATGTGATCAACAGTAGATGTAAACAACATGAGTAGCCAGAGAAGTGCATTCTCAATAAATAATTGTCTTCTTATAGCGTATATGTGCATGCCTATTAACTGAAACAATTATCACAGTTCCCTGACAAGTTTTAATTTCTGAGAGTGTACTGTAGAGGCTGCTTAGATCTACAACAGTTCATACAAGGTATTATATACTGTGAATGCCTTTAAAAATCCCATGTGACACATATCCCTTTACTTTCTGGAGATGCTGTGGTAGTCAAAGTTTGCGGGCATTACGCAGGTTCTGCACCCATTTCTTGAGTATGTCGAGGCAGCTGTGAAGTAACCTGCATTGATGATAATTATTCCAACTTTTATGGTGCATCGACAACAAAGGAAATAATACATCAGAACATTGGTTGGGTGCAACCAGTTAAAAATGAATATGTTGTTTAATAAATGCATTGGACAAATGTTAAAACATCAGTTTAAAACATGGTTTACAATCCCTGTATCTTCTAATAATTAAAAAGATTAAAAACTATTCTAAAAAGAATATGGGGAACTCTTCTAAAAAGAATTATAATCTCTAATTATTATATTGCTGGGTTAAGGAGCCTAAAGTGTAAGGTGTGTTTCTGATGTGAACATGTAAGAAGATATGCAAAACTGAGAGAGGCTAACCACAGTGCGTGCACTGAGGTTGTTCCTTCCTGTAAAGTAGAAACCAGTGGATGAGGAACGTGATACTTAACCTGTACACCCAGCCGTATCACACTGCACAGATTATTCACTGGGCAGCCCTCGTGACGAAACCTGTATTGAGAGACCACTTTTGCCTTCAAACTGCTACAAATACCACGACACGCTACAAATTATTACTATCGTAACAAGCTGACGATACAGCTCAGACACAAAGGCGTTATTCAAGTCGCGCCACACCACCGTTACGTAGGATTCTTTGTCACAAATCAAACCAAGCCACAAAACAATACCAATACATGGTAAAAATGTGACAATCGTGGTCTTATTATGACGTAATACCGAACTTGTGCGCGAAGGTAATTCAAAGAAATGAATGTGGCACTTGCTTCCGCAGAGAACACTGTGTACCATGCTAGCAATGCATGCAAAAAAGCGCTGATGAAGAGTGACTCACCTGTATAAGTTTAGGCCCTGTAACCTTGCCAGTACGGTTGGTACGACCGTAATTGCAAGAAGTTGCCATGGTCGCTGCAGCGGCTGTTGTGGGCACCGTAAGATGGCGGCCGGTTTCTTCACGCTCACGCTCCCTATCCGCGATCCAGCCTTTTACAATCGAGATCAGTGGCATATACAGTTGAGCAAGGTTGAGCGGGGTTATTTGGGTGCGAGATTATAGACTTTATTACCACCCTAGAAAGACATTTTCAATTGGAAAACTATTTTAAGGACTGCTAAAAACCTTGAAAATCGACATTTTTGTGCTAAATAATCGAGATCTGCTAATCATCGGCGGGTGCTGCCTTCGAGGCTACGCCTTCTAGGTCGGGAACGAGGTGCACGATTTCGTTTTCCGAAAAGTCCAGTTATCTAAAAGGAGAAGCTCCGTTACCGTGTGTTAACGGGCACAAACTCCGTTTCGGTAGGTGTCCTTCTCTGTAAAGGCATTTAGAGTACCCGTACCCGTGCGTCATGGGTATAAAAGAGCATAAAATGAATGTTTCGGCAGGTGATACCACAGGTTCGCAGTTGGCCGACCACGTTATGAAGCGTGGTTGGACGCCTGAATTCGGCCAAACCCAGATGATCCGTCATTTAAGAGATAAGCACGGTAAGCGGAGAGTGGAAGCGATTAGCTTCAACAGATTAAAAGACGGATGTGTAAGCACCTCGACTACTTTCTTAACCGATAAGCACATTAATGTCCCAAGCAGCAAAATGTACTGAAAGTCGAGTGCAATAGGGGTGGACGGGTAGGTGGAAGACCTTGAACAGACTCTTGAAACAAAGGAGCATCGATGACACACATACCGTCCACCCCTATTGCACTCGACTTTCAGTACATTGTGCTGCTTGGGGTGAGAGAAAAAGGGTCGTGGTTCGGGTAATAGATAAAAAGCACGGAAGGTTCGGGACCAATCTGAAGCACCGTTCATTGTATCTGTTTCATTCAGTCAGTAGAGGTTGAGAGTTGGTTGTTTTCGTATCCGTTCCCCCGTCGCTTATTTCATGTCATCATATCAAGCAGCCTTACACATTCTTCTATGTAGTAATTTAACTTCAATAATTTTTCAAAAACTTGTACTCATTTTTCAGGTTTATTTGAAGATACTTCTCTGTGCGTGACACAATGGTCGAGCGAAATCTTCTCTTTTATTTCGGCAATGCGCCTTCAACGGTACAAAGCTTTACGCTACATCCACACTACGGCACTGAACGCCGCGAAAGTCGCGAACGACGGGAATACCGGACAGCTTTTCACGTCCACACAGCAATCCGCGAGAGCCGGGAAAGCCGCGTAGGATAACAAAGCGGAGCGAAAGCAGGAGATTACTTCTACTTTTGATGGGAGCGCCGGGAAAGTCGCGAGTCAGGACCACGACCTACTAGATTATAGCGACCATGTCATACGGACCCCTTCCCAGCTCCGCATTTGGAGGCTAGCGGTGGCACTACTCATCGGCCCGTTTATTGCTCCCTCAATTGGTACGGTACTCTGTACTTTAGCTTACCTTGGTAGTTTTGTACAGGCGGTGGATGTCCAACGAGAGATGCTTCTTTCTAAAGTTGATTATCATCACCATTTTCATAGGAACTGTTGCTGTCGGCTGCTACGGTAATCGCGCGTCCGCTTCTGCGTGTTCAAAATTCAAATTTCCATCGTCCAATCGTAATGCCTCTCGGACCGATGAATAGCGCCCCAAGCGGATTGCGCGGACGGGCTCCCCATTGGGTTTGCCGATTATGACATGATAGCTATAATCTAGTAGGCCGTGGTCAGGGCCAATCAGCGCGCACCTTGGGTGCGAATTAGAGCTTTCTATTAAGCGTTTAAACGTCGACACGTTTAGATGTTTTCTTAAGAAACGCGTTTTGCAGCACGTTTCACAGATTAAAGGTTTTCTTAAAACACGTTTAAACGTGTTCTGTTAGATATACGTTCAACAGCACCAACAGTACGTTATATGTATTTAAACCCACGTTATATGTTTTCCCAGGATACGTTTAAGCGTTTTCGTTTGCATAAACGTACAGCGGCACCTATATCTATATAAACGTTTTCCTAGGAAACGTTTAATCGTTTTCTTTCCTCCTCTAAACACTACAGCTCGCTTTCCTTGAAAGGCAGTGCAGGGTATCGTTAAAGTGGCATGTTACTTTGTCCCGCTCATTTTTGATCATCATAAACTTAATAAAGAACAGCCACAGTGCGGGGCGCATTTTATTCCGTTCCTTGGTGGTTATAAAGAGCGTTCCCACGACCCCGTTCGCAGAGTACACCGAACTCCGCTCCGCGTGCACTCATGGCATTGGGATCGCTGACACTCCAAAAACGGAGCTTTATCTCATCGACGTCGTCCGACAGAATTACAATTCTGGGTGTTATCCTTTTCTCCATCCCAATTTGTTCATAACGGGAAGTGTACGGCTCTTTGCGGGAATTCGCGTCAGTGCATTGTGCCACAAAAGTCGTGCTCACTCCTTTTTTCCCACACCGGCGCGAGAATTATATCATTCGGGACAGTGATTGGTTCTTAACGCGTCATTGGCAAATGTTCCACCACCATCCGGTTTTAGAGTGCAATAGTGGGAACCAGTAGGAAACAGCAGGTTACATGCTTCAGGCTTAAGTAGTCGCTCAAGGTCACAATCTTCCCCGTTGCTCTTTTCACCAAAATCCTACTCGCGTAAAGAAGATAAATACGGAATTTTTAGTATGAACTACCCAAAAGATTCAAACGTCATCACCGCCATTACCAGCTCGACATGTTTCAAACTGCAGTGAAACACGTCGGTTCATAATGAAATGTACGACGAAAATGAACACAAATAAGGGGGGTTGCTGAAATGCCAAGTATGAACTGGAGTAAAAAATACTTATAAGACAGTGAGAAACTGGCGTAGGTGGTATTTAGTGATGGGAACCATGGACGCGCCTGGCATAACGGGGACAACTTCTGTCTCTGTCCCCGTAATGCCTGGTGCGTTCATGTTCCCCATTAATAAAGGTAAGAAGTTGCTTAAATTTGTGATCCGTGTGTGTATCCCTTTCGAAAGGCGTTGCGTTTCGTATTAACAAGACGTTAAAACACTTCACCTTGACATAACGTCCAACCGCTTCATTTTAACGAAACGCTTAAACGTTTCACATTAACGACACGTTTAAACGTTTCGCATTCACAAAACGTTTAAACGTTTCTCATTACACAAAACGTTTAAACGTTTCATAAGGAAGGTTTTCCAGACTATAGGTTAATCTAAACGGCGTATACAACGTTTAAACGGAAACATTTTAAACGAAAATCGGAAAAACGTGTTAGATCCCGAGCTCTAGTGCGAATGCTGGGAAGGAAGAGCAGCTGAGAGGACAACAAGCAATGCGGACGCGTAACCTAGTCTGCGAAATTATAATCAAGGCTCTAAGGTATCAAGAAATTTTGCACGACAGAAACGCAAGAGGAGCAGAAACGTAAATATGAAGGCCGCATCACACCAGCTGCTGAGAGAAGACGAGGTAGTAAATGCATGTCACTGTGTGGAGACATGTGTAGATGCATGAAGTCTGCTGCTCGCAGCGGGCATCGCTTTCAGGTCTCTGTATAAAACGGAATAAGTACGTGTTGTGCAAGTGATGATTTATCATAATGTCTGTATACGTACTACGTGTAAGTAACTTGAGTACAGTTTGAAGAATGAAACGGATCAGTTTTTGAAACGAAGGACGGGTGTGCCGACATTCCCGGCGTTCGGAGCATAGTGTGGACGTGAGGGTCGCGAAAGACGTAAAAGCGGTGAAGGAGTTCCCGGCTTTCACTGATGTAGTGTGGACGTAACATTAGCGTCCGAGATCATCGGCACAACCACGTCCCTCTTGGGAAGCGGCAGCCCCTCGAGTTTGGGAGAATGCATGAGGCGATGCCTTGTAACTTCTTGTAATTCTTTGTAATTGTTGTAATTCTTTCGCATCTGTAGACCGCCTGTTCAGTATTGGGTGTCATGTGTTAAAGAAAAACGCTGCGTCGGCAGTGCCGTCGGACGGCGCGCGAAGTCCCCAATGTTGACGCGCCGTCCGACGGCGCGTCAGCTCCCCGTGGCCCTGCGCCGTCGGACGGCGTTCGAACCTCCCAATGCTTCTGCACAGTTGGCCAACTCATCTACCACCGAACCTCGATCATTGAGCAACGCAATAAAATGTACATCCTCATGGTTCGCAAACACAACCAAAAAAGCTGATTCTAATTCTGAAATCGTTTTTGTGATGCTTCACATTACAGTATATATATTGTAGCTCCTCTAACTATTTCTGTTCCTATACAGCCTTGTGGTTTCGCTAAGTACGCATAAGGAAAGACAGTCAAGGCAACATCTACGCCAATATAATTATCCGCAATAACAAACTCGTCTGTCCTCTCTGCGGCTTTAGGTATTCGCGCAGATTTTCGGCATAGTAGCGGCTTTGTGTACTGCGCCGTAAATGCTTCCTGTCGGACGGCGTTCGAAGCACGTAATGGTTCCACACCGATGGCCAACTCATCTGTCATCCGATGTCGATCACTGAACATCGTAGTGAAATCATCCCCATTGCTACTGTACCAGAGCAATGTAATGTAAAGTACACAAAATGGATTTCAGAATCAGAATCAGTTTCTGTCGTCTTTTTTTGTGAACCACGGATATGTAGATTTCATTACGTTAGTCAGTTTCCGAGATGCGGTGGCAAATGGGTTTGCCGACAGCGCAGAAGCATTGAGGGCTACGAACCCCATCCGATGACGAAGGACCATCGCGTCCCCCCCCCCTCTCCCCGCGCGCACATACCGAAAAATAGAAAAACGTACAGGGTTTTGAAAAAGGGTGGTTCCTGGGAGCTATAAAGCTTTTTCGTAATGCCAGTTCCAACTTCACGCTCTTAGTATTTATTGGGCAGCGAATTCCAACTATGATGTCGAAGTACCGTAAAAAGATCGAGTTACTTTCAAGGGCATTTAGCGCTCTGCCCTGAATACTTTTCACTGTCACCTATTTAGTACTCTACCCTGTCACTCTTTTTTTTTTGACCCGCTACTCCGTAAATTAAATACTTTTTGTGAGTTCCTTGTACAAGGAAACTCATCCTCCCTGAAAGGAAACTCTTCCAAAGAAACTCATACTCCCGAAAACAAAAAAAAGCGTATTAAACGTACTTTTTCATATAGACAAACTCATTCTAGGAGGAGCCGTCGAGTGGCCGGAGGAATGGAAACAAGGGCTAGACAACAACAGTAACTCCTAATTACTGTGAGACTTAAGCTTTGGTGCAATATGGCAGCTGTACTCGGAAGGTTGTCTATCTTTCTTGTAAGCGTTAACCCTGGCGAAAGCATCAGCAAAAAGTCCGCCATTCGTTTTATCTTTCTACCACCTTGTAGCTATGTCGCTTAATTATGACACTTATGCTGGCAGCAACTGAAAACCGCTACTACTGTTCTGGTTAAAAAATAGCCTCGTGTTCGAAACGAGAATATTATTGATCGCAGATATGCGCTTTGTGCGTTAAATTATGTCTTAAATGTGCAACATCTCAAGGTCAATATCAATGTGAAATAGTATATATTTCCTATATATAGTAGGGTACTTTATGCTGCATGTGGATACGTGAGGGAACATAAATAGTGCATTGTCTCGAGACAGGTTCGTCAACAAGATGCTAACGGTAAGGTGTTGCTTAGAGAATTGTACGGTAGCGGCACAGTATTTACGTGACTTTTATTTGGCAGCAATAGCGGTACCGCGGCACTTTTTCAAATATGGAGCGACGCTAGTATTGTGCTACGCTTTCCTGGAGTAGCGGGTAGCAGCACTCCGTTACTTCGGTTTCGCACGGTCTCATCGAAAGCGTTGTTCATAAGTACAACGATGAAGAAGTACACGACAACTTTCAACGCACATCAAGGAATTTTGAATGTTAACAGATTATTGTAAACTAGTTCCGCACGCAATTCAGACTGTTGGTCCGATCGTGCGCGTGCGTCCCCCCCCCCCCCCCTACCCTCCTTGCTATGCTCAACGGCTGCGTGAATGTTCCAATAGTAGATAAAGATCGTGAGCTGTCCAAATTTGTTCCAACTACTCCAAATTTGCTCACAACTGCTCCAGCATTAGAAAGGTGAATTGTTATGCCTTCCGCAAGGTCACAAAGTGCAACCGCAAAGACGTTTAATACCGTTGCAAAAAGGATTGGAGCGCTCTCGCTCTGAGAAAATGCAGAAACAGCAAGTAAACGGACAGTGTATGAAAGTTCAACAGAACACATATGAGAGCAATAGACCTGCCCCTCTACAGGGTTATTCTAGCAAATGTTACACATTTCGATCGCACTGTAAAAACAGAAGACTAGGTTTGACCTACCCGAAACTCTGCAGACTGATAGCCATTTATCTGAAGTTTCATTCTAATTTTTTGTAAGCGTTATGGTCGTGTAGGAAGAAAATGAAAAATAAAGCAAAATCTCGCCATATGCGTTTTCAATGGCCTATCCCCCACAAACACCGCTAGTTTTTCTTGTGTCTGCTTCACATTCACATCACTTCACACAGGTAGCGCTGCCTACAACGACGTGACATGCCGATACTGACGTTGTGCACCAATCCTCTTGTTCCAGTCTTGTTCTGTATGGTGATGTCACCTGTGTGTGGTGAAATGAAAATGAAGTGCATACAGCAGAAAATGGCGGCTTTTGAGTGAGATAGGCCATAGAAAATGCATAGAGTGAAATTTTGCTTGATTTTTAATTTTTCTTCTACAGGGCCATAATGCTCACAAAAAATTCCAACAAAACTTCAGACAAATGGCTACCAGTCTGCAAAGTTTGGTGTTGGGTAAACCCCGTCTTCCATTTTTATGATGCGATCAAAATGTGTAACGTTTGCGAGACTAACCCTGTAGTTGTTGTCCATACTCAGACATATTATTGTGTTTGCCGACCAGCTGACCTGTATTTATACGGTCTGTTCTGCAGGCCAAGCGGACATACTGTCGACGGGATTGTGTAGCTGATTGGCGACTAATTACTTAAATTCATTGATTAACCTGTCAGTATAGGTTTTCGGGCAAATGTGTTACAGCAGAAAACTGAATTCATGTCAGTAATCAATGCTGTGGTGCTGCAACACGGTTTTCTGTCAGAAATACCCGCAGTCTTCAAACTCGAGCTTTTCTCTCAATTTTGTGTCACGGCATTGCTGCACGATTCTTGTGTCTTCCTCATGAAATATATTTCACCGGAAAGCATGGCGAAGACTCATTGGACTCCTATAGAACAGTACAACATTATCGTTTCTTGACGTCCAGCTTGAAACGATAATCGAATAATAGAAGCAAAAAACACTGTTCAATGGCAATGTTACAAGTGACGTTGTGCTGTGCCAACATCAGCTAGATTGAGAAAGCCTGCGCATTATTCTCCTCTCTCTCTTTCAATTAAGAGTCAGAATTCGTCTGCTACTGCGACTCACCGTTCTGTAAATTCAAGAGCCCGTTAATAATTGCAGTTCACCTGCCATATAGCAGACCTAAATATTTAGACAAAAAGTGCGAGACGCTTTCCCAAAACTCAGCTTTGAGAAAGGTTGAGACCGTTTTGCGCTTTATTTCCAAGTTTTTCTATTTTGCGGGGACGTTCAATCTCGCAGACGACGGTGGTTCTTCTCCATAGGCACTACCGCTGATAGCACGTTCGTGATTGGCTACTACTGTGGAAAACACGATCCTCATTGGCTCACTCTTAATTGCTACGTCACGCCGACGAGCGCGCAAGCTTCCTATGTATCTACCTGGTGTTGCCCCCCCCCCCCACCCCCCCGGTGCCTTCCCATAGTTTCTCACTGTCGTCTCTTACATAATGCTGATACACGAAAACAGCGAAAGTCCAAACGATTCCGGACGACGAAATTCCGAACTCCAAACGATTCCCAATCCGCAACACCTGTATTAAATATTTCGCGCGTTCTCCGAAATATTCAGATGTTTGTTTCAGCACGGGTTCGTTCGTTTCACGAGTGCTATAGCAACTGCTGGCATGCGTTAGAGCCCTACCACCTCTGCCAGACGCGGGAGTCTTTTCTTGTGTCGTTTTGTAGCATTTTGTCACTTTTGTCTGTAGATTAACAAAATCAGAGGCGCACAACCAGGAAGCCAGAGAATGTCATTCCGTCCTGCATGCTACGGAACAACGAAAGAAGAAAGCCGTTGTTACGAAGACAACTAAACCTTAGAATCGAGAATTAAAATGTTTGGCAATCAGAGGGTGTGTTGCTTCGAATTCCACTGCTGGTGCCTTCTCTTCAGCTGCCACCAATCAATGGAAATGTTAATTGTGCAAGTATGACAAAAATTAAATTGTCGGCATGGTCCGAGAACCGTGACGCGAAGAACGCCAAGAAGGGCCGGCATCTCATAATATACTTTTCTGCATGGAGCAGACAGTCTAGATATTGTACCAATGTGGCCATCACCTTTTGCTAAAGTAACCATGTCATACCTTTATGTGGGACGTCTGGTTGTAGTCTCAAAATTTATACGCTTTCTTCGTGACGCCTATACGTTTATTCAGGCTCGCACGATATCCTTCATGTTCCGTGCTGAGGGGTGGTTAATTACAACGCTTGCGGCTCGAAATAAGACAGGTTTGGTAGTATTGTGCCAATGGCAGTCGCGGACGTGGATAATTTAGTAAGCATTCCGTAGATACTGGCTTCACAAAACGACGCGCAGTTCGAACGCCATATTTCATTCTCCAGTTTGACAGCTCGTCAGCCTGGGCCTGGGAATACATTTTCAATTTATGAAGTTCTCGCTGACAATGATATGATTTCTACGGTTGAAAATGATCGAACGATATCAAAGAGCAAGGTTCGACGCTGACAAGTGCACCTGCTTCTTTTGTTAAACACCTCGCACAGACACATCGCAGATGCATTCGATACATGTTACAACGACGTCTTGTCGGGAGAGACGATCGAGAGATATGCAAATATTATGTTGAAAGGTGAAGCCTACCTTCTAGATTGCTTTACTTTCTCTTGATTTACGTGCTTGTGAAGGGAAATTATGCGATCAATCAGGAATGGGTAGCACGTTGATATATATATATATATATAGCATCCCCGTGATACGAACACGGCGTCAATCATGAGCCGACACGTCTCAGCGCTGCTGTACGCACACATCATCGTGTTGCTATGTGTTGAGTTTGAAAGAACCTCGGGGCAGACTCCACCACATGGTTCAGATTACTCGGTACTGGGGGTGTTCGATGCCGCAACCCGTAAGTAACGTAGTACGTGAAAAATGACATCCCCCCTCCCCCATTGTTACATACTCAGTAACCATGATAACGATACGATAAGAATGCTTCAGTGCACACTTTCGATGCTCATTTCACGAGAACGGGGAGGCTAAGTTCGTTCGGAGTAGAGACAACCCATCTGTTGGACAGCAGGTAGCGCCGCGCGTTGTCCAGTTGTCCCATAGGCGCGATCCGGTACTTATCTAGACGCATCAAGTTATATCTACACCGAACAACTTCGCCTCCCAGGCAGACTTGTGCCGGTTACGCGAAAAAGTAATTGGTTAGCGTTACTTCAACGCAAAAAGTAATTAATTACCGTTACCAATTACTCTAGTTGAAATGAGTAACTAGGAAATTAGTAATTAGTAATTGAGTAATGAGTACAAAAGTGACTCGTTACTCTGCGTTCACGCAAATTATACCCGTTTCAGTGCCTCAGAAAAGAAGAAAAATCGAAAAAGTTCAAGCACTGTTGAACTTGACCTATCAGCATCGTCAGCTCAATATTTCCTATGCCAAATGCAGCGGAACAGCCACAACACGGTCAGGCCGCGTAGTCAAACCAAGCGAGGGGGTGTACACTTCACTACCCGAAATTTTGGGAAGTGCTGGTAGGGTGACATACGACACTGGCTCTACCTAGGTGCTGCAAGGAGCGGATAGTGCAGTGTAGTGCGTATTGCACGCAGAATATTGTATAGATGTGTGAAACATATGCGTTTCTAGACGCAGTTCGTTCTCCGAAGCAGGGCCGGTGCTAGGGGTGTGCCGGGCCTGAGGCAAATGCACATCGCGGGGCTTGTTTCACTCGATTAAGTGCATACTTGATATTTTTAAAAAAATGTAATCGCTGGTTGAGGGCTTCGTGCGCGGAGTATAAATCGGTCGCCTTACTCGCACCCCCCGCTCTATCGCTGGCCCTGCTCCGAAGCATGTATTTCTTGTCAGTCTTGGGAAGTAACTTAATCACACATAATCACTTACTAAGCAATTAACCAGTCACTGTAACCAATAACTCTTTCTCAGGGAGCAACTTTCCCGTTGAATACCCATCAGCGAAAGGTAATCACGGAAGACCCGACTAGTTTCAGAAACTAGGCGGAAAACAGGGAATTCCAAAGTAACTGTAACTAGATTGGAAGTAGTTTACGTACTTTCGAATTTCATTTTTTTTTCTCTTGTTTGAAAAACTATATAGTAACATCTTCGTAGATTGCGTGTCGCCGAATGGTATCCAACATGAAAGTTGGATGCCCTCTCTCAGAAGCGAAGTTAATTCACAGCAGCTACTGCTTAATAGCCCAGTAAGTAATTACTGGTAACTAAGCTACTTCCCAAGACTGATTTCTATGAATGATGCGAACTTTGAACACTTGGTCACCTACTCTTCCGACGTATCAATATACAATTATCCAGTTAAATTTTTCGATATCCACAATTCATGAAGCATTCTTGGACACTATACGGTCTGCTATGTCGTTTTTATATATTACCATGCAGGCACCTTTATGCCAATGGCCACTCGTTACTGAGAGAGGAACGAGTACGTTTGCCATTTGGGCTTCAACATCCACAAAAAAGGAGAGGTGCAAAACATTCTTTTATTTCGCAGTGACCTGCAAGACGAACATCACGGGCTCGACGCCGCCTCTGAATGTTCGAGTTGACACCGAAATGTTTCTCACGGTAGCGAATGGGACATGCTACAAATTGCTGTGCTTCCCACCAAACGGAATCATCTTTTTTTACAGGTATCCCTATACTTACTATATCCCTTCGTGCCCGCGATAATTGCATTTTGTATTAGACGTAAGGTTTGTGTCTCTATGTGTGTGGCGACGTTTTGCACGTGCGACAGGGTAGGACTGCAGATCATTTCATCTTGGAGGGAATGCGTAGTTTCGTAGTAGTAGTAACACTGTGACGATGGTTATTTTGCACTGAAAAAAGTGCATTGCAGAATTAGCTTGGAAATATTACCGATGCCCGACGGCTCGATAGAATAGAGCATCGTCAATGCGTAAGTATCGTCCTTCCAGACCCCAAGAGTATTGAGGGACCGTGGCTTAAGAAAGACCATTATCATTATTATTATTATTATTTATTCATTTATTTATTGTCGCTTCTACAATACAAAAATGCGGGTGCGGGGTATAAAGGCGCAAGCCTGACAAAGCACCCGCACCCTTGTTCCAGTACAGCGCTAACTATTCATGTCATCTACTGGTATATTGTGCCTCTAACAGAAAAGGACGAATGGAAACATAAGCCGAGGGACAGAAACAGTTCTTGTTACCTGATAGCATTAAGAATTTGCAAACAACAGATGGTTGTAAAGTGATTTCTAAAAGTTATTAACAGAGGTGACACTATTAACAACGCGATCACAATTACTCAAGAAGGTTGGAATAAGATATTTAGATGATGGCGAGCCACAATTGGTTCCTATCGAGGGAACCGTGTAATGCAGATGATTTATGATAACATAACGTGGTTGAATATTAGGAGAAAACGTATTCAACCCAGCTCTCAGCTCGTCGCATATATACGCGCCTAATTCATACATTAAAATTGTATCTATTGTCACGTTACGATTATCTCGGAAAATATTCGGTGTGTGTGCACGTGGAGCTACTTGTGGAATAGAGCGAACAGCCTTTTTCTGAAGTATGTGCTGTTTATCATGGTTAGTCGTAGCTGTGTTCCCAGAGATTAAACAACAACAGTAAAGTCTAGAGTAAATTAGAATGAAGTACATATTTCTTTTTGCCCTACGGTTGTAGGTTGTCTGTACAGACATGCTCAACGTGTAAATTCGAAGAAAGGTTTTCTTGGAACCAAACGCCGAGAAATTTTATTGAACTCACGTTTTCTATGTTGATGGAATTTATTTTAATTGAGAACGCGGGACGAAGCACTTTACTGTTAGCTCTAAATAGATATTATTGTTTTTCTTCATATTTAAAGTTAGTCTATTTCTAGTTAGCAAGGCTGATAGCCCATCGACATATTTACTCCTTCCTGTGGATGCGTGTTTTAATGAATGGGAATTTCAGAATACAGTTATGTCGGCGTACATAATTATATCGGTTGTCCTTGGGACCAATACTATATCATTTATGTACAGTAAGAATGAGTCCGGACCCACTACTGTGCCTTGCGGGACACCGTATTTTATTTCACGAGATTGAGACCTGTATCCATGCAGCCTTATTATTTTTGTAATTATGATGATGATGATGGTTGTTATGATTATTATTTTATTTTTGAATTTCCTTATTTATGTATATTCTAGTGTAACAAATTTGGATTTGGAATATTCCCGCAGTATCTAATACGGAGCACAATAAATACCACACTTTGTGTTGAGTGACGGGTGCAGTGAAGAAAATACATTTTGGGTGGTATACTATGCATTTTACGGGGCATGATAAGATAAAATCATGCACAACTAACTTGACATCTGGTCTGATAGTTTGGCACTATAGGTACTGAATGGAAATGTCGCTCCCGGAGGGCCGCTTGCTACGTATGCATGGGAGTTTGTGCACTTTCGTGCCGGTCATAACTTTCTCACTTTCATTAACCATTTTCGGTGCCCAAGATGCAGTTGGCGCGTTCCACGTAGCGATGCAAAAATGTCGAAATTTTCGGCATTGATAACTATCGCGATCGTATAAAAATAGGCTATAAAATCGATGAACATATCGATATATCGGTATTTTTAAGAGAAGTATGTATCGTTGTTTGAAAAGCCGTCGCGCAATTACTTGAGCAATTCTAAGAGTTTCCCTCGTTTTATTGCCTTCCATGCGTATTACCGCTGAGGCGCGTGATGAGGATGGCTACGGACAATGTGTGTTACGGGGGCCAATACTTCAGCGGGTATTGTGACAAGAAGATTGGGGAATAATTAGTGCAAGAATTTAGGAGAGTGCAGAGGATGTCGCCGTCTTTGGGTCCGCATCAACTAGCCTACCTCTTCCTTCTTTGTTCCTCGTAGAGCGCATGTTTGCGAATACTGAGCCACTACCAACACAACATCCTGGTTTTCGACCGCCGTGTACGTTGCGAGCTCGGTGCACTCGTGCTTCACATTCCAACGCGCTGTTCGGCATGAAATGCAACCCGGAACGTTTCAGAACCTAACAATGTTTTCCCCTCACGTGCATTACATATTTACAGGAAATATAAAACCAAATTAAGAGGGAGACAGGGAGAAAAGACGTCCACCTTGGTTAACAGCTCGTTCACCCGCTCCCCACAAATCCTGAACGCGCGCAGGAGCTGCCGAATTACTGATATTCCTAACAGCACGCATATCGATATCTATATCGATGCAATATCGATATTCATAGCAGTGTGAATATTGATATTTTTTTATCGATAATTATGGATATTTCAAAATCATCGGTAATATCGCAGGCACAAAATACTGATCATTCCATCCCCAATTCCACGCCGATCCAGCGATGCTGCGCGGCCATCGCTGATTATCACTTAAAAGAATCGGAGTTCATTGTGATGGCAGACATACACCAAATCCCAGATATTAGCCTCAAACATCGCCAACACTGCCGCAGTCCGACTACAGACGGCTCTCAAGTTTGTTCTGCGAGCAAAAACCATTTCCACCACCATGGAAGCATGTCGTGAGTGTCCTGCTGCACCGAAGATGATCAAAAATTTAAACCTGGTTTTCAGAAGGACCATGTCAAGTAACTGACCGAGTCTTAGTATAATATGCCGCAATGTATTGCAATTCTGGGAAATACTTCAAAATTTTTTAAACTTAGATATTTTCTAGAAAAATAACTTCAGCTTCTAACAGAGCTAAATTTTGCAGGTGTAAATTCCATCAGGACTACCTCCTAATAAAATAATTCCGAACTCTTTCCTTAGCGATTTAGGTGTAGTAAATTTTAAACTCGTGGACAACCCTCAAAATGCATATTTCATAAGAAAATTTTGAGCGGTGATAACAAGCTAGAAAGACCTGCCTTAGATAGAACTATAGAAGAACACCTCATTTATCTGTGGAGAATAATCAATTACAAAGCTATTTTTTGTTAAACTGAATAAATCTTTTTTTTTTCGGCGGCATGCTTGCAACGTGGGCTTCGTAGCGCGGACACCGAGTATGAGCGCACCTTGCTGCCATATGTTGCGCGGCGAAAACCTGAGCGCTGCAAACATGCTCTGGCACAGTGAAGTATTCTTTTTCTGCACTGCTCTTGGTATTCACGTACAACTTGGTTGATACTTTTATCTTTACGAGTCATTTGCTGATACATCTGAGACACCAGACAGAAGCTTTCTTTCGCAGAGAACACCCATAGTGGATGCTTGTCTACGCCGCATTAGTACGGTGATATTGTTTACTTTGCATGAGGTTTGAAAATGCATACATGTCAGCAAGACAAAGACATGCCGGTCCCTTGTTCTGTATTCCGATGATTAATATTATGATGAAACCGCGGCGACACAGTCGGTCACGAAAGCGTGCGATGGGTCAACACATATGAGAATTCCGTTCTTCTTGATTAGGAAATGATGAAAAGAAAGCGTGGTGTATTTCCAACATGCTGAGAAGAAATTACTGCAACATCCCTGTTTTCGATTTCGATACATTCTTTGTTGCCGGCTCTCTGTCCATAAGCAGGAGAAACGCGTTCCGCTGTGCTGCTTCCCTGCCCCGACGCGATCTCGAACCTGGACTCCCAGCTTTTCGAAATCTCCGCCAGGTGGCTACGGCTTCGCTGGAGTCGCGAATAGGTCCTGCATAGAAACTAGAAAATCATTCTTATTGCCGGCTGCGTTTCCCGTCGGCGCAGGGTGCGGACCACCACCGCTCCTGTGGCTATGTGCGACCGGCACTCGGTGTCGGGATAGCTGGCGATGGTTTTCTCGTCGGTAGCTGGATTTTGAAAACCGTGGGAGTATTACTAGGATTTATGTTAACACGGTTTATTTCGACACGATTTATTTCGGAACGATTTATTTTGGACGGTTTACTTCGGTCACTACCCGAGAAGAGCACGCATAGATTGTTATTTCGGTAGCGAATAACAGTCACTAAAAACATTCCCTCCAACTGGTTAATATATTACTGCATTAAGGACTGTGTTTCTTATTCAAATTACTAGAACTAGACCAGCACAATCTCCACACCAAATTAATGTGGCGCTGCACGTTGCGCATGCATGGAGCCAGCCCCGTACTATACGATTAGCTGATGCGATCAGTGAGTTACACTTGGTTTAAACGATGGTATAGACAGTTGAAATAGGTACAAAAATGGTACTTCCGGCCTGGTTTACCTTTTGTATACATACGCTTTTTATACCTTTTCCTCTGACAGTGTAGAAGCAGCAGTTCGTCAAGTGCAACATTAAAAAGTACTAAACGGTAAATGTTCACGTTGCCCGAAGTGATAAGTCAGAATATTGCTATTATCATTTGTATCCATGTTCATACATGCACATATCACATGTATTAGTTGTTCTTCAAATGTACGGAACAAAAGCAAGTAACACATGTCCGTATTAGCTCTATAGAGACTGTATAGAAAATCAAGCAGGATATTAGCTCGGAGAACTGGTCCACAGTGTACGCTGAAAATGACGTGAGTGCTTCTTATTCTTTGTTCATCAGCAAATTATCAAGCGTATAACGAAAACATTTCCCTGACGTGAGTAAGGTTATCCCTAAGAAAATTAGGAAACCGTGGATAACATCTGAGCTCCATAAACTTATAAAGGAAAAAAAATGGCATGTTCCAAGTCTTTTTGAAGACAAGAGAAAGCGAGAAGTTGCAGCAATTTCGGCGCTTTCGGAATAAAGTAAACGCAGCGTTAAGGAAGGCAAAGATGGACTATTTTTGTAAACTCTTTGGCGATACATCGAAGCGCAGTGATTTACTGTGGAAGAACTTGAACGATATTTTGAACCGAAAGTCATCTCAGCAGAATATCACTGAAATCACTGTTGATGGTGCTACATTATCTGGGAAATCGCTAGCGAATCGGTTTAATAATTTCTTTGTTAATTTAGTTACTGAAGATCCAGCACCTGGTGCGCGAGAGTTTTTAAGGAACTCTGTAAGCGATTCAGCTTTTCTGCACACGACAGACACTGTAGACGTGTGCAGTAACTATTTGTCACTCAGAAACTCAAAAAGCTGCGACATCGATGCTACATATTCGTCCCATTAAGTATGTTATTGATGTAGTTGCCCCAGTTCTGACCTACATTTACAATCTATCACTGCAAAGTGGTGTT
Organism: Ornithodoros turicata; assembly: GCF_037126465.1. Classification (NCBI taxonomy): domain Eukaryota; kingdom Metazoa; phylum Arthropoda; class Arachnida; order Ixodida; family Argasidae; genus Ornithodoros; species Ornithodoros turicata. The sequence goes on along the minus strand of NC_088204.1, from coordinate 28,420,812 downwards.
TTCCCTAATGAGTTGAATAATGCTAGAGCTTCCATTATATATAAGAGCGGTGACAAAAATGATCCATCTAATTACCCCCCGATATCTGTCCTTCCAGCATTTTCAAAGGGCCTTGAGAGGATTATACTATATACCCGTTTGATGAAATTCTTCAGTAAGCACAATGTAATTAGTGACGAACAGTTTGGTTTTAGGAAACATAGGTCAACGGAAATAGCACTGTTAAAACAAAAAGAAATAATTGTACAGGATCTAGAGAAGAAGATGTTAACCCTCGGGGTATACATTGACTTACGTAAGGCCTTCGACTGTATAAGCCATGATGTCCTGGCTGAAAAACTACACTGGTACGGAACCCGTGGCATCGCGCTAGACCTGGTAAAGCCTTATTTGTCTTCTAGAAAACAGGCTGTAATTCTGAATAACTTTCGATCCGATTTTGGCAACATAAGATCTGGCGTTCCCCAGGGCAGCATTTTGGTTCCTCTGCTTTTTAATATATATATTAATGACATAGTAAACATTGCACCAGTTATTCACAGCTCTGTACAGTTGAACTTCATTATATATGCTGACGATACCACTCTTCTCTGTTCGGGAACTTCAAAAACAGAACTAGAGCTCCTTGCCAATGAGACATTGCGGACACTAAAAACGTGGTGTAACTCCAATACTCTAAAGGTTAACACACATAAGACTAAAACTATGTTATTTCGTTCGTTAAACAAGAAAGTCGATGACGATGTTACGGTTTATTACAATGATACGATACTCGAGAAAGTCTGCTTCTTTAAAAATTTAGGGGTAATTTTCTCCGAGTACCTCACTTGGAATGCACATGTAGACCATGCTGCGAAAAAACTAGCCGCAGTGAATGAGATGTTGTGTAGACACCGGCACACGCTACCAGAAAAGGTGAAACTACAGCTATATAGTTCACTATTCTCTTCTAGATATAACTATTCCTCTTTAGTGTGGTCAACCACAACAAAGAGAAATATACATAAGCTACTGACTTTAAGATCTACTACTACTGACTAAAGATCACTGCGACTGACTGCCAATGTCGGCCGTTCTTCACATATTGCAGATTTATTCAAGCGCTATGGCATAGTTTCTATTACTAACATTTACAATTACAATTTAAAATTAACTTACTCAAGGAGTATTCGCAATGGCAATACGGCCTTCTTGAAATTGTGCAATTTGAGAACATATACACCGCCGTATGAACTACGTCATGAATGATGGCTTGTCCCGCTGTGCAGAACAAATTATGGCAAGCAATTACTTTGTTACACGTCTGCCTCTGTTTTTAACCAATATATTGGTAAATCCCTGAACCCTTTGACTATGAGTAGGTGTAAATTAGCGCAGTACTTTCAAGACCATAATTAATTCTCAATTGACTTATTACTATTGATAAGGTGTGTGATGTATTTATTTCTGTCTGACTTCTCTCCCTTTTTGACTGTATTTATGTTTTAAATGTTTTGGCTTAACTATATTCTTCTATGTAAAATTGTAGCTGTTGTTGTACACTGGGAAAGGAGCCTTGTCAAGCCACTAGGCTTTTTGTTCCTTTTCCATTCGAAAGATAAATAAATTTCATTTAAAAAAATGTATACATTCTAGAATCTGAATCCTGTATAGAAACTGTATAGAGTTTACCAGTTGAAAACCCTATACAGCTTCTGTCTGTTTCCTATGCACAAGATTGACACTAGACACGATGGATAGATTCTCTATAGGTCCTGTATAGAAACTAGAAAATCATTTTCATAAGGGCTGAAAGAGTGAAGGAGCCCGCATGCGCCAGCCGCTAGGGTGTCGCAGAACAGATACACCACTCGCACGTTGCGTAAACGTTTGTCACAAGCTGTACAAGTGAAACTCAGATCAGCAAATAACCTTTCCTGACCTGACCCAAGCAGCACAATGTACGGAACGTTTGTCCCAACATGTACAAGTGAAACTGAGACCAGCAAATAACCTTCCTTGACCTGACCCAAGCAGCACAATGTACTGAAAGTCGAGTGCGATATGGGTGGACCTATGTGTCTGATCAATGTTCTTTAGTTTCACGAGTCTGTTCGAGGCCTTCCACCTACACGTCCACCCCTATTGCACTCGACTTTCAGTTCATTGTGCTGCTTGGCGAAGGATCATGGGAAAAGGATGCCAAAAAGAAGGGCGGGATGTCCTATACAGTTGGGTTACTGACACGACATGGCCTGTTTTATCAACAGGGCTTCTTGAATCACTTTTTTCTGGTATCCTTGACAAAGTTCACCCGAACTGTATTGCCAAAGGTCGCCGTACGCCCATTACACTGCTCCACGTGTTTCGCTATCTCAGAGTTCTTGTCTATTATCACGATAGCCCGACAATGCTTCAGTATCCTAATCACAACATGTCCTAGCTCTCTGCCCTATATTGCGCCGCATGAAAGTGTTACCTTATGTACTGCGTTTTTCTTGCATGCATGTTACTATGTCCTATGAAGCACACTGACTTGAGTTGTTGTTCCTCAGGAAGGGTGTAAAGGAACGCAGTTTGTTGTCTACGCTGTAGACAGCAGGTAGTCCAAAATCGTTCACTTCTTCCCCACGGCATGGGATATCCCATGCGAAACCGACAAAACCAGGAACCTTTCTCCTGAGCTGTGATCCATTTTTCGTGCTTCAGGAATAGACAGTTCCTTGAGCTGCTTCCATATTAAGCCATCCGAATATCCGGCATATTGTAATATTTCGTATTCTTGATGTAGAGATATATAATGTTACTGAATATAATGTTCTAACGATTTTCTGGAGGTTTATGTGAAACACGATTTGGCCAGGCCTTTCTTGAAAATTTCGGGGTGTGAACTGTAAGCACTTAGAAGGGCTTTGGGTTCAGATCTACCGTATGACCAGCACAAGCCATTGTTGGCATATAGGGTTGGATCTAAATACCTAATCTTGCCTTCACCGGGAAGTTTTGATGTGAGCATCAACTCTGGGCACCAAGTATTTGCTATATGTTGCTATGTTGCATGTTGCTATATTCCTCGCTCACCAAATCACTGGAACAAATACAGAACAGGGCTGCACGTTTCATACTAAGTAACTTCCATCGCACGTCGAGTGTGACTTTAATGAAGCAACATTTATCGCTATTGAAGCTTGAAACACGACGAAATATCGCCACCCTCGCAATGTTTCACAAGATCTACTTTCACAACCTTGCACTTAAACGTGAATTAATATCTCCCCCGCATTACACGTCAGCTAGATTAGATCATCTGCATAAAGTCCTTGTCCCGTCTGCTGTGACGAACACGTTCGCCAATTCATTTATCCCCCGCTCATCAGCTGCTTGGAATCACCTTCCCTCAACAATCTGTAACATTACTTCCATCACGCAGTTCCATGTCGCAATAACGGATCATCTCGCTTACCTCACTTAATCATCTTTAGTTCTATTTCGATTTCTTTTGCTTATGTATGTGTACAAGTAGCGTGCTCCTATTGTATTATTGTATTATAACCCACTCCCCTCTGTAGTGTATACCTTGAGGGTAACATAAATAAATAAATAAATAAATATGTAAAGCCCTGTTAGGTACATTCAGATTAAGGACAACTGCTATAGCCCAATGAACGCGTTAACGTACCATTCACGACTCTTGCTTTGAGGGACTTAGCCCCCGAATTGTCCATAGGTTCATCGAGTGCCAACACGCAGAATGAGGCTTGTGCACGTGACGTCATGCGCAGCCTTTCAATGCCTTGGAGCCACGTGACATGGGAAAACATGGGGATGCGTCACAGGCGTCCTACTGTGTGTCAATGAGGCAGCAACGTATGATTTTACAATTTCATCTCGTAATTGCACGTATACCGCAGCAACTTACGGCATGCCCTCCTACTGTGACCTCGGTCGGTAGTGTGTTTCTCATGTCACGTGACCAAATGTGACGTCACTACAGAAGCTGCTGAGCTGCACTTTACTGAGCTGTGGTGCCGATGCGAAACCTATACAGACTCCACCTTGTGTGGAGATCTCCTTTCTGGTTTACCGCTGTTGAATCCAAATACAGCCGTACCCACAGAAGGAGAGTGTCTATTCAGGTCCCTATACTTTAGACTGAAAACTTGACAGATGTTTTTCCATTAGTTATCTCAGCCGGCTGAGCTGGATTGTAGGCTCCAACAAGAAATATAAGTCCTTAATGTCGATGGTAAGAAGGAAGGCTTTTTATTTTTTTACGGTTTCAACAGTTCTTTAGAGCTCTTGAGGGAGGGTTATGTAAGCTTATCTAAGCAGCTCAGCATTTTCACCAAGTAGGATGACTGCACCCGCTGTCATGTACAGTTTTCGCCCCTACTTAGCACATAGTAAGTTCCGAGAACTGTAACTAGTATAAAAGTTAACTTTTGAGTTCATTGCACTTCGAAGCGGTGGCGGAACGAGCATCACGCTTTCTGGGAAGGCAGCCAGTGTATACGAAAGGTTGTCTCTGTGCACGCGATGAGGTAACTATTGAGGATTGTATTTTTACCCGTGTATTTATCCTTATAACTGACAATTGCAGATAGTTTTTACGGCAACTTATTTGTTTCCTGCTTAGTCACGGGAGAATAATATTTTAGCGTCAGACAGAGCGTGGGGAGCAGAATATTCCTGGCCCCAACGAGATCTAGTCATTCTTTGCTAGCTTTGCCTTTCCAGACATGTCTTTCTTTGCTTTTGCTGGGAGGCTGCAACGACGTACCGTTTCTAGAAGAGTGAAGTTTAATGCTGGTGATGGTGGCAGCTTGTCGTAATATGGGCGGACCATGTGATGAAGTGTCTGTCCCCTGGCATCGTAAGAATGAGGAGGTACTCGTAGACAACTGAAGAAAAGAAGCTTGCTACATAGAAGAAAGCTACGTGCGCCTTAACCTTGGAATGTTACACCCTTATTCGGGAGAGAGACCAATTACGTCGCTCCACGGGCAATACGGGGGAGGCGGAAACTGGGCAGCTGCGCAGACAGCTGACCTATGTGTGTAGCATATTAGGAATTGAACACAGTGTACATGGAGATGAAAAGCGAAATTCATTTCCCTTTAGTTGAAGATCACACATACGCATATACCCACGGGGAGAGGCGCAGGATTTTTCCGGTTGTGGTGTGGGGTCCTCACATCCTACTACAGTACCTAAGGTGAATTAAAAATCTGCTTGTGTAACTGTTCTCTCTCCTGATTTCTTGAATATGGGAGGTGTACGCTTTTTCTGACAGTCAGAGAAAATATGGATATCGAATAACTTATAAGCATACAGGGTGCGCCGCGAGAAGCGGAACAGCACTTTCATATATACAACTTGCGTTTTCCTTTCATTAGGCGCGTGCTTACTTGTGATGTGGCCTACTGAGAACAAATATAATTTTCACAGTCCGCGCTGAGTTTACAACAATATTCTATTCATTACTGACAATGTGTCGGTAGCTTAAATTTTAAAGTTGTAGACTGAAGCCTCGAGGTCTCCAGTCCGCAAAATTGGAAACCACAGCGACGTCGCGTCAGTTAAATATGCGCAGGGGTTGCCGATAATACAAATGTATGAAACACGTTTGACAATACTAGTACAGTAATACTCCTCAATCTTCTATCTCAATTTATTTCCATCGTACAATGAGGAAACTTGACAAAAAGGAGCCAGGCTGCTTGACAAAGACATAGGCCCCCGTAATTGCAGTTAACAGCATTACAATTACATATCAGAAATGATTCAATGCAAGATTGCCAGCGCCTATGTTGCATCACATACTGGGTGTTTGCTCTAAGAGCGAAACTGAGACCATAATGCTACTTGAGTAAGAAACAGGTACTGCTTCACTAGTAGCACCTGTGTCGTAGTCAAGTAGCTGAAAAGCAGCACTCGTTTCTCTTGTATCGTTCGCTTTAAATAAAATTTCTTGACGCGTTAGAGCAAACACCATGTATATGCATATATCCATACAGTACACATATTTACCAGCACACTTACACACACAAAGTACAAATAGAAGCCATGCATATTACAAATTAATGACACAGTGCAGAATTAGTTTGAAGTCGGTTAATATATATCGAGATATTGTTTTAGCACGTTGTTGATCACTACTGTAAGTTTTCACCTCAGTTCTATAAGTTATATAAGTCATACATCAAAACTCTACTCATTTCTATATGATGTGCGGAAAGAGGGAATTGCCCCTTTCTGGAATCGCGTGTTGGGTAATGGCGAATGTATTGATGAAGATTGGCGATTTGAAGCTGCGTTTGGAAACGAGTTTGGCACGCGCGTTAGATTCGATAACTTAATGCTGACTGCTATTGGAGAAAAATACAATGCGGAAATAAACAAACGTTCCATAGTTTTCAGTTTGCTGCTATGAGACAGTATCTTGAGATGGCTTATATCTTCTTTTCAGAAACTGCGACTGCCGACCATACAATAAACCCAATTGCGAAATGGAATACCAGTCGAATGAAGCATTCTCCGATTGTTGCAACAAGGTGGAAGTGTGTAATTGAACCCAATCGTCAAGAGGAGTGGGTCACCGAGATAATTCTCTGAATTGATTTCACTGAATAAATGAGCGTCGGACTTGACAGTCTACTGTTCTGTTTGTCTTTGCACTGGCTTCCATACCTTTAAATTGGTGTTGCTCTGGACCAGGCTTATTGTTCAACAGCCTATTGACAACCACCAAGCGCAAACCTAATGCTATGCGTCTTAGAGGTGGACGAGGTTGAGCTGTCCGTCTTCGCGTGGTGCCTTTTCGTGCGGTCTCAGTCAACATACACACCAAGTCCTTACCATTTACACCTGAAAGTCGGGGTTCTGACGCAACACGTACACTTTGTTAGCTGAGAGGCCTAAAGCAACAACAACAACAACAAAAACGAAACACTTCTCAATCGTGCTGGATTGCCTGGGAACTGCATAACGTTTCCGCGCTGTCCCTCCCTCAAAAAGTGCTGTCCTTCTTTTTCAGACGTACCAACCCGTAAGAAGTCACACAGCATGTATTTCCACTCCACGGCTCGCGACTCAGACAATACGACATTGCGTTGTCCAGGAGGTGTACATGCGCTATACCATGCAGCAAGGCACAGTGCACGGGGATCAATTTAGCGGTCAAAATGTTCAAACATCAATAGCTATTAGATACAACGATGTCGTACAGCTGTCTGTCGTTTTCTGCCCATGCCTACACATTTCTATTCCTTTTTCTCTTGGGGTCGAAGAAAACGGTGCCTGTTTTAGCCCAGGCTGGACTCCTGCGTCATGCGTGAACCATGTATACGACGACGGGGATCTAGCTTAGGCAAAATGAATTGCACAGAAGAATGAGTTTGGTCCATTGTACATGCACTTGAGACAGGCTTGAGACCCGTTTCGAGGAAGGAAAGGGGCGAGACGTGCAGCCGCCCCCGTTGCCTTCCCTAAGGGTCTGGACAGCGCAGTGGGCAATAAAGCGACAGCTGGCATAATTGTCGCTCGCACAAAAAAAAAATTCAGTGTGTTGCTCCTATACACTACTGAACAAGAAATAAAGAAAAGACAGAAAGGAAAGACAGAAAGAAGGAAAGAACGAAAGGAGGAACGAATGAATGAATGAATGAAGTTTAGTTTGGCCAAGAATGGTCGCAGGAGCCTTGATGTTGGCGCACTATCAGATTAAGGTGCAAGTAATTCAAACATAGAGTATGCAGCACCACTTTAAAGTGATAAAACGAAAAAAGGCAAGAATGCAATAATCGAATGCACGTAAAGGTGGGAAAGAATGAGCATACATGCACAAGTTGGACGTATAGGGGACATAATAGAACAAAATGATAATTGGGAAAGGGGCACCAAAACTGCAATATTTGAAACAATCCATGAGACAGTGATATGATGAGAAGGAAAGGTCACTAAACTATAAAAGTGACGGCAGCAAGAGCGAAGGGACAGGGACAGACGACAAAAACTGAAGCTAAGGCAAGGAAGATGTAACGTTATGTCTAAATTCAGCCCAAGCAAACAGTGGGCAATTGCCAGAGGCAGGGGCCTGGCAGGCCTTTGGCTAGCAGGTTCTTTGGCCAACAAAGTAAAATTTGAGGTTGGCCAAAGTTTGGCACACCAAAGTTTGGGAAACGATTGGATGCCATGTACGCTACAAACACGTTTGCCAGATTTCTGCCAATGTATTACGTAATTCAAGTTGTTTTCGGGCCAAGCGCAATGTGAAGTTTTCAAAGGTGCATAACGCATCCTGAGGAATGCACTTGCTGTGTTTGGCAAACAACGTCGACATTCAGTGAAAAAATAAATAAAGTTAAGAAATACAGAGCAATGTCCCACACTGGACAATAGCCATTGATTGGGAAGCGTATGGCAAATGTGTGGCAGCAGGTTGCTTGGCCAACATAATAACTTTTTCGATGTATCAACCTTTTGATTCCAATGATTGGCAAAAGCTTGGCAACTATGTATGGTACGCATACCTTGACCAAACTCGTACCAATCCGTAAAATATATCTGATGGAGATAAAGCACCTGGTCAGCAGTTATTAAGATTTACTTGAAAGCATTAGGTGTTTCCAACGTTCGCGTGCTGCTGTCTGCGCAAAGTATTGAGTATTGAACCCCAATTCTCCGAATGTCTCATTTACCCGTACACTTTCTCTTTCCTGATTCTTATGTGACGGTTGCTCACGTGATGCATTGTATTACTGTCTTGTTGTTTTCTGTTTACTTGGTTCTGTAAACCTGTTTTATTGTATCTGTTCTCTTGGGTTATATATACTTGTGTCGCACTTAGTTGTGTAACCTGAAGAAGTGCAGTCTCTTGCACGAAAGTTCTTGTTGAAATAAATCTTAGTTGCTCCTAACCGTTTTTCATGTTACAAAGTATTTAGGTGTAACACTTTTCAAGCAACAGAGTAAACCGACTGGTTTTATAGCTCCGCTCAGGTAATCACACGACAGTCTGTATTACAAACACAGTATTTCACATGAAAGCATGTCAGGAAATTTGTTAGTTATACTTAGCTGTTTGCAGATGCACGGGTTAATTGCAAAGGCGTATCCTCGTCACCGTTACGAACGTTTTACGCCCCACAATACACTTGATGAACGTGTCCCCTACAGTTTGCATTTCAGTATATGGTCCATCCAGTTCGCTAGTTGTGGCCACGGGAGATGCTGAGCCGCATACCCCCCGGTGCCTATGTGAGGCAGGTGGCGTATACGGCACTCACGCTGGCCAGCCCGCTAAAGACGGGTGTCAGTGCCGGTGGCGCGTAAATGCTTGTAGTCAGCCATTCACCTGGCTTCCCACGTCAAGAAAAGTAAACGGCGCACAAATAACAACACACATCAAAACAAACGGAACCCGTATTTTGCTTGTGAATCCAAACCTGGGGAACATATTTGGCCAGTTGTTGGCCGACCAATACATGCCAAGTGTTTTGCCCTTTTGGCAGAAGGAACAAATCCAATTACCAAACTATCTGGCCTAGCCTGGGCCATTTATGGCAACTTTGGCTAGCCAAACTCAGCCCAATTTTGGCCGACATCTGGTGTTCTCGTTGGGCAGACCTGTGTTTGGGCGCACATTGGCCAGCCAAACCTTTGTCAAAGGAACCAATGCCACACTGGTCCCATACTCTTTGGCCAAACTTGGAAAGTGTTTGGCCAGTTTGGCTAGCCAACTTTCTGCCAATGTTGGGCCATATTTGGCATATTGCTTGGGAACATATGATGAAAAAATATCACATGAGGACGAAAAAGTGCTAACCAAATTTGGCAACCTGTGAGTGGGTCATAAGGGCAGGCTTTGTGTACATGAAATGACGGGGGATTGTGAAGGGCACCACAAACATAACGGAAATTCCTGCGGTCTATCAAGAATCGGGAGTCAACAATGGAGTGTGCACACTTGTAAAGGAATGTGGCATCCACAATTTGATGCTGTGATGTTAGGCGGAGGAGTTGACAGTGACAGTATTTTAAGAGACTCGGGTAGTCGAACTATTCAAGGCTAGGGATATCTCAGAGGTAAAACTTGTGAACAAACTGAAGTGCACGTTCCTGAACAGCTTCGAGGCAATTACTCTACTGGCACAAAGCGCAATATGGCACAAAGCGTTCCATGCAACCGATGCATACTCTAGTTTTGGTAAAACGAATGTCTTGTAGAGTTTGACAAAAACAGAGGTAGTGCCAAAAACTTTGCACATTTAAGTTCCGCAACCCAGTGTCCGAAGAGCCAAACAACATACTGCAGCGTCATGGTCATGGAACGTCGGTGTGGTACCAAAGCTGACTCCGAGATGGATGATGATGATGATTAGTACTTAGTAGCCTTGGGCACAGTATTGCCGAAGGCTATCATGCACCAAAATGTTGTAAAAAGTGTCATCAACTATAAATTGAGTGATAACGTTAAAACCAGCACATCAAAAAAATTAACCCAAGCATTCTGTTTTTAAAAATATGGTTTGGGAACAATTAGAAGGCATTTATAAGAGCGGTGTCTCTAATAAAATTATAGACTCTACAAAAGTGTAGAAAAACTTCATCACCGAGAATTAGGGCTGATCTAGGTAGATGATCTTGATAAAACTTACGGAAATGTCGATGACGAAACGGTTCGTACAATGGGCAGGAAATAAGGATGTGTAGTAGAGAGTGGAGTTCTCCAGAGTGTATGCACTCGGGTGGCTCCTCTCTACGAAGAAGAAAACCATGGGTGAGGTAGTCTGTCCAAGTCTAAGCCATGTACGTGTAACCTCGCGTGATCTCTTGTCTAAACTTTGTATGGGGTGTCCTATGCTATTTTTAACCAAGTGAAGTTTGTTGTGTGCCTGTGTGTCCCAGTACTCCTGCTATATCTTGTTTATTTTTTCCTTAAGAAATGGTTTCAAGTCTTTAAAAGGTAGGTTAAACTGTGTCACATCTGCCGAAGGTGCAGATGCGGCAGCTTTGTCTGCAAGCTCGTTGCCTGTTATTTAGTATGGCTGGGCACCCAGCAGATGATAAGAGAAATACCTTTGTTTGCTGTTCTGCTGGCCATGTACTGTGCTCGCTGCACGAGGTGGTCCTTCTGTGGCTGAATATTGTATATGGACTGTAAAGCACTAAGCACTTACAGAATCTATGTATATGACAGATGATTCAGTGCTAAAATGATGGCATAAACCTCTGCGGTGAAGACGGACGTGATGCTCTTTATGCGGTGCGACACTGTACATGAACCGGATACCATCCCCCAAGAAACACTTGTGCTTGTTTTGAACCCTTCTGTATAAATTTCAGTGTGGTTCGGAAAAATACTCTTCAATGCTCAAACTGCTGCTGTAGTATTGGGGAAGGAGTGTGCGTTTGTTGTACTTTTGTAAGGTATCAGCTATATTTTAAGGGTGGTTGTCATGGAGGTACCCATGAACTACGTTCGGCGTTCATGTAACTGTAAGCAGTGAAACCATAGAGTTTAACGTACCTCATCTGAAATTCCCATGCTAAATGATGGGGTAACTGTTGGTTTGTTTCGGAATAGTTGTTTAAAACGTGTGGTCTTAACGCAGGATAAAGAAAGGTGTTGAGGGTAACCTCTTATGCTGAGTGCGTACAAGGTCCACAGAAGACATATTGCTCAAGACCACTCATTTGCTTCCAGACAGAGGCCTTCAACAGCTGTCGTATGGAAAGCCTCCACTACAAGTCGTAGTCTCTGTTGATGCACAGGGTTCAAAGCCTTCAGCACAGATTGGCGTGCAGACCCATGGACAAAACATCCATAATCTAGTCTGGATTGGGCTATGCATATGTACACGCGATGTAGTGTTTCACGATCTGCACCCCAGGATCTGTGTGAGATGATTTAGGTATATTCAAAGCTTTCTTTTAGGTATGACATCCTCAGGAAGTCATCAACCGGTCCTCCCAGTGTTACCTCAGTGTTAAAGTGGGACTCCCGGTCACATCACCTGCACATACTCAAGGTGTCAACCTGAAACACTCGCAGGACCTTGTGAGGACGACTTCGCCTGCACTCACCTGTAGTTTGTACTAATAACCCTGAATAGTGTTTCTTTTTTATTGAATACAAGGCGTTTCATTGAAACCACACACAGTCCCGATAGCTTCTGTTTTCCAATAACTTCCGCAATAAAATCTCTCTAATCCAATACATCCAATACATCTAATACAATCCAATTTAAAAATGACACAGTTTGACAAACAATCCACTGCACACACTGTCATTCTCCAGGAATCCCTGGAGATTCACCATAACTTCGGGAACCACCATGCAATCTACACTGATGGGACTAAAGTAAGCAATGGTGTGGCGGCCGTTGCCCTTGAAGGTGATTCTATTATGACGGCACGCCTGAACACGAACGCCACAGTTTTCACCGCAGAGCTTTACGCGATTCTCCTGGCTCTGCGGCACATTCAACAAAACGACCTTCAAAATTCAGTGATTTATTCCGATTCGCTAAGCTCTGTGCGTGCGCTGCTTTCATGCTATGACAGCAAGAATCACCTCGTCAAGCGAGTACGAGCGCTTGCGACCCAACTTTGTTCCCGAGGCTTTTCAATCTGTCTCTGCTGGGTCCCCAGCCACACTGGGATCCCGGGGAATGAACGAGCCGACCGTGAGGCTCGGCGAGCGTTGGCACAAGAGGAGTCAGCTCTAGGACTACCCTACCAAGACATCCTGCCAGTGTTAAAGAGAGCTGTCTGCACACAGTGGCAGCAGGAGTGGGACATGGAAGAAAATAACAAGCTACACCTCGCACAGCCACACGTTTCTCCCCCGCATCGGACTGAACACATCAACAGATCATCCGAAGTTCTTTACGCGAGATTGAGGATTGGACACACATGGCTCACGCATCACCACCTACTCAGAGGTCAGGATCCGCCAGCTTGTGCGCACTGCGGTGACAGCTTGACTGTCTTGCACGTACTGGCATCCTGCCCTCACTTCGAACACCAACGCCAACAGTATTTCACCGCATTCTACAGATACCATGTCCCACTCCACCCAGCCCTTCTACTGGGTGACACCCCTCTTGTGCCGTTTGATAACGTAATCAAATTTCTGACCACGTGTGGGTTTCTTAGTCAGATGTAGATGATAAGCATTGCTCCGCTTTTATCCATTATCACCGAACTCCTCATGTAAATATCTCATTGTCACACTTGTAGATAGCTTTTAACTGCCATGCTCGCTTGCTATCGTCATCCCCCTCTCTCTTATCCTGGTCCATCAATAATCGCTCATCGCTCATAGGTTTTAACTACCACACTCTCTCTCACATCATCTTTCCCATAATCGTCTCCGACACACTCAGCATAGTTTTGGCGCTCTATGGCCTTTGTTGCCTTTGTGCCATTAAACACATAATCAATCAATGAATCAATCAAAATCTCGCTGTTCGTTTCTAGTACAATCCATAACGGACAACGACGGCAGCGGTTTAAAAAGAAACCAGAGAAATATGAAAGACTCAGAAAAAATCTTGTCACTGGCACTAAGTCCGTGAAACCCATTCCAAAAGGTACTAGAATTATCTTCGGAAGCAACAACAGATACTATTTATTGCTTATAACCGCGACCCTCGGTAAATTCAAGAGTCCTGCTCGCCTGCGACAGAAAACGAAGGGTGAGCTGACCATGTTTCTTTCGATTACGCAAAGCAAAATACTCAAAGTGAGGAACTGATTGAAGTATTAGGTCTCCATCAAAGTCTTTGTTTCATACTCCTTTTGGTTTGAGACATTCAGGTAGGACCTTTGAAAAATCAAAAGCTGTGCGACAGAATCGCGCGTACCAAGAGAAATGCTCAAGGTATCATAGACAGTCATCCGTTTTGGAGGCAGATAATTTTACAGTGGACCAACCTTTATTCAGAAAAAAGTCAATGAGGTCCAGAATCGGCCCAGAAAACAAAACAAATGTGTTTAGGGAGTCTGAGCTGGTAAACTAAACCAGAGTTCGAGGTAACTCGTTACTGTAACTAAGTTCCTTTTTTTGGTAACTTGTAACTTAGCTCGGTACTTTTGCGCCGTGGTAACTTTCAGAGGAACTCGTTTCTTTTTCAGGTAACATTGCCAAAGTAAGTTAAGTTATGTTCTAAGTTACTTTTAATTCGCTTTTCACTCACGTGCACATATTTTCTTGCTTTCTCTACGGTTCTTTCATGGCATTTTTTTGCCATAAAACGTGATATTCAATCAATGACAGTATTTTATTCAGGAAGTAAGAACCGCTGCCATTGAAATGAAGCTGAACCATTGTGCGCCCACAGGGAGCAAGATGCAAAGCGTTCGAATAGACCTCTACCAGAGAAACGTCATTATGATGTTGGAAGGCAGACTGAGACTGAAACCGAAACAAATCGGAAGGAGAGGGCTGGGTTCCACGAACGGCACCTGTTCGCTGCCTCCTATTAAATGAAAAGTAGAACCGAAGGTCGCGTCCCTTTCAGAGACCATTGTAATCCCCTCAAGGCCGTGGCTTTCGAGCGCGACCTTGTTCACTTTTTGCTTCGAGCGTTGTTCAACTCTACCAAATTTGTGGCGCTGTCGAACACTATGACGTCATTTGTTTACAAACAGGGAGAGGTCTATTGTTGGATATAAACGAAGACGATCCAAGCATGTTGCACTCCTCCGCAAGTAACACAAGGTGTAACTCAACTGCTCACTGCTGGAAGTAACTAGTTCTCTTTTTAAGTAGCTCAGTAACTGCGAGTTACATTTCAGGCTGAAGAACATCGTTATTAACTTCGTTACATTTTTCACACGATAACTTAACTCGTAACAAGTTCTTTTTGACGGGTAACTTCTCCAATCTAGGAACTAAACAAAGTAACATTTCTCGTCCCGCAGGCTACCCACAGGGACGGGCACAGGACGTACCTGAATGACTCTTCAGGTACAGTCTGAGAGTGTTATCCTCAGGACGTTCTGGGGCTAACCTCGAAAGACGAGGACAAGATGACACTGTGGGGACATCCTGAGGACCACGTGTGTTCTTCGGGTTAGTAGCAGTGAGGGAACGGGTAGGCAGATCACGCTGTTAACAAGGTTCAGCAGCTGCTGTTCGCGTAGAAGCTTCGCCTGTTTTAAAACCGCGGTTCGCAATAGCTCAGATACCCTGTATACAAACACTCCTCAGTCTGCTGTTTAACCCACCCATTTACTATTTTCTCAGCCGAGAGAGATGAGACAAGTTTGTGAATGTGTTTGTGAAGCGAGAATAGGTGGAACATTGCACCTCCACTGAGTTCCAGAGGTTTTTCCAACAGTGTGTTTACGTACTCTCGTTTGTAGCACGTGGTGTGTACAAGGTCATTTGTGCTTAGGAAATAAATATGTTTTACTGATATTCGGAAGCAGTAGTTTAATTGATCTTCGCCATTCTGAGTCCCGGCAGTGGGCACGTAGCGGGACGAGGGGCTACCGCGATCTCTGGGCTGCATGCATTCTTCACTGCAATACCTCAAAAGACGCACGCAGTATCATCCCAGCTTGATCGCTCGGGTGCCCAAGTTGTGCGTTCATCGCAGGTATGGATTTTGGTTTGCTGGGTCTCCATATCACGCATTTCGCAAATTTGCTGCTAGCAGTCAAACGCGGACGTATAGCAAGTATGCATTCAGCGTCTTTTTTAACACGTTGAAGCGCACTTGTCCTTGTGAGCCTCGCGGCTTGCGTCTCACGTACGCGCTGCGGTGTCTGCTCTTGAGAGGGGGGAGGGGGGGCACCACGCGTACGAATGAAGCAGAAATGGAGTAGGCCAGTTGTGTAGCTCTATAGGACGAACATGTGATTTAGCAAGTGCCCAACATTTCCTTTTACACGTGAGCAGCAGTAAAAATTAAAAAGTCAGAAACCTGAGAAGTGGAGAAGGAGCGTACGCAGAACGGTGCCTGTTTTATTGGTCGTGATTTGCAAAGTAGATGTAGTTCTGTTTACTGGTAGTAGTGCAATTATGTCGTGACACATTGTCTTTGTGTTGTGGATTAACTGACACACTGCTGTGAGCTCGGACAGAGCAAGGCTGGCAGACTTATTCTCGACATGCTTCAGTACAGTTTCAGATCGATTCATGCTGTGAAGGTAGTGTGCCGGCATGTACCGTCGTCTATGTAAAATGCTGTCCATCTTACGAGGGTGGATCAAATATAAACCAGACTTTTGTTGTAGAGCGCGTTCTGTCAATTGGCCCAAGGTGTCGCTTGTGCACGTGCTAGGTAGGCGAGTCAGTCGTCACGTGAGAGTCCGGCCGGTCTCGTTACATTTCTCCAGTAGTCCGCCATACGATGTCTGAGAAAGAGGTACACCCGTCGATTGTGCAGCGTAGTTTCTTCCTCGTGAGGGTGTAAAACCGACAAAATTCTGCACAGATTGATTTCTTGCTACAAATCAAAAAAACATAAATTGAAAGTCTCGTTTATATTCGATCCACCCTCGTATTAGGCTTTCTTTAACTGTATCTTGTTAGCAATGCGCGTGTGAAAAAAGAGATCTTGGTAACAAAAAGTAACAGGACTACACCACTTCCTCAGCGTGGACGCTATTTGCAAGTGTTCACCCATTTCTCCTTTCTCTCGCTAAAGGGAGTACCTGACCACTAATAACGTCAATGCAGACAACAGCAGTATAGCCACGCATTTCCTACTAAAAGTCGTTTCATTGGAGATACACAAAATAGAAGCATTGAGCCGGTTCGCGAACCGGTTCGAGGCTGCGAACAGGTTTGTGAGCCGGTTCGATTTTTGGCGTATCCGAACCGGAAGTGAACCGAAACGAAATCCAAGCAACGCGAACCCGAACCGAACCCGTACTTTTTTGCGGATCGACACCCTGATTTTAACCTCTCTATATTCGAGATTCCCTCAGTGACGATTATTCTCGCAGACGAAACGGGAAGACGTTTACTATTGCAATCCAAACGTAGAACCAATTTAACATTGCACTTTAAATAAGTACCATAATTCTCCCCAAATAATCCCCGTGTATATGGGACCCCTTGTCCAACGAGGAGGGGGGTGTTGAGCAAGATATCCAAGTTTATCGTACCCATCTGGCAACAAATAAAACTGATCACCAAGAAAACGTTGAAGCGCTTGGCGCGGAATTTCGCCGGCGGCGAAGGAATATCAGGCGCAGTAAAAAAGACAGCCATTGCAACGGGGAGAGACATGCTGGATTCCATGGAGGGCTCTGGAAAGAACAATGGAAAGAGCGTCGCAAAACACCTGCAAATATCTTTGGTTCACCATGAGGGTCACACATCCGCTGCGCTCCGGCCATGACGTCAACGAAAGACAAAAAAACAGTCGCAATGGTCACCGCTCTCTCTGACGAGTGACGTGATAATATTCGAACCCCCTTCTGTTCAACATAGAGTGGGAGATACTTCGTACCAACTCTTTTATCCGGTCAATGGGGTAAATGATATAGAGATCGCATTATCTTTTCAAAATTTGCAAAGGGCACACTTGGATCTCTACGGCAACTTCGTGTCTTTGACCGCGCGCATCATTCACGGCGATCGACGAGAAATTGACGACAAAGATGTCGTTTTCCCAATAAATCGTCTGTTGAATGGCATGCTTAAGACGGTACCGTTTATGTGAACAACAAGCTCGTCAGCTCCCACGGGTCGTACGCCTACAGGAGTATTTTTGACGATGAAAGATGAAAGTCACTGAAGAGGTTAGCCAGCTGTAGGGATCGAACCCACATCTTCTGGATTACCGATCCAGGGCTCTACCAATTGAGCTAAGCTAACACGCCTCCCCAGCGACTTTCGGGGTGCGTCATCTGAAGGGACGACAAACCAGCCACTCACTCTCACTCACCCTCCTTTCACTCTTACATTTTTGTGCACTCATACACACATTCATACCACGGAAATCGACGCAGCGGCACCTGTTGAACAAGAGATAAACTGATGTTCTGAGGCTGGAACAAGAGATAAACTGATGTTCTGAGGCTGGAACAACATAGAGGGGACAGACAGGGTTCGATCCCTACAGCTGGCTAACCTCTTCAGTGACTTTCATCTTTCATCGTTGATTTCTTAGGCAATTTGAGGCTTTGTTTGTGTCTGTCCCCTCTATGTTGTTCCAGCCTCAGAACATCAGTTTATCTCTTGTATTTTTGACGTCATGCTTCATTCTAAGCCCCTGGCTCAAGCGACTGTGCACACACCTGGACTCTTTGTCGAGGACGACGAGCATTTAAAAAACGATTACGACGTCTCGTCTCGCGGTCCGAAACAACGCTTCGAAGCGATGATGGGAGGAAACGACTTTTTCGGCGACATCCAATTGAACCCCTACAAATTCCGTCATTACGATCTGTCTCATTTGATGCTCTCCGTGGACGGCCAGCATATGCGAGCCAAGTACGACTTTATAAGGACGACCTCGTCAAAATTCTCTACTTTAACTTCTTGCAAGAACTGGGTGAAAAACAGTTCAGGTGCAGCTACGATGGATTTAAAACGATCGGATTCCTTCTCTACTTCAACTTGGATGTGGACAAGTGTTCTTCTCCTTCGCATTTGAACGAGTGTCGAAAAGGGAAATACAATCTGCAATTACGCTTCACTAAAGCCCTGCCACATGCGGTTACCGTCCTCTTGATTTCCGGGTGTCCCAAGCTCATGTGCATCGACTAGGAGTATACGGCAACCTTCCCATAGAAGAAAAAAATGTACGAGAGCGACATCTTGGAACTCGTGTGCCGGAACCCTGTTGCTTCCTCAATGCTGAGAGGTATTTGCGCTTCCAACGAAGCCTTCGTTTTATGCAAGCCCGGCTATTTAATCATCAATACGGAAGAGCGAAGAAAGCGCGGCCAGCACTGAGTGATCTACCTGAAAAACTACGTGTTCTTCGACAGTCACGGGCTTCCCGCCATCGAAGCAAAACCTTCGAAGACCTTTACTAGTATACGAACTCCGAATTACTGCACGGATACACGGCACGGATACAGGGATTTTCAGCTGTCATCATGAAGACGTGCCACCGTCAGCTTCATGGGTAGCAGCTGCGAGTAACAAAGCCCCCGTACTAAATGGGAAAACAAAAGAAAGCGCAGCATGGTTCCGTATTTTTTTCAAGACTGATTTTCTGGAAAGTGTGTTGCACGTTTATTCTACAGGTTCAAATTTGCGAAGTTAGCAGCAATTGTTTGCGAGTTTCGCAGAACGGCTAATTGCGGCAGCGGCCGAATTCTGACTTTATATGTCGAGGTAATGAAGGAGGGAGTGGGGGTGACAAGCAGGCCTTCTGTATCTAGCTGGCCTTGGCCGCGCTCCCATTCGCCAATCATAGGTGGGCGTCCTCACTCATGAAGACCATCATGAAGACGCCTCACCCTCACCTGAGTGAGGCCAGAGGTGAGTGAGGCCAGACCACGCTGAATGTCCCTCACGAGGACAGTCGTGAGGCATTGTCCCTCATGAGGCCTACAGTGAGGGCCCTCATGAGGCCAGTCGGCGTGAGGCCATCAATACGTGAGGGTACAACGTATTCCGTGAGGCCTTTCGTGAGGAACCTCATGGATGAGGCCATGAGGCCTCTCGTGAGGGACCTCACGGATGAGGTCATAAGGCCTTTCGTGAGGGGCCTCACGGATGAGGTGAACTTCAGGCTCCTCTTTGCTGATGCCAAACACTAACGATAAACCTCACTTGACAGTAACAACTGTTACCAAATTTATCCGAGCACAGGACGAAACCCTATAAACAATTTAATGCAGCGCAGTATCATTAGTACCAACTACCGACGCAGTAGTTCAACGCCGACGTCTCATGTGAACATGGCGGAAAGTTCTTCGAGGCTCATGTGCCTCCTAGTGACATGAAGACACGTCATGCCATGAGGGTATTCAGAGCGAGGGCTCGTGAGGATGAGGGGTCGTGAGGCCATGAGGGCCCTCATGAGGTGAGGACATGTGAGGATGAGGGCCCTCATGAGGTGAAGATACGTGAGGCCATGCAGGTTGTGAATAGCCTCATGAGGTGAAAGCATGTGAGGACGACGATGGCGAGGCCTCTCGGGATCCTCTGCTCTGGATCCTGCTTTGGGGTGAGGTTTGTGAAGGCAAAACTTAAAATGGAATGTGAGGGTGAGGGCGACTGAGGTTTAGTTACTGGTGAGGAAAATTTGGTGAGGGTAACTGAAGCCAATAAAGTCTGTGCCTCGTGAGATGAGTGATGCCGCAGGAAAATGCCCACCTATGTCGCTAACGCCCCTGTAGATTCCATGTGTGAACGGCAGAGAGGTAGGGAATCCACCATGCGGTCCGTTTGTTTTCCATGTTGTTAAGCGATATGGTGTTAAACACCTGCTGTATTTTTGACTGCACTTCGTTGCATTTAGATGTAGTATCACTTTATTTGTTTCCGAAGCACGCACGGCTGCGTCAACGGTGGGAAGACGCAATTAACTTTTACAGCTTCTGGCGAGTCCAAAAGACATTCTGCGGCTAGGGCAGTGTTTGTGTGCTGTGTTTTATGGTGGCTACAGAAATAGTTCAAAAATGGTGCACTGCCAAGGCTCTGATTTCGTCGCGGAAACGAAGAGCGCCTCGGCAAGTCACAGTTTAATGTGTAGTTTTGAGTGACCACGGAGAAGTTCTAATGCCTAATAACACGAGAGTCTCACTATTTACAAGGAACGAGAATCATCATTGTCCGTTCGGATGGCCGTGCCACAGTATCAGGCCCCGTTGCCTGACATTGTAAGAGTCAAGTTCGTACGCATGCTGAGGCACGGTTGTCTTCGTCCCGTCGTTCACGGTAGTTTAGAGCATTGTAGGAGCATGTGAGTACATTTGCCACTTCTATCAGGACACTCGCAGTTCGCCCTAGTAGATGTCTACCATGTGAGACCGTAATCTCAACACAATGGGAAAAATCTTTGCAGCATGCTCACACGAACGAACTTATGCAAGAGCTGAATAGTTCGAACTTGAGCAAACATATTGCGTTCAAATTCCGTTTGTCTGTCGTCGATAAACCAAGATAATTCCCAACGAAATGTGGTATCTTAAATACAGCCCAGTAAACCACCGATGCCCGAAGGACGTCCACATAAACTAACGCTATCCAACTTTGGCGAGATTCAGTTTTCACCATCTCATAACGGGATCACAAAAGCCGTAAAAATCAACTTTTGCGATACAAACGCTTCATATTCAAACTTTCAAAATAAATCGTCTCTGATTGGTCGACAGGCACGACAGACTCAGAGCAGCGAAGGCTAGTTCCCCGCAGGGTGTGGCTCTTTGCGGTGGGCTGGGAACGAGAGAAAAACGAGTCTGGACGAATCGTTTACTGTATTTTTCGCCGGCTATCAGGATTCTGTTGACACTGCAGTTAATGCTTTGTTCTGCTGCTCGCCTGTCAAATTTGAGTATGTCGAACTCTGAATTCGTGTCGTAAGTCACCAAATCATCAGTTCCCGGTTTTGGTTCCAGCTGTGGTGGACACCTGCTATATTATGAACATTGTCGCGGACATCACCATTTTTCCTGCAGGGCTGCCTTGGTTGTGAAATCGTAGAGTTGAAAAGTGACGATCGACGAAAAAGCCCGATACCGATACCTTGTGGATGTGTCGTGTTTGTCCGTCTGTGTGTGTTCCAGCCTCAGAACCGTAGAATCGTGAAATCGGAACCTGCCTGTATACTTTCCTGCCTGTGCTTTTCCCTGTGAGCCTCCGTTCTGATAAATGCAGGGAACAGGTACTGGGCAGACTCTCGAAATGCCTTTCTGCAAATAAGGTGCATATGAATGTGAAGAAACCGTTTGTTTGTTTGTTTGCAAGTAAAAACAATTTTCTCTCGGATGAATACAGCAGAGGTGCCTTCATTTTTTGAAACCAGCATACGATAATCTCAAAGTGTAATGAAATAGGATTCTAATTTCAGGAACATCCACATTGATTCGCGCACCTTCCTAGACAACGATTTGCCATGCAAAAGCTGCAAGAGATGTATCTAGACACAATACTTCAAGCACTTTGTTTTCACTGGTCTCTCAATACCCTAGAACCTAACAATGCCATTATCAAGATCTTAAAACCCATGAAATTTTCTCACAGAAATTTTTGCATATTTTTTATTCGCGTGGATATACAGTGCAAATTCTGGTTATCAGATGTCGGAGCTGAAGAAAACCAAGAGCAATAAGTAACTGAAACCAGAAGCGTGAGAAATGAATGGCACCCTCTGTTGTATTTGTTTGCCTTCCTTTGTCTCCTATAATCTTCACATTCAGAAATCCCCAAGTACGTTTATTAACAGGTCACTCATTATGCTAAGCACCCACGCCAAGAAGAGGTCTAAAAGTTACGGTACCAGCTACTTCATTGCATGCAATGGTACCCTTGCAACTATTTTTACAGCTTATAAATATTGTGCTGAAATATGAAATCGTTATAAAACTTGCATCCTGCGCGACATTACATTAAATGTGCTGCAGTTCTGCAGCTTTGTTTCTCCCTCACGTTCAAGTGAACAGGCAAAAAGAACGCTCCGAGACGTACTCTCACAGAACCATTATTTCGGGGCCATGTCCTCACACTAAATGGTCACGAGCGTGCTTTTGAAAACTATAGCGGCACATAGGGAATCCGACGTTGCATTTGCACCGACCTTCTATTTGGAATAATTAAACGAGACCAAATTACTACATCCACTTCGGATGTAGAACATGTTGTCATCCCTTATAACTGCAAAAATATGATTTCTTCAAGAATAAAAAAATCAGTCCATGGACATGCTATATGCACCGCACCTACCAGAAATTAACCAGTGGTTGCTGAAAATATACTTGTATTTGTGTTTTAAGTGATGTATGGCCCACATTTTCTTTTTGACCAGCTATGCCAGTGTGAGAGCTCCTACGCCAGACTAGCTAATTCCTCCTCTTTGTCCTCCATGCGGTGACATACATGTTACATTACAAGGAAGCTAGCTGGTACTAACAGATCCAATAAGGTGACTTAACATGAACACAATCACAAAGCAGAGTGAATAACAACCACCTTTATTGACTTAGTTTGCTTGGTCGATGGCGACTGAAGGTGGCACATTTCTTTCCTCACAATTTTTTTATTGGTTTGTTCAAGCTAAAAGCAGAAGTCCCCCCCCCCCCCCCATACACTGAGCAGCAGGGCATAACCCTCCATAAGCATCACTTTGCCTCTTTGGCTTTGGCAAGCATGACTTTGACATAAATGGTTTGTGCCGTGATAAAAGGTACTATGACTGTGTTCGCAGTATCATTTAAAAAGTTTGCACCTATAGAGCTAGATTGCAGCCCCCTATTGCGTGCAGATATTCTGGTGCCTGCAGAGCTGTAAGCTGTTCTTCCGTGTGAAAGAAAGCTTGAAGACTGCATACGTTGTGGCTGACTGCCAAAGACATACGGTTGGAGAAGAAATTACTGGACATAAAGCACAGTGAGGCATGCTCCACCCAGGCCAAAAGGAGGTACTATTACTTTGAGCCACCTTCTGTTAATGCAGCGAAAACACCTGTGGGCTGAACACCTGACAGTCTGTGGGCTTTTTTTTCTGTTGTGGGAGTAGGGCACACGAGATCATACTAAATGGTTTCCAAAAGCTGTTACGTCGCATTCTGACATGATCTGAGCCAATATGGTCAGCTGATGCATTGAGATCTACAGAAAATACATGCCAGCGGATTCTGAACATACAATAGGAGAGGGTCTGTCCGTCTGTCCTTGAAATTATGAGATTTGTTCACTTTCCAAATTACTTCAGGTATGTGAAAACAATCATAAATGTTGGCAAAGCTGTTATGAAGCAGCGACTGCGGCTAATCTGTAGAACTGGGCAGAACAGTAGCATGCAAAATTTGTTCAAAGTGTGCTATAGCGTCATACAGATGGGATATGGATGAGCTGACGAAACATTTTTCTTGCGTAAGAACAAATATACCTGTAGGTTCTCAAAATGGAAAAGCAGAGTGTCGATTTTCGCAGGAGACAGCCACAAAGGCATCTTCTTCTTTTTTTTTTTTTTTTTTGCTTCCTAGACGATCTCAACTGACGAACAAGCTGCAGCATATTATGGTGACATTTTTTTGTTTTTCTAAAGAAAAATAAACCTGTAGATTTTCAATATGATATTGGAGAGGACTGGTTATACAAACAAGGGACGATTTCTATTAGACGACCTGTACATTCTATATATGCATCGTCCAAAAAATGCACACAATTTTTTTCAGTGATATTTAAGAGAGTCAAGCTACACCTCTGGCTGGTTTTGGCTTGAATAGCCCAGATTAACAGTTACACAAGCAGATGTATGTCAACATTGAAAAGATGAAGGAAAAAAGGTATTTTAAAATGCCTCACTCAATTTACTACTTTTCATAGCTTACACCTTGACAGGTGTTCCTTATCCTAAAATGGTTTTATTGCCAAAATCCACGATAATGACCGTCATCACATTAACAAGTTTCAATTGCATACCAAGTAATAACAAACATGTGCTTACTTTTTCTGCAATCAAGATGTGAATTAGATCGTTGAGTTTTCAGGCTTCAGTGAAAAATCACTGCTAGTGACTTCACTGCTGAGTGAGTACGTTACTGCTAGTGACAAAACTTGTGATGCCAGTGTCTTTCTCCCCATCCCATGTTATTCCATGAGCAGTTAGCATCACAATCAATGAGCTTGTAATGATGCACTTATGAAGGGTTATTTCATGTGTGCCGATAAACATTCTGCAGTGCTAATTTAAATTGTAGTTTGTGGCTGTGGAGCACGCTCATATTCAGTATGCCATGTGAACTAGGGGAGCATTTTCTGGCATAAACATTAAATGAGTGAAGAGCCCAAAAAATGTAAGCACTGTTCACGTGCATTTGACAACCTGCATTTTTATTACTGAGAGGCTCTCTTTGTAGCAAGAGGGAAAGGGTGCAGGCAATGTGGCACATGTTCAAAAAATGTAGAACCAGGGACACAGAAAAAAATTCACAGCATATGATGATCTCAATCATGTCATTGTGTCCGTGTTTCTCTGTCTCCTGTTCTACGTTTGTTAATCTTTTTGTGTAGTTGCTGGATTTTACTCCAACAGCAGGTGTCAACAATTAGAGAACATCCACAACATGTAAGGCATACATTTCCTCATTGTCCGCATTCCTCATTCAAATAACGTTGAAGAAGTAACCATGCAAAGAAAAAATACAACAGCGAAGCTGGCTTCAGTACACTACAATATGTCACATGTAACAATATATAGTGTACCTCAGTGTTTCCCAAACCGTGTGTCGGGACCCCCATTGAGGCCGCGATTGCCCAAGTAGGGCCCTAAGAGAAAGCATACGAAGTGAGCGCAATATGCGACAAAACCAAGGAACCTATCTCGCTACAACTGCGTTATATTAAAGTTGTTTTACAAAAATGCAAGTTCAGTTCAGTGCACAATCTGGCGGGAAACAAGCTAACTCGCAGCAATGCTTTCAATCAAGTGTGTCGCTGTATTCCTCACTGTATCACGATATCATGACGATACCCTGGACCTACCCAGGCAAAAGTCTGGAGTGGGACCACTTCAAAGTGGCTTATTGGACAGGTCCCACTTTGAATGTGGGACCACATAGTGACTGGGACCAGTTGAAAGTGGAACC
This sequence comes from Ornithodoros turicata, assembly GCF_037126465.1. Taxonomy (NCBI): domain Eukaryota; kingdom Metazoa; phylum Arthropoda; class Arachnida; order Ixodida; family Argasidae; genus Ornithodoros; species Ornithodoros turicata. Next base: position 28,395,100 of record NC_088204.1, on the reverse strand, counting down.
AGCTTCACGATGGTCCCACTTGAAGTGGAACCAGTGGAATTGATCCAGTGGTCCCCTCTGCTAAGTGGTCCGGGATCCGGTCACGTAGCAGCTGAGACCACTGAATGCATGACCCAAAATAATGCGTAGAAATGCGCATATTGCTCAAGTAATTACCGTTTATTCTGCTATAAGCATACACTGAGCAGAAAGAAATAATCAATACATCTCTACATGTACATACCACGTAGTATAAATCTGATTACCCACTGTGTCTAGACAAAGCATATGCCCGACTGTGCGATGCACTCACGGACCACAGGGAGCTTTCGTTCGTTGGCCTCCTCACATCTTGTATTTTCGTAGAGAAGATGACACGACACTCCTGTTTTCCATGCAGGTCGCGACATACACCCCATTCCTCTTCACTGCACGTTCGGAACCTTCTTATCCTGTTTCTCTTCAAGCTCCCCCGAAGTTTCTTAAATGAAACATCTAATTAATAGTAATCAAAACATCACAGTCATCACTCATACCTGCAAACATTCGCGACGTGCAGTCCGATTGGCGTTTCACAGTGCGTTCTTACCCCCACGCCGTTTACATCTTCTTGGCGTCAAAATTCTTCCGGGAAATCGACAATGTGTTGCTTGTCATCGCATTGTCTTACACAGCGCACTCAAACACACGTAAATACTGCACAGGAGATACACCATCCTTGCGACGGCTACTGAAGACAAAACCAACCTGCTGCGACGCGTCCAAGTTCCAACTGCCACCTGCCACTCTCGCCTCTCGCCCTCTCTCCTCTCCCTCTCGGCTCTCGCCGTTTGAAGTTCGAATTGCCGTGGCGTCTTCACATTGCATCAGCCTCTGCAATTACCTTTTCTTTTTTTTTTTGTTGTTGTATTTCTAGTAGTATTTAGCTTAATTTTTGTTGTTGTTGAGATGTACTTTTTTACATTTCTCTGGTACTTAATATGTTATGATATTCACATCAGATGAGATTATGCACGAATTGGAGTCACAGGGATACAGCATTCGCAGACGCGCGCACCTGGATAACAGCAATAAAAAGAGATCATGCCTGTGTTAAAATAGATCAGAGTAATAGATCAAACAAAACATGGCAAGTGTGGACAAGATGAAATCTCAAGGGGGGAAGCTGGGAAGGTGCCCAACTTGGAGTCTCAGCGACCATTCTGGGAACCAAACGGTCCTGTGAGGTTCCAGCTGGAACTTCTGGAACCATCTGAGACCAGAGTGGTACCACTGATGTCACCAAAGTGGAACCAGCCACCCCACTTGGTAATCCAGCTGGGACCATCCACATTCAACTGGAACCATTCCGGGACCATCAAACATCCAAGTCGTCCTTATTAGTCATTATAGTCTTTCTTGGAAAAGATACGCGTGAAAATGACGTGCTCTCGTGACTTTTTTATAGAAATTTGTCCAACCTGAGACACACACACACACAAAATAAATGGGAACTGCCCTGCCCCATAAGGAAGTGCATACAAGTACATATGCTTTGCTATGTTCGTGTTGAATTGGCAAAGCATTAGTCATCTCATAACAAAGTGATGAAAGAAACTAGTGAGAAATGCAAAGCCGCAAGCACTGTTGCATGGCCATGGTCACAGTGGGCAATGACGCGTTTCACTTTCCGTACCGCGGACTGACTATGCTCAATGAGTGGTTTGCAGTGTTTACGATTGATGTAGGCCATGGCAACTACCGATGAACTTTGCAGAGTGTGCAATGATATATTTTGTGAACGAGACAAACCTCGATACATTCTCATGTAATTTTGATCCTACAATTAATTGAGGGTTTCAGGTATTTAGGTGTGCACCTCTCTTCTGATATTTAGTGGAAATCACACATTAGTTACGCATCCTCTAAGACTCTTAAAAAATTGTCTTCTTGAAGTGGACACAAAAAATACCTGTCGCAGACAGTACACTGCTGGCATACAAAACCCTCGTACAACGTGCCTTGGGAACGGTTTGGAAACGGTACAAATGACATCATACTGTCCAACAGAGCCACAACTTTGGTACAGTTGAGCTACGCTCAAAGCTAGGGGGGACGAGTTCGCGTCCAAAAGGCACGGTCTTGAGGGGATTACGGTGGCCTGTGAAAGAGCACGCGACTTTCGGTCTTTGTTTTGGTATCAGTCTGTCTACCAACGTCATGATGACATTTATATTCTGTTGAGTTTCTCACATGCTGTCCGGGACATGTATGTAGGTAGGTATGCCGAGAATTTTTTTGTTATTAACCTTTTTTTTTGTAGTTTGAATCCCTTGAAAAACCATTGCACAGCACTAGAACACAAAGGCTACATTATGACCCAGTTTCACCAACCTTTTCGGCATCTAAACTAAGATGAACGGTCATTAAACTATGTGCTTCACTAAAAGAGTTATTATTACTGAAATATTCACCACATCCCCGATGGAAAAAAAGAAGTGTCTGTTAAGCTCAAGAATTGGCAACCCTTGAACTTGGTTCAGTTAACCAGAGTTGGTGAAACCGGGCCTATGTAAGTTACAGAAACATTGATCACATCACAAACCAAAGTTTGTAACAAGAATTGAGTGCTAGCATGAAGTTTTGGCAATTGTGAGTAGCATTTTAACTGCTGCCTATGTAGCTGCAGCATCATTACAACTAATTCAGAAAAAGTAGTACAAAATTTGAGGGTACTCTACTCTATCTTCCTCTGCATGGTACTAAAAAAATGTGATGATTCCAAGAGCTCATCGTCTTGGCCCAGATTCTGTAGCAGATTTATCAGCCATTTGTGTTCCTATTTGTGGTACTGTGGCAAACTAGCCACTCCACCCACATAACATCATTCCTAGGTTACACCACCTCGCAGAAGTTGCGGATGCTGTTCATCAACTTTATTTTGAGATGGACAGGGAGTTTCATTGCCTGGGGCTACTCTACCACATAGCTGCTTGTGGTGTGAGGAAAGAAATAATGTCCCATGGAGTCCAAAATTGCCAAAAGAGCTTTGAGGGCAGGCACTCTTGGGCTCGATTCAGCCATAGGCCAAGCAATTTTAGAGAGAGGGGCAAGAGTTCAGATTATTGAGAGATCCGAAAATGGCAGTTTTGAAAGTTCGGTAGTGTGGGCAATGACAAAAAATATACTCTGGGTCTTCTACAGCACTCCAGTGACAGCATCTGAGGGAGTCAACTTGCCTCATGTGGTAATGACACTGAGCTGTAAATGCCCCATTGAGTCACAGTCCATGAGTCACGGTTCACCATCTTGGCGACACACACACACACACACACATTGGATGGTGATGGGGTGGGCGATTCGCCGCCGCTGAGGCTGCACACTGCACTATTTCGCGTTGGGAGAGGCGGGAAGTGTTTTGTGGCATCCAGAATCCAAGCTCTGGGTCAACATTGCACAGTATAGACGGGAGGAAAATGTCAGTTGTCCATTGACAGGAAGACTATTTATACAATCCATTGATGTGTTGGTGAACGAGATCTGCTTGCCCAGTAACAGTCCTTTGCTATCTTTCATTGTGATTTAATTAAGCACATCCCTCACGTGACGGTATTCACGGCACAATTTTACCTTGCTGAACCACTTTTCGCGGCTCTTATCAAACATAACATTAGCGGTTCTTCGTAGGCTGAGGCCGAGGAAAGCAAGAGACGTTTACATGATGTTTACGTGATTACCGTCGTGACAAATGGTCGACAGAGCAGTTTTGCGGTACGTCTTATATGTTGCTCATCCTGGACATTTTTCACTACCCGATTTCCTGTCCAAAACAGCTACGACTGCATCAATGTCACTTCATCCATGAAATCCTTCATGAGTTTCACGCGCGTGTTAGCACTCCAAGTCGTTACAAGTCTGAAAAATACCTGACGAAATCGTCAGAAGAAACATATGCTTTATTAGAGCTTGCAGTGATTATCCTGTTTATGCAGCACATCCTGCAACACCATACGGACCCGTCGTTACTCCATTTTCTCAAATAGCCTCGTCCCCAATGGTAGCCGAACGGCCGAACCGTTGAAGCGTTGTTTTCCTAGTATTCATACGCGTAGTTATTTACGCCTGTAACTTCATTAAAGTAATGAATAATTGAGAGATACATGCTGAATACGACACATAATTGCATAAAGACTCGTTATTCTGGAGTGTGACCTTCTTAAACACTGATTTTCTCACGTAAAACCATGCTTAAGACTGGACTGCATAGACCCATTGTTATTTATTTTGACAGCGTGAATTTCAAAGAGTTGGATTTTGAAGGGCGGATTTCTTAGTGTGGATTTCAAAAGTTTTATTATTAAGAGTGGGTAACAGGGTACACCCGCCCAGGCAGAATGCCCTCGACGCTCTAGAACCTATAACTGGAAGGAAACCAGAAGGCTTAAATAAAATCTACTTGTGAAGTCTTGCTGTCATGTCAAGAGATACTTTGGGTATGTTGCAGAGACTGTGACAACACTAGATAAAGGAACTGTAGTACGCATATCTCATTTCACCTCATGTACAGTGTTTATGAAGGGTAGGGTTCGGGAATTGAGCTCGAGTTGCGGGCTGTATAATAATTCTTACTTGTATAAGACACAAAGCGTAGAATAACTGGAGAAACATGACGTAAAGTAACCACGAGACCGAGGACATAAAGACAGCCAGTCGATAGCTTGTTGTGGTTGTCTATGTTCCTCTGTCTCGAGGTCACTTTTTGTCACAATTCGTACGCCTCACATGGCCACCACGATTATATTCTGGGTCATATAATACCCCCCTAAATTGTGTGCATGTCGACAATGATTTGTGTGATTTGGTCGACTTTCAAAACAGTGGTAAAAATAGCTCGAAAATCCTTGCAACAACTCCAACACCATCACAGTGAAAAAATGGCTAGGAAGCAAGTGAGCTGGTGAAGACGATGCATAATGTAAAACCCCGAGACTAGGGAGCACAAAGGGGCAGAACACGGAGTTGTGTCTGTCCCTTCATGTTCCCTAGTCTCGGGGCTTACATTATGCACCATCAGAGTGCCCCGAAAAGGCACACTGAACCGGGAATCACGCAAGTTCATGTTCGATATATGACAGCTCACCGGATACCGAAAGTGGTAGCATGCCCAGAATGAAGGGCAGTTATAAAGCATGAGGTAGATGCATAAAGGTGCATAAAGCATAAGGCAGGTTATATTGTTTATTTTGAGATGATGTGACCAAAAAATATTAACATAAAAATGCAGTTTCATGAGGAGAATTCATATTCTATTGCATGGCCACATGACGCCTGTGCGCACTGTGAGTGGTCCCTCAGGTAAACGTCATTCCCTTGGTGCGCTGGGACCAGACATGTACAAAATACTGCGCAAAAGTATTTAAAATAAGATACCACTGAACGTGGCCGTGCAATGAAAGGAATAAACTTCATCCGCCATACATAAGCATATCTTTGGTTTGCAAGGACTTGGTGTCAAGTAATATTTGGATCACTTTGGTGAACTTTCATGAACTCAAGTAAACTTTGGTGATACGTTCTGACTTCTGACCCAAGACGTCGTAGTCCCTCCTGTGCGTCAGCTCGTGTCCTTCAACTTCTGGCGCTCGTTTATTGCTCTGGTGGCCAGGAAAATAAATACCGGGGTTCTCTTGCACCTAATCCCATGGGGATTCACCTGGCAATATGAATCGTAATCGGGTTTTGACCAACGGGCCGGACTATTGACAAGCAAGGCCAAGCGTTGGTCCAGCTTATTGTACAGGAAGATAAATGACGATGCGCGAATTATCAAAAGAGAAAGAAACAGAAAGAAAAAAGGGTAAGTTCCAGTGAACTGAAAACCTGGACACGGCAGCGGAGGTGTGCTGGATACTTGACAAGGAAAGAAAGTATTTTGAGCACTGATTAGCAAACACTGAAAAAGGAATTTTAAATACTTGAAAAATACTTGTAGCAAAAAGTATTGAATAGAGTACCAAAATAACGGAAAAAGTATTTAAAATATTGTATTCTGAGTACGTACTCCAGAGACGTACATGTCTGGCCGGGACTAATTATCTGTTAAGCGTATGGCTTCCAGGCTCGATGCTAGGCATGCTACACTTGTATGAAGTCGACTTTAGAGAGACCATGGCGTTTTAATGCAAGAATGCTTGCTTGTGGAGCCATTTTTGAGTGCTTTATCGACTGCAACTCCAAAAAAGCCCCCGCAGCTTCTGGTCAGAGTCCCTTGAAATTCCCATTACATACTAGATTGGCCCGGAATGGTGCCACATCGGCCCCAGCTCGAACAACCCGGACTCCCAATTCATTGCACTTCGGCTTGAACAAGCACTACTTCGGCACCAACCATAGTCCTGCTCACACTCCCGGTTCACAACAGTTGTGCTGGAACCTGTACTGCTTGGGCGCTAACCGGTGACACTTGGATTTCCAGTTGGCTCGTACTGGTACCCATTTCAATTCCCAGTTCAGTTCATCGCCTGGGAATGCATAGAAATGCATAAAGGTCATGGAAGACGATACAGTGCAATACGGTTACAAGTTTAGTGCCCACCATGTTATCTCGAGTACAGCAGGTGAATGTGCATGACACATAGGGGTAGCCATGAAAAACGAGTAAAATGATGATTGCGTTTTTTTTTATTGCTTGGGAAAACAGTTATTGTTTCTTCCACTTTAGGCAGGACATTGCGGGGGTTTCAGTTTGGTGTCACATATTATTTCTCCATTTCTTTGGCCTTCTGAACATGTCCCAGTTATCGGTTTGAAGTCACGGTCAACTTTGGCGATCTGTTGTATGATACAAAGTTACAAATACACAACAACCAGTAGTTATGTACAACATATCTATTGACACTGGCTACCTCACGCTGTTAATGAAGCGCTTTCCTATTCTTGTCTTCGCTAATCAGTTCTTAGCGAAACACTCTTGTCGTGTTCCACAACAAAACTACGCGTACTTAAAGGGACGGTCGCATTCATTCCAGTCGATTTTATAACTATGGCGTCATCTTATTCCTCGTTGACCAGTGATCCGTACCGAACATAATGGTATCTGTTTCCTGTATGGATTTCTGGATGCGACCGCCACTTTAAGCACTTGGCCGAGCTCGCTCTTCTCTACATGCGTCAGGGTTGCGGAGTTGGAATGATTCTAGAATCATTCATTTTTTATAGAGCCCGGAATGAGATGGTGATGGAACTGCAACCATTAAATTATTATTGGAATGGGAATGGAATCATCTAGGTCATGCACAAGATTCGCGAACAAAAACTTAAAGCGTGCTTCGCCTGCATTACACCTATAGACGCAATGCATAAGGAACGTATAATTTCATTTTGAAGGAGAACGCCGATACTTTTCACTGGTTCGCCACTGGATCCTGTGAGATCTATATACAAGGTATTATGCCGAAAAGGAATTATCCGTATATCTATAAAGGTTTTGTTCCCCCGGCGTATGAAATCTTACACATTGTACTCAATGGGACAGAAGTAGAATTCGCGCTCCATCGTGATTTCACAGTCTTACACATCAAAATATATCCGCTTTAGGTAATTTTCCACTGCAGTTTCACAACTATAGGGGGATCCATGCTTGGAACCAAAAGTGGATATCTTGGTTTTGTAGCGAGCCAATTTTGTTCCCGAGGGCATCAAAGTGCGACTAAAATATGAGACATCGCACTTAAAGAGGGCTTAGCCTAGCGACACTTCCGCATGTATGCAAGCCGACGGTACATTTGAGCACGTGTAAATGGGAGGAGGAATGGGAGGAGGATGTCACGAGTGGGAATATATGGGATGCACGCTGTCGAATTTACGCATTTTCCGTAGACTGTTGGGGGCGTTGCCCTAAATAACAATACGACGCACTTGCTGTGAGAAGAAAGGATATTTCGAGACGAACAGAATGATGTAGATTACTTTCGCGTATCACAACTGTGGGACGAGTTGTGAGGTTCCCAAAATGTACCATATTTTACAAATGAGGCAACTTCGGGATTTTTTTTTCTCCTCAAAGGCAAACGTTAGAGTCGTCAGAACATAGGATGCAATGCTACCCACCCCAGACAATACATGGGAAAAAATTCAGCTGAATATGTCAAATAGTAGTTATGAAGATACATGGCGTCAAACTTCGCAGGAAGCGCAATGGTCGAAATGCCCACATCGGAATGATAATTCATTAAGAAATAACCACCAATTATTTTCAAATACTTTCAGCACCAATATGCCTGCTAGGGACAAGGCTTTAATATATGTTTGAAAGAAAAAAAATGGAGAGGTCGACCGGAAAACCCTGCCTGATTCGGCGTGAAATAACTCAGGTGCGACATCGGCTGTGTTGCACTGCTACACCGCTCTAGACTGTATCCTTCCACAATACCAGTATAATTTAGAGCTATGAAGGAATCAGACAAGTGTCGCTACAAGACCAAGTTGTTTATGAACGGTATACAACGTGACGATCTCTTTGCGCTACACATAAACAACTGGACAGCCCAGCTAAAAAACATGCCGCCGATCACTGTAGTTATCTAATATTTTCTCCGAGCCGGTTCATAGCTAATATTGTGAAAGCGTACAAGTCACTGTAGGCACGCAATTACTCCACCTTAAGCGAGCTGTTTGATCGGTCCGTTTCTGGAAACAGCGCTGATTTGGTACGGTGCACCGGTTTATGTTAGCGTCGTTTTTTTTTATCTCTCTCTTTTTTGTACACAGGTATCGTGAGGGAATCTCACAAATGCGATGTCAGGGAATCTTTCCGTTTACCCGATCAAAACGACTCCAATCAAACGATTTCTTCGTTCTGCGTTGCGCAGAAACTTATAAAAAGTTATTTGAACCTCTAATCATATGATAAGAAGTTGAAAGTTCGATATTTCCTGTCTGCCTCTCTGTTGCTATCGACATCTTGGCTAACGACTCTCTAAGCCTGTCTCAGCGCCAGATTTTTACTCGATTAGTATTACTAGTACACTCCTACCGAACTTCTGAGCAAACCCTGCAAGGCCGATTTGTAATATTAGTGCCTTCGAAGCTGCTAGACACGGACCGGCAGGCTTGGTGATCTCCCGAGTGATTTCAAGCATCTACGGGTGTCCCAGAAAACGGCAGAATTCGGCACGCTCTTCATGTTGGTGGGGTAAAAAAGTGACCTTTACTTGGCAAATTTCCGAGTTGACTTCGCAAAAATTTACATAATATTTAAACTTAGGTTACATGACATGCACATTAGGAGGTGGCAAAAACCAAGTAAGAACAAATGCCGCTGACCACATGATTCTAGGTGGCGTAGTTTTTTTTTATTATAATTTAATGACAAGTTTTCTGGGACACCCGGTATACCAGAAGCAGGCTACCCCAAAGCAGTCGTTTAGCGGCCCGCGTGGTTCCTCCATGGTTCAATGCGGCCCGCAGACACGGATGAGTTCGGCACCACTAATGTACAATAAAAAAAGAACAGAAAGAAAGAATGATCGGATATCGCCATGGTGATGGGAATATTGGGGTAACGTTATCTTAGGCTATTGGCAGTACTTTGTCGAAGGCGAAATACAACGCCACCTCGAGTGTTTGCAAAAATCGCCCAGGGTGCGCTATTTCACGTGCAAAATATGCCGCTAAAATAAGCAGGCAACTGCACAGAATGATGCATGTCTGCGAGCATTTGCTTACAGGAAGGATCAAAAAGCCCGCTTCTGGCAATGTGTTAAGTTTCTGCACAGTTACGCCGCCATGATCGGCTTGAAGTCAAGAAAACATTGACACAACACGATTATATGCGCTCGGTCCCAGTTGCATTCGACGCATTTAAGTCAGTTGAACATAGGGGCATATACCTTACTTAGATGACATACACATTTTGTTCGTGAATGACGCTCCCGCACAGCGCAGGCGCAACGGCTCGGCCATGCACGGTTTAAGCATGCTGTCGCCGAGACAAGTGTATGCCCATCAAGAAAAGAAAAAGAAAAATTGCCTTCGCTTCTCCTAAATAGAGGCATATAACGTCGTTAAACAAAATATACGATTTTACAGCCATTAAGGTACCCATCAAATTTCATACTGGTGGCAACCAAGCTTCCCCGTGGTGCTGCGAGGAAAAATTAAGAAAGAGTGTGAAACATAAAAGTAAACATACATTATATACATACAAAAACATGACGGTCACAGATAAGGTAAAGATGAAAAGGAAATCATCGGCGGGCAGATCACAATGCAATAACGGTACACTACAGCCATAAGAATGTTTGTACATCTTTTTAACGCCATTAGTACAATGTCAGAAAGAGTGTAAGAAACTGATACTAAGAAGAAGAGAGCGTTCGATTTTTCAAAACGCGAACCTCAGGGGAACGCAGTATCTGCAGCTTTGTCTTTTCTGTTGTTAAAGCAGAAATCACCAGAAATGTTCTTCAGCCTCTTTGGCCATGAAAGCACACCTTTATTTTGTAGACGTTTTTATCAAACCCGTCTTGCGCTGCTGGTTATCAGAGGAGAATGCGCGCTGAACTCTGATAATTCCCCTCCCTTTCGAGTTTCATTCGTCATCCCATTTACACGTGCTCAAATGTACAGTCGGCTTTCCTACATGCGGAAGTGTCGATAGACTAAGCCCCCTTTAAGTGTGATGTCTCACATTTTAGTCGCACTTGGATGCCCTCGGGAACAAAATTGGCTAGCTACAAAACCAAGACATTCAGTTTATGTTCCAAACATGGTCCCCCTAATTGTGAAACTGCAGTGGAAAATTGCCTAAAGCGGACACATTTTGATGTATAAGACTGTGAAATCAAGTTGAAGCGAATTCTACTTCTGTCCCATTGAGTACAATGTGTGAGGTTTCAAACGCCGGGGGAACAAAAGCCCTTATAGAAATACGGATAATTCCTTTTCGGCATAATTCCTTGTATAAAGATCTCACAGGATCCAGTGGCGAACCAGTGAAAAGTGTCGGCGTTTTCCGTCAAAATGAAATTATACGTTTCTTATGCATTGCGTCTATGGGTGCAATGCAGGCGAAGCACGCTTTAAGTTTTTGTCCGCAAATCTTGGGCATGGACCCTGTTAGAATCTTCGGTTTGACGTTGTGTCTCACTGCCCCTTTAACCCCCGTCTACGCACCGCACCTGTCCTGCGTCACATGGCCGGCTGCAGAGCGCAACTTACCTTCGCAACGCGTTCTGGTAATAGACGAAGTAATGCGCAGGCGCACCCTTGTACTCGGCACACACACAGGCGGCCGACGGAAGAAGACGTGTTCGAAGGCAATAGAGGCCCTGTTATCAATGCCGATTAATATTTGAACCGAGATCAGCGGTCCCTTAACTTGAATTTAACGCGTAACTCTGCTTCGCTGAAGGGAGTTATTCTCACTGAAACATTCATCACGTCACCAACTAACGTTTGTAAATATAATTGAGTTTTTACTTTAAGTTTTAGCAACCCTTGATCTGGGATCATAGAGCAACAATACACGCAGGGAGACCTCGTGACTGCCGCTGCCTAAAGGGCCCGTACTAAAAAAAAAAAAAAAAAAAAGAACAACGTCAATGCAGTATACAATGCTACTGCTGTTTTCTAGTGCCTGTGATTTCGGACAGGGTTCGAACATGTTCTGGTTCCCTGGTGCAAAAACACAGCAGGGATCCTGGTGTTTCCGGGCGTCTGTTCTCTTGTGTTCCACACCAGGACTCCTGATGTTTGTTGCTGTGTGTGTTGTTTTCTATTCACCAACGTTGCCTTCTTTGCCTGGGCCAATGTGACAACGAGGACAACAACGAAGGGGCACCAGGGTGGCGTGCCACGTGATGCCGCTACTGTACTTTCTTGATTATAAGCGTATGACGCTGTTTGACGATCTAGTGATAATATGACGATGGTGACATTCCTTGAGATGAAGGGAGGGCACAGGCACGAACGAGAAGAACTTCTCGTTCGTTCCTCTTCCAGAAGCTACGTCCCGTTCGTCCCTGTATCCATCCCTGAATCTCAAGGAATATCCTCACCTTCGCCGTATGATAATTTGTGACATTTGTAAATTACGGTTCTCATTGTAATAAAGCCCTGTATTGTACTCTAGTATCTGTACACTCTAACGCTCACGTTATAAAACACTACGTCAGTCAGGTGCGCATACCAGGCATACCCGAAAGAACCAGCATCGTACTGGTAGTAGGCCACGCTGACGTCCACATCAAGAACATCATGCTGGCGTAGTGTGAATATCAGGGGAACCAGACACCACCAGAATCACCCTGCTGTCGCACTAGGAAGCTGAGGTGTGCACATCGCAAACACCATCACAGTCTACTGTTAGGACCAGGAGAACCAGAAACCGCTTGTTCTTTTCAATCGGGGCGCACGGTGAACTGCCTTCTGGAAGAACTCAGAACATACCTAACACAATTTTAGGTGCTTCAGCGCCATTCTGATCCTTGGAACCCGCCTACACGTTTCCTTTGTGCATTTTAAATTTCGTGTAGCACTGCTCAGCTGGCAAGTACCGGACTTCTTACATGTTTCGTTCGTATGTCCTTGTTTATTATTTCTCAACTGAAGGGATGAAATGAGCGCCACCAAGCCATTCCACGAATGCGAATTCACCATAGCCCTCCACTCCCAGGAACTGAAGTGAAAGGAATTAGCACAAATCTCCATTCCTCGGGATGCAATTGGAATGAAATGGGTCACCTAATTCCGCAACCCTGGCATGCATTAAACTTAAATGGAGTTTTCTGCGTACATCGGCTGTCGAACTGGAACAGAGGAAGCAGCTAGTGTGCTGGTTGATGTAGATCCATCAAGTCGCGGTTAAGTTATTAGACAGAGGGACGAGTCTCACTTTCAATCTGTTACCACAGAACGACAACAAAGACAGCGAACACAATTTTTTTTTCAGAGCCCTTTTAACGACTCTTGGAAAACCAGTAAACCAAACTACATTCCACACCTGATTAACTGTGGGGGAGCTAAAACACAATGGTTTGATCTTTTTATGTTTGCGGTCTTGACTACCTGTCTACGTGTACGTAGATGGGTAGAAATCCAGCGAACCGGTAGAATGTAGGAAGGGAGTTGCCTCAGGACAGAAGCCGCCGATATTTCGAACAGAGACTGTTCTTCTTCTGGGCACCGTCCTCATCATTGGCATGGTATTTAAAGGGTTAGGTGTGACGTGTTTAAAGGTTCATGCGAATTGTGGGTCAACAGCCTGGAGGGAAGAAAGGTTCCGTACGGGCTTTTACGGCCGGAGTGAATGCCTGCTTTGTTAGAGTGTGGAGGGGATTATGTGAACGTAGTGATCTAGGCTACAGACCGGTTACAGAAAAATGGAAGGTTCACGAACACGTGGACGAAACGGGACAACAGGCAAGAATTGGCAAGCATAGCGAAAGATAAGGAGGTTAGTGGTCACGTGGGGAAAATTCCAGAACCAACAAAGGTTTTTTTTAATATGTTCTTTTTAATTTTTTTAATATTTTTTTTAATTTTTAAAAAGAAAATATTAAAAAAGACTTTGTTGGTTCTGGAATTTTCCCCACGTAACCACTAACCTCCTTATCTTTCGCTATGCTTGCCAATTCTTGCCTGTTGTCCCGTTTCGTCCACGTGTTCGTGAACCTTCCATTTTTCTGTAACCGGTCTGTAGCCTAGATCACTACGTTCACATAATCCCCTCCACACTCTAACAAAGCAGGCATTCACTCCGGCCGTAAAAGCCCGTACGGAACCTTTCTTCCCTCCAGGCTGTTGACCCACAATTCGCATGAACCTTTAAACACGTCACACCTAACCCTTTAAATACCATGCCAATGATGAGGACGGTGCCCAGAAGAAGAACAGTCTCTGTTCGAAATATCGGCGGCTTCTGTCCTGAGGCAACTCCCTTCCTGTCTACGTGTACATCAGCCTGTCTGTCTGCCTGTCTCCCTTACGACCCCTTCCCGCTGCAGAGCGTTATGGAATATACGACTCCTGCCTCGCAGTTCACTAGACTGTCCTTGTGCCTAAATCTGCACTCTTTTGTACCGGGTGAGAACCAAGCTTATACCTAGATGAGGGCACGACTGTCACCCCATACTTTTCCGCTACCATCTTAAGTTCGTGTGTGGCGCCGTGTACCTATGAAATAGACGCAGTCTTAGAGCTGGCCTCCTCGCTTTTCTGATGACGTCGTATAACCTTTATAATCAAACCTGTGTAACTGCTTGTAGAAGCATGATTCAACAGCATGCGGGCAACATTTTGTTATAGCTACCCTGATCAAGGCGAAACAACGCCCATTGTTGCTGCAGTACCAGAGGAACCAGACACCACCAGAACCACCCTGGTATCCCTTTTTATTCCATAGTAAACTTGGTGGGACCGTTGAAAATGTTTAATATATGAGTATATTTACTATGTCAGTAGTTCACTGCCTACTGCATATTCTCCCACATAATGATTTGCAAACATAACATATATGTACAGTACAGTATAAGTACCGCAGTACAGTTGTTTGAACTAAATTCTCTGTCTCTGGGTTCTGTCAAGGGTGCCTTCGGGCCTATACAGTTTAATTATTTCTTAATTTTTGATTTATTTATTTACGGTGTGCCTCCAGTTCAGACTTGTACACATTACTCGAAAAAGGTAATTGATTACCGTTGTTGTTACTCTGGTGGCTAAAGTTTTTTTTGTTACAAATTACTCAGCCAAAATTGTAATAAAGTAACGGCCAAACAAAGTAACGCGCTACTTTGACCGTTACTTTGGATAATAATAAGTCATATCGCTAATTAACATTCGTGAAATTACACACACCTTGACCCGCTTTGTGAGATTGGAGCTCGACGCCTTCCAAAAGATAGGAGCTCTTCTTTATGTAAACACATTATGGATTTAAAAAACACATTGTTTTCGTGTTTCCCCTCCGTCAATATAAACATTTCCGAGGGGCTGAAGCCATGGCGATAAATCAGGAGAGCTAGCGGAAATGGTAGTACCGAAGAGGAAGGGCAATCGCGACTATGAACTCAGTGTTCTGAGCAACCTCTTTGTGGATCTCTTTCTAAGGCATGGACCCCTGAATTCTTCACAATAAAAGCGTTGAGACGCGCAACCTTCTAACCTGGAAATTCCAGGTGACTCACTATGTAAAGCTTGATCTACTGCACATTGCGGTTGCGGTAGGAAGAGATTAAAGTGTCCTCAGACACTCAAATGCTTGTGCGGAATCATATAACAATGACCCCCCTCATGGCAGTGGAAAGCAAAGCAGTTAGGAAAGGCTGTGACGGAGCCTGTGGGTTGGTTTCGTGTATGAAAAAAGCTTAGTCAAGAAGTCGTCGATTACTCGGTAATCGATTACCCAAAATTGTCATCGGAATACTCTACAGAATATTTACGCTGAAAACTAATCGATTACTCCCAAAATTACTCGAAAAAGATAAATGATAAATTGATGGCTAGTAACGCAATTACTTGTAACGCGTTACATACAAGTCCGGTCTCCATGCAAGAGAAATTAATCTCCATTGTGACGGAGACAGACCGGTAGTTAAGAGGGGATATCACCGAGGAGCCATCTCCGATTCACGACTTTGTCGCATGTAGATGGCGCCACAGAAACATCCGGGTCTCATCAAGGTGAAAGCTCTAATGAATACCCCTGTTACGAGTTTCTCCTCCGCGGGATTGTGTAGTTCCATAAACACGTGTGACCTCCTTGACTATTGAGGTGCAGGGATCTCCCGTCTTGTGTGGGTTGCCAAGGTCAACTGAGCTAAAGGAAAAAAGACAGGTCCGACCAAGGCGAATTCTTCTTCATTGTCTCTTTGTGGACAGCATCTCCTGACTTCTGGGGTTGATGTTATCTTAGCTTCCCTAAGCTTTCCATGTCTGAGTTCTTCGACACCAGCACGCAAAGTCGAAGTGTTACGTTTCGTTCGCCGCGCTTATTTCTTTAAAATTATATTGACCTGCTGATGTTTCTTTGGCTGGGAGTTGCAAAACATTTCGCAGGTAGAAGCTAGGCTTTCGTAAAGCCAAGTGCTGTGTATTCACAGAAAAAAATGTGGTGCATTGATTGATTGATTGATTACATTACCATATAGAATTTCTCCAATCTGCAAAACACACACGCAAGCGAACCTATGCTTGATTAACGATGAAAGGAGAAAGTCACTGAAAAGGTTAGCCAGCTGTAGGACTCGAACCCACATCTTAGTTCTTTCATGTCTATGCTTGATGTTTACGAGTCTCGGGATCCGGACAAAACGTCCCCGGACGAAATGTCCCCGGACGAAATGGTCCCCGGACGAAATGTCCCCAGATGCCGTCCGGTTGCACAGCCGTTGGTACCTCAAATGTGACCAATGTTTTTCATGCTACCATGTGCAGGGTTGATTGATTTAAATCACCGATTTTAATCGCGATTTAAGTCATGAATATTAATCAAGATTTAAATCACCTCCCTTATGTTATGTTTGAATTCGAATAGTAACATAAAACTGGAGACGCTGGGGAAGATGAGACTGAGCCTGGAAATGAACCACAGCCTGAAATATATTATACTTCAGTGACTTTTAGCACAAACAGCGTCACGTGACCCCTTCAGTGGCTCTCTGGCACACTGGCAATCAATTTGGTTACACATGGCGGGTGGTCATTCTACGAGCGTAGAACTTTTCCAGTTATTTCTTTTTCCTATTACTATTCGGTGTAATTCATAATATATAGTTTTCAAATAGATCTCCATTTGCATTAGCTAGTAACTGTTAGCCGCACTGTTAGAAGTCTAGACGCCCTTCTTTGTATGTGCTCAAAAAGTGATTTCGCTACTACGAGGTGGCACACGGAAGCCATGAGGTGAAGCTCTGTCTTAGAAGACAAAAATCAACTCAGTGATTTAATCAATATTCATCATATTTAAATGAAAAAATCTGAATAATTTGATTTTTTAATCCGCCGAACAAGAATGCAGTTGAGGACTGGCAGACGGCTGAGTGACGGCAGCTGGGGACATTTTGTCCGGGGACATTTGAACCCACAGAAGAAAAAGAAAAGGCCATGGCAGTAAAAGAGTCGCAGTCGGTAAATATGTGAGCGATATCGTTGGGTGAGCTCTTGTCCGATGAGCGATTGCCGGCGCCCTGGTGAACTTCATTCCGATAGAAGTTAATTCGCAGGGGCACTACATGCGAAACGAATTGTAAATAGCTGTATTCGAAACGAATATGCGAAATTTTTCTGCTTTTTTTTTTTGTTTGTTTGTTTGGTTTTTCAGCTGAAGAGGGGAGACCACTGGTTATTTTCATATCTTTGTCATTCACGAACAGCACAGCGGAATAGAACAGTGCGGAACAATCACGCATACCAGTAGGACACATATTGAAAAAAAAAAAAAAAAAAAGACCCCAAGCTGGGAGCAACCTCTACATTTTCTGGGCACCTTTTTCATTGGTAGGGAAAGATCTGAAATGGGATAGCGATATGTGCGCGTAAGCTACCCGAAATCTGCGGGTGCTACGAAGATAATTTCGCCATGGTACAACGAAAAATAATGACTTTTTCGATTTTCGGTTTCGGTGAATCTGCGTTTGATGAAACGTTCATTCGACGTTCATTCAGCCTTAGTTGGGCCGTTCTTCTTTTTTAGTGACTCTAGTTCTACTAGCAAGCGGAGGTCATTGTAATAACGTTCTGGAATCTCAGGCTCGCTCTCCCAAATCCCTTCCTACACCAGAGGTGTGGTACATGAAGCTTTTGGGGTTTAGTGAGTCATGGGGAAGTTCCACGCAATGTTCTCCCACAATCGGGTCAATGGCTTCCGGGGCCATAAATACAGTAGCCGTATACAGATCTACCTCTTCCACGCGTTTGCGTTTTTTGCTGTTCTTCAGCTGTTCCGCTGTTCAACAGCTTTTTCTTTTCTTTCTTTTCTTCTTTTTCTTTTTTTTTCTTGAGGCACACAAGGACGGGTATAATTTGCGTTAATGTAGAGTAACGACCGGAGTAACGCATTACTTTTCTACTCGTTACTCAATCACATTTGGAGTCGGGTAATTGGTAACGGTAATCAATTAGCTTTTGCGTAGAAGTAACGGTAACGGTAATCAATTACTTTTGTCGAGTAACGGGCACAAGACTGCTTGAGGGGCCATTTTTTGTCGACCATTTTTTTCTACACCCGTACGCATGGTATCCACCACATGCGAAATCATTATTCAGCATGAAACGGACGTAATCTTTAAATTTCCTTATCAACTTAGCTTATCTTGCTACAATTTACCTAGACGTTTCGTGTCCTCCGTTGCTTTCCATGCTGGAGCAGCGCTCACATTATTTTATGCCCTCTAGTCTAACGTGTGCAGCTTCGACATTATTGAAATGTTTCTCCCTGGTTTTCTTTTAAATAATCAATCAATCAATTATTGAAATGTGTTTGGAAGAAACATCGATGCGATTAGGAATTCGAACGTTGAATTGCATGTTTGATTCGGAATTCAAACAGAATATACGACTACTCGCTTCGGTTGACCTTTCCTTTTTTCCCTTTTTCTTTAATTCATCTTCATATCCCCCCCCCCCCCGTGTTTATTCACACTGTAGCAAAAAGCCGACGTCCAAAGTGAACAATCCCAGGCGCATCAATATTGGATGTGGGATGACGCCGAAATAAATCATGTAAAAATAAATCGTTTAAAAATAAATCTCTTAAATATCAAATTTGCAAAATAAACTCTTCAATATAAATGATGAGAAAATCCACGCTGTCGAAATAAACTCCGAAAAATAAACTTTGAAGAATAAACGCTTCGAAATAAATCTTTTAACATCCATCGTCCCTGATTGGTGGACAGCCGACGGCTCTACATCCGCCGCGGAAAATAGTACCCTCCTCGCGCTTGGGGTAGCCAGGGCTATAACTGTGAACGAGGATTTCGGTACACCGGAAGTAGGTTGTCTGTCTGTATGTGATCCGTGACAAGTTTTGCCAACTTAGTAGGGGGGGCGGGGGGCTGATATCATTCGGAATGACGGATGCCCGGGAGCGTATTATTCAATGAAGTTCTGTTTTAGCAGTGCAAGTAACGCACGACGTCGGTGTAATATAGTCTAATATAGAGCCGACTATCAGGAGAGTTTGGCCATTCTTTGGTATGTTTTCTGATTTTGCGTTTCTCTTTTTCGTGTGCGTGCGCGCTTTCTTGGCCTTTCTTTTACCAGTGCGAATGACCGTCGCCGCGCAATCCGTCCACAGCGCTCAGCTGGCTCAAGGATCAAGAGCATACCTGGGTAAATTACTTCTAAAATGTAATTAAATTACATTACTCATTACTGCAATTGAAACGCAATAAAATTACATTACAATTACTACAAAAAACTAATGACATTACAAAGTCATTACTTTACCATTATTGGCATACATGTTCCCGAGTTTGTGGAAGGCACAAGGGACACACAAGTTGACGAAACTTGCCTTCCCCGAAATTCGAGGAAAAAAATGTATGCTTACAATGTATCAACAGTTAGCTTGTACTCTTCTATTTGTCTCTTCTACATGTCATGCTAGTGTGCCACGTATGACGTATCGTTCCACAATGTAGAGACGAAGGAGACACAATGTATCACGACAACAGGAAGACTGTCAGGAGGATGGGGCCCGCAAACAATGATTCTCCAGTGCTACAAACCGTTGACCTAACAACGTTTGTTTGTGAGTGCCCTGCCTAAGGCAACTGGCTCGTAGAAAGGAATTGACGTTCCATGTGCCGATTGAGTGCGTCACCGTTCATAGTGCCGTTGGAATTCTTTTCGTTTGCCAGTCCCCCAACTCTCTTTCTGCCAAGTGCCAACACAGAACACACACTCGATTCTTTTGTAAAAAGTGATGAGTAATGTCATTAAAATTACAGCCCAAATGTAATTAAATTACATTACAAATTACCTAATGTCAAAAGTAATGCGTTACATTACAAATTACCAGAAAAAGTAATTCATTACTGTAATTTCATTACAGTAATGCTATTACTACCCAGGTATGATCAAGTGTGCGTGTCCTGTATTCATACGCGCATCGTCGTCATCACTTTTAAGCTGGATATTTCTAAATCCTAAGTTGTTATGTAATTGACAGCAATACAAACATGAGTAAGAAACATCATAATAGCATGTTTCGCCGAAAAGAACATCGTGTCGCCCATACGGCTATCACTACTATGATACGGATCATTACCTTCCTAAGCCTAACCATGATTTATTTTAACCGCGTTTATTTTGAGGACGTGTATTTTTAAACGGTTTATTTCAGAAAATGGATTTCGAAGGGTGGAATTTTAAGCGTGGATTTTTTAATGTTTTATTTTAAAAGATTTATTTCGGCGTACAGCCTTGGATGTCCCTCAGGGGACATTTTTTGTGTGCACATTTCTTCCAGCTGATAATTTTTTCAGTGGCATTTTGATTATTTGGGGGGTGGGGGCATTTTTTCCTAAAACCCTGCACCGGAGCAACTAATAACAAAAGCAGTGCCGATTTTCATACTCAGTGCAATTAAAAGCCTGTATGCTTTCAAAGACAGCACCATATAAAAGTAGGATACATGGTCCTTTCACCGAAAAATTGGCGGCCACTGTGCACAGAAAACAAACAAGGGTGATCGACATAGCTGCAGACTTGCCTGCCGGAAAACTTGCATTGCCATACCGATCAGGTCGGAAAAACCCTAGGCAGGGAACAGACTGGGAGATTGCGACACACATACTATCTCCAACAATCGCAAACAGCAGACGCTTTTGTCATTCCCTTACCTAATCTCCCATAAAGAGCTGTTTCAAAGACTTCATAAGAGGGAATGGAACCTTTCAGGAAAGGGAATCTAGGATAGGGTGTTGGATTTACGCTGCTGTGTGGCGGAGGGATTCTTTGTACCCCTTTAGCCCGCGATATGGCGCCACAGGAAGGCGCAAAATGCAGCGCGTTACCAACCTTCACATTTTATCATATATCGAGAGAACAGATAATCGGATGTGGATGATCCCCGTGTTAAAATGCTCTAGAAAGATTTTTGCTTTGCCGCTCCAGGAAAATTTCCGCATAGGTCTCTTAGTTTTTTTATCAGAGCGTGTCAAAGCTTGTGTATCCAATTTTGGTAATTTTTTGTACTTCAATAACGCGTTTAGAAAAATGTCTTGAGAAAAGCAATATTTTTCCTGAAGCGACAAAGCGCATTTCCGAATACTATCAAACAAGACCAGTCTCGTGAAAATCGGTTCAATATTTACCGAAAGAGACTGCAAAGTTTGTCCCATAGAAAATACATGGGGCCGCCGGAGGTGGTATCCCCTCTTAAGTACATTAGTACAGTGCTGAAGAAAGAAGAAGGAAAAACACACAGAGAAAATACACCAACAGCAACAAAGCAATGATCTACAGCAAAGCACAGCTGTTACGCGCTTTTAAACTCAGCAGCTGAGACGCATTGTGGTACTCATTGAAAGAGGTGGAGGTTAACAACTTTACGGACCGTAGTAACTTCGACAGCGATAGTTGATACTCAGCTTATCTTGTCGCCCGTGACCAACAGTGCAGTTGTAATAGCAGAGAGAAGACACAGCTGATCCTTGCTGAGTGGTTCCTGTATCTTCTTCACACACTCCTCCAGTTGGCCTTCACCAGCCAGATTTGTTGAAGACATGATGCTCTCACAAATGGCACTACCTGTCAAAATACCTAATGTTGCACCGTCTCTGTCACATTCCACCAGTTCCTCGAAGGTGTAAGAATCCTCGAACTGCATTCACCTGGAAAGAATATCCATGCTTTCTGTGTCACTTCATTGTAGTTGCAATCACATCGTCAGTCTCACACTGATGAATGCGATTTTAATTGAAGGAGACTCCAGGTCTTGACAAACAGGCAGCAATGGTAGCTATTCTACGAGCACTCCCGATGTGATCCACGCCTTTGGGCTGCCTTTATATTGGCATGGAATATACCTGACATCCTTGAAGAAGGCTCGAGGCTACCACAACTTGCCGGTGACAAGGAGTGGCACCCTTTAGCTGCCACCAGCATTACAGCACAAGAGAAGCGTTGCTGATTTTCCCGCCGCTGCACTTATTACCTTGGAAGTTGTAGGTATTGATCAGTCGCTGTTTGAAAACACATTGCGGTCCCATCTCAGGTTGAACACATCCTTCGGAGCATAACCCTCCAATACCGTTGGAAGTGTCCCTCCTTTCCATCCTACTACAGTCTACGGCGTAGTCTTCACCACACAGCCTGTGGAACGCATTTCTGTTGCGGTGTTTGAAGCGTTCAAACCACCCGTTGTGGAATCCTTCGTGCTCGAGCGTCAGTGCAAGGTTCAGGGCTTCCTCTTTCATAAGTGGGCCGCACACACGGACGTCTGATGCACGAACTTGCCGGAACCATTTGAAAAAGCCATGAAAAGACAAGGAAAAGGCATTTACAATCAACGTCTTTGTACGTGGAAGTACTTCGCTTTTGCTTTTTCATGATTGTTCCACAAAGAATGTCCTCTTCCACCGCCTTTCTCTTCTTCACGATGACGGACACGGTTGCTTCGGAATAGTGCGCTTCATTCTGCTGGCATTTACCTGGCGAAACAATATCTCCTTTTGAAGGAGTATCTGCACCGTTCTAAAATTTCATGAAGTAGCACAGCCAACAATCCTACGGGTGCGTTGCACGACAAAGACGACGAGGACCGAGAATGGCTAAATGGTGGCTTGTATTGCGTTCGAGCTGCCGTGCATTTGTGAGACATTATATCAACATATTATATATCCAGAACTTTTAAACACAGGGAAAGAATCGTCTTAAAGTATGCCCACAATGGATAGCGACACAGCCTACATTGCATTTTAACTGCGAGTAGCAGGGGTTGCACAGCTACCCGGAATGCTTTTCGCGGCTGCTCTTTCAGATGGCATATGCAGTAGTAGAGGAGATATTCATCCTCTACATGAGCCCCGACTGACGCTGACGGTATGCTACGGAGATGCGATGTCGGTGGCCTGTCTCCATGGCCGCGCCGGTAGAACTGAGGCCTGTGCTCCAGGCGCGTGGCCATCTTCGTCGTTGTCCACAGCCCCCTACACAGTCTATACATTCGTGCGCTATCAGGATCTGCTGTTCGAATTAGCAACTCAAGATGATCTTTCGGGTGCTGCCCACAACCTCTTCAGCCGAAACCTTGGAACTTAGACTGCATTTCGGACCTAGGGGAAGATATCAGCGTAGATTGGCTAATTTGGGTGTCCCATTGGTCGGCGTGCCGCCTCAGATCAAGCGGGCCCTTCAGTACGCCTTTCCATAATATCGAGCTATACCATACCATACCATACCATACCATACCATAAAGGTGAGCTTACTTTTTTTAGAGAGATGGTCACGCAAAAGTATAGGATGAGACTGAGAGTCCTACCGTTAGTTAGGTACAAGCTTGGTTCTCTTCCCACGAAGGTATCAGAGAATTCTGGTGTGAATGAGTGCGTAGTGCAGCATAGGGACAGGCTAGTGAACTCTGAGGTAGTCGTATATTCCATACCGCTCTCCTGCAGGAAGTGGTACGATGGGAAATACGCAGATGCCTCAATGTGAGGCTAAGAGAACAAATAAACAAAATTAAGAATAAATACACTTCAGTTTCTCAGCACACCACATGGAGGAGACGTGAGACACGAGGAGACAGAGTCTCCACGTGTGACCACAGCGGAGACTACAGATATACAAAGGGCTAAACCAACCCTGTGTTAGCTCCCCTACGTCCTCCCTGACTGTTTGGCAAGAACAGTGAATTACGTGTGGAATGTGGTTCGACTAAACGGTTTTCCGAGATAGGTTAAATGGGTTCCATAAAAAAGATTTGTAAGCTTTGTTTGTTGTCCTTCTGTAGCAAAAGGTTGGAAGTACGACCCGTTCCTGTGTTCAGAGTCTTCGACTCTGTTTTGTCGTGACTTGATGAACTCGCATTTTCAGTCGGCGCCACCAAGAACACAGACGCCGGGTGCATGAGCACATAGAAAAGAGTTCCATTGCACGATACTTCTCTCTTCGCTTTGCACGTTTAATCACGAGAGGTGGTGTTATGGTAAGAGATCCACACTTACCGCGCATGGTTCGCCCTGTCTGTAGTAGCCGTACTTCTTCCGATTGCCTTGCGTGCCGCAGTAATACTTGCAATCAACGGGATATTTGCTACTGTCGAACTGCAAGTTATATGGCATTCAGTTGTTCTGTACGCATCAATTTCAATTTAAAAAAAATGAAAGAGTGAACGCGTGAATTGTGAAACAGGGGTCAGCCAACTGACCATAACGAACAACAGCAACGACAACTTTTTAAATAATTATTGCCAACTGACCAAGGCGCATGCTTCGCATTCAAGGGTGCTTCATTATCTAAGTATCTGCCACGGCTGCGAAGTCGTCCCAGGATGCCCCCACAAACAGCACGCTGCTATATGATGAGGCAGTGTTTCTTTTTTCTTTTTTTTTGTTCATTAGCCAGGTTTTGTTGGCCAGGCCACACGGTTTGAGATATGCCGACCACGGGTCGCTTTGCGTGCGCACAATTTTGTAAGAAGCGCTTTCAATACATGCATAAAAAAATCGCACTAGAAGTTCGACCATTTGTCATTCGAATGTGACTTACTAGAGACATGTAAGACATCAACATATGTTATTGTGCACCACTGGCGTAGCCACGGGAAAGGGGGGGGGGGGCTTCTAGGGGTACCAGCCCCGAAAAAGTACCTTTGCTAGTGCATCTGGGAGAGAGAAACGACGGGAAATCGTCCTTTCCCATTTAAAGTCCTCATAGAACCCCTCCCGAAATATTTTTCTGGCTACACCACTGTTGTGCTTACTTGCATAAAAAAAAAGCAATCCATATTTCAATGTATGTGCTCGTTTTACGATTTAAAAAAAGTTAATGTTTTCAACGAGGCTTGTCTCCCATTGCGCTATCTCGCATTTGCCCGAAAGCACCTAATTAAAAACGAAATAATGAATTTCAGGTAATTAGTCATCAAGTAGTCACATACTCTTCTGCGAGAGGATGTCCGTATTGTCAAAACCCGACCTGTAAAAGCGGCATCTATAATGCTCTTTAAATGCTAAATATGCTAAAATTAAATTTTTAATAGAATTTGCAAAGAAAAAATTGTACATTGGTGACCACGTTAGAAATGCCGATGTTTCTCGCTATTCGACACAGAGTTCCCGTAAGGAGGTCATGAGCGCCCGGTGGGGCTGGTATTGGTATCATAACCGCAATGCGCAAGTGAGAAACAAATACCGGCATACCGCGTCAGCCATGCTCATGGTCGACAAGTAAAATACTAAGTGTTAGTAGACCGTTGATAACGTCACCGGGAAGATGCCGCGAATATACCTGACTCGGAATTTTATCATTGATTGGGTGCGATAGACACTGTACTCCAGGGGCCATCACTGTCCACTAACATTATGGTCATCTAGCCACCATACTAACATTCACTACTCTGTCCCCTTTAACGGGCCCTACGGGCGATCATAGCGCCGCCGCTTTACAAGTCCTTCGATCAACGTGTGGAACTTAATGACTGCAGCATTGCAGGTACAAACCAAATGCGAATATTGAACATATACATGCGACAATCTGGTTTTCCATTGACTTATTCAAAACGGCATATTGCAATAGCAAGGTTGTACCATGCTTTGCTTCCAGTGACGATCGCTCACCCGAGTGAATTTTGCGAGAGTATGTACAGTGTGTTGGCGCACTGAATAATGAGGCAACGCGACGGAGACACGGACTCAGTATAGGAACGGTATCCGTGTGTCTGCTCTGTCAGTGCCTCCGTCGCAATGGCTCATCATGTTTCAGTGGGTATTGCTGGTGTTTGGGAAACTTCTGCTGTTACGTGCATTTTCGGCACCACTTTGTAGAAGACAGTACAACGGAGGAACAGAGGTGACAATGTGTAACGGAAGCGCCAGAGAAGAACGTGTGAAACACGAGCGTCGCGACGTCGTGAGCGTCGCGAGTGTGGCGACGTCGTCCTGACCAGGAAAGGTTTAAAAGACTTCCCCCCGCGAAAAGGCAATATCGGATTCTGGTGTATTCCATCGTGATGGGCATACGACAATGAGCTCCGATAGGTGATTACATTCCGCTGCTGTCCACTTGTGAGGTAACATATGAAATGACTGAAGCCAGGGCGGTCCTTTGCGCACCAGGTAGTGTTCCATTGACATACAGGGCCTATTATTCGACTTTACATGAGGGAGGAGGATTCTCCATTGTTTCCCTTTCACGAATTTACTACTAAAAGTAAGGTTTCTGGGGATTTGAACTTCTCCCCCCACCCCACCCCACCTGGCTACGCCATTGGGTGTGTTCAGTGACTGCGTCGCGCTATGCATAAACGATTGGTGTCCGCCACAACGGGAGACAGCTAGCCCACTAAACGGGAGGCCGCGTACTCACATGCGGCAAAAGCGCGCTGTAACGCGCATGCGGAGCAGAAGATTGTTGCCGCAGTTCGGGAGAAGCCGCCTAAGCGTTCCGCTTTCCTTAACCGTGGAATGCACGATTTTTAGCGGCGTTCGCGCATCTTCATCCAGTCGGGTGGTCAGAAGCGTCGGAGGTCCTTCACGCAGGGGGGGAGCGGGCGAGCCCTAACCTAACCCAACCCAACCCAATCCACGACCATCTCAATAATACACGACCATAACACTCGCCCTTTCGCCTATGGGACTTCCGTCCGCGGCTCGAGGAGTGGAAGTGACGTATTTATTCGCGGAGCGCCCATGGGGGGCGCCACTTGCCGTACCCAGAAGAGCGCCTGTTCTAGCTCAGCTGTGTGCAATATGAGTGGTCCTTGTTGTTAATTCTTCGTGCGTAGATGTCTGTGTATTGCCGCAGGTTCTCTGTACATGTAGAGCTAAGAGTTGTGAAACTAATTACTCAGAAATGGACTGTGCTCTAAAGCGTAAGGTGGCGCGTAAAACTGTAAAGCTCACTCGCTATGTGCTGTACAGGGTGGGTGCTATAAAAGGTCAGTCACATTTTCGGTCGCGACACTATATCTACGTGAGAGACAGGCTTCCGTTACCACAGAGTAAATAATTTGTGTCAGAGAAACTTACGAAAAAATCGTGGTTGCCATGCACGGCGTAAAAAAAAAATACGACCACGCAAACTTTCGTCTTCGTGCATTTCCTATGCGCTATACCGATGGATTGAGACGAAAGTTTGCGTGGCGGTATTTATTTTGTTACACAGTGCTTGGTAACCACAATTTTTTCCGAGGTTTCTCTGTCAGTGGGAGGAATGGCGGCGTATAAATGTAGGAAGGAAACTGTCATGTTATGACAAGTGTTTATGTATTGTACATTTAACCACTCATTTCCTTAGCTTTCACCAGCGTATCATGTCAAGCCGTGTTGTATTAATCTGGAACATCTTTATTTTAGTAGCTAGAGCAGCTGTTACGCAGTGAGAACATAGCCTGTGTATGTTTGTCTTTTCCACTGTGTCCCTTGGTTTTCCTCCCTGATGCTACACATGTTAGGGATAGGTTTTGGAACCGGTAGTTCCAGCCAAGTGAGAATTGCTTTTCAGGGGATTATCACGCTGGCAGATGAAACATATGGTTTAAAGGATTTAGTGGACAGGAACTGCGTAGCTTCACACAAAAACTACTACAACGAAGTAAGAGTGGTTTCAAATCTAGCTGTCTTGTGTTATTGACGTGATCACACAAGATGTAGTATCCACTATGATCCTTTATATGGGGGTACGTGCAGTGCAATCAACAGATGCTGTTTACAAGTTTGTGTTTCCTACTGTGTTGAAATGGGGTAGTTTGTATCTGGACTATTTGGGATATCGGCATAGCTGACCTTTAACGTGCGCCGAAAGGCACATGGTAGTGATCGGAGGAATGGCATCAACATTTACCAGTTGGGATTGTGGGATTAGTGTTTCCACAAAAAGGGCAGATGTTTTTTGAAGAAAGCAACATGCTCCTATATGGACCTGGATTAGTCTTATTCTGTTTGTCGTCACCCAGGGGTGCAGATCCAAATTACACACGTGTATTTGCTTTCAAGACGTGACTCTGACGACATTTGCAGCCCGACCTTCTTTACGATAGCGTATTCTCAATATCAGTCGCTAGTGCCCAGGGTCGAAACCGGAACTGAACCGTAACCTAAAACAGAAAAAAAAACGTTATTTTTTGCCGAACCGAACCGTATACGTCTTTTTCTCTTCTTTTCAACGTCCTGGAACTGAACCGAAAAAATATGATGCGGTAACCGGTTCGCCATGCGGTAAAAACGCCAATACCTTCCCACTCGACTGCCGCGCACCAGTTCTCTGCATCGCTCGGAATCTTGCCGAATTCATAGAGCGAGAAATTGATAAACCAAGAAGTGGTGAGTCCAAGCACCTCCTACAGCCTCACCTCCAAGAGGTTCACGACATCCCTGTACATTATTGTGACTCGAGGCGTTAAAAGAGAGAGAGAGAGAGAGAGAGATGTGCTACACGACAGCTACACTTTGCATTGTTGCCTGGGCTGCTTCCCAGCGTCGCAGTGTAAAGGCGACGCAAATTTTAATAGTTCACAGTCACATCCACAAGCAACGCAGACGGCTACCGACCACGGGAAAGAGGTCGGCGTGTGGTCCAGAACATGGAGGAAGGAAACATAGGATCGGCCTCTCGCCCTCTTTTCAACAGGGAGCAGCATGCCAGCCTGCGCATGGGACTCTGAGATACTCCTATCTACCACGTGAGCGCTTTTTTCTGTATTTTTCTTTAGAAACTGGTGATAGCATTTTGTAATGGAGTTCAATGGTATGCGGTACGCCATTTCCCAGCACTTTTCGGTACAGTAAAGGATGATCTGCTGTGAACTGGATGATTCTTTGTACCTATGAAGTGCAGAGCTGAGGGAGTAAGAGGAAGGAAGGAGGAGCAAGCCATCGCCGGAACCTGATATTACCTCTCACATGTGGTACACTGATGAGCACAGCACACGTAAACCGTTCTCTGTTACCGTTATTTTGGTTGCGCTGAACCCGAATCCAAACCGAACCGATAACCTTGAACTGGAACTTGAACCGAACCCAAAAAAATAACGGTTCCGAGCCCTGGTGGTAATCTCGATGAAAATTGTGAAGACGGAATATTACTGCAGCAGAGGCGCCATATAACAAATATTTTTTCTCCTTTTCTGCACTTGTAAAGTGCAATTTGAATGCTAGATAACCCAGAGAAGTTGTAAGTAATGCAATAACCGCAGCTCTGAATTATGTAAGGTCTCGGCTCATTTCTAGAGTCTAGTCAAGAGTCACACGTGCCTTGCGGCACTTGCGAAATGTGGGGGGGGGGGCGTCGCCCCTACTTTTTGGTAAGGGGAGTGGGGTTGCCCCATCTTCCGACGCCCACGCAGGTGGTAGACGAAGATTGCATCACGCTCTTGTTGTCTTTGGCCACCCACGCAGTCTGCTACACGTTGACGGCGTCGTCAGCGTCGACAACCTGAGGGCCGCGGAAACCGCATGCGATAGTGGCTGCTGGGTGGTACGCACTCTTTTTAGCCGCCTAGCGGCAGCCCGCAGCCGGTTTCCGCCCATGTGTACTGCGGCGTTCGATAAAATGCGCGTACACCGTACCGCATGCGGGGCATTACCCTTTACAAGATACTACAGGTTTTCCCGTTGTATTTAATCCTTATACCGCGGAATTTAATCTTTATACCGTGTAATTTAGTCCTTATGTCGTTACTTTTAATCCTTATGCCGCCACTTTTAATCCTCATACCGTGGAACTTAATCCGTCTTCTGTTGAATTTAATCCTTGTGTTGCCAATTTTAATCCTTATGCCATGTATTTTAATCCTAACTTGTCGGGTTATCTTTGCATTACTCTTTTCACTACACTGCGACAGTGTGGGACTACCTGTATGATTTATGACCTATTTTGACTATTTCCTCGTTTACGGCTATAAATTGACTTTTTATGACTATGCCTACTCTATGCAGTACTATTGGATACTATGGGACTACTTGCATAATTTACAACCTATTATGACTATTTCCTTGTTTAGTCGTTCTCCTTGTTTAGTTAGTAGTTATGGTACTTCTCCAGTGGGTTCCAGCCCATTGTGGTGTCGTGGGGAACGAGCAGGCCCACAGCGCCTCAGAAGCAGCACTGTCGTATCGGAAACGGGCCAGTATTGTTCTGCTGAGAGGAGACCGCCGTTCCATTCTGCGACGCCTCGTGACACCCCTGGCTTCCCGCCAATGGACAACCGACATTCTCCACCATCTATGTTGAGCAGAGTTGATCCAACGCTCGCTTTCCGCATGCCACGAAACACCTCTAGTCAAGATCCTGCATTAATCCACCGAATGCGCATCGATGTGGCCTTTACAGCTCAGTGGCGTTGCCGCTTGAGATAAGTTGACTCCAGTGCCGTGTATGCCAAAGGGAGTCTGGCCATTAGGAGGAGCCTAAAAAAGAGGCTCGACCTGGCAATCAAATTCAGCGTTTTTCATTGGCTGCTGTTTTCTATGCGGGCCGCCACGACACCAAAATTTTCCCGAAAATGGCGACGTAGCTTGGAACGACGAAGCGAGGATTTCATGACCAATTTTTTCCACAACAATTATCTTGCAAATCACAGTTAAATTACGCTCCAGTGTCAATGTTTGCCTGAAAATAACTTGTTTCGTCGTCCTTGTTAGGCCTAGTAATGACAGCAATCATAGGCAAATATCGAGAAAAACGCTATGGATTGCCAAAAATTTGCATTTTATGACATAGTTTTATTCATGTACGCACCTTTGCCCATTCTCGATTCAATCACATAGTGTTTTATAGTTAAAATACGTATAATACAGGCAGTCTGTTACAACTAGCGGTTCTACCGACCAATCAGTTCTGCTAGCATGCACTTCTGCCTTCTGCTATTCTGCGTCTTCCCGACATGCCCCTCTCCATCCAGATGGCGCCGTTAAAAGTGGACGCAAAATCCATAATGTTGCTTGGTCGTCAGGGAATATCCTATTCAATCCAATCCAATCCAGTTTCCCGAAAATGTCAGCACCCAGTGTATACAGATAATCTATAGCTTGGATAGCCTGGGATTAATAGCGAACTGTATTTTGCCTCGTGATTGGCCAGAGAGCTCAAAAAGTGAGTGGAGCTCCAGGTATAGGCAGGTCCCATTAATGGCCAGACTCCCTTTGGCATGCACGGCATTGGTTGTCTCTCTCACCTGCTGCCACTGTGGTGCTCTTGAGGATCTGGAGCACATTCTTCTTCATTGCCCCCACTACCAACCTTCCCGAACCGCACTCTCCGAGTCTCTTCCTCAGCTCGCCCCCCTCCTTATCGAAATTGCTTGGTCCCTGGCCCAATCCAGCCCAGCAACGATCTGTGCTCAAAGCTCTTTTGACATTTCTGGACACCATCGGACTTCGATCGTTATTGTGAAGGGGCTCATTATTTTATTCCCCACATCACCATCAGCAATGGGGTAGAGTACCGCCCCTGGCGATGAACCTCCCCACTCTCCAAAGTCAAAATAAAGTTGTTGTTTGTTCCTTGTTTATGGCTGTAAATTGATATAAACAAAATACAGAAACCGACACTGAAGATTTTTTCTCTAAGTTTAATTTGTACAAGCTTTCGCGTGGAGGTCCACGCTTCCTCAGGTTCGTACCTGAGGAAGCGTGGACCTCCACGCGAAAGCTTGTACAAATTAAACTTAAAGAAAAATCTTCAGTGTCGGTTTCTGTATTTCGTTTCTGTGATCTACAGGACTTGACTCCCCTCTCCGTATACGGCTGTAAATTGACTAAAAAATGTAAACTGACTGTAAAATGACTATGCCTACACTATGCACTACAATGGGATAGTGTGGGACTACCTGCATAATTTATTACCTCTTTTGACTGTACGCTCTGTAAGCGCGCGGGGTCACCGCGCATGACGCAGGAGTGACGTTTCAAGGACGCCTTTGATTGGCTGGACGAAACATGTGCTCGCTCCTAAAAGGTAAACAATGCAGCGTCTAGCCGAAGCTGAACTGTAAAACAGCGAATGCGGCTCTGATATCGACATCAAAAGTGTTTTTTTTTTTCTTTTTGTGATGATCTTGGCTGTATGAACAAACGTGAAAAGAAAGTTGAACGTAGGAAACGCGCTTAAGCGTGAATTCCTGGAGGTCTGTATTAGTTCGAATGCGCGTGCTTCATTCAGAGATCGTTCATACAGCGTCAGGGTTACGCTGTCAACCTATGAACGGATGTAGTGTGCTTTGTGTGAATGCCCCAACGGAAATGAGAAATGTAGTCATACAGCACGCTGCATTGCCGTTTGCTGCCATCAAGTACGTGTCAAAAACTAACGTACCGCAACAGTAGAAACGCCGCCCCAACAGTACCATACCACTAGACATGAGGAGTGTGTTTAAGTGTGTTTTTAAAAAGGCCAAATTTAGTAATCGAACTTGAACACCTTTTCGTTACTTCTACGCATTTTCCATGTTACACTGAAAGCACTACTCTGTGCGTCACCCGGATGTCAAGCGAAATATTCCCTTTTGTCGCAGCAATGCATCATGTGTGTACAAATGCTTCAATGACCGAAACAAGCGGGACATCCTTGTCCCGCTTGGGAAGGGGTAGCATACTGTGCCTCGGGTTTGGGCGGTTTGCGGGCACGCAGGAAGCGATGTGAGGTCCTGAACGGTATGTGGGTAAACTATCCAAACCCTATCAGACAGGACTGATGTCCAGCACCGAAATGTGACCTCGAAGTATATAGAAAGTAACTCGTTACTTTTAAAAGTCCCGAAGATGGTGCCTCGGTACTGCGGCGTCAAAGTAAAGACTACAAACAACTCTGGTAGCTGTATCCTGCCAGTCGCGACGGTCGACTGCCTTCTCCCACCGCCGACGTTCCCGTTTGTCTTTTGGAACAGGGAAGACCGATACTTCATCCAATTGTCCATGGCACGTATTTATCACAACACGAAATCCACAACACGTATTTACCATTTTGTCGCTTAAAGACGAGGTTTACGTTGTCGTAAAACACGACAAACTGACAGCGTGAAAGCGACCGATCCGTCTTGTTTACCTTTTTCGCTGCTCGCACGTGGTGCAATGGGCTTCTCCACCAATAGGAGCTCGCCACATCACCGCGCGCGTCACTCCACTCTCTCCCCCTCCTCTTCTGCACAGAAACTCACTTACAAAGCGTATTTCCTCGTTTACTGCCATACACTGACGTTTTTGGGACTATGACTGCTCAATGCACTACTATATGATAGTATCAGGCTACCTGCATAATTTATTACCTGTTTTGACTAATTCCATGTTTACAGCCATACACTGAGCTTTTTGTGTCTATGACTCCTCAATGCACTACTATGTGATAGTATGAGACTACCTGCATAATTTATGACCTGTTACGACTATTTCCTTGTTTACGGTTATAAATTGACTTTTATGACTATGCCTACTCTATGCAGTACTATGGGCTGCTATGGGACTACTTGAATAATTTATTACCTATTATGACTATTTCCTTGTTTATGGCTATAAACTGGCTTTTTATGACTATACCTACTCTATGCACTACTATGCGACAGTGTGGGACTGCCTGTATGATTTATGACCTGTTTTGACTATTTCCTCACTTACAGTCATTCACTGACTTTTTGTGACTATGACTGCTCAATGCACTACTATGTGATAGTATGGGACTACCTGCATAATTTATGACCTGTTATGTGTATTTTCCGTTTACAGCCATAAATTGACTATTTCGTGACTATGCCTACTCTATGCACAACCATGGGATAGTATGGGACTACCTGCATGATTTATGGCCTGATATGACAATATCCTTGTTCATGGATATAAGTTCACTTTTTGTGACAATGTCTACTCTATGCACTACTATGGGATGGTATGGGACTACCTGCATGATTTATGACCTATTATGACTATTTCCTTGTTTATGGGTATAAATTGACTTTTTTTGGACTGTACCTACCACATGCACTACTATGGAATGGTATAGGGATACCTGCACGATTTATGACTTGTTTTCACTATTTCCTCGTTTACAGCCATAAATTGACCTTTTTGCGACTATGCCTACTCTATGCACTACCATAGGATCAACAACAACAACTTTATTTTGACTTTGGAGAGTGGAGAGGTCCATCGCCAGAGGCGATGCTCTACCCTATTGCTGGTGGGAATGTGAGGAATAAAATAACGAGCCCCTTCACAATAACGATCGAAGTCCGATGGTGTCCAGAAATGTCAAAAGAGCTTTGAGCGCAGAGCGTTGCTGGGCTGGATTGGGCCAGGGACCAAGCAATTTCGATAGGGAGACGGGGCGAGAGTCCAGCTGACGAAGAGACTCAGAGAGTGCGGTTCGGGAAGATTGCTATCGGGAAGAAGAATATGCACCAGATCCTCAAGAGCACCACAGTGGCAGCAGGTGGGAGAGTCAACTTGTCTCAAGCGGTAACGCCACTGAGCTGTAAAGGCCACATCGAGGCGCATCCGGTGGATTAATGCAGCACCTTGACGAGAGGTGTTTCGTGGCATGCAGAAAGCGAGCGTTGGATCAACTCTGCTCAACATAGAGGGGGGAGAATGTCGGTTGTCCATTGGCGGGAAGCCAGGGGTGTCACGAGGCGTCGAAGAATGGAACGGCGGTCTCCTCTCAGCAGAACAATACTGGTCCGTTTCCGATACGAGTGCTGCTTCTGCAGCGCCGTCGGCCTGCTCGTTCCCCACGACACCACAAGGGGCTGGAACCCACTGGAGAACTAGCCTGTGGCCTGCTGCTTAGATAGTGTCGTAAGCCATTAACACACATAGGTGGGCATTTTGGTGAAACCTCACTCGCCCTCACCCTCACGGCCCTCACGGGAACATGCCCTCACTCGCCCTCACCCTCACCGCCCTCACGAGCACATGCCCTCACTCGCCCTCGCCCTCACGGCCCTCACAGACACATGGCCTCAATCGCCCTCACCCTCACGGCCCTCACAGACACATGCCCTCAATCGCCCTCACCCTCACCGCCCTCACGAGCACAGGCCCTCACTCGCCCTCACCCTCACGGCACTCACAAACGCAAGCCCTGAGGGTCTTACCCTCATAATGTCTCCTGTGAGTGCACTCATGAGGTTGTGTCCCTCATGACACCTCCTGTGAGTGCACTCATGATGTCTGAGGGGCGCCAGGTCTCTGTGAGTGAAGTCACTGGTGAGGCCTGAGGTATGTGAGGTCAGTATGAGGGCATTCAGAAATGGGGTCAAATGACGCATGACGTGCTTCCAGCGACACAACCACTGGCTGTGTACACTTGAAAGGGCTGGTGTGCCCGTTTTTACCAATTTCGTCTATGTTGCGCTGGGAACACAGCAAAGCGTCATGAGCTGACTGATTGGTTGGCGATATGGTTCCAGCGACCCAACTACAGGCAGAGTGCACTTTAAAAGGCTGGTGTGCACGTTTTTACCAATTTCGTCTATGTTGCGCTGGTAACACAGCAAAGCGTCCTGAGCTGACTGATTACTTGGTGATATGGTTCCAGTGACCGAACTTCCGGCAAGGTGCACTTGAAAGGGCTGGTGTGCCCGTTTTTAGCAATATCGTCTACGTCGCGCTGGAAACACAGCGAAGCGTCCTGAGCTGACTGATTACTTGGCGATATGGTTCCAGCGACCCAACTACCGGCAGGGTGCACTTTGAAGGGCTGGTGTGCCCGTTTTGAGCAATTTCGTCTACGTCGCGCTGGGAACACAGCAAAGCCTCCTGAGCTGACTGATTACTTCGTGATATGGTTCCAGCGACACAACTACCGAGAGCGTGCGCTTTAACGGGCAGGTGCGCCGGTTTTTAGCAATTTCGTCTATGTCGCGCTGGGAACACAACAAAGCCCAGTACACTTGGCTGTGTTCCCAGCGCGACGTAGACCAAATTGCTAAAAACGTGCACTTCAATCCTTTAAAGTGCACCCTGCACGTAGTTGGATCGCTGGAACCATGTCACCAAGTAATCAGTCAGCCAAGACGCGTTGCTCTTTCCCAGCGCGACATATACGAAACTGCTAAAAACGGGCACACCAGCCCTTTAAAGTGCACACTGCGTGTAGGTGGGTCGATGGAACCATATCACCAAGTAATCAATCAGCTCAGGAGGCTTTGCTGTGTTCCCAGCGCGACATAGACGAAATTGGTAAAAACGTGCAGACCAGCCCTTTAAAGTGCACCCTGCCTGTAGTCGAGTCGCTTGAACCATATCACCAAGTAATTAGTCGGCTCAGGACGCGTGGCTGTGTGCCCAGAGCGACGTAGACGAAATTGCTAAAAACGGGCACACCAGCCCTTTAAAGTGCACCCTGCCGGTAGGTGGGTCGCTGGAACCATATCATGAAGTAATCAGTCAGCTCAGGAGGCTTTGTTGTGTTCCAAGCGCGACGTAGATGAAATTGCTAAAAACGTGCACTCGGGCCCCTTAAAGGTCAGCTATGCCGATATCCCAAATAGTCGAAACGGTTGTGATATTCTGAAAGCCCACATCCAGCTCTCCCCAAAATACACCTTCATTCTCTCAGTTCGGTACAGTACCATGTCAAAAAAATAGGTAATTCATTCCGAAACACACATGGGCGCAGCCATTTTTATGACGTAGATGCGCCCGAACGGGCATTGTGACGTGTACGCGCCTTCGTACTTGTCAGTGGATTTCAGCTACGGCTTCTCGCGGCTTCACGTATCTGTGCTTGAAGATGGCGGACAGCCGGGTTCCACCGTTTCGCGATAAGTAAACAGTGCAGCAGCTGCGAACTCATTCGCGAAGCAACCTCTGTGCGATGTTGTGACTGGAATTCGTCGTTTGTGTTTTGTGAGCACGTACAATTTGTATCAAGTCGCGTCTGCGTTAGCCCCTTTACAGCACTTGCCCATTGTAGAGGCTGACGTTTCGACAGCCGTGTCAGCAAGAAAATGCCGACAGCGTTTTATTACTGCAGGAAAACTGTGCTATGTATTTGAGAAACCGCATACTGCTATGGGACAAGTTTTACGTACGATTTATCAATGTGCAACAGCGTCGACGATGGTATGTAACGACGGAAGACGTAAAACGAAATACAAATCACGTTTTAAACATTTTGTGGGATTCTGTGCATTTTCCAGAAGCTCTCTTTGAATCACGCACTCCCATGTCACGCTGCGTTGTGTGGTACGCTGCAAACTACTGCATTTTATGTCTAACATCTGGATATTGTTTGTAATGAACACCGTCGCACAAAAACATGCACACGAAAGCTCCAGTAGCCATGTGGTTGCACACTATGCAGACGCAAAAGAAGTACCAGAGCACATATTGCCACTTAGAAATGTGGTGTCTGAAGAGTTAGGGCATAGCATAGATCCTAGAAATCAGGTGCACCTTATCCTTCTGTAGAGTGCTCTTTCAATTCACAACTCAGCCCATGGGGTGTAAAAGTATTAAAGGGAATTATGTGACTTGTCGTCGTGGGTGACATCACTGGCCAGCCTCGGGATTAATTCCGTGCTCAGGAATTATTGTACAAATCACTTTGTATGTAGGACGTGATAAGCAATATGTAAGTTGCAACCTTGTCTGCAGCATTCTCGATTGCCTCTTACCTTTACAGTTCGAGACACGTTACCAAACCATTTGCAAAGGGCACTCTTAGAGGGGCCGTGTAACTTGAGTTTTTAGTTTATAACATTTATAAAAATTTAAGTATACAATATGTAATATGAAATTTATATAAAATCAAAAATAACATTTATAAAAAGAATTTATAAAAATAAATAAAAAGGCTTCATGGAAGCAATCCGTTAGCATACCCATTGCACATGAAGCACAATTATATATGCTTGGACATCATCTAATTAATCTTCTGAACCATATGTGTGGCTGCATACGAAATTTTTTATGCGCATCCTCTACCTTCCTATTCCTACATGTGCACACAAATAACACTGCATATATGTGAAGTGGCAAAAAGCAACGCTAGACTCTACCATCATTGTGCCCCTTTAACTTTTCCACATTTATGTCTGGTGAACAGGGAATATCTCACTAGAAAAGAAGACATTTGTGCATTGTTTGGCAAGCAAATAAATATATTTATTTACATTTTCCATAAATCAACAATGTTGCGACCTGCTGCAAATATTAATGTCAACAAGTAAAGTACTTACAAATTATTCCTATGTGCTCAAATGCAGATATGACAATTCTGTATTTGTACCTCAGCACAGTATAGTTTCAAAATTAACAAACTGCACAGCATCAGCAATCTTAAAGTATCTGGAGAGGGGAATCACATAAAGCTCCAATAATAGACTGTGCAAACAAAGCTAAAAAAAAAAAAACAAAGTACTTCAAGTAAAATCTGAATAATCGGTTGCCGTTGTGATATGTACTACTATGCACAGTTCATGAATGGAACATGTTACCTCATTGCATTGCCTCCATGTGAGCACTAGAACAAGCAGCTTTTTAGGTCGCTCTTTCCGTGTTTTTCTATTGTCTTTTTTTGTTTTCTGTTTTTGCATTAGCAAGCATGGCCATAGTGAATCACAAGCAACCAAGGACAGGATGAGACATCTACAATGCGACTGCTAGCTCTAAACTGATATATTTATTAGCAGACTCTGGAATATACACACATATGCTGCTAAGAAAATGACAATTTAACCAATAGAATAACAGACAAGAAAAAGGGTTATATATCTTCCCCTCTCCTCATTCTATTTCACAGGCAGCCCTAGTATCATTCTGAGTGTGTCCGTGCGTTCCCTTTGAGATAACGTATCTCTGACAGAAGCAAATCCAACAGCGGACTGCTTACGGATGCAACTATCTTGGATTTCTCTAACCACTTGTTATTTAACCGCTGCCTTGAGCTGTGTGTTCTGGAAATTTAGGCAGCATCCAGAGTCCCTGCAATGTGTTGCCATGTTTCTCGAGGGTCTGTGTTTCACTATGGCTCTCAGACACAAACTACCCCATTTCAGCACAGCAGAAAACACAGATTTGTAAATAGCATCTGTTGATTGCACTGTACATACCCCCCACATAAAGGATCATAATGGATACTACATCTTGTGCGATAATGTCAGGAACACAAAAAATATAGATTTTAAACCACTCTTACGTCGTAGTAGTAGTATTTGTGTGAAGCTGCGCAATTCCTGTCCTGCAAATAATTTAAACCATATGTTTCATCTGCCAGCGTGATGATCCCCTGAAAAGCAATTCACACTTGGCGGGAACTACCGGTTCTGAAACCTATCCCTGACATGTGTAGCCATCAGGGAGGAAACCCAAGGGCTGCGGTGCAAAAGACAAACACACACGGGCTATGTTCTCTCTGTGTATCAGCTGCTGTGGCTAGGTTTCTATTCACGCTTAATGACCGTAGCAGTAATGCATGAAGACCACTGCTAAGTTGTGTTGAGAAACACCACTTTATGTTTGCCATGTCTAAATGAAACGTACCTGACCTGATCCAAATTAACCGTTCTGAGTCTGGAACACACAAAGAGAAAAACGCAACACACGCCACAACATTAACAGATAGCAAATGAGCTGTAGCGAGCTCCACCTTGGGACAAAGTCAACAAGTAATTCACCAAAAGTCAATGAGCGCCTGAAATGCAACATCTCCAGTGGCGTAGCCCGACATCAAAGGTAGGGGGGGGGGGGGGGGCTCGATACGAAAACTCCCCCCCCCCCGCTGATCCTGTGTCGACAACACACACGTACTTGTGCACTTCAAACTGAGGATTAAAAAAGGGAACGAAAATAGTTGATTTAGACGTTCACAGTACGATAACATGTATAGGCTGTCATGACCAATGAAGTGGTGTCACGAGATTGGAAGTATTTTGAAAAGCTCATACTTTGAAAACCATTCAAGAATGCTTCTTAGATAGACGCCATGAACTGAAAGAACTTTCGCGATAGTCACACTGATCCGCCCCACCCCCCATATATTATGTTCTCGGATGTGCACGATTTGTGTGGGTCGGTCCGTAGAAGGTAGGGGGGCTCGAGCCCCCCCTAGCCCCCCCCCCCCCCCCGTGGCTACACCACTGAACATCTCTGACTGGTAGCGGGATGGCCCACGTTCAATTCCTGGTGCTATCACTGACTGGCTTTTTCATGAATTATTTGTTGGAAGTTTCGATGTGCTTGAGAACCATTCGTCAACCATTGTATCGTGATGAGGTGATGAGGGTTTGTCATCCCAAAGAGACTCCCTTTCTGGCATGTGTCCTTATGGATGCTCATCACTGCAGAAAAAATGAAAGAAAGAAAGGAAAAGCATTTAATGACAAGAAATGGATAGTCGCATTTACTGCATAATGATTGTGCACAACAGAAATAATACTTTTGCACAGAAGGCTGTACTTCTTGATGTCTAACATCAAGTTACAAAATTCCAGAATATATGACATGTTGTAAGGTAGAGAATAATTAGGGTTATTGAGTTGTCGAGTTGAGTTGAGGGGGCAGTTGTACCCCCTTTTTATTTTATTATATATTATTATATAATTATCTTTATGTCTGTACCACCCCTCGCTCTCTACATTACAACATGTTTTATATATTCTGGGATTTTGTAACTTCATGTTAGACATTAACAAGAGCAGCCTTGTGCACGAAAGTCTCGTCTCATTAAAATTTAGATGCTCTCAACAGTCTTCTTTCTGTTGTGAATCTCTATCGCAGCATACCTGCACATTGCTGTTCTACGTACTGTGACTTTGCAGTAAGAGCATGGACTTTGAGTAAAAAGACTACACAGCACTGCTCAGGTATTTTTGCCTATCGAACAGTATGTATGTATGCAGTATGCACACAGTATTTGTGCACCGGACCCGCTAAAAATGTAGTGAATGTGGCATTGCCCACGGTAATGCACC
Source organism: Ornithodoros turicata (assembly GCF_037126465.1). NCBI lineage: Eukaryota > Metazoa > Arthropoda > Arachnida > Ixodida > Argasidae > Ornithodoros > Ornithodoros turicata. Next base: position 28,354,068 of record NC_088204.1, on the reverse strand, counting down.
AAGTTGAACACAATTATTGTAGAATCCAGGTATTTTAGCTTACATGTCAAGCCAGTACCACACCAGTATCCAGTGTGAAGTTGTGACAAATAAATAGTTTCCATTTTTCTTAGCTCTCAGAAAACAGACAGTGAATTAATAAGAGTAGACAATGTTAACATGAATTCTGGGCTATTCTTCAGTTGAAGATTCACAGATAGTAAATGCACCTTCCTCAATGGACGTTGATGACACTGAAAATTCGAAAATGTTATCAGAGGCGACATCAGCTTCGGTGTGTCAAAGGATTGTATGTCCAACAGTAATCCAGCTAACAGTAACAAAAATGTGCAAAAGACAAATTAACTGAACTAATGTAACGTACCTTCTATATCAGACAGTAAAGCTTGTAACACCCCATCCACAGGAACCAGTGTCCAGACACAAACGTGCTTGAACTGGGAGATAGCAGCTAATCGGAATGGCGACCTTTGTTTTCCACCCTGGAAGCACAGGTTGTAACTTTGAGGGCAGATTTAAAAGTGGTGTCAAAATGTCTGCATGCGAGTGCACATGAAAAGTTGAACATAGATGAATACTCAAATTATAACATCACATTGTCATACCTGTTGGTGGACGTGGACTGCAACTAACGTGTCAGCAATTTCTTCATGACTAGATGCAAGCCAGATCATGCCTCATTTCCGCCTTCAGCGTGCACCTGTGATAATTCAGAAGTTAGATTATCAATAGTACTATTGTGTTGTTAATCGTGGTTATATCAGAGTAAGCGCAGTAGGACAGCTGCACAATCGATTCATTAAGCTTGCTATTTTTTATATCTGAACCTCGACTTACCATTTTTTGCTCTCGTTTTTTGCCTTGATCCTCCGTGGCACGTTCAAAATGTTATGCGTCGGGCACCTCAGATTTTCATCAGACGATTTCGTGCCGAGATTCCAAATTGCCTCTGGAGTCGCGCGTAACCTATGATAACATTCGTGGACGAAATCCTTGCAGTGGAAATTAGCAGGCACCATTGTCAGCCAAGACCTTCGCACTGCTTGGTCTTCTGGCAGCTTATAATAGGTAACACTTGAATGCTCCGATGAATTGTTCTAACAGCGTAGCACTCTCGCATCTTCGACAACTTCGCCGTGGCATATTTGCGAATCATATCGCTCCAGCCCATAAAAGGCAAGGTGAGAACAAGGAAGTGCACTTTCCAAACGACGCTGTGCCAAAAAAAAAAACATTCACATGCTTTGTTTCCGGCTTAGCAACAACATAACAGCTGTTCGCTTATGTACGCTGCACAGAGGAGGAAACGAAAGAAGCCAAGCAAAGAGTCCATGCCAAGCCAAAGACAGATAAACCGAGAGCAGTGACGTCCGCGCGCCCGTGCGCAGGGTTTGCCGACGGTCTGACGGCCGGGCGTGGGAACTAAAAAAACTGTTTTCTAAAAAACTACGAACAGTTGGAGCAAGATATTTCGCACACATATTCAGTGTTCGGTAATGAACACACAGCGTGAGTATCGCTCAGTTCTGCGGCACTTCAAAATCGGCATATCTGACCTTTAAAGTGCACCATGCCTGTAGTTGGGTCGCTGGAACCATATCACCAAGTAATCAGTCAACTCAGGACACGTGGGTGTGTTCCCAGCGCGACGTAGACGAAATTGCTAAAAACGGGCACACCAGCCCTTTAAAGTGCACCATGCCGGTAGTTGGGTGGCTGGAACCATGTCACCAAGTAATCAGTCAGCCAAGACGCTTTGCTCTGTTCTCAGCGCGACATATACGAAACTGCTAAAAACGGGCACGCCAGCCCTTTAAAGTGCACTCTGCGTGTAGGTGGGTCGCTGGAACCATATCACCAATTAATCCGTCAGTTCAGGGCGCTTGGCTGTGCTCCCAGCGCGACGTAGACGAAATTGCTAAAAACGGTAACACCAGCCCTTCAAAGTGCACTCTGCCGGTAGCTGGAATTTGCCCACGTGTCGTAAGCGTCATTTAACCTTATTTCTGAATGCACTCATACTGACCTCACACCCCTCAGGCCTCACCGGTGACTTCACTCACACAGACCTGGCGCCCCTCAGACCTCATGAGTGCACTTACAGGAGGTCTCATGAGGGGCAAAACCTCATGAGTGCACTCACAGGAGACCTCATGAGGGTAAAGACCTCATGAGTGCACTCACGGATGGCCTGATCGCGGGCTTGCCCTCACTCACCCTCACCTCAAAGGCGTGAGGTGAGTGTGAGGGGCACTCATGAGGGCCCTCATGAGTGCGTTCGCCCAGCTATGTTAACACATCTGTGGCTAGGGGTGCGGATGGGTCGCGTATACCGGAATTTTCAATTGCTTGAAGTGCAGATAGCGCACTACCATGGGATAGTGTGGAACTACCTGCATGACTTATGAACTGATATGACTTCTTCCTTGTTTATGGCTATAAAATGTCTTTTTGTGGCTATGCTTACTCTATGCACTGCCATAGGATGGTATGAGACTACCTGTATGATGTATGACCTGTTATGACTATTTCCTTGTTTATAACTATAAATTGACTTTTTGTGACAATTACAGCTCTACGCACTACAGTGGGATGGTAGGAAGGGAATTGCCTCAGGACAGAAGCCGACGATATTTCGAACAGAGACTGTTCTTCTTCTGGGCACCGTCCTCATCATTGGCATGGTATGGGATGGTATGGTATAGGACTTCCTGCATGGTTTATGACACGTTCTGACTATTTCCTTCCTTACGGCTATAATGTGACTTTTTATGACTAGGACTACTCTATGCACTGCAATAGGGTAGTATGAGACTACCTGCATCATATATGACATGTTGTGACTATTTCCTGCCTTACACCTTCATATGGACTTTTGAAGACTATGACTACTGCATGCACTACTGTGGGACGGCATGGGCCCGCCTGCATATATGTCACATGTTTTGACTATCTCCTTATTGATGGCTCTAAATTGAGTTATATGACTATGCCTCCTCCGTGCACTACTATGGGGTGTTATGGGAATACTGGCATGATTTATCGCCTGTTCTGACTATTTCCTCGTTTACACCCTTCAATTGACTGTTTGTGACTATGCCTACTCTATGCACTGCTATCAGATGGTGCTGGACCACCTGCGTGATTTATTACCTGTTTTCGACTATTTCCTTGTTTATAACTATAAAATGACTTTTTATTACTATGGCTACTCCAAGCTCTACTATTCGATGGTATGGGACTGCCTGCATGATTTACGACCTGTTTTGAATACTTCCTCGTTTACACCCATAAATTGCCTTTTTTGTGACTATGCGTACCCTATGCACTGCCATGAGATGGTGTGGGACTACCTGCGTGATGTATGGGCTGTACTGACTATTTTCGTTTTCATAACTCTAAAATGACTTTTTGTTACTGCTGCTACGCACTGCTATGCTACTGCTCTATGCACTACAATTAGATGGGATGTGACTACCTGCATGATTTGACTGAATCCGTAAACAAGGGTTGAGCACAGCTTGTGTATTATGTTCATAATAAATTTCCTTTAACAACAATGAAATAGTCATAACAGGTTATAGATCACGCAGGTGCTCCCATACAATGGTATAGTAGTGCACTTACCAGCGATAGTCAATTTATAGCTGCAAACGAGGAAATAGTCATAAATGGTCATAAGACATACAGGTAGTCCCGTATCATCTCATTGTGGTGCATACAATAGTCCTCGTCACAAAAAATCAATTTATAAGCCTAAACGAAGAAATAGTCATAACTGGCTATAAATCATGCCAGTGGTCCTATACCATCCTGTAGTAGCACATAGAGTAGGTATAGTCATAAAAAGTCAATTTAGAGCCATAAACAAGGAAACAGTCATATCAGGTCATAAACCATGCAGGTAGTCCCATACTATCCCATGGTAGTGCACAGAGTGGGCATATTTACAAAAAGTCAATTTATGGCTGTAAACGAGGAAGTAGTCAAAACAAGTCACAAATCGTGCAGGTGGTCCATCTCATCCCATGCATAGAGTAGGCATAGTAATAAAAAACAATTTATACCCATAAACAAGAAAATAGTCATATCAGGTCATAAATCATGTAGGTAGTCCCATACTATCCCATGGTAGTGCATTGAGTAGGCATATGCACAAAAAAGTCAATTTATGGCTGTAAAGGACGACATAGTCCAAACGGGTCATAAATCGTGCACGTACTCCTATACCATCCCATAGTACTGGATAGAGTAAGCTTAGTCATAAAAAGTCAATTTATACCCGTAAAGAAGGAAATACTCATAATAAGTCATAAATTATGCAGGCAGTCCCGTACTATCACATAGTAGTGCATTGAGCAGGGATAGTCACAAAAAAGTCAGTGTATGCTTGTAAACGAAGATATAGTCAAAATACGTCATAAATCATACAGGTAGTCCCACACTGTCGCATTGTAGTGAAAAAAGTAGTGAAAAGGTAACTCGAGAATTTAGGATTAAATTCCACGGCATAAGATTGAAACTGGTAGCACGAGGATTAAATTCAACAGAAGAAGGATTAAATCCCACGGTATAAGGATTAAATGTGGCGGCATAAGGATTAAATCCAGCAAAACAATGATTAAAAGTGGCGGCATGAGGATTAAATTCTACGGTATAAGGATTAATTTCCGCGGTATAAGGATTAAATACGGCAGGAAAACCTGTAGATAGAAATAGACTTCAACAGGGAAGAAAGTGCTCGAAGTGAACAGATTATCCAACAAAAGGTGTTCCCGGCGAACACCTTGAGTTCACCGGAACACCTCTTGTAGGACGATCCGGCTCAAGCTTTTGGATTCCGTAGGAGCTCGGTTCTCGGTGTGAGGCGACTCGTTGTTCCATTTCACCAATTACCTCCAGTAATGGCCTGTTTCACGACGTTAGGCAGCACCAGGGTGTCGGAGCGAACCGAAAACCAGAACCGATAACCGCAAAAAAACGCTATTTTGGAGCGAACCGGAACGGAATCGAAACCGAAGGAGGGAAACCGAAAAATTTATTTAACGGTTTTCGGTCCAAGAAAAACTTCGCCGGTTTGAACTACAAGTAGGCGAATGAAACTGACGTCGCGTGTTCTGAAGTCATGTCATGGATACTGTACGAGGGTTTTAAAAAAATACGAGGGTTACGGTTACGGTGGAACGTATGTCGGTATGACCCTTAGGCTCCCTGTGTAACATTTTATCGTTCGCGCACATAGACTTAGAGGTACATGTGACCGGTTGTGACTCTACCAATGTGCCGTAGTGTTCGTTTTCATTTTATCCGCCCAAGCCCTTCTCTCTGGTTACGTTCCCTTTAAGAGGAAACACACTCAAATAAACAGCGACCCAAGCAGGCTGCGTAACGGCTTCTCTATCGGTAATGTCGCGCAACGAGTCCCTTGTTTGAGAGCAGCAAAGTTGAAGCAGCGAAGTTGAGCAGCGCGTACGAAGTGGTGCCTCTTTTGTGGACAGGACACGAAGAAAAAAAAAAGAAAACGGAGTCGTCGAGCGCGTTTGTGAGTGCTCGATTTGCGTCGTACTCGTGCGGTGGTGCTTGCTGGCTAGCTTGCTGGCAGCAGCAACAGGCATTCGGATGGGACGCGATCGCACCAATCCAGCAAGAAAGTACTTTACGTATGACGTCACGACAAACAAGTCCGTCTGTATCATGCGCTTCAAGAAAGGGGAAAGCCTATTTGAACAGACAGTCACCTACCGGAGCCAGGAGCTACCAATTTCTCAGCTGCCTATTAATATTAAATACCATGTATGCGGAATAAACGGGTTTACATTTTGCAACATTGATTTTTTTTTTCTGGGAATGAATATGCCCACCAGAAGCGGAACCGATTAAAACCGGTATGAACCGTTATTTCTTTGCTCCGGAGCAGAACCGGTACCGGACCGTTTATGATAGAACCGGAACGAAAACCGGAACGAAAAACGTTTCGGTTCGACACCCTGGGCAGCACTCCAAACCGTATTCTGCAGCGCCATTTGTGGTTGTGTAGCCAGATATTTTTCCCTACCTAGGCATTTATCACCTACATGCGGCTCGAAAGAGTCGCGGCGCAAGGATTTCCACAGAAGAAATGACGTTCCCGGTACGGCGGTAAGGCATGGAACACGCCGTACGCGCCCGTCTAGAGGTTTTCTCGCTCAATTTAATCCAATGGTCACTCAATTTAATCCTGTGGTCACTCATTTTAATCACATGGTCAATGAAATTAATCACATGGTCACTGAATTTAACCCTATGGGCAACCAAATTAATCCAGTGGTCAGCCAATTTAATCCGACCCACATTATTGCATCTGGCGCCTTTCGAATCAGTATAACCCAGTAATTTATGACTACTGCTGCACGATAAGGAGATAAATTGCGAGTACTTGGTCATTTATTACATAGGTATTGCATCATGAGTTATGACTACGCGAGACGTTATGAGCTTTTCATGACTATAACCTATATTATAGTTCATGACTGGACTATTTCGGACCACCCTTGTTGGAAATGGTACACTGACATGAATTATGACTATGCGGGACTTTATGGGGTTTCATGACTATAACCTATTTTGTAGACTATAACTGGACTATTTCGGGTTAACCTCATTGCAGAGAGTATAATACCATGAACTATGACTACGTGGGATTTTATGGGCTTTTTATGACTATAACCTACATTATAGACTATGACTGAACCGTTTCGGACTACTCTTGTTGGAAATTGAATAATGTCATGACTTATGAGTATGTGGGAATTTGAGCTTTTTATGACTATAACCTACATGATAGACTATGACCGGACTATTTCGGACCACCCTTGTCGGAAATAGTATGATGAGGTGAATTACAACTATGCGAGACTTCATGAGCTTTTGATGAATATAACCTGAATTATAGACTATAACTGAACTATTTTGAGTAACCTCATTGCAGAGAGTGTAATACCATGATCTATGACTATGTGGGATTTTACACACTTTTCATGACTGAAACCCGCATTGTCTACTACGACTGAACTATTTTGGACTACTCTTGTTGGAAATTATAGACTGTCTAGAATGTTATAGAATTATAGACTTTCGCAGGTTAAACTGCTTGGTGCTCCTCCCTCTGTACCTATAACACTTCTTGTATTTGTAGTTTGGACTGTCATACAGGGCTCGCCCTCACAGTCCTGTTCTGTTCTATGTATGTAGTAGAAAACGATGAAGATCAATAAATTAATAAATACATAAATAAAAATTGAATAATGCCATGACTTATGACTACGCAGGATTTTTATGAGCTTTTTATGACTATAACCTACATTGTAGAGTTTAACTGGACTATTTCGGACTATCCTTGTCGGAAATGGTATAATGACATGAATTATGACTATGCGGGACTTTATGAGCTTTTCATAACTATAACCTACATTATAGGCCATGACTGGACTATTTCGAAACACCCTTGTCGGAAATGGTATAATGACATAAATTATGACTATGCGGGACTCTATGAGCCTTTCATATAACCTACATTATAGACTATGAGTGGGCTATTTCGGACACTACCCTTGTCGGAAATGGCATAATGACATGAATATGACTATGCGGAAATTCATGAGCTTTTCACGACTATAACCTACATCATAGACTATAACTGGACTATTTCGGAGTAACCTCATTGCAGAGTGTAATACCATGATCTATGACTATGTGGGATTTTACGCGGTTTTCATGACTAAAACCTGCGTTGTATACTATGACTGAACTATTGCAGACTACTCTTGTTGGAAATTGAATAATGTCATGACTTATGACTACGCGTGATTTTTATGAGCTTTTTATGACTATAACCTACATTGTAGAGTTTAACTGGACTATTTCGGACTATCCTTGTCGGAAATGGTATAATGACATGAATTATGACCATGCGGGACTTTATGAGCTTTTCATGATGATAACCTACATTATAGGCCATGACTGGACTATTTCGGACCACCCTTGTCGGAAATGGTATAATGACATGAATTATGACTCTGCGGGACTCTGTGAGCCTTTCATATAACCTACATTATAGACTATGACTGGGCTATTTCGGACACTACCCTTGTCGAAAATGGTATAATGACATGAATATGACTATGCAGAACTTCATGAGCTTTTCATGACGATAACCTACATCATAGACTATAACTGGACTATTTCGGAGTAACCTCATTGCAGAGTGTTATACCATGATCTATGACTATGTGGGATTTTACACGCTTTTCATGACTAAAACCTGCATTGTATACTCTGACTGAACTATTGCAGACTACTCTTGTTGGAAATTGAATAATGTCATGACTTATGACTATGCGGGACTTCATGCGCCTCTCATGATGATAACCTAGATCATAGACCATGACTGGACTATTTCAGACACTACCCTTGTCGGTAATGGTATAATGACATGAATTATGACTATCCGGGACTTTATGAGCTTTTCATGACTATAACCTACATTATAGGCTATAACTGGAGTAACCCCATTGCAGAGAGTACAATACCATGATCTATGACTATGTGGGGTTTTGTGAGGTTTCATGACTAAAACCTGCATTGTACACTATGACTGAACTATTTCGGACTACTCTCGCTGGAAATTGAATATTGTCATGACTTATTACTATGCAGGATTTTATGACCTTTTATGACTATAACCTACATTGTAGACTATGACTGGACTATTTCAAACTACTCTTGTCGGAAATGGTATAAGGACATAAATTATGATTATGCCATACTTAATTAGCTTTTCATGACTATAACCTGCATTATGAACTATATCTGGATTATTTCGGAGTAGCCTCATTGCAGAGTACCATGATCTATGATTATATGGGATTTTATGAGCGTGTCACGACTAAAATCTGCAATGTATACTATGACTGAACTCTTTCAGACTACTCTTGTTGGAAATTGAATACTGTCATGACTTATGACTGTTTGGGGATTGTATGTGTTTTCATGACTATAACCTGCATTATAGACTATCACCGGATCAGTTCGGGCTCCCTTTGTTGGAAATGGTCTAATGCCATGACCTGTTGCTATTTCAGCATTTTATGAGCTTTTTATGACTATAATCTGTAATATGGGATATGAGTGCACGGTTTATCAGTGTGCCGGTTATGACGAGGGCAGTGCTGTGTTCCGTTTAATGGACCATATTCATCAAACTGTCAATAGCCCAACAGTTACATGCCATATGGTTGCACCATTTGCAGTTAGGGTAGTTCAAATTAGTCTTGTGGTAGTCATTAACATAGGCTATGATCATGAAAAGCTCATCAGATACCAAGTAGTGATGTCATGACATTACACCATTTCCAAAAAGGGCAGTGCGAAACCGTCCGCTCATAGTCCATATAATAGATTATGGTCATAAAAAGCTCATAAAATGCTCAAAAAGCAATAGGTCATGGCATTACACTATTTCCAACATTGGGAGCCCGAACTGCTCTCGTGATAGTCTATAATGAAGGTTATAGTCATGAAAAGCTCATAGAATTCCCAAATAGTCACAAGTCATGACAGTATTCAATTTTCAACAAGAGTAGTCCGAAATAGCTCAGTCATAGTATACAATCATGGTATTATACTCTATCCAATGCGTTACTCTGAAATAGAGCACTGCAAGGGCCTAATTTTCATGCCCGGCCGCTGCGGCCCGCACCCGACCCGGGCCCGACCTCTTCTATAGATTTGCAGCCCGGGCCCATCCCGTACCCGACTGTTTCCATGCTCAGGCTCGGTCCCAGCCCGCCTCTGCTATATGTGTTCTCGAGGCCCGGAAGCGTATTTAGATTTACTAACGAGCACAACGCAGCCAGGAAAAGGACGCAGCTAATAGGTGGACAGTGAGAAGTACACTCGAACGGATCGGCTGTGTTTCTCTGCCGGCAAGCCGCTGTGTGCTTAGTGTTTACTTGCTTGGGAAGGCAGCGTGCAGTGGCGCGTGGCAAATATGTATGTATGATGCGGTTCAAGAGGGATTCATCTCCGTTCTATTGCGAATGCATCGGTGTTAGTTGCCCTGTCTCGAACTCTCAGCGAACGAAATATGCCAGAACGCCTAACCTAACTGACCCTCGTGCCGGACTCTCAGCAAGCCCGCCACACCAATCATCCCCAAATGTGTGTAAGTGCACATGTGAAATCCAGACCCATTACACGAAATAAGCATGATCACATATAAAAAAGTGATAGTTTTCAGATGAAAATATCATGATATCCCATAACCAATGGAGAAAAAGAGTGACATGAAAATTCAGCTGTCTTGTCCCCTGAAATATGTTCGCGTACATGGCCGACCATGGCGGGCATTGCCAAGCCCTTACCCAGTGGCTGAAATCCGAGCCCGGCCCAGGCCCGCGTAAAAAAGGCAAAGCCCGGCTCACGGGCCGGGCCGCACTCGGGATTTCGGGTAAGGCCGGGCCCGTGAAGTTCTCTACTCTGAAATAGTCCAGTTATAGTCATGAAATTCATGAAGTCTCGCATAGTCATAATTCATGTCATTATACCATTTCCGACAAGGGTAGTCCGAAATAGTCCAGTTATAGTCTAATGTAGGTTATAGTCCTCAAAAGCTCATAAAGCCCCGCATAATCATAATTCATGTCATTATACCATTTCCGACAAGGTTAGTCCGAAATAGTCCAGTCATAGTCTATAATGTAGGTTATAGTCATCAAAAGCTCATAAAATCCCGCATAGTTATAAGTCATGACATTGCTCAATTTCCAAAAAGAGTAGTCCGAAATAGTGCAGTCGCAGTATGCAATGCAGGTTTGAGTCATGAAAAGCCCATAAAATCCCACATAGTCATAGATCATGGTATTATACTCTGCAATGAGGTTACTCCGAAATAGTCCAGTTATAGTCTATAATGTAGGTTATAGTCATGAAAAGCTAATAAAATCCCGCATAGTCATAACTCATAACGCAATGCCAATGTAATAAATGACCAAGTACTCGCAATTTATCTCCTTATCGTGCAGCAGTAGTCATAAATTGCTGGGTTATACTGCCTCCAATGGGGCAGATGCAATGATATGGGACAGAGTAAATTGGCTGACCACTGGATTAATTTAGTTGACCATAGGATTACATTGAAAGGCCATAGGATTAAATTCAGTGACCATTGGATTAATTTCAGTGACTATGGGATCAAAATGAGTGACCACAGGATTAAATTGAGTGACCATTGGATTAAATTGAGCGAGAAAATCTGTAGTAAGGGGGCTCTACACTAGAGGCAGGCAGTTGGCGCTGCGGTCGTCGGACGAAACTTTAGTGCAGCAGGCCCATGGGGTAGTGTATCGCCCCTGGCGATGAAACTCCCCACTTATCATCATTCAAATAGCGTTGTTGTTGTTACTCTTACGTTTTATCTTAAAAATTGGGAAGGGTTATTTTCTAAACAACCATCATAGCATGAATAACATGACAACAGTCAAGGCATTCCATTATGATAACACAATAGTTCGGGACAGCTACATTCAAAACCACTGCAAGCCCTGATTTGTGACGGCAGTTGGGGCGGACACCAATATACTATAGGGCAGGATTTATTTGCTTCACATCAAGATACCAAGTCGTGACAGCTTGTACCGAGTTTGTTTGAGAATGTGTACAAGACACTCGCATTCCATCGCTGTCTGTGCAAAATTAAATGTTTGGAACACGAAAGCATGGTGGTGGTGCTCAAGAAAGGGCTCGCTGTTGTCGGCCGAAAGCATGTCACCTCGAGAACATGCAAGGTGCACCAATACTGAAACAGTGGAGCACAACTGATTTTGGGAAGGTTACGTGCTTGTGAGAACCGATCAGACTGTATTTTGCACCCTTGTTATCACCACTTGGGCACTCAGTGGGGTTTATGTACTTCAACTAGCATTGCCGGGAGCAATTCCTACTATTCTGGCTCACAGTATATTGTACTCAAACAACCATGCGTGGCTTACACGTTCTTCTTCTTTTACTTCTTTGTACTCGAAGCAGGCATATATTGGTTTAGCGGTTTGTACGTCGACGGAACCTACAAGTCGAATAGAGGGTGAGAAAGGTAGACGTGCACAGAACTACAACTTTGCGCTCAATTCAATTGTAACAGCTATATTGCTGAGAAATACTATGACAATAAATGATAGTGGGGGACTTGACATCCCGAGGCAAATCATCCACCGATGCCGCAGCGGTCGGTCGGCCGCGGGATTCATTTCGTCCGCGTGAGGTGTCTGTTAAAGTGCATCAAAATTTCAGCACACTGTACTTAGCGTCCCTCGCAGACCTCATCCCATCGTCATTTATGTAGTTGTTGTTGCTGTCCCTCGCAGAAGACGGCGTGTCTAAACAATTCATGCCAAGTTGCTATCATCCACGGTTGGGTTCAAACCCTTAAACTTGGGATCAGTAGGAGAAGTACGTGCACAGACACCTATACACGTCTATTACTCCGCAGGTCAGTATGTTTGCGTGAAGGGCGACAGTACAGAGGGAGAAACAACAGAATGGAGGAGAACCGCCACAATAACTGCGAAAAATGTTATAAAATAATAAAAATTACAGGGTGTTAGGTAGTCAATTAATTAATTAATTGAAAGACTAGCGTTTCAAAATAGGACAATCTGAATCTCCTGCGAGCAGGAAATATTACATCGTTCTGTCATATGAAATATTTTTCTTCAATTATTATGCAATTGAAACTACAGTAGGCGTGTACATTCCAATCATGTTATGTTGTAGCTGTCATAGCTTTTAGCACAATGTACGCATCGCAATCGGCACAACATTTCCTTTCCACCAAGTTAGAGAGCGAGGGCATATTAGAATGTGTAGAAATGTCGTTGTCAGTTTATAAGTCAATTGCATATCCGGTTAGCTTATTCTCAAAAGTTATTCAAAATACCTCACCGACGAAAGCCAGCAAAATGGCAGCCAAGAGCAGCGGCACCGACAACTTCATCTTGAAAACACGATGCACGCGAAACCTGTGCACGCTGGCTGAGTGTGTCAATGTAACGTGTGCGATATAGACCAATTCACTTTAAATATCGTCATCTGAATTGCAATTGGTTTCATTTTTTTATGTATAAATTGTACTTATCATAGATACCACTCTCTCACGAAGCTCCTTGAAGGTCAGGGCGCCCGAATATATGTTGCTTGCGGTTTTTGTATTTTACAATATCATAGGTGAAGTAATATGGTTAGCCACATACGCGGGATCTTCCATGACAGCTGATGGCTGCCTGTGTGACCCGTGACATTATCACTACAAATAATTATACCTTTGCTACCAAGCTGTCTTCCCCGAAATTGCATTCTCAGCGAGCCCAGAGCAGCCACGTGTTTGAAGGTCGACGCACGCACACATGTTGTAATTAAAGCGTGATGCTCCGAGCAGCATTTTCTGGTTGTCCTATTGGTGAAGTAATATGTCAATTCACACATGCAAACTCTGCATATATTGGACAACTTGATGTTCGTTCCCTGAAATGATTGGGTATTGTGCAGACTGATTGAAACCTTGCAGCTTTTGCTTTATTTGTCCACAACTCAGGACGTGTAGGAAGAAGTGACTGGTGTGGAAATTGTGCAAAACTCCCCACTTTTTTCTTGTTATTACTGTGAATATCGTTGCATTCGATTAAAATGTTGCAACCTTCTTTCACATTTGGCACAATATGAATATGAATTTCGGTATGACTCAAACCTCTCTATCGCTTGGCTCGACCACCGCCGATTTTCAAGAAGAAGGGAAAAACTCTTTCCAATGACGTAAACATCCGCCACCTGTAATATTTTTATTTTTATTGATTTATCTTTTTTGAAACCGCATGAAACCTACGTCCACAAAGCAGCTCAAAACGCCGGCGCCACGCAGAAAAGTGGAATGCGCTCTACCGCGCGTGGAGCGAGTACGGCTTTATATGCGTGAAAAATTCAAACGGAACTCTCTTTAGGTGGTTTGACAGTTGGGGGTTTTGGTTGACCGTTTCTCTACCTCGTAAAACTTTACGACTCAGCGCTGTGCAGACCCCGTATGCGTAGGAGGAGGGGCTCGTGTATCGTTCTCAACAGCAACATCTTTATTAGTAATGATGTTGTTTCATGATGATGGGGAGTTTCATCGCCAGGGGCGATACTCTCCGCTTTGGCTCTGCGCTAATCAACATGTTTCTGGCTCAGGATGGGGCTATGATCAGCGCTCCAGTCTTGCAGTCCACACAGCCTACATGCATGCGACTGCGCTTCACAGCCTTTCAGTCCTACACGGGATTTCCACAACATCGTTAAATACCCTTCGATGCATGTTTGCTCGTAGCCTTCGTCACTGCCTTGGAGTTCCAAGTATGACTGATACACGGCAGATTCTCTCTGAAGCTGGAGAACTCGCGAACGTGAACGCGAAACAGCTCGGCACTTGATGCACTTGACAACAGTAATGAACACTCGAAGATGAAAGTGCTGGAACGAAGATGCGTTAATCTATGTGAAAAGTGATTTGTACGTGTCTGAATTTAAGGACACAAGTCTCAAGCTAATTCCTGTCTCAAGAAGAGACTACAATGATATTCCTTCAATCTATACCGACTAGCTCCACTTTTAGTGTCCCCTGTAAAATAATGGAGCGCATCATATACTAGCACGTTGTTAACCATCATCTCGACTCTATCGACTTATTTTTTTAGATTCCAGCATGGCTTTGGAAAAGGGTGCTCAGGCGAAACCAGCGTAGTGGATTCCGTTCACGACATTTAAACTGTATTGATTCCAGGGTCCACATAGATGCTTTTTTTTATTTTACAAAGGGTTTTGACACTGCTCTTCATGCTTTCTTGTTGGCCCAACTATCATTTAAATTTGATCCTGCTACCATTAGCCGGATATGCCGTTTCTTAAAGGTCAGCTCCGGGGAAAATTCATTGCAACAGATCACAACAAATGCGAGCAGGCACAAAGCTTGGTGGCTACTGAATCTACCTCCAAAATAGTGTGACCAAAAACCCTGTATTTACGGAGAAATCGATTTCTTGGTTTGCCGTCCGATCATCCGCTCAAACCAGTGACGTCACGATCATCTTTCGCTTTGCCTCTTCTTTGCCTGTTTACGTGCTCGCGGTTTCGCAATCGCCAGCAATCATCAGGCTGAAAGCGAAATCGAGAATCGACCGTACACAAGCACCACGAACACCGTTCTTGTCGTCTAAATTTGATCACCGTCGTTTTCCTTCGGCTGGTCAGTACACAAAACTTCGTCTAAGGTGTCATCTCGTGAGAGATGCGGTGTATGAGAATTGTGGGAATGCCGTGCTCCTCGCCGTACGTAACTTAATTAAGCAAGATGTACATGTACAACTTCCGACCTACATCCAGCTGAAGTTGGCAGGGAGTTGGCAGAGCCAGACAGATGACGCTGCCAATGTCAACTCGCAACCGACATCCCACAGATGTTGATAATGTCGGCTTGATGATCACAGAAACCATCGACACGAGGCCGACAATGCCAACTTGCAATCAACATCCCACTGAAGTTGGCAATGTCGGATCGATGTTGACCGAAGCCAGTGACATGACGTTGCAATGGCTTTCGATCGACCTACTTGGTGTCCCGCGCCAAAAGCAGTGGGAAACACATCCGTTACGTTGATCTGGAGTTAATATTCTAAGCAATTTCCTGACTTGAGCCTTTTTTGTATGTGTGCCAATTAAACTGAGACACGTCACCTCCACCACTTTGATTCCGAGACGAGCAGGGCTGTTGAATTTGCGGAAGCTCCTAAGGCATGAAATATGTGGAGCGCTATGGCGGGCTAGCCCGCCATAGGAGCGCCGAGGAGGAAGACGGGGAGCGCGAGGAGTTTAGGCTTCCTTTTTAGAGCTCGGAAATACAGAGGATGGTTTGACTGACTGACTGTCTGAGTTTGTTTCCCTTGTTGCATTGAAGACACTTTGCAATTGGCGCAGCCGACAGGATCAGTATGTGGGTGGAACTCGAAATAACACCACAGGAGCCAGAGGGCCTGCAGTTCACACGGTGCCGACTACAAGACGACGAAACGGTGGATCTACCGACGTCCGTAAGCACAACAGAATTCGTTAACTTCATATCGAACAAGTGTAACACCAGTGTTGAGAACCTCCGGAAGAAGACTTCCATAAAGGTCAATATGTCTATATCTGACTACAACATGTACATCAATTACCCCTCGAAATGGTGCACAAGCAGCGCTACGGCCACATCAGAGATTGGGAATGCCTTACTTCAATTCTTAGATGTCCAGCGAAAAGTTTTTAGTGAGATCGTAGGAGCAGCTAGTACCAGTAAACCACGGTTCGAACTAGTCAAGCCGGATCCGTACGGGACGACATCTAGCCCTGAAGCATGGATAACGTTCTACAAATACGCATGTGAAAAGAACCACTGGGTGAATGATGACGACAATATAAAGAACACGCGTTTTTTTCTCACCGGAATTGCAAAAAAGTGGCATGAGCTACGGATCACTCAATCTCAACAAGCCTGGCAAACCTGGAGGGCGAACTTTCTTCGATCATTTCGTGAAAACCCAGTTGAAAGCTGGGACAAAGCTATCTTTTTCAAGTACAAGGGAGGTCCACTCATTCAGTACTTTTATGAAAAGAGAAGGCTGTTGCACGTTGCTGAACCCATGATGCCAGAGTCGTCTGTCATTTCGCTGATCGTGCATGGCATTCCGAAAGAGCTTAAAAACAAGTGCAAGTCCAGGGGCCAACAGCTGTTCAAAATCTCCTTGACGGATTTCAGAACGTGCCAGTTGACCAGCGCAAGTGGGTGTCGACATCAGCCAACTTCGACGGAATAAAGACACGTAAGATGGAAGAACGGACGTCACAACGAGGACCTGGTGTCACTGCAATGCAGCTTTCCCTTCCGAAACGTAACACAGTGAACGTTGTAATCGGCCACTCTCCTACCTGTGATGAGCAGTCAATAGCAGACGGCAACACTTTAAACTAATAAACGAGGGTCAACAGTCGCACCCTACGACTCCAAGCGAGACTGTTTATTTACTCCGTTCAAACATTCTCTTCATTTCTTTGCTAGTAGATGGAAGAGAACTGAATGCGTTGGTTGATAGTGGTGCATCTATTACAGCTATTAATCAAGCTGTGGTTGATAGCTCACGTATTGCAAGAGGAAAAGCAGTTCAAGTGCAAGGATATGACGGACGGAAAACGTCTTACGACACTTGGATTGAAACTGTTATACAGTACCAAATCAACAGGTTAGAGTACAAGCTCTGGTGATACCAAACATTCAGTACCACATGCTCCTCGCCCGTCCTGATACGATAAGGTTGCGTTTGAATATATACTGGAACGATAATGTTTCGACAGATACGACACTCAATAACGTGGAGCCAGCGGCATCACGATTGGTTACGAAGCCTGTTACGCTACGAAACGAAGTTAACCATCGAAAATGAAACGAGTACGAAACAATGTCAGAAATAAAACGTTGTTTGCTCGCATATAACTAGTCTAACGTTGTTTCTGTAGTTACGATTGCCAACACACGAATAAAAATACAAAATTATGTTGGCTGAACATCGGTCATAAATCGGTAGCCTGTCAAAATGACATCGGCAGCATGTCGGCAGCATGGCGAAGTGACATCGGGCCAATATCCTGACTCGACATTGGCCCAACTCTGGGCGATATTGCGAAGTATATGTTGGGTTGATGTCCATGGTGTCGGCAGGAGCACATCGGGCCGTTGTCGGCTCGACATCGGGGTGCTGCTTGTGACGGCCGACTTGGACTCCAAAAGTCGCTGAAAAGGAATGCGGCACCTGCCTGGTTCGACGACGACAAAGAGGATAGCACCAAAGGACCGGAGTTATAGGTAAGTGTATACGTAGGAATATGGTGAACTTTAGTAGGAACTCGCACTATGGCTTGCACACAGTATGAACCCTATAGTCCGCGGTTGTATGTAAAACTACGCAGTTTCTCAGAGAAGTTGGGTGCGAAATTATATGAGTTTGAAGAAACCTGAGCTTGGGCACAGAGAAGACGAAGCAGCCACAGCAGCTGAAATCAGCAACATCTTGAGGGTTCCCGTTTTGAGATGCTCTATGTCTGTCTTCACTTCTGTTTGATCACGCTCAGCCTTTTCCCAACCTTGGAACTGTCCCATATCCCACTTGCATGGCAGCATTATTGTTCCTCTCTTAAAGCCGGAGTGTGTCCGTGAGAGCTGTGTGTCCTAGTTGTAATGTAAGGTTATCACGTGCCACAGATTCCATTGTGTTCTAGTCCTATGAAGTTGAATCCAGCAACCAGCAGTCCTTCAAAGGGTTCTCGAGTACCTTGACCAGCAAGGGATGACAGTCAGCTTGCTCATCACAGATATGCACAATTAGGCAAAGTCATCCATGAAAACCATTCATTCATCTGTGAATCCTTGCTTCGACGTGCTGTACGTTGCAAGAGGTAATAAGGCACATTCCCTTTCTAGTCTACACCGCCATAGCACACATGTGCAGTCCAGCTGATGTATGTTGTTTGCCAACATATTTCCTCTTAGAAGGGGTACATTTGGGGGCGAGCTTTGCTGTTAACATTATTGATCACAATTGTAGCTTAAATATGTAGATGCTTTTTGCACGTTTTTTAGCTCTGTTAGCCATAACCGGTATAATTATAATCTCTGCTTCTCCGTGCTCAGGCCGCAGGGAAAATATACATGCAGCTGCACTGGTGAAGCAATGTCCAGCGCAACAAAAATGGTGCCACAGCATTGTAGACCAACTCTACTGGTCTGCATGAACATGCATGATAATGGGAAGTTGGTCCTGGTAAAATGGCTAACGATATTATCATGGATATTTGGACCATGGTGTTGCTTTACATATTCATGAGAATCAAGTTCGTTATCCAAGATGTGGCCGTCGAGACATTGGAGAGCAGCTTTGGCTTCATGAAGGTGATTTACAATATTTTACACGGCAGGGATTACTAAGCAATTGTCCTGCATTCCTCACTTACAGAGACTGAAACATTCGAACAGCAGAGGGAGGGGGGACAGTGAATACAGCTCCCCTTCTGAAGGACATCGTGTCATTGTGTGCACTACAAGTTTCCTTGCCTCAATACTGTTCCTCAGTCATGTATCTAACATATCAGAGCGCCACCTCTATACCCTATCTGTGTGCCACATATTGTATCTACACTGGTTGTGACGCACGCGGGAAAACTACTGAAACATGAAATTGCATTATTCCTTTACAGCACAGGCCGGTTGTGTCTGCTTTAGGCTATCTGGTGGCTGTTCATGATACCCTGGCCAGAAGCAAGAGACTACACAAGCTCCCACAAGAGATACAGTAAAATGAGTCACTAGAACACTGAGAACTCTGCAAAGCAAGTGGACAACAGATGGGCTTCAGTGAACGTATACAAGCAGTCTCATACCTAAGATTTTTCGTTTTCGCGACCTCAATCATCATTAATCGGTGGCTTCTGTAGAAGCGTAGGAGTGGGGAAACAAACACAAGTCTTCTGTGCACACGGTAAACGATAGTCCAGGCTCTTTAGCCATTTGAACTGTATGAAGTGTCAGGGAAGGATTAAAGGGGATGGGACGCTTTCATAGATGTGGTTTGTTACATCATGGGCACATGTTTTCCACACCATAGTAGTGTTTTTTTTTGTTACATGTAATACTTCGCGAGATAAAAACCGTCGAACAGATGCCCTACTAAAGCACAGATGCAACAGACCTCATAGCTACAACCAATTACATTGGTAGCTGTCAGGGCTGCGACATTCGGTATTCACGGTGCACATTTTATACACTTCTATTCCCATCTTGGTTGTAAAACATATGTAGGAAAGGATGACTCCAATGCAGGACGAGTGTTTAATCCAACACGAACGAGCAACTGTACACGAGCTCGAGCTCTGACGATTAACGAAGCTGTACGCTGGTGGGGTCAGGTGGTCCTCATCCTCTTCGCAATTTCTTATATTCCCGCGGCGGAGATATGGCGAGCATCTGGCTAGATCTCCAGTTTGTGCAGAAGCTGTACTGGTCGCCGTAGGACAGATCCACTAGGGAGCATGACTTTACATGCACGGATGACGCCGTCACGTCCTGGCCGAATCTCTGTGACGCGTGCAAGAGGCCACATGCTGAGAGGTTTAGAAGAAAGGAGTACCAGTTCGCCCACCTGAAATGGCACGGTGGAACTGTACTGGAAGCGATGGGCAGACGGTAGCTCGGACATTTATTCGCGAGTCCATCTGTGCCAAAATTCGTCGAGCAAGGTTTGTCGAAGCTGCACCCTTTCAAGGAGCGATGAGCGCGTATCATTAGCCACGCTGCCTGTGTCTGAACAGTCCGGTAGAACAGTTAATCGTTTTCCCACAAGAAAGTGAGAGGGACACAGAGGAGAAAAATCCCTGGGGTCGTCGGATATGTACATTAGAGGCCTAGAGTTGATTATGGCTTCGATTTCGGTGAGGACGGTGGTAATCTGTTCGAAGGATAGGCACGTTCGACCGAGGGACTTGCGCAAGGCGTCCTTCACCGAGCTCACGAGGCGCTGGGCCTCACGAGGGGGTGAAGCTCTGCCATGTCTTGTGACGCCCGTTTCAATGTGCGGAAGTTGTCCGAGTACACTTTGCACGGAATTGACCTTCGTGCAACGAAGAGTCTAAATGCCTGGAGGAAGTCGGCAGCGCCCATGCATGAAGCCAGTTCCAAATGTATGGCGCGTGTAGTAGCACAGGTGAACAAGGTATGTACGATTTCAGACTCGAACTTGGCTGATCCGTGCAGTAATAGATGGGACCGGCAAAATCAATACCGGTAACGTAGAAAGGCGCAGTTTGGGAGGAACGATCGGACGGAAGAGGAGCCGTTCGTTGGTGCAAATTGGAGCTACCAAATCGTCGACACGTGACACACGTATAGATGACTCTCTTCACTGTTTGACGTCCCCTTAGTACCCACAACCGTTCTCGTAGTTGAGCAAGAGTGCCCTGCACCCCAGCATGGTGCTGTTGAATGTGGATATGTGTCACCAGGACCCTAGTAAAATAGTGCCTGCCAGGTAGAATTATGGGATATATCGAAGATTTGTCCATGGTCGCTGAAGACCAGTCGGGTTTTGAGTCGAAGAAGACCGTCAGAATCTGAGAAAATCTCGAAAGTCTTGAGAGAGTCGTGTTTTTCAGGATGCAGACCGAAAGTCCTGCAACGCTTCTAGTTGCACGGCATTATACCAATAGTGTTCCGCTATTTGTTGTTCGTCAAGTGATAGGGAGAGAGGTCGCCGGTCTGGGGCGCTAGGCGACCTTTGGCAACGTGGAACAAAACGGAAAATCCACGCCGTTACGGTTATGACACGCATGTAGCTACTGTAGTCAAGGAGAGTTAGTAAAGGCTGAGAGGATACGTGAGTGTGCAGGACCGAGATCTCTTCAGGACATGAGCAAAGAGGCTCTTGACTCATGAGCCGAATGAGGAAGGCTCCGGAGGCCAGAGGGCAGGAGGTTGATGAAGCCATTGAGGTCCAGAGAGCCACGCATGGTTTCGCAGAAGCTGGGTGGCTGTAATTCCTCGCGATAGCAAATCAGCAGGGTTCTGATGCCCGGGACAATGCCGACATAGGTCTGGAGGTACGTAACGCTTGACCTCTATGACGCGATTGCTGACAAATGGTGGGAGATTTGTTGGCGTTGTCCGAACCCACGGTAGAGCAATCATGGAATCGGTCCAGACGTGACATTGAGAGCGGGGTATGTTAAAAACTTCGGGATTTCTGAACACCAACTTTGCCATGCGGTTGAGTGTTTCGGTCCAAGATGTGTATCCCATGAGGCCTTTTCCTACCATAGGCGCTGGAAAAGAATCTTGGCAGGTATAGTGGATGGTACCAAGAATCCAAATGGGTCAAATATGCGAGAGACGGCGCGCAAGACTTGTCGCTTTGTGCACGGGCTAGACTTCAGGAACTCGGATACGGAAGACAGAGCACAGCATAGGTCATCGGTCGTGGTGTGCCAAGTAACTCCTAAGACGTTAACAGAAAGTGTCGTAGCACGGCTTAAACCTTGCTCTTCGAACTGTTTCTGAAGTGCAGGTTCGTTGGTGAGCCACTTGCGAACTGGTAGACTTGCCTTATCGAAAATTTGAATAGTTTCTTTGAACAACTGCTGAGTTTGAGGGTAGTCATCTGCTCCAGTAACATCGACATAGAAGTTATCTCTCAGCTTGCTGGTTGTCCAAGGGTATTCCAAGGCTAGAGACTGTAGGTGATGTTGAATTGTGGCGGCCAGAAGGAAACTGCTGCATGTGGCGCCGAACGGCACTCTTGTCATGCGCCATACTTCAAGAGGAGGGAGATCTCCGTCTACTGTAGGTGCCACCTTATACCAGAAGAAGCGAAGGTAATCCCGGTCTTGATTGTCGAGGAAGATCTGGAGGAAAGCCTTCTCTATGTCCGCAACGATGGCGACCCTTTTAGAGCGGAAGCTGGGCAGAAGCCGCAACATGCCCGGATTGAGGTTGGGTCCTGAGGCGAGGAGATCGTTTAAGGATTGGGATCCTGGTCCCTTTGAGCTAATGTCAAAGACAATCCTCACTTTTGTAGTCTCCCGATCTTCGCGTATTACGGCGTGGTGGGGCATGTAATACGCTTGAGAGACGAGGGACGAAGGGTTTACCCGTTCTGCATGGTCTAGGTTAATATATTGTCGAATAGTTCTGTCATATGCCTCGAGAAGGGCTTTGCTTTGACGGAGTTTCCTTGTTAGGACGTTAAGTCGTTTCAGCGCCAGCGACTGGATATCAGCCAGAGTCTTGTTGCTCCCCTTCCATGGAAGACGAACAGTGTATCGTTGTTCGGACAACCGGATTGTCGTCGCGAATTGCTGAAGCTGCAAATGCCGTAGTTGCTCTGTCTTTCAAAAAACGATCATAGAAGGCTAACATTCCGAGGAATGACTGTAAGGTCTCTTTCGACGTTGGCTCAGGAGCTTTCAGTAGTGCCCGTATTTTTGCATCTGTCGGCCGCACGCCCGAACCTGTGATGTTATGTCCTAAGAATTCCACTTCGGTACGTGCAAATTTGCACTTTGTTTTCTTAAGTCTCAGTCCGGACTGTTCCAGTCTTGCCAGTACTGTTTCCAGACGTCGATTGTGCTGTTGTTGGTCTGCTCCACTGATAATGATGTCGTCTAGGTAGACTGCGATGCCGTCAATGCCAGCTAGAAGCTTCTCGACAAACCTCTGAAATATAGCAGGAGCTGCTGCTATTCCAAATGGTAACCGCTTGACTTTGTACAGGCCTTTCACGGTATTGATGGTCAACTGCTGTGCGGTTGTCTCTGTCACTCTCAACTGTTGATAGGCCTGTGTCATGTCCAACGTGGAAAAGAGCGTGCCTCCTTGCAGTTTGCTCATCACCTCGTCTGGCGTAGGCAGTGGATAATCCGCCTTCATCGCTGCTGCATTAATTGTGCTCCGATAGTCCCCACATAGTCGTATGGTGTTGTCCTTCTTCCGAACGCACACCACCGGAGTTGCCCACTCGGAATGCTGCACCGGCTCGATGATCCCCTGCTGTTCTAGGCATTGTAGTTCTGCGCATACGGCTTCCCGTAGGGCAAATGGCACAGGCCTTGCCCTGCAGAATTTCGGCGTTGCTCTATCCTGAAGCTGGATGTCTACCCGATCGCCTCTGTGGCCTTGGATGTCCTTTCCAAATACCTCTTTGTGTTCCTCGAGTATTCGTTCTAGGCAGTCGCGGTTGACATAGTTGATTCCGCTTACTTCGATAAACCAATTTCTGCCAAGCAGACTTGCTCCTGATCCCCTTATTACTAATAGCGGCAACATGCACTTCTTCCTCCTGGACTGGACCACGACAGTTGTGGATCCCAAGATGTCGAGCCCTTCACCCGACCATGTTTTGAGCTGTACTGTTCCCGGAGCTAGTGGGGGCGGCTTCTCTGGCCACGTGTTTTTGTACATTTCCTCGGCAATGAGTGAGCAAGCCGCGCCAGAGTCCACTTCGAACTGTACTGGCTTGTCGTTAACGAGTAACGTTGTTAAGAACTTGGAGTTCGATACCTTCTGCGCGACATGGTACAGATCATCCAGTGATGTTGCTCCATCCTCGTCTTCTGTCAACAGGTTGGTGTCGCTTTTGCCAGCTGCTTTTTTCTTACGACACGCGGCTTCAATATGGCCCACCTTCTTGCAGAATCTACATCGGGCATTCTTGTACTTGCAGTCTCTTGCAAAGTGTGCCCCTTCACAACGGTAGCAACTAACTTTGCGTTGGTTTTTCCTTGTCCTATTGCCGTCTTTCTGTTGGAGCTTTACCTTGTGTACTTCTTCCTGAGATGCTTTCACGCCATGTTGCTCAGCCGCTGCACTTTCTGCCCGCAACGCAAAATCCAGTGCTTTGCTGAACGTTAGGTCCCTTTCCGCAAATAGTCGTTGTTGCAGATTGCTATCCTTTATGCCACAGACAAATCTATCTCTGAGCATAATATCAAGCGGAAGCATCGTGGACGAAGTCGCCGGTGACGTAGCGGTGCCAGCACCTGTTGATGACGCCGCTGTTTCCACCGCTGTTCCTGTCGGAGTGGACGCAGCACCGAAGTTACAGTCAGCTGCAAGTTTACGCAGTGCTGTTACGTAGGTATTAATGGATTCCCCAGCTTGTTGATCTCTCCTTTGGAATTTGCATCTGCTGAAAACCTCGGAGGGTTGCGGGTCGTAGTGCTTCCGGAGCAGTTCCACAATCTCCTGGTACGTGGCGTCATGCAAGCTCCGAGGAGCGAGCAAAGCTCGAATCGTCGCAAACGTCTGGGGTCCGCATCTTGTAAGCAGTTGGGCCCTTTTTTTAATAGGGTCTGTGATTCCTTGCGCTTCGAAGAAGAACGTCAAGCGTTCCGCCCATGTGGCCCAGTCGGTACCTTGAAACTGTTCTGAATATGCCTCAGTTGCTGCCATCCTGCTTCCGTCTCGTCGCCAGTGTTAGATCCGAGTTTCCGTGAGTTCCTGATGGCTTATAAGCATAAGCGAACACCGATGTCCATGGATTACCTTTTATTAGTAGTCCCCTGCGTACAGACAGTACCGGCTTGGCCAGCGCACTATTCTCTTTGTCGCGCGCCCATCGTCGTCGTCTTCGGACCGCGCTTACATAACCCATGTGATAACAAAGAACTTGACACATAAACAACCCAATACATAACAAGGATCCTCTTGGGGGGGGGGGGGGAGGTCTGGCGTGGCAAGATATATCCTCAATCCCATGATATTCAACATCCCAAAACCGTCGCAACTCCTGACTTATGGTAACGTCTGTCGCCTGTACATATAATGCATGAGCCACTTGGGCATGAGGTTCGTGGTTCGACGGAGTAGGGCCCTGTTGGACCCAGCCGAAGATAGTTTCCACGGCGACTAGACCTTTGCAAAGCTTGCGAACCTTTCCTGTTACGACGCTCCAGTAGTAGACGCATCCTATAAGGAGTGAAATTCCTGGTATTTCGAGGCGGTGAACAGTGTCGTCTGCCAATGTCATGTTGGATTGGGAGAGTTCCTTGATGAGATTTCCATCGGGAACTGGGAGACTTCCCATGCACAAATCCTCAATCTCGAGTGCTCCGAGCTCTAAAGACTGCGCGCTTAAAGGCGATGTCAAGGCAACCTTGACACGACGTCATAAGTTTTCGTTGTTGGCGCGACGTCCCAAAGCAAATATAATGAGCTCTTCGTAGCCCGAAATAGAACAGTGGAGTTTGGCAGAGACATCCTTTTGGATGAAGGTGCGTTGGTTGCCCCCATCAAGAAGTATGCGTATGAGTCTTCTTCAGGATGATGGCCTGGCAGATGCCGTTGCTCGTGCGGTCTCCAGTAAAATGACTGAGCTAGGATTGACGGTAGAAACATTGATGGAAGCGCGGTCAGTGAGGGCTGCCATATCCTGAGAAGACACTGTCAGCTGGTCAGTAAGTGGTATGGCAGAACGTGGAGATATCAGATTCTGTTCTACGGAAGACACGTTTGCGGCCTGCGGAGTCCTGCAGCATAAAGCGGTTAAGTGTTTACCAGAGCAGTTGCTAGAGGACAGATTTCTAGCGGTTCGGCAATCCTTTGCAAGGTGCTTGTATTTGCCGCATTTGAAGCAACAGCCGGCTTGTTTCAATTTAGTAATCTTTTGGTCAGGGGTTAGGAATATAGTGCAGGTGGAAATGGAATGCTGTTGTGAACCGCACAGTATACATCTTTGTATTCCTTTGTTCTGATGTGTGCGTTCTGTGGTTGCTGTAAGAGCGGCGGCTGAGGCGTTTCTGTGAGAATGTACAGGAGGCAGAGCTAGCGCTGAACTACCAGAATCCTTGCGTCGAACTACCATCCTTTCTCTTTTTCAATTTCTCGTCGAAGAATGGCAAGTAAGGATATGAGGGTGGCAGACTCAACTAGAGTAGAAATGTCGTGATGTAATTCCGAGGAAGATGCTGCTTGTGGGGTATCCTCGTTAGCCTGATGTGATTCCGAGGAAGATGTCGCTTGTGTGTTATCTTCATTGGCCCCTATTTGTCGGCGGTAATATTCAAGTTCCACATCCGGAGGAAGTTTGCGTAGCAAAGCCGTGACGAGTACAATGCTGTAGGACCTTTCCGGTACTCGAAGGCTTTTCAAGTTTCGCATCCGTACTGTAACTGTGTTGTATAACATGCGAAGTTTCGCCACGTCGTCGGAAGATCGCACCACTGGAAGATCAAGAAGATGACTCATGTGCTCTGATATCGGACGATCGGGATTTCCAAACTGCTGCTCTAGAATTTGGATGGCCGTAGGATAATTCTCCACAATGAGATCAAGACCTTTAATTGCGAGGTCTGCCTTCCCTTTGCCTCAAATACTGGAATCTTGCATTAACTGATAAGGTTGGATTCTGATGAACTCCAGAACTGAATTGGCCCCAGAAGGACTGCCAGGATGACAGTTCCCCAGTAAAGGGTTCAATTTGGAGCTTTGGTAATCGTGGCACGTTAGTGGACAATTGTAATGCCGTGTTGCTTTGGATTAGCGGTTGGCAAGCGTTGTTAGTCGTTGGAAGACTCGTGTTCGAAAGATGGCGGTTCGCCCTGAGGGTAGCATCGGCAATAAGCTCGAGATACTAGTCACATCCTTCCGCTTCGGTATCGATTTCGTCATCGTCCACAAGGGCTGCAATCTGGCTATCCATACCTGCGAGTATAGCTGCCTTGCCGGTGAGAAGAGGAAGCTTGAGCTCTAGATCTTGTGGAGAGGGGCTTGTCGAATTCAGGATGTCCTTGATCTCGTCGGTTAGTCTTTTGATCCTGGCGCGGACAGGGGTCCGTTGTCGTTTTAAGCGGTCCATGATTGGAGAATGCTTTCGTCCAGAAGAGAAGAGGTGTGTATGCCTCCCGGGTTTCGGCACCAAAATGTAGGAAAGGATAACTCCGATGCAGAACGAGTGTTTAATCCAACACGAACGAGCAACTGTACACGAGCCCGAGCTCTGACGATTAACGAAGCTGTACGTAGGTGGGGTCAGGTGATCCTCATCCTCTTCGCAATTTCTTCAATTGGTATTCATCATTGGTATTCATCGCAATTCAACATATATTGGTACAAAGAAGCTTCTTTTACGTTTATGTGGGATAATGGTGTTGCAGCCCCTCATTGATTAGTGAGGTATGACCTCATTTTGGCTATAAGACTGACCAAAGAACACCACGCGGCACCAAAGATTTGTCCATCTTGCGGTGTCTTTGTTCACCCGTGGTGGGCATTATGCAGGTCAGTCAAGCAGTTCGATGGTCTCTGTTTATGGCAATAAAATTATACGTTACGTGTAAAACTACAGTATCTGTGGAATATGTGGGCTGGTAGCAACTGAAAAGTGAACTAGTACCAGTTCAAGCTGGAATGGTAGGAATTGGAAGTGAAGTGGTGCAAGTTCGAAGTGGACCAGTTTACATGTTTGGGGGAAGTTGCGGTTTCGGTACCAGGACAGGTTAATATGAAGATTGCAAGACGAAGTATGAAAACAATCAGAAAGTAACTTTATTAGTAGAAAAAATCATATTTCAATTTTTGGTAAAGTTCGTTAGTATTAACGAACGTTATTATGGAATTGTTATATTTATATTTTGTGCGTTCCTGCTCCCGCGATGAATGATGCATGACGCATGTACGTGTACTGTGCAACGGTAGCTTGCTTAGCAGTACGCCTGAACAGCGATATTTGCTCGTTATGTTCTTCGCGTCATGTGTGACATAGGCGTTGGTTGTATAATCTATAGGACTTGTCTGTAAGTTACGACAGTGCGACAGTACAGTGAGCGCCAGCGGCCGGGTGTCATAGGATTGCAGCTCGACTACAACTGCGGAGACCGCTTTATCGTGAGTACTATGCTGAAGTGCTGTTTCTTTGTGCACCATTTAGAAATATTAGTTCTACTAGAATCTCTTCTCTTTGTTCCGCGTCACATTCGTGGCACCTGCAAGTACATACCGTTTTACGAGTAACATCCGGTTTATGCTAACGTCACCAGCAACTTTTTTTCCTTCCTTCCTTTTTTCTTTCATTGTCGTGTTTTAGACCCTTCACACACGGATGTTCTCGAACTAGCGTAGCGCGCCAGAGCAGCACTCATTGCCCCCGAAAGCCGCCGAATCTCTTAGTTGAAAGGCCCAGCTACAGCACAACGGAGACGTTGAGAGATGCGCGTGCTTTCTGGGGCCATGACTGCTCAAATTGAGTGGCTCTCCAGGCGCACACTACCATTAGATGTTGCATTTGAATGCATATTTACTTGTGCCTTTTCAACTTTCCAGAAGCCTGAAGCTGCTGGGGCTCAAAGGAAAATATCGATCCATCGTGTGCTATAAAAAATCTCAAATACTTTGTTGAACGTTTCAAGATGCCCACAAGGCAGTCAATTAGCAAGGGACCAATCAACCATGAAATATTATATATTCCATGTAACTCTGTATTTCCTCTACTGCTATAATTTAATTACGTTATAGTTACGCTACACGCACATTAGAGTATGCGTAATGTTTGACTACAAATAAAACGCAATTTTGCATTGCAGTTCTTTGGATCTGCCTTTGCTGGCAACAGCGATCCTGGAAAGGGGCACGGGTTACCTACCAGTCGGGCTGGTACAAGCTAAACTCTGTCCGAACAGTTACCATTCCAAGTGAATCCACTTCAACCGGTCCGAACTCAACAATGAGGCTTGCAACCAGTTCCAGTCGAGACTGGGACCGGTTAGAAACCAGTTGGGCAAACTGGTACTATTTGAGACTTGGGACCGGCCAGTTCCGGTGCAACCGGACCAGTTCAACTGGGACTGGGTGAACTGTGTTATCGAACAGGAACCAGTTTGATGAACTTGTGCCAGTTGGCCCAACTGGTTTCTGGCTGGTCCCAGTCCCAACTGGCACGAGTTGGCCCAACTGGTTTCTAATCGGTCCCAGTCTCAACAGGGGCAGAGCGAACTGTGTTATCGAACAGGGACCAGTTGTCCCACCTGGTACCAGTTGAGCTGGGACTGGTTGAACTGGTCCCTGTTCGATAACACAGTTCAACTGGTACCAGTTCAAAAAAATATCTTCGCCAGTTAGCCGCAGGCCGGCAACGCGACAGCATAATTGCACGGATCCTGGGAGCACAGGCGGTATCAACAACGTGTGTTGGCATTGGCAGACCATCCCACAAATAGAAAAAAAAACGAAAAAAAAACGATGCAATCAAGAAGTGTACGTCGATCGAGCAGACGCTCCCGGCCACCATCTCTTGCCTACATTCCCGTATGCTCCGTGGAGAGGGAGGGATGTCTTGAAGAACACTGATACCCATACGTCAGCGGTACAGACCGGACACCATTCTAGCAGCCAAATGAAGAACTGAAGGGCGATTTCCAAAAGTAAAGGAAATCTGAGTGATGAGCTTGCCGACATTGCACAGCGTATGGACCAGGTAGCCCCACTTCAGAAGTATGAAACACTCAAAGCAATCCTGAACCCAATTACATATTTGCTTTTGCTAGGACAACTAAGAAGGGTGGGTATAAGCTAGGCAGTTACAACCTGTTTCCACAAAAGACACTCAGATTAATTAGCAATTACCCGTCAGAGAGATAGCTTTTCCAGATTACTAGAACACGGCTACCTGATCTAAATAACAAGAAGAATTCATACACCTGTGATCAGTGTTTCCCACACCCTGCTACCAATCAAAAGTTCTAAAAACGTGTGACTCCCCAAACCTGTTCAAAATTCCTGGATTGTCTTCACTGGACACTGCCGCTGTCCCTCTTTTCAAGTTCACAAGCTGTTCTCTGATCCTGACTTCCAGTTCGTGAAGAACTGACTGAGGTAACTTCAGCATGTTTCCCCAACACGCATGGCCGCAGCTTTTATGAACAGTGATCAATAGTGAACTTACTGACAGTAATATGAAATGCTGTGTTTCGATAGGTTATTTCGATATATATAGACTGTAGAGAGATGCTCCCCTCTTCGTTCATTCCAAACCGCACTATCAGACGCAACCCCACTTGCCACCAAGTCACTGAGTAGTGCCTCAGAGTAAGGGCAGTCAAGGGAATCAGCCATGAGTAGCACCGTGAACGCACCAGTATTTTTTTGAAGTGAAGACGTGTTAGCTTGGGATTTACTTATTCCTCCTTTTGTTACGTAGTACTTCATTACTTTCCCAATCTCTGTACAGTACCTTCAGTAACTGCTGCCATGACGGGTAATTTCTTCAGTCTAGTAGAGAGATGCAAACTTCAGCAAATACTTCCACGACAAAGGCGTGTGTAAGCACCACTCCAGATATCTACCACCATACCCCAGATAGTTTAAATAGGAACTAGGACTTCCAACTGTGATTTTTTACTTTGGAGATATCTGCTATTCTGTTTAGCTGTTCTAGAGGTGTCAAAACTGCTCAGGAAATGGGTTCTTTGAATTTTTCTTAGTTATTCACTTATTTAATCAAGGAACGTGATCAAGGAAAGGCACATTCGCTAGCAAATATGTCAAACGTATATCCCTGCTTCTTTGACTTTATGAGTACTTAAAAATTGAAATACTACTAAATGTGTTAGCCTTGTACTGCTTTAGTCATTGAGGATGAGGAGATGTTGCCCAGTAAACCACAAACATCCCCGCGATGTCCGTGCAATATCGTGAAAAATATATTTGGATATCCCAGGGCTTATTTCAGAGAGCCCGTAGACGTCACATGTACGTCCGGGAAACTTAATTTGTCCCACGGTTCTCCCCATTCCAGTAACGTCGCACTGACGTCACCATAGGATATTTGGATATTCCCAGGGTAAGGTTAAATCCCTGAGCTTGTGTCAAGGTCTGATGAGCTCTGTACGGAACGGTGCCATACCCCACCCCCTAATTGGGCTGTAGGGCAACCGGGGGGGAACCCAATTGAACATCCCACAATACATCAAGAAAATTCTTTCCCGGAACGCAGTACTGCAAGCAATACTGCCCCGCGACCGCAACACGGCCAACCAAAGCAGACCGCCTTAACCAAGGTGCTCTCACCCTAGAAGAGCAGGCTCCCTTTTGGCCCCATATGAAGGAAGACCAGAGGAAATGTATACAGCATATACTGAAATACAAGATGTTGATGGCACGTTCGTTAAGTGCATTGGGGCGTGAAACATTTGCAACGGTGATGGGATGCGACTTTGCAAATAACCTGTCTATGTGCAGTGTCAATTGTAAGAGTTGCAACTAGCAACTAGGCTTTAGGCACAATCAGGCAAACCGTGACAACGTACCTCATGCGAAACAGTTTATGTATCATTGACACAGAGAGATAGGATGCCCGTAATAATGTATTCACAGAGTTGTTTCGGGTGGGATCCACTTTCAAGTAAGGCGTTTTTGTCTTCCTTGGTTCCAAAACTGCATAGAAGGCTTACAAAATTGCATAAAATGTTGTGCATCGGATGACTATTACGGCAGGTGTAGATTCCCAATAAACCATAAGTGTCCCTGGGATGACTGCAAGACATCCTTACCAGGATATGTGGACTACCTGTGGACGTCCACAATCCTCCCGATGATGTCAGAGTGGACATCCCATGGATGTTAACATAAGCATTCATATCATGTCACTGGGATGTCTTTCAGAGACATGATCTGGTACCTTGTTGGGACGTTTTTTATGTTATGCTAGGTGTATATACTTTGAGCAATACCATGATGCAAATATGTGGTTCAGCTTCAACGTTTATTGGTGCACTGACTAAGTACAGTGAGACTGCTTTTCATAAAAATACTCTCGACTAGAATGAATCAAAAGTAAGATAGGAAACTACAATAGTACCACAGCAGCGAGGAGTTTATACATATGCTGGGCTTATAAGCATTTTTAGCAGAATGGAGACAAAAATATGCAGGTCGTGTAGAGAACAAGCTTAAGCGACATGATACTACATACCATGTAACCAGAGTAGCAGAGGCACTGCCATGGTAACACACGTTTATGGATGTGTTCCCTATTGACGAGTGATATCAGGTTTGATGTGATTGGGGACACTGTCTTGATGCTCATGTTAGCACGTGGAGCTGCTCCGATACTAATATTAACAGAGCTGTTCAGGCTCATGTTAACACTAGAGCCTCTCTGACGCTGATGCCTACATGAGTGCTGCCTTAATGCTGATGTGGCACAGTAGTTGCATTGATGCTGGTTATGGCAATCTTGAAAATGCTGCTGTGTGGCCAGAAACGGCAAGCTATTCATTGCCCCTCCCCGTCGCTGTCTACATGCTTTCTGAAATGTTCTGGGAAGTAAGCTGATCATGTCTGGAGGAGATGAGAACCCGCAAAAACCCACGCGAAACACTAGATATAGCCGCAAGAAATCACTTTATTCACCACTCACGAGTACGTACCTCTGAAAGCATCCCCATTCATCATCAACACACCTGAGCATTCGTCTCACGCAGGCACAACATTCGCAATGATCGGACGATGAAAAACAATGAAAAAAAGCACATAGATGCTCACATCCGGTCCAATTTGTCTTTCTCAAAGCATTTGCAAATCTTGTAATGACGTGCATGAGTCTCCGCCACATTAAACACAATGATTGGGTCTTTCTTCCTGGTGCACGTTGCGCCATACACGCCTAATCTGCAAGAAATATCTTTTCAGAAAACACGATGACAGCATAGACATGTGCAGTAGGTGTCAAGACATATACACACCGTCTGCACAAAGTCGCTCACAGTTTCATCTTGCGTTCCACCTCCCTGTCGTTGGTCAGATTGCCTGCAAATGGAGTGAAGTCTACAGTGACAATGCATGGCACAGCCGAACATATTATTTCACAGTTATTATTGATTACACAACTTGCACGGCGAAAATCCTGATGGCGAAGAGCGATTTTGGCTTCAGATACAGGGCCGCTTCCTCACTTGACATTTCAAACGAGCCTGACTAGTCTGCTGTGGGTTGGCAGAAACATTTCCCCTTACGGGCTCTTTCTCAGGCGGGTTGCTAGAACAACAGCATAAACTGGGAACGACAGTACAAACCCTCTAATAGCTGCAAACTTAGCGGAACAATAATACGCTCGAGATCATGCGTACCACTCGCCGCGATGAGAAACGTCCGTTAGAGCCAAAGCAAAGCGAACCAGCGCCAAGCAAAGAAAACTGCGCATGGTGAACAGGCAAGGACGCGGGAGTTCGTGTTGGCATGCAGCCAATGCAGCCATCGCGGCCCACGAAGCAAAAATAGGAAACTGTACACAATCTTTTTTGTCATTTTAAACTGAAAAATATTGTATCGGGCACGTGCCTGGTATTATGCATATCTAGTTCCACTGAAGTGACACTCACCCCAGATTACGTCCAGAGCAGAATGTCAAAATACAATCCTCAGGATGTCATGCAATTGACAACCTTTGTGACACTACCTATGGATGTCCTAATGATGTCTAAATTGGACAAGGACGTATGGACCAGATGAGGACGTCCATGGGCTTTTTATGGTTTATTGGGTTGGGACAAAAACAAGCAAATCTTCTAACCCTGATTTCAAGCATAATTCCCTGAATGACACTGACTTATATGTGTGATATTCACTGTTCTGTTCCTGAAGCACATAGTACAGTAGAGCTTAGCCTATGACAATAAAATGACAGCAAGCTTTTGTGTTATTCGCAATATTCAGAAGAAAAAAAGGAACCGCAATAACTTTCAAGCAGGAATCAACTGTGTGCTCCACAGATGCGCGGATGTGCTTTCTCGTAAATGCTCATTCATGTTAACATTTGAGATCATGTCAGATGTAGAACAGCTAAGCTATGGAGAATTACACGACGATGAAACCGACATTGGGAACGCAACCAACACAGCATGTACTAGAGCACACCTGCACTGACTTTACATTGGGTGGCCAATCTGCAATTTAATCACGTTCGTCCGCAGAACTATAACCCTTTCCTAGAAGCCTTGATGAAAAACGTACTTTACACAATGTGCAAGGGAGCTACATCCATAAATCTAATGCAGTGGAGCACACCGTTTGGTTTCCAAGCAAACGAATATTGCATTCTAGCCAATTCGCGATTTTTTTCAACCTGACGCCACCTCGCGGGAAGCCACGCAAGCTTCCAAACCGGGTTCAAAGTTGGAGGCGGGAATGTCGCTGTAAAAGTCTGACCATGCGGGTTTCTCCACGGCGCACACGAAGCTCGAAAGAGTTCTGCATTGTTCCACAGTGCACCTCAGCGAGGTGGAAACACGAAAACTTGTCGTTTCATCACTTCCCTCATGAAAACGAAAGGTGCCAAAGTGACCCAAGTCGCCGTACCAACCGCCAGAAAGCATGGGTACAGAAACTTCGCATCGGGAAACGTGTGACTAAGCACATGCTCGTTTGCTCCAAACATTTCGACTGTGGCGACTACTTCTTGCCAGCTAAGCCACATATGTGTTTACAAAAGTACGTTATATTGCACGGCATCGAAGTCCGAAGTTTACAACGCGCCAGGTCGTGCAATGCAGCGACAGAACCATCATTCATTGACGCTCGTTTTGTTTATAAAAAACAGGGCATCCAACGAAAACTAGACGACTGAAGAGGTCAGCCGTGCCAAGCGTAAACCTTCCCAAGACGTCGACCTTTGACGCTTGTCAGGCAGAAAGGGCTGCAGCACTTGGTGCCGAGAGACACCGCCGAGTGGAGCAAAGGAAGCAGGGAAAGGGCCGAGACAATACGGTACGCGGCTCTCTGTAGCATGTTCAGAGAATTTGTCATTATTACAAACGTTGTATGACAACATGGAGCTCACGCGTATTGATGTGGGAGTTGAATTTCCGAAGCGCTTGTTCCTAAGATGTAGGTTCGTCCATGTGCAGTGCTTGCTGCCAGCGTCACTTCCACACTGTGGTGCTGTACTAAATGTCGTCGGCAGTTATCAATCACTTCACCTTCTATAGGTTCATCACACCATGCATGCAGGCTGTGCTGAGGGCATCACATCAGATGATGGAGATCAGGCAATACAACATTCTGCCAATGAAACTGAAGTGGCAGAGCTGCTGGCTGACCTAGCAAACCGCATTCCCAGTCACAGACAAAGTAAGGAACCGCTCATCACAGAAGACAAGGGCATTCAGGTCACGTCAGGGGATCTCGGCACGAAATTTCTCTCTACACTGACTGACATAAACATTGTGTCGTTCACCGGGCTCCCTTCTATGGATCTCCTTGACGCATTGGTAACTTGCTACGAAAATGTTGCTCCACTTTCTGGAAGGCACCACCTCACAGCAAAGGAGAGAGTAGTCCTAACAATGATGAAGTTGAAGCACAACATGTCGTTCACATTCCTAAGTGGCCTGTTTGGATGCTCCTCTTCGACATGCTCCATCATTGTAACACAAACTGTCAAGACCTTGGCAAGGATACTGTCATCAGTCGTCGTGCTTCCAGCTAAGGAGGAAATCTTAAGAAACATGCCCAAGCAGTTCTAGAACCAACAAAGAACCAAAATGTTCGAATTGTTCTGGACTGCACCGAGGTACCCGTATCTCAACCCAAGTGCCTGAACTGTGCAATCAATGTATATTCTTACTACAACAAAGCATTCACATGTAAATACATGATTGGTGTCACACCTGGCGGAATTATTGCACATGTTTCCAAGGGATATGGGGGTCGAGCTTCAAATAAACGAATTTTTGAAGAAAGCGGCCTAGTTGACCAGCTTATCCCGTTTAAGGACGCCGTTATGGTTGACAGAGGTTTCCTAATAGACTCTGTTTGTGAAGCAAACTTTATACCCGTTATAAGGCCCCCTTTCAAGAGGAAACAATGTCAGCTGCCAAAAAATGCAGCTCTTGAAACTCAGACTATCGCCGCTGCTAGAGTGCATGTGGAGCGCGCGATACAACGAATGAAGATTTTTAAAATACTTTCAAAAAAGGTACTGTGGAGCACAGTACCTATTCTTGATGATATTGTGATAATCACAGCAGCGGTGACTAACTTGTCTGCTCCAATTTTTTCATCATGCAGGTTCCTTTAACGCTTTTTCCTAGAGTACTGTCAGCCTGAGTGCAATATAGGTTTTAGTTTATACATGTGGAGATCTGCCAATGTGCAATAACGTTGATGTTAATCTTACACATGCCAATGAAAGGACAGAAAACAGATGACCATAGACAAGTTCAAGCTAGCAACACACTTGCTTGGACACATGCAACGAAGTGGTGGGTGCCCGCAGCTCCTTCACTATGAAGACCACCATCCCAGGATTCGTTCACACTAATACATTTCATTCGTATCCTGCAAAGGGGGCCTCTGTAGCGAAAGAGCTGCTGGCGCTCACTGCTGGATTGCCTGTGTCCTTTGCAAGTTTGGACTTCTGCATGTCTCACTCTGTCATTTTCGTTCATTGCCATGTTTGATTTTTTAGAGTTAGCTGCTCTCATTAAGTATACATCTCTTCCCACTCAGTACCTGCATTTGTTTTTCATCACAGCATCACTAAGCTATGCTCCTTCATACTATCTCACAACGTGTTACTCTTCTTTCTCTCCAACACAAGCAACAAGTTACGTCACTGATCAATAATATCACTAAAATGCTCAGGAGGCCTATAATGGCCTAGGGGCCTTCATGTGTGCACACTATCAAGCTTTCCTTACCGATGTTGCTCCACAGCACAATCCGGACAGGACCTCCGCAGAAGATTCGCCAAGTGGGCCAAAGTTTCATAAGGCAAAGGAGAAGAAGCATCTCTGGTCACGTGGCACATCATGCCCAGGGGCACGGTGTCATACATTTGCTTTGAGGCCTTTTTCTTCGTTGACCACTCGCTCTCAATGTCAGTACAGCTGAGGTCTCGCAGAGAAGCAAGTCCATTCCTGAAGCAATACATTACGATATTCAAGTAGCTTGTATTACAACAGCGTGAACACAGGGATTCTTGGAGTAAAGTACCGTCAGACGACATGAAATAAACACATGAAAAGAACACATGCGATAATCTTACTAAACAGCGTAAGAAATAAAAAAGAGCAGTGCACGCACTGGCATAACGCGGTTAACCCCTTATGCGCAGGAGTGGGCATCCTCACTGCACTTTCTGGGCATGTTCACCAAAACGACGTGCACACAAAGCATCCCGGCGCAGCAGACAGTCAGAGTACTGAGAAGCACAAATAAATTGTTGCTAAGAAAGACTGCTGCACGAAAAACCAGATGTGACGATGAAATACCTTGAGAACAGCACTGGTAAAAAGAAACAAACAAACAAAAAAGCATGGCCCGCGACCACAGATACCTTTACACTCACCGATAGCAGTGGAGGAGCAGTGCGCTCACATGCTTGCACTTCTCAGATAGTCCCGCGGTGCACGAACAAGAAGATCTGAGGACCCTTAGTGATTCTTCGCCTGCGGAATCCTCGAAAGAAAGGCACACCTCGACGCTGTGTGGATTCTCATGTATGCCCGCGGTTCGCAGGCAAAGCGCAATTACGTAGACGTCGTTGCCGTCCCTGCCTTTTACGCCAACCAGCAGAAGGTGCCGTGCTGCTAGCAAGCGTTCTGCTTCGACAAAGCACCGCGATTCGACCCCGCAATTGAGAAATCTCAACACGGCAGATAGAGGTAACATTGCGTCGGCCCCGCTTCCAGCCGCCATCTTGGAAGGTGACACTTGCGCCACCAGTGGTCGTAGAAAACGCGAATATATGTAGTCACAATCATGGCTAGTCGCAAAGCCAGTCAAAATGGAAGAAATGTACGTGCACTTTCGCGAGAAAGAATTTGCCACGGTAGTTGTTGTTGGCGCGAGCTGCGACTAGCAACCTTCTGGCTGACCTTTCCTGTCAAAATAAATAGATCCCCTCCCCCCTCCCCTGCTATCCGCCACCTGTGAGATGCCTTCCCTAGTCATGATAATCATTGGGAGTAGATGTACATGTAAGGTGATTCAGGCTATTTGTGGGGCTACATGATCACCGTGCCGGAGGGTAGGATTGCAATTAATTCGACCGCATGGAGCCGTATCCTCACCAAAACTAGTCCACGTAGATCACTTTGTCTAAAATCGATGTCGCGTTTATCACGTGTGGTTGTATGTTTACTATTGTCAGCTACATGAAAGATTCCACATATCTTCTTCACAAACAGATGCATCTGACAAATGAATACAAAACTATACGCTCAAACTCAAACTCAGCAACACTATACATGCAGCCAACACATACAACAAGGACATATTGACTTCAGGCAACAGTAGCATTTCCTAAGGTGGCTCCCGCTGTGTGCAACTTTAATGGCCACTTACTTGGTAGGCTAACTTTATTCGTCTGCGCTGAATTTAGTCTCCAAAATGAGTGGTTTTGGTCATTTTGGAGACTAAATTAATTGCTATATAAATTAATCCATTAAAGGAGTAAGTGCACGGGGCTAAATGAATGTCACAGAGTAGGGGCTGCATTTCACGCTCTTTTCTAAGAGTCCTAGGGAAAAAAATCATGCGCATGAATCGTAGTGCATCATGTGCATGAATGTGAAATTACTGTGAAGTAAAGCGACGGTGATATGTCGAGTGATGTAAAATCTCGCAACATGCATAGGGTCAAATTTCGCAGGAAAGAACCTCTAACTTTTCTTTTTTTTCTCTGTGTGGGTGGAAAATTGCTAAGTTAGCTAAATTATAGCCTTATTCCATCAAATTCACGAAGAGCATAAATTACGTAGACTCTTGTATTCATGACACCATTTGCTAAGTTCAGTGGCTATTTGCAGCATTGGTGAGTAAATTTCAGCGTTAGGGAACTAAAATGAGGAGACTAACTAGGAGAAATAAGAGGAGAAATAACTCTAGGGGACTACAAGCTGCAACTACTCCCCGTTTCACTCATTTTTTTCTTGCAGTGTGCTTGGGTGGCAAGTATCGGACTACTTACATGTTTCAGTAATATTACCGTGTGTATTCTTTCCGGAATTGAAGGAACAAAATGGGAGCTCCGAAGCCATTGGGATGGGTATTGACCATGGCTAATAGGAATTGAAAGGAATGGAATTAACGCATATTTCCATTCCTCGGAGTGGGATTTCAATGGAATGGGCCACCTAATTCTGCAACCCTGGCAGCGTTTAGCAAACGGTTTCCTATTTTGTAGTTCACGGCATAGAGTTTGTTATTTACCCTGTTTCCTTTCACCCTGTTTGAACTTCTTCAAACGCGTCAAACAAATCAGGGTCCCGAGAAAGATATTTTTGTTCTTGAACGCTGTAGGTGATAGAAGAGAGCTCCTGACCAGCCTGTTCGGGGCGGATAATTTCTGTATATAATGGTTGTAATTTAGTTCTTATACGATTGAAACTTAAGCAGATAAATGCAAGAAATGCAACAGCGGAGCTTTCTACTATTTATTTTACTGTTTCTGGACGCTGGCTGTATTCGTCACTTGCGTCTACAGGTAAATGTAAGAAACAGACAAATGCTAGACCCAAAAAAGCTATCTTTCCTACTGCATTTCAATCTGTAAATGTCGCAATACATAAAGTTTTAGCTCAACATACAGTGTCCGTCTCAACTGTGGCCAGAATTATAAAAAAGATCAGGAATTCATTTTTCAGTGGTTCGGTACTGAAAATTTGAAAGTTTATGAATATTCTTTGTAAGGGGGCTACTTTATGGTCACACGAGTGATCTTCTGGAGCGTTGCCCTAATTAATTTTCCCAAATGAACTACAATCCCAAAATTCGCGGTCACCCCCCCCCCACCCCCCACCCCCCCGCCGGCGCACTCCGTCACTATACTCAGCCGCTATGCGGGAAGCGGCCTTACAGGATGTGATTTCAATGGGAGACAGCGTTTCTGCCAATTAACAGCAAAACAGAATAAAATGTTTAGGATGTCATCGTCTAATAGAGAAGAACAGCATGTAAAGAACACCTGGAGACATGAAAGCCGCCAGCAGAATATAAGCCTAGTGCACCCTGGCGAAATGAATTTTAATGCATTGCGCCTATGGGGATTCCATCGATTTTTGCACATCGCCCATGTTTAGACTACGATTTTTCGACAAAGGCAGTCAAATTCTGGAAATTTCATCGCCTATTTTCGTTCAGTACGGCCTCCAGGTCACATACCAGCCACGGCACGATGTGTGAGTGTTAATCCTGATGCACCCAATACCTTCAAAGTTGCGACTCAGACAGGGTGCCCCTCCTAGGCGCTCGACGGACGAAGTCCCAGTATTATCGTAGTACGCATGCGCTGAGACTGTACGGCCGGTCTGAAGGAGTTCGAAACGAGAACGGTCATTTTTTTTTCAGAACTCGAAGTGGCTGACAGAACAGACAACTTTATTTTGAGTGAGTAATGTACAAAACATACCGTTTTGTATTTTGTATCGCTTTTATATTAAACTACAGTATACAACTTGATAAAACTGTCCATTTCGAGTGCCGTTTTGGAAGTGATTCTGTCAAACGCGACCTTTCAGGGTGCAACAGGAGAACCAGATACGGGGTTCAAACCCCGTGATATTACTTTCACGTATACATATTACATAATCAGCTTAGGATATCTTTATTATCATCGTTATACCAAATGATATTAAGCCCCGAACTTGATGAAATTCGCCATTTGGCCGTTTTGGAAGCGATTTTATCAAACGCGACCTCTCATGGTGCAACAGGGGAACAAGATACGGCGTTCAAACCCCGTGATCTTACTTTCACATATACATACTACAAAATCAGCATATGACATCTTTAATATTATTGTCCAATGATATTAAGCCCCCAAGGTGATGAAATTGGCCACTTGGCCATTTCGAGTGCCGTTTTGGAAGCGATTTTGTCAAACGCGACCTCTCACGGTGCAACAGGGGGACAAGGTACGGTTCAGACCCCGTGATCTTACTTTCACATATACATATTACAAAATTAGCATAGGACATCTTTAATATTATTTTAATATCAAATGATATTAAGCCCCGAAGTTGATGAAATAGGCCATTTAGCCATTTCGAGTGCCATTTTGGAAGCGATTTTGTAAA
The DNA here is from genome assembly GCF_037126465.1 of Ornithodoros turicata. Classification (NCBI taxonomy): domain Eukaryota; kingdom Metazoa; phylum Arthropoda; class Arachnida; order Ixodida; family Argasidae; genus Ornithodoros; species Ornithodoros turicata. The sequence goes on along the minus strand of NC_088204.1, from coordinate 28,312,368 downwards.
ACGGGCCCTCTCAGGGTGCAACAGGGGAACAAGATACGGGGTTCAAGCCCCGTGATCTTACTTTCACATGTACATACTACAAAATCAGCTTAGGACGCTTTTTGCTTAGCGAGTGTCGCTTTGGAAGCAGTTTCTTCAGACGCGACCTTTCCACGTACGCCCTGGCACCAGGATTAAAGGGGCTTTGCACGTTTTAAAGGGCTCGATCTGCTGCCGAACGTTGCGGTAGCCATTGTTACAATCCCAGTACAAGCCGTTCATAGTATCTTTTTTGCACCATGATACATATCATTTGAGTCATTGCAAAGGACCCTGCTGCCGCCTTTTCCAAATTTTGCGGTGGTTTCCGATGCAATCACAGGAGAGGGGCATAACATAAGCCGTCGCGTCTTTATATGTGTGTAAAATGTCTGCCACCATGATTAAAGGGGTTTTTGTCCGTTTTTAAGGGCTCTGCTGTAGCCTTTTATGGAGCTTGCGACCGCATCCGTTATAATCCCAGTAGAATGGCAATAGCATAAGCCGTTGCGTATACTTATATGACTTTGGAACTATGATACAAGGGGTATCGACTGTTTTAAAGGGCTCTGCTGCCGCATTTTTCGTATTTTGCGGTAGTCTCTGTTACAATCCCAGTAGAAGGGCATAGCACAAGCCATTGATGACATGTCATCAGCAGCATGATACAAGGGGTCTCACCCGTTCTGAAGGGCTATGCTGCATCCTTTTCCGATATTTGCGGTCGCCTGTGTTATGAATGATCTCGGTAGAATGACATAGTATAAGTTGTTGATAATGTGTCTTTGGCAGCATGACACAAGGGGTTTTGCTCGTTTAAGAGGGCTCTGCTGCCACGCTTTCCGAGTTCAATCCACCAATCCACTGATAACTTTCTTTCTTTCGCTCCATGATACAGGGAGTATCGCCCGTTTTATAAGGCCTTGCTCCCGCCATATCCAAATTTTGCGGTGCCCTCTTGCGCAATTCCGGTAGAAATGCATAGCATAAGCCGTCATGAATATGCCCTTGGTACCATGATACAAGGGGTTTCGTACGTTTTAAAAGGCTCTGCTGCTGCCTTTTCCGAATTTTGTGGTCACTTCTGTTGCGATCCCTGTAGAAGAGCATCATAAGCCGTTGATAATATCTGTTTGGAACCATGATTAAAGAGGTTTCGCCCGTTCTAAAGGGCTCTGCTGCGGTCTTTTACGAATTTTGCGGTGGCCTGCGTTACAATCCCAGTGGGAAGGGCAATAGCGTAAGCCGTCTCGAATATGCATTTGGCACCATGATACAAAGGGTTTTGCCCGTTTTACAGGGCTCTGCCGGCGCCTTTTCCAAATTTTGCGGTCACCACTGTTAAAATCCCAGTACAAGGGCCTAGTATAAGTCGTTGATAATGGCTTCGCTATGCAGAATACAACAGTGACCCTTTGTCGTGTATTCCTTGGTTGCCCCTGCCATCATCGGGGTTGCAGAAAGGTTACTTTTCACTTTTCTCAAAGAAGTTGGCAAGTGATGCAATGTTTCAGAAGGATACTGTGGGTCATTTCTTGCAGGTCGACGTGTAAGCGAATCATGGACTTCTTTATGTGTGCTGCACTTCGAGAAAATTTTGTTGATTACCATGAACAGTGAAATTCAAACGGCTTCGTAACGGATATGTATTTTCATCTATGATGTCTTTTCCTCAGACTTTAGCACCAGTGCTCGTAGGTGTCTGTTGCTGTGTAAATGTTCGGACTGCCGGCGATTTGTCGTGCAAGTTCACTTTTGTGCCCCGTATCTTGAGAAGTTTTTTTTCCTTGCCATATCGTCGCGGCTCTCTCATGCTGAATTCAAACGGAAGTTATCAGCTTTTAGTCCGTTGCGCAACTCGTATCAGCAGCGAAGAGGAACGACAATTTCGTCTTTGTCATTGTTGTTGCGGGTGGCACTATCATCAATGAGCATAGAAGCCATGCAAGATGCGGTACCCGGCTGATAAGATGTCTGCGTGATTTCGAGTGGAGCGAACCACAATGTGGTATATCTATATGGATATATATCTATGGGTATATGCATTGGTGGCCAAGCTGTATCGGGAAATCTCATGAATTACAGGGGAGTGGTTAGAAAAATTCAGAGGGAGTGTACACCTCCCTGGGGGGTGGGGGTAATAACCCTGGAAAGGACCGCAATTATAGCAAAGTACCTTAGCGTAAACAGCTGAGCGGTATAGTTATTAGGCATTCGCATGTACAATTCGTCAATGAATCACTTGACACACCAACAGAAACAAATGAGCTTTTTTTCCTAATGAGACATTGAAAATTTGAAAGGCGTTGCAAGTTCTTCGTACATAGTTCTTCACGAACGATTATCCCAACGTTCAGGAGCACTGAAATTGTCGGTTTACACACTGTATTGTTGATTTTGCTTGCATTTTCAACGTGAAAAAGAAAAAAATCAGGGGAAAAGAAATCATTAAAAATTTTCACACAATGACCCTCGTATATAACTACTACATCTATTTTTTTTCTCTCTCTCTGCACCTCTCTGTGCTCAGTATATAGTTTTTCGCGCATGATATCCGGAGAGGCTGCTGCTATGCTGTAAGCCCATAAACTTAGTGTAATAATTAAGATGATGTCATTCTCTGCACTTGTCTCCACTATTACTCCTCAATTATCATATTACTTACAGTGTAGTTTACCAAAATGCACGTTCAGACCAGATCGCTATAACTACTTGTTGAGGCTCATGAGTCACAAGAACTGCTCGAATGTGAATGTACTTCCTAACGTCGACAGAAGCAGCACTACATCGATCAAGGGTAAAAACAATGCGTGAAAACCTGGTTTCATTCCGAATTCTTCATTATTGGTGTGTGCGTGTGGGTGGGGTGGGGGGTGGGGCAGCTTTATTCTATTTAGTGGTCAAGAGCCCTCGGGACACAGAATAGCTGACTGCAAGCCATGCACATGCGGCACGCGTGTGTGAGAGCCCTGATTGCCCTGATCTAAGCATTGCTTCAACTTAAGCGAGAAATAAATAATCGAGGGCGCGTAGCACTTGTTTAGCGTTATCTCCAAATCTGGTATTTAGTTCTGCTCGCTAAAATCTCTGGTTCAAAGAAGTCGCGTTTGGTCAAATCACTGCCACTCGCAGACGCCACCATTCGCATCTCCACAGCACTCGCAGACACCAAATTGTCCATATCGTCCATTTCATTTATTAATAACTCTGGATATAAACGTGATATCGAATATGTCATCACTTAATTACGTAGTCTGTATATCCATGTTTAATAGCTATGAGTCCGCGGCCTATACCTGTTTCCCTTGCTAGAGCCTGCGAAGTAGCGTTTGATCAAATCGTTCATTTTCAAGCGACCAAAGAACAAACAGGAGACAAGATTACACACAAGTCGCTCTGTTGTTGTTTCGTGTTTGTTCTTTGGTCGCTTGTGGATTTACACCAACCAGCCCAATCTATATACTTAAGACATTTTGCGAAATCGTCGCCCAAGTGACACTCACTGGCGCCAATTTGTCAGCTACCTCTATTTTAGCTCGTAACAACTCTTGATACCAACTTGATACTGACGGTATCATCATAAAATTACGTAGTCTGTGTATCGTCTGCGGACCGTATCCGCTGTCCTTGCTGCACTCTTAGAACTCGCATTTAGTCAATTTATCGTCCAGACGACTATCACATCCGCCAACCTGCCATTTTGATCCGGCAATCTCCCGATATCTGGAAAGTCTCATGCTCGTTCCCACAGTTGTACGTCACGTCTTATTCTTTATCTTACGCGAAAGCTCCCGGGCGTGTTATCCGTGTTGTTATCAGGTCAGGGCGCGAAAAGGGAATTTTTCGCCTCAGATATGTTCTCCTCTCCCTGCCCAGATCTGTTCCTCCTCACGTACTCACGCACCGCCCTGTAAACTTAGCTTCATTGCGTAGTCCTGTGCTATCAGGTCAAGCCGGGTTTCAGAGGGGGTGTCCCTGAATGCTGCTCTTGATTTGGAAAGACAGAAGTCCGTCCCAATGAGAACATCGGTTTCCTTTGGTGCGCTGACGCCATTGCCATTTTTGAAAAAAAAAATGGTCGAACTGAGTGATAACCCACAAGAAAATGGCCTCGAAAAAAAATAATAAAAATAAGATTTGGACACCACTTTTGCCGCTCCCACAGGAAAGCGCTTTCCCCTTGCATTTCCAAACGAGGGAAATCAACTGCTTGTTCTCCCTGGCATTTATGGGCAAGGAAAGAGCGCATTTCTCGGGGAGCCACAAAAGCGCCTCCAAATACGCTTTGTTCCTTCGGGGCCATTTCCTCTCGCATTCTCACTCAATTCGACCTTATTCCTGAAAATGACAACGGCGCCAGCGCATCAAAGGCAACGTATATTGTCATTGGGAGCTGGGACGAGCTTCTACCTTTCGTAGAAATGTAGAAAATCCAGCCAACCGGTAAGGAAATGTGAAGGGAAGTTGAACAGAGATTGTTCTTCTTCTGGGCACCGTCCTCATATTGGCATGGTATGTAAAGGGTTCGGGATGACACGTTGAGCGTTCACGGGTATTGCCGGTCAACAGCCTGAAGGGTAGAAAGGATCCATTCAATCTTCCACGACAGAGGTGAACGGACTTCGTGCGTAAACCAATTTGTTAGAGTGTGGAAGGGGATTATGTGAATGAAGGTACCTTTGAATGAGGATGCATGCAATGTTAAATGCCACCTCATTACTCCCTTGAGAGGTCGGAATGTCCCGAGGTCCCAAGAGATGAGTCCAGCCTTACGAGCCATCGCCCACGTTCAGAGGGAAGCTCCACGAGGACCTCAGAGATGGGATCTGTGTATACGAGCGGTATACAAAGTCGATCGCATGGACGGAAAAACAGAAGTGATCCCGAATGTTGTTCACAACGACTCTTCGGGGGAGAGAAGAATGGAAGAACAGACGAGAGAAGAGAAGAATGGAAGGCAGCAACCCGCAGGGATTTTGCAGGAAAAGCGCGTGCAGGTATCGGTTTATATACAATGACAGAAAAGCCGAAAGTAGCCCGGACAGAAGACACAATAATACGTTCCGGACATAATTTGCCTGTGCGACCGGGACAACCCAAACATGCGTGACGCGAACAAGGTGTGTTTGTTGGAAAGGATTGCAATCACCAACCCTACACTGTAAACTTTTTCACACCTTTAAAGGTGTGCGCTATGAACATTCAACCTGGTTGAGTAACATTGCATCTCCAGGATGATATTTTACAAAATTTGCAAAGCATTACTAAAGATCAAGTGTCAGTGCAAATCTTGCTTTCATTATGTCTTGGATATCGTAGGTACGAGCTAATGCATATATGCATCGCTATCGCTATCGCAATACTGTTGAACAATGTTGAGATGTTGCAAGACTGAATTTTTGGAGGACAGACAACACCCGAGTAAAGAAAATTTGTGCGAAACCGTGCTCCATTATGATGTTACCAAAATTACACCTAAAAAGGCGTGCGCCATGCACGTCGTTACACCTTTAAAGGTGTGAAAAGATTTAGAGTGTAGCTAAGACACCAACAGCGTTCATCCGACTCCTTGAGCGGCTCACCGACTTCGGATCGATGTCACGGCGAGCCACGCTTGCAATGCCCTATCATCATCTTCCTGGATGCTCACCAAGACGCCCTTCGTTTCTCCCACGAACAGAAGCCAATGGCAGCGCCCCCGGCCACTAGCTGGCCCAACCTGGAACAATAGCCCTCCTTCCAAGCCACTGGATGATTCCACCGCAAGACAGAGGAAGCAGTCACAGATACAGCGGCCGCAATCAGCAAGCTCAAAGACAGCCGAACTTCGAATTCTACCAATCTCCAAGACAGCGTTCACGCACTAACGCTGTCCGTGGAGAGCCCGCAACAACCAGGGGCTTGGTAACGACTTCAACCCAGGAGGACCAGAAACCCCTCTGGAACCTGTGTAAACTACCAATGTAACCGGCCTGGCCACACCATGTGCCAGTCTCCCCACCTCTATCCGGCCCAGGGACACGGTTAACTGAGAATGTGGGAGCCTAATGCTCTAGCAGCACTCTGAGTGGAGCAGCACCATCGTGCTCGTCACAATAGACGTGTTCAGAAAATCCCAGACTGCTTAGCGTCGCTTTGAACTGTGGGAATTTACTAATACGAAAGAAACGGGTGACCTCCAAAGTGTTCCGATTTCTCCCCTACCGGTCCATTGTCCACGACGTGTCAAGGTCAGCGAAAGCGGAATGTGAAGGATTAGTCTTCGACCCCCCGCTCAGCAAGTGCCCAGGATGCAATGCGCAAAGAGCACTGGGATTTTCTGAACTCGTCTATTGCACGTTTTCTCGTTGTTCTGTTTATCTGCGCGTGCAGAATGGCATGGTTGTTATGGGGGGGGGGGATATGTTTATTAAGAAAAAGAAAGGAAATGGGTTGTTATGGGTTATTGCTGACGTTCTTGCTTTTGTTCTTGCTGATTAAATCGTTTGGACTACACCGCCAGCTCCAAGTTACTTCACCAGAAGCGGTTCCGTCGGTGATATCCTCCACATGTTAAACCCATGTCCCATGGCCCGTGTCGACGGCTACAGATTCGGAACAATCCTGGTCACCGGAGTATCGCTGAACGTCGTGTCAAGGACCTTCGCATCCAGTCTTGGACAGAAAATGCAACTGTCCAGCATTGTGATGTGTGGAAACAACGGCCACCTCACAGCTGCCGCAGCTGAACTTGAATGAGACTTGACAATTGGTCGAGTATCGACCCGTGCGTGCTTCACACTGCTTCAGGACTTCCCCTACGACGTTCCAGAATGGTTGCATTTTTGTAGGGACGTCATTTCATTGTGGTCTTTCCAAAACGAATCACAGCGTAATCCCATTCAATCGAAATCTTCTAATAATTCTAATTCTAACTGACGCTGATCCCGTTAAAGTCATGTGTCTTTCAATTAGGGAGAACGCCCGGTAATTGAAAGTGCGTAAAGGTTTATTCGAACGAGATGACTGCGCGGCGCCTCACTCCCGAGTACGGTACGATCCAGAAGCGCCCGAGCGCACGCCGACGGGCGCGCTGCTGGCATGTCAGGGACGTGCCTTTTTATTAAGTGTTCAGTTCCTTTCAGACGACCATTACTTATGAAGGCAATGCTTGTGCCAGATGAAAGGGGAACAACGAACGAACCACCATAATAGTGTGCGCGAACGAGCGGAACGAGGCTGTCGTATGCAGCCGACAGATACGGAAGCCGCTGCTTGAGACTGTGCAGTGCTAGCTGATGTGTTGTGAGTAGCAGGTATTTCCAGTTGCAGCACCCCTGTACAGGTGTCCTTTGTGCCATAAATTACCAAGGCACTGAGCTGATCCGATATTAGTGAGAGCGCACAGGAAGCATTGAGACTCAAGCAAGTCTGTGTTGCGGCGTTGAATGAAGCTAGTCTGAGCAGCTGTGAAAAAAAAAAAAAAAAAGTACTGACATAATGCAATTGATATTACATAAATCGCAAGCAAGTGGTAGGTTGGAACTGCAGTGTGTTGTCATGTGCACTTGCTTCTCATGTTATGTACGGATGTTACATATGTTACTCATGTCACTGCTGATGTAATACAACTGTGCTGAGGAATACACACTTTGACTTACTGTTTGGTCCAGCTACAACTAAATCTACAGTAGAAAACGAAAATAAGAAGTGTAAAATAAGGATTTCATGGTCCGGGAAACGAAAACGGCAACTGCGAGGGAGCGCCTCAAGGTACTCCTGTCAATGGCTCAGTATCATAATTACCGTAGTAGTTTTAATTCAGTTGGTGCCCACGTAACCTCGAACTCATGTGATGCAGAAAGTCAAAAGCTTATACCTGTCATTGCGTAACGAGTGCGAATGTCCATCAATGTGTGTGTGTGAGAGAGAGAGAGAGAGATTTATTTTATTGATCCATCAGGGTGTGTACAAGTTATTTTGTAGGACCGCTGGGCGAACCTGTATTGCGGTCCCGCAAATCTGATGTAATGCTAAATGTGCATACAAATTAAATATATAGATGAGCAAAACAAAAGTAACAACATTGTAAGTACAGTCCTACATGAAGAAACAGTGTCAGTCACGACAAAAATATGTTAGCTCACATCTTGCTTGAGAGCATATTTCTAAAAATATGAAGGCTAGTCGCTTTTTTAACCTCAGATGCAAGTTGATTCTAATTTTTGCCTGCGAAATATCTAAATGAATGTAAACCATAATTAGAACGTGGACGAGGAAGTTGCATACAATAATCATTATTCCTTAACGTATATGGGCCTGTGCAATAACTAATCGAGATTAATGAGGATTTAACCATGTCTTGAAGAAGTTTATACATCAAGAGAAGACACTTGTACTCGAGTAATGAGAAAACATCTTTAACATTAAGAAATTGAAAGGCGAAGGTAATTGAGTCAAATGGTGAAAGACCCATTATAATTCTCAAAGCTTTTTTCTGAAGCAGATACAGCGGCGTAAGATTTGATTTGTATGTAATACCATATGCTTCGATACAATAAGAGATATGACTATGGATGAGAGCGAAATAAGCATTTAACGATACACTGATAGGAACTAAATATTTTAGGCGGGACAACGCAAACAACCCTTGTGAGATTTTTTTTTGGAACGAAATTTATATGAGGTTGAAATGTTAAACACGGGTCTAGATATAACCCTAAGAATTTTACTGTATCTACTGCTTGTAGCCGAGTGCCACAGTAGCTAATGTCAAGATTTTGATTAGCAATCCTCCTCTGCCTGGGGTGAAAGACCATATAACACGACTTTTTAAAATTAACTTTCAGCTTATTTGTCGCCATCCATTGGGAAAGCCTGTTAAGAACTAGGTTTGCCTTTTCAAAAATTTCATTTATTGACATGCCATCAACAAATATGTTTGTGTCGTCCGCATATAATATGGTAGTGGTTGAAAGTACCTCAACGAGATCGTTGACATACACTAGGAACAAGAATGGGCCCAGAATAGAGCTTTGTGGTACGCCACACGTAACATTTTTTAAAGATGAGTAATCATTATCAATTATGACATACTGTTTTCTACCCGTTAAATAATTTCGCAAAAAGTCGAGCGGAGGACGACGAATTCCATAGCACTCAAGCTTCTTCAATAAAAAATTGTATGATCAATTAGGTCGAATGCTTTTGTTAGATCGATGAAGATACCCAGGGTTAGAATTTTGTTATCAATGTTTTGTTTCAGGTATTCAACTATATCCACCAAAGCAATTTCTGTAGACTTCTTTTTTGTGAAGCCATACTGTGAAATCGAGAGCAAATTTTCTCGCATAAAGAATTCTTGAAGCCTGGTTAGAATGGTTTTCTCAACAATCTTACTAAAAATTGAGAGCAACGATATTGGACGAAAATTGTCAACTAGTAACTTGTCACCCATCTTAAAAACAGGAGTGACCTTTGCAATTTTCAACTGCCCAGGAAACACACCTTCCGCGAACATGTGATTGATCAACTTTGTTAGTGGACTGGAGCGTAGGTGTTTATACCTTTTCACAATAGAAACCGGAATACCATCATCTCCAGCAGATCTTGTATCTTTTAGGTTTTTAATTATGTTTTCTAATTCCATGGCGTTCCATTTAATTCCATGGTGTTCCATAATTCCATGGTGTTTTCTAATTCAATGTGCTTGGAATATGCATTGGTTTGATACTGAAAGCAAAAGAAAGCAATACCAGTTTACTTCAACGCTACGTCATCGTTATCCCGTGAACGTAAGCAGCCCGGGATTACATTAGAAAGGTACGTTTATCTTACCTCCATATCTTCTCCACAAGGAGTCTCCGGGAGTCACAAAAAGGCGGTCGGCACAGCATCGGCTTTTAGCGACATTTTCTTTTCTTCCTTGTCAGTGGCACACTTACTCTTGCTTTGAAGATGTCACTGCGCCGTACTATGTACGCGTCGTCTCAGAACCGCATCGAACACACACGAGACACCGTTTTTAGTTTTAGCCCACGGTTGACAGCGCGCAATCGTAGGTTGCCGCTTTCGATCCGTACATCGTCGTGTTGGGGATGGTAAAACGAAATGTTCGGATTCCTCATTGAGGTATTCTTGCAGTAAAGCGCACTGCACACATTATCATCCAGCAACCTTGACAAAAAGAAAAAATGCCGCGTACAGTAATTAGGAATATTTTGAGGCTTCGGAAGCAGCACACAAGCAAACAGAAACACTAGCCTGGGCACCATCCGGGATCTGTCAAACAATCAATAAGCTGGATCTCCCTATAACGTAACTGGTAGCTGTTGTTGCGAGCTGACTTTTGTGTTGAGAATGCGCTGTGAATAATCGAAAATTAATTTTCTCGATCACAATGCCGACTTTTTGCGGCATAATTTGGCGGCTAATAATGCGGCTAACATTTCAAGCTACGGGTAATCGAACGGTGATATCTCCCAAAGCGAGGGGGGGGGGGGTATCTATTTATTGAAAGGAGTTTATTGAAGCGAGTTGCTGCATGCTACTATCCCTTTAAGCGGTGTTCGCACCATACCGTTCCAATGTGTCCGTCAGCGTTGCGTCCGTCCGCGAACCGATGCAAGCCCCTACGGCAGCGTCGCAAAGTTGCGGGTGTGCACTGGAAACTCATGCGTCCGTCACACACAGACGCTGACGGACGAACGCGTTGAAACGCAATAGTGCAGACCGCAACATACTCGCAGTCGGCAAAGCAAGTTGGCATCGCTGTTTTAAGGGGCTCAAAACCTTTCGTGTTGCCAATACATCGAATGAAAATGGGTTGCTTACAGCCGATACATCCTTGAATTTGGCATAGATCGAGAAGTTACCCGTCAGAAAGAACTCGTTACGAGTTAAGTTACCGTGTGAAAAATGTAGCTCAGTTAATAACGAAGTTCTTCAGCTTGAAATGTAACTCGCAGTTACTGAGTTACTTAAAAAAAGAACGAGTTACTTCCAAGTTACTTCGTATACAAAATAGCATTACGCAGGTGCTGCGCGCGTGAGCAGTTTGAGTTGCCTGCCGAGGAGTGCTTAGATCGTTTCGTTTATGTTCAACAACAGACCTCTCCCTGTATGTAGACAAATGACGTCATACCCAGTAAACCAGAAATATCCCAGGGACGTCCCAGAAAAGTCGCCCACGTCACCTATGTCCAGGAGGCCCACCAGACGTTATTTGGACGTCCACAATGTGACGTTGAAAATCGTCGGACATTGTATCTCCCAGGGACATCTGCAGGATGTAAAAGGAATTGCCCCACCGCGTGGCATTTTGCGCACATATCTGGGACACGTGATGCTCACTGGAGTGACGTTAGCAAAGCGAGATACATTTTGGTTTTAGACCTTTATTTGCAGACTAATCACATCATGGAAGATAGTTTGAATTAAAAACACTATATTTGTGAGAAAGTTACAAGCGTAGTTCACCCCGCTGTATACTTACTGAACGTGCTCCTACAACTGTACGTCATTTCAGTATGTGCTCCATCTAGTACGCCAAACGAGGCCACCACAGGCCTCCGTAGGTCTCTTACTCGATACCACATATGTGTGTAAGTCCGAGTGCAAGCGGTTTCCCATACCCACAATGGGATACGCAGGTCTCGTGGCGTTGCTGTATACAGTGGTTGCATACCGTTCTCAAATAAAGGGTGTCGATTATTTATCCAAAAATATTTCTAAAACGTGGACAGATAACAAAATCTGAATAATAATGCATAGTGCTCAGCATACAAGCTAATTTGATATGACGGTAAATGTCCCATTCACATTCAGATATCCAACGGAGACGTTCATAGGACGTCTCCCGGACTGCAAAATAAGGAAGAAAGTCTGTTCCCAGGGACGTCGTACGGACGTAAGCGGGACGTTCGCGAACATCTCTGGGGTATCCAAATGTCAAATTCAGTTCTTCCCCAGGATATCGTTGGGACATATTCCGTTTACTGGGTAGCGTTCGACAGCGTCACAAATTTGGTAGAGTTGAATTACGCTCGAAGCTAGAGGTGAACAAAGTCGCGCCCGAAAGCCACGGTCTTGAGGGGATTACGATGATGCTTGAAAGGGACGCGACATTCGGTCCTACTTTTCTTTCGATGGGAGGTAGAGAACAAGTGCCCGTTCGTGGAACCCAGCCCTCTCCTTCCGATTTGTTTCGGTTTCAGTATGTCTACCAACGCCATGATGACGATTCTCTGGTAGAGGTCTATTCGAACGCTCTGCATCTTACTTCCTGTGGGCACAATGGTTCAGCTTCATTTTAATGGCAGCGGTTCTGACTTCCTGAATAGAATACTGTCATTGATTTAATATCACGTTTTATGGCAAACAATGCCATGAAGGAACAAGTGAGAAAGCAAGAAAATATGTGGACGTGAGTTCACCTGTCGTGCTAGCACGTAAGAGAGATGGACCATGGTCTTCAGGACCTTGCGTCGCTGAAAACGTCTATGACTGATATAGAACAAGCCGTACAACATATGTCAGACAAGTATGATCAGATACTGGGTCAGCTGTCAGGTCACGACAAAGAGATAAAGTCCCTAAAGCATCGGGTCGAAGCACTTGAAAAGCAGGCAGGCGGATAAATACGACGAAATATAACAAGTAAAACATGAAATAAATAACCTCGAGCAATACAGTCGCCGGAACATAATCGAGGTTCATGGGCTTCTCTACGAGGAAAGAGAGAATCTCCTGGAGAGAGTAGACAAATTAGGACAAGTCTTGGGTGCTCCCAGCCTTACTGCTGTGTCAGTAGACGCCATCTACAGAGTCCCATCGCGATCAGGAAAAGTGCCTGCCGTCCTTGTTAAGTTTAGCAGGCGTGATACACGTGACCTTTGGATGCAGAAAAAGAAGTCACTGAGAACGCAAAAATTCGAAGATTGTGAGATATTTATAGATGAGAATCTAACCGCGTCAAACAGAAGGTTTTTCAATGACGTCAGAAAACAAGCCAAAGAAATGCGATACCAGTTCTTGTGGCACAAATATGGTATTACGTACGTTAGAAAAACCGGTTTGTCACCCGTGATTAGGATTGCTCGCATTAGTGACATGGGCAAGATTAAGTAAAAAAATATTGTCTTTTTTTTACCTTTGGTGTTATTATTATTATTTTTTTCTAGAAATGGATGGAAACGTGTCACTTCCTCTTAGTAGTGTTGTCGACAACATATCTAGAAAATGTTTCAATCTTTTCCACGTCAATATACAGTCACTCAAAAATAAAGTTTCTGAGCTTGAAATTCTGTTTGACAATGTACAAGATATCTTCGACATCGTCATGTTTACGGAGACATGGGGTAGAAATCCTGAAGATACGTTTACTCTAGAGGGCTATGAAACCTTCTTTCTAAATCGTACAAATAAAAAGGGTGGGGGTGTGAGTATGCTGGTAAAGAACACCATTTCATGTACAATACTAAGTGAATACACTGTCATGTGCAATGATTTCGAGTTGTTAACGGCACGCTCGTCAAATCGCATCTGTAGTGTTTGTTATCGGCCTCCCGGAACGAGTACTGTAGAATTTTTTCGTTGCCTTGAGCAGCTTCTGTCATTTGTAATAGAGCAAAAATGTACATGGTATCTCGGAGGTGATTTTAACATAGACCTATTGCAAAATTCCTCCCATAGCCAGGACTTCCAGTCTATACTCGCTACTTACGGTTTTTCCAACACCATATGGTTGCCTACGCGCATAACAAGGTCAACATCGAGTCTGTTAGATTTGTTTCTTACAAATACTAATATTGTATCAAAGTCTGGAGCCATAGACACGTCTATAAGTGACCATCTTCCAATATTACTTTCTCTTAAGTACAGCGTTACGAGACAAAAAGAACACTACGCTTTCCAATCTCTCAGTGAAGATAGTATTAGACGATTTGTTGACATCGTCGCGGGTACAGACTGGGACATTGTTTTCAATACAGATCAACCTAATGAAGCCTACAGCTCTTTTTTCAACAAGTTACTTGAGGTATACCACTCCTGCTTCCCTATGGCTACGAAAACATTGCGCAAAACCTATAGGAAGCCATGGATGACAACTAGTTTAATTAAAATTATACGGGAAAGAGACAAATTATATTAAGATAAATGTTTTTGAAAGATAGAACTGAAATCAATCACACTACATATAAGAATTTTAGGAATTACGCCACGGCGGCAATTAGACGTGCTAAGAAAGGTTATTACGTGAGACTTTTCACTGACGAATCGAGAAGCAATATGTGGAGTGCCATAAACAAACTGCGGGGAAATGGTACAGGTCATGGCTCCATCCACGGTGTTGTCCATGATAATACCATTTTAACAGGACAAGATATGGTTGAAGGCGTAAACGCGTACTTTGCGAATCAATTTCCACCATCTTATCAATCAACACCAACAAGAATGCATCCAGCACGTAGCAACTTACAGTCATTATTTTTCTCTCCGGTTGATGCTAATGAAGTGTCCTCAACTATTGTTTCTCTCAGAAGGAGCAAGAGCTTGGATGTTTTCAACATGCAAATAGCGCCAATAAAAAGCGTACACACACACACACAAATAGAGATACGATGATGAGATGGGGCTGATGCCGGCCAGCAGGCTGGGCGCTGCCCCAGTGCCACTTGTACGTGATGAGAGATGATGATGATTATGATAAGGGGTCCGGTAATCAAAGCAGGGTGGAGAGGCCTGTTGATGACAAGAAGTCCCAGAGGTGACGCAGACCTTGGCGTGTATGAGCTGGACTGGACCATGGGCCCAGCACCTTGCCTATGGTAAAGGGGCGATGATCGATCGCATGCAGTTCGTGCTGCAATATCGCACGCTCCCGCTGGTAGTCCGGGCAGTCCATAAGTAGGTGGTGCAGGTCTGCACGCACACTGCATGCTGCACAAAGGTCCGAGGGCGCACGGCCAAGACGCTGCCTCATAACTGGTGTAAATGCAACATTCAGCCGCATGCGGTGAAGCAGGGATGCGTAGTGTCGCGGAAGGCGATGAGGAAGCGACAGTGAAAGAGAAGGATCCACTGCGTGGAGCAGAGAGTAGGGTGTAATGTCATGCAGCCACTGTGATCTTGTCTTGTCTGCAGAGAGAGCACGGACGAGGGCCTGACGATCACCTTTGGGCAAGATGATAGAGTGGGCTGAAGCTATATGATGACCCCGCAGGGCCGCCCGGTCGGCCTCTTCATTGCCGGGTACGCCGACATGACCAGGTACCCACTGTAATACTACGCAGTGGCCCAGGTCTAGCAGCTCCTTGTAAGTTTCAAGCACGTCAGCAACAATGGACGCGAGAGGACCTCGAATGCCCATTGTTGCCAGGCATAGCGAGCCACATAGCACCCTGCTTATCGCACATTTTCAATCTCTGTTTCGAGCACGGAGTGTACCCAGCTGAAATGCAGATAGTCAAACTTTGTCTGATACATAAAGGGGGGGGGGGGGGGACACGCAGGTCATGTCCAACTACCGACCGATAAGCATTTTACCGGTACTGTCTAAGGTGCTTGAAAAGATAATATATATAAGAATGATCACTTTTGTTGATCGTCACTCTGTCTTAACGCCAGCACAATATGGGTATCGAAAATTAAAATCCACTGAAACAGCGCTTTTAAAAGTGAAGGAAATAGTAGCAAAAGGAATTGAAAACAACCAGTTCTGACTAGGGATTATAGCCGATTATTCCAAAGCCTTCGACTCGATAGATCACAAAATTTATTTTACTAAGTAAGCTTTCTTCCTACGGCATACGCGGACTTCCTTTAATGCTGTTAACGTCATATCTTAGCTGTTAGCTACAGTGCGTAGTTTGACAAGAAGTCATCTTTCAAGCCCGTGAAATCCGGAGTTCCACAAGGCAGCTTGTTGGGCCCCTTCTCTTTAACCTGTACGTAAATGATATTGTAGACGTGTGCTCACAGACAAAGTTTGTAATGTATGCGGACGACACCAGCATGTTCTTCACGGGTAGAGACATCAGAGGTGTTGTTGAGAAAGCTAATGCAGTACTTCTAAAGCTTTCTGAATGGTCAGATGCAAACCGTCTGCGACTTAATCCAGCCAAAACCAAGGCAATCATTTTCAGATCTCGCAACCGAAGCTTCCAATTAACAAATGATATACCTTTATGTGTCGAAAAAGGTGAAGTAGTTGAAAAGGTTAAACTCCTAGGAGTGTATTTTACCGCCTTTTTAACTTGGGATGCTCACATTCAACATGTTCGGGCAAAGGCGTGCTCCAGCCTTGGACTAATATTTAAGTACAAATTCATCTTGCCAGCCAACATTTTGACATTGTGATATCGTACGCTAATTGAACCGCATTTCAACTACTGTCTAAATGTTTGGGGCACATCCTCGAAACACTCACTCTCCAAACTCTTACTGGTTCAGAAAAAAATTTTAAGGCTTTTAGAAAACTTACCTTATAGACATACAACGTTAGGCTTGTTCACAAAACATTATATACCAAAAATTCACAAGTTGTATAACTACAGACTTGCTCTAGGATATAAGGAAGCCATTAGAGAAAATGACAACGAGTTTCTAGACATGGCAAATTTCAAACGCCTGAGCCACGTCTATAGCTACCGCAATCCTTGTAGATACTCTTTTCTTCAATGTAGGACTTCTTATGGCTTTCAAACTTTGCAGTACAATCTAAGTAAGCTGATAAATACATTTGACAATGACCTTACCAAAATATCCAAGTGTGAATTGTTAGGCTATTTTTTGGGCATTAGAATAATGTTTTTGGCCGCTTCTTGTCATGTTGAGCCGAATGCAATACTTCCTGCTTCTTGCTTTACTCATTAATCTTTTTAGTTGCAGTGCGAAAACTTTTTGAGTTGATTAAGTAACGAGAGTGTATGTTACAAATCATTATACTTATGATGTTTGTATTATCAAGTATTATCAGTGTCACGTATTGTGCCTTCAGCTGTATATATGCATTGTCTTTGCTGATGGCGGGTGACTGAGGCCTCTGTCAAGTCCCTTAGAGACTTTTTTGCCTCAGCCTCCCCTTCACTTGTTTTCTGTGAAGAAATAAATGAAATGAAATGGGGATCTTGTGTCCACTGCAGGAAAATAAATGCTAGAACAAAAAAGGACGTCAGCCCATGAAAGTAATTGTGGACCATTATATGAAGATGGTAGAGGCTGTCGCGACACCGGACGCAACAGCGGCGAGCGCAGCTAGAGCCTTCATGGAGAACGTTGTCATCCGCAATGGAGACCCAGAGCGATTCATTACAGATAGGGTAAGAAACTTTGTCGCGGAAATGATAGATGAATTTTCCCACTTAACAAATACGAACCACGCCTGCACCGCGGCACAGCATTCTCAGAGCAATGGTCAGTGCGAGCGTTCATCACTAGCTATCAGCATTAAGGGACCTCTTACGACACACTCAGGCTTCCCCTATAGTGCGCTAGGGATATCCTGACCTTACGGTACGAAAATACACCAAAATAGTGGCATGACAGCAGCTGAAGCTTTGAAGAGACAGAAGTCTCCTTAGCAAACTGTGAGCACTTATATGACTAGTGGACAGCGAGTGAACAGTGACCAAGTGCACCTGTATTTTCTGCATACGCTCGTTCACTGTCGTGCTTTTTTGTTATAGTAACTACAAGGCCGACCCAGCCTCACTGACATTTCTTTTCATCCCGTAAGAGACATGTGCCTTTCGTAGGCGAGCACACTCGTCCCGTACGCGCTCTCATTCGCTTGACCGGTAATGTTGCTCGTTGGAGCTATTCTCACCATACCAGAGGCGCAAGAAAGGACGACGCAAGAAGCGTAATCAAGGACAAGGAGCATGGCTTTCCATGGCTAGAGTACTGTTTCCCGCACACAGCTTGCTGTGTCAATAAACTTTCGCTACCAGCTTTTCGCGTGACGTAGCTGCTAAATATTACTCTACGTTCACACTAAAGCAGCGAACGCCGCGAAAGCCGTGAACGACGCAGAGGCCGGTCAGATCGTCACGTTCACACAGCAATCCATGAATCCGGCGGAGGCCACGAATGCTTTAAAAGCCGAGTGAAAGTCGCCGTCTTGCCATGTATTTCATCCTATTCGCCGCGCAAAACAACGAGGATCGCCATCTTGTGGGACGGTTGTTGCCAACTATAGTGATCATGTTTGCAGAGCCACACAGTTGTGCCAATAAAAGGCCGCGCATGTGCCAGGAGCGGAAGTTCACGGAGTCATAAACGCGTGAAACATGGCACACGACGGTCCATTCGAGAAGCTGCTGTCTTGATGTACTTCGGCGTTGACTGGGACCTGTTGACAGCGACTGGTAAGGCTGTCACATTGGTGACGAGCTTGAGGGCCAAGAACTCGATGCTGTGCGCTGATTCGTCTGTTGCTTGTTGGCAGATTACATATCGCCCGGGATGCCACCGTACGGAAAACTTGAACCGTTTGACGAAGGCGCAGATTAGTCAGTGTACCGTGAACGAGCTGAGCAGTTTTCTTCGGCAAACGATGTACCTGCCGATAAGAAGAGAGCAGTATTTTTAAGTTGCTGCGGTGCAAATACTTACTAAATCCTCTGAAGTCTTAGCTCCCGCTAAGCCAGCAGAGGCAAAGGTTCACAGCGTTGGAAACGATCTTCAGTACGTTAGATGTGCACTTCGCGCCGAATCCTTCGGAAGTACTAGCTCGTTTTAAATTCAACTCCCGTGTACGCCGCGAAGCGGAGTAAGTGAGCGAATTCATTGCGTCGCTGAAACGTCTTATGGAGGGCTGCTAATACGGCAGTTTCCAAAATACTATGCTTCGGGACCGGATTGTATGCGGCATCAACGACTTCCGAATGCAAACTCGTCTTCTCGAAGCTCCAGACATTACGTTCGATATTGATGTGAAGAGGGTGATAGACATTGAAACAGCGAAGAACGATTCTAGGGGAATAACGAAGGCAGAAGTGCCCGCTCAGGCTGCGTGTGCCATTAAGATAGCACAGCCTGTACAGGACACTTGCTACCGTTGTAACGGGAAGCATTCGTCTGATCGCTGCCGATTTTCTGGCGCGGCTTGATACAGCTGTAAAAAAAGAGGATATTTAGCGAGGATGTGCCCGTCAGCGTGTGACAATAGTAAAGGGGAGAGACGAAACGAAAGACGTATAGTTATGGAACTGGAGATAAAGGCGCGTCGGCGCAACAAGCTTGACACGAAAAAGGTTCATAATGTCGATGATAGCGACGAGTCGACGGATGATGTTGTTTATGCCATGTGGTCAACGTCAGCCCAGGACAGAGTGGATGCATTCGTGGTTGAGCTGGCAATTGACGGGAAGCCGATAAAAATGGAACTGGACACGGGGGCCAGTATAAGCGTCATGGGCGAAGATCCTTTTCGTAGACAGCATCCAAAACTAAGGACCGAAGGTTCCCGCGTCCTGCTCCGAAGCTATTCAGGAGAGCTCGTATCAGTGGAAGGCAAACGTTTGGCAAGATACCGCGACAGGGATTTGCCGTTATTCATTGTGAATGGCAAGGGTCCTACGTTGTTAGGTCGGACATGGATGAAGGAACTCCTAGTGCCTTTGCCCCAGTGGGAACAAGTTAGCGCAATGTCGGTGCAAGACGTAGTACCGCGACACGCGGCATTGTTCAAGGGTGAACTGGGAGAGTGTACAAGCGAAGATTTTCACTCGTTTCACTCAGTAACTCGTTACTGTAACTAAGTTCCTTTTTTTGGTAACTTGTAACTTAACTCGGTACTTTGGCGACGTGGTAACTTTCAGAGAAACTCTTTCCTTTTTCAGGTAACTTTGCCAAAGTAACTTAAGTTAAGTTCCAAGTTACTTTAACTCGCTTTCCACTCATGTCCACATATTTTCTTGCTTTCTCTCCGGTTCCTTCATGGCATTTTTTGCTATAAAATAAATCAATGATAGTATTTTATTCGTGAAGTAAGAACCGCTGCCATTGAAATGAAGCTGTAAGTAAGATGCAAAGCGGTAGAATAGACCTCTGCCAGAGAAACGTCATCATGACATTGGTAGACAGACTGAAACCAAAACAAATCGGAGGGAGAGGGCTGGGTTCCACGAACGGGCACTTGTTCGCTGCCTCCCATTGAAAGAAAAGCAGGACCGAGGGTCGCGTCCCTTTAAGGGACCATATCGTCATCCCCTCAAGACCGTGGCTTTCGGGCGCGACCTTGTTCACCTCCAGCTTCGAGCGTAGTTCAGTCCTACCAAATTTGTGGTGCTGTCGAACACTATGACGTCATTTGTTTACAAACAGGGAGAGGTGTATGGTTGGACATAAACGAAAACGATCTAAGCGTGTTGCACTCCTCCGCAGGCAACTCAAGGTCTAACTCAACTGCTCACGCGCGCTGCACCTGCGTAATGCTATTTTGTGTCCGAAGTAACTTGGAAATAACTCGTTCTTTTTTTTTTAAGTAACTCAGTAACTGCGAGTTGCATTTCAGGCTGAAGAACTTCGTTATTAACTTAGTTACATTTTTCACACGGTAACTTAACTTGTAACGAGTTCTTTTTGACGGGTAACTTCTCAATCTATGAGATTTACCTGAAGACAGAAGCTCGCCCGCGTTTTTTCAAGCCTAGGCCAGTGCCATTAGCACTCCAAGAAAGAGTAGAACAAGAACTGCAGAAGCTTCAATGGGGAGGAATTATAACGCTCGTAAGGACAGCTGAGTGGGCCATGCCTGTGCTACCGGTATTGAAGCCAGACGGTCGGGTGAGGCTCTGTGGAGATTTCAAGGTAACCATCAAACCATTTACCACAGTTGAAAAATATCCCGTGCCCAAGGTAGAGGAACTCTTCACAAAGCTCTCTGGCGGGGAGCGGTTCACTAAGTTAGATTTGGGTGACGCTTCAGAAACCCGGAAGTTGGTGACACAACTTGGACTGTTGGAGTACAACAGGCTGCCGTTTGGGGTCACTTTGGCGCCAGCCTTGTTCCAGAGAGAGATAGATAACTTGCTTGGAAGGCTGAAGCATGTAGTGGTCTATTTAGACGACATTTTGCTAACAGGGTTCTGCGATGAAGACCATGTACGGAACCTGGGGCTCGTTCTGTGTAGGTTAGAACAGGCCGGACTGCGCTTAAAGCTAGATAAGTGTAAGTTATTTGAGCCGCAGGTGGAGTACCTTGGACATGCCATTGATGCTGTAGGAGTGAGACCAAATACTCGCAAACTTGAAGCCGTTAAAGGCGCCACGTCCGAAAAATGTTGAAGAGTTACAAAGCTACCTAGGTCTCGTCAACTTTTGTAGCAGATTCTTGCCAGACTTCTCAGCAGTTCTGCATCCACTATGCCAACTCCTGGGAGCTGGAGTGTCTGGGAATGGACTAATAAGAAAGAAGCTTCGTTCCTACAGAGCAAGGAGCTGCTGACATCAGCTAAGGTTTGTGTGCACTACAACCCATATCTTCCATTTGTGCTGTGTTGCGATGCCTCACCTAGGGGCGGTACTGAGTCATCGGAACAACTCAGATGAGGATAGGAAGGAGTTGCCTCAGGACAGAAGCCGCCGATATTTCGAACAGAGACTGTTCTTCTTCTGGGCACCGTCCTCATCATTGGCATGGTATTTAAAGGGTTAGGTGTGACGTGTTTAAAGGTTCATGCGAATTGTGGGTCAACAGCCCGAAGAGAAGAAAGGTTCCGTACGGGGTTTTACGGCCGGAGTAAATGGCTGCTTTGTTAGAGTGTGGAGGGGATTATGGTGGAGGGGAAGAACGTAGTGATCTAGGCTACAGACCGGTTACAGAAAAATGAAAGGTTCACGAACACGTGGACGAAACGGGACAACAGGCAAGAATTGGCAAGCATAGCGAAAGATAAGGAGGTTAGTGATTACGTGGGGAAAATTCCAGAACCAGCAACGGTTTTTTTTTTTTTTTTTTGTAATGCAAAGTTGTGGCATGCAATAAAGAGAGTAGAAAGCAGTGGCCATGCAGAACATAACAGATGATAATGGAGGTAGAAGGGAAAAGCATAAGCGAAGATATTCCAAAAGCCGGGCGTCATAACTGGAGAATGAAAAAATTGTCACCGAAAAATTGTCACCATTGTCACCGTTGCGTTAAATCGGTGACAATTTTTTCATTCTCCGGGAAAAGCATATTTTATTTGTGAAGTGTTTCTAGGGTGCCTTGTGATTTGTTGATACCGGACGGGTGAAGAGCGTTGAACTTGTATATGAGATAAGACTCCCTATCACGTCTGTCACGTGTGGATCTAAACCCGGTTTCTAGAATATATAGTTTAATGTTGTCAAAATTGTGACCAGGAACGTTAAAGTGTTCGGCGACTGCTTTGGGGAGTTTGTTGGACGTGTCGGTTCTGTGTCCGGTAAGGCGGTTGTTCATTTGTTGGCCGGTTTCACCAATGTATTGCATAGAGCAGTCGCCGCATTCAATGCAGTATATGACATTGGAGCTTGTGCATGTGAATGCGTGGTTAACGGGGTGGGTGTAATTGCTCGCAGTGCTTTTGATGGAGTTAGCGTGTTGAACGTGCTTGCATGTTTTGCAGCGCGGGAGGTTGCAGGGTCGTGTTCCCGTGTACGGGGTGCTTGTTTTGCCGATTTTGGCATTGACCAAGGAGTCTGCCAGGTTTTTTGCGCGTCGGTATGTCACCTGTATGGGATTTGTGAATATATTGCTAAGTCGGTCACTGCTTTGAAGGAGGGGCTCGTGCTTCTGTAGAATGGCTTTGATGTTTGGAAGTGCGTTGGAATATCTTGTGATGAAGCTTATTTGGCACGCGTCAGGATTTTTTCGGTTTTCCAGAACCTCGTCTCGATCGAGTGTGAGTGCCTTGCGATGGAATTCGGTTAGGAGGGAGTCTGGATAGTCCCTTTGGGCAAGTGTGCTGCAGAGTTCGTCAAGCTTCTCAGCGTAATCTGTGTCGTTTGAACAAATTCTGCGTAGTCTTACACTCTGCCCATTAGGAATTCCAACCTTACAGTGACGCGGGTGGTGACTCTTGAAGTGAAGGTATTGTTGTTTGTCAGTTGGCTTTTTGTACAGGGTTGTGATGAGGTTGCCGTTGTCTAGTGATATTGTGGTGTCGAGGAAGTTAATTAAGTGAGTTGACTGTTGTGATGTGAACTTTATGTTGCTATGCGCGGTGTTCAGTAGATCTATGAACTTTTGAAATTCATGTTCCCCGTGTTCCCATATTATCAGTATATCATCGATGTATCGAAGGTACACCGTGGGTTTCAATGAGAGGGCGCTGAGAACTTTGTTTTCTAAGAACCCCATGAAGATATTTGCGTATGTGGGTGCAACAGGTGTGCCCATACTTGTACCGTGTACTTGTAGGTAGTGTTCGCCATTGAACTCGAAGTAGTTCAGTTTAAGGACCAAGTCCATTAGAGCGAGTATGGTTTCCGTGTCTTCCGTGAGGATAGTACGATAGCTTTTGCGTCAAGGAGTTTCGCTGCAGCAGAGAAAAATTATGTCAGCTAATTGGACAAGGAGGCCCTGGGCGTCATTTTTGGAGTGACCAAATTCCGTCAGTATTTATGGGGACGGCTGTTCGAAATACGAGTAACGGATCACAAACCATTATTGGGTCTGCTGGGTCCAGGAAAATCAATTCCCTCGCAAGGGTCACCAAGACTGTTTCACTGGGCGTTATTACTTTCAACCTACCAGTACGATCTCGTTTACGAAGCCGGGTCTCGTATTACTCACGCTGACGGGTTGAGTAGAGTCATTTCATCAGCAGCATCAGCCCTCGGCTGATGCTTTGTACTCAAGCAAACAATGCAGGTCTATCGTGTGAAGTGCATTATAAAGTCACTCACTAGTGTGCGGGGCGTTTCAATGTGCAGTGCTGTAATTTCCCAGGTAACACATGGTGCGCTAGTACATGTACGTCTAAAAATTGGCTAACTTGAGACTTTAAGGTTACCCATATATTTAGACGTCTACAAGCTGTCCATAAGGCTATACATTATTTAGCCGTCTAAGAAGGGGTGGTCTACTAGGTATGGCCGAGATATTTCGCAGTAGATGTCATGTCAAGCATGTCACATGTTGGCCACATTTACACTTAATCACAAATTTATACAACCATTTTCACAGGAGCTATAACACAACGTTGTCTCTGTGCTCTGCGAAAAATTATGAAAGTAGTTTGTTTTTGCTGCTGTCATGACAGGGCGACTACAAACCGTGTGTCTTGCAACCGTGAGGTTCAACGTGATTAAATTCAATTGTTATTTGCATTGACCCCATGCACAACCTAGTCTGAATAAAGTTACAAGCAGGCAAAAGAAAATGTGACTCCGCAAGGGTGCTGCAATGAGACAAAAACATAAGCGCGAAGAAGCCCTCGGCTCTCGACGCGCCAGTTTGGAAACGGCGTCGGCAGAGGGCGCCACCAGCGGCGCAGCGCAGTGGTCAGTGGGCGATAGTCATCCAAACACTATCGATAGTGCTATCGATGGTTGAGATGACTATTCATCTGACGATCGATAGTTTTGCTCAGAACTATCGATAGTAAGGTGCACACAGTCCAAACCCGCTTCCTGCAAAAAATGTAAAAGTCACTGCTCCCACTTGTGTTATCAATCTAACGAAATGCCTTTACTTATAGTTGCACACTAGGTGATATTTTTGAAATAGTTTCGGACCGCTTGGATGAAAAAAAAAAAGATTACATAGAAGAGTTCTAGAGGAACTAGCTGTTCTGAAAAGCAGTCGGGAGCCTCTAATTCCTCCTCAGAAATGCCAACTTAAAGATACGCAGATGTGTAAATACTCCGATATTTCACATTTCATAGACTTCACAATTTATTTCCCATTACGAGATTTTCTTCTTCTTCTTTTTCCTGAGAGGTAACAACGAATCAAGAGCGACGCCATCGTCGAACTGCATGCAAAAAACGAGAATTCGGGAGGTTTTATTTCCGATGGATGTGTGTTGAACTCTTAAATTTTGATTGACTAAACTATCCATAGATCGCATGAGCGAAACGCAAATTCAGACGGTTTTGTTTTTAAAAGAAACAAAAAGGATCCTGAGTAATTTTTTCAATTCGTAGTTAGCAAAGTATTGAGAATTTGAAAGAGTAAAACGCGAATCCAGAAAGCTTCGTTTCAAAAGAAAGCTGCTGCAATTTTAAATTTAGTGTGAACAGACTATTGACAGTTTCTAGGAGCGAAAAGCAAATTCAGAAGATGAAAGAAGGAAGTCACTGAAAAGGTTAGCCAGCTGTAGGACTGGCTAACCTTTTCAGTGACTTCCTTCTTTCATCATTAATGTCTTAGGCACTTGAGGCTTTGTATGTATTTGTCCTTTCTATCTGTTCCAGCCTCAGAACGTCAACTGCCATCAAATTCAGCAGGTTTCGTTTTCAAAAGAAACATGTTAACATTTTGAATTAGCAGTGAGCGAATTATTGATAGTTTGCAGGAGCGTGACCCCAATTCAGAAGGTTTCACAACATGCTGACACGATAAATTCGGAGTGAATAGTATGAGTAGTAAAAGTAGTAATAGTGAGTAGTAAAAGGAGAATTCAGAAAGTTTTGTTTTCAAAAGAAACCTGCTCAAACTTCAAATTCGGAGTGCAGAAACTGTTGATAGTTTATAGGAGGAAAACTGAAATTTAATTTCGGACTGAGCAAACTAATTGATATTTGCAGGAGCAAAACACGAATTCAGAACGTTTCGTCTTCAAAAGAAACATGCTAAAAGTTTTAAATTTTAGTGCACAAAGTATTGGTCGTTTGCAGGAGCAAACTTCGCAGAAAGTTTGATTTTCAAAAGGAAGAAGCTAAAATTTTAAATTGATGGGTGTGAATAACGTAGTGATAGTTTGCAGGAGCGAAAGCTTGGCTCAAGCGACGTAAAGCGGTGAAGTGCATGTCCTGATACTATCGATAGTCTGAAAACTATCGCGATACTATCGAAATTCTGGTTCACTCAATAGTTATGCAATCGATAGTCAAAAACTATCGATAGTGTCGAATGTTTCGATAGTATCGCCCATCACTAGCGGTAAGTGTCCAAACTTGTTCGCTCGCGTTTGGTTGGTTGCTGGAGCTCACGCTCGCTACGGAAGTGTTTCGAAGTTTAGTAAGTTTGTTTCTTGCGCAGCGTCGCGCGTATTTTTTCTTGCAATCTCTGGGTCAACGAGGCAGTTCCGGCATCCTGTCCAATGCAATGAACGACGGTGTTAAGCGTAACAACGAGCGCTGCTCTAGCGGGGAGGCAACGTCCCTTTGTTCTCTGGACTTCAGGTCAGGGTTGCCAGATTGGGCTATAAACCGCCAGATTGGGCTACTTTTTGTGACAGTTGGCGGGGTGTTTTTAATCTTGGCGTTTTGGCTATTTTTGGGCTATTCCAGCGTTTCACGCCAGGCGCTCGGACGACAGGACACGACCAGACGACGATTGTCACTCCGGTCACCCCTCGTTTCCGAATTTGTGTCCCGGCACATAATAATGCACTGCCGTCTGTCGGGTCTGAAAAAAGTAATAACCCATTGCGCTACCAGGTCGGATGTGTTAAAGTGTCTCTGACCAGGAGAGACTTTTCCGCAGTGGCTACCGATAGAATACACAAGCAACTTCACATACGAAAGTGCATACCTCATGATGATGATGATGATTCGGAGTTTAATGGCGCAAGGGCAGCTTAGGCCATATGCATGCCTCAACACCTCGTAGTTTTCGTAAACTCGAATTTGGAACATCGCAGTTCACGCCGACGCTGGCACACCTAGCGTCAAACCAAGAAAACGTACGCATATATAGAAAACTCATCTGACATCCCACTGGGATGACGTCAAACGCCTATGCAATCAGCGAGCAGAATGCCGTCATGTGATCCAGCACTACAACAACTTTCAGCAAGAACCAACATTTTTACGCCGATATACTGTTGTCACAATGCCTGAAAATAAAAAGTATGTATATACTTGGAAATCTGCGACCTGTTTTATAACTGCGATAATCCAATTAGCGACTTCCGTGGAAAGAGGAACTAGCTACGGGGCTGCGAGCTACGACCTACGACGACTTTCGGGATCCAGCGCGCTGTTTCGCAGCGTTAGTGTAGTGTGTGTATTTCCAAGTTTTTTTTATATATATATATTTCGGAACAACGACCAATTTATCGAGGTACACAGACTTCATTTGACATGCGTCGGTTGTGTCGTCAAAGCGAAATTTCTCGGCGGGCATTCAGTTCCATACCACACTGCGCGTTCAACCGCAGCGGCAGGTATGGTTTGCAGCGGATTTTGCCAATCGTATTTGAAGAATGCAGACTATTAGATGCACCCCGCAGTTTGAGTACAAAGAACCTCCGCCTACAGCAGTCCGCAGTGCTTTCCTTGAATCTATCTTCCAACACTGTTGCATCTGGACGTGACGAGGTTAGTGTCTTCTGTATAATTTATACAGTGATTACTCTCCTTGTGAGAATTACGTTGTGGCATGCAGATGTTAGGAGACCATTTAGGCAACAAAAAAAAAAAAAAGGATTAAAGAAAACTGAAGTTTACGCACTAAATCAAAAGATATACTGTTCAATTCCGGGTGTTGTTCAGAATGCAGCCATGCCAATGCAGTAAGCAACATCCACAGTACGTATAATGAAGCTGTGTATTCCGCATCTAGGTGTAACATTTTAATTGTCACAGCAGTGTGTACCAATGTGGTTCATGACTTCCTTGGACAAGATGTGGAACCAAATGTTGGAAATACAAGGCAGGAATCAGGTACAAATTTTCTTCTATTTGTTTTCCTTATAATATGCAGCATACTGCACATAGTAAAGAAGGGCTCTGGATTCTAGACCAACACAGTTGAAATTCTTAGTTTACCCCAAGCTGTACTGTTGTTGTCTAATCTGGGGAAACACCACAGAGGGCAACTACGATAAAATTGCAGTGCACAAAAAAAAAAAGAAAGAAAGAAAGCCTGGTGTACGACAACACAGGTGCAATATGCTGGACCCTCGTTGCAAAGAGGCCCACCAGGGGTGCCACTACAATCCATCCATCCATCCAGCCCCTCATCTCCTTCAAGACATGCAAAATACAGTAGACAAAGTGTTCACTTGGAAATCAGACATTTACACAAAATTGCCTTGCAAATTCAGGATCTTTTAGCGCCATCCCAAACACTTGACATTACGGTATGAAATCCATCACTGTACCATCTTAGAAGGTTCCACTGCTACGGACCAACTACGGAAATCAGCAGAAACCGTTCCTTTTCCGAACAAATTTTTTCAGCTGATTGGAAATGGCCTTCCTGTGTCAAGCTTCAAAACAGAGTTACACAAACTTGTTGAAGTCTTATTAGAGACAGGCCACTCTGTTATGTGTGTGTGTGTGTGTGTGTGAAAATGTGCACAGCTCGGTGCAATTGTGTATTTCATTTATGTGGTTGTGATTTGCTGTATGCTCGTAGTGGTAATATCTCAGTTATTGCACACTGTATTGGTTCTAGGCACCTCATCAGGCTGATGCCTTTCGTGGCTGGTAGCCTCACTTAATTTTCTATGAAATGAGATCCTCATAAATTTATATGGCTCTTTTTAACAATGTTAGGGTGATTACTTCATGAGTGTGGAAGGAACAGGAGAGGAAGACATCTGCCATGGTCATGACAGTTGTCCGTCAAGTACGGGACCAATTTGTTTTATAACTGTGGTATATAGCGTGAAGTTGTTACTAACCAAAAGTTTTTTGTTCCCTTTAAAGGAATCTACAGGTGGTGAGCACGCGTAAGGACTTGACATATCTCAATACAACTTAGACCTGCCTGTTGCACATGATATGTGTGACTCTACTTACACCTTCTGCAGGTTCGATGCATGTATATTTTGAAACATGAAAGACAGAGTGCTAAAAATATATCTGATGGTGAAAAATTCTGCAGCTCATTGCAGTAATTCTATCGATTTATTTTCAGCATTTTGGGAAATGTATAGTGATGGCAAGATTACCTGTGTTGTACTGCCAGGCCATCTGCTATTGGAGTTCCATGTCCTAGTTATTATATATAATAGCTATTTGAGGCTATTACATATTTATTATGCAAGTTTTGTGCCTGTGAGTTCCTGCAAATGTGCTCTGCGGTGATCATACTGGACAGAGCTGTGCCTGTATAATAACAGTGACTAATGTTCTCCTGCCCATAAACCTATTCCTAGGGTACATACGCACTCTTGGAAGTCACTGGAGAGGCGTGTTAGCTGAGCCCAATTGGTAAGAGCCCTGGATCGGTAATACAGAAGATGTGGGTTCAAGTCCTACTACTGGCTAACCTTTCCAGTGACCACCTTTCATCATTCATTTCTTAGGCACTTGATGTATGTATTACGTAATATGTATTTGTCCTTTCTATGTGTTCCACTCTCAGAGCATCAACTGCCATGTTCAAAAGTACTGGAATATGCCTCTGCAATCTGGAACCCATCCCAACATCTCTTAATCGACAAAGTAGAACCGCACGGTTTGTTGCTCGTGATTATCATCCTTTTTCCAGCGTCTCAGCCATTAAAGCCCCACTCTTTCTTACTCCTTTGATTACCAGATGAAAGGTATCAGGCCTGGCATTCTTTCATAAATTATATTACGGTCACACTCCTCCCCACCCCAGTTACTGTCAATCCCCTCACAAGTTACTTCCAAGACTTGATGACTCGCACAAAGTACTTGCTCCACCTACACAAACAAAAAATTCCTCTACTCTCTGCACCAGCTGATGGTGTCAAACTGGAATAACCTTCCCGTCCACATAGCATCAGAACAAAATATGTCGTCATTTATTTCCAAGTGCTATGATCATTTTCAGATCGAATGAATTTCTTTGTGGTGAGTGAACGAATTTTGTGTATTTTTGTGTACATCGTTTTGGTATTTGTCATTTTTGGATTCAAACCTCCCCCTTTTATGTAAATCCCGTCACAAGGATCTTTAAAGTGAACAAATGAAATGAAGAACTTCGTGATACTTTCATAGTTGGAGCATTTTTAATGCATATTTTAAAACAGTGGCTGCTAAAAATGTGTCAGACACCGTTACAAAGGCTGCCGTCTTTATCAGGTGAATCATAATTTTTCGCAGAAGCCCAATAATGTATGACGCTGCATCACATATGCTATTTTGGAACAATCTCTGCAGACATATTATGAAGATATTATCTGAGTGCCACAATAAACTGTATGAACCACATTTCATGTTACATCATCTTTGACTACAACATGCCTATTTGAGTATTTGAGCAGCCCAGGATACAAAGCTTGGTTCCTCAAGGTCTACATCATACTCGAACTGGGTACGCACTTTGCACACAAATGGAAGATTGAGAATGAAAAAATGGCCAGGAAGCAAGCGAGCTGGGGTTTTACATCATGCATGGAAGATTGAGGTTTTCGATAGTCAACTTTTGTAGTGAGCACTTCTGGAGGACTGAGAGCAGGAACCGGAGGTCACACACAGAGTAACCTACATAACAGTCTGATTTACTTCCACGTAACGATCATTAAAATACTTGAGGTGCTTAAACAATACTATTTGGGTGCTATCAGACAGTAAGAATTCGAACAACACTTGCGACATACTGACTGAATGGCCGGGTTGACAAAAAGGATGCGTCAGAACAGGATTGGATTTGTGTCTGTGGTGGAATTGAGAGCCCAATGTAATTCTTACCAGTCCGAGCAGGCTGATGAGATGGTGCTTTGTGCCAGGCATCAGCGCAGTGGTTTATCCAGAATCCCAAGCATAGAGGGATTTTGAAAAAAGTTGGGGGGAGGGGAGTCTTTATTATAGCTACATCATTGCCGACATGTGTCAACAGCTGAAATTGCAAGGGCACCCCTTGTAGGGGGTACTTCCACCTAGTATCTTGGGTATTTAAGGCATGTAGTAGTTACTATGGGAAAGGCTTTGCGTATCTTGTTCACCGCGCAGACTGGTATAACGATTCTCTTGTTTTTTCCAAGTTTGTGCATCACCCATCTCACAAACTGTTGGTATGTAGTGTATCTATTTCCTGTATGAGACACGCAAGCTTTGAACAAAGCTAAAGCTAGTAGGACGTCGAGTATTAATTCAGCTGCACTCTTTCTGAATAAGTGACGAACAATAACGAAACGTGCAGAATAACTATTTTGTATTGAAACCAACCAGCATGACTGTGCATGAGACATGCTTCTTGCTTGTAAATATGAGCGCTAGGTTCGTGCTGCCCTCGAACTTCTAAATATGCTACTTTAAGAGCAGCTCCTTGCAACATAAGCACTCGACTTCTTTCGGCTTTATTATGCATGAACCACTCCGGCCCCTTTACACGGCGCCGTCAAACACGAAATTTGCACAAATTGTTCACGTGCTTCATAATGATGGGTGCTGAAAGCTCATCAAACAGTATGTCGTTGGAACTTCCTCTTCATGCTGAAGTCGATTCGCGGCTCAGCATTTCAAAAGCAAGGCCTCCAAACTCTGCTGCACGTATAGCAGGTGCCTCTCAGCTGCTGAAAGGTAGCTGAAAAGCTGACTTGTTGACTCCGCTGTGCTTCCACGTCCATATTGAATAAGCACCCAGCAATACGGAAGTTGCGGAAACCACCCTAACTTCCGATGTGGTCTTTCCACCAATTAACGTCGCGGGCGTTTTACGTCATACACATGGGAAAACCATTGCATAATGGCCAGAGTTTTGCGCTGATCACACGAGTTGAGGGCAGAATTCGAAACCGCTTTTCGGCTCCTTGTTTGAAATAGTTCGCGGCTGCGCAGAGACGAAACGTTTCAGTTGTTACTTAGATGCACCATGTAGGTTCGTTATCCATACAAACAAAGACTTTGACCAGGTTCTGGTCAGAGACCCTTTAATGGGCAGCAGAATAGATATGAATAGATACGAAGACACATGTCGGAACCCTTTTTCGGAATTCGGTGATCCTGTGGCGGACACAGGTGGTGATACTGCAACGCAGCTTTTGTTCGTGTACAATCAGAATTGCGAAGATCAAAGGAACCAATTCCCGTGCGACTTTATTGTTCTTCTGTACTTTCTGGGTTTGAATAAGTTGCGCGAACTGCATAGAGTACGTAGTGCCTTGGGATCGCTGGTGTTCCATTGTTAAAAACCTCAAAACGAGTGTTGTTGGGATATTAATTTATTAGGATGGGGCCGCTTGTATGGGACCTGTACTCAATATCATGCTGCCCCCGGCTTGGTGTCGTTGAAAGTGACCCTTATTTACATAAGCTATAAGATATAAGTTATAAGATGTACGTGGCGCATCATATGTGATTCAACACATCTTGTGTTCCACTTGCTCCACTTTAGACCACCGAAAGAAAAAAACTGCAACCGATTTAACACATCGTAGAATAACAACATTTAATGAGACGTTTTGTCATCATCCGCGGCTCCATCAGTCCGCGGCATGGAACGGTTGGCAGAACAATGGTTAGCATATGAAATGACGGACAAATGGACGTTGCTGTAAAGGGTTTGTGCCAACGCCTTCCTGAGCAGTTTACAAGCGAACTAATGTATCCATATCCAAGAGTTGCATGCACCTAACTTATGCTGTACGTGCTCCCGGTTTTGTGAACAGTGTAACGTTGTAACAGTGTAACAGTGTAAAGGCGTTTGGCTCTTTTTGTTGTTGTTGTTGTTGTTGTTGCGCTGGTTATGTTTGGGCGGGAGACGAGTTTGACATCTGGCAGCCCTGCTCAGGTTTCAGGGGGTGAGTTTTCGTTCTTTCTTGTCCTTCGCTTTCAGATTTGTGTCTGCTTGTGTTCACAATCGCATGCGGCAGAGCTGTGGAGCACAGAATATTGTTTTCTTTCTCTGTGGACTGATGTTGCGTATGAGTGACGAACACAATGCAAATGTGGGAATGACCTAAATGTGTGTTAACAAGATTCAGTCGTTTGGTTACGTTCAGCGTTTGTCTGTTCAGTGTGGTTGCGATGAACCATATGGAGATGTGAGACTGACCTATGTGTGTGTTAAGATTCAATTGTTTGGGTACGTTGTTGAATAGGGTACCTCTTGGTTTCACGTCTTTATTATTTTTATAGGTGCTTGCAGAGTAATGGAATGGAGGTCACGATTACAACGCCTGACCTGTGAGCCATTTGTTGGCACTCCAGCTCAGCTGGAGCTACGAACACATTTGAGGTAAACAAAAACAGTTACTTTTTCAGATCTGGCAGTGCTGTTGCTCCCCTTGTAGTACCCCTTGTGTTCTATGTGCTCGTTAATCTCACGCTGTCTGCTCTCACTACTCTGTGCTGCGTTTTCACTAATCTGTGCTGTCTGTGTTGCAGTGAGATATGGGTTCAGTGAACATTTTGTCAGGGGCAACATAGTTAAGATTGTTGCATTTGTTTTTAAAACAGCGTATGTTGAGCAGTTCTTTCATTTGATAGCTGGCTGTGTAAAACCGCACACATTACGTTGGCGCGGGTACCTCTTGGTTTCATGTCTTTATTATATTTATAGGTGCTTGCAGACTCATGGACTGGGGGTGATGAATACAACGCCTGTTCTGTGAGTCATTTGTTGGCACTGGAGCTTAGCTGCAGCTACAATCACATTTCAGGTAAACGAAAACCGTTACCTTTTCAGATCTAACATTGCTGTTCAATATCGCTGGATTTCTGTGTGCTCACTAATGTGACGCTAGTGTCAGTTACAGTTGGAATGTTTGAACTGTATGGTATTTATGTAATTGATGCCAAGCTGCCAGAATGATTACTTTTCATATTCCGTAACATCATTTCCTTTTTAGCGTGTGCGCATTTTGATTTGCAGTCTAGGATGTGACACGTCACGGTCTGTTTAGTAACGCCGACTTTAGACAGTTCCAGAATGCTTAGCACTGCTGCAAACATTGGTAACTTGTGTTACATCGAGGTAGGCGAAAGTCTGCAAACTACTTCAGTTTCTCGTCTTTCAGCCCATGATCCATGCTGTGTCAAAGTCAGCAAAAATAAAGCATGGACTATTATCCCTTCCCCCACGTGAGGAGTGCTGGGATTACCTGATGTCGCCCATTGTCTAATTTTGCCATGGTGGTATGCAAGTGTATAGAAAAAGGTTTCGTCTTCGAATTGTCAGTCGGGAGTCAAATGGGTACTGCACAAGCAAAATATGATCCGACATGTATGGATAGGGAAAAACTTGACACTTGCATAGTGCCTGAATAAAAATTATGCATAAATTTCAGTTCTTCGGTAAACAAGTTGCATCCAACATTTTTACATACAGGCGTTTATAGTTTTATCATATATATTGTTTCTATTTTCAGTGCATTTTGGAAACTTTCCTTCCTGCTACCCACAGTCATCTACCATCCCACACGACTGTAAAGTACTTGTTGCCTTTGGAGCAATCCAGATCAGTGCATGGACCCGAAAACAGAGGCATTGCTTGCAGCTAACAGTGACACAAGTACTGCGATCTGTTGGTATGTCATTGTGCAAAGAGGGGAAGTGCTCACGATGTCTGGTAACTTGTCCGCATATTTGCAACTCCAGTCCATGTTTACCCGGTATGTTAATATAAATAAATCTTGTACAACATCCGTGGTGCCTCTTTGAATTGTATAGATGTACCCATCATGGGTATATCTATAATAGTATATATAATAGTAATATCTATAATAGTATGTGTGGGTCATGCTGTGCATGACCCACACATACCTGCATGTGCACGTGAGGGACATATACTTGGATGAACGAATACATGGGCCACTAGTGCAAAATTTAGATATAAATTATGTATAATTTTAGACATCATGGCTAATGCATGTCTATATGACGGCTCAGTGGACAGATAAATGCTGTCCCATTTTAGACATTTGGTCTAAATCGATGCTATACTTATCCAGCTAATAGCCGTATTTTAGCGTAACGTTAGCTGGGCTACACTCTCAGAAAGGAAATGGATAAATTTACGCTTACATCCAATTACATCCCTTACTAAGCGTAAATTTCGACAAAACGACTGACACTGTTACCGTCAAGCTGTGTTTTATTCATGGCACCCGTCAACGTGTCCGCTGTAAGCGTAAAGGTCGGAGTTTTATGCGTAAATGGCACGGGGAATAGATTTACTCTTATATTCTGACGCATAAGATTTCGCTTTGACGGATAAACTGAGGCTTTGCGTCGCAATATCAGTCCTTTACGGCTATATTGACGCATATTGTTCTTCAAATTTTATACGGGCCTTGCTTCCTGAGAGCATGTGCACGTATGTGGTGTCGTGTGCAAAATGTCAAGCGTTTGCTGGGATAACCGACACTTTCTTGGAGTCTGGCGTCTCATGGCCTCAATCATGCATCGTCCAGCACCAATGTAAGTCGACACGTTCTGGGCTCGGTGTCTTGAGTTAACTAAATTTTACCGAAACGTATGGCGGGAAGAAACGGCAACTCGAACGGGACAACTTCGCACGAATTAGTCGGCCAAGCACACCGTCGGCCAGCAAGCACGTCGGCAGATCTGTGATTGTCCCGGCTATCTCCACGCTGCAAATTCATATGCGTACGCCCATTGTTCACCGGGCTGGTACCTTAGTGTGTGGCCATCTACAAACAGAGCATTTTGGTACAGATAACTCCTGCCTGTTTCCTTCTTTTTGTTTTATGTGAGTTTCCCGCCGTCGAAGCGTCTGTGTTAGTGATTCAGTTTCAAAATCTTTCTTTGTAGTTGCAGTTCAAATTATTGTAGGGTACCAGGGGAGACAATAAAGAAGCCGAGGAACGGGGCACGAGCCTCACTCGGTTCGTAACCAGGGAAGAGTGTACTTGCTCTATTCTTACATTGGCGCAGCCGACACCCGAATGTGGGTTGAATTTGTAGTAGAAGAGACGTCCGAGGGACCGAAGATACGTCGTTGCGATGTCGGTGGGGACAGCATTGATCTAACCTCTCACCCCGACCAGCAGGCCCTTCACCAGTACATCGCCTCGAAGCTAAACATGGACGTCGCCTCGACTTCTATGCCTGGAACCTTCAAGGTCAACATGAAAGTGGCCGATTTTAATCGACTCATTCATATTCCCTCAGAACCGCAACCCTCCTGCTCGGCTGGACCACAAGGAAATTCGGACACAACGATGCTTCTTGCGCTCTTCGAGCGTCAACAAGGTTGGTTCGCTGAACAACAACAAGTCCTCGTCGAATTAGTCCGTAACATATCCGGCCGAGAGACTCTGTGTCTCCCTTCGGTGAGGCCTGATGAGTACGATGGTAGCGGTAGCGCAGAGTCGTGGATGACCTCCTATGAATGTGGTTGCCAACACAACTCGTGGTCCACAGATAGCGCAAAAGTTGACAATTTAAGGCCGTTTCTTATTGGTGCCGCCAGGAAATGGTACGACTTACGCCTACTTAATCACCGCCATGCGCCGTGGAAGTCGTGGAAACAAAGCTTCCTTCTGTCATTCTGTGAGGACAAGGTTGCTCGCTGGGATGACGCGATAACGTATAGGTATATTGGTGGCTCGTTCATCGATTATCACTTCGAAAAGCTACGCCTCCTACAACTTGCTGAGCCTTGTCTCCCTGACGCTTCAGTTGTCGCATTGCTGATACACGGTCTTCCTACGCATATACGGCAAATGGTGAAAATTAGAGGACCAACAGAGTCAGACGCTCTCCTACAGTGTCTGCGGGATATCGGTGGAAGCGAACGTGGCGAACAACAAGCCCAGCCTGCGCGTTATAACCCCGCCAGCTTTCCACCCCGCCGCACATCTCCATTGCACGTACCGCAAACGCAACACGGTAAACCAAGAACCGCGAGAACATCAGCCACAGTGGAGGACTACGTCGATGATGTAACTTCAAAAAACGAGTAAAAGAGGGTGTCAGTTTCCACCCGCAGAAAGAATGTGAAACTGTCTATCTTGTATCTAACAAACTGATCTACACTGATGTGATTCTAAACAACTCGCCTACACGCGCACTAGTAGACAGCGGATCGTCAGTTACTTTCGTGAACAGACGACTTCTGAGTCCAGCGGCCATCCGCAGGGGAAAGCCCATACAAGTCAATGGATTTGACGGTAGCTCGAAAATTTTCGATCAGTGGACTCAAGCCACAGTAAGTGTATCAAATGAAACAATCACCACCAATGCTCTAGTGATAAGTGAAGTAGATTACGATGTTCTACTATCAAGGCCAGACATGAGGCGTCTGAAGCTCAACATCTATTGGGACGATACCGTGTCTGTCGCCGACGACCGCCTTGAGACTTCGTTGCCAAAGGTACAGCTTGGGACAAAAGTTTACGGAACACGGCACCTGCGTATTTCTTCATCGGAGCGCTTCCCTGCTAGCTATCACGAAGCAATCGAATAGGAAACAGGTGGCGGGCTATTCTATCCACCTCTCAGTATGTATGTCCACTCCTTTTTGCTGCTAGGTTGTCGCTCCATTAGAGAAATGCGACACCCTGGTGTTCCGTAAACTTTTGTCCCAAGCTGTACCAGCTACCGCTCCTTGTTTCGGTACGGCCAGTGACATACCCAAACTGTACCCGGAATTGATATCCTTGTCTGGATTTCCTTCCCCAACCTCCGCGCTGGAAGTCCCCTTTACTCTTCGGGACACTACACCTATCAGACGAAAGCCTTACAATTTGTCTCTTGGAAAAAAGAACTGGTTAAGACAGGAGCTCCAATCTATGCTAGACGCCGGTATCATTCGTCCGTCAACATCACCATTTGCCTCGCCCATCACAATCGCCCCCAAGGCTGACGGTTAATTTCGTCTGTGTACCGACTACAGAATCCTCAATCGCCAGACAGATATATTCCCATTTCCCATGCCCAATGTTGATGACATCATCAACGAAACTGGTGGGAGCACCGTATTTTCGTGCATAGATCTGTGCAAGGGATTTTGGCAAATACCATTAACGGAGGACACAAAAAAATACACGGCGTTTGTCACACCATTCGACTTGTATGAATACAATCGTCTTCCGTTCGGTTGGAAAAACTCGTCTGCCTGGTTTCAAAAGATGATGACAGCCGTACTCCAACCGTTCATTGGGAAATTTGTACATGTCTACATCGATGACATCCTCATCTACTCTAGGTCCATGGAAGAACACTGTCAACATCTTCACCTAGTCCTACAAGCGCTACGCGAGGCAAACCTCAAGATCAACGTAAAAAAAAAAGCGTTTGTTTCCAGTCTTCCGTTGTCTTCCTAGGACGGCGCATTAACGGGAAGACAAAAACTACAAAGGAGGAGTCAGTAGACAAAATCAAACATATGAAGACTCCCCACGATGTCCACTCACTGAGGGTATTTCTAGGACTCGCAGGCCACTTCCGTGCCTTTATACAAGGTTATGCTGCGAGAACAAAATGTTTAACTGCCCTGCTTCGGAAAGAAACTCAATTCATTTGGACACAAGAGTGTGAAAGTGCCTACCAAGACATCTTGAACAGAATTTCCTCCAACCCTGTTTTGGACCTCCCAGAGCAAGAACATACAACTTAAGTTTACAGCCCCATATCATCCCGCGGCAAACGGAATGGCTGAACGTGCTATTCGCGACATCAAACAATACATACACATGTACCCGGACTTCCCTGGCGGCTGGAAATCATGCTTAGAAGCAGCCACACACCATCACAACCGTTCCCACAACAAAGCCATAGGATGTACACCATACTTTGCTCTGCATGGTACACCACCCATTCTCCATGCCGACCAGTACCTCAACATTGCTAATCACATCACCTTACAAGAACAACGCAAGACCACTGTTGAAACAGAAAAGTATAGGATGGCCATGAAGAAAGACTTTGACCGCCGTCACAGTCGCCAGATCCCAGCCATCGCCATAGGAGATCTTATTCTCGTGCAGAAACCTGTGCCTGGTACGCGAGGATTACCACAAGGTCCTTACACCGTCGTACAAACGGCATCAAAGAACGGTATCTTAAAGACTGTCGTATACCTTACATCAGACAATCATATGCACATAGCCGCTATAAGGAACATCTCAAAATATCATCCCAGGAGGGATGAGCTTCAAGACCCGGGGCCTATGTAGGGTACCAGGGGAGACAATAAAGAAGCCGAGGAACGGGGCACGAGCCTCACTCGGTTCGTAACCAGGGAAGAGTGTACTTGCTCTATTCTTACAATTATTATTGCAGATTATAGCTCAGCACGATGTATTGAAGCAAATGCAATCCCAGGAGCAGGAGACATTCCTCGTAGCCATGCTCCACTGCTCAATACCTCGCATGCACCCTCAGCTGCCTTAGATCCTGCTCCTGAAGAGCATGTACATTGTGCAATGTATCCTGTTCAGCAATGTATACTGTACAGTGCATTGCTGAAGAAATTTCAGAGGGCTCCGCTCTGCCATGCATATACAGCCAGCACAGCTCAATGTTGAAGTGCCGTGTAAGTTGTGATTGCTTCATTAATAAAGTTCTGTTACTACACGCAGTTTTATTTTCGCAATAGGCAGTGATCCTGCTGTGGGACCTTCCCGGGAGTGATAGGATCAAGCCACATGCCCGTATGATCGTTTCTAGCAGTTTCATGGCACAGAAATAGTACTGCGTCACGTATCACTCATGCCGTCAGTCCCCGCAAGAAGGATTACACTTACCCTCATCTACACCGATGCCAACCCTGCTACATTCGTCAACATAAAAGCTTCCTCAAGTCATGGACGGTAAAGCAATCCGCAACTACACTTGTAAGTTATTCACATAACAGTATTGGCCCTTGTATTACATGTGAAAACGTTTGGTTTTCTTTAGAAAGATATGTCAGAGTCGATTGAGAAGCCTCATGTGCCAAAGACATACCTTGCTAAAACGTGGAAGATGCTGATTTGCCCTGCAACACAGGAACTTCAGAAACTGACAGGACGGTCCCACGGACGGACATTCCCACCATCACGATCACGTTCAGCATCGCCATCGCCATTTCGATCATTCCCGTCATCTCTCATCGTCATTACTCATCATTGTCACCACTCATATTAGACCCCCTAGCTATGGGGTAGCGGTCCACTCCTAGAGTGGAAAACCTCCCCACTTCATCATCACAATATATATGTTGTTGTTGTTCAGAAACTGACACTGGAACGGCTTGTAAACCAGGGTGACGCCTCGATTTTGTTACTTGGGGTATACTGTGTGAGGGGCCTATTGCACCTGGATGCATGGCCTGCTTCATGGGTTCCTCGTAAAAGCCTATTCAGTTGTTCGAAAAATGTTACCGTAGTAAGAGACTATATACGGACCTAACTGGATGGCTGTCATGACACAAAATGGATAGAGGACTGAATGGGAGTATGTTGTTGTGCACCCCTTATCAGCATCAGCTGAATGCAAAAACAAGAAAAATATGAATGAAGGAAGGAATCCACTGAAAAAGTTCGTCAGCTTTAGGATTCACACCCACATCTTCTCTATTACCGGTCCATTGAGTCCTTCTTGAGGCTTTGTGTGTTTGTCCTTTCTTCTATGTTCCAGCCTCAGAACATGAATTTCCATCGTGCAAAAGAAATATGTTCAGATGCTCCCAAAAGACTACTGCTATTTAAAATGTGCAATGGCAAAATGTATGCATTTGTATAACTATGGTTGTGAAAAATTGAACAAAATGTAACTGACTCATTGTGTTTAGTCTAATATATACCGCGCTGAAGAATATTGTTTGCTGTGAATGCTGCCCTCCCTTCTTGTTTATTTCAAGCTACTGTATCTGTCTTTGAGGAATTTGCATGATACACTGTAAGAAAAATTTGCGTTTTTTACTGCCCAAGTGACTGCTGTGTTGCCGGCATATGTGCCGTGACCCTTATGCTGCACTAACTCTCTTTTTAAGACATAGTTCTGCAACACAGGGCACACATACTTGCAATAAACATAGGTAATGTAAGTTGCACAGTGTTGTGTTGTACAGTGATGTGAGCTAATAATTCGCATATGCGGGAGTCATTTATCATTCATATGGCAGCTCTACACTGTAACCGTTTTCACAGTTTTAAAGGTGCATAATAATGTGCATGGCGCACGTCCTTTTCAGTGTAATTTTGGTAGCATCGTAATGGAGTACGGTTTAGCACTAATTTTTCTTTACTCGCATGCTGTCTGTCCTCCAAAAATTCAGTCTTTCATGTCACAACATTGTTGAACAGTATTATAGACACTTGCACGTGCTCGATTATCGCTAGCGATGCATATATGCATTAGCACTATCTACGATATCCAAGACATAATGAGAGCAAGATTTGAACTGACACCTGATATTTTGTAAAATATCATCCTGGAGATACAATGTTAGGCAACCAGGCTTAATGTGCATGAGCACACCTTTAAAGGTGTGAAAAAGTTTACAGTGTAGATACAAGTATCCATATTTTTTATGTAGAATGTTATTCACAGTGTGGAATATTTGGGATAAGCACCTAAAGAAGTGACTGTCTGTCTGTGCGCGTGAAGCGCACAATACCAGGCGTAACCGTTTCGCCGGAGAAGCAACTCGAATGTCGTTTTTTGTACGCTCCTTTCAACTCTCGCAGTTGTTTGCATGCAGTTTGTTCTGAACATTACGCTGGTACAAAGTCGTTTACCTTGCAGCGACAAAGTGGTCTGTTACGCCTATCAACTCCTATACAGCGTTCTGTGTTGACGTATACTATCCGGTATAACTAGTGGTATACGGCCGTAATGATGGGAAATGTAAGGATAAAGACACTACGCATAAAATAGCAGTCAATGACTTACTTCTAAACTAGCCGTCAAAAGGCGATCAAATTCTTGACCTTTACATCCGTCAAAAGCGCTAAGTGGAAGCCAGTGACGTATAGATTAAAGGTCAAGAATTTGCTCGTTTTTTGACGCTTACTATCAGTTTTTTTTAGAGTCTAGGGGAAGGCTAGGGGACGGATACGGAGCAATAGAGCTACTTTGTTAGACGTCTAATAGACATTCCCAAAGTCTACATTTAGACGTCTTTTAGACGTAAACTAGCGCACAATGCGTTGCCTGGGTAACTGTCTCTCACGTCGCACTTATTGATTTGCTGTGACTTACCAACGCTTGTGACACGTACGCTTTGATGTTCAAACAGGAAGCCGCATGCATTGTCTGTGCACAACGCCCTCAGCTACAGGTTTTCCCATCGTTTTTAATCCTTATACCGCAGAATTTAACCCTTATACCGTGGAATTTAATCATCATGCCGCCAGTTTTAATCCTTGCTTCGCTGGATTTAATCCTTATGCTGCCACTTTTAATCCTTATACCGTGAGTTTTAATCCTTCTGTTACATTTAATCCTTGTGCTATCAATTTTAATCCTTATGCCTTGGAATTTAATCTAAATTCTTGGGCTATCTTTCATTACTCTTTTCACTACAATGCGACAGTGTGGGACTACCTGTGTGATTTATGACCTATTTTGACTATTTCCTCATTTACAGCCATACACTGACTTTTTGTGACTATCCCTGCTCAATGCACTACTGTGTGATAGTGTGGGACTACCTGCATAATTTATGACCTGTTTTGACTATTTCCTTGTTTACACCTACAAATTGACTTTTTATGACTATGCCTACTCTATGCACTACTATGGGATGGTATCGGACTACCCGCATGATTTATGACCTGATATGACTATTTCCTTGTTTATGGCTATAAATTGACTTTTTATGACTACAACTGCCCTATGCACTACTATGGGATAGATGGGACTACCTGCACGATTTATGACCTGATATGACTATTTCCTTGTTTATGGCCATAAATTGACTTTTTATGACTGCGACTGCTCTATGCACTACTATGGGATAGTATAGGACTACCTGCATGATTTATGACCTGATATGACTATTTCCTTGTTAATGGCTATAAATTGACTTTTTATGACTACGACTGCTCCACGCATACAATGGGCTGGTATAGGACTACCTGTATGATGTATGACCTGTTATGACTATTTCCTTGTTTATCAACATAAATTGACTTTTTGTGACACTTACTGCTCTACGCACTACAATGGGATGGTATAGGACTCCTGCATGGTTTATGACCTGTTTTGACTATTTCCTTCCTTAGGCATATAATTTGACTTCATATGGCTACGACTACTCACCCACAACTATTGGATGGTATGGACTACCTGCATCATATATGACATGCTATGACTATTTCCTTGTTTACACCTATAAATGAACTTTTTAAGACTATGACTACTACATGCACTACTATGGGATGGTATGGGACTGTGCATAATATTTTACCTGTCGGCTATTTCCTTGTTTATGGCTATAAATTGACTTTTTATGACTACGACTGCTCTATGCACTACAATGGGATATAGTATAGAACTACCTGTGTGATTTATTACCTGTTTTGACTATTTCCTTCTTTAGGGCTACAAAGTAATTCTTTATGAATATGACTGCTCTATGCGCTACTGTGGGATAGTACGGGGCTATGGGATATGGGACATAAACAGACAAACACAACACAAGGCTTCGTTGCCTGGGAACAAGAACAACTGAAATATGCATTCATCAAAAAAGCCTGATAATGGAGGCCTTTTTACCACATGTATTACTTGTCGTAAATAACGAGCTACAAAACGAGCAGGAAAGCGGGCAATTGGTAAGTGCTTACCGTCTAGCAACACCGCTAAATAACGCACTCAATATCAAGGGGCGACACTGTGATCAGGAAAACATTTATTTTCTTTAACTATACAAGCAGGCTGTCCGGGCATCTCACATGTCACGGCCATTCACAGCGTCGTCTAGGTACTTAAAGTGATTGCGGTCGTAGGCCGCACAGTCTGAACGTTGAATTTTCCTCATTGCTTCTTCCGCAACCTGAAGCAATATGTTGCCACGGTATTCTCTTATAGGAATATCTTGCGGCCTTGCAAGAATTTCGTCCTGCCTTTCAGTGAGGAGGGACTTTACTCCAAGTTTAAATTTAGAAAACATTTCCTCAATAGAGTTGAGAAACGGGCAGTAAGGGGGCAGATACTTTGTAGAGTGTCGTGTGCTCAAGCTCGCGTTGTGCACACGTTTGTGTGCAGGCGCGTTATCCATGAGAAAGACAGCTTCTTCATTCGGCTCGGACTCTTCCGCAAGCCGCGACGCCTCTGCTATAAATTCGTTATACGTCTGCCACGAAACTTTGTCCACAATTTGCCTGTGCAAGAGGCCGCCTGATGACATACAAGCAATCAAGTTGATATTCCACCTTTCGATGCTACTCTTCGACGCACAGCTTTTGTTCCCCGTTGCGAGCGCCCGTAGCTTCTGCTACACCATATGTTAAAATTTGTTTCATCTACATAGTAACGGAGCAGCTGTGGACCCTCCCTTTGAAGCCAAGTTGCGTACTGTTTGCTATGTTCTTTGAAGTCAGGACGGTTTCTATCGACAGGTTGACACGAGAGTAGCTTTATGGTGTAACCATGACCATCTGAAAGCCTGTTCACGGACGATGTGCTGATCGTGACCCCGGGGCATTGCTACGTTACGATGTCACGGATTTGTACCAAAGTCAAGCTTGCGTTCTCGTCTACTATTACCTTCAACTTACGCGCTATCTCATCACCATACCTCGTAATTGCACCACCTCTTTAATTTTGCTTCCTCTCTGTCCGTGCTCGCAATTCAACGGGCGGTCTTTATATTCACTTCGAGCATCTCGGCCAGCTGAATTAGATCACCACCGCGCCTTGCGCAGTCAATGATCCTCCATCGATCTTGGGGCGACACGCGTTTGTTTTTCTTCTGGTGTCTCCATGCTGC
The DNA here is from genome assembly GCF_037126465.1 of Ornithodoros turicata. Classification (NCBI taxonomy): domain Eukaryota; kingdom Metazoa; phylum Arthropoda; class Arachnida; order Ixodida; family Argasidae; genus Ornithodoros; species Ornithodoros turicata. Next base: position 28,267,484 of record NC_088204.1, on the reverse strand, counting down.
ATTCGCGGAGGACCTCATCCATTTCTGCCTGGTGCGTACATTCCGGTACCGGGATCCACACCGATTGATCTCAAAGTGAAATGCAGCACGACGGTATGGTTCGCTGCATGCGCGCCTGCAGATGGTCGTCTGCTACGTTACCCTCGATCTGTCGTCTGCTTTCGTAGACGGCGTCGATTACATATACTCTCACTTTGCGGTGAACATTTTATGAGGAAAAGAGAAAATGCATATGTCTCAGGCAAAAGTAACTGGTATTGGCCGATTGTCAGTTTTCGGCCTCCTGCAAAGACGCAGACGACGGTCAGTAACGAGGCAGCAGACCGGAGGCAAGGTAGCAGACGGCGCTGCGATGCGATACGTCTGCGCGTACGTGGACCTTGTTTCCTGCTTCGGTGCTTCGGAATTCTCGTATTTTGCTTTTACAGCAATAGCTGTGAAGTGGCGGTATCAAGCGCGGCACACTGTAAAGTCGGCGGAGAGCGTCTCCCAGCGAACCAGATACATCCAGCAGATATCCGTAAGATATCTCACCCGGGATGTTTCGATATCCATTGGAGTTTGCCACAGGTCCGTTTTACATCCATGCGATATCTCCCGTCCAAGTTCAGTATGTTGAACCAAGAGCAGAGGAGACTCCGCCTCTTGGATGCGGCCAGTAGGAGGAGGAGGAAGGCGGACACTTCGCAAGCCTCTGTTCTCTCCTGAGAGATGGCGCAGCGTTAGCCGTCGCGATGTGTAACCAGCAGTCGTCTGCCTCTGCTCAGCCCAACGTTGGCGCTTGGTAGTGACACGGGTGTGTGACCAGCAGTGGATGGCTTTTTGTGGCAACTAGACCTTGAGGTTGACCGGCGTGACCGTAATTTCAATGTGCTGTTCAATGCTAGGAAACGGCACAATATGTCTTTTTTTTTTATTTTGCACGGTATATCGACAAAGGATTAGACCAACTGAAAACATTGATACAAACCTTTAGCGAATATTACATCTTTCATCGTATAGTTGAGCCCTCAAGCTTCGGTGATATTAATTCCATGTGCATTTTAGACCGGAGTAACCCCTCAAGCAGGCACTGGCCAATGGCTATAGATTGGCAATCGCATGAAGAAGGTGTGGCCAGCACGTTGCTTGGCCAACAAAGCAACTTTTTAATTATATCAACCATTGGCCAGCCAATGATAGGTGAAAGCTTATCGACCATGTATGTTACACAGACTTAGTCGTGTCGCTGCCCGCTTCCAGTGTGGCCAACCTCGACGAGCAGTTTTTCATCTTCACCACCCACCACCACCCACACGTTTGCCAAAATATAGCCAAACTCGTACTGATCTACAAAACATATCTCATGGAGATAAAACATCTGGTGAGCAGTTGTCCAGATTCATTTGAGAGCATTAGGTGTTTCCATCGTTCGCGTGCCGCTGTTCTGCGCTAAGCACACGCCTACTTTTCAAGCAACAGAGTAAACAGAGTGGTTTTGCATCCTGCTCTGGTAATCACATTAGGCACGACAGCATGAATTAATAACACATTATTTAACTGGAAAATATGTCATTAAATTTGTTTAGTATACTTATGGTGGGCTAGAAGGACTGGTGAGCCGTTCGGCGGTTGTCATATGTACCCGCCGACGTTCCTGCCGAGAGATGGCGCGAAGCGTATCTCGGCGCTATGCGATCTAATCGCCTCTCGCGGCTCATTTCAGTGCTACTCGTCACGTGATTACACACTTGCCGTTAACCCATGAGCCTGCCTTTTCTTTGCTCTGCATGCAAAATGCCCCTTGAATCTCACCTGCAGGAGCGAACGAATGGCACACCCAGATATCAGTGCTGACATTCGTCGGCGCGTCCCTATCAGCCCTCGGGTCTGATAACGATAAAGACGTGTTCGAGCAGCCGGTTCTGCCTTTGGGTAGTGATATTCGTGATATGTGCTCATCGTTCCCTTCATCTGAGCGACCTTTACCTTCCAGGTTGCGAGGTCCGGTGACGGGGGATTGTGATAGAAATGTTTAAGTCGGTGGTGGGCTATAAGCGTGAGATATACGTTAACTGCAGCTAACCAACGGAAGCGACAGAATTGCTGATTACAGTCTGCATATGAGCAGTCAGTAGAGGGAAGGAATCCGGAAGACAAAGGGGACGACACGAAAATATAACGATTTATACATTTATTTCAGAATACTGGTCCCAGAAGGAACCTGAGAAGGAGTAGGGAACGCACATTAATTATATAATATATACACATAATACACTCGTATAGTGGCGACAATTCGAAAGAAACCCGCAAAAGAGACGCAACAAAGGGGTCCCAAGTTACCTTCGCGAACGTGACGATCGGTAACACGAGTGTTCTATATACCGGTAGTCTGACCTAAGCAGTAGCATAATGAAGTGTCCTTCTGAGATAGAAGAGGCTTTCTCTTGACTGTGATGCCTATTAAGCGCACGTGAAAATTCCATCTAAAATCGGACGGGACGGCGACCCCAAGATATTTGTACTAAGCTCCCTTGCAAGTATACTATGATGTTGACAAAGCCTTTGTTCTACATATAACAGCATAGACACAGTTTTGTCGGTGTTCAAATTGATTTGCAATTTGTAATACCACTCGTTGATGTGTTCTAAACTGCTTTGCAAATGTGCGTAATATAAGGCGAGCAAGGTGAGCCATAAGCAAAGCACACAGAAAAAAAAGAAAGAAAGAGAGAGAGAGAACGATCGGCATATTAAGGACGCACGTTCAGGCATCCCTATGTTTTTCGGAATATATCGCGCGATATGTTACGCAGTCATCAGCGAATAAACATGCTTTACAATTAATGTTACTTAACACATCGTGCATATAGACAAGAAACAGCAAAAGTCTCAAGACCGACTCCTGTCGTATACCCCAGGTGTATGGGGTTCGATCAGACAGGGAATCAATCCCGAAGCCAATCCATGATCTTGCTATTACGTGTCAGCTTTCTATAGGGTACGTACACGGTCAAATGCCTTGGAGAGATGCAAAACCAATATTTCAATTTGTAGTTTATTATATAAAGCAAATGCAAAGTCGTGGATGAAATCAAACAGGGCCATGACAACGGAGTAGCCTTTACGAAAGATATGCTGCAAGGAATGCTGTTACTTGATCATGATGTTAATTGTTTGGAAAAGATATGCTTTATTCATTCAATTCACAAAAGCTGGAACGAAGAGAAAATTCGAAACCAAAGTCGGGACTCCTGCCTTACGTATCGGTTTTATACGAGCACATTTCCATTCGTTCGGGACAGTCCCTTCGTCCAGCGATATCTGTAAAATAATTTTGAGGAATTGCGCAGCTTACTCGCCGTACCTTCTAAGAAAATCATTCGGAATATTGTCTTATCCAGAAGACCACAATATCGCATCCTGAAGTAATCAGTCCCGAGACTTTTTGGACTAGCATATCCACTTTTTTTCTTTACCAATCTACCCGCAGAAGACTTCTTCATATTTACCTCCCACAGTGGCATAATAAGAAATAGACATACAAGTGCTGCTTTAAAGTAATGTCATACTAATAATTATACGGGAGTTTAAGTTGTGCGACAACGGTGATAGATCTATTAGGAGTTTCCTACAACTTCTATATAATCTGTTCTCTGCTGTGCGTCATTTTGTTCCTCTTTTGCTCGATACTTTGAGTAGACATATGCCAAATTTGCTGGGAGTACGCAACAAAGACGTAGCTATAATATTTCTTTTTAGGCTCACTTAATTTCCTCATTTCCTCCTTCAGTGCCTTCGTCAAACCTGAAACCAGGGTTAGTTTCCATCGCCGTCTAATTTTGTTTATGCGACGTTTAAGATGCTAAGCTTCGCGTGTCAGCCATGGTCTTTGAGTGTAAACCTTGTCTTTTTCGTTTTCCCCGTTTTTTCCTTTATCTTTCCTTCCTTCTCTTTTTCGTTTTTCCCATTTTTTTGGAATAGCAAGCCGGCTCTTTGCCTGGCTAGCCTTTCCTTCTTTTTTTTCTTAATAAACATATTACCCCCCTCCCCCTGTAGGGCTTGTTGGACACGAACTTTCTTGTGGACATGTGTACAGTGGCTTTCAAAAAATTTCAGGCCATATTAACATTTCTCGAGATGCTACAGATCCAGTTAAAATTTGTACAAGGATCTGCCCAAGGAATATCGTGGAATATCTGGATTTTAGGTCTGTCATGCTTACATTTTATATGGTGCATCTCATGAACCATCTTGTGATCTGAATGTCAACCAAGTACTTGGCAGTCCCATTTCCAGTGAAGGGTGTTAGGCACCAGGAACAGATCACGTATTGAAGCAGAAGACTCTTGACTTCTAGTGTACCTCATAGCAAAAGGCAATATCAAGTAGTGCATTTTCATTTATGAAGTCTCAAACTCCGGTTGGGGTTTCCTAATTTACACTTCATCATGGGACCATATACTGAACAATCATGACATTATATCCTTGACCGTGTTCAATGTCAATAGGTTTCATTTGTAACTATGTTACACCCTTTTTAATATAACCTGATGATGGCGGTGATGAGGTAACAGAAAAAGATGGGGATATGAGTCGCGACAGAGTCGCGGCCACCCCAGGACGCCTACAAGCGACGAAAATGCAAACAGATGAACATACGGTGAACGGATCAATTGCAAAATGTAGGACAAAGGTCTCAGAACGAGTGAGGGTAGCATGACACAAGTAATATGGCGGGGAGGGGGGCACACCAAGCACCGGGCACACCAAGCGGGCACTTCGCAAGTCATAGGGCACATGTATATTACGCTTTTCAACTTGAATCTTTATAATCTATAATGACGGCATTAAGGCTGTCAGTTGTGGGCCACAAACCCAGGTGGCGAATTTCCCCATTTATCATCATCAGTGTAATCGTTGTCATTGTATAATGTCACGCTAGCAGCGCTCTTAGGCCGCTCAATCAGTGGATAAAATGAGTTTAACATGATGTTCTAGGAACCCTTTGTATAACATCAATCCCATTCAAGTATTTTCGGTTAATAATACAAGTGTGGCATTTTTTCTTCTCTCTCTCTCTCTCTCTCTATATATATATATATATATATATCTGCAACAAAATAAGGAGCAAGGAAGAAGGAGCAACGAAATAAGGAATATATCTTTCGCGCTATATATATATATATATGACTCGGTCGTTCTACTGGTCAACAGTAAAACCGTGCGTGCAGAGAGAATACTACTGCGGTGCTACAATTTCGTTTTTTATGGCCGATACCATGTTCCTTTATAGTTACATAGGGAGATGTGCGGCGAGGTACACTGGATAGTTTAGCTAAATGACAATTTAGTTGAACAATCTACCATCGGCCTATGTTCCGTGACAAAGTGTTCCCAGCCTCCTGTACACAGCAACTCGATAATCTAGGCTGAAAAGAAAGAGTGAAGAGCAAGAAACCATCAAGGAGGCGAGCTCTCGGACGCAGTAGCCGCTCTTTATTTTGTTTTTCGACCCGTCTGTCATCATCCAACGAAGATAAGACATGCGGTCACGTGCTTCGCAACATTCCGATATCTTTCGCTTGCAGGGATCGTCGGCTAGGCAGACGTGACGGTAGCACATGTCACGTGGTTTAGTTACAAAGAACTGCGGATGCTAGTAAACAGCCAGTGCGGCAAACCAACGTAGTGCTGGTCCAAATATATTCACTATAAAAATAGTCAAGCACACGTACACCGTCACACACGGCACATGTTGGACTAGTTCAACGAGAACCCGCTTGGTTCGTAGCGAGCGCATAGCGCCGGAGCTCAGGAGCTTGGCTTCAAAACAGGGGCATCGCGCATTCCATGTATTGAATATGGCGGTAAGGACACCAGTCTTTCTAGCCCACCATAGTATACTTGGCTGTTTGCAGATGCACGGATTAATTGCAAATAAGCATCCTCGTCATCGTTACAAGTGTTGTACGTCCCGCTATACACTTGATGAACGTGATCCAACAGTCTGTTCATAGAGGCCAACGTCGCACGCCGATGTGCCCGATGCCTATGTGAGAAGGGTGGTGTATACGGCACTCACGCTAGCCAAGCTAAAGAGAGGGAGCAGTGGCGCTGAAGTGCTAACAGTCAGCCATTCATCTGCTTCCCAAGCTGAAGGAAAGGAAACAGTGTGTGATCAAAAACAACAAGGAGACCCATATTTTACATGCGAATCCAAACATGGCGAATATATTTGAGCAGTTGGCCACTCAAATGAAATCCCATCTTTGGTAATTTTCGCCAAATGAACCAAATCCAAACCGGAAATGTGCTGTACAGCCCAACTTGTTCCATGTATGGCAACTTTGGCTGGCCAAATTTTGCGCAACTTTGAACTACATTTGGCCTGCCACTTGGGCCTGTATTCATAAATAATAATGACGTTTATCGTTATTATTATCCTTATTGGTCACTTAGCATTTTCTTCAAAACACGTCCACCCAAAAAATGCCCAAGTGGTCGAGAAACACACCGTACGCACAGGACGGGCGAATGATAGAAAAAATCGCATTTTCACGAGCCGTTTAAACCGTTTAAAATAATTGTCCTGTACGTGTGTATCTTTTTTGTTTTCATTTTTCTTTTTTATGTAGTTATACTGAGTCTGTGGCTTTTTTTCGTTATTGATTTGCACTAAATGCTGAAACTGCATCTGCACTATCTTTGAAACCAACGTTGGACGTTTGGCCCGTTCTTATTCGTGATACTGCCTCAGCACACTGCTGCCATTACTGTTGATTAGAAAAGTATGTAGAGACATTTCATTTAGCGAAATGTTCAAAAACTATAGCGTTCCATTTTGCACAAAATATCCACCACGCTATTGCTTGCGTACGCAGGCGAGGTCGTACGATATTCTAAAGCTTAGTAATTAAGAAAATCCAACGGTCGGACTGTGAACGGCCGTTACATATGAGATATCAGGGCAGTCTTCTTGTATACTGAAAGATAACAGTCTCCTGGTCGTGTCGCCACTTGTTATTGAATGCCTTGTTATCTTGCAAGGTTATTAGTCGGCGATCACTTACCTAGTGGTCCGCTTTTCAACCCTAATAATTTCATTGTTTCATTTCCGTACAGTGTACTATGCTGCACATAGTTCATAATTTCCCCCTTCCTAATATGGTCTCGGGCATCCGTAGTCGGATAAGATGATGATGATGATGATTGGAGTTTTAATGGTGCATTGACAACACAGGTCATAATGCGCCAACACTGTGATTAAAATAAGACTAGTAAAAAGTAGGTGCAACACTTAAAAAGGGAGGAGTAACATCTACAATACAAGACTAACACTACACAAGACTTAAGATTCCAATAGGAAGGGAGTTGCCTCAGGACAGAAGCCGCCGATATTTCGAACAGAGACTGTTCTTCTTCTGGGCACCGTCCTCATCATTGGCATGGTATTTAAAGGGTTAGGTGTGACGTGTTTAAAGGTTCATGCGAATTGTGGGTCAACAGCCCGCAGGGAAGAAATTGTCCGTGCGGGCTTCTACGGCCGGAGTGAATGGCTGCTTTGTTAGGGTGTGGAGGGGATTATGTGAACGTAGTGATCTAGGCTACAGACCGGTTACAGAAAATGGAAGGTTCACGAACACGTGGACGAAACGGGACAACAGGCAAGAATTGGCAAGCATAGCGAAAGATAAGGAGGTTAGTGGTTACGTGGGGAAAATTCCAGAACAAGCAAGTTTCCAAGCAAGATTCCAATGTCTCTTAAAAAATTAAAAATTCTACTGAAAGGGATAATAGGCTCATCGCCAATCAAGAGCGCTGGATGAAGAGGCAAAAAATACGTATAAAACTCTGTGAAATGATGCTGACGATGGATTTCGTGGTGTGGGCAGGTGATAAGAATGTGGAGGTCGGATAAGACCCGCGTTTGCGAATGTAGCAATGTCATTCGGGAAATACTCTGACGGAGGTCATTTCATCTCCTTTGTCAGGAAGCCCTTGGAGAAAGCACCAGAGGTGTATGCACTGTCTCTTCTGTTTGAGGTAGACGTATTTCTGTCATTTTTGTCTTGAAGGTTGTAGGGTTGAAAGGATCCAAACGGTCGCTCTGGGGAAGATGACCTCTGCACTGTTGGAGTTTCCTTGAGAATATATTTTGCTAAGCCGTTGCTTCTTCGTAGTTTGTGAAGCGTCCGCTAATGGAGCTGTATTATCGTTTTGTGTATTGCTAAGAGTTTTAGTGATGTTAATGATTGGAAGTGAAATGTTATGGATGGAATTGTCTGGACTGTACTAGTGTTCGAGTGATCATATCAGTGTTTGGGGAATCGGGTCTTCCGTTTGGTATTCCGATCTTGAGAGATCTGGAGAATCAAGAAAGTCCGGGAAGAGATGGTCTGTCTCGACCTTCGGTAATGTACTTCGTATCATGTACATGGTGAAATTAAAGCTCTAGTTGTTGTTACTCCTGAGCTATCTTTCCTTCATTTCAAGTACGGACGTCATCCCGCCACAATTCCGCCACGACAAGTTCCCTTGGGACTTGGATTTTCAACGGTGGACGACGAGGGCAGAAGTTGAGTAACCCGTATGGCGCTCATTGGTTAACTCAAGGTATATTCTTGAAAACACAACCTTGTAGCTTAATGTAAGTAATGTAGCTTAAAATTGTAATAGTAATGGGGCCGTGATGTCACATGATGTACGTAAGATGTGTCTGCCCAGTGTGACAACATTGTAAGTCATAAATCATGCAGGTAGCTATCCCATTGTAGTGCATAGAGCAGTCGTAGTCATAAAAAGTCAGTTTATAGCCGTAAACAAAGAAATAGTCATATCAGGTAATAAATCATGCAGGTAGTCCCATACTATCCCATTCTAGTGCATAGATCAGTAATAGTCGCAAAGAAGTCAATTTATGGCTGTAAACAAAGCGATAGTCAAAACAGGTAATAAATCATGTCGGTAGTCCCATACTATCCCATAGGAGTGTATAGTGTAGGCATAGTGTATTCTGTAGTGTGTAGTAGTGTAAAAAGTCAGTTTCAGTCAGTAGTCATACACGAGTAAATAGCCATAACAGGTCATAAATCATGCAGGTAGTCCCATACTATGCCACAGTAGTGCATAGATCAGTAATACTCGCAAAGAAGGCAGTTTATGACACTAAACAAGGAAATAGTCAAAACAGGTAATAAAGCAGGTAGTAAAACAGGTAATAAATGCAGGTAGTTCAATACAAGCGCATAGTAGTGCCTAGCGTAGGCATAGTCATAAAAAGTCAATTTATAACCGTAAACAAGTAAATGGTCATAACATATCATGAATCATGCAGGTAGTCCCATACTATCCCATTGTAGTGCGTAGAGTAGTAATAGTCACAAAAATGTCAATTTATGGCTGTGAACAAGGAATAATCAAAACAGGTAATAAAACATGCAGGTAGTTTCATACCATCACATAGTAGTTTGTAGCGTAGGCATAGTCATAAGAAGTCAAGCTGTAGCCATAAACAAGGAAATAGTCAAAACAGGTCATAAACCATGCAGGTAGTCCCATAATATCCCACTGTAGTGCATACATCAGTAATAGTCGCAAAGAAGTGAATTTATGACCGTAAACAAGGAAGTAGTCAAAACAGGTAATATATCATGAAGGTAGTCCCTCACCATCCCATAGTAGTGCATACAGAAGGCATAGTCATAAAAAGTCTATAGCCATAAACAACGAAATAGTCATAACAAGTCATAAATCATGCACGTAGTCCATAGTATCACATAGTAGTGCATTGAACAGTGATAGTCACAAAAAGTCAATTTATAGCCATAAACACGGAAGTAGTCAAAATAGGTCATAAATCATGCAGGTGGTCCATACATCCCATAGTAGTGCATAGTCACAAAAGCCAATTTATAGCCATAAACAAGGAAATAGTCAACGTAGGTCATAAATCGTGCAGGTAGTCCCATACAATCGTATAGTAGTGTATAGCATTCGCATAGTCATAAAAAGTCAATTTATAGTCATAAACAAGTACATAGTCATAACAGGTCATAAATCATGCAGGTAGTCCCATAGTAGTGCATAGAGTAGGCATAGTCATAAAAGGTCACGTCATATAGCAGTAAACGAGGAAATAGTGATATCAGGTCAAAAACCGTGCAGGTAGTCCCACACTATCACATAGTAGTGCATTGAGTAGGGATAGCCGCAAAACGTCAGCGTATGGCTGTAAACGAGGAAATAGTCAAAATAGGTCATAAATCTTACAGGTAGTCCCACACTGTCGCATTGTAGTGAAAAGAGTAATCCAAGGATAACCCAAGAATTTAGGATTAAATTCCACGGCATAAGGATTAAAATTGGTAGCACAAGGATTAAATGTAACAGAAGGATTAAATCCCACGGTATAAGGATTAAAAGTGGCGGCATAAGGATTAAATCCAGCTAAACAAGGATTAAAAGTGGCGGCATGATGATTAAATTCCACGGTATAAGGATTAAATTCCTATATATATGGATTAAATACGACGGGAAAACCTGTAAATGACTTGGCAAACTGGGCCTAATAATAGGCTGTTGTGCGGCGACCACATCACACGGGATTGCCTTTTGTGCCACAGTTGGGTTGAAAAGAACAGCTCGATGTGTGTTCCTGTGTTTGTTGCAAGGATAGGGCTCCGCGGACTGATTTGCTTAAACTGCTCTTTATTGTTCAGACGCGTAATGCTCCGGTAAAGCCCATAGCAAGACATGTGTATGTAGTGTTAATTTTTTATACAATTTATGAAGCAAAATAATTTTTAGTCATAAACCTTCATCGCTTTTCGTTCTTCAACTTTGATCAACACATGACGACGTTACTAGCAATCACGCAAAGAAAACGCGTTCAGTTGGCGAAGCGAGAGCAGACGACAAACCCCAGGAAAGAATAAGGAGGAGGCTAGGAGAGGCGGGCGGTCTGCGCATGCGCACGTCACTCCCGCGCTTGGATCCGAGCAGTGCTGTGTGGCTCGTAGAGATCACGTGGTTCGGAGGCGCTCCATTTTCCATGGACCATTGCGGCTATGGGAGCTTCCTGGGTTTGGTACGATCCTCTGGCATTGTTTCCATCTGTATCTGTCGATTGTGATTTTCGTTAAATATTATGATGCTTGCCAGGCAGCTCAGTTTGGATGTAGAACGAACGCAGAGTAATTCTACGACGACATTGGGCGACGAAGTGACTACGAACTACATTTGTACCCGTCGTCCTGCGTATGTTGGATAAAACACTCCTTCGTTTGTACACATATGTTTTGTGATTGCCAATGAATGACAGCGCTTGAAGTACGCAGCTTTATTTTCGCTTTCCCAAGTCAAAAATGTTCGCAAGTGCTTCATTCAACAATTTTCTCCCGAAGTCACCCTGAAAACCACGTTGCGAAGTGGTTTGCCAGCTGAAATTTTTCCAAACGCTATTCGTAATCTGCAGATATTTTTATGAGTCGGTTGTGAAGGACTAACACACAGTGTATGGTAGTAGTAGAATTGATTTCTTCTCAAATATATACTTGGTAACCAGTTATATTTGTTAAGGCAAGTTGCATAACCACTTCGAACTTCTCGCAAGTGGTTTATGAATCAATTTCGACCTCCAAGTAACTTCTTTTAAAATTCTGAGTGAATTTGTAAGTGGAAGCGCTTTGATGGACCTCTTTTTGAATAGAAAGGGAAGTCTTGTAAACGGCTCGTTCACGTCATTCCACTCTCAAAGAGAAACTCTGTTCACTTCTATCACAAAAGACTGAATGGACTTTTTCTACCGCCCAGGCTGTTCACATTGGTATTCACATGTAGCATGTACTTTTCAGTTTTCCACATATGCAGGCTTAGTAGACGTAAGATGTGAAACAGTTATTATACGTTCACAAGAGATATGCACATGCGAAGTTGCTACTCTGCTGTACACCCTCAGAAATAAATCGGCTGCTAAGTTGCATTGTGTGTGCAAAGGTCTGCAAGGTCTCAAAGGTCCGGTGACAACTGGTTGCAAAGCAACATGTGCACTCTGCCTCTACCCAGTCAAAAAAATTTGGTCCTACGGATGTCCATGGGATATACTTTCACGGAGATACGGATATCCGCAGAGTAATGAAATTCCTCCAGCGGATGTACTACGGAGATCCACTTTGCCGGGCTTGGAACTTCCTACGAACGTCCACCTTGCGGACATAACCAGGAGATACGGACGTAAACAGGAGCTTTCTGAGATGTGGCATGTATCTCGAGCGAGTACTTTTTTTATTTTTCAGAAGTCAGTATACGCTTTGTAGTACAATACAAAGCGTGTTTCCACCATTTTCTTAACATTTGCCACCGTTGCCGGTCGTTTTACTTTCTGTTGGTCCGCTTTACTTCACATGAGAGAAAATCAGCGCGGCGTTTCAAAAAGAAAGAAGAAGAAGATGCGCCACTGTGGAGAAAGACGAAGAAGAAGAAGAAGAAACTGGACCACTCAGCCAAAAAGCTTTGGAAATGAGGTTGCACTCACTTCCAAACCGGGAACAGACACTGTATATCGGTGTTCTCGCGAGCTTCTACACATTCGAGAGCCTTGTTCGCCTGTGAGTCGAAATGAAGGGTGAGATGTCTAAGTTTAATTCGATTGTGTGCGCAAACAACGGTGAAATGAGAAATTGTTTGGCGTATTGAGTCGGCGTAGAGGTAATGTCTCTGTTTCTTACTCATGTAGTTTGAGAAAGTGAGTTGGTTCATGGGAAGTCGAATTTCTGCAGTGCTACATCGTCCCGCGTTTCTCTCTCTCTTCAAATACATGATCCGTACAGCATCCCATCACGGAGCTGATTCGGACAATCTGTGAAACAGCTGCAACAGAACCTCCTGCGGATATACGGCTACGGATATCCCTCCATGAATATCCGAGGAGAGTCCCACGGAAGTCAGTTTTCAGATATGGACATTGGGATCTATTTCGGACGTCCGTAGGAGATGGTGTTCTGTCGATGTACTTTTTTTAGACGTGCACTCATTTCAGTGTCTGAGTCTTGAACATTGGCATGTGGAGATGTTTTAGGAGCCCAGTCGCTATGATCTTGTGCAGTACAGTGAGAGCAGCATACGCATCCGTTTGGTCATTCGAACCATTCAGCTGCCGCACAGCGGAAAACAAAGATTCCACTTCGTCGGACGAGTACTTGAAGGTCAAGACAGGTCGAGCAAGTAGCGAGTACACAGCACCGTGGACTTTGTGGTGATCTTGAGTGCCATCGTAGGTTTCAGATGAGAGAAATGCTGTCTTGGATGGTGCAGTAGCCTTCCACAGATCGATGTATTCAAGAAACTCTCCTTCAAGCCAGGATAGCCTAGCACATCGAACATAAAAACTATTAATTAAGCAGAAACAAGTGCTGACACGGTTTCATTTAGCGGCTACGTACCTTTCAGCACTTCCTGAATGAAACAGCATTCTGTTGGGGTCACGGGTGAAGATGTGGTGCGTAGTGTTCTTTATATTGTGGAGCACAAACCTCTTGAAGATATTTTCAAGGAATTCAATAGTTGGCAGGCTGTCATGAAATCCAGTGACATCAATGGCTGGTCCGTGACTTTGCAGGTATTTCAGCACTGCAGTTACCTATTTTAAACAGAAAGCAAGTTATACTTCCAATAATATATTGTGAATGCAAGAGGTGCGTCACCTCAGGCTTGAACAGGTCCACTCATTCATCTTTTCAAAGCTTGTTGGGAATAGGTGTCTTCGGGTCAAGCCACGAACCGATTTGAAGCCAACCTGCACCTGCTGAATGTCCAGGAGTGTACGTAGGTACTTTGGGTCAATGAATTTTCCGTTGTTGAAGAATAGTCGGTTTGTTGCCAGGAACTGTGACCGTATATTTTTCAATATATGGCAATAGTCGAAAGATAAAAAGAGTGGTCGACCCTGGTCAAGTGGATGCCTACAGAAAAAAAGAAACACCAATTAAGGCCTTCAAAGCAGGACAGCAACATGAGGTGTTGGAATGTGTCAGACATCGGACCTACTGAATAACTGCACGGGGCGGCCCATTTGACATGATAGAGAATAATTTAGTATTTGTGGAATGGTTCTCTGCAACTATACGCAGCGTCCTGAATCCTGCTATTTCCACACTGTGAAGCACGTTCATGGTGATTGCATGCAGCAGTGTACCTGTCATGGCTTTGGTGAAGAAATACCTAACAGGTATTCTGAAACGACAACAGCGTGATTTAGCTATGGGGAACCAAATAGCAAACTGCATTGAGAGTAAAGTGTAATGGGTGGAGAGCCCTACGAATACAAAGCAGACTAGGTGCGTTGCAACGTCTCTCTCCTAACTCTCTGCTGAATCGGGCACGTCAACAGAGATAAGGCCATGAACTTCATCCGAGTGCCGATTGTAGAATGTTCCAGGACGGATGGACATCTCGTCCAACACAGCGACCCAAAGCGTGTCTGCAGCAGTAAAAGTACTAAGTCAACCTGGTAGCCAAGCAGACAGCCAAAGCGTGTGTTGTACCTGCTCACAAGTCATCCGAGATGCTTCCTTGCTCAGCCGTTGTTTAATCAGTGAAGTTACAACTGCACCGGTGCAGGACCCAATATATCTCTTTAGAGTAGACCAACCTGGCAGCTTGAGGAGCCGTGACCTTCTTATGAGCCTGTATGTCGATGGGGACTTGGCATACCACAATACGCAGTGCCGTATAGTTTCTTCATGCCAGCGGGGCCTCTTGGGGATTATGCATTTCAATTGCTCCTTGAGGAAGACAGCAGCCACGTCTCCACCCTTTGCCATGCTCTGCATACAGAAACAAAGAGGGAAGCATGTCAGCAATGTGATATACAGCTCATACTGATGGAAGATGTTTGCACTTCTAGTGAGATGATATTGTTTTCTTTCAGCATCTTGGTGGACTCCTTCTGTTTCTTTCCAATAAGGTTTAGCTTCCCACGAAGTTCACGAAGCCTAGATTGAAGCCTCCGGCACTTCCTTGCCAGTGTATCAACCTTTGAGCAGTATTGATTTATCTTCTTCCTCGTTTAGTTTGTTTGTGCTGATATGCTCTGGGATGCTGTTGCCACTTCAAAGATTTCCCTCGTCGTCTTTTCTTAAAATCTATTCACAATAACTGTGTTGTGTAATAAAGGTTTACACCCGCACATGTGGCAGTGTATAGCAAGGTGTCCTGAAGGCGCTGCGTTCTCGGAGTCCGGTGTTGACACACCTAGCCGTTTGCCCCACATAGCATTTGCTACAGGCTAGGGGAATGTTGTATACCACCCGTTCAATACATTGCGTGTATGTATTGACGTGCTTGACCCTACATGTACTGCGGGGTTTAAGGTCACAAGAGAACCACGCATAAGTTCTGTAGTTTATGAGTGGCCTTATACACTACTGGTACACCAAATCTGCCAGCTACATTCTTTATATTGTGACAGACATAATGTATGTGTGGCACGCTGGTCTTCCCCTTTTTCCGCTCCTTAGTAGTATCTTTATTTTTCTTCTTTTATTCCCTGATGCAGTCTTCCACCACTGCTACTATTAGTTTTTCAGGGTAGCCAGCATTTGACAGTCTCTCAGTTAGGTGGGTAAAGCTATGCTGGACGTGGTGGTCGCAGGAGCCCGCCAGGGCCGACTTCGCACATCCTCTGGTAACACCCCGCTTGACGATTTTTGAGTGTGCGGATGCAAGGGGCAGCACCCCTGTCTTCGATCTGGGCTGGTAGCTCCCGCACCAATGTGCATCGGACCTGTGCAGTTGAAGGTCAAGGAACTGTATACCTCCATTCCATGACTTCTCCAAAGTAAATGTTAAGCCGTAGACACTTGCTGGAATATATCTAGAATGCCTCCTTCGTCAAGTCCATCAGGACCCCTTGCTGAAAAGAAGACTATATATGTAATGATTGACATACATAAATATGGCTGGCTGCCATTCCCATTTCACCCATATCTCAATATTCCTGTTATAAATGTAAACGAAGATATTCAATTCAATTAAATTCTTTATTTTTTTTTCAAACACGTTGGTGGGGAGGTCAGGTAAAAAGGTGCAGCTTGACGCGGCCCGACCCCCTCTGTACATTTGGCAGCGCGGCACACATCGTTCATGCAAAAAGCATGATGTCCAACATCCATCTGTTAACAATATAAAAAGAAAAAAGAAAATACACACATACAAGAAAATGAAAAGAGGAAATTCCACTCAAGCGGAACTTAAGCAAAGCTGTAGCACAACTCCCTTCAAAAGCATACAATCTCCTATACATGTGAGCCTGAATAGTCGAAACTTTATTCAATGTATAATGCTCGTAATGAACGTAACGGGAGAGAATCAATGTTAATATTGTTCTGTACACAAGAATTTATATGTCGGGGCAGCTTGTATGCGACAGCCTGTAAACTAAAATTAGTACGTGCTCGCGGCGTAAAATAACGTTCGCCATGGCGCAAGGTACGGTTGGTCGATCTTATGGTTAAATGAGCTAGTCCTAAGAAAGTGTAATTATTTTGTTTCACTGATATAATATATGTGGCTAATAAGCGGTAATCATAAATGTGCATTATTTTAAGAATGTTAAACCTCCGGAAAAGAGGCCCGGTAGGATGCAAGAAAGGAACACCTGCTACGTGACGAATCACTCTTTTCAGACACAGGAACAATCTTTCAAGGTTTGTTTGTGTTGTCGTGCCCCAGACTAAATGACAATCAGTAAGTTGGGGATGAATAAGAGCATTGTATGCCATCAGTTTTGGCCTGCACGGAAGAATGTTTCTATACCGAGCTATTATACCAATGACACGCGATATTTCATTCATGACGTATGTAATATGCTTGTCCCATGACATTGTATGAGTAAACCAGACACCAAGTGACTTTACTTCTTTGATAACGGGTATGACGGTGTTGTCAAGAATGACGGATTCAGACAAGATGACAGGCTTGTGTAACGGATTGGAAACGACAGCTTTTGTTTTTATAGGGTTTATTACTAAGTAATTTTTAGTCGACCACGTACGTAGAATCGACAGAAACCAGTTCATTTTCCTAATTAGGTTCGTGACACATATCCCCTGCAAAAATAAACTCGTGTCGTCGGCGTATGCTATTATCTTAATATCATCAGATAAGGTGGACAGGTCGTTAATATAAATGATGAAAAGCAAGGGCTCTAAAATGCTGCCTTGCGAAACACCCGTTGTTATGTGATGTGTACTAGAACGGTGGCCCTGGATGTCAACGAACTGCTTACGATATTGCAGGTAGGTACGTATAAGTTTCAGTGTAACACCTCTGACACCATAATATTCTAGCTTTATGAGAAGGACATCATGATTTAGCAAGTCGAACGCTTTTGTGTAGTTGATAAACACACCAAAGGTTACAAGATTATTTTCAAATCAGGAGAGAATGTGTTCTTTCTGGGTTAAAAGGGGCAAGTTCCGCGGATCTCTGTCTTCTGAACCCATACTGGGGGACTCAGAAAAGCAGAAAAGCAGAGGGTGTTTTTGGAGAAAAGAAAGCATCCTTGCATCAATTAATTTCTCCAAACCTTTTGAAAAAATTGGTAAGATGGATAACCGTCTATAATTTTTTAGCTCATTTACATCACGAACTTTGTGCAGTACAATGACCTTTGCGATTTGCATTTCTTTCGGAAACTCACCGGTTTGGAGTACTAAATTGAAAATAAATGCTAGAACAGGCGCAATAACATCAAGTATGAATTTAATTGGTTGTATTTGAAAACCGTCTTTGTCGCAGGTGTTGCTGTTTTTAAGATTCCTGAAAACAGAAAATACCTCTTGTGAATCAGTTGGAGTTAAGAAGAAACCTTTGCTTGGACTCGGCACAAAATGTGCTGTAGGGTGGTTGGAACTAGTACAAGAAACATTAGGTGGGTTTGATTGGGAAACGAAGAAAGTGTTAAATTTTTTTCTGCAAGCTGTATGCCGTTCATGATCGTACCTCCTACAGTTATTTCCTCTAGGGATCTGTTTTCATGAGTGTACAGTGATTTAAGGCTCCTCCATGCAGGGCTTGGCTTCTGGCCAGTATTTTCAAAAACAGAGTTGTAATACGTCTTTTTGGCACTACGTAACTTCGAGTTCACATTGTTTCGATACTTTTTAAACCTGCCAAGGTCATCAGCTGACCTTGTTTGAATAAATTTTCTGTAAAGCCTATTTCTAGTGTTTATCATATTTGTTAGTTCCTTCGTCATCCATTGTTTACCAAGTTTAGGAGATACCCTGTAAGGTTCTATTGGAAAATGCTTATCGTACAATTCTCGAAACTTACAAAGGAATTGCATGTATGCCCTCTCTGCAGTGCTTTCAAACGTGTTCCCATGAGACTGACGGCATGTCTATACGGAAAGCCTCGAGTGACAACAGTCTGATAGGCCGGTGTAACACGTGCTCCTGGTTCTTAGACATCTTTTTAGGTGAAGGTATCGTTGCGACAATCGGCAGATGATCACTGATGTCTACACTAATGACGAAAGTAGAAGTATCAAGTTCGTTTGTGATGAATAGATCATGCAACGTTGCTGTACTATCAGTGATCCGCGTGGGAATTTGAATGTTACTGAAACCGTTCACATCTAGTAGCATTTGGAGGCGCGTTTGGTGAAAAGATTTTCCAAGCACAGTTAAAGTCGCCCCCCATAACAAGTGCATAATTGTTATTGGTCACATACAAAAACACTTGCTCAAGAAAAACAAACAAGGCCTCAGTATTGCCAGTAGGTGGCCTGTATATATACAACAGAAAACACGTGTTCGTCAGTTCGAATTGTCACTATCTCAAAATCACCAACACAAAGGGTGAATTCATCTACAAATTGACAATGAAATGAAGTTTTGACAAGTATGGCGACGCCTCCTCCTCGCCTCTGTAGTCTGTTTAGGGGGAACAGGTTATATTGAGGCAGAATGTATTGATCCTCGTTTGAACACCAAGTCTCCGTCAGCATGATGACATCCAGGCTATTTCTAAACTGACTGAAAAAGAAGTCTAATTCGTCTGTCTTGCTCACGGCTGATCTCGCGTTTAGATGTAGGCAATTCAGATGTGGCAGCTTCAGGTTCGATAAATGTTTACAGAGGTAGGATGGGGTCACAAGACTTGTCATATTAATTATGAACTACAACACACAAAACAGGAAGAGACAAAAAACATCCTAACAAATTAGTGTGAGATCAGTTTCGTCTCTGATGTGAATCACGGGTGATCCATCCTCCTTACGTGCGTAAATTCTACCCTCTCGACTCCACACGTATCTCCAGTTTTTCTATTTTTTTCTTTGCAACAGTTGACCCAACAACTTTTTCAACGTGGAGCATAAATGTTCGTTTATGAATATGGGCTGTCGTGCGCAGTGACCCAGATCTGCAGTTGTCAGCCGTGTTTTTCTCGCCTTGTGTAGAAAGTCATCACGTTTGTCTCTTCGCGCAAACTAGACAATGATATTGCTCCCCTCTGCACTTTTTGCACTGGGACACGATGACAGGCTACTATGTCCTCGCGTGACACAGGCTGCGAAACTTTATCTCCAATGGTCATTATAATATCAATTGGATTTTCATTTGCTGTCACGGGAATGCCTTTTATTTCAACGTTTGAACGTCGGCTATACTGCTCAAGATCAGTGATTATCTTAGCATTTCCCTTTAGCTGCTGCCTGAGTATGTCACAGACATCACTCAAGGACTTGTTCTGGGTTTTAAGTTCAGCGTTTTCTATTACAATTTTGTCCAATTTCTGAACAACCTCCTCAAAGCTTTTGTTGAAGAAAGTCAGATATGCGTGGAATTCAGCTACTTCCTTTCGAATATCTTTCTGAATGAAGTCCTGGAAAATTTTCCATTCAGATCGTAATTGCCTCTTAATGTCTTCGCTAAGTTTCGACAGTTCTACTGTCATTGTACAAGCACTACAACGGTGAACAGCACTCACAAGCAGCAGCAGCAGCCAAAAAAAAAAAAAAAAAGAAGTAAACCGAGACAGGCTATACAGTCAGGAGATATAGACCAACCATAAAATGTGCAGGCTGAATGTTAGTACTCCGTGCGTCAATGACGGCTGCTGCAAGGTAAATATAAATGGTAGCGAAGGCGAGAAAAAATACGAAATCTGTGTTAGCAACCCTGCGCCCTTCATGATACACATGCGAACGTGGTTGTTGAGGGGCAAACTACGAAGGTAAACAAAAAGAATTTAATCGGAGGCGCGAATAATGTCTGTACTAATACAATGTGCATATTTTTAATGTAGCAAGTCGCGCGGTCTGCCAGTAATACGTAAGATTATAGACAGAGCCGAGTACTCTTCCGGTACCTGTCGCTCTCCATGTTGTTAGCTACTAGTTTGCTGTACGTTGGCTGCACACTTTGTTACTGTTCATAGCCGTTTTCTTCTTCATCGCCGTCTTTTCAATTTCAAACCACCAAGTCCAACTTGGGACATTCCTCGTGGGAATGCCACATTTCAGGACAGTAGCCAGCTATTGCTTTATTTGGGTGTCAAGAATGTGGACAGTACTGACTTTGGAGCTGTCGGTTCCTCTTCCTGTCTTGGCGACGTTTGTGGGTGCGTGTGAGGAGGCCTTCAAAGCCAACGTTAAGACATTCCTCACCTCCCAAGGGGTCAGGTCCAAGCTGTGTGAAGCGTTGGACATACTTGTGCCAAAGACATTGAGTTTGTGTTTTTCATCCGTGTATGATGATCTATTTCACTTTTTTCTGAGGGTACGACTGTTCTGCTTTGCACGAGAAAGGAATGAGAAAGTACGAAGTAGTACGTTACGTCAGAAGGCACTGCAGCAGGCAGCGAGACCAAGTTCGTAATCTCTGCACGTTGTTGTGATGTAACCAGAAGTTTTTTTTCCATGCAAAGGGATATGCATGGTTTTGTTGTCTATCCAGTGCTTTCAGTTGTAACCTAGATTACACATGATCTCTTGTAATTCTTTCATTCCTGTGAAGCATACGATTTGTCAAAGTGCACTTTTGCACATAGCTCCTTACTGCGTTATTTGTATTTTGACAGCCATGAAGAGTTCAGTAGCACGTAGTCTGTGCAGTAGCAGTAGCGTAGTAGTAGCAGTAGCAGTAGTCTGTGCCAATTATTTATATGTTATATGTTTATATGTATGTGCCAATTGTATGTTTAGTGTTTGTACACCTGTATACATAGATACCTAGCCTACATTTTCTATTTTGAATCTTCAGCACTTTGCCTATTCTTTGATACGTATTAAGTGTATACCTGTGTACATAGATCCCTAGCATGTAATTTTATATTTTGAATCCCGCGCTGCGTTCAGTAGTTGTGTGCAAGTATGTAAGAGCAGTTATGTGCAGGGCTAAGCACCTTGTGCAGCTTGAAAATCTACACCACATGGCAAAATGTGCACAAAATAGCAGAAGCACAGAACATTGTCGATGCTTTGACATTCCTTTAATACAAAAATGCTGTTGTAATCAAACTAGAAGTAGTCATCAGCAGGGTGTGTACACACTGAACAAGGTTGTCATTGCTGGAAGCTGATACTGCTGTGCCTGTTTTGCAAGATAAAGTATCACAGACTTCTGAAATGACTTGTGCCTTCTTATTCCCCCAGAGCATTCGTTACAGTGCCAAAAACTGTGGGCGGACATAGCACCACACAGTATGCAAACGTCATATAATGCGATCTTCAAGTACAAATATGTTCACTTCCACCTTCTTTGTACGAGAGATATGTGGAAAGTTTCAGATGTACGTGAGGACAGCTATAGCAGCATGCATTGGACATTAAGGTCCTGGGCCCCACCTGTGTTTGCTGGAATTTGTACATTATCCTTTCGTGCTTATCCAGTACATGGACTGTCATACTGGCTATTTTGCACATTATTTTGTCGTGGGTATTTATGATGAAAGATGGAAGTCACTGAAAAGTCACTGTGTTCCAGCCTCAGAACATCAATTGTCTTATGTGGGTATTTATACTGGTTACAATGGCATGGCGAATTTACCTGTGATAAAAGAAAGCAAGCCCCCACCTGGTCTCCTGTGTCCTTTGTTGCACGCATGTCGCTAGTGTTGATTCTTCTCTGTTTACAAATTGTTTGAGTTTTTGCTCTTGGATTTGCTTTCAACAGCGGTTCTGACATTCCGCGGCTCGACATCGCGAAGGAACGCACGCGCAGTGCGAGCGCCCGCCCCGCGCTATACGTAATGGTGACGTACCAGGTGACGTCATTATGACGGAATTTGTAGTTTGCCCCGCAACGGATGGATGGCGCTGACGGTCTTTATCATGGCCGCCCTTGAAGACGTGGTGGCCAATGTAAGCTTCGCTACCATCTATATTTACCTTGGCTGCTGCTGCCAAAATGAGTCCGCTAGGCCCTGCTGATCGCTTTGGAAGAAATTGCAAGAAGCGTAGATGGCAAATCAGACGTACCCAGGAAAGAAAATCCGGTTTCGGGGTAGAAATCCTCCCACGGCGACTTCCGATGTACTCAGCTCAAGACTGAGCGATGGAGCCGGTTTCAGCACGTGTCATGAACGACGGAAAGACCAGACAGATCCTGAAAATGTGCAGGCTGAATGTTAGCACTTCGTGCGTCAATGACGGCTGCTGCTGCCAAAAAATATTACAGAGTACTGGCGCTACTGCACATCTAATACATATACCTTTTTCGGAATGTATACACTCTCGTTACTTTTTACATATGTTGATGCTTGGTAATGCGTCCGAAATTTCTCTATCGTGTCATGTACCTCATCTAACAGGGGCTTCTGCGGGACAGAGTAAAACAGGTCACTGATATCAACTGAGAGCACGTTAGAGGTTCAATTTGTCCAGCATTCAGAGTTTCACACACTGTCACTGAGTTCTTCATCAGTTTCTGTAATCTTTCCTGTACAGTGAAGTTGTGAATTCAGCCTGTGTTTGTGCCTCTCCTTTGTCCTCGTTTCCTCCTCCAATTGACTGGTGTTTATCACGAATTTAATCCTAATTTGGCTCTATCGTAGCCGCGCCTCGGGCAGGCAACGTTCAGGGCTGCCCCTCCGCTGTCGACCATAAAACTCAACGAAACGTATGTTGGAAAGCTGCCGAACGCCGTTGTATACAGACTGTGTAGTTGGCTCAGGGGCCGCGAGAGTGGCGCGCTCGTCCCTAATAGTCAGAGAAGCAGTTATCGCGTGCCACACGTTTACTTTTTTTTTTTTAATAATTGGGTGTTTACGTCGCGAGACAACTGAGATCATGAGCGACGCCACAGCGGTCGGTCTGTGGATTGCTTTTGCCCACCTGAGGGTTCTTTAACGTGCGATGAAAGCTCATCACACGGCACCCCGTATTTAACGTCCCTCGCGGAAGACGGCGTGTCTAAGCAACTTGTACCCTGCCACCAAGTTGCTGGCATCCTCGGCCGGGTTCGAACCCGCGATCTCGGGATCAGAAGGCGAACATGCTACCGACTGAGCCACCGAGGCCGGTACTTCCATCTCCACGAGAGGACCTTCATTTGGGGTGCAATACGTCATTTTGTCGCTTTATTCTCATTGAAGTAAATAATGAAGCAAAAAGAGATCACCACTCGATAATGCATTCGCATGGAAAAGACTATATTCAGCGCTCTTCATCTCGTACGAAGTACGTAGAGGGATTTCTGCGGTGTATAAGCACAGAAATATTTTTAAAATGTATGCATCATGAAAACGGTCATAATATTCACGCGGATTCCACTTGAGCTGAAACCTTAAAAGGAGAGCTTTCGAGTACGTACTTTGCGAAACCGCAAATTCAAATCCCCAGATCCTTCTGAAGGCACTCGTTCCACTCCAAACAAATGTAGAAAGAGAAAGGTACTGGATTCAAGATATATCTGGCTTTCTAGACTCCCATTTGTTTCTCTGTCTGGGCTTCGGAAAGGATGTGCGAAAACGCATCTTCGTCGCATCCGTGACTGCGACATTGTTGTTAAAGTGCCTCTCGGGACTCGGAAAACGGTGTATTTTATTTAGTCCACAAAGAGAAGGTACCTCAAGGATTCTGTAGACGAAATTTCAGTCCTGTTTGCGAGCGTTGTTCATTTCTATCCATATTTTGAAGATCTGCTGACCTCCACGAGTTTCGGTCACGCGAGGAGCAGGTGGCGTCATGTCAGTGATGTCATGTTCTGGAGAGAGCGGCCGTCTCCCTCCAACGACGCCCTGCGTCCGGGGAGGGTCACGGTCATGCTGATCGAAAGAGAGGAAATGAGAGAGATGTCTTCCTCCTCCTTGTGTTTTCTTGAAGGTCGGAGAGGTCGAAGGATATGTCTCGTTGGACTCTGCTGACGAAGTGCAAAAAGTGAGTGCACCCACAGAAGACGCGAAGAGCACCAACGTTGCCAGATGAGAGCCGGACGCTCAATCGTAGCCTAACATGACGTCACAGTTCTCAAAAATAAAAAGTAATTTGCTCTAACTTTTGTGTCAGCTAGGGCCAAAATATTTTTTTCAGGATTTATAAGTGAGACAAGATGATGTAAGTGACATAACTTCGCCAGGATTCTGAAGAGAGGAGATTTAGTCTGTAGTGGCACCTTAAAGTGACAGTCGCATCCGGAAACGGGTCTATCAAATTGGTACCATAATGTTCGGTATCGTTCATTGGTCTATTTTACCAATTTTCATGACTGGGAACTGCTTAGATATTAAATAAACGAATTTTTAAAGATCAGAGCCGCCTCCCCAGCCGCGGTGGTTCCAGCGGGACCGACATCAACGTGACGTATTTATCTAAGCGAACCAGAGGTATGGTGGCTAGATAATGTATGCCTGGTGTAAGAGGCGAGCGCCTTGAAGCGGGACGGCCGCGGAAGAAGGCGACAGGCGGCGCGCCAATGCGTAAGTATGCCAACTTCTCGCGAAGATGCAATGGAAAATCGGCTGCAGCGCAGCTCATGCACGAGTTATTGTTGGCAGGGTCGACAGCATCATGGTTTCATCAAAAGGTTATGACAAAACAACCACGCGGCCTTCACCATGACACGAATTAACCTTTTGTTTTATCCCTTTCAATTGTAATCATGAACGAGATGTACAGCAACGGATTCTTTGCGCTGGAGGCAGGTGTCACGCAAGTCGTCACATACGGCTTAATATTACTATAAAATACTACTCTTTATATTGTGTTGTCTTTTTGGTTCCCGTTTACGGGGTGAGGGTTTTTACATCTCAGGTTGTAACAGCAGGCGGGAGATCATGAACAGAGGATAGCGATTTCAGGTGCTGTCGTAACAAATATAGATATACATGCAGACACATCTTTGTCCTACAATGGCTATCCACTAACATACTTCAGCCCAATGACAAACCAAAACCACGGAATTTACGGTGCACTACACACATACACCCGCACATCAACAAGATTTATATACAACTTTAATCACAGATAAAACTGCAGCAGGCAATAGACAGCAACGTTTTGGCAGCACTGACTGCTTAAACGTCGTCCCTTTTTCTGTGGTTCTTTCACTTCCGTCTTATATTTCGCGGTTCACAGCATTAGTTAGGTTTTCTACAAATCAAATGAACATGTACGCCGTATTGGACACAACTATAAAGCGCGTGATATATACAGTACAGTTCTACAAATCGGATGAATATACATGCAAACTAGTTTCACTGTAGTTTCGCTTCCTTAACAAGTTTCAACTTTTTGCTACGTTCAGCCCGAGCGCGGTTTTTCCCCTTCAGTAAGAAGTGCATTCTTCAAGAAGGGGCATAGAATTTGACTATTTTCATTGCTAAGTAGTCACTGTGGTCATCACATCCCACACGTCCTACATTTGATTTTGCACAAGCCATTAACTGTACTAGACTATCTGCATGCACCTCATTGCAGGGGAATAGTCTCGTGAATATATCCTCAAGCTTACTTATGAGCTTGAAAATTACTTCAGAGCAGTAGATCAAACCGCCCCCATCAAATTTTCATGCATGATGGTGGGTGGTCTTTCTTCACAACAGCAGAGGATGTCACACAAAATGAAGTACACTCTTGGCAGTTCAGTGGTAAAACACATTTTCGTGCAGTGTAGCCCGCAATGTAATAAACAAGACGGGAGTCAGTATTTTTGATGTGCTCACTGTGGTCTTGGAGTAGTGCTTCCTCAGCCTTTTCAAGTTGCCCACAGTCAATGTATTGGTCAACCATGCTCATAAGTGACGGCTCGCATCTTTGCACTCTAGCAGAGCACTTAGTACACCTTCACTAACGCTGGTTCCTCTAGGTGTTCGTGCCAGGTTATAAAAACTTAAGCAGTTCACACTAATCAAAAATTGTGAAGGAGTGGGATGATTATTCCGGCCCGAGAACTGGCGGATAACTCCGAACAACCTTTCTAGGGGGTCCTGACTGACCCGTGACGTCATAAGATACCATAGGCCAACTGTTGAAAGGTACTTCACTAAACTCTGTGTTGTGGCAATGGTCACTCGAAGACCCTCTGCTGTACTTTGGCTCAAAAAGCTACTATCCTTTGCTGTCACCTCCCACTGTGCAAGGTATTGCAGGAACTTGTCCAGGAACCTTGACTGGAATGAGTTTTGCCTAAAAGTAACACAGACAAAAAGAGATATTCACTGCAACTATTATTATGCAACTCAGTCATCAAACAGATTAATACCCCTCTTCTCATTCTTCCCCCAGCTCCTAATTTCTCTAAACTATTATGCACAGTAACGAGTAACAGAACGAGAGATAAATATGTTGTCTTACCTTAGGGCTCTATTCTTGCAACGAGATGTCATTACATCAATCAGTGTCTTGACTAGTTTCAGGAACTTTGCTGTAGGTTCAGGATTGCCATACTGCTTTTCAATTATGGGTCTGTACAATATGATTCCTCTGAGCATCTCATCCGAGAACAAGTGCTGGGCCAGGTTCACTCGCATCTTCTCAAATCAGGGTTCGAAAAAACCCGGGTTTTTTAAAAAAAACGCCCCACTGGGTTTTTTTTTTGTTATTTTGGGCGTTATTGGGTACACGGTTTTTTTTTTTCGTCAGCGGTATATGCTATTCTAAACTTGTTTGACAGCATAAGGGCCGAAGGCGGGGCATTTGGGGTGGCTTCAACGTTAAACTGCCCATAAACCGTCGGTTTGGTACTGAATTTGTGAATCAGAAAGCGAAACCGTTTCCCCACCCGGAGAAAATCGATCTCCAATAGCTTTTTTTTTCTAGCTTCTTTCTTTTAGTGGGTATTTCGTACTTCGTCACTTCTTTTATGTAACCGAAATCAAGAACCGTCTTCTGCCTTCGCGTCGATGATAATGGAGAGATCAATCACGCAACGAAGTTGTGCCAAAACTATTAACCTGCACGATAACAGACGATAACCGTGTTGGAGGGGAGCGATATGACCTCTGCAGCGAAGTAAAACCGACACAAATGCTGGGTTTGAGAGATTACATTTCGTGGTCAGCAAACATTGGGAGCAAAAACAAAGGGGAAGCCCATTGCTATCGAGGTCTATGTCATCCGGTGTTTGCGGTCGTGTTTGTGTGCCGATGTGTGTGTATTCTGTGTGACATCATGGCTCCTGACAGCGGACGGAGACTAGCTCCTGAATGGAAAGAGGTGAAGCGTTACGAGAACGTTTCATCAAAAGTGGTGTGCGTTCATTGCATTACTGATATCAGTGCAAAGATAGAGCGCATCAGAAGCCATCTCGACAAATGTCCATAGCGGGCTTATCGTACGCGTTGCGTGACGGATGAGCACCATTTGTGTCAGCAAGATGAGGCGTCTGGACAACAGTACAGTTTGACCGAACCATGTACGAGCAACGCTAACTTTGCCCTGCAAGTCTTTGAAGAAGACACGTCACATTTGACTTCGAAAGGCCAAAAGCGGAAACTACAGTCCTCCATTGCGGACTTTATTGTTAAGGCGACAATTTCTCAGAAAGATGCTCTTGATGCGAAAATCGCGAAGTTCTTCTTTGCGAATAACATTACTTTCAATGTAGCTGATAACGTACATTATCGTGAGATGGTACCGTCACTTCGGCCTGGGTACACCGGACCCACATCTAAAGTTATTAGCGGACCCTTACTGGACCGTGCTGCAGAGGAAGCGCAGAATGAGCTCAAAATTCAAGTTGGAAGTGGAACTCTGACAGTAATGCTTGATGGCTGGTCAAGCGTGCGCAATGACGCGATTATTGCGACGTGCGTGCACACAGGTTCAAACACTTTCCTGCTTGATGCTAAGGAATCCGGTTCCCATAAGAAGACAGCAGAGTACTGTGTAGAATTCGCTGAAGAAGCACTAACTTTCTGCAAAGAACATTTGAATTCTGACGTGTTCGCATTGGTAACTGACAACGAAAATAAAATGAGAAAGATGAAAGAGATTGTTAAAATGTGGCGCCTGGGTCTTCTGACGTATGGATGCTCCGCCCATTACATGAGTCTAGTCGAAAAAGAAGTGAGTCCCAAAAGTGCTCTCGCAGACATCGTTGCAGTGCACAAATACTTTGATAACGTCCACCAGGCCCATGGCTGGCTGCAAGAGAAGAACGGACTTGTACCCCAACTCCCCAACGATACACGATGGGGCTCCCATGCGGAGTGTGTTCGTACCTTCGTATCCAACTATACCACATTTACGTTGAGATACGTTTGGAAAAGGACGTGGAAAGAAACATTGCCAACATCCTCGACAAAGTTACGTACAGAGAAGCGACTTCTCTTTTGAAGCAGTTGTCGCTTGTCCACGCAGCACTGGACAAGCTGCAGAAAGAAAATACCACTCTCGCTGAGGCTGTAGAGGTTTGGTACGACATGATTGAGGCAAAGGAACTGGAGCCGTATCGTGAAGCTTTTCTGAAAAGGTTCCAGCAAGCTATGGAACCATTTCACTTAGTTGCCAACATGACAGATCCAAAACTAAACGTTAAAAGACTTGATCCAGCCCACGAGGATGCAGCAGAAACGTGGGTCATGGATAATTATCCACAGTACCTCCCAGCCCTTTTAGCATTGAAGATAAAAGACGAAAATATGTATCCTAAAGTGGTGTTCCACGACTCAGTTGCGACAAGCTTTTCCGCATCAAAGTGGTGGAATATCGTTGGACAAAAGACGCAGAAGACTGGAAACATCCCGGCTGATTTCTGCAGCTTTCTTGAGAAGCTGCACTCCATACCAGCAAGCACAGCGCCATTAGAGAGGATATTTTCGTCGTTTGGGCTTGTGTGGTCAAAGTTGCGAAATCGCCTTGGAACTGAAAAAGCAAAGAAGCTTGTCCAAGTGTACCGACACCTGAAGTCCAACTAAGTCCGCGAACGTGTGGTTTATGCTGTTCTATAGTTAATACTTTATAAACACTGAGGAAGTGTCCAATATATCACGAGCGTGCTTGCTATTTAGATGCTAATAAAATTCATTTAACTACGTATTGTGGCTTTTAGAAGTTTGTTTTTAATGCTGCCATGTTTTTCTACGTGTGGTTTTTATTGGGTTATTTGACTTGGGTCGACCCAAAAAAAAACCCGGGCGGGTTTTTTAAAACTGGGTCCACTCGGCGAACCCTGTCTCAAATGCATTGGGGAAAAGTGTGCTGTTGGTAATTTTTGGCATCGCCTTTAAGGTGACGTTGTCCTTGTCACACTGCCATGCGGCCACGATGTGCTCCTTGAAAACCTGCAGAATGAAGCGCTTACGTTAAGGGCATAAAATGTTGGACGATGCTGTGTCCAATCGGTATTATAATGGAGAGAAATGCTGTATGTTTTCGTTACCCTGCCATCTGGCGTCACAAATCCCTTCTGCAGAAACATGTGGCGCATGTTTCGCGTGAGGGATCAACAAGGTCCTGCCTGCTGCAGACAGTTGCAGATGACTTCCCCTATTTTAGAAAGAGACTTAATAATAATTGGGTGTTTACGTCGCGAGACAACTGAGAGAAAGATACTTGCATGTAGAATTGGATTCATATGAAAACATCACAAAAACGTTATGCTCATAAGTGTATGGAATAATACCTGAATTCCGAATTGCTTCCACATGGCACGGTTCCATGCAGCGCCATCGCAGCAGATGCAGTCCACATAGAGGCCAGCGTGCTCACATAATACGGCTGCGTCAAGTATTATCTGGGAGAACAGCGGTGCCGTCACATTCCCATGAGACGCAAAAACACCTTCGGAAGAGAAAATATTACAACACCATTACATATCTTATATAACTGGATGTTATATAACTGGATGTTTGCTGGATCTATGTGGTGACTAACATCATTAGCTATATTCCTTACTACAGTTAAGTTACTCCAGCATTGCAAAAACAGTCTAAGCTCACGAGCACCAAATTTGTGTCTTACCTACAATCTGGCTCCAGTCCCCTGCAAATGGCTGAAACAGGAGAACAAGGCCATGATCTGCAGGTGCATGCTTGTGATCTGCAGATGTATATTTCCCAAGATCTACAAAGCCTTCCAGTGTGTCAGATGCTGATACAGTAATATGCCCGGAAAGCTTCATTTCGTCCACAAGTATGGTGCCATGGAGCTCATAGTGATTCATTGTTGCAGTTTTCTCTTTAAGTGCCTTAAACATATTGGGGTTGAAGCCGAATCCACTGCGGTAATGACGAAGGTACTGTAGGGTTGTTCTCTCAGGAACTATGAGGATTTTATGCTTGCGGTGTGCTCATACAGTGCTGGGCTTTTCATTCTGTAATGAATTGAGAGGTGTCGTCAAGGCACTTGCCTAAATATAGGTAACATTTTGCACTTTTAAAATGACAATAATGAGTTTACAATGGTTTCAGCTTTAACGTACCGTAAAATGTTGCACTCCAGCACCCACTCTTGCTCATAGTGCATCCCCTTTGTTGATGCACGCTGTGCAGCCTCAAAGCATGCCCTGACCGCCAACTGCTGTTTTCTGGATTTGAGAGACTTGATCTGGAAGGACAAAATGCCACATGACAAGTTCACTTCAAAACAGAAACCTAGCAATATCGGCTGATTGACAGAGGCGCCAAGCATACACCAAGAAATCCCCTACAATTGACTTACTCGGTCTTCAAGTACTTCAGCTTGAATCTGTGCTGTCTTTGAACACATTTCTTTTATTTTCTTCTGGAGGGATTCAATTTTGGCTTCTCGACGTTTCAGTCGTTTCTTCAGAGCCGTGAGAGTCAAAGGCATCTTCTTCACATGTTGTTTTCTGGCTTTGCACTTTCTTGTCTGCAGCGGTTTTCTTGTGTACTTGCATTGCAAACATGCTGTGCGTGTAATGTGACATGCCATTAACTAAATTTGTTGCATTTGCAACACACAAGACAGCAACTGACCTTTAATGGTTGTCACCAACGCACACTTCTTGCTTATGACCTCTCCATTTCGGAGGTAGACAGATGGAATGTGGTCTATTGATAGGGACGCAAAATCATCCGTGCTCCCACATCCACAACACAGTTCTAAAGAGGCCATGTGCTGGAGCGTTTCTGTCAGATGATCATAGTTGTGTAGTTGCCCTTTCTTGAAGAGACTGCCCTTTAAATACATCTCATAGTGGACACACCCATTTTCGTCGTCTTGTTCCTTCAACAGCAAGAGCTTCACTGTCACAAGATCGTTTCTGGCTTCAGTAAGGACTGAACGTGAAAAGGCAATGCAGTCGTCAAAGACATGTTTGGTCCACATTGGAGGTGCGGTCACAGATGCAAAGGAGGGTTTGCCTGGCGGAAATATTTCCGCTATGTCAAGTGGTGAGTCGTTTCCACAGCCTAGGTTGCAGCCCTGCAGACCAGACCCGCTTCATCCTTTCGTCTGCGTTTGGCATGGGGAGGTGCCGGAGTGTTCGCCAGGTCTCTTTCCTTCCTCTTCTTAGGCAGCTTAATAGTACAATACTTCGGCAAGTCCGGAAAAATTGTGGGCACCGCGCCGGCTTTTAGCCTCAGTCTTTCTCGCTTCATGCGATCCACTTTGCCGTTTATGACAATTCTGTCCGCGTAATGCCTTTCAATAAACTCTTCTTCAAAGTGACGCTCGCAAACTGCCGAGTGCGGTTGCAGAGGCCTGTCTGCTCTTTGCAGGTTCTTCTCCCACTTCTTGAAGAGGTCGAGATCGTCCGCCACGCCGAACAAAGTATACTTGTTCTCACACGTGCGGTAACCAGTGTTGCATCTCACGGCAAAACAAGTCTTTGCGCGTTGCTTTTTCTTCACTGGTAGGTTAGCGTTCTTTCGATATCATCCATCACTCACCGCCACCAAAGGCCCGTTGAATCACTACAAAATATATATATATAGAATCTTGCAGTAAGCAGAGTAGCGCGCAACAAACAGCTTGGAAGAGACGTAGAACGTAGCATACATCCGTAGAGCAGCGCTCCTAGCGGCCGTCTTCCGCGATTTTCCCGCTATGCCAAGGAGAAGGCTGCGGGCGATCCTCACACCAGGCATACAGTATCTAGCCACCATACCAGAGGGCTGTGCTGGCTGGGAGCAGTCGACCGTGTTGTTATTGTCTCCAAGTTCGTCTGCTCTGCTTTCGACACTTGTGAATAATGGGAACTTCGCTGACATTTCTTTCACGTCTGGAAGCTCCGAAGTAATCATGTCAGGCGGTGCACGCTGTTACCGTCCTGGTTATATGAAGACGGGGAGGTCACATACTCAAGATAGGGCACGCTCAGATCTAACCCTGGGAACGAGGCCTAGAGGAAAAGTGAGCACAGTCTCGAACAACTGCGGGGGGGGGGGGGTGAATACCCCTCCGCCCCCCCCCGCGCGTGAAAATGTACTGACCTAACCTAACCTAACCTCACTATAAAATTTGCAAATTACAGCGTAATTCATTACTAGCGTACGTGCGACTTCCGGTTGGCCTCGTTCCCAGGGTAAAAATGACGGCTTGCCCTATCTTGAATATGTGTGATTTCCATATGAAGACGCCCATAGCTAACCCAGAGGTGTTTCACGAGCTGAGGGACCGCGAGACGAAGAGAAAGTGGGAAGATGTAATTTCCTGTGCAAACCCGGACCTACGATAAAAACTACGCGTTTGTTCTTCGCATTTTTCGGACGACGTCTACAGGTCCACTGACATTAACCGAATGCGCGTAGGGATTCCAGTAAAAAAGAAAGCGTTTGAGTTGACGCCGTGCCGATATCCACTGAACAAAGGCAACTACTCAGCATGACATTGCCCGAGGTAAGTGACATTTCTTTCGCAGCCTCAATTGGCTATAATGATTTGAAGATATGGTGCTACGACGACGCTTTCACGGAATTCGTGTGTGCCAGCTAGAATGTACGGCCCGTCGTAAAACAATAAAATGAGCAGGGGCTCAGCCACAAACCATGCGAGAAAGATATATAGCTGTTCCAACCTGCGCACTCAGTAGTACTGCATGACGCTTTTGCAGTTAAGATTTGCGTGAACCGTAAAATGCTATATATAAAAAAACAACTTGGAACACACCCACTGGTTCAAATCGGTGCCGAATAAGTTTATTAATTTCAGCTAGGGACATTTGATCTTATTTATCGAATGAAATCAGTTGATCAGATAAGAGGTAAATTTCCCCCAATAAAAAGTGCTTCACATTGAATGGGGTTCCATCTATGACACAGAGCATAAATAGTACTACCTTATTAGCATGAAATAATATTATTCTTGTTCAAAGCAATATTGGATTATCACTGCCTAAAACAGTAGACTACATAAGGCAACATCTCCGCTGTAGAATGTGACTCATCCAAATAGTATTATAGTGTCATTTTATCATGAATTGATGCCACATTGCGATACAGTTACACTTTTCAGAAACCCACAACTGTTTGCAACCTTGCCTTGCAGGTACTCAGACCCATTTCCTGATGCCAAGTGGGCAAGCCTCCTACCTTCTAGCACCCTCCAATATAGTGTCATTCGTTCTTGGGGTACGCAGAGACGAGCACAGATAAAAGTGTGCAGCTGGCATGCTTTGGCGATATCAGCTGTTTCACACCAGCACCTCGAGATCCTGATATAACAGCTGCGTCAACGTGGTACGATGAAGCATATGTTGTAGAAGCATAATTATTTGGCGATACTACTGCTGATGTTTGAAAGGAATTGCCTCAAGACGAGAGCCGCTGATATTTCGAACAGCGACTGTTCGTCTTCTGGGCACCATCCTTATCATTGGCATGGTATTTAAAGGGTTAGGTAACCCTTTAAATACCATGCCAATTATCCGGACGGTGCCTAGGAGAAATATCAGTGGCTCTCGTCTTGAGGCGATTCCCTTTATACTTCCTTATACTGGTTCGCTGGATTTCTACCAGTCTACGTACTGCTGATGTTGTGCTGATGTTGTGTTATTTCGGAAAGGGGAAGCTCAGATCCTGAGGGTCAGTCGGGCTGCACCAAGGGAGATTAATTTGCTCACATCACTGTAGCATGTATAGCATGGGGGAAAAAAATTAATCTCTGTTGCTGCAGCCCGGCTGACCCTCAGGATCTGAGCTTCACCCTTTCCGAAACAACAGGGAGCTCAGATTCTGAAAACCAAGTTTCAGTCCTGTGCTAGCAGATCTCGTATCTGATTACACTTTGTCTAGTGAGGAGTACAAAAACAGTTACAGTCACAGCCTCCCGAAAGCTCGTGTGCATGTGATGTAGGACATACTTTCCACAGTATGCCCATAAGCTATACAGATGTTACATTTTAGATTAAATCCAAAAGAATGCTTGTATCTCATGGCTGAGTTGACACAGAGTCTGAGTGCCGTTGGAGATGAGGAGGTGCAATAGTAAAATTTGGGGCTTTCTCACACAAAAATAAGATGCAATTGGCTTTAGTGAAATAGGTACAATTACATTATCTGGCGCAGCGATTCAGCGTAACCTCTCTGCATCCAACCATTCTATCCGCCGTGCAGTAATATTTTGAGAGCTGACGAACTAGATTTTGTTTCCTTCTTAAGTCGAACAAGACTATAGAACCCTTGTTGAAGGGCCCATCTTGCGCCAACAGCAGTACTCACGTCATAATAACAACAAGAGGCACATGGCTGAAAGCAACAACTGCCTGCAGTTGCGGCATCCAGAGCACATGGTCAAGCCAGCCCTGGGAAGAAAATAGGTCACTGGGAAGCACCCTCCTGTGCTCAGCCATTCTCTTTGAGGGCATGAATGTTGCAAAGGCGCTTCGCATGTTTGACATATGAAAGTGTCTACCCTTACGAAATCACATGCAGTATTTAAAGGCACAAAGCAGCATTTCTTATTTCTTACTGTGAACGACATGAGTGCATTAATGTGGTACAACTTTGGACAGTGCAAGTCTCATGCTCGTAACTGTTTCTATTTCCTACATGTAATTAAGACTTAAGCGCACTGAGAGGCGAAACTTTGATGCTGTCTTATGTGTCTTTTGTTGAGGTGTTGTCATATTCTGCACAGGGCTTGTAATTCTAATTCTCCCATCATATTTCTTTAAATACTGTGGGAATGATGAGGACAGTGTACAGAAGGACAAAGTCAAAATATTGGTATCTGTCCTCCAGAGGCACTTTCCTTCAAAGCGCAAGACCTGGAAAATCTGGGATCTCTTCTGGAAAAACTGTGGGCAGTTTCTTCTAGTAATCTTTTACTTAGTTGCTAGTAAAGCAGATTGTCTTGCTGTGCGTGTTCGTGTACACTTAGCCGCAGCAAAGCGTTTGAGTGGTACAAACGGTTCCGAGACGGCCGTACATCAGTGCAGGACGATCCGGACGATCGGGGCCAGGACGGCTCCGAGCCCAGTGTCAGAGTTCCTGAGAACATCGAACTTGTGGAGCGCCAGATCCTTAAGGACCAACGGATAACATGTCTTGAACTGGCTCGAAAGACGGACCTTTCTGTGGGAACGTTGAACACTATCATTCATGAACACCTCAAGTTTCGGAAAGCCGAGCCTCCTCACCAAAGGAGTCCTCCTCCTAGAGGACAATGTACGCCCGCATACCGCGCATCTCACGACACGCACCTTACAGGAACTTGGCTGGGAGTTGCTGCCACATCCCCCTTACAGTCCAGACTTCTCCCCCAGCGATTTCCATCTCTTCGGGCCACTGAAGGCGTCCCTTGGGGACCACCACTTCAGCTGCGACGACGAAGTCAAGAATGCGGTCGGATCATGGCTGCTACGCGCCGGTAAATATTTCTACGCTGCTGGCATCCAAGCCCTCGTGAAACGCTGGGACAAGTGCATTAGTGCAGCTGGAGATTACGTTGAAAAATAAAACTAATGTCTCGCCTGTAAGTTCATTTTACTTTTGCGAAAAATGAAAAGTCCTGGTTTGACTTGAACGCCCCTGGTATATACAAAGTATGCCACTAAAGTGTGTTTGGTGTGTGTGTGTGTGTGTGTGTGTGTGTGACCCTTCTTAGTGTTTGTCCTGTACAGTTAACATCGTAGTCCAACATGCCCAACAAGATGTTTCACGTAATATAATAAGCAGGGTGGGACTGGTTCAAATGAGATGCTTTTCTGAATTCAGGCGATAAAAAGAGGGGTGCTAGTTGTGGAGAAACATGCATTTCATGTGAAATACAACACAAAAGGAAGAGATAGACGCAAGATTTGATACGGAATTTGTAGCGATGGCTGCGAGATTTCTAACTATCTAGCTATCGTTTGAAGGTGATAACCAGTGCTCCTCAAAGAAATTTAAAGAAGAAAACATGTTACTGTACCTGTTGTCTGTTGGAGCAGGAAGTTGCAGCCGGTAGCATAGGTCGGTGAAAAAAGAGGATGTTCCGTAATGCACTAGGACAATGTGCTAGTGCAGAGCGTCGCTACCGGGCCCACTGCACGGCACCACAGTAGACGTTCGGCTCCTCTGATTGCAAAACCCGCAGAGGCAGCTGTTGGGCTGTTGTTTTTGAAGTGGGCGTCTGTCAAGCACTGAATCGAGAAGCTGCTCGTAATTGACGAACGGCGTACGATCGTCGCCACCATTTTCGTCTCGATATCTCTAGTGTCGTCTCGTGCCGTTGCAACGGATCCGTAGAACAAGAGTCATTGTCCTCTATTACTGCATCACTGCTGTCCTCGCGAGGAAATCTCTGGATAGCGACGACAGGTAACATATTCGCTCGCGTCGGACATGTTGACATCCAAATGCCTTGCAGAGCTTGCAGACGACGGCGGTTCAAAAGCGTTCCGGTCCAGATTCTGGAGGCCGCGCCCTGATTCTTAGATAAATACGTTTCCACACTTTTTGAGAGAGGGATTAGCGGAATACAACAACATCCGTCGTCTGCTCTTGTCGTGTATTCCATTGAATAACTGCCGAGCAACGCCACTATTTGGTGTGGGGTTTTCGATAGTGTGTTCAGCAGTCCATAAGGAATAAAATGACACTAAAGTTTCGAAATCGCCCGAAATGGATGCGACTGTCACTTTAAGGTGAAGCACAGAACGAAATCAAGTGCGCGATAAAAATGTAGCAAGAAGGGGAAATCTAGAATTATGCGGGATAACTAAAAGACTCGTTACGATTTAAGATGTCCTATGCCACAATGAGAGGAGAATGGCGCATACAAAGTGAATGACTAAGAAAGTAGTCGTGCCAGGGTTGCACGATTCAAATCCCGCTGGTTTAAATATCCGGTGTGAAACGTAATTAAAATCACCTAGTTTTTTAAATGATTTAGATCACTTCCACTTTTTTTATGTTCTGCTTAAAACTGGTACCGGTTCGAAAATTACAAGGGAAATGAAGGCTTGGCGCAAAGTCACGTGCAGTATATTAGAACAACCAATTAATTCCAAAACACTTGATCTGAGATTTATTGCTACTATGGTAGAGGTTACTCCAGGCAAGCCAGGAAATACACCGTGTACACACCTTGCGCTTCCAATACGCGCATACGCATGACTAAAATGTTGTCCGGCACGTAAGAGCACGCGCTGACCAAAATCACTGCGGCTTAGTGTTCGCCCGTCCGAACAACTTTCGAGCCTCCACCCTTTACCTCGGGTTCATCCACTGATGGTTGTACCACACTCGCCATTACGTTCCTTGCTCCAATAACCCAGCCCTGGGTTTCTCAAACTTTGTGGGGCCGGGAAACCCTTGCACATTTGAGAGCACACGGAGGGACCCCCCCCCCCCCCCAGCTCCCAGATTTACTTCTGAAAGAACACCAGCGGGATCACACAGTATTACACCGAAGAAATATTGAACACATCTGGGACAACGTAGAGTGATGGATAGCACTGCTTTCCCTTTGAAAGCAATCAAGCGGTCGTCAATACGTGGCTGTGCCGTACTCTCGTACTCTGAAACAGCCGTACTCTGACTAGAAGGCGTGGGAGCTCTTTCGTGCTTGCAGTCGATCAAGCACTCAAAAAGGACTCTCCATGCGAAAATTCATGAATTAAAACCCCACGGCCCCTCTAAATTCGAATTTTAAACATTCGACTACATCCCAGTACGTATATACAGGGTGTCCCAGCTAAAGACGATCATATTTTTTTAAAAATATATAGATCACTTTTGCAATATAGCTAGGTTTCCGCGTTTTCGATGTTTATTTTTGTGCGGATTCGGCGTATGTTTTTCGATGTTTATTGATTTTCGCGAAATCGGAGTTTTTCTGTGTTTTTCCTTGCGTGTGCATGGTTTACCCCACAGTTATCGGCGAATAACAATTACAATGTAATTTCAGTGCTGTGCGCGTCTAACGCAGCCTTAACAACAACAACCAATGCGAATTACCAGTTTTACCAGTACCAGTGTTACGAAGTACCAGTTCGAGTTCTATACGTGCTGCAAGAAATGACTGGAAGGCGTTTGCTCACCTTGTTCGTTACGAGGACTCTTCAGATTCACGTGCGTGGAACCGCGATTGCACGTGCTCCGATATGCGCGCCGCACCTCTTCCACAGCCCACATTAACTGTCACACGACAATACTTGCATACGACAACATCTTCATTGCCTGAGAGCTCAAAATCTTGATTTTCGCAAACGTTGTCCGGGGCCATCTTCCTTTTTCGTCCCATCTCGGGTGCGGCGGAAAGACAGGAACGCCGTACGTGGAAAGTGAAGTTGTAGGTACTGTCGTAACCTCTCCACTAAACAACTAAAGGCCGGTGACCGATATTCTACTTGACGTCACGTCCCTAAAAGGTTAAAGGCTCTGTAAAGCAGTAGACAAGCATGATATGCAGGTGATGTGACTAGAGACTTTGTTGCTTCTAAATACAAATCGTAAATAGCAATTACAATGTAATTTCAGTGCTGTGCGCGTCTAACGCGGCCTTAAAGGGACGGCCTCGTACCGCTGCCCCTCTCATAAAGTGTACCATTCGATTGCCCTTTGCTGAAAATGGTATACTGCAAATTTACCCGACAAAGCACGTCACGGTTATTAAATAACCGAATTAAATTGATAAAGCTTGCAGAGCATGCCACGATCTGTGTTGGCAACAATACGAACGTCTACGTCGCCCTACGGAAAAGTCCGTGATCGGGTACAGAAATCGTCCGCTTTTGCGCGCGCTAGTGCACCGGCGTGAGCAGACGACTTTCAGAAGTGACTGGGGACAGCGGCAACTCTCGTACACTTTCATTCAGTTCCCATGCGAAAAACACACATTCAAAGTGGCCCACATGGTGGTTTAGAACAACTATGTTAATCCTCAGAGACAAGTTAAAAGTCGCAGGACAATCCCACCCACAATCTGAAGTCCCCGGCCATCGGCGCGCGCGGTCGCATTACAGCTCCGACCAAAAATATATTACGCGCGCTTCCATTACACTCCCCGTTGCACGCTGGTCATGTTTCGAAATGAAGTGTTGCTGACGATGTACACGGAGAAGGAGTGCGTGGTTATTTAAAAATCGCATTAAATACTCGCTGAAAGAAAACACGTAACTTAGCTTCCACGTAATTGTAATGTAATGTATGTGATTGTCCCTTCTATGTTGTTCCAGCCTCAGAACATCAGTTATCCCATGTAGCTTCCACGTATCCGATTATGCGCCACATTATCGGAGCCACAGTCAATGTATGACTCAACCCAAGGTCCTTCTGCAGGTTCCAATATTCAATGACAACGGCTACGTACCCGCAGGCCGACGTCATGAGTGACGTTGCATGAGAGTGAACCGCAGGTTTCGTCGTCTGCTATTACGGCACGTTTTGACAAATTCCTCGAAAACGACTTGGTTATTCTGAATGAAACTTTGACGGTAGCATGTGTACAGTACTCGTGAAGATAGTTTTGGCTAAGTTTCGGAATCGCCCCGACTGTTCGAGACCGTCCCTATAAGAACAACAACCAATGCGAATTACCGGTTTTGTGATATCACAGAAGAAACTTGTGGTGAAAAAGGTGATGGCGCATTCACGAAAGCACAGCTCATTTAAGCTTATTGTAATAAATGCAAGCATACTTGCCGAGGTTCTTGTCAGACATTGATGCGCGCTCTTTAGTTCGCGAGTTCTATAAGTGCCGCAAGAAATGACTGGAAGGAGTTTGCTCACCTCGTTCGTTACGAGGATTCTTCAGATTTACGTGGCGCCGCGATTGCACGTGCTCCGATATGCGCGCCTTCCACAGCCCGCATTAACTGTCACACGACAATACTTGCATACGACAACATCTTCCTTGCCTGAGAGCTCAAAATCTTGATTTTCGCAAACGTAGTCCGATGCCCTCTTCCATTTTCTTCCCATCGGGGGCCGCGGAAAAACAGGACCGCGGTGCGTGGAAAGTGGAGGTGTATGTACTGTCGTAACATCTCCACTAAACAACTAAAGGCCAGTGAACCGAAATTCTACTTGACGTCATGTCTCTAAAAGGTTAACAAGCGTGGGTGGGGCACCTACGTACAATGGCAGAAGAATGAGATTCCGACCAGCGCACCCGATCCGGGACAAAAGGATTGACCCTGGAACATGCGGTCGCAGGTCATCCAACCATAGCGTATGTTTTTCGATTAAAACCCAAAACGCGGAGCCCTAAATATGGCATATGCTGAAGGGCACTCCTTAGGAGGTCATTAGCAAACTCCTAAGACAATGTCTTAATTAACTTTCAATAATTGCTTTTAATTATAAAAGTTACGAAGTCGTCCTAATAAGAACATCTGTTCCTTTCGGTTACCTGATATCGCAGCCGTTTTCAGAACAAAAATCCGTTCGGTAGATCGTCCGCAAAAAAATTCGTGAAGGAACACCGTTTTTTTTCTTTATGTTGTTCATTGCGCATCTTCGGAGTCGCATCTTTCCTTCACCCACAATGTGAGAGTGTGAAGGAGCACAGTGCCGCCTCATGCGTCGGATGAGCTTTAACTTGCGGAATCAAAACAAAAACAAATGCATCGGGTGACTCTATCGGAACGGCCCTTATCTTGGGTTACATTATCCGTTTTCTTTTAATATTTCTCCAGGACGCAAGGGGCGATAGTGTGCCTTTTCGACCCTCTCACATGGGGGGTGAAGGAAAGAGGCCCCTCCTAAGGTGCGCAATGAACAAAATAAAGTAAAAAACGGAGCTCCTTCACGAATTTTTCGCGGACGATCTACCGAACGGATATTTCTTCTGAAAACGGCTAAGATATCAGGTGACCGAAAGCAACCGATGTGCTCATGGGGAAAACTTCGTAGCTTTTATAATTAAAATAGTTTATTATTGGAAGTTAAGGAAGACGTTGTGATCGGAGTTTACTAATGCTCTCCTAAGGAGTGCCCTTCAGCATATGTTATATTGCAATTGATGTCATCGCGGAAAAGGTTATATATATTTTTTTTAAAAATATGATCATATTTCATATTTCGCTAGGACGCCCCGTATTTCGCACCATAGACCCCCCCCCCCCCCCCCCGCTAGCGACAGAATTCTCCGCCGTGCTAACGACAGCGGCGGCTACCTCGACGACTGCGGTACACGACAGTTTTGTCCAGAGCTTGACAGCAGAAATTCACCAAGACTGCGTCCCGTCAACCGGAGGGTACGGACTGCGACTTCGCTCTAATCGAGCTAAAGACAGCGTTGAAGCTTGTGAATGTGCGCTCGTCCTCGGGACCAGAAAAAATCACCTATGCCGCACTGCGAAATATTGACGGGCGATCACTCCAAGTTCCCCTTCATGTTTATAACACGTCTTGGCAACAGGTATCCCTACTATCTACCTGGAAGGAGATATTAGTTGTTCCCATCCTGAAACCAGGCATACCCCCAAATGCCCTGTCCTCTTTTCACCCAGTGAGCCTGAAAAGCTGTGTGGGAAAACAGATAGAATGGTTTTGCATCGTCTCGATTGTTGCTTCGAAAAGGAAGGTGCGTTCCCTCATGAAATGGCAGGCTTTCGTCGCCACCGAAGCTCCAGGAATCCAGTTCAGGACCTCGTTTCTACAGTTCAGCACGCTCGTGCACATCGGTGGATCGTTGAATGAGCTTTCCTGGGTATCAAGCGCTCCTATGATGCCGTCTCGCACATTTGTGTGCTGCACGCCTTGCGCTTTTTTGCGTATCTCGTCGACTCTTCAGCTGGCTCTAAGATTTCCTTACGAACCAAACTGTCGCTGTCCGCACATCCCACGGCCAAAGCCCTAAGTATCCTGCTCAATAAGGCGCCCCGTAAGGAACCATACTTAGTAATACATTCTTTAATGTGGTAATGGCGGGCCTAAAATCGATAATCATCGCAAAGTAGCATCCACTCTGTCTGTACGCCGATGACGTTGCCCTTTGGACAGTAGGTCCTTCCTCAAGTCCTTCGAGCCCATTTTTATGCTATGGCAGACGAGGAGTTTTCTACATCTACAGCAGCATATATGCAAAAATACTCCAAAAGCCGGAAGACGACATAACGAGACAAAAAAGTAGAGAACTCGGACTTAACATAACAAAATAACAAGGTTTACTCAGACGTTTCGTACGTCATGCGACGGACATAATCAGTTTCAGACATTCAGTTTCGCACTGAAGATGTCCGTCGCATGACGGACGAACCGTCTGAGTAAACCTTGTTATTTTGTTATGTTATGTCGGAGTTCTCTACTTTTTTGTCTAGCAGCATATATAGATGACGCATCCAGAAATGGCAAGTCCGCCTCGGCATTCGACATCCCATCCGCAGGTATTGTGCAAGGACGACCCCTTTCGCATCCAACCTCATCAACAGCCGCGGAACTCTATGCCATCATTTTCTTTCTGTAGCACATCGTTGCCTTTCCTCCCCGGGAATGGGCAATCTTCACTGACTCAAACTCTGCACTGCCAGCTACTGAACATTCTGGCATAGGAGGCTCATCCGCGCCCCCAGTCACGGATCTGTCAATGGTTTATAACTATGTGTACAAAGCTGGTCACACGCTGGCTCTCCAGTGTGTTCCAGCCCGTTGTGGTGCGGTGAGGAATGTGCAGGCGGACAGCGCCGCAGAAGTAGCTCTCTCGTATATCGGAAGCGGAGCAGGGGCGCGTTGTTGGCATCGCCTGAAGATAGCAGCATCATAACGCCGTCCGTGGTCGTGCGATGAGCGGCGTTACGATGCTGCGATCTTCAGGCGATGCCAGCTGTTGCCAACTTTCTTTCTTTCTTTCTTTCTTTCTCTTTTTTCTCGCTTTTCCTAGCTTTAAAGTAGTAGAAAGGACGGCGA
This sequence comes from Ornithodoros turicata, assembly GCF_037126465.1. NCBI lineage: Eukaryota > Metazoa > Arthropoda > Arachnida > Ixodida > Argasidae > Ornithodoros > Ornithodoros turicata. The sequence goes on along the minus strand of NC_088204.1, from coordinate 28,223,819 downwards.
AGACAACGAAGTGAAAATTGTGATGAACTGTACTTCGTCTTCTACTGATACTTTTTTGGTATGAAGGAATGTTCCTTGGATGTATAGACACGTTGGCAATTAAAACTTGAGTTTTTTTTTGTAAAGGGGTCTTCGTTTCGTTCGACTGGTTTGCCTTTTTCGGGTGTAGTTCCGTATCGGGACCACTGGTTTTTAAATATTATCACGAACGTTTATTAGTTAAATGTTGCAAGTAAGTGAAAGAGCGTCACATTCCGAATCGAACAATATAAGAATTATAAAATTCCGTGCACTAGAACAGTTTTTACATTTAGTTCGTAGTGCGCTCTATTGAGCACTTCGTTGACACTTCGGCGGCCTTGCTAAGCCTAACGGATATGGAGGACGCCATCTTGCGAAAGGGCGAGAAGTGTGACGACACTGGGCCACCTGTAGGATAAAATATGAGATCGTCTGCTACCCAGTGGAGGAGTGTCACTGTAGCAGTGTGAATAGAAACATTGAAAGTGGTCGAGAGTATAAGACATATTCAGTCAATACTTGAAAAAAAAAAAAAGCAAAAGGGACATTAGGAAAATGAGACTATATATCAGGTTTTAATGTTCAAACAGCAGTAAATTTCAAAAAATAAGGGGGAAATAGAAACAAGAAGAGAAAGTCTCATTTTTGACTTGGCTGAGGAGCAAAGTGAAGTTCTGGGAGAAGTGTCCAAGGCCAGATAGGACAGTGTCTTGTGTGAATGCAAGAGTGATATGTAAGAAAATCTTCTATAGAACGTGCAGACAGACAAAAGTTAGGTCAGGAAAGCCTTTTACGTATTTCACACGTTGGCAAGTGAATTGGTTCATGTAGAATATGCATCCGTCGAGACTGACCTAGGTTAGGTCAGGTTGGGTTTTCACGTATTTCACACATTGGTGAGTGAGTTGGTCCGTGTAGAATATGCATCCGTCGAGACTGACCTAGGTTAGGTCAGGTTGGGTTTTTACGTATTTCACACGTTGGTGAGTGAGTTGGTCCGTGTAGAATATGCATCCGTCGAGACTGACCTAGGTTAGGTCAGGTTGGGTTTTTACGTATTTCACACGTTGGTGAGTGAGTTGGTCCGTGTAGAATATGCATCCGTCGAGACTGACCTAGGTTAGGTCAGGTTGGATTTTTACGTATTTCACACGTTGGTGAGTGAGTTGGTCTGTGTAGAATATGCATCCGTCGAGACTGACCTAGGTTAGGTCAGGTTGGGTTTTTACGTATTTCACACGTTGGTGAGTGAGTTGGTCCGTGTAGAATATGCATCCGTCGAGACTGACCTAGGTTAGGTCAGGTTGGGTTTTTACGTATTTCACACGTTGGTGAGTGAGTTGGTCCGTGTAGAATATGCATCCGTCGAGACTGACCTAGGTTAGGTCAGGTTGGGTTTTTACGTATTTCACACGTTGGTGAGTGAGTTGGTCCGTGTAGAATATGCATCCGTCGAGACTGACATAGGTTAGGTCAGGTTGGTTTTTTACGTATTTCACACGTTGGTGAGTGAGTTGGTCCGTGTGAATATGCATCCGTCGAGACTGACCTAGGTTAGGTCAGGTTGGGTTTTTACGTATTTCACACGTTGGTGAGTGAGTTGGTCCGTGTAGAATATGCATCCGTCGAGACTGACCTAGGTTAGGTCAGGTTGGGTTTTTACGTATTTCACACGTTGGTGAGTGAGTTGGTCCGTGTAGAATATGCATCCGTCGAGACTGACCTAGGTTAGGTCAGGTTGGGTTTTTACGTATTTCACACGTTGGTGAGTGAGTTGGTCCGTGTAGAATATGCATCCGTCGAGACTGACCTAGGTTACGTCAGGTTGGGTTTTTACGTATTTCACACGTTGGTGAGTGAGTTGGTCTGTGTAGAATATGCATCCGTCGAGACTGACCTAGGTTAGGTCAGGTTGGGTTTTTACGTATTTCACACGTTGGTGAGTGAGTTGGTCCGTGTGAATATGCATCCGTCGAGACTGACCTAGGTTAGGTCAGGTTGGGTTTTTACGTATTTCACACGTTGGTGAGTGAGTTGGTCCGTGTAGAATATGCATCCGTCGAGACTGACATAGGTTAGGTCAGGTTGGTTTTTTACGTATTTCACACGTTGGTGAGTGAGTTGGTCCGTGTGAATATGCATCCGTCGAGACTGACCTAGGTTAGGTCAGGTTGGGTTTTTACGTATTTCACACGTTGGTGAGTGAGTTGGTCCGTGTGAATATGCATCCGTCGAGACTGACCTAGGTTAGGTCAGGTTGGGTTTTTACGTATTTCACACGTTGGTGAGTGAGTTGGTCCGTGTAGAATATGCATCCGTCGAGACTGACCTAGGTTAGGTCAGGTTGGGTTTTTACGTATTTCACACGTTGGTGAGTGAGTTGGTCCGTGTAGAATATGCATCCGTCGAGACTGACCTAGGTTAGGTCAGGTTGGGTTTTTACGTATTTCACACGTTGGTGAGTGAGTTGGTCCGTGTAGAATATGCATCCGTCGAGACTGACATAGGTTAGGTCAGGTTGGTTTTTTACGTATTTCACACGTTGGTGAGTGAGTTGGTCCGTGTGAATATGCATCCGTCGAGACTGACCTAGGTTAGGTCAGGTTGGGTTTTTACGTATTTCACACGTTGGTGAGTGAGTTGGTCCGTGTAGAATATGCATCCGTCGAGACTGACCTAGGTTAGGTCAGGTTGGGTTTTTACGTATTTCACACGTTGGTGAGTGAGTTGGTCCGTGTAGAATATGCATCCGTCGAGACTGACCTAGGTTAGGTCAGGTTGGGTTTTTACGTATTTCACACGTTGGTGAGTGAGTTGGTCCGTGTAGAATATGCATCCGTCGAGACTGACCTAGGTTACGTCAGGTTGGGTTTTTACGTATTTCACACGTTGGTGAGTGAGTTGGTCTGTGTGGAATATGCATCCGTCGAGCCTGACCTAGGTTAGGTCAGGTTGGGTTTTTACGTATTTCACACGTTGGTGAGTGAGTTGGTCCGTGTAGAATATGCATCCGTCGAGACTGATCTAGGTTAGGTCTGGAGAGCCTTTTACATATTTCATATGTCGGAGGATCAGTCATTTCATCAGTAGGTGATGTGTCGGTAAATGTTTGCCTAGGGGCTTCGTCAAGGTTTGCGAAGAGGTAACGTCAATGTTTGGCTACTGCCTTCGTCAGTGATTGAAACTGTGCAGAAGGAAAAAATTGTGAGTGTGGAAGTTTATGGTAAGGAATAGATGCAAGGTTTCATACTCACATAAATCTGGTGAAAACAAAGCATTGTCCCTTGTGCTGGTATCGGAAAAGGAAGTGAGCAGATTCTCAAGGTATTGTTTTTAGTCCAAACCTGGATGTCCAAACCTGCCTAATGTCTTCTAAAATTTTGTCGAATGTGTCCTGATGGTGGCGCCTGCAATCTCGGCGCCAGAGGAACTCTACTAGATGGCGGCCCATGTTCTCAGTTTTGACTCCCCTCCTTGCCAATTCTTGTCTGAAGGGCCTCCACTGAAATTCAGTTTGGTTTGTGTTGGCCCCTGTGTCCGGATCAAAGTAATTTAAGCTATGGTTAACCGTTAAATGTTCGAATCCGTTTCGATCGAGCCCCATGTAGCCTTTCCAGCAATCAGTGATGATCACGGTTTTGTCTTCTACGTTGTTTTTGATTTGCGATAGTAGTGTTATCGCATCGCGCTTATTATCCCTGCAAACTTCCAATCGTAGCTCATCTGTGTGGATATCAATCATTCCAATCACATATGTCCCTTCTACAGCCCTCCCCTTATTATATTTTTGCCTCCCAATTTTGCACTCATCTACTTCTACGACATGGCCATCCCCCCCAATTTTGCCCATGTCCGAATACTTGGATTTTAGACTTATCTCGCACACCTCCCTGCAGTAATTATACCAATCAGCCACAGTTTCTCTTGATGTCTGCTTCTCAAACGAAGTCTCGATGATAGCTGTGTCGTAGGGGTAGTCTCTACTGAACGCGTAAGTTAATCCGATCACATGTCTTGCTGACAGACGAGTGCCCTCAAGCCAGGTGTTCGCTGTCGCTGATTGTTGGAAAGACCCATTTTCCCCGTGATTTTTGCGACACCTGAATCTGCCGATTTCATTTTCCGTTACCTGTATCGTGAGGACGGCACCGCAAAAGGGGCATTTCCTCGTCCTCGGGACAATTCCGTGCTCGTGGAGCCAGTGTAGAGAGCTCTCCTTGCTTTGCATCAAAACACCTAACTTCATGAGGTTCGTCATAGTGCGAAAGTAGAGAAGCGCCTTTCTGTCGTCTGCGTTCTTTCGCGTGTGCGCTCTATTGTTGCGTGTCATGTAACATTGTGCTCTCTGCACTAAAGAGGGCGGTGTCGCGCTTCCGGTTTGGGAGTTCCGGTGCTTCTGCCTCCTCGTCAAACATGGCGGACCGTCTTGAGCAAATTGGCGATAAAAATTAATTTTCATATGTTTCACGGGACAATATACTGTGATTTTGGGCGTATTTTGCTCCTTTTTTGTTCTTTCAGATAAAAGCATTTGTTTTTTTTTTATTTATTTTTTTTGTTTAAAAAAGCCAGTGGTCCCGATACGGAACTACATCCGCCTTTTTCTCCACATCTGGTGCCGAAACCCGGGAAGCCCAATCTCTCTACCTTGAACGTGACCGATGACCGGGGACGGAGCTGAGGCAGAAATGGATCAACTTAGGACTAAGCGAACTGTTCTTCGAGGTCGAAATACACGGGTCATTAATGAAGCGAAGGCCCTGTTGGACGCCGAAGGTGCATCAACTCAGGAGCTTACCGAGTGCCTCGAACGTCTCACGCTTTATAACACGGAATTGAGACAGGTAAACTGCTCTTTGGAGCCACTCTTTGCTATCGAAGACCTTGAGCGAGAGCTCACCACCAGCGACGAGTACGATGAGCTGGCCCTGAAGACACTGTCCATGTTAAAGTTTCGTATTCCGCGAGTAACAGAAGTTGCAACTGCTTCTAGTACCTCTTCACCCGTGACCAGTGGAGGTGAGGAAGCCTCACGAGAAAATCGTAGAAGTGGGGCGAAGCTTCCAAAGTTGGAAATACCCAGGTACAACAGAGACTTATGCAGTTGGCAACCGTTTTGGGAACAATTCAGAGATGCAATACACACCAACCGGTCTCTAACTCAGTCAGAAAAATTTCATTACCTTCGAGCCCTCTTGACTGGACCCGCTGCAGCAGCAATTGCAGGGCTACAAGTCACTGAAGCCTGCTATGAGGATGCTGTGAGCCTGTTGAAGGACCGTTTCGGCGATAAAGGGAGAATCGAAAATGAGTATCTGTCGCGGCTGCGACATCTCCCTACCGTAATTTCTTCAAATAACGTATCATCGATGAGGAAGCTGTACGACTATTTGCAGGCAAACATTCGTGGCCTCACCTCGTGAGGTACTCCTGTCTCCTCCTACGCCACCATGATGAGCGATATCGTTTTAAGGTGGTTCCCTTCGGACGTTGCAGTGGATTTCTACCGTAAGAGAGCAACTCGAACAGATCCGAACAAGCAAGAGACGGCAGAAGAGGAGCTCAACACTATAATCGAATTCTTGAAAGTCGAGGTTGAGAGTCGAGAGAGGAGCAATCCTAGTGGCAAGACTGAAGGTCGTTCTCGTCCACCAATTCTTCAAGGAAGTAACAGCAATATACCGTCAGCGAACGTCCTTCAGACCTCCGCTCACCAGAACGCATGTTTCTTCTGTGGATCTCTGTCTCACCCATCTACACACTGTGACTCGGCCATGAGTCTGGAACGGAAAAAGGAAAAGTTGAAGGTGGCGAGAAGATGTTTCCGCTGCGCTTTTGCTGGCCACGTATCGAGAGAATGCCGCAGGAAGGTTAGGTGCACACGTTGTCAAGGGCGTCATGTAACGACTATGTGCGACCCTAGATGGAAGACTTCTAAAACGCAAGGAGCAATTGATGAAGCCACTTCTGCAGTGTGTTCGTCGCAAGCCGAATGTAATTCTTCTGACACGTCGCAATGAACTCGAAGCTCGGGTGGATGTTCTTGGGCCCCAGCGGGTTACCTGGTTTTGTCGCGAGACAATCAAAAGGTATGGTCTGCGTGCTCCATTCCAACGTCGGGCAAGAATGCTTTCCTTCAGCTGCCGACTGGAAAAGGTTTTGGGAGCTTGAAAACATTGGTATTGTTGACGACCTCGAGCCTCCGCATAATACCTCTGTCTTGAAGGTTTTCAAATGATCTATTGCAAGGAACGAGGAACGCTATGAAGTTCGACTTCCCTGGAAGACAACTAAAACTCCTTTGGACCCGAATTTCGAAGTAGCGAAGACTCATTTGAAAAGGTGGTCCGTCGACTAAGTGAAAACGAAGAGCTACTTCAGAAGTACAACAGAGCAATCCGTAGCTATATACATGATGGACACGCTGAACAAGTCCCCATGAGGAGTGCAGAGTGCCCAGCGATGACGTCTGAACGCGTTTATTACATGCCGCATCGCGAAGTTAGCAAGGAGCAGTCGTCGTCGACCAAAATTCGGATCGTTTTCGACGCATCGTCTCACGCCCGCGCTTGCATTTCACGGAACGACCACTTAGAAAAGGGTCCTAAGCTGCACCCAGGTCTTCTAGACGTTCTCGTACGCTTCCGGATGCAGTCCATAGGAATGACCGGAGATATCCAGAAAGCTTATCTACAGATAGGAGTTAAGGAAGAGGATAGAGACTCACTCCGTTTCCTGTGGTTTGATGAAATTTCACCGCACTCATCTACCACAGGAAATGTTGTGGAGTGGCGCATGACCAGAGTGCCGTTTGGTACCACTGCGAGTGCGTTCCTGCCACTCTCAATCATCATTTGGCCAATACAGGGCTGCGTTTCAAACGGGCTGCAGAAATTATGATGAAGTCCTTTTACGTGGATGATCTTGTTTTCGGAGCCGATTGTGCTGTGGACGCTTTACAGCTATACAACGTAGCAAGAATTATCTTGAGCAGTGCGAAAATGGAGTTGAGGAAATGGTCGTCAAACTCTCCAGAGCTACGAGAAAAGTTCCAACAAGACGGGGTAAGCGCCCCTACACAGCCATTCAATTCCAAAATAAAGGTCCTCCGAATAGTGTGGAATACACAGGGCGATTGCCTAGCAGTCGACATCGAGGGCATCCTAAGTTCTGCTTGAAAAAACGGCCAAACAAAGAGAGCGGTGCAACAAACTCTTGCAAGGATTTTTGACGCTCTGGGACTGCTGAATCCATTCACCATAGGAGCGAAGACACTATTTCAGGATCTGTGGAAACCTTACGTGGATTGGGACGAGAAGATACCAGAAGCCTTCATCGACGTCTGGGAGAGCTGGTGTCAACAGATTTCGAGCATAAAAATGTGGAGGTTCATTTGCATTCCCACCCTCGTTTCCGTTTTTCCCTCGTTGCATTTCCACCCCAGGAGGAAGTTACTGTCAAGTTCACGTGTTCTGCAACGCGAGCAAACGTGCTTACGGTTGTGCAGCCTACTTACGCTGGGTGAATGACAAAGGTGATTCTACACCTAGGATCATTTGCTCTAAGGCACGGGTCTCACCCTTGAAGGAGTTAACATTACCCCGGCTGGAACTCATGGCTGCTGTGATTGGAATCAGAATGCTGACCTACCTCCAGATGGTATTCGCTTTCCACTTTGACTATCGCATGTGCAGTGATTCGTCGATCGTTCTAACCTGGATTAAGCGTTCCAGTAGGGACTGGAAGACCTTTGTTGCAAATCGGATGCAAGAAATTCAGTCCAGAAGCGACACCCGTTTGTGGAGTCATTGTCCCAGTGCTGACAATCCCGCAGACTTATTAACACGCGGTATATCCGTAAAGGAGCTGGCATCATCCGATCTGTGGTGGAGAGGCCCGCCATGGCTCTCTGAGGATACGACATGCTGGCCTGACTTACTTGTGTTGAATTCCAATGGCAGATTCGGAGCGTTTCCAGAGCAAGTTTTGTTGCTCCGCCGAGAGCAAGTCTATTCCATTGACAGATTGGGAACAGTTCAGGAGTCTTCCAATGGGTGCTTCGGAGCGGCATTCGAGCCAAGGTCGCTCCAGGGAGCAACCCAGACTGCTCCGCCAAAATAGCCAGATTCAACCGGAACTCTACGTGACGTGTCACTTGTCGCTCGTGCTTCCTATTTCTTGTCTCTACTTCGGTAACATGGCCGCTTCCCGACGCGTCTTCGCCGTGACTAGAATTTCGCGTCGTACGTTAGCAATTTTGTTTCTTGAAGAAAGTAATATGCCAGACATCACCAGGGCAACGTTAGGAGATTAGGAGGACCTTGATGTTGCAAAACATGGCGTTGTATTGGAACATGAGTACAATCTTCTTCTTCTTCTTCCTCCGTCTCTGGCCGCCATCCACCAAGGAAGATTGGCCAGGGCTAAACTCCAAGTTGGGCGCAAGTGTTCCAGTCGCAGATTCGGAGCACTTGCTCTAGGCCAGATCAAGCCGCTCCCCTGCGAAGTGTGCCACTTGCTCCGACTCTGCCATTGGAATTCAACATTGGAGAGTCAGAGGATGAAGCCGCTCTCAAGGAAAGAATGCCATGCATGCTAACGTATTCGTTGTCGACTCGGTGTCGCCTATCCTTGACCTTGAACGCTTCAGTAAGTTATCTAAAGTACTTCGGATCACTGCATGAGTCCAACGGTCCATAAATAATTCTCGCGGAGGTATCAACGACTGCACTTACGGCGGAGGAGATACACCATGCAGAGTTGTTCTTGTTCAAAGTAATACAAAAATGTGCATTCGAGGGAGAAATCTCAATTCTTCCAACGTAAGGAAGGTATTCCACCTTCATCTCGAATACAGCAGTTGCATCCATACCTCGATGACGAGCCTGTGCTACGCCTTCAAGGACGCCTGCAAGAATCCAATCTAGAAGAAGATCGGAAACACCCGATACTTTTGCCACATAACCATCGCTTCGTAGATTTACTGGCAATGGAAACCCACCTTCGTCTCCTACACAGCGGAGTAAACGCTATGCTTGTGGAACTGCGAGAGCATTACTGGATACTACGAGCACGATCGTTGATTACGGGGATCGTTCATCGATGTGGACGTTGTCAAAGACTTCGTTTAAAGCCGTTGTCCGCGCCGGTTGCTCCATTTCCTAAAGATCGTGTCTGTAAAACAAGTCCATTTGGCATCGTCGGTGTTGATTTTGCCGGGCCTCTGTACGCAAAAGAAAAGGCTGGAAACGTGAAGGTGTATATAGCACTTTTCACGTGCACGATAACTAGGGCAGTGCACGTGGAACTGGTTCAAAATATCTCCAATTCGTCCTTTTTACTTGCATTGCGCCGTTTCATCGCCCGCAGGGGGATTCCCCAAGCGATATATTCGGACAATGCTGCGAGCTTCAAGCGAGCATCCAAAGAACTGCAAGGTTTCTCGGAAGTGGCCGCTCAACCACAAGTACAAGACCACGCAGCCTCCCACCGCATCCGCTGGAAATTCATTATCGAGCGAGCAGCTTGGTGGGGAGGCTGGTGGGAACGAATGATAGGAGGCGTCAAAGCAGTATTGCGCAGAACTTTAGGGCGACCCTCACTTACCTCGGAAGAACTAGCTACACTTTTGACAGAAGCTGAAGCAGTGATTAATTCGCGACCAATTACCTATGCGGATACGGACGACAATGACATTGTGCTAACCCCTGCCCATTTTTTGATTGGAAAGCGGCTGACCTGTTTGCCTTACTCGTCAGCACCGACGGCCTCTGTTGCTACCTACAGTGGGTCCGACTACCGACGCAGAAGAAAGTATCACCAGCATCTGACCAACATTTTTTGGAAGAAGTGGACCGATGCTTATCTTTCTGACTTACGTGCTGCATACAAGTTTCCACAGAAGAAGGGGAATACAGTAAAGGAGGGGGACGTAGTGGTGGTGTACGACGAGCGACGCCCCAAGTACTTTTGGAAGTTGGGAACCGTTAAGGCAATTTTCCCTGGTCGTGATGGGAACACTCGTGCTTGTACTGTCAAATTGGCCGATGGGTCCGAGTTGCGACGACCCGTGCAGCTTTTATACCCCTTGGAAATGAGCTAAGCTCATCGGGGGGGGGGGGGGGGGGGGAGCGTGTTGCGAACTTTCTTTCTTTCTTTCTCTTTTTTTTCTCGCTTTTCCTAGCTTTAAAGTAGTAGAAAGGACGGCGAAGACAACGAAGTGAAAATTGTGATGAACTGTACTTCGTCTTCTACTGATACTTTTTTGGTATGAAGGAATGTTCCTTGGATGTATAGACAGGTTGGCAATTAAACCTTGAGTTTTTTTTTTTTTTTTGTAAAGGGGTCTTCGTTTCGTTCGACTGGTTTGCCTTTTTCTCCACACCAGCAACTCGCCCCAGTATTGCACTGCTGCGAGTAGATCGTCGTCCCAATTTGCGACGCCTCGTGACACCCCTGACTTCCCGTCAGTGGACAGCCGACATTCTCCCTCCATATACGCTGAGCAGAGTTGATCCAACGCTCGCTTTCCTCATGCCACGGAACACCTCTCGCCAAGATGCTGCATTAATTCATCAAATGCGACTGGAAGGTGCTTTTACGGCTTAGTGGCGTTACCTCTTCAGACAAGTCGACTCTCTCAGATTCTGTCACTGCGGTGCTCTAGAGGATCTGGAGCACATTCTTCTTCATTTCCCACAGTACCAACCTTCCCCAACCGCATTCTCTGCGTCTCTTAGTCAGCTGGACTCTCGCCCCTTCTCTCTATCGAAATTGCTTGGTCCCTGGTCGAGTCCAGCCCACCAACGTTCTGCGCTCAAAGATCTTTTGACCTTTTTGGACACAATAGGACTCCGATCCGTATTGTGAAGGCGCTTATTATTTCATTCCCCACATCACCACCAGCAATGGGGTAGAGTATCGCTCCTCGCGATGAAACTCCCCATTCATCACCTCTAAATAAAGTTAGTGACGTTGTTTGAAGAAAAACTATTGTTGAGAAGCTTGAAATGTTGACAGAGATCTAGTGCTTCTATGTTTATGTTCAAGAAATGGAATGCAAAGACGCGCACTCCACGCAGCAGCTGTGCTGTCTGGGGTTTTCCCTGGGTTTTCCTGCAGACTTTCCAGACGAATGTCGGCGCTGTTCCCCCGGAAGTCGGCCCAGGTCGCATATTAACACCCTTCTTCCTACTGTCCTCTTTCTATATGTCCACGACGCTCATAGCCACAGTTGCTTTGCGGCGCTAACACACACACACAAAAAAGAGACAAGTATGCATTATGAGATACTGCAACCGGCAGCACGACGACCTGGTCTTGTCATTCCAATTCTCATGCATGGTTCTAGTGACCGTTTCATTGGCAATTAATAGTCACTCTATATCACAATGCGTGATTGGATTACATGATGAAGTAAAATAACAGACTGAAAGACACACATGCTTTTATTATAACACGTTACGTTATTTGAACAGTCACATGGGTTACATTGTTACAGATCACTGTCATGTAAAATATGAAACGTTTACATTGTCTCTCATTCTTTTTGATTTTCTTCATGTCATTTTTTTAACACGTTGTATCTCAGAAAGCAACAAGAAATTCCCAGAAATGTATAATCTCTGTTGGCTCGTGCGCTTTTTCCGCTAGAACTTCTTTGCACGTTATACGCGAAGATTAGTACCGGAACACCCCACTATGGCGAGTGATCTTGAACCAGTCGAGGTATAACACTATTCCGCACAATCACAGCACAGCTAATTGCCTCTCTACATGCAAATTATGTTATCTGATTTGGCTCGCATACACTGATGAGCATTCCAGAAAGGCTTCATAGCACTTGCGATTAATACTAAATAAAGTTCCGCTAAAAATGAAAGACATTGCTACCAAACAGTGAAATGGAAAGCGATACAAGTTATATAGGGAGTGTACTTGGTGAGTACTTAAAGTGGATTGGATTGGATATAGAAGAAAAATATGAAGATGTTAGTCCCGATCCAGGACTGGCTACTCCAAAACGCGTCTGTGGTTGGAGCAATAGAGCCAGAAAAAAGAGAAAAAACAAACAGGAAAGAGGCAGAGTGGGTCAAGTAGAAGAAAACATAAAGGAAAAGGGGGAAAAGGAAAGGGGGAGACGTTAGGCACCGGGAAACACTCGCTGGTTCATAATGTCAGAGACCGCACGATCGCAGAGTGCCACAAAAGTTGTTACAGAGTGTCAAGCCGGTTAGAAGCGTCGAGGAAGTCGACAAGAGCGCGCAATGCGGTCACCTGGTGATGGGCATGCCAGCAGGCGAGAACATTCCCAACTGAGAAGGGTGATTGTCAGAATTGTCAGATGTGCAGAATTTTAAGCGTGGATTTTTTAATGTTTTATTTCAAAACATTTATTTCGGCGCACAGCCGCCGTCTTCGCGTCTTCGCATTCGGCCACGTCCATCTATTTGGCTCCGCTGCGACTGCACGACGTTCTCCTGCATTATCCTGCGAAATGGCCTTGCAGTCCGGCTGATCTTAAAGGGCCAAACGCATGGGACGCTTCTTCGGCGTCAAAACGACGAGTATAAGCGTTGTCCTTGTACGTGCGCGAAGAAAGCGCCGCGTTTGTTGCCTGCCCAAAACGCATGGAACGCATGTGGAGCAGGCGACGCGGTACAATGTTGTCACACCTATCTTCCTGTATATTGGACTGGCGTTTCGTGTAACATAGCGACCCTGTTGTTTCGTTGTGCTTTTGCTTTCATCCGCTTAAAAAAGCGCAGAAGCAAACAAAAGTAGAAGAGTACGATTTCTTTTTCTTCTTTTTACGTAGAATTGCTCATACGCAACTTATCGAAAGCCTGATTGGCTCGCTCTCCGCTGAATGCCGAAGCTGTTTCGACTCTTGTGTGTTAGTACTAATTTTTCGCGTTCCAAAAAATGTACGAGGAAGAGCTACTTCTGATGGAAGAGCTTCTTCTTCTCAAGAGGAAAAAGAAGTTGATGCAACGGAGGAAGAGGTGGTGGGTACGACCGCTCTGGCTGAACAGGAAGCAAGAGAGCGAATACCACACAGCGGTGAGGATAAGGGAATCTAAATTTCATAATAGTTTTTAAAGCATTCTTGGCATAACGAAGGGGGTAAATGCCACTAAGAAACCTACATATGAACTTTACTTTATTCTAGATGGCTGTTATGAGACAAAGTGGCGACGTCACATATATTGTGAAGTATTTTCGTATGACCCCAGAGAAGTCTGACTATTTGCATAGCCTCGTGGGGGAAGAGTTGGAAAAGCAATATCTGTGCAGGGAGCCCATTTTCATCGGCCGAGCGAGTGGCACTGACATTGAGGTAAGCAACTTTATTGCAGGATGAGCCCTATCCTTTGCCTTATTAATGAGGTAATAATGTATACATTATTACCTCAATGTATGCCTTACATTGAGGTAATAACGCAAAATGTTTACAGAAAAGTACACATTGGACATTAAACATTCTGCACAGGCAAAAATGCATGTAAATGTCTGCTTGTTCACACTATCCTTTGTGTTTATATATGTGATTGTTTCTTAATATGATTTCACAGGTACTTGTCATCCGGGATGACCATCAAAGACGTGGCCCTGGGATTTAGAGTGGGCATACAGACTGCCAGGGAGGCAATTCATCTGACATGCTCTGTCCTTTGGAATACACTCAAGGACCTATACATGAAGGTATTGGAACCGACAAGATTGCAGTTCTTCGCAGTTACTGTAGAAGTGGTTTTTTTTCGCGTTTTTCGCGCACACCTCCAACATCGCGAATTTAAGTTCCCGCGAATAACTCTGGCCATATGAGGGCGAAAATCGTTCGGCGTTCGACGCTATACCGCGACTACCTGACCCTTTCTACTTCATGTAGCATAGGCAGTTTAAGCAAGCGCAGAGGATTGTTTTATCCCATCAGGCAAGATAAAAAGAAATGAAAATTCATCATGCTTTTGTTACTCCCATAAACGCTTTGCACTATACATGCAATATACCACTATACCACGAAGCCAGAACATGCCTTTCCCCGCATTCTCAAAACCAGCTTGAATGATATAGTACCACATCTCAACCGAACTGGTCAGTGCCCCGAGTGATAATTAATAAGAACTGCTAAAATAAACTGGCTAACTTGCACACGGCCAGAACTATGGCCTCCTGCAGGGTCCCTAAAGGCCATTTGACAGGACCTTTCATCCTATCTCTGTGAGGAGAAGAAAGGAATAGACCTAGAATGCCGCAATCCACGTGAACAACGGATGTCTTAGTACGTGCCGAAATATGCCCGAGTATTGACGGCGGCCCGATATCCAACAGCAAAGCACTCCCGAAACCTGTGTCGCGAATTTAAGTTCTCGCGAATCAATCCTCAAAGCAGCTCTGCTCGAAAACGCGAAAATATTTTCCACGCGGAAAAAAACACTTCTACAGTATCTCTGACCACTTTCCTGTTTGAAATGGAATTGCAGCCCCCCACAGAAGCTGAATGGAAAGTCATTGTAAAGGGGTTTGAAAAACGATGGTGCATTCCCAACTGCACTGGAGCAGTGGATGGAAAGCACGTAAAAATCACGTGTCCAAAGAAATCAGGCAGCCTGTTTTACAACTATAAGGTAACCAGATAACGTAATGTAATTGTGGACACTATTACTTATGTAACATCTAACACCGTTGCAGGGTACATTCTCTATTGTACTCATGGCTGTCGTTGACAGTCAGTACAAATTTCTACTCATTGATGTGGGGGCTGAGGGCCGGCAGAGCGACTCGGGGGTCTTGAAAGCCTCGGCTATTGGTCACCACCTGGAAGCTGGGACTCTCGGACTGCCTGGAATGTCACTGTTACCTGGGACAAGCACTGCAGCTCCCCACGTTTTGATGGGAGACGAGGCCTTTCAGCTACGGACAAATTTCATGAGGCCCTATCCCGCTCGTGAGCTGATAAGTGAGAAGAGAGTCTTCAACTTTAGGCTCAGCAGTGCAAGGTACCAAATAGTTGCCATTTTAACAAACTGAAGACGTATGTACTTCTAGGGCATAATGCAGTTTTGAAGAAACATCCTTTATTTCAAAATATGAATACAGGTGTATTTATTTTGGTATTATAGGGAGTCTGATTGTGCAACGTTGGTTTTAATGTTAATGTTTTGTTATCTTGAAAAGAGACCTGCAGAGTAATTTTCACTATTGCTTCTTGACATGATAACATCAAAAGTGGTATTGCTTCTGTGTTTTGACATTGTCAGTATTATTGCCTTATACTGTGTACATATAACACATGCACTTTAGTGTATACAGTAGTGATCAACATATTTTAATGACTTTCATCCCAGGAACTGCGTTGAGAATGCCTTGGGCATTCTCTCTGCACGTTGGCGAGCACTGCTGCATACTATAAATCTTGATCCGGCAAATGCGGAGAACGTTGTCAAGGCAAGCTGTGTGCTACACAACTTCCTCCTGGAGCACTACAACTTCCCGACAGTTATGGGGATGAGATGGACTGCTTTGGAAACATGGCCGACGGAGCATGGCGCGCTGAAGTGCAAGGTGTTGGGCTCAACTCTTTCGCTCCAACACGTGCCAGGAATCATAGCAGAGATGCTGTCCCCTGTAGGGATACTTTTGCCAAGTATTTCAGCAGCCGTGCTGGTGCAGTGCCACACCAATGGGCAAAGGCACATTGTAGCCCTCCAGACTGGAGCACCTAATTGGGACATATTTGTGTGAGACTGTGAAGCATAATATCCACAGCATCTGAGTAAACACTTCATGTATACAGTAGTGCCTCATTAATATGCACCCAGTTAATATCAACAACTGAAATTATGGATGACTTTTGTTGGAACCAAACTTTTTCAATGCACTGCTGTCTGGTTAATATGAAAACTCTCCTTTTGGACATTCAACAGTTGCAAACCACACGACATTCAACAAGGTGCAAACCATATGTAGTCCATGCATTTTTGTCTCGTTATTATGTACGGTATCACAGGAAAGGGGGTTATTATTACAATTGTGATGAGCAGCAGGCTCTACATGTTGCGAATGTTTTGCTAAGCTTAAATCTATGTGCAACCAAGTATGCCTACAAACAGGCAATAGTTCGGGAGTTTTTCAGTATTTTCAAATTGTGGGTGATACTTTTTATTTTCAGTATACTTTCATCGTTGTCTTTGTCATTTCCTTGGTATGCGATAATAGGATGATTTGCTTTACGAGCAATTTTGGTCGTGGATGAAAGTGTCCGTATTAATGAGGCAAGACTGTATATGTATATTCAACAAGAGGGCATACTGCAATTGTGTATTATGTATTTTTATAGTGTACAGTGTTTTGGTGTTCATTTTGTTAGCTTCAACATTATCAATGCATGCTTTTTTTTTGTGAATGAATAAGTTTTCTGTATATATGTTGACTTTTCTGTTTATTTGCCAAATTACCATTAAACATTGACAGATCTTTCAGACTAGATTATATGGGTGTGCTCCCTCTAGACCAAATGCTTTCACAATTTTCATAGCTTCACATAACTGCACGTAACGCAGAGTGTGACACTATAGTCTTCGAGGAAAGGGCGCACACACTTTCCGGTCAATCAATTCACTTATAGTGTGATATATTATACTGGTTCTTCTAGACTGCGGCCTGTGAACTGACGCACCATTCTCATGACTTCAATTCTCATATCAAAGACGGTGCCAGGTGGGCACTTCCTCATCTCAGTGCACAGTGAAAGAGCAAAATGCTCATGGTCATCTGGCCTTTGTATACTTTGTAGCCTCTCGCGTACAGCTACCAAATCGCTGTCTACCTCATCCTCTTTCCTTTTTCTTTTTCGTTGCCCTGGAAACGAAGAGTGTTGTGAACGTTCTGTAGCTGTGGATGGTTGGGGTGATGCCAGTATTGTGGTGAGAGTGGAGTGTGCTGGATTTGTGGATGAAAATGATGTAAGGGCAGGAATTTCTGTAGAGTGCAGTGTCGGCGGAGATGGGGAGGCAACTGGAGATGCTGCTGAGGAAGCTGTTGCTGTAGTAGGGGCTGCACTAGGTGATGGTGATGGCAATGGCATGGTTGATGACGCAGGCTGCTGTGGGCCAGCAGGTACACTGTGCTGTGGGTAGAGTAATGACTGCAAAATTGACTGTGCTGTCTCCACTTGCATTTCGCCACTGGGTTCGTCTGGTGACATGGGGTGTGGGAGGTTGCCAGATGTTATGGAGAGCAGAAGAGTGTTAGTGCTCATGAGAGTTGCAATGACACTTAGAAGAGGAAGTAGGCTCCAGCACTATGACTCAGAAGGCAAGAAGATTAGAGGAAGAAGGAAAGGCACAGTTACAGCATCATAAAAAGGCCTATGTGTGGGCACAATAAAGGGGACAAAGAATAAGACTCGGGCAATTCAAGTACTTTGTTTTGTCACTCTTTGGTGATAGTTCAGGTGTTTCCACCAGCTTGTCTGCATTTCTGCCATCTGTTCCGCAGAGTTACGGCTATTGCTTTACAAAAAAATATTAAATAACTCAAGATAATAGAGATGTAAGTTAATTACCTTTAGCTAAGCACTGCAGTCTGTCATATCAAGCAGTAATGCCTCAAGCACTGTGGAAATACCTGCGAGGCTGTCGTGGGGGGCTGGCGTCCGAAAATCAAAACTATCAAACTCTGCTGAAGCAGTCATATGCCAAATCCACGATTTTAATGTTCTGCTAGCTGTCACTACAACATGGGCTTTCATTCAATATACGAACATCGCATTACTCTATAATATGAGGGCCTGCATATGTACAAGCGCCGATAAATTCCCTGAGAAAATGAAGATACCTTCTTGTTATGGCGACATCTTTCAGAAACAACATCTGGCTAAAATACGGCCAGTTCACGCTATCTGCAACATCCTCCACGCCCGCGCCGCTTCGAACCGATGTCGACTCCTTCCACTTCCGAATGAATTGGTCGCGAAGCGATTTCCACCTTCTTTGTGCTTGGCCGACTGCGCAACGAACAGAAAGACATGAGAACACCATAATAAAGGTGCTTGGGCATTGGGAACAAGACAGAGAAAACAGATAAAACACAACGATCAAACTAGCACGTGCTTACTTCACAATGACAGAAAGACATACATATGTGTAAAACAGCGCTACGAAACTTGAATGTACGAAAAACACCTACCTTCCCATCCGACAGCGGCCGCGACCTCAGTCCAAAGCATGTTTTTCTTCGGCTGATTTTTGTATTCCTTAGACCGCATGTCCCACAATGCAGGACGCTTGGACACTTCAAGAATCAACATCTCGTTTCCTTCAAACATCGGTGCCGCCATTGTGGTTGTGCGGGTGCCAAACAGAACCATGTGACGGAAGACGGAAGAGCTTCCCTACTACCTGTTTTTCCTTGCTACGCTCTCATTGGTTGCCCGAAAACGTAACTTCCGCTAACGCGCCACTGACGCGGACGAATATCTGCGGTCGACAGATACCGGCGTACGCTCTCCGCGCGCGATGAAAAACTGTTTTTTTCGAGGTCGCATGCACGCCGAGCGAGCGCGCGCCGTGAAAACGTCCCATGCGTTTAGCCCTTAACTGAACCCGGCTACCCCACCTGGGAGGTGCGCACGCTGGGCGACTGGCATTGAAGGATGATGTCAAGGGCGAACCGAACGGTTAAACGCAGTAAAAGGGGTAGAAGAACCACACGGGCATAACTTTCTCTCTGGCAGGGTCTGCCTGACTCCACGCCTCTCAGTACGCCACATCTTTCAGTACGCCGCGCTCGACGTATTTCGTACGCTGTCTCACCGCTTTGTGCGCGTTATGCATGCTCCCGAGCGCCATATTCCGGGTTCTCAGGGAAACGTACCCTTGGTGTCTCTACTTAATGGTGTTTGAGACGCTATCCGGAAGCCGAGCGCCAGAGCCGCTGAGCGCACGCCACCTATCGAGCTTTCTTGTGTCGTCTGCTTTTAAGTAAACATAGCAGTAGACCATAGCAGTCCTCTGTAATGTAACCGTATCACTATTTACCGCCGACATCCGATGATTCCGGAAACACAAAGAGCATGGGCCGTCGCAACGTGTTGCAACGCTTGCGCCATTTCGAAAGTCAGTACACCGTCACTTTCCGGAACAGGCCCCGCTTTTCCCCAGCGTTCTCCGGCTCCGAAGAAGGGGTGCGCAGGGTGCACCCGGAACGTCCACCGGAAGTCACTTTGGAGGTGTTAAACGAGCTCAGAAAGCCATCTCAAAAATTTTCCGTACCGCAAACGTTTTGGAAGCAGGCACCTTAACTTGATCATTAACACACAAAAAAATTTCTCTCAAAGCGAAATTTTTCGTAGAAAAAAAGGCACTTGAACATCGTCGCGCGCGTTCCCACTCGACTCGCTCTTCAGGGTTAAATGAGGAAGCGAAGGAAACAACGTCATTGGTGACGTAATAAAAGTGGAAAGCGACGACCGCGCTTCTATCTGGCTCATTGCTGCCTGGTTTTCTTTTCTTTTTTTCTTTCTTCCTTTCTTCCTTTCTCTCTTTTCTATTCCCTGCTTTCTCCCTGTCAAGTGGTGAATAAGGAAGTACATCGATATTCCTGGTCGTGAAACCCCTGTTATCGAAATTCATGTTCTCGTATTGCCAACTTTAGGATGGGATGGATTCATGTTCTGGAAACAAGGAAAATCAGGGAAAATGCTGCTTCATTAGCTGATATGCCGTGATTGAGAACATATTCACTATTTAACCACTCAAATTCACGAGTTTTCGATATGTATCCAGTCGTGTTAGCGAACGAAAGCCACTTGGGTTTTAGCAGCCATTTGGCTTAGCAGGGCGGCATGTTGGTTAGTTTATAATTAGGTTAGTTAGTTGGGTGTTTCCAATGTTATGTCTGGGTTAGTCACAGTTCACCGTTGGCAGTTTCCCACGCACGACTGTGCATTTTATAGTCAGATAACATTCACGCTGGTCACGTGTTGTTTCAGTGCACGCTGATATGTCGACAGGCGCAAACTTAACCGGCGGTATCTGTCACTATGCGGTGACAAAGCTAAAGGCGCCGGGCACGGATGAACTTAAACTTGCGTGTTTGTGTCGTCCACGTTTGTAGCCTGCACCGGCCAATTCTCGTTTAGCTCGATGATTGGTAAGTTGACCATAAACTGTGGTGGTTTTATGACACTGCTTGAATATGTTGGCGTGTAACCCAGCCAATAGATGTGCAACCCCTGATACTCGACGTGCCGACGACAGCATATTGCGATAGATTTCACTGGATTGTATGTGACAACGTATCGGCAAGAACACTCCTCCGGCTGAATGAGACATTAACTGAATGGCTACCAAAGTTGCTAGTCGAAGTGACTGACAAATGAACGGGAGGGAAAAGCGGGGTCGAGCGGGGACAGGTTGACCGATTTTTGGTTAACTTTGCTCGGGGAGTTCAATGAGCATGGCCTCCACAATCTCTCGGCCTAACCTTGAACGGTTTCTGTAGACCAACGTTCGTTCACTGTATCTGATAAATCAAAGAAAAAGCAAAAAGGAACTTCTTCCACAGCTGCGCCGGGGTTCCGAGTGAAACATAGCAGACGACGTTCATCTAACCCAATCAGCGGCTCCACTTTCCCGGCGTCGAAATGACGCGAGCGGCTCGACGGCTCGTTGCGGGCATCGCCACCGTTGCGCACGGTCGCGATTTTCAAAATCGAATTCTGCGATATTTGTGCATCTGATGATAGAATTACTTCGCATGGTGCATTTTAACAGGCATGCGAACCGCTTGGTTTTAACAAATGGTGGTGATTGAAGTGCGTTCCGATCTCCTTTAAGTGATCCCCTGAAAGAGGGAACGTTCCCGGAGCACGAACCTAACGCGCCGTTGCTCTATGTCTCTACGTCATTGCGCTTCCGCTCACTTCCGCTTCCGTCTAAGCACTTCGCCGCGCCGCCTCCCAGTGTTCGTCACGTCCCTGTTTACAGGCGTCGTCATGAAGACGGAAAGTGAACACTTCCGTTGCGAGCTCGCTACTGCGTCATACCGAGATCGAGCGGGGAGCAGGCGAGCCAGGAATGAGGATCTCCTCATATTCAAAATGCCACAACTTTGTCACGCGGGAGCGCAGCATGAAGGGGTTTCAACCTCTAAGTTTCGACGAAGGAACTTCGAGATGTGTGGCGCCCAAATCTACATTTCAACCATGGTTTGGCGTAATATTCGGGATTGGATTCACAATCCCTTTAATTTCCAGTGTTCTGTAACAACCACAAAAACTAATAGTGGCGAGGTTTGAGTTCATTAGCTCATTCATCAGCTTTGAGCTTGGTTAACTTTGAGTTCACACAAACAAGTTCGGTCTCTCTGTGTAGAACTCCTTTAATCCTCCAATGTTCCGCCTCGAGTAGGATAGATTAACTGAAGTGCCGCACCTGAAGGCTGTTCAGAATCACCCCTGAAAAGCAGACTGTATGAGTGCAGATCAAACCCAAGAAAGAACAATGAACAAGATACCACACAGAAGTTTACAGAAGGACCTTTTGCCATAGATGGAAACGGTTCATTTGGGCATGCTCTACTGCAAAGTATGTCGTGCAAGCCAACATTCAAGAGCACAAAATTTTGAGATGCATCTTTTTTGTCTCTTTTGTTGTACGAACGGCCTCATGTATCATGTGAGTTTTAGGTGGTCACATCAGGGACAAATGAGGGCTCATCAGATGCGGTGGACAGTTAGGAGCCACACTTTTTCAGAAGTTCTTCAACGTCGGTTGTACCGTCGAATATGAACGAGGTTCAATACTGAAGATAAAAGCATTATGGATGGTTTCCCGGAAAATTGATGTTTGTTTCCTATCCCTTTGCATGTCCTTCTATCACAGCAAACTACCACTGCACTTCCGTACACATTTCATGCTCTTGGATTAACGACTGATGAAGCTGTTGAACTTGAAAAGAATGCAAGGCGTCCGCATGCCAGCACAAGTTGGAAAACGGAGAGACTGCACCGTGTCACTGCTTCGAACTTCGGTTTGGTCACGAGAAGCATGGAGTGGACAGAGAATGGACTTGACGCATTGTTTTGTCCACTTCTTTCAAGACTTGCAGCTATAGACCACCTTACTGTTTACAAACAAGTTGCGCCATCTGCGCATGCGCGGGGCTAGTGTGGCCAAAGCAAGCCTCTCGCCAGCTGTTGCGCTGTGACATTGGCACGTTTTGGACGTGTGTCGCTTGTGCCTACGGCCTGTATTGGCATCGGAGCGGAAGACCAGCCACACAGACTGGCTCCCTCTAACGTTTCACTAAACTAAGGCTACGTAGATGCCAACTCTAGAGCAATATGATCTCTAGATTAATATGTGTGCTGGACGTCACCATGCAACGAACGAATACTCGCAGAAAGTTGCGAACGTGACAACGGCGCACTCTACTTGGCCAGCTAAAAGTGAAGCACATACGTACCTCTATCATCTTCAAAGAGGACCGAAGACGTCTGCCACCGTCTTGCAAAGTGCACAGCCCTCTCTCTACGAAGAGCGCGACGAACCCCTGCTCGAACAAGATTTAGCACTTCTGCTACACTACGGATGCGGCCACCCTGTGCTGCAATGCAGCGAGAAATCCACACCTGGTAGTTAATCTCAACTGCCAGAAGGAGGAACTGTTTGCTATCGCTATGCGGGACGGGAGGCTGAAAGAGCGTTTGAATGACAGCCCACCGAATGCGTGACACTCCGAACAGGACTTCAACTTTGTGCCATAGCGTATCGTGCACAAGGCACTGATGAAACGCGTGTTCCGCAGTTTCGTGACAAGCACAGAATGGACAGAAAGGAGTGGCGATTCCGTACCGAGCCAGACGGTCCCGAAGCGGTAAAACGCCGTGTGCCAAGCGCCATTGCAGGCTAGCCCGACGTGCGTCGAACCAGCCCGCGGTGACAAGACGCCAAGCAACCTGCCGGGGCACACCAAGGCCCACAGCCGCCGGAGGCATGGGAAGAAGCTCCAAGAGGGATTTGTACAGTCGCTTCACAGTCCACGTAGGAATGCGTTCACCAGGGTAGGACTCACGCAGGCGCCGCATGGAGGAGGCATACTCCCTGAGGTGGGGTGCGACAAACTGAGATCGATGCCTACTCAGCGAAAAAGCTGAAAAAACCTGACATCAGGACCCAGGAGGAACTGTAACAGATCATGGGCAGGGTGGCATGGCTCCATGAGCGCATCAAAAATACCTTTAAGACCAAGGGCAAGACACTTGGTCTTCATATGTGGAACCCATAGGCCACCTAGCTCCCGCTGCAAGCACATGCGGGCGCGTGACACCCATTCCACGCTACCACCCCAGATGAAACGAAAAGCTGTGCGAGTAGCAGCCACCAAGATCTGACGAGGGGGAATAACGACACTGCTACGGTACAAGTACCTACTGAAAAACCATGAGGTGGCAAGACGGGCTCGACACGTGATAGGGAGCACCAAACCTCTGAGATCAGCAAGAACGGGGACACTGCGCTGGTGCACCCTCAGCCATGAGGACGGCGACAGTCCGCAACTATTAAAGTTATACCCTAGTATGCGAACATCGTCTTTAACAGGAATGCCAAAGGGCGCAGGTCACGAAGGAGTAGCATTAAGGAAGAGCAAAACACTCTTCGCCCGATTAATGCGCGCATTTGATACGTTGCCATAGGCATCTAGAACACCTAAGACAGCGGCAACAGACGCCCAATCTCTAAGTATTAGAGACAGGTCATTCGCGTACGCAAAAAGCGGAAGAGCTGTAGAGCCAGGTAGTTTGAGGATACGTGAAGGGAGGAAAGTTGCAAGAGACTCCAAAAGTGGACTAAAGACAATGGCGTAGAGAGCAGGTGACAAAGGACAACCTTGCCGCACACCGGACTTTATTGGAAAACGGTCAGACAGAGCCCCATTTAGCCCAATCGTAGCTGAAGCTCCGGCGTACAGAGTTCTGACCCAGTCAATAACCGTAATAGGGAAACCAAAAGCGTGCAGGACCTGGTACATGCACCCGTGGTGCACCCTGTCGAAAGCCTTCTCTTGGTCAAAAGAGGCCAAAACTGCAGGTTGGATGCGACTATGAGCCCAATAAAGGGCATCACGCTACGCAGAAGCGTGGAGCTGGAGGGACCGTCCGGGGACAGCGCAGGCCTGCCAAGGAGGAATAACAAGGCCCAAAACGGGAGAAATTCGCTGCAATAGCGCGTTAGAAATAATCTTATAGTCCGTATTCAATAGAGACACGGGCCTATAAGCGTTCCGATCGTGCCTGCGAGACTCGTCTTTGCAGAGCAAGATAATAACGCTGTCGCGCATGGAAGGACACAAGAGGCCGCCCGCTAAGCAGCTATTGAAAAGGATAGTCAAAGGACGGGACAAAGTCGACCAGAAGCATTTATAGAATTCGGCAGAAAGTCCATCAGAGCCGGGAGACTTCCCAGTGTGCAGGGCCTTGACTGCAGCCGAGTATTCAGCTCGCGTAAAAGGGTCGGCACTGAGAGCAAAGTGATTTGCACAAGGCAAGAAAGAGGGGGCCTCCTCAGTGGGCAGGGTCGTAGCGTCGTATAGGGTCGCAAAATGTTCTCGAAAGAGCGACCTAATGCCATCGGGCTGCCCACAGACAGACCCGTCAGAGGCCGACAGCTCCCCAGTGACACTCTGAGGGCGGCGATAGTAACGGCCAAGGAGGAGGCGGGAACAGCATGATTCCCGTGACCAACGCTCAACTGACTGGAGCGAGGCAAAGCGATCCCAGGCCTGCATTTGCAAGGCAGAAAACCTCCGCAGGACTTCCTGTATGGCGTCGTCATTTCCAGGGCTCCTAGACCCCGAATGGCGCAGTATAGGGAGTGTGCGACAAACTGGTGGCGCCGCGATGCGGCCTCCGGAGAAAGTACCTTGCGTGATAGCCGCCGGGCAGCTAACTTTGTTTACATGTGAAGTGCGGGTGTCTTTTTTGCTACACTGGAACTGTTGGATCGCTAACTGTGACAGCACCTAAAAGAACTCTTCATTAGGGACCTGATGTTTCATTTCACGTGATTTCTATGCTTCCAATACCACCGAGGGCGCTAGACTGGCAGCGAATAGCGTTTGTGACGCGCGTTCGGCCATTGCATGAGGTGTGCACAACATATTCTATTTCTTTTGTTGTAGTTTCAATGAAACTCAATGAGGACCTGCAAAATGATCAATGATTTACAGTTGCCACTTTCGTGACAGTGAAACGCCGCTGGATCGTGTTACTGATTGAGGTGTTTCATCGCCAGTGCCCAGAGCCGATATTGTTCCCGGTAATCTGGTAGACGAGTCTCACAGTGAGAACGGAAGTTCTACGTTGTCCAAAAGGTTTAGTTTTAATATTTACGCACCAACCATTTCACAGCAGTCGTGCCGCAAGCCTATGGCGGTAGCCGAGGTAAAAACTCATATAATTTCTTCTTTGAGTATCTCTTTAGCGTTATTGTATCCGAAGATACTGGAAAAACTGCAGTACAAGTTTAGACAATAAGTTGTGACCTCACGTGTTTATTAGTATGGATAAAACGGACGCACGATGTAGATTTCTGTGACGAAGCTATGTGTGTGCATAGAGGACGAAAGGAATACAAGACTCAGTCAAAAGCATGTTACAAGTGGCTGGAATCAGAGAAATACTCGTATATAGCCTTCGCTAGCAAGCCAGGATTTTGTGAGGTGTCAAATAACCATCCTCTCGACGTATCACTTACAGGTGTTTTGACCAGACAGACGCGAGTGGCTGTTCTCCTTCCGCACTGTTAGATACATTATAAATACGGTGGTTGCTTCTGTGCAGTTTGTCTCCATTCTCTTCGTTCGCGCCCCAGAAAGGTTCCACATTATTTATTCTTCGAAAATTAGCCCTTCTAATTACGGCGGTCGCCACGCAAGCTACGGTTCCACTTGAGAATGCATAGAAAGGGTGACGTGCTATCACGTTGGATAGTTCCAAGACCGCCACTGGCGGCGCTGCCGTGACGGAGCAGCGCGCCCCCTTTAGGTGTCGCACGGTCCCTATAGATAGCACCTGCCGAAAATGCTGCATCAGCTGCCGACCCTCACGCGCACGTCTCGCCCGCCACTGACGAAAAAGCCTCGCGGCCCCGATCTTCGTCTCCTCCCACCAGCCTGGCGTGAAAGGAGGGGACACACAACGAACCTCAAGCCACGATTTCACATCATTGCGAATGTCAGGGTCTTCCAATAGCGTGACAGGCAGCCTCCAACATCCTGATCCTGCGCGATAATTGCGGAAGCCATTAAGGACGAGAGAAACCCCCTCATGATCCGACAGATCCCCAGACGGAACAAGAGCACACACACTCATGCGCGACACAAGTGCGGGGGACACGTAGAAACGGTCAATACGACTATGTGCACCGCGAGAGTTGGACCAGGTATACTCGTACTGCCCCGGCTGCAAGTGCGTGAAAGCGTCCACAAGACTTAAATCCCGGACCAACTGAGACAACTCCGCGTTTATAGGGCGACGACCACTACCATGGCCGTCAATGCAGCAGTTGAAGACTCCCGCAACAATTAGATTAGAATTGCCAAGAAAGAAGCAGTCGAGACTTCGAAAGAACTCGGCCCGTTCAGCCCGCCGAGCTGGGGCATACAAATTAACAACTCGAAGGGATGACCCGCCGAGATGTAATTCAACAGAAATGACACGCCCATCATTATCACGATCATACCAGCGTACGTCGCCTCGAAATGAAGGAAATAATAAAATTGCAACACCAGACTGATGCGGAGATCCGTGGCTGAAGAAAGGGCGCACCCCATAGTCTGTCACTAAGTGCCTAATAGTCCATGCCGATAACACGCGGGACTCCTGAAGCAAGAGGACATCAACACCTAAACTACGTGCCCACTGAATAACGGAAAACTGCTTTCGGCCACTGCGAAAGCCCCTGCAATTGAGCGTTGCCAGAGAGCAGGCCATCAAAAACCAAAGGCAAAAGAAGAAAGAACTCATTGTAGCATTAAAGAAGCGACTGGCAACACTGCCCCAGATGCCACAGGGAGAGACGCCCTGCGCTTGACTGCGGTGCGAGACATTTTCACGCCCCGACCCTCATTGTCAACACTTCCTGGTTGCAGGCCACTGGGCGAGCGCAAAGCCTCTGAGCCCGTTACACCACTCTTCGCACCAGAACTGAGGGCAACGACAGAATCGGACACCCTCCTCTTAACACCGTGGCGGGACTCTACCACTGCATTGTCCGCACTAACTGCGCTTTCCATGCTCTCCAGCGAGGAATCACTAGGAAAACACGGAGTCTCTGAACCTCCCTCGCACCCTGGCTTGGCCTCTCCCTGAACGACGATCCCTTTGCCCGACAGAGCAGGCACAACGCGCACCTGGGACGCGCACCCTGCTACTACTGGCCCAGAAACCTCGACAGGGGCAACAACGGCAGAACGCGAACAAGTAGCTCTCGGCTCCTTCGAAACAGACACCGCGGGCCCCATTCCTCTACCCTTCTCCCCCTCTACCACGCCTTGGCGCTCGGACACTGCGCCGCCGGTCTCTGAGCCAATAGGATGGCCCCCACACGGCTCACCCATGTTCTTACCGAGCATGAAGCAGACGGATGATCTCCCCCACAACGACGGCAGGGTCGCTCGCATGAGCTGTGACCCACCTCACCACACCTAGCACACGCAGGTGCCGGGCAACCTCTTTTGAAATGACCAGACTGCCCACACCTGAAGCAGACTCGCCGCATTCCGGGATAGCGAGTTATAACTCTTCTACCCCTAAGACGCAGGAAGTTGGGCACCGGAGACTTCATCTCCATCACCACACGGATGATGTTGGATTATTTTAATGCACTGAAGGAGCATGACAAGTGTCACTACAGGGAGAAGTTCCATATTAACGGTGTTCAACACGAAGATCCGTACGCCGTTCACGAAAACGACTGGACGTTAGAGCCGCGCACCATGCCGCCGCCGACGATCGCCTGTGTCGTCGTTTACTTAATTATCTCTCGAAGTCAGTTTACTGCGGTCACTGTACAAGCATGCAAGTCATTAGGGGCCTTCAATTACTTTTCTTCTGGTAAGTTACGTGTTGTTCTATGCATTCTGAAATAGCCCAATTTTGGTTGCTTGCGGTCCTCAATTTGCACGCTTTTGCAAAACAGGTTTCGTCAGCGAGTGTAAAACACGAGAGCCTCATGAATCTGGAGTCTGTTTTGTGAAAGCTATAATTGTGCCGTCGCAGAGAGTTGCTGGCGATCCCCACGGAGCGTGGGTGTGTTTGAACTCCGCAATTGGCCAAGTACGCGTCGGTCACTGCACATGCAAAGCGGCCGCTTTGCACGTGCACTGACCGACGCGTACTTGGCCCGTAGAAATCATGTGTCACCCTTGGAAGTGGCGTGTTCCCATACTTTGATTACCCTTGAGTGAATGGCGTTTTTGTGTTCTACATTTCACAGTTTAACAGAAGTGTGCAGCCATGTAGCTGCGCTTTTGTTCGCTGTCGAGTGCCCAAGGCGCAGCCTTGCAGAGGGTGCATCATGTACATCTCTTCCGTGTGTCTGGAGCTCCAAAGTGAACAAGAAGGTCAGTGCCGGATTTAGGGGAGGGCAGACGGGGCACTTGCCCCGGGGCACCCACCACAAAGGCGCCCCCACCAGTAAAGGTCTTGTCCAAGGGAAATCTGTTTTGCATGCCTGAAACGCATGCCTGAAACGCATCCCTGAAACGGAAACTTAGTAAAAATCTGTCCTCCGTCCACGCATATCGACCCCGAATAACGCATTGGATAGACATGAATAGAATATCTATTTCACTTGTCTACGAAATGTTCAAAATATGACAAAACCTGACTGCTGAAAAATCTCCGACTAGTGTGCCACACGGCCGCCGTCCCTTAGATACAAAACGATGTCATTTATAGACATATAATAGACGAATACATAGAATACAGGAGGGAGCCCCCACAGCACAGTGCCCCTGGGCCCCCACCACTGTAAATCCGGCACTGAAGAAGGTAGTCATATTTTGTTTGCTATTTAGTTGCACAATGAACTGCATTTTCCATTCTTGCAGTCAACTATGGTACCCCTTGATGACATGAACCTCAGCAAACCTGAAAAACAAAGGAAATCAATTCTGAAAGAGCCTGACAACACCTGTGAGCTTTATAATCCCGCTGACGCGCACATATTTAAAAGACTGAGAGAGATCAACCCAGCTACAGTTGTCCTAAGGTCCGTTCCAAAGATGAACCCTGAAGATACGGATTCTGCTTCAGAAGATAAGGGTGCTACACATTTTTGAGGTAGTTAAATTGAACTGAAATCCTTGTGAACACACGTAATGGCCTCAAGCATTGTATACAAGCTAGGCCTTGCATGTCATTTTTGATTACACTTCATGAACTCTATCTTCAGGAATGCCGCAAAATCTGGTTCCAGTTGCGAGACACTAATGCACGACCTGTTCGTGCCTATCACTGAAATCGAAAGGATTGAGAAGTCTACTAAGCAGCAGTCTTCAAGCCACCTGTGGAACGAGGCAAGATATATGGAAGAAGTACAGCATCCATAGTGCATAGGGCAAGTAACTAGCTACATTTTGGTCGCAGTTGAACCCAACAACGTTGCGCATGAAGTATGTAATGCATATAAAACTGAAAACTGAAAATAATGTCTGTGTAATTTAGGTCAAGGCACGAAAGCTAATCAGAAGTCCTATATGTATAGTGGACACAACCCTCCAGAGAGTCCCTGCCATCACCACAAAGCAAATATAGTGGGGGAAAGACCACGAAATGATTGAATCATTGAAGTCATTCATGCAGACGCGCCACAAGGACTTCAAGATTTATTATCTTGTGTTTCTCATTGACGCAAAGGTGCGGTTGACTGGAGTCACAACAGCTGACCCAAATTGTTCTGCATGAAGCAAGGCATGAAGTGAGAATCCACAACGACGAAATCATCTTTAAACACTTAATACGATTCATTCATTGGAGCTACCCCAGACGGACTACGGAGTTGCAGCTGCCATTGTGACGGTGTCCTGGAGATTAAATGTCCATGGACACTAAGCGATGGCAGAACTGATCCATCAGCTGCTATATTTCTAAATGAGAATTGCACCCTCAGTGAGACTCATGAGTACTACGCGCATGTCCAAACTCAGCTCCATGTCAGTCAGAAAGAAGTAACTGACTTTGTTGTGTCAGTCCTGTTGCCCCAAGGGAATTAGATGCAGGTGGTGGTGGTGATGGTAGCGCTGAAAGAGCTCGCCGTTGTCGGCCTCACAGAGATGACGACTGACGCCCTGGGGGAATGTGCGTCCTGGCTAGACTTCTAAGGGAACTCTGCCGACATATGTCTGAAAGCGTCTGAGGAAAACCCAGGAAAAACAACAGACAGCACAGCCGGCACCAAGATTTGAGCCCGGGTACCTCCCAGTCTCGACGTGACATGGCCATCACACTAACCACTGAGCCACGCGAGCTGGTAATTAGATGCAGGTGCTTCCACGTTAAACCACTCCCGTGCAAGTGAACTTCACCATGTTATCGTAAATCTTATAACATGCAACAAGCCTTTCGTGCAAGGCTTGCTTGCTAAAGCAAAAGATTTCTGGAAAACATCTGTTGTAAGTTATTGTAAATATAACTATGTAGATATGTACATAACCTGAGCTTCCTCTTTTTCATTTCATGTGTGCACATGTCAATAATGATATCTAAACTTTGTAAATCGTTTTCTTGTCATCATTGACTTGTCATTATTCTGTAACATACATGTACAAAAATTCATTATGTGAACTTTGCAAACAGTGTGCAACTTGATGTCAATACGAAAAGAAGTTGGCCAAGAATGCAATGTATGATTGAAAGAATTCCGAGGATGCGAGCGAGCTGCTGAGTAGAATGCATGACAGTAAGACCCGTAACGAAAGAATGACAAGGCATAGGCAGATATATATACACGCACAGTCTGATATGCAGCTTTCAGACCTTGCGAGAAATTTTCGAGACTATGCATGTGTGTCTGCAGATTCCTTGTCGTCTGCTTCCTTTGGGACTTAGCGTGATGCATGGTATCATTCTGTATTATATCACCAGAACGCGAAGTTAACACATGATGTACAATGCCGAGCACAGTTGTCTAAAATCGTCACTTGGCGCTTCAATAACCCGTACAGGCTCGACCAACCTTGAAGTGCTTTAACAATATTGCATCCCATGGTGGATAAAACACCCCACAGTTTTGTTTTTCAAAATGCACAACCGTGCAGCAAGCAACAGGAGATTTGAGGGAGCATGAATTCCAAGTTACCTATTTCAAACAGCAGTGTCCAATGCTGTACAACAGACATGATGAGGCAAAAAAAGAGGGAAACATGGGTAACACACTGGAGACGCAGCAAAAAAATAGTGAAAACACAACAGAAGCAGAAGTGGACTCCTACATTAGAGTTTCCCTCATGTTTGTGAGGGGAAGCACAGATTACCACAGTGTTTGTGGCATGTGGAAGCAAGCTTATGGGAAGTCGGTCCCTTAGAATGCGATGTACCTTCATGCGTCCTATGGCACGGTCCACATGAATGCGCACTCGTGAAATATGGCGTGCCTCCTCTGCCTCTTGGCAGCCCAGTTGTGGTTTCCCTCGTGTAAAAGAAGGTACAATCAAACATGCCCCCTTTCGAGCAATGTCATCCTTGACGAGGAAACCCCTGCCGGCAAGAACAATATCTCCGTCCTCGACTCTGTCAAGGAATCCTGATTTCAAAATTGTCTCCTTGTCAGATGCCCTGCATGCCCAGCACTTTCACAGAAAACTAATCGCCCCGCGAGGTGTAATTCCTACCAGAAATTTCGTCGTATTACAGCCCTTGTAGTTCGAGTACGATTGAGACCTTGTTATAAACCCCAGTGGCCGTTCAATGTGGCACTCTGAACAGTCAGTGATCACCAGGGTATTTCCTCCGGATGCTGGTGGACAGGGTCCTGAGCGTGTCGTCCCTTGCTGGACAAATTATGAACCATTTCAGGTGTTGGGCTAGAAGAGGGATGTACGCTGTCATCACCTCACTGTGCCCGCTGAAACGCCAAATATGTGTCCTACGTCTTCATTCAGCAGCGCAAGTCTCAGCTTCGTGAGCACTGCATGCCCGCTTAAGGCCGCTAACTTGCGGGACCTGCGACACGTGTTCTTCCGCGCATCTTCATTTCCCTGTGTCTGTGATTTTGTGTGTGTGCATGCGTGTGTGTGTGTGAATATTTTTTTCTTTTCGTCCGAGTGGTCGTTTTATTTTTTGCTTTGAAGAGTAACAAGCCAAATATTGAGCGACCTCTCTCAACACATGACAACAACAACAGCACGGCAAGCACTGCGTCCGCAACAGTGACTTGTTGCGGCACATATGTAGCAACAGGTCGCATAAGCTCTAAAATGAAGTTGAACAGCAATAAGTTCTGTAAGGCTGTGTAGAACTGCACCGAGCCATCTGTCAGCTGTGATGCGGAAAGGTTAGTGCTGGTTGCGCTTTGCGTTGCCTCCAGTATTTCCACCTTTTTTCACCAGATGATCGTTCTCGCTTTCCAACGGTGCACATCGCTTCAAAAGCTCCTTATGCGGGGGTTCTGAAGGAAAAAAAAAGAGAAAGATTTATGAGGAGAACATCTGAACTCTTAGGTCAATTCACTACACTAAAATTAAATAGAACCAGCAAGAAACTTTCAGAAGCTTGATTACATAATGGTACTGAAATAACCTCCGACAAACAAGCAAGTACTATAAACGTGCTTGTAACACACTTACCAGAGATGAAACATGGTGGCGTCAGCACAATATCTGTTTGTGTGCCTGGTCGGTGCACAGAGTGCCAGTTGGAACACAGGCGTCACCAACTACTCCCAAGGAATCCCAGAAAGATCCGTCTGTCAAGTCTTCTGATGCACATTCAGTAATCGTTGACGAGTCTGAAAATCAAGGTATATTTATCTACTTCTGCATTTGTAATTGCTATATTACTACCCTTGTGTGCCTTTTGCCCAAAGCATTTGATCACATATAATTTCGAGGTGCGCGTAAAAAAATATACAGAAATTATACTAGACCACAGTCCACTAATTAGATTTCAAAAAGTAGGAACTTCAGAACAATTTATTAAACCAGCAAAAAGTATGATCCAACTCTGCACTGATAGTGACAGAAATCAACAACCACCACGCACCTTCGTGCTGCTCAACTAGGACGAGTTGCGATGTGGATGACTTTCTGTCGTTACGTGTCTTGGCACGTGCGTAGCGCACACAATACACTTCCAAAGACATTAACTCCATTCGCCCGGCATTTACCACACTGTTCTCTCACAAAAGTACTTGCACAAACTTATTTGTGTGGTAGCTAATTGATAAAAACTCACCGTTTTGAAAATGGCTGCTGCAGACTCTGTCATCGTTCACTGGGTCCAGTCTTTTCGTCTTATGGCAGCTATTCAACGCTTTTTTCTTTCCGGGTTGTATGGAAATTGGTGAAACGTAATGCCGCCACCTTTCTTCCACAGCGATGTGTATCCAAAAGCTACATAGCTCTGAGGCATGGTCACTTTCGCCAAAAACTTCGAAGAACGCAATTGAAAACAGTGGGTTGTTTTGCCCACAGCAATCCGGCGCAGGCCGACAGCAGCGCTGCCGCAAAGGCGTGACGTCACGTATGTAAACTGGGGCGCGTTATCGAACACTGCGCGAGCTTGCGAGGTCGCGACGCTCCGCCCATCGTCGCGACTGCGCAGGTGGCAGTCGCACGTAGAGGTGTGCGCCGTGGGTATTTTTACCGGCGGCGGCGTAGAGCACGTTGAGCTCTTTTTGAAAAACTATAGTAAATATATGTAGATATGCAAACGTAAGAAAGCGATATGACATAAGGCGCACCCACCATGTCATTGAATAGTATTCTTTGCAGAGGCTGTAGTTATCGTGACTATACTGTAAAACCCATTAATTTCGCAGCCCTAAAGTTTCCAGGATCGAGTAGGAACATATTCGCAACCACGAAATTTCGCGCGCTCTTCGAGTTCCTCGAGCTCCTCCTTCTCTGGTTTGAAATTTTAGCGTGCCCTTAAGGTTCGCAAAATTCGTGAAAATTAAGGGCTCGCGAAATAAAAGAGTTTTACAGTATAAGCTTGTCCAGAGCGAGCGGGTTGAGGCTGGCACGCTTCGCGCGCAGCCCCGCAATCCAGCGATTGAAAGCACCCTCTCTGACGGGGTGCTTTTCGCTGGCACACACACAACGCACTATCTGCTACGTACTTTTCGAGCGCAGGAAGAGCGACAGGCAATCCACGTGAGAGGACCCCGTGCTAAGGAGCGATCGAGTTGATTGGTCTAGGCGCTAATCTCTTGGCCAGATTGATCGCTTTCCAACCCAGATAAGGCGAAGATCGCGTCATTTCTGCGCTCGGAAATTGCGTATTTCTTGTTGCGGCTCATTTGCATAGTGACATTCAGCGTCGAATATTTCAACACATGTGCGCATTTAAGGATTTCTTAAACATGGAATGGCTTTCAACGAGGAATATCTTCCGTTCTGCTATCTCGCTTTTGCACGAAATCCCCTAATTAAAGAATTAATGAATTTTTGGTAACGGATGATCTTGTGGTTACATACTATCTTCGAGATAATATTCGCGTGACCAACTAAAAAACGGCATCTATTTTGTTCCGCTAGTTTCTTTTTAACAAAAATTCTGTATCGAATAAAAAACAAAACACCCTGTATATGGAAAATAACCAGTGCTATGATTGGTAGTGCTATGATAACCAGTTGGCGGACGACCGGCAAACAACCTACAGGAACTGAATGACAAGTTTGCTTGGAGTTGTGCCTCCAGGGTCGACTGTGAAACGAAACTGTAAAGCAGAAACAGCATATTAGTGATGAAATTCTTAGTGCTAAAAGTAAAAACACCACAAATGGAGCCTGGGGCCAAAGATGCAAAAAAAGATTAGGTATGGGAGAGCTTTTTTATAGAAAATGGATAAAAATTGGCGCATTATACAGACGCGCCGATTTTTCAACATCGGCGGCGGCGGCGGCGCGCCGACAATTTTGGCACGGCGGCGGTGGCGAGGTCCAGACGTCCGGCAGCGCGGCGCTTCGGCGCGGCGGCGCACACCTCTAGTAGCACGATCAATAACATTTGGTTGGTTTTTGCTTTGTTCAAGTGTTTCGCTTTGCTTTTCTCCTCCTTGTTGTCTGACAAACATGCGCTGACATGCCCTGGCCTGTTCTGTCATGCTTTCCTTCTACATGTAGTTTTTTTTTTCTTTTTCACAAGGAACATTCTTGCCGATAGTGCTGCATTGAATGGGAGTAGTGCTATTCTTAATAATTTTGCGATTCACTTAGTTCAGAGAGTAACCGCAAGGGGGGCAGGTGCATGGCTTTATCCAGTCGAGGAACAAAGCGACAATATTCAGTTAGCTGCCTGGCTCTCGGAAGGGATGGACATGCCTCGATTAGCTCGTTGTATGTAGGCATTGAAGATGTTAGGATATTTTGTTCTTTTCTAAGTCTAATTTAGTAAGACTTTGGGAATGAAATGCTTAATTCCTACAATCTCCTCTCATGTATGGTGCTCTTCTGCAATAGTTCCCTATGCAATCATTATAGTAGAATAAAGGAAATAATCTTGGGATAGTGATTCAATAAGTAACAGGTCCCCTGTCTAGAGCGTAAGCGTCCTTGAGCCACGCACCTGCATGATGACGTCATACCGCGATACTATTGTTTCAGGTTGACCTTGTCTAGAGGAGCATTAGTGGAAAAAAACAGTGTAGCCCTGAGACAATAGGATGACGTCACGACCAATGAGAATGGCCTGCATGGGGCGCAAGGATTCACTTCTCTCTTGGACACTGGCGGGTGTAGACACGTTAATTCTGCTCCTAGCAATTGCGTTGGTCGTCAGTGGAAGAGCGTAGCTTAGGTGGGGTTCTGTCTACCTCTGATGGGGTGCGGATGTGTGGTTCGTCACTGGTGAATGGTGTTCGACGATGCAGGTGGATTTTGTGACGAGCGGATTTACAATGAGGGAATGTAGTGTACGTGTCCGATGATAGTGAGTGTCTTGTCACTCAGTTCAAGTATTTGTTTTCCTCTGTTGCCCAACAGTCGTGCGATTTGTCCTGACGTGTCCTGACATGCCCCGATAAGCATGCTTTCCTTTGTTGACGCTTTGTATTTTTTCTTTTTTGAGAAGGAACATTCTTGTCTTGACGATGTTGATAGTGCTGCCCTGAATGGGAATAGTGCTATTCTTAATAATTTTGCGATTAAATTAGTTCAGAAATCAACCGCAAGAGGAACAGATGCATGACTTTATAGAGAAGAAAAAGCATTACGACTCAGTTCCGTGCCTGGCTGTCGGATGGAGTAGACGCATCGTTCTGCGCTCCTTGTTACCCGTACTCTGTGTGGATTTGTTGAGTGCCTAGTTCTCTTATAAGCCGTTGATGGAGCTACGTGTTAGGATATTTTGTTCGTTTGCAAGTCTCATTTAGTAAGATTTTGGAATTCCTACGATCAGCTTTCATACATGGTGGTCTTCTGCAATAGCTTCCTATGCAATCGTTATAGAAGAATAAAGGAAATAATCTTGGGATAGTGATTCAATATATAATACGTCCCCTGTCTAGAGCGCACGCGTCCTTGAGCCACGCAGGTGCATGATGACGTCATGGCATGGCTTCATTGCAGATTGACCTTGTCCAGTTGTGTCAACCGACCGTGTGAAAAAAAAAATCGGTGTACCCTGAGACAATAGGATGACGTCACGACCAATGAGAACGGCCTGCAGGTGGCGCAGGAATGCTCTTCTGTCTTAGCCTCTCGCAGGTGGTCGCCGTAGAGGGCGCTAAGAGCGAGCGGGCATGCGTAGCGGCCGCGGAGCGGCGTCCCAGTCAGTTGCTCGCTGGCTGTCGCAGAGAGCAGACGTGTCCTTGGTTGCTCCGCAGTCCCCACGCCCGCTCAGTTTCTGCCTGGCTGATGAGCAGTCGCAGGGGAAAAAGGTGAGTGATTTACCGGTGTTTGCACGTTGTTTTACTGTGGTCGTGTTGATCCTTTTCTCGCTGTACGCGCATGTTTAGACTTGTTTAGCAGTGTCCCATACCAAGCCTGTTGACACACGTTTACCGTTGTGTGGCTAGTGGTTCCCACCTTGTGTTAGCCGCGTAGTGTTGTGACGCTGTGGTTAGGCCTTTTCTCTCGCATGCCTAGACTTGTTGAGCAGTGCTGCCTTTTTTACGTGCCGCTAGTACTTTGTTGTTCTCTGTCTTTCTCGCATAGAGCTACGATGCTGGCACCATCTGGTGTGATGCCTTGGAACTAGGTGGCCACCTGCCTATGCAACCGTCGTGCCCCCCAGTCGCCCGCACCCGAGTGATTTCTTCAAGATAGCGTAGTTGATTTTCAAATAGATTGTTTCCCACTCTCTGCTTCCTTTCTATCTAGTTTTTTTTTCTACAACCCGAGTTTTACATAGAAAATCCACGACAAGTATTGCACTGAGTTAGATTTTGCCCAATTTCAATATTTTAAAAATTTAAATTAAAAAAAATTAAAGTAATTTGAAAATAATTTACAGTAAAAAGTGCAATACTTGTCGTGGATTTTCTGTGTCAAACTTGGGTTGAATGATTACTACTTGTGCTGTCGCACAGTCGTGTACCACCTTTTGCAAGTTTATATCCGAACAAGACTTAGTATAAACCACGAATATGTAAATCAACGAAATGAAATCGTGTAGCCACATTCCCGCATTGCTTCGGGAGTTCGCATGCTGCACTTGTCATGACGAGCTTTTCGTATTTAACTTCTTGCACTGACGCGAGCTATCATATTTTAAGTGCGTGGCGACGCAGTTTTATTACTTTCGGTACACACCATACATGATGTGGGTCGTCAAATTCGCAATTTATTTTGATGTGCCTTCATTTAGCGCCAGCGTAAAATTTAAGCAAGCCAGCGTGAAGTAGTGGCGCGCTACTGTAGGGGCGTAGTTAGCAACTTCCCATGATTAATTTGAATAAAGAAAAAAAAGCAGCGACGGCGAAAAATAGGGAAATGTAAGACAAGTAGCAGGACAAGTTTCAATGTCCAATCCCTCCTCCCTAGTGTAATCGACAGAGTAAGTAGCCATCTATATGAAGTGACATCTGAAACAAAAAAAAATAATAATAATAATAACCAAAGGCCTGCACCATCCATGGTGTAAATGCTGTTCATGCTGGAACTGTACAGCTACCTATTTAGTCTCACCTAAACATTACTAAAGCCAGTGCAGGAATACATGCAATTTCAGCTGCACCAACTACATGTACATGACCCACTGCCTCCATTCACATGTTCAAAGCGTATTGTACAGTTGCATACAAAAGAAGAAACCTGAGGAAATTTTATTAATCATGCAGTATTTCAAGTTTGACATGCATCATATCAATGTAAATGTGGTCAATGTAGTAAATGTTTTTCCTCCCTTTACAGGCAACCGGGGCACAACGGATGCTGCTGTTGTCACTACTGGGGGAAGCTCCGGAACTTTGCAATAACCGGACCTTCCTCCAGGGTGAAACAGCAGCTAATACGCGTGCCAAATGAGACCGGATTGCTGCCACCCTTAATGCTGTTGGGGCATTTACTAAAGATGCTAAGGGGCTGGAAAGACTGGAGGTACCGCGTGCGCAGCCACGCATGGGAGATGACCACGAAAATGCAGGCCACAGGTGGAGGTATTGGATATGTGGTGACCAGCCAAGGGTCGACTCCTGTGGACATTGCTGCCCACCAGTCTGGGCTCGGCCAGAGGATAATGGCCCTGGTTGGATGGGATTCCTCCTCAGGATTTCCCAGAGGAGTGGAGCCGTCCGTGGAGACTGGGACAATGGAAGTGAGACTTCCTGCTGTAAGACATCTACAGTAATCTTCGATTAACACGATTTTGAGGCAATTATGAAACAACACAACACTTCACATTCTATAGTTTTTGTATACAGCTTTCTTCAAAAAAGAGTGATGTGTTGTACATTTTCTTTATTTTTCTTTTTTCTTCTAGAACGTGGAAGAACCTGTGCCGTCTACCTCTGCTGGTCCTGCTGCAGCTGAGCCAGCCGAGACGGTAACGTCAATGTGGTGTAAACTGTACTGCCGCCATTCTAAACATCTATGACTGCATGGCTTACAGGAACAAGCAGCTCCTGCACCTGACGGCAGGCGCCAGGGCACAGGTGGTGCATGCCGACGACGGAGGAGGAGAGTTCCCCCTCTGTTGCAGGGCAACTCGTGCAGCGCTAACAGGAGTTGCTCAACGAGCAGAGGGCTCTGCTTGAAGAACAAAAGAAAACGGTCCTCTGTTTGACCACAATTTGTCAGGTAAAGTTGAACTATTGTATGCAAAGGCACATATGGGAGAATGTTGCCGATAAGAGAAACGGGATTGAATGATTTTTGAAGGGTGATAGCTCCAGCAGTTAACATCTGTCTGTCAGTGTCGTTTGTCAGTGAGTTTCTTGTATAGATTCTACTATACAAGAAACCCACTGACAAACGCCAGTACCTTCATTTTAACAGCTACCATCCTCATACTCAGAAAAGGAACATCCCCTTTGGTCAATTCACACGTCTAAAACGCATATGCTCTAACGCAGAAGATTTTGAGGCATGCGCTGAAGAAATGTCCAACGATTTTAGAAAACGAAACTACCCTCCTTATAAGCAATGCTCTCTCCGCGTGCAAATCTCTAGATCGGGATAAATTACTTTCACATGAACCGCGGCAGCAACAAAACCCCTTATCCTTCGTTACCGCCTATAACAAAGCATTGAGTGGCGCAGGGTCCATCTTCACCCGCCATCTCAACATACTTCACAGCGACGAAAACCTTAAAATAATTTTTCCTGCTCCCCCCAATATCACATTCCGTCGATCACGTAACATTCGTAACTTACTCGTTTCATCCCGTCTATCCCGACCAAATCCTGGGTGTTCCCCTTGTGGTAACAAACGCTGCCAAACATGTCATTTCATTAGCCCATGTACATTTATCTGGAGCACCTCAAACTCTTTTATTTTCGAAATCCGACAGGGATTGCACTGCAACTCTTTTAACGTATGTTACCTCATTATGTACACTAAATGTTGTATTCAGTATATTGGAGAAACGTCGAACACCATGAGGGAAAGGTTTTACGGCCATAAATCCGATATTGTTAATAACCATCCTACACCCGTTTCTACACATTTTAACCTTCCTGGACACGCTTTAGGCACAGACCTCAAAATCGTTATCCTTGAATCGGGTTATAACAGTGACATGAAGCGCAAAAATCGCGAATCCTTTTTAATTGCAAAATTCCAGTCTCTGAAGCCTCATGGTTTGAACATCCACGCAGGCCCACTACAATTATTGAACCCGTAAATATAATTTTTCAAATAAAAAAAGATAATGATAAACACACACACACACAACTCTCCAATTTCCACATTTTCTTCGTTTGTCTCTCTCCTGAGACCACCTCCGTCTTCACTTTCTCACGGTCCACTAGTCACCTTTGTACTCCGCACCTGTGTCCTCATCCCGTCGCCATAACCCCCCTTTTTATCCTTAATTCCTCGAACGTCACCAACAAGTGTTCTCGTTTCCTGTGTATAAGCCCTTGGGCTCGCGTTATGTTTCGCTTCTGATACCCCTGCTTTTGTATTTATGTTCTTTTGATTTTTATCTGTGTTTGCATCCTTTCCATCAACCTGTTACCCTCTCATGCCAGAACTCCCCCTTCAACTGTATATATGTGCCTGTACCATGTTTATATTTTTGTAACCTGAAGAAGTGCAGTCTCGTGCACGAAAGTCTTGTTTACCATGTGTAAATAAATAAGTTGTTCCTACCGTTTAATATCACTAAATGAAAACATGTTTAATGACAATCTTGTTGTAGGTATCCTTCGCGGACAGACAAAATGGAAGAACGCATTATTGGAGAAGGGAAAGAGACATGGGGGAATTGTGCTTCGTACTGGTTTGAGACATGGATGATACTGAAATTCTGAGCAGAAAAGGCACATACCACTAAGACGTTGATGGAATGGTAGCCTTTATGGCAATAGTAATTGCCATCCACAAACCTCGGATCGAAAATGCTTGGCTGCAAAATTGCTACCTGCGTACCGTCGATAGCCCCTGGGATCATGAACACACTTTTAGGGATATGTCGCAGGCAGCACATTTCAACTGACAATCAACTCGAACCACGTGTGATCACGCCTAACTTATCACTACAGCATGTATACTGTACTACATTATAAGTCACAGTGCACATAATGACTGACATAGATCCTTGTGTCGCACGAATCGCTTCTGCACCGAAAACCAGTGCATTGAAAACACGGAAGATAACACAGGATTCGCTCTGTGCATTAGCCTTTTCATGCGTACATATCATGGGTGGTCACATACCGACGCAGCCTGGGAAGCCTGACAGCTCATAAAAGCCACGTTTCACTTCAAGCTTCGCCTCAGGCGTTGTGGGAAATCTCAGGTACTTGGGCGCAAGGTACTTCAAGATGGCGCTTCACTAACTTCGTGGATAGCCTGTGACACTGCCCAAAGAACGCATGCGATCCTGAGGACGTTCTCAAAGTGTCCTGATGTCCTTGTCCGCGTGGGTACGTCATCAGGATATCCGCAGAATGTCAGTACAGGAGCGTCCCCTACGTGTTCCTGATGGACCTCCTATGGACGTCATCAAAGGACACATGAGGGATGTAAACGTTTATTTTTCGAATATATGAGGTTGCCACTTAACATCATGCGCGTTGCTATATTTGGAATGATTGTGCATGATTTTTTGACATCAGAAATGGTGGTAAGAACGCGAGTGCATGTACACACGCGCCTATGAGAAAGTCGTGCCATT
Source organism: Ornithodoros turicata (assembly GCF_037126465.1). Lineage (NCBI taxonomy): Eukaryota > Metazoa > Arthropoda > Arachnida > Ixodida > Argasidae > Ornithodoros > Ornithodoros turicata. Next base: position 28,181,787 of record NC_088204.1, on the reverse strand, counting down.
CTATGAACTGCTATGAGGGTAGCTAAAGCCAGTTTTCATTTGTTGCGCAATGTTCTACACCTCAAGAAACACGAACCGCGCACAATATACTTCATTCAGTGCGGCGGAAATATTCAAAAACAAGACGCCGCTGCCACGCCCGCCATGCCGGCATTTTGAATTCGACTCGGCTTGGATTGGAACATTGTACACATGCATCACTGTGACAGAGTAATAAGTGCGACTATAGTTTTAACCATCGCATGACGTCTTAGATTTTGATAAGTTTACACCAGAAATAAATGCTACAATTTTATCAGAAGGCAATCTCACTTCACAGATAACCACTTCCGCTTCCTCTGTTTTCCCGCCTCTGGGGACGCCGGTTTGCTTTGTTGGGTGTGCGCTCGTATGGTGTATGTGCAGTGGTTTTGATGCGTGGTGGTTTTGACTTGCGTACAAATGGATAACGCACGTAAGCTATGACACCTTTCTTTTTCTGCTTCCAGTTTTGAGAAACCGACTTGCTTGACAGGGAAAATGGGGCCGCGTAGACAACAGCAAACAACTTTATACAGGCGTGCACGCCGTAACGCTGACCAGAACTGGGAACTTTGTTTTTCGGAAGTTCTCGAGTGTAACAGTGGGAATGACAACCACAGTGCAATTGAAACGGACACAGTTTATCCTAGTCGAACAGAATCGAGGGCGGATGAGCAGCTCGAACAAGATGTCCATATGTCTGCAGAAATTGCACAAGGTGTAGCGCATACAGTTAGCCCGCTCACCGTGCGAGCTGTTGAGCGCGATTTGCAGCCAGTTTTGTCAGCTGCGTCCACTGCAAGTGTTGACAATAATACATCGGTTCGCGACGTTGTGGTAGACTCGAATGTTAATTCCGATGCATCTTTGATTCCACAACTTAGGATTTGGGCGCTGTCTGGCGTGAAGCACAAACATGTGACCGGCATACTAAAAATATTAAAGTCTCTCCCGTGTCACCCGTACCTGCCAGGCTGTGCGCGTACGTTGCTGAACACTCCCAGGACAACAAGCACGATAGTGCAGATGTGCGATGGGCAGTACTGCCATTTTGGGCTCGAAGCTGGACTGGAATACACACTTGGGGCTACTACGGTTATGCCAGACACTATCAGCATTAATATAAACATTGATGGCATCCCACTCACTAAAAGCACAAAAAAGCAATTCTGGCCCATACTCTGTAAAGTCATGAACTGTGGTGATTCTGTGCCCCCTTTCCCGATAGGTGTGTGCTTTGGCACTTCAAAGGCACTTTGTGCGAACACTTTTCTGGAAGCGTTCATTAATGAATTCCTCGACCTGCACAACAGCGGAATAGAAATAAAAGGAAAGCATGTGGGAGTGCAAATCTCGGGCATCGTGTGCGACGCCCCAGCGAAATCCTGTGTGCTCGCAGTCAAAGGACACTCAGGATATTTCAGCTGCACCAAGTGCGTAACTGCAGGGGACTACATCCAGGACAGGGTTTGCTTTCCCGAGACGGATGCTGCTCAACGCACCGATGAGTCTTTTCGGAACAGAGATCAGGAAGAGCACCACACAGGAACATCAATCTTAGAGAAACTTCCAATTGACATGATTACTAAAGTGCCGTTGGACTATATGCATCTGGTGTGCCTCGGTGTACAAAAAATTTTTTTTATGTATTTGGTTCAAAGGAGCAAAAAAACACAGATTGGGCCCTTCCATACGTGAAAGCGTTTCTGTAGAGCATGTTGCATTGCAACCACTTGTTCCGGGTGACTTCTCATGAAAGCCGAGGCCGTTGTCGGAACTTGACAGGTGGAAGGCAACCGAATTTCGTATGTTTGTCCTATACACTGGTCCTGTTGTATTGGCTGCGGCACTTCCACATGCAATGTACAAACACTTCTTGCAACTACATGTAGCAGTTACAATCCTGGTCAGCCCCAACCTATTAAGGCAGCATGCCGATCTAGCAGAGCGACTTTTGCATAAGTTTGTTGTAAAACATGCCCAGATATATGGAGAAGAATCTGTGTCTCACAATGTTCATTGTCTGCTTCACCTGACGCAAGACGCTCGAGTTCATGGGCCGCTTGATCTCTGGAGCGCGTTCCCATTTGAATGCTTTATGAACACCCTGAAGCGGTACCTACGCAAACCAGAAAAACCACTGGAACAGTTACACAACCGCATTTTTGAGCAGCGATGCGTGCCTTTACAGGTAGAGTCCCATTCAAATGAGCCAACACTATCTTTGGAGACTCGGTCCTCTCCTGTGCCTTCACAGTGTGTACCACCACTGTTCCTGGGCGTTTCTGCCTTCAAGCAAATTCAAAGGACAACACTTGTATGTTACACGATGGCACTTTTATGGAAGTTACGGGGATGGCTCGTAGTTCTGTTGTAGAAAGAAACCTGCATGAGTGGCAAAAAATTTAGGAAAGTTGATGACTTCTATGTCTATCCTGTTAGCTCATCAGTTGTAGGCATCCGCACCGTTTCAGGGAGATCACACTTAACCCTATGTCCTCTTTCTAATGTAAACGCGAAATGCATACGGTTTCCTCACAGGAGCAACAGCTACGTTGTTTTCCCTTTGCCACATACTCAGCAGTTTTAGAACATTTTTCCTGTCCATTTCTATTCGTCTGTTTGGTTCCCCTCCCCCTGCCTTTAAAGAATAATGTTTTGTATGGTTATTGCCTTTATAAGTGTACAAATATCATGCTGTGTATATACGTTTCTTTTTCTACATATAAAAAAAACGAAAGCCCAAAAACGAAGAAACCTATGTATGCACTGAGTGAGGTGGATTGGCTTTGCTATTGTCAGTATGATGATCTTGATGTCTGAGTTATAATTTTCTGTAGCAGAACATTGTCCACCCATCATTGAAAAATAATCATGTAAAATTGTGCAAAAGTGACTGCTGAGGTGGACTGACTGTGCTGTGTCTTTGCCGATATATGTCCTTATGTTTTCTTTGAATGCTGTGTCTCTGTAGCAGAACCATGCCCCTTCCTAATCGTAAAGTTTCCTGAGGAACAAAGCACAGTAGCAGTTGTCCCCAGCTCTTGGATGAATGGTGAAAGACAGTGTTACTGGCCACCACAAAAAGAAGAAAAGAAGGCTGGGTTGTACGTATGGAAACGAAAGAGCACTACATGTGGCTGGCAAACTCTTGCATGCGTGAAGATCGCCGAATATGGTAGGATACAATGCTTGCTGTTGTTTGAAATTATAACCGAAATATGTTTGCACTCCTCCTTTAGACACGCACGGTGAGGCAAGACAAATGTTGCCGCAAGCAGAGAACACGTCTGACCTGAATGTGGCAGAACAGTATGGGCGAGGCAAGCGAAAACGTATTGTATTGTTAAGCAGTGAAGAATCCACGCCACCTGTCTCCCCTCAAAGGCGCAGTTCGAACAGTAAGTCACATGATTTAGACTGTGTATCTTAAGGTGAACACAGAACAAAGTCTTATTACAAAAAAAAAATTATTAGGTGTCACCCGGAGCCGCACATTCATTTAGCCGTCCGTACCTAGCATGAACGACGAATCCCTCAGTATTGCGGCATCGAACATAGGATGTATGTTTTGTTCCCTGTCTTGTCATCCATTGAAAGCGTGCAGTCTAAATTGAGTGTATTTCAGATTCATCCTGCCAGTCACCCTCTGAGCAGGTGCAATCGTCGCTCTCTCAGCCACCCAGCAGTCTCTCCAGCTCGAATACAAGTATGTAACTCTCAACTAGGTGCTGTCTCACTTGTGCCAACTTTTTGTAAAAGTGAGCCACGTGTGAACACTTTCGATTTTGCTCAATGCTTACCTGACTTGAGGGCCATGAACAACAAGGTTGCTCATGCAGTTAGGCAACTTATCAACAAAGGTACTTCAACAAAAAATGTAGTCTGGGGTTTTTGGAACAAAGTGGAATTCAAAACAATCAGGCTATAAGGCAGTTCACTGGGAAAACAAACAATCAAATAAGCCACCAATCAACCACTTCAGATTTTGTGTAGCCAAATTTTGCAGAGACAGATGAAACGGCAGCAAAATAGTGTACAGTGACCACTAGATGTTCATCTTGTGGAATGCTAGTCAATTTCAAAGTGACAGGAGGCAGTGCAGCCTTCCTCCCATATATTCTCATCTGGGGGTTGTGCACCACTGCATCCAGTTAGCTCTGTCATGGTTGCTGAAACTCCCATGCAAGGGTCGTCATGGACCATGGCTCTGCAAAATAAGTGTTTGCAGGGCCTCCAGCTCAATTTCACCTCTTTTTGTATATGTGTGGTGGCAAGAGAAATATGTTTTCTATAGGTGTCAGCCGGAATCGTGCATTGAGCCAGCCATGTATTCCAACTCGGAACGAAGACTCCTTAAATTTTTCATCATTGGACATAGAATGTATGCTTACGTTTTTCCTTTTGCTGCGCTGCTGCTTCCATTAAAAGCATGTGCAACAAAGTATGTACTGAAATTGATAGATCTGTGTATTTCAGATCCAACATGCCAGTCACGCATGGATGTGGCTCATTCACAGCCGGCCCAGTTAACTAGCGGGATCTCGGACAGAAGTACGTAGCTATACAGAAAACTTCTTACATGATAACATTGGGACCACCTCATAATTTTCTGATTTAACAAAGAAAACTGCTATCAAAGCTTCAGGTGTGTGGGGGGTTCCTTGGTTCTGCAGAAGCTTCTGTCGCAGGTTTGAGAATCTCCTGTTGTGTAATGCAAAACTACATTGATAAATTGACTATTGATAACGTTGACAGTTTTTAAAACCATCAGTAGTACTAAACAGTACTAAAACATTTGATAGCAGTATTCTATAGTGGAGTATCCATAATGGACTATCGAGAGTACTGTCGATTGCTTCGGTTTTATCCCCCCCCCCTTCCCCCGCTAGGTTTAGTTTTGACTATCAATGCATTCGTTGCTGCCTTTGTTCTCCCATTTTTATGCCAGCCAGGGCAGTAACCAAGTGCAGAGAAATTCCGAGAGAACCTTCAATATATGCCCTGATTCCTAACTGTCTACTGTGTTTCGGAGATAGTTTAAGTACTTGTTTGTCATGAGCCAACTAGATAGTCAAAGCACAGTTCAAAGTAGCTACATGTGGCTTAATGTGTGTGCTTGTTTCCTATAGGAGCGAGGCAGGGTCGTGTATTCAACCAGCCGTGCATGCCATACCACGACACCGAGTGCCTTGACTTTTCGGAATCTGATGTAGAAGGCAAGTATCTTTATTTTTGTTAAATTTCTTATAAGCACTCTTTGTGCTGCCTTCTGTTATTTGTCTATGTAAAAGCATACAGTGATAAGTTAGTAAGATAAGCTTAGTACATTTCAGACCCATTCTGCCATTCACCTCCAGAGCTGGTGCACTTGCGGCCTCCTCAGTCAACCAGCAGCAGTCACGTAAACTCAAACACGAGTAAGTAGTTGTATCTGATTAACAACGATGTCTGCTTAACAATGTTACAGTTTGTGGTGTGACAAAATTCAAATTTGGGCCTGTTGGTCACACATAATAAAATCGCTAAAACAATGCTAAAAACAATAAGGACCACACAGGATGGTGCGTCCATCCTGTGTGGTCCTTATCGTTCTAGCACTGCTTTAGCGATTTTATTTTGTGGTGCAACACAGAATTGCTTCCTGCAAATGGCTTTTTTGCTCATAAAAGGGATATACGTGCCTTTGGCTGCGATGTCACCTGTTTTAGTGCTTGTGCTTCCCAATTTTTACAATTAGTCACTTTTGTCATATTAAAATTAAAGTGACAAATAGAAGGCAGGATGACAGGGCGCTGACAAGCTGGTTCATGATCAAGGAGGTGAACCCGAGACAGGGATGAAGAGACGACACAACAAATTCCCAAACTTTTTAACAAATTTTAATGTACCGATGCCCTATATATCCAAAAACCTCCGGAGAGGAGGAACAGAAAGTAAGGATGGCTTACTAACACAATTGCCACGTGCAGCAATCTCTACAGACTCCCTCAACAACCTTCGCCAAACATTCTTTTCTTTACATAGTACCCTGGTTTCAGGGAAAGTGACAAAGCACTAAAACCCATTATGGCCTTAGTTGTCGATGTGACATAATAACCCAAATCAACAACAAAGCTGTGCTCTATATTATAGGCTCGTAATGACGTGGAAGTGAATGCCTTTGTCTGTCTGTGTTTATGTTGTCTTTCGTTACCAAATTTGTTTTCCTTTTCGTCCTTTATCATGGCTGCAGCACACCACTATACCTGTGTGAACAATAACTGCTTCATACAAAGAAGCTCTGCAGCTAGAATTGCATCCTGCTGTAGTCAGGAATGGATAGATTACTCCGTGCAGCATGGAGAATTCTTCTGACACGATAAGGCACATTTTGGTGTCGATACCTAGTGCAAAGTTTTGACATGTTTGATTAAAGGAGCACTGTGGTGACACCCAAAGTATTTTTAGTTTTTAGCTGCTGCATGTTCTACAACAAATAAAATGAGCTCCTGCGAAAGAGCGATGAGCGCAAGTGACCCACAAAGCATGCACAAGGCCTATCCTTGTGAAAAGAGCGCATCGGATAAAGAGAGGACTTGACATATGCTGCTTGCCTCACGTGGTCAGTGACGTACAGCGGCACAGCTCAAGCATGTACGTATAAGCGGTGGGTGAGCTCAGAAGCACAGAGCCATTTCTACATCGTGTCTGTGACTGCTTTCTCCGACTGTTTCTGGAAATTCGATGATGCAGGGACAATATACTGCAGAGCAAAAATATTTTGCATGGTGACTCCTGATGGACAGCTTCTCAGATGATGCAGTGTTTTGAGCCATGTTAAATGTCACCTTATTACTCCTTTAAGTGTGCAGGTAATTAACTAAGGTGGTAATTGATTATTTCCAACATGCAGTGGTACGTACAGTGCAACAAGCAAGAGCCAGCCACAGTAGAAACACCTGCCGTGAGCCATGGAATGTGCTACCACACAATACGGAACGAGGAAAACAACTTGCACCGTCGAAGGAAAGAAAAATGGCTGCGGGTAATACAGTAACTGCTAAACTAGGTTCTATTTAGAAATGGAAACCCCTTTAAGTCGTCTGGTAATTGTGGTCAGTTCTCTTGGGAAACCCCCGTTCCACCTCTCCAATTCCATAAACAACACAAATAGTAAAACTTAGTACAATCAATTAGTAAAATTAGTGAAAAAGACAGCATAAAGGCGTCCTTTAAAAGCGATAAGAACCCCTGTGCCCGGAAACAAATGAAAGGATGACACTACACACAGCACAGGCTAGAGGATGTAAAAGGGTAACCTTGCAGAAGAAGTTGTTGCTGGCTCAGGTCATATAAGAAGCAGGCCTGTTAAAAAATTATTGTTTGTTTTTCTGTGCTGTGTGTTGTGTCATGCTTTTGTTTGTCTCCCGGCATGGGGGTTTTTATCGCTTTTAAAGTATCAAATACTGAACAGCCCAATTTCTAACCATTCTCTATGAAGGCGTCATCTGTTTCGTGACATATCAGTAGATCAGTGCATTGTTTGGGGACGAGTATTTTCGTGCCTGCATTAATATAGTTAAAGCCCCTAGCTTGCTGCTACTCCACGAAACCTTCCACTATTAGCGAATTTAGCTAAACTAGCGTTTTTTTTTTTTTTTTTGCAGAAATGCCATTTTGCACGTTCTTTTTTCGTTTTGTTCGCATTTCTGCTATGCAGGTTTTTGGGGCAGTCGACGTCTTGCAAACTGAAATATGAAAACCATAGAACGAAGGGTGACATACTAAGCTCCTCTATCTATACTAGCTCTCTGTCAAGAGATCATGGAGCGTACCGCCCAGGCCTTTTCCTCTTACGCGCGTCGCTTCTGCTGCATGGCGCTGCCTTGTGACAGCACTGCTAGCAGATGGCAGGTTTGGTGGGTTCAGTCAACACAGCCCCTGCCAGAATTTGTGGAACATATTCAATATTTTCTGGAATGTCATGTGTGATACGGGTTTTGCTGGCTGATGGCTCAAAGTCAGGGAAGAACTGCCAGCACAACTGCTCTTCCAACCATCCGCATAGCAGTCTGCATTTTCTTCAGACTGACTTTTGCAACCACAAAAAGAGGTGCATGCTGAAGCCTGGTGCAGTGCCTAGCACACTCCTGTTCACTATGGATAGAAGACGAATAACGTGACCACATAGCAGCTGGTGAGTACAGCATCAACGGCAACAAGCTATCGGTTGTATTAGTGACATGCGACATTGCTGTGGAAGTTGTTCTTTTTTCCCGCGGCCACATGCAGGTTTGTAAATCCAGGTGCGCGGAACAACAAATGTTTTCCCCGCAGAACCCTAGGGTCCTTTATGCATAGTGACTGATGTGCTTTTGCTGAAACATTCCTGGGGCCACCCCCACAAAATCTGAGACAAAATAAAAACAATCTCATTACTGTGGTAGTACAGTTGTTACCACTTTACCCCATTCCATAGCAGATTATGGAAAGGGGGGAATGATCTGGAATCATTCCCAATACAACTCATTCCAGCTGCAACCCCGCAATCCTAGTAGCTTATTACTCCACTGCTTAATATTTACAGATAAAAGAAATGCAGAAAAGTACTTCAGGGAGTGCCACACCTCTGGAAGCACACAGCACGAGACAGGTATACTTGTTACAGTCATGGCCAAATGTATTGAAGTTATAAATTTGTGTCCTAATGCAGAATTCATGGCGAATGAGCTTTACTTTTGCAACATAGGGAAATTTGAGAAAAAAGTGCTGCAGTCCCTCAACATGATCAAGCTACGAGTTGCTGAGCATTCTGAGCAGCTGGACTCTATTTGTGCAAGCCTGGAACACCAAACGAAGGCTCCAGAAGAACATGTCATGATACAACAATTTCGTGACTTGGAAAGCTTTCTTGACTACAATGACCAGCTTAAGGTGTCAAGAGAAAAACAGGAGTCATTGGTATTTCACAAATTTTGTTATGTTGAATGCACTTACACAGTTGCCGTCAGTGTTAGAGAGCAGCTCAGTGGCTTCCCTTTCTTTATAGAGCAGACAGTGTGTAGATAGAGCAGTGCAATGTTGAAAATTGCATATGAGCAGCATATATGGCGCTATTGCAACGTAATTCGAAACAGGCTTTCAGTGTCTTTGTTTTTTTTAATCACTGAAATTGGGTGTAACATGTTCCTTTGGCATTATTCTGGAAGTCTGCTTGCAGAATCATTATTAGTCTTTTTGTGATAACTCAAATTGAATTTTCAGCCAGGCAAATTACTTGAATACATATATGCAGGACATTCGAATTTGATTTGCATTTGGATTTAGATTCTTCCTCTCCTACAGGTGTTGATGTATTCTTTTCACTGGCTCTTCTTGTCCTCCTGATCATTTCAATGTGCATGGTTATTTCGTTAAGGAAGCTTTCCAAACGCTGGTTGAAGATGGCCCAGTAAGGCCGAAGCAGCTGTTCCAAGCTGGAGCAACATTCACGTAGTGTTTAGTGAATAGTAGAAGACTTGAGCTGAAGAGCTTTTCTTTTCCACATTTGCTCTTGCATTTTGCTAGCTAAACTTCTTGCACAGTCGGTCATATGTATGCTCATTCAAGGTTCTCACGGACCAAAATTGTTCAGTGTATGCATTTTAGTGACCTGAAGTGGCTCTCTGAACCCTGTTTCAGCGCATGTATATGACCAGGCTTGGAGGGAACAACCTTGGAGACAAAGTCAGACGAACCCTCTACCAAATTTTATCTGATGAAGTCTCTGTTTGCTTTAACTGGACTGGAACTGGAGCCAAACGAAGGTTCAAGGGTCTGGAATTTACAAATGTCATGCTGAGTAAGTTTTTTTCTGCGTGATTTCTATTTTCCAATACATTTTGCGGTGTCATGTCATGGCACAGTGCAGACATTAGCATAAGTGAAACTGCTGTAATGGGGCATAGGAAGTTGTATAATCTTTGCCAGCGGAACATGGAGAGCGGATGTCTCGGAAGCTCTATTGAGAAAACGCATTTGAAACATTTGCATCTCACAATGCGGATTTCACAGCATCGACTGAAAGAAGTACTACAGATCTTATCCGTTCACGTGATGCTAAGAGGTTGGGTATTCCTTGTGCACACAAATTTGCTTGATTTAACATCTTGAAGTTTTTCTGTGCTGCTAAGACAGTGTCTGGGTAGTTCTCAGAGTCTTGTACCAATTCTGTGAGAAATTAAAAAAACTGTATTTAAATTGGGCAGCCGAAGTCAGTGCAGCTGCGGACCTAAACACGTTTACAGCCACATGTTCTATCGATTGCACCACGTAGCTATCGCCACTCCAAATAGGACATTCAGGATACCCCTCCCTCTTTGTCTAATTAGTACTATTGTTGGTGTCATGGATTAAAAAAGGCTGTGGCGGCTCAGGTTTGGTGACGCAGGCTTTCGTTCATTAAACGTTCGGTTGGTGCGGATAGTGGAAGCATTTTGACGTGTCCGGGAGTTGCGTTTGGTAGCGTGTGTGTCCAGTAGCGCATGGTCATACTGATTCATTCTTTACTCATGTGCTTGCCACTATTCTGTCAGCTGGAAATATGAGATATGAAAATATTTCTTAGCTGGTTGTTATAATGTATAATCTTGTGCATTTACAGGTGTAGTTACCTGCCCACCAACAAATGCCACAGCAGCAGAAGTGGAGAAGGTTGTGCAGACTTGGCTGCGCCATTCCCACGAACGTATCCAAAAGGCGGCAGCCAGGAACTCTCAACTTCAAGAACCAGCAGCATGAAGAGAACAAGGGACTAGGAATGTGCACCTTTGTTCAGTTTCCATTTTACTTTTCATTCATCGGGTCACAACAAGAAATAACTTTGCTCTGTGCCATCATAAAGTAAGTGCTTGGGACATTGACCCACGAGGCAGTGCTTTACTTGGGTCCCGTCTTCTTTTTCTTTCTTTCTGTATGTGTACATGAGATACTCTGTTTCTTCATCCACTTTCTTACTTTAAAAATACTTCAATACTTATTTTCAGTTGTGATTGTTTACACATTGAACAGTGGCAATGTCCTCATTAGTGGAGTACGAAACAGTGGTAACACAGCAGCAGTGGTGCAGCATTCATAATTAAACCCTGAGACTGAGGTACACAACAGCAATTTCACACATCTCCAATAAAACAAACAAACAAAAAAGAAAGGTCTCCATAGTGGAAGAGGGTGAAGAAAAGTAATCTCCTTCGGTTCTGTCAGAATTAGCCTTTGATGTTATTAACTGTTATTTGACTCTCCTTTCAAGAGTGCTGTGTGGTCCCAGGAACTAAAGCAATGTTTATATGACTTTCTGATGGTCTCTGGATAGGACACAGAGTTGCTCATATTCGCAACGAGGTCCGCAGGACGTTCAAGCAACATGACATCTGGCCTATAGAGGCGCTGCAAGTCCGGCCTGACAGCTTCGCACACCTCCCTGGCGGCTTCCTTCGACAAGCGGAAGGTAGCGATGAATTCGTCTTCCGATAACGCTTCGACAGCATCTTGATGACTGCGGAAGTTGCGCACCGGCTTCTCCTCAGCAACACCTTCTTCGAGGAAAACCAGATACAAATCCACCGGGTCCGCTATTTGCAACGCGAACGTCGAGGAGCTTTGCGTTGTTCTTCCTTCTCTGCGCGGGCGACTACCCTCTGCCACGCGCAGTGGCAGTGGCTGCGCCGTTCTCGAAAAACGGGGTTTTTTTTTTTGGCCACCCGCTAAGAGTACCGCGTGAGCGCCACGTGAGCGCCCTGTTGCTATGGTGACGACGACGCGGAAGGCAGAGGCATCGCGAGCACGCAAGCTCGCGCAGTGTTCGGTAACGCGCCCCTGGCCTATAAGGTATGCTGTACGTCACGAGGCCGAAAAAAAAAACGTGACTTTTCATGAACAAAAATACGTTTTCCATCAGTGAGCTAAGCAAATGAGGCTGTTGCTGCCCAACATTATCAAGCTTTCCTCCAAAGTTTTGGACATAGCGTGCCTCTCTTTGGGTGCGAATTGCTGGTTTACCTAGCAACACCTTGGCTGGCTGAATCGCCAGACAGGGTTGTGTTTGACCTTGGGAAATACTACTACACGGAGACCTTGAAATCAAATGTCCATACTGACTACGAAACGCCTACGTCACGGATATGTGAACTTTGGACTACAGCACGAGCAAGGAAGATTTCGCCTCCCTCTTGACCACAGGTACAAATCCTACGCTCAGTGGAGCTCTCCAGTTTCACTTGAGAGATTTCGTTGTGTACTCAGATAGCTTTATACTTCTAGAAAGTTTAGGTTTCATCATTTGTATGGACATCAGCTTCTATTTTGATATATCGTACTGGGAGAACTTCACGGGAAGCAGTGAGGTCCTATTCCAGTCTAGATATTTTAACACGTTTCCAACCTACCATCTTGCGCTTTATTTTCATTGTTCATTCCTTATCAGTCTGTATTCTATGTAGTATGTAATTACAGTTTTGCACATCATGATGCATGACACGGCAGATGTATTCATTTGCATCACTAAAACGCGGATTCTATGAGAATTCAGTCACTCAAAACCTGTTTAATGAACACTGAGTCCATGTTTGTGAGTGTGGCATATACAGTCTATTTTTGGTTCGCCAAAGGTGTTAATGATATTGGAATGCACCTGTCAAATATGTAGAACGCTTTTATCCTCTGCATCTTCCTCTCCACGTGAATCCTTACTGCTTCAATGTCCTGAGTTTCACGTACCTCTTCTCCAGAAGACTGACTTTCGCACAAAAACGGTGGTATGTTCAACTTCACATTCTTCTTACGTAGCAGATATTCCATCTTGAACCCTTTGTCGGCCATAATCCAGTCACCAGGTTCAAATGACAGCTCCAAGAAGCCGCTTTTGATTACACATCTCCTCCCGGACACGGAGCTCAATAAATAAGCTCAAAAGGAGCTAAAAAAATAAGCTCAGAACTTTGCACTTAATTTTTGAGGCATCGATGACCACAATGGATGAAGGGAACTTTTCCATAAAAGTTGGTGGCACGGTCTCACCGATGTAAGAACGTGAGAGTCATAATGGCAGCAATGGCAGGGAATTCCATGTACAGAGCATTAATGCAACTGTTGAAAATTTTTGACACCGTTGCCTATGAGATGTCGAAAAGATGTCCTACGTGCTGGTCTAAGAACCCAGCTTCCAGTTTGTAAGCAGTAGGTAGAGTTGGTTCTCAGTACCAAGCTTCCAAAATCATCTTGATTTAGTTTGTCCATCTTGGTCCATCTTTGTCCATCATTGGAACAAAGTCCGAGTCAATAAACTGCCTTGAGCATACCTTGGTTACCTGTCTGGCTTCTTGTGAAGCGCTTTCCTTTGTCTCTTCTTATGTCCACAATCCACTTTTTTCAAATGGCTGGATCCTTAGTAAATTTGTGGAATGATACCTGAAAAGCAATGAATTGTTGCTTTTAGAGGAACAAGCAGACACAGATTTAATGCTCCTTGACGAGCTTGGTATGTTTTGACTACACAATATATATATATATATATATATATATATATATATATATATAGTTGAAATAAATGGGAGACAGAAGACGAAAGTAGGGGAAGTAACAAAAAAGGGGTTTATTAAAACTTAAAAATCATAAAAGTTAGGGAGGATGTCTACGTTACGGCGGAAGCTCCGCCTTCTTCGGGACAAAAGAGCTAAAAAACGAGCTCTTTTGTCCCGAAGAAGGCGGAGCTTCCGCCGTAACGTAGACATCCTCCCTAACTTTTATGATTTTTAAGTTTTAATAAACCCCTTTTTTGTTACTTCCCCTACTTTCGTCTTCTGTCTCCCATTTATTTCAACTATAATTACGTAGCCGTCCGATCCAACTCCAACTTTTCAAGATATATATGTATATATATATATATAGATACTATGGAACGATGCGGCAGCACCAGAGAACACGTGTTTCGCCGTGTTTGCGGCTCATCGGCCCTGGGTAGCTGCGCATCGTTCCGAATTGGCAAACCAGGGGTCACTCAGCGAGCAATATACACCTGGGAGGGTGACTCAGCACTCCTCAATGCCACAGTGCAAGCCAGTGAATTGTAATGCAGGAAAAAAAGCCATTAAAGAAACAAATAAATGATACTAGACGTGTTTGAAATTCAAACTTACAGATTAATATGGCTTCTATGGCTGCACGCAGAGAAACAGATACTCATGGAACGATGCGGCAGCACCAGAGGACACGTGTTTCGCCGTGTTTGCGGCTGATCGGCCCTGGGTAGCTGCGCATCGTTCCGAATTGGCAAACCGGGGGTCACTCAGCGAGCGATATACACCTGGGAGGGTGACTGAGCACTCCTCAATGCCACACGCGAAACAGTGTCCTCTGGTGCTGCCGCATCGTTCCATGAGTATCTGTTTCTCTGCGTGCAGCCATAGAAGCCATATTAATCTGTAAGTTTGAATTTCAAACACGTCTAGTATCATTTATTTGTTTCTTTAATGGCTTTTTTTCCTGCATTACAATTCACTGGCTTGCACTGTGGCATTGAGGAGTGCTCAGTCACCCTCCCAGGTGTATATCGCTCGCTGAGTGACCCCTGGTTTGCCAATTCGGAACGATGCGCAGCTACCCAGGGCCGATGAGCCGCAAACACGGCGAAACACGTGTCCTCTGGTGCTGCCGCATCGTTCCATGAGTATCTGTTTCTCTGCGTGCAGCCATAGAAGCCATATTAATCTGTAAGTTTGAATTTCAAACACGTCTAGTATCATTTATTTGTTTCTTTAATGGCTTTTTTCCTTCATTATATATATATATATATATATATATATATAAGCAGGAAAAATGAGAAGACGACAAAGAGCTCACAGGAAAACACAAAGGGGTGTTTATTAAAGGTCACATATCCCGATTTTGAAGTGCCGCGGAACTGAGCGATACTCGCGCTGTGTGTTCATTAGCGAACACTGAATATGTGTGCGAAATATCTTGGTCCAACTGTTCGTAGTTTTTTAGAAAACTTTTTTTTAGTTCCCACGCCCGCCGTCAGACCGTCGGCAAACCCTGCGCACTGGCGCACCGACGCCACTGCTCTCGGTTTATCTGTCTTTGGCTTGGCATGAACTCTTGGCTTGGCTGCTTTGCTTCTTTCGTTTCGTCCTCTGTGCATCGTACATAAGCTGTTGTGTTACTGCTAAGCCGGAAACAAAGCATGTGAATATTTTTTTTTTTTTTTTTTTTGGCACGGCGTCGTTTGGAAAGTGCACTTCCTTGTTCTGACCTTGCCTTTTATGGGCTGGAGCGATATGATACGTGATATGCCACGGCGAAGTTGTCGAAAATGCGACGGTGCTACGCTGTTAGCACAGTTCATCGGAGCATTTACGAGTGTTACCTATTATAACCTGCCAAAAGACCAAGCAGTGCGAAGCTCTTGGCTGACAGCGACAGCGGTGCCTGCTAAGTTCACTCCAAGGATTTCGTTCACGAATGTTATCATAGGTTACGCGCGACTCCAGAGGCAATTTGGAATCTCGGCACGAAATCGTCTGATGAAAATCTGAGGTGCCGACACACCAATTTTGAACGTGCCACAGAGGATCAAGGCAAAAAACGAGAGCAAAAAGGTAAGTCGAGGTTCAGATATAATAATAGCAAGCCTCGTAAACCGATTGTGCAGCTGTCCTACTGGGCGTACTCTGATATAACCACGATTAACAACACAATAGTATTGATAATGTAACTTCTGAATTACCACAGGTGCCCGCTGAAGGCGAAAATGAAGCAGGATCTGGCTTGCATCTGGTGCATGAAGAAATTGCTGACCTATTAGTTGCAGTCTACCTGCCACCAACAGGTATGACAATGTGATGCTATAATTTGAGCATTCACCTATGTTCCACTTTTCATGTGCGCTCTCATGCAGAGATCTTGACACTACTCTTAAGTCTGCCCTCAAAGTTACAACCTGTGCTTTCAGGGTGGAAAACAATGGTCCCCATTCCGATTAGCTGCTATCTCCCAGTTCAAGCACTTTTGCTGTCTGGACACTGGTTCTTGTGGATGGGGTGGTACAAGCTTCACTGTCTGATATATAATGCACGTTACACTAGTTCAATTAATTTGTCCTTTGCACATTTTTGTTAAGATTATTGTTGGACATACAATCCTTTCTGGCACGCAGAAGCTGATGTCGTCTCTGATAACGTTTTAGAATTTTCACTGTCATCAACGTCCATTGAGGAAGATGCCTTTACTGTCTGTGGATCTTTGATTGAGGAATAGCCCGGAATTCATGTTAACATTGTCTACTCTATTAATCCACTGTCTGTGTTCTGAGAGCTAAGATCTAAGTAAGAAAAATGGGAACTATTTATTTGTCACAACTTCACACTGGATGTGGTACTGGATTGGCATATAAGCTAAAATACCTGAATTCTACAATACTTGTGTTGAACTTGGTGCATTACTGTGGGCAATGAAACATTCATTATATTTTTAGTGGGTCCAGTGCACAAATACTGTGTGCATACTGCATACATGCTGTTCGACAGGCAAAAATACCTGAGCAGTGCTATGTAGTTTTTTTATCCAAAGTTCATAATCTTACTGCAAAGTCACAGTACGTAGAACAGCAATGCGCCGATATGCTGCGATAGAGATTCACAACAGAAAGTAGACTGTTGAGAGTATCTAAATTTTAATGAGACGAGACTTTCGTGCACAAGGCTGCTCTTGTTAATGTCTAACATGAAGTTACAAAATCCCAGAATATATAAAACATGTTGTAAGGTACAGAGCGAGGGTTGGTACAGACATAAAAATAAATATGCAACTATATATAATAAAATAAAAGGGGGTACAACTCCATCAGTTTCAAGCCGGCAATGGATGAGTTGACAAGACACTGTAGCACCGTTCCCTGAATGTGTCGCCCGTGAATGCCTTTTACGCCAAATACTTATCTTGCCACTGTGGTCATTCATGTATTATGCTAAACAACTCATCCCTTGTCTGTTTGAAACTGATGGCGTCGTACCCTCTTTTATTTTATTATACTATGTTTGTATTTTGATTTGTATATTTGTATCAACACTCGCTCTACTTGTTCTCTACCCTACAACGTGTCTTTATATTATGGAATTTTGTAACTTGACGTTAGACCTCAAGAAGTACAGCCTTCTGTGCGAAAGTCTTCTTTCTATTGTGCACAATCGTTATAAAGTAAACATGACTGTCCATTTCTTGTCATTAAATCCTTCTTTTTTTTTTTTTCGCAGTGGTGAGCAACTCTAAGGAAACATGCAAGAAAGGGAGTCTCTTTGGGATGACGACCCCTCATCATCTCATGAGGATACAGTGGTTGATGAATGGTTCATGTTCTCAGACACATGGATGGAAACTTCAACAAACACTTCATGAAAAAGCCAGTCAGTGCTAGCACCAGGAACTGAACGTGGACCGTTCTGCTACCGGTCACAGATGTTACATTTCAGGCACTCATTGACTTTTGGTGAATTACTTGATGACATTGCCCCAACGTGGAGCTCGCCACAGCTCGTTTGCATATCTGTTAATGTTGTGGCGTGTGTCGCGTTTTTCTCTTTGTGTGTTGCAGACTCAGAACGGTTACTTTGGATCAGGTCGGGTACGTTTCATTTAGACATGGCAAACAAAGTGGTGTTTCTCAACACAACTTAGCAGTGGCCTTCATGCATTACTGCTGCCGCTATTAAGCGTGAATGGAAAGCTGCACATTATGTTCACTCTACTTTTATCGTGTGCTATGTAATCTTGTTCAAGTTCTGTCAAACGAGAGTGCAATGCTATAAAAAAATTCAGTACACTGTTTAAGTGGGATGAATGGTAGCGCATGAATGCGGGAAGGAAACTGTCATGTTATGGCAAGTGTTTATGTATTGTACATTTAACTACTAATTTTATTTCTTAGCTTTCGCTGGCGTATCGTGTCGAGCCATGTTATATTAATTTGGAACATGTTCTTCTTAGTAGCCGGAGCAGCTGATACACAGTGAGAACATAGCCCGTGTGTGTTTGTCTCTTCCACCGCAGCCCTTGGTATTCCTCCCTGATGGCTGCACGTGTCAGGGATAGGTTTCAGAACCAGTAATTCTAGCCAAGTGAGAATTGCTTTTCGGGGGACCATCACGCTGACAGATGAAACATATGGTTTAAATTATTTGCAGGACAGGAATTGCGTAGCTTCACACAAATACTACTACTACGACGAAAGAGTGATTTCAAATCTAGCTTTTTTGTGTTCCTGACATTATCGCACAAGATGTAGTATCCACTATGATCCTTTATATGGGGGGTATGTACAGTGCTATCAACAGATGTGCTATTTACAAATCTGTTTCCTACTGTGTTGAAATGGGGTAGTTTGTATCTGAGAGCCATAGTGAAACACAGGTAGCCAAGGACGGACTTTTGATGCCCTCGAGAAACATGGCAACACATCGCAGGGGCTCTGGATGTTGCCTAAATTTCCAGGACACAGAGCTCAAGGCAGCATTTAAACAACAAGTGGTCAGAGAAATCCAAGACAATTCCATGTGTAAGCAGTCCGCTGTTGGATTTGCTTCTGTCCGAGATACGGTATCTCAAAGGGGACGCACGGGCACACACAGAATGATACTAGGACTGCCTGTGAAATAGAATGAGGAGCTAGCAGTCGCATTGTAGCTGTCTCATCCTGTCATTGGCTGCTTGTGTTTCACTATGGCCATGTTTGCTATTGCAAAGAAAACAAAAACAAAAAGACCATAGAAAAACACGAAAAGATCGACCTGGAAAGCTGCCTGTTCCAGTGCTCACATGGAGGCAATGCAATGATGTAACATGTTCCATTCATGAACTGTACATAGTGGTACATATCACAATGCCAACCGATTATTCAGATTTTTCTTGAACTACTTTGTCTTTTGGAGCTTTGATTGCCCAGCCTATTAGTGGAACTTTATGTGATACCCCTCTTGAGATACTTTAAGATTGCTGATGCCGTGCAGTTTGTTTATTTTGAAACTGTATTGTGCTGATGTACAAAAAGAGAATTGTCATATCTGCATTTGAGTACATAGGAATAATTTCTATGTACTTTCCTTGTTGACATTAATATTTGCACTAGGTCACAACATTGTGGATTGATGGAAAATGTAAATAAAGATATTTATTTGCTTGCCAAACAATGCACAAATGTCGTCTTTTCTAGTGAGATATTCCCTGTTCACCAGACATAAATGTGGAAAAGTTAAAGGGGCACATTGATGGTAGAGTCTAGCATTCCTTTTTGCCACTTCACATATTTTCACTTTTATTCGTGTGCATATGTAGGACTAGGAAGGTAGAGCATCCGCATAAAAAATAATTTCGTATGCAGCCACACATATGGTTCAGAAGATTAGATAGATAATAGATGTCCAAGCATATATAATTGTGCTTCAGGTGTATCATTCAATGGGTATGCTAACGCATTGCTTCCATGAAGCCTTTTTATTTATTTTTTTATAAATTCTTTGTTATAACTTTTATTTTTATTTTATATAAATTTTATATTACTTATTATATACTTATTTATTTTACAAATTTTATAAATTCAAAACTAAAGCTACATGGCCCCTGTAAGACTGCCCTTTGCGAATGGTTTGGTAACGTGTCTCTAACTGTAAAGGTAAGAGGCAGTCGAGAATGCTGCAGACAGGGTTGCAACTTACATATTGCTTATCATGTCCTACGTGATAAATATTACATACAAAGTGATTTGTGCAATAATTCCTGAGTACGGAATTAATTCCGAGGCTGGTCAGTGATGTCAACCAGGACGACAAGTCTCATAATTGCCTCTAACACTTTTACACCCCATGGGCTGAGTAGTGAATTTAAACAGCACTCTACAGAAGGATAAGGTGCACCCACTAATTTGATTTCTAGGATCTATGCTATATCCTAATTCTTCAGACCCCACATTTCTAAAAACACCATTTCTAAGTGGCAATATGTGCTCTGGTACTTCTTTTGCGTCTGCATAGTCAGCAATTAACCACATGGCTTGTTTTTGTGCTATGGTGCTCATACAAACAATATTCAGATGTTAGACATGAAATGCAGTCGTTTGTAGCGTGCCACACAACGCAGCGTGACATAGGAGTGTGTGATTCGAAGAAAGCCTCTGGAAAATGCACAGAGTCCCACAAAAAGTTTAAAATGTGAGAGAGACGCGTCTTTCCTTCACCCCAAATGTGAGAGGGTGAAAGAGCACACTACCGCCTCTTGTTGGACCGACATTAGTACAATGATGGTATAGTGCCTCTGCAATAGGTAGTCCATTGCAATTGGATACCGTGGGACTATGTGGGACACCGAAACATCGCTCATATTTACATCTAAGCCTTCTTTCCAGCCGGTCGCGACAAGTGAGCACAGTAGATATCAATATAAGCTACATCTAACTTGGTTCCTGCCTTGTATTTCTCCTATTACTCCACACTCTAAACCGTTTCACACCTTTAAAGGTGTAAAATAGGTGTATTAACAAAGATCACACCCCTTTCACACCCTACAACTTTGTTTTGGAAGTTCCTGAGGGTGTAACAACGGTGTACTACACCCTCAGGTGAACTATGGTGATAGGTGTGTCGCCTGGGTGCATAAAGGGAGTATGTTTATTTTCACTCACATGAACAAAAATAAATATATACAACAACAGGGAACGGGAAGTTACATTACAAAAGTGCATGGCGTGGATTTACAACACGTCTACGATCTGATAATGTATCCAGATTTAGAAGATCTGTTGAGATAGTCCTTAAATTTCTTAAAACACGTTGCTAATCATTGCAAGACAGAACAAATACATGACAGTGCTCATCATACTCAACTGCAGTTAATGTTTGTATGAGAAAAATTGTATCAGAGTTAATAACATATATGCCTGCAATCTCAACGAACACGGGTAAGTCCTCCTAGGAAGATTCTTTGGCAACAACACAGCCAACAGCAAATGTGTGATCATTATTAACTGCACTTTTCACACAGACTATAGATTCTGCATGAATGTCACGGTTATGAATGTAACTCTGAATTGCTTCTGGGGCATGTTGAAGTAGTATCTCCCCGGAACCATCAGTAGATGTGGCATTTCTGATGAAGGGCTGCGACCACACATACATTTGATAAAATTCATGTCTTCTTGCTAATGAAAGGGTTATGTTCTTACAATTTAGAGTTTTTCTAGTTACATCTTTAAAATGCTAGTGTTTCCCTTCGAAACGCATACACCATACAGCTAGGAGAGGACCAAACACCCTGATGAGTCGCGGATAATGAACAATGTAATGCATTTTACAGGGGTTAGATATTTGTGGGTACAACACTGCAAAGCCTTGAAGAAACGAATAAATGCAACGTTCTAAGTAATGAACATGCATATGGGGGAGGTACCTGCTCATGAGAAGGTCTACAATTTCACGAAAGGCTATATACAGCTGCCATGCTTCATTGCTATGCACAGCTGCCATGCCATACATGGTTGTCTGTTTGTCGGCTGTGCATGTTTACACATATATTTAATCACCTTGATGTGCATACATATATGGATCTCAATATGCAATATGCTGGTAATTGTGAATACACAGTTACCAGGATATTGCCACGAACCCAGCAGTTTTATTCGGCGTTACACCCTTTACACCCCAATTGCCATGAGGGTGTTAAAATACACCTTAAAAGGTGTGCGCCATGAACATTTTGATTTACACCCTTTAAGGTGTAAAACGATTTAGTGTGCACTGAGTAAAATATATCCAGCCTCACTCGTCGAATGGATCAGGAACCACACTGTTGAACACCGACATAAATATGTATCGGAGATCAAATCTTGTTAAATAATTATACCAAGACTGATGGGATGATGAAAAATATTAGCGGACACGTTCAAGGTTAATTTCGGTTGCAGCGTAACATTACTCAGTTTCGTAATATTCAATTAGGCTATTTGCAACACGGCGCTGTGTACAACTTGTGGTGTCCCGGCAGCAATCCGACACATTTTAGAAGACTGCAGCCAGTACGTATGCGAGCGACGGGCCTTTAAATGTCAACTTGAAATGCTCCATCAGAGGCCATTCAACATCTGCAAAGTTCTCGGCCCAGTAACCCTGCACATCATTGCCGTGCACTGGGCGCTTTTATTTCCTTTCTGAGGGCCGCCGGCCTCCTTCACGAACTGTAGGGATTTCCTTCCCTCGTCATCCTCTCATATGAACATCTTTGGAATGGGGTAGGGTCCTGCACTCAACACAGGGAAACATCCCACATCATCATCATCCATTCATCTATGTTGTTGTTGTTGTTGTTTGCACACGCCCATATGTGAAAGAATCACATTCTAGGACAGGTTCCCGCAGAGTACGCACAAATGCCTTTGATTTCTCCCTTCGTGTTTCACATAAAAGGAGTTCGTACACGAAACAGAATCAAGCTGTCAACTGATGTGTGTGTTGCTTTTGCTCGCTAACTTTGGAGCAACTCTGGTAAACGTCCATAATTTCCAATATTTTATAATCGCATACACGCAAATTGAGCGTTATCGGCTGTGACCAATCTTACGTATTTTTGTCATGTACTCGTGCGCGGATTTTGAAATAAAATGTGGCATCACTTGGCAAATCTATTGAATTACTTCGCTTTGTCTGCGTGACACTGAGTTTTTTTGCGTGACTTTCTCTGCGTGACACACAAGATATGTGCTTCTCCATCGTCGCACTGTCGTATAAATGACCCAAACGCGTAGCCTAGTGTTATAATGTACTCGCTTTTCTGTATCGTTGAACTCTTTTAGACAATTTTGTGATTAGAAGACGAGGAACTATGAATATTACGGAATATCCAGAGAAAAGAGATACAATGACGCAACGACAGACCAACATACGGGACATCCGGCATTCATATTCTCATCCTCTCATAAGACGTCAAAATTGCGTAGTCACAGGCAAGCTGATGGATTAACTCCATAACTGCAAACCTGAGCGGTACAGAAACACATCGACAACACAGCACAGAGAATACCCAATATTTGAACATTAGTTAGCGTATAAAGAATGACATGAACTAGAGAAATATTAGGTGCGTTTTCGATGTATGAAGCGATCGGACACATGTAAATGCAATGCGGACTCGTGAAACGAAAGAACAAAAAAAAGCCAAATGGCGTATTTCGCGGGACTTCACTTATCTCACAGTTACATATCAACCAACGATACTCGTCGCGATGAGCTCTTCTGGTAGAAGAGTGTTGGTGGGCCATGCACCCTTATACAGGGTGTTTCACCTAAGGTGATAAAAAATTCTAACTGGCTACGTACTCGCCGGAGGATTGTCGGACTTTCGGCAAGTACTTTCTGGAAACTTTTGCCATCTTTGAGGAAGGGTTTGGACAATTTTTAGTGAGGGAAATTTATTTTTTTCAGTTGAACTTTGAAAAATGCCAAGCGAACCCCACTTTATTTTTATTTTTTTACCGAAGTGTGAAGTCCTCCACGGATAACCACACACCCAACCGAAACTATGCACAGTATCGCAACAGAAATAGTCTAAAAAAAATATGCAGAAATTCGCCTTTGCCCCGCCTGCTTGATTGTCGCAAAGAAAAGCGCACATTACTTGCGGGAAGATGAGGCAGTGTTCCCGCCTCTTGTTCTACCTTACTTTGCGCCGCGTTGACCTTGATGCTGGTGACAACCGACTTATCACAAAGAAAACAAAACAACCGTCTTATCACAAAGAAGCCAAGACAAATGAAGGCGGGGACGCTTTCTCGTCTAGACGCAGATTTCGCGCGCGCTTCTCTGAGAAAATCAAGCAGGCGGGGCTAAAGCGTAATTTTTACGAATTTTTTTCGACTATTTCTGTTGCGATACTGTGCATGGTTTTTGTTGGGTGTGCGGTTATCCGTAGAGTACATCATATTTCTGTTTAAAAAAAAGTGAGGTTCGCTTGGCAATTTTCAAAGTTCAATTGAAAAAATTAATTTACCGCAATTAGAAATTGTCCAAAGCCTTCCTCAATGATGGCAAAAGTTTCCAGAAGGTATATGTCGAAAGTCCGACAATCCTCCGGCGAGTACGTCGCCAGTTACAATTTTTTATGACCTTAGTCGAAACACCCTGTATAATAGTGATAGAACAAATGTGAGTATGGCTGCTCTTGTATAAGGACAGCATTTTCTTGTCTGAAGGAGCAGACCCACTCTTTTTTGTTAAATATTCCTCCATCCCTATTCAGGAACCGCTTACGGTCGCTGCTTTATGCAGCTATAAATCGGTTGCGCTTCACTCGCTGAACGAAGCTTTCAGAAGTTAGACACATCCATTCCTCACTATATTGAATTCTTCCTTTTCGAACATAGGAGAGGGGCTCAGAAAAATAAAGCAGCAAAGGACGAGAGCAAGTAAAGCACCGTGAAGGAAGGAAACCCTCTGAGAACGCTAAAAAGAACATAAACGAATTCAACCGTAGGGCACTGGAAAATGGGAAATTTTGTGCATCTATAGAAGCCGTTACGCTCAATCTGCATGCCTGGGGGCATGTGCTACAGAAGCGTTTTCGTTGTCAGTTCTATCGTCTCATCTTACGTGGATGTGGAACGCTCGACGTCAATTTATTCGGCACGTGCAGCATGTAGCCGCACAAATAGGCTACCTATATTACCCTGTTCAATAGAGGCCGTGGAAGTTTTTGCCTCAAATCTGTGCTGTCTGCTGTAGGAAAAGGAATCAATCAAGTGCCACGTCCCCCGTTTGTCGTTGCATTGAAACTCAAACTTATTTTTCGTTTTCGTTATAGTATTTCGGGTAGTTTCCTTAACCATATTTTGAGGGGCGCCTCAAGCGAAAGTAAGGTGACAGTGAGTGTAGCTATTAGGGGTTCAAGTAGCTGGCTTTCTGGTACGTTGTATCTGTTGTTCCTTGTTGTGTTGAATGTTGTAGGATTCATTGCGGTGCGTTCCATACTGAAGGAGCTCTGCATGAAACTCTGTAGGAGCAGACATGGTTATCAAGCATGCTGGCATTCTTAATATGTCTTAATCCTATCTCAACCTTTGTAGCGTGTATTCCTCTGCTGCTTTAACCCTTCGTGCTACCACTCTTGTGAAAATAAGTGATCTTTCCCACATTTTCTATGGTGTGTCACCTTCTCTCGTGTTCAATGACCTCGAGGCAAGGAAAGCATACCAACTTACCTTCCCTATCCCGTCATTCGTCGCCGTCTCATCTGTCT
Source organism: Ornithodoros turicata (assembly GCF_037126465.1). Lineage (NCBI taxonomy): Eukaryota > Metazoa > Arthropoda > Arachnida > Ixodida > Argasidae > Ornithodoros > Ornithodoros turicata. The sequence goes on along the minus strand of NC_088204.1, from coordinate 28,156,482 downwards.
GCCACCTTTCCTCGCGTCCAATGCCAGCGCACAAATGCGGCCGTCGCTTCGACGATGAGCATGGATAAAGCCGAACTTGACAGCACCACTCCCAGGGTCCTAACATTCGCCGTTGAAGTAGATCTTCCCGCTACGAACAGCGACAACGCTACCAAAAATCCATTCGCCACAACACTCACCAATGCCAAGCACAAAACACCTCGTCCTGCGCAAGAAATTCTAAGGTGTTCAAATCCAGGACCGACATGTCTTGCACCGCCTACACGTCCGCACGCAGCCAGTACAGTGAGGCACCCTGCCGGAACACCAAAGCAGAGCATGTTCCTTGCCTGCTGATCCAGGCAAGCAGAAGTGCCAAGGACAACGGTGATGATGCCCAAGACGATTTGAATCACTCGGAGTCTGAGGAGGACGGCTAAGGTACGACATGTTGGTACAGTGTTAGGAGGGAGGAGGCCGCCTGTTGTATCTGTGGGGTCTTCGGGGTGGTACGACCGGTTGGGAAACAGCAGAGGCGGCATCTCTGTACCAACGGGGTCAACGATACTGGTGGGAAGGGCGGCCACTGGCTCCGGCATTTGCGGACGTGTGGTGGCTTCTTCCGGTACAGCCTGTAGGGAGATAAATTATTACCTCGCTTATGATGGATTGTTCGGGTACGTATAAAGCATTCTGTCTAAACAAAATGAACGTAGGCAGACGTGGCACGTGCTCCGGCTTAAAGGACAGAGGTAGACGCCTGTGAAAGTTCGACAAACCTGGTGATGAACGAACTGATGTGAACGCCAGTAACTTGGTAGACTGCTTTCATATCGCCAGTTATTCATCAAGTACTTACTCCGCGTCAGATAGACGCGACCTAAAACCTAAAAATAGACCTAAAACTTGACGCGAATTGGCAGCGTCGTTCCTGTGTAGTTTGATACAAAACTTGGCAAGAGCAGACGACGCATTCCTGGATTCCCTCTCTGGAAACGTCACGCGGACGAGGCCAATCACTGCGCGCCCTTTCACACGGAGAATACCAATCACGGAGCGGCCGGAGGGACTTTGGTAGCCTTGGCAACCGACCGACAGGCGGTCCCGAGGAACATGCCGCCTAATCAGGCAGGCCGACCTCTCCGTTCCTCCCAACGACACTCCTCCTCCGACAGGCGGGCGGGCGAGGCGGAATTCTAGGGGACGGCGTCTCTGTTACCGGCTTGCGGAATGTTGTTTCTGGTTAACGTTGAACGTGTTCGTACAGTCAGGAGTGTAACGCCGTGTTTCATGTAACATGGTTACGTCTGCACTCACACTGGTAAGCGAAAGTCAGCGTATTTACCGAGGACTTTTCACTTAGTATAGTGCGATGCGAACGCCAAGCAGACGATCTCGAAGACAATCGCCAGCGCTGCGCTCCCATTCGTGCGCCTGGCTTACGTCATCATTCTGTTGGCTGCAGATGGAATGCGGACCTTTCCACTCGTTTACTTAATATGTAAGCTGTTTTCGGAAGAGAAATTTGGCAAAGTGAAGCGGTGAGGAACATTACCCTATCGGTATCATACATACGTTCCCGGATGCGATAGTCCCTTTAAAGTAGCACAGAAGTCATTTGTAACGCCCTCTTTTCTTCCTAGAAAACTCTTAAGTAGGCCAGTAAGATGCACAATGAGAAGTGATTCACACCACAGTCATAATTATCGCAGAAATTGAATTTAATGTACGCCGCAAAAAGCCACCGTGCGCACCGGCGGAGGAGAGCAGTACCAGCCTGTAATCTGCACGGGACCTCGCGCTGACTCTACAGGGGCCACGCTCACTGACTGGTCCCGAGAAATGTTGTCTGCTACTCAGCTGTCGTCTGCTGCTCGGCTGTTCGGGGTTCTGAAAAAGCATTGCTCCTGGCTCGCTCACGATTCGGCGGCTCCTTCTTTCCCCAATTCTCCGGGAGAACTGGCTAAACTGGTCTACGGCGGCAGAGGGACAGGGCGCTGACCCCCACTGACCAGCGAACCAGAACGAGTTGCCCCTGTAACATTATCGCGGACGTCATCATACTTCTGCTGCTCGTTATATCCGGAGCGGGGAGTTAAGGGTGAACACGCGGAGCCATGTGTATGTTAGTATTTTCTGGGGAACAAATTGCACACATCAAAACCGTTCGCGCTGTTCGGTAAAATGACACACACGCTTCCATCAGGCGCCTTAATCTGAAAAAAATTTGCATGGCGCTCTGTACTCATTTAAAGGGACTATGAAATGGTGTTTTTCTCGTTTTCATCAGAAAGAAAGCATTTTTTTGAGTCTAACACCAAAATTGGGTAACATCTCATTACGGCCGAAAATCCTTTAATCCCCAAGTGTCTCGTTACAGCCAAGGTCTCATTACGGCCGAAGGTAGTCTCATTTCGGCCGAAGATGTTTCATCACGGCCAAAAAGAAAAAAGAAGCATTCACCATGTTAGCAATCGCTGTGTTTTATGCTTCCCAAAGTGTGTCCGAGGCGGTGTGCCCCCACGGCTTCTGTCACACACAATGGTTCATGCACACAATACTGCGACAGTTTTTCATGCATCCCTCGTGAAAAATGTTTTTATTCTCATACTGTGTAATACGATATTTGTATGTGTTACGCCATTTTCTCTCAGTATTCGAGCAACATCCTACTCGTTGGTTCTGTGAGCAAACTGTGTGTGTGTGTGTTCTGAAAAGTTACTCCACAAGGGATCCCACTGGGAGCTCCAGGAGCCACATGACCTATGACCATGATCTTTTCCCCCACTAGCTGCCTTCTACAATTTACGTCCACCTGAAATTAAAACAAAAAAAAAATACATAAGGTGCTGAACAAAACGACATATGCTCTTGTTTAATGATGACCATAAGACATATGCTGTCAACCAGAATTTCTTTTTTCTTCATATACTCAAAACACATTCAAGAAATTATGGACAATAATGACAATTACGTCATAATGAGGCAGCTGCATAGCCAGAAAAATATTTCAGGAGGTGTTTTATGAGCCTTTACATGGGATGGAGGAGTCTCCCTCGTCAGTGATTTATCCAGATCCCCCCCTACACCCCCAAACGTTCATTTCATTTCATTTCATTTATTTCACCAAAAATGCCCTTGCGGGCTTTACATAAGGGAGTGGATAAATTGACAAAATATGAACATTTACAAACATGATGCAAACCTGAAGTTACAAAAAAATGAAAAATAATAATTGTTGTTACAAACTTGTTCAAGTCTTATTAGAGACAGGCCACTCTGTTATGCTCTTTTTGTGTGTGTGTGTGAATATGTGCACAGCTTGGTGCAATTGTGTATTTTATTTATGTGATTGTAGTTTGCTGTATGCTCGTACTGGTAATATCTCAGTTATCACATACTTGGTGACAGGCAAATCATCAGGCTGATGCCTTCATGCCTCATTTAATTTGCTATGAAATGAGATCCTCATAAATTTGTATGTTTTTTTTAACACTGTTAGGGCGATGACTTCATGGATATGGAAGGAACAGGAGAGGAAGACATTTGGGCAATGGTCATGACAGTTGTCTGTCAGGTACGAGACCAATTTCTCTTATATATGTGGCATATAGTTGCATATGAGGTGTGTGACTCTTCTTACACACAAGCTTCTGCAGGTTTGATGCATGTATATGTTGAAACGTGAAAGACAGAGTGTGAAAAATGTATCTAAGGTGAAAAATTGTGCAGTTCATTGCAGTAATTCTATCAATTTATTTTCAGCATTTTGGGAAATACATAGTAATGCCAAGATTACCTGTGCGATATTGCCTGACCATGTGCTATTGGAGTTCCATGCCCTAGTTATTATAAGCTGTTTGAGGTTATTACAAATTTATTATGCAGGTTCTGTGCCTGTGAGTTCCTGCAAATGTGCTCTGCGGTAATCATGCTGGACAGAGAGCTATGCCTTTATAATAACAGTGACTAATGTTCTCCTGTCCATAAAACGTGACTGTCACTGAGCAAGCAGAGGGCAGCATACACGGGGTTACTGAAGAGAGCTCAAGTAAATTTCAAACTCGAATAAAAGAAGTTCATGATGAAAGAAGGAAGTCACTAAAAAGGTTAGTCAGCTGTAGGACTCGAACCCTCATCATCTGGATTACCGATCCAGGGCTCTTGCCAATTGAGCTAATATGACTCTCCAGTGACTTCCAACAGTTCGTCATCTGAAGGTGATGTAATCCTTCAGTTGACGCACCCTTGGAAGTCACTGGAGAGGCGTGTTAACTTAGCTCAATCGGTATTAGCCCCGGATCGGTAATCCAGGAGATGTGGGTTCGAGCGTTACTGCTGGCTAACCTTTTCAGTGACTTCCTTCTTTCATCATTCATTTCTTAGGCACTTGAGGCTTTGTATGTATTTGCCCTTCCTATGTGTTCCTTCTTCAGATCATCAATTGCCATCAGGCTCAAACGAACTTCTTCATACTGTCATAGTTGGAGCATTTTTGCATATTATTTTAAAACAGTGGCTGCTAAAATGTGTCTGACACCATTACCAAGGATGCCGTCTGTCTCAGGTGAAACAAGATTTTTCCCAGAAGTCCAATAATGTATGACGCTGCATCACATATGCTATTTTGGAACAACCTCTGCAGACACACTACGAAGATATTATCTGAGTGCCACAATAAACTATATGAACCGCATTTGATGTTACATCATCTTTGACTACAACATGCATATTTGAGTATTTGAGCAGCCCAAGATACAAAGCTTCGTTCCTCAATGTCTACATCCTACTCGCACTGAGCGCAAGCTTTGCACACAAAAGGAAGTTTGAGGTTTTGGATAGTTAACTTGTGTAGTGAACACTTCTGGAGGACTGAGAGCAGGAACAGGAGGTCACACACAGGGTGACCTGCATAACAATCTGATTTACTTGCACGTAACGATCATTAAAATACTTGATGTCCTTACACAATGCTATTTGGGTGCTATCAGACCGTAAGAGTTTGAACAACACTTACGACATGCTGACTGAATGGGTGGACAGAAAGATGCGTTGGAACAGGATTGGATTTGTGTCGGTGGTGGAATTGAGAGCCCATTGTAATGCTTACCAGACGAAGCAGGCTGATGAGATTATGCTTTGTGTTAGGGATCAGCAGTGATGAGATGCACAACGCACAGCACATCCAACCCTTGATTACAGTTTCACACTCCGTGGACCTGATCTCAACACACATCCGTTCGCTTGCTCTACTTGTTTCCTACTCCTCCTGGTCTATGCAGTCTTCCTGCAATTTCTCCTTTACCACAGTTTACAATTCTCCGGAACATTGTCATAACAGTACAGGATTCTTACTAAGAAAGGGAGCATCCCTAAAACCAATTAATGTGCACACCCAGTGACGTCACTACGGTATGCGTCACCCGGTGCGGGAGCTCCGTCACCTCCGGCAATAATGTGCCCCTTTCCATCAGAGGCGATACACGATAAACAACAGCGTTATACCGTACAGAGAAATAATCATATGCTCGCTGAGGGCTTCTTATGTGGTTTTTGGCGTCACCTCGCTACAGAAAAAGTGAGGCCGTACCTGTGCAGCACGTCACCCCCTTCTGTCGCATCACCCAATGCGTAATGCACCCCCGCACCCCCCTAGTGAGGCCACTGCGCACACCAGACAACATTCTGTTGTTACAGCTGTGCTCCTGTTCACCCATTGCTTCTCGACAGAGGCCACGCACAGAAACAGTTCTACAAAGGGACACTCTTTGTGAAAAAAGAGAAAAAAAATCTACTTCTTCTAGCTTTAAGTATGAGGTCCCTTCCTGTGTCTGTGAAATATGTGTGAGCTGTGGGACATTGTCAGTAACGCATGTTTGACCAATATGTGTACAGGTCTAGTCAAAAGCTTGCAGAACACCAAAGCAATACCTTATGCAGCACTTGACCGGAGAGAGTACACTTAATGTGAGGTGCACAGAATACACAGTCAGTGGTGGATTTATGGGGGCCCCAGACGTTCTCACCCCCTCCTGAATTTCAGTCGTTACACAGGTTTCAATTGACTTTGGTGGTGTAATAGCATGCTGTCCAAGTTAGGACAACCCTTCAGAAAAATCCTGGGTACGCGTCTGCGCGCAGTCGTCGTCTGCACGTGTATCTGTTCCTGTTCCCTGCAACGTGTTGAAGGTATACAACAGTTTCTCTCTGCATTCACATTCAACAGCCCAATCTCTTACAATGTAAATGCTTGCAAAAGGGATATTGACAAAGTGGCGCACAAAAGTTTTACAAAATGTGCTCATGTTGTTTTTTGTCATGTTAGAACACCATGAAGTACAAATACGACTACGGCTAATGCGGCTATCAATTTTTGTCTTCACATACTGAGCAACTCAAGTTACAAATATGTTTAATAGCACCAGCTTTATGACATTCTACATGCAGGGTACACAATTTAAATCTGGGTTATGAAGTGTCTGAAACATTTTTCAAATGCTGTTATATTCTGAATATTCATATAATATGGCATGAATGACCATGAACTGTACTGGACTAAGTTACTTGTAAACGCAAGCTGTCCATATACTGAGTCCACTTTTTCGTAAATATGAACGAAATGGGGGAAATTAAGGTAAGACGTACGTCCACCTAGTATCGCCTAGTATCGTGGGTATTTAAAGCCTATAGCAGTTACTATGGGAAAGGCTTTGCGTATCCTGTTCACCGCACTGGCTGGTATAACCATTCTCTTGTGTTTTTTTTTTTTTTTTCAAGTTTGTGCAATACCCATCGCACAAACTGTTGGTATGTAGTGTATCTATATTTCCTGCATGAGACACGCAAGCTTTGAACAAAGCGAAAGCTAGTAGGACGGCGAGTAGTATTTCAGCTGCACTCTTTCTGAATAAGTGACGAACAATGACGTAAAGTTCAGAATAACAATTTTGTATTGAAACCCACCAGCAGGATTGTGCATGAGGCACGCTTGTTACTTGTGAATATGAGCGCTCATAGGTTCGTGCTGCCCTCCAAGTTCTAAATACGCTACTTTAAGGACAGCTCCTTGCAGCATAGGCACTCGAATTCTTTCGGCACTATTATGCATGAACCACTCCGGCACCTTAAAAAGACTGCGCCGTCAAACACGAAATTTACACAAACTGTCCATGTGATTCATCATGATGAATGCTGAAAGCTCATCTAGCAGTCTGTTGTTGGAACTCCCACTTCATGCTGTAGTCGATTCACGGCTCAACATTTCAAAAGCAAGGCTTCCAAACTCTGCTGCACGTAGCAAAACTTCCCTCTCAGCTGCTGAAAGGTAGCTGAAAGCTGACTTGTTGACTCTGCTGTGCTTCCTCCTTTGACGTCCATGTTGAAAAAAAAGCACCCATCAATACGGAAGTTGTGGAAACCACCCGAACTTCCGGTGTGGACTTTCCTCCAGTAAACATCGCGGGCGTTTGACGTCATACACTAGGGAGAACCGGTGCATAATAGCTAGACTTCTGCGCTGATCGGACGAGTTGAGGGTTGAAAGCAAAACCTCTCTTCGGTTCCTCGTTTAGAATAGTTCGCGGCTCCACAGAGATGAAACGTTTCAAGTGTAACTTGGAGGCACCATGTAGGTTCGTTATCCATACAAACAAAGACATTTACCAGGTTCTAGTCAGAGACCCTTTAGGGAGGTTACGGACTCAATGAGGATGTCGTTAATGCAATAATCAAAGCTAGGAAAAGAACGTTTTCTCGTAAAGTGAACGACCTTGCACTTAGAGCTGTTTAGTTTCATTTGCCAGCCGGAACACCAGTTCTGAACGCGGCGAAGGTCGTCCTGAAGCAGTGATTGATCGGAAGAGTGAGATATTTTTCTGTAAATGACACAGTCGTCGGCGAATAGACGTATGTTAGAGGACAGACCATCAGATAGATCGTTAATGAAGATCAAAAAGAGGAGTGGGCCCAAGACAGTTCCCTGTGAGACTCCTGAGATAACGCGTGACCCGGGGGAAGAGCAATTATTGACAGATGTGTATTGATGTCTGTCTGAAAGGAAATCGCGAATCCAAGCAACGACAGGCGGGTTTATACGTAGGCGGGCTAACTTGTAAAGTAATCGTTCATGAGGCACACGATCAAAGGCCTTGGAAAAGTCTATAAGAATAGCGTCAGCCAGGCAGTTATGATCTATGTTGGAAAGTAGGTCATTAGAAAAGCTAGATAATTGGGTCTCACACGAGTAATTTTTGCGGAATCCGTGGAAAGGTGAAATAAGGTTATTAGTTTCCATGAATATTATGTTTGACAATAGGACGTGTTCGATTATTTTTGAACAGACATTAGTAAGGCAAATGGGACGATAGTTCGTCAACTGGTTACGTTCGCCAGATTTAAAGATCGGGACGACCTTGCCTACCTTCCAGTCGCTGGGCACGATTCCAGTTAGTAATGATTGGGAGAAAATGAGGGACAGGAAGCTACTGCAGGGGTATTTAATGCTCTTGAGTACTTTTGCGTTAATGTCGTCAATACCTGCGGCAGAGGGCTTTAATCTGTCAATGATATTCACTCAGCATTCCATCAGCATTAATCACAACGGGTGGCATCATTTCATGAGTAAGAGGAGGCAGAGACGGCACAGAGGACGTGTCCTCACGCGTAAATACAGAAGCAAAGAACTCATTAAATGCAAGAGCGCACTGGGAATCATCGAGCAGATTACCTGAAGCATCAGTTCGTGAAGAACTTGTGTGTTCACGTGGGGAAATAACTTTCCAAAATTTATTAGTGTTGGACGCCAAAAGAGATAGAAGATCCTGGGAGTAGAACTTTGTCTTTGACGCCATCACTGCTCTCCTGTACTCACGTTCGCAGGAAGTGTATTTTAACCAATCACAAGGCTGATTTGAGGCCTTTGCCCTGCAGTACAATCTCTTCTTCTTATCCCGCATAGAACTTAGAGACTTGTTGAACCACGGGAAATTTTTATCCGTACGGAAAGAGATTGTGGGAATATGCGTGTTGATGAGCTCCTTTAATTTGTTACTAAAAATCGACCAGTTTTGATCAACTGTGCGGGAAGAGAAGGAGGCCAAGTAGTCATGAAAAAATGATGTCAGTGAGTCAGGCATGGCCATAAAATTGCCATTTCTGTAATCCCGAATAGTCTTACACATTGGTGATTTCCTAGTTATAGGCAGAGATACAGATAAGTGAATGACAACATGATCACTGAGACCATCGGTAGAATATGGATCATTGGTTAATACAAGGTCCAGTATATTTGAACACTGAGTAGCTATCCTCGTAGGATGAGATAACACCTGTGTGAGGTTAAATGTGAGGGAGAGACCTAACAAACGTTTGTGAACTAGTGTGCAACCACTCATAACAGAGAGGGATGACCATTGGATTTGGGGAACGTTGAAATCACCAAAAAGGTAGATATTAGATGAGGGAAAGTCTGAATTTATTTTGTTTAGGAAATCATGAAGATGGTTGACAAAGATCGTATCATTATCAGGTGGGCGATAACAGACATCAAAAATTATATTTCCAATATCTGAACTAATGCAGACCCAGGCTGATTCAATCAAGGACGACACATCCAAACAACGTGACGGCAAAGATGAATGTATAGCTATAAGCACTCCACCACCCCTCCTGTCACGGCGATCACATCTGTAGACATTATAATCGGAACACCATGGCATTGCTTCAAGGTTGCTGATATCCGCACTTAACCAGGTTTCAGTGAGGATAATGATAAGGGCACCAGTTGTCTCTATCAAAGATTGTAAGTCTTCGCGTTTGGGGAGCAAACTGCAAATGTTTATGAACAGGATGGGCAAGTGGAGTGCTGCTACGGTACGCGCACGACAAGGCACATATTGCTATGAAGAACGAGGTATCTGCTTGACACTGCAATCCGTGTTATCGTATACATATTGTTTTCCTTCAATGAACAATTTATCAAAACGAAGTTTGAACTTCTTGTCTTGCTGCCATAGCAAAATCCAGAAGTTTTCTTCTCGCAACACGCACGGAGCGGTAAAAATCCTCACCAATGCTAAAGACTGTGCCTTTCAATTTCAACCCACTTGACAAAATTGATTCTTTCACTTTAAAATGCTCAAACTTCACAATAACTGGCCTAGGCCGACTTGGAATGTAACGTCCAATGCGATGAACACATTCAATGGACACGGATTGGATTTCTACTCCTAGACTGCTTTTACAGAAATCTGTGACAATATCCTCGGATTGTTTCCAGGTCTCGCCATCAGTGTCGGGTAAGCCATAGAACAAGAGGTTTGAGCGGCGCAACTGATTTTCAGAGTCATCACACCTTGAACGAAGGTCATGAATATCAGTTCGCAATTGAGGTGTGGTACTTTCCACATGGGGGCTGCTCCTGTGTTCCTTGATAATAGGAAGGTCAGATTCAGTCGATGTTACTCTACTTGGTAATGTAGACAGTGCATTGTATGTTGCGAACTGCTTCGCCTGAATTGATGAAATAGACTTCAGTGTCACCCCCCTAACTTTTTTGCCTGTGTACCCACTAGATGGGGTGCTCTTGCGATTTCAGCTTCAGACGTGTCTGTGATGATATGTTAAGTTGTAATGACGTAACTATAATGATGGCCCCGCCCCACACACATTTTTTTCCAACACGCCCTCCATGCTTGGGATTCTGGATAAACCACTGCCCCACATTCATTTTCAGGAGGCATTACATTAGTGCTCATGTCACTGCACTGATGTCACAATGTTATAAGCGTGTGTCACTCTGGGCATTCGGAATTCCTCTAAGCTACAGTATGTAAATTCAGAATTAGTATATCCGAAGGGTAAGCTACCTGCAGGATTCATGCTGAAACTGTGCGCAAAACACTTCGGCCGTGGTGGGCGACGTCGTTAGTGTAATCATTCACGCAGGACAATTGAGGGCACATGGTGTAGTGCAGGGTTGCGGAGTTGCCACTCCGGTGTTGGAATGGTTCTGGAATCATTCCATCATTTATCAGAGCCCAAAATGGAATTGGAATGGAATGGCGGAAACTGTCCTAGGAATGGAATGGGAATGGAATTAGGCATTTTTTCTCAGGCGGAATAGAATTCGAATGGAATCGTCTGGGTGCCACACTGTCAAGGGCGAAATAACCTTGTCTTTGTGCTTTTTCCGTGCTAGGTAATGTCAATCTCCTCTATAGCACTGCTGGGCTAGCTAGTACCGTTACCGGTCCCATTTCTTTTATTGGTGGAATTAAAGGAATGGAATGGGGTCGCCAAGCCATTCCAGGAGCGGGAATTGGCCATACCATTTCATTCCGAGGAATTGAAAGGAATGGAGTTATCACAATTATCCATTCCTCGGAATGGAATTGGAATGGAATGGGTGATCACATTCCGCAACCCTGGTGTAGTGGCAGCAACCTGAAAACGATACATTTTCTCGTTATATATGAGTAATCAAAAATATACCCTCGCACATGTTTCCATGTTTTGTCGTTTGTAAGAAACGCTAGTAGGGGAACAGCTCTTGGTTGGTCACATGCAAGTCACAACGCGAGAGGTGCCGATATTCCGATTACGCGATCAAAAATTAAAAGACTAGAACCATGCACACTTCCCCATGCAACTACTTCCCCAGCATCGTGAGACACGATACCCATGTACGTACAGTGATGTACGTACACGATTCACGTACAGTGTGATGTGAAATGATGTGCAGGAATGAAACAGATGCCAACATTCCTGTAATGCAGCCTCTCATAAGTTTGCTTCGATTTTGTGGCAGTTACCATGAAGCGCAATGCACGATACACAAGTTTCGGTTTCGTTTCGCCATCCTCATTGCACATTGCTGCACATTTCGCAAGCGTCACGCAATCCCACGTGACCTGTTTTTAATCAGTGAAAATAACTCGCGTCATGGACATGTATGTTCATCTCAGCGCTAATCACCTTTTGCGTGCTATAGAAGGAGGGGGGATCAATACTCCTCCTTTCGTGTTTTGATATCTTGTTTTGCTACTCTCACTTCGGAGGGTGTCTAGCAACGTTGGGTATCTCGTTTCTTGTGTCAGCGAGCAGTTGCAGTTTACGAGGGTTTATCTATCGATTTGTAGTGCTGTAACATGCAAATTCGCGGACTTAGAGGTACTGTAAACCAGCAGAAAAACAGTTAATGTTGACGGCATCGTCTAACAGCTTGTTGCTTGTAAACCCAGCACAACAAGTTATAGCTGCGATAGGCAACGCAAAATATTTTAATTGGCGAGTAAAATTGCTGTAAAACAGCTCAGGGCGACGCCTGCTGAGAAAAACACCTCAAATCCTCAAGCAACAGTGACACATGTCCCGGAATTTCCGGAACCATTGGAACTTGAGTTGGCGCCCCTAGTGGACACGTAGCTTAATTTTTTCTGTCTTTATTTATTCCTCGAATGTACCCAAACAACTCAACTTGGGCACTTTTGCGGGTTTTGAAACATTACGAGACAGATTGCACCTTCAATAAATACATCTCACCGAAGCGATCGTAGCGCAGGCGCACAACCGTCGCACCATTTGCTGTCATTCGCATCACCAGTCGTTCTGTTCTCTGTTCTTTCATTGGTAAATCAGAGCTGTGCCCTTCATTCAGTCAGTCGGCACTAACAGAATGCCTGGCCTGCGGTGCTGCATAACAGCGTGTGGGAGCAGTCATACAAAAGCGGACACCGCCAGTGAGGACGTCTCCGATCATGCGGTACCAAAATGTGACCGGCGAAAGCGAGAGTGGTTCTTGTCTCTCGGGAGGGAGTTGCGTTCGGGTGAACGCGTGTGCGCTCCAGGCAGAGGCGGAGAGTTTTCATTTTCCCGGGGGAGGCAAGGGCGCACCGCGAAGTAAGTACTCTGGCGGGGGGGGGGGGGGGGGGGGGGGGATATGTTTATTAAGAAAAAAAAGAAAGGAAAGGTAAGCCAGATGGATGTCGGATGTGAAAGGGGGAATACAAAAAAGGCAAAGAAAAGAAGAAAGCAAAAGAAAACAAAAAGAAGGAAAGGAAAGGAAAAGAAAAATGAAGAACACAGAACTAAAGCTGAAGAATCACACACTCTGGCGGGATCCTATGATGTATGCAGAACTGGTATAGAAATAAGAGGAAGGAAGAACAGAAAAGAACAAAACAAACAAAAAAGAAAAAACAGAGAGAACGTAAACGGTGAACATGTGCACAGCTGAAGGCACTACGCCTTTGAAAACTGAGTGCAAAAGGAACATAAGGCATCGAATCCTCGGTGTTTGACCCGAAATGCGCGCAATATAATGAATATGGTCAATGAAATGGAGCAGCGGGAGTTGAACCCGCTCCCAACGGATATGCGTTCCGAAGATCCTACCGTTACATCTCACTGGCAGCTGCTGGTACCTTTTCGACTGTTTCGTTTCATTGATCTGATTGCATTGGGCGAAATTCAGGCTATGTGTTGTGTCATCCTGTGTGTTTCTTCGCCTCACCTTCTACTGTGATAATGAGTATGGTGGGCGGATACATATTTTACAAATTGCAAGATGCATTTTTGGGGTTGGTGCCTCTCTTTTGACCCGGGCACGCCGAGCCCCAAAGGTTGGTGTCAGCCTCTTAGCGGGACTTCCCGGGGGAGGCGGCACCCCCCCCCCCCTAGTTCATGTTCCGGGGGGTCAAGGGCCCCCCGCAGTCGGCGCCTATGCCTCCAGGCATTTCCTTCGGACAGCTTTGAAGTTTTCGTGCCGGGCGCTCAACGAAGTCGCTTGAAAAGTACGGCTTTGCCAGTGTTGAACCAGCACCAACCACCAACGGGAAACATCTCGTTATCAAGGTTTGTTGTCTTACATGCTCCACTGCTGTGTGTTCGTTACGGCAGTTACAGGTAATTTGTAGCATTAATAGTGCATAGAATAGATTACTCGCGCTGCAGCTTTGACAGGTTTTGCGTATTATCCTGTGCACATATCCTGCACGAACAGTCCTATAATCTGTGCACACTTCGCAGGGCGCAAGTCCGATGAACGACCATGCCGAACGTGGTGCGTAGCATATCCCTAGTGGTAATGTATAAAAGTTGTGCAGTCACTCCTGCGTCATAATTATTGGTTTTACAGTTTCAGAGCACACTTCACAGCATGCACGGTGTCTGCAGGAATGAAACTGTGGACTCTTGGTCTTTCAGAAATACTCCTGCTGTATGTATGCCACGCCCCGCCACAATGTGCTTTTCTTATCGCTGTGCGGATGAAAAGGTAGTGACACAGTGTTTCGTTTTTGCATCTCAGGAACAGCGTGACCAACCGAAGCACAACGTACCGGTCGCACCGGACCACATGTATGCTCGACACTGTGCTTTTGATCGCTCTTATGACCAGTCTCAAACAAATGAAGTCAAATCCTCCTGTAAGTATTCAGGTCACACAGATCCACAGGGGTGCACCAAATGAAGGTGTGTACGATTTGAGTTTCGTTCAACGCAGTTGTGCAAATAAACATGCACAAAGAGTGCCACAGCATTGCAACGCAGACAGATTCACAGGATGACATCTGCAGCAGTTGTGGAACTGACCAAGCAAAGCGTCACCACACGACAAATGTATACGTACCTTCACCAGTGAAGGTTTGTCTTCATCAGCATCAACAGTGCTAAAACTCGTCTGATTGGAAGTATCAAATTGGATCTGTATCAAAACGTAGGAGCTGGTACCAGTCCCGTTTTGTTTTGGTCAGGGAATTCGCTTGATACCCAGGCGAAAATCTGGACAGGTCCCAGAATGGTTCCAGTTGGATGTTTGATGGTCCCAGCTGGATTCCCAAGTGGGGTGGCTCGTTCCACTCTGGTCTCAGATGGTTCCAGAAGTTCCAGCTGGGAACATCACAGGTACCATTTTGTTCCAAGAATGGTCACTTGAGACTCCAAGCTGGGCAGCTTCCCAGCTTCCCCCTTTGAGATTTCATCTTGTCCACACTTGCCATGCTTTGTTTGATCTATTACTCTGATCTATTTTAGCACATGCATGATCAGTTTTTATTGCTGTTTATCCAGGTGCGCGCGTCTGCGATCAAATATATGCTGTATCCCTGTAACTCCAATTCGTGCACATACTCTCATCTGAGGTGAATATCATAACATATTAAGTACCAGAGAAATGCAAAAAATACATCTCAACAACAACAAAAATTAAGCTAAATAACGGAAGACAAAAAAGAATAAAAGGTAATTTCAAAGGCTGATGCAATGTGAAGACGCCACGGCAATTCAAACTTCAAACGGCGAGAGCCGAGAGGGAGAGGAGAGGGCGGGAGGCGAGAATTGGTTCCAACTGCCATATGCCACTCTCGCCAGGCCTCCATAGCTCCCCGAATTCGCGGCAGTAGAAAAATAAAACCACGTCATAGTCACGTGGTATTACTGCTGAAGTAGGAGGTTGCGCATTTCATGGATCAGACCCTTTCAGATCCTTTCAGATCAGATCCTTTCTCTCTGACCGACGCATCTTCGTGTGCACGACGGAATGTGACACCGCTTTCTGTCCCGCCATCCGTGGTGTTCCACACGGAACTGTATTGAGCCCTCTCCTCTTTAACGTTATAAGGGCTTCGTTTCCCGCTCAGCTTCGTGATCATACCCGCATCACTCTGTAGGCAGACGACATCTGCATATGGACCTCTGCAACCCGTCGAGACACTGTCCAGCGCCGGTTACAATGCGCCTTAGGCACCTCGCGGACCGATGCTTATCGGTCTGCGGTATTAGGACCGTTGCCACGGTATCCATTCTTCGTTAGTGGTGCACTGCTGGACTTTGTGCCTCCTTGCAAGTACCTTGGCGTGACATTAGACAAAGGTATGAAGTGATCCCGGCATGTAAACACAATAGCCACCGATAGAAGCAGTTTTGTAAATGCTCTACGTTACATTGCTGGATCGCTCGGGGACCCTTCATGCGCTAACCTGCGTCACGTGCACGAAGCGTTCATTCTCGGCACATTGTAGTACTACCTATTCTAAACGACCTCAGCGTATCCGGAGAGCGTCCGCTTGTCAATATTCAGGCCCGAAGCCTACGCGTCTGTTTGGGAGCTTTTAGAACGACAGAGACCTACTCTGTCCTGGTATAGGCACGCGAAACTCCAGCAGGTGTCCTTTGGGACGTGAAAACATTCCGGATTTATGCGCGGCACCTCACGCAGCACCCCTACCATTATCTTCGGCTCACCGATATCGACTGTCCGGACTCTAGCTTTGGCAGCGCTGTTGACCGCCTGAAAGTATGCCTCCCCGCCACAACATCGGTGCGTTCCTATGCCACGCAAATGTGGATTTTTCGCAGGACTCCTGTATGTGACCACATTCCTATTCTTATGAAGAAAAACCCTGTACGTCCCGTTGGTGCTCATCAAGTTACGCTGGAGCATCACAGCTCAGCTTACTCTCAACTAATCCCTGTGTACACCGATGGATCAGTTTCTTAAGGCTGATCAACAGCAGCCTTTTACATTCAACATGAAAATCTTGAATTGATGCAGAAAGTTCCTTTTGAAGCGTAATCTACCGAGTCGGAGGTCTGCGTCATACTGACCGCGTTGAACCACATGGCGGGATCAGAGCTTGGAGCGTGGACTGTGTTCGCGGACGTAAGGTGGTGCTAGAGGTACTGGTACAATAATTGGACGAAACAATATTACAAGCGTAATTATATTCGTAACACACAATCGACTTTTATCCTCGCACAGCCTATGTTTCCAATTGGTACCCAGCCGCACTGGCCTGCACGGAAACATCCGCGCAGATGCCTTAGCACGTCGTGCACATGTGGACGTCATCTTCAATAATTGTTCATTGCCATTTTCGGCCTCAGCATGTCGATTACAGATACGCCGAATCCATCACAGCTGCACTCGGAAGCTTCAAGAGGGCGCTGTCCGAATAAGCAATCATCTCCGCTCCATCGAATTGTCGATAGATTTCGTTGCCACCCAGCACTGCTCGCGTCGAGAAGCGTCCATTCTGCACAGACCACCAATTAATGTCGCCAGGACCCCGCTGATTCTCTATAAAATCTGTCGTGTCCACTCGCCCAAATGCCCTACTTGCACTGTTGTTGTTGATATTCCACAACTTCTCCTCAATTGCCGCAGATTCGACACCCCTCGAGCCACGCTCAGACGACGCCTACTCGAGCTTTGGTGCAGTCTTTTCTCTGGTCACTCTGCTCGGCCCAGTACGACATCCCACACAGCGATCTGTGACCAAAGCAGTTTTGACGTTTCTCAGCGAGACAGGTCTCATGCACAGCCTGCGAACTCAAGTCTTGTCATCTCATTTGTCATTGCCCCACCCTCAACTCATACACATCAACCTCACCTTTTTATTTTTAATCTTATTTGTCTTTAATTTATCTCATCCTTGTTTCACGTTTTGCTAGCTTACCAATTATGACCGAATTATTTTCTTTTTGTTTTGCTGCATGCGGAATAGTGAGCCCACTTACCGTTTGGCTGACCTTTCCTACTTTTTTTTTTGTTATCATAAATATATACCCCTCCCCCATGTGGTGACGAGGGTCTGCTGGGAACACGGTTAGGACTGACTGCGAAGGCAGCTCCGGCGATGTGGAGGTGTAAGCAAGTGATAAGTGGACCGGGCGGGTTTCTGGGGTGACTGCAGCTGGATGTTCTCCAGAGCGAAGTTTGCGGGAGTACGGGAGTCCCCTTCGGGTCCACGCTCGAACAGCTAGCTGTCTCAGTGCTCCTTGTCCGCCACTTGATGATCAGCTCACAGCTTGCCCATGGTGAGGATCGATGGAGAAGCACTATAAAAAATAAAGGAGGGGTAGCTGGTATGTGCTCGTGGTTCGTGAGCAGCCAGAACTACCCTTCTTCTCCCGTTCTTGTCTCTTTGTTTGGCTGCTAACGATGTATGAGCCGACGGCGGCAACCTAGGCTGAAAGCTTGGGTAGCCGCTCAGCTATCCGGGTTTCTCGACCTCTGGCGTATAACATGCAACTGGTGCCGTGCTGTCCACAGCGGTACATCGCGATGGTAACGAAGCGTGTTGCTGCGGAAGTCGCTGTTTGTGGATGCACGAGGAGGACCATCGCGAAGGGTGAGACGGGAACGGCGCCATGCAATGCCGGGTAGCTGTACGAATGTCGCCGTCTGGTGAGTCCTCGGAAGAGCGAAGCAACTCCCAGCTATTTACTCCCATCCTTTAAGAGTGGTCCTGGCTGGACTTGAAGTCGTAAATGTAAAATTAGGACTGGTGACGACTCTAATTGCCCCCCATGGTGCTCGTTATCCAAGCTCAGCTCCATCGCACCTGTAGACCGTGAAGCATACAGCTCTTCATGTGTTTATATTAATATACAGGGTGGGTGCAGATAAAGTAGCCCCACATTTTTGCACGTATGGCGTTCCTTGCTTACCGCATGCACTTCCTGTGCCGCGGGATGACGCATTTCTCGGATGAAAACGAACAATAAAATCGTAGTAACCAAACTCTACGTAACAAAAAGTTGCTCTCCGTGCATCCCGATTTTCCTATGGAGAAGTCAATATGGCGGACACGGCACAGTTGCGTATAGCTACCGCTAGGAGTACCAGGCCTCGTTTTCTTTCTGCGTGAGTGGCACCCGCAGCGGTAGGGCGATACAACTGTGCTTCACTGCCATGTCCAGTTGGAAATACACGGAGTCAAGTTCGCTTTGCTAACGATTTTATTGCGCAAAGTTTGGTTACCACGTTTTTTCTTCTTCTTCATTTGAACCGCATAAATACACAATCGTGCGCCACCGGAAGTTCGTACGGTATGCAGGGAACGCGCTATGTGCGAAAATGTGGGGCACCCACCCTGTACATATTTTCTGGTTATGTATGGCTGACGTGCATATGTAGCCTGAAGGCGGCATCATTATGCCACTTGGTCTTCCTCCCATCAAGCAACGGACAATGCCGCATGCACGATGTCTCAACGCTTGTAGCGTGCTGGCACGTCGACGCGTCGGGCTCAAGATCATGGGTCCGATCGCGGCCGAGGTAAGTAGCAATGTCGCGGGGGTAAACGTTCCTTCCAGCGCCGTATGTCGCACATTTCTGGTGCACGTTAAGGGACACCAGGTGGTCCAATTATCCGCGGTCCAGCCCTGCAGCACGTACAACATGTAGCCAAACAAGTGTGGGCGGACTTACCTTACATGTGAAACTGGTCCTAATTATCAGGTTATATGTGATTCGTAATAAGATCATTGCATTTGGTCATTACATAAGTTTCATTTCAACGTCCTAATAAACGCAATGCGCGCGGAATAAGAGCACAAAAGCAAAAGTGTTGGCTTGCGTTTTCCCCATAAAAACTACACGGTATAGTGGCCAACTTTTTGTATCAGCGTGAACAGAAACAACGGAGCAACGCTTATTTTAATGACCATGAATGGGATGTGCCTGCCAACGGTACGCTATATGCAGCATTTCTGCGGCAGCCCCTCGGCTACCGTACACGTTATATGGAATGTGTGTATATGACTCATATACCTTTAAATGCTCTGAGGATTGTACTGAAACGGCTGCACATGTGCCCGACGACGTCATGACCTGTATACACATGTGAATTCCTTCATGAATTTTCCCAGCACCCCTCCCGTTACACACAGGCCCTTTAGCGCCGCCGAAGATATAGAAATACACGCGTGTAAAAATAAACATTTTTAATTGATACACGCGACAGTAGCTATCGGATACCGGTGCCACACCCGTACACCAACGCCACCCTGACATGAAAATTCTGCTCAAGTCCCTGTTTGGAATATTCCATTTCACGCAATGCAGGGTAAGCACGCTCGCCAATTCTGTAGAGAGAAAGTGCAGGGCTCGATCCCACCCTTCCAAGCATTTTCATTAACTATCAACAGTCCATATCTGAAGCGCACATTTAATCCACTTTTTTACTGCCAACGATCACCTTTTCCCACCAGCACTAAGCATGCGATGGAATGTTCTCATACAACACTGTCCTCATGCAAGATGTGAAAGCCTCATGGTACACATTTATTGGATGTTCAAATACACGCGAAGCTGCCGCCGCTTTATCGGAACTTTTCCCTCTCGTCCTGAGAGACGAGTTTGGAAATAGTTGTGGGGCTCTTCAGATAAGGAGATAATATAGGCTCTCCAGAAGGGCTGGTATGTATGGGCTTTCGTGCAGCTAGGCATGTAGGGCTTTACGGGCAGTTTCGAGAATATACCTGTTAGGTTACAGGGGTTAGTGCTACACGGAAACACCATTGTGGACGCGGCTGCGAGATGCGCCGCGCTTGATGCGGCCACGCCGGTGCCCCTATTGCCGCTCCCGGTGTCAGCTTGTCGCCTGCGGCCTGGCTGTTTTCGGCGGTGGCTGCACCCGTCAGTTTCTAGTAGACGCTATCCGACCTCGTTCGTTCCTGCAGTGCATAGAGACCCCAGCGCAGTTTGTCATCGGCTGCCGCTGTACCCGCGAAGAAGAGTCCCTTCTTCATCGTCTTGGCCTGAACATTACCCTCACCCAGTGGCGTATCTAGAGCCACCTGCGCCCATGGCAACATGGTTAACATGATGTCCTTAGGGATGCGTTTTCGTGTGGTCCGCACTAGGTTTCACACTACAACCTCCCTAATGGCGGGTGCTTTAGATCATTTATGAATGTGCCAGGTTGAGTGCCCGACCTGGCACATTCACACCCGACCACATAATGGCGCCCCTGTTCACCTGGCGCCCATGGCACCTGTCCACACCTGCCACACCCTAGATACGCCACTGCCCTCACCCCTTCACTCGTGTTCAAAATGGGCCGCGTCCCATTTCCCACTTGCCCCTGCTGCGCCGTAGAAGACGACATCCCCCATCAAATATCTCTAAATATCATCTACGACATCGATGTGAGAAGTTGGAGAAAAAGCTGTAGAAACAGGGAGCTGTTATTTGAGTGGGAGCACGCAGTAAATTCAAAACGGTGGCAAAGTGTGCCATCGCTTGCCTTTGCTTATTAACTGCTATTACTGGACAACTGCGGATGACAATACGTTCCTGATAATGTTCGTATGCTGAAAAGTAAAAGCGTTTTTGACATGCAAACTTTTTCTTAAAACTGTAGTGACCTCGTATGTGCGGATGTACTCAATACCCGCACGGATACGGTACACCTATTTCAACTAGGGCAGTGCCGTATGCTGCCACGGATCCTGCATGCGCTTATTCCTAGCAAGCGCGGATAATGTCTACCCTCACCTTTAAGCACGTATTTCCTGCGCATTCTTTGCGGTCGTTGCTTTCTTGTATTCTGAGTATATTGCTTAATTGTTAGCGACACGTTAAAGAGCTGGACAATAACCAGCAATGCACGTCTGCTGGAATGAGGCCGCCTCTATTGCCGTCCAATACGAAAACCTCAAACCATTCCCATGCGACGTCTTACTGGAACAAAAGACAATTGAAGCCCTTATCTCTGTATGACGGCGCCCAGGGGATCTCATTTATTTCCAATCAAACCAGCTGCGTACCGCAAGTGCAATCGATCATAGTCGAAAGCTATTCCGCGAGGAACATGTGAACTCGCGAACGAAGCTGGTTGTGTACCGTTGTCCTTATATGATGCATAAATCCTTCAATGACCATGTATTAACGTAGCTTAGCGATGGGACAACTTCCTAGTTTCCCTTTGTTTCTTTTCTTAAGACTTATTTTATGAGGGAGTAGCGGAATTCATCGGGTGATGAGATTTTTTTCCTATTCTTTTCCCTAATCCAAAGCAGGCATGTTTTAGGCCTCCATGTACACGTACAAGGTTTGCGCCAACGCTTTCTTCGGAAATATATTCATTTCCCTCGAAGAAGTACAGTATCTGTTCGAAATATAGGCGGCCGTCGACTTGAGGCACTTTCACATTTCGTTGCCGGTTCACCGGATTTTCTACCCTTGTATACCCGTTTCCACGTCATTTGCGCATTACCGATGCTCCATTGTGGTTTGCAGTAACCCACCCACAATTTGTTTTCCTTCACTTTATTTCAAAATATTGAAAAAACAGATGGGAACATTTACACCATTCATACCTGCACACAGTGTGTCCCCATACCCACATGCACCAAGATGCTGAAAAATTTCGGAAGCTCTACGTGAATGAAACAAACTGAGTCTTACTAGAAGTCACTAGTATTTTTCGTTCTGCCTAATTAATTGCTTATTCAAATACGACTACTTAGCTATATTTTAAAATATTGCTTTCAGGCGGAGGCGCGAATTGCAAAACATTAAGTGCCTTGAAAGATTTCCGACCACAAACTTCCGACGAGGTACGCATTATGTTTCCTTTTTTTGTGGTGTGTGTGTGTGTGTGTGTGTGTGTGTGTGCGTGTGTGCGTGTACGAAAATGCCCCCGAAATATAAAAAGTTAGGTGTATGCGTTCCCCGATTGCGCGATTGTAGGACGCGATATTCGCTAAGAGCACTCCGGCTTATTTTACATCTTGATACGTATTAGTTGGGACACGATACATGCAAACATTGACACCTGTTATATAAAGTAAATTAAGAAAATCCGGCCCTCGTTTGCTAACTCTCAGGTTAAGTGGACATTGATTTCCCAATTTATTTGACAGGCCCATGTAAATAAGATTAAAGCAATAAATTGTCCTGTCCCCAAATAACGGAATGAAGGAATATAAGTATACCCTTACTTTTCCAGGAGCAATTGAATTCAGGGCAGGCGATCGTGGAAGATCAGCGCAAAGTGTAACACGAGGTGTGGAGGTTCTTCGCGAAAGTGGTGAAGATTCATCGGCGTTGGCGAGCACCCGAACGGGAGCTGAAGTCAAAGCCAAGTCAGCCATCGGGACTGCGAAGGAGAAGCACACGTTGAACGTCCCGTGAGGTGAGGTGCTTATATGCAAGGTTGGAGAGTGTAAACGCCTTCGACGCTCCTCCCACGCCAGTCACAGACTGAGCCGCAGTCAATAGGCTCGCTGGGCCCGTCGCTACCACAACTGATCGCAGCGACACTCTTAACGCTTGCGAGCGATAGCTGAAACGATTGCGCAAGCGTTGTGGTGGCACTTACGCTTACATCTCTGGAGTATCTCTGTTTCGCTCATTTTTGCTGCTAGTGCAGTGACAATATGGGCCCAGCAGCTCCCCATAGAGCCCATAGTTTGAAATAATTCACAGAAGACTGGGCCTATGATCGATGAAAAATAACTTTGATGCCTACCTGTAGGCCATTCGGGAACGTCCCCGTTTGGCTCGGGTTATGGCTACCGCCGACTTCAGGTTTTCGTGCAGGAAGCTCGTTATTCCGTATTCCAAAACAACTAAGGTTGTTTTTGACCAAAGTAGATGTTTATTTAAGACACCGTGCTGATTCAAAAGTCTGACACACACAGGGTGTTCCAGAAAACGTGTCATTGAATTTTAATTATGATTAAAAACTACGCCACCTAGAATCATACGGTCAACGTCATTTGCTTTTACGGGGTTTTTGCCACCTCCTGATGTGAATATAATGTAACGTAATTTCAATATGTAAACTTTTTCGAACTGAACTCCAATATTTACTAAGTAAAGGTCACTTTTTTTACCCCCACAAATATTAAGAGAGTGCCGAATGTACGCAAATTCATGACGATTGACAGAGATATTAGTTTTAGCATACCGTACCTATCGTCTTTGCGTACGTAAAGCATAGCGTTGGTGGTTCCGCGCACTGCACGAAGCTCTCTTTCTGTTATGGGCATGCGCAGAAACTTCAACGCTATCCCTTACGTACGCAAAGACGATAGCGTACGTAACTGATAGCGTTGGTGGTTCTGCGCACTGCGCGGAGCTCTCTTTCTGTTATAGGTGTGCACAGAACCATCAACGCTACCCCTTACGTACGCAAAGGCGGTAGCGTACGATGTGCTAAAGTTCTCTATTAATGAGGTTTAGTATATCATACACATTCGTCTTTGCGTACGTAAGGAATAGCTTGGTGGTTATGTGCAATGCGCGAAGCTCTCTTGATGTTTTGCGCGTGCGCAGAACAACCAACGCAATATTTTACGTACGCAAAGGCGATAGCGTACGATCTACTACAACTAACTATTGAGGAGCTATCCCACCGAAAAAAATAGCCGAACAACATGCTTTTCGGGTCATCCAGACGACCCGGGCGCTCCGACGAAAGGAAGTTGCACACCCAGCCCAACGAGTGATAGTATAGTGTGGCGGTCCGTAGACGACGACGACGACGCGCCTCTGCTGCCGCGCGCTACTGCGCCTGGCAGCCAGTTCTACCGGCAACGTCCTAGCGTGAGGCCACGCAATCTGCCCGCTGGGACATTCCATCATCGCCGGTCAGGACTCGTGTAGAGGAAGACCATCGTCCTGTACAGTAGAAAGAGGGGGTGTAGTTCCGTAGACGGGCTTATGGCTTTTCCTAATTAGCCGGAGTGTTCAGAAGAGAAATAATGCACTGAAGTGAGAGAAGACCATATAGCGAATATAAAAAAACAAGAATTACAAGAATTTGTGGTCTAGAAGTTATTTTATATGCATCTGAACAACCCCATCTGACGCACTTGTAGCGCTGGAGAAACACGGGAGTGCTAAGCCTAACGGATTAGAAACTTGTCATCTTGCGAAAGGTAGGGGGCTAAATCACCTCACTTTAGTGAGGTTAGTTTAAGTTAGGTTCTACAGATTGGGGCGTCTGGGTGGGCGCCGCCCCTCCCCAGGCACGCACTAGGCGGTGCGGCCGTCGAGACTGTGCCTCGGGTTTGGTCAGAAAGTCCTCATCCAAGATGGCGGATTGCCTCGAAGAAACGAGCGATAAAATTTAATTTTTGTATGTTTGGTACGTTATACGACGTTGATTTTTGTTTCATTTCATCCGTAATTTTCTCATCTTTCTAGTAAAATCATCCGTTATTTGATGTCTACTTCCGTTTGTTTAAAAAAGCCATAAGCCCGGCTACGGAACTACATCCGAAAGAGGTAACACAGGCATGGCTTATCGCATTCGGCATCCGCTGGGACGCCCTTCCCAATTTCAAGAACTGTCACTTTTTCTACTGCCAGGGCCAGTTCTCACTTGGCGACGCCCCACGCGGCGTCGTGAGCGGGCTGCGGAAGTAGAGGCGCATTTCCGCCGCCCCGTCAGCGCGCACGATTTTCATGTTCCCACCACAGTGGCATTCCGTCGCCCAAGGCAGACGAAAAATCAGGAGGCGTGGCCTTTCTGTGTCACCTAATTGGTCGCCAGCTGTCGTTCTCGGCAGCTCCCATCGACGTCGTGAAAGAAGGTCGGCATGGCATTTTTTATTTTATTTTTTTGCTCGACGTCTCTCCTCTCCCGACTCCTGAAATGCGCGTCTGTTTCCGCCGCCCGCGCACGACGCCGCGTTGGGCGTCGCCAAGTGAGAACTGGCCTTCACTCTGTGGACTGGGTTTCCAACCTCGTTTCGTCGGTCTGACAACGATTGTGCTCAACAAGTCATCGAGCTCTATGCCCTGGGTGCTCAGAGTTCGGCTATTTTTTCTGATGGGATAGCTCCTCAATATCCCTGTCAATTGTCATGAATTTGAGTAAATTCGGCACGTATTTTACATTGGTGGGGTAAAGAGGTGACATTTACCTAGAAAATTTTCGAGTTCAGTTCGCAACAATATACATAAGCGCATACGAAAAGGGAAGACAAGTCCTGTAGATCGGTTTACATAATAAATGATATGTTACATGATATTCACATCAGGAGGCGACAAAACTCTTGTAAGCACAAATTTCCTTGACCCCATGCCTCTAGGTGTAGTAGTTTTGTTATTCTGATTCAATGACACGTTTTCTGGGGCTCCCTGTATATTCACCCTGTGTACACAGCTCACTGCGTCGCGTTCGATGACACACTGTAACCAAACCAAGTTCGAACTTGCAAAACACACACAGTCTACTCCTAAAAGCGAGCGAGTCTCAAATGAGCGCGTGCGTTTTCACGATTATATTCTGCTTCCGTCCCTTGCGGTACATCAGAGATTACAGCGAAACGCTGTAATCTCTGCGAAACCCGAACAGCGAAACGCTGTAATCTCTCAGGATTCCAGACCCTCAGGACTCCAGTTCCAAGCTTGATGGACTGTGCGTGGGATGATTGCTGTCGAGAAACTGACCCTAACACGAGCAGATACACTTTAAAGGGACTACGAAATTTCCCGAACCCTAAATTTTTTCCTTTCCTTTCCTTCTTTTTTTTTTCTGGAAACGTTCTTCCCGCTGAGAAACTAATATGTAAGATTTTTTTTTCGGGCGAGATCGCTCCACTCTGAGAAGCGCGCGCTTCCAGTTTCTCTTCTGCAGTCCTCCTCCCGCACGCGCATTCTCATGTGGATCGAGCAACTATGCGGGCTGTGCTGCTGCCCCCTTGCGTCACTGGTGTTGCGCAATGCCAAACAGTGTTCGCCTTAGCCAGCTGTGAGCGCGGTAGCGCCTGCCAGTCGCACCTACAAGGTGACAAGATTTCTGATCGTGTCTGGGGCACATTACTATTCGTTACCAGACCGCGGATTTGCATGTTTTGCATGTTTCTCTCCGGGGCATGCAGAGCTTCGAATGGAATATATTTGCAGGTTTTGAGGCGATTTGAATGCATTAGTGAATGTTTTAAAATGCATGAAAATGCATGTTTCGGACGTTTGTGCATGTTTGTAAGAATACTACTGCATGTTTGTGCATAAATATGTTGGTCAACGGCGCGCGTCGGGCTCGCGCCACCTTCTCGGATGCCGGGCACGTGAAGAAGCGCGGAAGGCTTTGTTCTCTACAGACGCATGCAAAACCAGCATTGGTGCCGACTCAGACATGTACTTACCTTGAGTACGTACTCTGGTTGGTACGTTGGTACTCTACTCAATACTTTTTGCGACAAGTATTTTTAAACTATTTAAAATACTTTTTCCAGTATTTGCTACTCGGTACTCAAAATACTTTTCTTCCTCGTCAAGCCGTATCCAGCACAATTCCTTGTTGTGTCCACATTTTCAGCCCAGTGGAACTTAACCGCCCTTTCTTCTTTATTTTTTTGGGAATTCGCGCATCTGGTCGTTTGGTACAACAGGCTGGTCTCATGCTTGTCCTTGCTTGTCAATAGCCCGACCCCTTCTTCAGAAAACGATTCCTATTCATATTGCCAGATGAATCCCCAGGGGATTAGGTACAAGATAATTCCAGCATTTATCTCCTTGGTCACCAAAGCAATGTTGTTGAGAGGAGCTTTTCAGAATAGAAGCTTATGCTTACAGAGAGATGTCAAAGTTCCAGCCCCGAAAACTTGAAGCAGAATAGAATGGAATAGAATAGAAATAGAAAAAAAAATATAAACGTAGGTCGCACTGGTGCGACCATATGTGGCGCAGTACATCGTGGTTGGTATACAAGTAGGTGACGGTGGTGTAAAATTCGTTCTTCTAGTAATTGTTGATGTTGTAAATGTAGAGTGTACCCTGAAGTTCTGTACAACACGCATGAAAATAAACCATGCTCATATTGCATATTTCTGCACTTTTTGCCGCATTTGCTGCATGTTTAACGATTGCTTTGCCACTTTAGCTGGATGTTTTATGCTTGTTTCGTCGTTTTTTGCTGCATGTTTTGTCGCATGTTTTACCATTTTTTTGCTGCATAATTGCATGCATATTTAGTGGGGTTTTAGTGCATATAATTACGCGGTCTGTTCATTACGTTTCTGTTCATTATAGGCGTTCGGATGACACGCTATAATGGACAGCTTGTTGTGTGTGAATTGTTTGCTACACTTGCGCCGGCAGGTATGACATGTGAGCTGTACTTCTTCGTCGAATGTAATCGTCATCTGCTCAGCGGCCGTTCACAACAAGGAACGCAAGCACCCTCCTCGGTACTAAGAGGTTTTTGCTGGCGAGATATGTGAGCCTCTAGCGATTCACCGCAACGTTGTATGGGTTGTATCGCCGTCACCAATGGAAAGTGTCTAGTGGTTGCCTGGCGCTGCAATTATATTTACGTGTTGCCAATCTGGCAACAAAACAAGTGTGTTGTGAAGTGCGACTGTGGAATTTGGAAGCTGTCCCCCTTTGTTGCTCGATTTGTTTGTACGAATTATCGATGTAAAAAACTAGGTGTTCTAATGTTTTGTTTTACTTTGTTTCAATACCGTGTTCTTCATTATCATTACTAAATTAGTCAAAGCAGCTTCGCGCTTTCAAACGATTCTGATTTGCTCTGCATTTCGTGATCTACAGACACGACGGGCTGGACGTATTTCCTTGAGTCAAAAGACACTGTTTGCCTAAGAATATGTATCACGCAAGAATTTACGTTTTATGAGGTATTCAGTGTTGAGCACGTTGTAAATATGAACAAATAACATTAACAACAACCATGCCTACAGAAACTCAACTGCAGCGTGTTCTGTAATAGTACTCTGCACATCGTTTTTATTTCTGGTAACCGTATGTTGTTCAACACATTTATTGTTCAACCAGGTTCACAATACTATGTAATGCATTCATAATTAACCCCGAGACTGAGGGACACAAACTAACGATACCAGCCCGCCTGCTTCATTACCACCTTGTACTATGGTATTACATAAGCTTGAAGTCACCAGTTGAAGTACCTGAAATGAGGCAAAAGCCCCAGCAGTCATGTAACATGCCCCATATTTTGCAATATAAAAAAAAAGAAACAGAAGTAATTGGTACTATTTACTATTTTTGGTCTTCTGGCGGAAATCTGCCTTCTTCGTAAAAAAAAAAAAAACTATGCTATACGCCACCTGGACAGAGAGTCCTCAGCTGTGCAGGATCCACCGAGAATAACGTCTGATGAACGGTGTAAAAGGGTGGTAAAAGCAATTCTCACATATCCAAATTGCTACAAAAAGGCGTACGCCCCCCTCGCTCTCCGAATCAGAAGCGATAACCCTATCATTCGTAGGCAGCTGGTAGAACCTTGCAATTTTTTAGGCACAACATATGCGAAAACCATTACCTCCTTAAAGGTGTAACTGCTCTACCCTCTTTTGTAAGAGTGCAGGATGCCCAGAGCAAGTTGAACTGGTTGAACATAGCAGTACACCGCTGATACAACAATGGTTGGTAAGGTTATTTTTGGTAATGTAACAAAACAGAGTTGTAGCAGGAACAAAATCTCCTGACGACATTGTGCATCAAACCTCGGTTTCTTTATTTTAGAGGTGAACCGCAGATCACTTGTTGGAAGGCTGACTGTGAAAGACTTTAGCTGTGACGCACCTGGGCGGACCTGATTTGAGAGAAGAAAAAGAAAAACACAGTATGCAACTCCAGTTCCGGTGAATGCAAATGTACGTATGTAATTCACCTGAGTAATGATTATAAGATAAGGAACAAAAGTCATCCATCGATAGCGTGATAGACATCGTCTCCAGTGTCCAGCAAGCGCGGTCTGAAGGGCAGCTCATAGCAGCAGTTTTCCTAGACGTCCTGAAAGCATACGACAGCGTCTTCCACAACGCCGTCATCGCAACTCTGCAAGAGTCTGGTGCAGGCGCCCGAGCCGTCTCCTGAGTCCGGGACTTCCTATCTGATCGCACCCTTTTTGTGCGCTCTGCTCAAAGTGGCACAGCTCCCTTCCCTGTAAGCCGCGGGGTGCCGCAGTGCAGTGTGTTGAGTCCATTGCCTCACCTTCAATTCAACCTTGTCATTGCCTCACTCCCCGCACACCTACCTGCCCATGTCAAGATCACAATTTACGCTTACGATGTCTGCATTTGGACTTCAGGAAACCGGAGAGACGCGATTCAGCGGCGCCTGCAGCAAGTCATCGACGTCATTAAGTCATATCTCGCCGACAGAGGCCTACGTGTCTCCACAAGCAAAACAGCAGCCATGACGTTCTCCAACCGCTCAGTAAGAACTACATGATACGTCGCGGGAACGCCACTTGATTTCGTCCCCCGCTACAAATATCTTGGCGTCATCGTAAAAAGCTGTCATGGTTCCAGCACATCAAAGCCCTCTCTACCAAGACGAAGAAATTAGTGAACGTGCTACGACGCATCTCTGGAGCGTCGTGGGGTCCCTCGTGCAACGACTTTTGACACGTCCATAACGCACTTGCGCTGGGGCTGCTACTGTCCCACCTCCCAGCGCTCCACGGAATCAGCAGAACGGGTGAGCGGGACCTCCTCAACGTCCAGGCGCGCGGCCTCCGTGTATGCCACGGACTGCCGCGTACGGCTCAAAATTTACACGGTACTTGCGGAGGCGCGAGAGACGCCCGTGCATGTCCTGCGGGACAGAGAGACGCTCCGCATCTTTGTGCGCTTCCTCACGCACCACCCTTGCCAGTACCTGCTATCCATTAAGCATGGAGGTAAGAAACTAAGGAGATGCCCTAAGCGCCTCGCCCAATGCAAGCGAGCGTGCTGTGACCCGCGCATGGCATTGTGGTTAGTTGCCCACACAAGTGACCCACAAGCGTCACGGCAAGACGTCATAAAACATGGCGTCCTCCATGTCCGCGGCGTATCTTACCTGAATACAGAGACGAGCTGCGGCCGAATAACTTGTTTCCGCTTTCATAACATCTTAGAAGTTATCACACCCGTTGAAACACAAGATAGATCATCTCAGTGTGGAAGCAATGGATCACAAATCGCTAGAAGACGTACGTACGTCATCGTGACATTGCCTGGCTTCTCTTCTGTTTTGCTCAACTTTTGTTGTGATTTATCACGCGGCAAATGTTGAAACAACCCATAACCTTCAAAGTATTGTGCGAATGGACTCCTTGAAGGTAAGACGTTTGCTGAAGATGAGGTTTGCTAAACTTCCAATCCTCCGAGCAGACCGCCATAACGCCGAAACATGTGGGGATCACGTGACCGGGCAACTAGATGGGCGTGGTATTGCCAGGAGCGACCGCTAGAGGGGTCCCACGGCCCTCCGATCTTATAGCCCTCTCCTTAGTTTCTTACCTCCATGCCATTAAGGATACCCATCCCACATCGGCCTTTGGCGGCGCCGTCCTAAGGCTTAAATTTCAGCTATGCCGATATCCCAAATAGTCGAAACGGTTGTGATATTCTGGAAGCCCACATCCAGCTCCCCCGAAAATGCACCTTCATTCTCCCAGTTCGGTACAGTACCATGTCAAAAAAATAGATAATTCCCCATTCCAAGACACACATGGGCGCAGCCATTTTTATGACGTAGATGCACCCGAACGGGCATTGTGACGTGTACGCGCCTTCGTACTTGTTTCGTCGTACTTCGTAATTCCACGTTTGTGTTTCGTGAGCACACACAATTTGTATCAAGTCGCGTCTGCGTTATCCTCTTTACAGCACTTGCCCATTGTAGCGACTGACGTTTTAACAGCCGTTTTAGCAAGAAATGCCGACAGCGTTTTCTTCTTGCAGGAAAAAATCGTGCTATATATTTGAGAAACCGCATGCAGCTATGGGACAAGTTTTACGTACGATTTATCCATGTGCAGCAGTGCGGAAGATTGGTATGGAACGACGAGCGACGTAAAACGAAATACAATTACGTTTTAAACTTTTTGTGGGATTCTGTGCATTTTCCAGAAGCTTTCTTTGAATCACACACTCCCATGTCACGCTGCGTTGTGTGGCACGCTATAAACTTCATGTCGAACATCTGGATATTGTTTGTAATGAGCACGGTAGCACAAAAATGTGCACACGAAAGCTCCAGAAGCCATGTGGTTGCACAGTATGCAGACGCAAAAAAAGTACCAAAGCACATATTGCCACTTAGAAATGGTGTTTTTAGAAACGGTGTTTTTAGAAATGTGGAGTCTGAAGAGTTAGAGCATAGCATAGATCCTAGATATAAAATTAATGGGTGCACATTATCCTTCTGCAGAGTGCTGTTTCAATTCACTACTCAGCCCATGGGGTGTCCTGGGTGACATCACTGGCCAGCCTAGAAATTAATTCCGTGCTCAGGAATTATTGTACAAATCACTTTGTATTTAATATTTATCATGTAGGACATGATAACCAAGATGTAAGTTGCAACCCTGTCTGCAGCATTCTCGACTGCCCCTTACCTTTACAGTAAGAGACACGTTACCAAACCATTCGCAAAGGGCAGTCTCAGAGGGGCTGTGTAACTTGAGTTTTGAGTTTGTACAATTTATAAAAAAATATATATAATAAGTAATATAAAATTTATATAAAATAAAAATAAGATTTATAAAACTGATTTATAAAAAGTAAATAAAAAGGCCTCATGGAAGCAATGCTTTAGCATACCCATTGCACCTGAAGCACAATTATATATGCTCGGACATCTATTATCTATCTAATCTTCTCAACCATATGTGTGGCTGCACACGAAATTATTTTTTACGCGCATGCTCGACCTTCTTAGTCCTACAGGTGCACACGAATAACAGTGAATATATGTGAAGTGACAAAAAGCAATGATAGACTCTACTATCATTGTGCCCCTTTCACTTTTCCACATTTATGTCTGGTGAACAGGGAATATCTCACTAGAAAAGACGACATTTGTGGATTATTTGGCAAGCAAATAAATATTATTTATTTACATTTTCCATCAATCATCAATGTTGTGACCTGGTGCAAATATTAATGTCAACAAGGAAAGTACTTAGAAATTATTCCTATGTACTCAAATGCAGATATGACAATTCTCTTTTTGTACCTCAGCACAGTATGGTTTCAAAATTAACAAACTGCACAGCATCAGCAATCTTAAAGTATCTCAAGAGGGGAATCACATAAAGTTCCACTAATAGGCTGGGCAATCAAAGCTCCAAAAGACAATGTAGTTCAAAAAAAATCTGAAAAATCGGTTGCCATTGTGATGTGTACTACTATGTACAGTTCATGAATGGAACATGTTACCTCATTGCGTTGCCTCCATGTGAGCACTAGAACAGGCAGCTTTCCAGGTCGCTCTTTTTGTGTTTTTCTATGGTCTTTTAGTGTGTTTTTTCTTGCAATAGCAAACATGGCCATAGTGAAACACAAGCAGCCAATGACAGGATGAGACAGCTACAATGCGACTGCTAGCTATTTCTGGAAATCAGCTGATATATTTATGAGGAAACTCTTTGAGATAACGTATCTCGGACAGAAGCAAATCCAACAGCGGACAGCTTACACATGAAACTCTCTTAGATTTCCCTAGCCACTTGTTGTTTGAACACTGCCTTGAGCTCTGCGTTCTAGAAATTTAGGCAGCATCCAGAGTCCCTGCAATGTGTTGCCATGTTTCCCGAGGGCATCAAAAGTCTGTCCTTGGCTGCCTGTGTTTCACTATGGCTCCCAGATACAAACAACCCCATTTCAACATAGTGGGAAACACAGGTTTGTAAATAGCATATATGTTGATTGCACTGTACATACCCCCATATCATATATTTTTATTCGAGTTTCAAGTTCATTCGAGTTTATATTGACAGAATATATTACCATATAGGTTGTTAGAGCTCCGCCACGGCCACTTCCGCGCGAAGCGACGCGCGGAAGTGGCCGTGGTTCCGCTAACCGTTACATTTCTTCTACAAACCTCTGAAACCTGACTACAGAGTCCTGCGAGACTTTCGGTTCCTGCTTGTGATACTGTTTTGGGAACAGTGTTGGAATGTAGCTGCGATACTTCCCTACGTTGGTCTTTTAGGTTTCACCAAAACAGAGGCTACAGATTGTGTTCTCTGTAGGTTCACAATCGTCTCCATCAGGACCGGAGAAACAGTTTGCGTTGGTCCGCTAACGTATTTTCGTATAAATGTGCAACGGACGCAGTTACAAAGTTCCGCGTCGTACGGCCTGTATGCAACGCCGGCGCCTTCGCGTTTCGTACGGTTTGGTTCGGAAGCGGTAGAACACGACGTTTCCGCTCGTACCTTCGCGCTAGTGACACTTATGGAGAATTCTATTGGGAGAGCAATGTTTGCCCTGTGCTGGGGGGGGGGGGGGGTGCGGTTTCGGTGCATGTTCCAGGCGGGGTAGCTTAGGTTTGCTTTGCCAATGGAATGGCAGTCAAGCTGCGACGCGCCGCTCTGCGCATAGTACGTGATCCACGTGATTTCTAAATTTTGCTTTGGCCACGTGAGGTTCAGCAAACTGTTTAACAATCGCACACTATAACTACACACAGCAGGACTCGCGATGTGTTCAAGAGGTGCACGACAACCTGCGCGACACACGAGTAAAGATGAAAGGGAAAACGCTGGAACATGGACTCACTTCTCGCGCGCGTGCCTACTGTTCTCTGTCGATTCTGCCAATGGAACATTTTTCGATCATTCCCGAGGCAAGATTGTGATCCAGCTCTGCGAATGGAATGATCCATTAAATACACAGCAGTACCGGCGATGGCGCTTCAGTTGTCGTCCTCTACCACTGTAGCGTAGATCCGTGGTGGACCCGATAGGCTCCATGACGAGAATTATTATTATTGGAAACATAGCACATAAACAATCCCGGTTGCCGGACGAAAGCAGGCAGTCCGTGAAGAAGGTACCACATGACCAGTAGGACCGCTGTGGATGCTCAAGAAACTATGTTGCAAGGAGCGGATATGTCAACTGCATTAG
Organism: Ornithodoros turicata; assembly: GCF_037126465.1. Classification (NCBI taxonomy): domain Eukaryota; kingdom Metazoa; phylum Arthropoda; class Arachnida; order Ixodida; family Argasidae; genus Ornithodoros; species Ornithodoros turicata. The sequence goes on along the minus strand of NC_088204.1, from coordinate 28,121,866 downwards.
CGGCCTCTGTTCCGTCTTTCGCATCTCGGCATGCTTAGCAAATTTTCACAACCGTGGTCCTCGTGATCTAAAAAAAAAGTTGGCACAAAACGATCTGAACTGAATAAATTGAAGTGAAATGGAATATACTGCACTTTTTTATGCTTCCTAACATTCTATGTGCATTTTACTACCCTATCTGTGATCCAGATGGCCTATTGTGGTAAAGCGTTGAAATGCCTCACAGTCGCCTCACAGTAAAGATCGAACTCCTACGTTGTCCAAAAATGTCAGATGTACTTTGTGTGCAGAGCTTTGGTGGGCAGGATTTGGTCATGGACCAAGCAATTTTGACGGCGAGACCGGGAAGGTTCGTATAGTGCGGGCAATGGAGAAGGGTGTGCTCTATATCTTCTAGATCACCACAGTGGCTGCATCTTGAAGAGTCAACTTGTCTGGGTGGACGAAAGATGAAAGTCACTGAAAAGGTTAGCCAGCTGTAGGGATCGAACCCACATCTTCTGGATTACCGGTCCAGGGCTCTACAAATTGAGCTAAGCTAACACGCCTCTGCAGCGACTTTCGGGGTGCGTCATCTGAAGGGACGACAAACCAGCCACTCACTCACCCTCCTTTCACTCTTACATTTTTTGCTCACTCATACACACATTCATACGACGGAAATCGACGCAAGCGGCACCTGTTGAACAAGAGAGAAACTGATGTTCTGAGGCTGGAACAACATAGAAGGGACAGATACAAACAAAGCCTCAAATTGCCTAAGAAATCAACGGCGAAAGATGAAAGTCACTGAAAAGGTTAGCCAGCTGTAGGGATCGAACCCACATCTTCTGGATTACCGGTCCAGGGATCTACCAATTGAGCTAAGCCAACACGCCTCTGCAGCGACTTTCGGGGTGCGTCATCTGAAGGGACGACAAACCAGCCACTCACTCACCCTCCTTTCACTCTTACATTTTTTGCTCACTCATACACACATTCATACGACGGAAATCGACGCAAGCGGCACCTGTTGAACAAGAGAGAAACTGATGTTCTGAGGCTGGAACAACATAGAAGGGACAGATACAAACAAAGCCTCAAATTGCCTAAGAAATCAACGGCGAAAGATGAAAGTCACTGAAAAGGTTAGCCAGCTGTAGGGATCGAACCCACATCTTCTGGATTACCGGTCCAGAGCTCTACCAATTGAGCTAAGCTAACACGCCTCTGCAGCGACTTTCGGGGTGCGTCATCTGAAGGCACGACAAACCAGCCACTCACTCTCACTCCTTTCACTCTTACATTTTTTGCTCACTCATACACACATTCATACGACGGAAATCGACGCAAGGAGCACCTGTTGAACAAGAGAGAAACTGATGTTCTGAGGCTGTAACAATGTAGAAGGGACAGATACAAACAAAGCCTCAAATTGCCTAAGAAATCAACGACGAAAGACGAAAGTCACTGAAATGGTTAGCAGGCTGTAGGGATCGAACCCACATCTTTTGGATTACCGGTCCAGGGCTCTACCAATTGAGCTAAGCTAACACGCCTCTGCAGCGACTTTCGGGGTGCGTCATCTGAAGGGACGACAAACCAGCCACTCACTCTCACTCACCCTCCTTTCACTCTTACATCATTTTTTGCTCACTCATACACACATTCATACGAGGGAAATCGACGCAAGCGGCACCTGTTGAACAAGAGAGAAACTGATGTATGAGTGAGCAAAAAATGTAAGAGTGAAAGGAGGGTGAGTGAGAGTGAGTGGCTGGTTTGTCGTCCCTTCAGATGACGCACCCCGAAAGTCGCTGCAGAGGCGTGTTAGCTTAGCTCAATTGGTAGAGCCCTGGACCGGTAATCCAGAAGATGTGGGTTCGATCCCTACAGCTGGCTAACCTTTTCAGTGACTTTCATCTTTCGTCGTTGATTTCTTAGGCGATTTGAGGCTTTGTTTGTATCTGTCCCTTCGATGTTGTTCCAGCCTCAGAACATCAGTTTCTCTCTTGTCTGGGTGGGAACGCCATTGAGTCGCATCCGATGAAATAATGTAGCGTCCTGATGAGAAGTACTTCCTGGCATCCGGAAGGTCAGCGCTGGATCAGCTCTTGTTGGATCAATGTGGGGTATCATATTGATCATTGGCGGATAGACAGGAGCGCCACTAAACGTAGAGGAATGAAAGGGCGGTCTCCTCTCAGCAGTACAATACTTCTATTAGTCAGCAGTTCGTTTGTGCGCTTTCTTGTCCTTGTCCCTGGGTGCTGTTCCTTTTATCATTATGTACTGTTACCAACTACCCCGCACTTCGACGCTCGGTCAGTGCAATACTTCTTCGTCTCTGAGACGAGAGAGCTGCTTCTGTGGCGCTTTCAGCCTATTCATTCCCTACGACATCACAATATGCCGGAACCTACTGGAGCAACACCCTGTTTCCTGCATCGCAAACATTCTGGCAAGGCATTACACGTCCGTCACCAGGGGGGCGGACGAGCCTGGTATGCCTGTGTTTTCAATAGCTTGCAGTGCAGATTTTGAGTAGATGAACACAGCCCATTCACTCGAGGGAAGATAAGCTATGTGCTGCAGAAAGAATAGAATAGCATAGAGTTCTGCATCTGTTGATGAGGTTGGATGCGAAGGGTGTCGTCCTTGCACTACACCTTCGGGTGGTATTACAAATGCCGACTTGCCACTTCTGGAAGCCCCATCAGCCCTTATGAAAATGATTTCCCACATTCTATACAATTCCAATGAATAATCTATCTCCTCTATCCAGTTCCAAGACACTAGATAGAAAGCTCATTGAGAGTGGATAGGTACTTTATCTGTCATATTCTATAGATTTTCTATACAAACATCGCAAACATAATTCTTTCCATTCTGAGTCTGTTCTGTATACATATAAGCGAGTTCATCAATGAGTCTGGATTTTGGGCCACGGTGCAGTATGAATTCATGCATGTGGTATAATATTGTTAATTACTCAACTAATAATTAAACAGCATAACTATTAATTGTAATGAGCTGAATTATACTAATTATTAATCATTATTAGGAATATACAATATTTTATCAATTAAATAGCAGAATTTTTATCTGCAATGAACTCCTATGAATTGTTACTATTGTTTATGGAATAAAGCTGTTGATGATAATCACGGTTTCACTTAAACGTTGCCTGATTTACAGTGCTGACCAGAGCCATGCAAGCCGCTGTCCGATGTTGGCATGGCGTGTTTATAATAAAATTAGCAGGAACCTCATCAAAAAGAAAAGGAAAACTTCAGTGGCGCGTTAGAGACAAATGCGAGAGAAATGCGTTAGCGTTATGCGCCTTTTCCGTCCACACTTGACTTGCAGGTATCCACTATCTGTCTGAACCAAACTTCCCATTGTCCACTTCCGGTCGAAACTCGACTTACGGTTGTCCACGTTCCGTCTATACCTGACTTCCGGTATCCACTTCCGGTTGTCCACCTCCGTGCTCTACGCGACTCTAGCGACTCTATAGCTTCAATTACCCTGTAATTACCCTTTCATTACTGAAGGTAACCCCAGGTTACCTAAGGTAATCTTGAATATTATATATTTCTGTTGCATTACGTTTATTTGCTTTAATTACTCTCAAATTAATTGATGTTAATTACATGTAATTACTTCCTGAGGACATCAATGCACATTTGACGGCATGACTTTTTTGCACCAAATGTTTATTAAAAAGTACATAGACTGGCATGTCACGTCGGTCTGTGTACTTTTTAAATATTCTGTGCAACGAAATAATGTCCTCAAATGTGCAGTAATGTCGTCATTGTAACAAATATGCAGTTTTCACCCATTGTAGAGCGCATTAATACTGAGTAGGCACCGAGCAGTTCGAATAAAGAAAGAGGAGCGTATATACACTGATGAAATTGATTTTTTAGTTTATACACAGCACCTATAGATTATCTATCGTGTCAGTGTCAACTTTGTGCATGGGATATAGACAGAATCTGTATAGGGTTTTTACTGGTAAACTCTATACAGTTTCTATACAGGAGTCAGGAAATAGAATGTATAGACTTTCTATACAGTCTGTAAAGAGCTTATACTAGGCACGGAAGTTCCTATTTATCGACATGTAGTACTAGTTATTTTCTACACATTTGAATAACAAGTAATGCATATTATTTGTGAATGAGTGAACATGGATATAAATGTCAATAGCAATAATGTGACTTATCACTTTAGGCAACGCGAACTGTCTGTGCCACTCGATAAAAGTCGCTTTCGGGGCGGTATCGAATTTTCCTGAGGAGCGGGTGTCGTTATATATAACCTTTGTTACATAAACGGGATTTACAAAAGGAACTTAAAAATATCGTGTTTCCTCCTGATGCCGGGAGCCTCAATGAAAAGTACTTCGATGATGAGAAGCACTTAGGGGCTTCAAAATACATTCATGAGTTTCAAGTATTTCAGTGCAAAAGTGACTAAATAATAAGGTCATTCTTTTTCTCTTTTTTATCCTCCAAGACGAAGCAAAGAAATAATGGCTATGCGTATGGCAGATTGCTCCACATGCGTCTCGTTTTGAGGCCCATAATTTGCGACTCTAATTCCATCAAGTGGCTCCGAAGTGTGAGTAGTAAATGATCATGCCGAGACTACGACAAGGCGAAGCTACGACATGGACACCAGGGCAGCGACACCGTCGTTCGCGTATTTTTCCCCGCGCGGCGCGTGTACGGAGGGTTCTCCGCACGCTTATCGGCGGGGGGAGTGCTGCGTGCGCGCTTACCCTCTCACATTTTTCAGCCTGGGCCAACTTCTTTCGTCATTTCTACGCCTGGGACGACTTCCCTCACAATTTTTTTTCCGATACAACAGATGTGCGGTGGGCGGTTTACATGCAAAGGATAGCCATACACGAAAGTACAAGTGAAAATATATTTATTAAAGTCATTAGTGTCAGGAATTATGTTATGACTCTGTGTGAAGGAGAAGAACTTAGCCAAAAATCTGATGCAATAGCATTGAAGGGGTATCACAGTTTATTTTATTAGTGATAATCACACAAGTTTTCAATTAAGCAGAAGAAGTAGCACACTTTAATCAAAGAAGATATTTTTAATCAATACGATTACAATCAAAATTAAAAGTTTTATTACAAAAAGTCTAACATGACCACCATAGCGGAGTTTTAATTACAAAGTTCTGACAGGATGTACGTAACTTCATGCACAACAGCTAATATTCCATTATGACACATTTAATCAAAGAATATATTTTTAATCAATATGATTACAATCAAAATTAAAAGTATTATTATAAAAAGTCTAACATTATTATACGTGACCACCATAGTGGAGCTTTAATTACAAGTGCCGATAAATGTAGTTTATTATGGACAGCAGAGAACCTGGAAGACCATGGGACAAGAATGACACGAACACAAGAGGAAATAAAATCTATAACACTACATTTAACCAAAGAAGATATTCTTAATCAAAACAACAGAGGAGGAGAATAATCTATCATTTTAACTATCATAAAATCATCCTCATGACTTAATCTAGTCGAACCCCATACAATTTTCATTCTAAGAGACACTACAAACCTCACTTTGTTTTATGAATCCAACACAGAAAATATATAAAAAAATTAACTTCACCGCATAGCACGCTCCTAGCCAACAACCAGCTCTAATAATATCTGACCTGATTTGCTGAAGACGGGAGGCGTACGCCTGTTCTGTGACAGTTATGAACATTTTTGGGCGCAATAGGGAAGATAAGTTGATTATCCCAACATTACACAACTTTTAGTTAATCAATTTCTTATTAAGTAAACAGCATAGACTACGGAAATAATCAGAAACAAAACGATCAACAGCTAGCATTAATAGAGAGCCAAAACAATGCACAATTCAACGTGCAAACAACAGACACATGCAGGAAAATAATTGAAAAAGAATCTATCAAACCGATAAACATGCACGGATCAATAGCAGAGCTTTGAACGGCACACCATCCACACGTAAACAATAGCACACACGCAAGGAAATAATGAGAAACACGATCAACAGCTAATAGAGAACCCAAACCCATCACATAAACAAGAGGTACACAAAGGATAAATAACTGAAAAAGAATCTATCAAAACGAGAAACATGGTGAATTTAATACAGCACAGAGGTAACGCTGAATAGCAGAGAAACACTCTAAACGGCGCATCTGCCAACGTATAAACAACAGACAGGAAAATATTATTGAAGCAAGATCAACAGCAAATAGAGAGTCAAAATCCAACACGTAAACAAGAGGTACGCAAAGGATAAATAGTTGAAGAACAATCTATCAAAACGAGAAACATGCACGCACTTAACACTGACTAGCAGAGAAACACTCTAAACGGCACATCTACCAACGTGTAAACAATAGACACATGCAGGAAAATAATTGAAAAACAATCTATCAAAACAAGAAACATGCACGGATGAATAGCAGAGAAACACTTTGAACGGCACACCATACACACGTAAGCAATAGGTACATACAATGAAATAATGAGAAATACAAAGATTATTAAGATTAAAACAAAGATAAAGACAAAGATTAAATAAGATAAATATAGATTACAAAGCTGTCTATATAGTCACACATTGTATACAAGATATTTGTTTGTACATTAATTGATAAAATTTATCAGACCACAATCTGGAGCAGTGGAGACTATCAGTAAGTGTCTAATTAAAATTTGAACTGCTGCCGCAATTTACGAACTGAGTCGTAGAAAGTGTAATTTCACAGCTTTAGCTGGCTCACTTTGATACGCAAAGGTTTTAAGAACTCTTTCACGATGACAAAGAATTTAATCGAGTGTATTGATATTTTCTATATACTCTATAACGTAATGTGAATTCTCCGTGACGTGGATAGTAAAAGTTACGAATATTTTTCGAACTAAATTGACTTAAAACTCGAAGAAATGGTCATCCGCGTCGTCGAACCCATTTCCAGAAGAAAGCAACACGCTCGCGTGGGGTGCCGCGTAAACTCAAAAACTCAAACCTCAAAAACTCCACCATCAATCCCAGTGGTCCCTCCGATGTTGATGTGCAAATATTTTTATAACTATTGTAAACTCGGCATACAAGTTCTCGCATCTTGAATTCCATAATTTGCACCATATCTCCGAATACGACCATGTCTAGGACGTATTGAGATGCAGCGATTATTGAATGGTTTCGAGGTTCCTCCTTTTCGAAGCAACTTTTTATCAGGTCCTCCCATGAGCTATGGTAACGAGTACAAAATCCGTCTATCTTTTCAATGTATAGCAATTGTCTGTTCTGTTTTGTAGTGTGCCTCGACACTTAATTAAATCATATCGGTGCTAATTTTATTTATTAAAAATTTATTATGTTATCGCGTTTAGAATGTTATTAATATCCACCTGACGTGAGAATTATGAAAGTCAATTTACAAAAAAACATGTGATGAGCGAGAAAAACGCGAACCCTCAATTCCCGGCTTGAGTTGTTGGAGTTAGTTTATGACTTTGACCACGACCATTGTGGGATCCCCCTTCTCCCAGCGGGGTGTAACCTTGGCGAAAGTGCATGGGAGCTCAACTTCCCTCTCTCACTCGTTTTTTTTTGTGTGTGTGTTAGTGGGCTCTGAATGAAAAAGATGTGTTCCTGTGATGTATCGCCCTGCTTGGTCAGAAAGTGTTTCCCTAAATTAATTACTGCTTTGAGTTTGCTTCAGATGATCGCTCGATTGATATTCATTCATTCAATATTCATACATAAAAATATTCTACTAGTTGGGAAAATATTTTTAAGTTGTGTGCGTTGATTTTCGCTGTAGCAAACTTTTACATTAATTTGCATCTCAGATGAGTTGTTTGCGGCTTCTGTGTGTAGAAATTACTATTGCAAAGTTATCATAAAACGATGTAATTAAATTTGATTCTCGTTTTCGAATGAGTATTGTTTCTATCATTGAATAAATTTGACTTTCTCTTTTTGCTTCAGATGTTCACTCGACTGATATTTTGTGAGTTGAGAATAATGTATGCATAATAGTTGTGTCAGATCTGAAATACATTAAAATGCATCGTTTCTCGTTTTGGTTGAGTATTGTTTGCGCCGATAATATTTCTCATTTGCTTAGTTAATGTTTCTCTAAAACCAGTTTTCACTGACATAAAAGTATATTCTTAGATTTTTTGCATGCTGTTGTTTGTTGATAGAATTCTTATTGTGTTCTTGAGAATCGAATAATTCCAATGTCTATTTGCGATCAATAAAAAATTTCGTCTCTGTACACCAGTCCTAAGAATACTTCCTTTTGGAGGAAAGAATGTGAAAAAGACAGAGGGTTTTCCCACCCCATAGATTGACAAAGGATGTGCGGTTTCTTTGCTTTTGGGGTGTATAGAGGGAGAGAGTGACCCCACCAGTCTCGAGTCTGGTTGTACTGTGTAAAGCATAGCTGTGCTGCGTGTTTGGATACCTCTGTCAAGGTAATGTTTAGAGTGCCTGAGTAGGATGAAAATTCTATATTGTTAGGTCGCAAGGTTGATTTTATGATAGTTCAAAAGATATATTATTTCCATTTCAATTTGTAATGTTTGATAGTTTGTTTCGCTATTATTTTCCTGTGTGTTGTTTGCAGATGCATCGTTCAAAGCGTTTCTCTGCTATTCATCCGTGCATGTTTAGCGTTTCGATAGATTGTTTTTTCAATTATTTTCTTTTGTGTACCTCTTCTTTGCTTTGATGCATTTGTTTGGTTCTCTATTAGCTGTTGATTGTATTTCTCATTATTTCATTGCATGTACCTATTGCTTACGTGTGGATGGTGTGCCGTTGAAAGTGTTTCTCTGCTATTCATCCGTGCATGTTTCTCGTTTTGATAGATTGTTTTTCAATTATTTTCCTGCATGTGTCTGTTGTTTACACGTTGGTAGATGTGCCGTTTAGAGTGTTTCTCTGCTAGTCAGTGTTAAGAGCGTGCATGTTTCTCGTTTTGATAGATTGTTCTTCAACTATTTATCCTTTGCGTACCTCTTGTTTACGTGTTGGATTTTGGCTCTCTATTTGCTGTTGATCTTGCTTCAATAATATTTTCCTGCCTGTTGTTTACACGTTGGCAGATGCGCCGTTTAGAGTGTTTCTCTGCTATTCAGCGTTACCTCTGTGCTGTATTAAATTCACCATGTTTCTCGTTTTGATAGATTCTTTTTCAATTATTTATCCTTTGTGTACCTCTTGTTTATGTGATGGGTTTTGGTTCTCTATTAGCTGTTGATCGTGTTTCTCATTATTTCCTTGCGTGTGTGCTATTGTTTACGTGTGGATGGTGTGCCGTTCAAAGTGTTTCTCTGCAATTGATCCGTGCATGTTTATCGTTTTGATAGATTCTTTTTCAATTATTTTCCTGCATGTGCCTGTTGTTTGCACGTTGGATTGTGCATTGTTTTGGCTCTCTATTAATGCTAGCTGTTGATCGTTTTGTTTCTGATTATTTCCGTATGTCTATGCTGTTTACTTAATAAGAAATTGTTGGAACTAAATAATATAAGAAACTAATAAGAATAAGAAACTAAAAGTTGTGTAATTTTGGGATAATCAACTTATCTTCCCTATTGCGCCCAAAAATGTTCATAACTGTCACAAAACAGGCGTACGCCTCCCGTCTTCAGCAAATCAGGTCAGATATTATTAGAGCTGGTTGTTGGCTAGGAGCGTGCTATGCGGTGAAGTTCATTTTTTTATATATTTTCTGTGTTGGATTCATAAAACAAAGTAAGGTTTGTAGTGTCTCTTAGAATGAAAATTGTATGGGGTTCGACTAGATTAAGTCACGAGGATGATTTTATGATAGTTAAAATGATAGATTATTCTCCTCCTCTGTTGTTTTGATTAAGAATATCTTCTTTGGTTGAATGTAATGTTATAGATTTTATTTCCTCTTGTGTTCGTGTCATTCTTGTCCCATGGTCTTCCAGGTCCTCTGCTGTCCACAATTAACTACATCTATCGGCACTTGTAATTAAAGCTCCACTATGGTGGTCACGTATAATAATGTTAGACTTTTTATAATGACACTTTTAATTTTGATTGTAATCATATTGATTAAAAATATCTCTTTGATTAAAATGTGCTACTCCTTCTGCTTAATTGAAAACTTGCGTGATTATCACCAATAAAAAAAAATTGTGATACCCCTTCAATGCTATTGCATCAGATTTTTTGCTAAGTTTTTCTCCTTCACACAGAGTCATAACATAATTCCTGACACTAATGACTTTAATAAATATATTTTCACTTGTACTTTTGTGTATGGCTATCCCTGGCATGTAAACCGCCCACCGCACCCCTGTTGTATCAGAAAAACATTGTGAGGGAAGTCGTCCCAGGCGTAGAAATGACGAAAGAAGTTGGCCCAGCCTGAAAAATGTGAGAGGATAAGTGCGCACGCAGCCCTCCCCCAGCCGATAAGGGAGCCGCGCGGGGAAAAATACGCAAACGACGGTGTCGCTGCCCTGCTGGCCATGTCGTAGTTTCGCCTTGTCGTAGTCACGGCATGACCATTTACTGCTAGTGTGTTCCGTGAAAATTGGTGGAATAGCAAAGGAGCCACGTTTCTCAGGTGGGCGTCACTTAAAAAAGATTATAAAACGAACGACACGGAAAATTGAGAAAAGGGGTCGTTGTCATTGTTCCGGTACTCTGTTTTCGATCACCATACTCCACATGCTTCTTTCAAATGAGTGCGATGTTTGTTTAGTTATCAGTTGTTTGCATAGAACGAGAGCATCATCACGGAACGCTATTTTCCTACGAGATAATGAAGCAGCTGCTATTCGCACTTGTAGAGGATAGGAGTGGTCAGCCACTGTAGACTGCCATAATGATGAAACTAATAACCTTCCAACGCCGGGAAACCGATTTCATCAAGGTACTTCACGGGAACTTGAAAGTGTTGCTAACGCAATGTCGCGAAACTGTAGAAACTTTCAGAAAGGGGACACGGCTTAGAGCCGACAGTCCTCTATCGAATCCGGCCCCGTCTGATCAAGTGAGTGACGTGAGCCGCAGATGCGCTGAGATAAAGCAACGGTTCTATCAGGCAAACTGCATGAGGCCTCGTAACTTTTATTGCCTCCCCTGACTGCAGTATAAGACCAGCAAAGCCCCGAGCAGCATTTTCCGCGTGAGATGCAAGAGTTACATCTCAACATTTCATGCAATACCAAGTGACTCGAGGTTCAGGAACTGGTGCAGACGAGTTTTCTGAATAAGCCTATTTAATATTCATCCTTGAGGTGCACCGTGCAGTAAAAGAAGGAGATGGACGACTTGCTATTTACTTCAAATGTATTAAACTCATTTTCGTCTGACGGAAAGCCTCCAGAGACGGGCACGTCAGCATAACATGCACAGGATTCGCCGCCGAATCAAGCGCTGTTCCACAACAGGTACTATGTCCAGTAGGCGTCGACACTTCATGCATTCGATGATGTTGGCAATTTCAAAGGGACACGCCTTTCTCTGTGTGAACTTTCAAGGACATTTCTGGGCGCCCCAATAGACCTCTACGGAACAAGCGTCACCATGACGTGATCATGAGGTTGATAGTAGAGATGTGCGCCGATGCCGTTTTTGTCGGCGGCGCCGGCGTGAGTCGGCGAACCGGCGGCATCATCGCCGGCGGCGTCGTTAAGCGCATATCGGCGGCGTGCCCATCCGCACGTTAACCGTACCAACGTTACCTCCATGGCATTAGCGAACGACATTTTAGCGACAACGCAAGCGAGCTGGTGTCATACACCCAATGGTTCGAAATTAAAAGTGGGTACTGATAAAGAAAGTCCCCCAAATGCAACTATAGTTCACTGTCTTCATATTTAACGAACTGTACTGTAAAATGCAGCCTCGTTATGAATTTCTAATATATCACGTACCTGCCATGCGGTTCTACGCACCGTTGAAATGTTGGAGCCTGAATGAATTAGTTTCCAAGTGCGAGTTTACCTTTAGTTTTGAGACTTAAAGAAGCATGGAAAGGAAATTTGAATGGCTGAAAACCGTTTTTAATTTGTCAAGCAGTGTGTAAAAACATTCTCGTAAAATATTTCGGCTGAACAATGTTTTGTTACAGCGCAATTCGATTTATAAAATCGCTTCCGTGGCGGGAGGCTCACGCGCTCCAGCCACAAGCCACTCCCCATTGACTGTGACGTCAAACATTAAACGTGCTCTCATTCGCTACGGAAAATTCGTCTGCTAGCTTCGGACATGGCATGCTCCTTGCAGTGTTGCAACATCTACAGATTTGTATGGAAGTCCACAGATTTCCTGAAAAATCTACAGCTCTACAGATTATTTTTGAAATCTACAGATTTTTGACACCATGATGAAAACAAATCTGAGAATTAAATACACGAACATACACAAAGGTCGTCACCATGCTTAGGCTCGTTTCATGGATTTCATGCACCAGCCAGTCTGCGTTTACGCTGTGTTATCATATCTTCGGACAATCGTTAAAATGTTGTGACGAGAAGGCCGATTCACCATGTTCCACTCTGGGGTGAAAAAACAAAAACAATGAATTTTTAATTTCATGTTTGCTTCGTGGTGTGTCGGTATATGACTGTCAGTATTGATGCATTCCTTCCCCCGAAACGACGACACAGAGAGGTCCAGCAACTGGACTTTAATTAAAGTCGTAAGCTCTGGAAGACATGACGATGGCCCAGACCAGCCAAGAGAGAGCCCACCAGCTCCCGTGCTGCCCGGTTTTGTTCGCTTTAGTGCACGAGCCGGTCACGTTTGCCCGCGCCCGACGATGACTGTGCTGATTGGGAATCGTGCGGGGCCGACGGTAGCGACAGTCGTGACAGTATTATAATCTTTGATATTTTGTATCACTCGTGGCACTGAGGCTGTTTGCACTTAATTACACGATGTAGTTACTAATCATCATGGTTAGATCGCTTATGTATTGATTTGTCTGATGATGATACTTGATCTCTCCTTATTCTTGATGCCTCCACTGGAAGCAAATAGATCTCACGCAGTCGCCGACGCATTGGCAGCCGCCATGGCACCGACAATCAGGTGGTGGTGGTGGTGGTGGAGTGCTAATTCAGAGTGATTTGCTTGACGGCATGTTGCTCGGTTCTTTCCAGACAGTACAGCCGGCACCAGGATTTGAACCCGGAAGAGTCAATCCATCCTGCGCAGCTCCCCAATAACTTTTGCCATCACATATTTCCGTTGTTTCGATTCGAAGAGCGAAATACAAAATGTCAGACGACGAAACGCACTAAATCGTGGCCTAAAAAGGGTGTTAATAAAGCAAGTTGTATGTTTTACTGCAATGTACAGATTTTTACGGAAATCTCGATACTTTTTAACAAGTGATCTCCATACTTTTCCTCCGACTGGTGTGGCAACACTGGCTCCTTGTTGACAGCGGTTCATTATGCTCCGTTGGTTTGAGGCATAAAACAGAGGTGCAAACGTTACGCTCATAATGGTAACGCGATCGGGTGTCTTATAGTCATTGTTTTTGTTTATTATACACGTCTCCAACTAACGAAAAGTGCCAGCGTCTCACATGAGGCGATACGCAGGGTGGCGGTTCGTGCTGTTCGCGAAGCGATGCAACATGACTCGACTCACCTCGTATTCATTCCTGGAAAACAAGACAAACAAAGTGCGTTCTTTCTGTTTGCAACTTATTGAACTAGTTCAACGATCACAACTTCCACTCGCACTGCACCTGCACGTCCCCATTCCCTTTTTGGAGGAGTGCTGACCTCAATCCACACGCGAGTTCCCGATTTCGTTGCACTGCGTGTCTTCACCGTGCAACCGAAAAGAATCGACTGGCGGCAGACTGATCAGACGACCAATGTTTCCGACGCCATGTTCTGTAAAAAGAAAAAGAAAGGTAGCCGTTTCTGATGCGCATGCGTCGCTCGGCAGAACAACGCGCGCGAAAGGAGCCCGCTGTCACCTTGACAATTGTCGGTGTCAGATCACAGCCGAGGTCACTTGCGAGCCCTAGGAGTGGACGCAACGTACAACGTCACATCGTGACGGAGGTGCCCGTCATTTCTCACGTGTCTTCCACGGGAGTAGGAGAGAGCTCTCCGCACCCAAGAGAATCAATCGACTGCTGCGCGCGATATTTTTCTGCTACGCTCATATTTCTTGCGTAAAAACGTTATTTAGTGATCGGACATTCCATCACGATGAAAAACCAACTTTTTTTTCTCGGTCTTACACTGCTCCTTTAACGCCGTCCACTTGGACATCCACCCCTAGATAGCTTCTGCTTGAAGATACGAACCCTAAATCCCACACATTTGATGTCAGTGCTTCAATGCAGTGATTTATCCATACCCCCCTACACCCCCGTAACACCCCCAAATGTTCAGTGACACCCTTAATTTCCCCCCCCTTAATTTTTTCACCTGTGCACCCCCTACTGGAGCGCCCTTGCAATTTCGGCTTTAGACACATGTCGGTTATGATATATTAAGCTGTAAGATGTAACTATAATAATGACCCCCCGCCTCCAATTTTTTTCAACACTCCTGCATTCTTGGGGTTTTGGATAAACCACTACTTCAATGTAACAATCTTTCCAGAATTACATATTGAAAGAACACAACAAATTCGTGCAACTCAGATTTATTGAAGGTAGAATGGCAGGTAGTAAGAAATTACAAACAGTAAATGCAAAACGTACACAAAACGGATTACGCAGAACGCATGCTCCAGATCACTTAGGAGTGTACACAAAATACAGGGTCCCATTGAGTCGCACTACATAAGTCTCCATAACTTTGTCATGCAAAAATGAAAAAATGAAACACCATGACCAACACATACACTGCTGGCCTCCTTCCCCAACAGGGAAGTCATGAAGTCGTATTAAAACTCCATCGCGAACCATATGCCCCAGATCCAAGAGTGTAGACACGTAACAAACACGCCTGCTTCGTTGTAGACAATGAAGTATCCACAAACACTGTTGGCTGGCAGTGTATAGTGTCCGTCACCCTAATATATTTCGACGAAATGCAAAAGTGTGTCGAAATGCAAGAGTTTAACTGAACGGAATCGCATTGCGCACGAGAAACTTACCTACTTTCATCAGACGACACTTACACTTACACGTCGGGCGAGGAGCAGGAGCCTGGGCGAGTGGGTGCCCCCCGTCGCCAGATTTGACGAAGAAGCCACTGCGCGACCACGCGACCACTAATTGCGTACCTCTCTCCTCCCTATTACTGTTTTTTGCATGTATTCGTTTATATGTTCGTACCTCCTTCCCTGGTCATCCTCCTTTCTGGAATAGCTATACTGGTGCAAACTTGTCAAAAATCGGACACTAGAGTAGTCCGCTAAATATCTGTATGTCAAATATCAAGTTTATTAGGCTATGGTAATAACATTTACTCATTCCACCTTTATGCAACGCGATATACTGGAATCCTCGAGACGCGTCCCCCGTTTCTGCGTTGGCAGTTATGGCGCGATTTTTTTTTTCTTCTCTTTCTCGGACGCACAATGGCGGCGCAGTTAATCTCAATCTGCATAGAAGTGCTCTTTTTACTCAGTGCTTTAGTCATATTACACATTTACTGGCTGCGTCCGGCTCTTTGTATCGAGGCACGGAATGTTAGATTGTGTCATTCGAACTGCGGGAAGTTCACTTCCACGAAGGTAACCAAACCTGTAACCTCCGGCGCCGACTGTAGAGAGCAGTGGTCCTCAGACACTCCCCGGAACTTTCATATGTAGGGCCTGGCCTCCTCTGAGAAGTCTACCCTGCTGACAGTCATTTCAAGGTTATGAGGGATATCCGACAAATCGTATGCTTCATACGAATGAACATGAAATAAAAAAAAGAAACAAAGCCTTATGACACGGAATGCCATGCACCCCGACTGACCGCTGGGACTATGCTTATCGTCGCCATGCGATTCATAGCTCACTTCATTCGGTGTAACCCAAATTTTGTTTTGATTTGTCCTTTACGTGTATCCTGTGCGGTAGAGGATCCAGGATTTTTCCTCAGGGTATAGGGCTCCGACCTTGGACAACATGCTATACTGCACTACCTAAAGCCAATTGAAGCGCTATTTATTGACAGAAATTTAGGGAACCAAGCCATGCCCCCTCCCACTTAGGTCCACGCCTGCTTCATGTAAGAACCAATTCAGAAATGTGAAAATCAAGCCGGTGTAGCATTATCTCTTGATACAGTCGTTTTAGTTGGTTATTTCGGACTCGCGTCCACGAACTGGCTGCTTCCTAAACCAGTACCTTTTTTTTATTATGCTATCTAAATTAGAAAATACATTTTCTTATAACACCTTATTGAATGCGATTTATTCCTGGAATCTCATTCGGGTTTCTCTCTGCAGCACGTGACGGACACAGCTGGTGGGAACATTCTCGTACGAATATGATGATCGCGATGTTCATTCTGTGGTGAAGTTGCCTCTTGATGTAAGGAGTTTCCTTTTCTTTTCTTTTTTCTAACACCGTTGGAATCTGTGTGAGTTCAACTCCAGATTTGATTTGGCTAACCTCACCTAGCCTAACCCAACCCAACCTGCCTTAAAGTGCCACGAGACATCGCGAACGTGCTATGGGCATTTGTGAGGCACTAGCATGTTTCTGTTATTTCTCCCAATCTTTACTCCGTGTCTGCCCAAGCACTCCTCGAAGCTGCTATCATCTTTTGCTGGCGGCGACAATACCGTTGCTGTTTCATTGCTGTTGAGAGCCGAAGCTCCTGTTCGCCATAATAACTGCACGGTCTATGGGATAGTCACAATATTATTCCCAGAAACTCGTGTTTTCACCCGGTTGACTTGTAAAATCCGTAGGAAAAATTAAAATTCCGTTCACCGACAGCGGCGCGCCGATTCAGGCGACTCGGCGGCAACGGCGAGCAAAAATTGCCCGGCGGCGGCGGCGGCGAACATGTCTAATTGATAGACATATACCGAAACTGAAACTGCGCGGACGGAGGACAGAGCCGTTTCAAAAAGCCGTATTTCTTCACGAAGGTCAAAGGCCGCTTCTTTGTATCCAACATGGTCAAAAGTGCTGCATTCTTGTAAAGCAGTGTATCAAAAATATTCCTATAAAATATTTCTGCCCAAATTTTTTTTACTGCTGCGCAATTTCATTTACAAAATCGCTGCCGCGGCGAGGGCTTCGAGTGCTCGAACTATATACAACACCCCTCTAGTGTGATGTCTGTAAGAGAAAGCCCTCTCCTTCATTGCTAGAAAAAAAAAAGAAAAGAAAAGCTGGCTGATACGATGCAAGTCACATCAAATCAATGACAGCGACAAGGCTGAAGGGTCGAAGGGTCCCAGTAAACCAGAAATATCCCAGGTACGTCCCACAAAGGTCGCACACGTCGCATATGTCCGCCACGTCGTGCACGTTTATGCGACGTTACCTGTACGTCCACAATGTGACTTTCAAAAATATCTTACTTTCAATATTCCTGGGACATCTCATAGATGTAAAAAGAAATGAGCAAGCGCGCGTTATTTTTCGGAGGCATCTAGGGCACGTGACCCATAGTGGCATGACATAAGCAAAAGGGAAAAAAATTGGGTTTACTACCTTATTTACCAAGTAATCACATTATACACGGTAGCTTGAGTTAAAAACACGATATTTGCCAGGATGGGGTGTCAGGAACGTTCACAGGTATTCGATGACGTCGTTTGCAGACTCACAAACGAACTGCAAAGACGTTGTCACCGTTGTAAACGTCATACGCCACGCTACACTTGATGAACGTACTCCAACAATTTGTACTTCAGTATATGCTCGTAGAAGGCTCCTGGTGGCTGTATACCCAGCAAACCACTTATATCCCATGGATGTCTAGAATAGGTCGCGAACGTCTCGAATATCGCGATCTTGTCCTAACGTCCAGGGGACATCTATGATATGATCCCAAATACGTCGCAGACGTTCCAAAATTCCAACGTCCTATGAACATCCCTGGTACATCCCCGACTGTATTAATGGTGAATAAGAATTGTTTGCTTTCCATTACGTGCACTGAATTTATTGTTTTTGTACGTAATCGCATTATACTTAGGCAGCTCACCATCCGTTTTGTTTCGGAGGCGAGCAGTACCCTAGCATTCGCGGAAGTTCGCGCGACAAGCAATATATAGTATTTGCTTGCTCTTGGAAAGGAAATGCTAGTACCTTACGAAGATTTTTGGACTGTGAGCTTTTCCATTTCTCTGGTTGCTTTATTTAAACCGCCGCGCTTTGTGTTCTTTATGGGAAAATTCCAGAAACAGGCATATAGGAGAAACGGGGAACGAAATAGTTATGTGATGTCTACTCTCTATATTTACGGGTCCGTTAATGGTGCCGACACCAGCCCACCCAAGACTCCTACAAAATGTTTCAAGATATGCATGCTTCAGTTTATTGTATTAGTAGGAAATTTGAGTAAGGCTCTGCAGCTAGCTAGCTTTGAAGATGATAAATGCAACTTCAAGCTTCCAATAAACGTCCATGCGGCGTCTCGATCTCAAAGCTGTCAATATCCCATGAATGTCTACTGTACGTTTGTGGGATGTTCGTGGAATGTGCAACAGGGGAAGATTTTTTCGTCCCCTGGACGTACAGATGATGTCAATGGGATTTCTGGCATGCTCCCTGGGACGTTCAGACCTCCGAGTCAAGACATCACGTGGATGTTCAATGGACATCTCTGGTTTACTGGGTACGATCTTTTCAGCACCAGGATGAGTCAGATTTTGAGCTCAAAGCTATGTCTCCCCAACCCAGCAAACCATTAATATCCCTGGGACATCCCTACAAGGTCGCGAACGTCACGAATATCTCGACATCCATAGGATATCTATGGGATATCGCACAATTTTATTGCGTTTTGGGCTTACTCTAGTAAACAACAGGTGTCCCTGGTATGTTGGAAGGATATCGCGCTCTGGATGTTTGAATGTCCCATGACAAGCAGCCTGCAGATCCTAGGGATGTCTATGGGAGATCCAGGAAATATTTGTTTGTCCTTATAGAGACGGTAACCTGAATTAAAAACACAGTAGTTGATAGGAAGGAATGTCAGAAATGTTGTTGGGTATACTGTGGTTTGATGCAGAAGCACAGGAATTGCGAAGATACATCCTCGTCACCGTTACAAATGGTGTACGCCACGCTACCCCAAACGAACGTGTGTGCAACGATTTGTATTTCAGTATATGTTCCATCCAGCTCGCATTTGCGAGCTGGACCCGCAGTAACCTCTATTTAGAGGTTACCGCGGGTTTTCCCAAGTGGTCCAAGTGAGGCGGGCAGAGCTCGGCACTTATGCTGGCGTGTCCCACGGTGTTGCTGTACTGTGATGAATTCTGTTAGGCTAAGGTAATGTTTTTGTTCCCTATAGTATCAAATGGGTTAAAGCACAAAAAAAAAAAATATTATTTGCTGGTACACAGTTGCAGTGGTTTCTACACACTCTACAAACACTAAATATGTGATGCACAAAATTGTTAAAAGCAAAATATGTACGATATTCGTAATCTCCCGTATATATCCAAATATCCGTGACAGACGTCGCAGGGACTTTCAGTGGATCTACAAACATGGCAGAAATGCTAGTCGCTGGGATATCGCATGGATGTAAAACGGACCTGTGCCAAACTCCACTGGATATCCAAACGTCCCGGGCGAGATATCTTACGGATATTTGCTGGATGTATCTGGTTTGCTGGGAAGGGGCTGCAACCCTGAAAGGTTTGGCCTCTCTAGAGGTAAATGGTGTTGCCATTCCTTTGGTTTCTTTGGAAACCAACCTCACCGTAGTTACGGTGTCTAAGGCACCGGTTGGTATGGATAACGCGCACATTGTTTCAGTGCTGGGCCAGTATGGCACAGTACAAGGACATTGTCCGCGAGACATACGACCATCCGGAACTCAATTTCATAGAGACCGGCAACCGCCGTGTGATTATGGAAATGAAGTCCCCGGTGCCAAACTTCATCCGCGTTTGGGGTAAGCGACTTATATTTCGCTACCCAGGCATGCGGAGAACTTGTTTTAGGTGTGGGCAGTCAGGACATTTTAAAAAGTCCTGCTCGGTGCCTGTGTGCTCTAGGTGTGGGGAGGTAGGTCATGCTGCCTGTGAGAAACCCTGCCGTAGGTGTGGGGGAGACCATGCTGCTAAGTCATGCTCGGTGAAAACCTGGACGTCCCGTGTGGTGGGCATTCCAAATGCCTCGGAGACCGGTGGCGCTGGGTCTGCACCAGCAGAGAGTGCGCCTTCTGCGGATGTAGTGTCGGAGGTCGCGGGTTCGGTAGCATTGGAGCCTGCAGCTGTTGTCACTCCTAACACAGTGGATGGGGTGGAGGCAGGGATGTCCTCCGTAGTTTCCGTGCCGCTTCCGATCGACTCAAGTGAGGATGAGTGTGACCATGACAACTGTGATGCAGTCGTCATAGTAGGGGGCGAGAAGGTGCCTCGGGGAGAGCCTGCTGTAGATGATGGTCGCTGGTTCCCGAGCGACGTATCTCTTTCGAGTGACGACGAAGCGTGGGGTAAAAATGATGGTGACATTGACATGGAGGCAGAGGCATCAGCTGTTGTCTCGGAGGTGGCAACATTCGTGTAATGGTAGTTTTTGTGAGGGCATTATTTCAAATTATGGCACTTTCTGTGGCTACGCTGAATTGTAGGGGGTTTTCTCGCTGTACTAAGCAACTTTCAGTATTACAGTGGGCTTCTAGTCATTCCATTGATATTCTTTTGCTGCAGGAAACTCATTTTCTTTCAGCAAGGGCTGTCAGGAATTTAGAGGCGAACCATCATGTTAGGGTGTTTTTTAGTCATGGCTCACCTCGTCGGTCAGGAGTTGGCATTATAATTTTTCCATCTTGTCGCGGCGTGGTAAAGTGGTTTGATCGCGATTGGGATGGTCGCGTTATTTCGGTTGAGTTGGACCTAGCGGGCACAGTTCTCAGAATTGTGAACTTGTACGCTCCGGTGCGCCGGTGTGACCGTACGGAATTTTTTAGGGGACTCGATTATTTCATGGTGGGTAACCCAAACCTTGTGATTGCGGGGGACTTTAATTGCACTATTGACGGTCATGAGAGTGGAAGCAGGCCTGTAAACCAGGGCCTGTTGCAATTAGTTGGCGGCCTAGGACTCATAGATGCATTTTCGCACATAAATCCTGGAGTTTACCAGTACACGTGGTGCAATGCTCAGGGTGCACATAGTCGACTTGACCGTTTGTACGTTTCTCCTTGTTTGGGTAGCCATGTTTTGACATGCGATGTGCTTCCCTCTGGAGATCTTTCTGACCGTGAGGATGTGCGTCTCTCGCTCACTGGGTTGCGAGGTTCTCGCTCCGGATCCGGCTGTTGGAGGCTTTGTGCCGAGCTACTGCGAGACACAGAAATTCGTAACGACGTCAAAGCGTTCCTTGTTGATCGCTGCGCTGACACTTTAGTCTCACGGGAATGGTGGGAAGAGACCAAACTAGGAGCCGCGAGACTTTTTCGTCAAGGAGAGCTAGGCGTGCAAGGGAGAGCCGGGAGGAATTTGTGCACCTCCGGCAAGTGCTGTCTATTTTGCGCCATCCTGGGTCGCGAGGCCCGGGCAATGATCAAGCCATACAGGACGTGCTAGGGAGGCTAGCCTCTCTGAGGTTACGTTTCTGGGACCAGTTTGCGGCAGCACAGACTGTCGAGCGCTGGTCGCGAGAAGCCTATTGCTCTCGCCTTTTGCTTGGCCATTATCTCCGTCGGCCTCCCAGTGTCATCGAGCAACTTGTTGCAACCGACGGTTCGGTTCAGGAGCACCCTGATGGAGTTCGATCACTGCTGCGTGATCATTTTATGGCGCTTTTTGACTCCGTGCAGCCTGCCGACGTCGAGGGTCGAGCGTTTTCGCCGGACGCACGACGTACCGAGCTCAGTGCAGCTCCGTTCTCTGTGGACGAATATACTGCTGCCGTCAAAGCTCTTCACACAGGAAAGTCTCCCGGTTCCGATGGCCTCCCAGCTGAATTCTATAAATGCTTCTGGTCCACTCTTCGGAGGCCTTTGACAGTTCTGTTGAATCAGTGCTTGGCACGACGTCTCCTCTGTCCGTCCATGCGTGAGAGCATTGTCACCTTGTTGTGCAAGGATGCTTCCAAAAAACAAGACCCAAATGCCTATCGCCCTGTTTCACTGCTTAATACAGACTACAAAATTTTATCAAATGCGATTTTGCAACGCATCTCTCCAGTTCTTGGTACAGTCATTCCTCCTTTCCAGGCCTGTGCTGTCCCTGAGCGGTCCATCACGCTTCATACGCAGGCTTTAAGAGACGCCTTGTACTGGGCACATAGTCGGCGGCGACCTTGTGTTTTAGTGTCGTTTGACCAAAGGAAGGCCTTTGATTGTGTGCTTCACGAATACATGTACCGTGTGTTGGAGGCGAGTGGGTTTGATCGCGAGATCATATCGTGGTTCCGAGCACTGTATGCTGGTGCGTCAGCTTCCATTGGTGTCAATGGGGGTACCTCTGCTAGCTTCCCCATAAAGGTGGGTGTCCGCCAGGGCTGCCCCCTGTCACCGGCACTGTATGCCCTAGTGTTTGGCCCGGTTTTAGAGTCCCTCGCATCCTCGGTTGCATCCCGGATGCTTGCCCTTCCGGGCACATCTGCGTTACCGCTTTTTGCGTATGCGGACGACCTGTCTCTCATCCTGACCGACGAGGAAGCTATCGGGAATGTTCTCCAGGTAATTGAAAGCTACGGTAGGGTTTGGTTTCTAATGCACAGATCAATAGAGATAAAAGCGCACTACTTTTCGTCAACCTCATCCCGTCGTGCTCCGCACCCTTTGGTATTCCTGTGAAGAATGCCGTGCGCGTTCTTGGGTATGATTTCCTGCCTTCAGGAATATCTCCCAGCACCTGGGCACGTGTCCATATGCGTAGTATTCCTGTGCTCCGGGACTTGAAAGAGCTCGTACTCCCCATTACCTGCAGAGCGCGCCTTGGTACGTCTTGGTTTCTGAGTAAATATTGGCGTTTAGCCAATATCCCCATCCCTCCGCGGACTACTCTTCAGGCCGCTACACGTGCGGCGTTTCAGTTTATCTGGGGCGGTTCTGTAGAATGGGTATCAAGAGGTCGCATGTATCGGCCTCGCGTAGATGGCGGCCTTTTGGTGCCCGATTTCAAAGTGAAGTGCCTTGCCTTAGGTCTGCGCGCGATCTTTCAGGGTCTCCTAGAGCAGCGGCATCCTGCTCAGGGTCTACTAACTTTTCTGTTAGGACCCGACATTCGTTTTTTTTTCTGAGCTGACACACACTCGCCCGCGCTCAGAGTGCGTGGCTCCCCACCTGAAGGCATACGTTGTGGCAATGCGCAGCCTGCGAGCTTCTTTCCCTGATGATGACATAACATCATGGCCCCTGCGGCGCCTTTACATGGCACTTCTTGCGCTTAATCGGCCACCCCCGAACTCGACGCCTATTCAGCGTCACATAGCGTGGCGTACGACCACTGCTGGCTGGCTGGACGCCCGTCGGGCCAGTCTTCAGTGGCGCTTAGCGCATGACGTCTTGCCGTTGCGTGAGCGTTTTTCCCGTTTTGGTGTAACGTCACCCGGCTGTCCCTTCTGCGAGTACAGGGAGTCAGCAGAACATGCTTTCAGTTTATGTTTGTTGCGGGGTGCCCTGTGGCATCGTGTAGCAGGCCTCTATAGCCTGACGGATGTTGAGTGGAGCACAGTTCGTGGTCTGTACCCCCTCCGTGTCTCGCAGCGGGATAGGCGGCATTTTGTGCTCTTGGTGGTCGAAATCAACTACCAAGTGTGGATTTCACGCTGTCGACGAGTGCACGCGCAGGAGAGCCGCAGTGTGCAGGAGGTGATTCGGCTAGTTAACGCCGGTATTCGCAAAGTTCTTTGCAGGGAGCGTGCGGTGCTTGGAGCAGTTGTGTTTCACCGTCGCTGGATGACCTCTGACATCCTCTTCAGGGTGGACAATGCAATTTCCATGTTAACCTATGAGATGTCCAGATCCTCGTGTTGTTCTCCCACTTGCAGCTTTCCAGTGTCATGGACTGTTGCATGGCGAAACGGACACGTATAGCAATCTCTGAACAGCCTTAGTCGCTGGGCGAGAGTTGGTACTCAGAATGTTGTTCGAGTCTATTTGAGATGCTGCAGGAAGCCTGCCCCTGTGGCCGGCCTTCCATTTGATGCCAATACACTCTCTCCGCGTACGCGGTGGAGGGGCCAAAAAGGGAGCCTGCGCAAGGTATATTTAAACAGGTAGCGTAACTCCCATAGGCCCCTGCAGGTGGGGCAAAGTCGCCATCTTCCCATGTATTTCAGCCTATTCGCAGCGTAAAACACCGTAGGCCGCCATTAGGTGGCTCAGTTGGCTCGTAGTGGATTATAGTAGGCTACAGATCCAATCCAGGTCCAACCGGAGTCGCAGCAGCCGAATCCAAAGCCCCAAAGCGTTTCACGCCGAGAAAACAACATGGAGGAACGCGCAGTTTGTTCGCGATGCTTTCTCTTTTTGAAAGTGAACATATTCGACAAAGTGTGTCTGGTTGGGTGAGAACTCTGATAGTAACGAAAATCTTCAACCAAATTACAGGACGGGGATACCCGACGTTTCGGAGCCAGTTCGGCTCCTTCCTCAGGGGTGACTGTAACTGTGACTGGTGACTTTTTGTGTGTTCCAGCCTCAGAACAGTTACTTTCAATCGTGTTGCGAAGTCCACATGGCTCCAGTGTTTTATGTGTGATTGTTGTCTTCGCAATCTGTGTTTGCTTTCGTGAGTTTTCCGAGTACGAAAGAAATGGACGTCCGTGCAGTGTGTGTTCGTATGGAGCAGTTTAAATAGAGTGAGGTTGTTTCGTACGCATGGAATGAAAAGGAGTCGTTTACTTTAGATAAACATTAAGTTACATTTGTTGAATGCATGAACATTTGCACGGATGGCCAAAGCATCACAAATTGTCTCCATGTTATTTTTTTTTTCGCCAACATCAACACCTTAAACTGTGCTACCCAGTATATGTGACCATGGATATAAACAACAGCAAAGAGAACCACATGGCAAGTGCACCTAGCGCAATGAACGCGATACATTAAAGTACTCATCAAGTATATTGTAGTAGCTATATTGCTTATTGGTGGTGACAAAGAGGTTGAAAGCATACTGTTTTAATGGTTACTTAGATTGTGCTTTTTGTGAAGCAGGACCAGTTCATTTCTCATTGGCAAATACCAAGTGGACCTGACAGAATAATAATTGAACCTCTGCGTGCAATAAGGGAATGTCCTTGTTGTGATGGCATCTAACAACTATAAAGTGCACCAGCAAAATAAAGTTAAGAACTGTATTTCATTTTGTTGCCGCTACAGGAGATGGATAGGTATATTAGACCCCTTTTCTACCCACTCATACAAATCGTGTAGCTTCAATTTTGTTACGATGTGGACATGAACTTAGACTTCCATTCGGGAAACGTGTTCACCATACCTCACGTGACAGTGTCAGCAGTGTAATCGGATAAATATGTGCACTATACTAATAAGTGCTACTAAGAGTGTGCTCGTTTTGCAGCACAATAAGCACAACCATAGCTGCTCTGGTTATACCTGGTTATTCTAACCCAATACATCCTACCTGCTATCACCATTGTGAGCCATCATGACCTGACTCGTAGACATATTTTGCTGTCTTTTTTTCACCAAATCCCTGTGCTTGGGGGTATTATATTAAAAATGTGAGAATTAATTTCCTGGATTTTGTTGAATTAGACACACCCTAAAACGGTGCTAACAACGTATGCATGTAGAGTAGATATACATGTGCATAGGACACATTTTAGATTTGCGTTATTCAAAGAATACCAACCACAATTACCTTGCCACTTTCACTTGAAGCTTTCTCAGTTTGGATTTTTTTTTTTTTTGCTTATTCCCTTGATGCACACACACACACATTCAACTGGCATTTCCACTCTCACAACACTTGCCACTTGTGCGACTACAAAATATTTCCCGAACTCACCATATGTCTAGAGCATAGGATCCTGGTACTGATCACTGAATATTAAATGAACTACTAGGACATAATTTCGAATAAAAAGCAGACAAGCCAATAGATCAGGATTATATGTTTCATATAAAGTACTACAGGCTTTCTACAGCATAACAAAAATGCAGGAAGCAAAACCTGGAACGTTATATCTGATGCGTCCGTTTTTAGAACAACCTTTGTGCTACACATGAAAAGCGTGAAATGTAAAAATATGAAAGAAAAACATCCGTGCCTTCTTGTCCCCCGTTTTCATTCATCACATAACAAGTAAAAAAAAAGTTGCCCATTTTGAAGGAATATGTTAATTTATATTCAGTTAATTTATGTTCAGTTCTTTGCTTTTCTTTTTCTTCCCGTTAACTATCATCCTGATTACTTCACTCGGTAATTTTATTTTTTCAAACACCAAACCAAACTGTATATTGTACTGACAACCTAAAGGTACAGTGTCAGCAATGAAATCACGGATGGTCAACATGATTTTATTCAAAAATATGCTAATGCATTTAGTATAGCACAACACGTCTGAAAATGTTTATGGTCCTGACTTTGGATTGGATTATGTCTTCTCAACTTGCAAAGCTTGTCGACGCTGCCTTCCGTTCTCCCAAATGCCCCTATTTGATGAGAACGCGCTGGGTAAAAGTACTTGGTGCACAGTACCAAGTACACACATTGAAAAGTACTTAAAATAAAATACAAATACTCATTTCAGTGTTAGATACTTGAGTACCGCCTAACACAGACTATTTGTTACACCAAAGCAACATTCACATATTTCAGCTCCGTCTGAAACACCGATGTGTTTATTTATATCAACATAGCATATGCAAGCTGGAAAGATGTCAGCGCAAGTGCATGAAGGGTGTGGAATTCTGGAGATCTGCAATACAAAAATAAGGCAAAGAAGTAGGTACCTTAATGACTCAGATATATAACTGATATAGGTGGAACTGCTATACACATAGAATTGTAGCAGAATTTCACATTCATAGAGAAGTTAGCAAAGCCGCAGTATCTGTTTAATGATTGCGCTTTATGTTCCACATCCAAGCGTTTTCGTGCTCTATTGTTTGGATAACAGGTGAAATGAAAACTAGATAATCAGAACCTTCAATACCACAGATATCTCATACAAAACCCGCGCTTCGAAAATATATATACATTTGAAAGAGGCTAGAAAATAATCCAGAAGATGTATCCAAGTATGAATCGGTAATCCAGAAGATAGATGTGGGTTCGAGTCCTACAGCTGGCTAACCTTCTCAGTGACTTTCATCTTTCATAGAAAATATATCTTGCTTTTTGCGTAGTACGAATTTGCAACAATATATTCACTGGATAACTAAGGTGATGATACGTCGTAGAATCACGGGCATATGAAGCCAATTCAGAGAAACAACCTACAACAATTCAACGTCCATGAAAGTGCAGTACTTACTTGTGGAAAGGTACACCCTATCCTCTGTCCCACCTTCGATTACAGTCCTCTACGGCGCATTTGCATGGCATGTTCACATTATTGCCACAGGAAACCGGAAAGCAAACGCAGATGATTGCCGATAAGGAGTGTTTTGTAGCGGTTTTAACAAACAGCGACTTGAGGCGCTAATTAAAGTTACCTTGGCACAGCTTATGGTCTGACAGCCACAAAACAGAAACTGAAACTTGCATTGAGGTGATTCACGTCTATCTAAATAGAATAGTAAAATGCACAGTACGCAACTCATTTCTATTTCTAATCGTTTTGTTCGGTCATCTACGAAACTTTTCTTTGGCATGAGCAAGAGAAAGCAGGAAAAACGGAACCATTACATAGTGAAGATTTCTTTCGCCAAAACTAGCTTGATGCATCAACTCCGGTCGGGCAACTCGGGGGCACAATATGGCAGCCTCCATCATTTGACGGCGATTCTGAAGGAGTTTGGGTCACCTGGGCCCCTGTGTCTTCAGAATGACGCCATGATAGAGACGGTCAGCGCCATCCATCCGTTGCGCGGACTACTACGATTGTAAATAAATGACGTCAGAGACGACGTTACTAGTATGAATAATAAGTAGTGCATAATTATCCATGCACGTTTACATTGGCCCGGCCAACTTCGCTTGCCTTGTATTCCCTTTTCCGCGCCCAGTCAACAATACCAGACGAGAACACAGAAAAATAAAGCATATCAGATTTAATGAATCATATCAATTCCAAATACATAGTTATCACAGATTTTGACACCTTCAAACAGAAACGCATCGTGATGACCACAGAGAAATTAGGAAGGCTCACATAAGGCTAATTTCTCACCTAGAGCTATACGTATACCTAGTGATTAGACGTTTGCATTTATTCAATAAGTGGCCGTTATAGGTCCATTGCAACAGAACACGACATCGTTGGTACACAGTTGGTTCCTACTAACACTCACACCATCATGGCCGCTCGTCCCATGACGAAATCTTTTTTTCGCGGGCCCAGCAACATGGGATCATTGTATTCATCTGTTCACTCGTGTTAATCTTGGTTTACAGCACGGAGATGTGAACGTCGCTTCCTGTTTAACCTAAAGAGTGTACGAACTCCGTATTACAATGCACGGACACACGGTACGGATACAGAGACGCACGGATAAACAGACCCAACTGTGACACATGCGCAAAGGAGCAGGATACGGAAATGTACTGGAGTGGTAGATGATCTCGTATATGCGCACAAGCGGGGCAACAGAAACCTTTTTCTACATTGAAATTATGAATAACCTATTAGTACACACACAAGCCACGCCCATGTTGTAAAGTTTTTTTGTTTACAACCGTACCTATACTGTCAACACCCAGGATCGCTCGCGCCTCTTGCTGGTGGCCTTGCCGATGGGTCTGATTTGGTATTTTCGCTTGTTTTCGCTACCAGTTTAGATATACCTTGGCCTGCGTCTCATATGGTGATAGGCGAAAGCACATTTATTAACGCGCGGTCTGCATTCGTCTTGGATTAGGGCCGAAAGGCCTCTTTGCTGCCATTTACCACACTACAATACGCTTATGGTGCCAAAAACCTAGCCATAATGTAGCCTTGAAATAAAACATTGTTATATATCTTATGAGAATGTGTGGCACCCCACTGCATAGTATATAGCACATTTCTGAAAGAACACATTTATAGCAATATGTGCAGATTTAAGAGGATCCTGTGAATATCCAAATATCCCGAAGTTGACGTCCGTGGAATGTGGAAAAAGTGGGACAAACCATAGTCGCCAGGACGTACATGCGACGTCTACAGGCTCTCTGCAATGATCCATGGGATATCCAAACATCCAGTTTGGGTTATCAGATGGATATCTCCTAGACGTGTATGGTTTACTGGGGTAAGGTGTGCCTAATGGTCACTGTAGTATGTGGACACAGTTTCTTTAGCATTCAAAATTCAAATGTGAATGTATATTACACTTGATAAAGTCTCGTTCTTTCCCTTGCGCACTCTTTGCTACACTCTTTGTTTTTTTTTTTTACATATTCTCAATTAAATACATTGTACAAGTTCAATTTTATCAACTTCAATATCTGCTCTTCCATATATAACAAAATGTATGTTTCACTGAAATGTAAGCTAATTGGTAATTATAGAGCTCCCTGTATGGGATGCCACAGAAACAAGTTGGAGTGGGATGCGTACACTGTGCAGAAGGCATTTGCTTTCAATTGGACGAATTCGTGGAAGTCCGTGCCACTGCGCAAAATGCACAATCACATTAGTTCAATAAGGAATGAAGGCTCCTTTATATTAATTCCATATAACTGTTCCACATCACAATCCCTTCATGATGGCAGTCTTCGCTGCATAGCACATACGATCGTACTAGTTCAATTGAAAACGACTATTAGTTCAGACGAAATTCCGCAAAATTAGTCTTCATTGTGCATGGAGCAGTCTTCACCGCACAACATGCTTAATCACATTAGTTCAATGGTGAATTAATGCAACTCATTCGTATGACAGTCTTCGGTGCATAGCACAGAGGATCATATTTGTTGAATTGGAAATTCTCCTTTATAATTATAGTATGCGCGTTCAGACGCGAAATTCCGCAAAATTCGTCCACATTCGTCTGTGCATCGAGCAGTTTTCACCGCACAACATGCTTATAATCACATTAATTCAATGGGGAATGAATGCAGCTCATTCGACGGCATTAGAACCAATTGCCCCAATTGGTTCCACAATCACTCCGTGATGGCAGTCTTCACTGCATAACACATAGGAACGCATTAGTTCAAGTGGAATTCATCGTTTCGCATTAGTACCTGTTTAGGCCAATTAGTTGACTTGGTTTCTGATTCCCTTGTAGTGGGCTTCACCACAGCACCTTTACAGCGCCCAAACATAAAGCCAGCTTTCCTGCAACACTTCCCATTACTCCAATGAGGAATATGCGCGTTATTCACATTGCGCGAATTGCACGCTTCAATTCTCATTGAAACTCATTGAAATTTATCATAGCGCAGCCATGGAGCATTTGCTCATTTTTATATTTGTATCTGTACTTACTGGCTTTGCACTACGGCCTCCAGAGGTGTTGCTAACACCCTGGAACATTGTTGTCTTGCAGAGACAGTGTTTGTGCCGACCCAAGAGCGTGTCACATCTTTACGCTGTGCCGATGAGAGCCAAGAAGCTCGAAACGGCCGTCCACAGCTGGGATTGTGGCACGCTCGATCAGTAAACATATGCCTCACGTGCAGCCATAGAGCATTTGCTCATTTTTATATTTGTATCTGTACTTACTGGCTTTGCACTGCGGCCTCCAGAGGTGTTGCTAACACCCTGGGACATTGATGTCTTGCAGAGACACAGTGTTTGTGCCGACCCAAGAGCGTGTCACATCTCTACGCTGTGCCGATAAGAGCCAAGAAGCTCGAAACGGCCGTCCACAGCCGTTTCATGCGCCTCCATGCCTCCATGTTTTATGTGGGCACAGTACAAGTGAGTACACCATAAGGCATGTCTCTCCGAAAGACGTAGTCGAGGCAACCGCCACTTCTGCAAGCGGACTCTTAGGAAAAAATATTCCCGGGTATAGCACCGCAAAGGATACTGCCCCGATGAAATCTAGAAATTATCGCGTACATTGGAGGAAGAACCGTTGCGCTCGGCGTCAACGTTGATTTCACCGGTGAGGGTGACAGGATAGGTTCTTTCATTTGTTAAAGTTTCAGCCAGGAACGCATGTATCTTGGCAAGGAAGGACGAAACGGAAAAATGTATATGGACACCACCACAATGCGTTTCTTCTTCTTCGTAGGGTACCTCAATACTAGCTCCCAGGCATCCTACTTCTCCGTTCCTTCTTTTCCGCGTTTCGGCGATGCGAGATATGGGGCAAGATATTCACGAAATTGAACCCTTAGCAGCTGTCACTGTAAAAAGTCTACTACCAGCATTGCGAGCTGTTCCTTGCTGACTGTTACTTTCTGAAAGACAAAGCATATATTCAGCCCGGCAAAATAATATTACGATATAGAGTAAATTATTTTCGTGGCTTCTGCGCAATCCTGTAAAGTAACAGAGCTGGAACTAGTTATATTTCAAAAGGGTAACTGGAACACTAAGACTATCTGTATCTTACTTTTTGTATGAAAGATGGAAGTCTTTGAATGGAGGTGTATGTATTTGTCCTTTCTATGTTGTTCCAGCCTCAGAACTTCAATTCTCTTACTTTTTGTAGTTGCTTACCCATGATTGCCACGTATGATAATCATTGCAGCTGCGTGGACAGTTAAATAATTGCCAAGAGTTTTGCTTTATTACATTCCTAATACATCCTGCAATAGTACAAAAAAAAGAAAAGAAAAGAAACAGTACGAAGGCCTTCCCTGCAAAGCTCCATGTCAGTCTGTTCCCCTTTTTTGCGCACTCACGTTGATATGTTGTTCTTGTTTAAGCGACCGAAAAAACCTCTTTTGTTACTTCTTCTAGTTTATGGCAATGAAGTATACGTGTTCCACACCAAATGGTTGTGCAGGTTGCAGCACTACTATGTAACACTCAAAATTTGAAGTAGAGATTTCGCATGAAGGGCCTAGTCTTGTGAGCGCCCTTTTCTGCATTTCTGTATACTACCCATAATGGCTCGTGAAATAATGAAATGCATATCCATTAGGACATGTACTGACACAACTTTGAGTAGGGAAGCCTATCTGACATTGAGAATGACAATTTAATGTAGTACGGAGTTCATATGAAAGGAATCTTTCTTCTTCGCTTGCAACGTAACACAAGACAAGTGTTGAGAGACATATCGCTGTGTAATGTTGTTTTCTTTTGTACATTTGCCACACAGTGGCAGCCTAATGAACTGCATAAAACATATGCGTTTTGTGATGCCGTTCCACAGTAAGGGAAGATGGGCGTTTCGCGCAACCCGATTCGTCCTCACGTAAGGACAAATGTCGGCTTATGGACAACAAATAGACAATAGGGCGTGCACATTTTAATTCCGGTTCAAAATCATATCATTTTTCCTGGGCGCCAGCAAGGGCTCAGCAAACCACAGATATCCCAGCGATATCCGAGTAACATCCCGTAGTGGATGTTCGGATATCCCAGGAATTTGCCCAGAGAGCCCGTAGACGTCTTTTGTACATCCGTAGGACTAGCAAAAGACCCGCTTTTTTACGTTTCAAGAACGTCCTATAAATATCGCGACGGGATATTCGGACGTTCAGAGGATATCCGCGTTTGCATGCTTCTTCTTAATATCGTTTGGAATACTTATAGTTGTTTATGCTGACATTCACCCAAAATGCAACAAGAATATGCTGTAACATATATTTATTGTACCACGAACATAATTTTTTGCAGTGTATCGTATAACATTTACTAACATAGTTACGGGTGAACAAACTCAAATCCTGTCACGCTCAGCTTCTCACTGTCCGCTCGCAACGAGAATTGCCCTGTTCCCGATTCACTTCCCGTCCACTTTTGTTGCGATAAAGCGTAACTATAACACAACTAATAACACACTAATGCTTCACGTAAGCATTTTGAAAATATGGAAGCAGGATTGCGGGAACGTTCGTTAGGCCTAAAGTTTCGGATTACAATTCATCTGCATAGCTCACAATTC
The DNA here is from genome assembly GCF_037126465.1 of Ornithodoros turicata. NCBI lineage: Eukaryota > Metazoa > Arthropoda > Arachnida > Ixodida > Argasidae > Ornithodoros > Ornithodoros turicata. The sequence goes on along the minus strand of NC_088204.1, from coordinate 28,088,600 downwards.
CTAGTTTGTTTTACACACACCGCGAGAAGAACGTTTACATTGTTTGCTGCAGCATTCATTCTTGTTTGGCACAGACGGAGATGGATTCTTCGAGAAGCACAACCACGAGCACCAATGTATGCACAGCGTACCATCGTACATCCCGTCCCAAAGCGGTACCCAACAAACAACAGACGTCCTGACGACGTCTGTAGGATATCCCATCTTGGACAATGGGATATCCCTGGGATCAGTCTGAGTATCCCATAGATATCCACGCGACGTACAGGAGACCAGGATATGGGCACTGTTTGGACATCGCAGATATATCCCTGCGATGTCACCTCGTGATATTGGGACAAATGTAGGACGTTTATGAACCGTTATTGTTCTGACTGTTCAAATTCAATATACAGTGAACCCTCGTTATTATGACCATGGTCGTTCCCGAAAATGTTGGTCGTAATGAGGAATTGTCATATTAACGGGGATGATTTGCAGGGCTTTCACTGCATTGTTCCCCAGGAGTACTGTCGTAAAGCGCGCGTGTCAGATTATCGGGGGTCATATTAACGAGGGTTCACTGTAATGTGCACTTATTTTACTTGATGCATCAGAAGTGACGACTCCCCGGTTTTATTGACGGAAAGTAGCCTACATATAGTATGTTAATTAATGAACGTAAACGTGTTTAAAGGTGCTTTCATCCTAAAAATAAGAGAAGTCCCCCAATGTGCGCCCCCTCCACCCCACCGCATTCGCGGAGGGAGAGCACAGCATCCACAATAGCGTCTGTTGCCGAAGTGACTGGAGCATATACTGAAATACAAGTTGTAGGGGTACGTTCATTATAAGAGTATTGCGGCGTAACACATTTCTAATGGTGAGGGGGTGCGTCTTTGCAGTTAATTCGTGTATGTTCAGATTCAAAGTATAACCAATAAAGTTTCTGACTTTCCTTCCTGTCTAATATTGTGTTTTTAACTCAGGCTATTCTCTATAATGTGAGGAACTGCTGAGTGGAGCTGTAAAAGTGATCGAATTCTGTTGCTCGGCTAGTGTCATGCACAGATAAATATGTTGCATGGCCAGCAGCACGCGAACGATAGAGATATATAACGGTTTTACTTGTTCCCCCATATCTAGTTAAGGTTCACAGAAGTTTTTGCTTGCTGTCAGCGCAAGAAAAAAGTTGCTGTCCATCATCACATATTTATCCGTACATCTCCAGGCGACGTCCTGGCGACATCCCACTGATGTTCAATGGTTCAATCAGTGCCCAAAATCTGGTATATACTATATCTTGCATCGATATACCTCGAGGATGCAGGCTTTTCAAACATCCAAAGTGCAATATGCTACAGATGTCCCTGGGACATCAGTTATTTACTAAGCAAAACAAACTCGAATGCTTTCTTGGGATATCCCACAGATATCGCATGGATGTCCAGATATTCAGGACGTTCACGACCTTGTAGGAATATCCTAGGGATATTACTGGTTTACTGGGTAGAGTGGATTGTGGTGGCGGTAGCTTGCGCCCCCTTTCCTAATAAAGCGTTAGGTAAGCGGTGGAAACATAACTTCTTGTGTACTCGTATGTAATAAACCTACCAACACATTTTGCGATCACGTAATCAACGGGGGGGGGGGGTGATGTAGGGGGAAGGTGCGGTCAGCCTGCTCTAAAGTGGCGGCTCGGTGCACCTAGGGGATGGAGAAGAGGGGAGGGTGAAAGAGGGAGGGGAGAGATGATGGTGGCACAGGAGAGGGAGGGGCGTGCTAACCCTCTTGCTCTGGGATTTGGGTAGTCCAAGAGGACTACCCACCACAGAAAACATGCGAGCATCCCTCAGTAGTCTTCATTGGGAAGCTCCCTGTACCACGGTAACCGCCAGGATTATTGGCGAAGTTACCCCATCCACGTATTCGACGCATATGGCACTATCGACGTCTTCATAGTACATAAGCAAACCCGAATGAACCGAAGGTTTTAGTGGTTAAGTGCAAATGGGACTTTTACGAACGAAGAATGGACTATGGAGGCCATCTTCAGTCATTTTGTGTACAAAACTCTCAGAGAGTTGGTCTGAAAAAGATGTCAGGAATATATCGGCGATTCTCAGAAGAGTGTGTGATGCCCTTTCTCGACCACAGAAAAGTCCAGAAATATATATGTTCCAACACATAATTCTATCGCCACTGCTGCACATGTACTCACGCATAACAGTAGGATCAAGTAAGAAATTCACTGTACGTAATGCAAAATAAACAATTCTTATTCATGATTGAAACAGTCAGGGATGTCCCAGGGATGTTCATAGGACGTTGAAATTTTGGAACGTTTGCAACGTATTTGGGATCATATCATGGATGTCCAGTGGACGTGCGGACAACATTGCGATATTCGAGACATTCGCGACCTATTCTGGACATCCATGGGATGGATATTAGTGGTTTGCTTGGGGGACAGTCTATGTGTACTGGTTCATGGTAGGATGACAGCCGCACAGGTTTTGATGGTATACGAACTTTATGCAATGTTTTCGTTCCCGTACCTGAGGCTAAATTTGAGGACGAACGCCAGCAAACTCCTTCAGAAATGTATTACGACGCCCGTGTGGAAACCACAAAACGGTAGTGCATTTGTTAGCTTGCTTTCAATACGTTGGTCCAAACACTGAAGCGGCTGTCGAAGTTTAGATCACCCGAATCAGATGCTGCCTTGAAAATCTACTCGCATTCTTGTGTCGCGGCTAACACCGCCTTACTTGGGTAGGTCACATTCATATTTCCTGTGGCAAACTCATCGTTAAAGTACGTTCGTCAGTCGAAGCAGACGCTCGAAGGGACGGCACGTCTCACAGCCTTTTGTTTGGGAGTGTACCCTGTTCACAAGGAAACCAGCCAGGTGATTGACAATGCCGGACTCAACAAATGCTAGCTCAGTTAGTTCATCATCTTCATCGAGTAATTCCGTGTTGTTCCTCCTCCGTGCGCCTCCTTAATGCTGTCCTGAAGAAGGTCAATTAAATAGAAGCTGTTGTCCACCTCGTAGCTAGTGTTCTTTGGTGTTTTTATAGAAACCGGCTGATACATATGATACTCAATTCTTTATGCAGGTGCTTCAAGTACAAAGCGTTTGGCACTGACTCTTTTAGATGAACAACAGAAACTAAATTTTCCAGACAATCCTGCAATACCAATTTATATTCCCGTGTCTTCAAAAGGTAACCTTGCAGTTTCAATATCACATTAGTTGAGATAAGTATGCCTGCTTAGAGTGTCTTCCGTAAACAAAGAGGTTGACCTCGAGCTGTGCTATAACTGCGATTACTTGGTTCAGCTTTCTACCCAGTAAACCATAAGTCTCCACAGGGTGTCTTAAAGGCATCATTGCTGAGATATTGAAGACATCCTCTGGACATCCATTATGATCCAGCCCCAACAACACAGAAACGTCCTACGATAGTCCCCAGAATGTCAACCCCGGACGACGATGACATCCTCAGGAAGTTATCAACTGGTCCTCCCAGTGTTACCTCCGTGTTAAAGTGGGACTCCCGGTCATATCACCTGCACATCCTCAGGGTGTCAACCTGGAACACTCGCAGGACCTTGTGAGGACGACTTTACCTGCACCCACCTGTACCTCATTTTTCTGTGAACAATTTATACGAAACCAGGCGCAGTCCTGATAACTTCTCGTTTTCCATACATTTTAATTCCGCAATACAATCTCGCTGTTTGTTTCTAAAACAATGCATAACGGACAACAAGCACAGCGGTTTAAAGAGAAAGCAAAGAGCAAAAAAAAAAAAGAAAATTTTCTCAGGGGCACGAAGTAGAGCACTGCACGGGCCGACTTTTCCGGGCCCGACCCGGCCCGGGCGCATCGAAAAATGGCCCGGCCCGACCCGGGCCCGGACCTTCATATTTTTATGCGGCCCGGCCCGGCCCGGCCCGGTGACCCAGTGACTAGAGCCCGGCCCGGCCCGGCGTCTAAGCAAATAGAGCCCGGCCCGGCCCGGCCCGGCCCGGTGACCCGGCGAGTAGATCCCGGCCTAGTATTTCCAGCCGCGACGTACGCGTTTCTGGCGATTATCAAACAAATTTATAAGTAAATTTATAAGGAGAGAAGACAAACATACAAGTGATGGCGGTTTAACACCTTAACCGCACGAGACCAAATTAAATCCAGAACGCACGGGGCGTTATCGTTACACTGTCAAGATTTTGCGGAGATAGAGCATGCTGTCGACAAACTGCTTCTCCCAGTCCCTATCCCTCTCACCAAGCTTTGCCAAAGTGATTGTGAAATATGTGAGGAGTGAGGAGCAATGTAAAGTGGCTTGGAGAATGTTCTAGAGGGTCGAATCATATGCATAATGCAGTACCCTTTGCTTGTCTTTGCAAAATATGCACAGGAATGACGCAAGCGCATGATGATATGAACTAATGCATCTCCAATGTGTGGAATTAGCTGCGTGGCCCGGCCGGGCCTGACTCTCGGGAACATATTTGTCGGCCCGGGCCCGGCCCGGCCCGCGGTGGTGGCGTATTTTAACGGCCCGGGCCCGGCCCGGCCCGCGGTGCTGGCGTATTTTGTCGGCCCGGGCTCGGCCCGGCCTGGAGCACACAGCCAATAACAAGCCCAGCCCGGCCCGCGGGCCGGGTCGGGGGCCCGGGCCCGTGCAGTGCTCTAGCACGAAGTCCGAGAAGCCCACTCCGAAAGGTATTAGATTTTAGGAAAAATTTTCCCGGAAACAACACCGCAAGCGATGCTGCCCCGACGAACATTTTACGGGCCGCGCATTCCAAGACACGGCCCACGCGGTGGCGGATCGCGTTATCAAGGGGTCCCTCTCCAGTATATGAGGGACCGGCTCCCATTTGCCTCCCTCCACCGCTTACGCGGACTTCAAGGGAGACCAGAATTCTCTTCCGAAGCCAAAACAGACATTGTTTATTGCTTGTAACACGCTCCTCCGTACATTCGAGAGTACTGCTCGCTTGTGACACAAAACGAAGGGTGAGCTATCCATGTTTGTTTCGATTATGCAAAGGAAGAATATTCAAAGTGAAAAATTGATTGAAGTGTTAGGTCCACATCAATGCTATGTCTATGTTTCTTACTCCTTTTGGTTTGAGACGTTCATTTAGGAGCTCTGAAAGTCAAAAGCAGTGCAACAGAATCGCGCGTTTCTATCCATTCCAGGAGTGATGCGCTCCATTTATCATAGAAAGTCAACCATTTTAGATGCAGAGAATTTTACCCTGGACCAGTCTTGGGTAAGTTACTTCTAAAAAGCAACTGAGTTGCAGTTACAGTTTATCCGCCAAAAAGAGTAACTAAGTTACACTTATAGTTACTTTCTTGGTCGAGTAACTTGTTACAGTTACTAAGAGAAAGTAACTTAGTTACATTACAGTTACTTTTTATTAAAATGACCATGAGAGGGTGACACAATTGTTAAAACATACATTTATTTTCATTTACTGAAGTGCAATTCGTGCAAGTTGTCAAGAACTTAGCCAGAATCAGTATAAGTTAATACACGGTTATCCCACACATAAAAATACGACATATGTCCATGCGACCTGGCGCATCGCGGTGAAAAAGAAGAGCACTGTGACAGGGACGCGTTTCGTAGCGTGTAGAGAGAGAGAGACATACACAAGAACAAGGAACTCGCCTCAGATGCTTTTTTCAGGTTTGAAGTTGACGTCCTGTTTGCCGAGTACGTCTTATTCCATAGCTTGGACTTTACAGTTAAATTATTCTCATCCTTCCATGATAAAAACTCGAAGGTTGCTTCATAGAACGGCCACGGAAGCTCATGTGCGGAGCAGGATTAGCTATTACACTGGTCGGAGCGCAATGAGCTGAACAGAAAGTTTCTCTTTGTGCATAATCATTCTCTTGTACATATCCAAAGGAGGCAGGATCCCGTGCTAGGGCAGTGACACTATTACTCACGTATGACTCACTCCGACCGTTGAGGCCTGGCCACTAACTGCAACTAATTTCTGTTCGCAAAGCTGGAATTCCCCGCTTGGTGAAGAGCCCAAGACACGGGGCACATACCGATTACGGATAAAAGGAAGGAAGACACTGTCAGGGGAAGTAGGGGAAGGTAGAGTAAAGAAAAAAAGGAACGACATTTATTTGAGTAACTAGTTACATTTTGCATTTACTTTCACAGAAATAGTAACTAGTCACAGTTAAAAGCTACTTCTCTGGAAATGTAACTAATTACCCCAAAAGTAACTAGTTACAGTTACAAGTTAAAAGTAACTTAGTTACTCCCCAAGACTTCCCTGGACCACCCTTTATTTCAGAAAAATGTCAATCAGGTCCTAGGATCGGCCCAAAAGAAAACAAATGTCTAGAAAGTCTGAACAGGTAACCTAAAACAAAGTAATATTTCTCGTCCCGCTAGTTACCCATAGTGACGGCGACAGGACGTACCCGAATGACTACTCACGGACAGCCCGAGAGTGTTATACTCATGACGTCCTGAGGATAACATCGAAGGACGAGGACACGATGACACTGTGGGGACGTCCTGAGGACCGCGTGTGTTCTTTGGCAGGTGATGTCATGGTAGATGTCTTCTGGATGTTCAGTGTCGCATCCATTTTACATCCACAAGATATCCTCATGGACGTCTTCTTAGGACATTCATTGGACGTTTTGCCTATGGTGGTATAGGGCCTCAGTAATGACAGGGATTTCATAATGAAGGCGGCGGAAACAAAAACAAACAAACAACACAACACAGACAGCCGCAACTTTCAACCCTTTTACTACGACATCACATGAGTGAATACACTCCATGAGACATTCGTTCATGTGATGTCCTAGTAAAAGGGTTGAAAGTTCATATTCAGAGCGCACCCTGCTGCACGCACAGCACGTCCATATACATTCGGATACATGACTTTTTATTAAAACGGTACAGCACAATTATCACAATTAAAAGGTCTTCTATATTGAATGCGGCTTGGAGGAGCACAATTAATGTTAGTATGACGCTTGTAATAAATTAATATTGTTTTTTAATGACATATATATTTAACGTTCCAAACCTGCACATGAAGGGACGTCGAATCGACGTCGAGCGCGAGAAAGTGTTTTTCCCAATGACACGGAAATGTCGCATGGACGTCACCACGAAGACATTTTTGGGGGATAACATGCGGATGTTTTGCGGACGTCAATGATGGACGGGGACGTTTAGACCAGTTTGAGACGTCCATGGGACGTTTGCGGTTTACTGGGATATGTATAACATCTATACACGGACCTTCATGCAGGCCGCACTCATTGTGTCGCACCCTTTCTTTATCGTTTTTTACGTATATTAAAAAAAACTGATTTCAATGCTGAATTTTTCCTTTACTGTGTGCGATCGTGTAGATCGCAGGTTCCTAATATGCATTGAGACTACTTAAAACCTGCTTATGTTATCAGGGAGCATCACATCTTTCTGGTATGACATCAAGCGACATGCTGTTCCCCTGATGCTGGCATCAGAACATATCTGACACACCTGACGCTAACACTAAGAGCATGAAGAATTCTTGATCGGACACGAGAAAGTTATGATGCTCCTTGATGTCCCATCAAGAAATCTTGATATTGCATCAGAGAGTTATGGTGTTAGAAGCATCAGAATTTTCCTATGTGTAAAGTAGCTCTCCAAAAAAATTGTCTTGACCAGAATGGGTAATATCACAGTAAGATTAAACTGAGATACTTCACACATTGTGATGAAGGCCTCTTAAATTATTATTTTGCATTGTGTACGAATGAGTTCATGTGCGAGCTAAATTTTGGGTTGTCTGGTAAGCATTGAAAAGCTACCTTGAGGTGTGAAAGGCCCAATGGCTGTGCCGACACATTTCATCTGGGCATGCAGTTAAGCTTAAAAGTGCGATCAGCTGCAACAAATAAATACAAAACTACGCAGAATTTTCTTATTCTGAACGTTGCGAAGGCAGTACTGCAAGTCTGCCAGAAAATAAGCTTACAGTGGAATCCTGGCTCTATAAAATGAACGGCAATTCACGTGACACGTGTGTTACTGTTTCCTGCTTATTAATTCAAATTTGGATATTCATTTGGATCTTTCCAAAAAACAAAAATAGGAATCTGTACACAATAATTTTTGTCCATTTCAACAGAAAAATCTTCTATCGGGCACGTGCCTGGTAACATGCATATCTAATTTCACTGAAGTGACACCCACCCCCACCTTAGAACCACATTATGTCCAGAGCAGAATGTCAAAATACAATCCTGAAGATGTCATGCTATTGACAGCCTTTGTAACACTACTTATGGATGTCCTAATGATGTTTAAATTGGACGAGGACTTCTGGACCAGATGAGGACGTCCATGGGCTTTTTATGGTTTATTGGGAAGTTGGATGAATAGCCGTGAAAGCGCTCTCTCAAATATGTGATCGGCGGTAACCGGCGGGACGATACAGCGAGAAGGACGAAAACTTTACGGCAACTTGGCTCGCTTTCACACTAACTTGGTTATTGTGGCAGATTACTACATAGAATTAGTTTCCATTTTATCTTCTCCTTTGAATGCAGGCAGCTTCAAATTAATTGCTCTTTTCGAACGGCGGAACTAGCACAGCACTGCAAGACGTTGACGTGCAGCAGACGTGCAGCCACTCTGCTGGCTGGTACAAGGGCATTACGCCGCGTTTCTCCTCGAGGGGCCGCTGCAGTCGACAGAATACTCTGGCGCACGGTGCCCATACCCACATTGGCCTGCGTTGATGTACTACACTTTTAACAAACATCGTTTTGTGACCAGGAGGATTCAGATAAGACTTGAAGAACAACAGAAGGGAGGGGGCAGTCTTTCACTGTTGAAATCTCACAGAAGCGCCAGCCAGGGCGAATTGGCTCTCTGCCATCTGGAACCATATATTGGGGTGGGCCGCGTAGCTTGGAGGAAGGTTCATGCCCACTCGTCCGATGGTGGCCTGCTTGCGAAGTGCTGTCGCCGACAGACATATCACCTTCGGGTCACCAATTGTGGAGCAAGGCCAACAGACAGAAACGAATGACCTGCTACACGGAAGGACAGGATAAGAATGATGATAACGAAAGTTTTAGGTAGCAAGCGAGCTGGTGGTGGCGATCCACGACTTGAAAACCCGAGACGAGGTAGGGACGACAACAGATGTCTGTATATGATGTCTGTTATCGTCCCTACCTCGTCTCGGGTTTTCCAGTCATGAGAATGGTGGTTATTGAAGCGCGCCGTGAAGCTACCGCGGCCTTGACGCTGGTGATGCGAAGGGACACTACAAGCATGTCTGTAGCTTCAGACGCCATAATATACGTTAGTCTGATAAAATAACAGTAACTGTCTGAGGCTTCGATTTTGCGGTGATTCAAACTGCACCATCCGGACTGTACAACAATCGAAGAACGAAACTAGAACTGCTGCAACGTGTGTGGAAACCAGCGGAATCCTATATATGCTCAGAAGAAGTGCCCAGCGCATTGTTGCGAGATCTACAGATTTGTATGGAAATCTAGAGATTTTCGGCTACATCTACGGATATACAGGTCATTTCTGAAATCTACAGCTTTTTTTTTTTACTGCATGATGAAACAAGCTTGAGCTTGGGCTACGTAAAATACACGAACATACGGTGGTCGTGTATGTTCCATTCCCATGCTCAGGCTGGTTTTACCATGAATAGACGTCATAATGTTCGACAGCGCCACGAGTTTGGTAGAGTTGAACTAGGCGAACAAGGTCGCTCCTGAAAGCCACGGTCTTGAGGGGATTACGATGGTCTCTGAAAAGGACGCGACCTTCGGTTCTACTTTTCTTTCAATAGGAGGCAGCGAACAATAGACCCCTCCCTGTTTGTAAACAAATGACGTCATAGTGTTCGACAGCGCCACGAGTTTGGTAGAGTCGAACTATGTTCAAAGCTAGTGGCGAACAAGGTCGCGCCCGAAAGCCACGGTCTGGAGGGGATTACGATGGTCTCTGAAAGGGACGCGACCTTCGGTCCTACTTTTCTGTCAGCGAACAACTGCCCATTCGTGGAACCCAGCTTCCCCTTTCCGATCTGTTTTGGTTTCGGTGAGTCTACCAACGTCATGATGACGTTTCTCAGGTAGAGGTTTAAGCTAGCCTGCATTTGCGCTATTTGGTCATTTCGTCAATTCCGATTCACGATTCGCCACTCTCGTGTGAAAGCAGCATAATATTTTGATATTTTTATCCCTCGCGCCACGGAAGCTGTTTGGACTTACTCACACGATTGAAATACTTTTTTTGCTGAATGTTGATTCCTGTATTTACTAATCACTGTGATTAGATAACGCTTATTTGTACTAATTTGTTTCATGATGGTGCTTGATTTTTCATTTATTCTTGCTTCCTATACTGGAAGCTAATAGACCTCGCACAGTCGCTGGCGCATTTGGCAACGACGCACACGTGATGGTCTGCTATTTCTGAGCAGTCTGCCCGGTATGTTGCTCAGGGCGGAGGGATCCCTCATCCTCAACCGGCTTTCCAGGGAACTGTGCCGACAGTTGCCATAGAGCATGTGAGGAAAATCCAGAGAAAACAACTAGACAGCACGGCCGGCGCCCGGATTCGAACCAAGGAGGCCATGCTGCGCAGCTCCCCACCTTTAACCATCACATATTTCTGTTGTTTCCACGCAAAAAGAAATACAAAATGTCAAACGATGAAATGTACAAAATCCCGGCCTAAGACGATGTTAATTAAGCAAATTAGATATTATACCGCGATCTACAAATTTTTATGGAAATCTCCATACTTTTCCTCTGACGGGAGTGGCAACACTGAACCAGCGGTCTCATGCAGTGTTGCCACACCTACAGATTTATCATGAGATCTACCTACTTTTTGAAAAATCTAAAGATCTACAGAGGTTTCTGAAAATCTCATGATTTTTTTGCTCCAACGAATGAGTCAGTCGACCCAGTGTTTCGCATCAGTGCACAAAACGAAACGACGAAAAGCGTCAGCAGAACGCGGGAATGAGTGTTTTACTGACTACTTTTTAGAATATTTTCCGCAGTTAATTTGACGAAAACGAAGCAAAGAAACAGCCTCTCAACGACCACCAACTGGCCTCCTGCACACAAAACGCATGCCGTTGGGTCAAACTGCTTCGCCTTCGCCGTTGACAAGGATTTGACCCGTATATCACGAAACTGGCGGGGCTCGCCGAAGGAGAAGGACGTCTACTGCGTCTGAATTATTGGCGAGCCTCAACGCTATATCAGTTTTCTTGAGTGTTTGTGTGCGCGTTATCAGTATGCATCACAGACTTGACTCGCGTTGAAGTGAAACAACAACGTTTACAATTCATATCACGCATGTACGCTTTCATCATGTCTGTGGAAATAATATCGACCTTTATTGTTTTTGTGGTCCATTGCGATCCTCGCTCACCATTCTGATGGTGGGACGAGCGAGATAATTGTTCCTACTACACGGCGACATTGGAGCGCAACGGCTCATGTGCATATATCACATGTCAAAGTATTAAAATCTACGTGCAGTGACACTTTTTTGTGATTGTAGCAGATTTGAATATGCGGCATCGCAAACCGAAAGTTCCAACGCGTAATTGCGCCGCAGCAAAAAAAATCCGGCTGTGGTCTTCAGCAATGGAACGAAATAAGCAGAGTTCGAGGTAACTCGTTACTGTAACTAAGTTCCTTTTTTGGTAACTTGTAACTTAACTCGGTACTTTTGCGCCATGGTAACTTTCGGGGGAACTCGTTCCTTTTTCAGGTAACTTCGCCAAAGTCACTTGGGTAAAGTTCCAAGTTACTTTTAACTCGCTTTTCACTCACGTCCACATATTTTCTTGCTTTCTCTCTGATTCTTTCATGGCATTTTTTGCCATGAAACGTGATATTCAATCAATGACAGTATTTTATCCAGGAAGTAAGAACCGCTGCCATTGAAAATGAAGCTGAACCATTGTGCGCCCACAGGGAGTAAGATACAAAGCGTTCGAACAGACCTCTACCAGAGAAACGTCATCATGACATTGGTAGACAGACTGAAACCGAAACAAATCAGAAGGAGAGGGCTGGGTTCCACGAACGGGCACTTGTTCGCTGCCTCCCATTGAAAGAAAAGTAGGACCGAGGGTCGCGTCCCTTTATTGAACCATATAGTAATCCCGTCGAGACCGTGGCTTTCGGGCGCGACCATGTTCACCTCTAACTTCGAGCATAGTTCAATTCTACCAAATTCTGGCGCTGTCGAACACTATGACGTACTTTGTTTACAAACAGAGAGAGGTCTATTGTTGGACATAAATGAAAGCAATCTAAGCGTGTGCACTCCTCCGCAGGCAACTCAAGGTCTAACTCACTGATCTCTATGTATAAAGGCTGGATCGCGCATGGGAGAGGGGCTCGTGGGGGAGAGGCGTGCCTTCGGGTCGCCATGTTGGTGGGCCCTAAAGTGCTGTGTGTGCCCATAGAAAACAATGGGAGGCAACAGAGATTGTGAGTATTTATTGCGCTGCAAGCATTGGTCGTTGTTTGTCATCACACAATTTTGTAAGGTGCCAGTACACTGATGTATCCTAACAGTGTTTCACAGGTGTCCTGCCGTTCGATTCTTAATTACGTTATGTTTTGCATTCCGAAACTAGACCGTCACTGCAGTGCAGCGCTGGGGATTGTACTACAGCACGTTTCCCAGCCAATATTTCAATAACAAACGACTTGAGGTTAACAACAACCATGTATATAATATCCCGTACTGCGTTCTGGACAAAAATTGTTCCATAAAGAACGGTCCGGGAAAAGATATACTCGCATGGCAGAAAGAGATCGTTCTGTAGAATCACAGCCGTTGTTTTTGCCTTGTATGCGTTTAGTATGATTTATATCAAGCATCGCCGCAGAAAGAGTCTTTTAGTGAACGACAGCGGTGCTTTGCCTCGCAAATATGGACACACCGAAGCAGCCCAAATAATTACTTCACGCAATTAGATCACACTCGTTAGGACAGTTAATCAGGTAGTGATGTAAGCTTAATCAATTAAGTTACTTAGAAAGTGGTAACACCTCCTTGGGACACAGGACTTATCTCTCTTTGAAGTACAGCCCTTCTATGTTTGCTTCTTCCTTTATTTGTTCTGATTATTTGCAGGCGCGGTTGTGCCAAACTGAATGTCCTTCTCCAGCACTCACATGCTTTTGTTGAATACAACTGCAGCGTGAGAAAAGCTGCTTGGGGATGGGGTCCTGCTATCCAGTGCTGACTTTGTCATGCTTATTATGTGGAGCATGTTCCAAAAAATGCAGCTCCACGTCTTCAAATTGCAACAGGACTATTTGGAGCTTGAAACAGTTGTGATTTTGTCATTTTGGCCCTAGTGTACCCAGTCTGTGAAACGCCAACGAAAAAGCCTAATACGATATGCTTTTGTAATGAAGATCACTGATGATGAGTAAAGAGAATATACGAGTTCAAGTTCATTCAATATTTTGTATCATTCATTATATTATTCAACATTTTATGTCAAGTTTATACAACATCAAGTTTATTCAAATTCAAGATTTATTTCTTGCACTTCTGCGTTTCAGGATACAATGAACGTGCAGGGAGGTCGCAAAAGACTACATTGATTGTTTTGTGACCTTGCTACAATGGCAATATATATTTTAGGAATGACAATGGTCAGGTACGCTCTCTCAATTTTAGGTTGGAATGAGCAATGAATAGCAACTTCCCTCATTTTCTCATATATGCTAAATTTTAAATTTAATGTGATCGAATATGTGATAATATAATAATAATAATATATAAGAATATAATATGTGATAAATGAATGTGATCAACAGTAGATGTAAACAACATGAGTAGCCAGAAAAGTGCATTCTCAATAAATAATTTTCTTATTATAGCGTATATGTGCATGTCTATTAACTGAAACAATTCTCACAGTTCCCTGACAAGTTTTAATTTCTGAGAGTGTACTGTAGAGGCTGCTTAGATCTACAACAGTTCATACAAGGTATTATATACTATGAATGCCTTTAAAAATGCCATGTGACACATATGCCTTTACTTTCTGGAGGTGCTGTTTGTGGGCATTACGCAGGTTCTGCACCCATTTCTTGAGTATGTCGAGGCAGCTGTGAAGTAACCTGCATTGATGATGATTATTCCAATTTTTATGGTGCATCGACAACAAAGGAAATAACACATCAGAACATTGGTTTGGGTGCAACCAGTTAAAAATGAATATGTTGTTTAATAAATGCATTGGACAAATGTTAAAACATCAGTTTAAAACATGGTTTACAATCCCTGTATCTTCTAAAAATTAAAAAGATTAAAAACTATTCTAAAAAGAATATGGGGAACTCTTCTAAAAAGAATTATAATCTCTAATTATTATATTGCTGGGTGAAGGAGCCTAAAGTGTAAGGTGTGTTTCTGATGTGAACATGTAAGAAAATATGCAAAACTGAGAGAGGCTATCCACAGTGCGTGCACTGAGGTTGTTCCTTCCTGTAAAGTAGAAACCAGTGGATGAGGAACGTGATACTTACCTGTACACCCAGCCGTATCACACTGCACAGATTATTCACTGGGTAGCCCTCATGACGAAACCCGTATTGAGAGGCCACTTTTGCCTTAAGAACTGCTACAAATAGCACGACACGCTACAAATTATTACTATCGTAACAAGCTGACGATAGAGTTCAGACACAGAGGCGTTATTCAAGTCGCGCCACACCACCGTTACGTAGGATTCTTTGTACACAATTCAAACCAAGGCACAAAACAATACCAATACATGAAAAAAGGTGACAATCTTGGTCTCATTATGACGTAATACCGAACTTGTGCGCGAAGGTAATTCAAAGAAATGAATGTGGCACTTGCTTCCGCAGAGAACACCGTGTACCATGCTAGCAATGCATGCAAAAAAGCGCTCGAGTGCTTGCACATATATTGATGACAACACTACCTGTGTAGTGTAACATGTTCTTTCAAGCATATTATGCACTCAAACTGTATTTGCCGCCGGGTAAAATGCAAGTGTGCTCGATTGAACGTCGGAAGAGCGATCAAGCAATCTGCATCCAGTGCTCGTTTTGGGCAAAAAAACACTTCATAATGGTCAACTAAATATACAGAATGGACGCCCATTTATTCCTTGATGAAGAGTGACTCACCTGTATAAATTTAGGCCCTGTAACCTTGCCAGTACGGTTGGTACGACCCAGGGGCGGATCCAGGGAAGATCCTCGGGGGGAGCCCCACTAAAAAAAAGAGAGAAGACGGGGGGGGGGGGGGGGGTCGCCATGTAGCAGGAAAATTCACCGTGCGGCAGGAAAATCTGCCGGAATGCGGGGTAGAGGTATGTCTCGCCCCCCCCCCCCCCCTGGATCCGCCCCTGGTACGACCGTAATTGCAAGAAGTTGCCATGATCGCTGCGGCGACTGTTGTGGGTACAGTAAGATGGCGGCCGGTTTCTTCACGCTCGCGCTCCCTATCAGCGATCCAGCCTTTTACAATCGAGATCAGTGGTCTAACTCAACTGCTCACGCGCGCTCACGGAGGAGAAGTAAGAAGAACGAACTCTGTCGAGCCGCCGTTGAGAAAGCGTGGTCTCGATTCCTCGAGTCTAATTGTGGCCGCGGCGCGGCGCTCGCGCTCCGTCAGGTACTTGCTCCTCTGAAATAAGGTTGCTGTAATGCACTCTTTCAGATGTACTTGTGTGTCCAGTGGCAGAAAAAAATATTTTGATAAGTAAACACGCTTATCGTGTATCAAGGAACGATCTCTCCGTGAATTTTTCGCCTAAAGTTTTTGTTAGTGCAAAGCGAGAAGCTTTTATTTTAGAATGCGGGGAAGCGGCCGTGAAGGGGGCTCCGCGTTGGCTGGACGGCTTGAATGTCTCCGTAAGCGTGGTGCTCTCGCAGTCAAGAAGCTATTCTCCTTTTTCTTTTTTTTATTTGCCATAAAACACGACACCCGAAGAAGCATAAAGGTTGTTATCCGACATCGTACAGGATGGTACGCGTATTTACATCACCGCCAACGCACGACCACGAGATGTACATTGATAATGGTTTGCATTGATCAGTATTAGTTCCCGGGAATACCTCGCAGTGTAGGGTAATGATGTCATTGGGCTGGTTAATCCGCATTTCCATTCTAGCTGTTGCACGAGAGCTTTGTCGCGTATGCACAGCGCTTTGGGAAACAGGAGCCTTTTGTCGTAACTGTGATGCATCCGCTGGGATAGAGAGTTCCATATTTCGCATGCAACCATACACGAATTTAATACCAAGGTACCAGAACGCACTTCTGTCACAGGTTTTGCACACGCGCGGTACAGGATTCAGTGCATGCACTTCCTGTTTCTCGAAGACGATTTTCATCTTGGTGTACCGGGGGGAGGGGGGAGGTAAAACAAATACCTTTTTTTTTTGTGGTGGTAAAATATCCGGTGCAACGCTTCGATCAGCATGCTTTGTACAGAAGTAACTTGAAACTGAACACCAAAGCGATAGTGTATAATGTAGAAGTAATGTGTTGTTCAAGAT
Source organism: Ornithodoros turicata (assembly GCF_037126465.1). NCBI lineage: Eukaryota > Metazoa > Arthropoda > Arachnida > Ixodida > Argasidae > Ornithodoros > Ornithodoros turicata. The sequence goes on along the minus strand of NC_088204.1, from coordinate 28,071,997 downwards.
TTCAGTGTTCGTCAACATAAATTAGAGCCTAGATCCCGACTTTATTTTGCAGTTCCCAAAAGCTAGCGATTGCCATGCACGACAAGATATAAGAAACTAAGTGCCAGAACCTTCGGAACCGCACCGTGTCTCATCATCAGAGCGTCCCGCCCCTCCTTGCACTCACACACACAAAGGTCTCTTAACTGCTTGACACGTACGGAGATAAAACTTTCTCAGTCCCAGCTTATGCAACGACCCACATAACGCGCGATTCCGGAAAGATCGCATCCGGCGACTTTCGATTACACAGCTTCTAACTTTCTTTCTTCCCTCCTGACTTTCTTTCCTCCATACCACTCAAATGTGGCTTTTCGGAACAACGTTTGCTTCCTTTGGGGTATGTTAGCGTGTTAGCGCAGCGGTCAAAGTACGCGCGCACCACAGAGAGAAGGGCAGGATACCCGAGACGGTCGGGGGGAAGTGACAGAGGATTCTGCCGGAGGCATTCGACACTATACACCTTTGGCAATGTAAGACGTTTGTCTTACGTATTAAAGTTTCGTTTTGATTTTTCTTCTTCTTATTTCCGATTCCATTTTTATCGGACAGGCAGCTTCCATCTATGAGACAAAAACGAGGTAGCAGAAACCGAAAAAAAAAAGAAAAGAAAAAATAATTGTAGCTGACCAGAAAATATTAACTCGTTACTGGAAACACCGTTGTTTATGCTTATCAAAGAAACATTCGTTTTGAACGCTTTTTAGTAGAGTATTCGAGCACAAACGGCGCATTGCCGTGCAGGCGATTTCGCGTAGCTAGTACCCGAGCAGAGCCGTATATTAAAAGGGAGTCTGGCCATTGGGAGGAGTCACAAAAAGAGGGTCGACCTGTCAGTCACAGTCTCGCTCCTCTGATTGGTTTGCTTTTTACCAAGGGGGTCGCCATGACACCATACTGCCACCCAAAATGGCGTCGAAAGCAAACATAGTGAAGCGGGGACTTCGTGACAAAAAATTTTCACAGACTAACCTGATTTTACGTTGCAAATGTACATCCTAATATAAATTTCTCGGAAATCAGTTTCAACTTATGCTCATCCATCGATATCCAACTGAAAATAATACGTTTTGTCGCCGGTGTTAGGCCTAGTGGACACGGCGATCACAACGAAATCATAACAAAAACGGCGCTCTGCTGTACAATCTTATATTTAACAGCTGGATTTCATGGATATAAACATTCTTGTCTCTTATATTTCAACTATTCATGTAGATTTGTTTAAAAATCATACCGACAACAGAACGTGTCCCAGCAGGTGGTTCTGCCGGCAGCGGTACAACGACGGAAGCAGACGACAATTCCCGACGTGTCTTACGCTCCCCAGGTGGCGCTCATCAAATTTGCACCAACAATCCACTAGTTTTGCAGATTGCGAGAGGTATCCATTTCAATCCCATCCAATCCACTTGCCACCCAAAATGGCGCTGCCCATGTTGGATAAGGGGGCAAATAGTGAGGATAGGCTGATTGATAGCGCCCCATATTTCAAGACTTCATTGGTCGGAAAGCTGAAAAAGTGGGTGGAGCTTCAGGTATAGGCATGACCCATTAATGGCCAGACTCCCTTTTAATATACGGCTCTGTACCCGAGCAGAGCCGTATATTAAAAGGGAGTCTGGCCATTGGGAGGAGTCACAAAAAGAGGCTCGACCTGTCAATCACAGTTTCGCTCCTCTGATTGGTTTGCTTTTTACCAAGGGGGTCGCCATGACACCATACTGCCACCCAAAATGGCGACGAAAACAAGCACAGTGAAGCGGGGATTTCGTGACCAAAAATTTTCACAGAATAACCTGATTTTATGCTGCAAATGTACATCCTAATATAAATTTCTCGGAAATCAGTTTCAACTTATGCTGATCCATCGATATCTAACTGAAAATAATACGTTTTGTCGCCGGTGTTAGGCCTCGTGAACACGGCGATCACGACGAAATCATAACAAAAACGGCGCTGTGCTGTACAATCTTATTTTTAACAGCTGGATTTCATGGATATAAACATTCTTGCCTCTTATATTCCAACTATTCATGTACATTTGTTTAAAAATCATACCGACAACAGAATGTGTCCCAGTAGGTGGTTCTGCCGGCAGCGGTACAACGACGGAAGCAGACGACAATTCCCGACGTGCCTTACGCTCCCTAGGTGGCGCTTATCAAATTTGCGACCAACAATCCACTACTTTTGCAGATTGCGAGAGGTATCCATTTCAATCCCATCCAATCCACTTGCCACCCAAAATGGCGCTGCCCATGTTGGATATGGGGGCAAATAGTGAGGGTAACATCTCATTACGGCCCGAGTCTCATTACGGCCGAAGTCTCATTACGGCCGAAAGTCTCATTACGGCCGAAAATCCTTTAATCCCCAAGTGTCTCGTTACGGCCAAAGTCTCAATACGGCCGAAGGTAGTCTCATTACGGCCGAAGATGTCTCATAACGGCCAAAAAGAAAAAAAGAAGCATCCACCATAGTAGCTCTGTATACTGTGTTTTATGCTTCCCAAAATGTGTCCGAGGCGGTGTGCCCCCACAGCTTGTGTCACACACAATGGTTCATGCACACAATATTGCGACAGTGTTTCATGCATCCCTCGTGAAAAATGTTTTTATTGTCATATGTGTCACACGATATTTGTATGTGTTACGCCATTTTCTCTCAGTATTCAAGCAACATCCTACTCGTTGGTTCTGTGAGCAAACTGTGTGTGTGTGTGTTCTGAAAAGTACTCCACAAGGGAGCCCACTGGGAGCTCCAGGAGTCACATGACCTATGACCATGATCTTCTCCCCTACTAGCTGCCTTCTACAATTTACATCCACCTGAAATTTACAAAAAAGTACATAAGCCACTGAACAAAATGACATATGCTCTTGTTTGATGATGACTATAAGACATATGCTGTCAAGCAGACTTTTTTTTTCATATATTCGAAACATACTCAAGAATTATGGATAACAATGACAATTACGTCATAATAATGCAGCTGCATAGCCAGGAAACTATTTCAGGAGGTGTTTTATGAGGCTTGACATGGGGTGGAGGAGTCCCCCTCGTCAGTGCTTTATCCAGACCCCCCCTAACTTTTTTGCCTGTGCACCCCCTACAGGGGGTGCCCTTGCGATTTCAGCTTCAGATACGTCTGTAATGATATGTTAAGCTGTAATGACGTAACTATTCCAACAATTGTTTCCAACACCCTTCTCGTGCTTGGGATTCTGGATAAACCACTACCCCTCGTTCATTTTCGTGGGGCACTACATTAGAGCTTATGCCACTGCACTGATGTCACAATGTTAAAAGTGTGTGTCACTCTGCGGATTCGGAATTCCTCTAAGCTACAATATGTAAATTCAGAATATCCGAAGGGTAAACATCATATGTTACCTGCAGGCTTCATGCTGAAACGAGTGTACGCAAAACACTTCCGCCGTGGTGAGCGACGCCGTTAGTGTAATCATACACGCAAGACAATTGCGGGCACATGGAGTAGTGGCAGCAACCTGAAAACGATACATTTTCTTGTTACATATGAGTAATCAAAAATATACATTCCCACATGTTTCGTTTTGTCGTTTATAGGAAGCGCTAGTAAGGGAACAGCACTTGGTTGGTCACATGCAAGCCACAATGCGAGAGGTGCCGATATTTCGATTACGCGATCAAAAATTAAAAGTCTAGAACCATGCACACTTCCCCATGCAACTACTTCCCCAGCATCGTGAGACATGACACCCATGACATGACACCATGTATTCACGTACAGTGTAATGATATGCAGGAATGAAAAAGATGCCAACATACCTGTAATCCAGTGTCCCATAAGTTTGATTCGATTTTTTGGCAGCTACCATGAAGAGCAAATGCACGATTCACAAGTTTCGTTTCGCCATTTTCATTGTTGATTTCGCAAGCGTCGAGCAATCCCACGTGACCTCCTTTGGATCAGTGAAAAGTGAAAATTACTCGCGTCATGAACATATATGTTCATCTCAGCGCAAATCACGTTTTGCATGCTATAGAAGGAGGGGGGATCAATACTCTTCCTTTCGTGTTTTGATATCTTGTTGTTTTGCTACTCTCACTTCGGTGTTCGGATGGTGTCTAGCAACGTTGGGTACCTCGTTTCTTGTGTGTGTGAGCGAGTGGTTGCTGTTTACGATGTGTTCATATATCGCTTTGTAGTGCTGTAATGTGCAAATTAGCGGACTTTATAGCGGCTCTCTATTTTCCGTCGTTGTCTTTCGAGCAGCGCCTGTTGTTCCGGTAAAAATCGAGTTGAATGAATCGCCACAGCCCCAACGTATATCGCGCAGTGTTGACCAAGTCCAGCAGGAATTCTGGTGAGTAATGCTTTCGTAGGTTGTCTGGATTAGTAGTGTGCTGTCCACACATAGTTGGATTCTCATACGAGTAATTTAAATGAATCAAAACAGCCGAAGTGCCTGTAATAGATGTAACTCGGTATCTGTTCGTAGCTTTGCGTTGTTTCTAGTTGGTTGCGCGTTTAGGAACAACAAATTTATTCGAAGACGATAAGATACCGATAATGCATCACCGTACAGCAGCATTTACTCGTATCATTGTGAGCCATATTTCATTTGTTAAAATTTGTCGTCGTATTTCTTCAAAAATAAAAGCGCAAGTCGGCGTACTTGAATTGATCTCCAAGAACTGCTTACGTCGAACGTCTGCAAATGTTGTACTTATGTGCCTTCGCGCACCATAGTAGGCACAAAGCATATCTGATTAGAATAAATACTTCAAGAGGAAGTCATTCAAATACATTGTTATTTATAGCTGGTTTTCCATTCCAGGCATGGTATGTGGCTGCACGAAGGATTCCGAAAAAGAAAAACAACATGGCTAATAGGATGTTGCTGCCCAGGGAGTCCTGGCGAAGAGGTGAGCTGTTAAGATCATCATAAGGTTCTGTTGTGAAGTGAGAAATTTTGTAGTAGTGCACGAATTAACATTCGTGCACTACTTTTATAAAAAAGAAACCAGAAATGGAAAGTCATGCATGCATCATTTCATGAATTGTAATGTATTACTATTTGATATTCACATGTTTCCATTAAGGGAATGAACTACTGAACCTATATTCATATCATGGTCATGCTCTGTGTTTACCTGGAAGTCACATTTTTAAGGCTTGTCATTCTTTTGTCTAAATGAATATTTATGTTAACCTTGTATGAAAGAGCAGACACGTATCAACACGTGTGCAGCTTGTGCACATTAAAACGAGCCATGTAGAGACAAATGCTTGTTGTTGTTTTTTTAAATATTCTAGCCTATTCATGGTTGCTCATCGCTTCTTGCAGGTTTACTCATTCCAGAAGCAAGAATTGTATCATTGTAAGGCGAATGGAAATAAACTGACATCGACTGAGATAGGTGCTCTGTCATGGCCAATGACTGTAGGATGGCTCCAAAAGCGTCACAACAAAGCCAATATTCATCTAGCTCTCTACAAGTAGCTAACTCCACATAGTAGCCTACTTCACAGCCTACACTACCTTGTGGGAGTACACATTACACAATATGTTGCATTGTGCTGTGGTATAACAACATACCGTTTGTCTCGCAATATGTGTATAAAAATATGATAAGGGCCCTAAGGGCACAGTGCATGGCTTATACCCTGCTGAATATATATCCATACCTGGCTGCGACATTGCATATCAATGCAGGTTACAATACACATGTTGACATTTGGCCGTTATGAGACATCTTCGGCCGTTATGAGACATCTTCGGCCGTAATGAGACTGCCTTCGGCCGTATTGAGACTTTGGCCGTAATGAGACACTTGGGGATTAAAGGATTATCGGCCGTATTGAGACTTTCGGCCGTATTGAGACATCGGCCGTAATGAGACTTCGGCCGTAATGAGATACAATCATAGTGAGGATAGGCTGATTGATAGCGCCCCATATTTCAAGACTTCATTGGTCGGAAAGCTGAAAAAGTGGGTGGAGCTTCAGGTATAGGCATGACCCATTAATGGCCAGACTCCCTTTTAATATACGGCTCTGTACCCGAGCAGAGCCGTATATTAAAAGGGAGTCTGGCCATTGGGAGGAGTCACAAAAAGAGGCTCGACCTGTCAATCACAGTTTCGGTCCTCTGATTGGTTTCCTTTTTATCAAGGGGGTCGCCATAACACCTTACTGCCACCCAAAATGGCGACGAAAACAAACGCAGTGAAGCGGGGATTTCGTGACAAAAAAATTTCACAGACTACTCTGATTTCACGCTGCAAATGTACATCCTCATATACGTTTCTCGGAAATCAGTTTCAACTTACGCTCATCCGCCGATATCTAACTGAAAATAATACGTTTTGTCGCCGGTGTTAGGTCTAGTGAACACGGCGATCATAATGAAATCATAACAAAAACGGCAGTGTGCTGTACAATCTTATATTTAATAGCTGGATTTCATGGATATAAACATTCTTGCCTCTTATATTCCAACTATTCATGTAGATTTGTTTAAAAATCATACCGACAGCAGAATGTGTCCCAGCAGGTGGTTCTGCCGGCAGCGGTACAACCACTGATCTCGATTGTAAAAGGCTGGATCGCGGATAGGGAGCGCGAGCGTGAAGAAACCGGCCGCCATCTTACGGTGCCCACAACAGTCGCCGCAGCGATCATGGCAACTTCTTGCAATTACGGTCGTACCAACCGTACTGGCAATGTTACAGGGCCTAAATTTATACAGGTGAGTCACTCTTCATCAAGGAATAAATAGGCGTCCATTCTGTACATTTATTTGACCATTATGAAGTGTTTTTTTTGCCCAAAACGAGCACTGGATGCAGGTTGCTTGATCGCTCTTCCGACGTTCAATCGAGCACATTTCCATTTTACCCGGCGGCAAATACAGTTTGAGTGCATAATATGCTTGAAAGAACATGTTACACTACACAGGTAGTGTTGTCATCAATATATGTGCGAACACTCGAGCGCTTTTTTGCATGCATTGCTAGCATGGTACACGGTGTTCTCTGCGGAAGCAAGTGCCACATTCATTTCTTTGAATTACCTTCGCGCACAAGTTCGGTATTACATCATAATAAGACCACGATTGTCACATTTTTTCATGTATTGGTATTGTTTTGTGCCTTGGTTTGATTTGTGACAAAGAATCCTACGTAACGGTGGTGTGGCGCGACTTGAATAACGCCTTTGTGTCTCAGCTGTATCGTCATCTTGTTACGATAGTAATAATTTGTAGCGTGTCGTGCTATTTGTAGCAGTTTTAAGGCAAAATTGGTCTCTCAATACAGGTTTCGTCATGAGGGCTGCCCAGTGAATAATCTGTGCAGTGTGATACGGCTGGGTGTACAGGTAAGTATCACGTTCCTCATCCACTGGTTTCGACTTCACAGGAAGGAACAACCTCAGTGCACGCACTGTGGTTAGACTCTCTCAGTTTTGCATATTTTCTTACATGTTCACATCAGAAACACACCTTACACTTTAGGCTCGTTCACCCAGCAATATAATAATTAGAGATTATAATTCTTTTTAGAAGAGTTCCCCATATTCTTTTTAGAATAGTTTTTAATCTTTTTAATTATTAGAAGATACAGGGATTGTAAACCATGTTTTAAACTGATGTTTTAACATTTGTCCAATGCATTTATTAAACAACATATTCATTTTTAACTGGTTGCACCCAAACCAATGTTCTGATGTATTATTTCCTTTGTTGTCGATGCACCATAAAAATTGGAATAATCATCATCAATGCAGGTTACTTCACAGCTGCCTCGACATACTCAAGAAATGGGTGCAGAACCTGCGTAATGCCCACAAACTTTGATTACCGCAGCACGTCCAGAAAGTATGTGTCACATGGGATTTTTAAATGTATTCACAGCAGGGTGTCGAACCGCAAAAAATACGGGTTCGGTTCGGGTTCGGGTTCGCGTTGTTTTGATTTCGTTCCGGTTCAGTTCCGGTTCGGCCACGCCAAAAACCGAACCGGTTCGCAAACCGGTTCGCAGCCCCGAACCGGTTCGCGAACCGGTTCAACGCTTCCGTTTTATATGTTCCATAAAACTGCTTTTATCAGGAAATGCGTGGCTAATAGCTTACTGCTGTTGTCTGCATTGACGTCTTTAGCGGTGAGGTAGCTCTTTAGCGAGAGAAATAAGAAATGGATGAACACTTATTGCAAATAGAGTCCACGCTGATGAAGTGGTGTTGTCCCGCTACTTTCTGTTCCCAAAATCTCTTTTTCACACGCACAGTGCCAGCAAGATAAACTTAGAGGAAGCCTAATAAGATGGACAGCGTAAGATAGACGACAGTACTTGCCGGCACACTGCCTTCGCAGCGTGAATCGATCTGAAACCGTACTGAAGCATGTCGAAAATAAGCCTGCCAGCCTTACTCTGTCCAAGCTCACAGCAGTGTACTAGTTAATCCACCTCACAAAGGCAATGTATCACGACACAACTGCACTACCAATAAGCAGAACCACATTTACTTTTCAAACCACGACCAATCAAACAGGCACCGTTCTGCGTACGCTCCTTCTCCACTTCTCATGTTTCTGACTTGTTTAATTTTTACTGCTCTCGTGTAAAAAGAAATCTTGGGCGCTTATTTGATCACATATTCGTCGTGTAGAGCTACATAACTGGCCTACTCCATTCCTGTTGCATTCGTCCGCGTGGCACCTCGTCTCTGAAGAGTAGACGCCGCATCATCGCGTGCGTGGGGCGCCAGCCGCGGCGCTCACAAGGACAACTGCGCTTCAACATGTTAAAAAGATGCTGAAAGTATACTTACTATACGTCGTCGTCTGACTGCTAGGTGAAAATTTCTGAAATCCATGATATAGGCGCGTGATGATGATACCGATGTGTCTTCGTTCGGGGATAGAGAGGAACTCTTGTGCTGACTTCTATGTCCGAACCGTTTTGTTGCGAACCGGTTACCGCTATTATTTTTTATGGTTCTGCTCCGGTTCGGGTTCAGCAGTGTTCTGAAAATTTCGGTTCGGGTTCGGTTCCGGCAAAAATAACGGTTCGGGTTCGGGTTCGGTTCGACACCCTGATTCACAGTATATAATACCTTGTATTAACTGTTGTAGATCTAAGCCGTCTCTACAGTACACTCTCAGAAATTAAAACCGTGAGAACCGTGATAATTGTTTCAGTTAATAGGCATGCACATATATGCTATAAGAAGAAAATTATTTCTTGAGAATGCACTTCTCTGGCTACTGGTGTTGTTTACATCTACTGTTGATCACATTCATTTATCACATATTATATTCTTATATATTATTATTATATTAACACATATTTGATCACATTAAATTCAAAATTCATCATATATAAGAAAATACCATGAGGGAAGTTGCTATTCGTTGCTCATTCTAACCTAAAATTGAGTGCTACAAATTTAGAGAGAGTACCTGTCCATTGTCATTCCTAAAATATATATTGTCATTGTAGCAAGGTCATAAAACAATAAATGTAGTCTTTTGTGACCTCCCTGCACGTTCACTGTATCCTGAAACGCATAAGTGCAAGAAATAACTTGAATAAACTTGATGTTGTATAAACTTGATATAAAATGTTGAATAATATAATGTATGATATAAAATGTTGAATAAACTTGAACTTGTATATTCTCTTTACTCACCATCAGTGACCTTCTTTACAAAAGCGTATCGTGTTAGATATTTTTTGTTTACGTTTCACAGACGGGGTACACGAGGGCCAAAATGACAAAATCACAACTGTTTCGAGCTCCAAATCGTCCTGCTGCAATTATCCTGTTGCAGATCATACGTGTGTAGTGCAAGAAGGCCCTTGCACATCAAAATGTAAGATGGGAGTCACAGTTAATGCAAAGTGGTTCCTATGAGAGACTTCGATGCTGAACAAAATTGTGCAAACTGCGGAAGGTGCCATAGAAGATATTCAGAAAGCGTGTCTGGTCTCACAACGGTGCTACGACGCTCTCTTTTAGATGACGATGATACTCATTGGAGTTTCAGATGTGCAGCTGCATTTTTTCGAACGTGCTCCACATAACAAGCATGACAAAGTCAGCACTGGATAGCAGGCCCCCGTTCCTAAGCAGCTTTGCTCACGCTGCAGTTGTATTCAGCAAAAGCATGTGAGTACTCGAGAAGGACATTCAGTTTGGCACAACTGCGCCTGCAATAAATCAGAACAAATGAAGGAAGAAACAAACAAACATAGAAGGGCTGTACTTCAAAAAGAGGTAAGTCTTGTGTCTCAAGGAGGTGTTACCACTTTTAAGTAACTTAATTGATTAAGCTTACATCACTACCTGATTAACTGTCCTAACGAGCGTGTTCTAATTGCGTGAAGCAATTAAATCACGCTCACAACGTATTTGGGCTGCTTCGGTGTGTCCATATTTGCGAGGCAAAGCACCGCAGTCGTTCACTAAAAGACACTTTCTGCGGCGGTGCTTAATACAAATCATACGAAACCGATACACGGCTAAAACAACGGCTGTGATTCTACAGAACGATCTCTTTCTGCCATGCGAGTATATCCTTTCCCGGACCGTTCTTTATGGAACAATTTTTGTCCAGAACGCAGCACGGGATATTACATACATGGTGGTTGTTAACCTCACATCGTTTCTTGTTGAAATATTGGCTGGGAAACGTACTGTAGTACAATACCCAGTGCTGCACTGCTGTGAGGGTCTAGTTTCGGAATGCAAAACATAACGTAATTAAGAATCGAACGGCAGGACACCTGTGAAACACTGTTAGGATACATCAGTATACTGGCACCTTACAAAATTGTGTGATGACAAGCAACGATCAACGCCTGCAGCGCTATAAATACTCACAATCTCCGTTGCCTCCCATTGTTTTCTATGGGCGCACACTGCGCTTTAGGGCCTCCCAACATGGCGGCCCGAATGCACGCCTCTCCCCCGCGAGCCCCTCTCCCATGCGCCATCCAGCCTTTATACATAGAGATCAGTGGTACAACGACGGAAGCAGACGACAATTCCCGACGTGCCTTACGCTCCCTAGGTGGCGCTCATCAAATTTGCACCAACATTCCACTACTTTTGCAGATTGCGAGAGATATCCATTTCAATCCCATCCAATCCACTTGCCACCCAAAATGGCGCTGCCCATGTTGGATATGGGGACAAATAGTGAGGATAGGTTGATTGATAGCGCCCCATATTTCAAGACTTCATTGGTTGGAAAGCTGAAAAAGTGGGTGGAGCTTCAGGTATAGGCATGACCCATTAATGGCCAGACTCCCTTTTAAAGGGACTATGAAATTTCCCGAACCCCCATACTTTTTTTCGATGGAAACTGTTCTTCCCGCAGAGAAACTAATATGCCACAAATTTTTCCGGACGAAATCGCTCCACTCTGCGAGGAGCGCGCGCTGGAAATGTCTCTTCCGCGTTCCTCCTCTCCCGCGCATATTTCCCTGCCGATGGTGTAACTGTACGGACCGCACTTCGGTTCCCCGTTACGTCACCGGTGTTGCACAATGGCAAGTAATGCCGCGAGCTCGCGCTGCGGCTGCCGCCACTGCCGAAACCTGCCGATCACACGAAAGCTGCTGTCATGGAGATTTCCACTCCCGATGAACGCATACGCGGGATCCTTCGGCGCATGCTCCTGGCGGGATTCCTCGGCTCGGCGGCACGTCACGATGACGTGTTGCTGAGCCGGCCGTGGTCGCGTCAAGTTGCCCGTTGTGTCTCCGCTCGGCAGCTCGCCACGGCGCGGCGCTAGCTGTCCTCCCTTTGTCGCTCCGTTTAAATTCGCTCCCGAGAAATCCGCTCGCGCGACGAAAGTAAAATTTCGGTTCTAGACTCAGAAAAATGTCTTCTTTCGAACGAAACGAAGAAAAAAATCGTTTCATAGTCCCTTTAATACACTGATCTCTATGTATAAAGGCTGGATCGCGCATGGGAGAGGGGCTCGTGGGGGAGAGGCGTGCCTTCGGGCCGCCATGTTGGTGGGCCCTAAAGTGCTGTGTGCGCCCATAGAAAACAGTGGGAGGCAACAGAGATTGTGAGTATTTATTGCGCTGCAAGCATTTGTCGTTGTTTGTCATCACACAATTTTGTAAGGTGCCAGTATACTGATGCCAGTATACTGGTGCCAGTATCCTAACAGTGTTTCACAGGTGTCCTGCCGTTCGATTCTTAATTACGTTATGTTTTGCATTCCGAAACTAGACCGTCACTGCAGTGCAGCGCTGGGGATTGTACTACAGCACGTTTCCCAGCCAATATTTCAATAAGAAACGACTTGAGGTTAACAACAACCATGTATATAATATCCCGTACTGCGTTCTGGACAAAAACTGTTCCATAAAGAACGGTCCGGGAAGAGATATACTCGCATGGCAGAAAGAGATCGTTCTGTAGAATCACAGCCGTTGTTTTAGCCCTGTATGCGTTTAGTATGATTTATATCAAGCATCGCCTTAGCACGAGTCTCTTAGTAAACGACAGCGGTGCTTTGCCTCGCAAATATGGACACACCGAAGCAGCCCAAATAATTACTTCACGCAGTTAGATCACACTCTTTAGGACAGTTAATCAGGTATAGTGATGTAAGCTTAATCAATTAAGTTACTTAGAAAGTGGTAACACCTCCTTGAGACACAGGACTTATCTCTTTTTGAAGTACAGCCCTTCTATGTTTGTTTGCTTCTTCCTTTATTTGTTCTGATTATTTGCAGGCGCGGTTGTGCCAAACTGAATGTCCTTCTCCAGCGCTCATATGCTTTTGTTGGATACAACTGCAGCGTGAGAAAAGTTTGTCATGCTTGTTATGTGGAGCATGTTCGAAAAAATGCAGCTCCACATATGGTCTTCAAATTGCAACAGGACTATTTGGAGCTTGAAACAGTTGTGATTTTGTCATTTTGGCCCTCGTGTACCCAGTCTGTGAAACGCAAACAAAAAAGTCTAACACGATATGCTTTTGTAATGAAGATCACTGATGATGAGTAAAGAGAATATACGAGTTCAAGTTTATTCAATATTTTATATTATTCATTATATTATTCAACGTCTTATGTCAAGTTTATACAACATCAAGTTTATTCAAGTTCAAGATTTATTTCTTGCACTTATGCGTTTCAGGATACAATGAACGTGCAGGGAGGTCGCAAAAGGCTACATTTATTGTTTTGTGACCTTGCTACAATGGCAATATATATTTTAGGAATGACAATGATCAGGTACGCTCTCTAAATTTGTAGCACTCAATTTTAGGTTGGAATGAGCAATGAATAGCAACTTCCATCCTGATATTTTCTCATATATGCTAAATTTTAAATTTAATGTGATCGAATATGTGGTAATATAACAATAATATATAAGAATATAATATGTGATAAATGAATGTGATCAACAGTAGATGTAAACAACATGAGTAGCCAGAGAAGCAGGAGGAGCACGTTGCAAAAAATGCAGCTGCACATCTGAAACTCCAATCATTATCATCGTCATCTAAAAGGGAGTGTGGTAGCACTGCCGTGAAACCAGGCACAATTTCTGAAGATCTTCTATGACACTTTCCGCAGTTTGCACACTTTTCTGCAGCGTCAGACACTCTCATAGGAGTTACTTTTCAGTAACGGTGACTCCCATCTTACATTTTAATGTGCGAGGGCTCCCTTGCACTACACATGTACGGTTTCCAAACTGCAACATGACGATTTGGAGCTTGAAACTCGAGCCCTGGTGTACCCTGTCTATGAAATGATACCAACTGAATCATGTCTGAAACGTGATGTTTAATGGAAGATGGCTTTCTTGGTTGTGCGTTCTGCGTGACAAAGATGTAACACGGTATGCTTTTGTAAAGAAGATAAGTGATGTTATGCTCTATGAATGAAGAGAATATACATTTTTCAAGTTCAACATTTATTCTGGCATATACGCATTTCAAGATACAATGAATGTGCAGGGAAGTGACAAAACAATACATTTATTGTTTTGTGACCTCCCTGCAATGACAATATATATCTCAGGAATGACAATGTACACGTACACTATGCAAATTTGTTGCACCCAATTTTCATACATGCTGAATTTTAAATTTTTGTTTTGCTGCCTATGTGTTCAGTGTATTACAAATTGCTTAATGCAAACAAGACTTTGTTAATTTCAAGCTTTTTGCTCCCATCTAAGATATTCCTATCCTGGAGGAACTGCCACTTCGACACCATAAAATATTCAGTAGGTTTCACTCTGGCAGGCCCTGCCACTGCAAATTTCCTGAATTGAAACCCTTCAAACTGTGTCATAATCTTAAATACGTCAATATTTCTGCAAGTAGTTGACATGCTCGATGACACTCCTCCTGCAGCTAAGGCAACTAAAAAAAAGAGTTCCAAGAGGCCGAAGGTAAACCTACAGCTGCACGAGTGTGATCAACAGTAGTGCATTCTCAATAAATAATTTTCTTCTTATAGCGTACATATGCATGCCTATTAACTGGAACAATTATCACAGTTCCCTGACAAGTTTTAATTTCTGAGAGTGTACTGTAGAGGCTGCTTAGATCAACAACAGTTCATACAAGGTATTATATACTGTGAATGCCTTTAAAAATCCCATGTGACACACATGCCTTTACTTTATGGAGGTGCTGTGGTAGTCAAAGTTTGTGGGCATTACGCAGGTTCTGCACCCATTTCTTGAGTATGTTGAGGCAGCTGTGAAGTAACCTGCATTGATGATGATTATTCCAATTTTTATGGTGCATCGACAACAAAAGAAATAATACATCAGAACATTGGTTTGGGTGCAACCAGTTAAAAATGAATATGTTGTTTAATAAATGCATTGAACAAATGTTAAAACATCAGTTTTAAACATGGTTTACAATCCCTGTATCTTCTAAAAATTAAAAAGATTAAAAACTATTCTAAGAAGAAGTACAATCTCTAATTATTTTATTGCTGGGTGAAGGAGCCTAAAGTCTAAGGTGTGTTTCTGATGTGAACATGTAAGAAAATATGCAGAACTGAGAGAGGCTAACCACAGTGCGTGCACTGAGGTTGTTCCTTCCTGTAAAGTAGAAACCAGTGGATGAGGAACGTGATACTTACCTGTACACCCAGCCGTATCACACTGCACAGATAATTTACTGGGTAGCCCTCATGACAAAACCTGTATTGAGAGACCACTTTTGCCTTAAAAACTGCTACAAATAGCACGACACGCTACAAATTATTACTATCGCAACAAGCTGACGATACAGCTCAGACACAAAGGCGTTATTCAAGTCGCGCCACACCACCGTTACGTAGGATTCTTTGTCACAAATCAAACCAAGGCACAAAACAATACCAATACATGAAAAAACGTGACAATCGTGGTCTCATTATGACGTAATACCGAACTTGTGCGTGAAGGTAATTCAAAGAAAGGAATGTGGCACTTGGCCACTTGCTTCCGCAGAGAACACCGTGTACCATGCTAGCAATGCATGCAAAAAAGCGCTCGAGTGCTCGCACATATATTGATGACAACACTACCTGTGTAGTGTAACGTGTTCTTTCAAGCATATTATGCACTCAAACTGTATTTGCCGCCGGGTATAATGCAAGTGTGCTCGATTGAACGTCGGAAGAGCGATCAAGCAACCTGCATCCAGTGCTCGTTTTGGGCAAAAAAAACACTTCATAATGGTCAACTAAATATACAGAATGGACGCCTATTTATTCCTCGATAAAGAGTGACTCACCTGTATAAATTTAGGCCCTGTAACCTTGCCAGTACGGTTGGTACGACCGTAATTGCAAGAAGTTGCCATGATCGCTGCGGCGACTGTTGTGGGTACAGTAAGATGGCGGCCGGTTTCTTCACGCTCGCGCTCCCTATCCGCCATCCAGCCTTTTACAATCGAGATCAGTGCTTTAATATACGGCTCTGTACCCGAGGGAACGCGAGCGCCGCGCCGCGGCCAACAATTGACTCGAATTGACAGAATGTCCATATTGACAGAATGTGACACGCTTCAACCAGAGAGCCACGAAACAACAGAAAACCAACAAGACCTCGTCGCCTGCCTATTCTGGGAAACCGAAACCACATCGACAGAACGGCTCAATCATGCGCAGCGCCGCCTTGTGAAGTGGGAGCAACTAAAAAAACAAAAATCGACAACATCTGGACCACTGATCTCGATTGTAAAAGGCTGGATGGCGGATAGGGAGCGCGAGCGTGAAGAAACCGGCCGCCATCTTACGGTGCCCACAACAGTCGCCGCAGCGATCATGGCAACTTCTTGCAATTACGGTCGTACCAACCGTACTGGCAAGGTTACAGGGCCTAAATTTATACAGGTGAGTCACTCTTCATCAAGGAATAAATAGGCGTCCATTCTGTACATTTATTTGACCATTATGAAGTGTTTTTTTGCCCAAAACGAGCACTGGATGCAGGTTGCTTGATCGCTCTTCCGACGTTCAATCGAGCGCACTTGCATTTTACCCGGCGGCAAATACAGTTTGAGTGCATAATATGCTTGAAAGAACATGTTACACTACACAGGTAGTGTTGTCATCAATATATGTGCGAGCACTCGAGCGCTTTTTTGCATGTATTGCTAGCATGGTACACGGTGTTCTCTGCGGAAGCAAGTGCCACATTCATTTCTTTGAATTACCTTCACGCACAAGTTCGGTAGTACGTCATAATAAGACCACGATTGTCACATTTTTTCATGTATTGGTATTGTTTTGTGCCTTGGTTTGATTTGTGACAAAGAATCCTACGTAACGGTGGTGTGGCGCGACTTGAATAACGCCTTTGTGTCTGAGCTGTATCGTCAGCTTGTTACGATAGTAATAATTTGTAGCGTGTCGTGCTATTTGTAGCAGTTTTAAGGCAAAAGTGGTCTCTCAATACAGGTTTCGTCATGAGGGCTGCCCAGTGAATAATCTGTGCAGTGTGATACGGCTGGGTGTACAGGTAAGTATCGCGTTCCTCATCCACTGGTTTCGACTTTACAGGAAGGAACAACCTCAGTGCACGCACTGTGGTTAGCCTCTCTCAGTTTTGCATATTTTCTTACATGTTCACATCAGAAACACACCTTACACTTTAGGCTCGTTCACCCAGCAATATAATAATTAGAGCTTATAATTCTTTTTAGAAGAGTTCTCCATATTCTTTTTAGAATAGTTTTTAATCTTTTTAATTATTAGAAGATACAGGGATTGTAAACCATGTTTTAAACTGATGTTTTAACATTTGTCCAATGCATTTATTAAACAACATATTCATTTTTAACTGGTTCCACCCAAACCAATGTTCTGATGTATTATTTCCTTTGTTGTCGATGCACCATAAAAATTGGAATAATCATCATCAATGCAGGTTACTTCACAGCTGCCTCGACATACTCAAGAAATGGGTGCAGAACCTGCGTAATGCCCACAAACTTTGATTACCGCAGCACTTGCAGAAAGTATGTGTCACATGGGATTTTTAAATGTATTCACAGTAGATAATACCTTGTATTAACTGTTATAGATCTAAGCCGTCTCTACAGTACACTCTCAGAAATTAAAACCGTGAGAACCGTGATAATTGTTTCAGTCAATAGGCATGCACATATATGCTATAATAAGAAAATTATTTCTTGAGAATGCACTTCTCTGGCTACTGGTGTTGTTTACATCTACTGTTGATCACATTCATTTATCACATATTATATTCTTATATATATTATTATATTATAACACATATTTGATCACATTAAATTCAAAATTCATCATATATAAGAAAATACCAGGAGGGAAGTTGCTATTCATTGCTCATTCTAACCTAAAATTGAGTGCTACAAATTTAGAGAGAGTACCTGTCCATTGTCATTCCTAAAATATATATTGTCATTGTAGCAAGGTCATAAAACAATAAATGTAGTCTTTTGTGACCTCCCTGCATGTTCATTGTATCCTGAAACGCATAAGTGCAAGAAATAACTTGAATAAACTTGATGTTGTATAAACTTGATATAAAATGTTGAATAATATAATGTATGATATAAAATGTTGAATAAACTTGAACTTGTATATTCTCTTTACTCACCATCAGTGACCTTCTTTACAAAAGCATATAGTGTTAGATATTTTTTGTTTACGTTTCACAGACGGGGTACACGAGGGCCAAAATGACAAAATCACAACTGTTTCAAGCTCCAAATCGTCCTGCTGCAATTATCCTGTTGCAGATCATACGTGTGTAGTGCAAGAAGGCCCTTGCACATCAAAATGTAAGATGGGAGTCACAGTTAATGCAAAGTGGTTCCTATGAGAGACTTCGATGCTGAACAAAATTGTGCAAACTGCGGAAGGTGCCATAGAAGATATTCAGAAAGCGTGTCTGGTCTCACAACGGTGCTAGGACGCTCTCTTTTAGATGACGATGATACTCATTGGAGTTTCAGATGTGCAGCTGCATTTTTTCGAACGTGCTCCACATAACAAGCATGACAAAGTCAGCACTGGATAGCAGGCCCCCGTTCCTAAGCAGCTTTGCTCACGCTGCAGTTGTATTCAGCAAAAGCATGTGAGTACTCGAGAAGGAGATTCAGTTTGGCACAACTGCGCCTGCAAATAATCAGAACAAATGAAGGAAGAAACAAACAAACATAGAAGGGCTGTACTTCAAAAAGAGGTAAATCTTGTGTCTCAAGGAGGTGTTACCACTTTTAAGTAACTTAATTGATTAAGCTTACATCACTACCTGATTAACTGTCCTAACGTGCGTGTTCTAATTGCGTGAAGCAATTAAATCACGCTCACAACGTATTTGGGCTGCTTCGGTATGTCCATATTTGCGAGGCAAAGCACCGCAGTCGTTCACTAAAAGACACTTTCTGCGGCGGTGCTTGATATAAATCATACGAAACCGATACACGGCTAAAACAACGGCTGTGATTCTACAGAACGATCTCTTTCTGCCATGCGAGTATGTCCTTTCCCGGACCGTTCTTTATGGAACAATTTTTGTCCAGAACGCAGCACGGGATATTACATACATGGTGGTTGTTAACCTCACATCGTTTCTTGTTGAAATATTGGCTGGGAAACGTACTGTAGTACAATCCCCAGCGCTGCACTGCTGTGACGGTCTAGTTTCGGAATGCAAAACATAACGTAATTAAGAATCGAACGGCAGGACACCTGTGAAACACTGTTAGGATACATCAGTATACTGGCACCTTACAAAATTGTGTGATGACAAGCAACGATCAACGCCTGCAGCGCTATAAATACTCACAATCTCCGTTGCCTCCCATTGTTTTCTATGGGCGCACACTGCGCTTTAGGGCCTCCCAACATGGCGGCCCGAATGCACGCCTCTCCCCCGCGAGCCCCTCTCCCATGCGCCATCCAGCCTTTATAGATAGAGATCAGTGATCTGGACAGACATAAGTGACAATGTGTATTTTTGTGTGTGTGTGCACGTTTTTATCTAATTAGTTTTATTTTTGTCTATTTTTTCGCACCTGTGAACCTATTTTTGGGATCTGCCCTGTATCAAAAGGGATTAGGTGCACGGTACTCTACTCTACTCTACTCTACTCGATAAATTGGGACGTCGTTTTTCAGCGGAGTTCGGTCTCCTTACTTCTCCCCCGTGCGCGCGCTACACCTGCGTAATGTTATTTTGTGTCCGAAGTAACTTGGGAATAACTCGTTCTTTTTTAAGTAACTCAGTAACTGCGAGCTACATTTGAGGCTGTAGAACTTTGTTATTGACTTAGTTACATTTTGCACATGGTAACTTGTAACGAGTTCTTTTGACGGGTAACTTCTCAATCTATGGAAATAAGCCCTTGCTCTTCCACTAATTTAGAGACGCAGGCAGACATTACAGATTTGAAGGAAAAATGTTCAAGAAACTGAGTTTTGAGTGGCTACCGATTTTTAGCTCTAGCTACAGATTTTTCGACCTCGGATCTACAGATAAATTTGTTTTACGTGTGGCAACACTGGTCTCATGGCGTTGTCAACAGCGTGGACTGTCTGCATTGCAAAGAATCGCGGGAGATTTTGTACTGTAAAAAGAAGCTGCAGTGTATTTTGTGTTGGCATTTTGGCAACCGTTCAAGTAGGCGTCAGAGAGGACACATGTGTCGGAGCGTTTTTTTTTTTGTGTCGTCAAAAGCAAAGGTATGTATCGAAATGTCAACAGCTCGGAACACGAGTTGTCCGCTAGCGTTCACGTCTTAGAAAAGTTACGAAAGCTACATACGTTTCTTGTAGCCATGTAAAAGACACCTTAAGTTATTTCATTGACTCAATGTTATCCTCTCGGGCGCTGTTTCAATGCAGTAGCGTCGTCGTGTGAACGTAACTTTACGAAAACTCGTCGATTGAAACAACGTATCGCGCATTCACAGTGCAGTTCATAGTCTGGCTAGAATGCAGTAACCCGAGTCACTTGACGCAGTCCGTTTATTTTCTTATTCATCTGTTCTTTTTTTTTCCTTTTCTTTTTTGTAGGTGCACTCGCTTGACAAAAATCAATTCACACAACTGGCGTTGAGGCGTCGCTGATATAGCTGTCTTGCGACGTAAAGACGCCATTCATATCAGCAACAATCAGGGATTTCCCTACACCCCCCTGCATTTTTGCACCCCCCCCCCCCCCTGAATTTCCCAGGTGACCCCACCCAGCTCGGCCACGAACACATTCTGGTAGAGAGTCCGGCGCAGCGAATTACATCCCGTATTGTGAAACTTGGGCTGTAGGACCACAATCATGCAGATGAATGTACCATGCATTTGTCCAAAATCATTTGAAAGTGACTGTTCAATGCATATATTGCGAGCATATACGAGCAAAAATGCCTGCAGGCACGCAAACTCAATGTGGATCATCACCATTTGCGATTTGATGATGCATCTTAATGTTGAAATGCCGTTAATAATGAATCTGCATTCTAATGTACTGTGTTCTAACGTAATAACATGTACAAATAAAACGGGAAAACTGTGCAGTGATGTCACAATTGTGCCACGATTCTTTCTGTGTCTAAGAAAAATTCCTTAAGTGGAACCTTCACCAAGCATAACCCCCCCTCCCCCACCCTGAAAGCTCGGCACCCTGCAGCAGTGAATTTCTGGGGAAATCACTGGCGGCAATGTATTAATTGCCATCCATCTTGTTCTGAAGCCCTCACTGAGGCGCTGTTGTATTTATTGATCATCTGCTTTGATGCCCATTCCATATTAGGTAAGGATTTGATAGTGCTCTGACAATAGCACGCGTGCGCATGGTGCGATAATCGATAGTAGACTTTTACAGATAAATAATTGAAACACGAAAACAAATTAAATGAGTGCCAATGACAGGAAAGGTGCAGTCATGCAACAGATCTCGGTCGGTCATGTAAGAATGTGCAACTTTCGCATGTAGTTCAGCTCCATTAAAGGTGTTGCGACACTTTCTCTGATGTGTTGAAGCATAATATATATGCATGGTACTCATTATGAGAACACAGTGGAAAAAATAATTTTTCCTTTCGCTAGATTGGTTCGGAAAATAGGCGCAGCCACAAAACGACGACCCACGGTGTGACCTCACGGACCCCTCTCCCCCATTTGGCTTGGGAGATGCGCGTCTTCCCTCGCTGCTCCTGTGTGACGTCACCGATGTCGCTTCTTCGGGGCCGTTTTTCTCAGTACCTGCTCACGTCATGGACCTGAAAGCTTGAATATGGGATGTTGTTGAGTGATAGAATAGTTTTTCATATTTATCTGGGAAAGCTGGAAACCAACTGTCACAACACCTTTAACTCGGACTCGAGCTAAGTTCTGTGTCATAATTTAGATGACATTTCATTGCACTGGCAAAGGCTCCGGATTTGTTATGACATGTAAATAACATTCGTTAATGTAATTTGGTTTAATACATTTCGTGTTTTTTTGAAGCTCTGCAGCATGACACACAGTTGTCCATGACTTCAGCACACTTTTGTTGAATCACTCGTTGAAGGTACCCAGTGCAGTTGCGCAGCGTGCAGCTGAGAGATGCAGACCGCCTGGGAATGGTCAGCTGTGGGACGTCCTACTACCATGTGGCAAGAAGTGGTACATCATAATGGAAGTAACCTGTAATATCAATGATCTGGAAACATCTGTACATGGTACAAGGTGATGCCATTGAGATGCTTGAATGGCTCTGTATGCACAGGTAGATATTCTCTTTTTTTACTTTTGGGCCATGACGACAGGTCTGTTGTCAGTAACCCTTGCATTCATAGTTGCATGAATAGGCATTGCCCTACCCCCAAAAAGAAAACATACATGAGCTGTGGGATGGGCTATAGTGCACATACAGGCACAGTTTTGCTGGATAGTGTTTTGCAACTCATTGTATCGATACAGGGAAAACATTACACCTTTGGTAGCATGTGCACTCCGTTCTGCCTCTGCTAGCAGAAACAATGGAATATAAACGACTTTTGGTTATACACGAAAGAGATTACTGCGTTATCTACTCTGACATCTGTATAGTAACTATGGTAATGTACGGTAACGCCATCCTTAGTAATAGCTTTTGCCTCCTAGTCTAGGTTAGAGCTGCTGTTTGAATATCACTGACTTATGGGTAGGGTTCCGCGTTTTCGGTTTTAATCGAAAAACGTATGCCGGGTAAATTTTATCTCATTTGGTTTTATTCAAAAAACATCGAATACGAGGAACATTCCAGGAACCATGACAGATAAATTGCTGCACATGCCCAGCTTAAGATTCCAACATTCCAAGCAGACTTTCCTCTATTACTCTTCTTTTCTTGGTATTTGCCATTGTTGGATGACCTGTGACCACATTGAGTGTTCCAGGGTCAATCCTTTTGTCCCGGATTGGGTGCGCTGGTCGGAATCTCATTCTTCTGCCATTGTAGGTGCCCCACCGCGCTTGTTAACATTTTAGGGACGTGACGTCAAGTAGAATCTCAGTCACCGGCCTTTAGATATTTAGTGGAGAGGTTACGACAGTACATACATAGGGCCCTCAGTTTTCGGGTAAAACCTGATGAAGCCCGTTTTTACCCCCCGATTCACATCAAAATAGTTTGGGTTTAACCCGATAAAACCCGTAAACCGGGCTTGCAAAAGTGCAAACCAAGGCCTTGACCCGCACCCGACCGCGCCGCGTCCTGCTGGTGAAGTAAACAAAACACGTCGGCTTTATAGACGCTTGCATGCAGGTCCGATTTCTGACGTGAGAAATGTTCCTTTGGTAGGCGTCACCATTTGAAAGTTGGCTTCACCTAACACTTCCGTGTATTGCGGTCAAGCCCACTTCAACGAATGCTTAGTGTTGCTATAAGTGTACGTTTGTAGATTTAGCGGAACTTTTCGATTCATTTATTTGTGTTACGGGAAAGCCATCTTTAACCTATGACATCATACACTTTGTTTAGTGATATATTAGGTTAGATTAGTGCGGCTGTGGCAGCTTGCCTCGCACTCCCAACTTCATTATCGAAGCGGCCATGGTCCTATTAATCTAACCTAACTTCACTAAACTAACCTAAGACATCATCAACTTGGTTAGTTTAGTGATAAGTTAGATTAATGGGGCCATGACAGCGTCCCTTGTCCCTCAAAATCCGTTTCAATAATGAGGTGAAGCCGTCTTGCAGAATGGCAACACCAGCCAAAGTAATACCCTGGTTTCGTACCAAAAATGCTCTGTGTTTTTCACACCCGAAGAAATGTAGTCTGCTCCATGAAAGCTTGTGTCGATAACTAAGTTGAAAACTTCAGTGTTGGATTTTTGTACTGTTAGTGCTTCCCTGGACGTCGACGAGACCCTTTCTTGTGCTGTTACCATAAACAAAATACAGAAACCGACACTGAAGATCTTCAGTGTCGGTTTCTGTATTTTGTTTATGTGATATAGAGGACTTGACTCCCCTCTTCGTATACGCTTGTGCAGTTACCAAAAATAGTAAAGGAATCGGGAAAAATCACGCCAAACAGCGAAGAAACAGAGTTAAGCAACGCTCGGCGTTCCTTGAAGTGGGTTTGCCCGCTATACACGGAAGTGTTAGGTGAAGCCAACTTTCAAATCTTGTAGGGAGTATCTTGTATCAGCAAAGTACGCGGAGTTGTAAAGAGCATGCAGCAACAGCCCACGATATACGAGAAACCCCACGCGAGCGCGAGCATGCTCTCAACGCTCATCGATGGATACAGTGGTTATAGAGTGAATTATCTACCAGTCTCTTAGTAAATATTCTTTCACTTAATTTCAACATTCCACAGACTGACCGCTGTGGCATCGCTCATGATCTCAGTTGTATCGGGATGTCTACCCCAATTATTAATTAATTTCAACACATAAAAGTTTTTTTTTTTCCACCCGAAAATGCATCACTTCTCAGTATATCCCCCAATTTTACTCTGTTTGGCAGGTCCTGATATTTACCCCCCCCCCCCCCCCCCCATTTTCGCAAAAAATGAAACCCGAAAACTGAGGGCCCAATGCATACACCTCCACTTTCCATGTACGGCGGTCCTGTCTTTCCGCGACACCCGAGATGGGAAGAAAAAGGAAGAGGGCCTCGGACTACGTTTGCAAAAATCAAGATTTTGAACTCTCAGGCAAGGAAGATGATGTCGTACGCAAGTATTGTCGCGTGACAGTTAATGTGGGTTGCGGCGAGCATATCGGAAGAAGAAGAATCTTGTAACAAACAAGGTGAGCAAACGCCTTCCGGTCATTTCTTGCAGCACTTGTAGAACTCGACTAATGAGTGAGAGGGAGGAGCTGTTTCTTAGAGGCACTTACATTTGGACATGTTCTTAACATTCTCGTACTCAGCAGGTCATTCCTCCTAGCGTTAGACGGGCACAGCACTGCAATTACATTGTAATTGCTATTCACCGATAACTGTCGGTTAAACCAGTTAAGGAAAAACATCAAAAAACTCCGATTTCGCGAAGATCAATAAACATCGAAAAACGTACGCCGAATCCGCCCAGAAATAAACATAGAAAACGCAGAACCCTACTTATGGGTTCTACAGAAAAGGCTGCTGCTCGCAAATGACTGTTGTCTATCATAACAGACCTACATCACGGTCTTCTCCAAAGGGACCTTCTCAAAACCTACGTGCATCAAGGACTGAGTATTGTATATTATCTCCTTTTGAGGGGATAGTGTAAACAAACACCAGTTATTTGCGAAACCAGAGTATTTTTTATTTATTGAACACTGGGGACTTCAGGACAGGAGGAGAAAAAGCCTGACAAGGTTCTGAATCCTCTGCATGCATGCAAATCAGCAGTAGGACAGTTCGCTGCACCCTCAACTAGTGAAATGATTTATTGAAAAACCTTGGTGGCCTCTGCCAACATTTCCGCAAGGAAACACCTGTTATGTCGGCCCATTGTATGAACCGACTACCCCTCTACGGCAGTGTATTATGTCTACCTTGTGTCCGTAAAACCTCTCTTACATGGAATTCACCTACATATGGTACGTTACATTTCTCGCAAAAAATGATGTGCATATGTTGTATGAGTTACAGTTGAAATAATGTTTTTTTTTAATGTGAAATTGCTAGCATTGCTTTGAACTGCCAAACTTATAAGTAAAATAGTCTGGCCACTGACCCTGGTTGTACCTTGCATACTGTTGATCTATTCAACTATTACAGAATCCCTATATTGAGGTTCTCTAAATACAAATTAACATACACAGTAAGGCAGTAATCATATGGCATTATAAAAGCCTTCTTGAAACTATGTAATCCAGAAAAGTGAGTACTAGTGAGTACCTGCTTATTCGTTTTGAGCTGAGCAGTGGCTCGCACCTCTGTGCAGGACAAATTGAACCTCTGTATGCAGTAAGTGGATAAGTCGACTTATCCCCTTTTTACTATATTTGCTGCAGTGACATCTACATACCAGTAAGTACCTGCCAATGAAAATTTAGGACCGTACTGCAATTTATCGACCCGCTACAGGAGGGTAAGAAACAAGAAATGCGTGTGTCAGTGGTGGCGGACAATCATGTCGGGGCCCCTTTTCTCGGTTTAGGATATTTCAACTTATCCCTTTATTGCACACAGAGGTTCAGTTATGGTAAACATTTGTTAAAAAGTATCGTGCTGAAGACTGGGAGGTGGTGGGTTCGAATCCCACCACCGGCTGTGCTGTCTGAGGTTTTCCCTGCAGTTTCCGAAGACTCTCCAGACAAATGTCTGCACCGTTCCCCCTGAAGTCGGCCCAGGACACATACTAACCCCCTATCCCCCACTCCTTCCTGCTATCCTCTCTCCATCTGTCCTCATCTGTACGCCGCTCATAGCCACAGTTGCTTCGCAGTGCTAACACGAAAGAAAAAAAAAAGCTGTTAAAAATATATCGCCTTCAATTTTTAATCAGTGTGGTGGAAGCTTGGTTGTTTTATTCTAGACATAAATGGCATTTGGCATTAAATGTCTGTATCATTTCATAAGTGCAGTGTGAGTACCAGTCTTTGTCGAGCAACCCAAGCCAATTAAGTAGCCAAGTAATCAAGCAGCTTTTTACTTCCTTGTCTATCCAAAAGGGGGGGGAGGGCGAATGGAATATAGTAAAAACATCACCTTACTGAACTACTATCTAGAACGCATGAATGGCATGGATAATACAAAGCCCTCGTTCGTACTGATGGGACATAACTGTACTCATTATATGGTTATCAACATCACTTCAGGAACACCTTGTTTCTAAAACAGATGGGAACGTTTCCTTGCTTGTCAGTTCTTTTGTTCACAGTGCTCCTTCCGTTTAAAACAGGACCTGACACATTATCAGAGGGCGTCCAACTACGCCAACTGGAATCCTGCAGTGACAAGTGTTCAGATTGTGCATCTTCTCCGTGTGATGGGAGAACTGTGCTTTGGCTGTCAGACTCAGACATGACTCACAGTGACTCAGTGAAAGTGACAGTCATGACTCTCGTGAAACTCAGACGGGTGGTGCTCCTGGAGTGTGTCTAGGAAGCTCAATGAAGTGAGGTAAGCAGCAGACCAGGTAAGTCCAGTATTTTTTAGAGTATCTACGATGGAAGCAAATGGATGGTCCTCACAACTTAAGCAACTTGTAGGATCAGATTGGGTTTACCGTAATTTCACGCGTATAAGCCGCACCGCAGATAAACCGCAGGACGCGTTTTTTGGGACGTTTTGAAAATTTTCTGGCAGATAAGCCGCACCCGCAGATAAGCCGCGGCCAATACGAGACGACTGATTTGTGCGACAAAGGAGACCATAGAGAAGGCCATAAACCCTGTGGTCCATACTCCGGGACCGGCACAGTATACAACAAAGGGGGTCAGTTCTGGAGTTCTACCAAGATCGGATTGTGCCCTTGTTGGGTGTTTTTCGTGGGCTGATGGGTCAGTGATCTTCCAGAAAACGTGAATCACTGTCACCACTTTCCTTAAAGCTGCTTGGGGGAATGCACCAGGAAGATCAATCTACTCGAACGTGGACCCGTCCCTGTTACGCACTGTTCGTGCATCGGCAGGGCAGTGCTGTTCCAGAGACACTGTCGGCCCTTTCGTTAAAATCGGCGTATAGGGAAAATACCAGGAAAAAATAGTCATCAGATAAGCCGCACCGGTGGATAAGCCGCAGGGCGCCCGTGAGAAAAAAAAATCACGCATAAGCCGCGGCTAATACGCGTGAAAATACGGTAGTTTTGTTCCTTTATTTCTGTGTTGTGAAAGGGGGAATCCTAGACTCCTTTGGCAACACGTTGCAGCGCTAGGTACTCTGTAACCGTTTGAAAGTACGCCATTCGTGCAGGACATCTATGACATCGATCACTGCAACTGTGCTAGATATTGGGCATGAGAAGGAATGGCATATATTTATATTGCTAGTACTGTTTTACTAGTTGAAGTGCTAACTTGCGGTACTTCTATCTTATGGTAATTAAGCAGTACTTTGGGGTTCTTGGAAAAATGTAGTTTGCAATAATGCAGTAAAATTTAGCTTTCCTATCACTAGGGTGGAGGACTTGATGACGAGTTAATACGAGATAGGCTTTGTTGAAATGCCCGCTTTATTTGACGATGAACTGTTTGCCTACTCCTCTTCATGGCAGTTATAGCAGCTTCTAGTGAAGGAACGCGTGGGTGATGTACGTCTCAGCCTACAGCAAGAAAAAATGCATTGCATATGCTTCATTTGAAGTGGCCCATGTTCAACAATGCAACAGTCTGCAAAGTGACGTATAGCCATAGGTCGGCGCAATCATGATTGCAATGCCTTATCGAAGCCTGATGATCACAATCATGAGTGCGATCACGAAGCACTGGCAAGGCTGCCGCAATCGTGATCGCGCCAAACCTATGCATATACATACCTGCCAACTCTCCCGATTCATCCGGGAGACTCCCGGATTCGGACCGGTTTGTACGATTGTACGGCCGAGAAGCAAATATCCTGGAAAATGCAGTTTCCCTCTCTATATCTCACGCACCTGCTTTTTCTCTGGGCACACAGACGAAAACCTCAATCCAATACCAGCCCAATTGCCATCGGCATCGCTGCCGCTTCCCGGAGCCTCTGTGTTATGGAGTTCAGGGGTTCTGGTCATGGTTCTAGTTCTAGCACTTCTAGTTTCCGAGCATTTCCTCCATGTTTTCGGGCGACAAAGGTGCATTTGCACTAGCTGTTTTGACCTTGCGTACCTCGCAAAGAGAACAGAGACATAGTTTTGTGTCCTCACGTTCTTTTGAGAAAGTGTCATAGCCTTGTCAAAGCTTGGCACTGTTGCGATTCTCGTGCGAGTCAGCTCTCAAGGAAAAGGAGAAGGCAGGGCCCGGTCCAATTGTAGAAGAACGTTTATTCTACATAGCATGGACGAACAAAAGGCGCGAGGTCCTACAGCATCTCGCTTATATACAGAAGAACAAGAAAAGCACAAATATACAATTCATAGTTTATGTCCCGTCGCTTGAGCACGTTCGAGCGATTCTCCCGTGAACTCCGGCCTCATCCTGTTCATCACTCCCGGGGAACTCAAGTCGCAGGATTCCCCCACGAGCCGATCAGGTTACGCTGACCGTGTCTGGGTGGCATTGCGAGGAAACAGTCCCAATCGTAACAGCTCCTCCCCTGCCCGGAAGTCTTGCGATGAGGTGGCAACTCGCGTTGCACCGATGAAGTAAGACGATGGCGTGCTGTATGCAGCAGGCCAGGCTCATGGCTCAGGTGGAGGTAGAACATTCCTTTCTGTCTTGTCGTTTCGCTCAGAGACGCAGGCTCCCTTTCATGGTCCTTAGACGATGAGACAAACTGATGTGTTCACATGGCATACAGCACCACGGATTTCTTTAGCAAGCCTCACGACAACACTCTAGTCAGTGCCCGACCAGCCTTATTCATACACAGGACATTATTACTTTCATGTCAAAAGTACATATTTAAACTTCGCGAAATAAGTAGTGTGGCAATCATTTCCCATATGAGGGAATAACAGACATAAGAAAACCCAACCACACTCACTAAATTTCGTTCATATACGTGTATTTAGATTACCTAAAATAGTTCCCACTTAATAGTTCCCATCCTGTTGTTCCATTCTCTGAAGCAGGTGCTTCTGAAACCTGGCCTTCAGCGCTTGGATGATGCCCTCGTCCATGGGCTGAAGTAGGTGCTTTGTAGATTCACTCCACCTTCTTACTGTCGACACCTCATTGACACCAACGAATGTAGGTGCAATATTTACAGTTAAATCTCGATGTAACAAAGTCTAAAAAATTTCAGAAAATTTCGTTACATCGAGTACCCGGCTCCACGATGTAAGATACTCTCCAAAACATGAAAGAAAGAGCACGGTAAACAGAGAAAGCAATGTTTAATCGTGTCTGAGAACTTAGACGCACATGAGTCATCCGTATACAACTCAGTTACATTCCCAAGGTTGATTCTGTACGAAAGTAGTCCGTTAACTTCGCCTGGGACAACTGCATGAGAGACGGCATAAGGGATTGCTCATACACCCATATCGCATTCACCGCTCGTTCATTGCTTTCCGTACAACAAGCATATCGGCGAAGAACGTCTATAGCATCCATAACTTCACTCGTAGTCGGTAACGGCGGGTCCGTATCGTCATCCTCGTTATCACTGTCTGCATTCCCGCGGACACTTTCGACGATAGCTGCATCTGTTAACTCTTCTGTTGTGGTCACACTGTCGTCTCCAAGGATAAAATCTTCAAACGTGACTTCCTCAGGTACGATGTCTTTCTCCGTGCACAAAGATCTTCAGTATTCAGAAAAATGCACAGAACCTCATCACTGTCAGCGGCGGCTCCAACACCGTCGCTGCATGAGTGGTCTTCCTGTCGGTGAACTCCTGCCTTCCGAAAGCAGTTGACAATAACCTCAACTTTCGTTGCTTGCCAAGCTGCCGACAGCATTTGTACAGCTTGAAGCACCTCAACTTTGAAATCCCTCTTCTGGTGTAAGTTGAACAACAGCCGCTCGATCAGACGGTGTCCGTACGCACACTTGACGCTGTGAATTATGCCTTGATCCAAGGGCTGGATTTTTTAAGTGCAGTTCGCAGGAAAGAACTGCAGTTCCACGTTTTTGAGCTTGGTACCTTCTACATGGTGTGCTGAGCAGTTATCCAATAGAAGACATATCTTCCGTCCAGTCCGCTTCATATCGCGGTCCAGCTCACGAAGCCAGTGTGAGAAGAGTGCCCTGGTCATCCAGGCTTTTAGAGTTGGAAACATACTGCATGGATAGTCGTTTGGCATCCTTGAAACTGTGTGGTCTTTTGCTCTTCCCAATCACGAGAGGGACGCATTTGTCCGATCCATCCATGTTCACGCACAACAGGACTGTCAGACGTTGCTTGCTCTGTTTGCCTCCCACAGCTGTCACCCTTGATAGTCGGCGTCCTGTTCGGTAGCATTTCAAAGAAAAGCCCGGTTTCGTCTGCGTTGTAAATGTCCCTGCTTTTATACCGGGCCAAGATGTGCAGCAATTTGTCCTCAAGCCATGAATTGACTCCACTGAAGTCGGCTGATGCACCTTCGCCGGCAATGACTTTGCCGACTATGCAGTGTCTGCCCTTAAAGCGCTACAGCCATCCTGCGCTCACTTTGAAATCTTCGCACCCTAAAAGACACTCCAAGTCTTTCGCCTTTTGCTGGACTACGGCACCACTCAGTGGAACGTTTCTTGCACGCATGTCAGTAAACCAAGCAAACAGCCTTATCCACGTCGTAGAACGAAGCGGTTTTCAACCGCTTCCTCTGGGCGTTAGTTCCGGACTGTACAGCGTTCATAATGTTTTCTTTGGCCTTCAGGATCGTTGACAGGAACTCTGTGGAATGTTGAAGCGATCAGCTATGTCCTTCTCTCCGCTTTCAACGGCTGTAATGATGGCTAACTTCTCCTGTAGAGACAGGACCTTTCGTTTTCGACACGCACTCATGACAACACACGACAGGAAAGAACAGAAGAGTTATGGAGGGAGGAAGCGACAGGCACCCGAGGAGGCCGAGGGAGAGGGGGAAGGTGACGTGTAAAATGTTGGTCATTGGCATCGCCCAGGACCGCGGGAAATCCCCGAGGAGCGTTTCGCTCCGGTTTGACAAAAGTCCACATTTTTTTTGGAACATCGTCTTGGAAACTTCGTTACACCGAGAAAGAACATGGAAGCAACTTCGTTTAATCGAGCGAAAAGATACATTGAGTTCAATGGGGAAGAGGTTGAGGAAACTTCGTTACATCGCGGATTTCATTACATCGGTGTTCGTTAGATCGAGGTTTAACTGTGCTACCCCATTGTCCTGCCATCTCACTACAGTGACATCACCCTCCCTGGTCACCCTTGAGTCAATGCTGCCACGGCCTTCCCACTTCATTTCTTTTTCGCTCTTGAAGATACAGCCTTGAAGGCGGTTTGAGCGGATCGTCCCAAGCGCCCAAATTCCCAGGTCCTTGAGCTCTCGCAGAAGAGGCACCGAGGTAAAATAGTTATCAAAATAGCATTTGCAGTTCCTGAACCTTGGCAGATGCTCGACCAGCCTCATCACAATTGAGTCACCAAGTCCAATGTGTTTGTGCTCTTCCGACGTCCCAGTCCCTTTCCCTTGATAAAGCTCGAAGTCGTATGCTGTGCCATCTGAGCTGCACCGGATGAACACCTCTACACCCGAACGAAAGAAAGAGAGGACTCCGACTTAACGTAACAAACAAACAAACTTTAAGCAGACGTTTCGCCTGTCATATGACGGGCATCATCAGTGCAAGACTGAGCGGGAGAGCCGACAACCAGTTGCTGCTTTAGGAGATGACAGTATTGTTCTAGAAGGGGGCCACGGTTTTTGTTACAATGCAAGGGATCAGCACGTATGTGCCATGATTCCAGGAGCTTCCTCGGTCCCAGTCTTTGCTCGCATGCCAAGGTCACCGCATTATCGTAGTCGAAACAGTGCCCCGTGTTCCAAGAATGCTCGCTGAGTTCGGTCCTGAGCCGTGTGGCATGTGTTGCGTTCCGGACGTCGCTCTTGTGTTCTTTTTTGCGGGTCCTTCTTTTCCGGCCTGTCTCGCCAATATAGCACGTGTCACAACCTAGACATTGTAGCTTGTACACCACGCCAGACTGGTCTTCTGGGGCGACAGTGTCCTTTGGCTTGGAGATGAGGCTGCGCAGTTTAACGTGCGGTCGGAAGGTCAGACAGATTTTCAATGGAAGTAGCGCCCGGCGGATAGATTCCGAAACGCCTTTGACGTATGGAATTGTGACCCGGGTCAGGCGGGAGCCTCCGGTCCTCATCCTGCGGTTTACGTAGCTGCATACGTTTCCGGGTGTCCTCAATAAACCTGTGTGGGTAGCCTCGCTTGTCCAGGGAAACGGTGATCGTCGTATCTTCACAAGCCTGTAGGTAGCTGCAAGATGACAATTGCTGTGAACGTTGCAATAAAGTTCGCACCACACTTCGCTTGTGTTCCGTGGGGTGATGTGAGCCAAAACTTAGGAAAGTGCCGGTATCGCAAGGCTTTCTGGAGACACACGTATGGATGCTCCCCATACTGTCCCTGCATACACATACATCCAAGAAAGGAAGCTTGCCACTCTGCTCAACTTCATACGTGAAATTGATCGATGATTCAATAGAGTTGAGAACCGAGTGGAATTCATTAACGTGGTCCCTATCTAGGATGACGAACGTATCATCTACGTAGCGGCGGTATAACTTAACTGAGCGGGAGAACCGGATTGGGCGGGGTTGTCGCGGTGGGGGAGAAGTTAACCGGGCGGGGTTGTCGGCTCTCCCGCTCAGTCTTGCACTGATGATGCCCGTCGTATGACAGGCGAAACGTCTGCTTAAAGTTTGTTTGCTTGTTACGTTAAGTCGGAGTCCTCTCTTTCTTTCGTTATGTGATCTCACGGCTTTTGGAGTATTTTCGCACCTTTACACCCTCAGGATTGGGTTTGTTCCACACAAACTGTTTCACCGCTACACGCCCTGTGAACGGGATAATTTGTTCATCAATGCTGTTCTTTTCTGTCGGCTCGTGTTCCAGACATCTCTTTTTGACCGCATCTAGAAGGGGTCGAACTTTGCAAAACCTGTCAGTTGAGTTCTGAGGTGGTGTAGGTTCCGTGACATGTACGGCAGACCGCACCTTGAAAAATCTGTTTACGGTCATTGCCTGTGCAACGCTTGGAATCTGGGTCGCTGGCTGCCAGTACATACAGATTCTGGGAAACTTGAGTGTTCCCATTATCATTAACATGCCAAAAAAAGTCTTGATCTCTTCAGTGGTAGCACCAAGTTCTTCTTCTGAAGTACGCATCGCATAGATGTTAGTGCACCGTGCAAATTCTTGAAACACTTCCTCCGTGAAGTAACGACAAAAATATTCATGTGGCTCAAGCACATCATCTGCTCCCTGGCTGTCACATTCGAACGTTGTGTCCGGAGCAACGAAATCCCTTGCCATCCAGACAATCCGTTCCTTCTGCCTGTTCCTTCCCTCTTACTCATCGTTCTCTTGCGGACTCTGTGACGGTGCAACGAAGTTCGATGGACCCGCCACGCTGCATGTTGTAGTCACCTAAATGGCAAAGCAGTTCCACTGAACCTTTCTTTCTGACAGCACTCACACAGAAGCTAACCAGCGCTACTTACATTGCGGTCTGGCTGAAGCTCCCTGTCTTCATCGTCAGAGAGGCCGACATCTGATGTGTTGCCGTCAGCAATTTGCATGAGAAGCTGTTCTGCGGTAACGTTGTCCAGCCGTCTGCGGTTCCTTGCATGTTTTCTGATGTCTGAGCACAATTAAAAATGCAGCGTCAAGGCAAACAGAAACAGAAACTTCCTTTTACGTCAACGACGCAGTTGTGCCCATGGCGGCACCATGTACACATACATGCACGCAAGAAAGCAGCGAGAAGCTGAATGAAATTGCAGCGTGCATGGAGCTGTCTAACCATTGTAAAATGCTCTCTAACCTCTTAGGAATACTGTACAACGTAAAAATTATCGCTGCAACGCGCAGAATGACAAAAAATGAGTGTTTTTGTATGCCACTCACCCGAGCTCCCGTAGAACACGGAGGCGTTCATCTTGCAACTGAAATTTGTTGCCTCTTTGGCGACGCACTAGACAGATGGTGCTACCTGCCGGTAGCCAATGGTGTACACAGTCGTGCACAGCGTGTCTCGAGCGGAAAAAACCACTGATTCCACTGTAGCTGTATGCATATTGTCACTCATATACCCACATTGGACTGTGTTGGTGTAATGCACTTTTAGCAAACATCGTTTCGTGAGCAGGAGGATTCAAGATAAGACTTCAAGAACAATCG
Organism: Ornithodoros turicata; assembly: GCF_037126465.1. Classification (NCBI taxonomy): domain Eukaryota; kingdom Metazoa; phylum Arthropoda; class Arachnida; order Ixodida; family Argasidae; genus Ornithodoros; species Ornithodoros turicata. The sequence continues at coordinate 28,037,065 of NC_088204.1, read as the reverse complement.
AAGAGCAGTCTTTCACTGTTGAAATCTCACAGAAGCGCCAGCCAACGTGAACTGGCTCTCAGCCATCTGGAACCATATGTTGGAGTTGGCCGCGTAGAATGGAGGCCGTGAAATGCGCGGATGATGCTAAGGGACACTACAAGCATATCTGTAGCTTCAGACGCCATAAATATACGTTAGTCTGGTCAAATCATATGCTGTAGCAGCGAGCGTCAGTATTGCCTTTTCAGGCTACTGATAACCCTCTGATCAATTGGCTGCAATTTCACGGTCAAGTTGAGTGTCAGGAATTCGAGTCAGATAGCTGTCAGTCTGCTGACTTCTCCGTGTCCAGAGCAGTTGTTAACAGGAAACAGGACATTCCTCCTTTGCTTTGCAAAGCAGCGGTACATGTCGCGCAGCCACTGCTCAAAGGCATGTTTGACACGTACGTCGCATCCAGGGTCCTGATATTCTTGAAACAACACAGTGATTTCGACTCGGCGATGACCAGTAGCTTGAGCTTGTCAGTCCCAACCAGAACAGATGTGTTTGCCTCTGATGCAGGCATCCCCAGAAAATGTCAGTGTCTTGTGTGGGAGGAGCTGATAGTACAGCACAGTTTCATCTGTGTTGTTGATGTCTACTGCATCATACTACTCCACGAGGTCCTTTAATCTGGATAACCTCCAGTCAGTGCAGGCAGCATCATCTGTGTCGGGAGACACGCCGACAATAGAACGGTACACAAGTCCGTGACACCTTCGAAACCGATACAACTAACCGCCGCTGCACAAAAATCCTTCCACGTGCAGTTAGGAGGCTGTTTCTTCAGGTTTGACATGTAAAACAATACCGCTTACTGGCAAGTTCGAGCTTCTTGTTTGACGAATCCATGCAAGAAGTATGTCTTCAAGATCCTTGTGCACAGCTGTCTGCATTTTTTTTTTCTCTTTGGTGTGAACTCACTGCCGCTACAATTTTTGACGATCCCAGAGACTGTGCTTTTCGCTATTCCGAACTTCCTTGCAGTTTCCGTCTTCAGCGGCTTTCTGTCTTTCACTTCTTGCAAAATTTCCACCATCTTCAAGAGTGAAAGCGCCTGGGACGTTCTTCTTTTTTTTTTTTTTAATTCCATGTTAGCGCCGCGAAGCAACTGTGGCTATGAGCGGCGTATAGACGTGGACAGATGGAGAGGATAGCAGGAAGGAGTGGGGGACAGGGGGGTTAGTATGTGTCCTGGGCCGACTGGGACGTTCGCTTTGACATGGCGTCCAATAGTTCCATTTCACGCCAGTGGCAAAAGTGGCATTCAACGGTAATGCGTTGAAAATGACAAATCCAAATGGCAGCTATGATTCATGTTGTCATGACGGTAAAAGAAAATGGCGAAGTCACATTTCTCAAGTGATGTCAAGATGCCCGTCATTGGATGGTCAGCCTACAGCTGTAGCCAATAGTGGACGCGTGATGTCATTTTCGTGTTTTCCACGTCTTAGACACGACATGTGCATGCGTGCCCATCGGAATTTGCGGGAGTTCAGAGGAACGCGATGTCTGAAAAGTTAATGCTATCCGAAGTAGCCAGCGATACTTGTGTGTGTGTAATCGGTACCAGGAGGGCCATGCCATAATAAGTTGTGAGCTTTTTGATGAGGTCTTGCGTGAGACGACCTCTGCCCCCGAGCGGCTGATCCTTTTTGCATTTTGATACAAGTGCGCGTAGGGCAGATCCCATCCATTTTTGTACGTGGTTCACGCAGTCCTCTTTTCGCTGTGGAATAAATCTGTATATCTTGTCGTCGCACAGAGCCAGGAAGGACTGACTGCCACCATCACAAACAATGTTTGTGTGCCTCAGGTCATACTTGGCCAACAAACGTCTGAACATGGCCAACGCCGCTTCCACTTCCATCCTGACCGAGTTTACGTCCGTATTCTTCTGGCACCCATGTGCTTCTTTCCAAGTGGCGTAGTTTTCGACGTCGTCTTTGGGACCCAAAGTGCACCCTAACACCAGATCGAAAGTACAATAGAATCTATCACCAATCCAGTGTAGAATTCAATTATTGTTCGCACACCAATGTGCGAGCTGTGTCCTCTTGTCATCCAGGTTCCGTCATAGACCACATAGGTTCTTTGTGAATGCTGAGTCGGTGTCCTCATATACTTTGCACAGGGGGGCGACTTGCACTTGCAGCTGTTGCTGATGCAGCAGGTCTGAACATCACTTTCAAATGCTCTTGGTACGTTTTATGGTGGAGGCCCCTGTGAGTTCAGTGTTGCGAAAAAAATTCTGTCAACGCAGTCACGCCCTTCTCTATGTTCCTTATGGCTTTGCATTGCCCTCACATTTATTTCAAAAGCTCTGCAGTCCTCTTTTCTTGCCGACGACCACTCTTGATAAACCGTGCCGAATTCACCACAAGTGAAAACCAACCTTACAGCAGGTCCTAGCCTAGTTCCTGGGACAGTACTCGGCACAAGGTCGCAAGCGCTTTTCACAGCGAGTCCTACTGAGAAGCGAGTTCAGTGAGGCCAGCTGGCAAATGGGGAACTTTCCTCTTTCTCAGCCTCATCACCTATTGCAGCCGCACCAGTAAGGCTCATTTACTGTTCCGTTGGCAACACTACGCGAAGCGAAGCTTGGACGGCTTCAGCACATTCATGAGATTCGTCTGGGGATACGTATGTCGGCTGCATGGTCAAATCGGTTTCGATTCGTGACAACGCCGAAGTTTTCTTTCTTGCCTTTGGAGTCACGGGCTTCCGCTTACGAGTCCCAAACTGATGAAGGTGTTTACACCGGGTCTACACCGGGTTTACACCATACACATCGGGTCACCAGATGTTGGCTCAACTAGAATAATCACGGACACAACCGTTCTGGTTGGTGGCTAGAACCAAACTGCTGGGCTGCAGTTTAATATTGTGCGCCGCGATTCCGGGTGCGCTGTCGATGGCGGTAGTGGTGCGCTACAAAGGGTCCGTGATGCCGACATGTTGCTGGAAGTCGGAGCTTCAAGGATAAGTTGTCTTTTAAGCTTTGCCGTGTAGGCAACATATCATGGCAGCATTTTCGAATGGTTTTGTTGCACACATGTCCTGATAGCTAAGACAACGTAGGCTTAGAGTACGCAACACATGCTAATCAGTGCGGAGCAGGAAAGGGCAGTTCGGAAGGGCAGATTGATGACGATGGTTTTAAGGTGTTGCATATAATGTGAACCTGCGTACAATGCAAACCTATTTTTAATGACTCCATTTCGAGGTAAAAACCCTAGCGTTATATGCAGACAAATATGGTACGTTCAGTTGCAGGACAGCTGACCCCAGTTTCGGCATCCTAAGCTAAAGCCAGACATCCTTTCCCACGAGTAAAAGAAGGAAGTACAAAAACGAGAGAGAGAGAGAGATGATTGAAGCAGTGGACGGACTCCTGCAACCAAAGAAAGTTTATTAAAGGGGCACTAAAGATCTCCTCCACGAATATTCTCCAGTTATGCTCTATGAGAGACCGTGGCTCATCCAATGGGCTCCAGAGAAAATGGCTCCATGATATCCAATTGTGAAATTCATTTACTTCTAGCCAGCACCTTTACCTGGAAAGAATGCCATTCAAAAAGCATAATCCTCGTGTGTCTCTCCTTCCTACTCCGATAGTTACCTGTGTTACACGTCTCACACGTGTAGCAAAGCTGCATTCCACTCACTGGAGATGGGGGAGATTTCGAACTCCTAGCCAATGACGGGCCTCGTTGACACAAACAGCAGCGTGCGGGGAGAACCGGTTGTACAAACGCAACGTACAAACCCAAAGCAACTGGCCCCACTCTATGCGCCCACACTGCACACTTATGCATCTGCAGTACCATCGGTTCCCCAAGTTAAATTGTTCAACCTAGAAAGTGCATCTGCATTCTGATGCTTCTTGCTTTTTTGTGCTTCACAGTTACATGATACTGCTACAGAGCGAGTGCCCACCTAACCAATTTGAAGTTATGAAGCATATTAGCCGTTAAGGGGGACGTGGGTTTCGAGACAAACTTTTTTATTTCTAGGCAGATTTTGATGCAAATTGGTGGAAACGTCCATGTGTCTGAAGTGATTTTGCCCAAGTTTCAAAGAAATATTCCTTGTAGAATTTTTTAAATGATTTTTTAAAATATTTTTTTAACTTCATCTCTCGTGGAGAGGCTGGAGAACTAAAAAATTAATAGAAGCATGTTCTAACCTGCTGTGTATTCCCAAGTGATTGCTCTCCCTGATTATATTCTTCTTTTATTCCTCCTCTCGCTTCAGAATTTCTGGTTTAGATTTTTCGTTGTGTGGTTATAAGCTGCCAGTGTGTTACGCACACAAATGCACTTGTTACAAACCACGGATCATCAAATTGGGAAAAATAAGATTGTCACGAGATACAGTCGTGTTACATGAGACTGACGAAACAAACGGAGCAAAAATAGACCTACTGGTTGTGAAGCTATCCGCTCCACGAGCGAAGCAACTAGCGAAAAAACTCATTTTGAGAAAATGATTGCCAAACTTTGGATGAACATTTACTGTACTAAAAAGCACCAGGATTATAATCCTTTTTGTCACTTTGGACACGGGCTTTCTTGACTTTCAGTTCCCTCGTTTGGTGGGCTTTCGATGCTTTCTTTCGGCGCAAGCGGTCTTTTTCTGCTGCTTGACGTAGTGCATGCGCACCAGGTTGACGACCAATGGAACTGCAGAACTCCTCGTAAGCATGGAGTGTGCCAGAATTGTATCGGCAAATTGCCTCGCTCACGGCAGTTTCCACAGCAATGAGTGATGCCTGTTCATCCTTTGAGAGAAGCGACCATATCACTGAGTGGAGGCTTTCTGCAGCGTTTTGGTTTTTTTTTTCCCTTGACACCTGTCGAGTAGTTGTGGATCAGACAAGCGCTGGTATATCGGCAGGAGTGCCTCGGCAACATGACGTGCCAGCCGGTACTCGTGTGGCGGCTGAGGCTGGCCTCCTTCTTCAGCTACTCGGTGCCTACATCAGCTCGTGGGACCTGGTGGGCACAACTCATGATGAGGATTTTCATCTGTAGACGTAACGTGATAGTAGGTTGCCATGACGGCTCGCTGCATGTCATCTACTTCTGCGTTGTTTCGCAGTGCCAATCCATAGTAATTTGTTAGCTTTTTAATCAAGTCCTGGGTGAGGCTGCCACGTCCCCCGAGGGGCTTGTCTTTTTTGCTCTTTGTAACAAGCCTGCGCAGTGCAGAACCCATACGCTTTTGGACATGGTTCACACAGTCTTCTTTCTTGAATGGTATGAAGCCTCGCACAGAGCCAAGAACGCCCTGCTGTCCCCGTCACACACGATACTTGAGTATCGTAGGTCGTTCTTTGCGAGAGAGCGCCTGAACATTTGGAGGGCAGCCTCTGCTTCCATGCCAGAGGACTTTACATCTGTATTTTTTTTACACACAAGTGACTCTCTCCATTCTGCGTAACCGGCGTCTTCCTCCTTTGGGCCTTTTATGCAACCAAGGCACCAGTTGGAAAGCACTATGGAGTCAATTACCATTCCGCTGTAGAAATCTATCACTGTGCCGACACCGATATGCGAAGTGTGGCCGCGCGTCATCCACATGCCATCGTAGACAACAGTGATATGTTTTGTGAATGTTTCGTCCGTTTCTTGGTAGACCTCCTTCACTGCAGCTACAGCATCTTTGAACACACTTTCAGTTGCTGCAGAAGCAGCGGGTCGAAAAGTCCGCTTCAAGTGCTCTTGAAATGTTTTGTGGTGCAGGCCCCGGTGACAGACATTCATGATGGACCAGAAGTCAGTAAGGGCAGTACAGCCTTCCCCGATACTCTTTATAGCCTGCATGGCTCACATGTTTATCTGAAAGTCTGCTGTCCTCCATACGCGGGGAGGACCACTCAGTCGCGATAGTTTCACAGGATTCACAAGTCAGTTGCATTTTTGCCGCCAGTCCGTACTTAGTGCCAAGCGCAAAACTAACTCTGCGCTGCCTGCATTTTTCGCGTAGTGTGTGGCCCAGCAGAGTGTTCATTGCCGCGATCTGGCAAATCGCAAATTTTTCCGACTCCGGTGCATCTGTAGAATCGCGACTGTCGCCTGTCAGGCCCATCTTGCGTTCAGTCGCAGACACGGCACCCAACGAGGCTTGAACTGTCTCGAACGCCTGACGTGATGCTTCTTGATCCACAAAAGTAGGCTCCAAATACACCTGAATAGTCCCACCTGTGCTCGTGGACAGCATTTGGTCATCGTTAGAACCAACATTCCGCTGAACATCATCGCCAGAACCCTCATGCGCAATAACGTGAACGTTACTTTCGGTTTCCAACACAGGAGTCGACGTCGTCGTCTTCTTTTTCTTCTTTACGTTGAGTGACTTTCGCTAAAGACTACCGAATTGATGTCTGGTAGTGTGCTTCTTCTTGAACGATCATCGTTCCATATCTTCCGAAGGAATCGGACAATAAAACGAGCAGAAAACGAAACGGGAGTCAAGCAATCGCCGACCGTGCGGAGGGATAGCAGACACCCTGGCGGCGGCGGTGGTCATCGCCATGGCAACAGCGGAGGAGTCCAATGGCAAAGCCCCCAGCGACCACGTGGGCCGGGGTAGCCAATGAGGGCTCACGCGGGTCCCTCTGAATTCCACCAGTTTGACACCTTGCTTCGCATTAGCGAGGATAGCCGAAGCGGGAACTTTGAACGCGAAATATTTCTCTTTCCAGCAATACCAAGGCTTACAGGCGTTCAAAAATAGCCGATTTTTCAGAATTTCTGGTGCGTATCACAATTCCTTGACTTATGATACTATTTTTTGGGGGCATTTACGGTGCGTTTTCAGGGAAAATACTTCGGCAGTGTAGGATAGGTATTATAGAGACCAATCATGCCATTTTAAAAAAATAGACTTTTTGGTAATTTTTTCGAAGTTGAAACCCGCATCAGTGGATTGTGGTCAGAAACAACGAAGGTTTCCTCCCAAATAGCCAGTTATCAAACCGTTTAAGACCCCCAATAATAGCATATGCTTCCTTTTCAATGGTTGTCCACTTTTTTTGTGTTCGAGAAAACTTGAAACTAGCAAATGATGTGGGCATCCCCTTCCCTTCTCTGTTTTGGGCCAAACAAACCCCAACTGCACACTCTGATGCATCAGTAAACAACCACTGTGACGGATCCAGTGACGCTAGTGCTTTAGCTGGGCACAAGGCATCTTTTAACGTGTCGAAAGCCTTTTGCTACCACGTATGACCACGTGGGAATTCTTAGTCATCTGCTTGTCCGAAGAGCAATGTCTCAGTTCCGTCACTGTGAAGGAAAGAACATCCGCCTTTCTTGAAGTGAACACATTGTCAGCATGCTGCAAGAGTTAAACCACCTGCTTCGGCAGTGTAACAAGTGGATATTTCTCTCCTTGCGTACGGTACGATTTCAGCTGCAAGAGGCGGTCATGATCTTCGTCTGGGCAGTCCTGTAGTAAACGTGCACAGGCTTAGCAAAGCTTGTACCTTCACATGGCATAACTCACATACCCTGAAAGATATGTGACTGACTGGTACTCAAGCTCAATCAATTCCCCAGGTGATATGCTTAAGTCCAAGGGCTGCAGTGCATCGTTCTTCTCTAGGCACGCTGCTTGTTTCTTCCCTGAAATGAGTGAAGTCCAACAAGTCAATGCGGTCATCAACAGAGTAGTTGCTGCTGGAACTTGGGCACAAGCACTGCGACAGCGTGAAAACACGGAAGGTGGCTTTGATTCTAGTGGTGTGGACACAGGATTTTTCAGTCTTACCGTAGAAAACAAATTCTCCACGGCGTCCAAGGCTCACAAGAATAAACTTGAAGCCGTAAGTGCTGAGAGGCTGCTCCTGTATTTCTAGTGCCGCGGTGGTTGACACAAGCGCTCCCACTTGCACGGGCTTGAAAGCCGCCTCCTGCTGAGGGCCACAAATAAGCACACCCCTGAAAAGTTCCGCAAAGTCCTTGGGAAATTCCACACCTTCCTGGTGCTTCTGTTACTTGGCATGGCTCATTGCCGTGCTGAAGCTCCGTGTCGACATTATCAAGAACTAGCGATGCACCTGCTCAATAAATCACGCAGTGGTAAGTGCCTCGTGTGTCATTTTGTCCATCTCCACCCGAATCATCATCAGCCAAATGCCAGCAGGTACAGCTCTGTTCAACCCACCGACCGCTGACAAAACACTCATCTTATCGTAGTGGTGGTTGTCAAGGAAGCGAAACTTGAGATGTGGGGCGAAGTTGAGGGACAGTGTGTTGTCAGTCTCCACAAGCCTCTTGATATGCTGAGTGGACACCTATACAGAAAAATAAAAAAAGGCGGTAAAATCATCTCCGAAACAATCCAGAACATTCTTACATTATCCCTCTTCTTACCTCAGCTGTTGGTAGGTGATGTTTTTTAAATCATGTCTTTGGGCAGGTACATGGACTGTCCCTTCACAAGATGGGCTCTGATATTCTTCAGAATGTGAGGTGCATCCTCTACGATGAACAGCATGCGACTGGCATCTGCTGCACATGGATGGGCACAAGAAACAACAGTCTTGCCATTGCGGGTAGCAGATATCCCACACTTCCTCCACAACGTTTGATTGCATGGGACCATGTCAGACAGCATCAACAGCATCCTCACACATACCGATGCTTTCAGACTGAGTCACCTGTAATATTAGAAAGAATGAAACTGGCTTCTGTGTCTGCTTCCACCCCCTGCCAGCATGAACACAAGCACATGTGTCGCAAGGTTTCCTCTGAAGTGTCCGCTCACAGGGAAGGGGGAGGTGATTCTCCCTGATGTCAGCATGACCCCTCCTCCAGTCAAATTTTCAGGCAGGTCCGTAGGATGGCACTGATCCACCTTTAGCCCCTCATGTCTACGTTCTTTATGCAAGTCAGCTGGTCCTGTGCCAGTCTTGTCCGTAGGTCATCTGAAATTATCAGTATTGAACTGCTGTGATCTGTAAGGCCATTCCAAAATTTGTACCTGTACGTGCCTGAAGGCAGAGAAGAATAACGGGCATATTTTCGTTACCGTTTCCATTTTCGTTACTGATATATCTTCCTTTCCGTTATCCGTGTCTGATACCAGCTTTTACTTTCGTTTCTGTTACGTTTCCGTTACTGTTTCCTGTAATTGAAAGGCTGCTACAGAGCTGCGGAAGGACACCCCGTCCGGCCCTGTCAGCACCCTGTTTTGCCCAAGTGCTGCATCGGTGTCACGCGTACATACTACACAAGTAATTCTACATCGTTGGGATGCGCACATCTTATAAGATTTTCAAAGAAGTGTAGGAACATGCTTTCAGTCAGCCTTCTGTCTTCGGTCACTCTGAGTTCAGCAAACCCAAGATGGACGTACCCTTCATCCAATGTCCCATTCATAGGCGGACGTTCTTAGTAGTAAACAATCCTGCCATAGCCACAGTGAACTGAAGAAAGTAAAAATAAAAATATGCTGGTCATCCTAGTGCTATGATGGAGTAGAGTGCGTGAAATCTATGTTGTATAAGTTGCATGTCTTGATGTCATGTAGGTATGTAATGTCACGAGTAGGAAAGTGAATGATGTACCCTCGATTTCCCATATTGCGCTTTTTTTCCATCGTATAGTATTTAGAGCATTACAGGCAACGACACCCAAAAGGGATGTCGTCTGCTTACTGAAAGGCAGTGAAATAACATAACGCGGGACGTCTCTGCCTGGATGGACAGATGGATGGATTGCCAGAGCGACACGTCGCCGTCTGGGGAACTGTGTCACAACTGCGATTTACAACACCGCAATTTTGGCTGTTTTGACTAAAGGAACCTGACATTTTGCGCTATAACTTTGCGTTACAGTGCTAAATCACTTAGATATTTACCATGATGGAATGTCCTTATGAGTTTTATACGTTGGCAACACATCGTACCACCCGCATTGAGTAATTGGCGAGCACAGCATGCCGGCGCGGGTATACTTTTATAGGGTAACACCCTGTACTTTTTCATATCTGGTGTTTTTGGTGAACCGATCAACTTTTCCGATTGGGATGTGCAGAAGAAATCTAAAAATGAAATTCTCATTCTGTCTGTCTCTCTCTCTTTCTCTCTCTCTCTCCTCGTACTCGAGGTTACCTTCTACAGCAGACTGTGGTCCCTCTGTGGTAGGCGGCATGACTGACAGAGACAGCTGTGACCCTGCATTAAGGTCAGCATATAGCAATCTGTAACTCATTGCAAGGAAGGCACTTTACATCTCAGTCTAGCAAAATCCAGAGTACAATCTGCCGGCCGTGACCTCACTTGGCGGTCAACATCACGATCAGAGAATTCCCAAGCAGGTTCTATTCTCTGAAGTCAAAGCTTATGGGCTGTTATATTAAGTTTGCAAGAGACGAATGGAGTATTTGTTGAGGTATAATCCTAGATACGGAACATGTGGCAGCAGGTACAGCCTCCTTGTGGAACAATGGCCGGGCTGTATTCTATGCACTCATTCTGGTCCAGCCGTGGTACAGCACACATTGTAAACATCGGGAAGAAGAAATATGTTTGAGTTATGGTTAATACTGTGGGATCCGCGGCCCACAAACCCGGAGTGGTTCCGTATTCGAGCCGCCGTAACCCCGAAGAACACGAACACAGTAATTAACAAAGAGACATAAGGTTTATTTCCTTACGATGTACAGATCAACTCGACTGCTCCGCTGCTGCCTCCAGACTAGCCTTTTCCTCCCTTGCTTCCTTCATCTTAAATGCGTACGGCCTACTTCGGTTGAGCTGATAACACAGGTGCTGGTGCCACCACGCCCCCATGAATCACGACACTTGCTTGACTTGCGATAAGTGTTCCGACAGGGTGATGGCATCCCACAATACCAATCGAGTTGTCGCCAGGATGAGCTGTGAGAGTATAAGTATTATCAATGCTAGAAGACCACGATGCTGAAAATTTGTTATCAAGATACTTTTTTCATTACCAACTGTAGCTTTTACTCCAGCTGATTTTGTGAAATTGGGATTGATTCGTGAAACTAGTTCCACTTGCCAACAATGCCACAGGTGGACAGAAAGGTGCCCGATCAGGTGAAAATCCTAACAATACATTCTGAAATTATACAGTTGATCCTCTATATAACGAAATTGCATATGATTGCGATTCATTTCGTTAAATCGATTGCAAAAAAAAAAAAAGATTACCCTATTAAGAAAAGCCGTACCCGTACAGTCCGCAAAGAGGCAATGTGGCATTATTGGACAGATCCGCATGACCTTGCGGACTACGTTCATATGGACTCCGCACTGCGGAGTCCATATAAGCTTGCGGATTTGAGTCCATGTGATGCGGACTCCGCAAGGTGTGGACTCTGTGACCCGGATTATTCTACATGGAAAGTAAATTGCAACAGAGCAAGGAGATGTACAAAAAAAAACAATACCTATTGCATTTATTACATTATTTACAACATTTATAACCTCTTCAAGTAGTCAGCAATATGCCGGTTCCTCTTGTTGAGGCGCACCTCATTCTTCAAGCCCTTTGGGCACGGGCGGTTCGCGACGTACCTCTCGAAGGAATCTGTAAAAATGTATAATGCTGATGCTTAACAATAACTTGCTGCAATTGATCTCTCAATATCTCAAGACAATTGTATACCGACATTTCGAGTCAAAGTTAAGGACCCATATGCGTGCATAGTGAATGTACAGGGATCCAAGCAACCATACCAAACATATATATAGAAACTATTCACTGGACGATGATATACTGACAGTGCCTGCACCACGCTTTTAAGTACGAGTTACACGCCAAGGCTTCCACTTAGCATGCAAAAAGCGCCTGCCTCATGACGATCAACATCAACAGGTTACCCCATGGATGTGCTGCTATATCCCTCATCAAAGAAATGATAGCAATAGGACAGGGAGTTGCTCATCATGACTAGGCATTCCATGCGTGATTACCACACAACCATCTATTACATGTAGTCTCAGGTGTGAGACTTTGTACAGAACAAATGTAAAATATACTCACTAGTGACGGCTGTTAACTTCCGAGGGGTGAGGGCCCGTCTTGCAGGGCCACCGTCACTCTTTTTGCTTTTGCATACTTGCCCAGTTACACTCCGCCCTTGGAGCTCCTCTGGTGCCCAGATCGTGCGCATGGCCTCTCTTATAAATTTGGAATTGGATGTTGCTTTCATCATCCATTCGAGCTTTTCTAGAGGGATATACACACCTCCACCTAAATGGATCTGAAAATTACATTAACGCACTATATTTTGGTGTAAGTCATTCTGGTCTTGGTGTTGGCACACATGGTCAGATAAATCACAATCGAGAAAAATTTAGGATAAAGCATGACAGATACGGCGGTTTTATGCAACACGAACATGAACAGTAAAACCCACTTTAGTCTAGATGATATCCAACTCAATCCAAGTACACATGAATTAATCTATGGTGTTCTTTAAGCACTATAACCAGTACTCACACGAAGAACGTTCCCGCGGAATATTCTACGAAAAGAAAAAAGCTGCTGGCGGGACTGAAGTTCTGCTGCATCATGTTCAGCATTTGCACAGTGCCATGATATTGAGACTTGTAAGAGAAGTATAGCAGACGACACCACTGGTCATGTCGTCTGCTATGGAATATCTTGTGACGAATCTGCAGGACATTACCCACAGTTATAAGACCACGAAAAGACTCAGATACGCCATGTTGACGTTCACGTAAGTTCATAGTAGGGCCCGAGCTCAGGCTTTATCAGATGATTACGATAGTGAGTTTTAAAGGCCTGACATGCTGAGCTATGGATATTCCGTAGCAGGCAACAGGACCAGTGGAGTCATCTACTATGTGAGTCATTATTTTTGTGTTCCCCTGACCATGTAGAATATCTTGCAGTTTAGTGTGACAACATTCTGTAGCAGACAGAACAAATGGACTAGATTGCTCAGCTCCCTATATCTAGCCAATATCTGCGAATCCTCAACATAACACGAGGCAGAACTTCGTTCCCATCAGTGTATATTTTTTTTACTTTTCCTTCTACTAAAATATTATGCGGTGATGTCCCTCGTGTGAATATACACAGTCATAATGCTTAAAAACTCTGTCTGAAACAAATAAAGGAACTGAATGATGTTAGCTTTACGGGAGAATGAGTTGATTTATGATTTCAGATTTAGCACTATTTATCATAAGATCGTTTTCGGAACACCAAGTGATGACATTCTTGACATCCTGCTACAGTAGGGAGCAGTCAAATGGAGAAGTGACTTGAAAAGACTATGATCTGATTAACACTAGGTTTTTCTAGTAATGTATGAGTAGAGCTTCAAATTTTAGGGCTTAACCTCATTCTTCTTAGAATTTGCACCCAGATGTGAAGATCGCCAGTTTCGGGTTAAGCCCACTGAAGTGCAGACATCACTTGTTATATGACAACTATAATTAATCCAGGTGAGCACCAGAGCCGTGGAGGTGGTAAGAAATGTGCAGATTGTATGGTATTGACAATAAAATTGGCACAGAGGTGTTGGAAGCGAAAGCAACTACTCAAATTGCTGCAGATACCGAACTGGTACAATTGGTTTGAGTAATAGACACAGATTTCACCCCATACAGTACATAATTATTTCCCCAATTTGTACCCCTGAATTTGAAAAAGAAAACATGAAGCCCTATGCACGAGGTCACAATACGTGAAAGATTCAGCCACGGTTGACAAGAATGCTGCGTGATAAGAATTACCCTTCCATCAATGTCAGCCATGACATCAGGAACTGGGCTGTCGAGCTTGTCACACATGGAGACATCAGGTACGGGTGTCTGACCCTAAAAGAGTGTAGCACAAGTCTTAAGTGAAATACAAAAAAAACAAACAAACAAATAACACAGTGCACCCTAAACATGCAGGAATAAAAAATATGAAGCAAAAATGCCAACAACATTGTTGTACCTGTGTTCCAAAAGAGCCAAGCACACTGGGTACTTCTTGACTGCTGATGCCACTGCATGCTTGAGCTGACTGCAGCATTTTCCCACTATCCTGGTCATTAGTTGTATGCAGCAACGGCTGGCCCTGCAAAACGCTTAGCTTGCACAATATTGCACAAGTATGTTACGTAAGTGTGATATGGAAATTAATATGGTGTACGTCTCCGTGGTGTGCTGCCGGAACTCTTGATGTCAGTGGGGAGTATGTAGCCGGCTCATTACTCATTACAATATCGGCTCCTGAGCTTGAACCATGTAGACACTGCTCTATCCCACCTGACGCAAACAAGAATTTGAAGAAACTGTATGAAATGAGCAGAACAAAAGTACACAGTAGCAAATTACTGGACGTATACCAGTAAACCCTCGTAATAAAATGAATGGGAAAGCATGAAAATTGTGATGGAATGGCTCATCTATTACGTGAGAGAAAACCAGCACCCAAAAGCAGCTGGCAATCTGTGCCACTGATAGGACTCTTTAATGCATGAATGCAAAGCGGCAATTCGTAGGAAACAACTTCATTCTAACGAAAATACACAGAACAGGAATACCTGCAGACCATGCAGGCAATGAATATTATTTCCGTTCCCAGAGCACCTGATGTCGTCATCATGTGGTGCCTCTCTTACAAGTGCCATCGCTTCCCTGTAACTGCCAAAAGGTAATGGCTCCTTGGTGCCTTCAGTTGCATTGCAGCACCTTGGACATGTTGCTGGAGCTGGAACTACGTCTGAAAAACAGTGAAGTCACAGACTACTCATTACGATTTTACACAAAGCACATTCACAGAAGCAATCTTAGGCACATAAATTGCGTGATTTACACACATCTCTGGGAGCAGAGGTGGTGATGCCAGAATCGGACCTGGGTTAATTTCTGTGTGTTTGAGGCTCATGTGTGTGTGTTATCCCTAATTGTGATCTACCTTGGCTAATTCTCGTTATTTACGTTGGATAACTTGAAAGTAAGAAAAGTGTCCCGGAGTAGTGTCCCAGCACAGAGGACGACACATTGTCCTGAGCAATGTCGCCAGGTTGCGGTGTAGACACATTCGCAATAGTCAGTTACGCTTTTACTGGTGCAGATGGTCTCATCTCTCATGGATACAGATGGCAGTAAAATAATACCAAGCGTAAGTCAATTCTTTCTTCAATCTTTCACTGGTATCACCTCTCTAATATTCCATCAACATTCGAGTGAGTGCTGCGTATTGTTTCCACTGCAGCCCTAAGTTCTGTTTCCCCATTAACGAAAGGTCCTGCTGCATCTGGCTGGTGCAAAAGGACATAGCCAGGACAATAAGTGAACACTACCATTAACTTTGGGAAAGAGCAGGCCGGTGTCCAAAGCCTTCGCTCTCCTCTAACGGCCTCCGTCCCCCTTTCATTCTGGTCTCCGCTACGATTTCTATGATTGTAGGAGGTGAAACCAACATCTACCAAATTTTTTCAGCAGTGTAGCTTGCAGCGCATGACAGAGGTCACGCTCCCTCTCTAGTTTCTAGTTTCTCTCTAGTTTCTGCCTTGTTCCCTGCAGTTCCGCATTCAGAGCACAGTTCTCTTCTTCAACTGTGTTAAGACGATCTTTGAGGTTTGATTCGTCAATTTCTTTGAGCTCTCTGCTTCAGTCAAGAATGGTACGAAGTCCACGGTTTCTGGCAGTCCTTCTGTTGGTCAGTCTTTCTTTTTGAGACAGGGTCCTCTCAGCCTGCATGGTCACTGAAAGCTCCAGTCACATACTGAGTGCTTGTGTGTATGCTATACAAATTACTCACCACTTGCCTACTTCCCACTTGGGGTTGGCCATCAAATATTGTCGGTACAGCCTTCTGTGATGCCACTAAGGTTTTCACGTCGTCAGCCAGGGATTCTGCGGAGAAGTTACCAAGGAATGTCACAGAGCTGAAGAAACTGCAAGAATAAAGCCCTGTTTCACCGACGCCGCGTAACCAACCGAGATCAACGGTCCCTCAACTTGCATTTAACGCGTAACTGTGATTGACAAAAGGCCGTTATTACTGAAACATTAATCATCAACAACGTCACCAATTTGCGTTTGCAAAAAGAATTGAGAGTTTAGCAACGCCTGATCCCGGTTCAAAGTAAACCGGCGTTGGTGAAACCAGGCCGAAGACAAAACAACAACAACATGCTTTGATGAACAGTGTTACGTCATAATTACAAAGCAATCAGTAAAATTGACAGTCTCTGTTCTAGGCGTTAGGAGACTGCCTGTTTGTCGTGTCGTTCTTTTCCCGCGACGTTGTATTACTGGACAAACATAATTAGCTCCTCGCCGGCAGTTTACAGCCCCTTATTGCTAGCCGTCTCCCCACAGTTTATGCTCTGTATGAGTGAGTATGTGTCCCTCGCTATGTACAAGAAACATGTGCGCCGGCATGCCAGGTATCCAAAACCACCGTCCACCACCGTCCACCACCGTTAATTCTGTAGTTTCGCAAAGACAGCGAAGACAGTCGGTATATAAAAGGTAAAATGAATGCAAAACAGCTCACCTTGCAGTACTGTAACCTTCACAGGATAATAATCCTCTATCAGTCCATCACTGCTCCTCCAATACATACACGTAAACCACAACAGAAGGATCGTAGTCGGTTACTGATGAGGGATGAAAGTTCCGAATCCTCCAAACAGGCATCACAGCTTCAGCGTTGTCCTCGTACTTGGCATGAGCGTACATACTCACAAACAGTTGTGTCTGTCTTGAAAATAACAGCCGCAGTCACAAAAAAAGGATGCAGAGCTGAGGAAACGCGGTAAAACCAGTGCAACTACGGGGCACGCAGGCAAACCGTCAACCCACGTGGTGGTGATAGATGGTGGATGAATGCATGGATACGGATACAGTAGCTTCTCGCTTTGGAACGGGTGGTAGCCTGCACCACCTCGGCTAACCTGAACCTGATTGAAATTACTTCAGAGGATCAGAACTATTCACACTGCCATTATTTGTACTAGAATTAGCTACGTTACTTTCATACCACCAATTGTTTAGTCAGTCTTTATTGTTTTGCAATGTTTTAAAGTTAACTTCATAGTATAAATCAGTATAAATGAAGGGCGGCGAAACATAGCAGTCTCAAATTTTTACTACAACTTTCAAGCCAAGTCCTTTCCTCCTATTGTCAAATACAAATAAACTTATGCATAAGTGTAGAACACCAAGATACATAAACACCATACAACGCGCCATAATGCGTGCTTTGTTTACTTCTGTAGGCCATTTGACAATGTAATCTCCCGATACTAGGGTACCTTGAAGGGAAAGGATCTGCTTTTGAGCCGATACATTTTCAACATTTCTGCGTTGTAGCTCTACTGGAATCTGCTTCCAATGCCCCCTCCTACCCAGAATGTTCCCTCCCAGAGTACTAGAGAAACGGATGCGGAGAATGTTGCCGGAACAAGAAAGTGAAACTCAGCGATCAATCAAACGAAGGAAGCTGTACCTGAACAAAGGGGAGCCGCTGATTATTCCACGTTCAACGCAGTACTACCGGAAGAAAAGCAATGCCTTACAAGGCACCAGCACGCACTTGGCTTCTGTCTCCGGCTGTGAAAGCGCAAGTGGTGGTGGTGAGACGTCGTTGACACTCACACAGTGGAATAGCGAAGAGTGCTCGCCAAGCGGTGCTGGAACAAATCCAGATGGTGAATACACCGAGACACCTCCCGAAACAAGCGACGACCCAGAGGAGGACGATACTGCAGGCGATGACGCGCAGGAACAGAATACTGTACCATTGTATGAGGAAGCAGAAATTTTGGCCAACTGCATCGATGAATTTGGCTATGAAACACTACCAAACTCATCTACAAAGAAATATGAAGCAATTGCTTTGATACTTTCATTTGCCACAGGCCATTCTCTGACTTGGGCATCTGTACACGACTTGTTGCGACTTATAAACACCTCGTTTGGATCTGAAGCTCTGCCACGAAGTGCCTATATGCTTAGGAAGCTTTGGAATCCAAAAGTAGCAAAGTGTGTGACAGAATACTACTATTGTGACAATGCACTACTTGAACAGGATGAAAGTTCAGAACTGATATGCTCCGTGTGCTCAGGCAGGTATGAACAGAGAGAGCTAAAACCCTAAGGTAGCTTCTTTAGCATTCTAAATTTTGCTGAACAGATAAAACATGCAGTGCAGAAAAACAGTGAGGTCCTTTACAGCAACCTGGACAATATAGAGTAGCATCAAAATCCTGAGGTGATAAGGGATATCACGGACGGAGTTCTCCAGAAAAAACTAAGAGACGATAGTGTCATTTCGAAGTCAGACTTAACCGTCACCTTTAACACAGACGGGAGCCCAGTGTGGGCCTCATCAAAAATGTCTGTGTGGCCCATTCAAGTTAACATCAATGAGTTGCCAGTAAGTGTCCGGTTTAAAAACTGTATGGTTGTTGGCCTTTGGTTTGGGAGAAAACACCCAAACATGCCAATGTTCTTGGACAAGTTTGTCGAGGAAGTAAATCGAACACCAGGAATAACATGGAAGCATGGGTCTGACTGCATATTCTCCAAAGTTGTGCCACTCTGCTGCTGCGTAGACACACCTGCATGGGCTCTTGTACAAAACCACGTGGCATTCAATGGCTACTTCCCGTGCACATGGTGCTATGTAGCAGGGGAATACAGAAATGGTGAGTTAGCTTGTCTTTTGTTTTCAGCCCTTTAATAGAAATGCTGGTTGCATGTTTCCTTATGTAAAATTCATGCATGGTATTTCCCCCGGCTCTTGAGTATTTCCGGTTTGTTCAAGCTGGACAGGTGCATCATAGCAGCTCATACACAGTCAGTCAAGAGTGACAGCGGTGTGGTGATCTCGAAAGCTGGCGAGCTGTTAAGGATTGAGAGAATTTTGAGGGTTGGAGCTCAGGGCGAGCAGAAATCTTATATTCTGTGCAGGAAGCTTGTCGAGAGCACAACTTGTACATTGGCACTGCCAAACCACATTAAAGCATGTTTCTTGTCACAGCTTGAAGCGTTCCAGGTTATTGAGCCAGGAGACATTGCACAACCTTGCCTCTTTATTTATTTTTCATGTGATGAAATCTCTTATGTGTGCTTACTCCCGAACACCATAGAGCGGGACTAAATCAAGGAAGTGGTACCTTGGAAGGAATAATGCATCTTGTATGTAGAGCCTGAAGTCTCAGGGTTTAACCCTATTCTTCCCTGAATTTGCACCGGAATTGAACGTTGCCTCTTTAGGGTGAAACTGTATTTTTACGCGGAAAATTCCCCCCACTGGGGTGTGTATAGGAATGCACTAAGTTACTTCTTCGGCAGCACTAATTTACTTATTTGGCAGCAAATGCAGTTCCGTTACCGTTACATTATCGTTCATACCAAACCCCTACAGTTATCTTGCGTAATTGACCCTGACTTCTTTCCAAATTTAGCATACTGGACATTTTTCACTGCAGTTCGCATTAATTTTCTATACATGTTTATTCACCTGATTTTTGCCCCTTGCCTTCCAACGAAAACAGCTCCATGGCTGCCTTCAGTCAGTGCCATAGCAATACGGTTGTACACCGGGGCATTCAGCTTCTGACTTCGCAGGTCGGCAATGCTATCGTCCCACAGGTTGATGAGATGTCGCGTCACACCCTCCGACCAAACAAATTACTTTTTTTTTTTTACTTTGTTCGGCAAGCAGAGTTACTTGCGAAGATTCCGTGGAGGCAGCCACCCTGCTTTAAGGTTGACTCGACAATGGTTGTGGAGTTCAGTCGAAACTCAACCGTGCTCGTGTAGTCAACCATGGTTGGCACCACCGTGTAACACCCTCGACCATAGATGAACTCAACTGTGTATAAGTCTTCATGGCAGTTATACTTTGGCATAAACATCATACGGGACATAGAGTACATCTGTTACATAGTGAATCATCTAAACTTGAGAAGCATACATATGGCTAGTGCAATTTATTTCCTCGTGCCTCTCTGTCTTCTGAGAGTTTGGTCTGTTGTGGTGTTCGATGATCCGGGATGGTTCGATGAGGTAACGTCCTACAGGCAAAGCACTCAACAACAACAGGATTTAATCACACTATTTACAACAACAACAAAATTGGCTTACAGCATGTTGTGAACACAAACCCGATGGGGCGAAGACCAGGCCCCAGACCATCTGGTAGTTGAAGTCCCCGCTTGAGCTACCCAAAATCGGCGTGCGCCGACTTAAATGGCCCAAACTTGGACACTGCCCATAACTTTCACGTCCTAGTGGGAACGTTTACAGGAAAACGGAACTAACCATTTAATTGGGACAATGAACTAGGTTAGGCACGTGACAGTACGTCGAAAACTCCACCCCTACCCAAGGTAGATCTAAAAATCCTGTCCGCCATCTTGGACACGACGTAGTTTCCACAGCGCTTTGGGGATCAAGGGATTATCTAAGCTGACCACAAAGGTGAGGTCGCCATGAGGGTCACCACGCAGTGACACGAGGCTGGCCAGCATGAGCGGAACCATACACACCACATGGAGAGCCCGAGAGTCCTTGACTGAGATGCAGCTTGCATGCTCTTCTTCAGCGTCGTTGATATGCACAACTCTTACATGGCTGCATACGAAATCATTTGTTTTAAATATGCTGTACCTTCCTAATTCATAACTGCAAAATCTCCTGGTTTTAGACCCTGGGATTTAGGCTGTTTTATGTGGTTGTACGATCGAGAAACAAACCTCTGGAAAACACACTTTCCCTCTTTATCTATTGAAGCACTTGCTTTTGGTCTTGCCACATCGACAAAATTTCGAACCCATCTCAGCCCGACTGTCATTGCCATCGTCGCGACAGTTTCTCTCGTTTCCAGGCAACGAGTGCAGGCGGTGTAGTTTATGGTAAGCGAAATGCATGTGCAGACTATGTGAAAGGCTAAGGCGCTGAAACAATTGCGCGTCAACGCGGTTGACGGCTTTAACAATAGCCAGGCACAGCTGTACCCCACTGTTGTGATATATTATGTAGAGGAGTCTTGCCTGGCTGAGAGCCAACAGCTTTGTTTAAGCTCTCTGGGAAGTCAGGATGGGCCTTTAAAGTTCAGAGGCATTGCTGAGGTAATGCTTGGTATTTTATTCATACAAGGGAGAAACGCTGAGTGTGGGTGACAGTTCAGCCTCGTGAAAAGAACAAGAACACAGTTTTGGGCCTCTATGTCTGAGAAGACTCTTGTGCACGTTCTTTAGACAAAGTGTCAAGGAGTGGCTCTGTCACAGCCAGGGAGAGGAATTTCTGAAGAGAGTAACGTTAGCTGCTGCAAAATTTTCGCAGTAATAAAGTTATGCCTGATAAATTGCAGTGGCCAAGCCATCTGTTGTATGTGTAAGCCCTCCTCTCATTTATGTACACACAAGACAACATTACGTTGGAAATCCATATAGAACACATAGGCACATGTGTTGCTCGTGTGCCAGGAAAACCCGAATCATCATCATCAGCATAGGCACATTACACAATTTTTATGATACGGAAGTACGCAATAGCGTTGCCCGCAGATTGCATGGACATGTGCAATCGTTATGCGCACTACACTCTAAATCTCACACTGCTTGACTACCGCTTATTCAGGAGTGACAAAATTGCAAAAATGTCGCCACTGAATTAGCTGGTTTCTACGCGGCTTCGAACCACATCCTCTGTGCTGGCCATCAGGCGGTACCTTGGGGTTTGCATTTCCACTCGTGCTCTTTCACACACCCTTTCCCCCAATTCACTCACCCGCTGCCTCGCCCTGGCTGACAAAAATGTGCACAATATACAGATCAAATTCACATTATTTTCCAGTGTCACGTTATCTATGCATGAAATTCTTACGTATACAGGCATATATAAAAGAGAATTCGACATATTTCACCATGCTTTACCGTGGTTATCCATAAGATGTGTAACACTCCTGCGCTGGGAGCACGACCGGAGGAGCAGGAAAAAGAAACATGCACACGCGTAAAACACTTTTGCCTGTTGAGTTGTCGAAGTCACAGCGTGAAGTTTGATTTCGATAGTCTTTCACGGAACGCAAACTCTGTTGACACACAAAAGTTCGTCGGAGCGTGGTGCACTGCGATGCTTCACTCTGGATTAGTAGCTGCTTCATCCACGTCAAAGGCCAAGCAAACACAACGGACTGCCGGGAATACCTGCTGATGAAATATTCGGATCAGAACTCCGACCAAGCAGTTCAGGTTTCATACCTACGTGCAGTGATCTGCTGTGCTTCTAGGTGGCCCTGTCGCACGATCTACGAATCCTGCAAAGTTGAGTGAAAACACGGTAAACCTTGAGATACGGTTATCCGGGACACACGACGAGCTACATTAGGTAGCTTAGGAAACACGTTAAAGATAAGACATTATGCTCGACTCCCCCTCGATCTCTTCAACCCCGCAATAAAGAACAAGATTTGAAAATGAGCATGGTTCAAAAAAAAAAAAAAAAGAAGAGAATAAAAGAAACCATTCAGCAAGGTAGAATTCTGCGCTCACCTGTGCCCTCGAGTTATCTCCGTATGGCATTTGGCACAGCAGCAATCACGGGGACCTGCAAGTTTCAAACGAAAAATTAAAAACTGCTTCTGCTCACACTTAGCCCTAAATCGTTGCACGCTAACTCAACGAGGCCAACACCGATCCTTCGACTCGTGTAAGAAAGAACAGACAGTACAATGGACCTTTTTCACATACGCGTCGTATCCTAGCAGCTCTCGAAGGAACCATGCTCGGCGCGTGTCAAAACCAATCCACGTGGATAGCACAAAGGACCAAAACCGGTCAAGGATGGGGCCGACAAGTTCGCGCCATTCGTGCGGTCTCCCCACTGGTCTGCACTTCTGTCGTCCCCATAGTGCGCCATCTAGTGAAGACGGAGATAATCCTCTCCGGCGCCTCAAGGTCATATGCATGAGCATAGGCCATTGTGAAAAAGGTCCATTAGCGGGTGTTGGAGGACTGATGCGTAAATGACAGACACCATAGTTCTCGATAGCATGACCACCCAGAAAATGTTGTCAAACTGCAAAAGAATAACCGCGAAACAATGAAATGCGGTCACCCGTTCTCCCCATTCTCCCCGTTCCAGGAGCAAGGAAGAAATATAAAAATTAAAAATAGAGACATAGGAAAACACATCACATTTGCGGTACTGCATGGTGTTGTCCATGTCTCAATTTTGAAAATTCTTCCTCCTTCAATATGTACTAGCGAGCTTTTGTGCCGTTTTTTCTTTTTTAAACTGAATATTATCATTGTTTATTTCTTTTTTCTCTTTAGCTTATTTTTCATTGCTCTCAATGGGTGCCACTGAGTGCAAGTTGTCACCGACACACATCAGTGCCAAAACATTCGTTATTCATTGGGGATGACATGAAATATAAAAATATGCTCTGTCTACGAATGCACAAAACTGCCAAGTACAAGACATCGTACAAACACTCGAGTTACAATGTGGCGAAATGTCACGAATCAGGTACATCTCAGGCGGTGGAAAGCATAAACTTTGTCCCTTTCAGCCCTGAATTTTTTAATAATGGCAGATTTTTTTACTTGCTTGACTTTTATTATATACAGTCTAAGAAAGTGAAATATGCCAAAGGCGTCACTCAGATGTTTCCGGTATAAAATATCCGAGCCCGTACTAAAGTAGTACGTCAGGGCTGAGTGGTTGTGAAAAGACGAAAAATGGAATGTGTTAAAAATGATTTATTTTCAAAAAATTGTGACATTTCTTCTTTTTTTATGGCCTCAGGGACTCCTCCCTAGTACAGAACGATACCTCAGTGCACATGGAAGGGAAACAATTTCTCACATTTGACATGCAGAGATGAACGTTGCATTTTTCGCACTTTGTCTTAGAACAACCTTGGCATCCTTCAAGCTTTCAGCGCTGCTGCTCTTCTGTTGACAAGGGCCAATGGCCAATCTGATCTTAGCGAAGACAGGGGTGCTACGGCTGCGCCAATTGCGCAATTTTGATACAAGGTTGATTTCTTGCGCCATCGTGCGCCGAAAACGTGAAATCGGCGGAAATTGCGCCATAAGAGCAAAAGTCGAAAGCTCTCAGCTGGGTGCACCCCTCTGGAGGCCCGGCGGCGGCGGCGGGGCCGCCGAGCTGATCTCTTTTTTTCGCCGTGGGTTCGAATAATGCTCATATGCAGAGTACTGCACCGAATATAAAAACAAAAGAGGGTGAACCATTGCAGAACATGAGACCATAAAGTTCTGTTTAAACCAGAGAGATTTTAGAGCGTTTTTGGTCGAAAAGCAGACTTTGCACCGAATTGCCACGTTGGCGGCGTGCAGACGTTTTGGGCCGGCGGCGGCGCGCACCTCTACCGCCAGGGTGTCTCCTGCGTCTCCTGCTGTTTGTGTGGCGGGTGCCTCGGTGGCGTTAACTGTATGCAGCGACAAGCGTAGGTGTGTGTCAAGATAAGCAAACGTAATTAGCTCTTCCACATATATTATATAGCCTTACCCGTAATGCTTCCCAGTTGCGTCCCTTATCAATAAATTCATCGCAATATACTGTTTTCGAGACGTATGGGCGGCCGCGCTGTTCACTGTAAACAGCGCAGCCGCCCAAACCGAAAGTGTAAATTACACTTTCGGTTTTCACAAGGGTGGTCCCAGTTCCGACTTTTGTGGCAATACCTTGGCTAGCTTTGATCGCATATAGCGACCGTTTTTTGCTTTGTTGCTTAGTTACAACACAGAGATCGCTTTTCTGAGCTTAGTTGCGTGAGAGATTCGCATCAATTTAATGGTTGCGTTTGTCGCCGCAGGTCGGAGCACCAAATTCAGTTGAACTGTGCTAAATGAAGCGGATTCCAACAATGACCTCATCAGCGTTTGGTGCAAACCAGAATTTAAGGACACTGATGCTGTGTGCGTCCTTTGCAACGTCGTAATTTCGTGCGCTCAGCATGGCGTGGCTGCTGTTAACTTTAACTTAACAACGTTTCCTAACTTTCTTCACCGAGTTATACTTTCTACTTTGTGTCGGACACACTCATGGACTTAATACATGCGGGAAATGTATTAGCAGAGTCCTTTCTTGTTAACACGGACTAAGGCTATACCTATGCTTCTTCAGATGTGGTTATTTTCCTTGGTGCCATTAAAAATGTGAAATGCTGTGCTCCAAGTTGATCCAGAACATGACATTTTTGTGCTCCAGTATGCTCCAAAGTATGCAAAATTACTGCTCCAAGGAGCTCCAAAACTCAAATTGAACTGCTCCAAAAAGTGCTCCAAAATCAGTTTTGCCCGTAGCACCCCTGCGAAGATCATCCACTGGTATCGGACTGAAAAGATTTTGTTTCTTGGTCGGCTGAAGAGGTGAGGTTGATTGCCGTCCACGTTTCCTTGCCTGGTGAGGCATGCTGCATTTGCACAGGGCTTCAATGACGCCGAGTGTGAAGTCTAGTAGGTCCATTTGGCTCTTTGTATCTATCCCGTGGTATACAGCCTGGCGCCTGTATTCCAACCAGAAGTTTGTGACTGCAAGGTTCATGAAGTGCGTTATTACGCGCATTGTCCACTTTCTTGAACGGATAGAGGTCTGGTAGAGGGCAACAAGAAAATCTGTCTTGTCCACACCCTCCACGCTGTTATGTACCCTAACGACCTCAGGCCGCTTGACTTCAATGAAGGCGGCATCCGCTTTACTCCACCGTATGACCTTGTCTTCATTCCCATACGAAATTGGATGCCAAGCTTACGGCTCTATTATCCATCCAGCGAGTTATGGCAATTGTGCCGTCTCTGGTTACGTGACAGTCCCACACCCACGCCCCTCACTTTTCAGCTCCTTTCCTGACTTCAGAGGACATTTCTCCATGCGGTTCGGCAAACAGTTGAGACTGGAACATAGGTGTCCAGTATAGGCGTAGTCTCGGGTAGCGCAACACTCCCATGGCCAAACGTAGCGAAATAAGCTTTCGGACCTCTTCTTCGTTCGTCTCACAGACTTCCCCTCTTTGTAAACCGAATACATGTTTGTCTTATCTGGTAGTTCAACAAACACGCTCTTCGGAACGTAACGGGAGAAGTATTCAAAAGGGGTTGGGATGGAACCTTAATTCCCAAATTTTCGTCATATTCCCCACGAAATTTCGTGGAAGGAGTCTTGAATTTTTTCCTGGACTATGAGGTTGCCTTCATTTTCCGGTTGTGGGGTTCCTTGGACTGCTTCTCAACAACACCAGACTTGTCGTATTTGTCTTCGCTTTCCGTTTCAGGGTGATTCCACCGAAAATCAGCCAAGCATGGAACCTCGACACCACCGACCTCACCGTAAAAAAAAATGTGTTACCACATCGCAAATGATGAAAAAAGACCATAAAATAAACTTCCATGTTATAACCGTTCTCGAGGGAGAGGAGGAGAAAGAAATGCGGTGTATTCGTGCCTAGTCGTTTCGGCCTACTTTGAGCGCTTCCCAAGCGGCAGCGGTGGGCTGCACAGCAGTTAATATTTTTCTGCTTATCCTCTGGCAGGCGGACAATAGATTGATGGCTTCTTACTGGTTTGGCGCAAATAGCCACTATTTGAAAAAATGCCAAACTTGGTTGAGAGCGTTAAAATGGCTGCACTTTAAAGCTTTCTTCTGCGCAGTTCATTTACTACACAGACATTTAACACGCACTGATGTGTTTCGTCGTTAAAAGCTCTTTCTGTTGGTATCAAAATCATCATCATTTCATCAGCGCATCGCATCCATATTGGCCTGAACACAGAAGCTGCTTCATAACATTGGCAGATTTAGCACTCTTCTGACCCAAAAACCCCACCAAAAACATGCCTCGATTTTTTAATATGTTACGCAGGAATCCTTTCCCCGCACACCTACAAAAAATCGCGATTCGTTCTTCATCGGGCTTCACGCAGCGATTTTTTAAATGAACGTCGGGTACGCGCACTACGGGGTCACCCGCCGGGAACCCCCCCGGCGCTGAATTCATGCACAGTTTACTTGATTAACTTCGTAGGACAACACAGATAGAATTCTGAGTATACAACAACAACAGCAAGATAAACGATAACGACATATATATTTACACTGGTGACATGACTTTCTGTATTTTCTTTAGCTTGACATCTGTTGAGGATGCGGTTTGCTTCTCCCACATGTAATAGCAACGAAGTCCACCAATGGGCCGAACACCTTTCCACTCCTCCAGTTTTATTTCTCTGTACCTGTGCACATCTTCAGCTGGAAGATGCAGGAGTGTTATATCATGGATCCTCTTTGACAGTGCTGCTGTGAACCCTGCTGCATTCTGTATTGCCTCAGTTGCTGAAGAGCACAAGTTCTACATCGTTGCTGCGTGCTTGATGATGCCTCCAACTGCATCGCACACATTTTTGCCGTGACCCAGAGCCGAAAAAATCAATCTCTTGGCAGTGGCATTATGACTCATCTCAAAGTACTGGAACCTGTTTTTAAAATGAGCGGTTGCCCCATCGGAGACGTATACTGCGCCCCCGTACAGAGGGCCGTGGTCTTTCATGTGCTGTTCGATGGTCGACAAACAAAGCAGGGCTACTGCGCTATCATGTCGGGTGTCGTCGGATAAGATGGCGTAGCAGCGCGCTCCAGAGGATGCTGTCACTACGCACGTGAAGAGTGAAATTTGGTTTTTATGCCGATGGTTACTTTGAATCCTGTTCGGCAGAATGATCGTCCAGTTCCCGGAAAAGTCAAAATGAAGCACGACATGGCCAGGCCTCACAGCATACTTCTCCTGATGTATGGCTTCCCGCTGAATCTTCCTCACATAATCGTGATTCACAAAAGTACCGACCCAGCGCTGCAAAACGGCGAGGAATTCGCTCACTGTCACTGTCCGTCTTAGCAGTCCTCCGTTCTCTCATGTAGCAAACAGGATCTCCTCATCGTCGGGGTACCTAAACTTTCTGGTGTCAGGGCTTCCGAACCTGCACACTGGTCACAGTCTCCCGAGAGGCATGCTTCAGAGTTGATGTCATAGACGAACATATTGATGATCTCTTGTAACGTCAGCTCTTTCTTGCTGTTGTTTATGGCAGCTGTCGTCGTCAATTCAAAGTTTGCGCAATATGTACACGCGCGTTCTTCCCTGCAGGGACTACCAGTGACCCATATCGCTCGAATTGAGTAGAACTTGCTTAGGCTGAGCTTCACATTAGGATATTTAGTTTTAAATTTCCTATATGCTTCGTCGATAGAACAGGTCATATAACGCTTTGCTTTAGTCGTCTTTTGTCCCCCTTCCTTTACTTCTAAGACGTCTCTTGCTCTTGGGCTCTGGACGGAGCAGTCTAGTGCATCCACGGTGTAGAAGCTCATCGCTGCTAGCAAGTCCTCTCCCTTCAGGTGACCTCTTTCGTAGGGGTCAGGTATTGCCCACACATGCTTCTCTGCAACCAGTCTGTTTGATTTGCGAATCATACACCGCGTTGCTCCTGGAATGACTTTCTGTATGTCCCACTCTGACATGAAGCAAGGAAGCAGGGTGAGAATCTGGCAGCGTACTTGCTGTGACTTGCTTTCTCCATAGGCTGTTCTGATGTTCCGATGCAGCTCCTCATTCAGCCTATTGTTGGAACTTGGTGTCCCAAGTAGTGAAACATCAAAAGCCCCCTCGATCTGTCGGCGTGTCTTCACAGTAAGTGCTTCACTGATTTCCATCTGCTTTTTCCTCAGATACAGCATTGAAGGCTTTTTATGTTTCCTCACTGGTGTCACGTCGATTCCTTGTGTTTGTATGAGCTCGTTAATTTCTCCAATAGTTTCGTCGGGCGTTACGAAAGGCATATAATCGCCGTTGCTTCCAGACGACACTGACGTTGTCATTTCCTCTGATTGCATCAAAGTCTTTAGGTGAACAAAACAGTTCCCGCAGATCATGACTGATTCGCGTGCATTCGCTCTCCTCTCAGCACCAAGAGCAGATTTCAGGGCTTTCATACCGATGATAGACACATATCGGAAGTCCTTTGTACGTAGAACTTTCTTCTTGTGTCGACGGCAATTGTCTGCACAGTAAACACGTTCACTACTGTGCACCGAACTCATTCTTCTCAGAAGAAGGCAAATTGTCATTTGTCAAAGGAAAATTGTCATTTGGGTCGTGTGAACACGTGATATAGGGCTCCAACGGCGTGGGTTGAAGGAAGGGTACAGGTTCCCACAGCCTTGACGTCAACTGCTGTCGAAGTGCAAGGTCACCCGAGGAAGTGTCCAAACGCTTTTTCGCAGACACAGTGAGATTAGCAGTGGTCTTGGCGACGCATAGGAACGCGGTTGACTGTGCTCGAGCACGGCTTCCTAAGTAGTTGCGGCCTTTGGGAAGCTACGTTCCGCGCAATTCATATGTAAGCAGTTTTAGCACGGCACCATGTATTTACTCTGTACATGGACCCTGTTCATATAGGCCACAATACAAAGCGCAACGGGAAATTGTTCATGTTGCGTCCTAAAATTATTTTACAAATATCGACCACGTCTGGTGAACACGTATTCCATGTGCCAAGAGGGCCCATGTAGGCTGTGCATCCGTCGTGACTGAGGTTAGGTTAGGTCTGGTGAACACGTATTCCATGTGTCGAGATAGCCTATGTAGACTGAGCATTCGTTGTAATTGAGGTTAGGTTAAGTTAGGTTAGGTTAGGTTAGGTTAGGTTTTTGTATTTCACACGTTGGAGAGTCAATCACTTTGCGAAGAATGTGCTCAAGTCAAGACTGACCAAGGTTGGGTTAGGTTAGGTTTTTATGTATCTCACGCGTTGAAAGAGTGGCTTTAGGGGGACCATTTTGCCCTAATTGGGGATCATCAGTGCGGTGCAGGGTAGAGTACCCAAACGCATACGGTCGCCCGAAAAGGGTCCGTCAAATATATACAAATATTTACAAGTATTTACAAATATTTACAATATCTACAGTGTCACTTCTAGGCTTCAGTGTGATGTCCAGGTGTGTACAGGCGCTTAATGTCACTCAGCATCCTGTCGAAAGGGTCTTCGTGTTTGTTTGTACAGTCCAACCTCCAGAGGTATTCGGTGAGGTGGTGTGCCATGTTGTCGCTGGTCACTCCTCCTCTGGCAAGCCTGTGTCGGAGTGGCCTCCATTGTGATTCGATGTGGTTTGTGGTCACACCGGTGTCTGGATCCACAAACTGGTACTGATGATTGACGATCATGTGCTGGAAGCCTTCAGCGGATAGTCCACAGTAGCTTTTCCAGCAGTCAGTGTATATTGTGGTCCCCTTTTCCACATTGGCATCGATGAGGGCAAGGAGCGTGTTTTTGTCCCTTTTGTTGTCAGGACAAATAACAAGTCGGAGCTCCTTTGTGTCCACATCGATAAGCCCCAGGATCCAGGTCCCCTCCACAACACAACCACATTGGTATTTGTGTCTGCCTATGTTGCATTCGTCGATTTCTACGACGTGGTTTGTGCCGCCGATTTTTCCCCTGTGCACGTCTGAGAGGGAGTCAGTACACACTTCCCTGCAGTACGAATACCAGTCCGTGACTGTCGCCTCGGACATGGTACTGTCCAGGGATGCTTCTTTTACGTCTTGCCTGAAGGTAATTTTTGTTGTGAAGCAGTAGGTGAGTATCAGTACTTGCTCCGGCACCAATCGAATGTTCTCAAACCAGGTCCCGGTAGCGTAATTCCAAATCCCTACCCAGTACAACGGATAGCGCTTTATCTAGACATGGCGGGTAGCGCCTCACTGGTCTGGCAACCAACGTTGTTGATTAGTGAATAGTGATGTCTAGTCGTTCTTTTCTGCTAGGTAGGTGAATGCAGTTTATAGAATCAACAACTGCTATTTTAGTCTAATGATTCTTAGAATCAGTAGAATCATGTTGTAAACAAGAGTTGTGAGGCATTTGTGCGCAGTTCACACACAATCTTCAAGATTCTGGAATGCAACAACAATGCGATGAACTTTGTAGCTTTGTAGGGTATAAACGGTGCAATACTTTTGTACCGCAGTTATGAGACGTATGTTTCGTTATATGGGAGGTGGTGTGCGACACGTTTTCGCGAGTTACGTTGTCTCTTCTGCTGCGAATGAACGGTTACTCCAACGAGTTGGTAAGGAAGCTACTTTGGCTACATTTGTGCATCATTCTTATACGCAAATATATATTTTTCACTTTGAGAATAGGTTATTTATGGCATTTCAAACTTCCATACTGGTACATCTGTCATGCGTAGCTAAGAAAATAATGTATGTACTTCAAATAATGTATGTATTTCAAAATAAATGCAGGCATAACAGTATACCTCTGTTATCACACACAGTCAATTACTGGGATGGTACCTAATGGCCATAGCCATGGGATTTAGCATGAGGCACATTAAGGTCCACATTCACACTAAGGTTGTGCAACCTTTTTGTTCCACGCTTGTGCATGGTTTTCTTTTGCGGACAGCCTGCTGCCACCCTGTTGGATACCCTTGAAGATCCCACACGTCGTCTTGCAATTGAAGTTGGCTGAACCCGAATCTTAGCACCACGTCGAGTTGCACTGGTAAGTGCAGAGGCAACAGTCATTGCCACCCCCGTCGCCATGCTCTCATTTTTATTTGCCTGAACAGGCTCCAAATGTAAAAATGGACAGTCATCTTTGTGCCAGAAACGCAAGGCTCTCCCAGTGGTCGTGTAGGTTATGAGTGGGAGTTCAGTGAACGTGCGCCCCATAAGCAGGTCTACTGTTTGAGTTTGATCTAGAACCACCAGGAGAGAAACAGTCTTGCCCGCAGCTCTATTCATTTCTAGGCCTGCGGTGCAATTTCAGTCGTTCTTGTCGCAGGAACAGTCTGATTCCCAAGGCCATAAAGAGGCATTGCCTCCAGCTGGACCTCGGCACCACATAGCCCTGCGGCAGATTTGCGTAGGAGTCAGCTGGAGCTGCCAGTGTCGGTAGTTCCCAAGATGTCCGCTGCTCCATTCCAACACACCATTTTGGGGAGCACCTGTGGCTGCAGGACATCTATCGACAGCTTTCTTACAATGTTGGTGTCATTTCCGTTAGCGGAGTTTGAATATTGACACTGAGTGTGACCAGTTTTTCTGTATCTAAGGGAGAAAAGTGCACACTTGGGTTTCGGACAGTGTAGGGCGATATGACCATACTCGTTACGGTTGCAGCGCTTTGGGTCCCCTTGTCGTTTCCCAATGGAGGATGCAAGTCCTTTCCTTCCAAACCTTCGTTCTCGCTCTCGCCCTCCCGGTTCAAACTCTTAAATGTACTGCAATAAGTCGTCCTCATTATCGTGAACCCGTGCCACCAGCGAAATTGCGTAGCTACATCTATTGTAGTTATAGCGGAACTTGTTCTCCTAGGTCCCGATTCGCTCCCATGCACAATGTAATCCTTGCATTCTTTCATTCTGCTGCTGAACCCTCTCCTTCAAGTGCCTGAACTGCTCCGCCGCATTAGCTTGAATTACGAACATCTTCTTGAAGCATTCTTCTGATTCTTCTGGTTTGTACCAAATATCATGGCTAAAATTGTACTTTGTAGAGGCACAAGGAGCGGCAAAGCCTGTTCTGCCACAAAAAAGAAAAGAAAAAAAAAAAAAAAAAAACTTCTGCTACAGTGCTTGTTAAAGATAGTCACCCCTGCAGCACATCGGAACGGCAATGGCATCGCCGCTTGTGAGTGTAGTTAATTCCATTAAATGTGCATCGTTCATTATTGGCACCTTCTAAATTGTTGCACATTTGGTACCGACACCCAGGAAACCGGTGTTAGCACAAACTACCGACGAAGGTTTCAACTGAACTTGATTGGATTAGAGTGGACAACTTAGAACATCTGGAAAGGATATGTGCTACTTGTCGTTAGAAAGTTACGAGCAACATCAATGATATAGCATCTTTACTGACCACTACCCCATTGGATACCTCCAAGGTGAGACCGAAGCCTGCGTTTTTGGAAGTGGAAGTCGCGAGATTGACTGAATTAAATTTAGCTATCCAGGCTCTCGTGGATCAAGGCTTGTTGGAGAGCGAACGTGTGCCTTGCGATCGATACCTGGAATACCGCATCACTATCACGGTACAAGCGGCGCTATACTCGACAGTCAATCATGAAGACTGCGACATGCTGTATCAGCCACGTATGATGGAGCTTCCTATATTTGGGTCAAAAATGTCTGGCAGAGGACCGCTCTTCTGAAATAGTTCTCGAATCTATAGCTGGACTGGTTCAAAGGACTTGGATACTGGGAGCAAGTCTGACCTTGGGGACAAGAAAACTCCCTCGTCGCTTTTGAACATTGGGAACAACGAAAGCCCGAGCATAGAGCCCGGTACAGTGCAGAGATCGTAAGCCCCAACACAGTTGTGACGTGAGCTGACTCTGAAGCGGGCAGCCCTGAAAAGTCACGTTCTGCTGCGAAGCCAAGAGAGGCTCAAGAGGCAATGAGCAATGCTGTAGTCGAGGACAAGCTCTCATGTTCACTGAAAAATGAAGATGTGCCATCAAAACTTGGAGCCCGTTATGACAAAGTTTAATAGGACTTCAGCCTTGACAGGTGTGATGTCACTGAAGAAAGTGGAGAAAAGGTGAAAGACATGTTCACCTGCACTCTTGAAGTCTATCCGAGGACTCATCACAGTGAACCTCTCCAAGTGATCTACATTGGACTTCACAGGGCATGGTGGTAATGATACACTGATGTTCTCAATGTCCAAAGACTTCTACATTAGTGGGAGATGTTCGGGAACTGCTCAGGCAAACTTTCCCAAGAGTCCAGAGAGTGGTGTAGGCCCCTTGTGTCTGCAATGAGCAAACAAGGAATTCAGGATGGCTTAACACAGAGACTGGAGGGCATGAAGCCAGAGAGCTCAAGGAATCTCGTCCAAGACGAGCACAAAACTGCGACAAGCTCGGGGCGAATTATTCGCGTATCTTATTTTCAGAAGAGCTGCCAAGAAATGGTTCAGAGATGTACCTGGATGGCCTGATTGCACCACACCAAGCGGACGACGTGCACAAAAGCACGCATATGCAGTACTGCGGTGCGACTACATCGACCAAGTTTCTCTTGGATGACCTAGACGTCTTCCTGAAAGATTGCGAGATTTGAGAAGGACGCTGGGGACGACGTGTCCCTGAACAAAGTTACCATTTCAGGAGGAGAAATCAGAGTGACAGTTCAGGCCTGTCTGGAAAAAACATTTCTCCAGAACAGGATGAACGGATGTCCACGAATGGCGAGATGATTCTCCACAATTTCTCCAAAGACACTTCCACTTTAGAGGAGTGCCTGTATAGTCTCTTTGTAGGCTACAGCAGCAAGGTGATACCGAAACTGTCTGATCCTGACAATATCCTTGGAAGACATGGAGGATTTTCATGGGGTCCTGCACGTCGTTTTAAAAGCCGCTCGTGTCTATCCAATCAAGTCCGAAGGACTAAGCACAGGTACTCTGAAACACAGATAACACAACAGGTGCGTTATTTTTGAAAGAAAAGTGATGCACATGTGCTGCAGCAGTTTGTCACTAGTACACGGAGGTGTAGACGCAGTTCTGTACCAGTTGCACTGATTGCACACCTTTGGCCCCTAAAAAGAATGAGGAGGTGCACACCTCGTCATCTGCTATGGAGCGTTTTTCAGAGCAAGGTGGTGTTGGTGCTTGTTTTTCTTCAGTTTGTTTGTGCTTTGTCTGTACGAACAATTCGTAAGCGGTTATTGGTTGTAGCGTCATATTTTAATACAGCGCAAGTGCTCACAATAATGCTCAAATAATGGTTTCTGCACATGGTATGTTATCCTTTGGACAATTAGGTGAAAAGTCAAGTACTAGTTATCACTAATCCGCAGTGCGCACCTGCCTATGTTGTTCATCTGAATTGCATCATTCTAGCTTTTGGAGACGATACCATGCAGTTTTGCAAAGCAGACTGAGATGGAGGGGTACGAAAAGGCAAGGTGATGAACGTATGTATTTACAGTTTACTTCTGCATTAGGCTTGCAAACAAGAAGCATGACAGCTACTATTTACAAAGCAGACATAAATCTATCTTGATGTCACAAGTAAATACTCCCCACCTTGAATGATGCGCTCGCCATTATCCGACAACACTGGATCAAGCTACGAACGAAGTGCTCTACACCATCTTGTCATTTGCTACTCTGCACCCTGACGTTGCACGACCGGGATATGTGATTCAAGAAAATAGAGAACTAGTGCAGAACTAGGTCAGCACCTACCCAAAAAGAATGAGGACGTGCAGACGCAATGGGAGTGCACAGTGCTGCGCTCCTTGCACTAGTTCAGGAAGCGCAGGCAAAAAGAATGAACCTAAGCCCATCAAAGCTATAGCCTGACTAGGATAGAAAACATCTATGAAGCAACATCGAAGGAAATCTGCTAGGAACATTTTATGACACTTACACAAACTAAACTTGCAGTTCTTAGTAAATTCAGTATCTTACGCTTCGGTGCTGCCAGTTTCTTTGAGGTCAGAGCCCACTCGCCGCTCACACACTGTTTTAAGAACCTCTGCCGTGGTCTGCCGGTCATGTTTCGGCCTCGGAGTTCCTCAGGTGACCAGAGAGCCTGTGCTATCTGCCGCATAAACATGAAGTGCAAGGCACTCCCTATTGCATATGCGAGCTTTTCGCTGGGGACATGTTCCTTGCTCTCAAGGCCCCTCTCAAATGCAATGGAATGAGATGTGCGTGATGTGAACTATACTCGGAGCACAAGTTTAGTGAATCATATGGATAATACCGTCTACTTGAGGCTAACTCTAAGGTGCTTGATTATGTGTAAAACTAGACAGGTATAATTGCAAATTTAATTTTAGTTCCGTAACATTCTTCGGATCGGGTGCCTCCGCAATTGCTTTCACTTTTGTTGAAGTTGGATAGATGCCATCAGTGGTAGCTTTATGACCCAAGTACTAATATATATAAGCCGTATATTAAAAGGGAGTCTGGCCATTGGGAGGACTCACAAAAAGAGGCTCGACTTGTCAATCACAGTTTCGCTCCTCTGATTGGTTTGCTTTTTACCAAGGGGGTCGCCATGACACCATACTGCCACCCAAAATGGCGACGAAAACAAACACAGTGAAGCGGGGATTTTGTGACAAAAAATTTTCATATACTAACCTGATTTTACGCTGCAAATGTACATCCTAATATAAATTTCTCGGAAATCAGTTTCACCTTATGCTCATCCATCGATATCTAACTGAAAATAATACGAGAGGATAATAATACACGTTTTGTCGCCGGTGTTAGGCCTAGTGAACACGGTGATCACGATGAAATCATAACAAAAACGGCGCTGTGCTCTACAATCTTATTTTTAACAGCTGGATTTCATGGATATAAACGTTCTTGCCTCTTATATTTCAACTATTCATGTAGATTTGTTTAAAAATAATACCGACAACAGAATGTGTCCCAGCAGGTGGTTCTGCCGGCAGCGGTACAACGACGGAACCAGAAGACAATTCCCGACGTGCCTTACGCTCCCTAGGTGGCGCTTATCAAATTTGCACCAACAATCCACTACTTTTGCAGATTGAGAGAGGTATCCATTTCAATCCCATCCATTCCACTTGCCACCCAAAATGGCGCTGCCCATGTTGGATAGGGGGCAAATAGTGAGGATAGGGTGATTGATACTGCCCCATATTTCAAGACTTCATTGGTCGGAAAGCTGAAAAAGTGGGTGGAGCTTCAGGTATAGGCATGACCCATTAATGGCCAGACTCGCTTTTAATATACGGCTCTGGATAGTGGCAGCTACGTGCGTCGCCTGCGGGGACGCAAACTGTAGCGACTGGGAGCTGGTCCGGAAGCGGAATCCTGGTCCAGGTCCTGGAGAGGAGATGGCTGATGATCGGTCTCCTCTCCGTCGGGGTCTCGAAGGTGGTAAGCTTTCAGATCCGAGATGTATACTGGCCCAGTTTCCTTGCCAGTGTCGCAGCGACGGAGCCTGTAAGTGAGGCTGGAGGAGAACGCACTTACCTCGAATGGGCCGTCCCACCTATCTGCGAGCGAAGCTGCAAAGCCGCGTGATGCATCACTAAGCGGGTGAGTCCGTCGCAGGACAAGGTCACCGACGCTGTAGGTGAGATTCCATCGTTCACGGTTGTACTGGCGAGCCTGGTCCAACCTTGCGACGTCCAAGTTCTCCCGAGCCGTCCGAGCTGTGACGTCCAGTCGGCTGTGGAGGTCCTCAGCCTACCTTGAATAAGGAGGCTGGGTACTGCCATCCCGGAGGCCCAGAGCATTCTCTACTGGAAAAGGAGCCTCTCGTCCCAGTTCAGGAACGCCGGGGTGAAGCCTGTAGATCTGTTGACCGTCGTCCGTGTAGCGAACGCCAGCTCAGTCAGGCGAAGATTCCAATCACGGTGGTGCTGACTAGTAAAAGCAACCAACATCATCTTCAGGTTCCGATTAACACGTTCGGTAATATTAGCCTGAGGGTGATACGGGGAAGTCTTCTCGTGCTGAATGCCTAAGACAGTGCAAGAATCTGAGAACACCTTACTTGTAAAGTAGGTTGCGTTGTCAGTGATCTGCTGAGCGGGAAACCCGAACCGGCTAAAGGTGTCGAGTAGTCGTTCACATACTCTTTGGGAAGTCAGCGTCCTGAGAGGAAACAGCTCAACCCACTTTGTGAAATGATCAGTAACCACAAATAGGTACCAGGTTGGAAAAATGGTTGAAAAGTTTGCACCACATCACAAGCAACTATCTGCCAGGGCCTATTGCTCTGAACCGGCTGTAAGCGCCCAGGGGGTAAACCACCACGAGGTTTTGCTCTCTGGCATATCGGACAAGCACGAACTTACTTAGTTACGTCCTGCCTCATTCTTGGCCATGGCGCAACACGACATAACTTTTCATAAGTTTTCCTGCCACTGCTGTGACCTGCCAAGGCCGAGTCATGAAAGTAACGTATGAAAGACTTATGCAGCTTCCGTGGCACCACGACCCTGAATGGGGATGTAGCGTCGTCGTCATCCGCCTGAGGTATGTACCTGGACAGGATGCCATGCTCGCCCAGCAGATAGAAGTCGTGCCGTCCGTCAGTCGTTCTGGTGTCCACCGAGACCTGCTCAGCGAACCATTGAGACACCCGCTGACAAAGGCTGTCTGCTCTCTGAGTGTCTAGGAGCTGCTCTCTGCTCACGACCATGCCCCAGGACAAGGATCCGTCCCGTGCCACTTGTGCTGCTGCCAGGAGTTGAGAAGGTGCCTTGGTGCCTACCTCTTCCCCCTCCGGTAGAGGCGCACAGGATAGTGCGTCCGCTACCACGTTCGTGGAGCCCCGCCCGTACTCCATGTTGAAGGAGTAGCCTTGTAGCTTCAGGGCCCACCTGGCGAGACGTCCAGCTGGGTTGTGGAGCCGCTGCAGCCGTGAGAGTGCCTGGTGGTCAGTCTGGACGGTGAAAGTGCTGCCATCCAGGTAGAGATCAAACTTCCTGAGAGCGAAGATGATCGCCAGGCACTCCTTTTCCGTGACGGAATAGTTCCGTTCTGCCGGATTCAGCGTGTAACTTGCAAAAGCCACTGGACAGAGAATAGCGTCATGCTCCTGCAAGAGAACTGCACCAACACCATAATCGCTAGGATCTGTTTGCACAACAAACAGTTTATTTCGGGCAAATATAGCCTGGCCGTATTAGCGATTGCATGAGATAGAGCTCGGAAGGATTGTTCCTGCTGTTCTCCCCAATGCCAGCGTGTGTCTTTGCGCAACAACTGGTTAAGCGGCTGCTCTAACTGAGCACAGATAGGAATGAATTGCCGGTAAAAACCAACCATACCTAGAAAACGCTGCAAGGCTTTTACGTTACCGGGAACCGGAAACTCAATGATCGCCTTTAGCTTGTCATCGCTAGGACTGATGGTGCCTCCGTCCACCACAAAGTCGAGAAGGCTCATCCTAGGCGATGCCAGCTGCACTATTACGATTCGTGGAAACTTCTCTTTTGGGAGTGTCTTCCACTTACATACGTCAAATGGTGGTAGCTTGCACTCGTCCGTTGTGCACGCCAGCATAATGGTGAAATGGGAATGTTCGTGTTCTGTTGACATGCCTATCACATCTTTTGCCCCCTTGCACGGTCGACCGATACGGCATGTCGAACCAGATAGGCGTTTCATCCGCCTGTTTGTCACAGCAAGTAATCATGTGTCTGCCTCAGGTTGGTGACATGGCGTTGGAAGTTCGGGAGCTTATCTTCAAACTCCTCCGGCAACTTTCGGCATACAGACGACTGTCTCCGATACTGAGCGCCTTCTGACACATAAAGCGTCACAGCCACGAGTCACTTCCCTTGAACTGGGCTCTGTCCAGGCCTGTGGCACGAGCAGTCCTGACTGCTTTCGTACAGATCACTTCACAAGTCACTGGGAACGATCGCTGACGCAGATCGTGCACAAAAGCTACCAGATTGTCCTCTATTTGTGGATGCAGTGGTGCACGGCTACAAAACGCCTTCTTCCAGGAATTGTTGTCCCCTAGCGCGCTCTTTTGCTGCCTCCAGTATCGTAAGCACTTTTCTGACACGCCAAGGCGACGTTGCGCGCACATGTTTCTGTGTTCTTTCGCAAATGCAATGACCTCCAGCTTGAAACGAGCAGTGAACAGTCGTCTCATGGCAGCAGAGCGACGTTGCGTCAACACGAATGAGAACAAACTGAGAATGAGTACATGCGATGACAAACTCAAAGCGCGAACGCGGTGACCACGCCTGGCCGTCTACCCGCTCACGTAGGCCACATGACGGAGCATGTGTTTCCAGACAACCGCATGTTGTTCGGCTAACTGACTGGTATATAATACCCGGGCAGTTTTCAGCGTCCTGTTTTTGGGAAGAAAAAAACCTAGACCTATAGTCCGGTTTACACAGTAACAGGACCAGAGGTACGCATGCTACGTGCCATGCTACATTCACTAGTAAAATGTTCGCAGTGAATGTTGCTGCAGTAAAAGCTCGTTCGTTCACAAATCATTAAGTCGAATTTTTATATAATTTGAACTGATCGCTGTGGTCCTACCATGCTTTGTCAATGTGCAAGACAAGTCATTAAATTGCACAGAAGTAAGCTCCGCTGCTGATAATTCGAACTGCGTTCCACCATACCAGGACTCATTGAAATGCCGCTTGCAGCCTGCACGTCAGCAGGCTGCAGCCTTGCAGCCCTACGTCAATGCGGACAGCACCGCGGTTTTCTATGGAGTGTTGTCAGAGGAGGACATCGTTGCACAGGTGTCCATCAGGCAACGACCAACAGAACACGGTGGACACTTACCGACAGCAAAGCGGATAAGGAAGTCGAGAAGATGATAATCCGGCTCTCAGCATGGTCATGGATGCGCTCAAAGTTGTGCGGCTTTTCTTCAGCTTTGAAGAGGGACAAGGCGAATCACTTCGTCACATGCATGCACTCGAACAAAGCCTGCCGTCGATTAATTTTCGGAGGCAGAAGCAAATGATGATCACAGACTTTTTTCAGGAATAAAGTTTAGAAGGGTTCCTTGTCTCACTCATGCTTCACATAACTATTTCTTTGTTTCTTCTGAGTTCAAAGTTCGATTAGTTCAAACTCTTTTCACATCTCAGTGAGGTTTGAATTGACATGCTTTTATTGTAAAACCCCTATAACAAATTAGAATGATGACTGGTCAGATATTGGCAGGTTCATGTGGCATATTGATGGTACATAACTAATTTTTATATAATGAATCATTTCTGACCTACTCAACTAGACCCTGAAAGACTGCGTCAGTTGTTCTCCTGGAGAAGACACAGGCTGCTTCACACATTCTGTTTCGAAGGCATGACCTGTTTTCTCCAGGAGAGTTTCCTGCAGGCTTTGACACATGTCTCGCTTGAGCTGCACCTGTGTTTTTGTTTCCTCTAGCTCTACCCTGAGGTTTCAACCTCCTCTGGTGCTTCCTCGAGGAGACTCCTTGAAACAGGCTCATCTTGCCCAACCTTACATCATATGGTTTACAGGCAAAGACTTTGGGGGAAAATGCGGGTTCAACATAGAAAGATAACACTGAGGCAGATGAACACAGAGCAGACATTACAAAAAACAGAAGGCACACAAAATAAAAATAAACTCGAGACTTTTTCGGAGAAATTTTATATTGTAATTTTATCTTCAAATTATTGTCCATAAATTGCACATTTTTGCGTTTCGGAGCTCGTATTGGTTCATTTTTCTGTTTTCTTTTGTCGACCTTATGGTTGTTCGATGTATTGCTTTTTCTACTGTCTGACTTTTTGCTGTTTTGATTCTTCAGCCTTCTGAGTTTCCTCCTTCTCATAGCTAGGCTGTCTGATTTTTCTGCCTTATGAGATTTCGAAAGTAGGGGCCACACACCATGGAGTGAATTGGCATGAAGCAGGTAACATGTTGGACGGGATCAGCACTGCATGAGTTTTTGGGAATGTCTATGTCCTTTTTGTTGGTTCCAATCTTCATCTGTGCGTTCTAATAGCATAACAAAAAGAAAAGAAAAACAGTGCCCAAGATGTACTTCGTCGCCAGCTCCAAAAGCACCAACAGCTCAGGGAGCTATTTCCCTCGAGTGTTTCACGAAGGTATCTATGGGTTATATTTCTTTACAGACGGCCTTCCTTGCGCACTACGCTGATATTAGTCCAGTTCAGGTATAGAAGCACCGTCGAAACCGTCAAAGTACCCATGAATCAGGATATTTTCTGGCACTCAATGTACGTGTTGGTGGAAGCCGATAAAGCCAATCGTGTTACCAAAAAGTATCTGTGCAGTAAAATGTGTCTGCATATTTGACGATGCTGATAATTGTGACGAAAAGGAAGGATTTGACAAACGATTAGAATCTGGATACCCGCATCCAATCTATAGTACTTGTGTGCACACACATGGTAAATGATGCCCATCTAAAAATGTTTTCGTGAATCTCTTCTCTCAGTTTGTGTCCATACGGGCCAACAGGCAATACTGAATGCTTGGTGTGCAGATGCAGGCGATGTGGCATTAAAGTATGCCGAACTTTGCAATTCTGTTTTAATTGCGAGGGTGCTTTCCTTGTCTTTGTTTTCCTTGTATCACTACACATAACATGTGTGTGTTCATGTGTAATACATTGATTCGTTGTAATCCATATTCATTGTAATACGGTGTAGATTGCTTACAGTGTATGTCGCATGAGGAGGCTGATACCTGCACTTTAAGCGGTACCACATTATAACCAAAACATGGATTTTTTTTTAAAGTTAATGTGCATCCCTCATAGAAAACGCACCTTTCAAGCACTTCACACTAACTAAAGCAAAAACTCAATGCGAGAAGGGTTCGTATTGTGTGTGTCAACCAGAGTGGAAGAATGCGGTGATTTTCTATTGCCCCAACCTGGCAACAGCACTCTGGACCATGGCGTCATCGACAATACTCAGACACTTAAGAACCTCATTGTTCAGGTTGTTCTGAGCACAATAGCCCTTCAGCTTGCTCACGCATTCTAGTGCATCTATGTACGACACTTCCGACGCCGTCCCGTCCCAGTCACCATCGGAGTTGTCCTTCGGTAGGCACCCCTCCTCAGTGCCATGCACAGCTGCTATGATCAGTTTGTTTGTAGCTGTTGGTTCACAGATATTGATCTCATC
This sequence comes from Ornithodoros turicata, assembly GCF_037126465.1. Lineage (NCBI taxonomy): Eukaryota > Metazoa > Arthropoda > Arachnida > Ixodida > Argasidae > Ornithodoros > Ornithodoros turicata. Next base: position 27,994,359 of record NC_088204.1, on the reverse strand, counting down.
ACATTCTTCATTGAGGGAATCGTCGAAACTGTGTTCCGTTGAAACAGTGTTATTTCTGACGAGGTCATGCCAGAGGTCTTCAGCGTTAGCATCCTCATCGTCAGTTGTGTCTATGTTCGGCATGGTACAGCTGTCAAGCACGAATCCAGCCTTGCGAAAGCACTTGTATCTGAATGACCACATTGACAGAGTCACGAAACTGTCTCTTTGCGTCCTTCAAGATGTCCATGACTGGATGTTATGGAATTTTCGGGGGCATAGTTCCAGTGATGTACGGCTTCTCAGATGTTAAAGCATTTGCGTCTGTTCTTGGACAAGTTGATGAAAGCAGAGAGGTGCATATTGTACACTGTGTGTGCTTCAGCAAGTTATTCCAAACAGTCCTCTTTATTAGTGGGTAGTTGAAGCTCATCTGCATCCTATGGCTCTTTAATTGGGATATCCTGATGGCCTCTGACACACTAAGAAGCAGCTGTGCGTCACTTCCCGATGCATAGCTTCCCGATTTACTCGGAAGTGTAAATTGTGCTGTTGCGGTGCTCTGCAAAGCAGCTTTAAACTGGTGTGGTTCAGGAATTAGTCACCATTCGAATAGCTTTCCAAAGCATCTTGGGAAAGCGAGAAAACAAAACAAAGTCAAAGTTGTGCTTCTGGGTATATAGTTCCTGCAAGCTAGGACGTTGCTAGCAAAACACCTGTTTGGACAGGCTTCCACACCCTTTTTTCATCACCAATGCTGATGTTTTCCACTAACGTCATGAAGCTCTCCAAGAAAGCGACACCATCGTCCAGCTTATGCAGCTGTTCATCTGCTTCTGTATGGGAAAGTCATCATGGACCATTCGAAAACTTCATTGAAAAACCAGGCAGTTGTGAGTGCTTCTTTTTCGAGTTTCTCAGTGTAGACCAGGTACCGTTGAGCAGCAACCGTATCATGGTTGAAGAGGGTACATGCCAGACCAACTTTCATCTTGGAATAATGTACTAAATTTACACATTCTTTATTCAAACGTGGGGCCAGCTTTAGTTCATTTTCTTCATCCACCTCAATGAGTTGCTAAACCCATAAGAGAGATACCTTGGTTGTAGGTAGGCCATTCGTAATGAGATCATGTCGTATATATATTATATATATATATATATATATACACAAAGTGAAAATAGCCGAAGCTCTGTGTCAGCAGCTCTGCGTCACTTCCCGATGCATAGCTTCCCGATTTACGGACGGCTCGCTTTCACTGGCTGCACCTTCACCTGCAGCACGACCTGCAGCAGGGTCAAGTGGTAGAGGGTCTGTGGAATAAGGGTCGTCATCGAGCACAATTTCTTCGGAGCTGTAGTCCTCAGAATCACTTGGAACCGACGCGGCGTCACTTTCGTATTAGCATTATTCTCTTCTCACGAAATAAAACACCATTTTTAACACCATACTCCCAATTCAAATGGGGTGTAAAAAAGGTGTATTAGACGGTAAACACCTGTTTCAGCACCCCACTTTACACCCTTAATGATCGGCATTGGATAAAACGTGGTGTGTGTCGATATTGCACCTTTAGTAATGCTCTTCTTGCACCATTTGCGGAATAGAAAATGGTGTTTTATAAGAATGCACATTTTTTCAGCAAATAAAGGTGTAAAATGATTTACTGTGCAAGAACAAACGAGGTACTGACATAAGGGCATACATGGTTTTTGAAAGCTCAAGAGCAGGACAAATGGAAAGAAGGAAAAAATAAGGGCGTAATACCTTGCGCAGTACAAATACACAGTGAGAGTGTAATTATCAGGGACATCTTTGCATCTCACTTCTGCTGGTTCACAAGACCACTGCAGTCATGCCGCAACACATTAATCAACCACTAAAAACAAACAGCAACAACAACAAAAGAAGGAAAGAGAGATGACGAGTTCTTGCATACATCACCTGGCCATGTCATTATTACGTCTGGATCTGGATATTGGTTTCAGCAGCCAGGTTATTTCCAGTATCAATGCACATTTCCACACATTCCACAGATACTGGGTTTCACACATAACACATAGCACTCGGAAGAGTAAATTGTGCTGTTGCGGTGCTCTGCAAAGCAGCTTTAAACTGGTGTGGTTCAGGAATTAGTCTTCATTCGCATAGCTTTCCAAAGCATCTTGGGAAAGTGAGAAAACAAAACAAAGTCAAAGTTGTGCTTCTGGGTATATATTTCCTGCAAGCTAGGACGTTGCTAGCAAAACACCCCCACACACACATCTTGTCAACACCTCCCATGAAGTTGTTGTACTCCTTCACTATCTGTGGGCATGCTACATCAAAATGTTGCTTGCTAGCCTTGCACCAGCCGTTCACTGACGACATTTCACCAACACCGACATACATCGAAGCATGGTTGACCAAACCATTGTCCTGCCACCTCACTGCTGTGACGCCACCTTCTATCGTAACAGTGCTGTCGTAACTTCCCCTCCCTTCCTTACGCAGTTCTTTTTCGGACCTCAGCAGACAGCCCTCGAGCCTGTTGGAGCGGACTGTTCCGACAGTATGGATGCCCAGTGTCTTCAGCTCACAAAGTAGGCCAATCGACGTAAAATAGTTGTCGAAATACACCTTCACGTTACAGTTCTGTGGCAAGATCTGTATCAGTCACATGACGATTGAACCACGAAATCCCAAATTCTTGTGAGCCTCAGACACAATGGTTCCCTTCCCTTGATAGAGTTCGAAGTCCAATGCAAGGCCATCTGACGAGCAGCAGATGAACACTTTCACTCCTTCGGGGTTCGGCTTGTTGCGTACAAACTGCCTTGCAGCTACACATCCAGTGAAGGGAATAATTTGCTCAGCAACACTATTTTTTTCATCACGTGGAGGCTTGAGGCAGCATTTCCATACAGTCTCCAGCACAGGCTTGACCTTCCAGAACTTGTCTGTGCATCCATCTGGTCATGTCGGTTCGGTGATGTGCAGAGAGTTTCTGAGCTTGAAAAATGTGTTGACGTTCATTGCTTCAACGATACTCTTGATCTGTGTTGCCTGCTGCCATTACATGCATACATGTGGAAACTCCAGATTTCCCATAATCATGAAGACTCCGAAGAACATTTTCATTTCAGCAGGCGTTGTGTCAAGGATGGTGCCTGACGTGTGCAAGGCACAGATGTTGGTGCATCTTGCAAATTCATTGAAGAGTTTATCTGTAAAGTATCTCTGGAAGTATTCACAGGGTTCAAGCATTTTGTTGTTCGAATCTGTGATGACAGTGCATTCTGTTTCAGGGGGATGAAAGTTTGTTTTCCTTCAAGGAACCTTGGCTTTTCATGAACCTGACGCTCGTGGCTGTTGCTCCTCGGGTGACCTTTCAAGTACTTTCTGTAAAATTGCCCCTATTAAAAAAGCACCGCATGTGTGACCCATCAAAACCCGCTCCAATGTGAACAAGGTACGGGGTCCAATTAGTGGAATCCAATTCGACCCCATACAATGGCGTCCTATAGGATCTTGGAGGACTGGGTAGATCACACGGAGTGGATCCCAGTCGACAGATCGCATTGGATTTTATAGTGACCCCATTAGTATAGGTCTCATTAGATCCTGTTGGATGACTACCTATGAGGTCCCCGCTCGTGATATTGAGCCTGAATAACCGCACTAACTGAATCGAAAGACACGTGACAGTGAAGTTCAATGTTACAAAAATATTTATTGTGACTAGCAAAACAGTCAGGCTTGCTGACAGATAGGTAAAACGAGCAGTACAAATGTAAATGACCAGTTGTGACAGCAAGCCTGCCAAAAAAGTAAAACTAGTTGGGAAACTACAAAAGCGAATAACAAAACAAAGTAAGGTAAATGTAATACTCGTTGGGCACAGAGTCCCATTCCGACAAACAGTCAGACGAGCTTGGCGGCTCCTAAAACAAACACTAACATTGTAAAATCGCTTGTTGTGGCAGTACGCCTTATTCCAGTAAAACAGTAAAATGCTTATAGGAAGCCCAGGGGCCCTCAATCCTGGCAACAGAGTAAAACGGTTAAATGTCAGCTCCATGGTTCGCGAACCAGTGAAATTGATGCAATATTCTTGAAGCTCACCTATAACTGTGTCCTAAATGACCCTTCATTCTCCATTTAGGCCACAGTTGTTCCACGCACACAGAAGGCCACAGGCCTTCATTCTCCATTTAGGCCACAGTTGGAGTTGTGCTTTCAGAGTATTGCATCCGGTTTCATAGGCTCGCAGACCCTCGGACCTGACCGTTAAACAGGGCATACCCTAGTAACACAAAATGTTGCCGGAGCATTGTTACAATGTTGCCCCCAAACGTTGTCAAAACGTGGCTAATGTCCTTTTGAAGCCACATCCTAGTAACGTTACATGCGAACATTGCTCCAACATTGCCAGAATGTTTAAATTAGCTCTGCAACGTTGCTGCAATGATACTGCCACATGATGACAACATGCTTTCAACATTGTTCCAACATTGCTGCAATGTTACTGGCATATTTTTTCTCGTGGAGCCAACGTTATTCCAACATTGCCCCAACAGTAAAGCCACTATTACTGAACGTTCAGGTAACATTACAGGAATGTTGCCACCAGGATGATGGCGGCGGAAAATGCCGGCCCATGAAGCACAGTGTCTCCGCATGCAAGAACTGAACCACATGCTGAGAGTTTATGTTGGGAAAAGGGCGAGCACTGCATCAGTTCCCCCTTCATCTTGCTATGTTACCATGGGGAAGAGGCATTATACTTACAACGCTAGGTCAAGAGGAAACCAGTATAGTGCTCCCACTTTTCCGAGCAGACACTCCCAGCGTGTGCTACGATTTTGATGCGAAGCCACCGTGTGCTGTGCGCCAGCATTGTCTGAAACCCTTTACAGGTCAATCCCAGCATGCCCTCAGCCCCTGTTTACGGTCCTCAGAAATATTCTGGCTCCACCGTGGGACTTGTGGGTGGCTCAGATATGCGATTATGACAGGCTAATGGCGCTCAGGTAGATTATGGTGCAAAGCTTTTTATTTTAAAAAAGCTTTATTTATGTGTACAGTTACACAGATGGTGCTTGTTCCTCAGGGCTGCTGTTCCTGAAATGGAAATGTGAAACATGTTTAACATAGTTTAAAGCAACACATGACGGTGGCCGCAAAATGCAACACCAATGTTGGGCGAAGCAAATGAAACACCCAGAGCAATGTAACCACTGAAGAAAACAAGCATAAAGTGTACCAGAAGGAACCCCCTGTACTGGCATTCCAACTTCCAACCGAATAACCGAAGTGTTTGTTATATATTTGAAAACTACTTGTTTCGATTTGAACGTGATTTGACACTGGACCTATTCGATTTCATAAGACAATGCACCATTTGCACGGGTCTACCTTCCAATGTTCCATACGCTATCACTATACATGTGGCGCTAAACATATACACACAGCAGGGCTTGCACTCATCCCATTGCTCCCATTGGAAATGAGGAGGGAGCATCATAATGAGTACATATCTCTCATACCGTTTCTTCACCCTTGATGGAGCATAGCGTAGCCAGTCTGCAACGTACGTCTTCAGATGTGTGTCAGTTTCTTCCAGGAAATGCTTCCGTACTGCGCCTTGTATTGTCGAGAAAACAAAAAAAGGAACGAAGTCAGCTCACAAATTATGTGTACTTTTTTCCTATTTACCCCCAAAAAGCACTCTATTAACATAGTCATGCCATGTGTGGGTTCCACATTTGTGAATTCACACCTTCAGTTAAAGGCTTCCTGCACAGCCCAAAGCTGAACCAGTTTCCGACGTTCTGCCCCATCTGCGGAGGGCAACATTGTTGTCAAAAAAGCACCCCAAACATCTCCAGAACATTTGTCGTGATGTCGCATGCCATTTCTATCCTTTTCTCCTTTACTCTTAGTTGAGCTCACAACCAGGTAAAAATCAGGATGTTTCACTTCAGTCGTAAGAGAACACAATAGGCTGCTTGTCCAGTAGCCAATCAACCTTGCCAGGAAATCAAAGCTTGCAGAAACGGGCAATGACAACATACTCCACATAAATAATTGGAAAACAAAACCTAAGCTTGAGCGAAAAACGACTATACAGTAAACTCTGAACAACTAGACGCCCCCAGTATCCACCACTGTTTGTTTAAGTTAAACAGTAATTTGAGTTATTAAATGCATTGTACAACAAAGTAGATAGACCAGGAAAATCATGGTGGGTTTGAGTCAAGCATAAATTTCAACTTATCCGATTATGACTTAAAGGGAGCTCGCTGTATTTTAAAACTGTTCTGTTTTGAAGGTAAGCTCTACTAGCTGTGGCTGTGAACTTGGAGACAAGGAGAACGTTTTTAGTCACCTTCAAGTTTGTTTTGGTTTTGCGTTTAGTTTTGGTGTAGAAGCACTTTAAAAACTGGACCAGCAGGCTATGTATTCTTGTCATAGATGTTTTAGAACCTGCTAGCTAGGTAGTTCTACGACAGATAGCAATGCGAGTTTTGAGTCCAAGTTGAACAGCCAACCACTAAGAGAAACTAATGCTCCTTTTTACATCCCTGCAGTTCAGTAGATGTTGTACAAGAATGCTATTTTAGATCACTTGAAAGCAATGCACACAACTACACTGCCTCCAGTGGGCTATTGGCAACTGTGATGACAACCTACCAGTGACGACGTCCAACAGCTTGTAGCCCAAAAAGGCTTGTTTGCCTTTCCTTCCAGTCATGCAGAAGCCTTGAGCATACGAGTCCACCATGCACCGCCGCATGATGTGACGCACACAGTCTTGCGGTGAAGCCCCGCCAATAGTTGAGAGGTAGGACTCCTATGGATGAGAATGGACTGTCACATACGAAGGGGAAGAATTATTGCTACAAAATGGGCTGCTCAGCTTGGGAAAATTGGACATAACTGGGTTATTATTTTTTTTTCATTTGCACTACCATTGGCCATATTCACAGTCTGAATTACCCTTGCATTTTATTGCCCACTTGAAAGTGCGCAATCAGTAGATGCTTCCGTAAGCAAAAATACTGATGGCATAGCACATTAGACAAAAATAATTACAGGAAATGCAAGCTGTCCTTACAAGATCAGATCTGCTTTTGGGTGCATAGAGCTGTTTCTCAAGCTCATCAAGACTGCTGCTGGATGCTAGAGGTAGCAGTTCGAGCACTTGACTGTCTGGTGGCTCAGGTGCTGCTGGTGGAATGTGTGCTGAGAGTGCCGTTTCAATTCTTTTCAGACTCCCTGCTTGTATAGCTAGTTGTGTCTTTATCCCCTTCAATACCTTGAGGGTCTTGTGGTCTAATGCTGCAAAAGACAGAGGAATGACATTTCAGAATCTATGCCACAGCTGAGACTGCGAAACAGTGCAGTGTCTGAGGGCTTTTAACTGTAGGGGTAGCTATTGACGACAACAGGATTTCTTTGCCCTCCAGTACAACTCGATCTCTACACAAAGGTACGCAGCTGATATGGTCTCATATAAACGAATTACGTACAGCTATAATGTGAACATAACGTTTAAAAGCGCAGTTGAAGATAAGTGTTACAATCACAAGTGTTACTTGTGATAAGGTGCAAGATAATTTGTCAAGGCTATACTTACAAGACTTCGTGGGACTTTCTCTGGCCCTCACTTCATGGTTTCTTGGCCCTTGTGACAGTGACCTTGGGGGAGAGAGTGAGCGAGGAACCGACGCAGTTTGTGAAGTGCGAGGCTGAGATCCTGGTATCTTTGGAGGTCGTGGGCGTGGAATACACTGCGCTGTGAGTTGCTGTTCAGCAGGAGGTTCTGCCATTTCGTCTGAAACGGCTCCATCCACGGCATTCATGCTCTCTTCGTCAGAAGATAAAAAGCGTTGTGGTCGGCGACGCTTCCTCTTGAGGATGCAGATTTCGTCATTGTCGTTGTCGCTTGCTAGGTCTGACGTGATCGCTGCCTGGCGCTCTTTTTGTCTTGCCATTTCATAAGTCTCTGGGAAAAAAATAACAAAGTTATTGGCGCTTCCACAGATGATGTAAATGACAACCTACCGCACTGATAAAGCACCCGACACTTGTGTTCCGTCCAGTGTTTCACAGGCTTTTCACAATTCCGTATTGCATTTGCCAGCTTGGCAGCATTCTTGTATGGTGGCCACATTGCAGTGCCATGTGGAGTGACCCACAGTGTAGGAATTGCAGAAACCTCGTCACGTTCCTCATAGAACACGATACTGTACTGCGCAGTTCCTAGAACAGCGGAACATGGGGTTGATGATGATGCTTTGTTTGAAAAACAGTAACAAAGAAAAGTTCAAAGAAATGTCAAACAACAGTGCATGACACTGTGCACAGAACGCCCTCTAGTTGATTTTTCATAGCACGTCGCAAAGCTTAGGCAGTGCTTTTGCTGGTAAAGTCAACCGCTGATCCGCATCAGATCACGGCAACACAAAAATTACTGCCCGTGCCTCAGGACAGTTTAACAAAAAAAAAAGAAAGAAAAGAGGATGTAAGGGGCCCTCCAGTGGTGCATGACGTATTACTTGCATGTGTGCAAGAGAGGAAATATAGCGTAGCGGCCTGGTCCAGCTGGCAGGCACACACATTTGTGCTGAATGTCGTCTACACTCCAGACAGCATAATCTGTTGAAGGGCCCGTAACTGCAAATATGCCCAACTCAGAGGATGTCAGCGGCTGATGATATAGGTTCTCCAGCTTTGGAAAATACCGTCCGCAGATGCTCACGCCACTTGCAGTGCTTATAATGTTTACAATCCATACAATGTGGCCATCATTCAGCTTTGCACAGCAGTCTGTTCTTGAAAGCTTGAAAACAGTGTCTTCAATTTGAAGCATGGAGTACTGAGTGCAGGTGATCCCTGCAGGGGTTGGCCCGTTGGAATGCTGTCGTGAGGGCTCACATGACAACGCTGGTGGACACCCTAACCTGCACATCAATTGCTTTTCGCTGAGGCGGTGGACAGCCTGCTGCAGAGCCCTGGCGTGAGAGTTCAGTAACGATTTGATTTCGTGTAGAAAATTCTCGAACGGGAATGCTGAATACGCGTCAAGTGGGCCGAACCTTCGCACGTCATTCACGACGTGAAGCAAGGAATGGACGTTATACACGTAAATTCCACTTCCGTAGAGCTCACCAGCCTCAGCTACGAACTCCTGAAGAAGACGCTCTGCAGTATCAATGTGTGTCACGGAGAACTTCCTGCAGACCAGAATCGTCATGGAGACGTTGAACTTCATGAAATGTTTGAAATGAGCACGCCCCAGGGTGCCTTGTAAAGCTACAGCTCCGTAATAAAGCAGGAAGTTGCGAAATTCAACTGCTTTCCAGAGCTCCACGACATGGAGTGCTCTTGGCCTTCGTTTCATGTCGCTGGGGACGTGGGCATTTAAACGATTAAGATATTCCGAGACTTGTTTCTTTGACAGGTTACTCATCTTTGCTGGGTGCGGCTTGCTGGACGTCCAGTACTGAGTCAGCAATTTCTTCATTACTCCCAGGCACACTAAATGCATGTAATCTAACGGGAAACGACTCACAAGTCCCACATTTAAGGAGAGCAAAGGAGAATACCCATGGTGGTGATCTGGTTGTTGTTGCAGCTCTCATCAGTACGTAGTAGACTTCCGCACTCAGGGTAGATGACCTTGTTGTCGCAACTTGAATATATGCCTTTCTGAACACACTTCTCACAACCATAATAAGCAGTGTGTCCTTTGATGCACTTCAAAAATGCTCTAGCTGGTGCATCACATATGAATGCGTGCAGCACAACGCCGAACAGGTGATCATTGTGAGTAATGCCTTCCTTTAAAAGCTCATTCATTTCTTGCACAAAATCGCTCAAGTATGCGCTCAAATCTTGTGGCTTGCAATCACCTTCGTACAGTGCAGCAATGAATGGTGTACTGTTTGAACTTTCATTGAATCTTATAAGTATGGGCCAAAATTGCCTCCTTGAACTCCTTGATATGAGAAGCCCATCTATGTTGATGACCAAGGAAAGTGTGGAGCAGCTGCTGGGTATGTTGTCCTCAATAATGTGGCGAAGCAATGTGGCACGTATACCAAAGTAATGGTACACACCGTCCCCCAAAGATTTGAACTCAATTGACCGCGGCGTTTGCAAGAGCGTCCTTGCATCTTCGGGAAGATCGGGGTGGAAAGACTTCAGGGCTTTTAGCAGACTTGTCAGGTGGGAGGCAGGTACTTTTGTCTTGAGCGCCCACTGCTGCAACTTAACCTTTACACTGCCTGTGTCCGCTGCAGAATGGACAGTATGAGTAGTCGAGCGTCCAGAATTCACGTCTGTATCTGAGTGAACATCGAAGGCTTCATGCGACACACTGCCCAATGCATCTTCCGAATAGCCAGCGTAGGCGACAGAGACGACGCTCTCGTAATCTGAGCTGTCACTCTCTTGACTGCTCCCTGCGGCATCCACAGACCAATTGAGTATTGTCAGCGTGGCAGGCACCTGACCCTCTGGCACACCTTCCAAAGCGTCGTCACTTGGACTGTCAAACACTGTGTTATCCAGGAAGTTTTGTAGATCCATTGAAACATCATGCGAGATTCGCCTCCGTAACTGGCGAGAGCTCACATTATGCAACGAGCTTTTCAGCCTACACCGTTTCATAATCACAACAAAATCGTTCTGCGTCAGCGGTAGAGCGACTAGAGCGAAGAATGCGAAACGCGGCGTTCACTTTTGAAACTTGGCGCGCTGAGCGTCCCGCGTTCCCCATGTGTGATAGAGACGCAAGGACTATGCAAGAACATGCCAAGCTCTGCTATCGTCAAAACAACGTTAACAAAGAGGGTATACTCACCGAAATCCTTCAAAGCTGAAGAGGCCATGAAAGTGACTTCAAACTGTAACCTACGGTGGTTGCTCTACAACGCCCGACAGCAAAACGCACACCGGTATAACAACGACAAGCACCATTAATCATGTGGCCGCATCACAGCCGGGCTAGTGCGGCCGATGTTTCGTACAATAGTTGCGTAAATATGTGCGCCCCTCAAACCATGTACAGCGGTTATAAAATCGTTCGAAGGGGCAAAAGGCTCTCTGACGTCTTGGACGTTTGGTACAGTGGACAATCTCCTTCAAATGAAAATTTATATTGCAGGTACGCGATCCGGCTATGTTTGGACAATGTTGGGCAGCAATATTCGGTAAACGTTTTAGTGTGATGTTGTGGCGACGTTGCCGTGTGTAGAAAAAGGTTGACCAACATCTAGCAATGTTGCCACAATATTGTTGAATATTGCAAAACATTGCTCCACTATTTACAGCATTCGTAACGTTGCAGCAACGTTGTGGCAACAATACGTGTTACTAGGGTACAGGGGTCTGCGAGCTAAGGAAAACACCTCGTGAACACTTCGGAGCCTTATCCTCGTGAAACAGTGGGGTAATTACTTGATGTTGAAGTCTCAAGGCGAAGATCACCTACACCCGCGTTCGCAATACTTCTTGTGCCGTCAGTCATCCTAGCAATGTCCGTTAAGCCACCCACAAGACCAAATGAAGGTTCAGCATCATATGTTGAATGGGAACACAACTGGACTGGACTCGATGATGTGGATGGTGACCTTCAACCTTCAACAAATAAAGAATAGGTGATTCCTTGGGATGCCCAGAAGCCCCATCAAGGTTGACGTGTCGAATTTTTCGGTGGAGTACAGAACGTGTGCCTATAAGCCCCAGTAAACAAAAAGCGACAGTGCTTTGTTTTTAAACACTCACCAAGGCTTCTCGCATCTTTTGGATCTTGTAAGTTTTTGCAATGTCACGAATTTTGGACTGAAGAACGCTGCGGACGAACACCTGCTGCTCATTTCAGGTCCTCCTCAGGGACTGTTTTTCAGAGTATTTTTCGAACAAATCTGTAACAGTAAAAAGTAATGTGTGTTACTTCCATGTAGAAACAAAAACAAGCCATGACACTCACTGTACAGGGCCACAAGCTTGTTGTTGTGAACAGCATCGTTCACCTCAGCTCTGCTGGCTATGAGCCTATTTGATGGAAGTCCCGTGATACTCTTGTTGAGCAAGCTCGCAGTTGAAAAAAGGGAGATGGCCGCCTGCCTTAGTACCTTTTTCTCGTCTCCGAATGCAATGAGGTGGTTAAATTTCTCCACTGCCATCCAGATGCCGTTCCCTAGGTGTATCTAGTGTAACCTACGTTCCAAGACCGAAGGCTACATCAGATCACGTTGAAGCAATTCATTCATTCATAAATTCATAATTGAGGATATTCAAACCCGTCCTACCCACGCCGCTTACCTTTGTCGTAATACAGCTCGTGCACGGGTTCGGGAACAAAATGCATAACGGACCACCTCACTACACAAATGCAAAGACTTATACATTTTTTATACGGTGGGAAGAATTGAAAGACAGGAGGAAGCACCTAATTTACTAGGCTCTGTCTTAGATCTTAGACGCCAACACGCCAACAGAAATTTACAAGTTCAAAACAGATCCTGAGTTGATGCCGATGGCGATTGGTCGCATATGACGATGAGAGCATTATAGCTTTAGTTTGGGTTTGGAAAACCGGGAAAGCTCACGTCTCGCAGCGTAAAGCCAGAAACATATCGCATACATCATATTGCATAATCATTTCTTGCAACCTACCCAGGTACGTGGAGTTGTGCACATAACTTTGCACACTTTGGGGTATTTATTTATTTTATTTTATTTTTAATGTTTTCTTTATTTTTAATTATTTTATATTGGACCATAAATTATTTGCACACATTTGTGCAAATATTTTCGGCATTTTTTGCTTTATATAAGCCCAGGTTAACATCACAGCCAGGAACCTCACTCAATCCAGCGTGCTCGCTGGAACACCCCATTTCCAGCTCAGCTCTAGCAGGGTGCCATCCTGGTTTTCGAATGGAAGTTAAATGATTTCAGAATGGAAATTCCAACTGCTCTAAACCAAGCATGGAAATAGCCTTGGCCAGCCGAGATGTAGCCTGGGATCGCTTTTGCAGGTTGGTTCCACAGTTTGTCCAGGCTGGTTTGTTCTTCTAGGGATATCAAAATGCGTGTGTGTGAAAACTCATTACACTTTCTTTTGTCTCCAGTAAGCAACGGCGATAGCCAGTGCGAACTCTTGTTTTCTGACACGTACGCATCATGATTTTGGAGCCGTCAACCTGTGCTTGTACACGTGAAATGTGTTCTGTATAAAACTACCTCCCATGACATTCGCAGTTGGCTGCTACTTTGCTACTCACGTTCACAGCTCTTTAAAGCTGAAAAGATATGCACCGGATGTTAAGTACATTTCCTTGTGCTTTTTTTTTCTGGAGGTACAGCATCAGAGTTGAAAAAATTTAGAGTGAGACATGATTGTAAGAAAGTGAAAATCAAACGAGTCGCCCCGTGAAAATTCAGCTCGCACTTACTGTTAAATATAGTTTTGAAGGTGCCTCACAGAACATAATGTGATGCAATTGGCTTCTTTGAGGTCACAGTTCAATGAGGTTCAGACTTGTGGGGTTCACCTATGGCACTTCAATGATACCTTATAAGCCTCCAAGATGCATGGGGTATTGAGAAATTTGATCTACTTGAGGTCACATACGAACCCCTTGCCTTGTTCCAGACTTGTACACGTTACTAAAAAAAAGTAATTGATTACCGTTACCGTTACCTTCCACGAAAAAGTAATTTTTTACCGTTACAAATTACTTGCTGGAGAAAGTAATGAAGTAACGCCTTGAAAAGTAACGCGTTACTTTGCCAACTACTTTCGATATCTGAGAAAACGATTTGAATAAGATGTTGTTTCTGTCCTTTCGCTCCAGCGCTCTGAACATGCCGGATAGCTGAGGCCACGGCGCCAAGTCATTGCAGATAGTCGACATCGTTGTAATATCGACAGTATTCCGCACAAGACTGACAGGGGCTCATGGTCACAAGAGTGGCATTAGGTTATCGGGGTCGAGAGTTCTGTGAAAAGAGTCCCAACTGGAACTCCCACAAATGACTCATCAGGTTCACGGTACAACCTACACTCTTAAAAATGAACTTCACCGCATAGCACCCTCTTAGCCAACCATAATCTGGAATGATATCGTTATCTGCCCTGATTTGTTGAAAACGGGAGGCGTACGCCTTTTTTGTGACAATTATGAACAGCATAAGTGTCACAAAAAGGTGTACGCCTCCCGTTTTCAACAAATCAGGGCAGATAACGATACCATTCCAGATTATGGTTGGCTAAGAGCGTGCTATGAGGTGAAGTTCATCTTTAAGAGTGTACAGTCCAACTTACTGCATACAGGCCGGGTTACGGATAGATAGTACACATGAATGGGGAGAGGACAGTGGACTCAAAAATACACTACACGTGCGGAACACTGTGGCAATTGACCTCGGGGTCCTCGGGTAAGTAATTGTTGCGGGAAAAGTCCTAAAGATAAGGCAGCTGCCTTGCACCGAACTTGCAGAGGGCAGTTGGTTTTGTCTTCTCGCAGTGGTGAATCATCCCATATATGTGTGTGTGCGTCGTCCCGAACAATGTGGATTCTTTAGTTTCCAAGTAATCGATTGCTTGGTAATTGATTACTGAAAATTGTAATTAAATTACTCAAAAAATTACTGGGCCCCAAAAGTAATCGATTACGTTACAAATTACTCAAAAAAGTAATTGATTGCTAGTAACGCAATTACCCGTTACCCGTTACGTACAAGTCTGCATGGGTTGCATATAACACCTCTTGGGTCTTAGGTGGCACACCACAAACACATTAAGCCTTATTCGATGATCTAATGGGATTCTAAAAGATTTGTTGATAGGGCATGTAGAGAATAGGGCACATGTAGAATTGATGCAGTGACAATGCTCCGTAAAATTTCCCGTGCCAATTTTCATCGCAACGAAAGAATTACATAGCAGAGAAACAAAATGCAAGCAAACTTCTGTATGCTAGTTGTTGCTAGCTAATATCTTCTTGAATCACCCTTACTCAGGAGAGTTATGGTGACAACAAAGGAATTCCAATGTGTCAGGTATAGTATTTACAGAATTGAAAGAAGGTTGATTCCTTCTTTTTTGAACATTCCCGCCTTAGGCGACACTGAAGAATTGCTTGTCACTTGAACATATGACCACCATGCCGTCACTTTTCGCACATTAGCCAAAAAATGACATGCAATGCTACGTCAGAGGAGGTTTCAAAAAGCATTCGTTTCAAGGGCTGGTTATGCAAACTCTGCATATGCTGAAGATCTGACTTTGTCCTACAGAATATGCTGTTGGACATAGCGTATAGTGTTCATGTTTCCCCAGTGGTGTTTATAAGAAAAGGAACTTATCGCAGTGTAGAAACTCCACATTTGTGAAAATTTGGTGCAGCTGATCACATTGTCTCAAAGGGATGAAGATGGCCAATGTCTCCTAGGAGGCCAGACGCATACTGAATTTAGTTCCCTACTCTTTGAGAACCTGGCTGCCACAACGTGCTCTTTGACATCCTCTCTTTAGAGTGGCTCATTGGAGGTGGGAAGCTTCTTGACCTGCAGCTCTTCTTGGCATGCTCAAATGAGGGGCATGTGCTGCACTCAGTTACTTGTGCAGAAGCAAGTGCTTGTGCAAGCCGCTTTGCAAAATAATCTGACAGAGCAAGATAAGGTGATGCATGAGATGTCTACAGAATTCATTCAAAAGTGAAGGTACATACCGAATGTTGGTGGAGTCTTGATGGGGCAAGCGACTTGTTGCCCTTGTATGACTTTATAGGTTTTCACCTACTACATTTGAGCTCCTGCCAATGTCTCCGCTCGGCAACATTGTGCATTTTCATTGTAGTGCAGGATTGCATCCTCATCCAGTTGACACATAGATTTTGTTATATTTTGCGTTATGAAATGGCAGGTCACCAGTAGCTGGCCTGGAGAGCATGCCTTTGGGAGAAAGGGCCACAGACTTTGGTGCAAATCTTATAAGCAAGCTATGAAAAGACTCCAGCGCATAAGTCAGAAGGTTTGGAGACATTTGTGCAACATCGTTCAAGATATGCTGGTCGTCTGACCTTCTTGAATTTTCTGTAGGCTACAGAATCTGTAGTGGAGATGCAGTGTTACTATACATCAGGCAGTGTACTTTGGCATTGGCCTCACAAACAATTATAAAAGCAGCAGAATTTGTTGCACCCTTCAGGGTCAAGCCATGCTCCATCTGGAATGAGGTCATGGAGACACTGCAGATAGGAGTTGCTTATGTCTGTCATGAATGTTGATTATATGATGCTGCAAGCTGAGCCATATGTTAACTGTTAACTGGGCATCACCTCCACCGGCCTTCGCACACTAATACAAATGGTTTGATATTCCCTGGATCCAGGCATCTAGGCTGTGACAAGTAACACTCTTGCTGATGGTGCTCAGTTTTTTCCTTTATACCTAGAATGGTATACCGTGGAGCCAAATAACATACACATCATGATTCAACTCACTTTTTGATATGTGCCAGATGTCAGACATGTCTTGTGCCTGGATTGTGTGTTCACGAGAACCACAGAGCCCAACATAACACATGTGGTTCTACGGAATTCATACTGCGCACAACAGATTCAGAGTACAACACAACGCATGAAAGAAATGTGCACCTTCGACACCCGTTTCGTGCCCCTTTTTAAGCTTTTTTCCTAAGATTGCTCCAGAATTAGCTTGAAGAAGGTTAGCTTGACGTTGGACTGCCTCTGGCAAGGACTGTAAGGCTGTTATGGGGGGCTGGAGCTCAGAGGCTGCAAGATCAAAATTAGGATCAGATATACAGCTATGTACGGTGAAAGTTGCATCTTCAAAGTGTGCAATATAAACACAAAGACAAAAGCTGGTATTCAATGCAAAAAAAAAAAAAAAGAACGATTTTGGAACGGTTGTGAGAAGCTCGCAGCATGGGGTGTGATGAGAGACCTAAGTACAAAAGGTATCTTATATTGCGCTACCTCACAATGATATACTCAGGCTGAATAGACAGACTTGGCTTTGGAGCTAGAGGACAGCTACTAAGTTGACAACGTTGGATAAAAGTTATCGAGCTAAATCACCTACTATCACAGACTTACCATAGTGTTATGCCTTTAGACAGTACGACGCTAGGGATTATTTAATCATAACATGAAAATATTGTTTTACGAAAATAAATATAATCTGCCATCATAACTGCAAAGCTACGTGGTTGGTCACAGCGTAGTCTGGAATTTACAGTGACTATTGTGCAACTTATTTGCAAACACGAAGTGAATGTGATGTTGTAAGAGGCAACACGCACTATCAAATGACTTACTTGTCGACTGTCGTTGACCGGGTATCTGAAGGACGAGGCGTTCGGACACTCAAATTGTTTCTACACCAAGAAGCAGAACAGAGATGTTGCGCAGGCATCTTCCCTGGCGGCTGTGGCTTTTCGAAGACGCTGACATGATGGGGCCAGCGTTTTTAAACAGGAAGCATCGGAATACACTGCTTTTCAGCTGACAGCATGGCTAAACATAGCAACAGTTTGGGCGAGACTAGGAAACCTTGGAAAACTTGGGGAAACCACTTCTGCGTTAATGTAAAACAGCTGCCAAGTCTGGGACATGTTAGAAACGTGACAACCCTGCCCATGTAATAAAGAACGAGAATCTTACTCACCATTCAACGGGATGTTACGATGACAAGTGGAGTGGAGTAGTGAAGTACGCACATGAGTTTCTAACAACCCGGTCGTCGATGTTGTTCACTGACAGACGGCCCAGCGTTACTGCATTCCCCTTCTCTTGAGGCTGAAAACGCTCATGTGTGCTGTTGCGGGGCGTCCATAAATGCCCACATGGAACTTTTTAACGGGGAGGCCCCTTAGAATGACTAATACAGTTGGGGTCTGTAAAATTTTACCCCAACGAGTAGGGTAATCTGTCCGTTTTTTTGGAGAAAATTTTTCGAGTGTGAAGCGGTTGGGTAGAGTCTGTGGCGGCCCGTGTGCCTTCTGGATTGCATACAAGTTTGACTGTTCTACAGTTCGGTCTAGTGTGTCATCACTGATAATGTCCACAAAGTACTCGTGTGGAGCTTTGAGGTTCACAGTACTAGTAGTTACTAGTAGTACTAGTAGTCACTGTGGCTAGTAGTTCTACCCAGTCAGGGCATTTAGATAACCTTTGCGATTCGTTCGCCATTTCAGAGGCGGGTGTGCTGCTCGTAATTGACGTTCTTTTGTTTATGCACTGGTTGAAAGCGCGGAAGACTCAATGTCATCTTGATGGTCACTCTGTTCATCGCTATCATAATTCTCAGGCGACCAAAGAATGTCTGTAGCCGCTGCTAGGACGTTGTTGTTCTTGAGGTTCATGAAATGCTGTTTGAGCTGACTCATGACAGAGGATGACTTTGGAGAGCGTCACGTTTCCTCTTTTTTTTCACTACTCTTCTTTTCTGTCAGTTCTTTAAAGGGCTTCAATATGTGGCAGGCCTTATCTAAGATTGTCCAAGCCATTGAAGTCAGAGGCTGAAGGCCTGTTGTTAGGATGGCTATGGTTAACAGAACTGCTTCTCTTAAATACGACATTCGGGAAAACACGTCGTTGGTGAAATGCCACCTAGTGACTACGTCCTGCATTAATTTCAACAAGTCCAAGCTGCTGTTGTGTAGCTTCTAACGTGGGCGTTGCGTACGAGCTTGAAAAACCTCACAATGTTCTTTACTTTGGCGTGCACATCGCTCAGGTATTTCACTCCTGACTTAACCACCAGATGTAGCGTATGGCCCAAACAGGGGATGTGCTTCCACTTCAAGAAACGAATCGCCGCAGTGATGTTGACGGCATTGTCGCTCACCACAGCACAAATTCTGTTTTCAATGTTCCACTCAGTCATGCTTCGATGGAGTTCAGCTGCGAGTACTCCACCGTGTGTCGATCTCTATAGGCAAAACAGTCCAACAGGCGTGTCGTCAACTTGCAGTCGTCATTAATGAAATAGACCGTCACAGCAATGTAGCTTTCGTTTGATAGCGATGTCCAGCTGTTCGTGGTGATACACACACAGGATACACAAAAAGTTCATCTGTGACCTGCTGGCATATTTTCTCACACATTTGGGGTCTATGGACAGTCGAAAGTGTTTTTCTGCTCCGTAGATGGTGCAGACAATTGAGCATTGATACAAACAACTGGGATTATTTATTGTCTTCAAGGGGTGGTACTCATTATTTCATTCCTCTCATCACCATCAGCGATGAAACTCCCCATTCCTCATCTTAAAAAAGAAGTTGTTGTTTTCTCAGCTTGCTCCGCAGCCATTTTTCTTTGAGGAACCCATTCATCATTGGAACCCCTGCTCTCTGCTTCTTCGTCACTTCCTTTCGGAATGGGGGCAAGCGTACGGGATGGTGTATGTTGCCTCCACCCGTAAAATGAGCTTGGGTTCACGTTCAGCACCAGACTGAAAGAAGATAGACCAAAAGAGAGTCACCTAAGGCCACCACTGTACTTGTGTACAGTTACACAGGAATCACATACATGTTTCTAGCTGGTAGCCTGCAAGGTGTCAGAATTGCTGGTTGTGCCTTATGCACGGCGATCCTCAATGGCTAAAGATGACGTGCAAATTTTACACTATCCAGAGGAAGTATGCGGACGGGCATTGCACTCACGCCGTAACGCGAGACACGCGCCATTTTTAGTGGCTTCCACACACCCCCTTCTGGCGAAAATAAGAAATAAGATGGAGAAAACGATGGCGCATTGTGCTCTCAGTGCAACAACGCGCGTTCTACGTGGCTTTTATGGACAGCTGCTAAAAAGCCGAATCTGTGTGCGCTTTCAAATACACATTGAGAAATTAAGGGCTGACAAGCGCTTTCCTCCGCATGTTGCGTTCGGGCCACAAGTTCCTCATGCATGCTCATTACGTAATCTGGGGGCAAAATTCCTCCCAAAACTGTCGCTTCAATTCAGTCACGGACGGAAATGGGCTTTGAGGCTGACGCCATAAAGCAGCTGAGCTTACCAATGCAGCAGGAGTTATCCAGCGCAGGGGGCCTTCGTCGGGTGCTCCAACGACTGTTTGTAAGCATCCAGGTCTGTAAAGAAGTCTTCGACTGACTTGGCGTTGTTGCTGTAGCCCGAAAATGTCGGCACCGTCAGGTTCGGGTATAGCGGGGTTTCCGAGAGTGCAGAGGGCAGTCACCTGTCCTCCGCTACTGATGGGTACTCCTCATAGGCTGGCTCGAGATACTTCTTGGGCAGTATGGCTACACTCGAACTAAAAGACAAAACCAAACAGCAAAGGCGACAGCGAGCGAAAGCACGAGTGACAAGTGCTTACCTAGTGCAGGACGACGGTCCGCCCTTCTCAGGAACAGCAAAAGCTGCCCCCCTCCCCAGCGCTCCGCATCTTGTCTAGACTCTCCGATAGGCGCGCTGAGCGCCCCATTGCGTTTCGTCTGCTTTTTTGACATCCCGTCTCCACAACATATTCCCAGCACTTCTAAGGTGCACGCTTTCCATCTTTATTGAGCTTTTGTATAAATCCAGTATCGACTCTGTTCATCTTCACTCGCACAACTGCTGCGGCTGCCTTGTTCTTCTCAAGGTACATTTCCCACAGTGGCTGTGCCACTCAGTCTTCTGCACCCAACCCTATCGAAAATTCCACCAGGCCAATGGGCTGGTGGATCACCAGCACGAAATTTGGGACAGTCGACCGGAGATTCCGGTGGTCTGGTGGGCCACCAGGAATTTAGGCGGTCTGGTGGGTGACCAGAATCGTGATGGTCCGGTGAGGCGACCAGGAATTCTGGTGGCTTGGAGAACTGCTTTACTAAGTGGTGTCATGAGGTTTAGTGTGCCAAACAGAATATATTCATTCATATATTCATTTGGTTGCAGTAGAAGAATATGAAAAGCAATTGTTATGTGTCTGTTGTACTGAAGTGATACTATCCTACATGTTCCAGTTTCTCACTGTTTATTTTTGGCGCTTAAATCTGACAATTTTTGGGACAAGAAGTATCTTGCTCTACGTTGTCCTGTCTTCCGTGCCTCCTCAGTGGTGCAGCCTTGCCTCGTTTCAAACATACCTGAAAAATATATACACATTAAGTATAACTGTGACGAATTCCACGCAGCACAGATGTGTATGCGCAGCACATATCGAATGCCAGAAGCTTCAAAGCTTGGACAAATTACTTTTTGAATTATCTAAAAAAGCAACCACTTCTGAAGGAGAAGCATCATGCGTATCATGCATACAAATGTGGACGACGTACATAAAGTCACCATGGAACTCGCAGGAAGATTGCATACAGGACAGGAGTGCAAAAACGCAGATAACACTTAGGTGAGTGGCTAATGTGGATTCAGGTCGATCAAAATTAAGCTTTCATTATGTTGAAAAAACAAACAATGAGCAGTACAAGACAGCAGTTTTCATACATAAGGCATGCACCCAGGCGGACACAAAGTGAGAGGAGTATTATTGCCGCCAATGTAATAATTAACTAAAATTTGTTAATGAACTTTTGAATGAGTGAAATTAGTGGGCATACTTACGGGGTGTCCACGCTAACTATAAAAATTGTTTCTAAAGCGTGGCACGCCCAACGAAAAACAGACAGGTCTCCTATGATACTTGTGTTATAAACAGCTAGAGCAAAGGATGTAGCACCTGTTTCTAACGCAAACGTCATGGTTTTTCTTTAACCAAGTTGTGTGTTACCGATCGTTTCTATAGTTAGCGTGGATGCCCTGTATATTGGAAACATTGGGGCAGTCGTAATCCAGGACTATTGCATTTTGTAGAATCATCTAGCACACCTGTGTTCCGAGGTATCGGCATTAAAATTTTTCATGTGACCCCTCTACTCACACATTCAGAAGATCGCAAAACTTCCGCTTAATCATGTGTAGTATAGTGGAAACAAAATCACCTTTCTGCGTTCAGGATCTTAATGAAAAACATGCTTTTAAAGACAGAAAGGCACCCTATATTTCTGGCTTAAAGAAGCAATAAAGTGACATAAAACACTAGTTGAAGCCTGTCCTGCTTCATCAAGTAGCTCAATGGCAAGCACCGTGCCAAATATTTTCGCTTTAACGTTTTTGGAACACTCAAAAAAGCTTGGCAGCGAAGCACAAAAATGCGAGGTTGAGCGAGTCAGTGGTGCACACATAAAGAAAACAAAATGAACAAGCCATACCATAGAGGGCCTCTAGCTTGTGTGGTGTCAAGGGCTCCTGAGCCTGCATGCAGCCATCTGCTTTGGCATGATTTGAAAGGGTGCTGGTGACACTTTTTGTTGCCAGCACTGGTGCAGACCAAATTGGCAGTGCAGCTTGCTTCACATACGTGCTGTCCTCGTTGTAACTGTGTAGTATTTTATCCTAAACCATCTTTGGTATCCACACGCCACGACCTGCATGCACCTATACAAGTGCAGCAAATAGAGCAAAGTCACGCGTTTTGAAACAATATAAACATCCAGTATGCAGCTACTTAGCACAGCACAATGGTCAAGTAATTGTCAGAAGCAGTGTGAGAAACTCAACAACTAAATCCAAAGCATTACTTCCGGCAGAACTGAACCTGAACTGAAATTTCCGAGACAGGCTTGTAGCCGAATGGGAAGTGAAAAATAAAAATAATCAACCAAGAAATGATTATATAAATAAAATTAATGGTGACCGGTTTGCAGTGAAACTGTTCCGATATCAAGAAAGTAAGCACGAAATTCCCTGGGAGAGCCAAATGGACATATTATAGCGCCAAGGATGGGTTCTGTTAAGATTAAATTGTTTTTCAGTAAGTCCGTCAAGGCAAGGCAGAAATCAAATGAACAGAAGAGTCTCCTTTTCCCGAAACTATATTCTTTAGAGCAGCTCGAATGCGAATATTTTGGTTCAGCATTCTAGTCAGAAGAATGTGCACAGAAATCCAAAATGGGCTACCACTAAAACACGCTAATGACTGGCATCATCCAGGTCACCAGCAGAATACATTTTTTATGATACTAGGGCCACCCCTTTTAAGAACTGAGGAGACCAAATTAATGCAAAACATCATGGCAGTGGACCACAGACGAGACCTCTTATAGATGTGCTGAGCAGTGTTAGCTCTTACTTGGCCATTGCCGTCCTCTTCACCGATAGCAGTTATGGTAGCCTCTATATTAAAACATGATGTGGCTTCATCTTCAGCAGGGTCTTGTACTGTGTACATATAAGCAGAAAGTGCTTGTGCGAGGAAAGTTGCATGAAACAAGAGCAAAACAATATTACTGGCTCCGAACTGCAACTACTTGTGATTGCTGAAAACAAAAGCACATGTTTGAGGGGCATCAAGCACCATCACACCTACCTTTATCAGGAGGACACGGCGAAGAGGCACCAATAGCAGAGGAAGTCCCAGCTTCCCAAACTGTGGAAGAAATGACGAGAAACAGTATAATCATTATGTCGTAATGTATTGACCTTTGATGTGTAGGCAGTGGAGAAATATTTTATAAGAATACAAGATAATATATGCTTTTCTTTTTTTTTACGAAAAGAACGCCATGTATGAGACGGTACGCAGCTAAGAAATATTATTGATCGACCTTCTAATTGAGATGACCCCAGCACGTCGATGTCGACAAAACTGCATAATGACCAGGAAAAATATGCATAATGCATACTGAGCAAAACTGCATAATGAGCGCACCATGCACGCGTCCAAATCAAAGCACAGGGTCATGTGGCAATGCTTCCGATGGTGACATGCCTTTTATAGTTATGCGAGAATGTGTGGCATGAAGGA
The DNA here is from genome assembly GCF_037126465.1 of Ornithodoros turicata. Classification (NCBI taxonomy): domain Eukaryota; kingdom Metazoa; phylum Arthropoda; class Arachnida; order Ixodida; family Argasidae; genus Ornithodoros; species Ornithodoros turicata. The sequence goes on along the minus strand of NC_088204.1, from coordinate 27,970,547 downwards.
AAGAATGCTGTTTCCAACTGTATCGAATAATCATTACCAATTTGCATATTGCACATTTCTGCCAATTGCAAATGCTGTTCCACTTTGTCGAGACGCACTCTAACAAACTGCTTTGTGGTTATTGGGATGGGCCGAGATGGCCGGTTGAGATGTGAAAACTTCTGTGTGGCTTACAAAGGAATGACGTTTGAGACATGTAGTTCAGTCTGAAGATGGGAGATCTCTTGTAAAACAATTCTGTTTTTGTAACACAGTTTTTGTGCGCGCAAATTTTGTGGAACACCCTCATTGCATGCCTCGTCCTCATTACTTACGTTTGAGTCACCTTGCCGAGAGACCTGTTCAAGAACAGGTTCACAGGAATCTTTCAGCAGGTTCACAACACTGTCTCTGTGTCGATAGTACAGGTCCAAGGTAGTCTTATAAAAGAAGCAGCAAAACCAAAATAATAACGAGAGTACGTACTGTATGCCATCATGTATGCGTGCCATACGAAATCACACCCATTAAAATAGTATATTGAAGACATACTTACTTCCACCATTTTCGTCCACGGCATCGTCCAGGAGGTCAGTGAATATAACTTTTTCTAAGGGAGAAACATGCAGTTCAACAATGAGCGGGACTGACTTTTAAGAAGACCATGAATCAACCCATGGATTGACCCATGGATCAACACTGCCCCATTCCATAACAACACAACCTGAGTTAATACGGAAAATGTGCTTTCCCAGGTTGGCTCACACTACAGCTAGTGATCATCTGCCATGAAAGTTCCAGCTGTCCTCTTGTCTGTTGAAACAATTCCAAAATTTTTATTTTGAATTTTCACTTTCATGTCAACTCACCCAATTTACAAATCTTGGAGCACAGCGCTATTTGCAGTTCAAGGTTGGCCTTTTTCAATGTCTTGTTCTCATGCAACAGTTTTTTGTACTTCTTCATTCTAGTCTCAAATTCCTTCTTTGACACGAGCTCGTCATTGGACGAATTGGTAGAGTACAGAAGACGAAGCTCTTCTGCATGCTGAGCCACCTTCTTTGTCTTTTTTGGGTTTGGTTGCTTCTTTGTGGCCAGCTGACATGGGAGGCCAGGACAGTAAGTTGGCAGTAGAAAAAGAGATAAACGGGCAAGCTTACTCCGACAGGAGACAAGTCACTTCTTCGTTCGTCGTTTCTCATGCAAGCTTTGTCTTGCGTCAATGTCTTTAAAGAAAAAATAAGGTACGCCCTTACATAAGAGCACTATACGTTCCTTTGCTTTCTGGTGACAGAGTTCAACTTTGGTTTGCTGAGTGGCATTCATTGTTTGCCCAAGTGAAATGAAGGTAATCTTTGTCTTCAACATTCTCAGAATGCACTCACATATTTACCATTGCATGACGGAACATGCTTATTATTCGTGTCACTTCGAGAGAAAGAAAACATGGCAGTGCTTACCAGTGATGTGAATCAGTTTCGCTGAATAGAAGTCCCCATCCGTTTTGTCATCTCCAGCCCAATTAACCAAGTGTAATCGGGATCCAAGTCATAGACATCCTGCGGGCTGAAGTTCTTCACATGCTCAGATGTGGTGATTTGTTTTTTGCAGTCGATTTCAAATTAGGCGTCTGTCATTGCGGTATCGGTCAATCTGTTCACTGAGCTTTTGTTCATGTCGCGAGAAAACTGATGATATAGAATATGCGCATGAAAGCCGTAGGCTTATTCTGCGATGATGACAGCATAGCGATGGCGTTATTGACTCTTTAAAGTGACCTGCATTTCTAAAGACCAACCTCTGCTACGTGCATACGAAGGTGTGGCGTACTATCGGTAGTGTCGAGTGATTGTGGTCCAATGTTGTGATTTGTGATGCCTGGCAAGGAGTTAAGGTGGTTCCGAAATGTGCAGTAGAGCATGCGTGGCAACTTGACGACAACATTTTGAAACTATGCGGTTTGTACCCCTCATTCAACTTATGTTTGATAATAAAGCAATCCTTCGCTACTACAGGTGTGTTGTCGTAAATACGCATATCTGGCACCAATAGCAGGAACTATTGCACCTTTGTTACGAAGTGATAGAACACAGTGACGTGGGCATTGTGGTGGGAGACTTTGTTTCTGTCAAATATATGTGGTAGACAGGCCAGAACTTCCATACAATACTTCCATATAAAGTCAATGTAGTTTAATATACATTGCGAGCGAAAGTTCGCTTATTCGAACTGGCGTTTTTCATGAGGGTGAAAATGCAAAGTCGATAAGCGGTAATTAAAACTTCCTGCATGTTAATGCCAACGAAAAAGATGTGCATGTGCAAAAAAAAGTGCATTGCTGATATACACACGGAGTACACACATCTCACTTTTCCAAATATGTAATTTTAACGGATTTTAAATGTTAACAAGCAATACACAAAACACTGTCGCTACTTCCCAGCCAACCAAAGTTTATACGGGCGACGAAGTCTGAATGAAGAATTGCGATGATGCGTTCATTCGGGGGACTTACGGGAATCTCCAGAAGACGCTCGAAAAACATTCTACGTGTCCGCACATAGCCAACCAAACTTAGTACGAGGGACGAACGCTGAATGACGAATTGCGACGATGCGTTCATTCGGGGGCGTACGGGAATCTCCAGGAAACGCGCAAAAAGCATATTACGCGTCCGCTCAAATAACGCTCCTGCGATCCCCCATGCGACGAATGATGAAGGACTGCTCGCGCGTCCCTGGGGGTATTGGGGTGAAGGAAACATGCAGGAAAGGACATGTCGTGAGGGGGAAGCCGGCTTGCTCGCGATGCCGGTGGGTGCTGACAATGAACAAAATAAGACACAAGAAAAGAAAACGAAAACTACAAAGTGTGTGGGAGTTATTTCTAAGCCTTTTTAGTACATACTCCTGTACATCTATGTTACAGCAATGGCTGTGCCGATTCATGCGTAAAGTACGCCAATTCCTGCCATAAAGTCATAAAACCGTTGGGAGTAGTGCCCTTGCCGAGACACGTTTGCTAGTCCTGTTCTCTCCATGCTTCACTGTTATCATCAACAGATGATTCACTCTTAGAAGGACAACTGGGACGCCATAAGGCATAAATATTTTTATTACAACGGAGGCTAGTTTATATTACACAACTAAAGAATGTGAACACGCTATATATATATGACTAGGGCACACGCGAGCTACATGACTAGATAGTAGTATTTTCGCCATCTGCAGTTGTCTTCACTGCAACACACGCTGCAAATATTATATATCACATTTGGCTAAGGATAAGTCCACAGCTTTATACACATACACGTTAAGGTTCTCAAAGTACTTTCCACCCAAAACGAAACAATGTGTAAAGACATTGAAGTTACTAAAAACACACACCAGTGGTTACTAGTGTGGGATCTGCTCCTATTTAGGAAGCCTATCCCACGGGTGTGGGCTCTAATAGCCTAGTTCGTTCCCTGCTGCCAACCAAGAATGACTCTGACACGGAAAGTATACCGACTCACATTTATTAACTTGAGTCTTCTTCCAAACTGTCCTCCTTCCGCACCGCCCCATCCACCACCCTTCAGTCCCCATCACACGTCGTCTTGACCTTCACTCCCCGGGCTTCCGTGGACAGGGGAACAATACCAGAGGAATGTGCCCTGGGGTGAGGTCACGCCGGAGTCTGCCGTCTGGGATCCCCACACTCCCCCCCACCTAAGGTCCGGTCACCGGGTTGGGCCCCAGGAGGTCCCGGTCAAACGTAGACGCTGCTGGTTCCGGGGCCTGGCCCATGGGTGTCGTTGGGGCTGGGAGTTGGGAGTACGGAAGTAGCTCCGGCCGAAAGGCCCGCAGCACCTGGAGTACCGCCAGGACTGCCTGTTCAGGGGTGGTGATGGCCGGGGGGTCGGACGAGCCAGCGGGTGTCTGGCTCTCCGATGGGGTTGGCTTGGCCAACGACGCCGCGGCGATCTGGTGGCGGCTGCCCTGGTTGTGGGTGGCCAGATGGACGATCAGGCCCCCGCACACCTTGCAGAGACGGGCTGCCTCTTCGTCGGTGTAGGAGGCCGGGGGGTCGGAGGGGTGATGATCGCTCAGAAGGTGGCCCCGGAAGGTGGCGGCCACAGTCTCGGGGTCGGCACCGCGAAGGGGGCGTGGCTGGTCCCTCCACCTCTTCCGGGACACAAAGCAGACGGTCTCCTCGCCGGACTGCACCGTCCATGTTGCCACTGTGTGTCGTGAGGGCGGGGCCTGAAACTGCGCTCTGCCCCTAGATGGCCCGGGAGGCACGACCCCTCTCCCGCTCCTAGACCGGGAACGGGTAGTGGGCCTTCTCGACGGGTTCTCATTCCCAGATGCCCTGCAAAATGAGAGGATAGTGCGGAGACACGGAAAAGTTTTCGCGTGCGCAAATTGTACACGCGGGAACGCTGCTGTGCAGTCCGTGGTCCGCCGCGGGTAGAGCGTGTCGTCCTACCACGCTGCCTTGAGCTAAAACCGCTCGAGTTTCCCCGTGGCTGACTGTGTGTGCGAACTGCCTCGCCCACTTCGTCCGCCCCCTGGGCTCGTTCATGATAGCGTTTTAAGTCGCCAACGTGAACGGGTCCAGTCTCCTCCCCCGTGGTGACACGGCGGAGACGATATGACAAGCGGGATATCCGAGAATCTACTCGGAAAGGCCCCTCCCAGCGCTGCGCCAGCGACGCCGCGAAACCTATCGCAGCGTTGCTCAGCGGGTGCGTGCGCTTTAAGACCATATCCCCTACTTCATACGACAGAGGACGATGCCCCTTATCGTACTGACGTGCCTGTTCCGAGCGACCAGGCTCTCCCTTGCGGAATTCACCGCATCCGAGAGCCGACTACGCAACTCGCTTGCGTACTTCGACAGATTCCGAGCAATCGGCTCCGTGCTTTGTCTCAGTCCGTTCTCCAATGGGAAAGCAACCTCCTTCCCAAAGTTAAGGTATGCCGGGGAAAACCCCGTTGATCTATTCACAGTCGTCCTGGTTGCAAAACCTAACTCAGGAAGATGTGCGTCCCAATCCTTGTGCCTATCGGTTAAAGCCACCAACATGCTCTTCAGGTTGCGATTCACTCTTTCAGTGATATTCACCTGGGGATGATACGGAGTTGTCCTCTTATGCTGGATACCCAGCGCAGCACAAGAGTCAACAAACACCTTACTGGTGAAGTACGATGCGTTATCCGTTATTAGCTGTGCCGGAAACCCGAACCGTGAAAATGTTTCGAACAGCCGGTCCCATACTCGTTCCGACACCAGCTTCCTAAGTGGGAATAGCTCCACCCACTTAGAGAAGTGATCAGTGACTACCAACAGGTACTGATTACCCCGTGGACTCCTGGGAAACGGACCTATGACGTCACACGCAACTATGTGCCAGGGGTAGTTACTTATTACCGGTTGCATCATCCCGGGCGGTTTGCCACCCCTCGGTTTTGCTTTCTGACACACAGAACAGCTACGGGTAAAGCGCATAACATCCTGCCTCATTCCCGGCCAGGTCGCGACACGACATAACTTGTGATAAGTCTTGCTGCCGCTGCCGTGACCTGCCAAAGCTGAGTCATGGAAGTACCGCATAAACACCATTCGCAATCTCCTGGGAACTACCAACTTAAAGGGTGAAACACCCTCGTCCTCCTCGTCTATCCCAGGCACGTATCGCAGCAAAAGCCCATCCTCACCCAACAAGTATGAGTCGAGGCAACCATCAACATCCCTGTCAACGTTCCCTGTGTCAGCTGCACTATTTTCCGCCAGCTTTTCCGACACCCGTTGACACAAACCGTCAGATCGTTATGCCTCCAACAGCTCTTCCCTGCTTACGATCGTACCCCAAGCCGAGGAGTCTCCTGCCCGATTTGAACCAACCGCGGCCACGAGATGTCCCCTTTGAGTTAGAGCTTTCCGACCTTCCGGGAGATTAGCGCAACTGTACGCGCATCCCATCTCCCTTTCCCTCCCACCGCTTACAGCAAGAGAGGCTTCCCCGCGTCTAGCGCGTGTAACTAGGTCAAAGTCACCTGGGAAACCGGCTGATGACCCTCCCTGACCCTCGGATTCTTGCCGTGAGTCACAGCTTAAACCCAGTGGCGCACGAGACAAAGCGTCTGCCGCTTTGTTCGCGCTTCCTTTCAGGTACTGCACTTGGTAAGAATAGCCCTGAAGCGCTAAGGCCCAGCGTGCTAATCTACCGGACGGTTTCTTCAACCGCTGCAACCACGCGAGAGCCTGGTGGTCGGTCTGAACGGTAAAAGTTGTCCCATCCAGGTACATGTCAAACTTTTTCAAGCCGAACATTACCGCCAAGCACTCTTTCTCCGTAACGGAATAATTCATTTCCGCCGGCGACAGTGTGCGACTAGCGAACGCGACGGGGCATAGACCGCCATCGTGCTCCTGTAGCAGCACTGCTCCCACCCCATAATCGCTGGCATCAGTTTGCTTAACAAATGGCTTATTCAAGTCCGGCAACCACAATTTAGCTGTATCTGCTATTGCTTGTGTTAACGAGGAAAATGCCTCCTCCTGCCTGGGACCCCAAATCCACTGGAAATCCTTCCGCAGTAATTCGTAAAGTGGCTTAGCCAGAGTCGCACATCGCGGAATGAACTGGCGATAGAAGCCAACCATTCCTAAGAACCTTTGTAAGCTCTTGACGTCTCGCGGACGAGGATAGTCGATTATAGCCCTCAACCTTTCCTCGTTCGGACTCAGTGTGCCACGATCAACTACAAACCCTAGGAGATCCACCTTAGGGGATGCAATCTGAACTTTCCCCGGATTAATTGTCAACCCGGCGTCCCTCATCCTACTTAGGACAGTACCCAAGTGAACGAGATGCTCCTCGAACGACTTGGAAAATACCACCACGTCGTCCATGTAACAGCGTAATTGAACTTCGCGTCACCCAGCACGACGTCCATTAGCCTCTGAAAACTAGCAGGCGAGTTGGAGAATCCAAAAGGGAGTCTCGTAAATGCAAACAAGCCCCAATGACAAGTGAATGCCGTCTTTTGGACGTCCCTCTCCGCTACAGGAATCTGTAGAAAACCTCGACTACAGTCCAAAATTGTAAACACATTGGAATTCCCCAATGCGTACATGATTGATTCGATGGACGGAAAAGGATATGCATCTCTCACCGTTAAGGCGTTAAGCTGGCGATAATCCACGCACAACCTCGCCGTCCCATCCTTTTTAGGAGCCAGCACCACTGGAAAAGCCCAGTGACTCTGCGACCGCCTAACTGCACCTGTCGCGATCATCTCGTCCAGCGCCGCGTCGAGAATGTCTCTCTTACGCGCGCTGAGACGCCTAGGATTACACCTCCAGGGCCTCGACGTACCCGTATCTATACTGTGTTCCAGGACATCAGTCGTACCTGGGTTCTCCGTAAACATCTCTGAAAATGGGAGCAAAGCGTCCAAAAGCCTGGCGCGCTCTACCCCTACACCCTCGAAAGATGCTACCACCCTCTCGATAACCTGTGGTATATTTCCCACGGTGAGCACAGCATCTCTACTGTTCGTCTCCATCGATTGGGAGCCCTCGCGACCGGTTATGCTACCAGTCGGCGTAGGAACCGCGAAAGGGATCACTGGGCTCAATGGTCCGCCGCACCGATATCCGTTCGCCTTTAAATCGAGAATCAGTCCCTCTCGGACAATGAAATCTCGTCCCAAAATAACTGGGATTGACAGCCCTGACAGGTAAATGAACCTTTGTCTGCACCATCCCCCGCTAAAGCGCATTGTAAGTCTCACTGCGCCTGTAGCACTGGACATTCCCGATGCTAACCGCAATATGGGATATCAACCTTCCTGACGCGGACATTTCGTTCACGGCAGTGCGCGTACACGGCGTCTCCGATTAGCGACAGCGTGGCACCGGTATCCACCAGGCCAATGTACTCTTTCCCAGCTATCGTTACGCCTGTGTACGGACCGAACACAGGAGCAGCCTCCTGAACCCTGCAAGCTATTAGGGCGAAAACTGATCCATCCTCGGCAAAAGACTGCGGCGAGGTATGAAACACACGCCCCGAGCTTTCTCTTACTGCCGACGACGGATCGGGGCTAACCCCAACTGCCGCCGCCGGCGTTACTGGTTTCCCTGCGCCGAGCGGAAATTTCCCCGACGCACAGGACAGTCACGCGTGTAATGCCCTGGTTGATTACAGCCATAGCATCTGGGCTGCGCCCGCCCGCGGTCCGCCTGTGGCATTCTGCTACTGGGGTTCCTCTCTACCTGGTTCTGCCTATCCTGAACCCTCCGGGCAGTGGATGTTCCACTCCTCGGACCGTCGCGTGAGTTTTCGCCGAACCCCGCCTCTGTTCAAAGGAGAAAGGATCCAGGGAGCGCGGCGGGACGATGACGTCCGACCGGCACCCCGCGTCCGCAACCATGGACGTCGCTTCCCTTCCCTGTGGAACAGAATCCTGAAGCCCTGCCTAAGCACAACCCGGCTCAACTGACAGTTCCGGTCGCGGTGGTGGTCTGTACCGTAATTCAGACAATAAATCAGCCTGAATCACCCGAGCTTCTCGTGCAAGCGCATCGACGTTCTCGAAATTTCGCCCCCGTAAATACGGACGGAAGCTAGGATGGCTTTGCCGTATAACCCGCGAAACCTTATCCTGATCTGTGGCCGTCGGGTCGGCCCTATCGTAGAGCTCCTGAATTGCACGCACAAATTCAATGAGGCTCTCGTCAGCATGCTGTGTGCGAAACGCTAACTCTTCGCGCACACGCATTGCGTAATCGGGTGGCAAAAATTCCTCCCTAAAACGCTGCCGGAAGTCCGCCATCGAGGTAAAAGGCTTCTGCAGCCTTCGCCATCGAGCGGCGTCCCCAACTAGCGCTACTGGCAAAACCTGCCCTAGCACTACCTCGTCGGACGCTCTGGATCCAACCTGATAGGTCTCCATCTCCAATAGGAAGTCAGCTACCGACTTTCTATCAGAGTACCCCGAGTACGTTGGAGTTGTCATACTCGGGTGGAGCCGTGGGGGAAAAGTAGAATGCGGGCTAGTCTGCGCCGCATTCAACTGCTGGGTCAATGAAGCGACAATATTTGTCACTTGCAGCAATAAGCTAGTGGTATCAACCGCTTGTGGAGTGGGGAGAGGTGGATGCACACCTGCCCCCGTGTTGGTTCCGGCATCGCCGTTGCCGCCAAGTGCTCCTGCTTCGCCGGGCTCAATAGTGTCCCCGTTTGTTGCTGACCCGGACTGATTCTCCATGGATCGCGTATGCACTACCATACCACGAGGCGCCTAACACCCGTGTTCCCCCAAAATCCTAACAGGGCCCCAAATTGAGAGCGCGCAGGACCACTCTCGATTGACAACAAAGGAACGAATTTACGTTGGGCGCCAAATGTGGGATCTGCTCCTATTTAGGAAGCCTATCCCACGGGTGTGGGCTCTAATAGCCTAATTCGTTCCCTGCTGCCAACCAAGAATGACTCTGACACGGAAAGTATACCGACTCACATTTATTAACTTGAGTCTTCTTCCAAACTGTCCTCCTTCCGCACCGTCCCAGAGCCGACCGCCCCATCCACCACCCTTCAGTCCCCATCACACGTCGTCTTGACCTTCACTCCCCGTGCTTCCGGGGACAGGGGAACAATACCAGAGGAATGTGCCCGGGGGCGAGGTCACGCCGGAGTCTGCCGTCTGGGATCCCCACACTAGATACCAACACTTTTAGAAACTTCAGTCAGTTCAAAACACAGTCATGAAGCTCAGACGGCGCTGTCTGTTGGGTTTCCCTGGTCTGTGGGGTTCTCCGCACGTTTAGCATGTCGCTGAACTCTCTCGTTTGCGTGGCCAAGCCACGACTTGATAATTTCTTCCACTCCTGATTCGGTGGTACGCTTTGCGCGAGGATTCTTCAACACACACTCTGAAATTCAGTAGCGATTATATGAATTACTGTGTGTACACACAAGGGTAGCTGAAAGAACAGGAGACGGAAAGAGCGCAGTGCTAAAAAACAGCACAACGATACTGTGAGGAAAGGAATGAATGCAACGGCTCTTTTGTACCGTTAAAGGATGGAGACGAAACAAAGTTTAAATCCAGGCGGGTTCGTGATCGATTCTAAAAACCACTGTGATTTAGATTACTGCATCTCCTACCATCTTTGACGCATCAAATTCACCCTATGTCTTCCGAGTAAGTGAGCAATGTGTACGGTATTAGCTTAATGCCAGTTCCTAAACGCCTCAATGAAACTTGCTCCCATTCATTGCTCTTACACTTATACACTGCTTACAAAAAAAAAAAAAAAAAAAACCAGAGCAGCTTGTAGTTTGGACGCATTCCTACTCAAGCTTGCAGGGATTAGGAGCTAAAAGGCATTTCATGCACCTTCTGTTTATCACTTATTCTGCCCTCGGCTTGTACGTCTTTGTGCCACAGGCTCTGTTGGCATCACATTGTCTCAAGTCTGTGGGCAAGACAGCCAAAGATCCACAAAAAACGAGCATAATGGTTTCATTTTTTGGTTGACTTTGCCTTTCCACTGAAAATTTGCATGCGATGAGTGCAGGTTCGGAATTCGGATTAACAGATACTGCTTGCGTCGCCCCCGTCGTAGGAATGTGTGTGTGTGGGAGAGAGAGGGAGAGAAAACATATGAGAGTGAAAGCTTAGCTCACTTGGTAGAGCCATGGACCGGTGACCCAGAGGATGTGGGTTCGAATCCTAAAGCTAGCTAAACTTTTCAGTGACTTCCTTATTTCGTTCCTTTAATTCACACAATATGGAGGATTTTCATGAGGTGCCATAAATCGAAGGGTTTCCTGACCTTCAAATTTGCATTTTAAAATTACTATATGTTCAAAGGTTTCGGTGAGAAGTGGAAATAGTGGGTTGGTGGACTATACATTAGTCTGCCCCATCGGACGGGATGGGTGCAAACGAAAATATTTAAATAACCATCCTACGTACTGATGAGTAGCTTGCACACATTGAGAGCGCTGAAGCTCATTTTTCCTTTTCGGCCCTTGTAACTGAATTGCTCAGCTAAGCTGTTGGTGATAAGACGGCGGAGGTTCCTTTTTGTTGTGTCTCTTTCGTCCGTCCCACCGTATCTCAAAAACTCGTTCTCCTGAAATAAGCAGAAGACGGAGGGAAAATGCGCAGTGAACGAATGGAAGCAGTCCTGTTTTAAAGTGGAAGCTGGTACCCTTGGATAGGTACATGTAAAATACTTCAAACGCACCAATTCAAGGCTCCTGGATGGTGAGGAAAGGTTTGAATCGAATTCAAGGAGCTTCTGGAGATCATTGAATGGTTCGTGCAACATCTCACTGTTCCCTGCCTCTTGTGCTGGTGGTGCAGTAGGCAGTCGCGCCAAAATAAGGTTCATCTGGGCTGTGTGGTACTCTTGTACAAGCTTCATAGTGTGCATCATCTGCAACATCTCAGCCTGAAATGCTGAACAGTGGCGTTAAAATACCGCAATAATTAGACTTAAGCAATTGCAGTGAACTCCCATTAATTCAAGCTCAATTGCACCTGAGACTTTTGCTTGAATTAACAGAGATTTAAATTATCGGACACTGATCTAGCAACGTACTGCAAGACTAAATCATGTGGTGTGGTCACATTTCTGTACGAGGTGCTCTAATAACAATTGCTGTAGGCAATGCTTAGATCGACGTCTGACCATCTTGAATTCTGAACGATGCTGCTCTTTACGGTACACCGTCTAGCACCAACTGCTTAACTGTGTATAGTCACATAGAGGTGACTACATGTGACATATTTTACATGAAACTACACGGATGGTTCCAGGCTTTGATTGCAGGGTTGACCTAATTGCTTCAAGACTGCGTATCTACGTATTTGGTCAAGCCAAACAAAATTTCGAATTTTACTCAGTCAACAGGGTTTGAACTAACGTGTCTACTGTACAAGAGAGCAAGTCCATTATTCGAAACGTTGTAAGCGTCTCACATAATGCACCTCGCAGAGCGGACGGGATAGCAGAGCCGTGTGCGCGTGCAGGAGCACACGGGACGATTCAGTGTATGATATGGCACATACATTTATGGACAGAAGTTTACAAACAAAATATGTTAGTGATGTGCCTCACCATCTTGGTCCCAGGCTCCATATGTGCCTTGTTCTGCATGAATACATAATGAGTAAGATGGCTGCTTTGTTTCATACAACAATTTTTATAGAGGGTGTCCCAGTAAATCATTGAATTATAATATAAAACATGCGGTCAACGGCATTTGTTCTTACTACGTTTTTTCCACCTCCTAATGTGAATGTCATGTAAAGTGAGTTTAAGTACGTAATTTTTGGCAAACTGAACTAGGGAAATTTGCCAAGCAAAAGTCACTTTTTTTTACCCCACCAATGCGAAGAGCGTGCCGGATTTACTCAAATTAATGATAATTCACAGGGATATTGAAGAGCTATCCCACCGGAAAAAATAGCCGATCATCAGGCCGTACGGAGCTGCCAGAGGATAGCTCGCGACGAATTTTTCGACGCGAATTCCCCAACGAAAGGAGGTTGGGGACCCGGCCCACACCAGCATCGTAGAAAGAGAAAACACAAAGAAAGGGTTCTCGCGCCCAACTTAGGTTGGGACCATGCCTTCCCTCTCCCAATTTCAGGAACTGTCGCTTTTTCTACTATCACTCTGTGGGCTCGGTTTGCAACCTCCTTTCATAGGACTGACGGCTATTGCGTTCAGAAAGTCTTTGCGCGGTATGTTGGGTGCTCCGAAAAGCATGATGTTGGCCTATTTTTTCCGATGGGATAGCTCCTGAATTTCACTGTCGTGTCATTATCACGAACTTGACTAAATTCGGCACGCTTTTCATATTGGTACGATAAAAAAGTGACTTTTACTTGGCAAATTTCCGAGTTGAGTGCGCAAAAATTTACATAATTGAACTTACGTTACATTACATCCACATCAGGAGCTGGCAAAAACCTAGTAAGAACAAATGCCGTTGACCGCATGATTCTAGGTGGCGTAGCTTTTTTTTTTCAAATTTTAATTCCGTGACACATTTTCTGGGACACCCTGTAGATGTAACAATTATCTTACCGCATGAAAACGGTTCGCCAGACGCAGAAGCCATATTCGTAGCACTGCTACAGGCTGTGACAAAAAACGGGTTCAATAAATGAACAGCTAGGAACAGTTAGGTGAGCACATAACGACGAGATGAAGATAAAACGCAAGCAATGAGAAGAACAGAGGATAAGCGTTAATTTGCCACTGAACATTTACTGACAAAAACATCCCACAAGGAACCCATGGAGGCCCCGAAGGGTACACGGGGAGAGCCACCTGTGACGTACACCGAAATAGCGAGGTCATGTACAAAACAGTAATGTCTCCAGAAACTGACCTTTTGGGCGAAAACGAACTTTACAGCAATATGTCGGCCATATGAGCCACGTTGTCTCTCAGAAAATTGAGGGACGTGTATGCCCCCTGAGAACAGTCTCGGGCTATTACAACCCAACAGACGGCACACAAACACATGAATAGTCTCCCCACCAACGTATCGCCCATCAACTTATTTAGAGACAGATGGACTACAGTCATAGCACCAACAACGTCCAGGAAAATGACTACCATGGCTGTGCAAAAAAAGAAAGAAAAAAAAAAGAAAAGAAAAGATGAACCAAATATTGAAATTTACCGCACCTTCATTTGAAGTAGCTCGACCTTGATATGATGTCCCACGGGAGACAACGCCTTAACCAAAAACGGATACACATGTGTGAGATTTTTTTTCTCGGCTTCAGCCCGATATACTTTCGAGGTACAGCTGCTGTTTTAAAGGAGGAAAGCAAGAGATAGAATGAGAAGAGAACAGTTAAAGCATGCTTATTTGAGCACAGTACAAAGGAAACAGGTACAGCCCTCAATGAGAAAACTACGTAAAATTGTCGGAGAGTCAGAGATTCTTTCTGAAAAGAGAATGGAATGTACCTACCGTACATAGGGTACGATGGACCAGTGGCAGCGTGGAGATGTTCAAGTTGTGCAGTTCCGATTGGGTTGCGTTATACTGAAAATACAATGAGCTAGCACAGTGAAACCTGGCCAATCAAAAGAGCTGGTACTTTGCAGAATTTGTCCTACCACTTTGCGGATTCCGTCTTTGTGCTCGCCTTACTGACTGGCTCAACGGCTTTTGCTGCTGTGTGGGATGCTGCTGAGAATGACGTTGATCTGTTCCCCTTGGTGAAAAAAACGACGAACACTGCTGCGTGGCTGACTGTGAAGTGGCTTGCGAACAAAGACATGAATCTTCAGAATGACGCACATTGAACTGTCCTGCATTACAAAAAAAAAAAAAAAAGAAGAAGAAGAAGAAGACATAAAATATATATATTTGTCATGCAGAAAGCTATATAATCCAACCTGCCTTGATCAGATTGAGAGAAACCCGGTGTCGGAGCTTTATACATTGCAGTGTTGACAGCGTTGGCTGTAATATAACCACATTTAAGTTGACTAACCGAGAGCGAAGTAAAACAAATTACGTACATTAAAAATGAGTTCGTTGGAAGGAGGGGGGAAGCTGGGATGTGTTAGCGTCCCCCATCTGTCTTTGTGCTGCGGTGCAAACTGGGTAGTTCCATTTTAAATCGACGAGGGTGGGAAATTGACAATTTTTAATTTTCATGAAAAAAATATATGTTAGATAGCATATCGATCAATGACAAATGCAACAATTCCGAGCTCCATCCGATGAACCGTTTCCGATATGGAGAGGGGGAAATTTGCGGCGGCGAATGTTGCTTCGAATTTTTTCCCAACTTTGGCCTCCTGGCACCGCGCTTCTTGCCTTACCACATCCTTCAAATTTGGCTGATAAAAACTATGGGTTCAAGACAGCACGCAGAAAAAGTCTCGTGACTCCTACTTTAAAGGGGCGCTACGAAAAAATTCCCGAACATAGCACTTTTGGCAAAAAATGTACGATTTCGAATTTTTATTGTTCATGAGCGGGTGCTCGCATTCCCTTGAATGTAGATTCATTAGAACCGCTAACTCATTCTCTAGCGAATGGTGTAGGTATCTTTTATATAACTTCTGTGGTAGAGCGAGCAGACGGCTGTAAGTAGAAGCAACTCGCCAAATTTGCTCATCTTGGACGCCATCTGTGCCAGCCGCTGCAATACTTATTTCGTTAATTTTTGCTACAAAAGGTAGTTCGACATGTCATCTATTAGCTGCAACAAAAACATGTTGCATTATTTTTTTGGTAAGGACTCAACGATTTTGTTTTCCGTAACCATGTTGCGCTGCCGCGGCGGTGGGCGCTTCGCTTCATTCCGCCTGTGGCGGCGGCTCCCTATATTCCATCCCTACATATGGCATACATAGAAACAGGTAACCAGCACGATTTTGGAACCATTTCCAACTCTCATAAAACTGCAGTACACAGGTATAGTGCGCACAAAAATATTTAATTATATCCATGATCCTTCGACCAGGCATGACAGTGTATGATAAAGCAGCGCTTATGCCACAGTTCACACACACGGCCACATTGAAAAGCTTGTCATTGGAATGAAGCACACCTCTGGAACACCACATTATCAGAGTTCTCGTTTTCTTTCACCCACATGAGGCAGCTACGTATCCTTGGACGGTTTGGGGCATGCGCCCACTCTTCCTCTTTCTTCCTCCTGAAGCTTGTGATGTGGTCCTGGGGAAGATGAAGGAGCGTGATGTTGGGCATTTTAGTCTGCAGACTTTCAGTGAAGGTCTTAGAGGACTGAATGACATCAGCGGGAGAGGCTCGCAGGTTATGCGTCGTTGCTACGTGCTTTACCAGGCCTCCAACACCGTCGCACGCGTTCTTCCCGTGACCGGGCGCAGAGAAGATCCACTTCTGAATGCATGGGTTCCGGCTCATCTCATAGGCCTGGAACTTATTTTTGAAATGAGCACTAGCTCCATCTGATACGTGCACTCGTTTGGCGTATATGGGGCCGTGCTCATCAAACCACTCGTCGATCAGTTCCAGCGCTAATAATGCAAACGCCGTGTCCTGCCGACTGTCGTCACTTACGACTGCGAAACATAGCGTGTTCCCTCTTGTGGTGACAACACATGTAAAAATAGATATTTGCTGCTTCTTCCAATAATAACCCTGGACCTCGTTGGGAAGAACTACGGACCAATTTTCGGCGAAGTCAAAATGCCATATAACAACGGGTTCTGCGACAGATGACTTCACTTCTTTGATAGCCATCCTTTGCGTGTCTCGGAGAAACGAATACGTCACGTACTGTCCAATCCATTTTTGAACGGTCCTTATGAAGTTTTCTGGGTCACACGTTGTCCTTGTCAGCATTCCGGACAGCCACAGAGACACATTTACTTCTTGTAAGTCGTCCGCTAATTTTAGAGAGTCGGACGTCAGGCATCTTCCCCCTGGACATGAGTTGCAGGTCCCAAGAAAACAGTTCTTAGTGGGCTGCTCGCACAAGCACATCGCACAAAGCTCATCGCGTGAGAAATGTTTCTCGGACACATCGTTTATAGCAGACACGCAGAAATCGCAGTTAGCGCAGTATCGACAGACGCACTCTTCCCGGTAGGGCGATAAGCTTACGAAGCGTGGCCGCAGGGAGTAGAATGTGGGGAGCCCCACCTTAATCTCCGGTTATCCCCGCAGAAAACCCTGTAGGCTTCACGTATCGAGCGTGTCATGTATCTCTTCGCCACTGGGTGCTTCTCGCCGTTTTCGCCACGAATCATAATAACATCACGAGGCCGAGGACTTTGAACGGTACACCCCAGCTCGTCTTTGGTATAGTACTGACGCGCAAGTTCGATGTGCTCGGCACTAATGGCATTCCTCTCGCTATAGCCTTCCGGCTGGAACCAAACACAATGGTCCTCTCTTAGCTTGCGTGCTTTCCTAATCAGGTACTCTGTCGCCTCGGGAATAATTCTGGTCACACCCTTGACGGAAAGAGACTTAGGAAGCAATGTCAGAAGGCGGCACCGTTCTTGGATTGATGTGCTGTTCTGGAAAGCTTCCCTCATGTTGACGTGCCATTCTTTACACCTCCTGCATTCTTCATCCGGCTGTACGCCGAAATAAATCTTTTAAAATAAAACATTAAAAAATCCACGCTTAAAATTCCACCCTTCGAAATCTATTTTCTGAAATAAACCGTTTAAAAATACACGTCCTCAAAATAAACGCTGTTAAAATAAATCATGGTTAGGCTTAGGAAGGTAATGCTCCGTATCATAGTAGTGATAGCCGTATGGGCGACACGATGTTCTTTTTGGTGAAACATGCTGTTATGATGTTTCTTACTCATGTTTGTATTGCTATCAATTACATAACAAGTTAGGATTTCGAAATATCCAGCTTAAAAGTGATGACGACGATGCGCGTATGAATACAGGACACGCACACTTGATCATACCTGGGTAGTAATAGCATTACTGTAATTTCATTACAGTAATGCTACTTTTTCTGGTAATTTGTAATGTAATTGGATTACATTTGGGCTGTAATTTTAATGACATCACTCATTACTTTTTACAAAAGAATCGAGTGTGTGTTCTGTGTTGGCACTTGGCAGAAAGAGAGTTGGGGGACGTGCAAGTGAAAAGAATTCCAACGGCACTATGAACGGTGACGCACTCAATCGGCACGTGGAACGTCAATTCCCTTCTATGAGCCAGTTGCCTTAGGCAGGGCACTCACAAACAAACGTTGTTAGGTCAACGGTTTGTAGCCCTGGAGAATCATTGTTTGCGGGCCCCATCCTCCTGACAATCTTCTTGTTGTCGTGGTACATTGTGTCTCCTTGGTCTCTACATTGTGGAACGATACGTCATACGTTGCACACTAGCATGACATGTAGAAGAGACAAATAGAAGAGTACATGCTAACTGTTGATACATTGTAAGCATACATTTTTTTCCTCGAATTTCGGGTAAGGCAAGTTTCGTCAACTTGTGTGTCCCTTGTGCCTTCCACAAACTCGGGAACATGTATGCCAATAATGGTAAAGTAATGACTTTGTAATGTCATTACTTTTTCGTAGTAATTGTAATGTAATTTTATTACGTTTCAATTGCAGCAATGAGTAATGTAATTTAATTAAATTCTAACTGGAGTAATGTAATTTAATTACATTTTAGAAGTAATTTACCCAGGTATGCTCTTGATCCTTGAGCCAGCTGAGCGCTGTGAACGAATTGCGCGGCGACGGTCATTCGCACTGGTAAAAGAAAGGCCAAGAAAGCGCGCACGCACACGAAAAAGAGAAACGCAAAATCAGAAAACATACCAAATAATGGCCAAACTCTCCTGATAGTCGGCTCTATATTAGACTATATTACACCGATGTCGCGCGTTACTTGCACTGCTAAAACAGAACTTCACCGAATAATACGCTCCCGGGCATCCGTCATTCCGAATGATATCAGCCCCCCGCCCCCCTACTAAGTTGGCAAAACTTGTCACGGATTACATACAGACAGACAACCTACTTCCGGTGTACCGAAATCCTCGTTCACAGTTATAGTCCTGGCTAGCCCCAAGCGCGAGGAGGGTACTATTTTCCGCGGCGGACGTAGAGCCGTCGGTTGTCCACCAATCAGGGACGATGGATGTTAAAAGATTTATTTCGAAGCGTTTATTCTTCAAAGTTTATTTTTCGGAGTTTATTTCGACAGCGTGGATATTCTCATGATTTATATTGAAGAGTTTATTTTGCAAATTTGATATTTAAGAGATTTATTTTTGAACGCTTTATTTTTACATGATTTATTTCGGCGTCATCCCCTTCATCCTCGCTGGACAATTCTACGTCATACGCTTGAGCAAGGCTTTTCCGGGATTTCTTTGCGAATTCTCGTTGCAGTTCCTGTTGTTTCCGTTTTGCGTAGGACCGCGCTGATTTCACACGCGCTGCGGGCTTCAACGGCGTGATCTTCATGCTCGTTGATGCAATAGCCTCATTAACGTCCTGCACAACATCCTCCGGTGGCACGAACTCGGAGCTGTTAGATCCACTTGAGCGGCCAACGTCGAGGGATGCAGAACATTCGTGAAAGTAGTGGGCACAATTCCCGCAGATATAGTCGCCTGACTGAATATCTCTGGACCTTTCGTACTCAGCGAAAACCTGCTTCACGATGTCCACCCCGAGCTCAGCCACCGCACGAAAATTTCGTTGGTAGTAGATCACACGTTTGTGCTTGTTACGGTAATCCGCACAAACTATTCTTGATGAGGACGACATTGCTGTCACTACCACAGGTACTGAAGTTGGCAGCGTCGCGCACACCTTCTTTCACCAGAGCACAGTTTTGGATCGGAGTGACGCTAAGCACAATCCAAGTACACTAAGCGCTGAAGACTTGTGTTACTGAGATCTGAGCCATGAATAACAATGCCCTTCATTCATCAGCTGGCTGCCCAGCCACTAGGCAGTGTTCCCAGGAGTTTCGCCAATTCAGCTGAGGGCCCTCACAGATTATAGCACACAGAAGGTCACTACTGGCACCGAAGAACAAAACAGGTGACGACTACCGTCCTGAGATTATCTCTGACCTTCAAGTTCGGACCATGGGAACGGGAATGGAACATGAAACAGCCGCCGCCACAAGCGGGAAGAAGGGATGCGCCCGCCGCCGCGACAGCGCAACATGGTTTCGAAAAAAAAAATCGTCGAGTCCTTACCAAAAAAATAATGCAACATGTTTTTGTTGCAGCCAATAGATGACATGTCGAACTACCTTTTGTAGCAAAAATTAACGAAATAAGTATTGCAGCGGCTGGCACAGATGGCGTCCAAGATGAGCAAATTTGGCGAGTTGCTTCTACTTACAGCCGTCTGCTCGCTCTACCACAGACGCTATATAAATAATATCTACACCATTCGCTAGAGAATGAGTTAGCGGTTCTAATGAATCTACATTCAAGGAAATGCGAGCACCCGCTCATGAACAATAAAAATTCGAAATCGTACATTTTTTGCCAAAAGTTCGGGAATTTTTTCGTAGCGCCCCTTTAAAGTAGGAGTCACGAGACTTTTTCTGCATGCTGTCTTGAACCCATAGTTTTTATCAGCCAAATTTGAAGGATGTGGTAAGGCAAGAAGCGCGGTGCCAGGAGGCCAAAGTTGGGAAAAAATTCGAAGCAACATTCGCCGCCGCAACTTTCCCCCTCTCCATATCGGAAACGGTTCATCGGATGGAGCTCGGAATTGTTGCATTTGTTATTGATCGATATGCTATCCAACCTATATTTTTTTCATGGAAATTAAAAATTGTCAATTTCCCACCCTCGTCGATTTAAAATGGAACTACCCAACTGTGGAATACAACATCTCATATTAGCGAGACACATCGGCGATACGATGTGCGAATGTGGCACCTGAGCGAGGAGGGCCATGCATTTCTGTACTTGAAAAGATTGGCGCGCCAGGAGATGGGAGGGTCATTGGCTCTGGATCGTAGAATTGAACACGTTTAGGAAGGTGCTGAACGTGGTGGACATGCAATTATCCTGAGCATTCGTGAAAAGTGCGTAGCTTTGGGGCGAGCCTCTTTGAGACGTGTGTCCCATATCGTCATCTACAAAACGAAATACATTCAACCTCAATTATTAGAAAATTAAACACGTCATCGAAGATTGATAATATAACGGATAAACATAATCATTGGTTACGATACCCGCTACAAGGTATGCACGTTGCTGCGCATTATGAAGCCCCATGGCGTCGTTTCCTTCTGAGTAGTATGGGGGTGTCGGTGGACGAGGAATTTCATAGGAACTGTCATCACTGAGGTCGGAACTGTCATCTCTGCGTTGCCTCTTTTGCCCCTTCCAAGCTCCGTCTCACTTTGCAAGTCCGATGTGACTTCCGCCGTTGACAGAATCTTCCGGGCTCACTCGTAGGTTACTAAAAAAAACTGACTCAATCAGGCAAAATGGAAACGATATGGCGAAAAAGCCACACTCACAAAACCATTTAATGTTGACATATTCTTCTCTTGACCATGTGCTGTCCGGTTCAACGCCCTTCTTGATCATGAGGGCTAGCGTGCTCGACGACACCTTGCTGGGCCACAATAAACAACGCTCATCTTCAATCCGTTTCCGATGGATGACTGCAACTGAGTTGTTCTCTTTCGGAAACCGTACAATTGCAAAATTTTTATCACCTAGAAACAGGGGGGGGGGGGGGGCATTATAAACTTTTGTCCAAATTCTGCCGCACTCAAAACGTGTATCTACACCGTTCAGAAGTTCTTAGTGAGGCGTTTGCACGAGTACAACTGGCAGATGACAAGTGTAAGTCTTAGAACATGAACTTGCTTTTTTTTATTTGTTTGTCTTTCCTTTTGGCAACCAGTCTCCTTTAACACTACGAAGGAATTTGGTTGGACAATTCAAAGTGAATGCTAACAGTGGCTGCAAGCACAGATAGGACTGGGAGGTTCACATTTGATATGGGAAGGTAGCACAAAGGTGTGTGAAGTCTTCGATGGTGAGCTCAAGGCCGCTAACACACATACCCAGGGCAACAAAAAACACTATCAAGTTACATATAAATGTGTAGTAAGGCCTCTCAAGAAGGAAGAAACACAAGGTATGCACCACACCGTGGTGACTACTGCTCCGTAATGTGGAGGAGTGGAAAAATCACATTTTGTGCTTGAAATGGAAGCATCGCGCACTTTGCTTTAACAGAGTCGAATTTCCAACACTGAATTCTTGATAACTGGGAAGCAAGCACTGGGAAGTAAACACCAACCATCGACGACCTGCATGGGTGTGTGTAAAAGTCACCGACATTGAGAAATTTTCTTCTAGTGACTTGAGGCTCCCCCGAAGTTTTCAATTTGGATAATGCTTCCATCTTCAAGTACACAGCAGCTGTCGCGCTTTCCTATCCGCAGTACACATTTATCTAGGGTAACAGCCTTCTTGTATTGTGGCCCTCGGCATTCTGGAGGGAAAGGCCCTCTTCTGTGCTCACACGAAGACATAACGCTTCCTTGTGGACCACTAGATGATGGGGTTGATCTTTGTTCCTCCAACCTTCTGCAGAGTTGCTCGAGTTGCTTGGAAGGTTTTCTCAGCTGCTTTTTCAAGGTTTGCATGTAGTTCTCAAAGGGATAAGCACTCCATACGTCGAGAGTGCCATGACAGCGAGCATCGTCTGCAAGGTGAAGTAAACCGTGGATATTGTGCGAGACACAGTCTTCACCACACAGTGTTATAAACAGTGTAACAAAGTGCTGGAGTAGTTTCTCCGCATAGTCTGCAAGATGGGTATGATGACGTGGGCTGGCAAGAATTCTGATGGCAACATGAAGTACCATAAAGTTCTGGTACAACTTGTCTGGCAACCTCCCAGCGAGGACAAGGGGTCCAGTGTACAACAGAAGGAGATGAAACTCCGTTGCTTTCCAGCGATCGAGATCTGAGAGGCTTCGTGGCTTCCTGCTGAAATCGGATGGAACATAAGGCTCAAGCGCGAAGTTTGCGAGCGATATTTCGTCTTTTCCTCTGCTGCTCACCCTATAAGGCTTCTTTCCTTTGAACCACAAATTAAGCAAGTTTCGTGTCACTCCTAGGCACACCAAGTGCATGTAATCTAGTGGCACTTGCTTTACCACATCAATGGGAAGCTCTTCAAGAACGGTGGTGCCCGTATGGTAATCACAGTCTCTTTTTCTTCTGAAGCTCTCATCAGTTCTCAGTTCCGCAATCGTTCCTGGAAAGCACACTCTCCCATTTTTGAAGTTGCCTTCCACTGTACACTTCGTGCAGCTGTAATATCCTGTATGTCCTTTCACACACAAGATATACGACTTCGCGGGAGCATCACACACTATGGCTCCTAACCTAACTGGTAGAATCCTGTTGCCGATTCCTATGCCATTGCAATACAGGTCATTAAATTCGGAGACGAATAGCTGCAGAAACTGATTCACATCTTCGGGCTTGCTTTTTCCATAAAATACCCCAACAGGAAACGGAGGCAAACCACGGGAATTCGCGACTTTGCATAGAATGGGCCAAAATTGATCGCGGGTACTTTTCGTGAGTGGCAGTCCATCAATATTCACATTCAAGGTGATCACCTCTGGAAGGGCAGTTTCGTTCCTTAAGTAATGCTTCACGCCGCTGGCTATTCCAAAGTTGCAGTATTTGCCTGATCCCATTGGTGAAATCTTCTTGGTACTTCTCGGAGTCCCCAACAGTGTTCTCGCGCATGCCGGCAGGTCAGCAAAACACGAATGAGAGCGTAGCAGCTTGAGAAGAGACGCCTCGTGTGACACTGACGACTCCATGCTCCACCTACGAAGCTGATCGACGAACGGCGTGGCGTCTTCTGAGTGTACGCTGCTGTGATGATCACTAGAGCTTTCAACGCAAGAAAATCCGAATTCGTTTTGGGGTTCTGATAGTCCACTCTCAACGCTTTCATTATTTCTATCACCGAGAAGTGAGCACTGAATTTCAATATCTGTTGAGTGGGTGCAAGTTTCGCTATCGAACACAACTGGCTCACAGCTACGCAACGCTTCATGTGTCCAACAGGCTGAGCTATCAGTTGCGAGGGCATCCACAGGGATAGCCCTCGAACTGCCTCCCGCGACATGTAATAATTGGCACGTATTCCTACAAGCAATTGCCTGCAGACTCTCATTAGCGCGAGCGTTAAGCTGCCTTTGGATTGTCCGAGGCGCCTTCCACATGGTGTTCGATTATTCGCATGTAGTCAATAGCTACATCCCGTATCAGATGAACTCTCACACAATAAAGTGTAACATTACTTGCCGTTATTTAAGCTTTGGCGCACTATGACCTTAGTTGTCCGTGCGCCATAAAAACCTGAATCATCATCATCATCACTTGCCGTTATTTGGCATACCGGTCCAGAGTCGTACCGATCGTTCAAAGTCACACACAATATACACAGCACAAAACGGAAAACAAAAGACGCGCGCTGGCTCTCGGCTTTGCATGAGAAACAGCAGCCACACTAATGCAGCGTTAGATCCGTATTTCTTTTGCGTGCGGGAAAGCATAGTGATGCGGCCTGACTGGAATTAAAATTCTCAAAACAACAATCTGTTAACTGTGACTGTAATTGACAAAGTTTTAGTTGGCAGATACCTATTTTAAGTATCCGCATTTGCGTATTCGGCCGCTTCATCTTCGCATGCTGGCCGCAAGCGGACGACTGCAAGGGGATTCTTTATGGTCACAATTGTAGATCTCAGGAATGATCCATGGATCATCTCATAGGCGCCGACTGCGGGGGGGCGCGGGGGCCCTTGCCCCCCCCCCCCCGGAACATGAACTAGGGGGGGGCGCCGCCTCCCCCGGGAAGTCCCGCTAAGAGGCTGACACCAACCTTTGGGGCTCGGCGCGCCCGGGTCAAAAGAACGAAGAGGCACCAACCCCAAAATTTCATGTTGCAATTTGTAAAACATGTATCCGCCCACCATACTCATGATCACAGTAGAAGGTGAGGTGAAGAAACACAGAGGATGACACAACAGATAGCCTGAATTTCGCCCAAAGCAACCGGATCAATGAAACGAAGCAGTCGAAAAAGTACCCCCCCCCCCCCCCCCCGCCAGAGTACTTACTTCGCGGTGCGCTCTTGCCCCCTCCGGGAAAATGAAAACTCTCCGCCTCTGGATCATCTCACCCCGATGCGGCGGCAGCGATGAAAACGGGATGATCTACGTACGAAATGTGTTGACTGGGTTGGCTGTATAACTGTACATCACTGATTATTAGTTCTGAAACATAATCTGTTTTGTGAGGACGTGGTGGACGTAAGGACGTTGAACTTTCTCGAGTCGTGATCGTTCTCTGAGCAGCAATGTCAAATAGTCCTGCAGTAGAACCTTGGCTAAGGAAATCACATGCTCTGCGTTTCCAGCAAAGTGTCTTTGTGCACTTGCAAAGTATTGTCTTTCGGTAAAGATCTGAAATGTCTTCAATGCAGTACGCACTGACAGCCATAGGGGACACTGATCAGAACGAGGTAGGTCTTTTACAAACGGATAGGTATGCTAAATTGTCGGTGTCTTTGGTAAAAAGATATACGCTGTTTTCACTGTTTTCAATCATTGTATCGATACATTCAACACAAGTTGTTTGTCTTGTTGCAGAGGTAACCAGCTTTCCCCCAATCTACTTAAATATTTCGTCACTGAAGTCTGTCAGTTTGGAAATACTATTTTGAATAGTCATGGTCAATGAAAGAGGCCATCTCATGAAGCCCTTGATGATCAGGATGCCTTTCGCTGCAATCTTCAGTGTTTTGCTGTGCATGTCTTGTGTTCCCTGATGGTGTGCCATCTGAATTGTGTGAAGGTCTGGTGCCACATCTACAGTTTTGGGACCCTGGACATCTGCATATATTAGCAGTGCCCTGTAGGCATGCTGGAATTGCAGTGTAGAATGATTATTATATTCCATCCTGACCTCTGGCAGATACATCTGAAGAACATTTCCAGGTGGTTCTGGCTCAGTCTGTATGTACAGCTGTGTCTGCTTATGATAGGTGAGAATCTTGTGGTCAAGTTCAGTGTTATATGGTTGGTGGGAGTAACTATTCTGCGAGCAGAAATGAGTATGCATGGAATTCTTCTACTGCTTTTAAAGTTTTTCTGTAATGTGATGAAAACGCTTTTGCTACACTAACTGAAACTGAAGCCAATCTGAATCTGAGCTGCCAATATTGCCGCTGCAGCTGCCAATGCTGCCCAGTATATGCCGAAATCGGTGTAGGGTCAAGAAGTCAATGCCGAGGATACAATCGTGAGCCAGAGCGATGCCTGCGACGACGAGCACCAAATGTTCTGCTGAGATGTCGGCCACAGTGATCTCTACTGTGCACGCACCGCGTACGTCGAGGGCAGCGCCGTTAAGGGCGCGCACATGAGGGGCGCCGGACGACAAGGCCGCACGTCGACCTGCAGGGAGAGTGGCCCAGAATAGAGACGGCAGAGCCAGTGTCAACAAGCATCGTTACCGGCGTGCGTTGGACGAGGGCTTGCAAAACAGGAAGGGCATGTTCATGCTGCTGCGGGCACAGTGATGGTGTTGAAGGCGAAAAGGCGGTGGCCCGTGTTGTATCTTAGTGCAGTGTTATCCGAGGGCCGGTGCGGATAACACGATCTAGTTTCCCCGCCGCGTTGGGGCCCGGTGGGTGTTTCGCCGGTTCGGGCAGTCACGAGCAAAGTGGCTCGGCGATCCACAGTTGAAGCACCTCGAGAGGAGGTCGTCGACCTTTTTGGCCAGTGCATCCAGCTGATTGGCTATGTCATCTACACGTTCGTCAAGCGTGGTTATAGGGCGTGACGCCAGCGTAGAGTCCTGCACGGGCCGACTTTTCCGGGCCCGACCCGGCCCAGTCGCATCGAAAAATGGCCTGGCCCGGCCCGGCCCGGTGACCCAGTGACTAGAGCCCGGTCCGGTCCGGCGTCCAAGCAAATAGAGCCTGGCCCGGCCCGGCCCGGTGACCCGGCGAGTAGATCCCGGCCTAGTATTTCCAGCCGCGACGTACGCGTTTCTGGCGATTATCAAACAAATTTATAAGTAAATTTATAAGGAGAGAAGACAAACATACAAGTGATGGTGGTTTAACACCGTAACCGCACGAGACCAAATTAAATCCAGAACGCACGTGGGCATGGGCGTTATCGTTACACTGTCAAGATTTTGCGGAGGTAGAGCATGCTGTCGACAAACTGCTTCTCCCAGTCCCTACCCCTCTCACCAAGCTTTGCCAAAGTGATTGTGAAATATGTGAGGAGTAAGGAGCAATGTAAAGTGGCTTGGAGAATGTTCTAGAGGATCGAATCATATGCATAATGCAGTATCCTTTGCTTGTATTTGCAAAATATGCACAGGAATGACGCAAGCGCATGATGATATGAACTAATGCATCTCCATTGTGTGGAATTAGCTGCGTGGCCCGGCCGGGCCTGACTCTCTGGAACATATTTGTCGGCCCGGCCCGGCCCGCGGTGGTGGCGTATTTTAACGGCCCGGGCCCGGCCCGGCCCGCGGTGCTGGCGCATTTTGTCGGCCCGGGCTCGGCCCGGGCCGGAGGACACAGCCAATAACAAGCCCGGCCCGGGTCGGGTCGGGGGCCCGTGCAGGGCTCTACGCCAACGTGCTGCGTGGCGGCTGTGTGACTGATACCGCAGTGGTTGTGGCGGTGCAGAGGGAAGAAACTCGAACAGCGAGCGCCAGAGCATGCGTCTGAGGCTTCGACAGGAGTACTTTTTCTCGTAGGGGGGACGGGAGTCTGATGACAAACTGGTCCCGTGTCATCGCGTCGCCAGCTTCCTTGGGCACATCAGGATATGCTTTAGCGAAGAGATCCAAGAGATCATAGGCGTACACATCGTAAGGCTCACCAGGAAGATATGCTCTAGGACGGAAGGTAAATCCCGAGTAGCCGGTGACATGCATTTGGCAGCGAGTAAAGTCCTCAGGGCAGTGTAGTCCCGTGCGTCGTCGGTCGGGAGATGAGTGAAGGCACGGAAAGCCCTGCCACGAAGACAAGTTGGTAGATACGCTGTACGTTTGGCGTCAGTCCAACCATTGCTGTGGCGCATGTGTCGAATTTGCCTAACCCAATCCGTGAAATCGCTGGTACCATCATACGGTGCTGAAAGGACGATCCCGGGAGCAAGGGAGACGTTGTGGGCAGCCGGCGTAGACATCTAATTTCACCGCTGCCACCAACTTGTAACAAGTAGAAAACCCTTTAATTCACAGTTAAACGACCAGCCTGAGCTCAGGTTCGCGAGACGAAGAACCAACACACGAGCCGTGCTTCTCGGCCAGTCCTCATCTTCTTCCGTTACACATGTACCCATTTCGCAAAAAAATCTCTGCAGGACACGCAGGAGAGATCTTGGTCATCCTGGTGCAGGCTATGTTCTGGATTAGATGCTGGTTGAGCAGGAAACCTCTTCACCACAGGCACACGATCGGAAACATCACTTACATCTGCATTCACAGCTGCAGTGAGCAGGGTACCACCTGTACTTAGCAACGGCGATATCACAGAAGATGTCATATGGTGAAGAAATTCTGCATGGGTCTTAAATTTCCTGAAAGCTATCCTGTCGGATGTTAGTATGGGCTTCCCAGTCTCCTTTTCCAGTTTGAAATTCATATTCTCGATACGGCCTGGCACCAAATTCCGTCTCGTTCCACGATTCCATGTTGCACTTGAGTCTGTGCACGCTTTGCCAGTGAGGCCCTTGCGAGTGGCAAATTCAACCTTCCAAAGGAGGGCTCTTGCAGAAAAAAATTACCACAAATTACCAACCCACCCATTGTTTAATTGACAAACACCCTTGGGCATGTGTACAGTAGAAATGTCCAGTCCTATTTTTTACGTAAAATACACACCGACCCACGCAACATTTAAAACATATTTTTTTCAGATTCCATCATAAGAAACATTATTTTAAAGTGTTTTAAATGTTGTGTGTGCCGGTGTGTATTTTACGTAATAAATATGACTGTTCGTGACATTTGGACTGTTTTTAGTAAATGTCCAGTCCACAGTAATATCAACAACACACTGAGCACTATTTCACTAAGGCTTTATGAAAGTTGCATATATGTATGTAGAGCTCCAGTATGGTGGCACAATTATTAAATGTATAGATTTCTGACATGAGCCTGCAACAGAGATTTTTCAGCCACTTCGGTAATAGCAACTAGCATCCGTGGCTGTTAAAATGATGGAACGCTTTCAAGGGTAACCAACGATGCACTGTCAACAAAGAAGGGTCATGCATGTGATACATATATGTTGAGCATAAATCTCGGTGTTGTAGTGGCAGAAAAATAGATGTAAATAAAATCCATTTAGTGGCATTCATAACAGCAGCTGAGTATCACTGCAATATGCTACAAGCCTAGTATTACCATTGCCGGTGGTGTTGCAATTAGCAAGCCACTGTATTCCTGAACTTACTGTCTATGAAATGCTCCCCTTACCTATGTGGCTGCATACTTTGGTTTGCCCAACCTTGCAGGTGCATGATCCTGTATGAATCCTACAGTGTGACCCAATGCAGGCCCACGCCTCATATGGCTTACTGTTCTGGGACTGTGTCACGCTACCCTTTACCCTAGGTGTCACGCTACCCTTTATGTAGCATACACTGTCAGAGAGCTGGTGTATAAGCAATGTGCCAACCTTCCCACTCACAAGGTAGTTGTAGGACTCCAAGCTTTTCAAGGCTTGCACGTCTTCGAGATCACATGCTTTTGTCTTTAGCAGGTGGTAGGTTATGTGATTTTCCTGCAGAGGGGGCCACAGTTTCATATCATCCTTCCATTCCTCACTTGGGACTGATGATGGGAGCGGCAGTGTCCAGCTTCCTAAAAGAAATTTGCAACATTCACTGGCATGTCACACTAGCATGCTACGAAATAGTACGAAATCGCAAATGGTGGTTGGTGTGACGCTAAAACTTGTTTTCGCCGGCCCGCGACCACGTACGATCGCTTTGCTTGTTCAAATTCGTAAATAAATACAGCTGTTTCTTTCGGGCTTCTTGATCAGCACCGGCGAATGTCCAATGTTAGAACAGGAGTACGGAAAAAGGATCTGCGTCTTCCTTCTGGCCATGAACTCCCACAGTTGACCCGTCTTGACACGCTTCGAAAGTAGTTGTAGTTTGTAACAAAACTGATACTTACCAACAGAAACATGCTGCGTTGCACTTCCCATTTCCATGGACATGAGGTAGGTAACATGAGACAAGCTTCTTCGCAGGAAGACGCACTCAGAAACAGAGGGGCAATGAACGCCGCGAAAAGCCGAGGAATAACCTTTTTTCCGCAGTCCCCGCATTTGCGCCCGCATGGTGGCGCCACCTCCGATTGGAAAATGGCAGCGCGCGCAGAAAAGTGAAAATTCTGGTCTATATTATGGACTCTATGGGGAGTTGCGGAGAGCTGGCACTGCCAAGCCTGTCTCTCAACAATGATTGCTTGGAAAGTGGAACCCTCACTGCAAGGACAATTCGTAGACTATATAGGCATCTAGGCACGGTTGCCTTCCTGATCCCAGGCAAAAATCTGGAGTGGGACCACTTCAAAGTGGTTTATTGGACAGGTCCCACTTTGAGTGTGGGACCACTTAGTGACTGGGACCAGTTGAAAGTGGAACCAGTTTCACGATGGTCCCACTTGAAGTGGAACCAGTGAAATTGATCCAGTGGTCCCCTCTGCTAAGTGGTCCGAGATCCGACCACTTAGCAGCTGGGACCACTGAATGCATGACCGAAAATAATGCGTAGAAATGCACATATTGCTCAAGTAAATACCGTTTATTCTGGTAAAAGCATACACTGAGCAGAAAGAAATAATCAATACATCTCTACATGTACATACTATGTAGTATAGTTCTGATCACTCACTGTGTCTAGACAAGGCATATGCCTGACTGTGCGATGCACTCACGGACCACAGGGAACTTTCGTTCGTTGTCCACCTCACATCTTGTATTTTCTTGGAGAAGATGACACAGGACACTCCTGTTTTCCATGCACGTCGTGACGTACACCCCCTTCCTCTTCACCATACGTTCGGAATCTTCTTATCCTGTTTCCCTTCAAGTTCCTCCTAAGTTTCTAAAATGAAACATCTAATTAATAGGCATCAAAACATCACGGTCATCACTCATACCTGCAAACATTCGCGACGTGCAGTCCGATTGGCGTTTCACAGTGCGTTCTTGCCCCTACGCCGTTTACGTCTTCTTAGCGTCAAAACTCTTCCGGGAAATCGACAATGTGATGGATAGGAACCATTGTCATCGCATTGTCTTAGAAAGCGCACTAAAACACACGCAAATACTGCACAGGAGATATACTATCCTTGCGACGGCAACTGAGGACAAAACGAACTTCCTACGACACGTCCAAGTTCCAACTGCCACCTGCCCAGTGTTGCCACACAAACATCAACAAATTTATCTGTAGATCCGAGCCCGAAAAATCTGTAGATAGAGCTAAAAATCTGTAGCCACTCAAAACTCAGTTTCTTGAACGTTTTGCCTTCAAATCCGGAATGTCTGCCTGCGTCTCTAAATTAGCGGAAGATCAAGGGCTTATTTGTTATTTCGTTCCACTGCTGAAGACCACAGCCGGAATTTTTTGTTGCGGTGCACTGGCATTACACGTAGGAACTTTTGGTTTGCGATGTCGCATGTTCAAGTCTGCTACAATCCAAAACGATGACACTGCACGTAGATTTTAATACTTTGACATGTGTATCCACAAGAGCTGTGGCGCTCCAATGCAAGAATAACGCATCGCGTGTAGTAGGGACAATTCGCTCGCTCGTCTCACCATCACAATGGTGAGCGAGGATCGCAATGGACCACAAAAACAGTAAAGGTCGATATGTTATCTCCACAGACATAATAAAAGCGTCCATGCGTGACGTGAATTATAAACGTTGTTGTTTCACTTCAACGCCAGTCAAGTCTGTGAGGCAAACTGGTAACGCGCACACAAACACTCAAGAAAACTGATTTAGCGTTGAGGCTCGCCAATAATTCAGACGCAGTAGACGTCCTTCTCCTTCGGCGAGCCCCGCCAGTTTCGTGATCGACGGGTCAAATCCTTGGCGACAGCGAAGCAGTTTGACCCAACAGCATGCGTTTAGTGTGCAGGAGGACAGTTATGGTGGTCGTTGAGAGGCTGTTTCTTTGCTTCGTTGTAATCAAATTAACTGTGGAAAATATTCTAAAAATAGTCAGTGAAACACTCCTTCCCGCGTTCTGCTGACGTTTTTCATCGTTGTCGTTTTGTGCACTGATGCGAACACTGGGTTGACTGACTCATTCGTTGGAGAAAAAAAAATCATGAAATTTTCAGAAATCTCTGTAGATCTGTAGATTTTTCAAAAAGTAGGTAGATCTCATGATAAATCTGTAGGTGTGGCAACACTGCACCTGCCACCCCGCCACTCTCGCTCTCTCCCTCTCCTCTCCTCTCCTCTCCTCCTCCACTCTCGCCGTTTGAAGTTTGAATTTGTAGCAGCCGTGGCGTCTTCACATTGCATAAGCCTCTGCAATCTTTTTCGTTTTCTTTCTTCTAATTATTTAGCTTGATTTTTGTTGTTGAGATGTATTTTTTGATATTTCTCTAGTACTTAATACCTTGTGATGATACTCACCTTCAGATGAGAATATCTGCACGAATTGGAGTTACAGGGATACAGCATATATTTGATCGCAGACGCGTGTAACTGGATAAACAGCAATAAAAAGAGATCATGCATGTGCTAAAAGTGATCAGAGTAATAGATCAAACAAAACCAGAAGGATATATGGCAAGTGTGGACAAGATGAAATCTCAAAGGGGGAAGCTGGGAAGCTGCCCAACTTGGAGTCTCAAGTGACCATTCTGGGAACAAAATGGTACCTGTGAGGCTCCAGCTGGAACTTCTGGAACCATCTGAGACCAGAGTGGTACCATTGATGTCACCAATGTGGAACCAGCCACCCCACTTGGGAATCCAGCTGGGACCATCCACATTCAACTGGAACCACTCCAGGACCATCAAACGTCCAACTGGAACCAGTCCAGATTCAACTGGAACCATTCTGGGACCAGTCCAGATTTTCGCCTGGGGATGGCAAGTCTTTCTACGTTGGCTTCCATGTAGATAGTCACGGCTTCCTTCCTCAGGAGTTGTGGAGAGGAGATCACCTTGTGGAAATTGTCATCAACAGCTTGTCAGGCCTTCTGGTTGTACAACCCCTACGGAACGATAACAAAACCACCTTCCGTGTCAGATTGAATGAGTTTCAGTCCTGCATCACGAAGGGACGAAACGGTGGATTTCATGTTGAAGCGCTACTTACTTCTCGTGCTCTTTGGCAGATCGTCGACGCCCTCCAAGATGCATCAGTCGGCTTTCTGGATATCAGCCTTGGATGCAGTGTAGTGCACCATGGCCAACATTTTCCTCTTGTCGAGAGTTGGGGGTGCACAAAACTTAGGACCTAGATTCAGGACCTTTTCTACGTCGCTGGGTAGGGGAGAGACACCCCGCACAGTAATAGTTTGGTCTGAGAATTGTGAAATGGTCTTGTTCTCAGGGAAGGCTCTGACGTATCTTCTGCAAGACATACTCGGAAACTTGGGTGGCGGCCTTAAGTTCCTGGTGGAAGAGTATGCTGATGGTGTCCAGGAGGGGATACGCGACCACCTGTAGCAGCCTCGGCTGTCTTCAGGCTTCGGAGTGGAAAATGCGGTACAGTCGCTGTCTGTGAGACCGTGACGGGGGAAATATTCCCACCACCACGGATGTGTATGGTGAAATGAAGGCTTGCCTGATGGTGAAGGACAAGAGGAGGGCCCGGCATTTCGTGGCGACAAGTTAACTAGCACACGAAGAAGAATTCAAGAGGAGACAATGAAGCTTAGAGCCCAAATTGGATAAGAGTAACTGAGTTAAGGCAATAGTGTGTGCAAGCTGGTACATCACGAATGAAAAAAAAAAAAACAGTGTGAGAACTGGAGAAACAGACGAAACACGTACACACAGGGACTAACAACTGACTGTATTACTCATCTCCGAAGGCGAAGACGGGAAGAATGAGGAAAGTGAAGGAAACGCACGTGAAACCAGGTCAAGGAGGCTGCTGGGAGGCGTAGATCCGGTTGTTAAGATAAATGATCTCTTTGTTAAGTAGACCACACTGTAAAAAAACTACCGTAAAATTTACGTATATTTTAATGGCAGCTATGTTGCCGGACTTTTCCCGTGAAAATTACGGCCACTTCTGGAGAAGTACTGCCGTTAAATTTACGGTAATTTTGATGTAACCAGAATGTGGGTTTTTTCCCGTGAAAATTACGGTGTCTTACAAAAAATGCAGCCGTAAAATTTACAGGGATTTTAATGGCAGCTATGTTGCCGTCTCTTTCCCGTAATTTTCACGGTCACCTGAAAGAGTCGGCTTTTGGTTGAAGTGTGGAGTGTCATGCAGTAATGTGTGACACAAGTCATAGAGTACAGGATTAAGCATTTATTGTACATACAGAGAAAGGGTGGAAAAATCTGTGAAGTCTGTTGAATCTGCAGCGATCAAAACAACATCTTAGAGTTGCAAAGTACATTAAGTGTATCTGTTTACCAAGTAAAACGTTTTCTTACACTTCTGCTGCTTTCGAAACAATCCCCAGAACTTCTTCGTAGGTTGTGGCTCTGTTCTTCAGCTTGCTGCCCCTGCAGGGCTGATACACAGTATACTCCTGTAAGAAAGAAAATGCAGGACATGTAGTACGACATTGCTACCATTGGAATGCAGCTCCACGTGCACACACATTACACATTCAGTATGGTGGCACTAGTACAGACACCTTTATGGTGGTGGCTGAGTACTTTCCAATACAAGCGAAGAAATATCTTAAGGTCTTATACTGGTCATAAAGACCTTAAATCACTCATATTTGATTTAAATCTTGTTAGACATTGATGATTTTGTGTGGAGTGACTGTGTGAAGACGCAATGATGTTAGAGTGTTTGTCGTTATAGATGTGGTCTAAAATTGTTGTAAAGAAGAGTGTGTTTGTTTACAAAATAGCCATGCTTCACTCATATAATCACAAATGTCACTGAGATTATTCCAGGAAATACATGCCAAGCAATTCAACAGGTAGTTCCAATCACAAGATATGTGTTAAATGAAAGAATCAGCAACGCTGTCAGTGAAGCAAGTATATATTTTTAATTTTGATGACTAGTGCCACGGGGGATGTATGCAGGAATGAGAAGGTTAGTTTACGGCAAATCACTGCACTAATCTCACCGTGCACCAGAGAATTGCACGCCTGTGTTTTTTATATAAAATATGTACCACATAAATTTGCTGCACCCTAATGTCCTTCATACTGACACATGCATGTCCCGCACCTGTACTACTCATCACCGAAAAAAAAGGCAGAGAAAGCACACAATTTCCATGTTGAATCTAACACTGATTTTTTTGTTCCGCGCACAAATCATGATTGGAACAACCTCCCCGTTTGCCTCGCATCCATTTTACCCACTAATCATTTTAAAACAGCATACTGTAATTACGTCGCACCAGTATAACATTTCGTAATCAAAGTGGACTTTCTTTACTACTCAGTTTTTAGAGTATAGTCATAACAAAGAAGCAACTCTGTAATGCTTCTAGCATTCTGGGTGAATAAATACTATGGAGAGCAGAGCACAGCATCGCGGTGCACCAGCCTTACAGATGCTACCACACTTTCTTACTGCTAGGGAGAAACAGAAGCTGGGTGATTTCACGCAGGATCAGGCAGGGTGGTCCGGTCGACCTCCCAATTTTTTTTCTTTCAAACATATATTAAAGCCTTGTCCTTAGGAGGCATATTGGCGCTGAAAGTAGTTGAAAATAATTGGTGGTTATTTTTCAGTGTGATCATCATTCAGATGTAGGCATTTCGACCATTGCACTTCCTACGCAGTTTGACACCACGTATCTTCTAACTATTTGACATATTCAGCTGAATTTTCTTTTCACGTAGTGTCTCGGGTGGGTAGCATTGCATCCTATGTTCTGAGGATCCTAATGTTTGCCTTTGAGGAGATAAAAAATCGCAAAGTTGCCTCATTTGCGACTACATTTGTGCAAGTAGTTGATAATTACTTTTTAACTACATTCAGGTAGTTTAAGTAGTAGTTTAACTACATGTAGCTAACTACTGTCCATCACTGCCAAAGCGTACCATATTTTACAAATGAGGCGACTTTGCGATTTTTTATCTCCTCAAAGGCAAACCTTAGGATCTTCAGAACTTCGTATGCAGTGCTACCCACCCCAGACAATACGTGGAAAACAAATTCAGCTGAATATGTCAAAAAGTTATGAAGATACGCGGCATCAAACTGCGTAGGAAGCGCAATGGTCGAAATGCCCACATCTGAATGATATTGCATTAAAAAATAACCACCAATTATTTTTAACTTCTTTCAGCGCCAACATGCCTCCTAGAGACAAGGCTTTAAAATATGTTTGAAAGAAAACAATTGAAGAGTTCGACTGGACCACCCTGCCTGATCCGGCGTGAAATCACCCAGCTCTCAATATATTCAGATAGGCAGCTACATGTACTAGCCAGAGACCAGTAGCTTTACTCAACGACTTTGTTTCCGACAAAAAATGAGAGGGACACCGAACGTAATCCGCCATGCTATGCACTTATTGCAGCAAATTCTAAGCGGGTAAAAAGGCGCGATTTCAATCGCAAAGGAATGCTAATATTCAAGGGTGGACAAGCAGCATGCCAGCCCAACAAAATACCCTAATTTCATGTGAAGTTATAAGGGACACCAGCTCCTTATGTTCTACCTTTCGAGACATAGGTGTGACATTTAAGTTATGAACACTACAAGCATGTGGTACAGTCACTAAAGAACGGCGGTACAAACGGCTAAATAAAATAAGCCGGAATAATATTAGTTTCTAGTTTATATGTGCTGCTGCAGAGTGAAGGATTGAAACGATAAAGTGATGCAAGACCGACTGATGATAAAAATTGAAATACTCACTCTGTGTCACGAGGAGCCATGTAAAAGAGATGCCCCCTCCTGGGTCTTCTTTCAGCAAGTGATCCAAGGCCATGCGTGTCTTGGATGCCTTTCCACGCAACTTGGCCAGGAAGGATGGTGTGCCCAGAAGTGACCATCTCTGCTGGAACAGATTTTAACGGAACAAATTAGGCAGGCGTCAAGAACACGTAAAACATGTTCAACAATCACGACATCGTACAAGTAACACCACATCGACAAGTACATACGCATATGAAGCACATCATATGTCCTATACGCATGTTCTTAGATCTTTTCACCTAGAATACAAAATTTACAGCACAACGGTTTAGCATTCAGTATCTTGAAGCACCGAAGTGGGACAAAGAAGTAAATCTAACACATCAGCAAGATAACTTACCTCCAGGTCACATCAGTGGGCATATGCGCACGGAGCTTGCTCAGTTTCTTATAGCCGGCAGCAGCTTCAAGTAACGGTGCCTGGAAATAGTACACAGGATCATTTTCCTTTTCGCGTGCAATAAGGCGAAAGTACGCGTCTTCTGGGAATACAGTACGTTTATTTTTGCTCCGCCAGCGGTA
Organism: Ornithodoros turicata; assembly: GCF_037126465.1. Lineage (NCBI taxonomy): Eukaryota > Metazoa > Arthropoda > Arachnida > Ixodida > Argasidae > Ornithodoros > Ornithodoros turicata. Next base: position 27,933,327 of record NC_088204.1, on the reverse strand, counting down.
TTTGAACTTCTAATCTGCTCCGTGAGGCGCCCCCGTTGTGCCTAGTAAGGAAGACGTAATCGTGCAATAATTAAACGTGCGCTGCGGTTTCGGTAATGCGAAATATGATCACAGCGCAATGTGAGATAAGTCTTGAGACACAATAACACTTTTTACATACCTGAAACCCGCTGCATTTGGACACATGGAACTTGCATCGACTTCCCCGTCGCCATTTGCAAACGCCGTCTGTCAATTTGAAAATGACGTTCGCGATGACGATGTGTGCGCCCTTCGCTACCGTTGACTCTGCAAATGCCGCCGACGCGGCAACACTGCTGCCGGCAACATTGCGCGCTGCAGCCTTGTTCTGTTTCTTTTTGGCACGAATTTTTCTGTCCGTCATGCTGTTCCCAGCGTAAGTAGCCTTTGTAATGAAGAAGCTGGCAGTGTAGGCTGGGCCCCAGTGTCGTTGCGTTTCTGTCGCTAGCTACACGCTGCATAAGTGTACTTTGTCATATTAAATATCCTGAACAGTAAACGCTCCCGTCTGTTCGTGTCTGTTTTTCATGTGTTCTAGTCTTTAGAGCACACGGTATGCTAAGCCATGATATTCACTGTTTGTAAGACATCCCGAGGTATGAACGTACAGCAGCAGATATGAAGGTTACTGAAATATGAAATTGGCATCTAATGAAATACAATGCACAGCAACACTGTGCCACCATATGCATGAATACATGTACTGCAATCAACCATTTATTTCCATTTCCACCATTTCCAGCAAGCGTAGCAAAATGTGAGATACTGGAAAGCAATGTGACAGTATGGAGGACTACCGTAAAATATACAGCCATTTGACTCTAATCAGGATTGCGGACACACTACCGTCTTATTTACGGTGATAGCGTCATAATTACGGCATATTTCAGTGGTGCCGTATTAATTACACTACTTGGACCGTATTTCCAATTACGGTAGCATACCTGTTCTTCTTACGGCAAAAAATGGATTTTGACTGTAAAATTAACGGCAATTTTTTACAGTGCAACTAAAGCGACGCAAACACGTTGTCCACCATGGTTGTGGATGGAATAGGCTTCCAAAATTTCTCTGGACCGCTGGTCTCTGTATTTTATGAGTATGGTCATCTGTTCAAGTTTTGGGGAACATCCGCATCATGTAGAACAGATGGGACAGCCACGTAGGGCGGACGGGCTGCTTCCTGAATGACAGGCCCAGAGAGCATGCCCACACTTCTAGTCAGGCACCGGGAGCAATCTCGCGCTGCATTGCCATGATAGCAGATGTCCTCCAAAACTTGAACAGACAACCATACTCAGAAAATACAGAGACCAGCGGTTCAGAGAAATTTTTGAAGCCTGCACCATCCACAACCGTGGAGGACAATGTGTTAGCATCGCATCAGTTTCGACCAGTATTGTTTCTCCAGCAACCTTAATCAGGCCATCCGGGCTACCACACAACCACGGCTGTTGCTCATGTATTACTAGCCTTGTCTGTGAGAAATGTAGTGTTAACATATCTGCACGGCAACATGTATTGGTTGTCATGTCAAAAGGAAAAAAAAAAAACACTTCCTAGCTTCACCTTATTGGAAAGTGTTTTCCTGCAAAATTAAAATCTCAGAAAAATTTCCCCCACAGAACAAATGTATCCAGTGCATCATGGCGTGTTTAAGCTAAAAATAACTGTCAACTAGAGCTGGGCAAATTTTGACTTGGTCAACTGTACCTGAAGTACAGGCACCTTCAGTCTTGTTTGAGGCACTTCCGGGCAGTGGCCTCAGTTGCTGTACCTGACAACGAAACAGTGATTCTAATACTAGTGACCCGCAAATGCAGCTAGATAACGAAAAGATTGTTGTCATACCATACATCATGGCGGCCGTTCTTACAACTTCTTACGTTCTTACGTTCATCGTTCTTACTTCTTACAACTTTGGTGCGGGAAAGGCTGCTGGCCAACTTCTCAAAGCCGTCCTTTCTTGTTCGGATTGGGTGTGCAGTAGAGGCCGTAATCCTCACCTTCCTTTCTTTGTACCAGCTGCTGCAAATTTAGTGACAACATATCACTTTATGGCATCTCAATACGTTTTTCTTTTCTCTGTCTCCTCTTCTTAGAACCTACCTTTCGTTACTGTTCTGTACAAGCGTGGCAAAAGCAACCTGAGCCATGTCATCATTCAGGACATGTTTCTTGTAGAAGTCCATTTGCGCAGCTGACATGTGCTCCTCCCAATTCACCTTCGCAAGTTTCATGATGGGGAAGGCCTGCAGGACATTCATGTAATGAAAAATTTCTTTTTCCGGCTCATATGTGGCCTTTAGGGCTTCTTCAACATTTGCCCTGTCAGCATTACGTGCTGCGACTTCAACAAGATGTTGAAGGGTTGCACGACACACTCTTTCAACTTCATCTCCATATTTGAGTTCAATTGCCTTGGCAACGACGCCTTGTATCCCTTGAAATTTCGGCATTATTTCTGACAGGGGAACAGGCACGACATTGTTCACGACAGCGCTTTTCCTCCTGCCTGTAACAAAGTAAACCCATGTAAGGTAACCGAATACCATGTGAAAAAGGTAGTAGTGTTTTAGTATGCACGTCATTGAAGCAGTCTGATTATGCAAGGATGCGTTTCTGACAACAACACAGCAATGCACGTGCGAGCACACAAGAACGACATAGCAAGAAATATTAACAGTTGAGAGTCCTGGGCAAACTTCTGAAGACAGCAGTCAGTCAATACGAGCAATTTGTGACTAGTAAATCCTCCGAGACGGAGTACGAAGAAGTGGTCATATTGCAAATGAAGATTGCCACAGCATTTGTGAAGCTACTGAGCATGACAACCATGGCAACTTATTCGTACGCTCCACACATATCACAACCTGCTACATCTACATCGGTTGGGACTATCAAGCTACCGAAGCATTAGCTTATGAAGTTCGATGGGAAGTTCGACAAAAGTAGAATCAGATGCAAGAAATGTCGCAGATGACATGCTACCAAGCTGTGTCGTGGCGGGAAGGTTTTTCAAAATCCTGGACAGACGGAACGCTTTGTCTATGGACGTCAGGGTTGCATGTACTCAGACTTGTACACGTTACTAAAAAGATGCAAGAAATGTCGCAGATGACATGCTACCAAGCTGTGTCGTGGCGGGAAGGTTTTTCAAAATCCTGGACAGACGGAACGCTTTGTCTATGGACGTCAGGGTTGCATGTACTCAGACTTGTACACGTTACTAAAAAAAAAGTAATTGATTACCGTTACCGTTACCTTGTACAAAAAAGTAATTTTTTTACCGTTACAAATTACTTGCCGGAAAAAGTAATGAAGTAACGCCTTGAAAAGTAACGCGTTACTTTGCCAATTACTTTCGACATCTGAGAAAACGATATAAAAAAAAAGATAGAAAAAAGATATAGAAAAAAAGATATCCACAAAAAAAGGAAACTGAGCGTCGACATCGTTGTGATATCGACAGTATTCCGCACAAGACTGACAGGGGCTCATGGTCACAAGAGTGGCATTAGGTCATCGGGGTCGAGAGTTCTATGAAAAATGTGTGGAGAGGTTGAGAGTTTTGAAAGTTCTGTGAAAAGAGTCCTAACTGGAACTCGCACAAATGACTCATCATTTCACGGTACAACTTACAGTCCAACTTACTGCATACAGGCCGGGTTACGGATAGATAGTACACATGAATGGGGAGAGGACAGTGGACTCAAAAATACACTACACGTGCGGAACACTGTGGCAATTGACCTCGGGGTCCTCGGGTAAGTAATTGTTGCGGGAAAAGTCCTAGAGATAAGACAGCTGCCTTGTGCCGAACTTGCAGAGGGCAGTTGGTTTTGTCTTCTCGCGGCGGTGAACCATCCAATATATGTGTGTGTGCGTCGTCCCGAACAATGTGGATTCTTTAGTTTCCAAGTTATCGATTACTTGGTAATTGATTACTGAAAATTGTAATTGAATTACTCAAAAAATTACTGGGCCCCCAAAGTAATCGATTACGTTACAAATTACTCAAAAAAGTAATTGATTACTAGTAACGCAATTACCCGTTACCCGTTACGTACAAGTCTGCATGTACTTGTGTACCGACGACAGTTCTACCTACCAGAGGAACAATCGTGAGGGGAAAGCTCGAGAGAACTGGCGACAAAAGTTGCAGCCCTGGGACACAGGAACATCAGGTGGTTGACGCAATCGAACTATGCACAAGGAGCAGGGATGGTGACTGTTTGAAAGAGGTCAATGACGCCGAGTTGCGAAGTACAGTCAAACCCAGATGCTACGACACGAGGAATGACAGAAATAGCCCCATGGACTGCGCTACACGCCTTGCACAGTAGGAACATGATACATGAGAGCCAACAACTCAGGAGTCCAGGACAACATCTAATATCCTGACAACCATACTACAACAGGTTGGTTGCACACAAATTTGGTTACCGCCAAAGAGCTCAGCAACGCTCTGCCTCTCGTCCAGTTGTGGCCTCCCTCTCGGAGCTCCCCATGATTGTGGTTGCGAAGTACATGAGTTGACTGTACTTTTGTTGACAAACGCTGCTACGGCAGCTGTGTGCTTGCACTGGCCGCTAATGCCTCCCCTGCAGGTACATGACGCTAGACTAATTCTGCGGGATTCTAGCTGCGGGGAACACACGCGTTTAGAGCATATCAGTCAGTACTGCAAAGACACAAGGTACCTCGATGACAATGTCGTAGGCGTGTTTGCCGGTCTGTGCAGTGCACGATCCTGTTATGACGGCACCTAAGCTCAGCTTGTCTTGGACTTCTCGAACGTCGTACACACGACTACTCTCGTACAGCTTCAAGCCTTTTCTCAAGTTTGAATGTCTAAAGAAGTCGCATAACTTCTCAATCTTCGCAAAACCGCAATAAATCACGACCGCCATACCGCCTACCGCTGCAAGCTTCCCGCTCTCGACAGCTGACCACCTACCCGGAAGGGAAATCACCACCCACGAGGTGGCGCTGAGTACTGTGGCGGAGCTGCCCCCTGGAGAAGTGCGTCTGGCCTATAGAAACACCAGACATGTACAAGATACTAAAAAATGTATTTAAGATAAGATAATAAATACCGACGTTAGAACGTAATTAAGATAGAGTATAAATACATGAAAACCAAAGTAATTAAGATAGAGTACAAAATACTTCAAAAAGTATTTGAAATATAATTAAGATACTATTTATCATTGAATGCAAAAAGTCACCGGTCACTGGTCAACGCGGCAAGTCGCCGCTATGTGACATGAATCACATAAACCTCGCGCACTACGGAAGCCGCCGCTGACTGATAGGAGTCATTTAAACACAAGTCCCAAAAAGATGACAAAGATGTACCACATAACTCCACTAAGTATATGTGACCCAGAACAAAGCAAACTTCTAGCAAGTCCCTGCACGGTGAGGTCAGAATTCGGCGTAACCGCGTCAAGGCATACCGAATAGCACCCTCACTGGCCAAGGATTATTTACACACGGGGCAAGATCTCTAAATGGAGACTTCCAAGAAGGGCCAATGTCCAGGTCAAGTCCGAGGGACTCAGGAAATTTTCACTGAACAAGCAAGATAATGGAAAGACGAGACACAGAACGTTTGAGAGGGAGATCCAAAATATGTAATTAGAGTATTGAGTACAAAATACCATAAAATGTATTTTAAATAGAGTAAAAATACACAAAACAAAAAGTATTGAGTAGGGTACCAAAATACCGCAAATTGTATTTAAAATACAGTATTTTAAATACAATTCTCCAAATACGTACAAGTCTGAGAAACACTTGCTGTGCCCCATTCGGCTGTGCCTGGGCTTCAAGCTTGCGCTTCAGTGATGCTGTAAATGAAACAGTGGAATCTCGGTATAAGGAAATTCAGACATGTACATGTTACCGAAAAAAAAAAGGAACTGAATACCGTTACTTGTTATGTCGAAAAATAAACAACGGAATATGTTACCCGTTACGCGTTCCCGTTACTCGCAAGTAACGAGTTACATTCACGTTACTCATCGCGTTGCTGAAGAAGTATGAGCGGGACCGTAGGAGCGCCTCATTTTATTCATAGTAGGCGATTTATGGACCATTATGTTTCCATTTGGACCATTATGAAATAACTGATATTCGAAATTGAGGACAGTGAGTTTTGCACGTTTCCCTGTGAGAATATCTGCCGCACAGCTAAAGAGGCGCTCCATGAACGGACTCGAAGGAACAGCGGCGTTCACCCTCATGAACAGGTTGTCAAGTCGCGGGAAGTCTGCCTTCATCCTCGAGAGCAGGTAATCTTCCAGAGTTGTCAGAAAGCCAGTGAGCTCAGGGTGCCCAGCATCTTCACCACCCGGCTGTCCAGGGTCACGTGCAAACATGAAAAAGTCGTCTCCACAGGAGCTTGATTTTGTGACGGCCTTCCCAGGTGTCTTCGCTGACGTTAGCTGGGCGTCGCAAAGTTATCTCTGAAGCAGGTCCCTGGCGATCCCTACTTGAGTTGTGTCACAGGTTACTAGCAAGAAAACGCGTCTTACGGAAGACTGGCCATTGTAGCAGCGTGTAACATTTCCCAAATGGAGCTAAACCGACCTTGAACAAGTACGAACCAGAATGCTGGTCTTTTATTCTCTGAATACACTGTTATTCATAGGCAGATGTGATATGCCGTGAAGAAAAAAATTCCCAGAAGGTCCCGTGGCCAACGACAATCACGAGCCACGTGCTCACAGGCCGCAGAACGCGGTAAAATTTTGCTGTGCCGCATAGCCTGCCATCGTACGTTGGAGGAACATGCAGAAAAAGGAACAGGTAATGCGTTGGCACGTTACCGAATTTTTGTAACGAATTTCGTTACCAGTTACACATTTTTTTAAAAGTAACGAAGTCGTTACTTCGTTACCAGAAAAAGTAACGCAGACAGACAGATCCCCATGTTCTAAAAAATCTGTAGTTTATATGATATACATGTGCTTAGCCCAGCCATAATTTACTGCCACATATACAAGCATGCAGTGCGTGGCTGTACTCATAACAGTCGAGCAGTGTATACAATCTGTGAAGGCGACTCCGAAAGGCCAGTCAGGGACGAAGGCAGGTATTACAGAATTGCACACTAATTGGAAACTGTCTGTGAGCAAGATCTAAAGGATAGTGAACACTGATTTAGTCACATTGAATACATGAGGGCCAACCAGGAATCGCAGACAACATAATATATAATCGTGTCATGCTCTAATTTTATCATTATGAAGCAGTCCCTTTATCTTTGTGGACCACACGTCATGTGCAGCACTCGTTCGTCGCATTTTTAACATATCTACGAAATCCCATTCCCGCCCTGGGATCTACATTTACAAATCCCAGTATCCCGTGATTGAAGAAATGCTGCAGGATTCCATTTGATTCTGTTACCTGCACCTTCACGGAGCAGAGAGGGCAGCATTCAAAATATTCAGCATCGTTTCCAAGTGTCCGTACCTACTATGCATGAGATAAATAAACAAAAATAAACACATCAAGGGTCGCTGCTTCTCAGAATTATTCACTACTGCGCCCTGTTTGATGTGCCATATTTGCTGCACAGAAGATCCTAATGCACACAAAGATTGCGCACTGCCATACGTCACCTGGGGAAGGGAAGGTGCAACACGTGATTGATTTCCAAACCTGTGGGAATGAGCCACAAGAATCTTGACCATGAGTGCACGGCACACAGAATGGTCACGTCATGTTATAGACATACCTTTAATATTCGTTGGTGTCAGTCATGGCCAACTGTCTCACTGACTGTTGCATGCTGTGCCTGTCACACTTCTGTTTACAAGTTCGTTGTTGTTTGGATGCTATTTACAAGTACTGTTCCTCACACTGCAACCGTCACACAGAACATTACAAAGTGTGTGTCGTTTTGAAGCTGCAAGTCACTCCAATGGGTTGAATTGAGTGACACGCCAATATCATGGAATGTTACCTTTAAAAAAAAGAAGGTAACCTGGTGTAATCCAAGTGGTTTTTCTGGTTTGCGTAGGTACCGCTTCGGGGTGTTCATAAAGCATTCAAATGGGAACGCGCTCCAGAGATCAAGCGGCCCATGAACTCGAGCGTCTTGTGTCAGGTGAAGCAGACAATGACCATTATGAGACACAGATTCTTCTCCATATATCTGGGCATGTTTTACAACAAACTTATGCAAAAGTCGCTCTGCTAGATCGGCATGCTGCCTTAATAGGTTGGCGCTGACCAGGATTGTAACTGCTACATGTAGTTGCAAGAAGTGTTTGTACATTGCATGTGGAAGTGCCGCAGCCAATACAACAGGACCAGTGTATAGGACAAACATACGAAATTCGGTTGCCTTCCACCTGTCAAGTTCCGACAACGGCCTCGGCTTTCTTGAGAAGTCACCCGGAGCAAATGGTTGCAATGCAACATGCTCTACAGAAACGCTTTCACGTATGGAAGGGCCCAATCTGTGTTTTTTGCACCTTTGAACCAAATACATAACAATTTTTTTGTACACCGAGGCACACCAGATGCATATAGTCCAACGGCACTTTAGTAATCATGTCAATTGGAAGTTTCTCTAAGATTGATGTTCCTGTGTGGTGCTCTTCCTGATCTCTGTTCCGAAAAGACTCATCGGTGCGTTGAGCAGCATCCGTCTCGGGAAAGCAAACCCTGTCCTGGATGTAGTCCCCTTCAGTTACGCACTTGGTGCAGCTGAAATATCCTGAGTGTCCTTTGACTGCGAGCACATAGGATTTCGCTGGGGCGTCGCACACGATGCCCGAGATTTGCACTCCCACATGCTTTCCTTTTATTTCTATTCCGCTGTCGTGCAGGTCGAGGAATTCATTAATGAACGCTTCCAGAAAAGTGTTCACACAAAGTGCCTTTGAAGTGCCAAAGTACACACCTATCGGGAAAGGGGGCACAGAATCACCACAGTTCATGACTTTACAGAGTATGGGCCAGAATTGCTTTTTTGTGCTTTTAGTGAGTGGGATGCCATCAATGTTTATATTAATGGTGATAGTGTCTGGCACAACCGTAGTAGCCCCAAGTGTGTATTCCAGTCCAGCTTCGAGCCCAAAATGGCAGTACTGCCCATCGCACATCTGCACTATCGTCAGGGTTCGCCGAATGGACCCAGTTTAAAAAAACCCACCCGGGTTTTCTTGGGTCCACCCGGGCTGAAAAACCCAATAAATCCCACACGCGGGTGAAATACAGAAACGAAGGAAAAAAAAAAGAAAAGGAAAACGTTTCATCTCCCTTCGCGTATCGAGAAATATGAGGGAAAGGAAAACCCTAAGTATTATTTATTTACATAGAATGAAAGCTCTGAAGAGCTGACGCAGCAGATACCCCTACTTTGTGGTACAAGCATAAAACCGATACACGTGGGAGCGGCCTGCTTCTCTGCCACAGTTACTCTCTCTCAGTTACAAAAGACGATATCAAAATGTCAAACACAACGCAAACGCCACATGGTTCGCGGTACTTTAGGTAGATTTCAGGTACCGATGCACCTGAACAAGTTTCTTGGCTTTTTCAGTGCCAAGGCGATTTCTGAGCTTAGACCACACAAGTCCAAATGATGAGAATATTCTTTCCAGTGGCGCTGTACTCGCTGGCGCGCTATGAAGCTTCTCGAAAAAGCTACACAAGCCCTCCGGAAGATTCCCACACTTATCCGTCTTCTGTGCCATGATATGCCACCACTTGGACGCAGTGAAGCTATTCACCACTGACTCGTGGAACATCACTTTCGGGTACATGTCTTCGTCCTTAATCTTCAGAGCCATTATGGCAGGGAGATACTGAGGATAATTTTCAAGGATCCAGGCTTCTGCTGCATCCTCTTGACTTTCATCAAGTCGGCGGCCTTGTAACTTTGGGTCGGTCATATTGGCAAGGAAGTGGAAAGGTTCCATGGCCTGCTGGAACCTTTTTTGAAGAGCACCCCTGTACTCTTCTAGCTCTTTTGCTTCAGTCACGTCGTACCAAGCTTCAACAGCTTCACCAAGAGAGGTGGTCTTCTTCTGCAGCTTATCGAGAGCTGCTTTGACTTGTGTTAGCTGCTTTAATAACATTGTCGCTTCTCTATACGTCACTTTGTCAAGAATGTTCGCAACGGTTTTGTCGATGTCCTCTTCCGAACGTACTGCAATGTATATGTGGTAGTTTGACACAAAGGTACGAACGCACTCAGCGTGAGAACCCCATCGCGTATCGTTCGGAAGCTGAGGGTCTAGTCCGTTTCTCTCTTTCAGCCAACCATGAGCCTGGTGAACGTTGCGAAAGTACTTGTGAACAGCAACAATGTCTGCAAGCGAGTTTTTCGGGCTCACCTCTTTTTCAACCAGGCTCATGTGATGCGCAGAACATCCATACGTCAGAAGGTACGGGTGTCGCGTTTTGAGAATCCCCTTCATCTTCTTCATCTTATTTTCATTGTCAGTCACTAAAGCAAATACGTCAGAGTTCAGTTTCTCTTTACAGAAGGCAAGGGCATCTTCAGCGATCCTTACGCAAAATCCGTCACCATTTCACGATACTGTATGCTTTCTGCAGCATTAAAAGCAATGTTATTCGCGAAGAAAAACTTCGCGATCTTCGCATCCAGGGCATCCACCTGAGACGCCGTAGTTTTTACCGCGAAATCACCGATAGAAGATTGTCGTTTTCGTTTCTGGCCTTTCACAGTCGAAGGTTGCTTGTCCTCGGCCACGAGTTGTTGGACAACATCGACGTTGCTCGTAGACGGCACCACCAAACTGCTATCAGTCACACCAGCTTGTTGCGCCAGTTTGTCCTCATCAGTAGCACTGCGCGCAGCACGAGCCCGCGATGCACATTTGTCGAGGTGGACTCTGATTCGCTCTATTTTAGCACTTACTTCACAGTTGCAGTATATGCACACAACCCTTGACCCACGATCACCGCAGCGCTTCACTTCTGCCCACTCAGCAGCTGCCTTTCGCCCAGTATCATTCGGCATGTTGCACAACAATCGCGAGATGTCATACGACTGCACAGAACGCGCAGCAACCCGACGCAACGTGGTCAGTGAGAGGTGACCGCCCAATGTTTTCCGACGCTATGGTGAAACTCGCTGTCTGCGGGATTTGCCTCTTCGTTGCTATGCAAGCGTGCGCTTTATCGCGTGCAGTCGTTCCATAACCTACATTGATGGTATTTTTTTCTAATCGTTGTCGAGGGGACGACTGCTTCGAGGTTACTTTACCGTAAATTCTACAGCGGCAAACAATTATTTCTTCCAGAAACATGAAAATAGGTGGAGAACGGCTGTTGCGTGTCATATGCAGCAGTTCGAAAAAAAAAAAAAAAAATCCCAGCACCCGAAAAGCCCACCCGAAAAAACCCACTGGGGCGGGCTTTAAAAAAAAAAACTGGGTTTTCCGAACCCTGACTATCGTGCTTGTTGTCCTGGGAGTGTTCAGCAACGTACGCGCACAGCCTGTCAGGTACGGGTGACACGGGAGAGACATTAATATTTTTAGTATGCCGGTCACATGTTTGTGCTTCACGCCAGACAGCGCCCAAATCCTAAGTTGTGGAATCAAAGATGCATCGGAATTAACATTCGAGTCTACCACAACGTCGCGAACCGATGTATTATTGTCAACACTTGCAGTGGACGCAGCTGACAAAACTGGCTGCAAATCGCGTTCAGCAGCTCGCACGGTGAGTGGGCTAACTGTATGCGCTACACCTTGTGCAATTTCTTTAGACATGTGGACATCTTGTTCGAGCTGCTCATCCGCCCTCGATTCTGTTCGACTACGAGAAACTGTGTCCGTTTCAATTGCAGTGTGGTTGTCATTCCCACTGTTGCACTCGAGAGCCTCCGAAAAACAAAGTTCCCAGTTCCGGTCAGCGTTACGGCGTGCACGCCTGTATAAAGTTGTTTGGTGTTGTCTACGCGGCCCCATTTTCCTTGTCAAGCAAGTTGGTTTCTCAAAACTGGAAGCAGAAAAAGAAAAGTGTCATAGCTTACGTGCCTTATCCATTTGTACGCAAGTCAAAACCACCACGCATCAAAACCACTGCACATACACCATACGAGCGCACACCCAACAAACCAAACCGGCGTCCCCAGAGGCGGGAAAACAGAGGAAGCGGAAGTGGTTATCTGTGAAGTGAGATTGCCTTCTGATAAAATTGTAGCATTTATATCTGGTGTAAACTTATCAAAATCTAAGACGTTTATCATGCGATGGTTAAAACTATAGTCGCACTTATTACTGTGTCACGGTGATGCATGTGTACAATGTTCCAATCCAAGCCGAGTCGAATTCAAAATGCCGGCATGGCGGGCGTGGCAGCGGCGTCTTGTTTTTGAATATTTCCGACGCACTGAATGAAGTATTGTGTGCGGTTCGTGTTTCTTGAGGTGTAGAACATTGTGCAACAAATGAAAACTGGCTTTAGCTACCCTCATAGCAGTTCGTAGAACGGCACGACTTTCTCATAGGCGCGTGTGTACATGCACTCGTGTTCTTACCACCATTTCTGATGTCAAAAAATCGTGCACAATCATTCCAAATATATCAACGCGCATGATGTTAAGTGGCAACCTCATATATTCGAAAAATAAACGTTTACATCCCTCATGTGTCCTTTGATGACGTCCATAGGAGGTCCATCAGGAACACGTAGGGGACGCTCCTGTACTGACATTCTGCGGATATCCTGAGGACGTACCCACGCGGACGAGGACATCAGGACACTTTGAGAACGTCCTCAGGATCGCATGTGTTCTTTGGGATTAATTACGTCTTCTTTGTTGGGACTTTGGACAGAACAGTCCTTTTCGTCTTCAAGATAGTACCGGAGTGCAACCTGTACGTCGTTCTCGCTGACAGGATGCCCACCATACTTGTCCGGCATCGCCCACACGTCCTGCTTCCCTCTCAGGCTTTTTGATTTTTCTATCACATATTTCGTTGCATCCGGGATCAGTCCTACTATTTCTTTTTTCGTCATGTTTTCAGGAAGAAGCGTAAGAATCTGGCATCTTTCTTGATTGGAGGTGCACTTCTGATAAGCGGTCCTGATGTTGCACAAAAGGCTAGAACATGTCGTGCAGTCTTTTCCGGAGGTGGTCGGTTCGTCTACGTCATATGCATCACTTATTCTGCGGCTTATTGACCTGCTCAATGCGTCGCCAACTTCTCTCCGTTTCCGTGACGCATACGACGGCATTTGTTTCCTTTTGAGAGACGCCGGCTGCCGCAGCGGAGTTACGTCGATATTTGCCGTCGAAATACTCTTATTAATTTCTTCAATAATGTCCTCGCTCTGAACATAGTCTGTGTCAGATAGAGCAACGGGCGAGGACTGCGATAGATCACTAATTGCTGAACGAAAGTACGCAGCACAATTCTTACATAGTTGGTCCTCACCGCCGACTTCATCACGTCGCTCAGGGTCGAGAAGCGCCTTCAGCACGCCGATGTCAAGGCTTGACACAGTTGTGAATCCACTCTGGCGAAGAATCCTTTTCTGATGTCGACGTGCATAATCGGCACAAAACACAAGTTCCTCACTATAAATGTTCCGAGCCATGGAGACGACGTCCAACGCTGACGAACCAAAAGTTATTCAGACACCTCACTCAACCGCTGCATCGTCGACGGCAGGTTCGTGCATTATTGGCCACACACGGCGACCAAATGAACCTGTCCACACCGCAGCAAGGTCATTTTTGTTAGGAAGTCTGGCGTCTGGTGTCCCCAGTGCGGGTTTGCTTATTAGTTATAATCCGTATGTACATCCGGCAAAGGCGATGGGACGCGGGCACAAAGTTTGGGTGAAAGAGAATATAGCCTCCGCGTCACGCAACCTGATACCAAAGTTTCTTCTTTGCAGCCTGTCCGTAGTTGAAATACGATATGGCACGAAATCTCCATCACAGGCACAACATGTGATGAAATGGAGTGTAGCATAGATACGTGGAAATCAGGTTCCCTTCTTCGAGGATCAGTACAAACGCCGGAGTTGGAACCGCATGGCCGCGTTGTACCTGCTCTCCTTATGCGCGCTGGCATTTCGGTTCTAAACTTTTAGAACACACAAATTTTACACCATCGGAAAGGTAATATAATCAGGATTCCATGCAATTTTTTTTGCCAAAATTAAAGGTGGGGTTTTTGAGGAATTGACCTACGAACTTCGCGTATTTTCACGGAGGCAGCATGGTTCGTCTCGTTCTACCTATTCTCCCGTAACACTCATATTTATGCGTAATACGTCGTTGGAAAGAGCAATTAATTATCTTTCATTTGGTGCATAGTTCGTAATTCTACCGTGCGTACTTCTTCCGCAATAAAAGTGTTTAAAATGTGGGTAAAATCGCGCTCACGAGCGTTTTCGCGATTTTTATAGAACAGTTCGTGAGAGGAAATGCCCGTTTTTTAAAATTAAGTGGTAGTCCGACACCTGTAGAATGCGCAAAAAACTTCGCGATCCTCTAGCGCGTTCGTGGTGCGGACGAGACGGCCTCAAAGTACCACCCGAGGTGGATTCTGTGAAGCGCACGACGCCACCCAGGCACGCTCGTCAATTTTTTTCTCGGCAACTGCTGCGATGTCAAGTTTCGGACCAGTGGCACTGTCCATCATAGAGGTGTGGCTTTAGCATAAAAAAGAATCAGCGAAATCGAAGGACCAAAGGGGACCGGCTTGCTTGAACTGAGATGAAATCGGCCGCCTATCATAGCAGCAATGGCTAGCCTTGAAGCGGTTCGAGATTACAGGCTGCGCGGTCGGAGATCGCGCGCTGTGATCGAGAGTGCTTTGAATGCAGCTTGAGAAGCCCGATCCCGTTTCGGGGTCTGCATTGAAGCTCGATCCTGCTCAACGGTGCCCGCCTGATCTGCATTGAGTTTGATGCGCATTGGCTCAATGCAGCTCGAAGGTGCCCGTGTGACAGGGGTATCTCACGAACTATCAGCAATCCTGTCCATCCCAAAGCTGCAACACAAGACACAAACAATGAGTGAATAGGACTGCTGCTTTTTCACTTTTCGTCCGTGTCCTGTGTTGCTGTTTTGAGATAAATAGTCAATGCCAAGTTCCCCACA
Organism: Ornithodoros turicata; assembly: GCF_037126465.1. Classification (NCBI taxonomy): domain Eukaryota; kingdom Metazoa; phylum Arthropoda; class Arachnida; order Ixodida; family Argasidae; genus Ornithodoros; species Ornithodoros turicata. Next base: position 27,918,188 of record NC_088204.1, on the reverse strand, counting down.
TTCCTACTTTAGTGTCTGCAATCCTATTTTGTGCACTTCACAACATTATACCCACCTAATAGCCAGCAAAAAGTGCTGCTGTCCATACCCGATTGTGAATGAACTGGGAATTCAGTTTAATTTAAAAAAATGTAGATAAACATATTGCCAATGTACACGTAATGTCATGCATAAAATTGTAAATGTTTTCATGCAACACTCATGCAGCATATCTCACTTCAGTCGCGCTGACCCTTATTCTGCACGATTCATAGTATCTTGCAAGTGTCCTCTATTTTTATGACGATCTGCCAGCTAAAGGACAAGACACATAATACAGTCAGTTACAAGCCTGAGCAGGAGCTCTTAGAGTTCCCGCACTAGCTAGCCTGCACCTACGCCATTTTAAGTAACAGTACAGGGAGTAGGGAGGGAGTTGCCTCAGGACAGAAGCCGCCGATATTTCGAACAGAGACTGTTCGAGATACGGGCAGGTTGACGGGCACGTTGGGTATTACCGTAAGTACGCGACTGCTCGTCTTGCTGCAGTTTCGAAAAACTGATTTATTCTCGTGAACTATGGCCCACTGCCCCATCTCGCGCTCATCCTCTTTCCACGCTCTTCGTCTTCATTCAACACCCTCCCGGGCCGGCGGTGCTCCCAAGTCTGCTTCTATGTGATGGATCAGTTGTACCGGGCGATAAATTGTCGACCTGTTTGCCAACGTGAGACCGCAACCACGTATCACGCCGTCGCGTCCAAGGACGAGTCGGGTGAGGCGACCGAGCTTCCAGAGCATCGGTGGTGTCCCCTTGTCGTGACTGATGACGACATCTCCAAGTCTCAGTTGGGCCTCCGGGTTGGACTGTGCCATGTGAGCGGATCTCATTTGCAGCAGGTATTCCCTGCGCCATCTTGCCCAGAAGTGCTGTTTCGTCTGCTCTTGGGTCCTCAAGTGACGCTGAAGACCTCTGGTGTCCCTAGGCGGTGCGACAGGGCTGATCCTGGGCAGAGTGGTGGACCTTTTCCCGAGCACAAGGCCTACATCACGCTCTTCACCTGCGGAGTAACCAGAGCTGTCCACCTAGAGCTAGTCTCCGGAATGACCACACAGCACTTCCTCGCCGCCTTTCGTCGCTTCATCTCCAGACGGGGTGTTCCATCCCTAGTCATGTCAGACAACGCGCGCACCTTCCATCACGCCGCCCGCCTTCTTTCAGTCCTCTCCTCCCCCGATATCCAGGACCTCGCCGCCCACCACCACATTCAGTGGAAGTTCATCCTTGAAGGGGCACATCCTTGAAGTGGTGGGGGTATGGTGCGTTCCGTCAAGGAGGCTCTGAAACGCTGCTTGGGCAGGCGGCGCCTTAACTTTGAGGAGCTCACCTTTGAGGACTCACTGCGTGGCCCCGCCGGGCCTGACTCTCGGGAACATATTTGTCGGCCCGGCCCGGGCCCGGCCCGCGGTGCTGGCGTATTTTGGAGCACACAGCCAATAACAAGCCCGGCCCGCGGGCCGGGTCGGGGGCCCGTGCAGGGCTCTAATCAAGTGGAACCACTTCACTCTGAACCGAAAGCAATTTGTTCCACTTTAAACCACTTTGGCATGCAAATGGATCCACTTCGGATTCCAGTTCAGATTTTCACCTGGGTGTCCTGGTGGGCACGATGTCCTCGAGATGGTCAACGACTTCCTCCTCCACCACCTGGTAGGTGCTGGGGAGAGCCAGGCTGCAGTTATTATCACCTCATCGAGGTCACACCATAGAAACAGCTTTGTGTTCCCTTGAACCTGTCGAAGATAACGCTAAAGTCTTTCCCGTTTGCACACAACATTAGCCCGGTCACAGGGATGTTTTGCGATCTCACCTCAAGGAACCACTTCAAAACTGCTTTGTCAACGTCCTCGAAGTTTGCGGCGCGGATTCGCTTGTGGGACGGCGGTCTTCCACTGTTCGTGGCATGCTCTCTCTCGATCTTCTCCCGGTCTTTCAGAAAGGTGGAAAGTATTGAAGCGCTGATCCCAAATTCTTTCACCACGTCGCATTTCTTCCTACCTGCATCAACCGCTCGAAGTACAGCCAACTTGTCATCCAATGACGACTGCTTTCGCTTTGGGGCTTTCGAAGTCATAGTCAACAGTTATGACCTTTGTAATCGTTGCGCCAGATAAACCCTAATCATCACCATCAACAGTCGGATAGCAGTAACACGCCGTAATGACAGGAGTCTAGTGCAGAAGAACGTCTTTCAACAGCAGGGCTAGCAGGAATGCTTGTCAATAGGACTGATTTCCTCTATTTCCAGAAAGACAATGACCTCACTAGCTCCATACATCCTGCTCACAAGAAGTGTGTCAAGGTCAGAGTTCACGTACCCCGACCCTACCCACGTGAACAGATCATGCGGTCGGGCAAATGCCAGGAGGATGGTTCTCTCTTTCCCCGCCTTTTATGACCCGCGCGGAACTGTCGTCACATGGTGCTGTGCGCGCCGCATCGGAGGTCGGAGCTATCACGAAGTTCGCCATTTGCTTGCAAAACTTTGTTGTAAAAGTCGCCAATATCGCCCTACAGACCGCAAAATCGCTTCGTTATTTCGGTACCTTCGTTATAAATGGACATCTCAGGTGAAATAATGTAAATCAACTTTTCCTGACGAGGCGCGGTTGGAACTCTGCCGAACGCTGCAAATTTTGTTACTTCAGAACTTTTTGTTGTTGTTGTTGTTTTGTGTGACTAGCAGTCATGATAGCTCAACGCACTGCAATTACGCAACAGTCAAGGCATCCTGCTTAAATCGGCCTTGCATTGCTTACGGGTTTCGCTGCGGCACAGCGCTAGCGCCAGTGAGATGTGCAAATTCTTTCCACTGCTGTCCAGCACGATATGTTCATAAGCACACTACCGTCGTAACTTGGAATAGCAGCCTGAGTGTTAAGCATTGAGTGCAGTTGGAGCGGATGTGACGAGTTGTTCATGCATTCAGTGATGCAGCGTTGGGTGTCGTTTATGATTAGCAAAAGATCCGTTTGGGTTGGGACGTAACCCATTGCTTGTGCACCGTTCCCCACAAGTATGGTTAATGTAATGTCTGCTACAATGGAACAGTTGTCGTGGCATGGTCTCTAGCTGTGGCACCCGTCGCTTTCGCTGTGACTGCAGGTGCTCGTTTGAGACGTATTTGTCGTAACTGCTTCATTTGAGCCTCAAATTCTTGATGTGCAGCAGCCAATTCGCTGTAGCGGACATCGTTCCCATTCGCGCAGAAGGTATTCCAAAACACCAGCGCACTGCCTGCACTCCACGCCTTGTCAGTTTGAAACGTGCAAGCCACATCCCCAGTTGATATTGCCACACTTCCAGTTCATGTTGCTGCAACTTGCGCCATCTGTCGGCAATTGCTGTAGCTCTCAGTACTAAGAACGTTGAACAGGTAAAGCTACAAATTGTGCTGCAAGTCAATTGGCTGCACGTTGTCCACACAGTGCTACTTACGTAGTGGGGAGGATTCCCCCGTGGGCTAATGTTACAGCCAATTGAGTTGTCATACACTTATGTTGCAAGTGGCAGGAACATGGTCAGTTCATGATGGATAGTGCACCAACAACCATGTAGCGTATGTTCTTTTTCCCTGCCACGAAAGGTCTGCAGATGACAAGTACAAAGCAAAAAAGGATTCTAGCGGGTACTGTGTGGAAAAGTATATCTGCACAAATGCGGAATAATGCAGAGCTCTGCTGAAGGCTAAAATTGTATCCAGTGTCTGATCATGCACTATTAATGCATCCTCCTGTGCCAGACATGCAGTCATAGATTTACATGTAACAAAACTAGTGCAGAAATGATGCAATTCGTAATGAAACAAAGGAAAACAAGACGCATACTTGTAGGGTGTCCACGCTAACTGTAGACACGCTAACTGTAGATATTTAGAGAAATCATTTTTTCGCAGTTATGTATAAACAATGGCAATATGTTCTACGCCAAAAGCCACGTGTCACGTGAGCAGCAGCAACCTCTTCGGTCAATGTATTAATTGGGTTTCGTTAACTTTTTAATTATTGGAGATAGAAGCTTGGTGCATATGAAAAAACTATTTATTCCGGTTATTGCACCTTGAATTCTGTTATCCGCTGTCATGTGCACTCTATTCATATTCGTCACAGGCTCGGGAAAAAAAAAAACTGTGTGCTTGAACCAAAGAGTTAAAAAGCTGATAGAGTGCATTGGCAAGTGGTCGCCGTGGGATCCCACCACTTGCAGAAATACCTTCAGTGTTCCAATCACAATAGAGCGTGGGACAAACGTTTATGGAATACGGTACTTGCGTATTTCTTCATCGGAGCGGCTACCTTGTAGCTCTCAGGAAGACGTAGACTAGGATACGGATGACCGGCTATTCCATCCATGTCTCTGTGTGTGTATCCACTCCTTTTTCTGCTAGGGTATTGCTCCAATGGAGAAATGTGACATCCTGGTCTTCTGTGAACTTTTCTCCCTTGCTGTATCAATATTGATTTATTTGGTCGCCAGAAGTTTAAATACTTAATGAGTGGCACGTCCTTTTGTGTCCGGGTACATCGCTATAGTAGCAAAGTGGATGTACTTCACTTGGGATCGTAAACTGGAGTGAAGGTCCATGAAAGAAAAATAATCACAAGCAGTTTGTGCACACCACGCTTCAGCCCTATCGGGTTGCAAACTTTGAGTTTAATAATAATAATGGACATGGTACGGACTGGCAAAAGGACGTGCAAACGTGTCGTGTTCCCTCCTCTGTCCCTTTCTCGGGTTCCATTTTTTTCACCATGGTACGGGCTCCACACCGCTTTTTGGCTTCTTGTGTACGTGCCGTTTCGGAAGCTGCCGATATTTCCTCTCAAAAGAAATTCAGCAAGCAGTGCGGTTGCAACTGTATTTTTCAGAGCAGTTGTTATTGACACGTACCAGCATGGTGGATCTCGGGTAACGAGAGGGGAACCTGTTCCCAGGTTTTAGCTCCAAAATGTTACAGAAAGGGGGAACACAACCCCGCGACCCAACGTCCAAACGCTTTACTGCCCCTATTAAAAAAAAAAACCAGTAAGATTTCATACTTGAAATTTAACTGGCATACACTGGTCAGACCGGAAATATAATTGGTTCAACTGGAAATCAAACTGGGAAGACTGGAACCCACACTGGTTTTACTGGACACCAGTCTCGAATGGTCACTGGACACACTGGCATATGACTGGAACACACGGTCTCCGACTGGTGTGACTCAAATTCACACTGGCCTCACTGGGCACCAGTCTCTACTTGGTCGGTGGACAGACCTGGATCTGACTGGGGTGACTGGAAGTCAACAAGTCAAACCAGTCTGCAGTGGCCGTTGTAGACACTGGGGGTTGTGAGTATGAATAGGACAGTACAAGCCTGCACTGGTGACGGATAATCACTGCTAACCGGAGCCTTCGCATAATTAATCGCAAGTACTTAAGAACATATATAACTATACTTTTTAAAGTGACATGACCCAAATGTGCAGACTCGTGTGTTGCGAATGTCCAGCCGTAAGTGTTTTTAGTTGTACCTTGCTTGTTTAGTTCAGCTATAGTGGTAGGGTAACGTGGGGCAAGATGAGACAGAAATTTGCAATTGCCAGTGCCATTTTTATTTTTTGTGTTTTTTACAAAAGCTAGTCATAGGCACATTCTCCCGGGTCTAGAGCTTGTAACCTGTAAATGCAGAACGGACGCAGCCGCTCTAAAATACACACAGAACAAGAACAAGAGAGAACTGATCGACCCAGTCGTATCTTGCGTCGACCCAGTCGTACGAATGTGTGTTTGAGTGAGCAGAAATGTAAGAGTGAAAGGAGGGTGAGTGAGAGAGAGAGTGGCTGGTTTGTCCCTTCAGATGACGCATCCTTGGAATTCGCTGGGGAGGTGTGTTAGCTTAGCTCAATTGGTAGAGCCCTGGACCGGCAATCCAGAAGATGTGGGTTCGAGTCCTACAGCTGGCTAACCTTTTCAGTGACTTTTTTTTTTTTTTCATCACCGCACAAGAAATTCAAACATGCGGTTTCTCTCATCTTGCCCCAACCCTCAGAACAAGTTGAGGCACTGCGTCGGGCAAGGTGAGACACGCCGTGGTAATGAACTATACAAAATTCATCCAAGCAGACAAAGTAAAGCCCATGGGCCCCTACACAACCCCCCTTGAGCCCACCGCCCACATGATGCGCGATAAAACCACACAACCCGGTGCTATTTTGCTTCAACGTCTTTTGCAAACAAGGCACCACCAGTCTGATGTGACCCTGGTCATGAGCTTTTGGATGCGCTTCTGCTTTGCTGGACATATCCTAGGAAACAAGAAAATTTGCTGGAAGCTTCTAGGTAATATGGAAAAAAAAAATCTCTGAGGGACAAGCATAAAGCCACCTAATAGCTGACATGTCAATCTCTAAGTTACATTACATTTAAATTGCATTAAATTGTTGCGTCTTGCCCCGTGCATGTCATCGAATGAATTAATTTTCCTATTGAACGCCAGATAACTAAGACTGCCCATATTTTGCATATATCTAGATGAATGAATAAAGAAATAGAATGTGGACTTACATTGACAAGATAAGCCAGCGAAAATCTGCTGCACAGTTGACAAAAAAAAGGACTACAGAAAATTGCGCCTTTTTCGCAGGTCTTTACATTCTAGGCCGACATTCTAAACCCACTTTTTTCTCTTCAACGCGTAAACCAATCCGGACAGTTCTCACATGGAATCAAGCAGACATGCAGTGCCAAATATGAGTAAAGTTTCAGGCGCAACGTGTCTCTGAGACTGGCAGCATCAAGCAAAAAATGTCACATCTTGTCCCATGCCTCATCTTGCCCCACCTTACCGTAAACGCCATGATTTAGCCACCTCTGTGGCTTGGCTGCATGGTAGCGTGTCAGCCTTCCAATCCCTAGGTTAGGTTTGAACCCGACCGAAGACTCTAACAATTCGGTGGCTGCTACGGATTGCTTATGCACGCAGTCTCCAGGAAGGATGTTAAATACTGTGTCACGTGTGGGATATTTCACACACGTTAACCCTCAGGAGAACCCTCAGGTGGGCAAAATTAATCCACACGCTGACCACCGTGGCGTCGCTCGTAGCCACAGTTGTTTTGTGACGTAAACGTCCAGTTATTAATTACTCGTCATAATGTACACATTTGCCAAAGTATGTGAACGATAGCACAACTTATGACCTGTCGGTTTTTTAGTTCTTAAGTCTTCTCATCTTCAGGTTTTCTGAGTTTTTGGCCACTTGAGCTTCAGCCGTCTGATTTCCAGCCTTTCAGTGGTGACCCCAGTGCACATTTCTCTGCAAGTTCATGTTTTTTCAGCAATAATGACAAAGTTCATGACCTAGCACTACACCTTTTTTATTGTACTTCGCACCATGCACACTTGAGCTCCCATGAAAGTATTTACAGTTACCAATGGCAATCAATCATTCTCGATTTTATTGGGGAAGTCGCAAACGTACGTGTGTTGCCTCCGGAAATAAATGAAAAGGCGACATTACTTATATCTATAGGCTCACAAATGTTCACTTCCGCACATTGAGACAGGAAGCACTCCTTGATATGTGGTGGCATCGCAAGAGAAGGCACTGCTACCACAACCTTCCTACATATTTGCAGACACTCCCGAGATCCCTGTGTACGGACTTCGATGATTTTTTCAATCCTGTTGTAGTCTCCATGGCACTCCCCGATATATCACCTAAGGAACTTGCGGCTGCTCGGAAGAAAACTCCGAGGCAGCCCATAATGCCCCCAAAGAAGAAATAATGAAATGTTCTTTACACAGTACACACTTTCTAATGACGAAGACGCCTCTTGTGCACACCTTTTTCATTTTCTATACTATGGCGATCCTTCAGTGGAATTGTCGAGGGCTTCTCACTAATCTTGATGATGTCAATGATCTTTCGGACAGGTATGATACACTCTGTTTTGCACTACAAGAGACTTATCTTAATCCACAACAGATACATACACTCCGGAGATGGAACCTGTTCCGAAATGATCGGGTTGATGCAACACGTACATCTGGAGGTGTTGCTATCCTTACACCAAAAACCCTCCCTACAAAGCACCTTCCACTGAAAACAGCACTTGAGGCAGTTGCCGTTCAAATATGTCTTCAGGGGGTCATAACTGTATGTTCCTTATACCTACCACCATCAGCTGTGGTAGACCAAAACACACTGGAAACTTTAATTGACGAGCTCCCACCGCCTTTCCTCTTACTGGGAGATTTTAATGCCCATAACTGCTTATGGGGAAGCTCGAGAGTCGACAGGCGAGGAAAAATGTTGGAAAATATATTACTTTCTAGACCTATCTGTCTTCTTAACAAAGGAAGTCCCACTTATGTAAGTAGCGCTAGTCAGTCTTTCTCCGCTATCGACCTGTCTTTGTGCAGCCCATCAGTGTTTCAAAGCATTGACTGGGCAGTGGACCAGAATCCTCGGGGTAGCGATCATTTTCCTGTAGTTCTGAAAGTGCATAATGTACCAACCACCCTAGATACACGTCCACGTCGGTGGAAACTGTCACAGGCTGATTGGAATCTCTTCAAGGAAGAAGCCAATCTCCTAACACCATCTTTCCAAGGGTTAAGTATAGAAGATGTCAATAATCTTATTACGGACACCATTATAAATGCTGCTCAACAGTCCATCCCACAAACATCCGGTCGCCTCCCTAAGCGCTCCAAGCCTTGGTGGACAAGCGACTGCGAGACTACACGCAAAGAACAAAATCGGGCGTGGGGTGTGTTTCGGAGGCACCCCACCACACCAAACTTAGTCGCATTCAGGAAGGCACGTGCAAAAGCACGCTGGACACGAAGACAGGCAAAAAAAAGAATCTTGGAAAAGTTTTGTATCTTCTTTGAATTGTAACACTCCTTCAAAACTTATATGGGACAGGCTAAGGAAAATCAAAGAAGACTACACAAGTTTCTCTGTCCCATTACTGCAGGTAAATGGCGTAGTTTGTCAGAATTTGGAAGAGCAGGCCGATGCCCTTGGGGAACATATGCAACATGTATCCAGCTCGGCTCACTATAGCAGGGATTTTTTGAAAATAAAATCATCTGCTGAGAAACAGACTATTCCAAGTGAGGGCGGTGACAAGTACCCATACAATTCACTCTTTACAATGACTGAGCTACAAAGGGCTCTATCATCCAGTAAAGTTACAGCCCCAGGTCCTGATCGCATTACCTACTCCATGATCCAGCATTTATCATCCACATCTTTAGAATCCCTTCTTGATTTCTTTAATCTTGTCTGGCGAGAGGGTTGTCTTCCGTCTGGCTGGAAGGTGGCAACCGTTGTCCCATTGTTAAAACCTGGAAAAGACTGCACAAACCCCTCCAGTTATCGACCCATAGCACTCACAAGTTGCCTAGGGAAAACTTTTGAGCGCATGGTTAATGATCGCTTGATGTATTTCCTTGAGGAAAATAAATGCCTAGATAAATTCCAGAGTGGCTTCAGAGCTGCGTGCTCGACAACAGATCATCTGTTGCGGCTAGAGAGTGCCATCAGAGAAGCATTTGTCCGAAGGCAGCATTGTGTGTCCGTATTTTTCGACATTGAAAAGGCCTATGATACCGCCTGGAGGTATGGTATTCTGCAAGATCTGCACACTCTGGGAATAAGCGGCCGCATGTTTCGCTGTATTGCCAATTTCCTTCAAGGACGATTATTCCGGGTCCAGGTTGGATCGACACTTTCTCGCCCATTCATACAAGAGAACGGTGTACCTCAAGGATCCGTCCTAAGTGTAACTCTATTCATCGTAAAGATGAACTCTATAGCAAGTGTCATTCCTCCTTCAGTCAGGTATTCACTGTATGTAGATGACGTTCAGATTTCTTGTTCCTCTTCCAGCGTCGCTAGGTGCGAACGTCAACTCCAACTCACAATAAACAAGTTGGTCAAATGGTCGCACGAAAATGGTTTCAAGTTTTCTCCGGAAAAGACAGTATGCGTCTCTTTCTCTAGGGTACGGGGAGTGTTCCCCGAACCAACACTTAAAATGGGCAGCCACGACATTAACGTAAAGCCTGAGCATAAATTCCTTGGACTTATATTTGACCGGAAATTGACTTTTCTTCCTCACCTCAAACACCTCAAGGTAAAGGCCATTAAATCTCTAAATCTTCTAAAAGTGCTTTCTCACCGGTCCTGGGGAGCAGATCGTGACACACTCAAGAAGATCTACGTCTCCACTGTTCTATCCAAATTGGATTATGGGTGTGCTGTGTATGGTTCAGCACGGCCATCTACACTCAAAATCCTCGATCCAATACACCACCAAGGACTGCGTTTAGTACTCGGAGCATTCAGCACTTCTCCGATACAAAGTCTATACATAGAAGCGAATCAGTGGTCTTTAGAGAGACGTAGGTTTTACCTCGCTGCTTCATATGCACTTAGAATCAGGGGTCACCCCGAGAACCCAGCATATCAATGTGTGAAAGATACACAATTCAGACAGCACTTCTTGAACAGACCTTCAGCCGTGCCTTCTTTTAGCGTTAGAATGTCACAAGCAGTCGAACACTATGGCTTTCCAGAATACAACTCTATGATTCTTGAGACAACTAAGAAAATCCCTCCATGGCAGCCCCCTCCAAAATGCAACGTATCCCTTTCCAGATACAACAAGCGTGATACTGCTAACAGTGTACTCCAGCAGGAATTTGAGGTGTTAAAGGATAGCTTTGGCAGCCATGTAGAGTTGTACACTGACGGCTCAAAGACCGTTTCCGGGGTATCGTGCGCTATGGTCACTGGCACAGTTACAAGGTCACATCGTTTGAAGGTCACCATGTCTGTCTTCACAGCGGAAGTGTATGCCATAATTTTAGCCCTGAATTATATCTTACAAAATCGTATCAAATCATCAGTCATATACACAGACTCTTTGAGTTCCTTACAGACTATCTGTAGCATTCACTGCACAAAAGACCCCATTGTCCATCGTGCAAGGCTCATTGCAAGCACTATAGCTAACAGGGCTTATCGGTTACTGTTCTGCTGGGTACCCAGCCATGTTGGGATACCTGGAAATGAAAAGGCCGATCGAGCAGCTGCTGCTGCCCTAACAAACGACATTACGGCTTTCGACATTCCATCAAAAGATCTCAGGCTATGTTTAAAAAGCAGCATTAACAGACACTGGCAGAGCTTTTGGGACCAACAGACAAGCAACAAATTACATGCTATAAAACCCAAGATAGGCCCTTCCCCATCTGCAGCAAATCGACTGTATGAGGTGCTATCTTGTCGGCTCCGTTTGGGACACACATACTTAACACATGGATATCTCTTACGGGAAGAAGACCCTCCCGAGTGCAATCACTGTGGGGAACAACTCTCAGTCCTCCATATCCTCATTGTATGCCCAGCGTATCAGCATCTTCGTGAACGTCATTTTGTTTTATTCTATAGAAACTTCTTACCACTGCACCCGGCGCTTTTGCTGGGCGATGAAAGTTTCATACCCTTTGAAAAGATCTATATGTTTTTTAGAGATACCGAGTTTTTAAAGGATCTGTGATTTTAACTACTAACCCAGCACTCAACACTGTTTTAGTAAATACACAAATTTTACACAGATAAAACTTACACTGGTATTTGGCGCATTATGGCCTTAGTAGCTAATGCGCCAGAAAAACCCAAATCAAATCAAAATCAAAATGTAGTCTCCATGGCGACTTATGAACACAGTTGAGTCTGCCTTCCCCGCTCTTGTGTACCCAGTGCTGTGGAATAGTACTTGATGGTTGAAGATGAACCTTTGGTATTCAGCAATGCCACTTACATCACTTTGAACAAAGTTCTCCACCGCATGCAGTTCCACTGAATTTAGGTTCCCTGGGCACCCGCTATCTAGCACCCAAGCTCCTCCAGCATATGAGGTAGAGTGAATTGGAGGGCGTCTAAGAAGGCGCTCACAAAAGGCCTTCTCTTCAGTGGGAAGACGATCTGACGCCAGGGCAACTTCGAGTTGCTCGTTCATTACAATCCCGTCTGCTATTTGCTGTGGTGCACCTTTCGCAGCAGAAACAAGATTGACCAACCACCTGTTTCCCCTATCGAACATAAACACCAAGTGGGATTACAGGGGTCCAAGAAACATGTCCGATTCAATGAGGTGGAGAAGGGAATGGACGTATAAGTTGTAGGTAGGTAGGAGTGAGGCTCATGAAACAGCTCTGTCGAGACGTGAACCTTTACTGACAACAATTTTCAAAATACAGCGTTCCACCACAACTCGGTACACCCCCACCGCACCTGGCGCGCCACATGATATCTCGGGGCGATAAGCCGCGCATCGATGCTGACGATGACGGCGCGATGCTGACGCGCTGTCGATGACTGGCATCTGTACGTCGCTACAAGGGCTCCCCCTCGCAGAAACAACGGTCACAGTGCGCTAGGGTGGATGTCGGCTGGGCCCAGTGGACGCTCCGTTGAGGCACGGCAGGCTGAGGACAATCCAGGGTTTGAGCAGCGATCGGGAGGTTGTGGATGGCTGGTCGTGATATCCCATCGGGGGTGGTGTCGAAGTAGGCTGGCTTAAGCCTGTCGATGGACACCGTGTCAGGTCCGCGGGGAAGATCCAACCGGAAAAACTTATCCGCGCGGTCTAGGACTTTGTACGGCCCGTCGTAAGGTGGTTGCAACGATGACCGTACGGCATCGTGGCGGATGAAGACGTGGGAGGCTTGGAGGTGGTCGGGGCTGATAAAGACTGTTGTTCTAGAGGCTGTGCGGGGCGGTGTGGGCTTGAGGTCGTTAAACACCAAGCGGAGACGGTCGATGTAGGATGCGAGGTCCGGCACAGGAGGTGAAGAGTACGCGAAGAAGGCTCCTGGCAGGTGGAGTGAACAGCCGTACACAAGTTCTGCCGCACTGCACATGTCGTCCTTGATAGCTGCACGGAGGCCAAGCAGGACGAGAGGAAGGCGCTCGATCCAGGACGTACTGTCGTCTGTAGCCCGTAGAGCAACTTTAAGCTGTCGATGGAGACGTTCTACGATCCCGTTAGCGGCCGGGTGGTAGACGGTGGTCCGAATGTGGCGAGTACCCAGTAGACTGCACATGTGACGGAAAAGGGCGGACTCGAACTGACGTCCTCTGTCAGTGGTTACGGTGGTAGGGACGCCGAAACGGGAGACCCATGTGGCGAGAAAGGCGTGCGCCACAGTTTCAGCGGTAATGTCCGGTATCAGTATGACTTCTGGCCAACGGTCAATGCAAGAAAGGAGATAACGGTATCCTTTGGTTGGTGGCAGCGGCCCTACAAGATCAATGTGGACCTGGGCGAAGCGGGCATCAGGTGCGGGGAACTTTGCTGGCGCCGTGATAGTATGGCGATGTACCTTTGACCGCTGGCACTGAAGACAGGCTCGTGCCCACGAGCGAACTTCGGTGTTCATGCGGGGCCATATGTAGCATGCTGCTATCAATCGCTAATGCCGCGAATACCGGGACGAGCCAAGGAGTGAAGAGCGTTGAAAATTTGTCGTCGAAAGTCCTGGAGCACGAACGGTCGAGGGACTTTTGTTGACGTGTCACACCAGAGCTTCTTAGACGAGCCGGGAAGGGAAACTTGCTGGAAGGATGTTGAAGTAGAAGTTGATCTTAGAAGTTCAGCAAGTTCAAGGTCTTCATGTTGTGCAATGGCCATGGCGTCCAAATCGACAGTTGGCGTCGTGTGCAAGGCGTTGACGCCTAAACGGGATAGGGCGTCAGCGACGGCGTTCTGTTCTCCCGAAATGTGACGTACGTGTGCAGTAAATTCAAGATTGTACGACATGTGACGAGTTTGCCTAGCAGAGTGATTGGATGACGCTGCTCGTGGCGCAAATGTGAGCGGCTTATGGTCTGTGAAGAGAACGAACGGCCGGCCTTCCAAGAAATGGCGGTAGTGCTTCACAGAGAGGTACGCAGCAAGAAGCTCGCGTCCGAACGTGCTGTACTTGGCCTCAGTTGGTGATAGATGCTTCGAAAAAAAAAACGAGGGGTTTCCACTCGCCATCTTGTCTCTGATGCAGGACGGCACCAACGGCGGCGGTGGAGGCGTCAACGAGCAAGGCCGTTTCAACGATCCACACAGAAACTTTGGGTAACATCTTCACACATCTTCACGAACGAAGAAATCTTCACGCATGAAGATGTTACCCAAAGTTTCTGTGTGAATCGTTCCCGAATTAAAATTAACTGCGGTATGACAAGGTAGAGTAAAATAAAAGGAAAGAAAGCTACAGCTCCTCTTATCAGTCAAGATGAGCAGAAGATTGCACATCGAGCGAAGACGAGAAGTCGTCACGTTGTCACTGACTGGACTGTCCCAAAGAGCGTTGCCAGCCGTCTTGGGTGTTCCCTTTCGTCGGTTAATCGCATTGTCCGCGTTTATCGCGAAGAGGGCCGCCTGGAAGATGCCCCAAGAAGTGGAAGACCGCCGGCCACCACCACGGAGGAGGACCAGCAAATAGTTGCCGTAAGTGCTGTCGAGCCATTCTTCACGTCGACGGACATCATGCGGGAACTGGGCTTAGGGGCGTCGGCCAAAACTCTTCAGCGCCGCCTCAAGGCCCTTGGCCTTCAATCTGGTGTTGCTGTACAGAAGCCCCTCCTGAAGGCTGACCACGAAGAAGCCCGGCTCCAGTTTGCCCTCGACCACATGGACTGGGACGACAACCGCTGGCACAGCGTAATCTTTAGCGACGAGGCCACATTTAGTACGCGTTGGTGCCAGTCCAGGCAGGTCTGGCGGCCTCCGAACTGCAGGTATACCTATTCAGTATCTCTAATAATTTTCATTTTATTATGCACGACCTCATACTTTCTCCACCTTTGCTAGATACCTGCCCCAGTATGTCCATAGAGTGTTGTCCAGTGGCCGGCACACGGTGAGCGTCTGGGGCGCCCTGTCGTACGACGGACTCGGGCCTTTGGTACGACTGGAAGGGCGCTTCAATTCCATTGCCTACGCAGAGGTCATCGAGAGGACGCTGCTCCCCTATGCTCTGGACGGGCCGTTCCCGGATGGGTGCTACCATTTCCAGCACGATGGCAGCTCCGTCCATCGTAGTAAAACTGTACAACGCCTTCTCGGCGACCTCAGCGTAATGCAACTGACATGGCCTGCGCAGAGCCCGGACTTAAACATCATTGAAAACATCTGGGGCATCCTGAAGAATAGGATGAGCAAGAGACGGACGCCTACAAGGAGCAAGGACGCACTCTGGGAATTTATAGAAGCAGAGTGGTCCTTGCTACGTGAAGACGTGGACCTTGTCCGTCGACTATACGCTTCCCTTCCTGTGCGCATGGCCTCCGTCATTGCTGCGAAAGGGAAGCCGACAAAGTATTGAGACAGTATCTCCCCCGCCTCCTTTTTTTTTTATGTGTGTTCAAGGGTACACGCTATTTTCTTCTGTTTTGGTCTAATAAAAAAAGAAAAAAGCAAGGCACTACAGCCCGTTGTCGCCTCAATTCATCTAAGCGCCCTGTTATCCCTCCGATAGCGGAGAGACTTCCTTCCCGCGATAGCCACTCGCGCTCGGTGCAGTAGACCGAAAACGAAACCATTTTAGCGTTCGTTACACTCAAAAGCAACGTTACCACTACTACCACGGTGGGTCGCCACAAGCGCACTCTTTCATCCCTCTGAACGAGTGGGCTCGCCCGCTTCCGCTCGCCGCTAGGGTGTCTCTGCCCAGAGAAAATATGTCGCTCACGCGTTCCGTAAACTTTTGTCCAGCACTGTACCATGTGTAGAGCAGAAGACCACGGACCAGACGAAGGGCGAATTATTCCTAGTTCAAGCATATGTTTAAACTCTCTCTTCGCGATGACCAGGCGCTCAGGGGCTAGCCGTCTTGGGCGAGCGCTGAGTGGTGGACCATTCGTAACGATGTGGTGCGTAACGCAATGGTGGGGCGGGCTAGTTGCATGTGACTGGCGGAGGATCGCTGGGAACTCTTTGATGATCTCAGCAAACGGGTTTCCAGTGGAAGAAACACACTGGGGCTGATTGCGGCTATGCGAGCTGGATTGCCTCGTACGTGCAAGGAGGTGGCACTGTCTATCAATCGCTGACGATGTAAGTCCACAAGGAGGCCAAAGTGGTGGAGAAAGTCGGCTCAAACAATCTTGGTTTGGTTGACTGCTTGTAAGGTGCAGTAGGACTTTCCGTGGCGCTTATCGATGGGAGTCGGTGGAATGACGCTGACGTCGGCGCCGGTGTCAACGAGGAAGCGACAACCTGACACGTGGTCGGTGATGCGGAAGAGTCTGCTGTTTTCACCCCCAGCAGCCGTTAATGGTGGGGGGGGGGGTTCGTTTCCCGGCCAGGAGCAAGGAGCGTGGCAGTTACGTGCAGCGTTGCCAGACTTGCGATGGTACCAACAGTGCGTATCCTGAGGCGGCGACTGGAAACGATGCCTACCTCGTATAGGTGTGCGTTGTCGGCGAAAGCCACGTCGAGGGGACGGGCAGCGATGACGTGCCAAAGAGGCCACCTCGCCCACGAGGGCTGAGACCACCGCACCTGGCGTGCCACATGATATCTCGGTCGCGATAAGCCGCGCATCGATGCTGACGATGACGGCGCGATGCTGACACGCTGACGATGACTGGCATCTGTACATCGCTACAAAGTCATAAAGCCTTCCCCATACAGGGTGACACGGTGTTCAACGAAGCTTTGTAAGGGTCCATCTACAAAAGAGAAGAAACGACACAACTATGAGCCTTCTCATAACTCATTATGTGTAACGCTTCACAACATTACGTGTATCAAGCATCCTTTTTTTTTACCTGCAGGCAAAAGATCCGTTCGGGTTATTTGCTCTCTCAACAGGATGTTCACAGCTTCGCAAAGCTTAGAGAGGTGACTCCAGTACTCGTGTGGCAGTAAGTTCACTGTGCAAGGGGTGCTATAAAATATGAACCAGTTCCTGTGCTCTAAGGCCTTCCAGTAAACGAGACTGCTGAGACTCTGTGGAAGCCTTGCGATGCAGTGTGGTGACTTGATTGAAAGCAGGAGGTTGTTGATCCTTGCCCTGTGATCATGGGAGCCTAAAAGCAGCAACAAACTTATTAGGGCAACAAGTATCATAGCCAAAAGTGCTTAAAGAGTCCATGCCATTTAAGTCCGGTACCCACTTTCATTCTTTTGGGATGCATGTGCTAGTCACAAATGGATGCCTGAGCTGAGCATACTGTGATTCATAAATATTAATGCACTGCTCCCCTCAGGTAAACATGATGCTGTTTCACACTACAACACCACCAACACCTTCCTGGCTGACCTTGGAAAGAAACATGCAGCAGATGATAACACAACAACAAAATTGACTTGTTTAAAGAAATGCACCGAAGTTAATTGATGTTCTTGAAAAAAAAATCCCTTTCAGCTTAAGGTCCAGAAATAAAATTACAGGGCACAGAGAAGCGTCCATTCCAGTCTACGGCGTGACATAAACAGAAAGGGTGTTGATAGCGTTCCGTCCAGACGGAATAGTTGCTGTTGCTAGCGTTCCGTCCAGACAGATTAGTAACTGCCACTAGAGTTCCGTCCAGACGGAAATCGTCATGGAATATTATGTCAGGAGGTCTGTCCAGGCAACTGACGCTGCAAAGCTGAAGTACCGACTACGGACGTGGAAAAAAAACTGGCATTGACACATCCTGCCTACCTTGCATCGATTAGATTCTTGGCATGTGAGGGCCAACATGGGCATGTTGAGCATGGGCATGTTAGAGCACTAGACAACAGACTTAACAGAAAACGACAGTGTTTAGTCCGTTGTCTAATACTGCAATATGCCAGTGTTGTCTACATACAAACTATCCCAAGTCTCCACGACGTTGCTGCAATGTGAGGGCTAGGTTGGTTAGGTCAGACAGCAAGCACGTATGAGGAGCCTGGCACATTATTGGCGAGATATCAGGCAGCTTGGGTCGCCGCGTACCAGTGCAAAATTACGCACGCCCTGTTCTTGTTGCACAAACTGGAACAGTGACCGCGGGATATACACCTGTTTTTATTCAAAACAGAGCGCTTCACAAAGCAAGTGATAAAAGAAAAACCCGCTGAACTCTTCTGCTACTTGAGTTACAATCACGTGCTACATCAAAAGTATACAAAACCATGGTTTCAAATGCAGTTTATAGAAAATTAGAAATATCACGGAAGGTTGTTTGGCATTTACAGACATTTTTTACAAAACCATGGTTTATCATCTGCTATGGCATGTTTTTTAATCCTTTGGCAGCACAGGTGGTACCAACAGAGGCATGCTTCACAGACACCTGATGGTGCATCACTTAAGAGGACCTTACAAGCATTACATTTCCATTTGATATTTTTTTTCCTAACTTCAACTACGTGGAGCACAGCACTCCAACCATCCTCGGTGGAAAACTCTTTCGAAATTTCAACATCTGCTTGGCTGTCCAAGATAGACTCTGGCAGTCTAGATGGTATCATTTCCACCATGTCTTCATCTGCAAGACAAAATTTGCGTAAATAAGCACATGTGACTATAAGTACTATAAACAAGGCCTTTTCTAACACTCAGGACTTTTCAGAAAGTTCAGAGAAGTGAGACAGCACATTCAATTATCCTCACCCAATAGGAGTTTCTGGTTCAAGGCATGTCTGGCACTCTCTTGTGCTACTAGCCAGCTAAGCATTCTCTCTTCCCTATCCTCTTTGCTCAAATCGGAGAAAGCTTTCGGAACCTCCTTTCTTTTTGCAAAACCGATAACTGTTACATTGCTGCGTGCTGGGCGACCACGAGGTCTTATTCTTTTTGGCATTGGGATATCTTGAAGCTGAGTTTTGGTCGCTGGAAGTACAGTTGTCTTCCGTAACTGTTGCCACAGGACTTGGCAGATGTAGTGGTGACTGTTCTGTGTGTGCAGAAGTTGAGGGTACAGGAACAGGGCCATAAATCATTTCAAGCAGCAGTTGGGAAGCAGTCTCTGTCGCAGTTGGTACTGTACCCATGCCATGGAGATGGTTGTCTGTTCCAGAATGGTCCAAAGGAGCAACTTGTGTGTCGTTCATCTGCTCTTCCAGAAACGGGGGACAGCTCAAGTCACAATCTGGTGTTGCAGCGGGACAGTCCTCAGTAGTGCCACGCTGATATGCCACCAAAATATCGGTTATCTCAAGTCTCGGCGTAAACATGCAAGAAAGAATACACTGGTGTAAACATACACAAGTACCAGTACAGAGCAGGAAGAGGATACACCGGAATTGCTCAATCTTTCAGCAGCATGACGAGCAGTGTGGGCACACAAGTCACTTCGGGTGATTTCGAAAGTTTTAAATCTACAGCCCCCCTCACTGAAAGAAACATGCGGTCTATGATAGGTATTGGCAGCCTTCAACTACTTGAATTCTTTTGCAATGAAATCGAACATTGCATGCCGGCTTCATCGAAGAGTGCCCTGAGCACAAAGGACAGGGTAGTCGTCACAATGCTTGTCATGAAGCACACTTTATCATTTGGAGGCCCTTTTTATTTAATTGCAAACAAGAACCGAAGCTCAGAACAACATGCCGATTTGCTTTCAACAGTTCTCTCAGGTGAGAGTCGTACTTGACTGCACAGAGACATCAGTAGCGGTACCAAAGTGCCTTCAATGTGCAGTAAGAACGTACTCTCACTACAAGGGTGGGAACCCGATTAAATATATGGTAGGCCTATCCCCAGGAGGGCTGATCACATATATAAGTAAAGGGTATGGAGGACACTCGTCGGACAATGTCATTTCTGATCAAAGCAACATAGTGGACTTTCTCACTCCAGTTCGTGACCAGGTCATGGTTGATAAGGGCTTCCTCATTGACTCTACATGTACAAAAAACTTCATAACTGTTGTTACACCTCCATTTCTGTGACATAAGAAGTAATTCACAAAACAAGGACTGTTGACAAAAAGAATAGCGTCTGCTTGAGTCCACGTTGAAAGGGATATTCAGAGAATGAAAATTTTTAAGATACTAAGTCATAGACTTGCATGGCACATGATTCCGTTAGCCATTCCGTTAGCCATATAGTTGCCATTGCAGCAGCTCTAACGAACTTGTCATCACCTATCCTGGCAGATGAGCGTTTCCTCTGAGAGCTATGTTTCTTTGTTTTGTTTTTTCTAAATGTGTCTACTTTATGTGACTAAACAATACTGTGATCATCGTTCTGTTCATAGCTGGAAAAAAATTATCCGCAGCACAATGTGTGTGCTTCTTATTTGCTGTCAGCAAAGCTTTTCATACGCTTCATTCATTTGTCTTTGACTTTATAGTACGTGGAGGAGTTTCACGCACAGTCACTTTTGTACGTCTGCTTCAGTATCACAAAGAATGCACACAATGTGTTTAAAATATTGTCACGGATGAAGGCAGACGAGCGAGACGGCGAATAATCGGTGAACGGTTTATTCAGCTATTTGGCTGCTTTACACACAAGAGCGGTAGCTCTCAAAAACAACGAATTATAGCCCTAGTAGCTTTTGCGCCAAAAAAACCCAAATCATCATCATCATCAAAAACAACGAAGGTAAAGAATGCTCCGACTGGGAGCTCACAAGCTTTTATACACAGCGGAGAACATTGTAGAAAGCGCGCGTCGATGAAGAAGAGGAAGTAGAGAAGCTTCTCCAGGGGTCTCTGAGAACAAGGAGCAGTCGAAACAAGGCGAAGACTCCTTGCTTGCCGAAGCTCCTTGTTCTCCGAGTCATGAGCCTTGGTAGCTTTTGCGCCAATAAACCCTAATTATCATCATCATCTCCGAGCCATGTACCAACAATCCCATCAAGCTACTCTAGTCTATTCTCCAAGGTCGTCAATCCGTACATGAGACTGATGCAAGCTAAAGAAGAGATGCTTCTGGAAGCATCGCTCGACGCCTTGCCATCCGTTGTTACTGTTCCGTGTGGTCGCTTCAAAGATGATACATGGCAATATATAGCCTTTAACCCTTTAAGGTGTAAAATGATTTCCACTGAAAAATAAAATTCCTAACGTGGATTATTGCACTCAGCTGGACCTAACAACATGCAAAATAAACTTCAGTCATTGTAGGCTATTGACATTGGTTTTTTAGACATTTGTATCTTGGAAGATACATTGTACATTTCCACCTACTTCATTTCTGCAGGTGGAAATGTAGAAAGCAGTTCCAATCTGGCACAAAGCACAAGTTCATATCACACCTCCTCACATGGCCGTGTTTGACCAGTGTATTTGATATTTTTTTATAGGTGCGTCAGTCATAGAAGGCCTACCACACTTTGGCTTGTTTGCTTTCATCAGTGCATTGCTTATCAGTGATCTGAACTCCTTGAGTGGGTACTCCGGTTTAAGACCAGGGATGTCATAATCACGCCTGTACAGCAGCCAAGCACTCTTCACTCAGTATCAAGAACTTGTGCAAAGAGGCGGAGGTAATAATGCTTGGATTTGAAGGATGTTCGGTAGAGTTCAGTCAGCATATCTGCAAGGTCTACGCCTCCCATGTGGGAATTGTATTCAAGGACAGTGCGAGGACACGTCACAGCCACTTTGCTCTTCTCTTCTTTGGAGTACCGCCTGACGAAGCCCAGTGGTTAGACCCCAACGAAGTTACTGCACAGAGTCACAACATTGTTGTCCACCCATTTGATAAAGGTTACCCCAGAGTGTCCATCCGTGCGCTGGTTCGTTGACCCACGTCCTTTCTTAACCAGTTCTTTGTCACCTTGAAGTGGACATCCACGGGACCTTGCCTGACGTACTGTGCCCAGATATTTGATTTTGAAGTCTTTCTCGAGCTGTTTTACCAGTTCAGTACTATAAAAGTAGTTGTCGAAGAGAACAGTAGTTTTGCAGTGGAAACACTTCATCGTACGGCCTTTTCCTGTTCCTCACTTTCCACCAGCATTCAATATCAGTGCAGCTTATAATGTCCAGGTTCACCACACCCTTCCTGAAAAAAATGCACAAGATTGGTAACGACAGCTAAGTTGATGGTACAGTCGACCCGCGTTTATCCGGACGGATCTTTCCTGTGAAAATGTCCGGATAGCGGGGGAACCGGATAAGTGAAACACGAAAATCCAGAGTGACCCTAAAAGGACATCTTTATTGATCATTACACAGAAAACTATCCATTGTCATCTGTTTCATTCTAATACACGCATCCAGTTCTTGTAAACCTTTGCGAATGGCATTGACTTGCGAAATATTGTTCTGTTGCTCGAAAAATAATAGCTCTGTTCTCAGTGCTTTCATCATCAGATTCTTCTTGAACACTATCGGAAGCGACGACACTGCACAGGGGTCCTGGTTGTGGGTGTGACGACCCCGAACCCGGAGGAGGGACCGCACAAACAAACAAAGGGTTCGCCTTTGAGTGAGAGACAACTCGAATATCAGTATGGTGAACAGCAATTTAATCACAACATCAAAAGTATCAAACTCCTGCCCTGTCGCCTAGCCTTGATTGAGAGCGTGCGGTTTAGACTTACTTGTGGCGCCGGATTTCACACCACATCTGTTCGTCTCTCGTTGTGCCATGTCGGTCGTTGCAGGCTTGTCGCACAGTCGATGTTTGCCGCTGATGTCCCATTGCCAAGTTGCGGCGACGCTGTCGTTGACCCACGATTCTTGGCCACAGGAACAGTGAGTCTTGTTCACTTCTGCCGGCCCTCCGCTAGTGTATGCCGATGGCGTCCCGTTCCAAATTGCGGTGATACTGCCGTTGACCCACAATGCTTTGCCGCAGGAACAGTGAGTCTTGGTCACCTCCGTCGGCTCTCCGCTATCGCTTTCGGCCCCGTCCGTCAATCTCGCTTCCACTCCCAAGGCAGACTGCCCTTTTGTCCTTGGCTTTCGCTTTTTAAAGGCATCTTTCCTTTGTTCCCTCAACGGGGGAACGATGCTCGTACGACCTCGTCCAGTGGAGCATCAAAATAACTTTCCCCTTTGTGGATAGCCATCCTAAAGGTCGCGGCTGTGACGATGACCTTCACTGCGTGTCACTGGGGTTCCAAGGCTTGCTCAAGGCCCGTCCCATAGTCGGAATCCACGACGTCAGAAGGCCGCACAACATGCTCCAAACCAAGACACAGCAATAAAGCAAGGTCGCTAAACTATACATTGAGCTGACTGAGAACTTTTCATGCCCAAAATTGGCGGGCATGACACAGGCCTTCTCAGTCTGAAATGACCAGCCTGCTCAGTGGATTACTTTTGTGTAACCTGCAAAGCCAGTAAGGGAGAAAATTCTTCCTAGAAACGTCTTTGTGTCAGTAAAAACAAGGCCACGACCAGAGTTCTCGACCTCACTTGACTAGGTGTGGGCCAAGTGTCATTCCTGGAAAATGACCGGATAACTCAAGCCGATTGTTGGGTATTAGTCACTTCTGTTCCCTGGAATTCTTGTCAGAGTCCGGAAGCTGAAGTCTGGATAAACGAGGGCGAAATACAGGGAGAGAAATCCGTCCCTATGCTTTTTTGTCCGGATAGCGCAGGATCCGGATAAATGAAGTCCGGATAAACGCGGGTCGACTGTACTTGGAGTTGAAAAATGCGGCGCAAATGGTAAATGTACACATACCTTTTACATAGCAAGAGCACACCGACTTCATGTTTGCAGGATTCCCAGTTCCCTGCCTCGCATATGCAACCGGTCTTGGATACCCAAAAGGAGTCGTGTTGAGCTTTCAAGCTTGCTGTCACTATGTGGTGATCCTCTTCCAGCGCTCTTGTCGAGAGGCACAGCGCTACAATTTCTACACCCGACGGGCTTTCTTCTGTCTTTCTGCATAATCTCACGTGTTTCGCGTCAAGTAGCTTTTCACCTTCGATCAAACTCCGGGAATCTTCTGAGATGTTCACAAAACATAAGATATCGGAGAGTCTTTTATCGTCCATACTCGCGGAGGAAGTAAACACGGGAGCGGCCGTTTCGAATAGACAGAGCGAACAGACAGAGCCGTTTATAGTGAGAGCTTGGCCATTAGGAGGAGACTAACTATAAGCACGTCATGCGACGTCACGGCTGAACGACCTCCTTCGACGTGCTCTATTGTTATCCAGTCGTCACCCGGTCGCCGACGCCATATTGATGCTGATACTTGTTTACAATCCAAGGTGAGGAGACACGTGCGTACTTCATGCTTCTAAAGCCTTTCGTCCTTGAACTGTTTCAGTTTGGCGACAAAGCCCCCTTATCACTGGTGCCCATGGGTCATAAGAGGGCTATTGTTGTAGATTACATTCAGTGTGGCCACGAAGCTGTCGACCAGCTGGCGGACAGCATCAATATAGCGAGGACTAGATGGCTGATAAGTGGATTCCGCTTGCATTCAGGCTCTTCGAGCCGCACAACGACGACTCTGATGTCAAAATAGGCTCCACCCATTAGGCAGCAAAAGATCAGAGAATGGCCAAACTCTCCCTATAAATGGCTCTACGAACAGATATCCGTGGGACCCCTCTGACGGTCGCTTCTGCCAAAACCGCCATTACTTCATTTCCACCACGTGATTCTCTCTATAGTCTCTGTTTAGCAACGCTTTGTTGCTCGGGCTGCTTTCCATGCGTTTATGCTCTTTCCAAAGTCATTTACTCTTAAAGCCATTGCGGAAACAACGTTTTGTTAATGCGTTTTCACCGCGGCTGTCGTTCAACAAAAAGCAGCTCTGTCACAGGAATAACTCCAGGTAGCACAAAAAGTTGCAGCAACGTTGTCTAAATGTCAGCTTGTAACATTGCTCAGATGTTGCTAATGTCCGCAACTTCAACGTTATCTGCAACGTTTATTTGCAACATTACCGCAACATCCATTGTAAACATCACATCAACGTATGCATCTGTGACGTCCTCTCAACGTAAATTTTGCAACGTTTCAGTAATGTACATGTGCAACATTACAACAATGTATGAATTGATGGCATTTCCTCAATATGGTATCTGTCCAAAATCGCCGATTGAGAATGGTAAATTTTGATTACTTTCAATGAGAATTGTGAATGCGATATCCACTTTAACTGAATGAGATTTCTGGGCTGTTTTGAATTGGACTATTTCCAGCAGTTAGGCAGCTTTAACAGTGATATACTGTACAGTTTATCACTATTAAAGCTGCCTTACTGCTGGAAATTCAAAATAGCTCAAAAATCTCATTCGGTTTAATTGGATATCGCATTCACAATTTTCATTGAAAGTGAACAAAATTTCCCATTCCCAGTCGACGAACTTGGACAAATATCTATTGAAAGAAACACGAATTTAGTGGGTTTCGATGAGAATTCACTGAAATGCCAATGGGGACGAAATGGAGCAGAAAGCATGTTTTAGCTGTAAAAAGAAATTACACTTGATGCCGTTTCTGTGTGAACATTTATTCTTACACATATAACAATACAGTAGATGTGAAAATACTACAAGTGGCAGATATAAAGGTGAAAGCTATTTCAGGTGACTTAATATGTTTACAATTTTATATGTCGGAATATTCACGAAGCAGTTGAAAATTGCTAGCAAGACATAGAAACAACAAGAGTAGAAACCTGATTCACCACATACAGGTTCTGAAAGCATACTGTCCATCACCAACACACACAACGTCGATCAACGATTAGTAAATTTATAGGGATGTGTCCCCAATCTCTGAACAGTCCTGACGAAAAAAATAGAGAACTTGAAGACTTGAAGCACTGAGTTCTGTCATGTTCTTGTGTTTCGTAGGTGATTCGCGATAGCCCATCCAGCTTCCGTTTCTTGCGTGAAAGTTAAGGCCATCCAACTTCAGTTAGATTCCGTTTTGACCACCTGCTGACAAATGCCGACGCACCTATGCCAGCTGCGTCGCACAAGGATAACCTTCAAGAAATAGAATTTCAAAAGATGTTAGCACAGCAGCATGACAGTGTGAGTGGGCGTCAAAATACATTACATACCGTTGCTTACAGCGCGGGCGGTAACACTCTGATAGCACATTTCGCTCTCCTCCCATCAGACATACGGCGTTCTTCTTAATCATATTATTACTTAATTTGAGAATATGATGTACCATTGGTCGCCATTACACTCGTTGCTTCAGCATCGGGCGTCTCACTCATTGTATTGGTGGCTCTGCAACATGTTGCCACTTCGATCATTAAATCAATTGGAAATCCCATTCTCATCGATACAGAATAGGCCAATTCCTCCATTTTAAAATGTTGCAATGTGAGCTCTGTGAAACGTAACAGGAATGTTCTGAGGGAATATTTAGACAACGTTTCTGATGCAACATAACGGTGTTCTTTCGTTATATTGAAAACGTAACGTTTCTAAAGCAACGTACCTTTTTTGTTGAACATGTAACGTTTCCAGCGGAACGTTGCAATAACGTCATTTTTTTGTTGGAAACGTTGCTCTCACGTCGGACACATTCAGGCAACGTTGTGCTGCAACTTTTTGTTGCTGCATGCTGCAACTTTTTGTGCTACCTGGGACGTTTCATCCGTAAGTATTTCATTGATCGCCTGTTTCGTACCACTGTCTGTTAGAGAGTCATCCCGAATCGTTCGATTGCAAGCTGGCGCTGTGCTAGAGCTGCAGATTTATTTGATTTCCTCCATTGTTGTACAAGGTTGATTACTGGCATGCTTTACTACTTCAGCAACAAACACGCAAACCGTGACCATGTCGTCACACAAACGTCGCTGCCATGAATGTTGTTTCTAGTCCTGCGTGCTTGTCCTGCAGAACGTGATTGATCGGTCTTGTAGTAGAGGCTAAATCAAGAGTAAACCTCCGAACACACAAATAAAGCTGGATGTGCGGCGTTAATCACAGTGCAGATATCTGAACTGCTAGACAATCACGACTCCCGTCGTCTGCTTTGGGAGCCGGCCCGCGCGTGCTCTTGGGGTCACGTGAGCGGTCACATATAGTAGACAGGATCATCCCAGAACGCAATGCGAAGGCTGGCATGCCCGTCCCGATGGCAAAAAGTTGGAAGGGCAGCTCCTGTGTTTCCTTCCTCCATGGTTATACGCCTTTCAGCCGCCATTTTGAAAGGAGCAGAGTGCCCCCGGTAGTTCGTTGGAGACGCAAATAGCCAACATAAATAAATACCATCTCGCGTGCACAGCCTGCCTGCAGCCCCTGACGCTTCATTTTTTAATACTTATTTTAGGTCGAGTTTTAGTAGACAAACAATATGTGTGAATGTCACAGTTTTGTGGTAAGTTATTGCTGTGAGTGCACTGCTTGCACATTACGTGGTTTGGTTGCATAACTACATGTGCAGCGCCGGACAAAAGTTTACGGAACACGCTCCGGCGCATTCCCTCCTCGGAGTGACACACTATAGCAGCGAACGGGACCGTACGGTCTTTGAGACATGCGCCTAGGTAACCCGATCACCAGTCAGCAAGTCCGCACTTCAGTGCTAGAGTGTCATTCCGAGGAAGGAATGCGTGTTCCGTAAACTTTTGTCCAGCACTGCACATATAAGCTTGCACAATTATCACTAATGCTACATGTTACGGCAGAACACGAAGAGAGACAGGGGCGAGACAACCACAGCGTTCTGTCCCTCTTCGTCTTCTGCCACAATATTTAGCATTAACCTACATGCTCTTCATCTTTTTGCACTGACTCTGCAGTTACTTAGAATAACTTGGTTCGGTGAGTGCTCTGCTTCTGCCACATGTGAACAATGACCTTCAACTGGCGTACATTACAAATGGAAAGAAAGTTGCCGTCTGGTTCAATACATAAGATTCAAAAACAAGAAGAGATGAAACATCTATGTATTCCGTAGGTTACGAGCTTTTGCAAAGAGCCTGGGCTTCTCCAGGTATGGATACAGAAGTCTGGGGAGCACTTAGATAAAGACTAAAATTGAGTTTTGGAATGCAAAGTTGTACAGTGAGCCGCATTAGCCGTTTAGACCATAGGGTGCGAGGCAGTGCGATTTTGTGACCAGGAATGACTCGATTTTTTCGTTTGTTGCTGTCCGTAAAGTTTCATTCTAAGATGACAATATTTAAATTATTGTAAAATCATGTTTGGGCTAGTTCAAATGTAAAGTGACTGCGGTGGGCCATTGGTGGACAATGTCTCGTTCATGTGTATAACAAATATTATATATGTATTGCAATTAAAGTGGCATTTGACTTTGAATGTGAAATTATTTGTGTGGCTCTAGACTTATGTACTGCTAGCAATACGGTTGTCTGAAATTAGCGTCCCGCTATTTATCCCATCCTAAATCTGCAGGTGTTGCAAGACCATCGTTTTCGAGTAATAAACATGTGCAGCGTGTGGCCTACCTTTAAATACAATATTGACAAAACATTCCGGAAGGCAACCAAAGAAGTGCAGACTGCGGATAACCATGTTGCGAGTAGTACATCGGAGAATAAATATGCGGATTTAGCAACGTGCTTTGCCGTGGAGGATGCCAGGAGGATGTTGGTAAATGTCAGATGACGTGAGTAGATTTCGCAAGTTGTTATGTCGTTTGAATGCAACTGCCAGTGGTTGCGGAAAAAATGCTTCTAATTTGGTGCTGGCATGAAAAATGTTGACGGCGGCGTAGGATGGGTCTGTAGTTGGTAAGCGATTAGTAGTAGCGGGTGACAAAAACTAAACTGTGTTCATTTGTTCCACCTGCTTGTAGAATGGATAATTTATCTATTTGTGCTGATTTTCGAAATGCATCTATGACGAATGTGGATGGCTAGCCACGGTTATGGAAGTGCCTTCCCCAAGAACACTCTGTCATCCCAGGGATATCCTAGAGCATCATGCATGGGCAGGGATGACATCCCCAGGATGGTCAAATCTGATCCTCAACTCGTCCTCATTGTGTCAATGTGGCATGATATAGGGCGTACTCAGGATCTCCTCAGACCTTCCTCGAGGATAAGTTCAGGACAGAGTGGTAACACATCAGGGACGAAACCTATAGTCTCACTTTGTTGTGAAAACGACGATAAAAAACCAGAGACACGGAACAGAAAAAGACAACACGACACGTTCTCAAACTCTCTGTTGTACACGTCTCTCACTTTGTTGTACTTTTTTTTTCACGTGCTTAGAGAGGATAAATGATACGAAACCGCATGCAGTCTTGATAACTTCTGTTTTTCCATACATCTTGGTTAACTGCAGCAATAATGACTGGCTGTTCGTTTGTAGTACAATCTGTAACGGACAATATGACCAACGGATTAAAAAGAAAGCAGAACGAAATATAACAGACGCAGCAGTAAGTCCAAGAAACTCACTCCGAAAGGTACTAGAATTCGCTTCCGAAGCCAAAACAGATATACTATTTCTTGCTTATAATGACACCCTCCATAAAGTCGAGAGTCCCCCTCGCCTGCTACACAAAACGAAGGGTGAGTTGTCCACGTTTCTTTCGATTATGCAAAGAAAAAATACTCAATGCAAGGTGTATGTTTCTTACTCGTTTTGGTTTGAGGCGTTCATATAGGGCCTTTGAAAGTCAAAAGCAGTGCGACAGAATCGCCCTTTCTGCCCTTTCCTCGAGAAATGCTCCATGTATCATAGACAGTCATCGCTTTTGAGGGCAGATAATTTTACGGTGGACCACCCTTCATTTCAGAAAAAATGTCAAATCAGGTCCCAGGATCGGCCCGAAGTACAAAATAAATCTGTTTTTAGAGTTCGAGCGGGTCATCTAAACAGAGTAATATTTCTCGTTCCGCTAGCTACCCACAGGGACGGGCACAGGATGTACCTGAATGACTCTCCACGGACAGTCCGCGAGCGTCATCCTCAGGACGTTCTGGGGTACACCTTGAAGAACGAGGACACGGTGACACTGTGGGGACATCCTGAGGATCATCGTCATTGTCAGAACAAATGCGTTTTACACGCAAAAGCTGACCATAGGGAATACTCTTCATTTGTTTGTGGGTGTGAAAGCTATCAAAATGGAGGTGTTGGCGGCAATCGGAAGGTTTCTGTAATGTATTTACCCCACGAAGTTGTTCATTGAAAGCCGCTGCCACAATACACCGTTGAAGCTTTCATTGGCATTTTGGGTTTTGCCATGCAAGCATTTTCTTAAGAGTTGTTCTTCACGGAGCTCCATATATATTGGCTTCACCTTATTTATCAGTTCATCTGGCAGTCCAGCTACTGGGTTGTACTTTTCGAGACACCCATCTACCTTGCACTTCTGATAGCTGCACGAGCTGCCCTTGCCTTGTGGGCACTGTTCATGAAGTGGTTTGTCTCTTCTTGAGACACAGCGGAAAAATGCAGCAATCACGGCCTGCCGCATTCCATTAAAATCGCCAATATTGCTCCTTATTGCTATCCGATAATTTTTGAGACAATCAATGAACGTGTTCTTCAGTTTGCCTTTACCCCTCATTCCTTTCACAGCTTTCTTCAATTTGCGGAGTCTGCAGCCAACTACATTCTGCACATGCCCAGTGCACTCCAACTTTGTTACCTCCTTCCCTTCGTATACATATTTCACCCGAAGAAAGCTCTTAGAATTGCCGTCACCATAGTAGTCCATGTAGCGTATACTGAGCCTGCTGGGAGCTCTTTCAAAAATTCGGTATGCTCCTACAGGCTCCATGTTTGAAGCAGAGCCTTTATAGTTCGAAGAACACTGATGGGGCAAGGCTGTCTTTAGTGTCCTCTGGAAGCCTTTCAAGCTTGCGGCATCTACTACAGAACGATGACATAATTTCCAAGTCAAGTACCTTTCCTGTTTCAATCGGCAACGCTGTAACACATCCATGTAGTGATGAATATGCTCTTTTTTGCCAAGTTCCATCTACTGAAACTCCACATTCAGCAAAGCCATCATTATCTGGCATTTTTGACAGCTTCACTTCTTCAGAAGCCCTTTTCATAGAGGCATGTGGTCACTCTGAAAGTGCGTTTTGCAATTTACGCCTATGAAATCGGTAACCAACTTTATTGAAGAGTTTTATTATTTAGCCACGTTCTGCTCGCTACAGGAGTGAGCAGAAGTGCTAGAAGACTAAAAACTACAAACTAACATATGCAATACACTTTAAAGTGCCGCTAAAATGCAAAGCCAAATTCACGTGAAGTCACGTTCCACGCAATGTTAATTTCGTACTTGTAATCATAATTCAAAACTTACATTCCGTTACGGAGCTACAATCGAAATTATACTGGGCACTTTCTTGCATCTCTAACCAAGAAACCCTTGAAATCACTGAGAAACTCACTAATTAAAGTTATTTGACATGCTTTATGGCTTGACCGCTTGACGGCCACGAAATAGAAACCGAAACCTAAGCAGACTCGAGATACTAATCTATGTGGGAGTTCGGTTTAAAAGAACAACATCGGAACAATAAAACACACAATATATCATCCAGCCTTGTTTCAATCGTTGTTTAGCCCAACTCACATGTCTGTTTGGTACACACACTGAAAAAGGACAAACCACGAACCAAACACATCGTTCAGATTTCTTCCGCCAAAACTAGCGGGCTCCGCCACTTCTGGTCGGGCAACTTGAGGACGCCTAATGGCGGCCTCCTTCATTTGACGGTAGTTCTGGATGAGCATCGGTTACCTGGTCTGGGCACACAGAGGGACGACACGAACACACGACTCAAAGTTGAGTCGTGTGTTCGTGTTGTCCCTCTGTGTGCCCAGACTTTGGAAACATTGTTCGCCAGCAGTTTCGCTTTCGTGTTTTGCTCATGCTTTGCTAGTGTGAGGCGGCCTTTAATATAGACGTCCGGATGTATCATTGTGTACGTACCACTGTGACGAGTTCGTTTGCTGGTCCCTGCTGTAACACTGCCTATTCCTTCGCGTGCATCAACGTTGTTGCCAAGTGGTGTCGTAGCTGCTGCTGGTGCTGCAGAAGAACTCCTGAAACTTACAGGAGCAGTGAACTCTTCCCTTTCATGTGTTTGACCCTGCAGAGCCAAGGGTCAGTGAGGCTCTGGGTGCGTCTCCGCTTCACAGATCTGCTGCAGGAGTGCTGCAGTTGCTGGCACCTAAATCAGTATTGAACGCAAGAAAATCTGTCTTGTATGACTTGAACCACCGTTGATGAACGACGTTTGTTAGGTCTGGCTCTATGCTGTATTTTCACAAACAGCTAGAAAATGATGGCAAAGCAGGCCCATCTTTGTGAATGTAGTGCAGCTGTATGTTTGCTTTTGCAGCGACACACTATGAAAGTTATCACTTGCAGATGACGCTACTTCATACTCTTGAGAAGAGACAGCTGCTTTACTTCAGGAAATTTGTCCCTCGGTTCAAGAAGTTTTTTGGTCACCAAGTCACATTCATATGGTGTAAGAGCGTTTCTGCACAGCTTCTCTATGTCACTTGTGGGAACCGAAGTTCCCACAACCCCGGGGCGTCAGCCCGTCTGTTCCGCATGCGAAGGAACAAGTGGCACAACAACCGAATCAATGCAACATGGGTTTATTTCACCTTCTACAAAAGCGTCCACTGGAACACTCCCCTCGAAAGTAGAGGCTTCCTGCCTATTTATAGCCTGCTGTGACGCCCCCAGGTGAGCTGCCGCCTGGAGGACAATTTTGTCTGTCCTACATCTCCCCTCCCCCCCCCCTTCTAAAAGACCATTAGGTCATCCAGGGCATCGATGATGACACTGTCTTGGGCCGGTGGTGAAGGGGGATTTGGGGCTGGATGAGGTCCCTGGGGAGATCCTGGGTTGACGAGTAGCTCGGGCCTGAGCTGTGTTAGCGTGGCGAGGGCAGCGTTCACATCGCTTGTGGCAGGGGTCGCCTCGGTACGGGTCTACATGGTGGAGGGAGCCTGGTTCTGTGAAGCTAGGGTACCAGGCAGATCGGGCACAGCAACCTCCTTTCTTCGGTAGTCAAGGGCTGCAGAGGGTCGGCTGGGTGTCGCTCCTGAAGGGTGTGACCACGGAAGGGAACCAGGATCCGCGACAGGTCGTCGCCCGTTAGGGGTCTGAGCTGAATATTCCAGAGTCACCTCGAGGCCCATGAAACTGGCTGTCTGCCGGACACGATGGTCCCGGTTGGCCACGGAGCGGCACCGTGGGGCTTCTCCAGGACTAGCGGTGTGCGTTCAGTTCCTTCGGGAGTGGAAAGTAAATCGGCCTGCGGTAGTGTTAGGCTGGTGCATCCTCCAGGTGTGACGACGGGGCTGCATCTGCGAGAGTCGGGCGGGAATACGGTAAGAAGGCGGCCTCTAACCGTGAGCGCCTGAGAAGGCACCCCCTAAAACAGACAGCGGAAACTGTGCAACAGAAATCACACTAAAAAAAACAGTAATCACACAGAAAACACTAAATCACAAGCACTATGCTTAGTGATCGAGATAGTGACTGCTAAGTGCGCCGCCTGCGGGGACGCAAGTTGTAGCGCCTGGACGCAGGTCCGGGAGTGGGATACGGGTCCAGCCTCTGGAGGGTGGCAGGTTGCAAATCGGGCTTCTCTCCGAGATGTGTACTGGCCCAGTTTCTTCGCCCGTGTCACAACGACGGAGCCTGTAAGTGAGGCCGGAGGAGCACGCCCTTTCCTCGAAGGGGCCATCGCGCCTATCTGCGAGTGAAGCTGCAAAGCCTCGTGACACATCACCAAGCGGGTGGGTCCGTCGAAGAACAAGGTCATCAATGCTGTAGGTGAGGTTCCGACGTCCACGGTTGTACTGGCCGTCCAGATTCTCCCGAGCCGTCCGAGCTGCAACGTCCAGTCGACTCCGGAGGTCCTCAGCAAACCTTCAATAAGGAGGTCGGGTAGCACCATCCCGGAGGCCCAGGGCATTCTTCACTGGAAAAGGGACCTCTCGTCGCAAGTTCAGGAACGTCGGGGTGAATCCTGTAGATCTGTTGACCGTCGACCGTGTAGCGAACGCCAGCTCAGCCAGGTGCTCAACCCAATCACGGTGGTGCTGATTAGTAGAAGCAATCAACATCATTTTCAGGTTCCGATTCACACTTTCAGTAATGTTAGCCTGAGGGTGATACCAGGAAGCCTTCTTGTGCTGAATGCCTAAGGTAGCACAAGAATATGAGAACACCTTACCTGTAAAGTAGGTGGTGTTGTCAGTGATCAGCTGTGCGGAAAACCCGAACGGGCAAAGGGTGTCCAGTAGTCTCTCCCACACTCTCTGGGAAGTCAGCGTCCCGAGAGGAAACAGCTCAACCCATTTCGTGAAATGATTTGTAACCACAAACAGATACTGGTTACAACTAGGGCTACGGGGAAACGGTCCCATCACATCACAAGCAACTATCTGCCGGGGTCTATTGCTCTGAACAGGCTGTAAGCGCCCAGGGGGTAAACCACCACGAGGTTTTGCTCTCTGGCATACGGGACAAGTACAAACATACTTTGTTACATCCTGCCTCATTCCTGGCCATGTCGCAACACGACACAACTTTTCAAAACTTATCCTGCCGCTGCTATGACCTGCCGAGGCCGAGTCATGAAAGTAACGTATGAAAGAGTTAAGCAACTTCTGTGGCACCATGACTCTAAACGGGGATGAGCCGTCGTCCTCATCCGCCTGGGACATGTATCTAAACGGGATGCCATCCTCGTCCAGCAGATAGGAGTCGTGCCGTCCGTCAGTTGTTCTGGTGTCCGCCGAGTCTTGCTCACCTATCCACTGTGACACACGCTGACTAAGGTCGTCCGCTCTCTGAGCGTCCAGGAGCTGCTCTCTGCTCATGGCCATGCCTCAAGACGAAGATACTTCTCGTGCCACTTGTGCTGCTGCCTGCCAGGGGTTGAGATGGCATGCGTTGTAGGAGTAGAAAGTAGAGGTCCTCAGCAATGCTATCCTGTGCCTTGCCTCTTGTTGCATTGTCTCAACCATGTTTAGTAGTCTCTATAGTGGTTCATGCAACTTAGTTGAAGACGAGAGGACTCGCTTTATGTGCGCATTGTGCGACTCCACGCGATTCGTGGTATTGTTGCCACCTGTGAAGTGCCAGTCGCAGATGTGTCGTGCCCATTTCATAGATGTCCCAGATTTTTGTGAAATATTCCGTCGTCTGCATTTGCAAACCACCTTTTTGCTTCTTCATACTTGCTTGGTGTTGGAGCATGGAGCATTTCGATGAAACTTTGCATGGTACGGTCACGTTCATCCGGACATTTCAACAGTTGTCCTGCTGCATTCCTGAAAGCTTTTACAACGTGGAAGTGGCACAGTTGTATGTGTGCCGAAGACGAGGACAGCTGATGCTGTCCGCTCGAGCAATAAATCATGAGCTCAGTTCTTCGTTGATGCGTCATCAAACCGGACACGTTCTCTGTCTCTTAAGTGGTTTCGTGAAGCATAATCGTCAAAACTATGCAGTATACTTGCGTAACTACTTACAAATAGAAAAAAAGAAACACACAGTACAATTCTTATAAATGATTTATTTCAGTGTGAGGAGTAGAACAAAAGCAGCAACATTTTGTTCCTTTTTCATGAGCTGAGACAATGTTCACGCATAAGTGCGGAGCGAAACGTCGAACTGGCCAAAAATTTGGTGATGTAATGACACATCAATGAAGCATAATCGTCAAAACTACGCACTATGGTTTGCTATTCCGCGCGTCATCGGAATTTAGGTTACCGTCCAGTCTCAAGGTCGAGGCTCAAAGTTATGGCGACCACACGTGCCCTTATCGAGCGCCAATGTTGCGCCATCTCTTACGCGAGAGCACAGGGTTCAAGGTCGTAGCTCTACCGGAAGAAGCAGACGACAGCGGCTCACACAGGCTCCAACAGCTCCCCATAGAGCCCATAGTTTGAGATAATTCACACAACACTGGGCACACGACCAATGAAATTGCGACGTGGTGGATATTATGCACAACCAGTCGGCCAATCAGGAGCCTCCATGTCTGGCTGGCTTTTCGGTCGGTCCTGGCTACTATCGACTTCTACTGGATTTCAGGCCTGCCGCCGTTACTCGGTATTCAAAATAACTAAAGCGATTTTGGGGTAAAATAAAGATTTATTTGATACAAAGCACTAATTCAAAGATCTGATACATGGGCGCACTGTGCGTACAAAGCCCACTGCGTTGCTGACACACTGGGACAAAGTTCGAACATGAAGCAGAACGAACACACCGTTCAGCTCCTAATAGCGAGCCAGTCTCATGAGTGCGTACCATTTCATGATGAGCATCTTCTTTCGCTGCCTGCGTGAATCCATTATAGCGAAGCGAAAAGCGCGTGTGGCACGTAATCCTGTCTTTGTTGACAGTCCTCGAAGTCCAACGGTGCTCGAACTTGTTCTTCACGCTCCGACTCATGAAGCATTCCGCTACCGCAGTTGACAAATTGTTCGTGGTATAACAGTTGTGTCCAGAAACAGCACAACACGCGTAGACTCACAAGGACGAACTAATAAACCCGCGAACATATTTCTGCAAACTGTTCTGTCGATTGACACCACCGAACACAGGAGGACGACATGCCGGCCATGCTATTTCGAAACTGTGCTGAAACTGCTGAAACGGCCGAGACGCTGTACGCACATGCGCGCTACAAAATGCGATTTCAAAACGTTCTCGACCAATCGGAGCGCCCGCACAGTCTAGGCCAATGGGCTTGCAACATGGTGTATGGGCGCAGTGGTACATACTCTACAGCCGCGTCCGCGGGTACCTGAGGAGGACTGGCTCACATATCCCGAGCCGAGCGCTACCGATACGCCATCTGTTAGGCAAGAGCAGAGGCCGCAGCGCTCCGCCTCCCGAGTCCTCCTATTGGCGCGCCTTTTGGAGGCGGAGCCTCCCTCGCTCTTGTCAGCAAAGTCAAGGATAGTCCTCTAAAATGGCAAACCCCACGTAAAGGGGGTGCGTGCATTTGATACGACGCTGTTTCATCTCGTACAAGATGCACTTGTCACTCAGGATGTGGAAATGCTGGAAGTCGACGGAACTAGCTTTTCTGAGCGCGCTTTCTTTGTCGTAGGCTATGGTGTACCTCTTCCTGCGTCTCACATTTTGAATCGTTTTCCCGAACGTGCTATTTGTTATGGTCTTATACAGTAAATGTTCGAATTTTGTGGTTGAGGCATTCCTCAATGCGAGGTTTCTATGCACGAAGGCGGACAAAAAATTGTCTTGGGGGAACGAGAGGATGGCGTGAATGTGTTTTATTTTCATGCCCAACCTCACGTAGAGAGCGAGCAGATAATAGTGCACGACGTAACTTTCTTTGTCGTAACATGTCAGTAACAATTTCCTCGTGGGTGGCGCGTTCAGTGCCAATGCCTTCTTCAAGTTCTTTTGGTAGGGGGATAGTTCACCCTCGTCCACGGTTCTGTGTTCGGGTGCCAGAGGGAAATCCCTCGTGAGCGCGTGCAGTTCTTTGGGATAGGACAGGTCTACCACGTACACGTAGCCCACTTCTGAATCGTGAGGAATTTTGAGAAAATCGATGTCGCCCCAGCTGGAAGGATCGACCCACTCAAAACCACCTGTCGGAAGATGGAAAGTCATGTCATAAGCGTACAAACTGTTTACATCTATGTACTGAATAAATTTTTTCTCTTATTGAGTGTCGTAATCGTCGCATCCCTCGTGATTAGCCCGACAATATCTGTGGAAGCTGTTGCAAATGCCGCCCCTGATTCCCCTTTCGATCGTTTCGTACATCTCACGATCGCTCATGAGCTCGAGTTTGACTTTGGTGAGTTTCACTGCGCTGCTCCACGCGTAACTGGCGAGGGATACGGTGCGTAAGATCTCTATCCCATCCGTCTCTAGCGTAATCTTCCTGAAATACAGCACGACGTCGCAGAGCCAGAGCTGACAGGTGTCTAACGTGACGTAGACACGCGTGTAATCGCCAAGGTTGCTACATTCAAAATATTCAAAAATATCACGGGCGTACTGATAGTCCTCGTCTGAGATATCTTCATCGTTCAGGTCATTTTTGAAAGCTTCCTTTGGCGGTAGCGCGGGCAAATCGTATGCTTCGAAACTGTCGACGCCGGTGTACCGATAAACGCCCTTCCTTAGGAGACAGCGGAAACGGTCATCAAACATTTGGAGCGTACAACGGAAGGCGCTTTGGCCACCGCTGGTAAGTAGCGTTTCCACCAGGTTCGACAAGGAGAGGTTGAAAAACTGTGTGGTATTGTGGAAATGGAGATCGCCAATGTTGAACCCTCTTATCTTTTCCGAACTTGAAGCTAAGATCCACGGTTCACCCAGATTTAGAACGTGCATGTGGCGGAGAAGGGAGCTCAAATCGTATTGCAGGTTGTGCACGCACACGACGAGTTCTTTGGTGTTACGACACGTAAGGTTACACGTATCACACAGCGTCGAGGATCCGGGCTCTACGAAGCGGGTGTGGTCGTGATGCGAGACCTTCCACGTGTGACGGTTAAATTCTACCCCACAATATTTACAGTGTGTTGCGCATTGATGACAAAGGTGGTCTTCCGGACTCATGACCAACGGAGAGGGGAGGCGGTTCAACCTATCGATTTGTTCGCTAAATCCGCTAAATCCCTAAGCCCGAGCAAGCATTTTTCTGCCGCGTTAGGTCCCAAATACCCATCTGCGTCCATTATTTTTCCATCGAAACTTCTTACTAGTACCACGGTATCAATGGACAGTGGGCAATGCAGTACGAGCTCATCCTGTGCACACTC
The DNA here is from genome assembly GCF_037126465.1 of Ornithodoros turicata. Taxonomy (NCBI): domain Eukaryota; kingdom Metazoa; phylum Arthropoda; class Arachnida; order Ixodida; family Argasidae; genus Ornithodoros; species Ornithodoros turicata. Next base: position 27,879,484 of record NC_088204.1, on the reverse strand, counting down.
ACGGCATCCTTAACGAGCGCGTCCTTTTCCAAAGCGCTTTCCGTGTCCAGTACCGCGAAATAGGGGTAGGGATGCATGTACTGTATCTTGGTGAAGGAGACGCTGCTTTTGGCATTTCCAAAATCGTTTCATTTACGTCCCGGCATAGGCGTTCGTGTCGCTCCAACGCCTCTCTCGTTAGGTGCCCCTTGGTGCATTTCTCGCAATAAAAATAGTCACTTCGTCCCATGAAAGTGCTAAATTTTCTGATTCCATAGAAATGACCCCTGACCTCGAGCAAATGTACTTTATCCGTATACAGCATAGAGGGAACCCTCCCCGTGCTCACCGTCGACGTTTGCTCGTTGAACACGTAGATATACACGGAGATATTGTTTTTTCTCTCCCACAGGGAAATGTCTTCGTAAGTGACTGGGAAGCAGGCGGCCAGTGCGGTACGCGTCTCTCCGGTGTACGTTGGGGTTATTTTTTAGTGGATGTGAGAGCGCCAGCACGCTATACTTGAAACACTCATTTTCGTGGTTCCACGGTGGCTTGACATTTGTCAGGATCCTTCTTTTTTTCTTTAAGGACGCTGGAAGGTCGATAGTGCACCCAATCCGCTTCGGTTTTAAGCGCGTTAGTTTTAAGTCGTCACATTGAACGTCTCTGGAAGTGAAGCCCGACCCTTCTCTCGAATAGTTTTTGACGCGTTGCGAGGATTCTGCGATGGCAGCACTTAATGCGCCTTCGATTTCTTGACGGTTATGAACCACTCTCATGTGAAGGTTTACGTGAAGGAGGTTCGAAGTTAACCCGTCGGCTCCGTCCTTAACCATGAGCGCCTTCGAGCACAGACAAAATTTGAAAGGCACGGGATAAGCTTCCAGGACGCGCCTCTGGTAGCTTCGTGTCTTTGACCGCGCGCGTTGTTCGCGACGACGGGGAAGAAATGGACGAGAAAGATGTCGTTTTCCCAATAAACCATCTGTTGAGCTAGAGTGCTCTAGAAAGGGAGAGTGCGCCGACCGAGGCTGTCAGCCGACGCGCTGGATGTGGACGGGGCAGGGGGCGCTGCGCACGAAGTGGATTCGACCAACCCAACGGAGTCCAGTGCGCTGTCTGCAGATAGTTCGTCGGATTGCATCAACAGGTTTGAGTTGAGCGATCGCGCAAGCAGAATTGCAAGGAGCAGTACGTTACTATCAAAGGAGCACGTTAAAAAAAGAAAGAAAAGAAATAGCAGGAGCGTGGAGGACTCCGTGAACGACGCATTCGCGCGTGATTACGCTTTGATCAACTGAATGGACGAATATCGTTGATTGATATTGTATCGATATCGAATTGATTGACGTAAGTAGCGTCCGGCTGGTCACGCAGGAAATGTGTAAACTCAGGCCATCTTGTGCGTTCTGGCGCACAACACAGATCGCAGGATACTCGCTCATTTTTTTTTATTGAACAATTATTGTTGGCGAAAGGGAAATCACTGAAGAGCATTGTATCCCTGTTTTCCGATAATCTCGCCGCTAATGACCTAAAATCAATAAAGCTGCTAGAAAAGTTGTTTGTTGCTTAAAAAAGCCTGGTGTCCTTTATTCTCCCCCCACACGAACGCATAGAACACTGTTTTTATCGTCGTGTTTTATTAACTTTTTGTTTACAAGGCGCGTCGCTGGCCTCGACCAGCGACGGCGAAAGGTTGCTGGTGGTCGTTCGTTTGCGGCGTGACAGGCAGCAGCCCGCGCCCGCGACCCCTTCCGCGCTGCTCTTCAAAATAGCTAGGTGGAGGCGGTTGCGGTTCACTATAGGGAGGTGGTAATGGAGCCTCCTGGCCTCCCACCACGAGAACGCGGATATGCGACCCTTCCGGCAAACGGTGACCACAGGTGGCGCATTGCATCTGAAATATGCGCGCAAATCTATAGCTATTGGAGTGAAAATAAGTTGGTACTCACGGTTGCTCTTTCGATGGTGAGACTGCGGCAGGTAACGCGAACCACCCCCACCGAGTATAAAGATTTACAACTTCGCGAGGGGAGTTTTCTTTTTTCTTCTTTTTTTTTTCCGGATAAAGCGCGTCGTTTCACTTAGCGTGAACCCCTCCTCAACAGACAACTACGATTTATAGGCATTGGCTGGAAACATAGATGATAGCGCGAAAGAGGGAAAAAAAAAAACATACATGGCTTAGAAGCAGCGCTCCTCATATGCGGCGCGAGCTCAGCTGTTGGCTGTGATGGCACTCGGTAGAACAAAGAGGAAGGCATAGAAGCGATGTTATGACCGGTCTATAGTCCAGCGATGGTTGAGCACAGAAGAAGGCGTGGAAGCGCGTGCATCTGACGGCTCAGCTGTTGGGCGGTGTTGGTGGCAGCAGCGGCGAGAGCGCATTCAAATCAATGCATATTTATTCCGGCTGCGGCGAGGGCTGCAGTAGTGCTTGTGGTGGTGTTGGAGGTGATGTTGCATCCCGTACCTTAGTTCCGATGATCAAAACGCGGAAGTGCGATCCTTCTGGTAACGGCCGAGAGCAAGTTGGACAGTTCACCTGAAACACGTGAAAAAAAAAAAAGCTATACCCGTTGACTGACGTGTAATCTATTCGGTACTTACGATATCAGTCTGGGATGGTTGCAATCGGGTGAGCAGTGGATGAGGTCCGGGCTCACGAGATCGTTTTTGTAGGCAACCCCTCCTTTCCACGCTCGCGCAATCTTGTTTCTTTGAATGCGCCAACTTGTTTTGAGCACGCTGAACGCACAAAGTTCGCGATGGTTGTTTATGTGGTGCCGTGATATAAAAATGTGGATCGTCTGCCGGCCTCCTAGGTGCTGAAACCGAAATCTGTTTACACCGTCTTGACAACATTTTCTGCGACTGAGCTCGCCACAGAGTTTGGCCGTGAAGTGCGTTTTGATGTTAGACAGGTGGCCCCATGGCGACCCAGTTTCTCAGAGAAACCTTGAAATATTTTTTTCGCTTGGGTCCGATGCGCGCGCGAAGGACATTTGGAAGTTCTTGGAAACTGCATAAGCGAACCCTTTGTTTTTGGTTACAGAAAGCTTGTTTCGGCAATGAGCAGGTGGTGACGCGGGCTCATAGGGATATTTTCCTTCAGATAGACTTGTCTCATCAAGGACAACAGTTTACTTTTGGGTTTTAATACGCGTGGCCTCGGAAAACATGATTTACGAGGTGACCCAGTTTCTCGGAGAAAGCCTATTTACATCACCTTGACGCAACATTTTTTCGCTAAGGCCCGCCACGATGGGTGGAAGTGCGTTTTTGATATTAAACAGATGGCACCGTCGTGTTGGGGCTTGTCTCAAGGTGACCCAATTTCTCGGAGAAGACCTATTTACATTACCTTGACGCAACATTTTCTTCCCCGAGAATAAAACAAAGCTCACCGTTCTATAGTATAAACTCATTTTGACCATGAAGCGCATTTTGATATAAAACAGGCAGCCCCCCAACGCGTTGGAACATGCAGCTGACTCAAGGTGACCCAATTTCTTGGAGAAGACCTATTTACATTACCTTGACACAAGATTTTCTTTGACGGTGATGAAACAAAGCTCACCATAGAGTTCTCATTGCGGCTGCGCACGTTCTGATATTTTCGGTGCCTCGGTGTGTGTTCTGCTTTTTTGATCCTCACGATATCAAGGATGAATCGGACGACGATTCTCGGGACGGCGCACCTCCTACACTGTCTGCTCACGTGATGCGATCGCACCCAGAAGTGGATACATCCTTCCTGCCCTTCTTCCAGACTGACATCGCATTTAGAGGTATCGTCCCCGGCGTCGGGAACTTGGCGCCCCCATCGCCCGGCAGCAGCCGCAGTAGCCCCCTCCTGCACCAACGGTTGGGTCGCCGCAGGAGGGAGACCCCCACGTATAGCTGTGCGTGGCTTTCTCGTGTCTGGGGAAAGGGGGATCCTGGCAGTTGAGTGAACTCGGAGGTTGGTTTGGACCCTTCGGGGCCCCTCCGGGAAAGCAATACACCGCTTTGGCCCCTGCTTCCCATAGTCGGGTGGTCCTGGAAGGCCCGGCCAGGATTATTCAGCTAGTCGCCATCTCCCTTTTCATTACTTTCTCTTCCTTGGTCTCCTTCCTTCTCTCCTTTACCTCTTTTCACCTTCTTTGGCTGCAAGGGTCAACCTTGGGCAGTCTTTCACTCTCCAGAAGCTGCACTAGGGTATAGTGCAGGGGAAGTGTTAACGTGCAGACCGTACGTTCCCCTGGTTGGGCTCGGTGGTGGGCGGCACCCCACTGCACTGAATTATATGTATATCTTTATGGATTCAGCTAGCACAAAAAATCATGATCCACCCTTGAAAAGGGGTCGCACCGATAGAGTTAGACTTGATGTCGTAGGTTTAAACCCGGAACCCTGGTTCCCCAAAGTACTTGTGATAAAATCTGACAATGAATCCAAACCCCTTGCTAAAGTATCACCATTTCTAGTAGCAAAGGAACTAGAGAAACTTCTAGGCAAGTCTTACAATGCTAAAAAGCTAAATACTGGGGATCTTCAAGTCGAAGTCCACACAAAACAACAGAGTACCGCACTCCAAGCAGTGAAACAGGTTGGTGACATCAAAGTTACGGTCACAACACACCGCACCCTAAACATAGTGAAAGGCGTGATCTCCGAGGATGAACTCCTTTCTTGTCCTGAAGCAGAGATCGAGGAAGGATTGAAGGATCAAGGGGTCGTATGTGCAAAGCGCATTGTGATGAGAAGGGATGGTAAGGAAGTCCAAACAAAGCACGTAATACTCTCCTTTCAGTTACACACACTCCCGTCAGAGATCAAGGCTGGCTACATTAACTGTCACGTACGACCATTCATTCCAAACCCCAGACGATGCTTTAAATGCCAACGTTTCGGCCATAGCTCCCAGATGTGTCGTGGACAACAAATTTGCCGAAAGTGTGCCGGTAACGACCACCCACCGGAGTCATGTAGCAAAGAATTTCACTGCGTAAATTGTCAAGGCGGCCATCCAACATATTCGAGGTCATGCCCACGCTGGAAAGACGAAAAAGACATACTCAGAATCAGGACCGAACAAAAACTGACATATAAGGCAACGAAAGCACAGCTGGACTTTCAAAAGAAAGGAACGTTCTCTGAGGTGGTGCGTAGGGGAGTGGCACCACTCAGAGTATCCGTGGAGACCCAGACTCCTGGGTCTCCACTCTATACTCCCCAACCAGAACAGAGAGAGACACAAGTGTCCTCTCTGGTTGCTTCGGTTGGCCTAAAAGCCAGCCCTCTTAATGCAGCCACAACCTCTTCAGAGGCTGGTGGCTCCCTTTCAGTCTGGGATGGGGTTACAAAGGATTCCTCCCAGACAAGCACACTAAACATGGAGGTCGATGATGACGACCGCGCATCGCAGAAGTCATCATCGAGTCTTCCAAGCACTTTCTCTCAAGCAAAAGAGAAACGTGAGAGGACAAGTGGTAGAGGCAGGTGAAACAAAGGTGCCGAACAACAGAAACAGACCCCGCGAAGGGTCCTTCCTCCTTAACCATAAATACACACAAAATAATCACTCGGTCGGAACACATTCGAAACAGGGTACGGAGTGCCCCTAGCGTCATTCTGTTATTTCTGACAATGAGCATTCTGCAATGGAATTGTAGAGGTCTTTTGTCGAACTTGGAGGACATTAACGATCTTATAACACAGCATGGGGCGTCGTGCTTCTGCTTACAGGAAACATACCTGCAGGAACACAATTGTGATCCTTTTCGCAGGCATAACATCTTCAGGAAGGACCACACAGATGCCACACGTGCATCAGGGGGTGTTGCTGTGATCCTCCCACAATCCATTCCTGCAAAACACCTTCCACTCGTCACTAACTTGGAGGCTGTTGCCGTCCAAGTGGGCTTTCATTGTGTCATTACAGTATGTTCCTTGTACCTTCCCCCATCAGTAGCAATAGAACAGAGGGAGTTGGAGGTACTATGTGACCAGCTTCCTCGACCTTTCATTATCCTTGGTGATCTGAATGCCCACAATCCTTTATGGGGCAGTGTGAAGCTTCATACTCGTGGGAAAATGCTGGAACGATTTCTTCTGTCAAGGCCTGTTTGTCTTCTCAACACTGGACTATCTACATACGTACACACAGCTACACAATCTTTTTCGGCACTGGATATTTCTCTGTGCAGCCCATCCCTCTTCCAGAGTTTGAGCTGGACAGTTCAGCAAAATCCTTTGGGGAATGACCACTTCCCTATTATCATTAAATTCCAGGGCACAACAACTTCCATCCTAACACGGCCACCACAGTGGAAACTAGGTGAGGCTGACTGGGATACTTTTCAAGAAGAAGCGAATCTACTGACTTCATCGTTCGACCGCATGACTGTGGAAGAGGCAAACAGTTCTATTACTAACACAATCATAAATGCTGCACTCAAGACCATTCCACAAACATCCGGCCAGCTCCCTAGGCGTTCGAAACCTTGGTGGACAGAAGAGTGCAAACAAAGACGCAAAGAACAAAACCGAGCATGGGGCATTTTCCGACGATACCCAACTCCAGCAAATTTAACCCAATTCAAAAGGGCTCGGGCTAAAACTAAATGGACAGTAAAACAAGCTAAACGTGTCTCTTGGAGGAACTTTGTGTCATCTATCAACAGTAACACCTCATCTAAGATAGTGTGGGACAGAGTAAGAAAAGTTAGGGGTGACTATGTTGGTTTCTCAATCCCACTTTTGCAAGTAAATGGAAGAGTATGTGAGAATATGAAGGAACAGGCAGATGCCCTCGGTGAACACTTTCAGAACATATCAAGCTCGTCACACTACTGTAGAGAATTCACACACATAAAAGAAAACGCAGAGAAAACAGTAATACCAAGTGGAGGTGGCGATAGGTTCTCTTATAATATGCCTTTCACCATGATAGAACTATCAAGGGCTTTGGCAACAACAAAAGTGACGGCACCTGGGCCTGACCGCATCACATATTCTATGCTTCAACATTTGTCCAGAAACACTCAGGAAACTCTGCTCCATTTCTTCAATAAAGTTTGGCAGGAAGGACATCTGCCTTCCAGTTGGAAGATGGCAACCATTATTCCATTTCTAAAGCCGGGCAAAGATGCTTCCAATCCATCAGGCTACAGGCCTGTAGCACTCACAAGCTGCTTAGGCAAGACATTTGAACGGATGATTAATAACCGCCTTGTGTATTATTTGGAAGAAAATAAGTACTTTGATAGATATCAATTTGGATTCCGAGGGGGGTGTTCCACAACTGATCATCTTGTCCGCTTAGAGACCACCATCCGTGAGGCCTTCGTACGAAGACAACACTGCGTGTCTGTATTCTTCGACCTTGAGAAGGCCTATGACACGGCATGGCGGTACGGCATTTTACGAGACCTTCACTCTTGCGGAATACGTGGTCGGCTTTTCAAATGTATTCTAGATTTCCTTCGGGGAAGAATGTTTAGAGTGCGTCTGGGAAATACTTTCTCGCGTCCTTTCATACAGGAAAATGGTGTTCCTCAGGGATCTGTACTGAGTGTTACCCTGTTCATTCTTAAGATGAATTCTGTTACACAATCATTACCCCCGTCGGTCACATGTTCAGTTTATGTGGACGATGTACAAATATCATATGCATCGTCCAATCTTCCGATGTGCGAGAGACAGCTGCAGCTTGCAATTAATAGACTAACTAGATGGTCGGTTGAGAATGGTTTTAAGTTTTCACCAGACAAAACGGTTTGTGTGCCTTTTTCACGGGTAAGAGGGCTGTTTCCGGAACCATCTTTGAATATAAATGGTCAACCTCTTATTGTACAATCCGAACACAAATTTTTGGGGCTTACCTTCGACAAGAAGCTCACGTTCCAATCCCACATCAATAACATTAAGGTAAAATGCAGCAAATCATTAAATTTGCTGAAAGTTTTGGCTCACAGATCTTGGGGAGCAGATCAAGAGACTTTACATCGAGTGTACACCGCTGTGGTCCGGTCTAGACTGGATTACGGCTGTATTGTTTATGGGTCAGCACGCCTTTCTGTCTTAAAACGCATAGACCCTGTACATCATCACGGACTACGGTTGGTGCTTGGTGCTTTCCGCACCTCGCCAGTGGAAAGCTTATATGTTGAAAGCAGTGAGTGGTCATTGAAAAGACGACGAGCCTATCTCTCTATCCTTTATGCGCTCAGGGTGAGAAGTTACCCACAGCACGCTGCTCGTTCGAGTGTTGGGGGAACACGTTTTAAACAGCTGTTCTTGAACAAGCCTTCAGTTGTTCCTCCTCTTTCTATGCGTATCTCACAACAGGTTGAACAGTACCACTTTTTTGGTTTCAACTGTCAGGTATCAGAAACCGCTGGAGTTATACCTCCATGGACACCACCCCCAAGGTCTAATACTTCCTTAGCACGGTACAAGAAAAATGATACCAACATGGTCGTTCTGCAACAGGAGTTTGAACATCTGAGAGAAAGTTTGGGACATCACATAGGATTCTATACAGACGGATCCAGAACCGACACAAGCGTATCACGTGCCATGGTGACTGAGAGGTGCACCAAGGCAATCCGTTTGAACCAGTACATGTCCATTTTTAGTGCTGAGGTATACGGAATTATTGTCACACTGAATTACATTTTGCAGCACAACATCGTCTCATCAGTCATCTACACAGACTCCCTTGGTGTTTTCCAGGCGATATGCAGCCCACTTAAAACAAAAAACTTTCTTGTCCGCAGGGCACAGTATCTTGCATCACAAATCATAAACAAAAAATACAGGTTGATATTCTGCTGGGTACCCAGCCATGTCGGGATACCAGGAAACGAATATGCCGACAGCGCAGCAGCCAAAGCCATGGACATGGACGTCACACCGTTTGATATTCCTATGCAGGATCTGACTCGGGTCCTGCGAAAATGTACAAACTCCGAGTGGCAGGAGTTTTGGAATACACAGAAGAATAATAAGCTCCACCTTATCAAAAGGAACATTGAAAGACAGGGGTATCCCCTGAAAAACAGAATGCAGGAGACCCTGCGATGCAGGCTCAGAATAGGGCACACTTACGTCACACATGGGTTTTTAATCCGAGGAGAGGAGCCTCCTCAATGCACACACTGTGGTGAGCAGCTCTCCATTCTCCATGTCCTCATCTCATGTCCTCTCTTTGAAAGTCAACGGCAGCATTATTTTAGCAGGTTTTACAAGCATTTCACACCTCTTCACCCAGCCCTCTTACTGGGCGATGAGCCGCTTGTTCAGTTCGAGACTGTTTTTAACTTCCTACAGGATATTGGCTTGGCTGGCACGTTGTAAAATTTTCACTTCTTAGTATTTCATTTTATACGATACACAATGTTTTGTTCTTAATGTCATCATTTTACTTTTCCCCGCAGGGGCGTCTGCCCTTGCAGGCGTTTGGTGGGTTGCGACACCACGGACCCGAGCACAAGTGGTTTGGAGCCACCCACGTGACGGCTGTGCGTGGCTTAGCCGTAACCGGGGAAAAGGAGGTCCTGGTGGCTGAGCCAATGCTGAGGTTTTGGACCGTTATGGCCCCTCAGTGGAGGCAACACTCCACTTTGGCTCCCGCTTCTCGCAGACGGTACCTTCGGAGTGACCCGACCGGGGGAAATCAGCCAGTTGCCTTTTCCTAACCTCCTCAATTCTTTTACTTTCCTGTCGCCTTTGCCTGTCCTAGTTCCTACCTTTTCCTGATTTCCGCTCATTCCAGGCAGCGAGGGTTAACCTTGTGCATCGAATCACCCTTGGTTACGCTGCATAGGGTTATAGCAGCGGTGTACGGCTAACGTGTCAACCATTTATCACGTTCCCTCGTTGGGCTCGGTGGTGGGCGGCCGGCACCACTGCCGAAACAATCTGCAATCATATGGGTTCAAAGAAAATTCAAGCTTCTGATCGTCCTCCTAAGCGTGGACGCACCGAAGAAATCTCTGTAGGGCTTGTCAAACCCCAACACTCATTCCCAAAGTTTCTAGTCATACACTCTGAAAACACACAAACCACTGTGGGCAGCATATCCCCTTTCATCGTTGGTAAAGCACTGAGCAACGCTGTAGGCCCAAAATACAAAGCAAGGAAATTGTCTTCTGGAGACCTGTTGGTGGAAGTGCAGGATATCATCCAAAGTACAAACCTCTTGAAAATGACCACCATCATGGATATTCCGATAACAGTCACAGCTCACCGCTTCCTGAACACTACTCGAGGCGTAATATCCTCCAGCGAACTGTTAAACATATCTGACAATGATATTCTTGAAGGGTTCCAGGACCAGAATGTAACCTCTGTACGCAGAATCATGATCCGTCGAGATGGAAATGAAATCCCCACCAAGCACCTTGTTCTAACTTTTGAGTCAACTGTTCTACCGGAAACACTGATAGCCGGTTATATCGTATGTAGAGTGCGACCGTACATACCAAATCCGAGACGATGTTTCCACTGCCAGCGTTTCGGACACAGCTCACAGGTATGCCGTGGGAAGCTGACATGTGCGAAATGTTCCGAATCAGATCACAGTAATGACACCTGCGAAAACCAGAAAGTACAGTGTATCAATTGTAAAGGAGAACACCCAGCATACTCACGCTCTTGCCCGCAGTGGAAACTTGAGAAGGAAATTGTAACACTGAAAATCAAAGAGAACATTTCTTTCCCTGAAGCTCGAAGAAGGGTATCCTTCTTCAAGAGTACCCCTTATGCTCAGGCTGTGCGCCAGGGGGCAACAGCAGGCCTGAGTACATCACCCACAGTGACTCCCCGAGAGTCCAGTGGGACACCAGTTGCCCCCCAGGCGCGGACATGTTCCGTGCCAGCCAGAGAACCACAGCGACCAGGAAACCCGCCTGATCGACCCCCCTTCGGTTGTGTGCCAACGGAGGAGGCTATGGAGACCAGTCCCAGCACGTCTGGGCACACAGGCACACAACATAACACTAACATAACTCTGACACCGAAAGAACTACGACAAATACCTGAAAAAGGAAGGAAACCACGAATTACAGGACCCAAAAAGGACAGTTCAACATAACATGCAAAACAGAACTTTCAGATTTAAACATCTATTACTTTCATGTATGATGACTGTTTCCATTCTACAGTGGAACTGTCGTGGTGCCATACATAACTATGATGATATCTGCTACTTATTAGACAGACATCGACCACATTTGTTCTCCTTGCAGGAAACAATGCTGAGTAAAAGACAAACAACGCTGTTCAAACATTACACAACCTTCCGCAAGGACAGGGACAACAACTCTGGAGGAGGTGTAGCTATAATAGCGAACTCTGGTGTAATCGTCAAAGAAGTTAAACTAAACACTCCCCTAGAAGCTGTAGCTGTTAGGGCGCAGCTCAAGACTCTAACCACTGTTGTATCCCTGTACATGGCACCAAATAGCCATCCTACATTTTGTGATCTTGTCAATTTAGTCAAACAGCTGCCAAAACCGTTCCTCATATTGGGAGATCTTAATGCTCACCACCAACTCTGGGGCAGTGAGCGAACAGATGCACGTGGGAAATTAATTGAACAACTTTTAGACACCACAGACATTTCTTTCTTGAATGATGGTAGTCCAACGTATTACAGCTCAACACACAGGAGCTTTTCTTGTATTGATCTATCACTTGCATCTCCAGGGCTGTCGCTAGACTATACCTGGAATGCCATCCAAAATCCGTATGGCAGCGGTCACTTTCCGGTTCTTCTGGAGACGATAGTGAGTCCTCCAACTCTACAGGTACGTCCTCCACGATGGAAGCTGTCAGAGGCGAACTGGCCAGCCTTCAGAGAGCATGCCATAATCAATCGTGACATGACAAAACACTTACCGGTAGACCAAGAAAACCATACTATCACAAAGGTTATCCTCGACGCAGCTATAAAAGCCATCCCACAAACCAGTGGGACGATAAGACTACGGCCAAAGCCTTGGTGGAATGAGGAATGTCGTAAAACGCGGCAGGCTCAGAACAAGGCGTGGAACGTTTTCAAACGCTATCCAACACTGGACAATCTAATATCGTTCAAAAGGGCAAAAGCGAAAGCTAGATACACTAGAAAGCAAGCTAGGAAATCTTCATGGCAGAAGTATGTCTCAGGTATAAACAGCCAGACTCCTGCAAAAGCTGTTTGGGAGAAAATACGAAAAATGGATGGTGAAAATCGGGCTTTCACTGTTCCACTTCTTACTGCAAATAATTCATGCAGCACTTCACTAAAAGATCAAGCAGATCTTTTGGGTAAACACTTTTCTGAAGTGTCAAGTTCTGCTGGGTACTCAGACAATTTTATAAGGCACAAAGAAAAATCCGAGCGAAAGAAACTCTTAGCGTCCAATGACAGGGCTGAATACAACTGCGAGTTCACGATGCACGAATTGGAAACTGTGCTATCCAGTTGTAAACACACGGCAGTAGGCCCAGATAGTATCCATTACAGTATGATACAAAATCTTCCCAGTTCCTCCCTTCAGTCATTGCTTGGTTTCTTTAACAGAATTTGGAAGGAGGGCATAATACCCAAAGATTGGAAAACTGCTATTGTCATACCGATCCTTAAACCCAATAAGGACCGATGTTGCGCAGAAAATTACCGCCCAATAACACTGACAAGTTGTCTCTGCAAAACATTTGAGCGACTTGTCAACAACCGATTAGTCTACATCTTAGAAATTACACAGAAAATAGATCGTTTCCAATGTGGGTTTCGACGTCACAGATCAACACTCGATCACTTAACTCGACTGGAAACACAGATTAGAGAAGCTCATGTGAGTAAACAATATTGCTTATCTGTATTTTTTGATCTTATGAAGGCTTACGACACAACATGGAGATACGGAATCCTTCAAGACCTTATAAATTGTGGAATAGGAGGTAACATGTTCCGATGCATTCAAGACTTCCTTTCTCAACGAACGTTTCGTGTTCGCCTTGGAAACACACTCTCAGATGTGTATGTGCAAGAAAACGGAGTCCCTCAAGGAAGTGTATTGAGTGTCACACTTTTTGCACTCAAGATTAACTCAGTCGCCAGAATTATTCCCTCCACGATTCATTACTCCTTGTACGTGGATGACTTACAGATAAGCTTTGCTTCCTGTAATCTTGCTATATGTGAACGGCAGGTGCAGATTACCATCAATCGTTTGACTAAATGGGCAGAGGAGAACGGCTTTAAGTTCTCCACTGAGAAAACTGCCTGTGTTTGCTTTTCGCGCAAACGTGGTGTGCATCCTGAACCCAATCTTTCTCTTCACGGAGAGAGGATACCGGTTAAACCTCAGTATAAGTTCCTTGGCTTAATATTTGACTCAAAGCTAACATTTGGACCACACATTCGTGACTTGAAAATACGTACACAGAAAGCATCAAATATTCTCAAAGTTCTTTCTCACAAGACATGGGGTACCGATAGAGCATGCTTACTCCGCGTATATCGGTCTTTGATACGGTCCAAGATAGATTATGGAAGTATCGTCTATGGGTCAGCTCGACCATCCACACTCAAGTGCATTGATCCTGTTCACCACTCGGCTATCAGGATGGTAACAGGGGCATATCGCACGTCTCCAGTCCAAAGTTTATATGTCGAATGCTTTGAACCGTCTTTAACACTTCGAAGGAAGTATTTAACTCTATCTTATGTCCAAAAGGTTTTATCACTGTCAGATCATCCTTGTCATTCCATCTTTGAAAACAATCGCAGAAGGGCCTTGTTCCAAAATAAACCAAGGTCCATCCCAACTATTGCAGTTCGAGCTAGAAGTATAGCTGAGGAATTAGGGTTGGAGCTCACACCAGAACACATTCTTTCACACAGGGATGACTTTGCTCCATGGAAGAAAAAGGAGATCAGGTGTAATTTTGAGCTGGGCAAATACGACAAGAAGCTTACGTCTTCCTTTGTCATTAAAGCAGAGTTCCTGGAAATAAAGAACACTTATAGAGGTTTTGCAGAATTCTATACAGATGGCTCTAAGTCACCTTACCGTGTTGCTGCAGCAGCAGTGACAGAGACAGGTCAGGTAAGCTCTGTCAAGATTAATCCCAAAGCCAGCATATACACTGCAGAAATACACGGAGTGCTGCTTGCACTTGAATGCATAGAAAAAGGAAAGGAGAAAAGGGCAGTCATCTACACAGACTCCAAAAGTTTGATGATGGCAATCAAAACAAAACAACCAGCTAAAAATGCACTTTTTCACCATCTTTTGTTGTGTATCCAAAGACTTATCCAGAAGGGATATATTATACACTTCTGTTGGGTACCAAGCCATGTTGGTATCTCAGGGAACGAGCTTGCCGATGCTACGGCGAAAGGAGCGGAAACTGAGGTGCAAATTATGGCTATACCATTCCAGGATCACCGAACAGTGCTTAAGAGAGCCATGCTATTGTTGTGGCAGGAGAGCTGGAATAAAGAAACAAAGAACAAGTTACACATGATTAAACCAGCAGTTAATGAATGGGGTAGCAGTCACAACAAAAACAGATTTTATGAAGTAACATTTGCAAGACTTCGGATTGGACATACCAACATGACGCATCGTCACTTACTGTTAGGTGAAGAACAGCCAGAATGCCATCATTGTTGCGAACCTTTGACAGTAATACATATTCTTCTGACATGTCCTTTATATGAACATCATCGCCGCACATACTTCTCGACGTTTTATCGATATCACATCCCTTATCACCCTTCTCTCCTGCTGAGTGAGGAACCAGTTGTGCCACACATAAATGTAATCAAATTTTTAGAGGCCACTAAGCTTATGAATAGCCTGTAAAAGCTTGGATCTTAACAGTTTTTAGAGCATCTATTTTATGACGTGCTAAACAGTAATTTTATCAATCCACCCATACCCATTAATTCACCTAGAGCTCACATTAGTCATTGATTTGGCGCTTTTTGGCCTTAGTTGCCCTCGCGCCACTAAACTTCCAACTACATACATACATACATCATTTTACTTTTAATTTTTACTCTCATATTGATTCACGTACACACTGTTTTTGGCGCTCTATGGCCTTTGTCGCTTTTGCGCCAAAAAACCCCAATCAATCAATCAATCAAGAGGTATCGTCAAAAGATTCACGCTATTGGCATCTGTTCACGATCAGGGAGTAGAGGATTTGCGACAATATTTAATGAGTCACTTTCACGATATGGTCGCTATATTGAGAGCGCAAAGAATACCCTTTAGGTTTTGCATTTGTTCCAATGTTTTAATGGTAAAGGAAACTCGGGGAGAGATAACCGCGCGCATTGCCCACTTTATGGCGTTTGCTCGCGAAGTCCACAGCGACGGAGCCATCGCGAATACCCTGATGGACGCGATTCAGGAGTCCACTGGGCGCGTCGAAAATTATCAGCGGGAAGGGAGTGGGTTCGTGTCCGCCGATGTCCAAAACGTTCAAATATGCATTTCCGCTGTGAAAACTAAAAAAATCGGATGCAATGGGACACTTCCCAATCATTTGGCTCTCGAGCGGTTACTGATCAGAAACAACAGGCGTTTCGTATGCGAGCGTTGCACGCGCTCTTTTAACAAGGAAGAGAGCATGGCGAAACATCGTCGCCTGTGCGCGGACGTAAACGAAATCATATTGGAATTTTGCGAACCGGGCAAAAACTTTGTAGAATTTACTAAAATACAGTACAAGCAGCAGTACAACTACGTCGTCGCGTTGGACACGGAGGGCGTACTCGCGCCCAGTGGTGTTGCCATGCAGCGTCACGTCACCTCGAGCTTCTGTGCCGTGCTCGTGCGCACTCACGACTCGAAGGGGATGCGCATCAGGACGCATCACGGTGAAGATTCCGCGAGGCAGTGCGTCAGAGCTTTGATGGAAATGCGGGACGAGATGATCGCCCTGAACGCCTGCCCCGCCGAAATGGTGCTGAATGATGAGCAACGAGCGCGGCACGGAGCTGCTACCCACTGCGCGTAATGCGGGCGGGAGTTCGCGCAAGATCTACCCCGTGTCCGGCACCACGACCATTCTAAGCGTTGTACTGCCGACGAGACAAATTACATCGCGACGCTGTGCAACCCCTGTAACTTGGCGTGCACAACGCGGGAAAAACTGCCCATCATGGTGCACAATCTGGCCTACGATTTGGCCGGACTGTTGCGGGAATTTCACCTTCTCGGGTGGAAGCGAGCTCCCTTCATCGTGGCCAGTTCCATGGAAAAAATCCGATCGTTCGAAATTGGCACCTTCCTATTCAGAGATACCATGCAGTACCTAAATTCGTCGCTGGGAGAGCTCGTGGAAACCGTCAAATCCATGGGGGGCGCAGAGGCGTTCCAATGCCTGAAGCAGGTGTGGCGGCCCGTGTGTGATGACGAAGACGTGCCTCTGCTGCCACGCGCTACGGCGCTGGCACGGCAGTTCTACCGGCACCGTCCTAGCGTGAGGCCACGACCATCTGCCCGCTGGGACATTCCATCATCGCCGGTCAGGACTCATGTAGAGGAACTCCACCTCCTCTACATTTGGTGACCCGAACTATGAACACCATGTTCGGCGTAATTCGGCCAAGCACCATCCCAAATTACTGCAAGCCCACCTCCGAAGGTACGGTGCAACGTTCTACCGAGGAACCGCTAGGCGACGACGTCAATTCACCGCGGCTCCACTCATCGCAACGCCCGACCGCGCCACACCATGGTCCTACCCACCTTACCCATCTACCCAGATCACGTCGCCATGGTCTCGCAGTCTGCGTCACGTCGCCACACGCTTCACGATGGCACTCCTCGGGCTACCACCAGCGGCACCTTCCCAAGCATCACGCTCCTGTACCGGTCGCGGTACGCCGCTGTCGACCGCGCCACCCGCATCTGCTACGCCAGTGGTCAAGGAACCCTGCCTGCCTCGCCTTCCCACCTGGCTTTTGTGCAACATAGTGGCAGTCCAGTCCATCCAATTGCGGTCAAGGGGCACCGGGACCAACGTTCCACCGGGGTCACGCACGGAGGCCACAGTGAGTTTTACTCCCGGTCTCCACGTGCTTCACGATGGTCCTCCCCGGCACTCTCCGTGGTGACAACACTACGAGCTCAACGCTCACGAACCGGTCGCGGTTCTGTCGCCCCACTCTCTTATCACTTCGGCCTACATGCATGCTCTCCGCTTTGGCCCGCCCCTGGAACCCTCCCGGCCAGCTCTTGTCCGCACCGTTCAGACCGCCACTTCTGCCCACTCATCACAAGACGCAAGACCAGCCGTCCCTGTACTGCGTGTCGCCCGTCTTCCTCCTCTTCCTGTATCGACACGGAATCTCAACCGCCAGCTCTACACCGCTCCGCGTCTGAGGGGGGAGTGATGTGGCGGCCCGTGTGTGATGACGAAGACGTGCCTCTGCTGCCACGCGCTACGGCGCTGGCACGGCAGTTCTACCGGCACCGTCCTAGCGTGAGGCCACGACCATCTGCCTGCTGGGACATTCCATCATCGCCGGTCAGGACTCATGTAGAGGGACACCACCTCCTCTACACAGGTATTTGGAGACGACTAAGAAATTTTGCTTCGTAAAGGTGTATTCCCGTACAGCCACGTTAGCTCGTTCGCGGTCTACGATGAATTGGCTCTGCCGGCAAAATCCGCCTTCCGAAACGATCTGACGGGGGAGGATATAAGCGACGAAGACTATCAGTACGCGCAGCACGTATTTTAACGTTTTGGATGCTCGAATCTGAGGGATTATAATGCATTGTACCTGAAAACCGATGCCCTGTTACATGCTGATGTAATGCAGCACTTGCGGCGCCTGTGCTACGACGCGCGCGGTTGGAATTGCTTCATTGCGTTTCTCTGGCATCCTATTCGTGGCAATGCGCTCTAAATTACACGCGGGCAAAATTGGAGCTGATCATTGACGAGGACATGTACCGGACCATCGAATCGGGTGTTAGAGGTGGACTCTGTCAGGCGAGCAGGCGTCATTTACGGGCTAACAACCCGCTGTGCAGTGGCTACGATCCCGATAAAGAGGAGGTGTACATATCGTACATAGATTGCAACAATCTTTAGGGATTCAGTATGATAAAGCACCTCCCCGTCGGCTATTTCGAATGGGTCGAGGATTTTAGCTCAGTGGATTTTATGCGTCACCCCACGGATTCGGACGTGGGATACGTGTACGTGTGCGACTTGGAGTATCCAAAATCTATCCACGCGCTGACGTGGTATTTCCCCCTGGCTCCCGAGAAGGCGGTCGTCCCGAAGGAATGGCTCTCACCATTTCAGCGGGGGCTCCTCAAAGAGTTAATGTATCAGCCGGCGAACAGCAAAAAGCTGCTGCTCACGTGCAAGGACAAGGTCGAGTACGTCGTTCATTACGCGCTGCTCGCGCTCTATTGTAGATTGGGCATGCAGGTGACGAAAATTCACCGAATTCTCAAATTTCGTCAGGCACCATTCCTGCGTCCCTACATCGAGGACAATGTTGCCAGACGCGTGGTCTCGAGCACGACGTTCGATAAAAATTTCTATAAAATCTCAAATAATGCGGTCTTCGGGCGTACGCTGCTAAATAAATTTAATATGCGAGACATTCGAGTAGCCTTCGATGAGGAGACGGCGAGTCGCCTCGGGAGTCAGGCGGAATGCGTGCGAATGGAAATTTTGTCCCCCGATTGTGTCATGTACGAAACGTGCAAGAGAAAAGTGCGATGCGATTTCCCCCTGCAGATTGGCTTCACGATTTTAGAACTGAGTAAGTTAACCATGTACTCGTTCTACTACGAAACCCTGTTGAGTAAGCTCACTTGTCTGGTGATTACCTGCTACTTTGACACGGACTCTCTGATCCTCGGCCTATTCTGCAAGGACTACGAAGATCAGTTACGCGCGATCGCCGACAACCATTTAGACTTGTCTTCCTTCGATCGTGATCATCCACTGTACAGCGAGAGGAATCGCGGTAGGCTTGGCGCGTTCAAAAGTGAAACGGGTAGCATACCCATTGAGGAAGTAATATGCTTGAAAGCCAAAATGTATTCCATCAAATTAGCCGGGGGAAAACAAATTGCAAGAGCTAAAGGGGTCAAAAAGAACATTGTGCGCAAACACCTCCTCCATGATACGTACCGCGATACCCTATTCAAGCATGCCAGCGTATCGCACGAACAGGTGTCAGTAGTGGGAAAGAAACAGTGCATGTACACCATCAGAAATGTGAAAAGAAGCCTGATGGCGTACGACGACAAACGGTACCTCTATAATGACGTGGACTCCTACCCGTACGGAAGCTGCGAATATGGTAAGCTCAAGTGGATGACGTAGATAGCAGGATTTCACCCTGCATTCTTTCCCGCGCCGCACAGTTAATGCAGTGGATGAGTAGGAGTAGCGTCATTTGGCCTGCGTCACTGGAAGGATGTGGTACCTCGTTCTCTTCTCGCTCGTCTCGTGCGCGCTGGCGCTGGATGCCGGCAACTGTACGGCGAGCATCAAGCTCGAGAAGGATAAGCACACGTACGCGCACGAATACCCTGGCGACATCTTGGCCATCAGCTTTTACCGTTTAGTAGAGTCTATAATTTTATTAGAGACACTGGTTTTTTAAACGCCTTGTAATTTTAACGATATTCTTCTGAAACCACAGTACTTAAGCTAATTTGTATCATTTACTGGTTTTAACCTTAGCATTCCTTTTTTAACTAGTGACATTTTTAACAATGGTTTGGCGCATTATAGCCTCTGTTGCTGCTGCGCCATTAAAATACTAATCATCATCATCATCATCATCTTGGCCATCAGGGAGTGGCACGTGGTACCTATGCGGTCCGGCATTAACCTGGACAGGAACGCTACTGGATCGTTGCGTACGTGCCTTCACTCGCTGGAAGTGAGGGACAGCTACGAAGATATCCAGTGCACGCGGAAGTGCCAACTCATGGAGGATGAAATTTTTCTCAGCCGCTGTCCCGGAGTCGTCTACATGATCCGTCACTTCCGCGGAACCACGCCCAGCATCAAAGGAATCAACCTTTCCAAGACCGCCATGCTTTTCCTCAAACATGTACTCAATAAACGTTGCAAGGTATTTTTTCCCTGTCTGTTCAATCTCGTAGAGCTATCTGAGATAGAGACATTGGGTTAGAACCATCTGAAGCCGCCGCCGAGCGATCCGCGCACCATCTGGCGGGCGCTGGTGAAGGCTATGTTCAGTAGGCCACCCGCTAGCCATTATGGCGCGGGCCAATCGGCATGGGTAAGTTTGAACATCTGAGATAGGGCCGCAGCGGGGTCGCTGACGTCCGGCGGGCGCTAATGAAGGCTATGTTCAGCGGGCCCCAATCAGTGGGCTTAGAACGGGCCAATCGGTGGCGGCGGCCAATCAGAGGGCTTAGAAAGTGCGGGAGAGTAGGCTTAGAATGAACCAATCAGCGGAGCTGTGCTCAGCGATATGCATGCACCAATCAACGTGAAGTGGGCAGAGCCGAGTAATTAGCATAAAGGGGCGGAGCTACAGTCAACCAATCAATGATCACTAGGCTTAGCACGGGCCCAGCGTGAACTGGGCAGAGCCAAGCCAACTAATTAGCATAAAAGATCAGAGCAACGATTGACCAATCAATGATCAGTGGGGGGCGTGGTGGCCAATCAACGTGAAGTGGGCGGGGCTAATGGCGGCCAATCAGATGGCTTTGGATTTGGCTTGTGTTGGATTACAAGTGGATTGTGTTGGCTTAGAACTGGATTCTGTTGGCTTAGAGCTGGATTTTGGCTTAGAGCTGGATTTTGGCTTAGAATTGGATTAGAATCGGCCATCTTGGATTAGAAAAAGGATGTCGTTGTTTAGCTCGGTTATTATACCGCTTATATCTATACTACTGAGGCAACTGTATGTTGCGAATGGGAGCGGTAGATTAGATCGAGATGCGATTTTGCGTTCTGCGGTCGCGCGGTCTGCACGTTGCGGTTGTTCTATTTGACTCATTTGCTCGCCTGCAGCTATAATGTGCGTATATATGTATATTGGATGGGTTTGTATTTGAGCCTCCGCCTTCCGTCGAGTACGCGTGTTTTACTAGACGACAGTAGATTGCTGTCCTGCTGACGAAGTGTGTTTTATTAGGCTTATTTTGTGTCTTCTTAGATTGCTTATTTTTCCTGTGTGTGATTGGGATCCAAATAGGACAAGATCAGGCTGGCATTGTTTTTGTGGACGTCTTTTATTTTAAATGTAATACACAGAGGTCACTATAGGTCTCTTATTTATCTAAGGTGCATAGGTCATGTTTTGGGGAATTATGTGTTCTGCATGCATGTAGCATCCATCGGACACTAGTGTTCCATCAGAGGACGCAGCTGCTATTTCTTAGATATTCATCGCCAATAAAGTACATTTCAGCAGAGGTGGGGAAGTTAATTACCACCCAAAAGTTGATAGTTACGAGATACGTCATTAAGCTAACTTGCCTTTGTGCCATTAAACACATCAATCAATCAATCAATCAATTAAGCTAACTATGTAATGAAGTTACAACCTTCAAGTTCTCAAAATGAAATTCCCGGCTTCGGGAAATTGGCGCCCCCATCGCCCGGCAGCAGCCGCAGTAGCCCCCTCCTGCACTCACGGTTGGGTCGCCGCAGGAGGGAGACCCCCACGTATAGCTGTGCGTGGCTGTCCCGTGTCTGGGAAAAGGGGGATCCTGGCGGTTGAGTGGACCCGGAGGTTGTTTAGGACCCTTCGGGGCCCCTCCGGGAAAGCAACACACCGCTTTGGCCCCTGCTTCCCATAGACGGGTGGTCCTGGAAGACCCGGCCAGGATTATTCAGCTAGTTGCCATCTCCCTTTTCATTACTTTCTCTTCCTTGGTCTCTTTCTTTCTCTCCTTTTCCTCTTTTCACCTTCTTTGGTGGCAAGGGTCAACCTTGGGCAGTCTTTCACTCTCCAGAAGCTGCACTAGGGTATAGTGCAGAGGCAAGTGTTAGCGTGTGGGACACGTTCCCTCGTTGGGCTCGATGGTGGGCGACACACCTGCTGCACCGAACCACATCTTCCTTTGTATGGATACTTCACGTTCAAAAAAACATGATCAGCGCCATAAGCGGCGCTGCACCGAAGCACCAGTAAGCTCATTCAGCCTGTCTCCAGAACCCAAAATTTCTGGTACTCCATGCTGAAGATGAGACAAAGCCACTCACTAAGATATCACCTTTTGTCATTGCCAGAGAAATAGAGAAATTAATCGGAAGGACCTACAATGCAAAGAAACTGTCATCTGGGGACCTTCAAGTCGAGGTTCAAACCAGGGAGCAAAGCTCGGCCCTCCAAGCGGTCAAGAAAATTGGGGACATATCGGTGTCTATCGCAAAACACAGAAACCTCAACATTGTTGGAGGCGTGATCTCCGAAAGTGAGCTTCTCGAGTGCACCGTTTCCGAGATTGAGGAAGGCCTGCGGGAAGAGGGTGTCGTGGCAGCAAAGCGAATAGTGATGCGTCGGGACGGGAAAGAAATTGCAACAAAGCACATTGTTCTATCCTTTCAACTACACAAGCTTCCTGCAACCATCAAGGCTGGTTACCTCAACTGTCACGTGCGACCCTATGTCCCAAATCCGCGGCGTTGTTTCAAGTGTCAGCGCTTCGGGCATGGGTCTCAGGTCTGCCGTGGACAGGAAACATGTCCCAAATGCTCTGGTAGAGACCACACAACAGAATCCTGCCGAAATGAAGCGCGATGTGCAAATTGTAAAGGTGACCATCCTGTCTACTCCACGTCATGCCCCCGATGGAAAGATGAAAAAGAAATCCTTAGAATCAAGCCAGAACAAAATATCTCTTACAAAGATGCAAAGGCGCAAGCAGAGTTTAGGAAAAAGGGCACTTTCTCCGAAGTGGTGCGCAGGGGAGTGGCACCACAGAGGAGATCTGTGGAGACCCACACTCCCCCTCAGAGGGAGGGAGATACGGAAGTGTCTCCTCCTTCTGGTCTCATTACTTCCTCTATGCCTGCAGCGGCCTCAGCTGAGGTTGCTTGCACGGCATCCGTCTGGGATGGATTGCTCAAAGATCCATCCCAGGTACCTGTTGTTAACATGGAGCTCGACGACGAAGACCGTGCTTCACAAAAGTCGTCTTCAAGTCTCCCGGGCACTTTCTCGCAATCAAAAGAGAAACGCGAGAGATCGAGTGGTAGAGGCAGAGGCAACAGACCCACGGACCAGCAAAAACAGCCCCCACCCAGGGTGCTGCCTCCTTAAATGCACATAATGGTCAAAGTCTCTTTGTTTTTCTTACCCACAATCCTTTTCATGGGACAGGTCCTTCTGCAATGGAACTGTCGAGGCCTCTTCACCAACATAGACGACATACATGACCTTCTTGAAAAGTACAAAGCTGTCTGTTTCTGTTTGCAAGAGACATACCTGAACAAACAGAGTATAAACCCATTTCGAAGATATAATGTTTTTCGAAAGGATCGTACGGACACCTCACGTTCATCTGGGGGTGTGGCTCTGATTACTCCGCAGTCCATTCCTTCCAATTCTGTTCCACTTGTTACAGACCTTGAGGCTGTAGCTGCACAAATATGCCTCGACAGGGTCATTACAGTGTGTTCATTGTACCTGCCCCCTTCAGTAGTAATCCACCAAAGGGACTTTGAGCATCTTTGTGACCAGCTGCCTCAACCTTTCCTTATTCTTGGAGACCTGAATGCTCACAGCCTCCTGTGGGGCAGCAGAAGGTTAGACATCAGAGGGAAAATGCTGGAAAGCGTTTTGATGTCAAGGTCAATTTGCTTGCTCAACACGGGACAAGCTACTTACGTTAATGCAGCGACACAAAGCTTTTCTTCTCTAGATATCTCGCTGTTCAGTCCCTCGCTGTTTAGCAGTTTAGACTGGGCAGTTGAACAAAATCCACGAGGGAGTGACCACTTTCCTGTTATCGTGAAATTGTGTGGTGCTACAAATACACTCACAACACGACCACCCCGATTGAAATTAGCTCAGGCTAACTGGAGCTTATTCCAAAGGGAAGTCAAACTCCAGTCCTCTTCTTTCGAACACATGTCAGTCGAAGAGGCAAACACTTTAGTTACAAGCACAATCATAGATGCCGCCAAACAATCTATTCCACAGACATTGGGTCGGCTCCCCAAGCGTCCGAAACCTTGGTGGACTGACGATTGCGCAAAGACTAGAAAGGAACAGAATCGTGCCTGGGGTACCTTTCGTAGATACCCCACATCACAGAATCTTCTTGCCTTCTTGCCTTTGTCCTCAGTGAAGGTCAGTGCTCCTGGTCCAGACAGGGTCACCTATTCCATGATCACCCACTTATCAGAGGAATCCAAAGGGTGTCTTCTAAACTTCGTCAACAAAGTCTGGGATAAGGGGCAGATGCCAGAAGCATGGAAGGTAGCAACTGTAATTCCACTTCTCAAACCTGGCAAAGAAGCGTCAAATCCCACCAGCTACAGGCCCATTGCCCTCACCAGCTGTTTGGGCAAAACATTCGAAAGAATGGTGAACAACCGACTAGTGTATTATCTTGAATGCAATAACTGTCTTGATAGGTACCAATGTGGATTCCGAGCTGCACGTTCAACAACAGACCATCTTGTTCGTTTGGAGACCACAATCCGAGAAGCGTTTGTCAGGCGGAGTCACTGTGCCTCTATATTCTTCGATTTAGAAAAGGCATATGATACCGCTTGGAGGTATGGGATCATCCGGGATCTATACTTTTTAGGGATACGTGGCCGACTTTTACGCTGTATCATTAACTTTCTCCAAGATCGAACTTTCAGGGTCCAACTGGGCAGCACTCTATCACAACCATTTCTTCAGGAGAATGGAGTTCCTCAGGGCTCCGTGCTTAGTGTGACATTATTCATTGTGAAAATGAACTCCATAGCCACTGCAATTCCTCCGTCTATATCGTATTCGTTGTACGTTGATGACATTCAAATTTCATACTCCTCTGCAAATTTGGCAACTTGTGAGAGGCAACTACAACTGACGATAAACAGACTGGTTAAATGGGCAGACCAGAACGGATTCAAGTTCTCCTCAGAAAAGACTATCAGTGTTCTGTTCACGAGAAAAAAAGGACTATTTCCGAACCCTACACTTTACATGAATGGTGCAAACATTGCTGTCCGAGAAGAACACAAATTTCTGGGAATGGTATTTGATAGAAAGCTTACGTTTTTGCCGCACATCAAGCAACTAAAAGCAAAATGCATAAAGTCTTTAAGTCTCATGAAAGTTATCGCTCACAAGTCTTGGGGAGCAGACAGAACAACCCTCCACAAAATATATGCATCAGTAATTCGGTCGAAGATGGACTATGGTTGTATTGTTTACAGTTCTGCTCGTACGTCAGTCCTCAGGTTAATTGACCCAGTACACCATCAGGGCCTCCGGTTAGCACTTGGAGCTTTCCGCACCTCACCAGTGGAAAGTTTGTACGTCGAGTCTAATGAGTGGTCTCTGGACAGACGACGGTCTTACCTTACTATTCTTTATGGTCTTAAAGTCAAAAGCCATTGTCAGAATCCCGCCATGCCTTGTATCCAAGCCACACGGCTTCAGCGACTATTTGTAAACAGACCATCAGTGGTACGGCCTTTTAGCATGCGAGCCTTGCAGTATCAAGAGTTTTATAAATTTTTGTATCAGGACTCCTGGATCCTAGAACAGGGTGACGAATGTGCTCCTTGGCAATCACAGCCACAGTTCAACTACTCCTTAACTAAGTACAATAAAAAGGATACATCGCCCTTAGTCCTTCAGCAAGAGTTCTTCCAATTAAAACATTCCTTTGGTGACCACACTGAAATATACACAGATGGGTCACGGACTGCTGACAGCGTTTCTTGCGCCATGGTATCTGCAGCGATGACGCGGTCACACCGTTTAAATCCAGCAGCATCCATTTTTACTGCTGAAGTATATGCACTCATCTTGGCGCTTAATTTTATATTGCAAACGCATGTTAAATCTGGAGTAATTTACACAGACTCTCTTAGCTCTCTACATGCTATGAGTAGTCTGCAGCGGGCTAAGAACCTTCTAGTCCATAGGGCACGTTCTTTAGCCAGTAGGATAATAAACAGAGGTTATAACTTAACATTTTGCTGGGTGCCCAGTCACGTGGGTATCCCAGGAAATGAACTTGCAGACCGAGCCGCAGCAACAGCTCTTTCATCAGAAATTAGCCCATTCGACATCCCTTTCCATGACTTCAGACGTACATTAAAGAAGGCAATTAACACAAAATGGCAGCAGTTCTGGGATGAACAAGCTCTGAACAAGCTTCATCTCATAAAACCACACGTAGGGCATAAAGTACATGCAATTCAACAACGTCTCCAGGAGGTGTTGAGACACAGGCTCAGAATTGGGCACACATATTTGTCGCACGGCCACCTACTTCGTGGAGAGGAGCCACCGTGGTGCACCAATTGTAACGAACAACTCTCCATCCTTCACATTCTCATCACATGCCCGCAACACGAACCTCATCGCCAGCGCTACTTCACAGAATGCTACAAGCATTGTACGCCTCTTCACCCAGCACTCTTGTTGGGTGATGAGCCTGTCATTTCTTTTGATAATGTCGAGAACTTTTTTAGGGACGTAGGCCCGCTTGGGAGCCTATAACTTTTTAGTTACTTTCCGCAAGAGAACTTTACACACACTCCTTTTAATTATATCAGTATATTTTTAGGTTGAATTTCATTCACTTTATTATTATAACTTAATTTATCTGTGTTCATAACCATTGTTTGGCGCATTATGACCTTTGTAGTCGCTGCGCCAGAAAAACCCTAATCATCATCATCATCATCATCAAAATGAAATTAAGTGAGAAATGAAAGTTCCTGCTACCATGCCGAAATTAAGTTGGGAGCGGAGTTCTGAATATACCTTGTCAATTGGGCACAAAGTGAGAATGGAATTCCAAGTACTGCGAGTTCCCATTTACCGCGCACATTTCATAGAACCTTGCCAGTGGCCTTATCACCTTCCCCTTTAAAAAATGCACTACACGAACTCCAAACGAACGCTCTGCTGCGAACTAACTCAGAAGCACGTCGGAATTGTGGTAGCGTACATCCAGTACATCGCGCTGCAACAAGGCGCTGCAGACGGCTGCTGGCGCCGCGCACGTGCAAGAGGCGGGGTCACTGTCGTCGGATTTTTCAGCAGCAAAATAAAGAGAAAGGAGCCCGCGTTGTGCGTTCTGCCTGCTTGGACATGAAGCGAAATAGAGATTTCTAACTTTGCTCATGATACTTTTGCGAAGTTACCTCAAAAAGTGACTAAGACTACAGTCAAGTGATTATGATGAGAGGTTGTTTCAAACATCAAATAAAAACAGGTAAGAGTGGGAATTGTTGTAAACTGTGTCGACACATATTTATTCACAGATTGTGAGAGAGGAAAAGAAACTGGGGCCGGATTCACAAAGAGCTCGTGCGACGGAATCTGTCGTAACTCCGTCGTACGGGAAAGTTACGACGAAGTGTAGATTCACGAAGGGCGCGCGTCGCAAAATCTTCGCAGCTTACGGCGGAATCCTGCGAGAGCTCCCGAGCAGTCTTACGAAGAAAGATGGCGGCGTTATTTGGCAGCGGTGGATTTGGAGACGGGAAACAAAGACTCCGTAATACGCGCCAACGCATTGCACTTTGCCACAGAACCTTCGAGACCATCCCAGACAGAACCTTCGAGACCAAGTGACACTGAGGCACTTTTTTGCTTGGTAACCTTCAACAAATCCTTCAACTTTATGCTCCGTAAAATCGGGTCGCAGGGATTTCTCAAGCATCCCCTACACCCCACTAAAATACCCCAAACACCACTCCAAATTGTCTGCAAGAAAGGCAAAAGAAGCCATAAAAGCTGCAAAACTGAGTGCCACACACCGTTTACAAAACACCCTCACCCACCCCCTCCCCGAGACGAACATACTGGAAATATATTTGCTGTGTCATCGAACGCGTTTCGCCTGTGATTGCATGGCATCCATTATGGCTACCGAAAGACCGAGAGCACGTGCAGTAACAAAACATTTGGGGATGAACAACTTCGTCTTCTTCTAATGGGACGACTCTTATTGGTGCGATCACAAATTTTCGTCATCGTTACCATAGCGAAAACATAGTCTCGCACCCTTTGGCTGTTTGTCTCCGAGGTGCACGTGACAGGAAGGACAACTTCCACTTCCTCGTCAAATGGGGTACCCTCTCCACTACGATAGCTTTGTGAATCGCGCTTACGACGCCGTCGTACGCGCGTCGCAGGCTACGACGTCTTAGCGCATCTTAGTGTAACTTACGATCGCGTTT
This sequence comes from Ornithodoros turicata, assembly GCF_037126465.1. Classification (NCBI taxonomy): domain Eukaryota; kingdom Metazoa; phylum Arthropoda; class Arachnida; order Ixodida; family Argasidae; genus Ornithodoros; species Ornithodoros turicata. Next base: position 27,851,110 of record NC_088204.1, on the reverse strand, counting down.
GTGAATCCGACCCCTGTTTCACGCACTGTAAGTTGGTGGTCTTCCGGGCTCCTTGCAGTCTTCACTTCAATTTGCGCCTCATATTCTGTATATATTACATGTGTCCAAATGCTTCGGTCGTTAAGAATTCACTTGGTGTTCGTCCGTATATACCCTCTTCAGAGGAAAAAGAATACAATGGGTTACACTTTTCCGAGGACAGATTATTAGTTTTTGTGTCAGTGATTTATCCAGACCCTCCTACATCCCTGTGACACCCGCACCCCAAAGAAAAGAATTTGGCGACACCCCCTGCAAAAAAGGGGGCTTGCTGTGACATGTTGGTAATTATGCGTGCAAAGCTGTTATCCCGTAGCTGTAATAATGACCACGAGCCCTGCTTAGGATTCCGGATAAACCACTGCAGTGGTGTATTGCATGAGAGAATTAGTGTAAAAACATATGTCCAGCGAAGGCTATGGCCTTTGTCGCTAATGCGCCAAAAAAAACCTTAATCATCATCATCATCATATGTCCAGCGAAGGTGATCACAGGTCGCCGAATTCGTTCATGACGGCTATTTCCAGTGTCAGTAAGCATCATGTCACAAGAACTCATGTAATCAGTGGCAGGCCACGATGTATTCCGATGCCAAAGCTAATACCCCCGCGTCACGAGTGAAAAATGGCACGGCGGAAAAGCCAGACGTACGAAGCCACATCAACTTGGAATATGCTATGCGCTCACTTAGCTGTCAACAACGGACGCAACATTGTGCAACAACCCTACCGCGTAAGCAACATACCTCCTGCCGCCGTTCACATGCGAGAGCGGAGGTCAAACGTTGCATCTCTCCCTTTCCTCCTTTCTTGTTGCACCCTGCTTCCAAGCCCAACCCAGAGCAAGGCGACCGCACCCTTCAAACAGCATACCCCTCCTCCGCTTACGCTTTCGCCGCCACTACCAGGAACTCTACGCTAACAGGGGCGAGGAAGACGCCTACGTCGTAATCCTCCAGCAGCGGGCAGCCGGGCACACCAACGTAGGCCTTCGTTGGTATTCAACTTCAAAACCCCATCAGTGGTCACCCTAAGCCACATGAACGCGCAATGTGCTTTGCGCTCACTTATCTGTCAACAACAGGCGCAACATTGTGCAACAGCCCTACCGCGCAAGCAACACACCTTCCGCCGTTCGCATGCGACAGCGGAGGTCAAACGTGGCATCCCTCCGTTTCCTCCTTCATTGGTAAACCCTGCTTCCAAGTCCAACCGAGTGCAGGCTGACCGCACCCTCCAAACAGCATACCCCTCCTTCGCTTACGCTTTTGCCGCCACTACCAGGAAACCCACGCAAACACAGGCGAGCAGGGCGCTAGCGTCGTAATGTTGCAGCCGGGCACACCCCACGTAGGCCTTTGTTGGAGTTCAACTTCAAAACCCCGTCACCGACTTCAGCACCCATCATAGGAATTCAACTTCAAAATCCCATCACAAACTACAACTTCAAAATCCATCACCGACTTCAGGACCCATCATAGGAATTCAACTTCAGAACCCTATCACAAACTTCAACTGAAAAATCCATCACCGACTTCAGAGCCCATCATAGGAATTCAACTTCAAAATCGCGATGGGATCTGAAGTTGAATTCTGATGATGGGCTCTGAAGTCTGTGATGGTTTCTAAAATTGAAGTCGATGATGGGTTCTGAAGTTGAATGATGTGATGGATTCTGAAGTTGAAGTTGAATGATGGGTTATGATGTGATGAATTCTGAAGTTGAAGTTGAGTTACGGGCTCGTGATGTGATGGTTTATGACGGTGATGTGATGTGATGGGCTTTGCAGAAAACTGACCATGATGTGATGTTGAATGAATTCTTCGGAAAATGCCGACCTATGCTCAAGATACAGTGCATGTGGCTGGACTCTTTGTCCAGGACGACGAACATTTAAAGAACGATTACGACGTCTGGTCTCGCGTTCCGAAACAACGTTACGAAGCGACAAAGGGTGGGAAATACTTTAACCTGGTCGGTCAGATCAATACCGACCTGTTCCAACAGCCGCGACTGATGGTACCTGCCGTCGAAATTCGTATCATTTTCATGTTAAACAACGACGAATTTAAACTTATATCGGCGCCCAACGACAAGAAGACGTACAATTACGAGGTGGACATCAAAGAAATGACGTTACACTTGAAAAAGGTGACGCTGGCACCTTCCCTGTTTTTGGAATACGAGCGGCGCCTTCACAGTACACCTGCTATCAACGTCCAGTGTGTCTACCAACCTGGAAAACAGGGAATAGTCAGGGAATTTTGATGTAACTGGAAAAGTCAGGGAATTTGGCTAAAAAGCAGCTGAAGTCAGGGAAAATCGCAGACACGTATGCACAATGCAGAAAAGTAGGGTAGCCTCACTAATACTTAATAAATGGTCTGCTTTAAATTGGATCTGGTACCAAACGTATGAGCAGGCACCAAGTTCCCTTTTGTTTTTGTCAGGGAATTCGCTTGAAATAGTCAGGGAATTTGAAGGCTGCAGTTTGGTAGACACCCTGTACGTCTTACGCGGATTGGAAACCAAAGTGCGGAGTTTGAGTGCCGGGAGCTTGGACGCTCACTTTGAAAACATTTATCCCGAAAGAAGCCTTCCAAATTATGCGTCGTCCTGCTCGCCACGTCCAACTTTCTCGGAGACATCCGGTCGAACCCATACAAATTCCGCCATTACGACCTGTCTCATTCGATGCTCTCCGTGGACGGTCAGCAAGTGCGAGCTGAGTACGACTTTAAGAACGACCGCGTCAAAATTCCCTACTTTGACTTCTTGCAAGAACTGGGTGAAAAGCATTTCAAATACAGCTACGACCGATTTAAAACGAACGGGTTTCTTCTCTACTTCAACTTGGACGTGGGCAAGTGTTCTTCTCCTTCGCATTTGAACGAGTGGCGAAAAGGAAACGTTCGCCTGCAATTACGCTTCGCTAAAGCCCTTCCACACGCGGTCACCGTCCTCTTGATTTCCCGAGTGTCCCAAGCTCATGTGCGTCGACAGGGACCGTACGGTCACCTTCCCGTAGAACAAATGTACGAGAGCGACATCTTGGAACTCGTGTCCCCGAACCCCCTCGCTTCCTCCGTGCTGAGAGGCATTTGCGCTTCCGACGAAGCCTACGTTTTATGCAAGCCCGGCTATTTAATCATCAATACCGAAGAGCGAAGAAAGCGCGGGCAGCACTGGGTGCTCTACCTGAAAAACTACGACGGGTCTGCCGTGTTTTTCGACAGTTACGGACTTCCCCCCATCGAAGCAAACCTTCGAAGGACTTTACCAGTGGACGAGTATAACGACCAGTGTATTCAATCTCCTTTTTCGCCTTACTGCGGTATTTTTTGTGTCTACGTAGCCACGCGCATGTCAAAACGCTACAGCTTGAAAATTTGTGTATCCATGTTTTCTTGTAACCTCGAAGAGAATGACGAAACAATAAAACGTCTCCTCGTGAGCGAACTCGTTTCGTAAAGTACTATTTTTTTTCTTTTTTTTCACGACATAGACAAGACGCTTGCCTTTGTTGTCAATGCGCCATTAAACTCCAATCATCATCATCATCATCATCAACAAGACGCTTGCGAGACGATCTTCCGACGTGCTGACCCGACGCTCGTCGTCGCCGGTCACTGTAACGTCCAGGGAAGTGTGGAGAAGCCAGTAGCGACGAACGATGGGTCGGTTGAACACCACGTTGATGAGACACGGGTCAATTGCCAGTCCTCGTTTATACTTTTCCAACAGCTCGAGCTTGTAATCTACGAAACGCTTCATTTTCTTTGTAATCCTCCCACTGGTGGTGAACAGACGTAAGGGTATCGTCTTGAGAATCGAACGAAAGTCACCCTCGCAGCCATCGCCGTGAATATAATCGCGTAATCGTAGGAAGTCCCGATACATTCGCATTTGCACAAATCGCATCTGCTCGGGCATCATGACTGAGACATGAATGAGAGTACCCCGCAGGGGGCATCAGCGTACGCGGATGTTTGGTGAGTGGCGCCAAAACGGACCCCAGCCCCCAGTCCCAAGGTGTTATCCGTACCGTGCCGAGGGGATTTAAGGTGAAGGGTAGAAACCTTGAACGGTGGCAGTCGGGGTTTTGGACAAGCCCCGGCTGATGGGTTGTAACAACTCCGGGACCTTCCCACATGTATGGACATGAAGTGTGGACGACTTCAAGGAATGTCCGTGTATCAAACCTGCATGGTTAGAAACTCAAACTCCTCAAAGATCGCGGCCGCCAAACGGCCGCGGACCGAAGACCTTTCAATTGTAACCAAGGGCTTCAGCCCAAAGTACCTTGTTCTTACATCTACCAGCAAAGATGGAAAAGAAAAATGCACACCATTAGGAAAAATGTCGCCTTTCGTTATCGAAAAGGCCATAAGATCACTTTCAAAGCATATCACAGAAATCAAGAAAATGAGATCTGGGGACATACTAGTGAAATGTCCATCAGAAGCAGACTGCAACTACATACTGAATGCCAAAGAAATGATGGGGACACCCATTGCAGCCTCGTTGCACAAAACACTAAATACTTGCAGTGGAGTTATATCAGTTTCAGAACTGATAGATGTGCCAACAGAAGAGATCTTGGAAAATCTAAAAGAACAGGAGGTCATTGATGTGCGAAAGATAAAGATCCGCAAGAATAATGAGTACATCACTACTAGAAACTTAGTCGTCACATTTGATCAACCTACACTCCCCGAGAAGCTTAAGATTGGATACCTCTCAGCAGAAGTTAGGCCGTATATTCCAAATCCTTTGCGCTGCTTCAGGTGTAATAGATTCGGGCATGCGGCTGATGCCTGTCGAGGTTCACCTTGCTGTGCACGCTGTGACCAACCCCAGCATGAAACAAAGGATTGCAAGGGCTCTTGTAGTTGTGTTAACTGCTCAGGGGACCACCCAGCATACTCCCGATCATGTCCGAAATGGAAGCTTGAAAAAGAAATACTACACATCAAGGTGACACAAAACTTAACCTACCCTGAGGCAAGAAAGAAAGCATCTCCGTTTATCTTTGAAAAATCGTTCGCTTCCGTAATAAAAGAAAAGCCCAAAATGACAACATGTGCAACTCAAACTGAGATAGAATCAGTACCAAATTCACAAGAAAAGCAAACCGACACTATTTTTCCTCCCACACAGCGCAGCACACCTACAGTGCTGCCTACCACCTCACATTCCCACATGGAAGGTTCCATGGAGTGGAATGATGAGGACCCGAGCTCTGAACTGTCCTTTGCCAGTTTGAGCTTACAACCACAAAGAAAGCATAAAGCTGGCTTGTCTGCCAGCGGCTTACTTCCTGATATTTCCGACAAAGAGCTGGCAGAAGCCAGAAAGAAAGCTCCAAGGCAGAAAATAACTGCACCCAAAAAGACATGATCAGACATCATCACACATTAGGACACTTACTGGGCTGCTACTTCCTGGTATATTTGCTTTGTAACACATATGCTATGGGTCAGTCAGTTCTCCAGTGGAATTGCCGGGGATTCACTTCCAACATAGATGATGTTAACAATCTTCTTGACAGGTACGACACACTCTGTTTTTGTTTGCAAGAGACATACTTAAATACGAAACACGAAAACCCAATCCGTCATTGCAATATCTTCAGGAAAGATCGTACAGATGCCACTCGTTCATCAGGTGGTGTGGCTATACTAACACCAAAATCCCTTCCTACCAAAAGCTTTCCACTGGTAACAGATCTGGAGGCTGTGGCAGTCCAGATTTCCTTCCAAAGAATCATCACTGTCTGCTCCTTGTACCTACCTCCAAATATCAGAGTGAAAAAGAGGGAACTGGAAGATTTATGCAACCAACTGCCGTCACCGTTTCTAATCCTAGGTGACCTCAATGCGCACAACCCTTTGTGGGGCAGTGCAAGAGCTGACAGACGAGGAAAGATGATAGAAGACGTCTTACTTAATACCTCTCTTTGCCTCCTAAATACAGGCACTCCAACTTATGTAAATGCAGCTACACAGACCTTTTCGGCAATAGATATATCGTTGTGTAGCCCATGTCTCTTTCAGTGCATAGACTGGGAAGTGGATGAGAACCCATATGGTATGGGACCCCAAAGTTGTATGGGACAGACTCAATAAGATCAAGGGTGATTACGCAAGCTTCTCTGTTCCATTACTGCAAATAAATGGTACACCCTGTCAGGGCATAGAGCAACAGGCAGACGCGCTCGGTGAACACTTCCAAAGTATCTCAAGCTCGTCACACTATAGCAATGAGTTCTTAAAAATAAAAAAACAAGCTGAAAAACAGAATATTCCAAAGGGAACAGGTGACAAGTATGCATATAATATGCCGTTTACGATAACTGAACTGTTAAACGCATTATCATCATCAAAAGCCACAGCTCCTGGACCAGACCGCATCACATATTCGATGCTCTGTCGACTGTCAAGGGAATCACTAGAGGGCCTTCTTCAATTCTTCAACGTCGTTTGGAAAGAGGGTCACATTCCTTCCCGTTGGAAGGTTGCAACCATTATCCCCTTCTTAAAACCAGGGAAAGATCCATCAAATCCATCAAGCTACAGACCCATAGCACTCACAAGTTGTCTTGGGAAAACTTTTGAGCGTATGATAAACAATCGTCTCGTTTATTACCTTGAGGAAAACGAATGTCTAGACCGTTACCAGTGTGGGTTCCGGGCTGCGTGCTCAACTACTGATCATCTCGTGCGGCTGGAAACAGTTATTAGGGAATCGTTTGTCAGAAGGCAACACTGCCTCTCTGTCTTTTTCGACTTAGAAAAAGCTTATGATACCGCATGGCGCTATGGTATCTTGCGAGATCTGTGCTCTTTTGGAATCCGTGGTCGCATGCTATGCTGCATCGCTGACTTTCTGGAAGGGAGAACATTCAGAGTTCAACTCGGCACGGCCTTGTCACGCCCATTTATACAGGAGAACGGTATCCCACAAGGCTCTGTGCTGAGTGTCACACTCTTTATCGTTAAAATGAATTCCATTGCAAAGGTCATCCCCCCTTCTGTCAGCTATTCCTCGTACGTGGACGATATTCAGATATCTTGCAGTTCCGTTGACCTTGGTCGGTGCGAAAGACAGCTGCAGCTAACCATAAGCAAGTTAAGCAAATGGGCCAATGAAAATGGTTTTAAATTCTCACCAGACAAAACAGTATGTGTTCCATTTTCCAGAGTAAGGGGGATAACACCCGAACCCACGTTGAAAATGAATGGATATGATTTATTAGTCAAGTCAGAGTGCAAATTCTTAGGTGTCATTTTTGATAGAAAGCTCACCTTCTCGTCTCATATGAAATACCTCAGAACAAAATGCATGAAATCCTTAAATCTTCTGAAAGTGCTGTCGCACAGGTCGTGGGGAGCAGACAGAGCAACTCTACACCGAATCTACATATCAATGATTCGCTCCAAACTTGACTATGGCTCGGTGGTTTATGGCTCAGCACGTCAATCTGTCCTGAGATGTCTAGACCCCATTCACCACCAGGGTCTGAGACTGGTACTGGGAGCATTCCGCACCTCGCCAGTCGAAAGTCTCTACGTGGAATGTAACGAGTGGTCATTGAGTCGACGGAGATTCTATTTAGCATCTTCTTATGCATTAAAAGTCAGGGGATACCCATGTCACCCAGCTCTGCCGAGTATCAACGGTACTCGGTTTGAACGGCTTTTCCTTCATAAGCCTGCTGTTGTCTCACCACTTTGCATGCGTATTCAAGACGAGGTTGAGTCATATGGTTTTTCTGAATATAGTTGTCAGGTTGTAAAAGCTAGCGGGAGAGTTCCTCCGTGGCAGCCAATTCCAAAGCATAACTCTTCATTAACTAAATATAAGAAACAGGATACTCCGCCTGTTGTGCTACAGCAGGAATTTCTGGCACTGAAGCAAAGTTTCGGAGAGCATGTAGCCTTTTACACAGACGGGTCGAAGACCTGTACAGGAGTTTCATGTGCGATGATAACGGAGGCTTCTACAACATCTCACCGCCTACCAAATATGTTATCAATCTTTAACGCTGAGGTTTATGGTGTAATCTTAGCACTCAATTACATCTTAGAACATCACATCAACTCTTCGGTCATTTACACTGACTCACTTAGTTCCCTACAAGCCATATGTAGCATACAGATGTCAAAGAACCTTCTTGTACAGAGAGCGCAGTGCCTTGCGAGTAGAATAATCAGCAAACATCTCCATTTAAACTTTTGCTGGGTACCCAGTCATGTGGGCATACCCGGCAACGAACGTGCTGATGCAGCTGCTACAGCTGCAATTTCTTTTAACATGACTCCATTCGATATTCCTTCTCAGGACCTCGTGGCGGTCCTAAGAAGAACGATAAATAGTAAATGGCAGCAACACTGGAACCAACAGCACCTCAACAAACTCCGCCTAACGAAGGATACCATAGGGAATCAACCAAACAATTTAGGAAACCGTTTCCATGAAGTAATTTTAGCTTGATTAAGGCTCGGTCATACTTTCATCACGCATGGTTTTTTACTCCGTGGAGAGGAGCCTCCCCAATGCACTTGCTGTGGTGAGCAACTCTTTGTGGTGCACATCCTAATCGCATGTCCATTACACGAAAATCACCGTCGTCGCCATTTTAAAGAATTTTATCAATATCACCTGCCCTTTCACCCCGCTCTATTGCTTGGGGATGAACCGCTTTTACCCTACATGAGAATTTTAAACTTTTTTAGAGATATCGGCTATCTAAATGTCCTATAAGTGAATGACTTTCCCTTTTACTGTGGTTTACACTTCGAATTCTGAGATAATTCGGTTTTAATTGAACAGTTACTTTTATCTTTCCACACACATCACTGTTTTGGCGCATTATAGTCTAGTTGCTCATGCGCCATAAAAACTGCAATCATCATCATCATCATGAATGAGAGTAGACAACCTTTTTTTTATTTATCGTGAGAGGTTACATGAGAGAGAGAGAGTTAGCCTCCAGCTTTGGTTTCGTAGCGGGGAAGACAGCCCAAATACGGGCGAACGCTCGAGTCTAACCAATGGCTGGGGTTTCTCGACCAGAGTCCACCGCAACGACAGGTTCTCAGCTGATCACCAATCCGCAAAAAGAACGTCTTCGGAGGAGGCTTGAAGGTTAGGACCAAGGGCAGATCTCTCGTCAGTAGCCATTCGTAATCTGCACGAAAGGAGTGTAAGAAACACGTCATAAAAAAAAAGAACACAGATACACGCACAGTCTTCTTCAGTCACAGAGTGACACTGATGATCCATCTTCTCCACCTTCTTCTTCTTGTTGCTTTACGAGTCGAATTTTTTTACAATGCACGTCGAACGGTACCGTGCGACAGCCGAGAAACGGGCGTATCGATCGATCCCTCCAATGTTTTTGCTCTGAAAAAGTGATTGAATATAAAACAAATAACACAGAAAAAAAAACGTACCTTTGGACCACAAACCACCGCAGTTGGTGCAGAAGAAGCGGGCGCTGCCAATCTCCCGACACACGTGAGGTGGGAAGAAACCGACTTCACGTGCCGCAAAGTTATTGAAAACCGAAAGCGAAACACTTCAAACAAACAAACAAACTTTTTTCTCAAAACGGGCATCACTTATTACGAGGATCTTCCAAGCTGAGCATGGTTTTCTATACGATTGCTCAAACTGTCGCTACTGTTTCAAAATGTATACTAACGTTTATTCCCTCTCTCTGTATCGTCCTTGAACGTGTTGGGACATGTTTGGAAACAGCGGTCAGAACCATCATTTGGAAGCAACGATAACAACTGTCTTAACATTTGAAGTCGCGCGCGCGCGCGTCATATTGAACTGGAGAATGCGAATATTCAAAATGCGCCAGAAATCGACAAATCAATCTGAAAACGTCTTAGATCGTGAAAACAGTGCGAAATAGCGTTTTTAGAGCGATTGGCGACGTGGAGAATACGAATAAAATGGCGGTTTCCCGTAAGCGATACAATTACGCCGGATGCATGCGAGCGTGAGAAAGCACGGTTATAAGATGGACCGTTCCTCTTGTCACCTCATCCTCTATTCCCTGCCTTCCACCAACCAACCAAGCGATATGCCTCGTCGTTTCGAGTCCATCTTGGACCTCCTGGTCCACATCCGTCCCCGTACGGTAAGTCTGTTCGCCATTGTATAGCGTCTTATTTATTTATTTTATTTCATGCATTTCTGTAGGGTTTACAGTAATCGCAGTGGTAGAACTGTTTTTCCAACTGATACCGGCGACGGGGTGCGACGTCCCCCGCATGGACGTGGAGACCTTCTATCTATCAGTGCTTCACGTTCAGTGAGGACGTCGAAATTCAGGACGCAACGGTGGCTGTGGTTATATTCATGGGGTATTACGTGACTGAGTGGACGTAGATTGCTATGCATCGGGGACTGGACGGAGAGCTATTTTTAGACTCCCCCGAGACTTAGAGGCGGAGCTCTATTTTGAAGGTACTCTTCCCCAAAGTTTTGGGGCCGCAGGGCACCTCCTCTGGTCCCTCACCACTCAGTGGAACCAAGTGAGCTGTGCGGGATGGAGAGACTTCCTCGAACGGTGGATGCGCACACAAATCCTGTAAGTTTTCCGAGAGATCTTTCTTGTTCGATGTTCATTATTTTTATTTATTTCTATAGGCACGACCCATGGACCCTCGAAGAACATGAGGGGGAGGAAGGAGGAGGAGGAGACGTCGACCTGGTCGACTTGTCGCGAAGTCAAGGCACGACAATAAAGGAGACAAAGGCAACAACCACTTTACTGTGTGGGTGCCGGATCTCAACTAACGAATAATCGCATGAACAGTCAGCACGAGCAGGGCAGAGACTGGGCTCGTTGTTGTCAGCAGGTGCCGCCACAAGGGCCCCCCGCCTAGACCGGAGGTTGACGAAGGCAAGGCCGGAAGACGTGGTGGAAGTCGGGAAGGCCGCGCACGGCTGGGTCGTCACCGCAGACTTCCGGATGGGTACGAAGCGGGAAAGGTGTGAATTTGCGGGGAGTCTGGAGCCCAATGGACGCACCGCGGAGCTGGGAGGGCAGCTTGCGGGGGTTAAGGGCGAGGGGACAGGAGCCGAGGAGTCGGTGCTGGAGAAGTGTCCAGGAATGCCGGCTTGACGCGGTCTATCGACACGACCTCGAGACGACCCGGAAATTTGAGGCTGAGGGTCTTGTCTTGCCGAGTGCACCAGGAAGGGGTCGTCGTAAGGAGGCTGGAGTGGACGGCGGATGGCGTCGTGGCGAAGGAAGACATGGGTGGCGGTGGAAAGGTCTGGGTGCACGAATATCGGACGAGAAGATGAATGGCGTGGGACTGGCGAGCGAAACTCAGCCACATGTTCTTCGAGGCGTGTGGCGAAGTGAAGAGGGTCGGGTGCGGGCTGGGCTAGAGTCGCTGCGTCGAAGAACTGCCCTGGGAGACGCAAGGCAGACCCGAAGACCAGGGTGGATGGTGCAACGCCACAGTCTACCGTGGAGGTTGCGCGAATGCCAAGGAGCGTTAAAGGCAAGCGCTCGACCCAATGGCAGTGATGGAACTGCTGCGCCATTTGCGCCAAAGTGCGCCATTTGGGATTGCCTGCGCCACCCTGCGCCGAAAAAGCAATTTTCCCTAATTCTGCGCCACAGCTGTGCCGAACAAAGATGCCCCGGTTCGGATGCATGAAAACGAAACAAAAACCGCGAGCGATGCTCCTGCGCCCTGTCTATTCTCGTGATGCCTCTGGACAGCAAAGCCGAGTCAAGCCGTGTCGTTTCGGCCGAGCCCGCCAAGTCGACGAAGATTCTTAAACTGCCGGGATGTCACTGCTGAACCGAATATTACGTTGTTGTACTTCAAAGAGAATGGCTGTACAAATTTACCGAACATGTGGGCATGCCACGTGCCTGCGATGGAATATTGGCTCGTTTGCATGGGAGTTGTTTTTAAACAACCGCGTTTTAACTAATTGTGGATGGGAATAACTGACGACGCTGATTCCGGAGTTGCCAGCGCCTGTACTATGGATCGCTCCACGCTTTCCGCTACTACGTAACATCGCGCGTGCTCGCAGAGTGTAGGCGCGTAAGGAGAGCGCGAGAAATTGAGCTTTCAGGACTTAAACCGTACGTGCCGATAATTGTTCCCAGATGTCCTGAACCCCGATATTCGCCATAAAGTGGAGAGTATGCATTGCAAACACGACGTATTGCGGTGGGACGCAGTGGGATACATATGGCGGAGGTGCGCCATTCTGTGAAATTCTGCGCCAAATGCAGCTTTTTTGTGCGCCAGCGCCAGCGCCCGTGGGCTCTGAGGCAGTTCCATCACTGCAATGGGTCGGGTCTTCAGCGGCACGTAAAGCGGTCTTGAGCGTGCGATGGAACCGCTGGACCAGTCCGTTGGCGCTTCGACTAAATGTATATGTACAGATTAAATGTATATGTACATACTGAATAAAAATTTTCCCTGTCCTCCTTTGTCTTCTCTCTCTCTCTCGCTCGCTCGCTGATGGACAACGTCATTGAGGAGGCCCTCAACACCATCCTCCTCGCCTACTACAGTGCGGAATGGGAGAGCAGTGGTCTGCATCGTCACCCTGCAGATCAGGAGCTTTTCGTAGTGTCCAGAAGCCTGGTGGATGACCTCACCGACCTTGATGACGATAAGGGCATCCTCCTAACCACTGGAATGATCGAGGGGATTATGCACGCACTGATCTCCCAGTGGAATCTCTACGCGCACAGGCGAAGCGGACCCCAATTCGTAATCCAGTAAGCTCCTTATTTATTTTATTTTCGACAGGAGAATCACTCTCGTGATTCTATATTAGCAGGCTGATGGTCCACGACCCGGAGGATGATGCGGAGGACGTAGGGCGAGGACGCTAGGTTAGGATACTCTTTAAAAAAATGTTGTCTTCCTAACGGTGCTTTTGATTTCATCCTAGACCCTCCTTTATTTTTTATTTATTTTTGCACGTGGTAACGTGCTTCGAAACAACCGTTACAACAAACACAAGCAACGTGATGAAAAAAGGAAGCTGGACACGAACCCTCACCTTCTGTGTTCCAGCCTCAGAACATCAATTGCCATCATGTACAAGCAACGAGTTTCGAAACAATGGTTACGGTGACAACAACAACAATCAAGGTGCATCGGAACCAAGGTTGCGACAGAAAAAAAGGTGGAGCTTGGAACGCAAGCGTCGATTTCACTCCGGCAAGACGGAGAGAAAGAGGAGAGCGGTGTCAATTATAAAAAGACAGTCTTCGTAGGAATTATTGCAAGCCCGCAAGGGCCATCCCTCAACGAAGTGGACCGTTTCGTGGAAAAAAATGTAAGCCGAATGTGCTTGATGATTGCTATGTTTGTTCTAAATTTTGTACCTTTAGGGGATGATAGTCGCTGACACAATCTTTCATCACGCACAAGTTCTACAGCGGCACCGTCAACTGTGTCCATCCTTTCCCCAACAACCACAACATCAACAAAAACAACTGGGTAGTTTCATTTATAATCGAATGACGGCCGCCGGTCACATTTTTTTATTTCTGTCGAAAAAAATATATGTTATCCCACCCACAAAGAGATGCAAAAGGTGCCTGACCGCAGGTCTCTGCTATATTTTCTTCTCCGTCCACGGCGCTTCGAAGCAACCGGCGTGATTTCGCGGCTTAAATTTTTTCCAACTTTGTGACCTTGTATCTCTTGAACGAGATGTCCCATTTGAACGATTTTTTTTTTTTTTTTGCTGAGAGACTGGATGGTGCACGTTCCATCGGGGGCTATTAAATTCATATGGTCAAGAGGAAAAGTATACGAACAAAAATCCCGAAAACGCAACAGAGAACCGTTTTACCGCACGTTTGGAAGGTCATGGCCGCGGCGCTAGATCCCCGACTGTGATGTTCTTTGCATGAGAAGAAAGATCATTCTTTGCTCTTTCGTTTGACGTCAAACACATTGCTTTATCTTCAGCCATTATCCAGTAACAACGCCGTGAACACGGAAGGGTAGGGGAAAATTCTCATTTTCGCGGCAGTTTTTACCCAAAAAGGACATCCTGAAATTTTCCAATATTTCGTACTAATGTAGCTGAGACATAGCTCTTTCACGATATGCAATAAAATGTTTGCTTATGTTGGTCCCAGAGGGCGCGCAATTTTTTTTTTCGCACCCCTATTGGGCAGCGCTCGCACGGGTCAGACAGACGTACAAAGAGTGGACTTCTACCCCACCCCTTGATTTTTTTTTTTTTTGCTTTCGGTGAGGGTGCCGTCATTCCGAAGGCCGATTATAGTAATATGCACAGATCACTGTGATGTCCGCAGACAAGCAAAAGTTCGTTGCTTAGGCTTTCCCACCCGGTTAATCCCTGTGGAGTTGTTGAAATACTGCAAGACTGTTGCCTGTTACGTGCTTGAAGGAAATCGGGCATGGAACATGACATTTGTAAATACTGCGACTTTGCTGAACCGAAGCGCGAGACGTCTATTCTCTTGTAATTTTGTTTTGTTATTTGCTGGTTTCTTCTACTTGTGAACAAAGACGGAATTTGAAACACTCAGGTGATATGCCACGATGCCGACAGATCGCCCAAGGACTGGTTGCCTTGTCTTCCTGGGAATGATAGGACATGTCCGGTGCCTTATTTCTTCAAGGTGAACTCCTTTTAGAAATATTATTTGAATGGGTGAGAAAGTCGGGGTGCTGCGTGGGAAAAGATGGTCTTTAGGCGTCTACGGGGTTCCCGCCGCCGTCCACATTTTAAGACAAGGGCCTTGCTTTCCTCGATCCTACGTTTGGATTTCGTTTTGTCGTCTGCGTAGCATGTACTTCTGCGCTCCCCATGACCAGCCGTAGCCACACCAGAAGTCGACTACACTGCATGGACTACACTCAACGACAAAAAAAAAAAAAAAGTACTCTGGAACAAGAACGTCCGGGAGGAATCGTTGATAGGATCAGGGCTTTTAAATACCATCTTGAGCACCTCGGAGGCAGTTCATGTCCACGACACCGACGAAATATGTGTGAACTGCTACAACACGTTTCGACTGCAGGTTGCCGAGGCAGGGCCTTCACGTGAACAAGATCCTCCGGCTTCAAGCCCTGATTACGCTGACTTCACCGACCCCACCGAAATTGTGCAGACTGTGAACAGGAGCATATCAGAGCAAGATATTGGTGTGAGCCCACTGAGGCACCCGTAGTAGACAAAGTAGAAGAAACGAGCAAATAACGAAACAAAATTACAATAGAATAGACGTCTCGCGCTTCGGTTCGGCAAAGCCGCAGTATTTACAAATGTCATGTTCCCAGGTCCGATTTCCTTCAAGCACGTAATCTTGAAGGGATTAACCGGGTGGGAAAGCCTAAGTAACCAACTTTTGCTTGTCTGCGAACGTCACAGTGATCTGTGCATATTACTGTAGTCGGCCTTCGGCATGACGGCACCCTCACTGAAAGCAAAAAAAAAGTCCACTCTTTGTATGTCTGTCTGACCCCTGCGAGCGCTGCCCAATAGGGGTGCGAAAAAAAATTTGCGCGCCCTCTGGGACCAAAATAAGCAAACATTTTATTGCATATCGTGAAAGAGCTATGTCTCAGCTATGTTAGTACGAAATATTGGAAAATTTCAAGATGCCCGTTTTGGGTAAAAACCGCCGCGAAAATGAGAATTTTCCCCTACCCTTCTGTGTTCACGGCATTGTTACGGGATAATGGCTGGAGCTAAAGCAATGTGTTTGACGTCAAACTAAAGAGCAAAGAAGTATCTTCCTGCTCATGCGAAGAACATCACAGTCGGAGATCCCGCGCCGCGGCCATGACCTTCCAAACGTGCGGTAAAACGGTTCTCTGCTGCGTTTTCGGGATTTTTTTTGTATACTTTTCTCTTGATCATATAAATTTAATAGCCCGCGGTGGAACGTGCACCATCCAGTCTCTCAGCAAAAAACAATTCGTTCAAATGGGACATCTCGTTCAAGAGATACAAGGTCACAAAGTTGGAAAAAATTTAGCCGCGAAATCACGCCGGTTGCTTCGAAGCGCCGTGGATGGAGAATAAAATATAGCAGAGACCTGCGGTCAGCCACCTTTTGCATCTCTTTGTGCGTGGGATAACATATACTTTTTTCGAGAGTGTGGCAAAGGTGCCACGGAAGAAAGAGCCGACAACCAGCTAGTTCTGTGTCAGAACTGAAAGTGATTTGCTCCAGGCGCTCGCGCTCGGGTCTGCTGAGCTGTCGTCGTCGCTCGCTCCAGCGAGCTGGGCGCTCGTCGTCTTTAGGCGGCGAAGACGCTACAGGCCTCCCCCCCTAGACTGGTAGGTAACCAGAGGAGAATGCCAGGAGACTTTTCTTGAGGAGGGTAGTGATCGGGGAACCGGGAAAGGTGGAGGCGACGCCGGAAGATGGACGGGAGAGAGTAGTGCGTCGAAGCAGGCGAGCTTGACTCGATCTTTCGTGAGTACCTCCGGGCGGCCATTGATGTCGACTCACCGTCACCGTCTTCTCATCTTGCGCCAATAAGCGGTGGGGACCAGTGTACGCTGGGGTTAGAGCCAGGGTGAGCACGGCGACGGTCAGCAGCAGAAGCCGGGATAACACTGATCTCCGCGCCAGTGTCGACAAGGAGGCCGTATCCCGCAATGCGATCGCGAATGATGAGACGGCTGGAAACAGGGCAGGAACCACTTGCCGTCATCAGGGGTCGGCCCGTTGGTTTCCCTGCCACGCACAGGGCGGGATACAGTGCTGGGCACGATGGCGAAAGCGGTGGTGGTACCAGCAGAGACGAGCCCCGGTCTGGGTGGCATCGGGAGGTGTTGGGGCAGCGGGTGAAGGGGTGCGGCGCAATGAGGATCTCGAAGCAGAACGGCGACGAAGCCTTGGGCGCTGGGAAGTAGTAAGGGACTGCAAGGCGTCCGTAAGTTGCTCCAATCGTTGTTCGAGCCGGTCTAATCGCGAGGCTTGGGACGTCGTAGCCGCAGCAAGGGTAGGCGGCTGTTCTGAGGTGCGGAGTAGTCAGCAATTCGGTCTGCCAATGAAGCCAGCCTGTCCAACGTTAGGTCCTCAGAGCCAGCCAAAACCATTCGCGTTGCCTGGGGGAGCCTCTGACGAAACAGCTCACGCAAAAGGGGCTGTTGCACGTCAGTGGAAGAGTCCCCGAGAAGTTGTCTCATCCGATGCAACATTTGCGAAGGCTTCCTGTCGCCCAAGTCTTCCTCGTTAAGGAGCTGTTGGAGTCGCGCGCGTTCAGACACCTCCATTCGCTTCAAGATGGCGGCCTTCAGAACGTCATAGGCGCGTTCAACAGGAACCGTAGCGAGCACGTCATCCAACTCCGCCGCGATTTCCGGAGGGAGGCCAGCAAGGATGTGGAAATATTTTGACTGCTGTGATTGGATGTGCCGCAGATGAAATTGGGCCTCCACTTGCCGGAACCAGGAACGAGGGTTTTGTCGCCAAAAGGGAGGTAGGCAGAGGGGCGTAGCAGCCGTCGAGATCGCAGGATCGTCTGCGCGCAAGGCACGGTTCTCAGCCGATGGGTCAGTCATGGGAGACGGGACTGCCCCAGTGGGTGGATCCATTAGCTCAGAAGCGCGTAGGTCCAAACGCGGGTCACCAGAAATGTGGCAAAGGTGCCACGGAAGAAAGAGCCGACAACCAGCTAGTTCTGTGTCAGAACTGAAAGTGGTTTTATTCCAGGCGCTCGCGCTCGGGTCTGCTGAGCGCTCGTCGTCGCTCGCTCCAGCGACCTGGGCGCTCGTCGTCTTTAGGCGGCGAAGACGCTACAAGAGAAATAAAAAATGTGACCGGCGGGCATCATTCGATTATAGATGAAACTACCCAACTACTACCTCAAGTAGATGGGTAGAAATCCAGGGAAGCGGTAGAGATGTAGGAAGGGAGTTGCCTCAGGACAGAAGCCGCCGATATTTCGAACAGAGACTGTTCTTCTTCTGGGCACCGTCCTCATCATTGGCATGGTATTTAAAGGGTTAGGTGTGACGTGTTTAAAGGTTCATGCGAATTGTGGGTCAACAGCCCGGAGGGAAGAAAGGGTCCGTACGGGCTTCTACGGCCGGAGTGAATGGCTGCTTTGTTAGAGTGTGGAGGGGATTATGTGAACGTAGTGATCTAGGCTACAGACCCGTTACAGAAAAATGGAAGGTTCACGAACACGTGGACGAAACGGGACAACAGGGAAGAATCCACCATTTGTGGAAAATACTGCGCCGTCTAGCAATCGGCAGCGTAATCTGAAGCGCGGCTGCTATCGAGACTAATAGGCTGAAAACAGACGCCACGGAATCCAAGTGTACACGCTGTCTTTTACCGCTGCTGTGAACTCGCTTCGTCGTCGTCTTCTCATTTCTTTATCTTTTCACGAGGAGTTTTCAATAACATGAATTCAAACAGTAGGTTTTCGTGTACCACAAATAGAAGCTAACATATTTCTTTCAGTAACAAACCCTGGGAAAATGCACAAGGAAAATGATGCGGATAAAACAAATAACGAAACTGACCATTTGCACTATATTAAGAAGCCTCTTGCCTAAAACATGGACATATCATAAAACTGGTGCACACATAACCCCATGAAGAAAAAAAAAAGCAAAAGCAAACAATGAAAGGAACAAGTTCTGTAGTAACATCAAATTTTGAACTTGTGGCATGTTTTGCTTATTTGGCTAACGATCGCCAATCAGTGGCAGCCGAAAATTGCTGAGGAAGCAACAAACATGGAAAACTTGCTCAGCAATATCTATCATTGCTATTGGAAAGGGTCGGTCAAGAATGTGAAAAGACTTCACCCTACGAATTGCTCGCTCGACGTGCACTCTTGCACGAGCTACACGTCTAGTTTGTGCAACATCCTCACGGCTCATCTGCGGCTCATGGAACTGACGATATGGTGGCCTGTACAATGTAATACCAGGCGGCAGTGCACGGAAAGTAAAACCTTTATCAACCATAATGGCATCTCCAGGCTGGAGTTTATCTAAAATGCCACTTGTTTCAATGACTATATTGTCTGAAACCGAGCCACCCCAAAGCTTGGACACAAAAGCAATATAGCCGTCCGGTGTACAACCAACAATTGCCTTGTATGTGTTGTAATGCTTGTACGTTGAGAAAGTCTGCCTCTGGGCATTGAATGAGGACGGTTTCTGTATACGAACCTCTGTGGCATCAAGCAGTAACCTGGTATTCTCAAACCCATGGAATAATTTTGGCAAGTGGGGCTGCAAATCTTCAACGCTCGGAAGAACAGTCAACTTTTCAAGAGCAGTAGCAAGAAAATTTATCCATATCGTAAATACACGACTGAAATGGCCCTCAGATATCAAAAAGTTTCTGGCAATTTCTTTGCCTGCCATGCCAGTCCTTAGACGAGTGAGGACCATAAAAAAATCATCGATAAGTTCCGTTTCCTTCCACTGCCCTCGAGGTTCACTGTCCTTCCGCTTAGTAAGCCCCCAGTAGGTCATGTTTTTTGCACCTTGGTGTAGGTATCGATACAAACTTAAAAATACTTCGAAGCTTGGCAGCCCAGTGTAAAACATTGCATTCTCTGTAGACCCCCTGATGATGTCAACATTTAAAAGTCGTGACTTAGCATTTTCTAAGCTACGTTCCAAGCGGGCTTCGTTTTGCTTCATCTGTTCAAGTTCCGTTTGCAAACATGCTATCCTGTGCAGAGCCTCTTGGTGAACTGCTGCCATGCATGATGAACAAGGTGGTCCTCGAAGACAAACATGGTATTCTGAAATATGGCAAAATAATGCAAATTCAGGTGATTGTACAGTGCTGGACAAAAGTTTACGGAACGCGCGAGCGACGTATTTTCTCTGGGCAGAGACACCCTAGCGGCGAGCGGAAGCGGGCGAGTCCACTCGCTCAGAGGGGATGGAAGAGTGCGCTTGTGGCGACCCTCCATGGTATTAGTGGTAACTTTGATTTCGAGTGTGACGAACGCCAAAATGGTTTCATTTTCGGTCTACTGCACCGAGCGCGAGTGGCTATCTCGGGAAGGGAGTCTCACCGCTATCGGAGAGATAACAGGGCGCTAAGATGAATTGAGGTGACAAGGGGCTGCAGTGCCTAGCTTTTACCTACAGTGCCTAGCTTAAAGAGCGTATACCCTTGAACACACACAAAGAGGCGGGAGAGGCGATAGTGTCTCAATACTTTGTCGGCCCCCCTTTCGCAGTAATAACTGAGGCCATGCGCACAGGAAGGGAAGCGTATAGTCGACGGACAAGGTCCACGTCTTCACGTAGCAAGGACCACTCTGCTTCTATAAATTCCCAGAGTGCGTCCTTGCTCCTTGTAGGCGTCCGTGTCTTGCTCATCCTATTCTTCAGGATGCCCCAGACGTTTTCGATGATGTTTAAGTCTGGGCTCTGCGCAGGCCATGTCAGCTGCATTACGCTGAGGTAGTCGAGTAGGTGTTGGACAGTTTTACTACGATGGACGGAGCTGCCATCATGCTGGTAACGGTAGCACCCAACCGGGAACGGCCCGTCCAGAGCATAGGGGAGCAGCGTCCTCTCGACGACCTCGGCGTAATGCAGCTGACATGGCCTGCGCAGAGCCCGGACTTAAACATCATCGAAAACGTCTGGGGCGTCCTGAAGAATAGGATGAGCAAGACACGGACACCTACAAGGAGCAAGGACGCACTCTGGGAATTTATAGAAGCAGAGTGGTCCTTGCTACGTGAAGACGCGGACCTTGTCCGTCGACTATACGCTTCCCTTCCTGTGCGCATGGCCTCAGTTATTGCTGCGAAAGGGGGGCCGACGAAGTATTGAGACAGTATCGTCTCCCCCGCCTCTTTTTTTTTTTTGTGTGTGTGTGTGTGTGTTCAAGGGTACACGCTCTTCTGTTTTTGTATAATAAAAAAAAGAAAAAAAAGCTAAGCACTGCAGCCCGTTGCCACCTCAATTCATCTTAGCGTTATCAACCTTAGCAACCTGTTATCCCTCCGATAGCGGAGAGACTTCCTTCCCGCGATAGCCAATCGTGCTCGGTGCAGTAGACCGAAAACGAAACAGTTTTGGCGTTCGTTACACTCAAAAGCAAAGTTACCACTGCTACCACGGTGGGTTGCCACAAGCGCACTCTTCCATCCCTTTGAACGAGTGAACTTGCCCGCTTCCGCTCGCCGCTAGGGTGTCTCTGCCAAGAGAAAATACGCCGCTCGTGCGTTCCGTAAACTTTTGTCCAGCACCGTACAACCCTATTGTAGGGCACTACTGCTCCTGCAACTTACCATCACCTAATGGCTGCGTAAATGCACCACTGGCCTCACCCACGTTGTATTTGGCCTGCTCAGTGGGATCATCACCATGTAAATGACCTAATAGGAAATTAAAAATGTGCTCCAGGTACATTGCAATTCATCACAAGAACAACCAAGAAGAGATATGCAATCATACTGTTGTCTGATGCTGGCGCACTAGTATCATCTGTGCTTTGGGTGTAGCGGTGAATAGGAACAGCATCCTGAGGATCACCTAATATTAAAAAAAAATGATTCATGGACATTGCAATGCACTGGAAACCAGGAATATTTGTGCAATCTTACTGTCGCCGGATGCCCGCACACTACCACCACTTGAGTCACTCGCATTTTGGGTGCATAGCCAGAATGAGCGTCACTTTGTGAATGAACTAACAACAGAAAGTGCAACAAAAAGAGATTTTGAGTTATTCATTCATCATTTGTACAATGTGTTGTAATCAGTTTTGTTGTGCAATATCATGAGAGATGAATGCCTTTGAGCTTTTATTACCTTCATCACTCACAGCAACTTCACACACACTGGAGTCTTGGTTGCATGTCTCTGTGTCACTCTGTTTGGTTAGTAGTCTTTTATTGTTGGGTGTGACAACATCATTGTCTGGTGGAATAAAAAGAAGAATCTTATTAAAACGAGAAGAGTTCTTGACATTCCCAGTATCAGGATTTTCAATAATATTGTGACAACTGAAATACCTTTGTGTCAAAACTTCAGTGACGCAGACAGGAATGACATTTCGGAAACATCACGATAATTTCGACACGATTAATCCGGTATCATTATAGTACATCGTGCATTGAGACAATACATATCAGTATCGTGACATTCAGTACCAGTTAACAAAACTTTTCTTCTACAACCGCATTTGAAATTATCTGCACTTTTATTACCTGTGTTACGACGACAACGTTTCTTCCAACGCGCGTAGCGCTGTAAAGCTGTGCCTGGCTGTTTGTTCTTGTTCGCGAATATGCTCGGCACGTAGTCCGGGTGCGCTCGCTCGTTCGACGGGTGACCTGGATGTGTGTCACATACACAAGTTGTCGCTACAATCCCTGTTACATATTAGGTAAAAGTCAAGCCTCTCACCTGTTACGAAATGTGCACTGCATATGCGCGAGTGAGCGTTTGGTTCCCAATCAGTGATACCGTGACGTTTCACCGCTTGTACCCATGCAAGTCTCTTCTGAGGATAGAGCCTCGCGGACGGAAATCGGTAGCAACCCAAGATACCGCTTGTCCCTCAGCGGTAATAGTTTGCACAGCCATAGGCTACACAATTGACTTGCATGTTGTACTGCCGTAATCAACCGCCAATCTAACGAAGCAAAACGCTCATTCTTATGCCTAGTTTTCAACCAAAAAGAAGAACAGCGCGGCGGGACCGAGGTAACGAGAGTACAGCTGTGCTGCGCATGCGCAGAAAGGTTTTCCACAAGTGGTGAATTGGCAAGCATAGCGAAAGTACAGTGCCCTAGAAGATTGTAGTGGAAAATGCGACGCTCCCTCTGTGAGGCTCTTGAGGCGGATGCCGCTGTGGGGCGCTGGTGTAGTTACCCCGAGCAGAAACTGGCGCCGGCGTATTGGGTTATCGCACTTCCTATGATTGTTATTTGTGTGTGCGTGTCTCTCTCTGAATTATTCCTTGTTACCTCTTTCAAAAACTTTTACTACACGACACAGTTCTACCGGCATATGCCACATAAAACAGGAAGCACACGCAATGAGGGAGACAGGTTTATGCTTTCAGTTATGGAATGATCGCAGGCTATGACGATGTAAAGTTGGCTGATAAGTACAAGACACAAGATTATAACGACCACAGAGCATGCATATGTAAAAAAACAATGAAACTGCAATTAAATGCAACATTGGATGCACATAATGTAAAGAACAAAATTAATTACTGGCAGGTAAAAATGACAAGTTTTGTGCAGCGACTGAGCTTCGGATATTTTGCACAGTCGCGTTCCTGTGCTTTGGCTCGATTCAGCGACTTAACAAAAAAATGAAGCCTAGTGGTGACATAAAATATCAGAACTTCAGCATTCAGTTGCTTGCTGTGTTCAGTGCAACCAATAGCATCATGTCGAGTTCTATGAAGAAGTGCAGTGACGTCCATAATGCTTTCATGGTGAAGTTCCTGCGTACTGAAGCAGCTGATGGTAAACACGTTTTCCAAATTTTCCACGAACCTAAGCATAAAGCCTAATGGATACAACAGGCCCCCCTTATCTTTCAGCTGAGTCAGCTGAGCTGCCTGCAGGTTCTGTACATCATTCTTGTCACTAAGCAACAACTTTCTACACATGTCACACTTTGATTTAGACAGGAATTTTCTGGCAACATAGCCAGAGCTCTATATAAAAAATTAGTCTTTGGTCGCTTCTTGAGGATACATATGCGACATGGTCTGTTGACTTTTCAATTACAAGTTCGGCGCTGCTGGGGTCACCATCTCCAATGAACTTGTCTATCAGAGTCTGCTTTGCGCATTTGTATTCCTCTATGCCGTTTGTACTGAGCAGAGCATCTAACACACCAGGCTCCGCATTTCCATTTGCAACAGATTTTGCCATACTATAAAAGCTAAGGCAAGAAACAGTTATCAAAAACTGTTGTGGTGTTGGATGTGACAGCCTGAGGATTGCCTCACGATGCCAAAAACGTTGTCAAGCGGACCTTGACTTCGTGATGTCACGATGAACTTATACCCGACGTGCGTTGTTAAGTAGTCCATCAGGGATATCGTGCTGGCAATGGTGACCCTTAAGCCCACAGCTGTTTTAAGCTCGACAGAAAGCTACCCGGGTCGCCAGTCTTGCAACGGGGCGCGAAACAATGTGTCTCTAACTTCTTTTTCTTCTTCTCCATCGAGGACTAGCACACTCAAATACCAGCAAAATTTACAGGAAGCTTCACTATTTTGATGCGTCACACATCGCCTTCTTTCGGAGTCACCAAAGCATCACGCAAACCACGCAAAAATAGCAAAAACGCTGCAGCGGACATAGGCGCTTCACAGTTTCTCCTCGGGAATTCGACAGCAGCGCCAGGAGATCCAGCAGTGGCCGTCCGCTCGTCCTTCCGCAGCTATCGGGCTGAAACCGGTTCCGCTCTTTCCACTATACTCTTCTAGGGCAGTGTTTCCCAAAGTGTGGTCCGCGGACCCCTGGGGGTCCGCGAGAGTGTTCGTGGGGGTCCGCGACCGTCTCTCACATTTCAGTGAGGATTTTCGTCCCCACAAACACGCGCTCGTACATGCCGCTCGATTTCCAAACACCCAGACGTTCCAAAATTGCTACAAGCATGCTTCAACGGCTAGCTTCTAATTTTTGATAGAAAAGTCCTGCAATGCACGTTTGTCCGCGTCATACACATACAAACAAGAAGAAGAAACCAGTCTGGAATCGTTTCTGAAGCTGTATCGAAAGCACGCAGCAGCTGACGAGGTTGCTGGTTATGCACTGGCTGGTGTGTGTGTGTGTGTGTTTGTGTGTGTGTGTGTGGGGGGGGGGGGGTCCGTGAATTGGTTCTCATCGCTTCCGGGGGTCTGTCACCGCCAAAAGTTTGGGATACACTGTTCTAGGGCACTGTAGCGAAAGATAAGGAGGTTAGTGGTTACGTGGCGAGAATTCCAGGACGAGCAAAGGTTTTATTTTTATTTTATATATATATTTGTAATACAAAGTTGTGGCATGCAATAAAGAGAGCAGAAAGCAGTGGCCATGCAGAACATAACAGATGATAATGGAGGTAGAAGGGAAAAGCATATTTTATTTGTGAAGTGTTTCTAGGGTGCCTCGTGATTTGTTGATACCGGACGGGTGAAGAGCGTTGAACTTGTATATGAGATAAGACTCCCTATCACGTCTGTCACGTGTGGATCTAAACCCGGTTTCTAGAATATATAGTTTAATGTTGTCAAAATTGTGACCAGGAACGTTAAAGTGTTCGGCGACTGCTTTGGGGAGTTTGTTGGACGTGTCGGTTCTGTGTCCGGTAAGGCGGTTGTTCATTTGTTGGCCGGTTTCACCAATGTATTGCATAGAGCAGTCGCCGCATTCAATGCAGTATATGACATTGGAGCTTGTGCATGTGAATGCGTGGTTAACGGGGTGGGTGTAATTGCTCGCAGTGCTTTTGATGGAGTTAGCGTGTTGAACGTGCTTGCATGTTTTGCAGCGCGGGAGGTTGCAGGGTCGTGTTCCCGTGTACGGTGTGCTCGTTTTGCTGATTTTGGCATTGACCAAGGAGTCTGCCAGGTTTCTTGCGCGTCGGTATGTCACCTGTATGGGATTTGTGAATATGTTGCTAAGTCGGTCACTGCTTTGGAGGAGGGGCTCGTGCTTCTGTAGAATGAATTGGTGTTGCTTCTGTAGAATGAATTGGTGTTGATGTTTGGAAGTGCGTTGGAATATCTTGTGATGAAGCTTATTTGGCACGCGTCGGGATTTTTTCGGTTTTCCAGAACCTCGTTTCGATCGAGCGTGAGTGCCTTGCGATGGAATTCGGTTATGCTAACCGAATTCCGTCGCAAGGCACTCACGTTCAACACGCTAACTCCATCAAAAGCACTGCTAGCAATTACACCCACCCCGTTAACCACGCATTCACATGCACAAGCTCCAATGTCATATACTGCATTGAATGCGGCGACTGCTCTATGCAATACATTGGTGAAACCGGCCAACAAATGAACAACCGCGTTACCGGACACAGAACCGACACGTCCAACAAACTCCCCAAAGCAGTCGCCGAACACTTTAACGTTCCTGGTCACAATTTTGACAACATTAAACTATATATTCTAGAAACCGGGTTTAGATCCACACGTGACAGACGTGATAGGGAGTCTTATCTCATATACAAGTTCAACGCTCTTCACCCGTCCGGTATCAACAAATCACGAGGCACCCTAGAAACACTTCACAAATAAAATATGCTTTTCCCTTCTACCTCCATTATCATCTGTTATGTTCTGCATGGCCACTGCTTTCTGCTCTTTTTATTGCATGCCACAACTTTGTATTACAAATATATATATATAAAAAATAAAACCTTTGCTCGTTCTGGAATTTTCCCCACGTAACCACTAACCTCCTTATCTTTCGCTATGCTTGCCAATTCTTCCCTGTTGTCCCGTTTCGTCCACGTGTTCGTGAACCTTCCATTTTTCTGTAACCGGTCTGTAGCCTAGATCACTACGTTCACATAATCCCCTCCACACTCTAACAAAGCAGCCATTCACTCCGGCCGTAGAAGCCCGTACGGACCCTTTCTTCCCTCCGGGCTGTTGACCCACAATTCGCATGAACCTTTAAACACGTCACACCTAACCCTTTAAATACCATGCCAATGATGAGGATGGTGCCCAGAAGAAGAACAGCCTCTGTTCGAAATATCGGCGGCTTCTGTCCTGAGGCAACTCCCTACTACCTCAAGTGTTTCTTAACAAGAAGGAAGAGTGAGTATTTTTTTTTTCTTTAGAGGGGGAATCTCGTATTGATTTTGTTTGGTCGCAGTGCCACGCTGCCTCGTATACCAGTACGACCCCATTGACGCCATGCTCGTGGCCGTAGAAAGAGAACATGAAGCTAGAATAGAGAATCTCGGTAACAGCCCGATAGTCATTTCAGATGATGATGATGATGACGACGACGACCAGGAACCCCTAGATAGGCACGACAATGCAGACGAACTACTCATGTGGGAAGGAGATCAGTCGTATGCAGATTTCATTCCTCTGTCTGGGTGGGTGAGAGTTGAGACACCAGATGAAAGCCCAGAATTTCGATGGGAAGATGACCCCGTCGAGGGTCGCAGAATCGTAGAATTACGAGAACACGTCGTAGAGAACCATCCCTCCGTCACGGAGAGACGATTCCTTGCTTTTTTTGTGACAGATGAGGCATTCGACGGAACGGCTACTAGGTACGTACACGCTTCTCTGTTCCCCGCACGACGACAACGTCGACGATTTGCGACTGTATCTACCGAGCATAGTTCCTGTAATCACGCGCGTCCTGGAAGCTTATCCCATGCCTTTCAAGTTTTGTCTGTGCTCGAAGGCGCTCATGGTTAAGGACGCAGCCGACGGGTTAACTTCGCACCTCCTTCACGTAAACCTTCACATGAAAGTGGTTCATAACCGTCAAGAAATCGAAGGCGCGTTAAATGCTGCCATCGCAGAATCCTCGCAACGCGTCAAAAACTATTCGAGAGGAGGGTCGGGCTTCACTTCCAGAGACGTTCAATGTGTCGCGACAATAGTTGCATGCGACATAATCTTCCTTGCCTGAGAGTTCAAAATCTTGATTTTCGCAAAAGTAATCCGATGCCTTCTTAGGTTTGCTTCCCATCTCGAGTGCGGTGGAAAGACAGGACCGCAGTACTTGCAAAGTGGAGGTGTATGTACTGTCGTAACCTCTCCACTAAACAGTGAAAGACCGGTGACCGATATTCTACTTGACGTCATGTCCCTAAAAGGTTCAGTAACGCCGTGGGGCACCTACAATGGCAGAAGAACGAGATTTCGACCATCGCATCCGATTCGGGACAAAGGCATTCATCCTGGAACACTCAATGTGGTCGCAAGTCATCCAACCATACCAAATACCAAGAAAAGAAGAGTAATAAAGGAAAGCCTGCTTTGCATGTTGGAATCTTAAGCTTGTCTGTCATGGTTCCTGGAACTTTCCTCCGTATTGGATGTTTTTCGATTGAAACCGAAAACGCGCAACCCAAGGCATATGCGACAGTTTGTCCTAGTTGTAGTTACTTCCCGGCGTCGGGAACTTGGCGCCCCCATCGCCCGGCAGTAGCCGCAGTAGCCCCCTCCTGCACTCACGGTTGGGTCGCCGCAGGAGGGAGACCCCCACGTATAGCTGTGCGTGGCTTTCCCGTGTCTGGGGAAAGGGGGGGCCTGGCGGTTGAGTGGACCCGGAGGTTGTTTAGGACCCTTCGGGGCCCCTCCGGGAAAGCAACACACCGCTTTGGCCCCTGCTTCCCATAGTCGGGTGGTCCTGGAAGGCCCGGCCAGGATTATTCAGCTAGTCGCCATCTCACCTTTCATTGCTTTATCTTCCTTGGTCTCCTTCTTTCTCTCCTTTTCCTCTTTTCACCTTCTTTGGCTGCAAGGGTCAACCTTGGGCAGTCTTTCACTCTCCAGAAGCTGCACTTGGGTATAGTGTAGGCGTACCTGCTACTGCGTCAAACGCGGTCCCCTGGTTGGGCTCCGTGGTGGGCCGCAGGACCCTTGCATCGAATTGTATTGTCACCTTTATGGCTTCCTCTTCCTTAAAACCCCGAGATCGGAATCGGAAACGATTCCGCACCGAGTACCAGCAAATTGATCTAAATACCTCAACACCCGAACCATGGTTTGCAAAGTTTCAGGTTGTCCACTCTAATGATGACACAAAACCACTGTCAAAGGTATCTCCTTTTGTAATAGCGAAAGCACTTGAACAGCTGATAGGTAAAGAATACAATGCCAAGAAACTGGGCTCTGGAGATATCCAGGTCCACGTTGAAAAGCGAGAGCAAAGCAGTGCGCTTCTTTCACTGACAAACATCAATGGGATACCTGTCACAGTAAGTTCACACCGGAGTCTCAACATTGTTAAAGGAGTAATTTCTGAGAGCGACCTTCTTGACTGTTCGGAATCGGAACTCCAAGAAGGCCTACAACAGCACGGTGTGGTAGCTGTAAAGCGAATAGTCATGCGTAGGGATGGGAAAGAAATCCCAACAAAGCACATAATCCTTTCTTTCAAGCTCCACAAGCTGCCAGACACAATCAAGGCCGGTTACCTCAGTTGCAATGTGAGGGCTTACATCCCCAATCCGAGTCGCTGTTACAAGTGCCAGCGGTTTGGCCACGGTTCTCAGGTATGCCGTGGGCAGCCCGTCTGTGCTAAGTGCTCCGGCAAAGACCATTCGTCAGAGTCGTGCAGCAATGATTTTCAGTGTGCCAATTGCAAGGGTAGCCACCCTGTTTACTCCAGATCATGTCCTTGTTGGAAGGAGGAGAAACAGATCCTCAAGCTGAAAACTGAGCAAAATATTACATACAGTGCAGCAAAGGCACAATTGGCGTTCCAGAAGAAAGGAACCTTCTCTGATGTGGTGCGCAGGGGAGTGGCACCACTCAGAGTATCGGTGGAGACCCAGACCTCTGGGGCTCCCCTCCACACTCCCCAACACAAAGAGAGGGACACTGAGGGTTCTCCTCCAGTGGCCTCTCAGACGAACAGCCAGGGAGATGCAATATTAACCTCAGAGGAGGTTGTTGCATCCCCTTCCGTTTGGGACGGGATTGCCATGGGCCTGTCCCAAAACACGAGTCAGAGCATGGATCTCGATGACGACGACTGCTGCTCTCAGAAGTCGTCTTCGAGTCTACCAAGTCTTTCCATGGGCAAGGAACAGATAGGGAAAAAAGCTGGCCGAGGACGAGGAGGAAAAGCCAAGGAACAACAACAAAGGGTTCCTCCACCGAGAATACAAGCTCCTTAATCCCTCCGCATTCATGGACAGTTGTTCCACAAGGTCTTTACGCCTTAGAGTAATCGTTCAGTCCATATTCTTTTTCCTCTTCTGTGCATTTCTTATGGGTTCCCAGAGCATTATTCAGTGGAACTGCCGGGGTTTGCTGAAAAATCTTGATGATGTCCATGATTTGGCAGACAAACATCATGCTGTCTGTTTCTGTCTCCAAGAAACAAATTTGGTTCCAGACACCCCTTTCCACCTCCGACGGTGGAACGTTTACCGTAAGGACCGAACAGACACGGCACGTGCTTCCGGAGGTGTGGCCATTCTCACGGCAAGAACACTTCCCACGAGAGATGTCCAACTTTCTACAAATCTTGAGGCTGTTGCAGTGCAGATTTGCACTGACCGTGTGATGACGGTGTGTTCTCTGTACCTGCCGCCATCAGCTAAGGTTGAAGAAAAGCAACTTAAAGACCTTCTCAGACAGCTGCCACAGCCTTTTCTTCTGCTTGGAGATTTTAATGCACACCATCCTCTGTGGGGTTGCTCAAAAGTTGACACACGAGGTAGGATGTTAGAGAAAATGCTAACATCTTTGCCAATCTGCCTTCTCAACACAGGGAGTGCAACACATGTCAATTCGGCTTCACAGACTTTCTCAGCTATTGACATTTCACTATGTAGTCCATCTCTATTCCAAGACATTTCATGGACAGTTGCCGACAGTCCTTACAGTAGCGACCACTTCCCTCTTGTATTAAAACTCAATCAACTGGCAGCTACCCTCACTACCCGACCACCCCGTTGGAAAACACAATTTGCCGATTGGGGCTCCTTTAAACAAGAAGCCATTCTGTCAGCAGAATCACTCCATGGACTCGGCATTAATGAAGCAAATGACATTATTACAGACATTATTATTGACGCAGCCACTAAATCCATTCCGCAATCTTCAGGTCGTCTTCCTAGACGCTGCAAGCCCTGGTGGACGAGTGATTGTGCGAACACCAGACGGGAGCAGAACCGTGCATGGGGTAAGTTTAGACGATACCCAACCCCAGCAAACTTACTCGCTTTTAAAAGAGCCCGTGCGAAAGCAAGGTGGACACGGCAACAAGCGAAACGGCAATCTTGGGAAAATTTCGTATCCACCCTAAATAGTAGCACTCCATCCAAGTTTGTATGGGACAGACTGAAAAAAATCAGAGGCGACTACAGGAGCTTCTCTGTTCCACTTCTGCAAATAAATGGAAGCACGTGTCAGAGCATCGAAGACCAGGCTGACGCCTTAGGTGAACATTTCCAAAACATTTCCTCTTCTACTCATTACACACGGGAGTTCTTGAAGATCAAGGATTCTGCCGAGAAGTGCACCCTGTCATGTGGTACTGGCGACAACTACGCTTACAATAGGCCTTTTACCATAACAGAACTTTTAAGAGCACTGAGCGTTTCAAAACAGACAGCTCCAGGGCCAGATCGCATCACGTACTCTATGCTGCAGCATTTAACACCTTCATCGCTAGAAACCCTTCTATGCTTCTTTAACTCTCTCTGGAATGAGGGCTGCCTCCCGTCCCGCTGGAAGGAGGCGATCATCATTCCACTGCTAAAACCAGGGAAAAGTCCTTCCAATCCAAGCAGTTACAGGCCTATTGCCCTTACCAGTTGCTTAGGAAAAACTTTTGAACGTATGGTGAACTGCAGGCTTATGTACTACCTTGAAGAAAATGAATGCCTAGACCGATATCAGTGTGGCTTTAGAACTGCAACAACAGACCAGCTATTACGTTTGGAGACTGTTATTAGGGAGGCCTTTGTCAGACGGCAGCATTGTGTATCCATCTTTTTCGACCTCGAAAAGGCGTACGATACCGCCTGGCGGTATGGCATCCTTCGTGACCTACACTCTTTTGGGATACGTGGTCGGCTCTTCCGTTGCGTTGCAAACTTTCTTCAGGGGAGAACATTTAGGGTGCAGCTGGGAACTGTACAGTCCCGCCTGTTCACACAAGAGAATGGAGTCCCGCAGGGGTCTGTTCTAAGCGTAACACTCTTTATTGTAAAGATGAACTCTGTCGTCCATGCAATTCCACCGTCTGTCACGTACTCCTTATATGTGGATGACATTCAAATATCCTGTTCTTCCACAAGCGTTTCTAGGTGTGAGAGACAGCTCCAGCTCACCATAAACAAACTTTCAGACTGGTCCACCAATAACGGTTTCAAGTTTTCTCCTGAGAAAACTGTTTGTGTCCCATTCTCAAGAGTGAGGGGTGTGTTTCCTGAGCCCACACTCAGAATGAATGGCCAGGATATTACTGTCATGCATGAACACAAATTCCTTGGTGTCATCTTTGACCAAAAGCTCAATTTCGTGTCTCACATAAAAAATCTCAGAGTCAAGTCAATGAAGGCCTTAAATATACTCAAGATCTTGTCGCACAGGTCTTGGGGTGCAGACCGCGAAGTCCTCCGTCGTATTTATATTTCCGTCATTCGCTCAAAGCTTGACTACGGGTCTTTGGTTTATGGCTCTGCACGGAGGTCTGCCCTGGCGATTTTAGACCCAGTTCACCACCAGGGTCTCCGTCTGGTGTTGGGAGCTTTTCGAACATCACCAGTTGAAAGCTTGTATGCAGAGTGTAATGAATGGTCGCTGGAAAAACGGAGATTTTACCTTGCCTCTACATATGCAATGAAGGTGAGATCTTACCCGCAGCACCCTGCCCTAGCCTGTGCCACAGAAACCCGTTTCCAGCAGCTGTTTTTGAACAGACCTTCTGTCATTCGTCCTTTTAGTATGCGACTGTCCCTGGAAATGGAAGCTTATGGCTTCCCTGACCAGGGCAGGGTGACTCTAGTAGCAAGTGGTGGGAGGCTTCCCCCATGGCAGCCACCACCAACACACAACACATCGTTATTAAAATATAAAAAGCAAGAAACTTCTACAGTTGTGCTCCAGCAGGAGTTCTTATCATTAAAGGACAGTTTTGGAGACCGTGTCACCCTTTACACGGATGGCTCTAAAACGGGCTCAAAGGTTTCATGTGCAATGGTCACAGGCACGTCTGCTGTGTCTCGCCGTCTGCCAAACACTTTTTCCATTTTCAGTGCAGAGGTATACGCTGTGATCCTCGCTTTTAATCATGTGTTACACTCTCACATTGATACATCAGTCGTGTACACCGATTCCCTGAGCTGTCTACAAGCTATATGCAGCTTACGGAAACAAAAGAACCCATTCGTGCAACAAGCCCAGCATTTATTCAGCCAAATTACAAACAAAGGTTTCTCTCTAACGCTCTGCTGGGTGCCAAGTCACGTAGGTATACGTGGCAACGAGCAAGCCGACAAGGCCGCTGTCGAGGCACTGTCCGGTGACCTCGCATTTACAGAAGTGGCAGCTGAAGACTTGCGTTCAGTCATACGAAAGACGATTAATGAGAAATGGCAAAAAACAATGGAACACACAGAACACTAATAAACTTCATCTAATCAAACATGGCATAGGCAAGCCCACACATGCTTTCAGTAACCGCCTTCAAGAAATTCTGTCAGCTCGGTTACGTATTGGCCACACCTACCTGACACACGGATTCCTTTTACAGGAGGAGGATCCACCCCTGTGTGTGCCTTGCAGGGAACCGCTTTCTGTTTTGCATATTCTGATAATGTGCCCACTGCACGAAGCTCACCGTCGCCGCCACTTTCCCGCCTTTTACAAATATCATATTCCCTTCCATCCCGCACTTTTGCTGGGTGATGAGCCCCTGGTTACTTTTAATTGTGTATACAATTTTTTAAACGATGTTGGTTGCATCAAGTACCTTTAAACTAAATTTTAACTGAATTATTCCCTTTTTTAAATAGATAACATTTTATCATTGTCTTGGCGCATAATAGCCCTAGTCGCTCATGCGCCAGAAAAACTTCAATCACTCACTCACTGTAGTTACTTGTTTGTTGTTTACTTGATGAGATGTTGCGGAGAAGACGTATTACTTGAAGAGATACGCTCTCACTTGTTATATTGGCTGCTTTTTTTGCATTGTTACGAGATTATTCCTTTCTCGCTGTTTCTTTTCTCTCTTTTTTTTATTTTTTGCTTTTGCGACCTCAAGCGGAGCATACGCACCACGTCGTTGGCACGGAATGTGGTTACCATGCTGATGCACGTTTTACCACAACTTTACAGCTTACTTTCACATATTACGAGGGAATGTTATCATGACAGCAAGGCACTTGACCACTGGAAGGCCTATTTTTTCAATGTACCATAGAGAACAGCTATATGGAAGCACACAAATATTTGGAAACCTACGTTTACGTTAAAGCAGGTAATATACATGGTGTCTTTTTTTAGGCGATACAGATTTTTCATTAAAAAACTATAAGGGCTACAGACGTGCTGTTTCCACTTCTATCATCTCTGGGCCGGCGGATGTTCTTGGCCATATGTTGCTCAACCGCCAAATCACTAATTACCTAAAAATCGGTAATTAACTTTTTAATTATAAAAGCTACGAGGTTGTCCCAATGAGAACATCTGTTCCTTTCGGTGGCCTGATATCATAGCCGTTTTCAGAACAAAAATCGGTTCGGTAGATCGTCTGCAAAAAATTCGTGTAGGAACGCCACTTTTTCTTTATTTTGTTCAGTGCGCATCTTCGGAGACCCGTCTTTTCTTCACCCCCAATGTGAGAGGGGAAAGAGCACGCTGTCGCCTCTCGCGTCCTGGAAAAAAATTAACAGAAAATGCAGCCCAAGATAAGGGCAGTTCCGATAGCGTCGTCCGATACATGTGTTTTTGTTCTTCGACGCATGAGGCGGCATTCTGACGGCATCTTTAACGCATTAGGCTCCTTCACCATCTCACATTGAGGGTGAAGGAAAGACGCGTCTCGGAAGGTGCGCAATGAAGAAAATAAAGAAAAAATAGTGTTCCTTTACGAATTTTTTGTGGACGATCCATCAAACGGATTTTTGTTCTGAAAACGGCCACGATATCAGGTCACCGAAAGGAACCAATGTTCTCATTGGATCAACTTCGTAGCTTTTATAATTAGCAAGTTAATTAACGATTTTTAGCTAATTAGTGATTTGACGGTTGAGCAACATATGGCCAAGAACGTCCGCCGGCCCAGAGATGACAGAAGTGAAAACAGAATATCTATAGGCCTTATATTTTTTTCATGAAAAATCTGTATCGCCTAAAAAAGACACCCTGTATAACATGACAACTGCCCTTTTTGTGCAGTACACTGCTGGCATATATACGTTGGTTTGGTTTCATCAAGGGGATTGGTTTTCTAGCGAAGTGCACGCTATCGCAGTGACAAGAACAATAATCATCGTCACGAAAGGTGATGTGAGCACGTCTCAGCGGACCTTGTAAAGAGATGTCTTCACATTACACTGCAAGATCCTGCCGCAATTGAATTTGCCACACAAGTGAAGGCTGAGCTGTGGTATGCTTACTGAAGATGCATGACCACAGCATCTGTGATAAAGGATCTATGCAAGAATTTGACCCTGTGGACCTTGACCTTTGACCAATGACCTTTCGAGACTCCCCCCTTCGGTGTTCCGGTTCTGTCTAAGCCATGATGGGGCTTTGACATTGGTTTTATAACAAAGTTCAAGCACACTATCTATTCCTTCACGTGGACCAATGTGGTCTCACGCTGCACGTCACAAAGGATGCTAATTTGCTGAAACGAAACTG
The DNA here is from genome assembly GCF_037126465.1 of Ornithodoros turicata. NCBI lineage: Eukaryota > Metazoa > Arthropoda > Arachnida > Ixodida > Argasidae > Ornithodoros > Ornithodoros turicata. The sequence continues at coordinate 27,815,517 of NC_088204.1, read as the reverse complement.
ACAATATTTTTCTAAGCAAATTTTACTCTGTGTAATACTCCATAGACAACGAAGAACACAAGGTGAACATTTTAATACCACAACAGTTTGTAGAATGTGCAATCGCGCTGATGTCGACGGAGACTGCCAGTTGTAAACTTGTTCATGGTGATTCTAACTATTAAAGTGAGAACATTTGATTTTTCACACATTGTGCCAGATGTCACTGCTGACCTCACTCTAGTACACATATTAGAGCTGTTGTGAAACCTTGCCCAACACACACCGGAAGGCATTAGTTAGTCACAGGCAGGAATCTGCCAATGTGTTAGTCTGTTGGCACAGTGGTAAGCCGCAGCTTCATCAGGAACATGAGCAGCTGCAAGGGAAACATCCTTCAAGGAGGTGGCAGGACTGCAACACGGTGGTCAAGAGCAGATGAAAAATTAAATTTGCCACACCTGAGGAGAGTAAAAAGGAGGAGAAGGAAATGGAGGAAAAAAAAAAGTTCTCTTCCATATTCTGCCAATGTCATTACCACATGACAGTTTGCTTTCCAGGGATGAGTTTTGTTGCGGCTGCTTGAGAAGGGTGTTTTCTGATGCCATATTGCTGGTACAATTGTAATGATCAGAATACCAGACAGTGTAAAGGATGGAGCTAGAGGCTAAAGTCTGAGTAAGGTCATACCTGTACCACACTTTTGGCTCACTGCTATACACTTGCGTAATCCCGTGTTCTTCCTATATCACAGCCGACGGTGGCCGCGACCCATTGCTCATACTTCGTGCGGGTGTCCTGTGTAGGTACAGCATTATTCGCTTTTCAGCTCTTCATACCGTTGATGCCTGCTACAAGTGATATCCGAAACTAAACTCCAGTAAAAGAAAGCAAAGGGATTTCGTGTCGAAATAGGCACCGTAACACGAAGCACACCTTGCCAGCTTTGCCCTTAGTTTCGTGATCGTTTAGTGAAGGAAACACATTAGTCAACGTGAGAAAGTTCATTTAAAGGGGAGCCTGCAAAATATAACTCCATAGGCAGCGCGCGCTTGTTTGAGGGAGCTGCGATCGATCCGTTGAAAGCGACCCGCGTGGCAATCGGCCGTAAAACGGCGTGGTTCCAGCGGGGCGTTCGCATATGCGCTGCCTGTCACTTTCGGTGTACGATGCATGGTAGTATGTCGATTTCACGTTTTGTACGCCGGCTTCATGCCTGTTGACACGCGAGACCACTTTCGAGGCGGTAATCTGAAGAAAGCGCACCTTCTTCAGAAGGCGAAACATGTGAAATGCGTTCGCAAAGATGTTTTCATGGACGGGACGTCAAAGATAAGTGCGCAGTGCCTTGCCCAAACGAGCACACGCACGTACAACGTAACTGTTCAGGTAAGACTGTTAGAACTTGTTGTCGATGACGTGCTGTTAACGTCCGTTTGACACATTTGCAGCTTCAGTCACCTATAGATCACGTGCAATTCTCGAATCGCACTGTACTTGTAAGGGAGGTGTGGCTGGCCTCTGTAAACATGTAGCCGCCGTTGTTACTACTATAAACAACCCCGAAGACGACTCCTGCACTGGTGTGCCCCAAGCGTGGGGCAGGCCTGGAAGTCAAGCGTCAGGCAGCGGCGTCCGGCTTCCTTTCGAAGAGCTTTATCCAAGTAAGTAATCAGCCAAAACTCTGTCAGCTGTGATGATAATGTGGTATGTTGATCGCCAGTGTTCGATATCTACTTTAGAATTGAGGTTAGTATGTGCGTTTTTCACGCCGTAGATATAAGTAGCTTCACTTGTAGTGACCTAACATCCACCATCCATCCTTCCACACTTCAAGAGCCATGCAATGCACCCAAGCCAAGCTGCCAGTCATTCTCACCATCATACATCTTTCACCACTTTCCAGGCATTCGATCTCCTTTAGTCCACAACTTGAAATATGAATATCAGGACCCAGTTGTAAAGGGGTGCAGGTGTGTTTTAGCATCGCTTGTTGATGCCGCAGCTAACATGCATGATCAGGAGCTGGTAGCTGAGCTGCTTCTGAGCAGTAGCTCAAGAAGATCAGTATTTCACACAATGAGTGTTGTGAGGGTCGATCTGCTAATGGGGCTTCGGTTCACAAGGAAAGACTGGTTAAAGGAAGTGGGCCATGATACCGCAAGCTTTTACAACTTTGCTATTGGCTCCCGCTGTCCAATTGACATTGGCATGGAAACACGTGGGCAACGAACAAATGCGAGGTAAAGTGCATAAAACACACCGCTTCAGTTGAGCATGCTGCATGCTTCTTCGAGGCCCAAATCAAGCTGCCTTGTGTTTTAGTATGCATTTGCTATGAGTGCCATTTGTCTATATGTTCACTTAAATGTTATCTACTACCTGCAAAGAACGTGTACATGTGCACAGGTGGTTCCAGGAAAGGGCGTTACGTCTAACAAGCACAGAGTGCCACAGAGTCAGAACAAGGGTGGCAGACTTCGAAAAACTTGCTGAAGCACTGAAAACCACCAGGCCACTGAGAACAGCAGCCACAGCATACGGTGAGTATTCCCATCAGTGATCTTCATCAAACGTTACTGTGTTTTTATGATTTAACACAAAATGCACGTCCGCTGAAAGGCACGCAGATGGAGGGAGTTACTGCAAAGGAGTTCCAGAGGAAGTTCCCAACAATAGTGTATCAGGTACTACAATCGGAACTGTTACTTTCGAATGTTTCATCTCATGCCCTTTCCAAATTTTTCAGGCTGGGCTCTTGGTGCACCCTGAACAAGGATGGCTATATGCAAGCCCGGATGGGGTAGTGCGGCTGGCTGATGGACTTTATTTACTTGAAATCAAATACCCATTTGGCCAGAAAGGACAGCCAATCATTGACTGCAAATCTGAAACAAGCTACGTTCAGTACCTACAGTATGAAGGAGGGAAGCTGGCGCTTAAACAGTCACATCAATACTATACACAAGTGCAAATTGCAATGTATGTCATGAACGTAACAGAGGCATTCTTTTTTGTATATTCTGATGCGCAGTCAGTGAATGTGATGGTAGAGCGTGACGATGATCTGCTTAGTGAACTTATTCCAAAACTAGAGACATTCTATTTTACTCACATGCTGCCAAGAATGGCTCCCAATGGCTCGTGGGGTCTAAACGAATATATAATTAGACCTTAAGTTTTCGGGTTTTATTTTTTTGGGGTTAGTCCACGTATTCTAGTCAGTTCAATTTCTGTAAGTTGGGGCCTGGTGCTCTGTATGATATTTCAAATCATGTTGAAGTAATAAATGAGAAACAGTGTGATAGCCATTTTGCAACAGGACACTTTTTTTAGCAACTGCATTAGCTCTCAACATATAAAGTTTTCACACTGGTCCCCGTTGCATTTCAACACAGCAGGCCAAATGCAAAAATGAAGTGCGCTGAAATCATTGCTGCGTCTTGAAAATGGGTGGCTGAAGATTTGCAAGTACTGCGCACATACGAAAAATGTCAGTCATGTATGGCACAAGCTCAGCTGGTACGGTGGAATTCAGGATGTCAAAGGTCTTGATCCGCTGAATCACACGCTCTACATGCACCCTAACTTGTGCAATGTAATATGTTGTGTCCATTTCATTGGTGGTGAACTGTGCATTTCCTGATGAGAATGGAGGCATTACTAGAAGTGCACCTTTCTGTCCGAGGTGGGAGTTGATGCCAGGGAATCCTTTGTCAGCCACAATTAGATCACCCACCTCGACAAGGTCTATGAATCCAGAATCCTTTGTTATTGACAAAAGCAATCTGTCCATTAGGGACAATCGCAACCAGGAACTTCACAGTCATGCCGCCTTTATAGTTTGAGTACAGATTTCGTTGCCTTTCAACAGGAGCTTGAGTTTCCGTCCTCACTTCAGTGCAGTAGCCCTAGTAGCTTTTGCGCCAAAAAAACCCAAATCATCATCATCATCATCACTTCAGTGCAGTCGATTAGGTATCTGCATGAATGATAGTGCTCTCTGAAGCATTCTGGAAGAGTCGCTCGAATTGTCTCTCTTGATGGCGTGAACAACCACTTGCTTGTGGCCTGAACCAAGTTTGTTAACATAGAGAAAAATATTCTGCTAGCAGTGGAACGATGAATTCCAAACAGAGCGGCAAGGTTGGTGAAAGTAATTCCCAGCTTCAACTTCATCAGTAATATCAGGAGCTTGCTAGGGATAGTGACGTCGACCTCTCTTACGCGGAGGTTGGTAAGGATGCTGAGTAGAAGCGCAAACACTTCGAGCGTGGTGCCACATAAATCATGCAGGGTAGCAATCTGATCACGGAGAGTCTCGTAACCCTGAAATATGCACGTACGCGAAGAATGTCCAGAGTAGCGTGATTGTGTCTCGGGCACAGCCTGCACTTCACTTTCAACACGAGGTGTGTGAGTAATCTGGGTGCTGCCGGTTGTCTCAAGAATGGTGCATATGAAGACGAAGAATGGTCTGCCACTACCTTCATTGCCTGCATCTGTCTGTGTGCCCTGTCAAAATAATAAAATATAAATAAACAAAAAGAACAAATGGCAATTGTACATGCTTTCCGTTTTACACCTGCTCATCACTTGCCCTTTGTTTGAGAAACATCGTAAGCAGTGTTTCCCTTTCTTTTATGACCACTATTTGCCTCTTCACCCATCACTTTTGCTGGGTGATGAGGCTCTCGTTCCCGTTGAAAATTTTTTAAATTTTTTTAGAGAGGTGAATGTAATCAACCAGTTGTGAAGTTTTAGTTCACCAGTTTTACCTTCCAATTTACACAGAAGTGTAGTTACACAACTGTCCTTTTAATTAAATCACTATGCTCTTAACATAACCCATTCATGTATCATCATCGTATTTGGCGCACTATGATCTCAGTTGTCGCTGCGCCATTAAACTTACAATCAAATCAAATCAAATCAATTGTACATGCGCACTTAAGTAATACACAATATTGCTTCTGCAAGTACAATGCTGGTTCCAGCGCTGCACTAGATTCTGAGGAAGGAGGCTCATTGCATGTTTCATCCTGAAATTCCTTATCTTGGAAATCTCCATGCGGTCCAGGCACACCATCTTCTTTACTAGCACAAAGTGTCACTGGTGTTGTGATTACGTTGAGATCGCCGCTTGAGTCTGTGTCCGTAAAGCCAGGTAAAGCTACCGTTAGCGGACGTAGCAGCAAACATACACACAAATGCGAACAACTTGGTGCGTTGTGTCATCGCTAATGTACTAATGGAAATGTCGAAGGTTGCTTACCTTTCATAACGCTCAACAGGGGCCAATCCCACGACGGATTTGGCTTTGTACATCGCTGGAAATACTGAGGGGACGTAGGAAGGATGCGTCTGGTCAGCGCTTTTTTCGTTCCCGACGAAGTGGCAACTGCAGATGACAGTCGTCTGACTTGGCTCCCAAGGAGTGCCATCCGGGCTACACGAAGCAATCACAAAAAGTACAAACTATTCTAGAACGGAAAAACTCAGCCAGAACAGATTTAGACTTACTTCACTCTTCGTACAGCCGCTATCCATTGTCGCCGACGCCCTTGCTCGAACCACTTGTTCGGAAATTTATAGAACTTCACACGAGGCTGTTTCCCACACACGTTCGCCTTACTGTTGTGGCACCCTACCACGCAGCAATAGCTGCCGTTTTTTCGTGGTCTTTGCGATTCCATCGAAGCAAGCGAAGCGAGGCCCTGCACTCCTGCACTCAGTGTTGCCAAATGTCATTCGCAGGAAGTCGCTAGTGGCGTCCCGAAAAGTCGCTAAAAGTCGCTAAAATCGAAACTGAGAGTCGCTAAAAAAGTCGCTGCCGCTACTGTGCCCTTTTTGTTCGTTGCACGTTGTGAAACAATGTGGTGACAGATCAACCAGGATGTGTCAGCGAATGAGCGTGCTAGATGGCCAAGAGGGGACATGAAAAAATGGGTCTGAGTGGATAAGAATGAGAGAAAGTAAAGGAAATTCGGAACCTTGAATATCTTCTGCAAAACGTTTTCTGGTTTTGTCATCGGAGGCTCCGAACGTGGTTTGTTTATTGCTTTGAAAAGGTTCCGATGCTTTCTCGTCTTTTTGCGACCTTCTATGTTTTTTTATGTCTGACAATCTCGCATAAATTTCACACTTGCAATAGATGCACAGGGCCCTTTTGTCACAGTCTTTGACTGGACAAAGCTATATCTTGAATACTGGCAGCATCACCAAGCTCTTGCGATACTTCTGGTCTTACTTAGGTGGCATTTTGGAAAGCACTTGCGTCTAGTTCACGCTGCTCGTCAGAAAAGGGGCAAACTGGCAACAGCTCGAAGAAACTAGCACTGCGAAGAGCAGCAACGAAACTGCACTACGCTGAGCCGCTGGAGCTCTCCGTGTCATGGGATTGGCCCTAGAGCAGTTACGGCCGGCAAAAGGTGGCGCGATTTCATATTATTCTTCGACAGAGCTTGTCGTCCACCGAAATGTGACAGGAAAATCACGATTCTTCCTGACTTCATGAAGGAATATTCGTGTTGCTAAAAAGTCGCTGAATATATCAGAATGTCACCAAAAAATCCGCTAATCCCAAATACAAAATTTTGTCGCTAGGCAGACCCCGAAATCCGCTAAATTTAGCGACTTTTCCCCAAATTTGGCAACAGTGCCTGCACTGCCTACAGCATGGTACCACGCCGTTTTGCCGCATTCCGCCGAGCGGGGGCGATAGTGTCAGGACAAGTTTTAGTGCGCGCTGCCTATAGAGTATATTTCCACAAACGAGCAGCAGACAATGAGGTGTTACCTGTAACAAAAGTACTCTTCACACATCCTGCACGACGGGCGGCATCCAAAGCATTCTCATCATTTCTGTTTGTTGCCATAGCCCACTATAGCTGTCTGCTTGGGCTGTGAGAGAAATGTGAGAGCTGTTTTGTGTGAAATTGGAGCACCGAAACACAGAAAAATCAACCATTGCAGCACACAACATAAGCGTTCGCTTATTGGATTCTGCTAAGATCAGAACTGGAACCGCAAAGCAGCATGGGGGTTCTCCGCGTCTGACGTCACTACCGTCTCATTTTACCGGTCACCTATGGCTCATCACGTAATGCACTTCTCTTGACAGGTGAAACACACTTACTTTCGCAGATTTATCCCGTCCTGCTTCCTGAATTGCGAGAGGAGGAGCTTTATCCTATCTTTTATACCTCTCTGTGTGAAGGATGTGCCGGATGTTGTAGAGTTGTACAGTGGGGCCCTCTACCTCTTTTCCGCCCACATGAAGACAGAACGCAATACGAGTTTTGTCTGACTCTACGTCGTACTTGCATGCCTTTTCGTAGATTTCGTATGCCTCCAGTCGGGCCATGCTTGACAAGGTGTTGACGTCGCTTCAAATGGTGGAATTTGCTGGAGAAATGAAGTCATTTGGAATTACCAGGAATGGGCGCAGGTGCTTGGACGTTCTGACAACATGTTATAACTCTGAAGGCTCGAATGCAAGCAGATTGAAGAACACGTTTATTGCCTGATCATGGTGCGTAACACCAGAGAGCGACCGGCTTACAAGCAACTGGCAAGGGTATTCGAAATAGCACGAAAGCACAACATGAATTTTAACAGAAGTAAGCTTCAGCTTGTGTCTCCTATGGTCACTTACCTCGGTCATATGATTACCCCAGAAGGAATTAGACTTGACCCTGTCAAGGTCAAGACTATCTGTGAGTTCCCGACACCGATAAGCAAAAGTCAGTTGCAGAGATTTTTGGGCATGGTTACATACCTTTCAAAGTTTGTCCCAAATCTATCATGTCGTACTCATCAACTACGTCAACTACTAAAGGAATCCAGTGTGTGGCTTTGGGACGACTCATGTCAGACCAGCTTTGAAGACCTCAAACAACACCTCATGTCCTCTCCTGTGCTGTCATTTTTTGACTCTTCGAAGCCTGTTGTGCTGTCAGTCGATGCCAGCTCGCAGAGGTTGGGTGCCGTTCTCCTCGAAGACAACCGCCCGGTTGCTTATGCGTCAGCTGCCCTCACCGAGAGTCAGTGCCGTTTTTCTCAGATTGAGAAAGAACTACTCGCAGTTGTGTTTGGTGCAGAATATTTTCACTATTTTGTGTATGGTCGATCAGTGGTGGTGCAAACAGACCACAAACCACTCTTGGGGCTACTAAACAAGTCGTATGACTCAATGTCACAGAGGCTACAACGGCTGGCACTTCGGTTACAGAAGTACGATTTACGTTTAGAGTACGTACATGGGAAGGACTTGGTTATTGCGGACACTCTGTCATGGGCACCACTTCAGTCTGTTACAATCACAACCGCAGAGCAAACTTCCAAACTAGCAACTCTAGCTCTTGTGGTAACGGCATCGTCAGGTGTTCTTGACATGATTCGCCATGCTACAATAGAAGGTGAGCATTTGCAGACTATTATAGCTTACTGCTGCAATGGCTGGCCTCCTAGTGGCGCCACTTGAGTCGAGAGCTTCAGCCTTATTGGGATTGTCAAGATGAGCTTCACTTTGAACAAGGTCTCCTGTGCAGGGGAATGCGACTTGTCATCCCGGACAAGTGCCGAGAATACGCCGTGGGTAAACTGGGTGGGGCATCGCGGAATGACAGCATGTAGAAGCCGTGCCCGAGAGTTCTTGTATTGGCCGAATATGACACAAAACATTGAGCAGATGATCCGTGAGTGCAACACCTGTCAGCGCTTCCAGCGAGCAAACAGCATAGAACCCCTGTTAAAAGTACCTCTTCCAAGTCTTCCCTGGCAAAAGCTCGGCATCGATTTCTTTCACTTCAGTGGCCAAACGTATCCTTTTGTGATTGACTATTTCTCAAAGTATGTGGAGATCCAGCTCATGAACACTACAACCAGCCATGCGGTTGTCAAAGCGCCCAAGAAAATTTATGCACAGTTTGGGATTCCCTTTGAGGTCGTTACAGACAATGGCCCTCCTTTGGATTCTGAGGCCTTTGCACAATTCAGCAAGGATTGGGATGTTGTTCACACTACATCATCACCATGCTACCCCAAATCAAACGGCCAGGTGGAACGGTGTGTACAGACTGTCAAAAATACTCTTCGGAAAGCAATTGTAGATGGCCAGGATGTCGACCTCGCTATTATGAATTACCGAGCCACGCCATCCAATCACTTGTCAGCACCTCCTGACATGTTAATGGGAAGGAAAATCAGGACCTTGGTTCCCACATATCCAGCACTTTTAAAGCTAGCATACCCTACCAGAAACCACTGTCTACGCTATCGCTGAGCCTGTGAGACACCACGGGTGGCTACACGGAGGTCACCACTGCCGCCAGTAAGCAAGGGGCAACACGTGTGGGTAAGAAGTCGTCGAAACTGAAAAAAGGCGGTCGTCATACAAGTAGGACCTGAGCCGAGGTCTTACGTTGTCCGGACTGAGCAAGGAGCTACAATGAGGCATAATCGCTTGCACTTGAGACCAGGAGTGATAAAACCAAGCGAGGCGAGGCGTGCAGATGACGTTTACCTCAACTCTGCGACTGCCTCCGCTGTTACTGGTCCAGAATTTACAAGAGTGACGGTCTCTCCCTCTGCACCTGTGAATGACCGTGCACCTCTTGAAGAGCCTCCTTCACCTGTATGTGGTCGTACACTACCTGAAGAACCTTCCTCATTAATGGGTCCACCTCCTTCCGACAGCCGAGTGACTAGGTCAAGAAGACACGTCGTGCGCCCGGCCTATTTACGAGATTACGATACCAGTTGAATAGTCAGAAGGACTGGCCGTGGTGGAAAGTGCATGGTTCCATTAAACTGTCGAACATTCTAAAAAGAAAAAAAGGGCGGCATGTTGTAGAGTTGTACAGTGAGGCCATCTACCTCTTTTGTCTTGTCTTGGATACAGCTCCCAGACGGGAGCCAATCCTGTTGTCTTCCTCTCAGGCACTTGTAAAAGTATGATGGCGAGAGCCGGTCGCTCTCTGGTGTTACGCATCATGATCAGGCAATAAACGTGTTCTTCAATCTGCTTGCATCCGAGCCTTCAGAGTTATAACACCGGAAACAATGCTTACGACTTCCGTAATGGAAGCCCATTTCGCCGGAGAGTCGCTGGGGTTCTCCACGAGCACCCCATGTTGTACATGTAGATCGTCGGTGATTGTGAACCGTGTTCTAGCATGTGCCACAGTAGTAGACGACGCAGCCATGATGAAATTTGCTACCGTAAATGTCTTCGGTAAGAGAGAGTTTTAGCAAACCGGATATGCAGCTCCCAATCGGCAACAGATACGGTGAATGCGAACCGATCGTATCCGGGGGAAAGCCAGCGCGGAACACTTTTAGCAAACCAGAGTGAACCGGAGACGCGCCGCCCTCCAGAGCGATGCCCATGGCGGTGGCGATGAAGCAAAATGGGCGGCGTTGAGTGTCAATTTTGGTTTCGCCAACACCAGGCACCGCCAGAACGCACCAGACCAGAACTCGCCAGTACGCGATCGAAGTACACTACAACGCTCGTGTTTAGTTTTGTTCACCCCCACTTACTATATCCTTCCCAGTGGAGGTTATCTTCAAGTCTCGTTTCTACATCTGTTTGTGTCAATGGCTCATCAGTGCGTATTAGAAGATCCCATCACAGCATCGTGCCTATCGTGGAATGAAGTTGAGATGTCAATCCTGCTTAAGACGTTGGAGCCACGCATTGATGCACGGCCCAGATCAGCATTTGTTCGCCTGAACATAAGCCACATGCACGACGATGAGGTACTTCAGCACTTTCGATTTACGCGCGATGACATTCCTCGGCTGAGGTCAGCACTTGGGCTACCTGATGTTTTGCGTACATGCCAACGCGTAAACGTAGGCGGTGATGAGGCGCTTTGCATTGCTCTTAGGCGGTTGGCATACCCTGTCCGACTCTGTGATATGGAGAGGCTGTTTGGACGGCATTCATCGACGCTATCACTTATTGCATCTGAAGTAGTCGACAGCATAGCTACCAACTTTGAACACCTCACAAAGATGGGGTGCAACCGGTGGCTGACAACTCAGTGCCTGCAGCAGTTTGCCAGAGTACGTACCACTAAACACAGTTTTCGAGCTTGTGCTATTTTGAAAAATACTATGTCTTTTCCTTACATAGGCTGTTCAAGTGAAAGCTGCACCGTTCCATAATTGTTGGGACTTTATAGATGGCACAGCACGGCCCATCTGCCGGCTGTCAGAAGAGTGGAGATTGTACTTTTCTGGACACAAGCGGCACCACTGTGTAAAACATCAGGGAGTGATGTGTCCAAATGGCATTATCTGCCACCTTCATGGTCCACACCCTGGGAACAGACACGATGCAAGTAGGATTTTGTGTAACTCCACGAAATGGACTGAAAGAAGTCATTCTGCAGTACTGATGCTTGTGTCATGACAGTGATCCTGCGTGAAAGCGGCATCTACTCACACCTAGAAGAATTTATGGGGACGCGTAACTTTGTCCTTCATGGAGATCCTGCTTACCCGCTGAAACCACTCCTGATGCGTCCATACTGTAGGGCTCGCCTGAGCGCAGAACAGCAAGAATTCAACGAGGCAATAAGCTCCGTTCGCCAGGCCGTGCAGTGGGGCTTTGGAAAAGTTATCTCCTTGTTTGTATTCCTTGACTTTAAAAAAATCATAGTCCCTCCTCCAGGATGTAGGTAAAATGTATAAAGCAGGAGTAATTATTACCAACTGTCACACAACTATTTACAGTAGCCAGACATCCCAGTTTTTTGGTGATCAACCTCCTCCTCTGGAAGAGTACCTAACTCCGCCCATGTGATTGTACCTCACCAGCAAAGTCATATGTCGAAGTAAAATATTTTCCATAACGTTTGCATGTGGTACCTTACTCGAACGGTACTAACCGCCGTAATTTACCTGTAATCCTGAATGATCAACTTAGTGACGAGCAGTATGTAGACATCAGAAGTCAAAAATAAAATGTTTTAACATCATGTACATTTTATTTACACTTATTCAGGCGCAAAGAAATGCAAACAGATACAAAAGATACTAGATGTGTAAAACACATGGAAAGGGTTATGAAAATATACAAAACAGGTAAAAAGGGACATAGAAAAAGATGAAGTATGACACAAAAAGATGTAATATGTGAAAAATAAAAAATAAAAACGGAAAATAAAAGAAGCAAGAAAAAGTAAAAAATGCAAGCCCCAGCAGCTGTGAATGAGCTTTCATGTCAAAAGGCTCCTATGAGGACTTTTGACGCAAAAGCTCATTCACAAGCGTTTGGATTACCACTGCCTTCATTCTTTCTGCTTCCTTGCGGGACATCCTATCCTGCTCCTCCTTGTTGTCAATGCGCCATTAAACTCCTAATCATCATCATCATCATCATCAACTATCCTGCTCCTCCATTTCAAGCTTCCTTGCGTCTAGTTGTTTTTTGATGTTCAAACATCTCCCTGTCCAGCTGCAGTTGTCTTTCCTGCAAGGAGTGTTCCTTTCCCAGAAGGCCCTCTGCAGCTGGTTCTGTCGTTCAAAGAATCGAACACATTCAGATGTTCTTTTTCTTTTTCCTGGGGGAAAACATTTCAGAATCAGCATTGCACAAAGTGCCAGTTGCGCCCTCTGGACTCACTTTTTATAGCTAGAGCCATGCGCTGACCAAACAGACACAGTTCTTGGCCTGCAGCTATCATATCCACATACCACCACAACGAGTCTGTTGGTTATTGCCCGTCGCTGTGCTGCTGCACTGTGGTACTGCACTTGTTCCTGGGGCAGTGCAGTGGAGTGTGGCAACAGCCCCTGCCGAACTGCTGATGAGTGGTACCACGACTGGGACCTCGCTCTCTTCTTGCAACTGGCTCTGCAGGTGCGCAGGTGATGAGGGCTCAGTCTCAACCTCCCCTTCGCAGATTTGCTGCAGAAGTGATGCAGCCATAGCCTGTGCGCACTATTGTGTCTCTTGAGTACTTGTAGCTGACAAAAGAGCCAGTCATGTTTTCTTCTAAATTTGGTCCTTCATTACATTCACAGATTTATACGACGAGGGATATTTACTTTATAGACTATGTGACACACTTGTCTAGTCAGCTTCCGGTTTATGCTCTGTGAAACCTGTTGCTCCTGCAATATCGTGCATCTCAAACAATAAGATGGTGTGACAGACGATCCTCCCTGAAATACAACATTGGCACAGGATCTTCGACGGCAACCCATCAAATACGGGCCACTGACCAATCCATTGATGATTTCAGACAAGCTTGTTGCATGTATAACCCCACTTAATAAAATATTGCTATGTGAGTATTACATAGTCATTTGGGCCTTGTAGGGGACAAGTTTGCAGTTCTTAGCTGAAGAACACTTGAGGAAACTTGTGTTTGAGTACCACATCAAATGTGATAACTGCTCTCATCATGCCACGCGTATTAGTGTACATGTATTGAATTACAGCACTCTATTATAACTATATTTTACCTTGTTTGTTACAGCTTGTGAGTCTTCACCTCTTAAACCCATAATCTCTCTCTCTCTCTCTTCCAAAAGTGGTTCTTTAATGTGACTTTGTAACATCACACACCCAAATGCCTGTCCTACTGATCTGGCAACGTTCAAGTCGCAAATCAGCTTATGTGTTATTGGGATCACATAAACAAAATACAGAAACCGACACTGAAGATTTTTGTTTAAGTTTAATTTGTACAAGCTTTCGCGTGGAGGTCCACGCTTCCTTGGTACCTGAGGAAGCGTGGACCTCCACGCGAAAGCTTGTACAAATTAAACTTAAACAAAAATCTTCAGTGTCGGTTTCTGTATTTTGTTTATGTGATCTACAGGACTTGACTCCCCTCTTCGTATACGCTTGTGTTATTGGGATGTGAAAACTCTATCGCATTACAGTCGCCGACCGATTTTTCGGACATGCGCGAATATTCGGACTCGTTCGCGGAACGACCGCGGGTCCCATAGAGTTAGTGTATAAGAACGTCCAAAATTTCGGACGCCGTGCAGCTCCGTCACTCAATATTTCGGACTCTGTTTGCCGAGACAGCGAGCTTCTCTCGTGGGGTGAGAGAGAATGGTATCATCCCACATTTGTATCAAAAGAAAACTCAACCAACTAAAATATTGAGGCAAAAAAATAGGCAATGATTGGTCGTTTTCCATTCTTCTGAGCATAACGCTTTTACGTCTTCGTTTTTAACCAACAGCTCGATTCAAAAGGCACAACACCTGCTCTCCGCCAGCGAGTCGCGCGACAGCGCTGTAAAGCGAACTTCACCTAAAGCACGCATGCGTTAGGTGAACCCGACTTGCGGACTTGATGCAGGCGGTGCCTCTGTCAGTGTACAGTAACGAAATGTCGCTTGATGTTATCAGGCAGGGCTGGGAGCGCGTAATGAAAGCATCGACGAATTTCTCCAGCCTACTAGTGCTTAGTAAAGTTTATTTTAAAGACAAATTCGTTTTTTCGTACTTTTGCGCAATCCCCGCCGAGTCCGAAAAATCGGACGGCGACTGTAGCTGTAAGACAACAGTGGAATGAAACGTTCCCCAACTATAGTTGGCCTACTAGCTCTACGTAACAATAAGGTGAAATTATTCATGCGTGATCCCCTATGTGTTGTCAATACATTCGTGTAGGATACGCCATCCAGGCAATGTTAACACATATGCGTGCTGCAACACCTGGAAAGGCTTGGGGGCATGTTTGGGAATCCTGGCAGCTTATTATTTACACGTAGCAAGGTAGAAAGTGCAGCGACCCTTGCCCTTGCTGCCTGCGCTTTCTTGTTCAGCGTCTCCCCCCTTTTTTTGCTCAAAATCCTTCTCCAGCAGAGAGAACTCATTCAGGAGGATTTTCTTTTCTTTGTATTCCTCCTCTGTCCCTGATCAGTGAAAAAATACTACATTTGTACGATCACCTTTCCACTCAAATGTAGCAAACACTGTACGCACACGCATCCACAAAGACGAAAGTTGGAAAAGTGTATCCTCACTATACACGTTTCTCAGCGAACTCTGAAGGGCGCAGCCATACTCGCGTCACGTGACCGCCAGCCATCAGGCGCCTTCAGTTTCCCGTACGTCGGTGGTAGCTGCTAGCTCCGTGAGAGAATTTGCCTTCGCATATGTCGTGCTGCCACACCATGGACAGCGACTGGGTGGATAATCTTAAGCTGTGGCCCAACGTGGAAAGAACAGGTACGATATCATCGATATAGTGTACCGGAATAATTATATGAGACAAGGTAATTGGCGGTGATGACCGCTCTGCATGCGGTGCATGGTATATTCAATCTGACTGTTTTAAAAACGTTGTTTTCGTCATCACGGATGTGCAACTTTTAAATATTTTCAGGTATATTTGACTACACGATCAAGCGACTTGATGCAGACGGGAAGCCTGCCGAGAATTACCGTGGGTATGCAGAAGCTATGAACTTGCTGGACTCGGGCCATGTAGGCAAGGTTCTGTGTCGGAGGGAGGGTGACTCCTGTGTCCTAAAAGCTGATGTACGATCGTCGCAGACTACTTCGAAGATCTACCTTGCAGCGGTCACTTTCATGGACGGGACGATCAAAGCAGGCCAATGCACATGTGCGGCAGGTTTAGGAGGCTGTCGTTCCCTTGTTGGTGCCGTGATGTTTAAAGCCGCAGAAGCCACACGGAGAGGTTTCACGGGACAATCGTGCACTAACGAACCGTGCAAATGGAACGCGTCAGCTTCGAAAAACCTTGAACCTCAACCAATGGCATCTATTTATGGAAGGCTTGGCAATCCAAAAAGGTTCCTCCAATTCGACACACACACTTCACTGCAGTGTTGTGTTCTTGTGGTTATGTTACGAACGGAGTTTCATCAAAACTGCGCGCGTTCGGGCGCCATGTTTATTTCGCAACTCTCGATGATCGGGGCGTGTACATAGTTGCCAACGGGTTGCATAACTGTAGCTGCAGATGGAACAATAGGACACTACACTATCATCCTTGTGGGAGAGATTCTAGGGGATTATAGGACTAAAACAAAGAACAATACATGAAAGTTAAAGTTCAACATCCTTTGGTACGAAGTGGTTTGACTTTACGTAGTAAAGTCAGTCAGGTGCACTGGGGGTCTTCGTCCTCGTGTGGGGTATCATCTCTCAGGGCAGCATTGGCTTGGAGGTCCCACTGAGTCGCTATCTGCGTCCTTGCTGTTCGTTACAAGTGGTCGAGATAACAGATCATCTGTGTCCAGTGTCGAACTATCTGGAGCTTGTGATATTCCAGTAGCATCTTTGAAAAAGCTCGCGTTGCGAACTATCGTTCGCTTATTGTTTGATGCCGTGACCTGCGATCCTTTGATGTTGGTGATTGTATAGGGAACCTGCTCGTAGTACGGTGTGAATCTGTTGTGCCGAATTTGTTTACAAAGCACTTTCTGCCCCACGTGAAGTTGATGTGGTCGTGCATGTCTGCGACGATCAGCATTGTTCTTGTTGTGAACTTTCTGATGAAGCATGGCTGATTTCACAACACCCATTTGAGCTTCCTCTTGATTGGGGATGAAGTATTGCGGGAGGAGGTTCTTCATTTTCCTGCCGAATATTAGTTCATAGGGTGTCTTGCCAGTTGTTGCTTGTTTGGTCGACCGGTAGGCCATGAGGAATATGTCGAGCTCTGCTGTCCAATTACTGCTAGTGTGGACATGTTTCTTTAGGTTTCTCATGAATCGCTCCGCCTCACCATTAGCTTGAGGCCATAGCGGAGTGATTCGGTGGTGATGAAAGCCAAGTTCTGCAGCAAACTCCTGGAGGTCTGCACTTTGGAATGGGGGTCCATTATCAGATCTAAGAAGTAGAGGGATTCCAAATTGAGCAAACACCGCTCGAAGGATGGGAAGCACCACACGGACACTGGTAGATCGTACCACATGCACCAGAGGGTATTTTGAGAAGTCGTCAATGATCGCCATGGCGTAATTGCCGTCAGGAAAAGGTCCACAAAAGTCAATTGAGAGTTCTTCCCGGGGCCCATTAGCGGGTTTGGTGATAACTAGTGGTTCGCGAGTTGTCTGGGGTACTGCTGCTTGGCAGGGAAGGCAGCCTTTAATTGTTGTGTGCACAAGGCCATCCATGCCTGCGAATCAGACTTTTTCTCGCAGTAGCTGTTTGGTCTCTACGATTCCCTGATGGCCACGATGCGCGAGTTGTACTGCTCGTTGCTGAAGGCTGGCGGGCAGGACAATACGGGTGCCTCGAAGAATAAGACCTCCTGGGGTGAACATCAATTCGTTTTTTATAGCTGCAAATGGTTTCAGTTCTGGCGATGACCAGATGTCGCGTTTAGTATGGCAGTCACAAGGAGCTGTAATTGCTGGTCTTCCTTTGTGTGTTCTGCAATCTCTTCTACTGAGAAGGCATTGGGGACATAGTGACGTTGGATATAGTTCACATATTTCGTTGGAACTTTAGTGATCCTACGCTGGCAGCTGCTTATAGGCAGCGGGTTCCTTGACAGGTAGTCAGAGGGGTTACTACTGCCTGCAGTGTGCTGTGTGTCAAAGACCTATTGAAAAATCCCGTATGAGACTCATATGGTTCCTATATCAGTTTGTATGGTTCCCGTACAGATTCGTATGGGTCCTATATTAATACATATGGACCGCGTATGAAGTCATATGTAGGCAATATGGCATTCTTATGGGTACCGTACGGAGTCATATGGAGTCAATATGATACTTATGTGGGCCTCGTATGAAGTGATATGGGACCGTATATCACATATCTTTCACCCATATGAAGTGATGTGGCAGCAATATGGGTTCCATACGACTTCGTATGTGACAGCAATAGTACACATATGGGGCCGTATGATGCACATTAGGATAGTATGGGGGACAGGAATCACACATGACACATAATTCGAAACGTTGATTCTGCCACATAGTTATGGGTACAATTATGCCAAACTAGTTTTTGAAATGGGCCACTTAATTGCGTCACGCACTTACCTTATAAAAATGGATTGTGCGGACCAAATGTGTGTCACTGCCGTGGAGGAACGTGCAAATAAATAAACTCATTGCTACGTTCCTGTGGTAGGAACTAAATAGTAACGGACGGACGGATACACGCTAGGAAATAGGACACACGCTCCGAACGACACGTGAGTTGACACACATGACTTGGTTAGGTCAGGTTGGATGGTGTCGCTTTTTGCTGAGAATACAATTAGTTATACCCTAACATGGATTTGTCCTGCTTTCTAACCTGTTCCCGTACTCAAAGTATCGATTCTTCAGGTATTTATCTGGAGTACACGGATAGCCTGCTCATCATCCATCAGCACATATACGACAAATTCGGAGCGCCGTCACTCCCGCGGCGTTTGTCGGATTCACGCCAAAATTTGCGTCCAAATAGGTCTCGAATAGTTCTATGATCGGCCAAATCACACCGCGGTCCGGTCTTTAGCGGTTCGGAAACTGTGGGTGAAGACGCGTTCGCGACGCTCTTTTTGCAAACTTTGGGGTCCTTTTTAGGAAGGAAGCTCGCGTCCGACGATGTTAATTTTTTTTTTTGTAACATGCTCTACATGACGTACCAAACGTGACAAAATTGAGCGCAGCTCTGTAACTTTAGCGGTTCTTCAGTTCCCGGTTTCCGTGTTTGCATTCCTCACGGTACATGTGACGGGCGGCCTCATTTTCCTAAAACCGCCCCAGTTACAGCTACATAGTCGTGTGTAACGTAGTTTTGAAGGTCTCGACGTACTCTTTTTAATCGAGTTTGTCCTATAGGCCCGAAAAGTTTCGTTCTCCAAGATAAGATATTGGCTTTGTAGTTTTTCGACGCCGGCGTGCTGGGTGACGACGCCCCGAAACGCTTCCCGCTGTTCAGTGCTGTAACTTGCTTACCTAACGCCCGATTACCCAAAATTTTGTGTGTGCATGCTCCGTACCCTGCATTACAAGTTTCCGATTCGGACCACCCGTCAATTTCCAGCTGTTAGGGCGTCATTCCGAAAATTCCTGACGCCGACCCCCGTTCTGCGACATTTGTCTCAGTGTGTGGGTTCGAACCCCTCGGCAGATCCGAACCTCCCTCTGACGGGCACACGTGCTCAAAGCGGGCAAGGTGTAGGAACTTGCGACACCTTTTTATCTCTCTCCGTTCTCTAGTTAGGATCCCGTGGCAACGGCGGTTTCCTTATACATGGGGCGCGGGGCATTTTTTTCGATATTGGGTGTTTCTTGGCGTAGGACGGTGAATGAGGTCTCGTTTTGACGGGGAAAACGTCCTCTTTCCGATAGCATTGTTGTCGTGCTCGCGCCGATTTCAGTTCTCTTGATATAGCACGAAGAGCGCCGCGACAGTGGGGCCCCTGATGCCACACTTTGCATCCGCCACTGCTCTCAGGCGACGTTGAGCACCGGAGGGGAGCGGTCGCGTGTTGTCGTCGTTCCTGTTCTGGGTGTTTCGGCGTGGCGTTGGTGGCTCGGACTGTTCTGACTGTGTGTTTGTGCCTTGCTAGTGATGTCTGGACATGTTTCTCTGTTTGTACGCCTTGGAAGATACGACCAGAAGCCGTTGGATTTCGTGAATGGAAGGTTAGTGTTGAGGCTGCTGTGTCATGATTCATGCACGGTTTGCTTGGTAACATTCGTAGCGTGTGGGTTCCTATTACTTATGCACTCAGTGTGATTGCTACCCTCTTGAGTCCTGTTACCTTATGCTGAACTCATATTGGTCGTTGCCGTAGTCGTTAACCGATATCGTCACTTAACATCGGGTGAAGATGTCACATGTGATGCTTCATTGGCCTGTTACAAATGTGGAATCTTTGAATTTCAGACGCTTTTGACAGATTTGTTTCTGTGCACAAGACAAATGGGCTGTCGCACTCCCGACGTAGGAAATGAACACACACGTCGCTGAGATCTTAAAAGACAAAGTAAGTTAAGCTACAGGTCATTGCAGAGATTTTTACTGAGTTGTGTTTCCTGCGAAACAGGTAGGGTGTGCACTTCACCCATGCAACTCCAATGTCTGCTTCATGGCAGTGCAAGCTTTTACAACCGTGCCCTTGAATGTAACAAGCCAAATAAACTGGATAACAGAGAAAAGTTTCCTGGTTCCTTTGCCACTATGTTCGCGTAAAGATACCCAGCTTATCATACCTACATTTTTCTAAGATCTGTACTGCTTTCACAATGTATCCTCCCCTTCGGTGCTTTGTGTGTAGGTGGATTTTGGTTCCCCACTATGTGTCAACCCTGTATAACCTTCACTCCGTATCGTCATACGATCGTTACCCGACCAGCGGCTTCTTCAACGTGGTACATAACCTTATGCTCTCTGCGCCCCGTATAAGCGGTCTCATAATTCCGTTGTGGCTCACACAATCACGTGGGTCTATGGGTCACATGATAATTGTATGGGACACATTTATACGGGATTGTTGGATATGGAGATTCTCGTACGGCTCATACGGGCCATATTAGGACCCCGTATGGTCTATATAACTCATATGTCCATATGACACATAACCCCATGTTCAATAATGCCATATATATGGGACCCATATTTATTCGATATGTTGTTTTTCAGCAGTATATATATACTGCTGGATCCGGAGTGCTAGGCGTTCGATACGAGCCGAAGGTGACGATCTTGGGTTGCTGAGGATGCTCACGAGAGGCTTGTGATCAGTAAGTAAGACGAACTTAGCACCACAAAGGTAGAGTTAAAAATGTTCCATGCCCCATACTACTACAAGCATTTCTCGTTCAATTTGTGAGTAGCGAGTTTCTACAGGTGTAAGTGCCCTACTTGCGTAGGCAATCACTGCAGGTTCTTCCTTGGCGTCGGACCTCTGTGTGAGAATGGCACCGAGTCCATGTGGGCTGGCATCTACAACCAGTTCTGTCCGCTTTGATGAATCGAAGTAAGCCAGGGTGGAAGCGTCTGACATGGCTTGTTTTAGGTGGTCAAAGGCGTCTTGGTGGCGCTTAGTCCAAGCCCAGGTTGCGTTTTCAAGGTTAGTTCTCGTAGTGGCTCGGTAATGTCAGCGAGGTTCCACAGAAATCGCCCAGAGTTGTTAACCATCCCAAGGAGACTCCTTACTTCCTGAGGGTTAGTTGGTGTTGGGACTTGTAAGAAGGCATTGATCTTCTGGAGATCGGAACGGACGCCTTCAGCCGAAAAAATCAGTCCATAGAAGGTTATCTCACTCTAGTAGAAGTGACACTTCTTGTCATTCAGCGTTATGCCGACTTCTTGCAGTCGATGAAGGACAGCATCCAGGGCAGTGTTATGTTTGTTCTGAGTCTGCCCATAGACTATAATGTCATCGCTCACGTTCAAGACGTTTGGGATGCCGTTGAGGACTTGACGAATAGTGTTCTGAAATATTTCAGCTGCATTACTGATGCCAAAATTGAGGCGTTTGTATCTGAATAGGCCAGCGTGAGTCGAGAATGTTGTGAGCTGTCTTGAAGGCATGTCCAGTCCCAACTGATGGTAGCCATTCTTCAGATCCAAGTTGGAGAAGACTTTTGCTCCATTTAGTGCTACAATGATGTAGTCCACAGTTGGGCAGGGATGTCGTTCACGTTGTATGGCCGTGTTCACAGCACGCATGTCGACAGAAATTCGAATTTCGCCGGGGTGATGCGGCTTGGGGACAATTACGACCGGGGAAACCCATGGAGTTGGACCGTCTGCAGTTCGATGTCTTCAAATAGGAGTCGTTGGATTTCGTTTTCCGTGGCCTCACGCAGTACAAAGGGTATACGACGGTGGGGTTGGGCTACAGGAGGTACACTTTCATCCACAAAGAGATGGATTTGTTGCTCCTTGAGTTTTCCAACACCGTTGAACAGGCCAGGAAATGATTCCACAATAGCTTCTTTTGTTGCGGTGTCCTCGACTTGATATGTGATGTGGACAAGGCCTAAGCCAGACGCTGCTGAAAAGCTAAGAAGCGGTGCACAGTCGCCAGGAGTGACAAATAGGTCTTCTTGGATGGCCTTCCCTTTGTATGTCATGGTGACAGAGACTTTCTCAAGTATTTGCAGTGGAGAAGTTGCTCTGAAGGGAAACACCTTCACAGACTTTTTTTTTTTTTTTTTTAGGATTGTGTTTAGGTGACAGTCTCGAAGGCTGTTTTCTCCGACAATTGATACCGTTGCCCCTGTGTCGATCAGAAAGTGATGGGGGTGCTGTTAACCACGATGACTGCTCTTGGGGCTTTACTTCTTGAAGGCGATGTGAATGCCGCAAAAGTATACTCGTCGCTGCTTGAACTGTCATGGTCCACCGCTTGAATCTTCTCCTTGGATGACCTGCACACCTTAGCGAAGTTGCCAATCTTGCTACAGGCTCTGCATTCCTTGCCCCATGCTGGACAGTTTTGTTTGCCGCCGTCGTGTGGCCACTTGTCGCCGCAGTTTCCACATATTGTCGAACTATCACGGTGCTTGGAGTGGTTGTGTTGAGGTGCCTCCTTGTCTCGAGTTGATGCTCTTTTGCCATGTTGCAAATGTTTGTGTAGTGCGTTCACGGGCGCGGCGCTTTCGTTGTTTCTTTCGATTTCTGTAACGTCGCGTTCAATGTCTTCAAATAGTCGACCTTGCTTGAGAATGTCCGATAAATCAAGGGAGTGGAGCATCGCGTATTTGCGCAGGCGAGACGATGTTGTTGCGAGGATGAGTTGGTTTTTTATTTCTAGATCAACATTTGAGAAGTTGCAATGACGGGATAGTTGCCGAAGACGCGCCTAAAATGCATCGAGGCTCTGACCATCATTTTGCTGCGCTTGACGAAACCGGTAGACAGCAAATGTTGGGTTGACTCGCGGCGCAAAGTAGGCGTCGAGCTTTGCTTTGGCTGCATCGTATTCAGAGGTTGATGTTTCCTGTGTTGCTTGAGTCGCTGTGGTTTGTTGGGTGGTCGTGCTGATGGATGTGCTTGCGTGCCGGCTTCAGGGAGCGATCGGAAGGAGTCGTATACTTCTTCGCCTACATAGTGCAGAAGAAGGGCTTTCTTGCGCTGGGCCTGAATTGCTGGGTGATGAGGCTTCGCCCTTGTCACTCTCCGGCGACCCTTGTGCTTTGGAGCCTGCATGACAACACAAATGTACCAGCCCTTGTGCAATATCACAGCAACAATGACATTCGGTGAGAATTTCAACAGTTAAAGATCAAACAGTGCTTCTTTTTCCGTGGATGTCTCACTCCCCTTGCTATGTCATCCTGTGCACATTACTGCATTGTGCCTCACAAGGCAAACTACCAATATCGAGCTTCACAGGTTTGTGCACAAATGGCCTGTATTACCTACGAGCTTACCTCGGTACCAGTACGTAATAACAGGGGTGGGTATGGATTTTTTTCTGTTGGTCTGCCATCCACAAAGTGAACTGAACACACCTTTATAAAAAATATTAAAAAAACAGGCGATACCACGTATATGTTAGCGTGATCTGGTTTGTCCGCATTTATGTGTCCGTATAAGGACTGTTATTAAACTGCATGAGAATAAATCTAGCATCTTTTTTTTTTACGCAGTGTAGCGTACGTTTAGTCGCTGATAGTAACTATAAAAAGACTATTACGGTACTCACCCTTGCCGATGACTTGAGATCGAAGTCCTTTGGCTGCAGGTTTGCCAACCATTTCTTGCGAGTCTCTTCTTTGACAGGTCCACTTGGAAACGTGTATAGGGAGAACGGACGCAAGCATGGGCAATCCTTATGTCGATTTGGTTCATGTTCCTTGCAAACAGATTCATTCCAAAGTCTAATGAGGCCATCACAATTCTTGCAACCCACAACAGCACAAGTCTTTCCGGCTCGGAAAAAAGTCCCGTTCGAACTTAATCACAGCTGAAACGGGGTCACCCCACAGTACATGCGTCAATCGCTCAGTCCGCCGGAGTGAAGACCACTAATGGCGGGCGCTTGCGTGCTGCCATCTCCCGGCAGCTGTGTGTACCACCGCGAGAGAACGGTCTACAGGGGCGCGCGCCTGGAGTTTAGCGGAACGATGCCAGCGCCAATTTCTCCCCTGTTGACGGAAGGCGAAACTACCGTCCCGTGTATGCTGGAGTGTTCTGCTGGGCGATTCCACGCGAAATGATCCAGCTGACCTGCTCGGCCCCCATAAAACGATCCCGAATTTTTACGAAAAATTTTTTAGCAGTCGCTAATAGTGCAAAACGACACACCACGAAACATTTCTTCCCAAATCTCAATGTGGCGGGTGCTAGACACGAGCAAAGTTCGTAGCGCTGGCGAAACCGTGCAAGGCGTGAACGGCAGGTGCGGCTCATAGAAAGCCCCTAGAAGTGTATAGTTTTCTTTTGCGGTTAGAAGAAACTATGGTCTACACAGCATCCAAATCCCGGTTGTCGTGCTGTAATCGGTGCAGGTATACAAAGGCCGGAAATTTCGCAATTTTCCTCCTACTTCGCGATTTTTTTGTGGACAATCAAACCATTAAATTTTAATGAATATTTTTTTTCCTGCCAAGGCCCCAAGGAATACTTCAACAGGACAAATCGCCAGACACGTCACGGTTCATAGTCATTGCAGGAAAAAAAAGAGGAAGTATGCGATTTTTCAAAAAAATCGCTACAATCGAGCGTAAAACACGCAATGAAGAGGTCGGAGGATACGCCTGAAACCAACGCAGTTGTATAGAACGAGCCTTCCTCTACAACATATTAAAAAATCTCGAGGGTGTTTTTTCGTATACAGGAGAAAATAATTTTTTTTTGTAGTAGAGGATATTACGACCACAGTGACCCACGTTGCATGTATCCAGTGGGGTGCTATATTTGTTTCTTGGGCTGCTGTTTTAATTCCTTTTAGTTTCAATTTTTCTCTGGTCTGGTTGGGTTCTAATGAGCAAGCAATATGCTGTGGCACAGACTTCTGCAAGGTTACCATAGTCTTTGCTTCTGTAGCATAACACGCGTATTGCAATCCTGGGTGGTTAAGTTTATGGCATTGTTTCCGGTGTGCACGGTGCCGGCAACGGAGATTGGGGATTAGCGGTGATGAGCAGGACTAAGTAATACTTTTTGTCGTGTGAGCTAAAGCCCTGCGCGGATGAGCTTTTTGACATCCGCATCCTATCCGAAAAATCCGCGTCTCCCACGGCACGCAGCAATAGTTCAGTTTCTATGCTCGATATATGAGGCCTGTTGTCCAGGAAATAAACGTTATTTCCCGTCAGCACAAAACAACAAAAAAGAAAAAGGCCAACAAAAAAAAAAGCTGTCACCAAACTTCATCCACACGGGCGACTTCCTGACTTTCGTTCTGACAGTGAAAACCCCAGAGCGGCATAGCTTTTGTAGCGAGGACAGGTACTGATCGTCCCATCATCAACTTGTGCACTCCAGTCCAATAAATGTATCCCAGTGCAGTGAATATGTCTCTAAACCCTATGGAACGTAATTTCAGTGGGGCTTTAAAACGACAGTGTTGGCACGAGACTGTCCTTTTAACCATTGAAGTCAATAACACACCTTTGGCTTCCACTTGAGCATCATTTATTCAGTTGTTAGAACATTGCTACAGAATAAAGCAAATGTTGATATTCAGATAATATAAGCCACAAGTTTATTCGGTCTCACTGAGCTCATTGAGAAGTAAAAATACTCTAGCTTAGGGATTAATTCTGAAAGAAACGAGTCATCCCGAGTGACTACCGCAGTCTGTGTCTCCTTCGGACTGTACACAAACAAAACACCCCTGGACAGGTTGAGAACATATAACTGGACTTGGATTTGAGTGTAGTATAGCATCGTTGAAGTGATACCTGTCCGTCACACAGCTCTAGATATTCTACCAAACATCGTGCACCATCTTCAAAAATAGCGCTCCTGTGAAGTATGCTTCCACGTTCTCCACCTTGCCGAATCCACAAAATAGACGCAACATTGAAATAGCTAGCAAAGCACGGCGGCACAACGCAGAAGTAGCCGTGCACTTGCTTTCGCTGGAAACAGCTGCGCCTATGGCGTGGCTGGAGCGAGACGGTAATTACTCCGCCACCGCGAGTGGCGCTGTACGCAGTGAACTTGCACGCCACCTGGCCGAGGCGTTTCACCCTATAGGGACCGAGCCGGCGTGTTTTGCTGCGACCGGCGCGCCCCCACGCGGGACGCCCGAGAACAGCGTCGGGAGGGCGTCGGCCGTTTAGCACATGGAGGAAGGAAACACAGGAGCGGCCGTTTCGAGCAGATTTCCGTGGGACCCCTCTGGCGGTCGCTCCTGTCAAAACCGCCATTACTTCCTGTCCACCACGTGATCCTCTCTAAAGTTTCGGTTTGGCAACGCTTTGTTGCTAGCGCTGCTTTTCGTGCTTTTATACTTTTCCAAAGTCACTTACTCTTAACATGTGAGCACCACTGCGGAAACAACGTTTTGTTAACGTGTTCATACCGCGGTTGCGGCTGTCGTTCAACAGAAAGCAGCTCTGTCACGGGAATAACGTTTCCTTCGTAAGCACGTACTTGACCGGTTGTTTCGTACCCCTGTCTGTGAGAGAGTCATCTTGAATCGTTCCTTTCCAAGCTGGCGCTGTGCTACAGCTGCAGATTCAATTGATTTCCTCCATCGTTGTACAAATTTGATTACTGGCATGCTTTACCACTTCAGCAACAAACACACAAAGCGCGGCCACGTCGTCACACAAACATCGCTGCCGCGAATGATGTTTCTAGTCCTGCGTGGTTGTCCTGCAAACCATGACCGGTCATGTAGGAGAAGGGTAAACCAAGAGTAAACCTCCGAACACACACAAATAAAGCTGGACGCGCGGCGTTCATCACAATGCAGATATCTGAACTGCAAGGCAATCACGACTCCTGTCGTCTGCTTTGGGAGCTGGCCTGCGCATGCTCTTGGGGTCACGTGAGCGGTCACATGGTAGACAGGAGCATCCCAGAATGCAGTGCGAAGCTGGCACGCCCGTCCCAATGGCAAAAAGTTCGAAGGGCCGCTCCTGTGTTTCCTTCCTCCATGGTTTAGCACGAGGAAGCCTTGGCAATCGCGCAGTGCGGCGGCTTCTTCGTTCGCTGGGGTTTGTTTAGGCAGCGAGAATGCCGAGTCACAACAACTGCCGCATAGTTGGGTGCAACGAGACCTACGTCAATTCCCCTGGTATGAGACTTTACAGTTTTCCAGGGAAAACCTACGAGAAGGATCGACGTTCAACTTGGATACTCCTTGTTCGCCGAGAGGCGTGAGTTGTAACCAACATAGTTCTCCGAGAGGGTTGCTGACTTGTAATTGCTTGTAATTGCTTACTTTTCCGTTCTGCAGGCGCACTGGCAAGTTATGGGAGCCGACAAAGCACTCAAGGATTTGCAGGAAGCATCTCATGGGAAATGTGAAATCTGATGAGGAGAGGCACCCGGCTTCCCCCACGTGTACAGGAAGCGGTCGACTCCATCGTCTGATCGTTACGCAAGCTAATGTAGTGGTTTTCTGACTTTAGTTGGTTACCAAATGGTTTATCGATATCCCTACTCATCATTCACTACTTTTTGTGGTTACAATGTTATTTATAAATAATACAGCTTACTTGACAGTTCAGAATACATTGTTCTCATAACTGGTACAGGGCTAAACGACACAGGGAGTGTGGTGCCGTGAGCACCCAGAGCCCAACAGCTGTATTGGAGCCCTGCCGGG
The DNA here is from genome assembly GCF_037126465.1 of Ornithodoros turicata. Lineage (NCBI taxonomy): Eukaryota > Metazoa > Arthropoda > Arachnida > Ixodida > Argasidae > Ornithodoros > Ornithodoros turicata. Next base: position 27,787,838 of record NC_088204.1, on the reverse strand, counting down.
AAAATGAGGGAAGTGACCGTCACGGGTTTTCCGTGTGTCCTACAGAAGATGTGTTTGAAATGTAGGACCCTGATATGTGTACGTCACATAAAGATGAACCGCCACTGAAGGTGGTATACTGAAATATCTTTTTGTGCACCCATAAATCCTCCCAGACTTTTAAACGTGTACGATTTCAATAGGCATCTACAATGACTGAAGAGACAAGTGGAAGGTCGAGCATTTCTGCCTTCTACTGCGAGCACTATGACACAAGCGTCGCCGTTCAGGTCAGCAGTGTCTCCATGGTTGACAACGGCACCACTTGTCCACAGCGTCAGTATGGGACCAAGAGCACTGGCACAGCATACAAGGAGCCATACTTTGGAGGCTATAAGTCCAGCAGGCTATAAGTACAGCAACAATGCCCCCAAGTTTTTGCCTGTTGTACCCGGATTGCCGGGTAATAATAGACTGCTCCGAGTTGAAAGCAGAGACACCAGCAGGGGTTCAAGCACAGAACCTCTGGTACTCCCACTACAAGGGGACATATACAATGAAATACCTGATAGGAATAGCACCGAACGGTCTGGGAACATTCCTATCCCCAGGCTTTGGAGGAAGAGCCAATGACACCAACATTACAGTGGAAGCTGGCCTTCAACTACGGCTGGAGCCTAGAGACCTTGTGCTGGCAGATAAGGGCTTCCCTGCAATCCGGACTGGTGTTGGACAGCCGAAAGCAATGCTAGTGATGCCACCTTTTGCCACGAAGCCACAGTTTACTGATGAAAAAGTGGACGCAACGTATGAAACGGCATCTGTGCGGATACATGTGGAAAGGGCCATCCAAAGACTGCGAATCTTTGACATTTTAAACCGAAGAATTCCTCATGACCTGGCAGAACATATGGACAAGATAATGCATGTGGTATGTGTAATCACTAATGTGAAACCAGGAAGCTTTCGTAAAAATAATGGAACACTGCAATTAATAAAAAGGTTTTTCATACACTCATCCACGTTAAGACGGGTTTTCATCAACTTACACACGGTGCGTAAATTATACAGTGTATCTGTCTACCAGCACTAGCAGAAGGTGTACAAAATAGAATTTCCTTAAGCGCGGCATGGAGTCCCTCAGGAAGTCGTCACTGCGACGTATCTCAAGCATCAAATAATCAGTGTCAGAGTAAACAAAAAAAAAAAAAAACACTTATGAAGCCCTAAGACGTACAGTGACACTTGTATCTGTGTATAATATGGGTGTGACTTCCTTAAGCTGTAGTCTGGATTGCACTGGATGTAGGCAAGCAGCGGACGCTCGAGGACACTGCCTTTTCGTTTACTATACGGACACGTTATCTCCAGCAAACAGACATTGCCTGCTTCGTCCCTACTAAAGATGGTTCCAAATGATCGGTGAGACGCAGGAGCACAATTAGAAGCACGCCCTAAATACCGGCACTTAGAATTTCCGTATTCGCATCTAAAATATACCTGAAAATCCCATCTGGAGAGCAAGCAAGCCACGGATCCTGAGAGTTGACGGCCAGTCCGAGCTGTGTGACAGTTACCCCAGACACAGATTCAAACTTCTGCCATACAAGTGGCTCCATGCATATTCCATACTGCATAGCTGTTGTCCTGACCAGGGATGGCATTTACAATCTTTCCTGCCAGCTCCTCAGGCGACTGTGTCCACCGTAATATCTGATGGCTCTGCAAGACAAACAGCAAATGATAGCTTTGCGGGCGCCAATGTAATACGTAAATGGGAAAAAGTTAAAAGTAAATATAGACAATGCAGAAAGCAAAAGATTAAGCACTCTGAGCAACCATAGGTGAACCACTGCAGACAGAAATCCTGACAGCACGCGAGACCAAAAAAGGTAAGTAGAATATGCAGATGGCAGCGATGTCCAAGCATCCCTTGCAGTACCTTAGTCCCTGTAATACTACCCCTAATAATTCACGTGCTTTGAGCCAGGATGATCTGTCTGTGGAGGTCGTCCTACAATGCTCAGGAACGTCTTCCTCCATAAGCAAAATCCTCTCCAGGCAGAAGGCCTTTTCCGTTGATTTATCCTGTCCAGGAAATTCTCCCTCTTGAGCATAATACCCCTTGCAGTGATAGTGCTCACATAGCTGGGGAAAACTGGTCTCAAGAGATCCCAACTAAACACAGATATGTTGTCCCCCTCTGTGCTTTCACCATATCAACCAGTGAACAATCCATGCCACTGAAGTGATCCATAATGTGCGTAAAAGGAACCTCGGGAACATTGGGAAGACCTGCGAAAATATGTTTTTAGATACACTCCTAATGATATGTTAACAACGCACGAATCTATTTGAAGTGTAGAACGTGTTGCAATTGTGACAGCAGAGGACTGCTGAAAAGAGCTTCAAGGCTTGATCAGATACCCTTCACTATGTATATGCAGGGTGTCTACCAACCTGGAAAACAGGGAATTGTCAGTGAATTTTGAGGTGACTGGAAAAGTCAGGGGGTTGTCAGGGAATTTGACCAAAAAGCAGCTGAAGTCAGGGGAAATCGCAGACAAGTGCATGATGATGCACGGCGAATTGTGAGTGCCGACCGGTGGTTGAGCGGCGATGCCGCAGCATCGTTGCTGCGAGTAGCAGTTCACCAGTACGACAGGGTCTGAGGCAGAAAAGTAGGGTAGCCTTATGAGGAGGGGGGGGGATATACGTTTATATCGGAAGGTCATGTTGATGAGGGATCTGGTACCAAACGTTAAGAGCACCAAAAACAAAAGGGCACCAAGTTCCTTTTTTTTTGTCAGGGAATTCACTTGAAATAGTCAGTGAAAACCTGGAAAAGTCAAGGAATTTGAAGGCTGCAATTTGGTAGACATCCTGTATATGTGAGCATGTAAGATGTACCGATAAAACCCAGTTATGGTATGGACATTTACATCAAATTCACACGAAACACGCACAACAGGTAAATGATACTCAGACCACCTCAGGTGACTAATGCGCCAAAAAAACCTTAATCATCATCATCATCATCATCACCTCAGGTGACGTCAGAAAAAAGTAGCCTAATAATGGAATTACCTGTGGAAACATCTCCGGATGCTCCGACTAACTTTGGATACTTGTGATGCTTTGATGCAGTAGGGATACCCCACGCTCGTGCCTTGCTGGTTTTTGTCGACGTGTGACGAGTTTTTTTACGACACTTCCACGTGATGTGCAATTGCGGCAGCGTGCTTACACTTTCCTGCAGCACCAGCCTATACATTGTAGAGTTCATCGTACTTTTTATCCACGTTTTTGTCACCCGTCTTCTCCTTTGGCGCTCATGCAGTGTTGCTTTAATGACATTTGTAATACTAGTGTGGACATTTTTGCTGATATTATACCATTTTTATCCTCTTTGTAACATTTTATCGTTTTGTAAGTTAACCTTCTTTCCGTGCACCTCTATGTATAGGCTCACGCTGTTGGCGGGCACGTGAAACTAATAAATAAATAATTAGTGCGTGTCTTCCTGCACTTAATTAAACCATTCAACAAATCTTTCAGTTTTGTGTTACTCTGACCCCAGGTTTTTCGCCTCAAGGTAATCAAGAAGTCCACAAGACGGTAATCTTTGTTCCCTGAACATGTTGACCAGTTGGTGTTCCTGCATGAAAACCTGAAGTGATAAAGCCGTCTAAGCAGTCCTTGTTGCATCTCATTTAAGATTCAAATTGGAAGAAGTACCATTAGGCTGTCGTGGCACTATACATTGGCTTTTCATGGCTCTCTGGGACTACAAGGAATGTCCCATTCCGTCCACCTAGTCTGAAGAAGAGCCTCCGCTGGAAACGTCACCCCCCTTGTTTGCTCCCCTCTTCGGTACATCAGTTCGTTTCTTTTTTTCTCTCTATGCACGTGTACCTGGCAGCCCTTTTGGATTTTCGTTCTGTGGCACTACATTTGTGGACTTGTTGACGCAGGCAAAATAAGAAACTATTCGTTAATTATTCGAAAAATATTCGATTCGATTCGGTCATGAAAGCTGCTATTCGCACACCTCTAGCGCTACGGATCAGAAGTTAGACGGAGACTTCGAATTTAGACGTCCATGTAATTTGATAACAATCAGCGTTTCGGGGGATTTTAGCCGGCATGGATTGAGAAGTTACCCGTCAAAAAGAACTCGTTACAAGTTAAGTTACCGTGTGCAAAATGTAACTAAGTTAATAACGAAGTTCTTCAGCCTGAACTATAACTCGCAGTTACTGAGTTACTTAAGAAAAAGAACGAGTTACTTCCAAGTTACTTCGGACACAAAATAGCATTACGCAGGTGCAGCGCGCGTGAGCAGTTGAGTTAGACCTTGAGTTGCCTGCGGAGGAGTGCAACACGCTTAGATAGTTTTCGTTTATGTCCAACAATAGACCTCTCCCTGTTTGTAAACAAATGACGTCATAGTGTTCGACAGCGCCAAAATTTGGTAGAATTGAACTACGCTCGAAGCTAGAGGTGAACAAGGTCGCGCCCGAAATCCACGGTCTTGAGGGGATTGCGGTCCTACTTTTCTTTCGATGGGAGGCAGCGAACCCAGCCGTCTCCTTTCGATTTGTTTCGGTTTCAGTCTGTCTACCAATGTCATGATGACATTTCTCTGGTAGAGGTCTATTCCAACGCTTTGCATCTTACTCCGTGTGGGCGCACAATGGGTCAGCTTCATTTCAATGGCAGTGGTTCTTACTTCCTGAATAAAGTACTGTCATTGATTGAATATCACGTTTTATGGTAAAAAATGCCATGGAGGAACCGGAGAGAAAACAAGAAAATATGTGGCCGTGAGTGAAAAGCGAGGTAAAAGTAACTTGGAACTTAACTTAAGTTCCCGGCGTCGGGAACTTGGCGCCCCCATCGCCCGGCAGCAGCCGCAGTAGCCCCCTCCTGCACCAACGGTTGGGTCGCCGCAGGAGGGAGACCCCCACGTATAGCTGTGCGTGGCTTTCCCGTGTCTGGGGAAAGGGGGATCCTGGCGGTTGAGTGGACCCGGAGGTTGTTTAGGACCCTTCGGGGCCCCTCCGGGAAAGCAACACACCGCTTTGGCCCCTGCTTCCCATAGTCGGGTGGTCCTGGAAGACCCGGCCAGGATTATTCAGCTAGTCGCCATCTCTCTTTTCCTTACTTTCTCTTTTCATCTCCTCCTCCTCTCTCTCTTTCCTTACTCACCTTCTTTGGCGGCAAGGGTCAACCTTGGGCAGTTCTTTCACCCTTCTGAAACTGCACTAGGGTATATTGCAGAGGAAAGTGTTAGCGTGCCGGGCACGCTCCCTTGGTTGGGCTCCATGGTGGGCGACACACCTGTGCACCGAATCACTCTTTTCCTTGTATGGATTCAGTACACTCCAAAAAACATGATCAGCGTCAAAAGAGGCGCTGCACCGAAGCACCAACGAACTCGCTCAGCTTAGACCTGTCTCCAGAGCCATGGTTCCCGAAATTCCTTGTGGCCCATGCAGAGGACGAGACAAAGCCGTTATCGAAAGTGTCACCATTCCTCATTGCAAAAGAAATTGAAAAAAACATAGGGAAATCGTATAAAGCAAAGAAGCTCTCATCTGGAGACATTCAAATTGAAGTAGAAAACAGATCCCAAAGTTCAGCCCTTATGTCTATAAAGAAACTCGGTGACATTCCAGTATCAATCACAAAACACCGTATCCTGAACATTGTCAAGGGGGTGATTTCCGAGAGTGAACTCCTTGACTGTTCCGACATCGAGATCGAAGAAGGTTTGCGCGAGCATGGCGTTGTGGCGGCGAGGCGGATAGTCATGCGTCGGGATGGCAAAGAAATGCGAACCAAGCACATCGTACTGTCATTCCAGCTGCACAGACTCCCTCAAACCATCAAAGCAGGTTACCTGAACTGCCACGTGCGGCCCTACGTTCCGAACCCGCGGCGTTGCTTCAAGTGTCAACGTTTCGGGCATGGATCACAGGTCTGCCGTGGACAGGAAACATGTCCAAAATGTTCAGGCAATGGTCACACACCAGAATCATGCGAGAACACGGTGCGTTGCGCAAACTGCAAAGGTGACCACCCAGTATACTCAAGATCTTGTCCCCGGTGGAAAGCAGAAAAAGAAATACTTCGCATCAAGGCAGAACAGAACATACCATATAAAGCAGCAAAAGCACAAGCAGAGTTTGTTAGTAAAGGCACTTTCTCCGAGGTGGCGCGCAGGGGAGTCGCACCACTGAGGAAATCGGTAGAGACCCAGACTTCTGGGTGTCTACCTCAAACTCCCCAGCAGAAAGGTGGAGACACGAGTGTGTCTCTTCCTGCTCCTACATCTCCTGGGAGCACCCTGGCTTGCCAGGCACGCAGCAAGGAGATAGCCACAATTTCCAATGATGTTGATGGCACAATCTCAGTCTGGGACGGAACCATGCTGGAACCATCCCAGACCATGTCACAAAACATGGAATTGGATGACGATGACTGCTTATCCCAGAAATCGTCATCCAGTTTGCCAGGTGTTCTCTCTCAGGGCAAAGAAAAGAGAGAGAAAACATCTGGTCGAGGTAGGGGCAGCAGAACAAAAGACATGCAGAAATTACCTCCACCAAGAATAACCCCTCCTTGAATAAGACATTCATGTACACACAGTTCATAGGGGTATGTACCTGCATCCAAGGCACGATGAAGATATTGCTCCTTCTCCTTCTCTCTTTCTTCCTTCTCATGGGTCTAGGTAATATAATACAATGGAATTGTCGAGGTCTCTTTTCCAACCTCGATGACATTAATGACCTCTTAGAAGAACAAAAGGCAGTTTGCTGTTGCTTACAGGAGACATATCTACATGAGAACAGTGTAAATCCTTTTCGTCGACATAATGTATTTAGAAAAGACCGCACAGACAGCACCCGCGCATCTGGAGGTGTCGCTGTCATTGTCCCACAGTCCATACCTGCAACCCCCTTTGCTCTTGTCACAGACTTGGAAGCCGTGGCTGTACAAATATGCCTCGACAGGGTGATTACATTATGCTCACTGTACCTTCCACCTTCAATTTCAATTGAACAAAAAGACTTTGAGCATCTTTGTGACCAGCTTCCTCAGCCATTCATGATACTTGGGGATCTAAACGCTCACAATCATTTGTGGGGCAGTACAAGGCTGGATGGTCGAGGTAAAATGTTAGAGAGAGTTTTGATGTCAAGGCCTGTTTGTCTGCTTAACACAGGACAGCCTACATACATCAACTCTGCAACACAAAGCTTCTCTTGTCTAGACATTTCACTGTGCAGTCCCTCCCTCTTCGATTGTTTTGACTGGACAGTCCAGCAGAACCCAAGGGGAAGTGACCACTTTCCTGTCATCCTAAAATTTCGTGGTGTTGGGAACTCGCTTTCAACACGACCACCACGATGGAAATTATCTCAGGCTAATTGGGGTGAGTTTCGAATGAAAGCCAACCTCCATTTGTCATATTTTGAAGATATGTCCATTGAAGAAGCAAACAGTGTCCTTACCAGTATGATCATAGATGCTGCTCACAAATCCATTCCACAGACATCAGGTCAGCTCCCCAAGCGTCCAAAACCTTGGTGGACTGAAGAATGCGCGAAGACGAGAAAGGAACAAAATCGTGCATGGGGTATCTTTCGTAGATACCCAACACCACATAACCTCCTTGCATTCAAAAGAGCACGTGCCAAAGCGAGATGGACGCGAAAACAAGCAAAAAAGTCTTCTTGGTGCAATTTCGTTTCTTCTCTAACACATAGAACACCGTCAAAGAAAGTATGGGACAGACTCCGGAAAATTAAAGGAGACTACCAGCGTTTCTCTGTTCCTTTTCTTTGTGTTAATGGAGTCCCCTGCCAGAGTTTAGAAGAACAGGCCGATCTCCTAGGTCAACATTTCCAAAGTGTGTCCAGTTCTGCTCATTACAACAGAAATTTCCTCTCTGTAAAGAATCGTGCTGAAAAACAAGCGATTTCAACCGTGGGTGGCGAAAATGACACATACAACCAGCCATTCACTATGGTAGAGCTCCTGCGAGCATTGGCCTCAGTGAAGGTCAGCGCTCCTGGCCCAGACGACGTGACATACCCCATGATCACCCACCTATCAGAGGAATCCAAAGAATGTTTACTAAAACTTTTCAACAAAGTCTGGGATAAGGGGCAGATGCCAATGGCATGGAAGACAGCAACAGTCATTCCACTGCTGAAGCCTGGCAAGGATTCTTCAAATGCAACCAGCTACAGGCCCATCGCCCTCACTAGCTGCTTGGGAAAGACTTTCGAAAGGATGGTTAATAATCGGCTGGTATACTTCCTTGAGGTGAATAACTGTCTTTGTAAATACCAGTGTGGATTCCGTGCAGGATGCTCAACAACTGATCACCTTATCCGCCTCGAAACTACAATTCGAGAAGCCTTTGTCAGGGGAAATCACTGTATTTCAGTGTTCTTTGATCTGGAAAAGGCATACGATACTGCCTGGCGGTATGGTATTGTTCGAGATCTTCACAGTGTTGGCATACGTGGGAGACTCCTTCGGTGTGTCATTGATTTTCTTAAAGGGAGAACTTTCAGAGTTCGACTAGGAACAACTCTGTCGCAATTATTTGTTCAAGAGAATGGAGTTCCCCAGGGCTCCGTACTGAGTGTCACTCTCTTTATAATGAAAATGAATTCTATTGCTAGTGCTATCCCTCCATCTATATCGTACTGCTTGTATGTCGATGATGTCCAGATTTCGTACTCATCAGCAAACTTGAGCACATGTGAGAGGCAGCTGCAGCTCACAATAAACAAACTCGTTAAATGGGCTGACCAGAACGGATTTAATTTTTCCGCGGAAAAAACAATCTGTGTCCCATTTTCCAGGAGAAGAGGACTTTTTCCAAACCCTGCACTTTCTATAAATGGTCACAGCCTGACTGTTAATGAGGAACACAGGTTTCTCGGTGTCATATTTGACAGAAAGCTCACTTTCTTGTCCCACATAAAGAATCTAAAAGCAAAGTGTCTTCAAGCTTCCAACATACTTAAAATCTTATCACATAAGTCATGGGGTGCAGACCGTCGCACGCTCCATCGTATATACACCTCCACGGTTCGTGCGAAGTTAGACTATGCATGTTTCGTTTACGGATCAGCACGCCCTTCAGTTTTGAAGGCATTAGACTCTGTACACCACCTAGGATTACGGTTGGTGCTTGGAGCCTTCAGGACCAGTCCGATAGAGAGCCTGTACGTTGAATCGAATGAATGGTCTTTACAAAGACGGCGTTCTTATCTTGGAACATCGTATGGTTTAAGGATTAGAGGTTACCCTCAACATCCTACATTGCCGTGTGTAAAGGGCACTCGTTTCAAGCAGTTTTTCATAAACAAGCCCAAAGCTATACCATCTTTTAGCATTCGGCTTGAACGAGATATTGAATACTTTGGTTTTACACATTACGTCCATTCTTCCTTAGAGTCTAGCAAGATGATTTCTCCTTGGCAGCCGGCACCACAATACAATATTTCACTAAGTAAGTTCAATAAACGGGAAAATGCTGTTGAAGAAATACGGCATGAATTTGAGCATCTTAGAGAAAGCCTTGGTGATCATGTTGAAATATACACTGATGCTTCGAAGACCAACATGGGAGTAACGTGCGCGATGATAAGTGGCACATGCACAAAATCACACCGCCTGAACAATGTATTGTCGATTTTCAGTGCAGAGATGTACGGTATTGTTGTCGCTCTTAATCACATTTTACAGACACGTATATCATCATCAGTCATCTACACAGACTCCCTGAGCTCTGTACGTGCCATATGTAGTCCACAACCGTGCAAGAATCTATTAGTGAGACGTGCTAGGTACCTGGCAGCTGTTATACAAGAAAAAGGGTACAGTTTGACACTTTGCTGGGTTCCTAGTCACGTCGGTATAAGCGGCAACGAGAGGGCCGACCGCGAGGCGGCAGCCGCCCACGGCAATGACATCACACCCTTTGACACACCGTATGATGATTTGTTGCGAGAACTAAAAAAGATTATTAATGTAAAATGGCAAGATGTTTGGAAAGAACAAAGCAGTAACAAATTACACACTGTGAAGCCACACATAGGTAGAGTGGAACTGCAGTTTCAAAACAGACTACAAGAAGTATTATCAAGCCGCTTAAGGCTGGGACACACTTACCTAACACATGGACATTTGCTACGGGGAGAAGATGCACCCCAGTGTGAACACTGTGGAAAAAACCTTACAGTTGTACATATACTCATTAGCTGCCCAGCTCTCGAACAACATCGCCAAAATTACTTCACTGAGTTTTATAAATACACTTTGCCTCTTCACCCAGCCCTATTGCTTGGGGATGAGGCCCTCATTCCTTTTGATAACATCGTTCAGTTTTTAAGAAATATAGGAATCATCAACGAATTGTAGTGTCTTATTTCCTCACTTTTATGTGTTTTACACCCTCTGAATTTTTTAACCCTGTTTTAAACTAATCAGTTTAATTTTAAGTTAAGTGTCGTTTAAACTTCAACAGAGTCTTGGCGCATTATGATCCTCGTTGTCGTTGCGCCATGAAACCCCTAATTATCATCTTAACTTAAGTTACTTTGGCAAAGTTACCTGAAAAAGGAACGAGTTCGTCTGAAAGTTACCAGGGCGCAAAAGTACCGAGTTAAGTTACAAGCTACCAAAAAAAGGAACTTAGTTACAGTAACGAGTTACTTGTAACGAGTTACCTCGAACTCTGTTTTAGCGTTCATACGCGACGCGATATGCAAACCTCTTCGCTTGAGAGAAACGCCGGATGTGGCGGCGTAGAGGCGCATCCCTCCCGGAAGGAGGCGACAGGACGTTCGATCTCACGTGAGTTGCGGCTGTGAGTAAACAGACTCGTAGAACGTAGAAACGTAGAACTCTCATAATAACTACAGGTGGGTAGAAATCCAGAGAACCGGTAGAGATGTAGGAAGGGAGTTGCCTCAGGACAGAAGCCACCGATATTTCGAACAGAGTCTGTTCTTCTTCTGGGCTCAGAAGAAGAACAGTCTCTGTTCGAAATATCGGCGACTTCTGTCCTGAGGCAACTCCCTTCCTATAATAACTACAATGTTAGCATTGTAATGCAATGTTACGCGTCGTAAAAATAGAAGACGTGGTTTATCCAACCTCAAACTTTGCGTACTGGCAGCCATTTGTCTGAAGTTTTGTTGGAATTTTTTGTGAGCGTTATGGTCCCGTGGAAGAAAATTTAAAAAGCAAGCAAAATTCCACTCTATGCATTTTCTACGGCCTATCTCAATCACAAGCCGCCATTTTCTCCTGTGTGCCCTTCATTTTCATTTCACCACACACAGGTGGCACCAGCATACAGAACAAGACTGGAACAACATGATTGGTGCATGACATCAGAATTGGCATGTAACATCGTTCTAGGCAGCGCCGCCTGTGTGAAGTAATATGAATGTGAAACTGACACAAGAAAAAATGGCGGTGTTTGTGTGGAATAGGCCATTGAAAATGCATGGGGCGAGATTTTGCTTGATTTTTAATTTTCTTTCTACATGACCATATCACTTACAAAAAATTTGAATGAAACTCCAGACAAGTGAAAAAATTTGGAACCCGAGAAAAAGACAGAGGAGGGACGACACGACACGTTCTCGATCGAGAACGTGTCGTGTCGTCCCTCCTCTGTCCCTTTCTCGGCTTCCAAATTTTTTCACCATGTACCAGCTGGCCTGCACCCTTGCCCTTTTGCCATTCCAGACAAGTGCTATCAGCCTACAAAGTTTTGGATGCGCCAAACCCAGTCTTCTATTTTTATAGTACGATCGAAATGTGTAACGTTTGCTAGAATAACCCTGTAGAAGCCAAGCCAACGAATAGGAGCATCTTAACATGTGAGCCGCCATGATCGACACAGTAGGCCTAGCGTGTTACGGACGGTGTCTCCTACGAGTTCCCTGCGCTGTTTTGTTTCATGTTGCAGCACAAGATTTAAAAACCGTACCACACTCGTTCCCTAGGGAATCCAAGCGCACAGGTGATGGCATACAAAGCACACACATTTCGCATGGCGCGAGGAGCAGAGCGGAAGCGGAAGCGACTTGCATTGGACTGGACACCATTGCGCCGAACGTGCCTGGCCTTAACACGTGGAAAAGCTGTGGCGGAATCCAGCTGCCCAATCCAAAGTATCGATCATGGCGCCTCCCGGCCATGGACATTGGGAAAGGGTCTTAGATCCGTACAGCTCCTGTTGCTCTCCCCCATGACTCTCTCTCCCAGCTTTTCTTCTGGCCTTTCTACTTATGATTTCTACGCGTCGCAAAGAACGCGTTGTTATCATTTGCAGGATGTTGCACACGTTCTATTTCACGTTGCAATATAACAAAAAATCAAAGTGGAAGTAGACTGACGCGTAGGGTGAGTCAGCCTATTTGTGTGACGTTATACTGCACTTGCCTCAGGGTACATAGCGGTGTCTTGATTCCCCAAACACCTTCACGTTTGAAGGTGCGCAATTTTGATAAGCGGTGATATAGTGGTCTGTGTGCGGTTTGTTAAAGGAGCTATGAACTGTACCAACGGAGCCCGGCGACTGTGTCGGCTCCAAACGGCGATTTCGAAGTGTTGTCTGTGCATGCAGTGTTGTCTAGCATGCTCCTAGCCAACCAACTTCCCGAATGACAACGTTCTCGTACATGATTTGTTGATAACGAGAGGTAAAGCCTATTATGTATCTATTATGCGCGGCTACAAAATGGGTACGCCCCCCGTTTTCAAGAAATCAGGGACGAAAACGTTGTCATTCGGGATGATGGTTGTCCATAGGAGCGTGCCATGTTGTGAAGTTTATCTCGAACAGGGTAAAGCACAACGTTATGTGTACCTCCGCGTTGTCGTCTGATTGGGTGCTACAATTCTTCAGATGACGTAACGATGGATAGAGGTATCTAGACGGTGCGGGGCGCGTGTACTCGCTCGAATACGAAAGAGAGTGCGTTTTTGTGTTAACGCTGCACAAGTTATGAAGGAGAAGGATTGAACAAAAGGTTGTAAATAGAATTACGAAGCCTAGAAGAACAATATTTCATCTATTCAGCCCGTAAGTAAACACATGCAGGTAGGAATTCTTACCTCCTTTATGATGTAAGGACTGAAAGTCGTGTACTAATCGCATCGATTTCTGATCTGATGTAGTGTGCAGATGCGCATGTATATGGAAGGAGATGGATCACAACCAAGTCACGTGTATTCGCCCCTCCTACTGGCTGCTCGCCCTCTGGAGGACCCCAGTAGAAGCACGCATTGAATGATAGTAACAGTAGGCAATCGGTATGCTTGTGCTTCAAAGATTGACGACAACAACAACAATAACAGCAGCAACAGCAACTTTATTAGCAGATGATGAATATGGAGTTTCATCCACGCTGTCGGCGCTAAGCAGAACTATTGGGAGAGAGGGGTTAGGTTAGGTCAGTTCAGGTCTGGTTCGGTCCCACTCATGCTTTGGGGTGTTTGTCTAGAAGCAGGCGCTCCTCCACGAACACGCGGAGGGAAGGAGTTATCATGAGGACCGTGACGAGGGGAAGGCATCTTGGCAAACCCCCCTATCCCCCTAAGCTATGGGTGGGCTATCCCCCAAGCATGAGTGGGATAGCCTACCAATCAATCTCCCTACAGTTCTGCTTAGCTTCGATAGGGTGGCTCTACAACCACGTTAAAGTTAAGGGTGTAGAGAGCTGTACATGCGACTTTATTGTTTTAATGAAAATTGGAATCTGCGCTTTCATATTTAGGACCAGGGTTACTGAGTTGCCACTCCGAGGTTGGAATGATTCCGGAATCATTCCAGATTTATCAGAGCCCGGAATGGAATTGGAATGGAATGGGGGAAACTTTCCTAGGCAAATGGAATTAGGCTTTTTTTTTTTCAATAACCTTGTCTTTTTGCTTTTCCCGTGATGGGTAATGTCCATCTCCTCTATACCACTGCTGGGCTACCAAGCACGGTTACCGGTCCCTTTTCTTTTATTGATGGAATTAAAGGAATGGAACGAGGTTGCCAAGCCATTCCAGGAGTGGGAATTGGCCATACCTTTTCGTTCCGAGGAATTGAAAGGAATGGAATTATCACAAATATCCATTCCTCGGAATGGGAATGGAATAGATAATCCCATTCCGCAACCCTGTTTAGGACGCAAATGCACATATTTCTGCACACCTAATAGCTTGTTTCTGCACGACGTCTCAGAGCCCAACAACCACGGTGGTGGTGTATATTATTCGAAGTGGCAAAAGCTCAGCGACAGTGCCTACCTCGTTCCTATCAATGGTGGAGTTATTTCTTCAGGACCAAGAAGAGTGAATAAGACTTCATCAATTGCACTGCTCCTTTTCTATTACTTTTTTTTTTCTTTTCTGTTTCATGTAACGTGTCCTTGTGAGCACGCATTTCTGAGCTTAAAGCTCAGCAAGCCTAGCATGACTGTGTGGAGGTCTTAGGCATACATCAACATGTCGTAGAAACATGTGAGATAACGTGACTGTGCATGCTTAATGCGTTAAGTAGAGGGTCAAAACGTGTTGGAAATGGAACAGTGCACTGCAGAGTAGCGGGAACATCTGAAATGAAAATTTCTTACGAAAAATCAAATAGCGACAATATATCAGGGTGTTTACCAAATTGTAATCTTCGAATCTCGGGACTATTTTTATGCTTTTTGCAGACTAGTCAGGGAAATCCCCCTTTTTAAATAAATATATCCGCCATTTCAGGTGTTTTTCAGGCTTTAGAGCATTAGAGCTCATATGCCTACACTCATCATTAATGGGGGGGGGGGGGCAGGTGACGTTGGGCCACTGGTCTTTGTTTTCGTTCCTGTAAGTAAAAAACTCAAAGACGAGCATTAGTGAAAAAACGTCATACACACATTGTATGCAACGTTCCTTTTTGCAACCGTCGCCAGGAGGGCAAAGCCACATTTTCTATCATACACCATTCACTCACACATTCATACATGGCAATTATGTTCTGCTATTGCCCCTGGATAAAATAAAATTAAGTGAGCTAAAAGAATAGAAAACACATACGTTGGCTGTTTGTGGGCTGTTTGCCACGACAGTCGCCGTTCTTTCACTGGCTTCCAGGGCTTTACCCCTCGACAGCGGCCACTCTTTCATACCAAAGAAAGCAAAAAGGAAAAAGAGCGGATACACATTCGCTGGCTTGTGGGCTTTACACCACGATAGGGGCCACTCTTTCAGACACTACAGGGACACCCTGAAACATTGCCTAATGGTGCATTCAGCGGCGGCTTTTCAGCCACCGTACTCGTTTTCTCACTTGCGGGCTTGACGGTGCGATCCCTTGTTGGTTTGCATAACTTCATTCTGACCGTTGGTCTTTTGACGTCTAATGCACTAGCTGTCTTTGGTTCTGACCTATTTATTTTTTGTTTCTTTTTAAAACTGTGGTTCCACTCACTGCATAATTTCAGCAGTGAGTGGTAGGTGACTATGATGTAATGGGTTATGATTGATGCTGGATGAATGATGGAAAATGATTGTGGTGGCATAAGCCATGAGTAAAATGTATAAAGGTGACACGAGTAAAAATAAATGGGGGGTTAAAAGGAATCAATACGACGGAGTAAAAGTTAAGAGGTAGAGAAACAGGGTAAATGACTTAAGTATAAAAGGAATAAAAACAACAAGGCACTAGGTGAGATTCACCTTGATATCTTCGTTTTCCAGATCGTAGACGACATTACGTGCCCACTTCTTTGTAACTTCAGCTGGTGACATTCTCTTTCTTTCTCTTTTCAGGACCCACTTAATCCTGTTTGCGCATTTTGCGGCAAAACTTCGCGCATCCAGGGGTGGCTTACCATGAGCTACTTCGCATCTCATGAGCCAGTTTTGATAAGAGAGCTCAACGACGGTAAGAATAAATTGCCTTTTTGTAGAGGCATTTTTGTAGAGGCATTTTGTAGAGGCATTTGTAGAGGCTGGTATTTCGTCGAGGTAACGTATCGTTCATTAGGTAAGCTTCTGGATGCTAAAGAGATACTTGATCTTTTATCTTTTCTGTTATGGGGACGACGAAGCGACACGCGGAAAAGAAGTGTTGCAGGGACTCCCTTCCACCGCATAGGTTGCACTTGTTTACGGTATATCTAGCGTTACGATGGTAGTTCAATCTTGGTAAAATACCATGGGCTAGTCGCCATGCGAAGGTCTTCCTGTAACCATCTAGGTATTCGCGGTTTATGTTGGACCATTCTGGTTTTCTGCCCACAATCGGTTCGCGGACTTCAAAGTCACGCTTACCGCCGAGTATCTGCGCCATGTCCTTCGTCGCTATACCTATTACGTCTTCGTCAGGTTTGCTTTTTGTTAATTGTTTATAGTCGTTGATGACACCACGACAGAAGAGCCGTATACGAGTTGCTCTCAGTGTAGTGTTATCCAACCGTCCCTCTATCGCCATCAAGCCAGCACCGAAAGAGTAGCGTGAAAAACTATTTATCAACTGACTATCACCGTTAGTTGCCTGGATAGCCCACGGGATGTGTTTAGCTCGTGCAATCGCTTCTATATCACCAAGGTTATAACCCCCATTTTCTTTTCTTTCCTTCATCCGTTCTCTAGATATTGCTTCCACTCTGCTCCCCCAGATAAAGGGAAAGATTTGTTTATCTATTTCTTTTAAGAACATTTTGTCAACGTCTAGCACGTGTGTGAGGTAGCTTATCTTTGGCAGTAGGTGAGTCTTTGTTATCTGAATCCTCGTGAAGAGGGAGCAGTTTATCTTTTGATAGCCTTCTATGCTATCGCTGATGCCTTTTATTTTATTTTTTGTCCAGTTCACTTTAGCGGGTCCTTGATTATTGAAGACTACGCCCAATACTTTTATATTATCTCTTACGGGCATCCCATAAAGTGTGTCAACATTTACGCGTGTTGAGCCAAGCATTAGAATATCACTTTTTTCTTTGTTTATTTTTGCTCCACTTATCTTCTCGTACTTTCTACAGGCTTCAAGAACTCTTGATACGTGCTGCACCTTATCTACGAAGACCGTGACATCGTCCGCAAAGGCGAACACGGGAACTGCATTTAGAGCCGCTGGTAAATGCGTTTGAGGTGTTTCTTTCTTAATTAATTGTATAAAAGGTTCCATGCTTATGATGAATAAGGCTGCCGACAAAGGACAACCCTGTCTAACGCCTCTTTCAATGCGGAAGTGCCTGGTGTTTACCCCGTTCACTGTTACTTTACCAACACAGTCTTTATATAACGTAGCGATCATTTGTATTAAATCATTATTTAACTGAGCTTGCTTTAAACAGTACAAGAGATAGTTATGGTCTACTCTATCGAAAGCTTTTTCAGAGTCGATTGTTATTAACGCGCCCGTGTTATTTGTTACGTTGATCGAATGCATTATATCCAAGATAGCGATAATGTTTAATTGTGCCGATCTATCCTGGGTATTTGCGGCCTGGGTATCGCTGACGATGTCGACTAGGGAGTCTTGTATACGATTTGCTAGTGCTGTTGTAATTATCTTATAGTCGATATTCAACAGTGAAATCGGTCTCCAAGCTTTAATATCATGTTTCCTGTTCTTATATTTACAAGTCAACGTGATCCTGCTTTTTGTAAAAGAAGGCGGCAACTCTCCGCTTTTAAAAGCTTGATTTATCATATCTGTAAACCGTTGTGAAATTTGACTCCAGTATCGTCTGTAGAACTGGGGTATAAGGCCGTCTTCCCCTGGTGTCTTTTTCCCGTTGAGCTGATCTAGGGCAGCCTTTAGTTCATCGAGTGTAAAGGGGTCACCGTTGGTGTTCCGTGTATTGCCCGCCAACTTAACATCTCCTTCAGTTATAATCACTTCATCCTTTTTATGTAGAGCCTCATAGAAACCCCGTACGTAAGCGCGAATATCCCTTTGGTTATCAATTTCCGCGTCCGTCTTATTGTCTCTTAAGAGGACATATCACATAGGTCTCAACTCAAAAATGAACTTTTTTCTGCGATAGATGGCGCCACACGCGCGCGGCCTTCTCACTCCTCCGACTTTGTAAGGAGTCCATCGCGTCTCTGATTGGAGGACACGACAAGCCCACGTGACAGGCGGAGACCTATGAGCTGGGTTGTGTTTTCTTTATTTTTAGATTTCCTCCTTTCCCCGATTTGCTTTTGCGCGGTGGATTTGGTTGTCTCGCGTTTGCTGTTTGGTGTATACGTTTTACTGGCATTTCTCAACATGTGATGTGACTGTCGCGTACCGCCGTTACCACCTCGCTTTCTCGTGGATGAAGATTGCTCTGATCGGTAGCAGCGGGCTAAAGCTTTTCACCCGATACGCAGAGACTGTCCGTGGAGGTGTCTATTCGTGATAAGGTGATCGTAGTTTTCAGTTTTCGTGGTGTCACAGGATCATGTGTCCCTGAGAGTATCGGGGGACTCCAGTTGAGCTGAATAGCGATTTTTGTCAGAGGCAACGGTATCCAGGAAGGACGCGGGGTTGTCGACGGTCATATGACAGTGCAACATCCCGTTGCAAAACATCCCTGCTTTTCTTGCCAGTGACATTTACGCTGTTGAACCATGACGTTCGTTGCTGTCGATTGGTGTCGTGAAAGCGCTCCCTCAATCGGCTCGCATTATTTCATAGTAGAACTCAAGGCCGGTGCGCTCGCACAGGACTGCTAGCAAATTTCGATAGGGTTTCGCACTCCCCTTTAGAGCATTGCGCGTGCCTTGTCGAGCCGGGCTTTACGTTTTTCGCACGTGCCCGTGCCAGGTTCGGACTCGACAACACATACCATGGTGCGGCATGTACGTCAACAGACTTCGTGAGACTCGACAGCTGAATGTTTGTGTCCATTTTGATGCCTATTTCGTGTAACGGGTCTCGGTTCTTCTTCTTCATAGGGGTTAGGAGATGTCAGCCAGATGGCTACGGCTTGCTACTCCAAATTCCACACACATGCACTCACACACGTTGGGGCCCACAGGCGTGGTGGGCGCGTTTGGACAGCAGAAGGAGCGTCCTTGAACAAAGCCAGAGAGGAGCAACCGCGTACACACGACACCGCTCTCTCCGGTGAAGCAGAGTGAGACGCTGGTCAAGAGGAAAGCCGAAGTGCGGAGTTTTCAGGCGTAGTGCAGGGTTCTGCACGACCCGCTCTATCCTGCGGTGCGGATCCCGGTTTGGAGTTTCCCGCGGGTAGCGGGTCGGTTGCGGGTGACATTATTGACACCCGCGCGGGTTGCGAGATTGTTGCGGGCAGCGTTTTTGACACAAGCACTGCTGGCCGGTCGGCCACGAACAAGCAACGGCTACAGCAACAACAACGAAGAGAAAAGATCATACCAAATAATGATAAGTAAGTAAGCAAAGGCGCCGCAGCCCCTGCTGGTCGGGTCCGGTTGGGTGCGGATTTCATTTTCCGGTAGAGCGCGGGTGGCGGGTCTTGTCAGAGGAGGTAGTGGTCGGGTATGGATTTCACCCTCAAATAATGGGTTGCACGTCATACGGTCCAAATGCCCATACAAACTCTAAACACAGCGAGGTGGTGCATGATAATGCGTGTGAAATTTGAAATTGAAAGAGTACTGCGTTGCTTGCCACTATGAGTGCGAGTCACTGATGCCCACTGTAGCCTGAATGAGATGGCTGGGTATTTTCCTACGGGTGCAACTCGTGCGATATGTTTTGGTTAATAAAATATATTATGCTTCATAGCAAGCTTTTCAAGGGAAAAAATGTATTTCTCCTCAAATTCGTATTGTGTCAGTACAGATGTGTTTGCAGTGCTCCCCCGGACTCAAGTTTTTCTTCAGATGAAATCTGGTCAAGGTGACCAATAGCCATTGTTAGTAACCACTGGTTCACAGATTCCTGCAAGCAGAAAATCCTAGACAGCCAGCACCCGAAAGATTAGAAAGAAATCAGTAGCATATGTTCACTATTGGTAGATTGGAGATATTTTATTGAAGAACGCAGCATGTATACATCGTCACGTTTTCTGCATTACTTATGCGTATCAGCTCATGCTTGTAGCCTCAGAATGTTCATTCGTGGATACAGTATCCAACAGAGCACATTTCATCATTGGCGATGTGGCATAAACACATAATGAAGTACCATACAGTTCGCTGCATGTAGGCGCACTTGGACATGAAGGTCTCGCACATACGGCATCAACATATAGCATCCTGGTGGACAGAGCCAGATTCATAATATGGGAATAGTAAAAACTTGGAACGTGTTACTCAGCAGCGCGTTTCCTTTTTGAGCAATGAAGTAGCAACTGATAGTTGCTTTTGCCATGCTTGGCAGTTTGCAGCTAAGGCCTCAGAGTGTGTGTTTATGGAAAAAAAAATGTCCAACAGGGCACCATTCATCATTGGCCACATAATGCTGAACCAGGTACAACACTGGCAAGGGCAGGTGCTTCATAATCAGGGAGAGAGTGGGAAATTTTCAAATGACAGATAAAGACAGTAACACTTAGGAAGTTTGACCTTTGGGCATCTGGCCATCATATCTGCAGTAGTACTGGAAACCTGAATCTGAAAAGGCAATTTTCATATGTTGAAATGACACCCAAGTAAAAGCAAGATGGCAAGAGGACGTAACGCAGAGCGACATGTTGGGATGTTGCTCGTGCTCAACAATGCGGGGAACTGGCGACAGTTGGGAGACAGCTCTGCACAATTATGATACTTACCGACCTTGTCAAAATATCAAAATGGATTCATACTCAGGATGTCGACATCTGAACAGGCTGGTGGAGCTTCAAAAGTGCTAGGAATACCATTCATGTTTCTTTCCACAATTTTCATACACTCAAGCCAAGGTAGAATACCATGATGGCCTCACACATATAGCATCAACGTGTGGACGTGTTTCAACAATGCCTGGGAAGAACGACGGTTTGGGGACAGCTTTGCAATATTTTCATACACTCAAGCCAAGGCAGAATACCATGATGGCCTCACACATATAGCATCAACGTGTGGACGTGTTTCAACAATGCCTGGGAAGAACGACGGTTTGGGGACAGCTTTGCAATATTTTCGTACACTCAAGCCAAGTTAGAATACCATGATGGCCTCACACATGTAGCATCAACGTGTGGACATGTTTCAACAATGCCTGGGAAGAACGACGGTTTGGGGACAGCTTTGCAATATTTTCGTACACTCAAGCCAAGTTAGAATACCATGATGGCCTCACACATGTAGCATCAACGTGTGGACGTGTTTCAACAATGCCTGGGAAGAACGACGGTTTGGGGACAGCTTTGCAATATTTTCGTACACTCAAGCCAAGTTAGAATACCATGATGGCCTCACACATGTAGCATCAACGTGTGGACATGTTTCAACAATGCCTGGGAAGAACGACGGTTTGGGGACAGCTTTGCTATATTTTTATACACTCAAGCCAAGGCAGAATACCATGATGGCCTCACACATATAGCATCAACGTGTGGACGTGTTTCAACAATGCCTGGGAAGAACGACGGTTTGGGGACAGCTTTGCAATATTTTCGTACACTCAAGCCAAGTTAGAATACCATGATGGCCTCACACATGTAGCATCAACGTGTGGACATGTTTCAACAATGCCTGGGAAGAACGACGGTTTGGGGACAGCTTTGCAATATTTTCGTACACTCAAGCCAAGTTAGAATACCATGATGGCCTCACACATGTAGCATCAACGTGTGGACGTGTTTCAACAATGCCTGGGAAGAACGACGGTTTGGGGACAGCTTTGCAATATTTTCGTACACTCAAGCCAAGTTAGAATACCATGATGGCCTCACACATGTAGCATCAACGTGTGGACATGTTTCAACAATGCCTGGGAAGAACGACGGTTTGGGGACAGCTTTGCTATATTTTTATACACTCAAGCCAAGGCAGAATACCATGATGGCCTCACACATATAGCATCAACGTGTGGACGTGTTTCAACAATGCCTGGGAAGAACGACGGTTTGGGGACAGCTTTGCAATATTTTCGTACACTCAAGCCAAGTTAGAATACCATGATGGCCTCACACATGTAGCATCAACGTGTGGACATGTTTCAACAATGCCTGGGAAGAACGACGATTTGGGGACAGCTTTGCAATATTTTCGTACACTCAAGCCAAGTTAGAATACCATGATGGCCTCACACATGTAGCATCAACGTGTGGACGTGTTTCAACAATGCCTGGGAAGAACGACGGTTTGGGGACAGCTTTGCAATATTTTCGTACACTCAAGCCAAGTTAGAATACCATGATGGCCTCACACATGTAGCATCAACGTGTGGACGTGTTTCAACAATGCCTGGGAAGAACGACGGTTTGGGGACAGCTTTGCAATATTTTCGTACACTCAAGCCAAGTTAGAATACCATGATGGCCTCACACATGTAGCATCAACGTGTGGACGTGTTTCAACAATGCCTGGGAAGAACGACGGTTTGGGGACAGCTTTGCAATATTTTCGTACACTCAAGCCAAGTTAGAATACCATGATGGCCTCACACATGTAGCATCAACGTGTGGACATGTTTCAACAATGCCTGGGAAGAACGACGGTTTGGGGACAGCTTTGCTATATTTTTATACACTCAAGCCAAGGCAGAATACCATGATGGCCTCACACATGTAGCATCAACGTGTGGACATGTTTCAACAATGCCTGGGAAGAACGACGGTTTGGGGACAGCTTTGCTATATTTTTATACACTCAAGCCAAGTTAGAATACCATGATGGCCTCACACATGTAGCATCAACGTGTGGACATGTTTCAACAATGCCTGGGAAGAACGACGGTTTGGGGACAGCTTTGCTATATTTTTATACACTCAAGCCAAGGCAGAATACCATGATGGCCTCACACATATAGCATCAACGTGTGGACGTGTTTCAACAATGCCTGGGAAGAGCGACGGTTTGGGGACAGCTTTGCTATATTTTCATACACTCAAGCCAAGGCAGAATACCATGATGGCCTCACACATATAGCATCAACGTGTGGACGTGTTTCAACAATGCCGGGGAAGACAGTTCTAGGGTTGGGAGATTGTGCACCATTCTCATACTTAGATCCTCTGATGCTATGTGCTGATGGCTGGATTCAGATTTCACACTCTTACGCCATGTTTAAAATATGACAAGCATCCCACGACTAGTCTGTGGATTTATACATAGAAATATATTAATATAAATATTTAGGAAAATTGAAAAATATGTACAGATATGTACAGTAAAAATGGAAAAAGGTAACTTAAATATGAAACACAAACGTGAAGATATGCAGCCTGAGCAAAAGTTGAAGATATGTATATGGAAAAACATTCAGTAAATTATAAATCAAAATGGATGAATATGCATTAAAACACTTGGCAAAGGTGGAGCCGCACAAACTAAATGACACGTAAATCCATAGTCTAGCCATAATTACAGAACAGCGGCAGGTTAGTTATCTTTACCAGTCTTCCGTCTCTTTCTGGATGAATCGCTGATTGGAAGTTTCTGATTGGAACTTGTTTTGGCGGCATCACAGAGCGAGGCAATCTGATGGTCACTCTTCTTATCTCTGAGCTGCAGCCCACGGGACTGTCGAGGGTCAACCAATTCCGGTAGAAGGCTATGCGTGTAGAACAGTTGAAGGTATCCAATCATTTTGCTTCAGAAGCCATCATTTCTCTCGATCTTCTGGACAAAAATTTCCTCACCAGAATATACCACAAAAAGACAAAACTGACGTCGAGTGATGTGGAGCTGTCCCTGCACCTGATAGTGGTAGTCATGGTTTTCCTTCAATGAAATATTACCAGAGTTATCAATAGTGCAAAAGGTGATTTTTTTTGCCCGCGCTCCCTCCACAGGGGTAAGGGACCGAGCCGAATAAGGGCACTTCACTTCCACGACAGTGTCGTCACCGACAAGCCCATCAGGTGTTGCAGCAAGGTATGCAAACTTCCGATCAACAACAATGCCGCATGGTGAAACAGTCACCCCTAACTCATCCTGCAGCTTAGCAATTGCAATGGGCTCAGTGTCGCGACCATATCGGAGAGCCTCAGTGTCAAAATGACCATAGAGCAAGGAACGAACAGTACTTGCACTGCTCGTTGCATCTCGCATCTTGCATACCTTGCCAAAATTAGAAGCGGTGAGTCGCTTTCGCCTCTCCTGCATCCACAAAGTTCTCCCTTCTTGACCTCGAGTATCAGCCTCGAGCTGCTCTGCATCTGGTTGGGAGAGCACAAGGGAATCCTTGTACGCCGCAGCAGCTTCAACATAGTCTTCGTGGTTCATGTCTCATACTTAGATCCTCACTTAGTATGGTATGTTGTTGTCGCTGGAAGCACGCTTGCAAGGCGCACCTTCAAGTGAACGCTTACAGCGAGCAGCCCCAGAACTCCGATGCCTTATGCAAGCAGCACGAACAGCTGCTTTACGCTTCAGCATAATTTTTGCATACTTCCCAGGGCTGGTGTTGTACACTGTCTTATGTACAGCACGATGGTACTGCTTAGAGTTGAAAGACACGACAGCTCCTGAAGCCCGCATTCCGAATGATCCCCTCTGGGAAAAGTTTATTCTTTTCCCGCCAGAAAACTTTGCAAAGAGAGAATTGAAATGTTCTGCAGCATTATTGTTAACGTCAAGGATCAAGCTGCTACCATTGTTTGCCAAACGACTCATCGCTACAAGGATTTCATTGAAAAGTCCGCATTTCCTGAGCTCTGGGACGTGATTGACTTCCCCTTCTTTTGGACCACTGCAAAAATAACCCGCACATTTTGCGTGGTCGCCGAACACATGGAGTGGCCCATTACGGATATCAGCCACCAGGTTCCGAATCTGATCTTGTTTGCTGAACTCAGCCTCAGAGCTGTCAAAATTACATTCAAAATGTAATTAAATTACAATTACAGTTACATGCCTTTGAAAGTACTTTAATTACAGTTACAGTTACCGAAACTGAAATGTAACTGAGTTACAGTTACAGTTACTGTCCAAATGTAATTGAATTACTCTTAAGTTACTTTTTCATATAACGCAAAGGAATGGTGCACTGCTGCTGGTGAACTGTCAGAATCTGTTTATTCAAATGAAGCTGGTGTACAGAATGACTAGAGGATAACACAAAGTAAAAATATTATATTAACTGTTATCACTATTATAGAAAGTTTGCGTTTACAATGGAAGCTGATAGCAGGTACACAGAATGACTAGAGAATAACAAAGTTAAAATGATGATAATATTTTAACTATTATTCTTATAGAAAGTTTGCCTTTACAATGGTACCTGATAGTGCCCATTGGTTTTTAGCAAAAGGACATTCTCGAAATTTTCATCCGTAAGACTCGCCCTCCTCCTCACCATGATGGTCCCACCGATGCTAAATAACCTTTCCACAGATGCGCTACTGGGGAGACACGTGTTGTGCTTCAGGAACAGGTCTTTTATAAGGGGCAGGCCATTCAAGCAATTGAGAGAATTCGAGGTTGGCATTGAAATATACTTTGCAAACTCCTCCTCCCATGGCGGAGCACATTTTTGCTTGTTTCTCTGGAAGGTGAAAAACCTGTCGGGAGAACTGTCATCAGAAGATCCTTCTTTATCCGTTTGCGGCTTCTTGGTGAATGACAACACTTCTAGCGCATTCCTGAAATACGCGAGCGCGCTTTGTTTACGTGGAGTATCCTCAATCCATTCTGCCTTGAATTTTGGATGTGATACGGAACTCACAATGAGGTGCCTGTCGGTCATCATTTCGCCAAACCTTGCATCAATGCCTTCAACCATGCTCTCAAGCAGCGGCATGCAGAACTTAAGGGACTGCTGTTCCTTCATCTGCACTAGTTTTCCTCTCACTGTAGCAATAGTGGGAAGCAGATATCCCATAAACATGATTTGCTCTCGTTGAAGGAGGTCAAGCGCTTGCACGAGTGGCGCTGTGATAGCTACATATTCTTGCATGAACTCCTTATCGCCAGCTGTGAAACGCGGTAGTCCGAACTTCTCGCAAACGTCCTTGAGTTTTGCATCACATCTCACAAGAGCGTCGTGGAGAGACTTGAGTGCCATGTACATGGAATTCCATCGAGTCACACATGGTGTGGGAAGATATGAGCCGCAGCAGTCTTTGACAGCATCCGCGAAGGAAGTGGACCTTGCTTGCTTATTCCAAATGGCAGAACATTTGGCGTACGTCTGACTGTGTTGCTTTTTTAATGAGGGAGGCATGCTTGCTTTCTGTATGTCCTAAAAAATTAAAATATAAGAGTAATTCTACAGGTTGTCACATTTTAAAGGAATATTCACCTTGGTGGCTACCAGACTAAGCAGATGACACGCGCACCGTTGATGACGCGGGAGGGAGTACTCAAATCTGGTTTCGTCTGATGCCCTTAGTACGTCATAGATCAGAACAGGGACCGCATCGTCATAGCCATCCACATTACTACTGGTCTCACTGGTCTGCGCTGCCTCACCTTCGTAGTCAGGAAACCTTGCAAACTGGCTGAAATCGGTCAAGATCAGAAACATTTCGACTCATTTCATGAAGTTCACTCCATATAGTGCAACATCCAAAGAGCTGTCCTACACACCTAAACGCTTTTGCAAAGTTAGACGCATTGTCCGTCGTTGTAGAAGTTAACTTATCCAGGATATTGTAGTCATTATATACTCCTTCAAGAGCAGCTGCTAGTACGTCAAATGTATGACTTCCTTTGAGTCGCTTGCAGGCAAGGACAGCGGACCCCCTCTTGAGGGTTTCTTCGTTAATCCAGTGTGCAGTTACACCCAAGTAGGACCTGAAATATTTTTGAAAAATGAACAGTGGCTAACAGCAATGAAAACATTACCTTTTGTGAACAGACCAACAGTCTGCTGTTGAAGCTACATAGTTCAGTTTTGCAAGTTCTTCACGGAGACTTTCCTTGAGCTCCAAAGTTTCAGCTTGCAGCTTCTGTACTAGTGTACCACGAGAGTCAATATTTCGCCCAGGAAAGCCTGCAGCTAGGATCTGTCTAAAATGCGGCTGTTCAACAATGGAAAACGGCAGCCCACCCTGGACTATCATACCACGGATCATTTTGTTTAGGGTGCCTGTCAACAGAGAGGGAATTTGTTAGAACGACAGTGCTACTGAAAACCAAATTATCACGAGGGAATCTCTAAACAATTCATGCATACCGTGGGACAATGTTGGGCCCGCCGTGAACGCTCTTATGTCAGCTACTTGTTTGGTTGGCGCACTTGCCTCCCCACTGTCAGCTGCTTTTCTCTTTCTTTTCGCGGCGTCTGTCTTTCTTTTCTCAGCTCGCAGCGATTCCGGGTGAAGGCGCTAAATGATATGACGGATTTAGTTAACTTGCTGTTTATCGTCACGCTGCTCACACGGACAACATACAGATGACAGCACAGCTCTTCGCAAACGCAAGCTCACCTCATCGTTCTGATATGAGGCATCAAAATGAACGACTGTACACAAAATCGGTTGCACGAGCAAGTCAGCCGTTATACGACCGCTGGAAACGCAGCAAGCAAATGTGCTCGATTCGTCCGGAACGGCACGGTATTCAAGGGCTCAAAATCACAC
Source organism: Ornithodoros turicata (assembly GCF_037126465.1). NCBI lineage: Eukaryota > Metazoa > Arthropoda > Arachnida > Ixodida > Argasidae > Ornithodoros > Ornithodoros turicata. The sequence continues at coordinate 27,760,182 of NC_088204.1, read as the reverse complement.
CCAGGCTACACGCTCGGACTCTCACGTAACCGCGATAAAGCAGGCCATTTTTTTTCTTGTTCACGGCTCATACATAGAGATATGTGATAATATGACCAACATGATCAACAGGGTTCATATGACCAACATTGTACCAACATGCTGAGGATAGCTTCGTCGTTTTTATGCTCACGCGAAGATCATTGCTACAATCCGACACTATAGGAATTATGTGCTGAATGCATCACGAACCGCGTTATTCACTCCGTAAAGGTACCTTGACGATAGCTTATGAATGATGAATTAAGTAGTGCTCTTCTGTTTCAATTACCTACCATGAGGTGCTTTCTTAAGTTCGATGTGCTGAGCGTAGATGTCCTCAGTACCTTGGTTTTCGGCATGCATAGCTTGCATTTCACCTCTATGTTCTTCCCGTCAATTTTTCCATTAGCTTCGAAGAAACGCGCATAATACGGCCAGGGTAGGACTCCGTTTTTGTCCGTTTCAACCGTTTCGACGGACGACGTCGAAGAATCATCCCCCATCACAAGTGCATAAACACCCGCGCGCGTCCGCTTCGGCAGGAAGTAAAGGCTGGACGCTGGAACAGCATCTGGCTGGACTTGGCTTGCTTTGGGCAAGCCGGCAAGCCGAGCCGTGCGTGGTCGATCAAGGTTGCCGGGTGGCGGCGTCACCATTTGTTGAGCGTTGAGCAGTCATTCTCGTCACGCGCCGAAAAAGTAATTGAGGGAAGTAATTGTCAGTTAATTACAAGTTACAATAAAAAGGTAATTAAGTTACAATTACAATTACTGATTCTAAAAAGTATTTAGTTACAGTAATTAATTACATAAAAAGTAATTAATTACAGTAACTTGAGTACTTATACTCAATTACTTGACAGCTCTGCTCAGCCTGCTCTTTGCGATAGTGAATAGCCCTAGCAACTCCAACTCTTAGTCGAACAGCATTATCCAGAAGTAGCTTCTTCAGTGATGGGGGAATGGGGGTTGTTCTCTTTGCCAAAGCAACATCTCGAAGACGACTTACATAGTTTCGAAGAAGGTGGTTGCGACATTCTATCTTCTGAACTACCTGATGGTGGTACGGTGCAGCTTCAAGAATTGACTTGTATGTGCTCGAATCACCGTCAGCGATCAACTGCAAGTACTTTACCCCGTGCAACTCAATGCTGCGCCTGAAGCCTTCAACGGCGATATCCTTCTCCATACTGGTAGAGCTGCTGTCCCAGTTCTTGAAGCACAGATGCTTTTTTGGGCTCGACCCTGCCTTGCAACTTGCGCACAGTGTACAAAATTTGTTCCGGACGCCTAGGAACAGTACTTTCTTTGTGCGGTACCCAACAATTACAGCCTGCAAAAACGAAAAAATATCAGGATTGTATTCCACAAAACTCTACCCGCAATGACAATGTTTCCAGGAATTATGTATCTGTATGCGTATCGTACAAACTCATGCCACAGGATGTATACCACTCTAGTAAGTGTGTTTACCAAAAGACAGCAGTGCCACTAATAGCACCAGAAGGGTCAACTTTTTCCTCCAAATAAATGCTCATAGTGTTCTTTCCGCAAATGGTGGGCACAGACTTCCTATATATCCCGTCTGCCAAGCGGTGTGTAAGATGAATCCTCCTTTTTCGGGCACCTTTATTTAGTGTAGGTAACAATATTTACTTACCAAACCAGAAAGAGCGTCGTACTTGTTCTTGTATGAACGTTTGCACCAAGCATCATCGGCAACGACCGTAATTATAGGAAAACCGTCAGCATCGACGTCCCCAGCCTCCCTAGCTAACCAAGCTTCCTCAATGCCTGCTTTTCTTATTTCTTCCCAAGCTGTTTTGTCGATTCCTTTAGCAACAATATCCTGATACTTACTGTACGTGCTACTAGCCATGCCGGGTATGTCCAGAGCACCTAGGAGCTCGAGAAGGCCTGAGAAACCAGAACCTATAGACACGATACCGTTCACTGCTGAGGAATTGACGTCCATGCGTTGTTGAACAAGTTGATCAACTGGTGCCTCCGTTGTGACTACATCTTTCCTCAGACACATCCTGCACTTCAAACTGAAAGAGCTACACAGACCTCGCCGATGTTCTGATACAATTTCCATGTCAGTCAGGCCGCAACCAAACGGACTATGTACCGACAAACTTTGCAAAGACGAGAAGAAGTGATCAATCTCCACTATACGCCGACCATTCACACTGCTTGTGCGCTGACTCTGTGTTTGGTGAACATTGCCAGTATCGAAAGATGGAGATCGACTGGGTGTAACAGCGGCAGTGGTTGGAACGGGACTTGCTCTGGAACCGGCAAGCTCGTCACAACCTGAACTGCAGGGGACTACATTATCTACCTCAGCAGATGAGTTTATTAGTGTTTTCGCGACGTAGCTAGTATCTCTGTCCCTTGCTGCGAGTCTGTCAGCCATTTCGTTTTCTACGCAATTGAAGTCGCGCATTATAACCAGCTCTCTCGTGTTATCTAAGTAGTCATCTAAGCTATCAAAAAAGGGCTCCTGGTCATTGCTTCTCACTGGTGCGTACACATTGACCACCTTTAAGCCTGTTTTCAAAGTTACTCCTACCAATCTGCCCTCATAATCTCTTTCCATACCGAGGCACAATTGCTTCGTATTTCGAAAAACTATTATTGCCACTCCACCGCATCTGTCCTTTGAGAAGCTCCAGTAGCTTTTAACATTAAAAATAGAGTCAAAATCCCTAATGTATTTTCTGTGTTGGAGGAAAATGTAATATAACGTGGTAATGCATACAAGTGTGAATAGGACAATTAGTACAGCAAACAAACAGCAATACATACAGAAAACCCCACAACTACAAAGAACACAAGTCACTAAAATCAGACTATATACAGTTCATTACACCCAACATCTCCGCAAGCGACGTGCAACAACAAGACAGCAGAATATTTACAACCTCACGCACGAAAGGAATAGAGAATGTACAGGCATTGACCCAAGCAGCAAGGCTTTGACCCAACAATGTGCAATAAAACCGCAACAGAACATGCAACAGCAAACCTTAAAATATATACAGCGACACCAACAAAACGAAAGTACATTATGTACAACATAATGTACTGTAATGTAATGTAATGACAGAAGGGAGCTGAACCACAGTTTGTGTTTCAGCTCCTTTCCTTCAGATGGCGAAGCAGTCGAGCGCGGCGTTGCAGACGACATCGAACATGTGGAACTGAATGCAGACTAGTTCTCTGCGACGCCGCATTCGACCGTGTCGCTATCGGAGGAAAGTAGCTGGAACACAGGTATGGCCGATTAGGCAGCGGTGGTTTTTTAATTTTCACGATTTATCCGCAGAGTAACAGACTAGGCGGCATTATGGACATAAAATTTTGGGGCATAATACGTCCTCTAACGTCTACTTTAGCTTTCCGACACTGTTCTTATTTTTTTTATCTTCGTTACAAACCCCGAAGTTTATCTTGGCGAACCCTGTACTTACTATCATGTACATAGTGTAATTAAATCTCTAGTTGTTGTTTTCCTGAGCTATCCTTCGCTCATTCCGAGTACGGACTCGTCATCCCACCACCATTCTTTCACGACAACTTCCCTTCGGACTTGGCTCTTCAACGGTGGAGCGACGAGGGCACAAGTTGACTATTCCCAACATCACCAATAATATTCATTGGCGATTTTAACTTCCCGTCTTGGACTATTGAACAACCACACTGTATCACTGTATGCTTTTTTAAAGGATGAGCTACCTGATATACTGTAGAAGTGGTTTTTTTCACGCGGAATTATTTTTCGCATTTTTCGCGCACACCTCCAAAATCGCGAATTTAAGTTCCCGCGAATAACTCTGGCCATATGAGGGCGAAAATCGTTCGGCGTTCGACGCTATACCGCGACTACCTGACACTTTCTACTCCATGTAGCGTAGGCAGTTTAAGCAAGCGCAGAAGATTGTTTTATCCCGTCAGGCAAGATGAAAAGAAATGAAAATTCATCATGCTTTTGTTACTCCTATAAACACTTTGCACTATACATGCAATATACCACTATACCAGGAAGCCAGAACATGCCTTTCCCCGCATTCTCAAAACCAGCTTGAATGATAGTACCACATCTCAACCGAACTGGTCCGTGCCCCGAGTGATAATTAATAAGAACTGCTAAAATAAACTGGCTAACTTGCACACGGCCCTATGGCCTCCTACAAGGCCCCTAAAGGCCATTTGACAGGGCCTTTCCTCCCATCTCTGTGAGGAGAAGAAAGGAATAGACCTAGAATGCCGCAATCCACGTGAACAACGGATGTCTTAGTACGTGCCGAAATATGCCCGAGTATTGACGGCGGCACGATATGCAAGAGCAAAGCACTCCCGGAAACCTGTGTCGCGAATTTAAGTTCTCGCGAATCAATCCTCAAAGCAGCTTTGCTCGAAAACGCGAAAATATTTTCCACGCGGAAAAAAACACTTCTACAGTAATTGTATCCACAGTGTACGACACACCGATCTGCGTTCACGTACTCGCAACTGTTCGAGGTCGGCTCCAGGGAGGATCCCAGTGTGATCATCACTGTAATCATCCGGAGACTATCGAATATATCCTGACAGAATGCCGCGAATATGACACTATGCGGGTAACTCACCTTCCCCACGCCAGGCCCGACACACTGACGGACGTCCTCTTCCCCGAAGGTTCTTATGCAGAACGACTTACAAAAACTGGCAACCTCGTGCGGGCCTCGCGGAAAGACCACTCTAGTGCACCCTCCGTCCCATCAGTATCGCTCATCCTGCCGATGCCTCACCTTGAAATCATCCACTCTCTTCTACCCTTTTTTTCTTCTTTTTTTGTCTAAAGTCGTGACGATGCCCACTCGAGTGCGGCCAACAACGGCAAGCTACTTCGACTCCCACGCACACACACTAATAAATGCTCGCTCGGGTGTATGTTCGGGGGTTTATATCTCGGCGGGTACGACACCTATAGAAGGGGAAAAAAATACTTTTTCCCTCAGTATTCTCGCATACAGTACAATGTGTCCATGATGTAATGAACTACATGTTTGAAAGTGTCCCCTTAAGTAAAAAGTCCCCTTTAAGGTACGAGATCACGTGATACGAAAGCACACTCCAACGTTTATTTATTGCTAATATGTTTCAGGCCCCCTCAGTTAGTACAACATGACGGGGGGGGGGGCATTTGAAACTGAATTACAAGACATACTGGTAGAGTATATACAGATAATAAAATGGAACACACGGTAAATTAAAGGTACAGGAAGGCAGCAGAGATAATAAAATGAAAAACATAAGATAAACTTAAGATACAGGTAGATTTTACAAACAATAAATTAAACGTGGGATAAATTAAAGACAAAAGTAAATCTATGCGGGCAAATTATCTGCAATACCTACGCAAGGATTGCATCATGAAAGTCACACATAATTCATACACAGACGCGCTTTGGATCTTGAACCAATAAAAATGCAAGTATGGGATAACACATCGCGAAATCTCACAAAAGTGGAAAGCCCAGAACAACGAGATAATAGTATGCACAGTGTAAACGCCACTGAGAAATGCGATGCCATGAAGGGCTACAGTGACAATTATGAACAACAAGCGAGGTTAAAGATAATGTATACTGCATTACATTTCCCTCCTAGAGAATTCATTTAGCACTGAGTCTCCGTTGAGGCCTTCGCTTTTGTGTCCTCCTTATCAACAGGAACCCCCAGTCTTCGTAATAGCGACTGCGACGGTTCATTCGAGGTCTCTATAGAGAGCACTTTGTTTCCGAATTGACCCGGGGAAAAGCTTTCTTGACCGCCTTTCCTCCCAAGCAGTGGCTGTTGAGCAGCTGGCCCCGATGTTTCCTGCCCTGATTTCATCTCCACCGATAAAATTCGTCGCTTAGGGTCCAAAATCACACTTTTGTTGCCCACACATAGAACAAGCAATACAACCCATCGTAATCCCGACGAGACAGTGAATGTATACCAGAGCCGCTGCTCCGAGGTCAGAGCAGCCGCGAACCCAAACACCCAAGGTAAACAATATGCCGGAGCTAGTGCCACGGGCAGAGGCGACGAAATATCCGAACCAAGCCTACGGTTATCTCCGCTGCGCTGTCCGGAAAATTTTCGTCTTGCCGTTAAGAGGACCATCATTAGATTGGCTGCCATCGGAATCCCTATCGGAATCATAAAGAAAGTAATTTTGCCTCCTCGGCTACTGATCCAACACAGGCGGCCGCCGTAGTTAGTACTAAGCGCTGCTTCCGGTAAGAAGGTATCCAATAGAACGGCAACATCCACGACAAGCGCCGGCAAGATCCATACGCCACAAGCCCCGAGCCATATACGCTTCAACGGATGCTTGCTCTCTGGTGCATCGATGGCCTCAGAGTCTGTTAATATCGAGTGGTAAGTAAGATATGCCAGTGCGGTCATCCAGGAAAAAGAAACGAGATAAGTATAATGTAAGAAGGCTGCCACAGCGTTACACGCTATTGAGTACAGCTGTACGTGGTTGCTGATAAGAAGCAAAACTTGCTCAGATACAAGGGACACCGAGAGAGGAAGAACGGCCCTCCCAGCTATCGAAGCTCGGTGATCCGGTGAGGCTACGAAAAGGTCAGGCATAACCGGCACATGATATGAGACGGACGCGACATAAAGCCCTGTCGAGCTGTCTACTTCGTAGTCAGTGATACTCAGAGTTTCGCCGCTGAAGTTTAAGTACAGCGAACGATTTGGGAGAATGGCGACTTGCTGTTTTTGAAACACGACCCTGGGACTGGAATAGGTACCGTACTTTCCTCGACAACCGTCATTGCGTTTCACAGCCCCCGGTCCACAGCCGAACGCTTGACAAGGGTTGAGTCCTGGCACCCTTATTTGACCTTCTCCGCACCCAGTGTGAGGCGTCTCTAGATCAAGTGGGAGCTGGAAGTACGATTTCCCTCCAAGCTGTACTGAGGAGATTAGAGGAAGCAGGTTTTCTAAGCGAAGGGGTCATCCATGAGTCAATAAATTTCGCTCCCTCGCCGTCTTTCTCAATCGTTGTACGGGGCACTCCACTACAGAGGGCACAGTGGTAGTTCTTGGAAGTCATTTGTACCGTATTGTTCGGGGTATAATAGGCAGCGTACAGTGCATATTTCTGAGCGAGCGCAGGGTCACTTCCTTTGGGACATGTATTCACAACGTGAGAGCACTCTGTCGTGTTGAACGCATGCGTAAAATTCTTCCACCCAAACACAGCACAGCACATAGCACTCAGGTTCCCAGGTGACAGTCCCATCCAATCAACTTTAGTGCGCCACTTGTAAGCCTCGTCTCGTCGTCCCCCGTTGCACTCTACACAGTAAGTATTTCGATACAGGACCTCTGACGGCTTGTGGAAAGAAAGGATATCGCTGTTGAACTGGTACGACGTATCAGGGAAGTCGCCCGTAAATTGTCCCTCGCATCTCACTTTCATCCACGATGGAACAGGTCTTCCTCCACATGACGCTTTCACCCGGACGTGACGTCCATGACTTGCTATCCTTGTACACATATAACGTTCACGTGGTACATCCTCAGCAATGTCGATGCAACAGTCCCCGTATCGATTGCAAGATGTGTCACAAGAACAAATCGATTTACCAAGAGTACCTTGACGTTGCTTGCAAGTGTAGAAGGAAGACTCGCCGAGCACATGGTAGACTTCTTCGAGAACCTCTGCTTGAAGATCACTGCCGGATGCAAGAGCGAAACACAGGGCGAGGACGACGCAAGCGTCGACGGTCATTCGCTTGATGTGCATGTTACGGAGCAGCATTTTTAAGCGATGTCGTACTCTGCAGCGACACAGATGCCGATGAGGTCGTGAAGAAGATAGTCGTGGTACGAATGGCTGTCGCGTTTGTCGTTCCAACTATTGATGATTCCAGCGGAAATGCTTCACGATAATTATAAAATGGAGAACATGCTTCACAATGTAAATTTTGAGGAAGAGAGCAGGAAGTGTCGGTACGATCTTGACGTAGCAACAAGAACGAAGTGCGTTTTCAGGATGGCGGCTCGGCTATGTGTGACAGGCCTCTCTCGGCGCCGCCGCGAACGCTGAGGCGGCGCCGCTTTTTGAAACGCATGTGTGAATGAGCCTTTAGTGCTGCCACCCCGTGGTAGTCATAGGAACTGTCACACATCTGGACTGCCATTTGCCGAGTACCTTCATTTTCCCGTGTGTGTTTTCGTTCATTTTCGTGTGCGTTCGTGTTCATTTCATGCCCTTTCATTTTGTACCGCTCGTGAACCTGTGTAGAAAAGATATCCTCACGTGAACAAGTGTGCATGTTGCACGCGGAAGCAAGTATAGTCTTCTTTTTTTGTGATGTGTCGAACATTGATATGCTACTCAGATGTTGCCAATATGACTAGTTATAGGGAATGTTACGTTTTTATCGGTCATACGCATTAATGTCATTAAAGACGGCGACCACCAGTATTCATTCCAATGGGAAGAGCGATTTTGGCAGTCCACCCCTGTTGTGTCGTCGCTGGGGACGAGGCTAAAAAGCGGACACAGACTGGTGGTTTGAGAGTAATGCGACAAGGTCTATAATTCCACCTCACAATTAGAAGGGTTTCGCGATAGTGTGGAACAAGCATCCCTACTCCACTATTCCCTCCTTTTGTCTTGCAACGCAGAGGCCTACATTACGTACAAAGGAAACACGTAAAGGTCTTAGTTGGTGCGCTCAAATGGGATTACTGATCGCAGCGGTCTATTGTGGTGATGTGGACCCTTGCAGTGTCTGGGCCAGGGGGCGGTGGGAGGTCAGAAGGTCGACGGTAGGAGAAAGCCCGGATTAGGGACAGCAGGAGTGAAGCGGTGACCTGCCTGTGTTCAAGACGACTACAACCCGCAGGCGACTGCTGGTCAGTGGCGATGTGCGCCCGTCCATAATGCATAGTGCATGAATATCCATCAATAATGCGTTTTGTTACCTGGCCAATAGTATTTGTTCCGCCCATCCTTCTCTTCTTCCGGTCTCGCTAGTATGGGACGAGCCGACGTCTGCATCACGATTCGATGCGAAAACTTCATAAAATTGTGTCTTTCAATTCCACCTCATTCTTTCCCGAACGAACTTGAAAGGTGAACCAGTACAAAGTAACCGCAGACAGTCTCAAAAAACAAACAAACAAATCAAACACATATACACAATAAAGCTTTTACAAGCATAAGATGTCTCGTCACGACGGGAACTTTGTTCAAGCACTAACTTGACCTGCCAGCCTCACGTCCACAGCGTGTGGCTGCAACGTGTGACAGACATTGAAGATAAAATACGTAACTAAATGAATCAAGCATGAACGTGCCTTTAATTATCTTATCTGTGTGATGCTCCCGCTATACAGTTGCGCACAGTTCCTTCAGCAGCGCGGCCATAATTGATAATAGCAAAGTGCACACTATGTTTTGGCCGGTACATCAGTTACATACAGCGTTTCATTCGCGGACTGTAACATTATGTACACCCTTTTCCTACACCCCTCTCCTCCTGAGTTTGAAAACAACTAAGGAATTAACGACCTCAACACTTGCAGGCCACTGACGTAGGTGCGACAATAAAGCACAGAACAGCGATGTTGGAATGAGCCGCGTTTGACATGATGGATGAAAGGAGCTGCGTAACAAGCACAGAACACCGACGAGAACATTGACCGAGTATTTATGTGTCCGTGGATGTAATGGCTCGTTGGACGTACTGGCCCGATGGATGTGGTGACTCGTTGGATGTACTGGCTCGTTGGATGCAATGACCCGTGGATGTAGTGGCCAAAAATGGATGTAACGTCTCGTCGGATGTAACGGCACAATGGATGTAACAGCATGTTGGACGTAACGGCTCGCTTTTGGATGTACCGGCGCGTTGGATGTAATAGCACGTTGGATGTAGTGGCACGGAATCTACTTTTTGGCCACACTCAAACAAGAACCTGTTATGTTGTCAGGTGACTATAGTTATTATTTTTCTCCAATGTGTCCTTTTATTTTTTGTCGAATCGTTCCTCTTGACGTTCAGAAAAAAAAAAAAAAAAAGACTGCGTAGGGAATATCGCGACTCCCGCTGCGAGGCCTTGCCGCTCGACCTTCCCATATCTTTTTTGGTTGGTTTCCGTGTGTCGACCCGAAGCCTTTATCGCCCTTCACCTCCTTTGTACGGTTTTGCAACCTGGTACACCAGAAGAAAAGGGGTCCCCTGTCACTGGGGTTGTCGACTGACATCATTTTTCTGAGCGGGTGTAAGGTAAAAGAAAAAGAAGGGAGAACATGGAGGAAAGGGGCCTTTCAAATATGTTACTGAAGTTTTCGGGTAATAATAAGAAGTCTGTTCTACGACGGAAATTTTGAAAAGTCTTTTGCACCAACGCCTTGTAAATGAATTCAGGTATTTGATAATGCTTACTTACCAGAAATATACGTATCAAAATGTCATTTTTGCATGAATAATAGAGTTATTATCAAGGTAAATTGCATGTTGTAAAAACATTTTTTAACATCATAAAACATCATATAGGACCCCGGTTAGCGAATGCTGCCCTTCTAGACGCAGGCGGGTCAACTTTGTTGTGCATTTCTCTCGCACAAAATATGGACTTTGTCGCAGGCAATGCTATGTATCTCGCAACTTTAATGAGCTCCCCTTCGACAGTTTTTCTTTGGAATCGAAGTACAAACTAAAAAAAGCGCTACGGCAACTTTATCATAGGATGTAGTACCTTTATATGTTCATACACTGCCAAACTGTATGCCGCTGGCTGCTTGAGGGCGAGTGCCACAAGCCTTTCGGCTTAGATGGGCCTGTTTTGTTATATTTGTAGTTTGCTTTCTTGCGTAAAATTTATTATTATAATTATTATTATTATTATTATTTAAGCGAATGCAGAAAAAAAACGAATACCGTTTGGAGCACTAGATTTTCCAGACTGGCATTCTAAGCGCTCTGTGTAGGCAATGCTTATCGCCTAATTTACAGCCGCGGGTAGATCCAGTTGACAGCCTCCAAGATACCGGCATCCGTACTATCCGATCACACTTGAACGTCGGCATGCGGTAAGTATGCACTAGTAAAACAATACGAAGAGCAACTAAAAATTCATAATCAGTCAGTACCGGTGCCAGTTACTTGTGAAAACAATAATTGCAGCATAAATATATAACAACAAAATAAAAATAAAGTACTCTTATAGCAATAGGAGACAAGCAAAAAGACGTGAATGTCTCGAATCGAACTGCGGACCTTTATTGGCAAAGTCGGACACTTTACTTCTAGACAAACAGCGCAGAGGGCGCGGGTCGCCTTATACTCGCGAGGTCAACCATGCACAATGGGGATTATTTCGGGAGTCGGAGGCGAACGGCGAGAACGAAAGGACGGCGAGCGTGGCGCCATCTAGAATCGGGAAAATTGTGAATCGGAGTTGCTCCCTGACTGGTATGGCCTCTTAAACGTGGCCTCTTTCCTCTTGTCTCTTGGATGCCACCTTCTTCCCAGTACGTGACGTCACGTTTCTGATACCTCCTAGCCTGTAGCGCTGATGAATTTTCTTCTATCCTTTAACATATATTTTAGCCCATCCCATGTTGCGTCCCATTTGTTTGTTCGCCGATGATGTAGGTTCTCTAAGGCACAATTTTTCTTTTGTAGTCCTTGGCTAGAAAACCATCCTAGTCAGCGCTGCTGCATGTGGCTCATCGCGGCGTGATGCGAAAAAACATGTATACTGACGCTCTCCTGTCCGTACCCCTTGCGTTTGGTTCCCAGATCTAGAAACATAGTTAGGACGTTTAACGTCTCCTGACGCAGATCTTTCCCTGCAGTATCTTGCTCAAATTCTTTTGCCACACCTCTGAAAAGATTCCATAACTGTGCTTGATCATCTCTGGTGTCCGAGGAGAGGACTAGGGTCACAAGGCGTGGTAGATTCTGAAGAAGTAAATCGACATTCTTTCCTGTTAATGATGTGAATTTAGCAACTTCCATTTTGCTGTCAGTGAGCAGTCTGACGTTCGCACCAGATCCCATTATAATGCCCACCATCTTTCTCACGGATGTGTAATATATTCCTTGCCTATTCTCATACAGATTATGGGTTACCGTTCTAGCAATTATTAGTTCTACGGCGTACAGGCAGTCTGAAGACAAGGGGACAAAAAACGACAACACAGACAAGGTCTCAAACACAGCTGAAAGTTTACTTAACAGCACAAACATATATGGGGTTCGATTGCGTGTTAGCGCCGCGAAGCAACTGTGGCTATGAGCGATATAAGGGGTTCAAGTGGGTGAGAAGGAAGGGTGAGGAGAACGTAAGAATATCCCCAAAACCAACGGGAAGGTCAGGGAAGGCTTGCTGACACAGTTCCCAGCAGAGATAATAGCAATAGCGATCTCTGGACGTCCCTGTCTACTCTTTTTTAATTGCAATAGAAAATATTCTCGGGTACATCGTTCATATTAATTTCCACTAAAGGTTACACTAAGGCTATAGCTGCCTTTGCATCATGAAATTGTTCAAAAATAGACCAATCTATCTACCGTGGCGTCGCACATGATCAAAGTCGGCGCCACCAATTATTAATATTAAGATCGTGCCTTTCTCTCGCTGACCAATCATTTTGCTTCACGAGCTTCTATAGCGCGATTTTTGATTTCGCAACGACATTCAACCAACAGAAAAGGCTTGATGCATATTTCAATTCTGAGCCACGCGTTGCGTTTTTTTTTTGTTTTTTTTTTTTACCTGAGCACGAGCTCTCGTGCGTGCCCCGCGTGCGCACAGTGTTATTGCCGTGCAGATGACGTTAAAAGTTCTCTTTCTTATCTCTCCCCCTCGTCCCTCCCCGAATTTTTCTTCCTCCCATATCCTCGCGCAAATCTGTCAAGTCGGCTTTCTTGCATGGTTGTCTGCTATCCCGCGGAGCCGGCTTTCTGTGTCGTGACCCTGAATTCTGGTCATTCTGGTTTCAGCTTTAGAGGTGACTTGTACATCGATGACAAGCGAGGGCTCCCGCTTACGTTTGCGGATGGCGGCATCAGAACGTGTAACAGCTGGGTCCTTCTGCATGTATGAAGGGTAGTCCCTGAACAAGCTAGGTACTGCGCCAGGCTTCAGTACTCGCTTCTTGCAGTTTTCTTTGAAGTCCGACGCTTCGAAGTGTAGACTACACACGATGTAATAGTTAGAGGTGCTGTTGGGAACCCAGTGCTTCCTTGAAATTGCCTTCAGCCATCGCTCCGGCAAAGCGACGTCGGCAGGGAGCTCGTCGAAGGAAACACCTGGCTCCTTCTTCCTCTGGCTTGACGTACAGAGTGGTACGCAGCAGTACCACTTAGCTGATCAGGCTTGAAACGCGCAACGTGCTGCGATCGTCATCAGTTGCCACCGACACAGCGAAAAACTAGGGATTTCCACCACACATCGTACATTGAACATGACGAAGGGCGTGATCTCGGAGGACGAGCTGATCGAATGTACAGAGGCTGAGATTCAAGAGTGTTTGAGTGAGCAAGGCGTAATATGCGCAAAACGAATCATGATCAGAAGGGACGGCAAGGAAATTGCCACCAAACACGTCATTCTGTCCTTCAAACTGCACACGATACCCACTAACATAAAGGCAGGTTACCTGAGTTGTAATGTTAGACCCTACGTGCCAAATCCGAGGCGTTGTTTCAAATGCCAACGTTTTGGGCACAGCTCACTTGCATGTCGCGGACATGCCCAAAGTGCGCTGGCAAAGACCACACAGGAGAGTCTTGCAGCAATGAATACCGTTGTGCTAACTGCCAAGGTAACCATCCAGTATACTCAAGATCATGCCCGCGCTGGAAAGATGAAAAAGAAGTAATCAGAATCAAAACAGAGCAGAATATTTCGTATAAAGCGGCTAGAACGGAAACACGAATTTCAAAAGAAAGGCAGTTTCTCCGAAGTGGTGCGCAGGGGACTGGCACCACAGAGGAAATCCGTGGAGATTCAAACCTGCTCGCAGGTTATTGAGCCTCCACCCCACACTCCCCAACAGGAAGCTTGGGACACCCAGGTGTCTCCAGCTGCGATGGAGGTCAGCCGTCCAACTGGCCAAAAAGAAGCAGCCACGGCTCTTTCTAAAGCCGACGGTCTGCAGTCGATTTGGGACGGAGGCGTGACAACCCCCACCAAAAAAAGCACTCAAAGCATGGAGGTTGATGATGACGACAGAATGTCGCGAAAGTCATCATCAAGCCTCCCTGAAATGCCTCCAAGAGAAAAACGAGAAAAAGGCAGACGAAGAGGAGTAAAGACAGGTGAACCACAGAAGCCACCCCCGCGAAGGGTCCAACCCCCTAAATGAAACAAGTGTTACTTAGTCGGCATAACCAAGTGCTGCGCTTCGTTTTCTTTCTTCTTGGAATAAGCGCGACTATGAACCACTTCCTCCAATGGAATTGCCGTGGTTTATTTTCAAACTTAGATGACGTAAATGATCTTTTCGATGCCTATAATGCAGCATGCTTTTGTCTACAGGAAACTTATTTGAATACTACCTCTCCAACTCCTTTACGTAGACACAACATATTCTGAAAGAATCGAAATGACACGAATCGTTCATCTGGAGGTGTGCGATTGTCACACGAGCGTCTATTCCAGCCAAGGCAGTTAACCTCAACACACAGTTGGAGGCTGTAGCAGTGCTGGTGTGCCTGGACAGAGTAATCACTGCCTGCTCCGTTTATCTACCCCCAACAGCATCCATCACGCAAAACGACATAGAAGGTCTATGCAGCCAACTTCAAAATCATTTCATCCTTTTAGGCGATTTTAACGCGCACAACCCACTCTGGGGTAGTACAAGGACCGACTGTCGGGGAAAGATGATAGAAAATGTCTTCCTATCATCTTCCATCTGTCTTTTGAATACAGGGTCACCTACGTACGTACATTCCGCTACACAATCTTTCTCGGCATTAGATCTGTCTTTATGTATATAGTCCATCTCTTTTTGGAGTTTTAGAGTGGTCAGTAAAAGAAAATCTAATGGGAAGTGATCATTTTCCAGTGGTATTCAAGTATCTGCCTCAAGTAGGTATCTTGACGTGTCCCCCTTGATGGAAACTGGAACAAGCCGACTGGAAGACTTTTTCTCAAAAATGCGACCTCTTTAATCCCTGTTGGTAGGATGACAGCTGACGAAGCAAACGATGTCTTAACTATTGTCATCCTTGACGCAGCAACACAATGCGTTCCTGAAACTTCTGGTCGCTTGCCTAAGCGACCAAAACCCTGGTGGAACAAGGAGTGTGAAGAAACACGAAAATCTCAAAGTCGTGCGTGTGGTAGATTTCGAAGATACCCCACCAGTGAAAACCTTGTTCTCTTTAAAAAGGCGAGAGCCAAAGCATGTGGACGCACAAGCAAGCCAAGCGGTCCTCATGGCAGAGCTTCGTATCATCACTGTCTTCCAATTCTCCTTCTAAACTTATTTGGGATCGCCTTCATAAGACCAGAGGTGTACACATGAGCTGCGCTACCCCTCTTTTAGTAGTGAATGGTCAGCCATGTGAAAGCCTACAGGAACAAGCCAACGCTCTCGGTGAGCATTTTGAAAGCGTTTCCTCTTCCTGCAAATACACCAGTGAGTTCCTTAAATTAAAGAGTAGTGCCGAGAAGAGGAAAATTCCAATGCATTCTGGAGACAAGCTTATGTATAATCAACCTTTCACGGAAATAGAGCTTCATCGTTCCTTAAAGTGTACAAAAGCAACTTCACCAGGCCCAGACAGGGTGATGTATTCTATGTTGAGTCATCTGTCTGATGCATCTAAAGAGGTTCTACTCAAATTTTTTAACCAAGTTTGGACCCAGTGTGCATTACCCTCAGCCTGGAAAATTTCAACTGTTCTTCCTCTATTAAGACCCGGAAAGGAACCTTCAAGCCCGGCCAGTTATCGACCAATTGCACTCACGATCTGCATTGGCAAAACGTTTGAGCGTATGGTCAATGCTCGACTCGTCCATTTCCTAGAGGAAAATAAATGCCTTTCTGAACTACAGTGTGGTTTTCGCGTTGGACGTTCCACAACAGACCACCTCGTTGGAGTGGAAACAATGATTTGTGCAGCGTTCCTCCGAAGACAACACTGCCTGTCAGTATTTTCTGATCTTGAAAGGGCATATGACACCGCTTGGGGGTATGGCATTCTACAAGATCTATACTCCTTCGGAATCAGGGGGCGCCTTCTTAGGTGTATAACAAACTTCCTTCAAAGCAGGACATTCCGAGTACGGCTTGGAATGATACTATCCCGTCCTTTCATCCAAGAAAACGGGGTGCCGCAGGGATCTGTCCTTAGCGTCACTCTGTTTCTCGTGAAATCAATTCAGTAGCTAGCATAATCCCACCTTCCATGTCTTATTCATTGTACGTGGATGACATTCAGATTTCCTTCTCTTTCACGAATCTAGCAACATGTGAGCGACAGGTGCAGCTAGCTTTAAATAAACTTACCTAATGGTCCCTCGAGAATGGGTTCAAGTTCTCACATGACAAAACCGTATGTGTTCACTTCTCGAGGGTCAGAGGGCTGTTTCCTTCACCTACTCTTAAGCTGAACGGACAGGACCTTGCTGTTAGGGGTGAACACAAATTTCTTGGGGTCATCTTTGATAGCAAGCTCACTTTCTTACCCCACATCAAGAGCCTTAAAACAAAATGCATTAAGTCACTTAACCCATTGAAGGAGCTGTCCCACAAATCTTGGGGAGCAGATCGTGACACCCTGCACAGGGTCTATGTGTCCGCAGTGCTGTCTAGAATGGACTATGGATGTGTTGTTTTTGGGTCTGCGCGGAAATCTGTCCTGAAGAGTTTAGACCCAGTACATCATCAGGGACTGCGTTTGATAACTGGTGCTTTCCGCACGTCGCCAGTGGAAAGCCTCTATGTTGAGAGCAACAAATGGTCACTCGAAAGAAGGAGATTTTACTTATCTGTTTCGTACTCTTTGAGGGTAAGAGGTTATCCCAATAACCCAGTTATTACCTGCGTTGGAGGCACGCTCTTCAAGCAGCTGTTTCTTAATAAGCCCAGCATTGTTCCCCCATTTAGCATGCGTGTTCTTCAAGGATGTGAGGATTACAGTTTCCCACATAATGATTTCACCTTAGTAGAGGCTAGTCCTCGGGTCCCGCCGTGGCAATCACCTCCATGTTTCAATAGCTCCCTGACTATGTTTAAGAAACAGAACACACCACCTGTTGTGCTCCAGCAGGAGTTTGAATCCCTTAAAGAAAGTCTTGGGCAACACAGAGCTTTTTACACTGACGGTTCCAAAACACACACCTCAGTCTCATGCGCAATGGTAACCGATGGACTCACACATCATATCGTCTACCTCACATGCTCTCAGTTTTTAATGCCGAAGTATACGGAATAATCCTCGCACTGAACTACATCTTAGAAAGTCACACCAAGTCGTCAGTCATTTACACAGATTCTCTGAGCTCTTTTCAAGCAATAGGCAACATAGTGATGTCCGAAAACCTCCTTGTGCAGAAGGCACAGTGCCTTGCTGGTAAGGTAATTAAAAGGTTTTTTTTAAAGGGTTCTTTAACATTCTGCTGGGTACCCAGTCATGTGGGTATACCCGGGAATGAACTCGCATCTGAGGTGAATCCTTTTGATGTACCGTCCCAAGACCTCCGACCGACACTTACGAGGGCCATAAATAGCAGATGGCAGCAGCACTGGGATACACTACACACCAACAAACTTCACCTGGTTAAGCCCACCATTGTAAAACCGACACAGATTTTTAACAGTCGTCTTCATGAAGTTGTTTATGCCAGGTTGAGAATTGGGCACACTCATTTGACCCACAGTTACCTCCTCTGAAATGAAGAGGCTCCACATTGCACTCGATGCGACGAGATTAAGTCTGTCCTCCACATGCTTATTACCGACTTCACCATTTCCACGAGTTCTACACATACCACACACCTCTACATCCATCCCTTTTGCTGGGGATGAGGCTCTTCTACCATTTGAATGGGTGTTTAGTTTCTTTGAAGACGTTGGTGTTTTAAACGCATTGTAGTTTTAGCTTTATGTCCTTTTATTCTGTAACTGTACAGTTTTGTCTTAGCTGAATCACTATACTTTTAACTAGTACTTTCCTTATCACTTATGGCCTTCGTCGCTTATGCGCCAAGAAAATCTGAATCATCATCATCATCATCACAACACTTTTTGCAATATTAAAAGACATTTGCCATTCGTCACACCACTTAGCAACATCCGCGATACAACTGTTAAGTTTGATTTGATCTGCAGCGTTCATTATCTCGGTATAAATTACTGCATCATCAGCATCAAGTCTAATTTGAATCCCTTTGTCACATAGACTTGTCAGGTCATCAATATAAAGAAGAAACAATAACGGACCCAAAACGGAACCCTGAGGTGCTCGGGACGCAACTGGCAGTGCACAGATCCCCTTTCTGATAACTGCACATATTGGGAGCGGCCCGTAAGGTAGGCCCAAAGCCAGTTCAAAATTTGGTCGTTAAAGGGGTGCTTTATCTTGTGGGAGCTAGTAAGGAGCAACCACACTGGGACAGAGGTCCGATGGGGCGACAGTTTATTCCTGGAATGAGCGAGCGAGAATGATGATCGAGATCGTGTGCGTGAAAAGGGCATGCTGTCCGTCTTCTTTTACGGTAGGTGGCCGCCACAGGTACTCCCCCGCCCAGAGAAACAACGGTCACGAAGTGAGCGGGGTAGCCCAGTGGACCTTGCGGGACCGTTGAGGCGGCGCGGTGTTGGGTGTTGTAGGCCATGGGAGATGGTGGATGAGGGTGTCATGCTGGTCAATGTAGGCAGGCTTAAGCCTGTCGATGGAGACTACGTCTTCTCGTCCGGCGATGTTCAGCGTGAAAAACTCCTCGGAACGACTGAGTACTTGGTACGGGCCGAGGTAGGGTGGGAGGAGCGAGGAGTGTACGGCGTCATTGCGGATGAAAACGTGAGTTGTAAGGAAGATGTCCTTGAGGATGAACGGGGGGCGGGCTGAAGACAGTCGTGAAGGGTTGTAGCGGATATTCTGGAAGGTGGTTCGGAGCTGGGCAAGGTACGAGTCGGTAGCAGTGGTTTGTGGTGATGCAGCGAAGAATTCTCCGGGCAACAATGAAGGTCCGTCTTGAGAGCAGTACGCAGCCCGAGTAACTCGAGGGGCATGTGATCAGCCCAGAGAGCGGGGTCGGATTGAGCACGAAGGGAAACCTTGATCTGGCGGTGCAGGCGCTCGACTAAGCCATTGCTGGAGGGGTGGTAAGCCGTAGTTCGGTGTCGCTTGATGCCAAGAAGTTTGAGGAGGTCGTTAAACAGCTTCGACTCAAATTGGCGGCCTCTGTCTGTCGTGATGGAGGCTGGGACTCCGAAACGTGAAACCCAGACAGACAGGAATGCGCGTGATATGGTTTCGGCTGTGGCGTCAGGTATAGGGTGAGCTTCGGGCCAACGAGTAAAACGGTCGACGCACGTAAACAGGAAGCGGAACCCACGAGATGGAGGCAGGGGTCCGACGAGGTCCATCTGTACGTGCTCGAAACGGGACGCGGGAGGAGGAAAAGGTCGAGTTGGAGCAATCATGTGACGGCTGATCTTGGAGCGCTGGCAGTCGAGGCACGAACGCGTCCAACGGCGAACGTCCGAGCGCATGTTTGGCCAGACGTATCGTTCGCACACGAGACGTTGTGTAGCTCGAACTCCTGGGTGGGACGTGGCATGAAGAGCTTTGAAAATTTGGTGTCGGAAAGCTTCTGGGACGAAAGGACGAGGAGAGCCCGTTGAGACATCGCAGGCTAAGGTAACATCTGCGTTAGGGATGTGCACGTCCTGGAACTCCAAAGACGCAGACGAGGAACGGAGCTGGTCGAGTTCAGGATCGCGAATTTGGGCAGAGGTCATGGCGCTGAAGTCCAAAGGTGCTGGGAGTGTGACGGCCGAACAGGTAGGAGCGCGGGATAAAGCGTCGGTGACGGCGTTGTCGGAACCTCTGATGTGGCGAAGATCGGTAGTGAACTCGGACACGAAAGCCAGGTGCCGGACCTTTCGAGGCGTTAGAGTGGATCGCTTGGCGTGAATAGCGTAGGTAAGGGGTTTATGGTCCGTGAGAACGTGAAATTGTCGACCTTCGAGGAAATAACGGAAATGCCGAATGGTCAGGTAGATCGCAAGTAGCTCCCGGCCAAATGTGCTGTATTTCTGCTCTGCAGGTCGTAGAGGTTTAGAGAAGAAGGCCAACGGGGTCCATACGCCATCAATCTTCTGTTGGAGAACGGCTCCAACGGCAACGTTAGAAGCGTCAACGAGAAGGTTGGTAGGGGCATCCTTGAGTGGGTGGGCAAGGAGGGCCGTGTCTGCGAGGGAAACCTTCAGTTGCTCGAATGCGGCCAGGGCGACGTCAGGCCAAGAAAGGTGTGCATTTCGTGGGGTCTTGGCTGAAAGGAGCTCGTTGAGGGGTCGCATGATAGTGGCGCAGTTCGGGATGAAGCGGCGGTAAAAGTTTACCATTCCAAGGAATTCCCGCAATTTCTTGATCGTTGGAGGGAGCGGAAAATCACGCACGGCTTGGACCTTAGTGGGCAATGGTCGGATGCCGTCTTCAGTGACGAGGTGGCCGAGAAACTCCAGCTCCTTGACGCCAAAAAGGCACTTTGATGGATTAATAATGAGGCCGTATTCCTGGAGCGGGGAAAAGAGTTCGCGGAGATGGTCGCGGTGAGCTTCAGGCGATGGGCTAGCGACAAGAATATCGTCGATGTAGGCAAAGCAGTACGGGAGACCACGCAGAACCTCATCGACGAAACGCTGGAACGACTGTGCTGCGTTGCGGAGGCCGAACGGCATTCTTAGATATTCAAAGAGCCCGAAAGGGGTTGTTATGGCCGTCTTTGCAATGCTGTCGGGATGCATGGGGATTTGATGATATGCTTTCACCAAGTCAATTTTCGAGAATGTTGTAGAGCCACGGAGGGAAACAGCAAAGTCATGTATGTGCGGTATAGGATAGCGATCGGGGATTGTGACCCGATTCAGCGCGCGATAGTCGCCGCAAGGGCGCCAGTCCCCGGTACGCTTGGGCACCATGTGTAGGGCAGATGCCCAACTGCTTGACGAGGGTCGCACGATGCCGAGCTCAAGCATGTGTTGAAATTCATTTCGTGCAATCTCGAGTTTTTCTGGCGCAAGGCGGCGAGGGCGCTCGAAGACGGGCGGGCCAGTTGATTCGATATGATGAGTGACGCTATGCTTGACTGGCCGCAAATCGTTGGATGGTGAAGTCAAGTCGGGAAAGTCTTCGAGTATCGCGGCGTAAGGGGACACAGAAGATGCGCGCAGCAGGTGCAAAGAAGATGGTGGGATGCGGGTTGCCATACCCGACACGCAGAGCTTGGTGTTTGCATCAGTAAGAGAGCGATGACGCATGTTGACTACAAGATGGAAATGGGAGAGGAAATCGGCGCCTAAAATGGGATGCGCGACGTCGGCCACGAAGAAAATCCAGCGGAACGTTCTCCGCAAGCCAAAGTCGAGAGTGAGCGAACGTTGTCCGTACGTCTTGATGGGGCTCTTGTTGGCGGCTTGTAGAGAAGGACCGGTGTAAATGCGGCGGCGGTCAATGGATGAGGCGGGGATGACACTGACCGCGGCGCCGGTGTCGACGAGAAATCGAATTTTCGAGGGATGATCGGTGATAAAGAAGAGGCGACCGTGGTGAGGACCGGCAACAGCGGTCGCGCCTAGTTGCCAGGGCTGGTGTTTTCCTGGAAGATGCAGGGTTCCAGGCACTTAGTCGCTGCTTTGCCGAAACGCTCATGATACCAGCAGAGCTGGAAATGTGGCGTGCGCCTGGGCGAGAAACGACGGCTGGGTGAGAAACGGGAACGCGGACGGAATGAACGTTGAAGACTTGGAGACCTGGGGCGAACGGAGATTGCCGCTAACTGCGTCTTGAGTACTGCGATTTCGTCTTCTAGCCGATGGGAAGGCGCTGAATCTGGGGCGGAGCTGGGTATAGATAAGCGGGACAGCACGGAGTAGAACTGGCGAACCTCTTCGCGGAGCGAGTCGCAATTACAGCAGGTTGCAGTAGTTGCAGCAGGTTGCACAGCTCCTGCTGTGCAGGGCGCTCGTGCGGAAGGCTGCAAAGCAGCAATCGTGTGGGAGGCTCCGAAAGGCGGTGTCGCTTCCATAATCCGGTCCGCGAGCTCTGACAACTCGCGAAGGGGAACAGTGGGAGAGGCTGAGAGAATCATCTGGACGGTGTGAGGAAGTCGCTGGAGAAACAGTTCTCGCAAAATCGACTCGTCTAGCGCTGAGGACTCGTCTCCGAGTAGCCGCCTCAGAAATTGGGTCGGCTTACGATCACCTAATTCCTCGGTAGTGAGCAGTTGCCGCAGACGTTGTTGCTGGGACTCGGACAAGCGTTTGATAATTTGCTGCTTCAGAGTATCATAAGGGTTGTCGGAGGGAGGGTTCGTCACGATGTCCCGGACCTCCGCCATGACTGAGGCAGACAAAGCAGTAAGGGCGGCGTAGTACTTCGTGTGCTGGCTGGTGATGTGTCGCTTGGTGAATTCGGCCTCGGCCAGGACAAACCAGAGGGCTGGGTCGTTGTGCCAAAAGCTTGGCAGTTTGATGTCGGTAAAGTTGACCTGGGCAGAACCAGTGGCCGGATTGTGATCGCCTTGGTGTTGGTCCATGGCTTAATCTTGGTTGCAGGAAGGAGCGAAACGTTCGGGTCACCAAATATGTGGGAGCTAGTAAGGAGCAACCACACTGGGACAGAGGTCCGATGGGGCGACAGTTTATTCCTGGAATGAGCGAGCGAGAATGATGATCGAGATCGTGTGCGTGAAAAGGGCATGCTGTCCGTCTTCTTTTACGGTACACTCTTAAAAATGAACTTCACCGCATAGCATGCTCCTAGCCAACCATAATCTCGAATGATATCGTTATCTGCCCTGATTTGTTGAAAACGGGAGGCGTACGCCTTTTCTGTGACAATTATGAACAGCATAAGTGTCACAGAAAAGGCGTACGCCTCCCGTTTTCAACAAATCAGAGCAGATAACGATATCATTTGAGATGATGGTTGGCTAGGAACGTGCTATGCGGTGAAGTTCATTTTTAAGAGTGTAGGTGGCCGCAACAATCTTATTCAGTAACTTTTCGTGGGAAACCCTGTCGAAAGCCTTAGATAAATCTAAGAAGTTTAAGTCCGCCTGTCCGTTACGATCAATGACTGATGATAAGTGAAATGTTAATTCAGTAAGTTGCGTTACCGTCGATAAGCCTTTCCGAAAGCCATGCTTCGTAAGCATACTTCGTAAGCAACTGCGCAGCAAACTTTGGCATGACAAAAGCGCTCGTTTCCACAGCGTCTATCCTCCTGGGGATTCAGTGTTCGCAAGAAATTTTTGACCTGGACCAACTTGGGTAGCTGCTATTGTCATAAAGGCACAAGGACAATCGACTGCTGTTGTGTAGCTACCTGGAGCAGTTATTTCTACCAGGCACCAAGATCATCTATGGAGGGATGCAGAGCGATCAGAACCATCACCAGACAGCAACGTTGGAGCCGAACAGTCGCAGTTGTCACCGAGTTTACCACCAGCTGATTTTCAACCTGATACTGTGGAGAATCATGGGTCATGTTTCATTCGCAACTCCTTCACGTAGACACAACATATTCCGAAAGGATCGAAATGACTGAGGCGATTGTCACACGAGCGTCCGTCCCAGCCAGAGCAGTTAACCTCAATACACAGTTGGAAGCTGTAGCAGTGCAGGTGTGCCTGGACAGAGTAATCACTGCCTGCTCCGTTTATCTACCGCCAACAGCATCCATCACGCAAAACGACATAGAACATCTATGCAGCCAACTTCAAAATCCTTTCATTCTTTTAGGCGATTTTAACGCGCACAACCCACTCTGGGGTAGTACAAGGACCGACTGTCGGGGAAAGATGATAGAAAAGGTCTTCCTATCATCTTCCATCTGTCTTTTGAATACAGGGTCACCTACGTACGTACATTCCGCTACACAATCTTTCTCGGCATTAGATCTGTCTTTATGTAGTCCATCTCTTTTTGGAGTTTTAGAGTGGTCAGTAAAAGAAAATCCAATGGGAAGTGATCATTTTCCAGTGGTATTGAAGTATCTGCCTCAAGTAGGCATCTTGACGTGTCCCCCTAGATGGAAACTGGAACAAGCCGACTGGAAGACTTTTTCTGAGAAATGCGACCTGTCTTTAATTCCTGTTGATAGGATGACAACTGACGAAGCAAACGATGTCTAACTAATGTCATCCTTGACGCAGCAACACAATGCATTCATGAAACTTCTGGTCGCTTGCCTAAGCGACCAAAACCCTGGTGGAACAAGGAGTGTGAAGAAACACGAAAATCTCAAAATCGTGCGTGTGGTAGATTTCGAAGACACCCCACCAGTGAAAACCTTGTTCTCTTTAAAAAGCCGAGAGCCAAAGCAAGGTGGACACGCAAGCAAGCCAAGCGGTCCTCTTGGCAGAGCTTCGTATCATCACTGTCTTCCAATCCTCCTTCTAAACTTATTTGGGGATCGCCTTCATAAGATCAGAGGTGTACACATGAGCCGCGCTACCCCTCTTTTAGTAGTGAATGGTCAGCCATGTGAAAGCCTACAGGAACGCACGGCAGCAACACTTCAAGTGATAGTGCGGTGACATCGTCACCTAGGCGGTCTACACGAACCAAGCGTCCTGTGGACAGATACTGCCCATAGTTGGTGCTGATGACATTTTTGTCTTTCTGGCTTTGCTTTCCTATATAACTAGTGCTGTAATGCTTATACGTAAGTCAGGTGTTCTGCTTTTTTTTTTTTTTTTGGAGGGGTGAGGAGTGTGATATCCCGTGTCAATTACGTCAGCACCGCCGCAAGGCTTTGGTAGCTTATCCAATATCACTGCGCCGCTATTCCCTTGATATACTACCTAGTGTTTAAGTTCTTGACTGCGGGGCGTGCCTTTGTGTTGATCGCGTTTCACTCTTCCTTGACGAAATAAAGTTCACGCACAGAGAGCACGACGTTGAAATTGCCACGCCGTGACTCGAAGGCATACAACTCGCTATGATGCCTGTGTGTTTCTATACGTACGCCATCCCGCGACTATGATAACGACGTGTGTTAAAACTGTGGAAACAGAGACATATTAGACATTGACGTGCCAGTGCATTGGCGGCCTGTTACAAATCGTAAGTGGCAGTCACTGTTGACAAAAGTCATAAGTGGCAATTGGAGAATAACTTCGCATTCTCTGCCGTTGACGGTCACGCAGTTGGTGCTCATTTGTTTGGTGCTACCGTGTTGCACGGAGTGACTGGGCATTACATTTAACGGTCTGAACCAATACAAGAGTTGCATTTAAAAGCGATAAAAGCGACAAGAGTTGCAGCTGCAGTGAGCACTGTTTCTGAGGGTGTAAAGTGGGAACAGGGAAGACAAGGATTAAGCATGTCGCACATAGATGTGTATCTTGTACACATTTGCTTTTCTGTGTGTGATCACCTTTGGAAATCTTCACATGCACGTCTACGTACAGGACCCTCTGCAATTTTTTGCTGAAACAGTAAAGTTGGAAATAAAATATTCTCATGAACGGCGTCGTGTTTATGCTTATTCTATTTAGGTTAAGTACAAAAGAAATGGCATACCATGATTAGGAATAGTGTATGTATTAATATTGTACACTGTAGCACGTTCCACGGAGGTTTGTGCCCACTAACTAGACCACATTCCATACGAGTGGGTGTACCCCGTAATTTCACGCGTATAACGCGCACCGCAGATAAGCAATTTGAACATTTTGAAAAATGTATGGCAGATAAGCCACGGGTAATACAACGCTGCTACCGATACAACGCTATACAACGCGAAGACTGCTTTGCGCGGTAGAATCAATTAATATGGATACCACTTATTCGGAGAGCCCGCGAAAAAGAAAAAAAATGCGCATAAACCGCAGCTGATACAAGTGTCTCTGTTCTTCCCTATCGGTATCGAAAGTGCGCGCGACGAAAGAGGATGATCTGTCATTCTTGGCGTCCTAAGCTGCGGTTCATTTTGCGATTTCCCCTGCCATTTCTACATTTCTAACTCGTTTGCTGTGCGGTTTTCTTATCTTATGGTTTTCATTTAGTGTGCGTGTGTGCAGAGTTTCTGATATTTTATTTTGTGCAGTGCGTATTTCTTTTGTTTGTTTATTTTTCTGTATGCAGTGAACTTTGAGTGTCTATTTGTGTAGAGTTTTAATGTCTTGGATTGCGAAATGGAAGTCCCAATGGCAGCTAATGTGAGGCGCAACAACATCCGCAGAACATTTCGTCCCTATAGCGACGCGTTCGAGGCAACGGACGAAGAGTTCATGCGGATGTACAGGTTGACTAAGCAGTGATTTCGCTGGCTATGCGACCAGCTACGGTCCACCCTCCGTCGCAAAAGAAGAACTCGGACGGGGCTATCCATGGAGTGGCAAGTGCTCACCGCCCTGCGGTTTTACGTCACAGGAAGTTTCCAAGGGGCGGTAGCTAGCGACCGGCACGTGGCAGTGACGCAGAGCACCATCAGTAAGGTGCTGTTCATGGTGACGAATGCCACAGTGCTATAGCTGGCGCCCCTGTGGATACGGTTCCCGACCGAACCCGACGAGATCCACGGGGTTATGCGGGAATTCAAGAGCAAATGGAGGTTGCCCGGCGTGATTGGTGAGTGTTTATGTGGATAGACACAGAGAAAAAGAAGCTAAAACCACTTAATACCTTAAACATCGCAATATTTTTTGTAGGCTGCATCGACGGGTCAGTCATTGGCATCCTTGCCCTATCTGAGAGGAGCGGCCAGTACCAGAAGGGCGCTTTCTTTTGCTGGAAGCAGTACTTCGCGCTCAATGCCATGATCGTAAGCAAAAGACTGGGTACCCTCCTCCTGAATACGTATCCCAAAATATCTGGTAGTCTCTGGAATATGTGCCGACGTGTTCCAGGTGTGTGACGTGTCGACGCGGAACGCGTCGATAGATTGCTCGTTTTCCGGCGGAGCACACGATGCGTATGTGTGGAGGCACATTTAGTAGAAACACGAACAGTCCCGGAGGCACTCAGATGAGCTCTGCTTCCTCCTAGATAAGGGTCGCACAGTATTATTGCGAACTACAACTGGTGAGGTTACACATTTCCCTCCGGTAGAAGTGGCTATCCTTTGCAAGCATGGCTGCTGACGCCGTTTCCTGGAGACCCTACCCCCAACACTCCGGAGGCCCGATACAACAGACGCCACACAGCTACGCCCGGCGTAGTGGAGAAATCCAGTGGCCTTCTAACGGCAAGGTTTCGCTGCCTGCAGCTATATAGGGCTGTCCACTACAATCCGCACAGGGCCTCAAATATTGTTGTGGCATGCGCCGTGCTCCACAACATATGCATCCACGCACGGGCACAACCTACCGAGAACGCAGGGAAGGGTGACGACGACTTTTAGACCATACATAAGGCACCTAAAGGGAAAATGTATGAAGTCCCTCAATTTACTCAAAGTCTTGTCTCACAGATCATGGGGCGCAGACCACGAGGTTCTACACCTCATCTACATGTCTTGCATTCGCTCAAAACTCGATTATGGGGCTATCGTTTACGGATCAGCTAGTAAATCTGTCCTTGATTCTTTGGATCCTGTTCATCATCAGGGTCTGAGACTAGTGCTTGGAGCCTTTGGCACATCCCCAGTTGAGAGCTTATATGCGGAGAGCAATGAGTGGTCCTTAGGGAAACGCAGATTTTATCTTGCCTCCACCTATGCAATGAAAGTAAAATCTTATCCAAACCATCCGGCTCAGCCCTGCATCACAGGAACCCGGTTTCGACACCTTTTTGAGAAGAGGCCCTCTGTAACTCCTCCTTTCTGCATGCGGCTCGCACAGGAGATGGAATCTTATGGCTTCTCTGAGGGCACAATGGTCCTTGAGGCAAGTGGTGGGATCCATCCATGGCAGCTGCTGCCCAGGAAAGATACATCTTTACTGAAATACAACAAACGAGAAACCCCCACAGCAGTGCTGGAACAGGAATTCTTATCAGTTAGGGAACAGTTTGGAGACCATGTTGCCTTTTATACGGATGGCTCTAAAACGACTTCCAGTGTCTCGTGTGCGGCAGTCACTGACATCTGCACCAGATCCCATCGTCTCTCCAGTACCTTCTCTATCTTTAGCGCAGAGGTTTATGCAGTGATCGTAGCACTGAACTTCATTTTACAATCCAGCATTCAGTCGTCAGTAATTTACACAGACTGCCTCAGTTGCCTCCAGGCAATTTGCAGCATGCGATCGCAAAAAAAACCTCCTGGTACAACGGGCCCAACACCTATGCAGTAGAATAATCAACAGATGTCATCAGTTAAATTTTTGTTGGGTCCCCAGTCATGTGGGTATAGCTGGAAATGAGCGTGCAGATAGGGCAGGTGCTGAAGCACTATCAGCTGACACAACACCGTTTGAGATTCCGCACCAGGACCTCAGGGTAGTCTTGAGGAAACTAATTAACAGGCAGTGGCAGAGTAACTGGGATATGCGACAACACAACAAGCTCCATTTGATTAAAGGGCGAATAGGTCGTCCTCCACCTGTTCCTACAGATCGCTTGCACCAAGTGGTACTGTCCCGCCTGAGGATTGGCCACACAAAACTTACACATAGATACTTGCTCTGTAGAGAGGATCCACCTGAATGTGCACATTGCGGGCAACCACTTTCTATTCTCCACATCTTGATCACTTGCCCTACACATGAGCATCACCGTCGCCACCACTTTCAAGAGCTGTATCGACAGAGAATTCCTCTGCACCCAGTCCTCTTACTGGGCGATGAGCCTCTGGTAAACTTTAATGCAGTCCACAATTTTTTAGATAGATATCGGGTATCTGAAAGAACTTTAGGTTTTCACATATTTTACATGATTTTAATGTTTTAACTAGTTCATCACACCGTAGTTTTTCTCGCATTATGATCCTCGTTGTCGCTGTGCCAGAAACCTACCAATCATCATCATCATTGGAAAAGAGAGCACATGAAGTAACCCGTACACGGCTAAGACTTGGCCACACTCACCTCACCCATAGTTTCCTTCTTCACAGAGAGGAGCCGCCCGAGTGCACGCACTGTGGGGAGCCCCTTTCTGTTCTACACATCCTTATTTCTTGTGCGTTGTATGAACCTCTTCGCCATTGTCACTTCCAGGAGTTTTATAGAAATCACCTACCGCTCCACCCAGCCCTACTGCTGGATGATGACGCTCTTTTACCGTTTAGTAGAGTCTATAATTTTACTAGAGACACTGGTTTTTTAAACGCCTTGTAATTTTAACGATATTTTGTGAAAACACAGTACTTGAGCTAATTTGTATCATGCACTGGTTTTAAACCTTCTCACTCCATTTTTAACTAGTGACATTTTTGCAATGTTTTGGCTCATTATAGCCTCCGTTGCTGCTGCGCCATTAAAACACTAATCATCATCATCATCTTTCTCTGTACGCGATATTTTTCGTAGAAAAAAGGCACTTCAACATCGCCCCGCGCGTTCCCGCTAGACTCGTTCTTCAGGGTTAAACGAGGAGAAGGAAAAACGCCATGTTGGTGTGTAAACCAGCCAATGGATGTTCAACGCCTGATGCCGCGACGTGCCGGCGACGGCATATTCCGCTAGGTTTCACTGGATTGTGTCTGACAACGTATCGGCAAGAACACTCCTCTGGCTGAATGCGATATGAAATGAATCGCTAGCAAAGTTGCTAGTCGAAGTGACGGGCAAATTAGTGATCATACCGAAGTAGTGATCATTTTGAAGCGTGAACTGAAGCATCGCTTAGTGCTGCACTATGTTTATAGTTATCGCCGCCAACAACAGAACAACAAACAGTTACCACGAGAAAAAACACCATACAAAACACAGATTAAGGGCATAACAGCGTTCAACTGGCACCTGAAGTTTATTTTCATAATCCACCTACTTCGGAATGTCGCGGGAGGGAAAGCGACGTCGACACTGCGTCGGGAACTTGGCGCTACCATCGCACGGCAGCAGCCGCAGTAGCCCCCTCCTGCATTCATGGTTGCGTCGCCGCAGGAGGGAGACCCCTACGTATAGTTGTGCGTGGCTGTCCCGTGTCTGGGGAAAGGGGGATCGTGGCGGTTGAGTGGACTCGGAGGTTGGTTTGGACCCTTCCCCCCCCCCGGGAAAACAACACACTGCTTTGGCCCCTGCTTCCCATAGACGGATGGTCCTGGAAGGACTATTCAGCTAGTCGCCACCTCCTGGTTTCCTTACTTTATCCTTTATCTCCTTCCCCTTCCTCTCCTTTCCTTACTTACCTTCGTTCACGTTCCCTCGTTGGGCTCCATGGTGGGTGACACACCTGGTGCACCGAATCACTTCTTCCACTTTATGGATAACTCAAACCCTAAAAAACATGATCGGCGCCACAAAAGGCACCGCACCCAAGTGCAAACATTGCAGTTTTTTAGTTCCTCTTGAGAACCATGGTTTCCGAAAATTATGATCCTTCATGCTGAAGATGAGACGAAACCACTCGCTACTGTCCCTCCCTTTCTCGTCGCTAAAACTCTTGGGCAAGTAATAGGTAAAGCGTATACAGTGCAAAAAAAGAGAGAGAGAGAGAGAGAGAACTGGTGACATCCACATTGAGGTCCAGAGCAGGCAGCAGAGCTCAGCACTGTTGTCAGTAAAGCAGATTGGTAATATTCCAGTTTCAGTGACTGCACACCGCACATTCAACGCAGTCCGAGGCGTTATATCTATAGTGAGGAGCTACTGCAGTGCTCCGAAACTGAGATCGAGCAGGGTTTAAAAAACCAAGGGGTGATCAATGCCAAGCGGATATCCATCCGCAGGGACAACAAAGAAATACCAACCAGACACATCATCCTATCTTTCCAATTGGACACGCTCCCCGCAGAAATAAAGGATGGGTATGTAAACTGTCACGTCCGACCCTACATACCCATCCGCGTCGATGTTTCAAGTGCCAGAGATTTGGCCAACATTCCCAAGTGTGCTGTGTGGACACCTGATATGCCCCAAGTGCGCGGGCGACGGTAATGACCATACCCCAGAGTAGTGCAAAAACAGTTTTAGTTGTGTCAACTGTGAACGCAACCATCCTTCCTATTCAAGAAGCTGCCCACGCTTTAGCGATGAACAAGAAATCTTGAGAATTAAGACTGTACAGCAGCTGACATACAAAGCAGCGAAAACACAACTGGAGTTTAAGAAAAGAGGATATTTCTCTGAAGCGGTGCGCCGGGGAGTGGCATCGCTTAGAGTATCCGTGGGGACCCAAACTTGTGGGCCTCCACTCCACACCCCCAAACACAAGAAAAGTCTGCGGAGCGTTCGCCTCCGCCGGCTCCTGTCAGAATCTCTACGGAGGTTGATGGCGCACTTTCAGTTTGGGATGGGCTAACTGGGAGCTCATCCCAGACTGCCACACACTCAATGGAGGTAGACGATGGTGACTGCATGTCGCAGAAATCATCCTCAAGCCTTCCAAGTACACTGGACCAGAGAAAAACACGGAGGTCGCGGTAGAGGCAAGTCGAAGGACAAACAGAGGCTTTCCCCGCCAAGGGTCACACCCCCTTAATACACAATGTGCAGAGTCCCTTTGCTCTGCCTTATTTTCTTTGTAATTATGGGACAGGTATTCCTTCAGTGGAACTGTCAAGGCCTCTACAGTAACATTGATGATGTACACGACCTTTTTGAAAAGTTGTCTGCTGTCAAAAGCAAGCTGTCTGCTTCTGCCTGCAAGAAACATACCTACACAAAGAAAACTTAAATCCTTTCCGTCGCCATAATGTTTTCAGGAAGGACCGCAGACAGCGCACGTGCATCTGGTGGTGTGGCTGTAGTCCTTCCGCAGTGCATACCTGCAAAACCGTTTCCACTTGTTACAGACTTGGAGGCAGTAGCAGTCGAAGTATGCTTGGACAGGACTTTGACGATATGCTCGCTCTACGTGCCCCCATCAGTGGTAATAGAGCAAAGAGATTTCGAAAATCTATGCAATGAAACTCCCCCAGCCGTTTATGATTTTAGGCGACCTGAATGCCCACAATCCTTTGTGGGGAAGTGCAAAAGTAGATGCACGGGGGAAAATGTTGGAAAGGGTCCTCCTTTCGGGGTCACTCTGTCTTCTGAATACTGGGTTACTTACCTACCTATGTGAACTCTGCAACGCAAAATTTTTCTTCGATAGACATTTCACTATGTAGCCCATCGATTTTCCAGTTTCTTGACTGGACAGTTGAACAGAATCCTCGTGGAAGTGATCACTCTCCAGTCGTGTTAAGATATCGTACTCTAGTGAACACTCTGACAACACGCCCTCCCAGATGGAAATTTCAACTGGCCGATTGGAATCAGTTCTCTGAAAAATGTGACCTCTCTCTGATTCCTATTGATACGGTGACGATCGAGGAAGCTAGCAATCTTGTCAACAACGTCATCCTTGATGCGGCAATACCATTCATTCCCCAGACTTCTGGTCGTCTCCCAAAGCGACCTAAACCCTGGTGGAACAGTTAATGCGAGGAAACTCGCAAACTTCAAAATCGAGCTTGGGGTAAAGGCCAGATGGACGCGAAAACAAGCGAAGCGCGCAACTTTGTTTCTTCTCTGTCCTGTAATACCCCACCCAAGGTTGTGTGGGACAGACTCCACAAAATGAGAGGGGAACATCTCAGTCGTTCCGTCCCTGTTTTAGAAGTAAATGGCCAGGCATGCCAAAGCCTAGAAGAACAGGTTCATTTCAAGTTCTTCCCACTATACAAGTGAATTTCTTAAAACTAAACAAAGAGCTGAAAAACAAAAACTTCCGATACATGATGGCGATGGTTCTCCATACAACCAACCATTCACAATGGTAGAACTTTTACGCTCGTTATTAGCTGCAAAAGCAACTGCTCCAGGCCCAGATCGAGTTACATATTCCATGATCGACCACCTGTCTGACTTATCAAAAAAATGTTTACTCAACTTTTTCGACCATGTTTGGAGACAGGGCACATTACCATCTGCATGGAAAATTGCCACTGTAATACCCCTTCTGAAACCAGGGAAGGAAGCTTCAAATCCAGCCAGTTACCGTCCTATTGCTCTTACAAGCTGCATATGTAAAACCTTTGAGCGAATTGTGGACAGCCGACTGATTCACCTCCTAGGAACAAATAACTGTATATCTGAATTCCGATGCGGTTTTCGAATGGGTGTTCCACAATGGATCACCTCATTCGTCTAGAAACAACTATTCGTGAAGGTTTTGTCCAGAGGCAACACTGTTTGTCAGTTTTCTTTGATATGAAAAAAGCATATGACACCGCATGGCGATACGGTATCCTGCAGGACCTCTATTCCATTGGTGTAAGGGGTCGCCTTTCTAAATGCATCGCTGATTTCCTTCAGCACAGAAGATTTAGAGTTCAGCAGGGAACTACTTTATCCCGTTCATTTGTGCAGGAGAATGGTGTCCCGCAGGGATCCGTTCTTAGTGTCACATTATTATTGGTTAAAATTAACTCTATAGCCAGTGTCATTCCACCTTCCATATCATACTCTTTGTATGTGGATGACATCCAAATATCCTGTTGTGCGGCAAACTTGTCAAGATGTGAACGACAGATGCAGCTGTGTCGAAATATAGTGGCCAAATGGTCTTCACTGAACGGGTTTAAATTATCTGATGAGAAAACAGTCTGTGTCCACTTTGTGAGGATGAGAGGAGCCCCCCCCCCCCCCCCCCCCATTTCCACCACCCACGCTCAAACTTAATGGGCAAGATATACCTGTAAAATCGGAGAGCAAATTTCTTGGTGTCATATTCGACTCTAAGCTCTTCTTCAAGTCTCATATTCAAAACTTGAAGGTGAAGTGTCTCAAGTCAATGAATTTAGTGAAAATTCTGTCTCACAGATCCTGGGTTGCTGACCAGGAAACACTCCGCCGGTCCTGAACCTCACCGGTCGAAAGCCTGTACGTCGAATGTCATGAATGCTCGTTAAAAAGACTACGATTTTACCTCGCAGCATCATATGCACTAAGAATACGAACTTTTCTACAACATCCAGCACTCACTTGTGTCACAAGTACACAAGTGTGTACAAGCCCCCCCCCCCCCCCCCCCCCGATACTACATTGACAAAGTACAGGAAACTGCTACACCAACACTAGAACAGGAATTCGAACACTTGAAAGAAAGTTTTGGAAACCATGTTGAAATTTATACTGATGGGTCAAAGTCTAGCGCATGAGTGACTTGTGCCATGATTTCTGGAAGATGCAGAAGATCACATCGCATAAAAAATATAGCTTCCATTTTTACTGCAAAGGTGTATGCCATTATCGTGGCACTGAACTACATTCTTCAAGGTTGCATAAAGTTGGCCATCATATACAGTGATTCTTTGAGCTCTAATGTCATTTGTAGCAGACAGAAACAAAAGAATTTCCTCGTGCAATGCGCACAATCCTTGGCCAGCACTGCATAGAAGAGGGGTTATTCTGTTATCCTGTGTTGGGTGCCGAGCCACACTGGTATATTGGGTAATGAATTAGCAGACCAAGCTGCTCCAGCTGCAACTTTCAGTGACATCACCCCATTTGAAATCCCCATCCAACATATCAGGTCAGCACTCAAGAAATCACTTTACCTCTTCACCGAGCGCTATTGCTCGGTGATGAGGCTATCATCCCTTTTAGAAGAGTTTCAATTTTTTAAAAGACATTGGAATTTTGAATCTTTTGTAGTTTTAGGCTTGCATTTTATTAGTTGTTTCTCTCTTTTTTAAACATCGCACCTATTTTTAACTAGTCACGTTTTAATCACAGTGTTGGCGCATTATGACCTGTGTTGTCGATGCGCCATTAAAACTCCAACAATCATCATTATCATCATCAAAGCGACGTCGAGCGGGGACAGGTTGGCCGATTTTTGGTTAACTTTCGGAGTTCAATGAGGATGGCATCCACGATCTCACGGCCTAACGTTGAACGGTGTCTGTAGACCAATGTTCGTTTACTGTATCTGATAAATAAATAAAAAAAAAAGAGCAAAAAGAAACCTCTTCCACCGTTGCGGCGGGGTTCCGTGTAAAAATGACGCGAGCGGCTCGACGGCTCGTTCCAGGCATTGCCACCGTTGCGCATGGTCGCGATTTTCAAAATCGAATTTTGCGATATTTGTGCACCTGATAGAATTACTTCGCATGGTGGATTTTAATAGGTATGCGAACCGCTTGGTTTTAAAAAAATGGTATTGATTGAAGCGCTTTCTAGCTGAACTCCTTTAACGGCGGCAGCAAGGTTGTTGATAGCGTCAACGACGGGCTGATTGCTGGTATCGACTGCGGTCCTGATTGTCTGCAGTCCCTCCACGACGCGGTCCAAGCGCTCGACAGCCGAGCCCATGAGAGCCCTATGTTCCGCCATCCCCGCCACCAACTGATCCAGCGTCTCATCTGTCTGCTCCCGGCGTGTCACGAGACGTGGCGGGGACGTAGAGCTTGGTGGCGTCACTACAAGGAAGCGGCACGTTCAAAATAAAGTGCAACAGACAAGGATTCCCCCCGTTCCTCGTTGTATCTATGTCTGACACATACGGTACGTTGCCGTGAGGCTATTACTGTTTGGGAAATTAAATTTGGGCAACATCAGTGGAATGTAAGAGATCGTTACCAGTCTGCACGTGATGGGGAGGTGCAGCCGCAGGGGTAAACCAGTTCTCTGGCTCCTGAGCTGCTGTCGTCGCAGGCGTTGCCCGCAGCATCGCCCTCCGCACTACCTTCTCCTCCATTCCCCTCGAGCGGCTGGTTGCGCGGTGTTGTGCGCGCTGACCCTACAGTTATGATTTCCTCTGCTCGTCAGCTCTCTCAGAGTCAGAGCTGAGGAGCGCGAGACCCGCGAGTAGCCGACATATTTGAAAATGGAATATAAGTCTGAATGGAATAAAAGCACGAGACCACATGTCACAAGGTCTTTTCTTGATGTTGAAGCGACCTCTGCGTTTCAATATTTTCAAGGTACAAATATGTTTCGCAAAGTGAAAAAGAAGAGAAAAAAAACTTGACATTTAGGACGTTTGAACAAGTAACCTAGACATGTGTACAAGTTTCCTCCACTGTTTCCATTTCTCCGAAGTCAAGGCCTCGTCAGCAGCATCCCTTACACAATAAATTACATAATACCCTTAAATTTTACCTTACTAAATGCCACTCATGCTGGGATACCCACACATCTACGACGTCAGTTGATGTTTGTGCTATTTGAGGCGTCTGATGTGCGCCGCATTACAAGAGAAACGTGAAGATTTTTTGTGAACCAAACTGGAGAACCCCTGTTGAAAAAAACAGTGTACTGGACAGAGTGAAAACCAGTAACCAGCGTCGTACCGGATTATTGACCAAGTCTGGATAGCGGTCTTACTGGATAGTCCAGCGTGGGCACTGGTCTTTTTGGACAGTCGAGTGTGGGCACTGGCCTTACTGGACTAACTGGAGTGTACGGTGTGGACACTGGTTTTACTGGAGAGTCAGTGTGGTCACATGGGTGCGCGCCCATTGACTTTTACAAGTACTGTTTTACATCCAGTGTCGGTCAGTGTAACTGTCATCTGGTGTATCAGTGTAACGGAGCCGCTGTCGTCGCCGGCGTTGCCTGCAGCATCGCCCTCCACACCACCTTCTCCTCCATTCACTTCGAGCGCCGCGATGCGGGGTGTTGTGCGCGAACCCTACAGTTATGATTTCCTTTGGTGTTACTTCAAATTCATGTAATGCATGAAATGTACAATGCACAAACAGAAAGAAGTATACTTACAATACCACTCGACAGGACCCGTTTGGAGGAGAAGTGGTCCACACGGCAGGCTCCGAGCAACTGCAGGACCCGGGCGTCAATGTCCGAAACCTTCTCCACGGCGTCTTCGAACGTCCTATTCCCTGTCCTTGTGCAGGACGCTTTCCAATCGTTATATTTGCGCTTTACGGCACGCGGCTTGTTTAACCATGTGGTGCGCGACTGAGCGGTGGTGCGCTGATACTGCTGGCCTCGGTTGATCACCTCGGCCAGCATCCGCCACTCTGAGTCGCGGCTCCCACCTTGTGGATTGCCCTTGAGGTCGTCCGCAGGGTTGGCTAGTTGGCGGTGGATGTCCATATAGGAGACCAACGCCTCCATGCGTTCTCGAGAGAGCTGAGGAGCACGAGACCTGCGAGTAGCTGACATATTTGAAAATGGAATATAATTCTGAATAGAATAAAGGCGCGAGAGCACATGTCACGAGGTCTTTTCTTGATGTTGAAGCGACCTCTGCGTTTCAATATTTTCAAGGTACAAATATGTTTCGCAAAGTGAAAAAGAAAAGAGAGGGAAAAAGAAACACTTGACATTTAAAACGTTTGAACAAGTAACCTAGACATGTGACGCAGTTTCCTGCACTGGTTCCATTTTCTCGGAACTGAAGACCTCGTCAGCAGTATCCCTTACAGAATAAATTACATAATACCCTTGAATTTTACCTTACTACGTGTCACTCAGGCTGGAATACCCGCACAAGAAAGTAATCCGCGACGTCAGTTGAGGTTTGTGCTATTACAGACGTCTGATGTCTGCCGCTTTAGAAGTGAAACATGAAGATCTTTTTGTGAACCAAACTGGATCACGCTGCGGTTATGTGTCGAAGTACTCTCATTCCTGGTTACAAGCAAAGCAGAGCCATATATGCCTGTCTAACCTTTCCGTTCTTTTTTCTTAATAAACGTAGTCCCTTACCCCCCTAGAACTAGAGAACGTTGCGGTGATGTGTCAAAGTACTCTCATTCCTGATTACACGCAGTTTAGGACTGAGCCATATATGACACTTTTAAGATGTAATTATTCAAGGACTTGCAATGTAACATGATGTCGGCATTTCATCAATTCAAACGCGTAGAAATATATTTGCAATGTTCGTGTTTCACAAATTGTACTATTCACAGGTTCTTTTCATAGTGAACATTACCGAAAAGCATTGAGGAAAATAATAGTTCTGGGTCTGGAACAGATGAACAGATGCTCACTTCAAATCGGACCGCTGTCCATAACGTCTTTAACGTCTGCCATATTTCGACATTCCCTCCCCTCGTCCACTAATCCCCCCCCCCCGCTGCATCCAACATCACCGCTATCTACTGAGGGAATGTTTCACCCTCTAGCTTGCGCCCTCACCCTTATTCATCCCCACTATGTTGCTGGTGGACTCGAAGCTGTGTAAAATCAATCGCACCTTTGTCAATTTCAGCTGTGATGTATTTTGTAATTGAGTCTTTCGTTTCACTGTCTTGTTTTCCCCTTTCCCCCTTATACCGATTGTCCCACCGAAATCTCCCGGCTGGATAATTCGTGAACAGGTGGCGCCATGGAATAAATTTCATTTTGGTAAAGATCCTTGGGACATCGGGTATGAACTGAGTAGTGAACGGCTCATTTGCATACGCTCACTAATCAAATAAACATCCTAACTTTTAATTTTTGCTTCGCACGCTTACAGAACCTTTGTTTTACGCATCGGGACCTTCAATGAAAAGTACTGTAAGACAAAAACCGCGTCGACACTTACTGATGTTTCCGATTAATTAATTGGTTTCTGTTTACATACTTCTTGCTCGGAGCAGTGCACCAATGCGTTCTTTGGATCAGCTGTCCGGCTGCCACTTTCGTGTTCATCCGCCTGGTTGACACACGGGGGTGATTGAAGGTAAGGAACAACCGGAAGATGCCGCAGGAGACGCTTTTGTGTTCCTTCTCCTTCTTTACAGGCTCCGCCTCCCGTTTTTAACAAATTGGGCGAGAACGTTGTCATTCGGGATGATGGTTGACTGGGCGCGTGCTATGTTGTGTGGTTAATTTTCACCACCACCACCACCACCTAATTTTTAAGAGTGTACCCCAAGGTAAATTTACGCAGGTAGCGAAAGCGAGGAAAAAAACCAAATCTGACCAGGCAACACTGTCATCTCCGTGACTCGAGCGATCCTGGGTGTTGGTAGCACAGGTACGGTCGGTAATATGTACGACGTGCGCATGGGTCTTGTATAAACTAATAGCTTATTCATAATTCAAGTATAGGAGAAGCTATCTGTTGCACCACTAGTACACATATACGAGATCATCCACCACCTGAGTACATTTCCGTATCCTGCTCCACTGCGCATGTGTAGCAGTACGCTCGTTTGTCCGTGCATTCTTTTATCCGTGCCGTTGTGGGGGACGTTATCGCCGGCACGTGGATATGACACCCGCTGTGGGACTTATCTCGCTTATCTTGTTTACCTGTGGTGGCAAGGTGCGCCACCGGTTCCTATTGGAGGTGTGGCCTCCGGTGAACCTAATAAAAGCGGAGGGAACCATTTGGCCGGGGCTGTTTTGCCGTGGGGGCTCAGGCTGAGCGGTTGGTCTGATAGTCGGTAAGATGAAATAAACCTTGCTGTCTTCTGGTAAGCTGGGCTTTGTTGAGTGTCTCCCTCGTACACTGGACAGAGGGACTACGACCCCGAGTGATGGGATGGCGAGCAGTGATCCCACACCGTGTACCCGTGCATTCTAATGCGGAGTTCGTATAGTTTTTGGATTA
Organism: Ornithodoros turicata; assembly: GCF_037126465.1. NCBI lineage: Eukaryota > Metazoa > Arthropoda > Arachnida > Ixodida > Argasidae > Ornithodoros > Ornithodoros turicata. Next base: position 27,720,348 of record NC_088204.1, on the reverse strand, counting down.
AACAAGAAGCGACGTTCACTTTTCGAAGCTGTAGGCCAAGATTAACACGTGTGAACAGATGAGTGCTATGCATCCCGTGTTGCTGGCCCCGAGAAAAAAAAAAAAAAAGGTTTCGTCATGGCAAGACCGGCAATGGTAGCGTGAGTGTTAGCGAATCAGCTGTGCGCCAATGATGCCATGTTTTTTGCAACGGACACATTATGACCACTCGTTGAAGAAATACAAACAGCTAATCACTACGTGTACGTATAGGTCTAGGTTAGGAATGGACATTAAGTGAAACTTCCTGCTTACTTGTGGTTATCACGTACCCTTCGTCAAAACCTGTGATAACTCTATGTATTTCGAACTGATATGTGTCATTAAACCTGATGTGATTTATTCTTCTCTGTTCTCGTCTGGTATTGCTGTCCTGGGTGACTAGTATGGTTCGGTAAGGAAAAGGGGAAGGGTATACAACGCAAACGAAGTACACGAATGCAAACGTGCCATGGCTAATTATGCACTACTTATTATTCATGTTGCTGACGTCATTTATTTACAAGAGTAGTAGTCCGCGCAACGGATGGATGGCGCTGACAGTCTCTATCATGGCGCCATCTGAAGACGTAGGACCCTTATGGGAGTTTCGCTACCTGTTTATATATACCTTGTGTACCCCACAAGTTCACAGCGCTCGTCGCGCATTCGTCATCATCCATGATAAGAGCACGCTATTTCACCTACGGAACGACAGAACCGCCAGCGCTGTTTACCAGTCGCTTTGTTAGGAATATTAAAGCATCTCTTGCGGCTCTTCCTTATCTTCCGTTGTCCCCGTGAGAGAACCAGGCGGAAGAACACCAAATTGACAGCAGGATAGCTGATCTAAAGAGCGCATTGGTGCACTGCTCAGCGCACGAAATATGTAAACCGAAACCGATTAATTACTCGGAAAAATCACTAACTGTCGATGCGTTTTTTTTTTTTTCTTGCAATATTTTTCGCTGAAGGTCCCGATGCGTAAAACAGAGGTTCCGAAAGCGTGCGAAGTAAAATGTAAAAGTTATGGTGTTTATTTAATTTGCGAGCGTATACAAATGAGCTGCTCACTACTTAGTTCATAGCCGATGTCCCAAGGATATTTACCAAAAAGAAATTTATTCCATGGCGCCACCTGTTCACGAATTATCCAGCCGGGGGATTTCGGTAGGACACCCGATATAATGCAGCAATCCTCAGCAGCCTTCCCTTCTTTTTTCCTATCACCATTAAACATATCCCCTCCCCGCCTCAGCAGCGTTAACGACACATTTCTCACGAAGCTCCATACGATGCTAGGCTTATCTCAAGGTAGAAGTCAAATGGTAATCGTCATAAGTGCCTGTCACCGGCACGAGCCATCGCGCCGCATCGCGCTTGAAAATTTTTATCGTCAACTGATTACGTCACGTCTCCCACCACAATGTTGTGAGTATAATCGCGTAGTGACTATAATTATAACACGATACAAAAACGCTGCACACGCTTACGTTTTGCTCCCACATTTATTACGTCTTGTACGTAGCGCCACCTCATACATTATCTTACAACAGAGCATGCCAGTGCAAAGAATGGACTTGGAAATGACTTCGCTAGGGACAAATGTCACTAGAAATGGGCGGAGCGTATCGCGTGGACTCCACCCAAGAGCTCGTGACGTCCAAGTAATGCACGCATTAGTTTCGTCGAGAATAGCTCCCCAGGGAACTGACGACAGATGAAGCGGAAAGACTCATTAAAGCAGTCAGGGAACATGCGTGCCCCTACGACATACGACTGCTTCAGTACAGGGACTGGCCTCTGAAACCAGTGAGTACAGTTTTTCGACTCCAAAACGTGGCGCAGTCTTTCGTGTTTTTTTTTTTTTTTGCTTTTTTTGTGTGTATCTTTGTGTGTATTGTTTTTTTATTGTTATGATTATTTTCTGACTTGCAGATGATGAAGCGAAGAAGCATTTGGTAAGGCTCAGAGACCACTACGTCCGCGAAATACGCATACCAGAGGAGTCCGCAAGAAGCGGCACTGGGGCCGTCTGTAAGAAACAGTGGCAGTTCTTTGCGCATATGGAATTTTATAGAGACTGCGTGCGACATAGCAAGTAAGTGGAAATTCCAATACGTCAACGTCCGCAGTTAACCATTCCAATATTCATGGGAGCAGAGCAGTTCACAGTCAGAGGTTAACTTCAGAGGAACGTTACACTGGCGCTGTGCTTGTGAATAGGTTGAATGACTATTTCCTATCTGTCGGAGCTACAGGTGGTCCCACTGATGAAAACCATTTGAGCTACCTGTCTGGTAGTTTCCGCGATTCGTTCTATATTACACCTGTGACAGAAGAGGAGGTTTATAACATAATCTTGAACCTCAATGTATCAACAGGTGCTGGGTATGATGATATCAAACCTAAACCAGTCAAGTTCGTGGCCCGGTTACTAAGCTTTCCTTTAACTCATATTTGCAATTTAATATTTACGACTGGAGTATTCCCTGAAGGGCTTAAAGTCGCGCGGGTGACACCCATAATTAAAAAAGGTGGTGTACCTGGCTTCAGTAACTACCGACCAATTTCTGTTCTTCCCCTATTTTCGAAAATTGTGGAGAGATTGTTAAACAATAGATTAGTTTCTTATCTGCGGTCATGTAACGCAATTACCACTGCCCAGTATGGGTTTTTGAAAGACAGTTCCACAGAATCTGCACTTTTATTCGTGAAAGAGCGAATTCTGGAAAATTTTGAACATCGTCTTATGACAGCTGGTTTGTTCTTAGATATTGCGAAAGCATTCGATTCCTTAAGCCACAAGATTTTATTGGAGAAATTATCGTTCTACGGTATCCGGGGTATTGCTCATCAGCTTTTCAATGACTATCTCCATGGTCGCTCCCAGTATGTTGTTGTAAATGGTGTGCGCTCACAAACGTTACCTGTAACTAGTGGTGTGCCACAGGGGTCCATTTTAGGTCCCACGCTATTTTTGGTGTTTATCAACGACATTGTAAATGCGTCGAGCGATGTTAGTTTCGTCTTGTATGCGGACGACACGAATATATTTTTCCCTTGTGAGTCTGAAAATTCAGTTGCAAACAAACTGAACATTTTGTTGAGTGATTTGAGTAGCTGGCTACTAGCGAACCACTTGCGCCTTAACGTTAGTAAGACTAAGTATATGTTGTTTAGACCGCGCGGAAAAATGCTGGTCTCTGAACCAAATGTTGTCCTCAATGGTGCCCCTGTGGCGCGTGTACATGAATTGAAGTTTTTGGGAGTTGTTTTTCAAGAGAATCTCTCCTGGAATAGTCATGTTCAAATGTTGAGGCAGGAGCTCGCAAAGGCTATCGGGCTGCTCAACAGAGCACGAATGATACTCCCCATGCATGTTAAATTGATTCTTTACTATTCATTGGTGTTCTCGCGGTTATCGTACTGTATTTTGGTTTGGGGTTCGACGTCCCCAACCAATTTTTCAGTTATTCAACGCTCCCAAAACAAGGCTGTTCGGGCCGTTGGTAATCTGCCGTTTCTTTCGCCTGTAAGTGACATCATGAAAAAACATCGCATTTTAAGTGTACAGGCTATGTATCAGCATAACTTGGTGTTAAAAATTTTCAAGGAATTTAAAAAGAACCCGGACATTTTTTGTAGTAAATATGGTATTAATACTCTCGTTGTTCCTTATCTCTTACGTACTGCTCCACTGGTTTGTATCCCTAGATGCAGGACGAAATATGGGGAAGAAAGATTGTCTTTCTTAGCTGCTAAGTATTTTAACAGTTTTTATGATTTAATGGTGAAATGCGACTCTGTTCGAACTTTCAGAAAAGAATTAGCAGGTGTTCTCTTGTAGCTCTTCGGAGCATTGATCGATGAATACGTATCGTTGTAAGATTTGTTTTGCTTTTATTACTTTATTATTTTATTACTGCTTTATACTAATAGATTATCGTCTTCACTGTCTTGTTTGTTTGATTGTATTGGCTGTGCTCTCGCCATGTCGGGGACTGTGTCCCTTTTGCGCGTGCACATTACCAAATAAACCTGAAACCTGAAACTGATGCGATTTTTTTGTCGAGATTCGGTAAGCAGATGTCATTTTTTGCCCCTTTGCTTCTATTTCGGGACAGTTTCTAATCTGCTGCTGCCAAGTGGAGCTGATGTCGCACTGCAAGGCTCAGTGCCCCAAGAAATTTCCAAAACCATGATGCATAGTGAAAGGGAGGATGGGAACCAAAGCAATGAAGATGCTGCGAACGTGAACGACAATGATGCACCTTGGTCACTCCCAAACCCCAGTGAACCCAAGAAGCCAAGGTGCACCCTATCATGCGAATATTCAATTGCTCGCAAGGCCAGCAAAGGCCTCTTTCGCGAAGAAGAGAAAAAAGGAAGGAGACAGACATAGTGGAAAGAGAGCTCTTCAACCATCTGCAAGCCAAAATGTGAGGACATGAGACCTGAGGCTACTCGGTAGAGCACACTCTGAATCGATGGGACGACAATTTAATAAGCGCCATTTCAAGGCTGCCGTAATGCAGCTGATAGCGAAATACGAAGAATTGAATTCTAAATTAAGTACGCACGAAAGAGCATATGTGTTTCTATTTTACGTTTGTTCAAACTTATTCAAGAATGAATAAAAAGTCCACTGAAACCAGCCGTAGAACATTCAGTGAAATGTTCCAGTGGTACACTAGGCCCTATACGCTACACGATCCTGCCACTCAATACGACCATCAGACGAAATCATATAATTCGCTAGGGCACCATGGCGAGCGTTCCGAAGAGACCTCGGTGTGCACAGTGGAGCGACGAGGAACGTATGGGACTATTGCAGGAGATAATGCAGAGGCGCGGTATTATTCGTGGGTTCAGCACCTGTGTCACGAAGCAGGTTAAAAAAGCAGCCTGGGAAGCTATTGCGCACGCAGTGAACGCGCGCAACCCGACAGTGCTGAGAACGGTCCCAGAGCTAAAAAAGCAATGGGACAACCTCCTCGCCAAACACCGCACCCTGTTTGCCGCATACAGGAGGGAATCTGCGCAGACAGGTATGTGACAAACGCTCCTTTACTACGTACATGTTGTTTATAACTGTGAAGAGTAAATGAACAATAAGCAGAAATGAAGGAAAGTTGCACATACAGAGAGCACACGGATGTAAAAAATTTTTACATTTCAAATTTTCACATGTTCAGGTCAGGAACCACTTGCACAATTCATCCGAGCAAAAAAATATGATTTGAAATGAAAATCTGTTTAATCAGGCACTACTTTGCGATTAGTCCACAGATGTCAGGTCACTCACATACAGCCCTCACATACAGCTTTCAGAGGAATATTTGTGTCACTTGCACTTTCAACACAGTGAAGGCGGATCCTATTTACAGGGCGAGGAGGTGACGTGCAGCCGCCGTCTCTCATCACCCAGGCAGTCATCGATACACTGGGGGATGACAACCCAGCCATCACTGGAGTCGAGGGCAGCATGGACAGCCGCGTGTAAGTACACTAACTTCAAGCATAGTAACTGAACAGCTGGAAATGCCTAGCAGTTCGAAAACATGTTTGCAAACAACAGAACATGTCGTACAACACGACACATGTTTATTAAAAGCATGTGATGTCACTCACCCTGTCCATTTTAATGCTTTACCTCACACAGTTCAAATGCAGCCGTGTTATATGAATGCAATACTGCAGTAACAAGAATAATTACTACACATTGGGACAAAAGTTCACGAAACACGATACGAGGGTGGTTCCATAAGTTTCCGGCCCGAGGTAGAAAATGCGCGCGAATTTGAAAATGCGATTAAGGACGCGTGGCGCCATCCGTTGGAGGACCGGAGCACCACCCTCAACCCTCTCCATGCTTTTGTCGGTTGGAGAGCGGCATTTCAAACAGCCAGGGTGCACTCTTCAGTTCAAATGGAAAAAATCGAGTACAGTGCTGTGATAAAATTCTTGACAAAAGAGGGACTTTCGCCTAAAGAAATTAAAGCGCACTGGACAACGTGTACAGGGAAGCCTCTCCGTCGTACACAACGGTAAAAGACTGGGCTAAGCAGTTTCGACTGGGGCAAGAGTCCATTGAAGATGATCCACGCGATGGTCGTCCAGTGGAAGTGGTGACACAAGACAATTTGTCTCTTCTCGAGCAGGAAGCGCTGAGCGACAGGCGTCTGAAGGTGAAGGAAATCTCAGAAAGGCTGGCGAGCTTTCCAAAACAACCGTTTTTCGCATCATCGGCCAGGGCCTTCACATGAGAAAGGTCAGTGCGAGATGGGTGCCACGACTTCTCTCGTCAGTTCAAAAGCAACAGCGCGTCGTCTGTGCCAAAGAGTTTTGGAGCTCTGTCAAGAGAACGACGAAGAAATATTGAAGTCAATTGTCACAGGGGATGAGACTATGGTGCTCTACTATGATCCCCTTTCGAAAAAGGAGTTGATGGAACGGCGCAAACCAGGGAAGCACCCCCAAGAAAAGCCAAGGTCATACAATCCACAAAGAAGATCATGGCAACAATATTTTGGGATTGTCACGGGATCCTCCTCATCGACTTCAAAGATAGGAGCACCACAGTGAATGCGACTTATTATGCTTCACTCCTGCACCGACTGCGAGACGCCATCAAGGAAAACAGGCGTGGCAGGTTGAGTCGAGGTGTCCGGTTGCTCCAGAACAATGCCCCTGTCCACACGGCTTCTGTTGCCAAGGCTGCACTGAAGAAGTGCGGCTTCGAAGAAATCCACCACCCACCCTACAGTCCAGCCTTGACACCGAGTGACTACTTCCTGTTCTCAAACTTGAAGAGGGATCTCAGGGGACGGAGATTTCAAAACGATAGTGAGGTGCAAGAGGCGTGCATTTTGCGTACAAAACTTCGGACTATTTTTTCAAGGGTATAAGAATTCTGGTTGAAAGGTGTCAAAAGTGCATCGAAGTTAAGGGTGACTATGTCGAAAAGTGATACACTTGTTTCGTCTCTATGACTATTAAAAGTTGGTCGGGCCGGAAACTTATGGAACCACCCTCGTAACTTGTGGAGTAGTGCCCACTACTGCAAAAAAAACGGCTACTGGGAACAACGTGAAAATGCTCAGTGATGCGTATGCCCTGGATAAACTGGAGAAGCACATACATGTATGCATTACATATAGAGCCTGAAGTTTTGGGGTTTAACCCGATTCTTCCCCGAACTTGCACCCCGAATTGAAGTTTGCCTCTTTAGGGTGAAACCCGATTTTTACCCGGCAAATTGCCCTCACTGAGATGTCTGTAGGAATACACACTAACTTGTTTGGCAGCAAATGCAGTTACATCACCATTTGTACCGAACTAGTTCAGTTAGTTTGAGTAACTGAGCCCGATTTCTCCCCGAATTTAGTGTACTCGAAGTTTTTCCACACAAATTTCCATGAATTTAGTGCCCACGTTTATTTACCCGATTTTTACTCCCCGAAATTAGAAAAAAATATTTCCCGAAAACTTCAGGCTCTAATTACATATACAGGAAAAGTTATTAACAAATTTGCAACCTGCAGAGAAGCAATACAAGTAAAAATGGACACTAGTAGTGTGTGGGAAGATAAATGCTTCATGCAGCGTCACACACGCATGCTCCAACGCTGTGCATTGTAAGATGAAAAACATGCATTTATACTTTTGTGTTGAAACAACGAACTAGTGAAGAAATGATGTACGTTTATCATAAAGGAAAACTATATATATATGCATATGCTTACTAGTACATTATGTAAGCGTCAAAATTAATTTGCTATTAACGAAGAGTTCTTTCACAAACAGTGCTGCTGTGATTGAAAATATAATGGCCAGCCTCCACCTAGCCACCCAGCCTATTTATGGACCCTCCACATCAGAGGATGACAGGCGACGCCCTGGTCCAGGATGTCGTTCCTTTCGACGTGTTGATCAGGGCGGCCAGGTCGTCGTGTCATGCCAGGTGCAGGGTGCAGGCAACTCCTCTTCTCCGGAGTTCACTGGCAGTGAGGAGGGGGACCAGCAACAGCCGGAACAGCAACAACAACAGCAGCAGCGGCGGAGACGGCGACGTCACGCAACAAGGGGTGGCACACCAGAAAGTGTTACAGAGACTTACGCTGGGCTCCTGCAAGCCGACACGGAGACAGCCAGGTGTGAGCAAGAACTAATTGAAATAAAGCGGAAGATCGCTTTAAAGGAACTCGAGTTCCAGGAACGTCGTCTGCAAAATGAAATCGTACGAAAAAAGGTCCTCTCCATGGAAGAGGAAATACAGAGGCTGCGACTAGCAAAGTTGCGCCTTCAGATTGAAAACCTCAAGACGCAACTTTAATTCATTCTGTGCCTCCTCTGTATCTTCTCTTCTCTGTTTTTAACTTTCTTTTCTTTTTACACTTGTATATATTGTATGTATTTCACAACGTTTATTCAGGGTGTCTACAAAGCTGCAGTCTTCCAGTCCCTGACCAAAGAAAAGGGAACTTGCTGCTTGCCGTAACGTTTTCATGCAGATCCCTCATAAAACATAAATTACTGAGTAATATTGAGGATGCCCTACTTTTCTACTTCTGAGGTTGTCGTATTGTCGAAGTGCCACTCGGGTTACACTGTGGCGGTGTGGCTGCTCAGCCAGGTGGCCTCGAAATTTGCTGCACTTGTGTGCTATTTTCCCTGACTTCAGCTGCTTTGTAGCAAATTCACTCGCCATCCCTTGATTTTTCCATCTAGCATCCAATTTCCGTTGTAATCACCAGCTTTTCCAAGTTTTTAGACACCCTGTAGTTCTATATTATACATACTTGCTTAAATGTTGTGACGAACCCCATGTAATTAGTGGTGAATAATTTGTATATAATGTATATATTTGCATATAAATATTGTTCTGATGGTGCTCATGTGTTGAGTAGTCAACTCATTCATGTAAACTGCTGCCGCACGATTGCATTCCTGTAAAGGAATCCATGTTGCTGCCCCTCGTAACGAGGCACCATTACAGGGTCGTCGTCGTCGGAATCGCTGGGGGACTCCCTCACTTCGCTGCCGGACTGCTTGGCGATGTTAATCAAGACGCAGTTCCGAGTGAAGGCAGTGAAACCGCCGCTTCAGCTGGCCAATCGTCCTGCCGTACATATCAACCATGTTGTCCAATGAAATGTTACAAAAGTTACAGGGTCAGTGAGCTTACCGTTCAACGACAGCACCCGTTGTCGAATACGAAGTGTTGTAGTTCGCTTGCGGCCTGTCTCGTGGCTGGAGGAACGGAGTCATGAGCCAGCGTTTGCATGGGTAACCACTGTCCCCCAGGAGAAGTCCAGTGTGGACCCCACGTTCAAACTCCCTGCCTATGGTGCTTTCACGCAGAACCCGGGAGTCATGGGTGCTTCCTGGCCAGTTGACTACCGCATCCAAGATCCTACAGTCAGCCGCTACGATCAGTTGAACATTGATGGAATGGTAGTTCTTGCGCTTGACGTAGGATCCCTCGTGTTCCGACGGTGCCTGGATGCGGACGTGCGTGCCGTCTACAGCTCCCACGACCCCAGGAAATCCAGCCAACTCGTAAAAGTCCTGCTGCGCTGCTGTTACTTCCTCAGCCGTTGGCCATCTGAATCAATATTGTAGATCGCAACAGAAAGTAAGGGTCACAGAAGAGCATAGACTCACCGGATGAAGCTGTTCACGCGCCTGCAAAGTGCAGCGACGACCCTGTGCAGAACGCGGCACGCCGTCGACTCATGCACACTCACTACGTCACCTGCCGTGATTAGAAAGTTCCCGGTTGCGAGATACTGCAGCGTGAGGAGCACCTGTAGCGACGACGGAAGCGACTGACTTCGACGGGTCGAGGGCTCGATGTCGTGAGCGACGAGAGAGGTGATTAAGAATATCTCTTCTCGCGTAAATCGAAACCGTCTTTGCAGTTCACCGTCGTCCAAGTACTCCAGCGGGTTCTCTCGATCCCGGTACACTCTCTGTCGTGACAGGGACAATGCGAGATACAGTTGGTGCCGACGACGAATCCCCGCTGCTCGGTTCATGGCGGCCGACATGTTAGTCCTAAGTTTTAGTGCGGTAGTTTAGGGTGCTTCTAGGACCCTTGGCCAGCGTCCTAATCTGCGCGGAGCTAGCGCCACCACTTTAGTGTTGTAAAAGTTTTGTGCAAGCCACTTACGGCTCCGGCACTACACTAAGTAAGGAACTCGTTAAGTATTACACTAAGTTTGTTTCGTGCAAGCGGGCCCTGGTGTTGTCCGGTTTCTTTTATTTTATGTTTATTTTTTAGCGGCCATTAGTGGATTCTTTTGGATTTTAGCGGAACTTTATTGGACTTGGTTAGATTCTTCATATTTTTGTCTGGAATTCGCTGTTTATTTTCCTATGTTGGTATATATTTTGGGATCCCTTTGGATCTTAGTAGATCTCGTTGGATTCTTGCTGTTTTTTTTCTGCGTTTTATAGTCACTCCACCTTTGCATGCAGGCGTCCGTAGATTCATTTGGATTCCGTTGGATTCTTGCGGATTTTTCCCGATCTTTGTTCTTTTTTTTTTTCAACAGGCTTCAGTGGATTCTCTTGGATTGGCTCTCTTGGCACGGCGTACGTTCTCGCTATGCTCAAAAATTGCAAGACAAAACATGCGGGAGATTGGAACTTAGAAAGACTTTCGTACAACAACCAGTGGAGTGTAGCCGCCAAGAACCAACTGCTACCCGTTGCGCGTCCGGAAAGTTTGAAGTTTCAACGGTTGAAAGTGAACAGGTTCGAACTGGTTGGATGGATGGATGATAGATGGTGATTGGGTAGACGGGCAGACGTCATTGACATTGCTTTAGCTCGTGCTTATTGAGTACTTATTTTTTTTGTAATATTCTTTAATTTCCGTGGCCGTTCATTATAATTGGGTGGCGGAGGTTAAATGTTAAATAACACATATGCCAATCCAGCGGAACTAACATCAACATCATCATCATTATGCCATCGCCATCGTCGTTGCAGCGACGAGTGTCGTATTTTGGTGCTGTGTGTGTTGAAAATCGTTGTTCTTTTTGCAAACAATTTATCAGTGGCTTTGCTACTGAGCTGCAGATGTGCCTAATATGTACCGTATTGCCTGTTCAGCGGCTTCAAAGAGATACCATGGGCAGTTTCAAGATTTTTTGAAGGGTCCTGAAATCCCTGAGTCACGTCAGATTCCATTTTACTGCTGCAACTGTGTAGCTTGTGGGAAAATGTTATGTGCGGAGGAAACAAACACCTGCCATCTGCTGCCCACAGTACGTGCAAAGTGCTTCTGTGTTTATGGAGCATTGGTTTATAGTACTGCGCTGAACGATTTGTCGGCGTCAGAGTCTTTTTTATTGACATTTAAGTGATTCGATAATTTAGTTGCTGATTTCTTTAAGTTGGTGTAGCGTAGTATTCTGCAGGGGAGTTACTGACGTACAAGATTTACATTTACCAGCAACGGTTACGCCATCAGGAACGCTAGTTCAAGAAACATTGCCCCGAACAAATGCGGGCTTTCGTTAAGAAAAAAAGATATATATTCAGTAAAATAAAATATTACTTCACAGCACTTAGATTCTGGTAATGTCTTCTAGTTGTGGATGCTATATATATGTATGCCAGTGAGCCAAAAAAACTCTGATCATCATATGTATGGACATTGTTTAAATTATCTACGTACCTCAGTCAGATTACGTCGCTTATGCGCCAGGAAAACCTGAATCATCATCATCATCATCACCTCAGTCAGACTGCCTTCATCTGACTGATCTTTTGTTACAATATATGGGCATACAACTCACATAGCATGAAAGACTACATACTATCCATTTGGTCATAATATAATTGGACAAAGTTAATGTGGTACATTCCTGCATAGTTTCTGAAAGTTGTTACCGAGTCCAGTTTTATTACCTCAGTATGATCATTTGCAAACAGATTGTACTTGCTGCTTCACACATGTGTGATGGAAAGTAACAGAATAAGGAATTTCCTTCATGTATGAGGATCATCTAACAAAAGTTCCTCTGCTGTGAACAAAATAATAAATCTATAGCATAACATTGAAAAATATTATGTACAGATTAGAGCTCAACGTTACTGCCTAATATAGTCACTTTATTTAGCTGAACATTTTTGGCACTGTGATATCAAGTATTCAATACTGCATTGTCTGTGCAGTGCTATGTCCTGTTTACAAAGTGAGGCATTTCACCTGATCAATTTGTGTTTCATGATCACTTGCGAATTGGTGACCGCCGAGGGGCACTTTGAGAGGAAGATGAAACAGCAAATTGGGCAAATTTTCATTGAAGTAGGAATCATCACCTTGAGCATGAGGAGAACGAAGCATACAGGAAGCTCACGAAAAGGAAACTCACGTTTGTGTGTCTCCTGTATACTTCATTCATTCTCCTCATGCTCAAGGTGATGCTTCCTACTTCAATGTTGTACCAGCTCGCTTGTGTACTTTTTCTCTCTTTGGCAAATTTCCAGATGAATTTCTCGAACAAATCCCGAGTCTTTCAAGACGAGTGCAGACAGCGTTGACGTGGTACGCTACACCCTTCCAAGACCTGTGCGTTTTTGTTTCATTGTAGTTTGAAGCTTACCCAGGATCTCGCAGTACATCTGCATTTACTGTGATTGTGCGTGTGAGATAATCTACAAGTTGCACACAACGATAGTCTTAAAACACTGTCGGCATAGCCTTTCCAGATGAAAACGCGAGTTTGACCTCCTTCAGAATGCTTTCACCGGGCACCCACCATGACTTCAGTAGTAGTGTATCAGCTCAAGTATCCGGCAAGTCACATCTTCGTCTGGACGCCATTAATTAGCAATTAGAGCAATTTGGGACCCCCCACAGTAATTAGGATCATTCAGGGAGTCATTACACTAATTGGGGATCATCTAAGACACGTCCAGACGAAGATGTGAGTTGCCGGCTACTTGAGCTGATAAAAAATAAAAAAATAGGTAGAAAATAAAATGAAAAGATAGAAATAGAGTGGAGAGAAACAATTTATTCGAAAATCAACGATGCCGCGGCGAAGAAACGGCTCCGGGGTGACCAGTGCTTGTTGACGTCGGGTAGTTGCAGAGATCGACGACAGGTGGCCACTTAGTTGCAAGGCATCACACCAGATGGCGCCACCATCATAGCTCTAGAGGAGAGAGAGACAGAGAACAAGATACTAGCGGCAGGTAAAAATGACAGCACTGCTAAACAAGTCTAGGCATGCGAGAGAAAAGGTCTAACCGCTACTGCTAAACAGAAAACAGTACACATCGGGGAAAAAGGCTTACGGGGGGACGATCGCTTAGGCCTAACCTCAACACTACGCAGCTAACACAAGGCGGGAACCACACATCGCTAAACATGCGAGAAAAGGCTTAACACGAGCGCGGTCACCGCTAAACACGGCAAACATACGAGGAAAGAGGCTTACGGGGGGCGATCGCTTAGGCCTAACCCCAACACTACGCAGCTAACACAAGGCGGGAACCACACATCGCTAAACATGCGTCAACAGGCTTGGACACCGCAAAACAAGTCTAAACATGCGAGAAAAGGCTTAACACGAGCGCGGTCACCGCTAAACACGGCAAACATACGAGAAAAGGAGCGCGTCAAATCACTCACCTTTTCCCCCGCGGCAACTTCCAGGCAGAAACTGAGCGAGCGCGGAGAACATACGTCTGCTCTCTACGAGAGGCAGCCAGCAACTGAGCGAGCGCGCGGAGCGCACGTCCGTCTTCCGCGACGGTCCGAGAGAAACTGAGAGAGGCGACGCGCGGGCGCCCTCTGCTCCACCCGTCCGCGCATGCGCGCGCGCGCGCTCCTAGCGCCCCCTGCGCCGGCCGCGGGTGTTTTCGGTTTCGGCTCTCTGCTGCTGCGCGCGCGCTCCTAGCGGCGACGGGTGGCTTTTCAATTTCGCTTTCATTCTCCGTTCGTTGCGCGCGCGCGTTTATCTCTATAAAGGCAGCGCGCACCGCGCTCGCGTCATCATTCTGACCGATACGTGAAAAACGCCATGTGTGGTTTATTCTCCTGCGCTTCTCGTCGTCGCAAGGAAAAGACAAAAAACGAAGAACTTCGCGAATTTATTCGCGGCATCGTGGAGGAAGCCTTTCAAGTCCACCGCCTGGAATGGTTGCAAGCGCGTCAAGAAATGTGTCAGGACAAGATGAAGACGCTCGACCGCATCTTAGCGGCGGACAGACTGGCGAAAAAGAAGTCCAACTTTAGCCTGGACAATCTGTATTGGGAACGCAGTTCCGATGTAGAGGACGACGACGAGGATGTGTAAATAAAAGCGATACATTTCTCTTCGAGTCTCAGTCTCTTCTTTTTCTTCGTGCAACGTGTACGCACGCAACATGTCTTCCCCTGAACCTTTTCGTTTCCGTCATCCCTTTCGCTGTATCTTAAGCGGTCCCTCCATGTGCGGCAAATCTACTTTCGTTGCTAACGTGTTGAGGAACCTGAACGACGTGGTAGACAAGCCTCCGTCACAAATATTCTACGTGCAGAAATATGCTTCGCCGAGCATGCAGGACGAATTCGGGGACTCCGTAAAATTTACCAAGGAGCTACCGCGAGAGTGGGACACGTCGCGCGCTACGCTGATCGTCGTCGACGATCACATGACCGACGCCGGTTCCTTGAAGGAGGTGACCGATCTTTTCATTCGGGGTTCTCACCACGCCAACGCGTCGATCTTCTTACTCGTTCAAAACATCTTTTTCGACAGTAGCCATTTTAGAACAATATCCTACAACGCCAGTTACGTCGTCCTGTGGCGCACCGTGCGCAGCGTGCACCAGATGGAACATTTCGGCCAACAGCTATTTGGCAGAAAAAGATTGGAGTATTTTCTGGACGCATATAAACAAGCGATGTCGTCGCCCCACGCATATTTACTCGTGGATCTTCACAACTATACGCACGAGGATCACAGGTTGCGTAGCAATATCTTTCCGGGAGAACGTCAATATATCTACGCTCCGAAATGAATCTCCGCCCTCACCTCACTTTACTCAAAGTACTCTCCACTCTACCCCCTCCACGCCGCCGCGACGTCTTGAAACGTTCGTCCTCGTCCGACATGAAACACCTCTCCGAAATTTGTCTCAATGTATTGAACGGAAAGGTGGCTCTAGCTCCAGATACGTTCGCGCGTTTGAAGAAGCACAAACGCTTTTTACGACGCCTCGCCTACAAAAAGATTCACAAGAATCCGCAACGTTTGAAGCGCTATCTGTCTCAGCAGCGAGGACAGGGCGTTCTTTCGTCGGTGGTTCCTCTCCTGCTTTCCGCCGTGTTGAACCTTTTCGCCAATGGCCAAGAGAATTGAAGTGACCACCTCCTCCATCGGAAACATTCTTTCCTCGAAGGAGAGTGACGACGTCAAAGTGAAACTCATACTGCAAGCACTGTATCGTATACTCAAGCAGTACGGATTTGACCCCTACGACAATAAAAACAAGGCGTCCGACGCTACAAATGACTTTGACTATTCGCTCCTCTCTCCAGAGGTGGACGAAGAGGAAGCGGAAAGGGTCGTCTCGGAATTAAAGAAGGTTCTTTCCTGGGATCGCGAGGGTTGTGTCTCCGTGTCGGGCAAGCCCATCAGACACTCCTCCGTTTACGAACTCGTCAATTATTTGTTGCAACGTAAAACGGGAAAGAAACCTTCCTGGTTCCCCAAAGTCTCGAAACTATTGCGTCTGGTTTCTCTACCCAAATCTCGCGAGCCTCAACAACAGCAGCAGCAGCAGCAGCAGCAGGCCTCCATTGCGTGGACGACTTATGGAGGGATATGAGAAACCAGAGGGTGGTTTGGGGGGTGTGGAACGCTATAGAAAAGCGCATCACTTGAGCAAAAAGAAGGCTCTCGCCATTCTCAGAAAGCTGGATGCCTACACGCTCCACCATCCGGTCAGAAGAAAGTTTAATAGGAGACGCATCATCGCACTCAAGATCAACGACGTGTGGCAAATGGATCTCGCCGATTTTTCAAAATACAAGAGATTCAACGGTGGCTACCGCTACATTCTCGTGGCAATCGATTCCCTCTCCCGCTTTCTGCGCACCCTCCCGCTAAAGACGAAGCGCCCCGCCGAAATGAAAAGGGCCATGATAAGACTTTTTCGGGGAGGTAACGTACCTACACGCATCTTTTGCGACAGAGGCGGGGAATTCTACAACAAGACCGTCAAGGAGTATCTCTCACGAAAGAAGGTACAGATGTATTCAACCTTCTCTCCAGTAATCAAAGCGTCGCAGGCAGAGCGCGTCATACGGACTTTACGCGACAGAATATTCCGTTATTTTAGAGTAACGGGAAAATACCACTTCGTTTCCGCGCTTCCCAAGATCGTGCGCGACTACAACACCACCAAACACAGGACTTTGGGCATCAGCCCGTCCGAAGTCACGCCCGAAAACGAATTGGAGCTGTTCAATAAGATAAATGGGAAGCCCGTCGTACCCTCCGTGAAAAAGAAGCTCAAACTGGGGGATAAAGTGAGGGTCCTACTTCACAGAAAAGGTTTTCATAAGAGCTCGGAAGGGAGTTGGTCGCCTCAGATTTTCACCGTCTCCCGCCTGAGAGACACCTCTCCTCCCGTCGTACACCTGGAAGATTACCGGGGTAAGGAAGTGGACGGATCTTTCTACCCGGAGGAGGTACTCGTCGTAACCCGAGACGCCAATCAGCCGTGGCCAGTAACGAAAGTGCTGAGGAAGAAGCAGGTGAACGGTCAGAGCTTCTCCTTGGTTCGCTGGTTCGGTTACGACAAAGAACACGACAGTTGGGTTCCGAGCAGCGACGTGGTCAAGATTGGGAAATGATGTCAGACATCTACGTCCACCTGCTCTCGAACGCCAGCATGGATAAGTTTCCCTCGAATAAACTCAACGCCTTCACGGTAGCTTTCGATAGTCCGCTTCAGCTCTCGAATCGGTATAAAGTCGGTCTGATGGATCTCAGCATAAGTAACGATTTTTTAAATATCGGCTACGAAAGGCAAGATGCGAAAATCGAGGTTTCTTTCGAGGACACGGTGGAAGCCGGCAGAACTTTTCGTGTCACCTCGGATCTCGAGAGGGATTTGGGAAAAGCCCTTTCGGAATTCGACGTTTCTTTCGCGTACAATAAATCGCGATACGACTTCGTCTTACCCGTGGACGTGAAAGCCGTGGAATTGGACCCTCGGCTCGCGCAAGCGCTCGACGCCTCGCTAGCGTCCCGCGAAGCAGGTCGTGCGGTGAAACCCCCCAAATTGAGCGAACGCGAAGCCACCTCCATCGTATTGGATCACGCCGCAGCCGCCGTCGCTTTCGGCGACGTCACTCTGAATTCGGAAACCACGTCCCTACGGAACACACTCAACAAGTATTTCCAGACGCACAAGCTGGACGCCTCGCTAGAATTCGCGGATAACGTGTACTCTCTGAAAACACCGAAAGGGTTGCACGTACCGGAACCCTTTGTCAAGCTGCTACATCTCACACCCGTCGAGGGACACGAAGAAACGCTACGCGTCTCTCTCCCCGTAGCGCGTCAATTTTCTTTCACGATCAAGACGAAAATTCCTCGATCTTTGCAAGTACATGTGCCTCCCGGCTATTATGCGACGCCGCAAGCACTTCTAAATGCGATTAATCAGCGCGTAGGCGAACGCGCGCGCTTCAGCTTCGACGGAACCGAACAGAAATGTAAAATTCGGCTTTCCGAGGGCACCTCCACCCTAAGACTTTCCGAGTACCTGGCCGTGCTTTTGGGCTTCGAATCGCGTACCGTGTTCACGGGGGATGAGGATGCTACGAGCTCCGTCGAGGTACTCCTGGAACCCCCGTTTCACAACATAATCGTGTACACGGATATCGTGGAACCCACGTACGTGGGGAGCGGGAAAAAACCGATATTAAAAATACTACCCTTTTATTACGAGAAAGACAAGCACGTCGTCACCTACACGTTAGATAACATCCAGTATTTTAACCTGTCTCAATTCGAAATTCCTTCAGTGACGATCGTTCTCGCGGACGAAACGGGAAGACGTTTGCCGTTGCGGTCCAAAGGCAGAACCAATCTAACGTTGCATTTCAAATATGTGCCGTAATTCCCCCAAAATAATTCCTGTGTACACGGGACCCCTTTTCCAACGAGGGGGCGGTGTGTTGAGCAACATATCCAAGTTTATCGTTCCCATCTGGCAGCAAATAAAACCGATCGCCAAGAGAACGTTGAAGCGCTTGGCGCGGAATTTGGCCGATGGCGAAGGAATATCGCGCGCAGTAAAAAAGACGGCCATAGCAACGGGGAGAGACGTGCTGGATTCCATGGAGGGCTCTGGAAACAACAATGGGAAGAAACGCCGCAAACGACAACAAAAGGCGCCGACACACGACGCACCTGCAGATATCTTTGGTACGCCGTGAAGGTCACACATCCGCTGCGCGCGCTCCGTCATGACGTCAACGAAAGGAAAAATACAGACGCCGATCTGTCTAACGAGTGACGTGATGATATTCGAACCCCCTTCCATTCAATACGGCGTGGAAGATACTTCGTACCAACTTTTTTATCCGGTCAACGGAGTAAATAATTCCGTGATCGAGTTTTGTATTCAAAATTTGCAAAGGGCACACTTGGATCTCTACGGCAGTTTCGTGTCTTTGACCGTGCGCATTGTTCGCGACGACGGGGAAGAAATGGACGAGAAAGATGTCGTTTTCCCAATAAACCACCTGTTGAGCGGCATGTTTAAGACGGTCACCGTTTATGCGAACAACAAGCTCGTCAGTTCCAACGAGTTGTACGCCTACAGGAGTATTTTGGACGTCGTGCTTCATTCCACGCCCGCGGCTCAAGAAACAGTGCACGCGGCTGGACTTTATGTCGAGGACGACGAACATTTAAAGGACGATTACGACGTCTCGTCTCGCGGTCCGAAACAACGTTACGAAGCGACGAAGGGTGGAAAATACTTTAACCTGGTCGGTCAGATCAATACCGACCTGTTTCAACAGCCGCGCCTGATGGTACCTGCAGTCGAAATTCGCGTCGTTTTCCTGTTAAACAACGACGAATTTAAACTCGTATCGGTCCCCAAAGACAAGAAAACGTACAATTACGAGGTGGACATTAAAGAAATGACGTTACACTTGAAAAAGGTGACGCTGGCACCTTCCCTATTTTTGGAATACGAGCGGCGGCTTCAGACCACGCCGGCCATCTACGTGTTACGCGGATTGGAAACCAAGGTGCGGAGCTTGAGTGCCGGGAGCTTGGACGCTCACTTTGAAAACGTTTACCCCGAAAGGGTACCTTCCAAATTATGCGTCGCCCTGCTCGCCACGTCCGACTTTCTCGGCGACATCCAATCGAACCCCTACAAATTCCGTCATTACGACCTGTCTCATTCGATGCTCTCCGTGGACGGACAGCAAGTGCGAGCCGAGTACGACTTTCAGAACGACCTCGTCAAAATTCCCTACTTTAACTTCTTGCAAGAACTGGGAGAGAAACATTTCAAGTATAGCTACGAGCGATTTAAAACGAACGGGTTCCTTCTCTACTTCAACTTGGACGTGGACAAGTGTTCTTCTCCTTCGCATTTGAACGAGTGGCGAAAAGGAAACGTTCGCCTGCAATTACGCTTCGCTAAAGCCCTTCCACACGCGGTTACCGTCCTCTTGATTTCCGAGTGTCCCAAGCTCATGTACGTCGACAAGGACCGTACGGTCACCTTCCCATAAAAAAAAAAAAAAAAAAAGATGTACGAGAGCGACATCTTGGAACTCGTGTCCCTGAACCCCCTCGCTTCCTCCATGCTGAGAGGCATTTGCGCTTCCGACGAAGCCTTCGTTTTACGCAAACCCGGTTATTTAATCATCAATACGGAAGAGCGAAGAAGACGCGGGCAGCACTGGGTGCTCTACCTGAAAAACTACGACGGGTCTGCCGTGTTTTTCGACAGCTACGGACTTCCCCCCATCGAAGCAAACCTTCGAAGGACTTTACCTGTAGTGGACGAGTATAACGACAAGTGTATTCAATCGCCCTTTTCGCCTTACTGCGGGCTTTTTTGTATCTACGTAGCCACGCGCATGTCGAAACGCTACAGCTTGAAGAGTTGTGTATCCATGTTTTCCTGTAACCTCGAAGAGAATGACGAAACAATAAAACGTCTCCTCGTGAGCGAACTCGTTTCGTAAAAAAAAAAAAAATAGACTATTTATTTTTTCACGACATACACAAGACCCTTGCGAGACGATCTTCCAACGTGCTGACCCGACGCTCACCGCCGTCGTCGCCGGTCTGCACCGTGACGTCGAGGGATGTGTGGAGAAGCCAGTAGCGACGGACGATAGGTCGGTTGAAACCCGCGTTGATGAGACACGGGTCGACTGTCTCTCCTCGTCTATACTTCTCCAGCAGCTCGAGCTTGTAATCTACGAAACGCTTCATTTTCTTTGCAATCTTCCCACTGACGGTGAACAGACGTAAGGGTATCGTCTTGAGAATCGAGCGAAAGTCTCCCTCACAGCTATCGCCGTGAATATAATCGCGTAATCGCAGCAAGTCCCGATACATTCGCGTTTGCACAAAGGTGGCAAACCTCTGCTCGGGCGTCATCATGACTGAGACGGAATGAGAGTAGACAACCTTTTTTTATTTCTCGTTACACACGAATTAGGCTCCAGCTTTGGTTTCGTAGCCGGGAAGGCAGCCCAAATACGGACGAAGGCTCGAGTCTAACCAATGGCTGGGGTTTCTCGACCAGAGTCCACCGCAGCGACAGGTAGTCAGTTGATCGCCGATTCGCAAAAAGAAGGTCTTTGGAGGAGGCTTGAAGGTTAGGACCAGGGGTAGATCTCCCGTCAGTAGCCATTCGTAATCTGCAACGAAAGGAGTGTGAGAAACGCATGTTTTTTATATCTCAAACACACACGCACGTACAATCTTCTTCAGTCACAGAGTGACACTGATGGTCCATCTTCTCCATCTTCCTTCAATAGTCGAAGTCCTTCGCAACGTACGTCGAACGGTACCGTCCGACAGCCGAGAAACGGGCGAATCAATCGGTCCGTCCAATGCTTTTGCTCTGGAAAAAAATGTGAACGATTATAGAACTTATTAAAAAATAACGAGGAAGCGTACCTTTGGACCACAATCCACCGCAATTGGTGCAGAAGAAGCGGGCGCTGCCAATCTCCCGAAATATGTGAGGCGGGAAAAAACCGACTTCACGCGCAGCAAAAGTGTTGTACACTGGAAACGAAACTCTTCAAACATTTCGACGATGATGATGACGTCATGGGTATTACTTACGAGGATCTACCAAGCTGATCATAATGGAATGACGATCGACCATTCGCTTCGACATTTATAGTAAAGCTTTGCCTCTCACTCTCTATGACGTCATTGAACGTGTTTGGGCATGTTAAGACGTGTTTGAACATGTTCGGACACGGGCGGCGAACCGTCGGAGTCGCCCCTGGACACACTCGTTCCTCTCTCTTCCTCTTTATGACGTCATTGAACGTGTCTGAACATGTTTGGACGTGTTTGAACATGTTGTGACGTCACTGAACATGTCTGAACATGTTTGGACGTGTTTGAACATGTTGTGACGTCACTGAACATGTCTGAACATGTTTGGACGTGTTTGAACATGTTGTGACGTGTGTAGACACGAACCCCGCAATACGAAAAACGTCACGCAGTACGAATTAGATTGATGGTTAGTGTGTCGCGCCCAGTGTAGAAGGATCCTGGGTTCGAATCCCACTCTGGGTCTTCTCGTTGTCATGTACAAGTCGTCCCAGAGTGTTAGCTAGAAATTAGTGTAATGTTTTATTCAACGTCGATGGTATCATTGTCATATGCGACATCGCAAAAAAGGCGCGAAAGACGGAAGGCGGGGTGGTCAAAGTACAGACGACATCGTCGCAATGCGAGGAGGAGGAGAGCGGTGTAGCGACTATAAAAGGTGCGCTGGTTCTACGACGATTGACAGGAAGCCCACGAGGGGCATCCATCCATCCACGACGTGAGTCGTTTCGTGGACCAAAATGTAAGTTGACCGTCTCTGCTGTGAGAGTGTATTCTATGTATGACATTGTTTTTCAGGAACCAATAGCCGCTGTCACCGCATGACACTGAACACAGGGTCTCATCCCATCCTCTCTCATCATCAATCTCAAGCGTTCCTCAACTGAAGGGAAAAGTGAGCATTGTTTCGTGAGGGGGAATCTCGTACTGATTTTGTTTGACCGCAGTGCCGCGCTGTCTCGTATGTCAGTACGACCCCATCGATGCCATGCTCGTGGCCGTAGAAAGAGAGCACGAAGCTAGAATAGAGAATCTCGGTAATAGCCCAGTCGTCCTTTCAGATGACGACGACAGAGACAGTAGTCCGCCTTTCGTAATACCTGAAACGGACGACGACGACGACGAACCCCTAGATGGACATGACAATGCAGACGAATTGCTCATGTGGGAAGGGGATCAGTCGTATGCAGATTTCATTCCTCTGTCTGGTAGGGTTCGAGATGAATCACCAGATGCAAGCCCAGAATTTCGAAACGAAGCTGAGCCTGTCCAGGGTCGTAGAATCGTTGAATTGAGAGAACACGTCGTAGAGAATCATCCCTCCGTCACGGAGAGACGATTCCTTCCTTTCTTTGTCACAGATGAGGCATTTGACGGAACGGCTACTAGGTACACGCTTCTCTGTTCCCCGCACGACGACAACGTCGACGATTTGCGACTCTATCTACCGAGCATAGCTCCAGTAATCACGCGCGTCCTCGAAGCTTATCCCATGCCTTTCAAATTTTGTCTGTGCTCGAAGGCGCTCATGGTTAAGGACGGAGCCGACGGGTTGACTTCTCATCTCCTTCACGTGAACCTTCACATGAGAGTCGTTCATAACCGCCAAGAAATCGAAGGCGCGATAAATGCTGCCATCGCAGAGTCCTCGCAACGCGTTGAAAACTATGCGAGAGAAGGGTCTGGTTTCACCTCGAACGACGTCCAATGTGTCGACTTAAAACTAACGCGCTTAAAACCGAAGCGGATTGGATGCACGATCGAGCTTCCCGAAATGTTGAAGAAAAAAACAAAGACTCTCACAAACGTCAAACTTCCACCGAATCACGAAAACGAGTGTTTCAAGTATAGCGTGCTGGCACTCTTGCATCCGTTGAGAAACAAACCAAACGATTATGTCAGATACCACAAATACATGAATCCTTCGAATCCGGAGACGCGCGTAACGTACTGGCCACCCTGCTTCCCAGTCACTTACGAAGACATTGCCCTGTGGGAGAGAAAAAACAAAATCTCCGTCTACATCTACGTGTTCGACGAGCAGACGAGTTCGATATCTACCGGGCGGATTCCCTGCACGCTCTATCAGGATAAAGTCCACCTGCTCGAGGTTAGGGATCATTTCTATGGAATCAGAAAATTTAGCACTTTCATGGGACGAGGAGACTATTTTTATTGTGAGAAATGCACTAGCGGTTATAGGACGAGAGGGGCGTTGGAGCAGCACGAACGTTTGTGTCGAGACGTAAACGAAGTAATTCTCGAAATGCCAAAAGCGGGGGAGAGCGTCTCCTTCACCAAGATACAGTACATGCATCCCTACCCCTATTTTGCGGTGTTGGACACGGAAAGCATACTGGAAAAGGACGCGCTCGTTAAGGACGCCTCGAGTGTGCACAGGATGAGCTCGTATAGCATTGTGCTAGTGAGAAGTTGTGATGGGAAAATAATGGACGTAGATGGCTATTTGGGACCCAACGCGGCAGAAAAATGCTTGCTCGCACTAAAGCGATTTAGCGAACAAATCGATAGGCTGAACCGTCTTCCCTCACCGTTGGTCATGAGTATGGAAGACCACTTTCGGCACGCGAGCGCTACGCACTGCGAATTTTGTGGAATCGAATTTAACCGACATACGCGGAAGGTGTCGCATCACGACCACACCCGTTTCGTAGACCCCGGTTCCTCGAATTTTGTCGCGACGCTGTGTGATACGTGTAACCTTACGTGTCGTAACACCAAAGAACTCGTCGTGTGCGTGCACAACCTGCAGTACGATTTGAGCTCCCTTCTCCGCCACATGCACGTTCTAAATCTGGGCGAACCGTGGATCTTAGCTTCGAGCTCGGAAAAGATAAGAGGGTTCAATATTGGAGATCTCTATTTCCGCGATACCACGCAGTTTTTCAACCTCTCGTTGTCTAACCTGGTAGAAACGCTCCTCTCCAGCGGTGGCGAGAGTGCGTTTCATTGCACCCGTCAAATGTTTGGTGACCGTTTCCGACGGCTTCTCAAGAAGGGAATTTACCCGTACACCTTCGTCGACAGTTTCGAAGCGTACAATTTGCCCGCACTACCGCCAAAGGAAGCTTTCAAAAGTGACCTGAACGATGAAGAGATCACGGACGAGGACTATCAGTACGCCCTCGAGATTTTCGAATTGTTCAAATGCAAGGACCTAGGAGATTACACGCGTCTCTACGTCACGCTCGACACCTGTCAGCTGTGCGACATCGTGCTGTATTTCAGAAAGATTGCGCTAGAGACGGATGGGATAGATATCTTACGCACCGTGTCCCTCGCCAGTTACGCGTGGAGTAGCGCTTTGAAGCTCACCAATGTCAAACTCGAGCTCATAAGCGACCAAGAGATGTATGAAACGATCGAGAAGGGGATCAGGGGAGGCATTTGTAACAGCTTCCACAGATACTGTAGGGCTAATCACGAGGGGTGTGACGATTACGATCCCCACCAAGAAAAGACTTTTATCCAGTACCTCGACGTGAACAGTTTGTACCCGTACGCGATGACTTTCCATCTCCCGACAGGTGGTTTTGAGTGGGTGGATCCTTCGAGGTGGAGCGAGATCGATTTTCTCAACATTCCTCACGATTCGGAAGTGGGTTACGTGTACGTGGTAGACTTGTCGTATCCCGAAGAACTGCACGCACTCACCAGGGATTTTCCCCTGGCACCCGAACACAGGTGCGTGGACGAGGACGAACTCTCCCCCTACCAACGCCACCTGAAAGATGCGTTGTCGCTGAACGCCCCTCCCACCAAGAAACTCTTGCTGACGTGCTACGACAAAGAACGTTACGTCGTTCATTATGCATTGCTCGCTCTGTACGTGAGGTTGGGCATGAAAATAAAACGTGTTCACAGCATCCTCTCGTTCCGCCAAGACAACTTTTTGCGAACCTTCGTGCAGAGAAACGTCGCGTTGAGGAATGCCGCGTCCACGAAATTCGAGCGACTTCTGTACAAAACCATGTCGAACAGTACGTTCGGTAAGACGATACAAAATGTAAGACGGATGAAAAGGTACGCTATAGCCTACGACAAAGAAAGCGCGCTCAGAAAAGCTAGCTCCGTCGACTGTCAGCATTTTCTCATTCTGAGTGACAAGTGCATCTTGTACGAGATGAAGCAGCGCCGCATCAAATGCACGCACCCCCTTTACGTGGGCTTCGCCATTCTAGAAATATCCAAAGTCCGAATGTACAGCTTCATCTACGAGTCGCTCTTTTCTCGCTTGTCATGTCCAGTGCAATTGATCTATAGCGACACGGACAGCATAATTTTTTCTCTCACGTGTGAAAGCCTGGAAGAGCAGCTGGTGAAGATTGAGAGTGAGTTAGATCTGTCTTCCTATCCGCCAGACCACCCGCTTTTCAACGACGAGCACGCGAATCAGATGGGGTACTTCAAAGACGAGACGGGGGGTGGAGTTATTCAGGAAGTCGTAGCCATCCGAGCGAAAATGTACAGCATTCTCTTGGCTGGGTCACACAAACAGATCGCGAGAGCGAAAGGAGTTAAGAAGGACGTGGTGAGGAAACATTTATTGCACGAAGTGTACCGAGATTCTCTGTTCAATGAAACGGCGGTCTCTCAGAAGCAGTGCACCATCCAGAGTATAAAGCAAACGATGTACACCATTTCGAGACTCAAGAAGAGCTTGGTCCCCTACGACGACAAGCGCTATCTCGTGGATGCCGTACACTCCTTCCCTTATGGGAGCTGCGAATACGGTAAGCTTTGTTATGTTTTGACGCGTATAGGATTACGATAGTGCTCTCTCTCTTTGTGCAGCAACGGAAAACCCGGAAGAGAGCCCGAGAGCGTCGACGTCGTCAGGCATCGAGTAACCGCGGAACAAAGAGCTGCACGCGCATGTAATCGAGAATAAAAGTTCTAGTCGAGACATGCTTCTCTCTCTCTCTCTCGCAGACAGGAGAAGTACGGGTCATCGTGGCAGTGTGGTAGCGGAATGGGTGTACGAAAAGAATGACCATTCCGTCATCGTGCTGGTGCAGTGACCCGCGCAATGACGACGCTGCGATGAAGATACCCCATATCCTTTCTCTTGAGGCAAGTCAGGGAGGGTGCAGGCATCTATCGACCAAGTCCTTTGTATGTATTCAATAAAGATGTTTCAGTGAAAGAACACACAGAGTCTCGTCAAAGTTATTCGGACTGTTTAATGCGTTGCATGTCAATAACCAAGCGGTATTTCAATAAATCAGTGACAAAGTTGGCGATGTAGACTGCTTGCAAATGTCGCTGCTTCCGTAGAGCGTGCTTAATATGAGCGATGGCACGAGCGAGAAGGTCCACGATGTCTGCAGCGATGTAGTTGAATTCTGCGTTGGCCAAGCTCACAAATTCGCTCATCAGTCCCAGGGGTCCGTCAGGAACCGTTATGCAGACGTTCTTGTAACGGGCGTAAATTCGACGCACCATCTCCTGCAGCGGCCCCGGCGAGATCTCTCCTATATTGCCAAAGCCTACCATGTCTATCACGTAGCGAAAAGCAGTGATGACGAGCTCGTTGCGGGGACTTTCGCCGTTGAAACATTCCTTCTCCACTTCTTCCCAAGAAGCGTGGGTGCGGGAACAATTTTGTAAAGAGTGGTAGCTGAACATCTTCACGTAGTGATGACGCGAGCGCGGTGCGCGCTGCCTTTATAGAGATAAACGCGCGCGCGCAACGAACGGAGAATGAAAGCGAAACTGAAAAGCCACCCGTCGCCGCTAGGAGCGCGCGCGCAGCAGCAGAGAGCCGAAACCGAAAACACCCGCGGCCGGCGCAGGGGGCGCTAGGAGCGCGCGCGCGCGCATGCGCGGACGGGTGGAGCAGAGGGCGCGCGCGCGTCGCCTCTCTCAGTTTCTCTCGGACCGTCGCGGAAGACGGACGTGCGCTCCGCGCGCTCGCTCAGTTGCTGGCTGCCTCTCGTAGAGAGCAGACGTATGTTCTCCGCGCTCGCTCAGTTTCTGCCTGGAAGTTGCCGCGGGGGAAAAGGTGAGTGATTTGACGCGCTCCTTTTCTCGTATGTTTGCCGTGTTTAGCGGTGACCGCGCTCGTGTTAAGCCTTTTCTCGCATGTTTAGACTTGTTTTGCGGTGTCCAAGCCTGTTGACGCATGTTTAGCGATGTGTGGTTCCCGCCTTGTGTTAGCTGCGTAGTGTTGGGGTTAGGCCTAAGCGATCGCCCCCCGTAAGCCTCTTTCCTCGTATGTTTGCCGTGTTTAGCGGTGACCGCGCTCGTGTTAAGCCTTTTCTCGCATGTTTAGCGATGTGTGGTTCCCGCCTTGTGTTAGCTGCGTAGTGTTGAGGTTAGGCCTAAGCGATCGTCCCCCCGTAAGCCTTTTTCCCCGATGTGTACTGTTTTCTGTTTAGCAGTAGCGGTTAGACCTTTTCTCTCGCATGCCTAGACTTGTTTAGCAGTGCTGTCATTTTTACCTGCCGCTAGTATCTTGTTCTCTGTCTCTCTCTCCTCTAGAGCTATGATGGTGGCGCCATCTGGTGTGATGCCTTGCAACTAAGTGGCCACCTGTCGTCGATCTCTGCAACTACCCGACGTCAACAAGCACTGGTCACCCCGGAGCCGTTTCTTCGCCGCGGCATCGTTGATTTTCGAATAAATTGTTTCTCTCCACTCTATTTCTATCTTTTCATTTTATTTTCTACCTATTTTTTTATTTTTTATCAGCTCAAGTAGCCGGCAACTCACATCTTCGTCTGGACGTGTCTTAGATGATCCCCAATTAGTGTAATGACTCCCTGAATGATCCTAATTACTGTGGGGGGTCCCAAATTGCTCTAATTGCTAATTAATGGCGTCCAGACGAAGATGTGACTTGCCGGATACTTGAGCTGATACACTACTACTGACTTCCTATGGTATTTTGTCTCAGCACTTGTATAATGCACCCACGTTTCATTAATAATAATTGTTCCAAGAAATTCATCTTGACCGTCTTGATACCATTGAAGGAAAATGCAAGCCGCATTCATTCGTTGCTGTATACGAACGTTACCGAGCAAATGTGACCCTCATCACACCCTCACCCTCATGACTTGCATAACTTTCGTTGACCAAGCTGAAGGAAATTTGTTCCCGTTAGTATCAGAGTGCAGTACCAGCGACCCGCCAGTCTCCGTTAACAATTCTCGGAGTTTCAGAAAAGAAACGTTGTTTCGTGATGTTATAGCTGATCTCCCACTATACTGTTCGTTGTTCGATTTTCACGACCTTGTATAGAGAACACACCATTTCAATGCCTGTAAAGTGTTTTGTATAAACAGGTGTTAACTGTCAGTGGATATTCTTTAAAGCACTCTTTTTTTCTTTAATCGAAAATTAGGATAACTCTTACTTACT
This sequence comes from Ornithodoros turicata, assembly GCF_037126465.1. NCBI lineage: Eukaryota > Metazoa > Arthropoda > Arachnida > Ixodida > Argasidae > Ornithodoros > Ornithodoros turicata. Next base: position 27,691,582 of record NC_088204.1, on the reverse strand, counting down.
AGGATAGTCAGACGTACTCGGAAATATTACATCCATGCTTGAATGCCTGACACATAGGTGAACGGCACTTCATTAACCAACGTCTGCAGTGCCGGGATGTCACCCCCCCAAATACTACACCATTCAGTTTGTCCTAGTGGTGTTTCCTTTGAATAACAAATATCGGGAAACTTGTTTTTGGATGACTCTCCTAATTCCAGTTCTCTTTCTGCATGTGGCAACATTTTTTTTAGATTTCTTGTGGTGACTCTTGTGGACAGATACCGGCATGGAAGACTTAATAATAATTGGGGTTTACATTGCGAGACAACTGAGATCATGAGCGACGCCACAGCAGTCGGTCTGTGGATAGCCCACCTGAGTGTCCTTAAATGTGCACTGAAAGCTCACCACACAACACACCGTATTTAATGTCCCTTGCGGAAGATGGCATGTCTAAGCAACTTGTATCCTGGCACTAAGTTGCTGGTGTTTTTGGCCGGGATCGAACCGGCGATCTCGGGATCATAAGGTGAGCACACTACAGACTCAGCCACCAAGGCCGGTTCACGACAACTTGAACAACACAATTATGTTAACTCTGCCATCAAGTAATTCAGTTTCCTGCATATGTTTTGCAACAATTTAACTTCAGTTTTGTAAGCCTGAAGGCTAAGCTTAGAACCACCTCTTACAATTTAGTGTGAACTATTTGATGTGTGAATGTGTTTACACCTCTTAAAAACCTAATAAGACAAAATCTTGATGATTTCTAATATGTGGTATATACGAGGCCAGCTACAAGACGTCTACAATTAGACGTCAATTACTAAATGTCTACCAGATGTCTAGTAAATCACTAATTTTAGACGTCTAAATAATAGTAAGACTTTTAGACGTCTAGTCAACGTCTAGTTTGGGCACTATCCCTAAAGTCTAGGGTTAGAACAGGTCTGGACGTCTAGTAGACTACCATGTGTTCCCTGGGAAGTACTTGCTATATAGGCGCATAGAAAGTCCACAAACTGTCAACAACGACATCTATATACCTTGTCCACAAAAGGTACACATAAGGTAGTTCAAGAGATTGTCAAAATAATGTCAATAGCAATTCCTGTTGACTTGATCAACAAGAAGTCAAAGTCAACACACTGTCAAGACAGGAAACAAGAAGTCCACAAGAAAGGAAAAATCCATTTTCATAAGGGCGGGAATTATCCGCCGCATTCCTGCGGTGTTCAGACACGGTTAGCCCATTTCAGAGTATGACGGGCCTGGTTCCGGCGGACCCTTTCCGGAATGCGTCTGAATATCGCCAGAATAAAGTCGGCCACACATGTCTCATTATTCCTCTGGCTCTCTCGCGAATTACCATTTCGTAAAAATATGTTCTACGCGGCGACAGCGATTGTCGCGGTTCATAGTTGCGGCGTTCGTTCGACCACTACAAGCATATACGCAAGGTGGCTTTCCGGTATTTATGTAATCGTATCCTGTACAAAACTTCCTGAATAACCTGAAACTGGCCTCTATCCGGGAATTATCCTGCGCGTTCCGGTGATGTTCAAGCACAATCAGGCCATTCCAGAGTATTCCGGTGTTTGCGTAAGATGATTACGGTAAATGATACACGCGCATCTGCACCCGAATTAGAACAAGATCGATGGTCCATCGAACGAAGCAAGCACTTTTCCTGCGTAAATGGATATCCGTAAACACTTATCGATGCCGATCACTACGTGACTTAATTCGTTCCTCATAATGACTTATGCTGAGCCACTGAAACTAGTGGCAATATATGCACTGTAGTCAGAAATTTCCGCGTTTCTTATTCGAAAGTGAGGTGCTCCCTCCAAATATGCTGACCCAAATAGTACAGAAGAGGCGAGGTAGGTGAACCTAAATGAATAAACTGCCTCGGGCATTACTATTGTTGTCTTGTTTTATATTCGGGACAAAACCAGGACGACAAAAAGTACATAATTGAACATGGAAACTACAAGTGTATTTCAATACAGTTTGGTAGTGCACAAATATAATCTAACACGTGCACGCATTTCTTTTTCAATACCATGATCGACTGAATAACTTTAACATTAACTTTCACGAGCTTTATGTGCGGTATTGCATATTCAGTCTGGTTCTGAATCAACTGTGTTGCGTCGTCCACCACGAGCAACTGAAGAAAAACAGTCACTTTCTTCCTTCTTGACAAAACAATGAATATGGCCATACCTTATCGCTCGCACTTTTTCATACATAACTGTGTAGACAGACAAACCGCCCTTTTGTATATTTTCGAAGAAAATGTAACGGAGCGCAATGTTGCCGAAAGTAAGTTTCACAGTGCTCAATGTAATGTATCGCCTTGCCATGTACAACATCTCCTCCATTGCCAACATCACATTTTGTAAAGTTGAGGATTTTTTTGCCTACACTTCTAGGACAGAAAGAGAGTTCCCTACTAGTGCAAGCGAGGCGACCTGTTTCTTAATAGGTTGCGAACCTTTTATAACGTGAAGGACGTCATGATTACAGAGTTTAAAGTGAAATGTGGATGAAGTGCAAAGTGGACCCCACCTCATCACTAAGTGTCTAAGTTGATGCACATTGAACGTGCAGTGCCATGGGCTGTAAAGGACTGGGACCTGCCTCACAAACAAACTGAGAAGCCAACCTGCTGTTTCCAGTTCATTCCAGGATATTGACTGTCCCACAAGTATGTGAACCTCGCTACCAGTAACATGAAGTGTTGACGATACGCGTCAGAGAGAATGCCATAGAGAACAGGAATAGCATAGAAGAGCAACCAGGCTCTATATTCATCAGCCCTCTAGTAGAAGCGTCTTTTTACGGAGTGGGGAACTCCTGTGACGTGGTCAGACGTCGAATTTTCTCCAAGTTCCTGTCAATCTGATACACACATTTGCTTATGTACCATGGCTGTCCCTTGTTCCCAGAATTCAACCGAGACAACAGGAAGTATCGCACATCAGCGAGAAGCACAGAGTGCATGTATACCGCTAGAAAGCTGCGTGCCTGGTGAAAACTGGCAATAATGCTCACAGCTATTGGTACGTCCACACCTTTGACCACTTCTTTCTCTTTGATAGCTTCAATGCCTTGAATGTTCATTCCTGAAGAGTCTCGAAGAGTATATTCCTTACCAGGTTGATACACATGGAAAAGCTTTGCCTGTGTGTGACCACTATAACTTTCTCCAGGGTGTTCACAAAATGGACAGCCGAACATGCCACTGAACTGTTTCACATTTTGGATCATGGCGCATGCCACAGCATCCACTGCACAAACTGGCGCTGTTATGTAGGACGTCGCTTCTTTCGCAGTTCTTAGATGAACCTATACAAGACCATTTCTCTACTTCTCCTTTTTGTTTTTTCACTTGCCTGTAGAATGGTCGAAGAAAAGTATTCATAGTTGGCTTCACGCCAGACGTAAGCGAAACCGCTTTCTCAGTGACGGAGGTAGCTCTGGAATGACATAGGCCACAGTGACCGTTCCGAACTCTTCAATATATGGACGCTACCCATGTTCCAAAATAATGTGAAATTCACTCCCTTACTTGGCACTGTCGCCATTACTTTCTTGTACATTTCTCCATGCACTAGGTGTTCAAGGGCGGTAGATGAAACCTTTTTCTCTAGTTTCTGGATATTCAAGGTACTCGTACAGGCGTTCATTTTCCTGGAAGCTACGAAGCGTATAAGAGACAGGTATTTGGAGGAACATGCCTTTGTTCAATCCCACTTTTCTACAACAAGGACATCATTTCACGTTTTCTCCATGTACTGAATATAGTAGGTGTAATAGATGTGCTTTACAACACCGGAACCCCTTCGGAAGGAGCTCGTGAGCTTGAACAATGTGTGGCAACTTCTTGACCGAAAATTAGGAGTCGGCAGCAGGCTACTTATGATGAAGAGGGGTTCTTGGACGCATTGTCTTGTCCAAGCTAACTTTCTGAAGAACGCACGGTTATCGTGGAACTTTCATATAAGCGGTGTGCAGCGCCTATAGAGGCGCTGCCGCTCGGCCTCCTGGTAGAGCAACTGTGCAAATGCTTTGGGAGCCATTGAGCATCGTTGGGCGCTAGCAGACGACGGTGCGCCCGTTTGCATTTACGTTTCCTGCAAGCGTCCTCGTACGATTGCTTCGTAGTAGACGAAGTGTGTCCAGTCTCCGAGCAGGCGCGTCTTGGTTAGGTTAAAACGCGTGTAATTTTTACCATATAACGCACGCGTGGTTGTTGGCATTCTGGCAACTCGCCTCCACAGCTTGACACGCAGCGGTTGCAGCTCGCCCGCTGTTTCTCCATTGTCAAAACTCCTGAACTCGTAAATTTTTTGTTTAACAATAAACCTTGGCTTTAGCTAATGTCCTGATTGCTGGGTTCACTTGGATTAGTTCCACATGGACACACCAGTCCGGCCTTATTATGAAAGCTAAAAAAGGCTTTTTAGTTTCCCTTTTCATTGATTCAAAATGGAAACAACATATTTACTTTATTTGCATCATGCCCTTTACACTGTTTCCTTATTAGGTTTGAGTTTGAGTCTTTCGGTTTATGATCAGATGGCGTTGTTTCGTGGCGCTCGAACTTTACTGGGTCTCTGAGAAAGGAAGATTGCACTTATGTCTAGAGAGTGTGGTTTAACTCTCGAGAATAGTCTGCACCACACAAGAATGTGAGATCGTTGGTTTACACACACAAAACCTTTTCCACACACTATGGCAGATTGTGCTGATGTCTCGCTTTAATTGAACTAATGCGATTAACTGAGCTAGAAAAAATAGAAAAAAAGTCGTTTTCCACAACGTGTCACTTTAGGCGAAGGCGAAGTGCAACATGCGCCTATTCAAGCGACAGTTTTCATATGTAAAGTTTGCACAGATGCAGTGCAAAGATTGCAGTGTGTGATGTTAGTTGGGTAGTCGGTCAAAGCGACTATTAGTGAAGGTTGGGACAAGGTGCTAGCGGCTAGCACCTTGCATGACCAGGAATTGCGGCACAAAAAATTCGAAAATTGTTTAATACCATTGGGTGGTGATAGCTGACGATGAACGTGGGAACAGACTCCAAACCTTGCGCAGATATACGGAACCAATGATGAAAATGCAAAGCTTGGACAAAGTGAAGCTCGGTAGTGGAAGGGATGCCTGGAAAATGTTTTGGGGAAGCCAGGAGTCGGAACTTCCCCAATATATTTTCCACTCAGGACAGGTCTGCTCAGGTCTGTGTTTTCCTGACTCAGGACAGGTCTGGAGATGCTGTTTAAAGGTCTCTCTGGTGGTAGCAGCCGGTCTGGTCCACGATCCCTCGACACTGCCGCAGAATATCTTCACGAGGATCGGTATCGTTTCCGTCGCCTTGATTCCCATCTCGATGCCCCTGACCCTCGTACACGCATAGGTATTTTGGCACCAACTCATGAGACGCTGTTCCTATTGCAAGATGTTGGACTAAAAAATGATAGTCTACTTTGTTAACTTTCGAGTTCCAATAGCCAAAGTAGACTGAATTACGCGTGGCCGGCTTTAAATTTCATTGAGACATCTGTACCAACCTTCTCATTGCGTATTGTTCGCTTTCCTGTGGGGGTGGGGGTATATTTATTAGAACAAAGAAAAAAATGGGGAGGAAAGGTTGATGTGGGCTTAACTCTGTGGGGTTAATGTGGGCTTAGTACTAGGTTTGACGACTTTCTTTTCCTCTTTTTTTTTCGGCTACTAGGCAAGCAGCATATCCTCCGATTTTTATTGTGATTTACTCAATGTGGGTTTATTTCAGAAGAATGTGAATTGAAATTAGATACGTCAATTGTCAAAAAAGAAAATCGCAAAATCCTTCACATTTTATCACTTTTGGTGGCGCACACTTTTCAAAGCAGTTAACCCAAAATTTCCAGGACAATGTCGAATTATCCTTCCTTCAAGAAAAGAGAGTAAAATTGAATAAAAATGACTGTACTGCTTGGCACAGTGCCAAATGCGTATGAAATGTGATAGCATTACAACATAGAAAGGACAACGACTCTATTTCTGATGCGAAACAAGCAGACTTTCGGGAGCTTTAGCCACGACCTACTCTATGCTAGAGACCTGGACAACTGGCGATCGTCTATGGGAGAGCCGGCCGGGTCATGGGATAGTTACGGTAGTGGCCACTGCAAGCGCCACATAGCATTATTGGGGAGAGGGAATGACACTGCCACCCTTGCCACCGTCTTTCGTGCTACTAAGTGCTCTGTTGCTAAGCACGCGCTATTCTCTCTCTTACTGCTTCGTCGTTGTCAACACAGCCCACCATGCATTGCCGCGGTTTCGGCAAGTAACGTGGTAACAAATAGTGCGAGCTAGCGACAAATCCCATAGGCAAGCGGCGATTGCCAGAACTACTACCCCGGTGCTGGGAGCTTTGCGGATGTCCAGGTCTCTAGTATAGTAGTAGGTCGTGGCTTTAGCAGCTCGGCAGCACTCTACGTGAGCGTTACTATAAAGGAAGCTGTCAAATCAAAGATCAACAACGGCTTCGAAGGAATTAGGTATTGACATGTGTTTCCGAAGCATCATCGTTAAGACTTCCGTTCTGCAAAAACTCGCTATTTACTCGTAAGACCATGAACCTGAACGTATGTGTGTCACCGTACACGATCCCTGGAACGATTCTTCTTCGTCTGGGTGCTCTTCATTTCGGGCGATGCAGAGAATGGATTTGTGAACACTGTAGTAGGGGATGCATTTCATGCAGCGACACACTATAACACTTCTCATGAACAGACAGTCTATCATTGTGGCGCTGCGTATGGTCGGCACATTCACATCACCCACGATGTTTCAAACTGAAGGTCTCCTGTGCCGCGCGGCGCATACGCTGGGTTTCTGCGGGCCGACGTTTACGTTCGACTTTGGCCAGTGCGCGTATGGCGGTTCGGTTCGGCAGTACCAGTAGGCGGGTAACGAATAGTTATACGAAACTATTTCGAGGTTTAGTATAGTTTGGTATTTGTGCAGCGTCACGCGTATTTCGGCCCTCTGCAGCAACGTGCGCTTTCCCGCACGCTGTTTCCTGGCATTAATGAGTTTTAGCATATCGTACGCTATCGCCTTTGCGTGTGCAAGAGATAGCGTTGGTGGTTCTGCGCACGCATAAGCAGGGCTATGCGAATGGCGCAGAACCACCACGCTGTCCCTTACGTACGTAAACACGGCGGCCTATGTTACACTAAAACTCACTATTCTCAGCGGCACGTCGCTTACGTTCGTTTTTCTTAAGGCGTGGTCCTATAGCCTCGATTTGAGAAGCATCAGCAGAGCAACAACAGCGGAGCAGCAGAGCTGCAGTGACACGAGTGGTCCCATAAGCACTGCGCGAGAGCAGCAGAAATTCCCTGCTGCTCCCGTATCCGAATTGTTGGTTGCTGTGCTGCCCTGTTGCTCTGCAGCCAGAGCAGCATAACGTGCAAGCAAATTACTTTCACGTCCATGTTGTGTGAAAACCATACCGACCACATTTTTTGTGAGTGTCGACGACTTACTAGCTAGGTTGTTGTAAATGAAACTGACCCTTCAAAAGGGTAGAGATGTTCAGACAACAAAAAAGTTCGATAGAGACAGATATTGAACCCATTCCTTGTGAAAACAGGCAGAAAGCAGTGAAGACTAGCAGAAGGGGCCTTTGTTTTCGTTAGACAATTTTATTTCACTAAGAGGAACGTACGCATTTGAGTCACCGTAAATCAAAATATCGAATACTAGTAACGAGGCGATATTTATATACGACAAAATCCCGAAGAAGAATCTCCACACAACACAACAAGGACTGTTCTGCACAGCAGTGGGACGAACCTACATTGAATGCCGCGAAACTGACTACACATCAACGAAGAGTCAGTCAGGTAATATGAGGCTGTGACCACCACCACACTCCAGTCCACTTATGAGCTACAAATCCACAATATGTCTGTCACACAAACGCCTTTCACCTGGGATTGTGTTCCTAGGTATGTGTACTAAAAGGCTTAGCTGCTGGGTACGCCTTCGGAATGTGCGAAATGTAAGCAATGCCGCAGTTGCCAACACGTTGTTGCATTCGTTGATTTCCGGGCGTTGAGGCTTACATGTTTGTGTCGTCCATAAGTGTGGTCTGCCTCGGCTATATCTCGTTGTTTATGCCAACACGTTTTGTGTTTCCTAAGCCGCTGCCGCCGCTAATTCAAAACGAAGCTATGGGACGCCTCCAGCAGCAGAGCAGCGGCAGCAGAAAGCTGCTCTGCTGCCATGTTGCCGTGTTGCTGCTGCTGCTCACATCAAGCTATGGGACCCGGCCCTTAGCGAACGCCTCCGCGTCTCCCGCAGCAGTGGCAGCAAATCTGCGAGCTCTGTACTTGCGCGAATGGTCCGCAGCACGTTGTTTACACTCGAACTCCGTGATGTCGGACGACATTGACGCTACAGGAAACGCACTGTGCAGACACTAGAGAGGTACAGCTGGTCGCAAACGCTGTACAAAAGCGGTACAATAAAGGAACAGATGAAAGAGGCTTGTGTTGTGTTTGTTTGTTTGTGCCTTCGTGCCTCAGAGCAATTACTTTTCAACAATGGAGGAAGCTCCACCAAAGGTCTGCAACATGATGTCAGCCACTTCAAAGGAGTCAAGTGTTTGGCTTATGGTGTTTTAGGAACCGCTATCGTAAAGAACTTCCAATCTGCTAAATCCACGCCCACCAAAACGTTTCTTTTCAGTCGAGGCGGCCAATGAAGAAACAAACGATGGGGAGATATCTCCATCTAGTATGTAAAATCAACGTAAACAACGAAAATCAGCCGAGGCAGACCAACACATATAGACGACACAAACACGTAAGGCTCGAACGCCCAGAAATTAACGTATAACGAACATGGGTATTCTGATTTCCGGTAAGATATGCAACCGCTACACCACGGCAGCAGTCTTTCCTTGAGATAGAGTGTATCAAATACAAGGGGGACGGACAACTTATTCTCTCTTACATACCCGCCTCGTGTCTGACTGAGTGAGAAAGATGTAAGAAGGAATGGGGAATAGCGCGATTGGATGTTCGTCCCCCTTGTACTTGAAGCACACTAGCTGAAGGAAAGTCTGCTGTTGTGGTGTAGCGGTCGCTTATGTCAATCAGAAGACCCTGGGGGCTTAATAGCTTTGCACGTTCCGCGCAACGAGGCGAGGCTCAGTAACGAGTCATGAGACAAACGAAGCGAGCAGACTTATCAGCAGTTTACCCCAGCACTAATCGCTGCTTTTCGTTAGACTCGCGCCTGTGCTCGTTACGAGCATTCCCGATGTTTGACGTCACCACGGTCAGAAGAAGGCAGTCTGTGTTGTGGTTGTGGTGAAAAGACTCGCCGTTGTCGGCCTCAGAGATGGACAAGGTCACGACTCACGCCCTTGGGGATGTGCGTCCTGGGCCGACTTCTAAGGGAACTGTGCCGACACACGTCTGAAAGCGTCTGCGGAAAACCGAGGAAAAACCCAGGACCGCACAGCCGACACCGGGGTTCGAACCCGGGAGCTCCCAGTCTCGACGTGACGTGGCCAACATGCTAACCACTGAGCTACGCGAGCTGGCAGTCTGCGTGCAAAACTGCCATTTACTCGACCAATAGGGAACATTCTGCTGGTTCCTGTCTTCTACTTCCTCCGTGGTTTTGGCGGTTTAGGTCTTCAACGTAACGTTATGAATCCAGGTGACAGGGTGAGTGATATTGTTATTAACGGATTCTGTGAAGATAAAATTCTAGAAGAATTCAACATTTTTTTTTGCAGCTTGACACAATCTATGAATTTGACGTCATTACGTTCTCAATATCCATTAGAAAATGGTGTTACCGAGTCTTTTTTTGTCTCACCAACGTGCGAAAGTGAAGTGTTGTCAACTGTTTTGAATTTGAAAAATAGTAACGCACGCGATTGTGACAACGTGCAGCTTAAACCTATTAAATTTGTCATTGATATCATTATTCACGCCTTGACGCACATATATAACTTGGGTTTAAGCACTGGAACGTTTCCGAAAAATATGCAAATTGCCAAGGTTACCGTTATTCATGAAAAAGGTGACATGAATGTTTTGTCCAATTATAGACCTATCTCGATACTCCCCGTCTTGTCTAAGCCATTAGAACGCATAATTTTCACTAGGGTGACGTCGTTCATGGATAAACACGCATGTATTACAAGTTCACAACACGGATTTCGTAAACACCGATCCACTGAAACAGCTCTATCAGCAATAAAGGAAAACCTGTTAAGAAACTTTTAATCCAAATTATACACATTAGGCATCTTTGTGGACTTTTCTCAAGCCTTCGGCTTGGTAGACCACTCCTTGCTCCTGTACAAGATGCCGCACTACGGTATTCGTGGGCCAGCTCTATATCTGTTTGAAACTTACCTAGACCACCGTCGACACTTCGTTCGAATAAAGGAAAACCAGTCCACTACGCGTAAGCTAAGTACAGGAGTCCCACAAGGCAGCATTCTCTGGCCAATTCTATTTAATATATACATCAATGACATCGTGACCCCTGGCACTAACACTCAATATGTAATATATGCAGACGACACAAGTATTTTTATTTCGCACTGTGACATTTCTTTGCTAAATATACTTGCTAACGAGTCCACAGCTGCACTTTGTACATGGTCAAGAAATAACAGTATGTTCATTAACCCCAGAAAAACCAAAGCAGTGTTATTCAGACCCAAAAACAAAACTTGCCATGCCGCCTTAACAATCAGTATGAATAACAACGTTATCAATTTGTCCAGGTCTGTAAAAATTCTTGGTGTAACGTTTTCCGACACATTAACATGGAATGATCACGTCATGGAAGTAAGAAATAAAATATCAAAGGCAATCGCTGTCTTGACGAAGAATCGCTCCTGCCTCCCTACATCAGTGAAGCTTGATATATAATTCTCTAGTTATGTCACATATTAATTATTGTCACCTAGTTTCGGGTAACACAACGTGGACAAATACACAGACGCTACTTCTGCTGCAAAAAAAGAGCTATTCGCGCAGTTGCATATGTTCCGTATGATGCCCACACAGACAACCTCTTTTCCAAACTCAACGATACTTAAAATGTCACAACGTTACCCGTTCATAGTCTGTAAATTTTACCAAAGAGCATTAAAATATAACAATGAATATTTTCTTTCCCTGCAGAACCTAATGAAATGCGCCCATCTTTATCCCACTCGTGAAGCCAACAAATGGATAGTACCCTCCTATCGCACGTCCTACGGCACACAATCATTAACAGTAACACTTCCTACTATCCTCAATGAACTACAACAAGCCAACATGGTGCTGGAGGCTAATCCCGTGTCACTCAATGAATGAAAAACTTACTTCTTGGCCAAACAATAGATCGACATATTAACTTATATATAATGTCGCAAATGTTACGATCCTTGTATGTGGGTATGGCATCGTTGTCCTTGCAGTGTATTTTTCTTTTTTTCATAGTGTATTCTAGTCGAATATCTCTGTTAGGTAGTTTGTGCTGTGTGCATCGTATTGTTTTATTGTATTGTTTTTTTTTTGTCTGTACGTAGTGCTCCTCTATGCTTGCTTTGTTTCTGTGCATCCGCAACTCTCCGTTGCAACTGCCGCATTGTCACTGGGGTCCTTGGCCTTTGTCAAGCAGCTTTGCTGCTTTTTGCCAGGCCCTCAGTATTCATGTCTTTTTGCATGAGTAAATAAAGACAATAATAATAACTACGCTGAAAGAAAACAAGCTGTGGCGAATCCCCCTTTGTGGGTAACGCCTATCCGTCGTGGGACAGAAGAATAAACATGTCGTTTTCTAATCGTGGTGCCCGCGCAACTGCTGAGCAGTATGCCATTATAGTGCAGTACATGCAGGACAACGTGAACATGTTGCGCGGCACGTTTTCGCCCGTCTATACGGCACAGCAACGGGACAGGGAGTGGGCCTAACTGGCAGAGCGCCTCAAGGCCGCAGGAGGAGCAGTAAAAAGTAAGTGGTGTGGTCACTCTCACACGCGGCATGACCTATAAGTTGTTACGTTATTTGGTGCTTGAGCGAGCGGTAAGAAGAAAATTACACCTTGAATCCAGGGATGACCGCTTTCGAGAGATGTAGAGTTTATTCTCTCTAATAGGCAATGCAAGCTTAGAAATCGAGCATCAAGTGCAAAGCGGCACGTATTCGAACGTCCAGGTGCAGGACAGGGGTAGCCCTGTCTTGAAGGACCAGCTGACCACAACAGAGGATGGATTAGTTAGCTTGCTTCGGAAATCGGCATTGGCGGCCTGAGCAGCCGACCGCTGAACTTCGCCTTGGCGTCAAGATCAAGGCAGCACTGCAGAACAGCCACCGGCTGCTCATACGTTGCGCTTGCACGAAATGACGCAAAACGATGGGGATGTACCTAGTGGTATGTTTAGTACGTAGAATTTATTACCCTGTACCACAGTACATCTCAAGCTTTATAATGAATGCATGTGCCTATTAATTTTGTATTGCGCGACAGGGGCGCAGAATGAAACGTTCCAGGACACAGAGTTTTTGTCGCAAGCTATGGCGACACATAGCCCATCTCACGCGGGCGGAGTGGTCGGCAACTGGGCTATGTCACCCCCTCAAGCAGAACGGCCAGAAACTGGAGAAGTGGACGAAACGGAGCGCAGACACAGGGAAAGAAGCCGGATAAGTAAGATTAGTGGTGACATGAACGTATACACGATTCCAAATGTTGCAACTCAGCGCCTGCTCTGTTGCTATTGCGCCATAAAATCCCGAATCATTATCATCAGCAAATCACGTTTGCAGAGGCTCTGCGGCTTCGGTACAAAAATCAAGTTGTGCATAGCTTTCTTATCCTGCAAACGGAGGAACAACGAATGCTTCGTGAAATCTCCGGCTCGATCACAGCAGCCGTAAGGGCGGTGAACAGGTTGGCTGCCGCGACGGAGCAGTACAGCACAACCCTACGCGAAGTCAAGGAAATAATAAACGTAAGAGCATCTATTGATCTTTATTGTTTTTATTTGTCCTCTTTCACCAAGTTCACCAAGTTTTAGAACAATGAACATATATTACATAAGCCACAAAGGCATATTTAAAGCAAAATGCAATAAAACACTTTTCACCGGGCCGTTTGTCCACTGAACTGCCTTGCGACATTGTCACGGACTCTTGTTCTCAAAGACCCGCCGGCTTCTTCCCACTTCTCCTGCTTGCATAGCGTATTGAACGTACCAGTGGCATCCTCAATTGAGTTCAAGTCCCGAGCTTTCCCTGAGACACACGTTATGTAGTGTAGCACAAGCGTTGACGATGTGCCCTGCCATGCTTGGTGCGTAGTGCAACACCCCGTGATGACAGCGGAACCGGCTTTCCAGTAAACCGTTGCACTGCTCTATTACAGCGCGTGCTCTTTTGTGCCGGATATTAAAAAATTCCCTCGCTGGATCCAGCTCAGCTTCGAGCCCTGAGTATGGCACCATCAGGCATGGCTAAAGATCGTAACCACTGCCTCCTGTAAAAAAGAAAAAAAAAAACTTACTCATGAGTCTTACCTTATGAGTCTTACTGATGTGCAGTTATCTGCACATCAGAACAGGAAATTCTCATTCACTCACGGTTTATTTATCGCACAGATAACGGTGGGATAAATGAACCGTGAGTGAATGTTGGATGATACGCACCTTCGTTAAGGACAGTTTACGCTCAAACAAATGTGTACACCACGTTATTCTGCATGATTTAAAATAAACTTGTATTACGGTCTGATACTGCAGGAAGACATGCAGGGGTAGCTGCTATCCGGGTTCAAGACAACGCAAGAGCGAGGCAAAATATATGTTACATTAAGAGTTCGTTTCATGCAGTGCATCCTGTCTCTGTAGTGCGACATAAATATATCGTGCAGAAACATGACGCATGCTGAAATTCGCGCATACTATTTTTACGTTGATGGAATGATATCCTTTTCTGTTTACGTATAGAAACTCATCCGATGGTGGGGCGATGATTGGCACATGTGTGCAGCCAATCGCACCAATGACTCCGGGAATAAGATGTTTTTGCTAAAAGTCTCGTTTTATGTCCAACAGGCTCGCTGCACCAGACCTACTCTATCGTTGGACCACCTCTGGCTGCTGCATAGTGCTCGTAACTTGACGAATGCAGCGACTTGTACTGCTCTATGGGAGCCCAATTTCGAGTTGGTTCCCGATCGGTGTCTGATAAGTTCCACAACCGTAGAAGCGTAGTGCTCAAAGCACCTCCAATACAGGATGAGGCAAAGTGTACATTCTTCTCTGCCCTTGAACGCTGAAACAACCTAACTTCGGTATACAAAGAAAAAAAGAAGGGGGAAAGGTGGGGGAAATCGCTTTGCATGAACGTTGATACCTTCAGTAACATGAACTGCCACGCTGAACACGAACATCTACGCGTATCCAGTCATTTACATGGTCATTCCGAGGATTAGACGTGGTGGTGCTGTTGGGATGCTGAAGTCAAGGGAAACTTCATCCTTATTGCACCTACTGGCCTACGCCATGCAAAAATCTAATGCATGTTCACGTACCTTAATCTCAAAAGGCAAAGCGTCCAGCCGCCAGGAAGACGGAGTGAGGTACGGCTGTAGGTCCTCACAAACAGGGCTCACACCGTACTTAGACAAGCGGAATAGTTTCACAAAGTCCACTTCCTCCAACTGAAAAGCCTCCTACCGCCTCCGTGTACGTGGCGCACAGTTCGTTCTGTAACCTCCCATGCGAAGAATACGTCCGCCATGTTTCCTAGTCGTCATACCACCACAACGTTGGCACGTTCACCTTACGACAAGGTTAACGAAACGATCCATCGTACCATCACTTACCGTGCGTGCAATCTCTGCTTGTCGCTAGGCTTGCTCGTTAGCGCTAGCGTGCTCAATTCGAACCTTTAGGTTGGGAAGCCGCCTGCAAGGAGAACAATAGCCTGCTAGCGAGGCTGTCATCTCTCCGACCAATAGTATACATACGTTTCAGCTATTTACATGGCTTTGTGGTCGAAGTTACCGCTGCGCCAATAAAACACCAATCATCATCATAATCATCAACATGGCTTCTGTGGGCCCACTGATCTCGAGTGGAAAGGACTGGATCGCGGATAGGGAG
The DNA here is from genome assembly GCF_037126465.1 of Ornithodoros turicata. Taxonomy (NCBI): domain Eukaryota; kingdom Metazoa; phylum Arthropoda; class Arachnida; order Ixodida; family Argasidae; genus Ornithodoros; species Ornithodoros turicata. Next base: position 27,676,400 of record NC_088204.1, on the reverse strand, counting down.
CGCGAGCGTGCGGGCACCAGCCGGCATCTTACTGTACCCAGAACAGTCACCGCAGCGATCATGGCAGCTTGTTGCAATTACTGTCGCACCAACCGTACCGGCAAGGATGCAGGGTATAAATCTTTACGGGTGAGTAATTCTTTGTCAAGGAACAAACAGGCGCTCATTCTGTCCATTTGTTTCACAATTATGAAGTGACCAGCACTTGATGCAAGCTGTTTGATGGCTGTTCTGAGGTTCAAGCGAACAGACTTTAATTTTACCCGGTGGCAAATATAGTTTGAGTGTATAATATGCTAGAGAGAACATATTACGCTACACTGGTAGTGTTGTCATCAGTGTATGTGTGAGCACTCGAGCGCTTTTCTGCGTGCATTGCGAGCACGGGACATGGTGTTCTCTACCGATGCTAGTACATATAGTCATTTCTTTGAATCACCTTCGCGCACAAGTTCGGTATTACGTCGTAATGAGACCAAGAGGGTCACCCTTTTTCTTGTATTTGTATTGTTTTGTGCCTTGGTTTGATTTATGACAAAGAACCGCTGCCTCCGTAATGGTGGTGTGGTGCGACTTGGACACCGCCTTTGTGTCAGAGCTTTGTTGTAGCTGGTTGCGATCAGAATAATTTGTAGCGTGTCGTGTTATTTGTAACAGTGTTTAAGACAAAAGTGGTCTCTGGTTTCCTGTTATGGGGGGCCACCCAGAAGGTCGTCTGTGCAGTGTAATACCATCGAGGCTCGGGATAGGCATCACGTTCGTCATCCACAGGTTCTTATTTCACGGGGAGGAACCACCTCAGTGCACGCACTGTGGTGAGCCTCTCTCAATTTTTGCAAATTCTCTTCACGTGTTGACGTCATAGAACACATCACTTCAGAGAGTCCCCGCAGGGGGCACTGGCTTCGGCTGGTGTTTGGTGAGTGGCGCCACCACGGACCCCAGCCCCCAGTCCCAAGGTGTTAACCGTACCGTGCCGAGGGGATGTGAGGTGAAGGGTAGAAACCTTGAACGGTGGCGGTCAGGGTCTTGGTCAGGCCCTGGCCGAAGGGTTTTTCTGAAAACTCCGTGACCTTCCCGCATGTATAGGCATGAAGTGTGGGTGACCTGGTGGAATGCCTAGCAATCAAACCTGTATGATTAAACACTTATCTTCTCCCCTGATCGGGGGTGGCAAACGCCCCCGGACCGAAGTCTCCAGACCAAAAGAGCATTTTTTCTTGTCGAAATGCATAGTGTTGTCTTCTAGTTCTTCGGAAGAAGACAAACGTGTACCACTTGGGAAGATGTCGCCCTTCTTTATTGAGAAGGCGGTGTCCTCCCTCTCTAACCACATCACCGAAATTAAGAAGTTACGATCAGGTGACCTCCTTATCAAGTGTACATCGGAAAAGGACTGCCAACAGATCTTGACCACAACAGAGATGCTTGGGCTCCCCATATCCGCATCCTTACATAAGACTCTGAACACATGCCGTGGTGTGTTCAGACTCTAACTTAGACGATGTCCATGATATTTTTGAGAAGCACAACACAGTATGCTTTTGTGTTCAAGAAACTTATCTGAACACACATGTCCAAAATCCATTCCGTAGATACAATATTTTCCGCAAAGATCGAGATGACACAAACCGTGCATCTGGTGGTGTAGCGATCATTACAAGGCAGTCTCTTCCAGCCAAAGAAGTTAATTTAGTTTTAGACTTGGAGGTTGTAGCTGTGCAGGTGTGCCTCGACAGAATTCTTACCATCTGCTCAGTCTATCTCCCATCATCGTAATCCGTTACACAAAAGGACATAGAAGACCTGTACAGGCAGCTTCCATCCCCTCTTATGCTTTTGGGTGATTTTAACGCCCACAATCCCCTCTGGGGCAGTAGTAGAATCGATAGTCGTGGAAGAATGCTAGAAAGAGTTTTGTTGTCATCGTCTAGCTGTCTCATGAATACCGGCTTACAAACATATGTGCATACAACCACTCAATCTTTCTCTGCATTAGACCTCTCCTTTTGCAGTCCATCTCTGTTTCAGGACCTGCAATGGACTGTGGATGAGAACCCTTATGGAAGTGACCACTTCCCAGTCATTTTAAAACATCACCAGTCTGTGAACAGTCTAACAACACGACCTCCCAGGTGGAAATTGCAAGATGCAAATTGGAATAAATTTATGGGAAAATGCGACCTCTCACTAATCCCCTTTGATGTGGTGACAATAGAGGAAGCTAACAACCTCATCACCAACATTATTCTGGATGCAGCAACTGCGTCCATTCCCCAAACTTCTGGTAATCTCCCAAAGCGACCCAAGCCTTGGTGGAATAGTGAATGCCAGGAAAGTCGCAAACTTCAAAACCGGGCGTGGGGCACTTTTCGGAGGTACCCCACAACACAAAATCTCTTACTTTTTAAAAAGGCACGAGCAAAGGCCAGATGGACGCGAAAACAAGCAAAGCGGTTCTCTTGGCACAACTTTGTGTCTTCTCTGTCCTCTAATACCCCATCCAAAGTGGTGTGGGACAGGCTTCGTAAAATCCGTGGGGATCATCTCAGCCGCTCTGTTCCTCTTCTAGAAGTCAACGGCCAGGTATGCCAAAGCCTAGAGGAACAGGCTAATGTCCTTGGTGAACACTTTGAAAACATTTCAAGCTCCTCACACTATACAAGTGAATTTCTTAAGACTAAACAAAGAGCTGAAAAACAAAAACTTGCGTTACGTGATGGTGATGGCTTTGCGTATAACCAACCATTCACCATGGTCTCAACTCATGCTCAACTTTCACGCTCTTTATTATCTGCCAAAGCAACTGCTCCAGGCCCAGACCGAGTTACATATTCGATGCTTGAACACATGTCTGACTCTTCAAAAAAATGTTTACTTGACTTTTTCAACCATGTCTGGATACAGGGCACACTTCCATCTGCATGGAAAATTGCCACTGTAATACCCCTCTTGAAACCAGGGAAGGAAGCTTCGAGTCCAGGCAGTTACCGTCCTATTGCTCTTACAAGCTGCATAGGTAAGACCTTTGAGAGAATTGTGAACAGCCGACTGATTCATCTCCTAGAAACAAATAACTGTATATCTCAATTCCAATGCGGTTTTCGAATGGGGTGTTCTACACTGGATCACCTCATTCGTCTAGAAACAACTATTCGTGAAGCTTTTGTCAGGAGGCAACACTGTTTGTCAGTTTTCTTTGACATGGAAAAGGCATATGATACCGCATGGCGATACGGTATCTTGCAGGACCTCTATTCCTTGGGTATAAGGGGTCGTCTTTTGAAATGCATCGCTGATTTCCTTCAGCAGAGAACATTTAGAGTTCAACTGGGAACTACTTTATCCCGTACATTTGTGCAGGAGAATGGTGTCCCGCAGGGATCCGTTCTTAGCGTCACATTATTCTTGGTCAAAATTAACTCCATAGCCAGTGTCATTCCACCTTCCATATCATATTCTCTATATGTGGATGACATCCAAATACCTGTTGTTCGGCAAGCTTGTCAAGATGTGAACGACAGATGCAGCTGTGTATAAATAAAATGGCCAAATGGTCTTCACTAAACGGGTTTAAATTCTCCACAGAGAAAACAGTGTGTGTCCACTTCGTGAGAATGAGAGGAGCATTTCCACCACCCACACTCAAACTTAATGGGCAAGATATCTCTGTAGAATAGGAGAGCAAATTTCTTGGCGTCATATTCGACTCTAAACTGACCTTCAAATCCCATATCCAAAGCTTGAAGGTTAAGTGTATAAAGTCGATGAATTTAGTGAAAATTCTCTCACACAAGTCATGGGGTGCGGACCAGGAAACTTTGCGATGTGTGCATACCTCTTGCATTCGTCCAAAGATAGATTACGGATGTGTCGTATATGGCTCCGCCCGTCAGTCTGTATTGAAAATTTTAGACCCTGTCCACCACCAGGGGCTTAGGCTCGTGCTCGGTGCATTCCGAACCTCGCCGGTCGAAAGTCTATATGTTGAATCAAATGAATGTTCCTTGAACAGACGGCGATTTTACCTTGGGGCATCATACGCCCTAAGAATAAGAAGCTACCCAAAACAACCAGCCTTAACCTGCGTTACAAAAACACGGTTCAAACAGATGTTTATTAACAGGCCTTCGGTCGTCCCTCCTTTCTCAATGCGACTTGAGAGGGATATTGAGCATCACGAAATTTCTTCTTTTAATTCCCAAGTTGTAGAGTGTGGTAAGAGGGTCCCACCTTGGGAACCACTTCCAAAGTCTGATACCACATTGACAAAATACAGTAAACAGAAAACTTCTGCACGAGTCCTACAACAAGAATTCGAACACTTGAGAGAAAGCTTTGGAAATCACACCGAAATTTACACAGATGGGTCAAGCTCTAGTGCAGGAGTGACTTGTGCCATGATTTCTGGTACATGCACAAAGTCACATCGTATTAACAACGCAGCATCTATCTTTACTGCAGAGCTTTACGCCCTTATCTTGGCACTCCAGTACATTCTTCATGGTTGCATAAAGTCTTCGGTAATATATACAGATTCCTTGAGTTCCATCAGTGCCATTTGTAGCAGGCACCCACAAAAGAATTTTCTTGTTCAACGTGCACAATTCTTAATCAGTGCAGCACAGAAGAAGGGCTACTCTGTAATCCTCTGCTGGGTGCCCAGCCATACAGGCATACAGGGAAATGTGTTTGTCGACCGGGCTGCTGCTGCTGCAGCTTCAAAAGACGTCAGTCCTTTCGAGATACCCATGCAGGATATTAGGGCAGCGCTTAGGAAATCACTGTACACAAAATGGCAGAGCTTCAGGAACACTCAGACACAAAACAAGCTACACTTGATTAAACAACACATCCAAAGTCATGGAGACCGCCAGGAAAATCGTCTCTTGAGTGTTCTGCGAACGAGGTTGCGGATAGGCCACACCTTCCTTACGCACAAATTTTTACTCTGTGGAGAAGAGCCGCCACTGTGTGAAATCTGTGGTGAACTCCTCTCTGTCATCCACATTCTTATCGCCTGCCCACACCACGAAATCCATCGTCAACATCATTTCACAGAGTTTTATACGTATTTTTTGCCTCTTCATCCAGCGCTCTTGCTTGGCGATGAGGCTATTGTCCCTTTCAGTAAAATTTTTAATTTTTTAAGAGACATTGGAATCATAAGTCTTCTGTAGAGTTAGTCTTGTATTTTAGATGTTACTTCTTCCCGTTTTAAGTATTGCACCTACTTTTTACTAGTCTAATTTTAATCACAGTGTTGGCGCATTATGACCTGTGTTGTCAATGCGCCATTAAAACTCCAATCATCATCATCATCATCAACTTCAGAGAGTTTTATATACACCTTTAACCCTTCACCCAGCATTATTGCTTGGTGATGAGGCTATAATTCTTTTTAGCACAGATTTGAAATCTGTAAAAGATATCGGGATTGAAAACATTTTGTAGTTTTAAACTGATGCAGTGCGTTTATTTTATTTTTAACTAGTTGCGTCCTAACCAATGTTCTGATGTATTATTACTTTTGTTGTCGATGCGCCATTAAAGCTGGAATCATCATCATCAATACAGGTTCCCTCATAGCCGCCTCTACATACTCAAGAAATGGGTGCAGAACCTGCGCAATGTCCATACACTTCGATTACCACAGCACCTTCAAAAAGTAAAAGCATACGTGTCACATTCGATTTTAAAGGTACTCATAGTATAGAATTTCTCGTATTAAGTGTTGTAGATCTAATCCATCTCTACGGCATAAACTCTCAGTAATTAAAGATCGTGGTGGACCTGTGATCACTGTTTGAGTTAATAGGCATGCACGTAGTATACATATGTGCTATAACAAGAAAATTATTTCGTAGGAATGCACTTCTCTTTCTACTGACGTTGCGTACGTCTACTGTTGATCGCATTCATGCTGCAGTAGGTTTACTTTGGGCCCCTTGGAACTCTCGGTAGTCGCTTAGCTGCAGGGCCGACCTCGGTGGCTCAGTCGGTAGCATCCCAAGAGCGTGGGTTCGAACCCGGTCGAGGGCGGTGGCAACTTGGTGGAAGGGTACAAGTTGCTCAGACACGCCGTCTTCCGCGACGGACGTTAAATGTGATGTACCGTTTGTTCAAATTTCTGCACACAATATTCCACAGACCCGACCACTTGTATCGCGACGTAAAGCCCCGAATTATTATCAGTATTATAAGCTGTAGGAGGAGTGTCCTCTCAGCACGCAAAAGTGTTGACATATTAAAGGATATGACACAGTTTGAAGGATTTCAATTCTGGAAATTTGCAATGGCAGAGCCTGCCAGAGTGAGGCTTACTGAATATTTTGTGGTGTCGAATTGTCATAGAGGTGGCGGTTCTTCTCAGGGTAGGAACATTTTAGAAGGGAACGAAAAACTTGAAATTAATGAAGTGGTACTGTGCACTTTGTAATACACTGAACACATAGGCAGGAAAGCAAAAATTTAGAAATATGCATGTATCAGAAAATAAATAGAGGGCAGTTGCTATTCATTGCTTATTCCAACATAAAATTGGGTGCAACAAATTTACATAGTGCACCTCTACATTGTCATTTCTGAAATAAACGTATTCTTTTGTGACCTTCCTGTACATTCACTGTATCTTGAAATGCATAAGTGTAAAAAATAAATGTTGAACTTGAAAAATGTATATTCTCGTTATTCATAGAGGATAACATCCCTTAGCTTCTTTACAAAAGCATATTTTGTTACATCTTTGTCGCTCAGAATGCACAACCCAGAAAGCCCTCTTCCACTAAACCTAACCCCAGTTGCTTCGCGGCGCTAACACGGAATTAAATAAATTAATTTTAAAAAACTAAACCTCACATTTGACATGATTCAATTTGTATCATTTCACAGACAGGGTACACAGGGCCACAATCACATCTGTCTCAAGCTCCAAACCATCCTGTTGCAGTTTGCAGACCATATATATGTAGTGCAAGAGAGCCTTCGCCGATTAAAATGTAAGATGGGAGTCACAGTTGATGCAAAGTGACTCCTATGAGAGACTTTGAGGATGAAGAAAAGCGTGCTAACTGCGGAAAGTGTCTTCAGATCTTCAAAGTGTAAAAGATCTTCAGAAGTCGTGCCTGGTTTCAAGGCAGTGCTACGACGCTCTCTTTTGATAATGATTGGACTCTGAGATGTGCAGCTGCAGTTGGTGCAACGTGCTTTACTTAACAAACATGACAAAATCGGTAGTGGATGGTAGCCCCCCTTCCCAACGCAGCTTTGCTCTCACGCTGCAGCTCTATTCAGCAAAAGCATGCGAGTACGCATGAAGAACATTGAACTTCGCACAACCACACCTGCATATAATCAGAACAAATGGAGACAGAAGAAGAAAAAAAAAGTGCGAAGCTTCAAAAAGAGGCAAGTCTTGTGTCTCAAGGAGATGTTACCACTTTCAAAGTAACTTGGTCAGCCTAGTACCCAAATAAACTGGCCTAACGGGCGTGATCTAACTGTCTAAAGTAATTATTTGGGCTGCTTCGGCGTGTATACACTTGCGAGGCATTTCGTCGAGGACACCACTCTCATTCACTAAAAGACTCTGCGGCGATGCTTGATATAAATCATACTACAAAATTACACTAATGATTACAAAATTGTATGATAGCAAACAACGATCAATGCTCGCAGTCTCGGTTGCTTCCCATTGTTTTGTATGGGCACACACAGCGCTTCAAGGCCCTCCAACATGGCGGTCGAAATTCGCGCCTCACCCCCACGATCCTCTCTCCTATGTGCCATCCAGCCTTTATACATAGTAGATCAGTGTGTGGGCCTCTCAAGATCGTTTTCATCGTCGTCTAATCGTGCGCTCGTGCTCCACTGGGAGCTAGGCCGGATTTTCAGCTCACCGTATTACTTCCTACTCAAGAATAACTGTTGGCGATAGTTTCCCGAGCATGACGTACAACGTAGAACCACTTTCCGAACGAAGAAGCGCTGCAGCAACATTGCCCATCTTTGCGACAGCAAACGCAGCTAAGGACCAGACGAGTGGTCCGGAACACACGTCAGCGAAACGAGCTCGACGGATGGTGACGCAAGCGAGTGCATTGCGCCCCTGTGGTCTTAACGAAAATAATGCGTCACACGTCGCTTTCAGTGCGTCACGTGTCCGAGTTACTGATGCGTTGCGCTTTCTCAGCCCGCGACATGCGCACGGAGTCAACCTCGGAGTCAATCTCGGAGTCAAACTCGTCAATAGTACCGATGCCAGCGATTACACCTTTGTGCTGTTAATGAAAATAGTGCGTATAGGCCACGTGAAACGCCCCACGTGACGGGTTTTAGCGAGTCGCCGCCCCTCGTTAACTGCCTACGTTTGTAGCCTTTCCTGGCGTCTGCACCTTTTTCCTTGAGTTGCTTAACTCGTAAAGTGTCGCGACAGTGAAGAGTGAAAGTCGCGAAAGTGAAAGGAAAGGAGTGAAACTTACATTGTGCTGCACCGAGGCCCAAAAGTGTGTTAAAGAAATGCTATCGCACTTAAAAAGTGCAAACCTTAATTTGCAGCTGCCATTTGGCTATAGCATCCATTGCATGGCCTTTGCCGTGCAAAGGGCGGTTTTTGTAAGGGAGGCGCGGTTCAGAGGGGTCGGGTGCCCGAACGCCGCTAATTCCGCAGAAATAATTTCCAGCATGTCATTGCATGTGGCGAGAAGCAACCGGAATCTTTTCTTCATAAAACACGTGTGATGAACGAAGACGGCAGCTGGATCACTCCTTGTGGATCTTAATGCATCCGCCTCGTACGTCTCCCAGCAGGTTACCGGTGTTTCCCGCATGGCTTCGCACCGGTTGCTCTGCACGCCACCTATAGAGCACAGTCGGTGTCGGCGGTATTTCTAAGTGCTCATCAGTGACTCTTTTTTTTCCCTGTGCTTGTGTTTTCTTCGTAAACTGCCCCCAACAGAGAATGTAAAAGTCAGGGCTTGGGTGTATGATAAATAATATACAGGGTGTCCCAGAAAACGTGTCATTGAATTTTAATAAAAAAACTACGCCACATAAAATGATGCGGCCAACGGCATTTGTTCTTACTAGGTTTTTGCCACCTCCGGTTGTGCATGTCATGTAACCTAAGTTTAATTGTCTACTCATGATTCAGAAGTGCGAAGTGCCGTTAATTTTTTTCTCTTGGAACCCCGTGAGTGTGTTTCAGTTGCACACTTACGATTCCAGCCGTTTCCCATTTGCGTCATGTGTCAAATGTGTTTTGATCTCTGCTGAGCTCTTGGGGCAGGGCCTCCCTGGTGGCTTTGCCTGTTGTCGACATTGGGAGTCTGGGCCTGCGCCGGTGCCGCGGCGTTCCCGTTTATATTTTCTTACGTTTTCCTTTGCTGTCATCTTCATGCGTTTCCATTGGCCCTTGATTGCTTCCTCTCTGCGCGGGCAAAATGTACTCATGGCGGTAAAGCGTTCTGCTATTGCTCGGATAAAGGTATTGCTCGCTAATCTTCCTTCTTCTTTTTTACAGTTCGGATGTGTGCAGATTTATCCCCTATGTAGTTAATGCGCCATTAAAACTCCAATCACAATCCAATCACAATCACAGATTTATCCCCAATTATACTGACATATGTACTGCTATGTAGTGCCGTCTGCTGTGCAAGGCTTCTGTATAGCAATACGTCGTTAAACTGAGCAAGAGCAAGTATTAAAAACTCAACCGGCAAAATTACAATTACAGATTTACCTTACCTCTTACCTGCCCCTTTTACCTCTTGCCCCTTACCTCTTCGTCAGGAGAAAAGCTGGAGCTTTCTCCTGACGAAGACAGTGCCACTGTCGAAACGTCACCATTCTTTTTTTAATCTATGTGTTAAATTGCCCATTAAATAAATTAGTTTTTGTTAACGTTCCTGTAATCTGTAGTCCAAGTCTTCTTATTTCACTTATATATATATATATATATATATATATAGGGGAAAAAAGCCATTAAAGAAACAAAAGTAAATGACACTAGACGTGTTTGAAATTCAAAATTACAGATTAAGATTAGAGAAACAAGTTCGTTCGAACAAGCATCGTTCCTTGCTTTTGCGCCAAAAAAAACCCAAACATCATCATCATCAAGCATCGTTCCATGAGTATCTGTTTCTCTGCGTGCAGCCATAGAAGCCATCTTAATCTGTAATTTTGAATTTCAAACACGTCTAGTGTCATTTACTTGTTTCTCTAGTGGCTTTTTTTCCCTGCATTATAATTCACTGACTTGCACTGTGGCATTCAGGAGTGCTCTGTCACCCTCCCAGGTGTATATCGCTCGCCGAGCGACCCCTGGTTTGCCAATCCCGAACGATGCGCAGCTACCCAGAACTGACGAGCACACGGTGTGGCGTATACAGTTCCGTCCTTCACATTCTCATCACATGTCCATTGTATGAAACCCACCGACATCGTCATTTCCACGAGTTTTACACATACAATTTACCTCTACATCCTTCCCTTTTACTAGGGGATGAAGCTTTCGTGCCATTTGAACAGGTTCTTGAATTCTTCCGAAATATTGGTCTTTTAAATGCGCTCTAGTTTTACAGCTTTCTCTTATACCATTTGATTGGTAATGCGTTAGTTTTAACCAAATCCTTATACCTTTTAATTAATCACTAGATCATTATCTCTTAAACTGTTAATGTTTTTTATCATGGTCTTGGCGCATTATGGTCGTAGTTACCGCTGCGCCATTAAAACACGAATCATCATCATCACCAGAACTGACGAGCCGCAAACCCGGCGAAACACATGTCCTCTGGTGCTGTCCATGAGTATGTGTTTCTCTGCGTAGGCCCGCAGGGGGCACCGGCTTCGGCTGGTGTTTGGTGAGTGGCGCCACCACGGACCCCAGCCCCCAGTCCCAAGGTGTTACCTACCGTGCCGAGGGGATGAAAGGTGAAGGGATAGAAACCTTGAACGGTGGCGGTCGGGGCCTCGGTCAAGCTCCGGCCGACGGGTTTCCTTAAAACTCCGGGACCTTCCCACATGTATAGGCATGAAGTGTGGGCGACATTGTGGAATGCCTAGTAATCAAACCTGCATGGTAAAACATTTCTCTTCATCTACGATCGGGGGCGGGAAACGTCCCCGGACCGAAGCCTTAAAACCAAATGAACAGTTCTTGTCAAAATACATTGTCTTGTCTTCCGACACTTCAGAGGAAGGAAAAAATGTGCCACTTGGAAAAATGTCTCCCTTCTTTATTGAGAAGGCAGTGTCTTCGCTATCAAAACACATAAGCGAAATCAAGAAGCTACGATCTGGTGACATTCTCATCAAATGTACATCAGAAAAAGACTGTCAAAGGATCCTGACCACCAGGGAGATGCTTGGGATCCCGATATCTGCATCCTTGCATAAAACTCTGAACACATGCCGTGGGGTGGTAGCTGTCACTGAATTAATTGACGTCCCGGTAGAAGAGATTCTTGGTAACCTAAAGGAACAGGCAGTAATTGATGTCAGGAAACTTAAGATACGGAAAAATAATGAATATATTACCACCAGAAACGTAGTCCTTACCTTTGATCGTCCTTCGCTGCCCGATAAACTAAAAGTTGCATACCTGTCTGCAGAGGTCCGTCCATACATTCCGAACCCTCTTCGTTGTTTCAAATGCAACCGCTTCGGGCATGGCGCTGATGCTTGCCGTGGGACGCCGTGCTGTGCTCGTTGTGGTCAGCAGGGCCATGACACGAAAGAGTGTAGACGGCCTGATTCCTGTGTAAACTGCTCCAGTGATCACCCCTCTTACTCCAGGTCTTGCGCTAAGTGGAAATTGGAAAAGATTTTGCGTATCAAGGTTACAGTAAATATTAGCTATCCTGAAGCAAGGAGAAAGGTATCCCCATTCTTCACTCAAAAATCTTTTTCCACTGTACTTCAAGGGAAACCAAAGATGTTATGGCCTTTGTAGCCGATGCGCCAATAAAACCCGAATCAAATCAAAAGAAACCAAAGATGGTAACAGTACACACACAGACAGACACACCACCTAGAGCACAACAAACAACAAGTGAAGACGGGGTGAAAACCAAGCCCCATGATGAAAACACGGTAGTGACTGCGACATCAGTCCTACCTTTGTCATCACCCTCCATGGGGTTGCGCTCGATGGAGTGTGATGAGGATTCGAGCTCGGAGCTCTCCTTGGGGAGCACGAGCTCACCATTTCTGACACCCTCAAGAGGAAACCTCTCGAGGAGTGGTTCACTCCCCGAGATATCGGAGAAGGATTTGGCGGAGGCCAGAAGAAAAGCACGGAAGCCAGGGATTACTCCTCCCCAGAGGAGTAAGACCTAGCAGCCGTACAGTAATGGCAATCCTTTTTTCCGGTCGGCAGAACAAAGCGTTGTACACCCTCTTTCTTTTTCTCATTTCTGCTATCATGATGGGCCACACAATCCGTCAGTAGAATTGTCGCGGTATACTCTCTAATTTAGACGACGTCCATGATCTTTTTGAGAAGCACAACGCAGTATGCTTTTGTGTGCAAGAAACTTACTTGAACGCACATGTACAAAATCCGTTCCGTAGATATAATATTTTCCGCAAAGATCGAGATGATACAACCCGTGCATCTGGCGGAGTAGCAATCATTACACGGCAAACTCTTCCAGCCAAAGAAGTTAATCTAGTCACGGACTTGGAAGCTGTAGCTGTGCAGGTGTGTATCGACAGAATTGTTACCATCTGTTCAGTCTATCTCCCACCATCGCAACCCGTTTCACAAAAGAACATAGAAGACTTGTACAGGCAGCTTCCATCCCCTCTTATCCTTTTGGGTGATTTTAACGCCCAGAATCCCCTCTGGGGCAGTAGTAGAATCGACAGTCGCGAAAAAATGCTCGAAAATTTTTTGTTGTCATCGTCTAGCTGTCTCATGAATACCGGCTTGCAAACATATGTGCATACAACCACTCAATCTTTCTCTGCATTAGACCTCTCCTTTTGCAGTCCATCTCTGTTTCAGGACCTGCAATGGACTGTGGATGAGAACCCTTATGGAAGTGACCACTTCCCTGTCATTTTAAAATAGCTGCAGTCTGTGAACAGTCTAACAACACGACCACCCATGTGGAAATTGCAAGATACAGATTGGAATAAATTTATGGAAAAATGTGACCTCTCACTAATCCCCTTTGATGTGGTGACAATAGACGAAGCTAACAACCTCATCACCAACATTATTCTGGCAGCAGCAATTGCGTCCATTCCCCAAACTTCTGGTAATCTCCCAAAGCGACCGAAGCCTTGGTGGAATAGTGAATGCCAGGAAACTCGCAAACTTCAAAACCGGGCGTGGGGCACTTTTCGGAGGTACCCCACAACACAAAATCTCTTACTTTTTAAAAAGGCACGAGCAAAGGCCAGATGGACGCGAAAACAAGCAAAGCGGTTATCTTGGCACAACTTTGTGTCTTCTCTGTCCTCTAATACCCCGTCCAAAGTGGTGTGGGACAGGCTCCGCAAAATCCGTGTGGAGCATCTAAGCCGCTCGGTTCCTCTTCTAGAAGTCAACGGTCAGGTATGCCAAAGCCTAGAGCAACAGCCTAATGTCCTTGGTGAACACTTTGAAAGCATTTCAAGCTCTTCACACTATACAGGTGAATTTCTTAAGACTAAACAAAGAGCTGAAAAACAAAAATTTCCGTTATGTGATGGTGATGGCTTTGCGTATAACCAACCATTCACCATGGTCTCAACTCATGCTCAACTTTCACGCTCTTTATTATCTGCCAAAGCAACTGCTCCAGGTCCAGACCGACTTACATATTCCATGCTTGACCACATGTCTGACTCATCAAAAAAATGTTTACTTGACTTTTTCAACCATGTTTGGATACAGGGCACACTTCCATCCGCATGGAAAATTGCCACTGTAATACCCCTCCTGAAACCAGGGAAGGAAGCTTCAAGTCCAGGCAGTTACCGCCCTATTGCTCTTACAAGCTGCATAGGTAAGACCTTTGAGAGAATGGTGAACAGCCAACTGATTTATCTTCTAGAAACAAATAACTGTGTATCTCAATTCCAATGCGGTGTTCGAATGGGGTGATCTACACTGGATCACCTCGTTCGTCTGGAAACAACTATTCGTGAAGCTTTTGTCAGGAGGCAGCACTGTTTGTCAGGTTTCTTTGACATGGAAAAAGCGTATGATACCGCATGCCGATACGGTATCTTGCAGGACCTCTATTCCTTGGGTATAAGGGGTCGTCTTTTGAAATGCATCGCTGATTTCCTTCAGCAGAGAACATTTAGAGTTCAACTAGGAACTACTTTATCCCGTACATTTGTGCAGGAGAATGGTGTCCCGCAGGGATCCGTTTTAAGCGTCACATTATTCTTGGTCAAAATTAACTCTATAGCCAGTGTCATTCCACCTTCCATATCATATTCTTTATATGTGGATGACATCCAAATATCCTGTTGTTCGGCAATCTTGTCAAGATGTGAACGACAGATGCAGCTGTGTATAAATAAAATGGCCAAATGGTCGTCATTAAACGGGTTTAAATTCTCCACAGAGGAAACTGTGTGTGTCCACTTCGTGAGAATGAGAGGAGCATTTCCACCACCCACACTCAAACTTAATGGGCAAGATATCTCTGTGAAATTAGAGAGCAAATTTCTTGGCGTCATATTCGACTCTAAACTCACCTTCAAGTCCCATATCCAAAACTTGAAGGTTAAGTGTATAAAGTCAATGAATTTAGTGAAAATTCTCGCACACAAGTCATGTGGTGCGGACCAGGAAACTTTGCGACGTGTGTATTCCTCTTGCATTCCTTCAAAGACAGATTACGGATGTGTCGTATATGGCTCCGCCCGTCCGTCTGTATTGAAAATTTAAACCCTGTCCACCACCGGCGGCTTAGGCTCGTGCTCGGTGCATTCCGAACCTCGCCGGACGAAAGTCTCTATGTTGAATCACACGAATGCTCCTTGAACAGACGGCGATTTTACCTTGGGGCATCATATGCCCTAAGAATAAGAAGCTATCCAAACCAACCAGTTTTAACCTGCGTTACAAAAACACGGTTCAAACAGATGTTTATTAACAGGCATTCGGTCGTCTCTCCTTTCTCAATGCGAATTGAGAGGGATATTGAGCATCACGAATTTTCTTCTTTTAATTCCCAAGTTGTAGAGTGTGGTAAGAGGGTCCCACCTTGGGAACCACTTCCAAAGTCTGATACCACTTTGACAAAATACAGTAAACAGAAAACTTCTGCACGAGTACTACAACAAGAATTCGAACACTTGAGAGAAAGCTTTGGAAGTCACACCAAAATTTACACAGATGGGTCAAGCTCTAGTGCAGCAGTGACTTGTGCCTTGATTTCTGGCACATGCACAAAGTCACATCGTATTAACAACGCAGCATCTATCTTTACTGCAGAGCTTTATGCCATTACCTTGGCACTCCAGTACCTTCTTCGTGGTTGCATAAAGTCTTCGCTAATATATACAGATTCCTTGGGTTCCATCAGTGCCATTTGTAGCAGGCACCCACAAAGAATTTTCTTGTTCAACGTGCACAATTCTTAATCAGTGCAGCACAAAAGAAGGGCTACTCTGTAATCCTCTGCTGGGTGCCCAGCCATACAGGCATACCGGGGAATGATTTGGTAGACCAGGCTGCTAGAGCTTCTACTGCAAAAGATATTACTCTGTTTGAAATACCTCAGGAAGATATCAGATGTGCACTCAAGAAATCTCGCTATAAAAACTGGCAGAATTTCTGGGATACACAGACACACAACAAGCTCCATCTCATTAAACCCCAGATTCAAAGCCATGGAACTTTCCCAGAAAACAGATTGTCATGCGTTATACGAACAAGATTACGCATTGGCCATACATTCTTGACCCATGCATTTTTGTTTTATGGAGAGGAGCCTCCTCAGTGTACGCACTGTGGTGAGCTTCTCTCCGTCCTGCATATACTCATCACCTGTTCATACCATGAACCTCATCGTCAGCACCATTTCAGAGAGTTCTATAGACAGTTTGTACCTCTTCACCCAGCACTGTTGCTCGGTGATGAGGCTATTGTCCCTTTTAACGGAGTTCTTAATTTCTTAAAAGACACCGGCATGGTCGGTCTTCTGTAATTTTATACTGTATTTGTAAATATGCTTTTAATTTACTTCACATATAATTTTAACGATCCTATCAGTCTCCATCTACAATTTTAACTAGTCCTAATTTCACCATAGATTTGGCGCACTATGACCTTAGTTGTCCGTGCGCCATAAAACCCCGAATCATCATCATCATCATCATCATCTGTGCGTGCAGCCATAGAAGCCATCTTAATCTGTAACTTTGAAACATGTATAGTGTCATTTACTTGTTTCTCTAACGGCTTTTTTTCCCCTGCATTATATATATATATATACATATATATATGCAAGTCAACAGGGGGAGGTTCAGACGGTTACGAAACGTTATAGGTGAAAGAGAAAAAGAAAAATGAGACTTGGGCGGAAGTTTAGGGGGAATTAAAACATAAGAAATTTATTACAATTTTAAGGGGAAATTAATTAAACAATTCTAGGGTCAACGTTTCGGCGGAGGCTCCGCCTTCTTCTGGACAAGTTGCTGTCCTCAGTCGGAGTTGCTTATAAAGGGTATTCCTGACGTCATCATAGTGTCCCTTGTCTGGGTTGCAGTCTAGAAGATTCGCGAAGGTCGTGATCGGGATGGTGTCATCGGTCTGGGGATTGTCTTGGTCGGGTGAATGCCCTTGTTTCTTGCTTGCCCGGGCTGTTCTTTTGGCTAAGTCGGAAAGCTTCTGGAATGTCGTGGCCGGTATTATGTCGTCGGTCGGTTAAGAATTCTGGTCATTGTACGTTGCTGTCCATGACTGTACTTTTGTCACTGCCAGGAGAATTCTGGAAGGTCTTGGTCGAGTTAAACGTCGTCCGTCTGGGGGTCCTCTTGGCGGGGTGAACGTCCTTTGCTTTGTCTTCTTTTCCTGAAAAAAGAAATAAAGAAGCGAGAAGACGAGCACTACCTAAGAGTTCAAATTACGCACTGTTGAGAGTGTGCCGGGATCTTCGTTTATTGAAGCCTGGAATTTGTATATTAAATAGGATTCCCGTTGTCCGCGATAACGATCGGAGCTAAATTCTGATTGAAGAATGTAAATTAAGGAATCGTTGATTGAATGCCCAGGTTGTTTAAAATGGCGCGAAACTGGCAGGCTGGGTAACCACAAATCAGATGTAAGCAAAAAGCCCAGCCTGCCAGTTTCGCGCCATTTTAAACAGCCTGGGCATTCAATCAACGATTCATTAATTTACATTCTTCAATCAGAATTTAGCTCCGATCGTTATCGCGGACAACGAGGCCGAATAGCGTGTTTGTAGTGACACGTTTGTTTCCAACGAGGAGGATTTCGCTTTTAGCTCTATTTACTTTGACTCCGCTTATCAGCTCGTAACGGTTGCAGGCAGTACTGCACCAGTACTGTCCAGTACTGGCATGGCGACATTTAACTTAGAAGCATTTGCCATACGTGCAGCCAAAGAGCTCTCGCTAATATTTTTTCCCCTTATACACTTGACTGGATTTGCACTGGTCTTAGGACACCCTGACGGGAGGCATCACGTGCCACTTGACCTTCTGACGCCATCCGCTCAAGCGTTGCCTGCCTGCGTACTGGTGGTGATGGCCCAACAAGGCCGAAACAGCTGTCCAGTACTGGCACAGCGACGTTTGACTTACAAACATATGCTATACGTGCAGCCAAAGAGCTCTTGCTATTTTTTCTTCCTTGACTGGCTTTGCACTGGGCTTTCAGAGGTGTCTTAGGACACCCTGACGGGAGGCATCACGTGCCACGTGACCTTCTGACGCCATCCGCTCGAACGATGCCTGCCTGCGTACTGCTGATGATGGCCGAAACAGCTGTCCAGTACTGGCATGGTGACGTTTGACTTACAAACATATGCTATACGTGCAGCCAAAGAGCTCTTGCAATTGTTTTCCCCTTATGCACTTGACTGGCTTTGCACTGGGCTTTCAGAGGTATCTTAGGACACCCTGATGGGAGGCATCACGTGCCACGTGACCTTCTGACGCCATCCGCTCAAACGTTCCCTGCCGGCGTACTGCTGATGATGGCCCAACAAGGCCGAAACAGCTGTCCAGTACTGGTATGGCGACGTTTACTTACAAACATATATATATATAAACATATATAAAATAACGAATAAGTGAGCCAGGGACGGAAGTTACATGAAAGGAAGTAAAACAGTAGTTTAATACATTCGTTAACGTAAATAATTAGCTCTTAGATTTAAAAAGTTACAAAAATGCAGATGATCGACGTTTCGGAGGAAGCTCCTCCTTCTTCAGCATAAAGGTAAATGACTTTGTGCAATGGCTTATGTAGGTTTCTTGAATGACGTTAGTTGAGCATGAGCTCGCCACCTCCTGGCGATTGTCGTACAAAGTTATGGAAATTTCCGGGAATGTTACGTGCGGGGTCCTTGTCCTGTGGTTGACATAATCTGGGGTATTGTGTAGAGATGTTCGTCGTTCCAAGGTATAATGGAAAGGCCGGCTTTGTTGTAACCTGAAAGGAGGAAGGTGACGCCAAGTGAACTGTACAATTGAGGGGAGGGGTCATTGCTCCGGCTCACTTATTCGTTATATTATGTTAAATCGCGGGTTTCAGACACTTTATCTTTGCATTATATATATATATATATATATATATATATATATAGGGTGAGGTAAAAGGATTATCAAACGGCCACGAAGTTTTACAGAAGTTCAAAAAAAGACGCGGAAACAGATTTTAGGGAAGTTAAAAACACTAGTTTATTACATGGGGAGACGTTAAAAAGTAAAATGGGCAAGGGGTCGACGTTTCGACAGTGGCACTGTCTTCGTCAGGACAAAAGATGCGTAGCTGATTACACATTTCTTAAATAGGTTTGCTACATGACGTCATAATCGGTACGGGCACGCCACAGGCGTTTGTCAGTGAGTCAGATTCGGGAATATTCCAGAAGGTCAAGTCCGGGTGGTGATGTCATTCGCCGTAGGTCACTGTCCGCTTTGGGGAAAATTCCGGGAAGGGTGAGCGCTGCTTCAAACTTTACTGAAAAAAAAAAAGAAAAAAAAAGAAAGAAAGAAAAACAGAAGGGAAACGAAAAGGAGGAAAGTGTAGCTCATCTAGGCGGCCAAATTTCTTACCGTTGAAAGTGCTCCCAGATCTTCGTTAATGGTTGATTGGAATTTGTAAATGAGATAAGATTCGCGTTGTTCCCTGCACCGATCTGAGCTAAAATTTGACTGGAGAATAAAAAGTGACACGTTATTTAGTGAATGACCTGGTTGTTTGAAATGGCGAGAGACCGGGAGGTTTGGCTTTTTGGTAACGTCAGATCGGTGGTTGTTGAACCTGATCCGAAATGATGTTTTAGTCTGACCTATGTATTGTGCTTGGCACATGCCGCACTGAATGACATAAATGACGTTAGATGAATTACAGTCGAAGTCACCATTAATTTTGACGGAAAAATTGGAATTAGTACTTTTAAGTACTTGGGTGCTTTGCATTAATTTGCATATTTGACACCTTCGACCATCGCACGGGTGACAGCCGTTTCCTGGATGCGCTGCTTTGCTAACTTTAGAGCTAACTAGATTATCGTGCAGGTTGCGCGCGCGCCTGTAGGTTACCCGCGGTGGCTGAGGGAAAATTTGTCCCATGCGCTCTGATTGGAGAAGGATACTATGATGACGGGTTAGTATATTGTTAACGCTTGGAATATTGCTGCTAAATGTTAAGATGAGGTTTACGGAACCATTATCTAACACGCGTTTGTGGTTTTCGAACAGGGACTTGCGATCTGCTTTGCGGGCTTTGTTTAGAGCGTCGTCAACTAAGCTAGGTGGAAATTGACGACCGATGAATGTTTCCCTAAGTTGAGCTAGATTTCTGTCCAAGTCATCGTCACTGGAACAGATGCGCCTGTAACGAAGTGCTTGGCTGTAAGGGATGGCAAGTTTAGTATGACGCGGGTGACAACTGTTAAATGCTAGATACTGTTGAGAGTCCGTAGGTTTACGGAACAGGTTTGTGGACAGGGCCCCGTTGGTTAACTTTACTTGGACATCGAGAAAGTTAACAGTTAAAGGGGAATAAGAATGGGTGAACTTGATGGCCGGATGTGCTTTGTTAAAGTCGCTGATAAATGTGATTAGGTCATCTTCTGAGTGTGGCCACACCATGAAGATGTCGTCGAGGAACCGCTTGTAAAGCGTGGGCTTCTTCAGGCGCTTAGACAGAAATTCTTCCTCTAGAGCTCCCATAAATATATTTGCATAGTTAGGTGCCATTTTTGTACCCATAGCCGTGCCCTGAACTTGCAAGTAGTGCTTACCGTCAAATTCGAAGTGGTTATTTTTCAGAATAAGATTGAGAAATGTCCATAGGACACAAGGATCGTATGAGGTATCAGAATATTTTGAAAATGCCCTTTCAGCTGCAGCAATGCCATCCTCGTGGGGGATGTTAGTATATAAAGAGGAAACGTCTAGCGTGACTAGCAAACTGGAAGAAGGAGGCTGACATTCGCTTAGAACTTGAAGAAAGTGATTGGTGTCCTTAATGTAGGATGGTAGTTTAGGAGGTATATCTTTAAGAAGGTGGTCAACAAAGCTTGAAATGTTCTCGGTAGCTGTACCGTTGCATGAAACTATTGGGCGCCCTGGATTTCCAGGTTTATGGATTTTAGGGAGCATATAAAACCTGCCCGCTGCGGGGTCTTTGGGGAGTAGATAATCGTATAGGGTGGAATCTATCTTTTTACTTGCTTTTAGATCTTTTAGACTGCGGATAATATAAGCCGTAATTTCCTCTGTAGGGTCAGCCTCGAGGAGTTTGTAGAACGATGCGCACGATAATTGCCGGATACCTTCGTTAATGTAGTTTTCTTTGTCCGTTACTACGATTGCACCACCTTTATCAGCTTTTTTAGTGACTATGTCACTGCGGTCCCGAAGTTCAGAAAGGCTGCGCTGCTCAGCCGGCGTTAGATTTGGCTTCGGTTTGCTGTTGTATGATTTATTGTAAGCGTTAATGATATCTTTTTGAACTGCACGGATGTACATGTCCAGAGTCTTTTCACGGTCAGCCTCTGGCGTAAAGTTGGATAGCGGTTTAAATGGGTTGGAATCTGACTTAGGTTTGTCATGAAAGTATTCCTTCAGGCGTAGACGGCGGGCGAAATTATCTAAGTCCAGATAAAGTTGGTATTCATCTAGCTTGTTGTTACTGGGGCAGAATGAGAGGCCACGGCTGAGTAGTGATATTTCCGAATCGGTAAGTTCGTGGGACGATAAATTAACGACGTTATGGGACTTCTGAGGTAGCATCTCTGCAGATGAGGTTGCTGGGGTGGGACCTGTTTTTCTAGCAAGCGGTTGACGATTTTGCGACGGCGTATTGGTTGTACCTGCATTACTTATATGATCACAGTCCTGAGCTGACACACTGGGTTCAAGCGTAGCTGGAGTATTAACGTTGTCCCTGACTAGCTTCCTCCGCTTAGCATTGCGAATTGCCTCTTCCCTTTCTTTTGCGTATTGTGCTAATTCTAACTGGTGGTTGTCTGTTAAAACAGATTTACAGTCGATAGTTTTCGCCTGCTGGGATGATTGGTCTATGGCGTCCTCACAATGGGATATAAGCACTTCGATTAACGCGGCCGAAGCATTGTTGAGGATCTCATTCCACTTATTCTGATGTGCAGATTTTAGGGGAAAGGTGGGTTTAAGGTTAATGGCGAGACCCTTGGGAATTTTGTCCTGATCTTTGTAGAGTTGTAAAGTGGTGCGATGGGAATTATAGCGTGCTGATTTATCAGCTAGCTTACGAAGTTTAAAGAAAGCTTGCGTACTTGGGGGAGGTTCACTTTCAGAAGGAGAAGAGGCACGCTTACCGGCGGTTAGTCAGTCCGGCGTCGATGGTCTTGTATTCTGCCGTCGTCGTTCCAGGGCGGCTGCCTCCTGAGGGGAAGGCCACACTGGATCCGGAACAGCAGTCACGTTGGGTCGGCGTGATGGTAGGACCCGTCGAAGTCGTGGAAGCAGGTCCAGCAGGTGTCGGCTGATCATCCGAACTCCCTCGAAGTTTGGATGGAGGCCGTCAGCTGCAAGGACCTGGGTTGGTCGTCGTCGGTGGAATCCGTGGTCCAGGTAGCAGAGGTCGGTTGAGTTCCGGCAAAGCTGGACCAGTCGGCGGTTGAAGTCGAAGGCCCGCGGGTTGCACTGGAACTCCCTACGCCTGTCAATGAAATGGCAGCGCCTGTTATGAGAGCGAGGGAGCACTAACGTACAAACCGTCATTTCAATTCCACCACGGGCCCGGATCTTGTTGAGGAGTCGCTGGTAGTGGGAGACTGCCTGCTGGGGGTCCAGAAGTGGCATATCGTTGGTTCCACAGTGTAGAACCACGACACGCACACTTGGTGGCAGCAAGTCTACTTCCTCCAGGAAATCCATGATCTTTCCTCCGCTGCGGGATACAAACATCGTTGGCATCAGTCGAGACCTGGGATTAAAATGATGATGTAAGTACTTAGTCTGAGAGTCTCCAAGAACAGCAATAAGGGGGGCAAAAGAGGGGTACTTCCTGACAATCCGTCCTTGTCTTGCGGCGGCCATTGTAGAAATGTAATAAACTAGTGTTTAAACTAGTAAAGTAAAGTAATAAACTAGTAAACATGTAATAAACTAGTGTTTTTAACTTCCCTAAAATCTGTTTCCGCGTCTTTTTTTGAACTTCTATATATATATATATATATGAGAAATGTACTCCTTTCTACATTATGCGTGTACTTGCTGTCTATTGTTGACAGCTATCATATGGCAGATTAATTTTAATCCATGTGGCTGAAATGTAATCACTGACGGCTACTGTAGGAAAGCCATGTTTTCATTTCGACGTTGCATATCCCTGTTTTATATTGTTGACAGCTGTTGTGTGGCAGTATTATTTAGGTACTTATATGTTTCATGACAAGCGTGAATTGAAACGATGGCTGATGTTGTTCAGGCATGGATGTTCTTTTGATATTGTATTAGCTGCATCATGCTGATCGTGTGAATATAACGGCGCTTTTACATTAATCATGAGTGTATGTATGCTTTCTTGTGCTCTCCTGAGAGCTGCATTGTGGTAAGTAAGCGCACGTAATTTTACATGATCGGAATTTGATACAGCAGGTCTGATCCATGTTAGGACAACGCTCATTTGAGAGAAGAACCTGGGAGGACTGGTATAACACAAAAAGGTCAGACGATACTACTATGGCGTTGCAGCTGATATCCTCCTGTACCTGTAGCGATTAATTGAGCGTGATAGCCTGTATGATTGCTTCTGTAGCAAATGTTGTTGTAGGTAGAAGTAGAAAGAAGTAGGTAACAACCTGTACTGTCAAACAGTGGCTCGCAGATACAAAGTTGTTGTGAAAAGATGTACTCTTAAAAGGAGGAAAAGGGAAAGTGAGAAGCAAGATTTCAAAATATGGCTACTTATGGAATTTATGTTCATCATCATGAGGAGGTGGGGTCGCTTCAGGTATTTCTTACGTTGAATGGCAGTGACCCTTTCAAGAAGGTGAATAAAGGTGCAGAACTCTTTCTTTGAATGTGCTTGTAAACTTTGGTATCTGTGATAGAGGCAGAACAACAAAAACACACTTTTGATATACAATACAATTTTTGTTAATGCAGGCACCTGAGGTAATAGGCAAGCAACTATTATTGAGCGCGAGTATTATTTGCAATTCCGCGGTGCTACTGTAGCACAGTTTGCTCGAAAAATTGGTGCCGTTGGTGTTATTGCTCGCTTCACCTTCTGATGTGGCAACCTGAAACGGGAATACACATCTCAGCCGCAACTGCACTTGTTTTGGAAGTTTCGAGTGGAAACAATATGCAGAGTGTGCTATGTTACGAAAGGGAAGGAGCGACCGAGCCGAACTGCCTTCAAACGCAAGCAACAAAATCCCAGGTCGCGGCACCGGCGCGCGCTATTAGCCCCTTCTTCCTCTTTGCTCAACATGTTCCCCGGCCGGCGTTGCGGTGATGCGCCTCCAAAAACGCCACCGGTCCCACCATGCTTCGTGCTTCCACCTGTCGACTGCGGACCGCCCGCTGGAAGTTCGACAGCCTCAGAGTCTTGATGAGCGCCCTCGCAGTAGAGCGACTCGCATAGGAGTCGTAGAAAGACGCTGCCCAGGTTCTCCAAATGCCCAGTACACCTGACGTGATGGACGTACCTGTCAATGCTCTGAAGCCTGTCGTAACTGACGACGTAACGAAAATTCTTGATGTCCAGTTCACGGGCTGCTCCTGCAGCTGTCAATACGATATGGCACACTCGGGAGAAAGAACGTCGTAGAAAAGTCGAAGGGAGTCGTAGCCGTTTTTCTTGGCCACATTCGAAAACTGAATTGCTTGCCCGCGGCACTCAGCCACGGGCGCTCGAACCGTCCAATGGCTTCTGAGTGTTGGGATCCTCCAGCGAGCTGTGGGGGTTCGACAGATCTTTTCACATACCCTGTCTGGGCGCACGTTCTGAAGCCTGTGCTAGAAAGCGCGATCCTCATGTCAGATTTCGGACAGACCGTTGATACTGTATGCCGTGCACGTCGCAGGCTACCACTCTTGAGGAGGTCGCACAGTCTTATCTGGCCAAAAGGAGCGAACGGCACACGAAGATCTTGATTCCAGGCTTCGACGGGAACAGCGTCGTCCTTAGCAATGCTCACGCCAGGCGAGATGCTCGTAGAGATGAGCGAGTCCTCACCCGTTGAGAGGGCAGGACGAATATATGGGGTCTCCACAGTTTTTTCATCGGGTCCCCTTCGTGCTACGGGTCACTAGTGCAATACCTTGCCATGTATCCTTCTTCCTGGCACTTTAAGCGGCCCCTTGGCTGGTCAGAGTCGTCCCTGGTATCTTCTTCCGAGTCTACATGGGGCAGCGTCGACGTAAAACGCGACGTTGAACGATGTCGTCGATGTGCGGTGGAATGAACATAGGCTGACATTGGCGATTTCGGAGTGACGTCTGTCAAGTTCGCGGCTGGCTGCGGCGGTTCCATCGAACGACTCGCCGTATCGATAGGAAACGGAGTAGCGAACGTTGATGTAACCGTCGAATGGCTGGCACGTCGATAAGAATCGGTTGGCACGTCCCAGAGTGACGACAATCAGCTCATCGTACGAATCGCTTGATTCCATCTTGCTTTCCAATTGTTCCAAGTCGATTACCTCGTACATTTGTCGGTCTAATTGTCGTAGAACTTTGGCGTTTCGATTGAGCAGTGCTGCCTTACACGCCAGGAGCATGACAGAAGTTGCCTCACCAAGAAGAACTGTGATTTCGTATATTAGTGTCCGTATTTTCTCCCGGACAGGGACTCGTTGTTGCAGCAGTCGATCGATGATACACGGTCCAGTTTCTATGTTTGACGAAGGAGGCAGTCCTGGAGCAACGAAAGGGAAACCAGGTGAACGCCTGAAGGAGAATAAGTCGTCCTTCAGAATTATCGAGAGCAGGTTATTCCCGGGTTTCGGCACCAATGTTACGCAAGGCAATGAGCGACCGAGCCGAACTGCCTTCAAACGTTTTACTGACAACAAAACAGAAATGCAGGGCTCTATCAGCCCCTTCCTTCTCTTTCCTCAACACCATGACCTACCATCACCATGGTACACCCCGGGATGTCCAAACTGTGGAAACCCGTGTTTCCACAACCTCGGGGCGTCAGTCCGTCCGTTCCGTCGCCAAGGAAGACACAGCAAAACGAAAAGGTTCAAATAACAAACAATGATTTATTCCATACCTTACACAGGCGAGATCCTAACGGCACGCCGCCGTTCAAACAAAAGCCGTCCAAGCCACACGCACCCGTGTGCTTATATATCGGAGACCCGCCCCCTATCACGTGTCGTCGACCATCTGTCCTGTCATCTCGTGGCACAATCAAAAACAGAGCGATGGCCCACATCCCCCCACCTTCAAGTGTCCCACCCGTCACTCATAGTTCGTCGTCGGACATCTCGAGGACTATGTCCTCATTCGTCTTGGTTGGGGTTGATGCCTTCAGAAGATCAGGCCTGAGCCTTCTGAGCGTGGCCAATGCTGCGGCGACATCTCCGTGGGCGGGCTGGGCGGTCTGCTGCTTAGCCTTGTGTAGTGGGCCACGTCGGTGAGCACTGCGGTGGATTTCCGGTACTCCGCAAAGCGGACACAAGAGTCTCCTCTCTTCTTCGGTAATTGGGATGGGCGGGTCATTCAGGTGACGGTCAGTTAGGGTCAGTCCCCTGAAGGGGAGAGGCGCCTTGGTAGGATCATCCGTACGGAGCGGACGTGGCTGCGCAGACCAGCGGGTACGGGAGGCCCAGGATACTGGTCTTCCTTCTGACACCACGGTCCAGGTGGCAACCGATCGGTGCGTCGGGGCTGCTGGCGCTGGTCCGCCTGGAGACCGAGCTCGTGATCCCGATGTACTTGTTCCCGGGGACTGTCCAGGAGGCCGGGCACTCTGGTGCTTCCTTTTAGGAGGCATCGTAGTCTGCCTCAGCGAACCTTGAACAAGGAGGCTGGGTACTGCCATCCCGGAGGCGTAGAGCATTCTCCACTGGAAAAGGTGCCTCTCGTCCCAAGTTCAGGAACGCCGGGGTGAAGCCTGTAGATCTGTTTACTGTTGTCCGTGTAGCGAACGCCAGTTCAGCCAGGCGAAGATCCCAATCACGGTGGTGCTGACTAGTAAAAGCAACCAACATCATTTTCAGGTTCCGATTAACACGTTCGGTAATGTTAGCCTGAGGGTGATATGGGGCAGTCTTCTTGTGCTGAATGCCTGAGACAGCGCAAGAATCTGAGAACACCTTACTTGTAAAGTAGGTAGCGTTATCTGTGATGAGCTGAGCAGGAAACCCGAACCGGCAAAATGTGTCGAGTAGTCTTTCCCACACTCTCTGGGAAGTCAGCGTCCTGAGAGGAAACAGCTCAACCCATTTCGTGAAATGATCAGTAACCACAAACAAATACTGGTTACCTCTAGGACTACGGGGAAATGGTCCCATCACATCACAAGCAAGTATCTGCCAGGGCCTATTACTCTGAATAGGCTGTAAGCGCCCAGGGGGTAAACCACCACGAGGTTTTGCTCTCTGGCATACGGGACAAGTACGAACATACTTTGTTACATCCTGCCTCATTCCTGGCCATGTCGCAACACGACATAACTTTTCATAAGTTTTCCTGCCACTGCTGTGACCTGCCAAGGCCGAATCATGAAAGTAACGTATGAAAGACTTACGCAACTTCCGTGGCACCATGACTCTGAATGGGGATGAGCCGTCATCCGCCTGGGGTATGTATCTGAACAGGATGCCATCCTCGCCCAGCAGATAGGAGTCGTGCCGTCCGTCAGTCGTTCCGGTGCCTGCCGAGTCCTGCTCAGCTAACCATTGAGACACCCGCTGACAAAGGCCGTCCGCTCTCTGAGCGTCTAGGAGCTGCTCTCTGCTCACGACCGTGCCCCAAGACGAAGATACGTCTCGTGCCACTTGTGCTGCTGCCAGGAGCTGGGAAGGCGCATCGGTGCCTTCCTCTCCCCCCTCCGGTAGAGGCGCACGGGAAAGCGCGTCTGCTACCACGTTCGTCGAGCCCCGCCTGTACTCCACGTTGAAGAAGTAGCCTTGTAGTGTCAGGGCCCATCTGGCAAGATGTCCAGATGGGTTGCGGAGCCGCTGCAGCCAAGAAAGTGCCTGGTGGTCAGTCTGGACGGTGAAAGTGGTGCCGTCCAGGTACAGATCAAACTTCCTGAGAGCGAAGATGATCGCCAAGCATTCCTTTTCCGTGACGGAGTAATTCCGTTCTGCCGGATCCAGCGTGCGACTTGCAAAAGCCACTGGACAGAGAATAGCGTCATGCTCCTGCAAGAGAACTGCGCCAACCCCATAATCGCTAGCATCTGTTTGCACTACAAACGGTTTGTTCAGGTCAGGCAAATATAGCCTGGCCGTATTAGCGATTGCGTGAGAAAGAGCTCTAAATGATCGTTCGTGCTCCTCTCCCCACTGCCAGGGTGTATCGTTGCGCAACAACCGGTTGAGCGGCTGCGCTAACTCAGCGCAATTAGGAATGAATTGTCTGTAGAAACCAACCATACCCAAGAAACGCTGCAAGGCTTTTACGTTACCGGGAACCGGATACTCCATGATCGCCTTCAGCTTGTCATCGCTAGGACTGATGGTTCCTCCGTCCACCATGAAGCCGAGCAGGCTGATCCTAGGCGATGCCAGCTGCACCTTCCGGGGATTGATGGTTAGCCCCGCCTGCTTCATCCTTGCAAGGACGATTGACAGGTGTTCCAAGTGTTCCTGGAAGTTTCTGGAAAACACTACGACATCATCCATGTACGCCATCGCGAAGTTATACTTCGCATCTCCCAATACGGTATCCATTAGCCGTTGGAAACTGGCGGGAGAGTTAGACAGACCGAAAGGCATCCGTACAAACTCAAACAAACCCCTATGACAGGTAATGACAGGTAAAGGCTGTTTTCGGGACATCCTCCGGGGCAACTTGGATTTGCGAAAACCCTGGACGGAAAGGGGTAAGAGTCCCTTACAGTTACTGCGTTAAGTCGACGGTAGTCGACGCATAACCTAGCCGTACCATTACATTTCGGAGCCAGGACTACAGGAAACGCCCAAGCGCTCTGGGACCTTTGAACTGCACCGGTTTGGAGCATTTCATCAAGAGCAGCGTCTAACAAAGCACGCTTATGCACACTCAATGGTCTCGGATTACAACGCCAGGGCCTAGCGTTACCCGTGTCTATGCTATGCTGTAACACAGACGACTTACCGGGTTTTTCCGTGAAGACACCGTCAAACCGCCGCAGTACTTGTTGAAGCTGACGGCGCTCCTCCTCGGGACCATGGAATGACCCCAAGACAGTCGGGAGCGGGGACGGTTCAACGGATGTTGCTGCAGCTTGCTTAGCTGAACTGCTGTCCTGCTTTCCACAACTGGCGCCCAACGTTTGGGGTCACAGTTCGTCCGTTCGACAGCGGGGAGGACGCAGCACGCGTTGTTCATTTTTCGTTTGGTACGTTTTTTTCTTTTTCTTTTCTTTCATTCAGGACCCGCCGGTTTGTTCGTGTTCTTTTTCCGGGGTGTCTTTTTTTTTTTTGAGCTAGCGTTGTTGTTTTGAGTGTGTTTAAGTTGTTTGCGAGTGCTTCGCAGCTCCCACTCGCTGCCCGAGCCCCGGAGCCGATGCACCATTCGCCGCCGCCAGGCAGATACAACCTCCGGAACAAAGGCCCTGTTCATCAGCGGTCTCGTTCAGAGGAGAGACTGGTATCGGACACCTCGGCGCCATCGGACCCGAAAGGACCAGCCGGGGGCAAAGGAGCACATGCAGTGCCTCCGTCCCAAGGTACGTCAATTACGGTACCTGCAGTGCCTGCAGTGCCGCAGTTTGACTCCGCTATAACGACAGAACTCTTGTCACGCATGACGGAGTTATGTTCGTTGGTGGCACAACGCCTTGATGCCGGGTCGTTTTCGCCGCCGTAGGCACAAGCGCCCCTGCGACTGAATTTACCGGTCCCTACCTTCTCAGGGTACACCGATAAAAAGTCGGTCGCAGACTTCTTGGATGACCTTACAGCCTATCAGACTGGTATGGGAATCTCAGATGAAGTCCTGATACAACGCATCCTGCAGGTTGCTTTGATCGGAGACGCCGCTCGCTGGCTTCGGCTACAGTCGAGGTTTACGTCCGTTCAGGACTTTCAGAAGCGGTTTAATGCTTGGTTCACACTGTTGCATTTTCATGCGTTACGGATGCGGCGCGACACGGTTGTCATGACAACGAAGCACGACACTCCGAAAAGCACACGCACCGCAATAGTTGAGCTCGACCGAACTCCATGCGGTACGGGCTACCTGCGGAGATGCAGCTGACCAATGAGCGAATGCGCTCGGCGCAAGCTCCCCGTGCACGGCACGTTCCTGTAGTATTTGGCGAACCCACTGTCGTCGTCGTTTTTTCCTTCTTTTCAGCAGAAGCGCTGCTGCTGCCATTTGAACAACAAGTGGCCAGTTTACGCGCTCTGTATGACGCAGATACGCTTCAATACACCTCAAAGTTTCGCCGACCACATCACGTTGCCCGTTCATGGCTGCCTGTGGAATGGAGACGTGGTGGAGTGGAGACGTGATTGGTCAACCACAAGCGTTTGACGTATCAAGAACGCATATGTCTGAACAGCGTGTCGTACGACAGCCGCCTCCGCACTGGATCCGCACCGTAACCGCAACGGAGAGAAGTTGTAGTGTGAACCACGCATAAGAGCGAAGTTCTTCCACCGGATTACGAATATCGGATCCTGGAGGAGCTGCACAAGCGTACTCAGCATCCAGATGAGACCTTAGCAGAATTCGTTCGGGCCTTGCAAGACCTGTATAGCAGAGCTGAACCTACTGCTACAGAGGAGCAGCGTGTGACACGGGCTATCCGTCAGTGTCATCCTCGCTACCGGCCCTATCTTCGAGCCCATCGCTTTAATAGTCTTGAGGCGCTGGCGCAAGAGGCTCGCTCAATTGAAGGAGACCTCTTAGCGGAACTCGAGTATCGGCCCCCGCCGCCGCCTGAATTGGCGTTAGAACCGCGCTGTGCGTGGTCAGCGGGAGCAGCCTCGGTTGAGCGCCCACCTGCAGTGGGACTGGATGAGCAGAACCGCAATTATTATGCGGAGCCATCACGCCGAGCACCTGATCCCTTCCGTTATGAACAGAGGGCGATCTCCGCAGGAACGAGCCTTGGCAGACCCGTCCTGTCCCATAATCATGGGCAACCCGGCTATTTAGCTGGCGAAACCCCAAGGAGGCCGCAGGAGCAACGGCATGTTCCGCGGCAGCAACGCAGAATGCCAGCCGGCTGTTGGACGTGCGGCAGCCCGGACCACTTTCGTCGGGACTGTCCGCAGCAAAGACCAAACCCCCGTAATGTGCCAACGGCAAACGGTCGCAGCCGACGCCGGTAAATAATCGCTCAGCGACGTCGGCTATCTGCCGAAAGAGCGAACGAACGGTTACAATCCGTGACCCTGACAATTCAGAAGCTGGCTTTGCAAGCAGCAAGATAAAAGGAGACGCTTTAGCTCCTTTTGTTTTTTATGTCCGAGATAACATCGAGGACAAGGAACCAAACATCGCTGTTCGAATTTTGGGGAGAGATTACATCGCCCTTATCGACACGGGAGCTACAGTCTCCCTTATCGGCGATTGTGTTTACGAGCACTGCGCATCACGGAATGTGGAATTGCAATCCAAAGATGTCACTCTACGTCTTGCTTCCAATGACGTGATTCCAGCACAAACTGCAGTTGTGCTCTGGCTTCGCTTTGATGGGAGACGACGAAAGCAGCGCTTCGTCCACCTTCCTTGCCTGGCAGTGCCCATTATCCTGGGCAGGGTCTTCATCATCCGGCAGAAATTTGTGCTGGACCTGCCCAATGGAGGATACGTCTACCACGGATCGTCAGGATTTTTTCCTTTCGCCGTGCCACAGGACAGCAGTTCAGCTAAGCAAGCTGCAGCAACGTCCGTTGAGCCGTCCCCGCTCCCGACTGTCTTGGGGTCATTTCATGGTCCCGAGGAGGAGCGCCGACAGCTTGAACAAGTACTGCGGCACTTTGACGGTGTCTTCACGGAAAAACCCGGTAAGTCGTCTGTGTTACAGCATAGCATAGACACGGGTAACGCTAGGCCCTGGCGTTGTAATCCGAGACCATTGAGTGTGCATAAGCGTGCTTTGTTAGACGCTGCTCTTGATGAAATGCTCCAAACCGGTGCAGTTCAAACGTCCCAGAGCCCTTGGGCGTTTCCTGTCGTCCTGGCTCCGAGACGTGATGGTACGGCTAGGTTATGCGTCGACTACCGTCGACTTAACGCAGTAACTGTAAGGGACTCTTACCCCTTTCCGTCCATCGAGTCTATTATGTATTCCCTGGGCAACGCTACAGTGTTTTCAACGCTTGATTGTAGTAGAAGGTTTTTGCAAATCCAAGTTGCCCCGGAGGATGTCCCGAAAACAGCCTTTACCTGTCATAGGGGTTTGTTTGAGTTTGTACGGATGCCTTTCGGTCTGTCTAACTCTCCCGCCAGTTTCCAACGGCTAATGGATACCGTATTGGGAGATGCGAAGTATAACTTCGCGATGGCGTACATGGATGATGTCGTAGTGTTTTCCAGAAACTTTCAGGAACACTTGGAACACCTGTCAATCGTCCTTGCAAGGATGAAGCAGGCGGGGCTAACCATAAACCCCCGCAAGGTGCAGCTGGCATCGCCTAGGATCAGCCTTCTCGGCTTCATGGTGGACGGAGGAACCATCAGTCCTAGCGATGACAAGCTAAAGGCGATCATGGAGTATCCGGTTCCCGGTAACGTAAAAGCCTTGCAGCGTTTCTCGGGTATGGTTGGTTTCTACAGACAATTCATTCCTAATTGCGCTGAGTTAGCGCAGCCGCTTAACCGGTTGTTGCGCAACGATACACCCTGGCAGTGGGGAGAGGAGCACGAACGATCATTTAGAGCTCTTTCTCACGCAATCGCTAATACGGCCAGGCTATATTTGCCTGACCTGAACAAACCGTTTGTAGTGCAAACAGATGCTAGCGATTATGGGGTTGGCGCAGTTCTCTTGCAGGAGCATGACGCTATTCTCTGTCCAGTGGCTTTTGCAAGTCGCACGCTGAATCCGGCAGAACGGAATTACCCCGTCACGGAAAAGGAATGCTTGGCGATCATCTTCGCTCTCAGGAAGTTTGATCTGTACCTGGACGGCACCACTTTCACTGTCCAGACTGACCACCAGGCACTTTCTTGGCTGCAGCGGCTCCACAACCCATCTGGACGTCTTACCAGGTGGGCCCTGACGCTACAAGGCTACTCCTTCAACGTGGAGTACAGGCGGGGCTCGACGAACGTGGTAGCAGACGCGCTTTCCCGTGCGCCTCTACCGGAGGGGGGAGAGGAAGGCACCGATGCGCCTTCCCAGCTCCTGGCAGCAGCACAAGTGGCACGAGACGTATCTTCGTCTTGGGGCACGGTCGTGAGCAGAGAGCAGCTCCTAGACGCTCAGAGAGCGGACGGCCTTTGTCAGCGGGTGTCTCAATGGTTAGCTGAGCAGGACTGGGCAGGCACCGGAACGACTGACGGACGGCACGACTCCTATCTGCTGGGCGAGGATGGCATCCTGTTCAGATACATACCCCAGGCGGATGACGATGACGGCTCATCCCCATTCAGAGTCGTGGTGCCACGGAAGTTGCGTAAGTCTTTCATACGTTACTTTCATGATTCGGCCTTGGCAGGTCACAGCAGTGGCAGGGAAACTTATGAAAAGTTATGTCGTGTTGCGACAGGCCAGGAATGAGGCAGGATGTAACTAAGTATGTTCGCACTTGTCCCGTATGCTAGAGAGCAAAACCTCGTGGGGGTTTACCCCCTGGGCGCTTACAGCCTATTCAGAGTAATAGGCCCTGGCAGATAGTTGCTTGTGATGTGATGGGACCGTTTCCACGTAGTCCTAGAGGTAACCAGTATTTGTTTGTGGTTACTGATCATTTCACGAATTGGGTTGAGCTGTTTCCTCTCAGGACGCTGACTTCCCAGAGAGTGTGGGAAAGACTACTCGACACCTTTTGCCGGTTCGGGTTTTCTTCTCAGCTCATCACAGATAGCGCTACCTACTTTACAAGTAAGGTGTCCTCAGATTCTTGCGCTGTCTTAGGCATTCAGCACAAGAAGACTTCCCCATATCACCCTCAGGCTAACATTACCGAACGTGTTAATCGGAACCTGAAAATGATGTTGGTTGCTTTTACTAGTCAGCACCACCGTGATCGGGATCTTCGCCTGGCTGAACTGGCGTTCGCTACACGGACAACAGTAAACAGATCTACACCCCGGCGTTCCTGAACTTGGGACGAGAGGCACCTTTCCCAGTGGAGAATGCTCTACGCCTCCCAGTACCCAGCCTCCTTATTCAAGGTTCGCTGAGGAACTCCGGAGTCGACTGGACGATGCAGCCCGGCTAGCTCAGTCGGTAGAGCACGAGACTCTTAATCTCGAGGTCGTGGGTTCGAGACCCACGTTGGGCGCCAGTTGTGGAAACCCCTGTTTCCACAACCTCGGGGCGTCAGTCCGTCCGTTCCGTCGCCAAGGAAGACACAGCAAAACGAAAAGGTTCAAATAACAAACAAGGATTTATTCCATACCTTACACAGGCGAGGTCCTAACGGCACGCCGCCGTTCAAACAAAAGCCGTCCAAGCCACACGCACCCGTGTGCTTATATATCGGAGACCCGCCCCCCTAACACGTGTCGTCGACCATCTGTCCTGCCATCTCGTGGCACAATCAAAAACAGAGCGATGGCCCACAAAACTTACAGGGTGAACCGATGACCCGGGCATATGAGGGACTGACATTATGGTCATGTTGAGAAAAGAGGAAGAAGGGGCTGATAGGCTGTGTTCAAGAAACATTTAAACACACATACACCAAATCCACTGCGCAGACATAACATTTTTCGAAAAGATCGATCAGCCTTAGATCTCCCTTTTTGGAATCCACCACTGCTGCAAGATATGGAATGGACCGTAGAGGAATCCCACCGGGGAGAGACCACATCCCAGTGGTGTTAACATATAACCATGTCATCATTACCCTAACGACACGTTCTACCAAGTGCAAACTCGAACATGCCAATTTGAATCAATTTTCAGAAAATTGTGATTTATCACCGATTCCTTTTCACACAATGAGGATAGACGAAACGAATGACCTTGTCACCAACGTAGTCCTTCAGGCAGCCCAAAAATTCACACCAGAAACATCTGTTAAACTGCCAAAGCGACCGAAGCCCTGGTGGAACAGTGATCGCGAGGACACCCGCAAACTTCAAAATCGTTCGTGGAGTCGGATTCGACGGTACGCCACATCACAAAATATTTTACTCTTTAAAAAGGCAAGAGCGAAGACCAGGTGGACACGCAAGCAAGCTAAGCGGTCCTCCTGGCGCAGCTTCGTATCTTGAACAGTGAAGAAACCTGGGCTTGTTGGTACATAAACATGATGACGTCTTGCAGCTCTCTTTTCATCATCTTCGTATCTTCCTTATCTTCAAACACACGAACAAACATGTTTCGGGATAAACTTAGAAAAATCAGAGGGGAGCATATTGGTCACTCTGTCCCTCTATTAGAAGTTAATGGTCAAATATGTGAAAGCCTGGAAGTACAGACTAATGCCCTTGGGAAGTACTTTGAAAGCATTTCAAGCTCTTCCCACTGTAGGAAACAGTTTCTCAAAGTTAAAAAGAGGTCTGAGAAACAAAAAGTTCCCTTTAGTAGTGGTGATGGGCTTGCATATAACCAGCACTTTACTTTCATAGAGCTTTTCAGAGCGTTATCGTCTGTAAAAGCAACTGCTCCAGGCAAAGATCGGGTGAGATATTCCATGCTGCGTCACATGTCTGAGGAGTAAAAAAAAACTCTAGCTTAAATTCTTTAATCAGGTCAGGATAGAGGGTACACTCTCATCCATGTGGAAAATGGCTACAGTTATTCCTTTCCTGAAACCCGGAAAGCATGCTTCAAATCCAAGCACTTATAGACCCATCGCTCTTACGGGCTGCATCGGCAAGAATGGACCACTTCCTGGAAGAGAGCCATTGTCTAGCTCAGTTGCAATGTGGTTTTCGGTCCGGCCGTTCGACGATGGATCATCTGGCCGGTCTAGAGATGACCATCCGTGAGGCATTTGTGCGGAGACACCATGCACTGTCTGTCTGTGTTTTTCTATATAGAAAAAGCCTATGACACCACTTGGCGAGATGGTATACTGCTAGCTCCACTCGTTTGGAATCCAGGTCGTCTCCTTAGATGTATTGCAGCTTTCCACAAAGACAGAAGATTTAGAGTTCAACTTGGAACAACTCTGTCGTGTCCATTTGCGCAACAGAATGGCGTGCCATAGGGGTCTGTTTTGAATGTCACACTATTTCTGGTAAAGATCAATTCTGTGGCTACTGCCATCCATCGTCTATGAAGTACTCTTTGTATTTGGACGATATTCCATCACCTTGTAGATCCACAAACCTAAGAATATGCGAGCGACAAATGCAGCTAGCAGTAAATAAACTAGTGAAACAGTATTTCGGGAACGGGTTTAAATTTCACCAGGGAAGACAGTCTGTGTCGCGTTCCCGAGCGTTAGGGGAGTGCTTCCACCACCCAGCCTCAGACAGCCAACGAATGGTCGCTAGAAGGGCGCCGAGGGCAATGTACGCCCTCAAGGCAAAAAGCTATCCTTAGCGCCCTGCACTTTTTTTGTATCAAATGCACATCTTTGGCACATCTTTATCAATAGACGAAGTGTCCTTCCTCCGTTTACCATGCCACTTGCAAGGGATGTTGAACACTATTGTTTCACCCTTTATAACTGTTTCGTTGTGGAAGCAACTCAGAGGATCCCTCCGTTGCAGTCGCCACCAGAGTACAATTGATCAATATGAAAGTACGACAAGCATGAAACCCCTACGCAAGTTTTGCAGCAGAAAGAAAGCTTTCCAGAACGCATCGCTACTGCTGCAGCACCCTTTTCTGATTAGATGACTACTTTCGAAATGCCGATTGAGGATCTTAGGTCAGCTTTGAATTAGGCGGTCAAACTAAAATGGCAAGAATTTTGGGAACAGCAGACAGAAAATAAAGTGCACAGAGCAAAGCCCAATATTCAATGCTGCGACCGGCTGCAATGTGTGGTGCGATCGCGCCTAAGAATCGGCCATGCGTTTTTGACCCACGGGTTCCTGCTTCGAGGCACCTGAATTAATGCACTGATTGTGGCGAACCTCTGTCCGTTTTACATATACTCATCGTATGTCCATCTCATAACAGAGACCGTAAAAATCATTTCAGTGAGTTTTACAAATACTTTTTACCATTGCACCCAGCGCTCTTGTTGGGTGACGACGCTGTCGTTCATTTTAGTACAGTATTTAATTTCATGAAAGACATCGGAATTCTTAACCTGTGGTGATTTTGCAATGATGGTTTTATACATTCATGAAATATTTTAAATAAACATGGTAGTTTCTTTTAGCTAGTTCATTCTTGTCATTGCAATAGCGCATTATGACCGTTGTTGTCAATGCGCCACAAAAATCCGAATCATCATCATCATCATAGCATATCCGAGAACATCATACTGACCTCGTCTGTGATGATACACTTTATACCTTCAAACTTTTTCCTGTAAGTCTGGAGGTCGCTATTGAAAAGTCCCCTGTCGCGGTTCTTCTGACTCACAGTAATCTTGAAAGCAGCGTGTACCGTGACACCTCGCAGGGTACTGCGGCTTTCCCGGTGGTGGCGCAGGCAATGTACGAATTTACACTCCGGTCCGTATCACATGAATTACAGTACCGGTTGTAAATGTCCATGATCAGTTTTAGTACAAACGTCTTTTCACATCCAGCTGCTCACATGAAGAATATTTGCAGTGGTTTAGAGTCGGGTGTGCTAAGCCAGTGTACTACTTCTCTTAGAATTTCATACTGACCTGGATTGGTCATTCTAAGTTTCTCGTAATAGTGGTCTGCGGGCATGATGTCTTGCCTACGTTGAACCGGTGGACATCGCGGATTGAGAACTTTGCTCTGAGGCTGATCCGGTCCTCAGAGAAGACTGTACTATCTTTCTCCTCCAGTAGCGTACGCACATTTATATTGGCCTTAGACGTCCCGTCATTGGAAGCTTCAGAAGCCTAGGAGGTTTCTGTTGCTCATCGCGCATCCCCTTCCTCAGAAATTATACTGGAGCACATGTCCTCCATCTTCTCTAAGACAATTCCACTCGAGTACCGTGCTTTTACGACAAGGATGGATTGCAAATTGTCTTTATAGATGGTCTCGAATTTGCTCTGATCCAGGATGTCCACCTCCTTTCGAAATGGATGGAAGAGAAGCGCGTGTTCTCGGTTAACGTGTAAGGGGTCTGATAGTGGGTAGTTGTGGCACCTCAGTATCGCCGTTTGCGTTCTCCTCTTCCCGGTTCTTCGGTTGTTGAAGTCTGTTATGAACTCTGCGAATGTTACGTCTTCCTTTTCAGGAGGTCTGTCCTTATACTTATGCACAGGGGTATTCTTCCACACATCTGTACTTGACCCGGCGTCAGAAAAGTGGCGCCCCCATCGCCCGGCAGCAGCCGCAGTAGCCCCCTCCTGCACTCACAGTTGGGTCGCCGCAGGAGGGAGATCCCCACGTATAGCTGTGCGTGGCTGTCCCGTGTCTGGGGAAAGGGGGATCCTGGCGTTTGAGTGGACCCGGAGGTGGTTTTGGACCCTTCGGGGCCCCTCCGGGAATGCAACACACCGCTTTGGCCCCTGCTTCTCATAGACGGGTGGTCCTGGATGGCCCGGCCAGGATTATGCAGCTAGTCGCCATCTCCCTTTTCATAACTCTGACTCTTTCCTTCCTTGCTCCTCTCTCCTTCCTCTTTTCACCTCCTTTGGCGGCGAGGGTCAACCTTGGGCAGGTCTTTCACCCTTCTGAAACTGCACTAGGGTATAATGCACAGGAAAGTGTTAGCGTGCCGGGCACGCTCCCTTGGTTGGGCTCGATGGTGGGCGACACACCTGTGCACCGAATCACTCTTTTCCTTGTATGGATTCTGTACGCTCCGAAAAACATGATCAGCTTCAAAAGAGGCGCTGCATCGAAGCACCAATGAAGTCGCTCAGCTTAGACCTGTCTCCAGAGCCATGGTTCCCGAAATTCCTTGTGGCCCATGCTGAGGACGAGACAAAGCCATTATCGAAAGTGTCACCATTCCTCATTGCAAAAGAAATCGAAAAGATCACAGAGAAATCGTACAAAGCAAAGAAGCTCTCATCTGGAGACATTCAACTTGAGGTAGAAAGCAGATCCCAAAGTTCAGTTCTTGTGTGTATAAAGAAACTCGGTGACATTCCAGTGTCAATCACAAAACACCGTATCCTGAACATTGTCAAGGGCGTGATCTCCGAGAGTGAGCTCCTTGACTGTTCTGACAGCGAGATCGAAGAAGGTTTGCGAGAGCATGGCGTTGTGGCAGCGAGGCGGATTGTCATGCGTCGCGATGGCAAAGAAATGCAAACCAAGCACATCGTACTGTAATTCCAGCTACACAGACTCCCTGAACCCATCAAAGCAGGTTACCTGAACTGCCACGTGCGACCTTACGTTCATAACCCGCGACCTTGCTTCAAGTGTCAACGTTTTGGGCACGGATCACAGGTCTGCCGCGGACACGAAACTTCTCCAAAATGTTCGGGCAACGGTCACGAACCAGAATCATGTGAGAACACAGTGCGTTGTGCAAACTGCAAGGGCGACCACCCAGTATACTCAAGATCTTGCCCCCGGTGGAAAGAAGAAAAAGAAATACTTCGAATCCAAGCAGAACAAAACATACCATATCAAGCAGCAAAAGCACAAGCAGAGTTTGCTAGAAAAGGCATTTTCTCCCAGGTGGCGCGCAGGGGAGTAGCACCACCGAGGAAATTTGTAGAGACCCCGACTTCTGGGTGTCAACCTCAAATTCCCTGCAGAAAGGTGGAGACACAAGAGCCTTAGAGTCTTTTCCAGTGACACCATTAGTATTCCTGCGATACATTGATGATATTTTTGCCATCTGGACAGCTGACGAAACCTCTCTACTCTTATTTTTTGATCATTTTAACTCACGGCACAATTCCATCAAATTCGCGTGCAACTACTCTCGAACTTCAGTCAGCTTTCTAGACGTCACTGTTTCTCTCGAGTCGGGTAAACTCGTCACAGATCTCTATAAGAAGCCGACTGACAAACGGCAGTACCTTCATTTCAACAGCCGTCACCCCAATATCCAAAAGCGAAACATTCCATTTGGACAACTCACACGTTTAAAATGCATATGTTCCAATACACAAGATTTTTTGAAGCATGCAACGGACATGTGCAATGATTTCAAGGAGCGCAGATATCCCGACGAACTCATCGACAATGGCCTAGCCAGAGCCACCTCCCTAGACAGGGAAAGGTTGCTTTCTCGTGAAGCCAATAAGGCACAAAGTCATAATAAATGCACTTTCATTACACCTTACAACAGCGCACTCCGTAATGTAGGGTCTGTGTTCAAACGCCATTTAAACATACTCCACGTCGATGAATATCTCAGACATTTTCCCTAATGCTCCGGCTATTACATTTCGGAGATCACGTAACATACGCGACTTACTCACTTCCTTCCGCAATAATCAACAGAGTCCCAGTTGCGCTCATTGCAACAGCAACCGCTGCCAAACTTGCTTATTTATTGCAACATGTACCTCCACCGGTAGCACTGTTAATGGTTTCGTTTTCTCTAT
The DNA here is from genome assembly GCF_037126465.1 of Ornithodoros turicata. Lineage (NCBI taxonomy): Eukaryota > Metazoa > Arthropoda > Arachnida > Ixodida > Argasidae > Ornithodoros > Ornithodoros turicata. The sequence goes on along the minus strand of NC_088204.1, from coordinate 27,635,838 downwards.
TCAGCAGTCTCTTCACTGTAACTCATTCAATGTCTGCTATCTCATTACATGCAAATTGTGCAATAAACAATATATAGGCGAAACACGTAACACCATCCGTGAAAGATTGTATGGCCATAAATCAGATATTGTTAATAAACGTCAATTGCCTGTATCGCTACATTTTAATCTTCCGGGACATGATCTGCATACGCATATACTTATCACCATTTTAGAATCCGGGTACGCTAATGACATCAAACGCAAAAATCGAGAATCCTTTTTCATTTCGAAATTTGCAACGTTACAGCCGCACGGCATCAACGTGTACTGCGGCCCATTACGGTCCTTTATACTATGAGTCTATTTACTGTATTATCACTTGTCTGCCATTTTTCACATCATACACGATGATACACAATCAGTAAGACACCAACTCCGCGTTACTTTCCCAGAGTCTGGAAGCTCTTAGCCATCAAGGTGCTGTGTGTCCTCAATCCTTCGCTCTTGAGCCCTAATTCCCCGTACGCATTCTAAAGCTCTTTGTGCCAACTGGCTGCTGTGCCTATTCATGTGATGTTCATTGGTTTCCTCCACGTACAACTCCGACTCGTGTGTATGTCTGGCTGACCTTGTCCAGCCACCTCCTATTGATTGCGTTTTGTTTTTCATTTTTATTGATATTTGTATTGCGTTTGTAGTTCTCTTCACCCTTGCCCTTTTCTCTTGTACCATGTGACTTGGTTTTTGATATATGCTTCACCACTTGTAACAGGTCCTCAAACCTGAAGAAGTGCAGCCTACTGCACGAAAGTCTTGTTTTTATGTATATAGTAAACAGTTGATGCTCTTAACCGTCTTTGTTATTTTTGATTCTGCATCGCCGGAAACTTGTACATTGTTTTTTCTTCACGTTCTACGATCTCTATTAACCACCAAGAAACAGAATAAAATGCGCCCTGCGCTGTGTCTGTTCTTTATTAAACATAAGACGGTCACAAATGAGTGGGACAAAGTAACATGCCACTTTAAGGATACCCTGCACTGTCTTTCAAGGAAAGTAAGCTGTTGTGTTTAGAGGAGGAAAGAAAACGATTAAAAACGATTATGTAAAAGAACACGATTAAACGTCTCCTAGGAAAACGTTTATATACGTATACGTGCCACTGTACGTTTATACAAACGAAAACGTTTAAACGTGTCCTGGGAAAACGTTTAAATACGTATACGTGCTGTTGAACGTATATCTAACAGAACACGTTTACGTGTTTTAAGAAAACGTTTAATCTGTGAAACTTGTTACAAAACGTGTTTCTTAAGAAAACGTTTAAACGTTTAACGTAGAGCTCTAATCTTAATGCATCCGCCTCGTACGTCTCCCAGCACGTTACCGGTTGTCTCCCGCATGACGGCGCGCCGGTTGCTCTGCACGCCACCTATAGAGCACAGTCGGTGTTAGGGGTATACCATGTTGCATGTGGGAGCGTCCTCTTCGATGAGTCTGTTAGCATATTCGACTTCCCGTTTGATTGTTTCGATGACGTTGAACATGAGTCCGTACTTGAAGTGGTGGCAGCAACATCGTCATCAGGCTCACTTGAAGCAGCAGGTGTGGAGCTGTTCAACTCCTAATAGAGAAAGCAAGAGTCAGGGCTTGGGTGCATAACAAATAATATACAGGGTGTCCCAGAAAACGTGTCATTGAATTTTAATTTAAAAAAAACGGCATTTGTTCTTACTAGGTTTTTGCCACCTCCTGTTGTGCATGTCATGTAACCTAAGTTGAATGTAAATTTTTGCGAAGTGAATTCGGAAATTTGCCAAGTAAATGTCACTTTTTTACCCCACCAATGTGAAGAGCGTGCCGAATTTACTCAGATTAATGTTAATTGACAGGAACATTGAGGAGCTATCGTATCGAAAAAATGGCCGAAAATCATGCTCTACGGAGGTCGCTGAGGATAGCGCGCGACCAATTTTTGAGCTAAATCATTGTCAGTTCGACGAAAGGAAGTTGGAAACCCGGCCCACACCGGCATGGTAATAAGAGATAACACAGACATCCGTCATCAGCCGAAGCCGGACATGTCCGGCTTCGGCTGAGACCATACCTTCCCTCTCCCAGGCCTTCGTTGCTTATGCGCCAAGAAAACCTGAAGCATCATCATCACCTTCCCTCTCCCAATTTCAGGAACTGTCACTTTTTCTACTATCACTTTGTGGGCTGGGTTTCCAACCTCCTTTCTTCGGACTGACAGCGATTGCGCTCAAAAAGTCCTCGCGCGTTATACTCAAGTGCCCCGAGAAGCATGATGTTCGGTTATTTTCCCGCTACGATAGATCCTGAATATCTCTGTCAATTATCTTGAATTTGAGTAAATTCGGCACGCTCTTTATGTTGGTGGGGTAAAAAGGTGACCTTTACTTGGCAAACTTCCGAGTTCACTTCGCAAAGATGTACATAATTAAACTTAGGAGGTGGCAAAAACCTAGTAAGAACAAATGCCGTTGACCACATGATTCTAGGTGGCGTAGTTTTTTTTATTAGAATTCAATGACATGTTTTCTGAGACACCCTGTAGATGCACAATATCATTCTGTGATTTGTTGCGATGGAGCTTACTACTACTAATTGGAGGTTTACGTCGCGAGACAACTGAGATCAATGCAGCTTACAAAATTCAGTGAATTTACGCCATAACCTTAGGAAACAATAGTTTTTTTTGTTATTGCATTTTAAGAAGAAACCATTAAACGTCACCATCAATTTATTTTTTTATCGTTATTGGGTTCCTTAGAACTGTTTCATACACACGTCACCTGCACAGCGCGCATTATATTACACAAGGCCGATAATTCCCAGCTGTAATTTATTTCATTCCGTAAACCAACCAATATAAAACACTCAGATACGTCACAAGATCAAGGCACAGAAACAAAACACAAGAGTTGACACACCCTAAACTAAATTTGCTGTTGTGCGTGATTAGAAGTAGCACGCCCCACTCAGTCAGAAATAAGCTCACGGAGGAGGAGGAGGAGAAGTGTCGTTGGGAGGAACCCGAGAGGTCTGCCTGCCTGATTAGGCGGCATGTTTCTCGGGAAGGGAAAGGTGGTGGAGAGGAGGAGAGGAAAGGGTGAAGTGGAAGACCGAGCGGAATCCGCTCGGGGGGAGGATAGCTTCGTCCATGGGCCGACTTCAGGGGAACTGTGCCGGCATACGCCTATTACACATCTGAGGGAAACCCAGGAAAAACCCCAGACGGCACAGCCGGCCCGCGGATTCGAACCGCGGACCTCCCAGTCTACAAACGCACGCGTTACCGCTGCGCCACCGGAGCTGGTGTGTAAGCTCACGTAATTTTACATGATCGGAATTTCATACAGCAGGTCTAATCCATGTTAGGACAACGCTCATTTGAGAGAAGAACCTGGGAGTACTGGTATAACACAAAAAGGTCAGACCATACTACTATGGAGTTGCAGCTGATATCCTCCTGTACCTGTAGCGACTAATTGAGCGTGATAGCCTGTATGATTGCTTCTATAACTAATTTTGTTGTCCTACAAGTAGGTAACAACCTGTATTGACAAACAATGTGCTCTTAAAAGGAGGAAAAGGGAAAGTGAGAAGCAAGATTTCAAAATATGGCTACTTATGGAATTTAGAAGAAAACAATGTTTATCATCCTGAGGAGGTGGGGCCGCTCCAGGTATTTGTTACGTTGAATGGCAGTGACCCTTTCGAGAAGGTGAATAAAGGTGCAGAAGTATTTCTTTGTATGTGCTTGGCCACTTTGATATCTGCGGTAGAGGCAGAACAACAAAAACACACTTGTGATGTGATCATTTCAATACAATTTTTGTTAATGCAAACACGTGAGGCAAGCAACTATTATTGAGCGCAACTATTATTTGCAATTGCGCGGTGCTACTGTGGCACAGTGTGCTCGAAGAGTTGGTGTCATTGGTGTGGCAACCTGAAACGGGAATACACATCTCAGCCGCAACTGCACTTGTTTTGGAAGGTTTGAATGGAAACAATATAAAGAGTGTGCTATGTTACGAAAGGGAAGGAGCGACCGAGCCGAATTGCCTTCAAACGTTTTACTGACTAACAACAAGCAAACAGAATCCCAGGTCGCGCCACCGGCGCGCGCTATCAGCCCCTTCTTCTTCTTTTCTCAACATGTTCCCCGGCCGGCGTTGCGGTGATGCGCCTCCGAAAGCGCTATCGGCCCCACCATACTTCGCTTCGTGCTTCCACCTGTCGACTGGGGACCGCCCGCTGGAAGTTCGACAGCCTCAGCGTCTTGATGAGCGCCCTCGCAGTAGAGCGACTAGCATAGGAGTCGTAGAAAGGCGCTGCTCGGCCCAGGTTCTCCAAATGTCCAGTACACCTGACACAATGCACGTACGTGTTAATGCTCTGAAGCCTGTCGTAACTGACGACGTAACGAACATTCTTGATGTCCAGTTCACGGGCTGCTCCTGCAGCTGCCAATACGATATGGCACCCTCGGGAGAAAGAACTTCGTAGAAAAGTGGAAGAGAGTCGTAGCCGTTTTTCTTGGCCACATTCGAAAACTGAATTGCTGGCCCGCGGCATTCAGCACCGGGCGCTCGAACCGTCCAATGGCTTCTCAGTGTTGGGATCCTCCAGCGAGCTGTGGGGGTTCGACAGATCTTTTCACATACCCTGTCTGGGCGCACGTTCCGAAGCCTATGCTAGAAAGCGCGATCCTGATGTCAGATTTCGGAGAGACCGTTGATACTGTATGCCGTGCACGCCGCAGGCTACCACTCTTGAGGAGGTCGCACAGTCCTATCTGGCCAAAAGGAGCGAACGGCACACGGAGCTCTTGATTCCAGGCTTCGACGGGAACAGCGTCGTCCGTAGCAATGCTCATGCCAGGCGAGATGCTCGTAGAGATGAGCGAGTCCTCACCCGTTGACAGGCCAGGACGAATATATGGGGTCTCCACAGGCTTTTCATCGGGTCTCCTTCGTGTGTCGGGCTCAGTAGTGCAATATCTTGCCATGTATCCTTCTTCCTGGAACTTGAAGCGGCCCTTTGGCAGGTCAGAGTCGTCCCTGCTATCTTCTTCCGAGTCTACATGGGGCAGTGTCGACGTAAAACGCGACGTTGAACGATGTCGTCTATGTGCGCTGGAATGAACAGAGGCTGACATTGGCGATGTCGGAGTGACGTCTGTGACGTGCGCGCCTGGCTGCGGTGGTTCCATCGAACGACTTGCCGTATCGATAGGAAACGGAGTAACGAACGTTGATGTAACCGTCGAATGGCCCAAGAATCGGTTGGCACGTCCCAGAGTGACGACAATCAGCTCATCGTACGAATCGCTTGATTCCATCTTGCTTTCCAATTGTTCCACGTCGATTACCTCGTAGATTTGTCGGTCTAAGCGTCGTAGAACTTTGGCGTTCCGTATCGATCGCCGGCCGGGGAGCATTGGTGCCGAAACACAGGAATAACCCACTCTCGATATTTCGGAAGGACGACCGCTTCTCCATCAGGTGTTCAGCTGGTTTCCCCTTTCGTTGCTCCGGGACTGTCTCCTTCGTCAAAGATGGAAACTGGACCGTTCATCATCGATCGACTGCTGCAACCACGAGCCCCTGTCCGAGAGAAGATAAGGACACTAATATACGAAATCACAGTTCTTCTCGGTAAGGCAACTTGTGTCAGGCTCCCGGAGTGTAAGGCAGCACTGCTGAATCGGAACAATAAAGTTCTACGACACTTAGACCGACAAATGTACGAGGAACAATTGGAAAGCAAAATGGAATCAAGTGATTCGTACGATGAGCTGATTGTCGTCACTCTGGGACGTGCCGACCGATTCTTGGGCCGTTCGACAGTTACATCAACGTTCGCTACTCCGTTTCCTAACGATACGGCGAGTCGTACGATGGAACCACCGCAGCCAGCCGCGAACGTCGCAGACGTCACTCCGAAATCGCCAATGTCAGCCTCTGTTCATTCCAGCGCACATAGACGACATCGTTCAACGTTGCCCCGCAGGGGGAACCGGCCTCGGCTGGTGTTTGGTGAGTGGCGCCACCACGGACCCCAGTCCCAAGGTGTTACCTACCGTGCCGAGGGGATGAAAGGTGAAGGGAGAGAAACCATGAACGGAGGCGGTCGAGGTTTTGGCCAAACCCCGGCCGATGGGTTTTCAGTAAGTCCGGGACTTTCCCACATGTATGGACGTGAAGTGTGGGAGACAGTTTGGATCGCCCAGCTCTAAATACCGCATGGGTAAAAAATCTTCTTCTAAATCTTTGATCGGGGGCGGTAAGCGCCCTCGCACCGATGGCTTACAAACTGTGCTATTGAACACGCCAAACAACACACCAAAGTTCATTGTCTTGACTAGTGCTGGCCCTGAGGGATCCGAAAGGGATAGCAAAACAATTCTGAACGCGACAGAGATGATGGGGCACAAGATCTCAGCGTCTCTACATAAGACCCTGAATACATGCCGAGGCGTCATTTCCCTGTCTGAAATTATCGATGTGCCAGCTGAAGATATTCTGGTGAACTTGAAAGACCAACAAGTTATAGACGTCCGCATGATAAAAATCAGACGAAACAACGAATATATCACCACTAGGAACGTTATACTTACGTTTGACACACCGGTGCTACCTGTGAAGCTTAAGGTGGGGTACCTAACAACCGACGTTAGGCCTTACATACCCAACCCTCTTCGTTGCTCTAAGTGCAACCGCTTTGGACACGCTGCAGGTGCATGTACAGGCCGCCCCTGTTGCGCACGTTGTGGGCAGGAGGGACACGAAACCAAGGAATGTGATCGTGCTGAACATTGTGTCAATTGTTCTGAGAACCACCCCTCTTATTCTCGGTCTTGTCCAAAATGGAAAGCCGAAAAAGAGGTTCTACATCTTAAAGTGACACTTAATATAAGTTACATTGAGGCAAGAAAAAGGGTATCACCATTTTTGTTCGGAAACAAATCTTATGCAGACAAGGCTAAGGAGAAACCAAGAATGATAACACGCGCAACACAAACACAGGTACAATCCACCAAAACGCAGACTGACATCACACCCACTGTCTTACCAACTACATCCATGACGCCGCCTGAAGGTGTGGTGTCACAACTGTCGTCGTCCTCCGTGGAGAAAATCTCTATGGATTGTGACGATGACTCGAGCTCAGAACGCTCATTCGTGAGCACGAGCTCACAATCACAGAAAAAGACTGTCAAGGGTTTGTCTGTGAGTGGTTCGCTCCCAGACATCTCTGACAAGGAACTGGCAGAGGCCAGGAAGAAAACCCCTCGACAGAAAATAACTGCGCCAAAAAAGTAGGAAATGAAAGCACAGTCCTCTGATTCGAGGTACTTAGATTTAATCTTTTTTCTCTTTCTTTCGTACATTATGGGCCAAACAATCCTGCATTGGAACTGTCGGGGTCTTATTGCAAATGTCGATGACATAAAAGACCTCTTCGAGGAACATAGGGCGGTTTGTTTTTGCTTACAGGAGACAAATTTACACCCACAAAGCATAAACCCCTTTCGGAGATACACCCTGTTCAGAAAGGATCGTTTAGGGTGCGCGCGCGCATCGGGAGGTGTGGCTGTCGTTGTCCCGCAGTCTGTACCTGCAAGGGCCGTACCCCTGGTAACAAACCTAGAGGCTGTTGCCGCTCAAGTATGTCTCGAACGGGTAATTACTGTCTGCTCTCTGTACTTACCGCCAGCAGAAAACATAGACCAAGCAGAGTTTGAACAGTTATGTGATCAGCTTCCTCAGCCCTTCATGATTCTCGGGGACCTTAACGCCCATAATCCGCTGTGGGGCAGCTCAAGGCTCGACAGTCGTGGCAAGCTAATTGAAAGGGTTTTACTGTCAAAGCAGCCCTGCCTTCTGAACACCGGTCTCCCAACGTACATAAATTCTGCCACTCAGACATTTTCACCCCTAGATATTTCTTTGTGCAGCCCCTCTCTGTATTATATTGTCAATTGGGATGTGCAAGCAAACCCTCGCGGTAGCGACCATTTTCCAGTTGTACTTAGATTTCCTGGTCCAACAAGTAGCTTAAGAACACGACCGCCTCGATGGAACCTTTCCCGCGCGGATTGGAGTAATTTTAAGAAAACAGTTGATTTGTCATCTCTGTCTCTTGAGAGAGGAGATATTGAAGAAGCAAACAGAGTGGTGACTGATGCGATCATAAATGCAGCTGTTCTATCCATTCCACAAACGTCTGGGAACCTGCCAAAGCGCTCCAAGCCTTGGTGGAACACCGACTGCAAGGATACGCGGAAGGAGCAAAATCGGGCATGGAGTATCTTTCGCAAATATCCAACCACAACAAACCTAATCCGGTTTAAAAAGGCTAGGGCTAAAGCCCGTTGGACACGGCGCCAAGCCAAAAAAGCGTCGTGGAAGGACTATGTCTCAAGTCTGAATAACAACACACCTTCAAAGGTAATTTGGGACAGGCTCCGAAAAGTAAAGGGAGATTATGCTAGTTTTTCTGTTCCTCTACTACAAGTAAATGGCGTTGTATGCCAAAACGTGCAAGAACAGGCAGACGCCCTTGGAGAACACTTTCAGAGCATATCGAGCTCTTGACATTATAGCACTGACTTCATTAAAATCAAGGAACAGTCAGAGAAGCAGACTGTCCCCCTTGGATCTGGCAATGGGTACACTTACAACTCCTTATGTGCAATGACAGAACTGCTGAGGGCCCTATCACGGAGAAAGGTTACTGCACCAGGTCCAGATCGTGTGACATACAGCATGCTAGAAAACCTATCCAATTCCTCGTTAGAATGCGTTTTAGATTTCTTCAACACCGTATGGCGAGAAGGATCACTCCCCTTTGGTTGGAAAGTAGCGACCATAATCCCGCTGTTGAAGCCAGGAAAGGATTCATCAGATCCATCTAGATATAGGCCCACAGCGCTCACAAGTTGTTTGGGAAAAACTTTTGAACGCATGGTCAGCAACCGCCTCATATATTTTTTAGAGGAAAATAACTGCTTGGATCGGTACCAATGTAGCTTTAGGGCTGCACGGTCGACAACGGACCAGCTTTTGCGCCTTGAAACAACAATTAGGGAGGCTTTTGTAAGAAGTAGGCATTGTGTCAGTGTATTTTTTTACCTGCACAAGGCCTATGACACCACTTGGCGGTACGGTATTGTTCGAGACTTGTATGCAATGGGACTTCGCGGTCGCATGCTGCGCTGTATTTCGAATTTCCTCGAAGGGAGAACCTTCAGAGTCCAGGTAGGAACAACACTGTCCCGACCATTTGTACAGGAGAATGGTGTCCCACAGGGGTCAGTTCTAAGTGTCACGCTCTTTATCGTGAAAATGAACTCAATAGCAAAAGTAATTCCTCTTTCAATTAAGTACTCGTTGTACGTTGATGACGTGCAGATTTCCTATTGCTCTTCAAATATGTCTGCATGCGAGCGCCAGCTCCAGCTGACAATCAACAGGTTAGTGAAGTGATCAAATGAAAATGGCTTCCAGTTCTCTCCTGAAAAGACTGTCTGTGTCCACTTTTCGAGGCTTCGGGGAGTTTTCCCTGAGAAAGGTTTGAAGTTGCGCAGCCACCCAATTAATGTACAGCCTGAGCACAAACTTCTCGGGCTCATCTTTGACAAAAAACTGACATTTCTGCCACACATGAAACAACTCAAGGATAAGTGCATTAAATCCCTTAGCATTCTAAAGGTACTTTCACACCGGTCCTGGGGAGCAGATCGCGAAGTACTGAATCGCATTTACATCTCCACTGTCCTTTCTAGATTGGACTATGGATGGGCTGTTTATGGGTCGGCTCGACCAACTGCTTTGAGGATACTCGATCCGATACATCACCAGAGACTACGCTTAGTCCTTGGTGCATTCAGAACATTGCCAGTGGAGAGTTTGTATGTCGAGTCGAACCACTGGTCACTCGCAAGACGGAGGTTTTTTCTTAGCGCCACACATGCACTTAGGGTTCGGTGTTACCCCCAACATCCAGCGCTCGAATGTGTGCAGGACACTCAATACAAGCAACAGTTTTTGAATAAACCGTCACAACCACTTCCTTTTTGCATGCGCATCTCTCAGGAAGTTAAACGATGCCACTTTGCTGAATACGATTACAAGGTCATGGAATTTAACCAAAGGCTGCCTCCATGGCAACCACCTCCAAGTTTCAACAAGTCACTAACAGAATTCAAGAAATCTGACACTTCGCAGGCTGTTTTATTACAAGAATTCCTTCATCTTAGAGAAAGCTTTAGCAAGCACACAGAGTTTTACACTGACGGTTCAAAAACCAGCACAGGGGTTTCGTGCGCCATGGTTACGGGTTCACGCACGAGCTCACACCGTCTCAGAACCAGCATGTCCATTTTTACCAGAGAAGTGTGCGCGATAATTTTAGCACTCAAGTACATATTGCATAATGAAATTACATCATCTGTAGTATATGCAGATTCTCTGAGCTCACTGCAGGCTATTTGCAACTTGCACCCAACTAATGACTTGCTTGTTCACCATGCGAAGTGTTTAGCGAGTATGATCTCGGAGAGGTCTTAAAATCTGATGTTCTGCTGGGTACCCAGCCATGTCGGGATACCTGGTAATGAGAGAGCTGATAGTGTTGCCACAAGTGCACTAACTGAAGATATAACCCCTCTTGAGGCCCCGATCCAGGATATTAAACGGGCATTAAGAAACGTCATCAGTGATCAGTGGCAGATATTTTGGGTCACGCAGGATAAAAATAAGTACATTCTGTCAAGCCTAATCTTGGGAGAAACTCATCTCCACTTCCAAACCGTCTGGTACATTGTCGGCTAAGGTTGGGTCATACATTCCTTACTCACGGGTACTTGTTGCGGCGTGAGGACGCCCCGGAGTGTGACCACTACGGGGGGACTCTTTCTGTTATGCACATCCTCATTACATGTCCATCCTATGAAGATGTTCGTCGACGTCACTTCTATCGATTTTACAGATATTGTTTACCGTTTCACCCGGCCCTTTCGCTGGGTGATGAGGCTGAAGTACCTTTTACAGCTGTGTATGAATATTTCAAGGACATCCAGCTAATTGGTCTCTTGTGATCTCATACTGTTATTTTAGTCATTTTATCATATCTGGTAACTGTCTCCGGTAGTTCTTAAATAATCGTCTCTGATTTTACTTTTGCCATCGCACATACCATTGCTTGGCGCTCTATAGCCTTGGTAGCTTTTGCGCCAATAAACCCTAATTATCATCATCATCGTTCAACGTCGCGTTTTACGTCGACACTGCCCCATGTAGACTCGGAAGAAGATAGCAGGGACGACTCTGACGATCTAAAGGGCCGCTTCAAGTGCTAGGAAGAAGGATACATGGCAAGATATTGCACTACTGAACCCGTACACCGGACGGGACCCCATGACAAGCCTGTGGAGACCCCTATTCGTCCTGCCCTGTCAACGGGTGAGGACTCGCTCATCTCTACGAGCATCTCGCCTAGCGTGAGCATTGCTAAGGACGACGCTGTTCCCGTCGAAGCCCGGAATCAAGAGCTCCGTGTGCCGTTCTCTCCTTTCGACCCGACAGGACTGTGTGACCTCCTCAAGAGTGGCAGCCTGCGATGTGAACGGAGTACAGTATCAACGGTTTCTCAGAAATCTTACATGAAGATCGCGCTTGCTAGCACAGGCTTCAGAACGTGCGCCCAGACAGGGTATGTGAAAAGTTCTGCCTTTCCCGCGCCTGGCGACCAACCGACGGAAGGCAAGAAGGAAGGCGGCGGTGGTCATGTCCGTGGCAAGCTCGATATGAATGGCGTGGGTCACTGCGCAGGTGAAGAGGGCGACGTGCCCTTCGGACGATGATATTGAACCATGGCGCAGATACAGCGGGCCACAGAAGTCGACTGCGACGATATCGGACGCATTTGCTTCGGTTATTCGTTCGCGTGGAAGGGGTGCAATTGATGGTTGGTTGGTTCATACGCGGACCGTGACACCAGAGGTGGTGGTTCTCCAGAGGATGAGCGGCAATGCCGCGGGTGACCAGAGCAGCTGGGTTGCCCTGTCCCCGGCAATGACGCCATGTTTGGTCGGTGGTTAGACGTCGAACCTCGACTACGCGGTTCTGGACAAATGTAGGTTTTTGTGAATGTGTACTTGTTACCCACCGCAGCGCGATACAGGAGTAGGTCCAGAAATGGGCGAGCAAGATCGGGAGCAAGCGGATCGGCTTGATGTGAGCAACAAGGCTTGCTGCGACCAAGCATGCGATTAGTTCGAGGTGTGGGAGGAATATGTCTTTAAGCGGAGCTACCCGCCCCTTGCTAATGAGTAAACTGGAAGTCAACTGCCCGTGCTGCCGGGTGCGGATGTATAGCGAGGCTCCATAGGCGCGCGGACTGGTGTCAGCAAAGGCAAGAAGCTCAGCAGACGGACTCATGATGCCACGCGACGATGCCAAATGACGAGGCAGCCGTATAGTATTGAGAACAGGCAACTCAGAACACCATGCTGCCCAGTCAACTTCTTCCTGGGGTTCAAGCAAATCATCCCAGCCCTGTCCTAGGCGCCACAGAGATTGGAATAACAAGCGAGCCCGTACTGGTGAAGGGCGTCAAGTACCCGAGGGGACCGAAGATGCGAGCTAGCGCGTGAAGGACAGTTCTCTTTGTGATACGTTGATTCGAGACCATCTCTGCGATGTGGCGCTGTTACGCCGACAGTCCCTAATCTCGAACATTCTGCCGGTACATACGGACGCACTGTTCTTACAGGGGGGGGGGAATATGTTTATTAAGAAAAAGAAAGGAAAGGTCAGCTAGACGAGGGTTGGCTTGCTATTCCAAACAAAAGGGAAGGGGAAGGAAAGAAAAATAAGAAAAGAAAAGGGGAGGAAGGAGGAGAAAAGGGGAAGAAAAGAAAAATAAGAAAAGAAACGGGAAGAAAAGAAAAATAAGAAAAGAAACGGGAAGAAAAGGAAAGGAGAAGAAATGAAAAGAAAAGGAAAAGAAGAAAGAGAAAGAAGAGAAGAAAAGGAAAAGAAGAAAGAAAAAGAAGAGAAGAAAAGGAAAAGAAGAAAGAAAAAGGAGAAAAGAAAAGGAAAAGAAAAACTGAATTAAAATACAAAACTAAAACTGAAAAGTCACACACACAGTCACACAATCACAAGGCGTTGACAAGGTTCGAAGGAGGAGCGCTGTGGTGACTGCCCACTGGGCCGAGAGAGAAACACAGGGCTCACAGGGAGCCCAGGAGACCCGTGTTACGCAGAAAGCGGAGCACCGCTTTTGTGACTCTCCACTGGTTAGCTCGCTGCACAGGGCCAAGGAGTGTTGCGAGAGAAACGGCTGTCCGTCCGTCCGTGCACCCAAACTCTCAGAGATGTTGCCAGAGCACTGCCCGATGATGGTGGTGACGCTGACAGTGGAGGAGCTGATGAGAAATATCGTCTTCTACACCGCAGCATGGGCAAGTGGGAGATGAGACGCGGCCCATTTTGAACAGGACTGAACGGGTGAGGGCAACGTTCAGCCGGAGACGATGTAGAAGGGTCTCCTCCTCACGGGTACAGCGGCAGCCGATGACAAACTCCAGTGAGGGGTCGATGGACTGCAGGAACGCATTAGGTCGGATAGCGTCTACAAGAAACTGGCGGGTTCCGTCGCCGCAGAGACGCCGTATAAGCAGGCGGCACGCAGACAACGGGAGCGGTAGTAGGGGCACCGGCGTGGCCGCATCAAGCACGGCGCGTCTCGCAGCCGCGTCAGCACATGTGTTTCCGTGTAGCCCTGTATGCCCGGGTACCCACTGAAGGCAGATACGGTGGCCGACCGAGGAGAGTTGGGCGTACTCCTGAAGTATCATGGTACGCAGATCGCTCACGACACTCGGGTGGTATGTGGACAGGAGCGCCAAAGACGCCTTGCTGTCTGTGAGGACGACCCACGCATCAGGCACAGATTCAGCGATATACCGCAGAGCGGCCAGCAGTCCGAGCAGCTCCGCATCCGTGGAGGACACTGTGTAGGGAAGTCGGAGGGCGAGGTCACGGTTTTCCTGCGAGACGTAGCAGGCCGCTGCAGATGACTCCTTCGCTACCGATCCATCAGTATAGATGGCGCGGCTCAGACGATAGGCCGAACTGAGATGCTCGAGCGCGACCTGGCGGGCTACTGTCACAGGCACATCGTTCTTCCTCTGGAGGCCGGGAATAGTGGAACAGGTCTCGGGTCTTGCAAGCGTCCACATCGCAGGGGCGTGCAAGGGCAGGGAGAACTGTGCAGGGACGGGCCCTTTGAGGCGACCGAGAGCACGACCGAAGTCAGAGGCTGGGCAGTCTTCGTCGACGTGGCGAAGGTAGTGGAGAGGGTGCCGTGTAAGGTACCGTGCGAGAACACTGAGGGTTGCCCCGTCCCGCAGGACATCGATCGACAGTTCACGTGCCTCGGCTAGGACAGAGTATGTCTCGGTGGTCGAAGGGACTCCCAAGCAGACGCGGAGGCTCCTGGCTAGGCTAAAGAGGAGATCTCGATTTCTGCTTCGGCTGATACCGTGCAGGATGGGAAGGCTATACCGGAGAGAACCCAGCACGAGGGATTGGTGGACACGGCGGAGGTCAGAGAAGGATGGGCCCCATCGCAAACCAGCGAGGCAACGAAGAACCGCCACGTAACTGTTGATCTTGGTTGTAAGAGCCTTAATGTGGCGAGACCAGGAAAGGTCACGGTCGAGTACCACGCCCAGGTACTTGCAGTACGGGACAAATGGCAGTGGTGAACCTTCTTACAGCGTCTTTTATTATGTTACTCAGACGGTTTAAGTTGACCTTGCAAGCGTCTATCGCGGACGTCGAATTTACTTCACGATTCAAAGCCTCCTCTGCTTCCAGCAAACGTTTCTGTAAGTTACAGGTACTCATTGCGAAAGTGGTTGAGCGTACCTTGAACCAAGTCCAATTGCGTCGTGAATGGTAGAGCACGTCTCTCAAAGAGAGAGCACGTCTCCAGTCTTTTTTGACAAGTCTTTCGCAACAGCATTGAAACAAAAAAACAAAACTAGTCACACAGTACACACGGACAGAGTCCACAGTAATCACAGAGTAGAACACAAATGAAAACCAAGGAGGGAAAGATACACCTCCAACCCCCAAACTCCCATTGTGTCATTGTCAGCGACACCACTTTTGTCTCCTGTCGCAGCAGCTGCACCATCTCAAACCTCTTCGGTGGCGTCCTCTTCAGAGACGCCACCTTCGTCATCACTAACCTTGGAGCTTAGCTCCATGGATTGTGAAGACGACATGAGCTCGCAAGGCTCGTTTATGAGCGCGAGCCCGAAGCCACAAAGAAAACCCAAAGGCAACCTCTCGGGGAGCACTCTTTCACTCCCCGATATATCGCCGAAGGAATCAGCAGCAGTTCGGAGAAAAGTTCCGAAGCAGCCCATTACAGGCCCAAAAAAGAAATAAGTGCTTCTTTGAGCAGGCACAAAAACAAACATATATAATGCAGTATAGTTTTTCTGGTCGGCAGAAGTTTGCTGTACACATCTTTTTTCTCCTTGGTACTGCCATAATTATGTGCGGAAAGATCCTTCAGCGGAACTGCCGTGGGCTAACTTCGAACCTAAATGATGTGAACGACCTTTGCGACAAGTACAGTGCAACTGTTTCTGTCTTCAAGAAATATATTTAAACACACATACACCAAACCCACTGCCCAGACATAACATTTTTCGAAAAGATGGATCAGCCTTAGATATCTCTTTTTGGATTCCATCACTGCTGCAAGATATAGAATGGACTGTAGAGGAAACCTACAGGGGAATGAGCACCTCCCAGTGGTGTTAACATATAAACATGTCATCATTACCCTAACGACACGTCCTACCAAGTGCAAACTCGAACACGCCGATTTGAAACAATTTTCAGAAAAATGTGACTTATCACTGATTTCTTTTCGCACAATGAGGATAGACGAAACTCATGACGTTGTCACCAACGTAGTCCTTGATGCATCCCAAAAATCCATACCACAAACATCTGTTAAACTGCCAAAGCGACCGAAGCCCTGGTGGAACAGTGAATGTGAGGAAGCCCGCAAACTTCAAAATCATTCGTGGAGTGGGTTTCGACGGTACCCCACATCACAAAATCTTTTAGTCTTTAAAAAGGCAAGAGCACGGAGTAAGAAGACTAGGAGATAAAACTTCACTCTCTCCCGCGACCAGAGAATGTACGAGGAGCGGCCCGCACTGCCATCTGTTGCACGAGGACGCAGAATTTCTGAAGCATGCGGTCACGTGATGTTGTCGCTTGTCCGGCGGCGTGACTAAAACCCGTGAAAGCACGTGAATTAAACGCTAGAAAAGAAGAAGAAGAAGAAGAAGAAACGCTTACGCGATCATAGTGCTCCTGTCGTCTGCTGAACAGAACCGTGAGGCAAGAGAATGAAATTGTTTCCGTTGGTGTCGCTAAACAAGGAGCGCTACGTAGTTGACAAGCCTGACGTTTATTGCCAAGACAAACATCGTTCACGTTCGTTAGTTTGTGATCATCCGTAGAGGCTGCCGTACGACTTGCGAAAAGCACTGCTTTCCCCATAGCCTTCCATGTAAAAGTGCAGAATGGAAGACAGTGCCGCCGTGCCATCTGCCGCGTAAAGTCAGCAGTTGCCCTTTTTCTCTCCCCCAACGTGACAGTCTCTGGTCGCTCCGGCGCTTGCTTCTATAGGCAGTTTCACCTCCTAGTCTTCTTACTCCGTGGGCAAGAGCAAGGGCCAGGTGGACACGCAGCAAGCAAAGCGGTCCTTCTGGCGCAGCTTGAACAGTGAAAAAATCTGGGCTTGTTGGTACACGAACATGATAACATCCTGCAGCGCTGTTTTCATCATCTTCGTATAATCCTTATCTTCAAACACACTAACAAAAATGGTTCGGGATAAACTTCGAAAAATCAGACTGGAACATATAGGTCTCTCTGTCCCTATATTAGAAGTTAATGGTCAAATATGTGAAAGCCTGGAAGAACAGGCTAATGCCCTCCGGAAACCTGTTGCCTCACACATGTGGTGTTCCACTATGTTATTCACGTGGTAAGACGAGGGGTTCAAAAGAGAATACAAGCAAGGTAAGAGTGATGATGATGATGATGATGATTTTTCTGGCGCAGCGACTACAAAGGTCATAATGCGCCAAACATGGTTAAGAACACAAATGAATTAAGTTATAAGAATAAAGTGAATGAAATTCAACCTAAAAATATACTGATATAATTAAAAGAAGTGTGTGTAAAGTTCTCTTGCGGAAAGTAACTAAAAAGTTATAGGCTCCCAAGCAGGCCTATGTCCCTAAAAAAGTTCTCGACATTATCAAAATAAATGCTGCATCAAGCAAGCTGCATCATGGCAGCTTTTTGTCCGGGACCACCGCCATCTCTTGATGGAAACGGAAAAATAAAAATAAATAAATAAATGACAGGCTCATCACCCAACCAGAGTGCTGGGTGAAGAGGTGTACAATGCTTGTAGTATTCAGTGAAGTAGCGCTGGCGATTAGGTTCGTGTTGTCGTTACAATTGGTGGACCACGGTGGCCCCTCTCCTCAAAGTAGGTGGCCGTGCGACAAAAATGTATGCCCAATTCTGAGCCTGTGTCTAAGCACCTCCTGGAGACGTTGTTGAATTGCATGTACATGCCCTACGTGTGGTTTTATGAGATGAAGCTTGTTCAAAGCTTGTTCATCCCAGAACTGCTGCCTTTTTGCGTTAATGGCCTTCTTTAATGTACGTCTGATGTCATGGAAAGGGATGTCGAATGGGCTAATTTCTGATGAAAGAGCTGTTGCTGCGGCTCGGTCTTCAAGTTCATTTCCTAGGATACCCACGTGTCTGGGCACCCAGCAAAATGTTAAGTTATAACCTCTGTTTATTATCCTACTGGCCAAAGAAGTGCTCTATGGACTAGAAGTTTCTTAGCCCGCTGCAGACTGCTCATAGCATACAGAGAGCTAAGAGAGTCTGTGTAAATTACTCCAGAGTTAACATGCGTTTGCAATATAAAATTAAGCGCCAAGATGAGTGTATATACTTCAGCAGTAAAAATGGATGCTGCTGGATTTAAACGGTGTGACCGCGTCACCGCTGCAGATGCCATGGCGCAGGAAACGCTGTCAGCAGTCCGTGACCCATCTGTGTATACTTCAGTGTGGTCACCAAAGGAATGTTTTAATTCGAAGAACTCTTGCTGAAGGGCTAGGGGCGACGTATCCTTTTTATTGTACTTAGTTAAGGAGTAGTTGAACTGTGGCTGTGATTGCCAAGGAGCACATTCGTCACCCTGTTCTAGGATCCAGGAGTCCTGATACTAAAACTTATAAAACTCTTGATACTGCAAGGCTCACATGCTAAAAGGCCGTACCACTGATGGTCTGTTTACAAATAGTCGCTGAAGCCGTGTGCCTTGGACACAAGGCATGGCGGGATTCTGACTATGGCTTTTGACTTTAAGACCATAAAGAATAGTAAGGTAAGACCGTCGTCTGTCCAGAGACCACTCATTAGACTCGACGTACAAACTTTCCGCTGGTGAGGTGCGGAAAGCTCCAAGTGCTAACCGGAGGCCCTGGTGCTGTACTGGGTCAATTAACCTGAGGACTGACGTACGAGCAGAACTGTAAACAATACAACCATAGTCCATCTTCGACCGAATTACTGATGCATATATTTTGTAGAGGGTTGTTCTGTCTGCTCCCCAAGACTTGTGAGCGATAACTTTCGTGAGACTTGAAGACTTTATGCATTTTGCTTTTAGTTGCTTGATGTGCGACAAAAACGTAAGCTTTCTATCAAATACCATTTCCAGAAATTTGTGTTCTTCTCGGACAGCAATGTTCTCACCATTCATGTAAAGTGTAGGGTTCGGAAATAGTCCCTTTTTTCTCGTGAACAGAACACTGGTAGTCTTTTCTGAGGAGAACTTGAATCCGTTCTGGTCTGCCCATTTAACCAGACTGTTTATCGCCAGTTGTAGTTGCCTCTCACAAGTTGCCAAATTTGCAGAGGAGTATGAAATTTGAATGTCATCAAGGTACAACGAATATGATATAGACAGAGGAATTGCAGTGGCTATGGAGTTCATTTTCACAATGAATAATGTCACACTGAGCACGGAGCCCTGAGGAACTCCATTCTCCTTAAGAAATGGTTGTGATAGAGTGCTGCCCAGTTGGACCCTGAAAGTTCGATCTTGGAGAAAGTTAATGATACAGCGTAAAAGCCGGCTCCATATCCCTAAAAAGTATAGATCCCGGATGATCCCATACCTCCAAGCGGTATCATATGCCTTTTCTAAATCGAAGAATATAGAGGCACAGTGACTCCGTCTGACAAACGCTTCTCGGATTGTGGTCTCCAAACGAACAAAATGGTCTGTCGTTGAAGGTGCAGCTCGGAATCCACATTGGTACTTATCGAGACAGTTATTGCGTACACTAGTCGGTTATTCACCATTCTTTCGAATGTTTTGCCCAAACAGCTGGTGAGGGCAATGGGCCTGTAGCTGGTGGGATTTGATGCTTCTTTGCCAGGTTTGAGAAGTGGAATTACAGTTGCTGCCTTCCATGCTGTTAGCATCTGCCCCTTATCCCAGACTTTGTTGTAGAAGTTTAGAAGACACCCTTTGGATTCCTCTGATAAGTGGGTGATCATGGAATAGATGACCCTGTCTGGACCAGGAGCACTGACCTTCACTGAGGACATTGCTTGCTGGAGCTCTACCATAGTGAACGGCTGGTTGTATGCATAATTTTCACCACCCACAGTTGAAATGACTTGCTTTTCTGCACGGTTCTTTACCGACAAGAACATTTTGCTGTAATGTGCAGAACTGGAAACATTTTGGAAATGTTCACCTAGGAGGTCCGCCTGTTCGTCTGAACTCTGACATGGAACACCATTGACTTGAAGGAGGGGAATGGAAAAACTCTGGTAGTCTCCTTTAATTTTCCTGAGCCTATCCCATACTTTCTTTGATGGGGTTCCATGTGTTAAAGAAGAAACAAAGTTGTGCCAAGAAGACCTTTTTGCTTGCTTTCGTGTCCACCTTGCTTTGGCACGTGCTTTTTTTAAGGCAAGAAGATTCTGTGATGTGGGGTATCTACGAAAGGTACCCCACGCACGATTCTGTTCCTTTCTAGCTTTTGCGCAATCGTCGGTACACCAAGGTTTTGGACGCTTCGGGAGCCGACCCAATGTCTGTGGAATAGATTGTTTGGCGGCATCTATGATTGTGCTCGTAACTAAAGTGTTTGTCTCTTCGACTGACATGTGTTCAAAAGAAGAGGACTGGAGTTTGACTTCCCTTTGGAATAAGCTCCAGTCAGCTTGAGCTAGTTTCCATCGGGGTGGTCGTGTTGTGAGTGTATTTGTAGCACCACACAATTTCACGATGACAGGAAAGTGGTCACTCCCTCGTGGATTTTGTTCAACTGCCCAGTCTAAACTGCTAAACAGGGAGGGACTGCACAGCGAGATATCTAAAGAAGAAAAGCTTTGTGTCGCTGCATTGACGTAAGTAGCTTGCCCCGTGTTGAGCAAGCAAATTGACCTTGACATCAAAACCCTTTCCAGCATTTTCCCTCTTACGTCTAACCTTCTGCTGCCCCACAGGGGCTGTGGCATTCAGGTCCCCAAGAATAAGGAAAGGTTGAGGCAGCTGGTCGCAAAGATGCTCAAAGTCTCTTTGGTGGATTACTACTGAAGGGGGCAGGTACAATGAACACACTGTAATGACCCTGTCGAGGCATATTTGTGCAGCTACAGCCTCAAGGTCTGTAACAACTGGAACGGCATTGGAAGGAATGGACTGCGGAGTAATCAGAGCCACACCTCCAGATGAACGTGAGGTGTCCGTACGATCCTTTCGAAAAACATTATATCTTCGAAATGGGTTTATACTTTGCTTGTTCGAGTATGTCTCTTGCAAACAGAAACAGACAGCTTTATACTTTTCAAGAAGGCCATGTATATCATCTATGTTGGTGAAGAGGCCTCGACAGTTCCATTGTAGAAGGACCTGTCTCATGAAAAGGATTGTGGTTAAGAAAAACAAAGAGACTTTGACCATTATTTGCATTTAAGGAGGCAGCACCCTTGGTGGGGGCTGTTTCTGCTGGTCCGTGGGTCTGTTGCCTCTGTCTCTACCACTCGATCTCTCGCGTTTCTCTTTTGATTGCGAGAAAGTGCCTGGGAGACTCGAAGACGACTTTTGTGAAGCACGGTCTTCGTCGTCGAGCTCCATGTTAGCAACAGGAACCAGGGGTGGATCTTTGAGCAATCCATCCCAGACGGATGCCGTGCAAGCAACCTCAGCTGAGGCCGCTGCAGGCATAGAGGAAGTAATGAGACCAGAAGGAGAAGGAGACACTTCCGTATCTCCCTCCCTTTGAGGGGGGGTGTGGGGTGGAGGCCCAGCAGTTTGGGTCTCCACAGACCTCCTCTGCAGTGCCACTCCCCTGCGCACCACTTCGGAGAAAGTGCCCTTTCCTGAACTCTGCTTGTGCCTTTGCATCTTTGTACGAGATATTTTGTTCTGCCTTGATTCTAAGGATTTCTTTTTCATCTTTCCATCGGGGGCATGACCTGGAGTAGACAGGATGGTCACCTTTACAATTTGCACACCGCGCTTCATTTCGTCAGGATTCTGCTGTGTGGTCTCTACCAGAGCATTTGGGACATGTTTCCTGTCCACGGCAGACCTGAGACCCATGCCCGAAGCGCTGACACTTGAAACAACGCCGCGGATTAGGGACATAGGGTCGCACGTGACAGTTGAGGTAACCAGCCTTGATGGTTGCAGGAAGCTTGTGTAGTTGAAAGGATAGAACAACGTGCTTCGTTGCGATTTCTTTACCGTCCCGACGCATCACTATTCGCTTTGGTGCCACGACACCCTCTACCTGCATGCCTTCCTCAATCTCGGAGTCGGTGCACTCGAGAAGCTCACTTTCGGAGATCACGCCTCTGACAGTATTGAGGTTTCTGTGTTTTGCGATAGACACCGGTATGTCCCCAATTTTCTTTACCGCTTGGACGGCCGAGCTTTGCTCCCTGGTTTGAACCTCGACTTGAAGGTCCCCAGATGACAGTTTCTTTGCAGTGTAGGTCCTACCGATTAATTTCTCTATTTCTCTGGCAATGACAAAAGGTGACATCTTAGTGAGTGGCTTTGTCTCATCTTCAGCAAGGAGTACCAGAAATTTGGGAACCATGGTTCTGGAGACAGGCTGAATGAGCTTACTGGTGCTTCGGTGCAGCGCCGCTTATGGCGCTGATCATGTTTTTTTGAACGTGAAGTATCCATACAAAGAAAGATGTGGTTCGGTGCAGCAGGTGTTTCGCCCACCATCGAGCCCAACGAGGGAACGTGTCCCACACGCTAACACTTGCCTCTGCATTATACCCTAGTGCAGCTTCTGGAGAGTGAAAGACTGCCCAAGGTTGACCCTTGCCGCAAAAGAAGGTGAAGGGAGAAAAAAGAAGATAGTGAAGGAGTGGAGAAAGAAAAAGTAATGAAATGGTAATGAAGTGAATGAATGGTAATGAAGTGAAAAAAGTAATGGCGACTAGCTGAATAATCCTGGCTGGGCCGTCTATGGGAAGCAGGGGCGAAAGCGGTGTGTTGTTTTCCGGGAGGGGCCCCGAAGGGTCCAAACCAACCTCCAAGGCCATTCAACCGCCAGGATCCCCTTTTCCCCAGACACGGGAAAGCCACGCACAGCCATACGTGGGGGTCTCCCTCCTGCGGCGACCCAACCGTGAGTGCAAGAGGGGGCTACTGCGGCTGCTGCCGGGCGATGGGGGCGCCAAATTCCCGACGCCGGGCAAGGTAAGAGTGCTTCTCGATTCCTTATTGCATTCAAAGCAGTCGAGCGCGGTCATTTCGATTTTGGGAAAGACAATTACGTTAACCTAGTGCAACGCTGCTAGTTTATCCCATCCCGTGACATATTTAGACAGCTTAGTACAGTCCATTGAAGAATTATTTAGTTTAAGCTTCATTAAACTTAAGTTTATTATTAAATTTTAAATTTACTCCATTGAAGAATTATTAAACATTTGGTACAAAATAAAAGCTTGGTACGATTGTGGCAAGTACCGATGGTCAAGTACCCTAAGACTATATCTATATTTTCTCGAGAGTATCGATGACCTATCGATACTTTTGCATTCGTACTACGCATTCCTTTGGCATTTTTCTCTCTGGCTTCTTGAGCCACCCGAACATCAGCAAAAAAAAGAAAGAGAAAAGAACAAAGCAACGAAGAAATAACTGACTTGCAGCTGTGGTTTTAACTTACTTTTATCTATGACCTGGCACTCCGGTTTGGGTGGGCGTTTCTTAGCCTCTGTGTCTCCCCAGAGCATCAAGGTTGTTGAAAGAACCGCCAGGTATTATCTGATATTACGCTCGTCACTCACGGTTGTAATAGATAAGACGGACGCACATCGAACAGCGAATTGTCATAAAGTTTCTCGTCGATGAAGGCGCAAAGTCATCTGAAATTCACAGAAGACTGCAGGCTCAGTATGGCCACGATACACTTAGCCGTAGGAAAGCGTTTGAGTGGTGCAAACGGTTCCAAGACGGCCGTACGTCAAGGCAGGACGATCCTGGCCGGGGCGGCTCAGAGCCCAGTGTCAGAGTCCCTGAGAACATCCAACTTGTGGAGCGCCTGATCCTCAAGGACAGACGGATACCATGTATCGAACTGGCTCGAAAGACGGACCTTTCTGTGGGAACGTTGAACAGCATCATTCATGAACACCTCCAGTTTCGGAAAGTTAGTGTCCCGTTGGGTCCCGAGGCAGCTCTCCGTGTTGACGGTCAGAGAAGACTGGAAATCTCCCAAGAGCTAAGGCACCGTTTCGACACTGAAGGACAGCCGTTCCTTGATCGGATCATCACGTGCGATGAAACGTGGGTGCACCATTTCACTCCTGAGTCTAAACGCACATCAAAACAGTGGAAGCATCCGGGCTGGCCAGCTCCCAAGAAGCTCCGAAGCACCCCGTCTGGTGGTAAAGTCATGGCCACCGTTTTCTGAGACAAGGCTGGCGTTGTTCATGCTGATTTTCTGCCCAGTGGTACCACCATCCATAGTGCATATTACTGCCAGGTTCTCGGGGAAGTGCATGAGGCGCTGAAGAAAAAGCGGCCGGGCCTCATCACCAAAGGAGACCTCCTCCGAAAGGACAATGCACGCCCGCATACCGCGCATCTCACGACACGCACCTTACACGAACTTGGCTCGGAGTTGCTGCCACATCCCCCTTACAGTCCAGACCTCGCCCCCAGCGATTTCCATCTCTTCGGGCCACTGAAGGCGTTCCTTGCGGGCCACTAATTCAGCTGCGACGACGAGGACAAGAATGCGGTCCGATCATGGCTGCTACGCGCCTGTAAGGATTTCTACGCTGCTGGCGTCCAAGCCCTCGTGAAACGCTGGGACAAGTGCATTAGTGCAGCTGGAGATTACGTTGAAAAATAAAACAAATTTCTCGCCTGTAAGTTAATTTAATTTTGCGAAAAATGAAAAGTCCCGGTTTGACTTGAACACCCCTCGTAGTTAACATGAATTCTGTGGTGAATGCAATTCCACCTGCCGTTACCTATTCCTTATATGTGGATGATCTACAAATATCATGCTGTTCTACTGATCTTGGTAGATGCGAATGGCAACTACAGCTCACTATAAATAAACTGAGAAAGTGGGCAAACGAAAATGGGTTTAGGTTTTCACCCGACAAAACTGTCTGTGTTCCATTTTCTAGAGTAAGGGGAATGTCCTCTAAGCCCACCCTTAAACTGGACAGGCACGACCTAGCTGTTCAGTCGGAATACAAGTTTCTCGGTCTTATCTTCGATAGGAAACTGACCTTCTCTACTCACAGTACACATCTCAAAGAAAAATGCACAAAGTCCTTAAACCTCTTGAAAGTGCTATCACACAGGTCATGGGGAGCAGATCGAGAAACTCTTCACAGAGTCTGTTTTTCCATGGTTCAGTCAAGACTTGACTATGGGTCTATGGTATATGGTTCAGCACGTGAATCAGTTTTAAGACGTCTTCATCCTAACCATCATCAAGGACTTCGTCTGGTTCTGGGGGCATTCGGCACCTCGCCGGTAGAAAGCCTTGTAACGAATGGTCATTAGAACGACGAAGGTTTTTTCTTGCCACCTCTTATGCATTAAGGATAAGAGGCTACCCTGATCATCCTGCCCTCTTTTCAAGTTTTAACTAGGTTCATCACATTACCTGGTTGTTTTGCGCATTATAGCCCTAGTAGTTTTTGCGAAAAAAAAAACAACTCAAATCATCATCACCATCATCATCGTCATCCTGCCCTCTCATGCATTAAAGACACGCACTTTCAACAACACTTCATTAACAGACCCACGATCATTCCACCACTTAGCATGAGTCTTTTGCAAGGTGTTCAAGATTATGGGTTCGCACACTCTAGCTCTTTTCTGCTGGAGACCGAATTGCCCCATGGCAGCCAGCTCCACAGTGTAACACTTCAGTATCAAAATTTAAAAAGCAAGATACTCCACCTATTGTGCTCCAACAGGAATTTGAATCCATGAAACAAGAGTTTTGAGAGTACATAGCTTTTTACACAGACGGCTCTAAATCACAAACCGTGGTCTCGTGTGTGATGGTGACCGACACATGTACAAAGTCGCATCGCTTAGCGAACATGCTTTCTGTCTTCAGTGCTGAAGTATACGGTGTAAGTTTAGCCTTAAATCACATCATACAACATGACATCAAATGATCAGTTGTATACGTGGACTCCCTGAGCTGTTTGCAAGCGATATGTAGCCTCCATACACACACACACACACACACAAAAACATCCTTGTCAAGCGTGCACAATGTTTGGCATTCAGAGCTAGCAATAAAGGTCTTTCCATAATGTTCTGCTGGGGGCCGAGCCGTGTTGGCATACATGGCAATGAACTCGCAGATTCTGCAGCAGGAGCTGCTCTTTGTGGGGACTCAACTCCTTTCGAGGTTCCTGATCCAGACCTTAGAAAGGGCCTCAAAAAGAAAATCAGCGAAGCATGGCAACGAGATTGGGATTCACTGGAAGTGAACAAGCTACACCTAATTAAGGGTAACATAGGCAGCTCCACTTTCTCTTTCAAAAACCGTTCACATGAAGTAATTTTCAGCCGACTATAGGACACACACACTTGACACATAGTTTTCTGCTACGCATGGAGGATGCACCCCAGTGTCTGAGCTGTGGGGTGCAACTCTCTGTTCTACACATCCTGATCAGCTGTCCATCACACAAACCTCATCGTCGTCATTATCTTCATCAATTTTATCGAGATCACACGACACTACATCAGGCCCTATTGCTGGGTCATGAACCTCTTATACCTCATTTAAGAACTTTTAGCTTTTTTAGGGATATTGGGTTTCTAAGTGCACTATAATTTTCTATTTCTGAAGTTATACAGCCATGTTTATGCTACATTTTACGTTTTTTAACCTAATCATTTAAAACCACATTGTTTTTAACCTAATTTGTTACATTCGCTACCACAGTGTTGGCGCTCTATGGCCATTGTTGCTTTTGCGCCAGAAAATACAACCATCATCACAAAACACACTGCCTTATTTGGGACCGAATCTAGCGTATTAATATTAGATTTACTATATGATTCCCATACTTTGCATGCATATGCCAGCACGGGGTGTACTGCTCTTCTTCGATGCCCTGAAGAACAATCTCTGTGCAAAATGTCAAAATCCCCCCCCTCCCCGAACATTTCGCGGGATTTGCATTTCGCAATTCCTGGTCGCTCTCCTTACGGCATGGAGCTGTCCTGAGATCTCACGTGCTGTAGGCTTTACAGACTTCAGATATCGGCGATTTCGTTTTGTTTTTTTTGTTTTCTTTCAAAAACATTTGCATGCTAATGCAGTGTCGTTCTTTCAGATCCCACCCCTTTTATTTTTCTATTGGTGCAACACATGATTCACGGGTTCTTGAATGCACAAAAATGTGGATCGTGAAAATTATGTCCACAGTACTGCGTACCGTGGCGGCTTGTCACTTGCACATCGCCGGAGGCAGACGTCTGTACCGTATTGCGGTATCCGCCATAATGTAGGGATCTTCTTGCTCCGAAGCTTAGTAAAAGGGAAAATTTGTTTTTCATTCACAGATCTGCAGTTGTTACAAAAATTCATATCTACTGCCCTATTTTCAGAGCCAATGACAACAAGCACTTACAACTATCAGCATCAAAATCTGCTGAACACGGGCGATGTACTCGGGATGTGCACGACTGAGATAGCTGTTGTTAGACGTTGCTATTCTGAGCTGAAACAAAGCAGTCATGTTACATGTGCGTACAGGGCATTGATGTTCACCTGTCTTCGGCTTGCGTTGATTACGGCTGGCCAATGGAGGAGTGGGTGGGTTAGACTCCTCACTGTCTGAATAGATGGTACTGAACTTTCTACGTTTGCCACGGTCATACTGTATCTCCTCATTCAAAT
The DNA here is from genome assembly GCF_037126465.1 of Ornithodoros turicata. NCBI lineage: Eukaryota > Metazoa > Arthropoda > Arachnida > Ixodida > Argasidae > Ornithodoros > Ornithodoros turicata. The sequence goes on along the minus strand of NC_088204.1, from coordinate 27,608,239 downwards.
CGGATGTCTCCTCAGGAAGGGGCAGTGCCGCACGTGCAGCTTATTAAGCTGCTGCACAAGGAACATGCTTAGAAAAGCAGCAAAAGCGACAGTAACATACCAACCATATCGTCCCAACACCTTGCACGGTAGTAGTTTCAAGTTGCTTGTGGCTCCTTTTGTCTCCTTACTACAGCTGCCACATTTTTGGCTTCTTTTGGGGAAGGCCATCGCCAACCATCACTCTCATGCCGTGACTACAGCCACACTATCATTTTCGGTCACATATTTAACAATGGCGAATGGTAGCTCAGTCTCACCTGTCAATGAATTGGACCACTGTAAACACAGATTAAAGGGGGGGGGGTATAGATGAAAACAAACTTTGAACATGTACAGGAGGTTATTGACTGCCGGAGTGCCGCAGAATGGATATAAAACAAAACTAGGCACCGTAACTGACATGAATGAAAAAAAAAAATCAGAGGTGGTCAGACATGTGGTCGCAGCCACTTCGCAGTCTTTCATTACTCAGTGTGTTAAAGGAAATATATAGCATACGTGTTTGCCCTTGCTGGTAGCATTACACATTTGGTTTTCAAAGCAGGCAATGGCCATGAATGTTGAGCGACAGATGGCTAACGACATGGATATCCAAAATGGAGGATTCACACTGTGAAGTGTACAGGTGTTCAACACGTCGAAATTTCTTGCCAATAATGTGCGCACCATTTGAAGACCGGCTTAGGGCAGCTGCACCGACAACAACAACAGTCCCATCATGTAGCATGTCCTTCGAATTGCACACCAACGAGAAACGACCTGGCACTATCACCTTCCTGTATAGAGGAGGAATAAGGCCAGGAGGAACTGAACGCCTTCTCATTTCACGGGATAGTACCTTTTCTGGCTTTGAGAGTGCAGTCAGCGGGACAGACCTCTGCTCATGAATGCGATTATGCAACTGCTCAAGAGGTCTCTCTGGCTTTCGCACGTGCTTTTTCAGGGTTTGCATAAAATTTTTAATACAAACGGACTCCAGACATCCAAAGGTCCGTGCACCCTGACGTCACTTGCGAGATGAATCAAAGCATCGTCGGAGCCCTTCATCTTCTTCGCTCCTGACTAATCCCTCCTTGCAAGTTGGGGGTGTCGGCCACGTCGAGCGCCACTTTGTGGTGGTTCCTTGGGACGAGAGGGAGTCAAGGACTTGCGCTGCACAGCAGTCACTTGCCACCAAGTTGAACCTGTGTGCTCGAGACCTTGCCTGATACATTCCACGGATGACCAGCATTTATACACAGCACACTCCCCCCCCCAAAAAAAAAACACCCATAACAATCCCAAGTGTCCCCTGGTTAGGACAGAAAACACCCGCATTACCCCGCACTGTCAACTCAATCGTGATAACATGTCAGCGACCACGTTATCTTTGCCGTTTATGTATTCTAATTCGATGTCGTACTGCTGCAGAGCTGAAGCCCAGCGTGTCAAACGCGCACTGGAGGAAGCGGTGCGAGTTAAATATGTCAAAGTGTTGTGATCCGTCCGGACCTTAACTCGTGTTCCGAAAATCCACGTGTCCAGCTGCCCGAGTGCCCAAATGATTGCATAAGCTTCTCGCTCAATTGTAGACCACTTCGCTTGCGTGGGGGTCAGCTTCTTACTCAAAAATGCAACAGGCTGTTCTGTACCACCGTTTCTCCGGCGCTACACAGGCTGTCAACGCTGGCAAAGAGGCATCCGTCGTTAAGATAAAGGACCTGTCAAGGCGGGGAACAGACAGTTCCTCGACAGACGCAAGTTCAGATTTCAGTTTCTCGAAAGCTCCATCTAGGTAAATATCCCGAGGTATTTTGTTCGAGCACTTCTTTTTCGTAAGCTCGGTAAATGGGAAAACTAAAGTAGCGAAGTGTGGAGTATAATCCCTCTAGTAATTAAACAAGCCTAACATCCTGCGTAGCCCTCATTTAGTCTTTGGTGGCTTTAAAGCAAGCATCGTCTGAATTCTCGTCGGGCCCGGTGCATCACTACCTGGTCCAACGATGTGTCCTACGTATTTCACCTTATGGTGCGCAAACTCACATTTCTTAAAATTTACCTTCAAGCCTACCTGCCGAATCGTTTCGAGAACCTTTGTAAGTGACTTAAATGATCGTTCCACGTCATCGAATAGATGGCTACATTATCTATGTATGCCGCGGCATACCCTTTGTGTTCTCGCAGAACTTCGTTCATGACGCGCTGAAATGTGGCGGCTGCATTGCGTAACCCAAACAGCATTACTTTCCACGCGTACAGGCCGCTAGGTGCTGCGAACGCGGTGAATTTCTGAGATTCCAGATCAACCGGAATCTGCCAGTAACCTCGGGTCATGTCCAGCACCGTAATGAAATTTGCCTTTGCTACTGCGAACAAAAGTTCAGTTACTGTTTGCATCGGGTAACGATCCGGTTGCGTAGCCGCGTTCAACTGGCGAAAATACACACACATACGTACTGAACTATCGTTTTTCGCCACACATACAATTGGATGTGCGAAGATTCCTTCAATAGGGTAAATAAAGTCCCACTGTATTAATTGCTGAATCTGTCGTTCGACCTCTGCTCTCATAGCCATGGTACCTTATAGGGCTGTTTGAAATGACTGTACACCTGCCTGGTGTCTCCGATTATACAAAGCGAATAGCCTTCCTCTGTACCATCTCAATTTCTTTTACTTTTGTAACAGCCTCGGGAAACCATATTACAGAGCCGTATTCAGTGATACAGCGGACAAGATGTTTGTAGGCAGGTAGTTTTGTCTGGGAGTCAGCCTCCGCTAGAGTTCGCCGTAGCAAGTATAACCTGCTACTAGCCTTGGAGATAACTTCTTTAAGGTGCTGGCTCCATGTCAAGTCGTTGGTGAACGTCAAGCCGAGATATTTGTGTGCATGTACTTGCTTTAAAGGAACATTATTCACTTCGTATTGGCACTGCACGGCACTGGTCTTCTTTTTAGACACCATCATGTAAACATCTCTTAACAACTCTTCTGCTCATTAATACCCATTTGCCAAGTTTCGCACCAATGGACTACAGAATCAAGGGAACGCTGAAGGGTTACTTGGTCCTCAACCGTATTAATAACTTTGTAAAGCACACAATTGTGTGTGAGTAGTATAGAAAGAAGTCCTATAGCCAAGAGTTTTCTCTAATCCAATTCCAATCCAATTCTAAGCCATAATCCAGTTATAATCCAACACAATCCAGTTCTAAGCCAACACAAGCCAAATCCAAAGCCATCTGATTGGCAGCCATTAGCCCCGCCCACTTCACGTTGATTGGGCCATGCTAAGCCTACTGATCTGATTGGCCGCCATTAGCTCCGCCCACTTTACGTTGATTGGCCCATGCTATGCCTACTGATCTTTGATTGGCTTACCGTAGCTCCGCTCCTTCATGCTAATTAGTTGGCTTGGCTCCGCCCAGTTCACGCTGAATGGCCCGTGCTAAGCCTACTGATCATTGATTGGTTGTCTGTAGCTCCGCCCCTTTATGCTAATTACTCGTCTCTGCCCACTTCACGCTGATTGGTGCATGCGTATCGCTGAGCACAGCTCCGCCCCTTTATGCCGATTAACTGGCTCCGCTGATTGGTCCATTCGAAGCCTACTGATCACTCTCCACATTTTCCAGACTTTCTAAGCCCTCTGATTGGCCGTCCCCCGTTTAAGCCCACCGATTGGCCCCATTCTAAGCCCACTGATTGGCTGACTAAGTCCGCTGAACATAGCCTTCGTTAGCGCCCGCCAGATGGCGCGCTCGGCAGCGACCCTGCTGCGGCTTTATCTCATACATCCAAACTTACCTCGTGCCACCAGATGGCGCGACTCAGGTGCATCAACTCCGCGCTGTTCCGCTTCGAGGCGTCACACGAGCGAGAGAACTTCGTCGAGATGTGCTGCCACATATTGCGCTCCCGTATCACCGCAAACAAGTTGCGGGAAATCATACGCGAAATCTTGGACGAGTACCTGTCGGCTTACAGGGAGCAATCACTGCGCGAGCTTCAGGAACTATGTCAGGAAGAAATAAGAGTCCTGGAGACGATCATCAATCGCTCTAGGAGCTATGGATGAAAATAAAGATGCATCACACCTCGCTACACAGTCTGCTCAAGTTATTCCACGATGCGCATGCAGTTCCAGCACCCTGCTCGAATTCTCATCTCCGGCGCGTCCATGTGTGGGAAGACGGTGCTCACGCAGAATATAATGAGACACCCCGAATTATTTAGCATTCCACCGCAGAAGATACTCTACGTACGAAAGTATGCAGCCGGCTGGGAAAAGGATTTCAACGGTGTGGAGTTTATGGATAGGATACCCGCAGATTGGGATGAGCGATATCCCACTCTCATAGTTATTGACGATCAAATCACGGAAAAGGGGGTTCTATCGGAGGTAGAGTCGTTGTTTGTACGTGGTAGCCATCATAAGAATGCGTCCGTGATCCTGATCACACAAGCCTTGTTCTATCATAACGCCGCTTTTCGAACGATATCGCTGAACGCCAGTTATATCGTATTGTTCCGGAATGCGCGGTCCGTACAACAGATCGAAACCTTCGGACGTCAGGTATTCGGGAAACAGGGGCTTTCCTATTTTCTCGACGCATATAACCAGGCGACGGAGAAGGCGCACGGTTATTTAGTTGTGGATCTGCACGCGCAAACACCTCCCTCTCGTAGCCTGCGAACGGGTATTTTACCGCACGACCGGCAGTTCCTGTTTACGCCCGCGAAATGACGGCCGATCTTAGAAGACATCTCACGCTCCTCAAAGTATTGGCCGCCAGCAAACCGACGCACCGCGCAGAGTTACTTAAAGAGCTCAGCTGCGACGACATTCGAATCCTTTCGGAAATCTGTCTGAATATTCTACGCGGAAATATCCCACTTTCGACGGAACTTCATAAAAACCTGAAGAAACACAAAAAAATCCTCCGCTTCCTCGCCTACAAGTCTCTTCATAAGTGCCCCCGGCAGTTGAAGAAATATATTAGGGGACAACGAGGTGGTCTCATTCCCATACTTCCACTGCTCCTCTCAGGGCTATCAAGTCTCGTGGCGGGAGTCGCCGGGCGAGCGATATCCAAAGCCATCGGTCATGGCTCATAGAATAGAAATAGGTGAAGTTCTGAAATCTAACGATTCGGACGATGTAAAAGTGGGCAAAATACTGGAAGCCCTCTATTACTTGCTGAAGCGAGCTCACTATCATCCTCCTCCTCCTCCCCCTCCTCCTCTGGAACCTGTCCATTCGGAGCCCGAACCGGAACCCAATCCATTCGATTTTAATCTTCTACCCTCCGGCGTTGATAAAGCACGCGCGAAATCTGTGCTGAAAGAATTGAAGAAAGTATTCACCTGGCAGGCGGATAATGTGCTAGTATATAGAGGGAAGCGAATCAATCGCTCAAACATTGTGGCTCTCGTGAGCTACTTAGCACGTCGTAGCGCGCTCATCAAGAAACCCAGTTGGTACAAAAAAGTATCGAAAATTATAAGCGCTTTGAAAATACAGCGAATTGCTCGCTGGAGCAAATATGGGGCCCTATAGAAAGATCAAGGAGAAAGGGTTAGGTGGAGTTGATCGGTACCGACGTTATCACAAGCTCACGCACGCAGAAGCCGTGGAACAGCTGAAAAAAGAAGATGCTTACACCCTTCACAAGCCAGTGAAGAAAAAATTTAAGCGGCGCTCCATCATCGCAACTCACGTGCGGGATTTATATCAGGCAGACCTTCTGGATATGCGTAAATATCAGAAATTTAACAAGGGCTTCAGGTACATCCTAACGGTCATAGATACGCTATCGAGGTACCTGTACATGGTCCCCATTCGCACAAAGCGCCCGCAAGACGTAAAGAAAGCCTTCGAACGAGTTTTCCGTCACGGAATTCCAAAGAATTTGCTCACGGATCGCGGGAGCGAATTTTGGGGTTCCCCCGTTCGTCAGTACTTTCAGTCGCTACTAAATCACTATAGCACGCAGAGCGGAATGAAAGCGGCCTCCTGTGAACGCGTGCAGAGAACAATTAGGGAAAGAATAGCCAGGCATTTCACTAGTACGGGGAAGTTTAATTATATCAACGCGCTGCCGAAGATAGTGGCCGACTATAACGACTCGGTACACTCTGTCACGGGCGAAAAGCCGAAAAATGTGAACGCCGGAAATGAAGTAGCTCTGTTCAACAGATTGAATCGTAAGACGATCCCGCGCGAGAGCAAGTATAAATCAGGGGACCAGGTGAGGCTCGCGTTAGATCGCGGCGTGTTCGCCAAAGGCTACGATCAAAGGTGGACGGCCGAAGTGTTCGAGGTGTCGCGAACGAGAGAGACCGATCCGCCCGTAGTGTACGTGAAAGATTCGACGGGAAAAGAAATACTGGGATCATTCTACGAGCAGGAGCTGCAGCCCGTCCACCATCTTTCCTCGTACGATAAGCGACTCATATCCGCGGTGATTAGAAAGAAGAAAATTAACGGAGTATTGCACTACTTGGTTTGTTGGTTCGGATACGCCAAAGATCACGATTCTTGGGTGCCAGCCAGCGATGTCAGAAAATGAATTTTACGTGTATCTGCTCTCGAACGCTAGCATGGACCTGTACCCGTCCAACACGCTGAATGACTTCACGATTGCGTTAGATAAGCCGCTACACCTGGATGATTCGTACGTCGTCGGTCTAGAGGGATTTTCCATTCCCAACAGCTTCCTGAACGTGAACCAAGCGCCTGATAACCTGATAACGCTATCAACGGAGAAGTGGCAAACAAAACAGCTCACGTTCGAAGACACGGACACGCTATTGAATAAAATATTCCCCGAATATGGGATAGAGTGGACTTACGAGGAAGATCACTACGTGTTTAAGCTACCGTCGCGCGTGCGCTCGGCGAAACTAATCGACAGACCGCTGCATCTCGCCTTTGGAATCGTCGACATCGATGGAGATCACCCGGAGGGCGGTAGAGTACGCGCCGTCCCAAACGTATTACCGCTCGCGGAGGAAAGAGCCGTTATGATGCGAGTTCGCCGGGTGATAGTGATCAATAACGATCTAATTTTAGAACCCCGATCGCTCATTACCGACACATTCAACGAATTCTTCGACGATCTCGACGAACGATACAGAATCACGGGTGGAATACAAAGACAACACTTACTCGCTTTCTCTCCCGACGAATTTCAACTTGTCGACCGAGTTCCTGGACCTCATTCAGGTGAAGCACATCCATGTTGAAGGATCCCGAAAGCACATCACGTGTAATCCCATAGTGAAGACGTACCGCATCCACATAAACACTCAAGAGACGGAAAGTCGGCGCATTTCACTTCCACCAAATTACTACGAAACACCCGAAGCTCTCGTGAGCGCTATCCATGAGCGTCTGCAGCCGGAGGCTTCCCTCACGTACGATGCGTGGGCGAGGAAGTGTTCGTTGAGCTTGCGGGAAAACGTGTCGCTTACATTATCCGATTACTTTGCGTACCTACTGGGTTTCGGCGCGAAAACCGTATTTACGGAAAACGATACGGGCGTCGACGAAGTGACCATAGATCTTCCCATTAACTGTATTATGATATACACGGATCTCGTCGCGCCCTCCGTAGTGGGAAACGGGCGGCATCCGATACTGAAATTAATTCCATTCGTATACGATAGAACGAAAGAACAACTGAGTTTCAGCTTTCTACCCGTTCAGTATTTTAAGTTAGTGCAGCGCGAAATTTCCTCAATCACCGTCTCTATACGCGACGACACGGGTCGCAAGCTACCACTACAAAATCGCGGTAGATCGACGCTGACGCTGCACTTTAAGCATGTACACTAAAGCGGTACCAATCTACGTATTTGGCGTTCCAACGGTATACAGGTCGCACCTGTACCAGAGGGGAGGCAATTTCTTTTCTCAGCTCGGGCGTTTCGCTATTCCACTCTTTAAACGCGTATCGCCCTACTTAAAAAAGACGGCTGTTGCGGCCGCTAAGCGCGTGGCCAAAAATCTGTCGGAGGGAGACTCTTTCCGAAGTGCGCTTAAGAGGTCGGCGAAAGATACGGGCCGTGAAATTCTCCGCGACCTCGGGGGTGCTGGCGGGCGAAGAAAGAGGAGAAAACCAGACGTCTTCGACGGCATAAATCACGCTGGTTGCGCGGCCACAATTTAGTTGTGAGATGGACACGATTAACGTCGTACATCCCGACACTCCTCTGTTGGATAAGTCGGAAACACAGTTATTTTCCGTGCCGGGAACGCAGTGGCATATACTGAAGGGGGAATATGAGGTATTCTACCCGGTCGCTGACATATCCTCCTCATAGAGTTCCAGCTTTCGAATTTGGGGCACCACTATCTCGATTTGAACTCCGCGTACATAGTGACGAAAGTCCGCATCGTACGTGACGATGGTTCGCTACCGGAAACACAGGCTGGCGATCGGACGACCTACGACGAGGTCTACCCCGTCAACCCGTTCGCCAGCTCGCTTTTCAAGAACGTAGCCGTCTTATTGAATCAGACCATGATTACGAATAATGATTTGTATAGCTATAGAAGCTACTTGGATATTTTGCTTCACGCCAGCACCACGGAGCAAAATACCGTGCATAAAGCAGGTCTGTACACGCAAGGAGAAGCGCGTCAAACGGAAAACAGCATTCGCGCTCGTGGACCGGCCGAACGATACAACCTCACACGTGGTGGCAAGACCATCGACCTGGTTTCCAAGATCAACTCGGACATTTTCCTGCAGCCTAAGCTACTCATATCGGGAGTGGAAATTAGGCTTGTTTTTTATCAAGGCTCCGACGCGTTCCGCATTATGAAGACCGATCAGGAGCAGCACACGCATAAAGTGGAAATCATGAGTGCCACTTTGTACATAAAGAAAATCACCGTGTCTCCCAGCCTATTCCTCGGACACGAAACGGAATTGCAGAAGCGCAAGGCTCTCTACACACTGGCCGGAAGTGAATCGCGTATTCGTTCGCTACCAGTTGGCAACCTGGATGCATGCCTGGAAGATTTATTTCCAGAGAAGATACCGTCTAAGGTGGTGGTCGCATTCGTGCCCACCCTAGCCTACCAGGGAGCATTCAATCGGGACCCGTACCGATTCGTGAACTGCGACATTGAGTCGGCGACGCTCACCGTGAACGGGGCGCAGCGAATAGACACGTTCGACTTCAACAATAACCTGAACCACCGAAGCTACTTCAACCTCCTGGAGCAGCTGTGTGAGAAGCACGTCTCCTACGAATACGACCACTACGTTGGAAACAAGTTCCTACTGTACTACGATCTGGATCCCGATCAATCCTCCGTCCACCTGTCACCGATCAGGCGTGGAAACGTTCGTCTGCAACTCAAGTTCCGACGTGCCTTAGCCGAACCCACGACCGTATTGATACTGTCCGAGAGTGTGCGAATTATGTCCATCGATAAGAACAGGAACGTCACACTGGATTAGCAATGTTCGAGCAAGATATCGAGAGACTCCTGAAGTACAACGATTACACTTCGGCGCTCTTTCGCGGTGTATACGCTCGAGACGACCGTCTGCCCGCACTGGATAGACCGGGTATAATCGTGGTGAACACCGATCGGCGACAGCAAGCTGGGGAGCACTGGATTTTGTACGCGAAAATGAAGGATGACCTCATCTACTTTGATTCCTTCGGATTGCCGCCCATCGAACCCGAGTTGAAACGCCTCACCGTCGACGAATATAATGATGTCTGTATCCAAAGCCTGTATTCTCCAATGTGTGGTGTGTACTGTTGTATCGCGGCGACATTGTTGGCGAAAGGGAAATCACTGAAGAGCATTGTATCCCTGTTTTCCGATAATCTCGCCGCTAATGACCTAAAATCAATAAAGCTGCTAGAAAAGTTGTTTGTTGCTTAAAAACGCCTGGTGTCCTTTATTCTCTATAGCTCCCCCACAAACTATACTTGCTTAGTCAATGAATACACGCTATAGCTCCCTATCATATCATTCTATCAATACAGCTTCCCATCATATCAGCCTATCTTCCTAATCCATTACAACAACGCAACACTTAAAATCAGAAATACATGTATTTTTATTTTACTGCTGATTACATATGGGGCGCTCGCTGGTCTCGCGGTCACTTCTTCTTCGCGTGAGTAAAGATGATGTCGGGCGATGCGACTCTTTTACCATCCCTGAATCTCTCCTTCTCTAGTTTCAGATCTGGTAATTCTCGCATTTCTTGCAAATCTTCATCTGTCAGTCGCTTGAAACGACTGGGTAGGTACACCTTTACGCGTTTATCGTTGTCCATCAGGAGTTCCACGTACACGGACTCCCCGTACATAGTATCCACTTTGCGCAAGTCCAACACGTCGAGCTTTTCGTTGTTCGGAACAGTGCTCATTTTCTGAATGTCCCCATCACCGGGTTTCTTTAGTTTATCCAGCTTCTCGAAAATAGATGACATATCTCTCAGCGCAAGTTTCTACGCACGCCAAATGAACTGAAAATGAGGACAACTATTACCTAACTTTCCTCATCTTGAAGACAATAGTGAAACATACCTTTCTTGTTGTGCGCTTCACCGAGAGTCAACCGACGGAAGTAGCTTCACAGACCTCAAATGAGTTGTATATATCGCAACTTTTATATAAAGCACCCCTGGAGGAGCGCAAGGGTGGTGCGATTCTGTTTACACAATCAGGCAGGAACAGCATGTGATTTATGATGCGCGCACGCGAAGGACATTTGGAACTTCTTGGAAACCAAAGTGCATAAGCGAACCCTTTGTTTTTGGTTACAGAAAGCTTGCTGATATAAAACAGATGGCCCAACTTGTTGAGACATGCAGCGCCGCGGCCGAGGCTCCATGACCTCATTTCTTGACAAGCATGATTTACGACCTCCAAAGCATGGCAGTACGCGAGCTTTGATATAAAACAGATGGCCCCAACGTGTTGAGATGGCCGATGAAGCTCCGTGACCTCATTTCTCCTCCGTGACCTCATTTCTCGGAACACATGATTTACGACTGCCAAAGCATGGGAATATGCGAGCTTTGATATAAAACACATGGCCCCAACGTGTTGACACGTGCACCACGACCGCGGAGGCCCCTTGACCTCATTTCTTGGAACACATGATTTACGACTACCAAAACATGGGAGTACCCGAGCTTTGATATAAAACAGATGGCCCCAACGTGTTCTGACGTGCAGAGTGGCCGATGAAGCTCCGTGACCTCATTTCTAGGAGAACGTGATTTACGACCTTCAAAGCATGGGAGTACATGAGCTTTGATATAAAACAGATGGCTCCAACGTGTTGGGACGGCCGATGAAGCTCCGTGACCTCGTTTCTCCTCCGTGACCTCATTTCTCGGAACACATGATTTACGACTGCCAAAGCATGGGAATATGCGAGCTTTGATATAAAACACATGGCCCCAACGTGTTCTGACATGCAGCATGGCTGCTGGTTTATAAGCCGCGCGATCGCCTCAGGGGCGAACAGTCTGCTTTCACTCGCTTCAAAAGTAAGTTATTCGCCTCACTTGTTGCACGTTTCTTACGGATCCGTTTATTTTCAGTGCCTCGGTGTGTGTTCTGCTTTTTTGATCCTCACGATATCGAGGATGAATCGGATGAATCGGACAACGATTCTCGGGACGGCGCACCTCCTACACTGTCTGCTCACGTGATGCGATCGCACCCCGACGTGGATACATCTTTCCTGCCCTTCTTCCAGACTGACAGTGCATTTAGAGGTGTCGTTAAAAGGTACGTGCTATTGGCATCTGTTCACGATCATGGAGTAGAGGATTTGCGACAATATTTAATGAGTCACTTTCACGATATGTTCGCTATATTGAGAGCGCAAAGAATACCCTTTAGGTTTTGCATTTGTTCGGATGTTTTAATGGTAAAGGAAACTCGTGGGGAGATAATCGCGCACATTGCCCACTTTATGGCATTTGCTCGCGAAGTCCACAGCGACGGAGCCATCGCGAATACCCTGATGGATGTGATTCAGGAGTCCACGGGACGCATAGAAAATTATCAGCGGGAAGGGAGCGGGTTCGTGTCCACCGACGTCCAAAACGTTCAAATGTGCATTTCCGCCGTGAAAACGAAAAAATTCGGATGCAATGGGACACTTCCCGATCATGTGGCTAAGCGCAGGAACGTGCTAACAAATATTCATTTACCGGCACGTAAGGAGGGTGAGTGTTTTAAATACAACACGCTCGCCCTCCTGCATCCACAGAGTTGGAATACATGGTCAAAAAAATATGAAAATTATGCAGCGGAGTACTGGTGGCCTAGTCGCTTCCCCGTTTCCTACTCTGACCTGGATGAATTCGAAGACAAAAACATGATATCCGTGTACGTATACGAGTACGTCGATCAGGGAGTGCACGTGTCGCGACCTCCAAAACTCGAGTATGAAAAGAAAATTCACCTATTGGCTATAGACCAGCATTTTTTTGGAATCAAGTCCCTCGAGCGGTTACTGATTAGGAAAGACAAGCGTTTCGTCTGCGAGCGTTGCACGCGCTCTTTTAACAAGGAAGAGAGCATGGCGAAACATCGTCGCCTGTGCGCGGACGTAAACGAAATCATATTGGAATTTTGCGAACCGGGCAAAAACTTTGTAGAGTTTACTAAAATACAGTACAAGCAGCAGTACAACTACGTCGTCGCGTTGGACACGGAGAGCGTGCTCGCGCCCAGTGGTGTTGGCATGCAGCGTCACGTCACCTCGAGCTTCTGTGCCGTGCTCGTACGCACCCACGACTCGAAGGTGATGCGCATCAGGACGCACCACGGTGAAGATTCTGCGAGGCAGTGCGTCAGAGCTTTGATGGAAATGCGGGACGAGATGATCGCCCTGAACGCCTGCCCCGCGGAAATGGTGCTGAATGATGAGCAACGAGCACGACACAGAGCTGCCACCCACTGCGCGTACTGCGTGCGGGAGTTCGCGCAAGATCTACCCCGTGTCCGGCACCACGACCATTCGAAGCGTTGTACTGCCGGCGAGACAAATTACATCGCGACGCTGTGCAACCCCTGTAACGTGGCGTGCACGACGCGGGAAAAACTGCCCATCATGGTGCACAATCTGGCCTACGATTTGGCCGGACTACTGCGGGAATTTCACCTTCTCGGGTGGAAGCGAGCTCCCTTCATCGTGGCCAGTTCCATGGAAAAAATCCGATCGTTCGAAATTGGCACCTTCCTATTCAGAGATACCATGCAGTACCTAAATTCGTCGCTGGGAGAGCTCGTGGAAACCGTCAAATCCATGGGGGGCGCAGAGGCGTTCCAATGCCTGAAGCAGGTATTTGGAGACGACTACAAAATTCTGCTTCGTAAAGGTGTATTCCCGTACAGCCACGTGAGCTCGTTCGCGGTCTACGACGAATTGGCTCTGCCGGCAAAATCCGCCTTTCGAAACGATCTGACGGGGGAGGATATAAGCGATGAAGACTATCAGTACGCGCTGCACGTATTTGAACGTTTTGGATGCTCGAATCTGAGGGATTATAATGCATTGTACCTGAAAACGGATGCCCTGTTACATGCTGACGTAATGCAGCACTTCCGACGCCTGTGCTACGACGCGCGCGGTTTGGAATTGCTTCATTGCGTTTCTCTGGCATCCTATTCGTGGCAATGCGCTCTAAATTACACGCGGGCAAATTTGGAGCTGATCATCGACGAGGGCATGTACCGGACCATCGAATCGGGTGTTAGAGGCGGACTCTGTCAGGCGAGCAGGCGTCATTTACGGGCTAACAACCCGCTGTGCAGTGGCTACGATCCCGATAAAGAGGAGGTGTACATATCGTACATAGATTGCAACAATCTTTACGGATTCAGTATGATAAAGCACCTCCCAGTGAGCGATTTCGAATGGGTCGAGGATTTTAGCTCCGTGGATTTTATGCGTCATCCCACAGATTCCGATGTGGGATACGTGTACGTGTGCGATTTGGAGTATCCAAAATCTATCCACGCGCTGACGCGGTACTTCCCCCTGGCTCCTGAGAAGGCGGTCGTCCCGAAGGAATGGCTCTCGCCATTCCAGCGAGAGCTCCTCGAAGAGTTAATGTATCAGCCGGCGAACAGCAAAAAGCTGCTGCTCACGTGCAAGGACAAGGTCGAGTACGTTGTTCATTACGCGCTGCTCGCTCTCTATTGTAGACTGGGCATGCGGGTGACAAAAATTCACCGAATTCTAAAATTTCGTCAGGCACCATTCCTGCGTCCCTACATCGAGGACAATGTTGCCAGACGCGTCGCATCGAGCACGACGTTTGAGAAAAATTTCAATAAAATCTCAAATAATGCGGTCTTCGGGCGTACGCTACTAAATAAATTTAATATGCGGGACATTCGAGTAGCCTTCGATGAGGAGACGGCGAGTCGCCTCGGGAGCCAGGCGGAATGCGCGCGAATGGAAATTTTGTCCCCCGATTGCGTCATGTACGAAATGCGCAAAAGAAAAGTGCGATGCGATTTCTCCCTGCAGATTGGCTTCACGATTTTAGAACTGAGTAAGTTAACCATGTACTCGTTCTACTATGAAACCCTGTTGAGTAAGCTCACTTGTCCGGTGATGACGTGCTACTTTGACACGGATTCTCTGATCCTCGGCCTATTCTGCATGGACTATGAAGATCAGTTACGCGCGATCGCCGACGACCATTTAGATTTTCTTCCTTCGATCGTGATCATCCACTGTACAGCGAGAGGAATCGCGGTAGACTTGGCGCGTTCAAAAGTGAAACGGGTAGCGTACCCATTGAGGAAGTAATATGCTTGAAAGCCAAAATGTATTCCATCAAATTAGCCGGAGGAAAACAAATTGCAAGAGCTAAAGGGGTCAAAAAGAACATTGTGCGCAAACACCTCCTCCATGATACGTACCGCGATACCCTATTCAAGCACGCTAGCGTATCGCACGAACAGGTGTCAATAGTGGGAAAGAAACAGTGCATGTACACCATCAGAAATGTGAAAAGAAGTCTGATGGCGTACGACGACAAACGATACCTCTACAATGACGTAGACTCCTACCCGTACGGAAGCTGCGAATATGGTAAGCTCGAGTGGATGACGTAGATAGTGAGATTTCACCTGGCGTTCTTTTCCCCCCCCCGCCGCACAGATAAAGCAGTGGATGAGTAGGAGTAGCATCATTTGACCTGCGTCACTGGAAGGATGTGGCACCTCGTTCTCTTATCGCTCGTCTCGTGCGCGCTGGCGCTGGACGCTGGCAACTGTACTGCGAGCATCAAGCTGGAGAAGGATAAGCACACGTACGCGCACGAATGCCCTGGCGACATCTTGGCCATCAGAGAGTGGCACGTGGTACCTATGCGGTCCGGCATTAACCTGGACAGGAACGCTACTCGATCGCTGCGTACGTGCCTTCACTCGCTGGACGTGAGCGACAGCTACGAAGATATCCAGTGCACGCGGATGTGCCAGCTCACGGAGGACGAAATTTTTCTCAGCCGCTGTCCCGGAGACGTCTACATGATCCGTCACTTCCGTGGAACCATGCCCAGCATCAAAGGAATCAATCTCTCCAAGACCGCCATGCTTTTTCTCAAACATGTACTCAATAAACGTTGAAAGGTATTTTTTCCTTGTCTGTATGAGATAAAGCCGCAGCAGGGTCGCTGCCGAGCGCGCCATCTGGCGGGCGCTAACGAAGGCTATGTTCAGCGGACTTAGTCAGCCAATCAGTGGGCTTAGAATGGGGCCAATCGGTGGGCTTAAACGGGGGACGGCCAATCAGAGGGCTTAGAAAGTCTGGAAAATGTGGAGAGTGATCAGTAGGCTTCGAATGGACCAATCAGCGGAGCCAGTTAATCGGCATAAAGGGGCGGAGCTGTGCTCAGCGATACGCATGCACCAATCAGCGTGAAGTGGGCAGAGACGAGTAATTAGCATAAAGGGGCGGAGCTACAGACAACCAATCAATGATCAGTAGGCTTAGCACGGGCCATTCAGCGTGAACTGGGCGGAGCCAAGCCAACTAATTAGCATGAAGGAGCGGAGCTACGGTAAGCCAATCAAAGATCAGTATGCATAGCATGGGCCAATCAACGTAAAGTGGGCGGATCTAATGGCGGCCAATCAGATCAGTAGGCTTAGCATGGCCCAATCAACGTGAAGTGGGCGGGGGCTAATGGCTGCCAATCAGATGGCTTTGGATTTGGCTTGTGTTGGCTTAGAACTGGATTGTGTTGGATTATAACTGGATTATGGCTTAGAATTGGATTGGAATTGGATTAGAGAAAACTCTTGGCTATAGGACTTCTTTCTATACTACTTCTGTGAAAAGTTTAATGTTAGCATCTACGTGCTCTGCAATATTGTTTATATATAAAAGAAAAAACAGCGGACCGAGCACCGACCCTTGGGGAACTCCGGAAACTACACTGAGTGACGCGGAAGATGTATTATTGTAAGAAACGAACTGGGGGTAGGACGCAAGGCAGTTGATGAGCTTTTCGTTTTTAAATTGACAGCTGAGTTTCCAAAGCAGTTTAGAATGCGACACACTGTCAAATGCCTTTTGGAGGTCAAGAAAGATAACATCAGACTGCTTTGAATTATCAATGGACGTAGCTAGATCGTGTACAAATTCTATTAATTGATGTGTAGTTGAGGATCCTTTGCGGAATCCATACTGGCATTTGCTAAACACAGAATAGTCTTCCAAAAACTTCGCCATGTGACAGTGCAATATATGCTCGAAAATTTTGGAGCAACTGGATAGCAGTGAAATGGGTCGGTAGTCACTCGTGCCGCGACACTCAGATTTCTTAGGTACGGGAACAATTTTGGCAGTTTTCCAAGCCTTGCGAAGCACTCCGGAATCGTAGACCTTTTGGAATATCACTTGCAAATATAGTGAGATCCATTCAACATACCGCCTAAGAAATGCATTAGGAATATTATCGGGCCCTGCGCCTTTTTTAGTGTCAACCTTCAACAACAACGCGAGGATACCTTGTGATGTGAAAACTACGTTAGAAATCGGGGGTAAGTGCCTAGGTTCACTATAGGGAGGAATTTGTCCATTATCTGTTAGAAACACGGAAGAAAAATACTGATTAAATAAATCCGCTGAGAGAATAACATCTACAGCTGTGCTGCGTTTTTTCGGGGCAACATAACGCCGAAATTTTTGCGGTGAATCCCTGAGAAAACTTCCTAGGGTTGTACAGAAAAAGTGGTTTCTGTTATTTGAAATCATAGTTCTGAGTTCCTTCCTAAGTTGCGTTGTTATAGGTTTTGGGTTCCCTCTCTTCATTAGTCTATTCAGCTTGCGTTTCACATGAATTACTTCTCTCGAAATCCATGGTCTGCGCCTGCCGACTAATTTCTTCTTGAGTGGCACGCATGACTGTAAACAGTGATTAACTAAATTGTAAAACACTGACCACGTTTCATCACTACAGAGCTGAGAAACTGTTTCACTGAATCTGTCAAAGCCGGATGATAAGCAGTCGATAACCTCAGTATCTGCTGCTCGACTGAAGTCGTAAAAGAAAGCGCGTCTGTTATTATTCCTTTTTAGGGGGGACAAGTAACAATTGAGAACAATACAGTAATGATCTGAAATTCCCTCAACTATTTCATGAGCAACATTAGCCATTTGACGGGTCACAAACATCAGATCAAGTAGCGAGGATGTCGAAGTCGTCACCCTTGTAGGCCTATTAACCACCTGTTGTAAGTTAAACTGATAAGCAAGGTCAATCCTGGCGTCGGCACTGCCTTTTTCACGACATTCACCTTTAGTTAAAGTAAGCCACTCAATGCCGTGCAAGTTAAAATCGCACCACATTATTATCTTACTGTTGATTTGCGTGATACTCGCTAAGTAATCGGTTAATGAGAGTAAGACGGACGCATCCGCACCTGAAGATCTGTACACAACTCCAACAAGTACATTACCATGCCTTGTTGTGATAAGCCGGCACCAAACGCTTTCGATATCAGTGGGGGAGAAACAAAATCAATATTCTTTTTAAACAACAAGGCAACGCCCCCGCTACGCGTATCACGATCTTTTCTAACAACTGCATAGTCATCTGTAAAAAATTCTTGTGAATTAATACTTGGGCAGAGCCATGTCTCAGTAATCGCCACTACGTCGGGGTCATGTTCAAGAAGTAGAGCTTCAATAGCACACCTCTTCTTCAAAACACTCCTTGCATTGACACACAATACAGAAACAGCCGTCGGCTCAATTAGTTTTTTTTTTCGAAGGCGGCATGTGTGTTGTTTCTACTACAGCTTTCTTATCAACATCGTACTCATACTTCCTGTCACTGATGTACAACTTATTGAAACGTAGCCGGAAGCGTTCACCCTCCTGTTTTGCAAATCTGTTAAGCTCACTTCGCGCTATTCGCACAGAGGCAGAGAAATCCCCATTTATGTAAAACTTGGTGCCTTCAATTTGCCAGAATTTGACAATATGCTGTCTCTGACTTTGAAAGACAAGAACTTAGCTATGATAGGCCTCTCCCTCTGCTCATTGAATTGAATTATTAATCCGCTCCTAGCAGTAAGCTGCAATATCGGAACGCAGACCGGAAAAGGAAGAAAGCACCACCACCCAGAGAACCAACGGCACAAAAAGGACGACGAAGCTCAGACTTATCGGCATTGTTTATTGCATGCATCGGTGAACGTCGTATGGCTGGAACCCATAATGCAATCGCAACGTATAGCACTCATTCAAAGCAAGTGCTTTACCGCCGCGTTGACGTCTGTCTTCTTGGCAGTTGGAACGCAAGGAATATCAGTAGGAACCTTCCACAGCTCCAAGGGCTTGGTCACAACGGAATCACTTCAGGCAAGCAAGGCTACAGCGTATACCGTTCCTTTTGTGGACGCTTTAAATCAGCAATCCTCCAATATACGACGGAGCAAGCAAGAGCCAAATGATTACCGTAACCAGATATATGTTCATGACAACTACCACTACTCTGTCGACTTGACGAGATTGCCATTCGAGGCACTGCGACCTCACCTAACGATATCCCCAGTAAACTTTACTGTCACGGACTCTCTGACGCTGTACGCTTCCGTCGCATTCGCTAGGCGCGCACGCTTCTCGTGGTTCATGAATGGAAGGCGCCTCGAACAATACGACTACATCAAATCAGTTGACGTCACAACCTTGAGGGTAAGAGGGAGAACATTCCTCGGACGGACGTCGCTGGTTCATATAAGTCACCTCCTCAAACTGCCTACAGCTACAGGGACTTACAGAGTGATTTGTGTCGTTAAAGTTGATGGTCACACAGTTCCAGTTGTCCGCATCTTACGACCGCCCATAACAGACTCTTGTCCCCCAGCAGACTGTAACAGTCGCAATGCTGTCTGTGAACACGGACGGTGTTTATGTGGTAGTCGGTATCCTGTTCAGCTGGACTCTATTCACGTGACCTGCAGGAGCGCTTCGCACCTGGAATCCCCCTGCATTTACAACTCTCAATGTCTGTTTATAACGAACAATAGTAGGTGCATCGATCAGGGGTGGTGTGCCTGCAAAGAAGGTTACAGCTCCAGACAGTCCGGAGTGTGCGAGAGCACAGGTCCACAGGTTCGCTGCCATGTCGACGATGAGTGCAAATTACACAATGCACTTTGCACGTCAAACGTTTGCGAGTGTAGCAGTAACACAGTCTATGTGAATGGACGTTGTGTTCCGAAGGAATTGAGTCTGAGGAATCTCTATCCCGGAGTCGTGATTCCTGCGCCGCTCGCAAGGACTGTCCTGCTCCCAATCGCGTGTTTGATACTCGAGAGAATATGAGTAGGATTCCTGCTGGTGACCGCATGCGGTATACTGCTGGCGTTCAATGACTTTTCGATTCCTTTAACCCTTTTCCAGCGGGTGTTTCGAAATACTCAAAATAATCTTTTTTTTTGTATTTGCATTGCGTTTGTATTGCGTCTTTGCAAGTATTGTACAGCATCTAATAAACTGATGAAGCGCGACACGGGTACTGGATTATCGTTGAATGGTTTTCCTCTGATATCCGCTCGTAACCCTACATGATAATATATGCAGTCGTAACATGTGGGAGCAAATAACTGCGCTTTTCATACGATATCGTTTTAATATGACTCTTTATGCGATAACATTGCTTTGGTACCCCAGGATTTTATGTGCAGTGTAAGTGAAAACCACAAGTGGCGCATTTACAAGGGGGGCAAAGCACTTCCAGAGGGGCAAGATTGCAAACCCCCACCGCCCTACCAGATCTTTTTCTGGAGGCGGACGTTGCGCACTGTGTGGGTGTTCAGAGGTTCCTATATCATGGCATATGAGAATTACCATTGCTACCATAGATTGAGAAGTTACCCGTCAAAAAGAACTCGTTACAAGTTAAGTTACCGTGTGCAAAATGTAACTAAGTTAATAACGAAGTTCTTCAGCTTGAAATGTAACTCGCAGTTACTGAGTTACTTAAAAAAGAGAACGAGTTACTTCCAAGTTACTTCGGACACAAAATAGCATTACGCAGGTGCAGCGCGCGTGAGCAGTTGAGTTAGACCTTGAGTTGGCTGCGGAGGAGTGCAACACGCCTAGATCGTTTTCGTTTATGTCCAACAACAGGCCTCTCCCTGTTTGTAAACAAATGACGCCATAGTGTTCGCCAGCTCCGCAAATTTGGTAGAATTGAACTACGCTCGAAGCTAGAGGTGAAAGTCGCACCCGAAAGTCACGGTCTTGAGGGGATTACGATATAGCCCCTTAAAAGGACGCGACCATCGGTCCTGCATTTCTTTCAATGGGAGGCAGCGAACAAGTGCCCGTTCATGGAACCCAGCCCTCTCCTTCCGATTTGTTTCGGTTTCAGTCTGTCTACCAATGTCATGATGACGTTTCTCTGGTAGAGGTCTATTCGAACGCCTTGTATCTTACTCCCTGTGGGCGCACAATGGTTCAGCTTCATTTCAATCGTAGCGGTTCATACTTCCTGAATAAAATACTGTCATTGATTGAATATCACGTTTTATGGTAAAAAGAAAAAAAAATGCCACGAAGGAACCGGAGAGAAAGCAAGAAAATATGTGGACGTGAGTGAAAAGCGAGTTAAAAGTAACTTGGAACTTAAGTTACTTTGGCAAAGTTACCTGAAAAAGGAACGAGTTCCTCTGAAAGTTACCACGGCGCAAAAGTACCGAGTTAAGTTACAAGTTACCAAAAAAAGGAACTTAGTTACAGTAACGAGTTACCTCGAAATCTGATTACTACCTACGACTACAGGGCACACTATTTTCACAAGCAACCTTGGAGTTCCAGGGGGGTGCACGGCCCCCCTGCCTCCCTCTCGGTACGCCCATGGTATTGAAGCAGCCTATGCGCGGCAGAGTAGGGCGCAGCACGTGGCACAAGCTTGGAACTCACGGCGTGGAACTCTGCGTACGCCGCTCGCGGCGCTGCATTAGACCATGTGACCGTGATTTCAAGAATGGCTGGTAGAGTAACATATGTGTTGTGATCTGTTATAAAATGTGGCGACGGGGACCAAGAAAAAGGCTTCTCACTGAAGAACAAAGGATCGAGAAGAAGAGCATGCAAGGGCGCTGCGAGAGAAACGTGTAGAAGGTACTCCCGAGCAGTGACCGCGACGTGTCGCTTCGTTGCAGACCTACCGACAAAGACAACGGGATGAAGGATGCGCGACGGACAGGTACGAGGGAAAACTCCTTGCCGTTCTGGAGCGGATATTAAGTCCCAAAGGCAATTCGTGAGCAATCTATTTGAAACACTGTGTACAGTATGTAATCGTAGCTGGTGCGCTAATGATGTTAACAAGGTGCTAGTTCAGTGTGTCTCTCTATTCAGTGAAGCGTTTCTACGGAAAAATGTGCGGATATATCTGTATATCAAGCGCTCCTCCGAAGAGCTACCAATTCCGTAGCACTCTGTCACGTATCGGGCTCAGGGAGTTTCAGTTTTTCTTACCTCAAAGTTTATTCACTCCGTCTTAACCGTTTTTGACTGATCCCAGAGTCAGCCGCGATTACACATTCTTGTATAAATGTGCCCATAACATTTTGGAGGACATTTGTAATCAGCTTGCTGTATTTTCACGCACTGACTCGCATCGTCTGAAATATGTCCCTGTTTTATGTGGATGGTACTGCACCTCGTCAGCCGCACACGTGACGTATCCAGACCAGAGAGTCGAACCGAAAGGTTTATCGGTTCGGTTCGGGTTTAGGTTCGACGGTAAGGGTTCAGTTCCGGTTCAGCTCCGGAAAGCAACTATAATGGTTCGAAGCGCTTTTTCCCAAACGGTTCGGTTCACGAACCGTTTCAGGGGCCACGGGTGGGAAGGAAGCACGACAGTCAGGTTAAAGCACACTTCCGTTTGTGTGGTAACGTGCTGGTACAGCTTGCGCCAAAAGTCCACGGAACACGCGAGCGGCGTTTTTCTCCGCGCCGCGCATCCCTAGCGGCGGCCGGAAGTTGGCAGGAGCGGACATGTCCATTCATTTTGAGGGGGCGCAGGGCATAACACAGGCAGCGACCCACTGTGGCGTTTGCAGCAATTACCCCACGAGGGCATACCCGTGGAGCGTTTCACCAGGCAAATTCCTATCGCAGTTCGCAGCTGGAAGACAACAGGAATGACACAGAGCGACAACAGTTGGCTTCTGCAGTTTCTTTTCATTTTCGTCTTCCTTTTATTTGGTCTGGGGATGACGGGCGCTGGCAAATAAAATCGTACGATATTGACGTAGAAACAAGAGAGAGAAGACGGAGTCAAAGGACAGTTCATTAATACTTTATTTAGTATCGCGTGAAGCCCCCGTTCGCGGAGATCACGGCGGACATGCGGTCTGGCAGCGATTGATACAGCCGGCCCACGAGGTGTACTAGAGGGACTGTCCTTGAGGGATGTCCATTCCACCTTTATCGCCTCTCATAAGGCGTCCTTGGACCAAATTGGCACCCGCTTTTTGCTCATTCGGAATATCATCATGCCCCATATATTTTCGATGACGTTCAGATCCGGGCTGCACGCGGCCCACTCAAGCTGCATGATACTAAGATCGTCTAGTCTGCGCTGGACAGTGAACGACATGTGAACCGGGCTTCTATCTTGCTGCAGAATAAAGCAACCGTCAGGGAAAGGACCGTCAAGGACGTATGGGAGCAGATGATCTTCGATCTCAAACGCTTGCTGCTCCGCTGAAGCGGCCGTCTAGGCGGACAAGAGGCCCCAAGCCCTGGTGCGAAAGGGCGCCCAACACGCTCACGGAGTGCCGTCCCACTGGCGACTACGCTGTGAACGTACTGGTGTAGATATCTGAAAAGGAAAAAAAAAATGATTAGGGCCGTCTCGAAGCAGGCGCGGACTCTCAAGGTATTACCTGCAGTTAGGACAGTGGTTCTCAATGTTACCAGCTCCCCGGACCCCTTTTGGCACCCGTCAAGACGTCATCCCACCCGTACGCGCGCTGGTGTGAACTACGCAGGAACAGATGCCCGACCACACGAGTACAGTTAGACGGCTTAAAGGGTTGCCGAAATACGGTGTCCACTTACGGAAAATACTTTATTCAAGGTTGACTAGGACCACAATGTCCACGGGACCTCGTGTTTGGTAATCTGAACATTAATATGTAGCACTAGAACGCATATACCATTTTCAGCATCGCCGACGCAGTCCACATTTTAAAGAAAAGTGAGTGGGGGAGAACAAACGAGTGATAGGCAGGCACAATTACGCCACCCGTCAGTGGGAGTTCCGAACACACAACGGTCAATGCTACAGTTGTGTCTGCCTATTCTTCAGGAGTTCCTCGATTCGCGGAGCTGTGCACGAAAGAGCGCAGCGCAGATCAGATTCTACATCTAGCCTGCTTCGTTGCTTCGATTTGATCTGTAAAAGCGCCAAGAACCCAGACTCGCACAGGTAGGTTGACACAAAAGGAAGCAACGTGCCAAGCGCTTTTTCCGAAACTTTGGGGTAAGAACAGCACATCAGCGGCCAGAACTCTGTTATGGTTTTTCCTTCGAACGTATCCTTTGCTCCGGAATCAGTCTGCAGTTCCAAAAATTCGTCCTGACAATTATCAGGCAACTTCCCCACTGGGAGCTTGAAAGGGTTCCGCACTAGGGCCAAGTCGTCGTCCCTAAGTTCAGGGAAGTACGAGTGGAATTCCCCTTCCAAAGCTGTCAAGTGGAGCAGAATTTCTTTTCTGGCGAACGCTGGAACTTTGCCATCATGGTAACTCCCGTTAAGCGTTAAGGACAGCTTCTCGAACATTGCGACGTTGCCTCCCTTCACTTTCCTTTTCCAGTTTTGCACTTTGCACAAGAAGGCCTTATGTGAATCAATGAACTTGATTATGTTCGTGTTTCTTCCTTGCATCAGAAGGTTCAGCTTGTTCAGCTGCTCAAACATGTCCACCAAGTAGGCGAAACGCAATATCCACGCTTCTTCGCTCAACCAGGCGAAGTACGTCATCTTGCCCTGTTCTTGGAAGAATACCTTAAGCTTTTCACGGAGTTCGAACACCCTGGCCGTCACGTTTCCCCTTGAAAGCCAACGAACGTTCGTGTGAAAAAGGAGGAACCGATGTCCTGCTGTTTACTGATGAGGCAACGTTTAGCACGAAGTGGTCCCAGAGGAGGCGGGTTTGGCGTCCTCCTAACTGCAGGTAATACCTTGAGAGTCCGCGCCTGCTTCGAGACATTCATTTTTTTTTCCTTTTCAGATATCTACCCCAGTACGTTCACAGCGTGGTCTCGAGTGGACGGCACTCCTAGAGCGTGTGGGGCGCCCTTTCGCACGAGGCCTCGGGCCTCTTGCACACGGGCCTCTTGCACACGGCCGCTTCAACGGAGCAGCATACGTTACACTCATCGAAGATCGTCTGCTCCCATACGTCCTTGACGGTCCTTTCCCTGACGGTTGCTTTATTCTGCAGCAAGACAGAAGCCCGGTTCACATGTCGTCCACTGTCCAGCGCAGACTAGACGATCTTGGTATCATGCAGCTTGAGTGGCCCGCGTGGAGCCCGGATCTGAACGTGATTGAAAATATATGGGGCATGATGAAATTCTGAACGAGCAAAAAGCGGGTGCCAATTCGGTCCGAGGACGCCTGATGGGAGGTGATAAACATGGAATGGACCTCCCTCAAGGAAGACTACTACTACACCTCGTCGGCCGGCTCTATCCAACGTTGCTCTATCAATCGCAACCAGATCGCTGCCAGACCGCAGAAAAAAGACAACACGTGTGTCTCAGGTTTCATAGTCGTCTCCGTGTCTCAGGTTTTATCGTCGTTTTCCAGATGGCTCTCTCACACTATTTATGGTAGTAGTTATGATATTTAAATACTGTGTTAATTGCTTGGTGACGAGGCTCTCGTCCCTTTTACAAGCGTCTTTGATTTCCTGAGAGACGTTTGCGTTATTAGCCTTTTGTAGTCTTACACGTATTCACTCATCTTTTATTAGTCATCGTGTTTACTCTTAAATCACCATAACATCACCACTGTCTCAACCATACCTCAGTTTATGGCGCATTATGATCTTTGTTGTCAATGCGCCATTAAACTCCCAATCATCATCATCATCAAATACTGTGTTTATATTTTGTATTTAAATACTCGTATTGAAAAGTATTTAATGCAGCGTATTGAAATACCTCTTTCAACACAGAATTTTGTGTTGATATTTAAATACTCAAAAATACATTTATGCCCTTCCCTGATTATACAGGATGTCCACGATAACCTTAGAAATGATCTCTAACACATAGCGTCTAACACATAGTCAAAGAAAAACTGACAGCTCTCCAATGACGTTTATGTTACAAACGGGTTGATCTTACAATGCAACATCTGTTTGTAGCACAAACGTCATTGGAGAGCAGTGAGTTCTTCTTGGACAGCGCTATGTTTCAGCGATCATTTCTGCTGTTAGGGTGGATACCCTGAATACCTCACGTTGATTAGTATATTATTATAATAACCTCCTGAACGCTACACACACACACGCATAAAGAGACAATTATATGATGGGGATGGGGCTACCCAAAACTGTCGTTGATCCCTAACTATTATATATGTGTATGTCTTAGACATCAGTAGTCATAACAGTTTTCAGTCATAACTCCCCATTCCTCCCCATTCATAATCTTAAAATAACATTTTTGTTGTTGTTATTTCGCGACTCCAGAAAATCCAGAGCCCGCAGGGCAGGACTCTTTGAGCAAGCAAGAGGAAGGCTACGAAGCTAATAAGAGAAGAAAAAAAAAAAAAAAAGATGAAAGAAAATGTATTTATGTTCATGCATAACATGCAAAGTTCCGCTCTTAGTTCCATATGAACCGTTATTTGAACTGGTTACCGGTATTTTTTTAACGGTTCAGTTCTGGTTCAGCTCCAAAATGGCGTCGACTGTTTCGGTTCACTTCAGTTCCGGTTCGGCCAAAAATAACGGTTTTCAGGTTCGGGTTCGGTTCGACTCTCTGATCCAGACATCTTTTAATTTTGTGTCAGGTCAAGTTGACTTATTTCATCCATCTTATAGGCATTGTAGACAGGACGTCCTCTGTTACCTCAAGCTGTGATTTGCTGTAGCTGTGACTTGGTGCACTGCTGCATAGGCACTGCTGTTTGCAGGCACCTTATTAAATAAAGTATTATTGTTAAAAGGCTTCCTACATATTCTACAGCCTACACTATGTGCATATCAATAGAAAGCTGAGTTACGGAATCAAAGCCAGCGATATCGAAGCCTATCAAATCATAACACTCTCTACAAATTTGATACGTGGTGTCAAGTGAAATCTGAGGGATACAGGAACAGAATGGAAGCGACGATAGTTATTCTGTTGTTAGTATGCTTATGTGATGTAGCAATACTTAGTGATGATTAGTCGGCATCAAATCATAACAGTCGCTACAAATTTTGCGCTGTGTTCATATTTTTCCCAAGACAATGGACCATAATCAAAACGACCAATAATTATTCAACCTGACAGGTCATAAGTGTTTCTTACACTCACTATACATTTTACCCTATGCTCATATTCTTCGGAATCAGAGGGGTGGGGAACAGAATCGTAGCGAGCAATATCAAGTCATATCAATTCATAAGACCTACAAAGTTTATACTGTGTTAATAGCAGTCGAAATCAGAGGGACAGAATCATAGCGAGCAATAACTATTCTGCATCCTGGAAACCAGGAACTGACACGACAGGGCAACGTCTACCTGATTGATATGTGATAGCGTTTCTTTAACGCACGGGCCTCGGCGTGACGGAGCAAGAAGAGTAGGAGATGAAACTTCACTCTCTCCCGCGACAAGAGAATGTACAAAAAGCGCGCGCTTTGCGCCCCAGCCCACAGTGCGATCTGTTTGTTGCACGAGGACGCAATTTTGCGAAGCATGCTCTCACGTGATACTGTCGCTTGTCGGGCGCTCCGACTCTGCCCTTGCACGGCGCTGTTGGATCAGCGCTTCGCGTTTGTGGGCTGCTCAGTTTCTCTTGAGTGATGTCGTGGACCGTTCAGCCCTTTGTTAGGCCAATCTGCAGATTGTGCACGAAATCTCGTCATTAAACTCAGATGCACCTACCAGTTTAAATCTTGTTCTGACTACCTTCCTCGTGGACCCGACGGCGTTTTTGTATTTCACCTTTTACGTATTGACAATTAGGTTGGAAGGCGGACGCCTTTGCTGCTAATTTCGGTTACAGTATAAAGAAGCGTGCAAAGCGTGATTGCACACCGTTATGACGCGGTTTGCGGCACTTGACACCTCTGTATCATTCTGTGATTGGTTTGTTGTACTCTTTGTTGGTAAGAAGCACGGATTGCCATTCATGTAAGAAGCTCGAACGAATGGCACATAATATTGCTAGCAAAAAGCACGTATTTTTGCAGTCAATTGGAACACTCCAATTTACAGTTGAGTTATGAGTGACAAAGTGCAAATGCATGATTGTTTTTCAAATCACAACAACATGCATGTGAATTTTACAAAATGAGCACTTAGTTAAGTGGACAACAACGTGAATGTTTTATTTTTATTTTTTTGTTACGCATAACAGCATGCATATACAACGCCTTATAGGTTGTCAAGCCCGTCAGTCTTTACACAGTCTAGCCAGCTTTTTCTTTTCCTTTGACGCCTTTTCCTTTTCACGTGCTTCTCCTATGCAGCGCTGTCTCATGCGTATCGCAACGTAATAATGTAAAATTCGAGCAATGGCGTCATTGTTGTGCTTGTCGAACGGAAAGGTGATAGTCAGGTTATCTAAAACATGGTCTATGGTGCCCCAAAACATGTACCAGTGGTCCATGTTTTTCGAGAAAAAGTCTTCTGCGCAAAGCAGTATTTTGTATCTGCGTGGTCGGGTGGGTGAGCGATCCAGGCGTCTTGCAAAGTGTGAGGGATGCCTCCCTCATGGTTGCTGTTTCCACAGAAAGGGGCTGCCTGCATTTTTCACACGGGAACATGGGAACCCTCTGACCTAATACAACACTACATCAACTACTTCGGCACCATTGTGGTCATTTTGCACAATGTCATCACATTCCCACTCTTCTGATTCTATAATGCCTTCCATCTTTCTTTTCAGCTCTTCCATGTGATTGTCTTCGTGATCAGTATTCTTAAAGATTTATCAGAATGCAGAAAAATCTAGCATTCGTCCCGCCTGCCATACCTCACAATTTCCGAACTTTGGTGATTTCAGCAAGCTGTACAGTGCGAGCATACGATAGAGCTGGATGTATGTCGTCATGTCAGGATGATCATTTTCGCAAGCAGTTTGTCGGGTTTTTCTTAACAACCGTTCAAGGGGGTCTTGGTTCAATCGGGCTGTCAGAACATATACGTAACTACATTCATTCAAGAGGTACTCTGTCAGGTCTAAAGTAGATAGCGTTGTTACCCGAAGGCCTTCTGCTGTTGACAGAGTAAGGAAGATATCCTTGGTTCTGATTCCACAATGGATATCACGCTCCCTATCATCAACCCATTGCAGTGACTCTCTAATGAACGAAAGGTCACGGCTACCACTGCGCACTCCATCACCTTCGTACCGCCTGTTCATAGCATCGAGCAGATCGTTGATACTTTGTGTGAATGATATTGTCCCCATAGTGTTGAACTCGTTTAGAACCTTCCTCTCAGTATAGTATGTGCCACCGGCTGCAGTGGAACGGCTAAAAACTTGTGTTGCCAGTTTGACGTGCATTTAGATCCATATTTGATGGATATATATGGTGGAGCGTTATGTTCGGGCATACTTTCATGCCACCAGCATTTTCGCAGTCTTCTTTACACACAACGGCAATAATTGACCACTGCACCCACTGTCCACTCACTTTCAGGAGACGCTGTTTCAGCAGCCTGTTTCTAATGCACTTAAAAACATGTGGAACCTCGGAAAGAACATACACTTTCTTCTGTCCATTCATTAGGTGCTCAAAAAAGTATTTCGTTGTACCAACTACCAAGTCTTCCATTTATGCCAAGTTCGGTTCACATTTTTCTGTTAGTGCTGGCCCCGTCATATATGATGCCGTCCACTATTGCACCTGCGTTCTCTAGGAGTACTATTGCTTGTAGCACTATCTGACTGAGATCTTTCCCTTTGGTTGGCCCTCTTGACGCAAACACTCCGACTGGCTGCGCGTAATTTTCTCCGAAAGGACAAAACATGAAGACAAGTCCGTGGTTAGCGAGCTCTGGTGTTTCGTTAGCACTTTATCCGTAGTCGACGAGACCAGTGTAAGTGAGAGTTTTGGCGTTGACACACCTTCGTTCTCTCACCTGGATTTTGTTGCAAACTTTTTCTTCAAAGCCGTAAAAAAGTCGGGATCAAACCCGCATTTCATTCCTATCCTGGAAATGTACCTCAGAATTGTCCTGACTAAAGGCAAGGGAAGTATGCCATTCTCACAGAGAAATCTGTAGCCAGATGGGGAACGAATGTGCAGTAAAAGGCAAAACAGCAGCCACTTGAGAAACGTAACAACACCTTCACGGGTTTATTAATAGCTGTCAGTCAGCTGCATATACTATCGACATCCACATCCGTAGAGCAGTGATTCCATACGGTTCCGTGACATTTCGTCGAACGCCGTTTCGTCGAAAAGTGGACGATTCATCGAACGCCGTTTCGTCGAATCTGTGGCGCCCGTTTCAATGAACGCCGATTCATCGAATCGCTTCTATTTCAGAGAAGACGTCAGAACCTGAGGGGGTACCACAAGACTTTAGTATAGCACGCTGCCACCTCGCGTACGCAAGCAAATAGCAGTTATCGTGTTGATCAAACGCTAACAATACGCATAGTACAGTTCGTACGCTGTACTAAAACGCACTATCGTCGTGTAACTCAATGGCTTCAAAATTTTGCAGGGTGATGACATGTTACGAGAAGCCAACCTGGTGGGACATTTAGGTTTTCTTACTAAGGCAGTCTCAATATGTAGACCAGAAGAGTAACGACAGCTACGCGTTCTGTGTTGTGCTTGCATTGGTAATGCGGGCCATTTATTTAAAACGTCAGTGCTTACGATGGTGTGCAATAGCACGCAAAAAATCGTTCAAGTTCCTTTCACGACGATTTCAGTGCAAGGCTCCAAGTTTTTCATTTGTGATCCTGATAGACCGCTTCTGTGGGGGTGGCTGCTTCCAACTTGTGTTCCGTGCTCGTCCTGTACGGTTGTTAAAAGTTTCCAAAAGCCTGGGTGGGGCGACCCCATGACCTTCCCAAATCGGCTGTGCCAGCCCTCTATGTTTCCCCCTTGGTTGTCCTGCTTCCATGAGGGCGTGCACGGACCACAACCCTAGAGGGAAGCGCGCGGGTGTGCGCACAGTCATGCCGTTGTCCAATACCTGGCCCCTGCCAGACACGTAGTTTTTCTCAAACCAGTTGAGAAGACTCGCTGCCTCTTCCGGAAAAAGTAGATTGATGGATTCGAACCCCTTTCGACAGAAAAGAACAAACCAATTGTCGACCACACATAAAAGATTCGACGGGAAGATGACCGCGAGGTCTCCTTACTCTACGTATGCGATGCGGCGGCAAGAAGGAGAGCGCGCTGATTTGGCGAACCGCACTCGCAAATTCTGGGTCCCTTGTGTACAGCGTTTGAAGGCCTTCCCGTTGCACCCTCCTAAATACGCCTTGGGAGAGATGGAACAGGCAGCCGTGGAGAGTCGGTTCGGGGAATGCACGTCGAAGAGCTGCAATAGCGCCCATCTGGAAGTCCGTTATTATAAGTGCTGGTTGGAGAACATGGCCGTGCTGCAGAGCAGTAGCAACTCCTGAAAAATTATGAATATGATATTCGAAATTACTTCCTAGTTTGCCAAAACCATAACGTCAGTATTCATGCTCGGAAAGATAATCACCGGTTAGCAGCGCAAGCGCTGTGCTACCGTATTTATCGGAAAGCATTCTGCCTTAGCTTATATCGGCTTACATTGAAAAGGTGCTGGTAGGCGTCCTCACTCTTCAGTGACATGAGGAAGAATGCAAGAGGGAAGCATACATTTCGGCCACCGACTTCCTTTAGCCCGTGCGCTGTGTACATCCGATGAAAAAGTATTGGAACTGTTTTAAACGTGCCATCACACAACACTGTTGTCGACTGGAAAGAAAGGGAACATCAGAAGAGATTCACAGGGAGTAATCGACAACGTTTAGCTGCATGTTATTTAGTTGCCGAAGGGTGGGGGGATGCAAATATGGAGAAACATGCCTTTAGACAAGCTATGGCCGGTGCCTAAAGAAGGTTGCAGAACCTGTGATAGAACAGCAAACCTGTGATAGAAGTTGGATGCTCTTGGCTGTGGCGAATACCAGAATTCGAGTGCCGTCCGATGATGTCCCATCATAAATACTTAAAAATGTGGCACATACGCGCATATTATATATGCAAATCAAAGGGAAGCAGCTTCAGGATACCGGACTTGTTCAATAGTGTATTTCATTCTGAGTACATAGTGCACGTAGCGCCTTCTGGAACACAAACTTTACAAGGTTTCGTCTTATTCCAAACAACGTAAGTACCAAATAAATAAATACCTGGATTATTTGTACCGAAGCCGCTACAGATTGTAGCGCTTTCTCCTTCAGCGCGGCTCTCGCCACTATCAAGGGCAGTCGTGTGGCGTTTCCCGGATGGTCATGGGTTTCAGCGCTAATTACGCTGTGGCCACCCGTTGTGAGGTCGCACGTTGTGATAAGACGGCCCGTGCAAGTTGGGTTGAGGTAATGCTCGCGCTTCCAGTAGTGCTTAAATTCGTTCTTCTTATCTATAACGTACCCATAGCCATCCAAGCAGAGCTTGGGCCTACCTCGACTTTGGTCAACCCTATTTCCTGACTGCCTGGAACCACACACTTGTCTCGGTTTCGCTTTATAAACCTTCTCTGAAGGAAAACCCTTTTTAAGGAAATGGTCTCCCGCGGCTTACATCTGAAGTCATTGTTCCTGACTTGATCTGCTAGACCCAAAGGTTCCTTTTATCACAGGAGACTCACCTATGACTCATTTCTGACAATATGCAAGCATATGTCTGTCTGAGGCACTTGACAATGGAGCAAGACTAAAGTCAAGAAGACTGCTCGGAATGTCATCCCCAATTTTATATGCGAAGTCAGCATGAGTCATTTTCATGGGAGCAGTAAAGAAGGCCCTCTGTAAGAATGTCATACAGATCCTGTTGGATCGCGTTTGATTTTGGCATATATTTGACATATCAGGTGCCGTCACTGGCTTGAATTTTACGGAGACGATTTTTGGGGGGGACAATTTGTTTTCCTTCGGTATACACTGCAAAGAAATCGATATTGTGTTCGGCATGTGCCCTTATACATGGTGTCCGAGAAAACGTGTCATTGAATTATAATAAAAAAAACTAGGCCACCTAGAATCATGCGACCAACGGCATTTGTTCTTACTAGGTTTTTCCCAACTCCTGACGTGAATGTCATATATCGTAAGTTTAATTATGTAAATATTTGCGAAATGAGCTCGGAAATTTGCCAAGTAAAGGTCACTTTCTTACCCCACCAATATGAAGAGCATGCCAAATTCACTCATGTTCATGATAATTGACAGTGATATTCACGACCTATCCCATCGGAAAAAATAGCCGAACATCATGCTTTTCGTAGCACGGAACCATAACGCGCGCCGACTTTTTGAGCGCAATCGCTGTCAGTCCGACGAAAGGAGGTTCCAAACCCAGCCCACAAAGCATACCTGCGTAGTAGTGTCATTACTGTAACGAATTACTTTTCCTGGAAATTTGTAATGTAATTTAATTACATTTGGGAAGTAATTTTAATGACATTACTCATTACTTTTCACAAAAGAATCGACTGTGTGTTCTGTGTTTGCACTTGGCAGGAAGTTCGGTGACGCACTCAATCGGCACGGGGATCGTCAGTTCCCTTCGAGGAGCCAGTTGCCTTAGTTAGGGCACCCACAAACAGACGTTCTTCAGGTCAACGGTTTGTAGCTTCATTGTCTGCGCCGCGTCATAGCCTCAGAGAATCATTGTCTGCGGGCCCCACCCTCTAGACAATCTTCCTGTTGTCGTGATACTAGTAGTATAGACATAGACAGTATAATTTTGGAGCGGCATAAGAACCGAGCGCTATAACGGCATCTTTTTTCTAATCCAAGATGGCCGATTCTAAGCCAACACAATCCAGTTCTAAGCCAACACAAGCCAAATCCAAAGCCATCTGATTGGCCACCATTAGCTCCGCCCACTTCACACGTTGATTGGCCCATGCTAAGCCTACTGATCTTTGATTGGTTGACCGTAGCTCCTTCATGCTAATTAATTGGCTCCGCCCCCACTTCACACGCTGATTGGCTCATGCTAAGCCTTGACTGAGCATTGGTTGGTTTACCGTAGCTCCACCCCTTCATGCTAATTACTTGGCTCCGCGCGCCCGTTGATTGGCCACCGCTACTGATCGCGCGCGCGTTGATTGGTTCACCATAGCTCCGCCCCCGCCCGTTTATGTTCATTACTTGACTCCACCCCGCCCCCACCGGGCTTCACGCTGATTGGCC
The DNA here is from genome assembly GCF_037126465.1 of Ornithodoros turicata. Classification (NCBI taxonomy): domain Eukaryota; kingdom Metazoa; phylum Arthropoda; class Arachnida; order Ixodida; family Argasidae; genus Ornithodoros; species Ornithodoros turicata. Next base: position 27,574,077 of record NC_088204.1, on the reverse strand, counting down.
GGCGCGACCGCTGATTGGTCCAGGCGCGGCGGCAGCGACCCCGCTGCGGCCCTATCTCAGATGTCCAAACTTACCCATCTGATTGGTCCATTCTAAGCCGGTCCGCGCACTCTCCCAGCCCCCCCATCTGATTGGTCGCCGCCACTGCCTTCACCGGCACCCACCAGACGGCCCGTTGCGGCCCTATCTCAGATGTTCAAACTTATACCGATTGGCCCGCCACCAGACGGTGCGCGGCGGCGGCTTCAGATGGTTCTAACCTATCTCAGATAGCTCTATGAGATCGAACAGACAGGGAAAAAAATACCTTTCAACGTTTATTGAGTACATGTTTGAGGAAAAGCATGGCAGTTTTGGAGAGGTTGATTCCCTTGATGCTGGGCATGGTTCCACGGAAGTGACGGATCATGTAGACGTCTCCGGGACAGCGGCTGAGAAACCACTGACACCGGTCTTTACTGGCTCCGCCCACTTCACGCTGATTGGCCCATTCTAAGCCTACCGATGGCTGGCCCTGATTGGTCCATGCTAAGCCTACTGAACGGTGATTGGCTTACCTGTCGCTCCTAAGCAGCTTCAGATAAGACACACACGACAATTGTTGATTTCAACCTTTATTTGGTACAACAGCCTCTTGGTTCAGCTGTGGGTATAGGTTCAGCTGCATCAGAGAGACCATTGGTCTACGTGAACATCTCTCACGCTCACTCAGCTCCCTCGGTAGATTCCAACTGTTATTGGTTCATCTGACTGCACGTGGCCGCTTACCCAGCTCCTTATTGGTTCTAGTCGGTCACCGCTCCCTCATAGGCTCCAACTCCGATTGGTCCATCTAACAGCAAGTGGTCACTGCTATTGATCCATTGAACCGCAAGCCACTCATTGGTCACTCACACTCATCTCTAGACGAGATAAATTTAACTGTGGAACTTTTACTATAAGATAACTTTAGCGGGGGCTGGTAGGCTCCAACGGCTATTGGCCCGTGCCTCCACCCATTGGTTCACAACGCGCATGCTCTGACGGCGCCGAAGAAGGTTCCCTACACATTTAATAGAAATTATGCTATTGGTCCAGCTGCGTCATAGGGCACGGCTGTGGCTGGCCCTGATGCTACTTACTTCGTGGCGCAACTCTTTAATGGCTCCACCCACTTCGCATTGATTGGTCCATTTTAAGCCTACTGACTTCTAAGCCAGTCCACGCTAAGCCTACTGATCACTCTACCAGCGCTCTGATTGGCCGCTACCAATTGGCCCTCGCTCTAAGTCCACTGACACCAGATGGCGCAACTCTTCACCAGCTCTGCCTACTTCATGCTGATTGGCCCATTCTAAGCCTACTGACTTCTAAGCCGAACCACTCTAAGCCTACTGATTGTCCCTTCACACCAAAGCCTACCGGTGTCTGGCCCTGATTGGTCCACGTTAAGCCTACTGAACAGTGATTGGCTAGCCTATCGCTCCTAAACCACAATGCAGCAGCTTCAGACAAGACACACGACAATTGTTGATTTCAACCTTTATTTGGTACAACAGCCTGTGGGTAGGTTCAGCTGCATCAGAGAGATCCCGGTCATCCCTTGCGCTCATTGGTCACTCAGCTCCCTCGATAGACACCATATGGCTCATCTGACTACAAGCCTCTCATTGGTCACTTATGTCTAGGGCTCCCTAACAGGCTCCAACTGCCCATGCCTCCATCCGCGGCTGCTCACTGGTTCACAATGGAACTTTTTCACATGCTCTACCCTACACAGACAAGAGATGGCGCCGCTTGTCTTTGCAAAGATGGACAGCTGCCATTGCATTGGTGACTCATTTCTATCCAACTGGTTCTAGAGAGCAAGCGTGCTGAACAGCTTACATGCCGCCGCCTGTTCACACAGCCACAGTCGGAAATGGGGAAAAAAATTTTTTTCAGGGTACACATCTCAAAACACACTCTACACGAGTAAAGTTGGCTTCCCCCGGTAGCACGCGGGCGTTAGGTCAAGCCCACCCCATGAGAACAAGCTTAGGATCGTTTAGGATGTGTGTGTGTGTGCGCTTTGCAGTTCAACCTAAAAATTGTTTCAATCAAGCAGAATGGCAAATGATGCAATGGAGCGCGTTCATTCTTGAGAACGAATTTTGTGACAGAACATAAACAAAACAAAACATTTCGATGTGCAAAAAACTCATCGTGATGCTAATCAGGGAAGCCAGCACGCGTTCGAAATAAGCAAGAAGAGGCACATGATCGAGAAAACAACGATAGTTGGTGCTGTGCAGAGAAGCTGGTTTGAGGGAAAAACAGCTTGTATGATCAATAAACCCTTGGGCCTGTTTTTATTTTAGACAGCGCGCATTCAACACGCGAAATTAAATAAATCGAGCAGAATGACAATAGCATAGTGGCGCTATGTGGTGAAGCTCAAGACGCACTGACACTCCAACGCTTATTAAACAATGCTATGCACGCACGTACTGAAGCTAAAAAAGAAAAAGGCAGGCTCAACCCAAGCTGAGTATGAAGAAACACACTGCTCCCCTCAGAATACCCTGTTCAAACATAGCCAGTGTACACGACACAGCTCGCAGTCCTGGAAGCACTCTTAGAAATATAAGTCCAAGGCACAACGTCGCACTATGAACGAGTTCATCTCGGAAAAAATGCGCGCTCACCTTCGCAGACGGGTCACGAGCACCATACCGCAATATCTGAAACATGCGGCGCGTGGACAGCTCACGTGACTTTAGCCAGCCCGTGCAGTTTTAGACTTCAACATAAGAAATTAACTAAATCAAGCACAGTGATGCTATGTCGTGACTGACGCTTATTAAACAATGCTATGCAGTGAAGCTTCGCACGTACTCAATGTTAAAAACGGACACTCAACCCAAAACTGAGTATGAAGAAACACAATTTCAGATTGCTCTCTCCCCGAACATCCCGTGCACCTCCGCGTTCCTTCTCTATACTGGAAGCAGCAATATTAAGATCGTCGCACTATGAACAAGTCCGGCTCATCAAAAGAAAGGGCTTACCTCATCACACCGGTATTACGCACGTAGACTCTTGTCGCATGGCGCGGTACAGCAGGGTAGGGAAACACGGCCGCGTGGACAGCTCACACGATTTCAGCCTGCCCGCGCACACCTCTCAACATGCGCCGACACACCCAACATGTCGACCACTTACCCACGGAAAACTTGATAGCCGAAACACAGGCGCGTAAACACCCCTCTGGTTGGGACCATCTCTTTTATATCAGTGCTCGCTCGTTTCCGCAAGGTTGCAAGCCCGAGAAATTGGGTCACCTTGAAGATGAGCCATCTGTTTTATATCAAAACGCACTTCATGGCCAAACTCTGCGGCGGACCCTAGCGGAAAAAAATGTTGCGTCAAGGTGATGTAACGAGAAACTGGGTCACCTCGTAAATCATGTTTTCCGAGGCCCTTTCCGAGGTGACCCTTTCTTCGAGTTTTAAGTAAATTTCATTCGGAAAATATTCGTAACTTTTTATATGCACGACATAAAGAATTCGCATTATGTTATAGTGTATATAGAAAATATCAATCCATTGGATTAAATTCTCTGTCATCGTGAAAGAGTGCTCGTCAAAGTGAGCGAATTAAAGCTTGCGTATTGTGAAATTACACATTCTACAACACTGATCATAAATCGCAACACTTGTTCAAATTGTGATTAAACTCTTACTGATGTGTGGTAGTCACCACTTCTCCTGAATGTGGATCGATAAATTTTAGCAATTAATCCACAATCATATATCTTGTATAGTATGTGTGAGTATATGCACAACTTTTTAATCTATATCTTTAGAAAAATGCAAGAAATATCGTGCTTTTCCTATCCAGTCATACAAACGGACAACTGTGTTGACAAAATATTTATTTATTTGTTCCGCACTCCAATCGGTTGCTCGTCAAAGACGCCTTTTCTTCTTCTGTTTCACTCGATCTTTAGGGGACAGCCATCCGGTTCGTACATGATACGACATCATTCATTCCAGAGGTAAACTAAGACGTGCAGCAGATGAAGAGCTTGAAGAATATCTATGCCCGCGATGTCTCTGTAGCCGTATCTCTTTAGGACTTCGCGTGATATCATGAATAGGTTCGATGAATGATCCCGATGATGAATAATCCCGATGAAAGCTTCATAGAGACCCCGCGGTACTGCTAAACACTGTATTCACAACACTTTAGCGAGGATGTCTTCTAACGTGGAGACAACACGTTCATTTCCCTCGATGACGGTAATGTCCAAGCTCGTGTGGTTCTTTTTCCAGTAGTCGCGCACCACGGGGACGGAAAACCCGGCATTTATGATTGTCTCGTCGATGGGTTCTCCGTTTCTATATCGCTCCAGCAGTTCCAACTTGTATCTCACAAACTGTCTTATTTTATGAGTACTCCGCACGGGAATAGCTCTCAAAATGTCACTAAAATCACTCTCTTCTCCGTGTCCATTTAAAAAGTTGTGTAGGCATTGTAAATCTGCCAGCATGCGTTTGCATACGAACTGATCCATCTCACACGACACACTGAGGCTTCGCAGTTTCGCGGTTGTCAAGTCGCTGCTCATCACTTTTCTCATGTCGGAGGATCATCCTTGACTCTCTTCAGTGTTTCTTACAAATCTGCACCATCATACGACCACAAAAGCCAGAACTTGTTTGAGCACGCTGAAACAAGTTATGATATGGTACGCGCGTTGGAGCGGGACTTGTTTGATCGCGCAGAATAGTTTACGTTGTAGCCTGATGCGCTGGAAACACCCGCCTGGGAACCCAAAACTACTTCTTTTACTAATAGCCAGAACTTGTTTGAGCACGCGCACGCACCGTGATGCGTGAAACGGTTTTCTTCTTTCCGTTTGATCGCGCAGAACGTTTGGGATATGATATAAAATTACTTTAAAATAGCGTGGCGCTCTCCACAAACTATACTCGCTTAGTCGATGAGTACATCACCTGTTGAAAGTCTGTATGTGGAAGCAAACGAGTGGTCCTTAGCAAAACGTCGTTTCTTTCTTGGGACTCTGTATGCACTAAGGATAAGAGGCTACTCTCAACATCCTTCTTTATCCTGCATTAAGAACAGTCGTTGTAATCAACTCTTCCTAAACAAACCAGCAGTAATCCCTCCCTTTAGCATGCGAATATCAGATGAGATTCAACTCTATGGCTTTACTGCTTACAGTTATATGATCGCAGAAAATAGTCCGAGGGTACCTCCATGGCAACCACCGCTAAAATATAACTGCTACCTTACAAAGTACAAAAAACATGTGACCCCTTCCTTAGTGCTACAACAGGAATTTGAGCACCTGAAGAGTAGTTTTCAGAACCACACTGAAATTTATACAGATGGGTCCAAAACAAGCACAGGTGTCTCCTGTGCCATGGTATCCGGTTCATCTACTAGGATGCACCGCTTAAAGAGCATCACGTCCATCTTCACCGCTGAGGTTTATGCCATCATTTTAGCACTGAACTTCATTTTAGAAAGTAACATCGAATCATCTGTCATATATACAGATTCTCTTAGTGCTTTAGAATCCATATGTAATATCCAACCCCAGAAAAACCACCTTGTGCAGCGAGCTCAGTACATAGCCAGCAGAGTAGTAAACAGAGGTCTTTCTCTTATCATCTGTTGGGTGCCTAGCCACAGAGGGATAGCAGGCAACGAGCTTGCCGACAAAGCTGCCGCTGCTGCGCTCTCTGCTGATGTGACGCCGTTTGATGTACCTTTTCAGGACTTGAAGCCCCATCTCAAGAGGACGATAAACAAAAGATGGCAGGAATATTGGGACACACAGATACACAATAAACTTCACCTGGTAAAAAATAACATAGGACACCCTATACAGAGCTTGGAAAAGAGAGCACATGAAGTAACCCGTACACGGCTAAGACTTGGCCACACTCACCTCACCCATAGTTTCCTCCTTCACAGAGAGGAGCCACCCGAGTGCGCGCACTGTGGGGAACCCCTTTCTGTTCTACACATCCTTATTTCTTGTGCATCGTATGAACCTCTTCGCCATAGTCACTTCCAGGAGTTTTATAGAAATCACCTACCGCTCCACCCAGCCCTACTGCTGGGTGATGACGCTCTTTTACCGTTTAGTAGAGTCTATAATTTTATTAGAGACACTGGTTTTTTAAACGCCTTGTAATTTTAACGATATTCTTCTGAAACCACAGTACTTAAGCTAATTTGTATCATTTACTGGTTTTAACCTTAGCATTCCTTTTTTAACTAGTGACATTTTTAGCAATGTTTTGGCGCATTATAGCCTCTGTTGCTGCTGCGCCATTAAAATACTAATCATCATCATCATCATCATAGTCGATGAGTACGTGCTATATAATCCTTCTCCTTATCACCTATCTATATAGCGTCTCCATCACACAACACAGAATTTTCCCTCCTAAAAACAGGAAATACTGCCGAATGAACTGAAAACTTTCCTCATCTTCCTCGTTGTGCGCTTAACCCAGAGTCGACCGACGGACGGAACTCAAATGCGCCCTTGGAGGATGGTGCGATTTTGTTTACACAATCGTGCCCGTGATGCGCGCCCGTTAGCTGCGAGGGACATTTGGAACCTCTTGGAAACTGCATAAGCGAACCCTTTGTTCTCGGTGCTTGTTTCGGCAATGAGCAGGTGGACTCATAGGGATATTTTTTTTCCTTCTCATAGCGTGGTGTGATCACTGGTTTTAATACGTGCGGCCTCGGAAAACATGATTTACGAGGTGACCCAGTTTCTCGTTACGTCACCTTGACGCAACATTTTTTTCCGCTAGGGTCCGCCGCAGAGTTTGGCCATGAAGTGCGTTTTGATATAAAACAGATGGCTCATCTTCAAGGTGACCCAATTTCTCGGGCTTGCAACCTTGCGGAAACGAGCGAGCACTGATATAAAAGAGATGGTCCCAACCAGAGGGGTGTTTACGCGCCTGTGTTTCGGCTATCAAGTTTTCCGTGCGTAAGTGGTCGACATGTTGGGTGTGTCGGCGCATGTTGAGAGGTGTGCGCGGGCAGGCTGAAATCGTGTGAGCTGTCCACGCGGCCGTGTTTCCCTACCCTGCTGTACCGCGCCATGCGACAAGAGTCTACGTGCGTAATACCGGTGTGATGAGGTAAGCCCTTTCTTTTGATGAGCCGGACTTGTTCATAGTGCGACGATCTTAATATTGCTGCTTCCAGTATAGAGAAGGAACGCGGAGGTGCACGGGATGTTCGGGGAGAGAGCAATCTGAAATTGTGTTTCTTCATACTCAGTTTTGGGTTGAGTGTCCGTTTTTAACATTGAGTACGTGCGAAGCTTCACTGCATAGCATTGTTTAATAAGCGTCAGTCACGACATAGCATCACTGTGCTTGATTTAGTTAATTTCTTATGTTGAAGTCTAAAACTGCACGGGCTGGCTAAAGTCACGTGAGCTGTCCACGCGCCGCATGTTTCAGATATTGGGGTATGGTGCTCGTGACCCGTCTGCGAAGGTGAGCGCGCATTTTTTCCGAGATGAACTCGTTCATAGTGCGACGTTGTGCCTTGGACTTATATTTCTAAGAGTGCTTCCAGGACTGCGAGCTGTGTCGTGTACACTGGCTATGTTTGAACAGGGTATTCTGAGGGGAGCAGTGTGTTTCTTCATACTCAGCTTGGGTTGAGCCTGCCTTTTTCTTTTTTAGCTTCAGTACGTGCGTGCATAGCATTGTTTAATAAGCGTTGGAGTGTCAGTGCGTCTTGAGCTTCACCACATAGCGCCACTATGCTATTGTCATTCTGCTCGATTTATTTAATTTCGCGTGTTGAATGCGCGCTGTCTAAAATAAAAACAGGCCCAAGGGTTTATTGATCATACAAGCTGTTTTTCCCTCAAACCAGCTTCTCTGCACAGCACCAACTATCGTTGTTTTCTCGATCATGTGCTTCTTCTTGCTTATTTCGAACGCGTGCTGGCTTCCCTGATTAGCATCACGATGAGTTTTTTGCACATCGAAATGTTTTGTTTTGTTTATGTTCTGTCACAAAATTCGTTCTCAAGAATGAACGCGCTCCATTGCATCATTTGCCATTCTGCTTGATTGAAACAATTTTTAGGTTGAACTGCAAAGCGCACACACACACACATCCTAAACGATCCTAAGCTTGTTCTCATGGGGTGGGCTTGACCTAACGCCCGCGTGCAACCGGGGGAAGCCAACTTTACTCGTGTAGAGTGTGTTTTGAGATGTGTACCCTGAAAAAAAATTTTTTCCCCATTTCCAACTGTGGCTGTGTGAACAGGCGGCGGCATGTAAGCTGTTCAGCACGCTTGCTCTCTAGAACCAGTTGGATAGAAATGAGTCACCAATGCAATGGCAGCTGTCCATCTTTGCAAAGACAAGCGGCGCCATCTCTTGTCTGTGTAGGGTAGAGCATGTGAAAAAGTTCCATTGTGAACCAGTGAGCAGCCGCGGATGGAGGCATGGGCAGTTGGAGCCTGTTAGGGAGCCCTAGACATAAGTGACCAATGAGAGGCTTGTAGTCAGACGGGCCAATGAGCACTTGCAGTTAGATGAGCCATATGGTGTCTATCGAGGGAGCTGAGTGACCAATGAGCGCAAGGGATGACCGGGATCTCTCTGATGCAGCTGAACCTACCCACAGGCTGTTGTACCAAATAAAGGTTGAAATCAACAATTGTCGTGTGTCTTGTCTGAAGCTGCTGCATTGTGGTTTAGGAGCGATAGGCTAGCCAATCACTGTTCAGTAGGCTTAACGTGGACCAATCAGGGCCAGACACCGGTAGGCTTTGGTGTGAAGGGACAATCAGTAGGCTTAGCGTGGTTCGGCTTAGAAGTCAGTAGGCTTAGAATGGGCCAATCAGCATGAAGTAGGCAGAGCTGGTGAAGAGTTGCGCCATCTGGTGTCAGTGGACTTAGAACGAGGGCCAATTGGTAGCGGCCAATCAGAGCGCTGGTAGAGTGATCAGTAGGCTTAGCGTGGACTGGCTTAGAAGTCAGTAGGCTTAAAATGGACCAATCAATGCGAAGTGGGTGGAGCCATTAAAGAGTTGCGCCACGAAGTAAGTAGCATCAGGGCCAGCCACAGCCGTGCCCTATGACGCAGCTGGACCAATAGCATAATTTCTATTAAATGTGTAGGGAACCTTCTTCGGCGCCGTCAGAGCATGCGCGTTGTGAACCAATGGGTGGAGGCACGGGCCAATAGCCGTTGGAGCCTACCAGCCCCCGCTAAAGTTATCTTATAGTAAAAGTTCCACAGTTAAATTTATCTCGTCTAGAGATGAGTGTGAGTGACCAATGAGTGGCTTGCGGTTCAATGGATCAATAGCAGTGACCACTTGCTGTTAGATGGACCAATCGGAGTTGGAGCCTATGAAGGAGCGGTGACCGACTAGAACCAATAAGGAGCTGGGTGAGCGGCCACGTGCAGTCAGATGAACCAATAACAGTTGGAATCTACCGAGGGAGCTGAGTGAGCGTGAGAGATGTTCACGTAGACCAATGGTCTCTCTGATGCAGCTGAACCTATACCCACAGCTGAACCAAGAGGCTGTTGTACCAAATAAAGGTTGAAATCAACAATTGTCGTGTGTGTCTTATCTGAAGCTGCTTAGGAGCGACAGGTAAGCCAATCACCGTTCAGTAGGCTTAGCATGGACCAATCAGGGCCAGCCATCGGTAGGCTTAGAATGGGCCAATCAGCGTGAAGTGGGCGGAGCCAGTAAAGACCGGTGTCAGTGGTTTCTCAGCCGCTGTCCCGGAGACGTCTACATGACCCGTCACTTCCGTGAAACCATGCCCAGCATCAAGGGAATCAACCTCTCCAAAACTGCCATGCTTTTCCTCAAACATGTACTCAATAAACGTTGAAAGGTATTTTTTTCCCTGTCTGTTCGATCTCATAGAGCTATCTGAGATAGGTTAGAACCATCTGAAGCCGCCGCCGCCGCCGCCGCGCACCGTCTGGTGGCGGGCCAATCGGTATAAGTTTGAACATCTGAGATAGGGCCGCAACGGGCCGTCTGGTGGGTGCCGGTGAAGGCAGTGGCGGCGGCCAATCAGATGGGGGGGCTGGGAGAGTGCGCGGACTGGCTTAGAATGGACCAATCAGATGGGTAAGTTTGGACATCTGAGATAGGGCCGCAGCGGGGTCGCTGCCGCCGCGCCTGGACCAATCAGCGGTCGCGCCGGCCAATCAGCGTGAAGCCCGGTGGGGGCGGGGTGGAGTTAAGTAATGAACATAAACGGGCGGGGGCGGAGCTATGGTGAACCAATCAACGCGCGCGCGATCAGTAGCGGTGGCCAATCAACGGGCGCGCGGAGCCAAGTAATTAGCATGAAGGGGTGGAGCTACGGTAAACCAACCAATGCTCAGTCAAGGCTTAGCATGAGCCAATCAGCGTGTGAAGTGGGGGCGGAGCCAATTAATTAGCATGAAGGAGCTACGGTCAACCAATCAGATCAGTAGGCTTAGCATGGGCCAATCAACGTGTGAAGTGGGCGGAGCTAATGGCGGCCAATCAGATGGCTTTGGATTTGGCTTGTGTTGGCTTAGAACTGGATTGTGTTGGCTTAGAATCGGCCATCTTGGATTAGAAAAAGGATGCCGTTATAGCGCTCGGTTCTTGTGCCGCTCGGTTCTTATGCCGCTCGGTTCTTATGCCGCTCCAAAATTATACAGTCTATGTCTATACTACTGATACTTTGTGTCACCTTCGTCTCTACCAGAGTTGCGGAATTAAAATTCCGGAATTGGAATGATTCCGGAGTGATGCCCCGTTTTTAGCGCACCGGAACGGAATGAGAATGGAGTTAAGTCACCAGCTGTTGGGAATGGAATTTGAATGGAATTAGACCTATTTGGGGCCGGAATGGAATGGCCAGCGAATGGTGTTAAATTGCTGGCCTCCAGCACGCTGCGTTTTTGACCGCATGGTGGTGTAGTTTTTTTATTATAATTCAATTACACATTTTCTAGGACACCCTGTATGGGGGTAGGAAAGCGATTAAAAATTAAAAAAAATTACGAGGCTGGGCTTTCAAGCTTTTTCAGTGACACGACGGGTGATGTGGACTCCAATTTTCGAATTTGCAATTTTGGCATTCGAGGCATCTGGCATTGAAATGGCGTTCGATGAAACGGCGTTCGATGAATTGGCGTCGATGAAATGGCGTTCGATGAAATGGGCGGATACCATTGCGTACCTCTCAACCGTCCTCGAGAGACCTCTTTCTCCTTCTTCCTCTTCCTCCTACCTATCCTGCAGGCTGCGGCCCACATGGTCCTCCACTTCGTTACCCATCCCTCCGTGGATGGTACAAAACAAGATTGGGAATGGAGGCTGTTCTGTATGCGCCATCAGGATCGGTGTAGCCCACGGTCTTTAATGGAGCATTAAAGTGGTATCTAACATGGCCAAAAACTGCTGTCATCTTGTAAAGCAGTATGTGAAAAGCATTCCCCCAAAATATTTTCGTCCAAAGTTATTTCACCGCGGCGCAATTAATTTGTCAAAATCGCCAACCCACTCTCTCAAATCACCCACTCTAGTGTGACGTTTGTGGTAGAGAGCCCCCTCATTCATTGGTAGGAAAAACCGTCTGCTACGAAAATTGGGAGGTGTTTCCTGTTGACTGCTATTCTCTATATGATTATCACGTTTTCTAAAAAAGCAAAGCATATTTGCACCCTGACAAAATAAGGTTGCAATCACAAGAGTAATATATTCGTGGCTTTTGTGCAATCTCAGAACTCACACTAGCAGAAAGCAAGTGATGACGTCGGTATTGTGGCGCCACCTGTTAGCCACTGAACCAACTGTGCGGTTAAAACTGTCAGAGAAGCTGCACACTGTCGGGAAGCACTGGGGTATCGTTATACAACACACAGTTAATTTCGGGCTGCACCACTCGTTCTTCCCGTGGTGCCAGCGGTCCCAAAAAATCGAGGTCGTGTCGTTGACTGCCTTCAAATCCTCCGTTTCGGACATCACGCAGCCGGAGAACGCCCTGCGTCTCCGAAGCGGTAGCAGACGCTCCGGCCTGCGCGGTGTTGCTCACCTTGATCATGTTACCCCAGATCCAATGAGGAGCGTCCCTACCACAGGCGTCACATAGTGACGCGCGTGGCGGCGCTCATCACGTGGCTATCCTGAAGGCGAAGGAGGGTGTTTCGCGCACTGGTGATTCGGTGGACTATTGCAGGCATTTCAATTTCGCTACGGTTGTACTAATTGTGGGAAACTGTTTTCGGCTGTCTAACATTCCACGCCGACCAAAAATAGAAACAAAGTTGTGTGCCTCTAAACTGTTCCTTTAATATCCCTGCCTGACACATGGTCTTTGAGACAGGATAATGATCTAAAAAGGGCGAACGGGCGCCTGGTAGGCTGTTACCCACAAGGACGAAGTCCCAGGGTTGGATGTCTGGAACGTTGGAGTTGAAACGTTTATCGAGGTTCCGTTTCATGTTGAGCCGGTACCGTTCACGTTCTGCAGGACTCTTCATCCGTTCGTGGAGCTGGAGGAGGTGAGTGATATTTAGAAGGTTATCCGCAGGGAGGAAGGGAGAGACGCTGGGGGCAGCGAAATGGGGGCTGCAACCAAGAGCGCAAGTATGAGACCGTGTCTAAAAGGGCTATCCCTATTTGGGCATGGACGCTCAAGCTGTGGACTATAGACATCCTCACACATCATGTGACAACCGCCTTATCACAAAGAAAACAACCCTCTTATCACTAAAGCGGCAAAACAAATGAAGGCGGGTACACTTCCTCCTCTAGAAGCACATTTCGGGCGTGTCCCTTTGCGACAGTCAACCATGCACGGCAAAAGCGTAATTTTTAGTATTTTTTTCCCACTATTTCTGTTGCGATACTATGCATAGTTTTTGTTGGGACTACGGCTATCCGTGGAGGGCTTCATATTTCTGTAAAAGAAAGTGAGGTTCGCCTGGCAATTTTCAAAGTTCAATTGAAAAATAAATTTCCCGCAATTAAAAATAATCCAAAGCTTTCCTCAATGGTGGCAAAAGTGTCCAGAAGGCAATTTTCGGAAGTCCCACAATCCTCCGGCGAGTACGTCGCCAAGTAGACATTTTTATATCACTTCAGGTGAAACACCCTGTATACACATTCTCCTTTTTCACCTTCTCCAATTGCACTGCGCAGATCGGCTGGCATACGATGACCTCGATCGTAATTGGGCTACTTCAATGACGGTCATTCAGCGTTGCAGCTGGCACGCATATACAGTTATACTGCAGGATGAACCAGCCGCCCTGACGCACACGAATTCGTTAGCACGACTCCTGGCAAGTCCCTTGCTTTCAGTGACATTTACAAGAAGTCGTGCACGGAAATCACCGCAAATGTTTGATCAGCTTCGAGAATTTATACCTCCTGTCTTCACGCCGCACATACAGAATCAGGGGGGTCGGACTCGCTCAAAAAAGCGTGACCACAAGGGAGCTGTCGTCCGTTGGTCATGGAAGGCGTTGCTTTCCGTTGGCTGCGTCACTCCGCTAATTTGACGTGCTCGTTTTCGTAAATTCATCACTTGCCAGGCGCGGACCTAACCCCCCTCAATTCCAGACTGGAACATAGGGTTCAGTGGACTAATCCCAGCATGCACGTGGCACTTGTCCATAGCGGACCCCCCCCCCCCCCCGTCGGGATAACCTAGACCCGCCCCTGTCACTTGCTATCTAAATTCCACATACTACGTGGGTGACTCATATATATTTGTTAAATAAATAAGCAGAACATTTTCCCACTACATCACTTGCTTGTGTGATGTCGTTCGTTCGTCGCTTTATTATCACGAAACTCGACGGACCAGAGCATGGGTGGTTTCGTTTTCGCCATTTCCGGTTCCTGTTGGTTCGCAGAGCAGCATGAACTGCGTGTATTCATCTTTTGATTATTGTTGGCTTCGGCAATACATGCCTACATTTGTTACGATGAATAACGATTTATTGATTTCGCTCGCAAGGCATACAAACGCCACCTCAGCACGTCATAGGCGGTAAGTATGTTCATTTGTGTTTGCGGAAAGCAAAGGGTTGGCGGTGTCGCATGTAATCTCATAGATAAAATATGATTGACGTTTGATATGACAACGTTTGTCTTTTGATTCCTATAGCACTACTCATAGCACTACTCAATTGTGCACATATCCCGAAGGTTCGTACGTACTCAACGCAATTACACGGCTTGCCTCGCTTCCTGCGCTGGACGTCGTTCCCTCCATCGGCTCGTTTCCCCGTTTGTTATCCCACGTGAATGCACAGGGTTGGCAACGGAGCAGCTCAGCTGTAGTGAGGGGGCAGAAATTCGTCCACTAACAGTGTCCATGACCAACGGATGGCTGCGCCCGGGCGGTCACGCTCGGGGATAGGAGAATCCCATTGACGGCGCGCCAAGTACGTTCTCTATAGCTAGAGTCTTGCTATATTAACTCTATGTACAGAACGATAATTTTGATGAAAACGAAGCGTAGCATCAATATCCAGACACCACATGGGTAAACAAGCGTGCGAGCAAGCGCCGACATCCTTCGTTGGTCAGCGCCCTCACATAGAACGCGGGAGGAATACGAACTTTTTCAATCACCGGCGCGCGGGAGCATCCACAAAGAAAATGAAACAACCGACTTATCACAAAGAAAGCAAAACAAAGGAAGGCGGGGAGACTTCCTCCTCTAGACGCACATTTTGCTCGCGCTTCTTTGCGACCTTGGAGGAAGGAAAACTAAGGAGGGAGCACGACCGTTTCTTTCCGAATCACAAAAGTGTAGTGGAAGTGACGACATATAGTACGCGTCATGAGGACGTCATATTGATCAGGTGACTAAAGGCAGCCAATCTGCGGTGAGACTTCGCCACAACTGGGACAAACAAAGTGGGGCAGCTGCCGGCGTGAATGGCGTTTTGTGGCGCCCGGCGAGATGCTAGCAATAAGAGATAGATACGAGATACTAGCAGTTAAGATTACTAAACCGACGAACAAGTGATACGATGAATGTCGTAGCATTGTCGGTGCACGATGCGAACTTTCAGGGGAACAATTATGCTGAAAATTTGATTGGAGAAAGCAATCACGAGCTGCGCGGAACGGATGAAATCCGACCATGTTCTTGTTTGCGTTATCTATTCAGTGCTGTTTGGCTCCATAGCGTAGTAAGTTTTCATTGCCTGTACCACAGTACTGACAGCAACCTGCTGGATGCAACCGGGAAAGTACAGAACGCACGGGTAGGTTATTTTGCATGTCGTCGCTGTACGCAAGTAGCTGAGAAAAATCAGGGTTGCGCAAACCACATTGTTGCACCTGATGTCATTACAGGAATAAATGGAACGTTTCTTATCATTTATTCATTGAGAACGTGTCGTGTCATCTTTTTTCTGTTCCGTGTCTCAGGTTTTATCGTCGTTTTACATTGTACCAGCTCGCCTGCACCCTTGCACTTCTACGTTTCTTTTCAATGTTCAGACCTGTTGCAGGTCACGACAAATATTGATGAAATGAGACTGTTCTTGCAGTCCTGGCCGTTTCAGAGTAATATTTTTCCCCAATAATTAGGAACACCTTACAGATAAAATTACTGCACATATTATACTACTGTTCTCCCCAACAATTCCAGGTTCAGGAGGTTGGTCATTCTGGTATAGTATAGCTTATATGTGCCCTCAGACTACTGTTACGAG
The DNA here is from genome assembly GCF_037126465.1 of Ornithodoros turicata. Taxonomy (NCBI): domain Eukaryota; kingdom Metazoa; phylum Arthropoda; class Arachnida; order Ixodida; family Argasidae; genus Ornithodoros; species Ornithodoros turicata. Next base: position 27,558,336 of record NC_088204.1, on the reverse strand, counting down.
CTTATAGTTACATAAAGAAAATGGGGTTCACATTTATCCTGCAGTATGCAGTCTATAATATTTCAGACAACAATTATACTAGAGAACTTTCCATTCTATTGCAAACTTACCCCCTGTTGTAATTTGCTGTCATGATTCCTATTTAGAACAATATGGTTTAATAGCTAATTTACATATAAACAGAAGTGACACGTAAATATAACTATTTTGCTAAAAAACATGTTCATCTTCTGTAAGGTGCATAATCTCAGGGTAAATAGTCACACACGCTTGATTTCAGAAAAATTCATTTGTTTATTGATTCACATAGAGGAGTACATTGTGCAGAACGGAGTCAGTAGATGTTAGTAAAATCATCACTGAATCATCAGTCATAAGTGTTTAGTATACATTTTATTTGGAGCAGTTAGGTTAAAATGCATGCACATTCTGCAATGTGAGAAGAGAATCAGTATGGATAGTTTTAAATGCAGATGCGGCTATATGCACCTGCTCTGTAACCTAAAATTACACACCATGCAAGACAGAAGGATCCAGGGGTTTTGCCGAACGATGAACGACTGCGTAATGCTAGCAGCTGTGTGTCTGCAGCACCTACACACGGGACTGAGCTTACCCATAACATTTGTGCACGTGTATAAGGGCCAGGGAGGAAAGTAAATCGTGCCTCTTCAACCTAAATACGTAAAAACATTTAGAATATCATTCTTTGTGTCACAAGTGTTTGCGTTGGAATGCTGTTTCCTTTTGGAGCCCTGTTATGCCAACATGCTCACAAGAAACACTGAGAGCTATACGGGCTGTGAACATAGAATTCACCATTCATACCTGACTTGCATGGTTTCCAGAACAAGGGGATGCGTCTTCCTCGGGTGCAGATCCTCTTGTGCCCTAGGGTTACCATTCACTCAAATAAATTGTAATGTGTAAAATTTGCATGAAATTTGCATGTGGTGCCCTTTCAGAAAGCCACATGTACTCTGAGAACTCTACTTGGGACCCCATTACGACAGCACTCAACAATAAACTTCAAATGTGGGAGGGTAAGGGCTACTATATTCTGTGGTTTCCAAGGGCACTTACGTCATATTACATGAAAGAGCATATATGCACAACTTAGTCATGATGGCATAGGGAGATGATGATACCCCAAGTGAAGTTAAAGGGAGCTCTACACTGTTTTCCTTTGTCAGAGCAGAGGTACTATGTACCTCTTGTGGTCTTTCAGCTTCCTCAGTGTCCACGCTGACAAGAGGGTCCCACAGGAGTTCAGAAGCATGCTACGTTTTCATAAAAACATTTATGTAAAATTTAACCAATCCAAGCTAAATGTTGTCTGGCATTATACCTGTTCCTTTTCCTCCATGTATTCTTGTGATAGCACGGGGGATTCCTGCAACAGGAGCATGACATGATGTAGAATTTACTTCATTTATTCTGAGTATATAGGCAAAACATCAAGCTTTACAACTGTTAACTTGTATGTCAGAGCCAGTGAACAAAGGAGAACCCAGATAAGCACTAAACCTTGGCACTAATATTTTATTCTGCGCTTTACGGCCTGCTTGATGGGATGCGCAGTGCATATAAATAGCTGCAATGCGTCTGTACACGGACTTAGCTTAAGTCACAGCATCTGGTCCGCAACAGGTCTCATTAGCAGTTGTAGAAATATTTAACACGCTGTGGAAACAATTACTTAAGGCAAATTTCTTTTACCTGTTGAACTTATTCCGCAGAGGGTGCACCTGTTATTCCCACAGTTATCATATGATAAACACATGGGTCTTTCTCACTCGGTTTCTAGCTATAAGCTGTTATGTGAAAAACAAGCATACAGGGTGTCCCAGAACTATGTCATTGTATTCTAATTAAAAAACTACGCCACCTAGAATCATGCGGTCAACGGCATTCGTTCTTACTAGGTTTTTGTCACCTCCTTACGTGCATGTCATGTATCCTATAAGTTTGATTATGTAAATTTTTGTGAAGGTTAACTCTGAAATTTGCCAAGTAAAGGACACTTTTTTACCCCAAAGTGCGTGCTGAATTTACTCTAATTCATGATAATTGACAGTGATATTCAAGATCTATCCTATCGGAAAAAATAGCCGAACATCACGCTTCTTGGGCTACTTGAGCATAACGCACGAGGACTTTTTCAGCGCAGTCGCTGTCAGTCCGACGAAAGGAGGTTGGAAACCCAGCCCAAAGAGTGATAGTAGAAAAAGTGACAGCTCCTGAAATTGGAAGAGGGAAGGCATGCATGGTCCCCAGCCGAAGCCGGACACGGTAAGCTATGTCTGTGTTACCTCTCTCTGCCATGCCGATGTGAGCTGGCTTTCCAACTTCCTTTTGTCGGACTGACAAAGATTTTGCTGAAAATTACGTCGCACGCTATCCTGTGCGAGCTCCGTAGAGCTTGATTTTTGGCTATTTCTTCCAATGCGATAGCTCCTTAATATTCCTGTCAATTTTCATGAATTTGAGTAAATTCAGCACTTTCTTCACATTGGTGGGGTAAAAAAGTAATCTTTACTTGGCAAATTTCAGAGTTCAGATCCCAAAACTTTACATAATTACGCTTAGGACACATGATATGCACAGCAGGAGGTGGCAAGAACCCAGTAAGAACAAATGCTGCTGGCCGCATGATTCTAGGTGGCGTAGTTTTTTTAAATTAAAATTCAATGACACGTTTTCTGGGACACCCTGTATCTTCTTGCTGCTGTACACTACAATACAAGATAAGCATAGCTATCTCACCATTGTGCCTTGCACTGTAGCTTCAGCCCCACTTGTGGTTCCAGCATGCTAAAGACATATAAAATAAAGGACATCTGTTAGTTTGAAATATTTCCTGAAGTATCCAGAGCGCACCTTGCGAAAATACAGATCGGTGATTTTTTTTTCTTCCTGTACCACTGAGCGTAAAGTATGGTATATTTATATCACGTGCGACATGCAACCAGCGTGATAACTAACAAGCAGTCAAGCTGCTCAAAAACTACCCATTTGACGATGAAAGCATTAAAAGTATCACGTGCGCGCTCTGCGTCGTTTATGTCGTCCTACCTCATGTTGTGGGAAAAATTTGGGAACTGCACATGGACGAAGTCGGACGAGAGACTGCATTTGGACGAAGTCGTCTGGGTGAAAGTGCTTCGAGCAAGCTCGGCTCCACTCTGGCGGCACCCAGTTCACGTCTTCCCCAAGGCCTCGATCCATTTTGCTCTTAGCTGTGGGTTTCTTGGAAACCTACACAGTGACGAAAGCAATAATCAGCCGTAACTTGAAGTCCAGCATTTCTGGCTAACAACTTTCAGTTTCCTTGCATATGAATTGATCACATATACTATACTCACGAATGGAATGAAACTCCAGGCTCTTTGCGAAGAGAGCGCGATCTGCAGCGTTGCACGCAGCAGGTCGGCATCTCCTACACGCTGAAGAATGTAAATGAAGTTTCAAGTGCAACTGCAGCAAACACACGCAATTCAAGAGCCTTGAAACGCACTATCGCAAACCAAAACTCGCACTCACAACTCCTCTGACAGCTGCGGAGAGCTGGGAGAGGAGAATTGTTTGTCCCAGTTGCTTCTCCTCACCCAAACTTCCGGAATCGCGCAAAATGACGTCACACTCTCTCCTTATTTTCCTTCCTCCATGTTTGCGACAGTCAAGGAGGGGGAGGGGGGGGGGCTCAAGCGGAAATTTTGCTATTTTTTCGACTATTTTTGTTGCGGTGCTGTATATATCGGCAGGCTGTACAAAGCCAAGCGGCGAGAGCGATCGAGAAGCCGTGGCAGTGGACTGTCTATGCAGAGGTCCTTGAAGGAGGAGAGTAGCTCCGTCACCGTGGTGGGTCGCCTCGTCTGTAGCTGCTTCCGTAGGTCGCGGGGTAGCCCATGTTTGACTAGAGGGACCACCGAGCTCTCTGGAAGGTTGCTGTCCGCCATCCGTAGCAACCTCTTCGTCAACCTTTTTCGTAAAAAAATACTCTAGTGGAGTGCCAAGTCGGTATTTGTAGAAGATTGCTTCATCCCATCTGTCAATGGCAATTTCTTGGAAGGCTGCCAGAAAACTTTTTCTCTATTCTTCCCAGGTGTCATTCCCCTTCTCAAGAATGTTCAGCTCGTACCAGCTTTTCGCCATTCTCGTTAGGAACAGCCGAAGATTAGTCACTTTGTCAACGTCCGCTATCCAGTGGTTCTTTGTACAGGCGTATTCATAAAATCGAAGCCAAGCTTCAGGGCTCGTTGACGACGCGTTGAACGTATCAGGCTTCACGAGCTCAGATCACGAGCTCACGGCTTGGGGCTTGCTGTGGTTGAAGGCATGCTGCGGAGCAGCTCTAATTGTTGCTGCGACTGCTCTTGCTGTATTGAAATCATCCTCATTAGGAGCGTCGTTTCTTCTATCGAGCCTGTCCCTGTTGCCCGCCGTACAAGCTCCAGTATCTGGGCGTCGAACTCACACATTTTCATGTTGATTTTGATGCTTCCTGTCTTAACGATCTCATCAATACTCCGCTAACTCCTGGATGCGAGATACTGGATTCGCTCCTGTGTGCTGGCAAACTCGGGTAAGGCGTGTAAGGCGACAGAGTCTTCACTATCCAACTAGTAGCTGTCCAGAGAAAAGCTGTCGCCGGATGCTCTTACGAAAAATTCCACCCACATCCTGTCGACTGTGCCAAAATGTAATGTTCTAGGGAGCCTTATACTTACAATACCTCTTCTTCTTCATCCTCAGAGCAGTGGCCGTTATCCACTAAGGGTGATTAGCCAGGACTAGATGGAAAGCGTAGGCGTGGAGTTTTCTAACCACTAGCTATAACTATTAGCAACTAAGTAACCCTACTGAGGAGGTTGAGGTGTGTTGGGCCAACGCTAGGTGTAGGATCCGAGAGAAAAAGCCTGAAGCAAAACGCGAGAGGAAAGGCGTGGCGAACGTAATTTCGCAGCTCAAAAGCGCTGGCTGAGAGTAACGAAGGCAGCCACACTAGATGCTACAGCCCAATTCCAGCTCCCGCATGCGAAGCCCCAAACGATAGAACAGACCCTAGGCAGAAGAGAGCGCCTTGCCTTGTCAGAGGGCGAACCAGGTACGTAGTTCTGACGAAGACGATCGTAGAGGAGACAGTGGATAAGGAAGTATTCAACTGTTTCGTCTAGTTCACAGTGTGAGCACAATGGCGAATCATAGACGCCAACCCGATGCATGTAGAAGTTTAGGGGGATGGCTAGGCACCGGATGCGCGTTAAGAATACCTCTATGTGGCGCGAGGAACAGCAGTCGGGCTGCCATGGAGATGACAGGTGGTCGTATCCGGGGGAAAGTGAACGGCACCCAGAAAATTCCAAGAACCTCCGGTATCTGGATTTGATGATTCGGGGAAGCGGTGGCAAGATATCGATGATCAACGGGCATCCGGGGATCCACGTGAGCACGATTTCAGAGATGTGAGACGGAATCAGGGACGCAAGCGACTGCAGCACTGGGTTAGATGGGTTCGCCAGAGACGTGATGACTGACGGGAAGTGCGATAGGAGCAACGTCTTGCAAGAACAGGAAGGGACCATCCGGAGAGCCAGGGCTATAGCGAGGAATTCGCTCTCGAACACTGGGGTGTAGTCAGGGAGGCGGATGGGGAATTGGCCATCGAGACGGGGGGAAACGAGGCCCACGCCGGCGCACTGACCAGGGACGGACGCGTCAGTTGCTACCACCAGGTGTTCGGGGAAGCGGTCAATGTGGCGAGCGAGGAGGACCTCAAGCTTGTTGCGGTCGGCGAAACTGGTACCGGGTTGAAAGACATCCTCAACCTTCACTGATGGGCAGGAGAGAGGGCAGCAAGGCGGCGGGACATCCGTCAGCGATACACCCAAAGGTTTCAGCAAGAGCTCAGCGAAGACAACCTGCGGGGTGTTTGATTTGCGCCACCGCCTGCCCAGCCAGTAACGGATCAGGGCTTCATTGTGTCTCAAATACAGATGGCTCTGGCACAAGGAGATGAAAGTGTTAACTATCAAGACACGAAGACGTGATTTCAGAGGGAGGATGCGTGCTTCGCAGTATAGTGCTTGGTTCGAGGTGTATTTAGGGAGGCCCGAACAAAGACGTAGCGCCTTTCTCTCGATGATGAAGAGCTTGCTGATGCGGTAATCAGGGAGGTGGGAGAAGAGAACGCAGCCGAATTCCAGGACAGAGCAGATGTAGCAGTTGTAAACAAACAGGAGGGCGTTTCTGCGCATCCCGATACGGGTGCTGGAGAGCGATGGAGAATGCTGCATGCCTTCGCAGCTTTTTGGCTGACGACGTCAAGATGGTGGGCCCAGTCCAAGTGCCTGTCATACCAGACTCCGCTTAGTTGCCCTCGCGCCACTAAACTTCCAACTACACACACATACCAGACTCCGAGGTATTTCAACAAGCTCATCTGGCGTATGGACTCGGAAGCAACCTTGAGGTCGATGGTCACAGGGCTCGAAGGGCAACTAGTGGGGGTGAAAAGGAGCACCGCACACTTCTGAACGTTTAGCGAGAGGTGAACGGAGCGCATCGAGGTGGTAAGAGCGTTGAGGTACGCTTGCAGCTTCTCATATAGCAGGTGCAGCGACGGGGAAGAGGCAAAGAAGGCTACGTCATCAGCGTAGGTTATGGTGAGGATGTCCTGGTCTAAGGGCAGAGAGCTCATCAGGATATTAAAAAGAAAAGGTGACAAGACGGAGCCTTGGGGCACGCCTCTGTGTTGAGCTTGCGGCGAGGAGGCAAAGCGCCCATCGGAACAGAAGAACGACCTCCCAGTAAGGAAGGTATCGACCCAGAGGATGATGTAGGGTGGGACGCGCACGGAAGCCATTCTGTGGAAAAGGACGCTGTACTCCACGCTGTCGTAAGCCTTAGCAACATCCAGTGCAACATGGGTAGATTCTTCCGGCCTCGCGCGCGTGGCGGATCTGGCTTTGGAGATTCACGTGCGCCATCCAGATAGAGCAGCGAGGGCGGAACCCAATCTGGCTATCATTGAGTACAGCTGAGGCCTCCAAGCAAGAACAGAGCCGGCGGTGCAAAATGCGCTCTATGGTCTTGTAAAGGACAGAAGTCAATGCAATTGGGCGGACGTTGTCTATCTTCAGGCCCCTCGAGGGGACTTTCTTGATGACGGCCACTCTCGCAACTTTCCAAACATCGGGGATCTGTGCGTGCTCCACGGACACGTTCACGATGTTTAAAAGTTCATGAGGGTGAGAAGCCCACAAAGACTTCACAATTGCGCCGGTGATGCCACCCGGACCGGGTGCAGATCTAGGTAGGGAGCGCACGACAGCACTGAGCTCCTCTTCAGTTAAGGGAAGAAGCCAGACGGCGACGCTTGGTGAAAGTGAGGGCCATGAGGAACCGCATTCATGAAGCGTAGAGCGAGACCTTTGGCAACAGCTTCAAGCCTGGCTTTGGTAACGTCGTCAGGAGCGACAGAAAGCTCATTGCATGAGGAGCTAGAGAATGATCTCCGAATGTAAGCGACGTGCTTGTGGAAGGCCTTCCTGCGCTTCGGGTGGGAAAGGAAGGAGTTGTGGACATTATAAAAGACTTGCTTAGCGGCGGAGATGGTACGCTTGAAGACAGCCTTGAGGAATTGGCAGTTCTTCGACTTTGCATGGGACGTGTTTGAGAGAACTTGCTTCCAGGCGGCTTTGCGGCGACGGTAGTGTCTAGTGCATTCTTCGGACCACCACGGCGCAGAACCAGTGGAGTGCAGCTGTAGCTTCCACAGTTTCGCCACGAAAACCACCGCCCCCCTTGACCACGTGATCATCCGTAACGAATCACGACAAAGTAGCCGGAAAACGGCGCCAAAAAGCGCGCGCTGGCTGATCGAACTGCGCATGTGCTACGCGTGCCCTTTCCACACCCTCTCACTGGAATTCTCTCTCCCTCCCCCCCTGTTCCGAGCTCTTCGCCAGGCCATCTGCTAATATTATCGAGAAGCAGAAAATGAAGATCCAGAAGACGAAGGAATTCACATGTACAAATTTATTGACACGGTAAACATATAAACAAGAAGCAACATTTGAATGCAAGTAAATCTACACGATTATTACAGAATACTGCAGAATAAATAGTGCCGAGCAACAGAAAGCGTGACTATCATATTATACAATCCTTAAGGGAACCTATTACGTTTGGACAAAGTAGATATTACACACATACATAGCACGTGATGAGTCGCAGGATCCATCCGCTTCATCCCAGCGCAACTGTAGAATTTTCAGGTGACAGGGGCCACATGCTCGCGGATCGCAAGGCAACGAACAGCTGTCGGCCGTCTGAATGAAAGAAAAAAGAAAATGAACCTGTTAATGATATGGTAAACCCGAGCATAGGCAACGTTAACTGGCTGAATACGCTATGTAAGACATGCTATCGTTACGCGCCTAATGACAAAATTCGAGGAGCCCGGCGTACGCGATGCACGCTGTTTTCCTTTTCATGCACACCAGTGGATTAAACATCAGACACATTCAAATAGCGCAACAAAACGCAACAAGTAAGGCCACGCATAATCATCTACCAGATCATGATTGATAACCGGCTGAAAGCGATGTAATACGGCACAAGGCGTACTTCCATGCACACAGTGAGGCGACAGTATTAAACGTCTGATCACTGACATGCATCATACGTTTGTCTGCTTGCCTTTCAATCAGGCGTTCGACCATGGCTCGAACATCTTCGAAATCCACGAAACGAAATCACCGTCTGCTGACATACGTAGACGCCAGCTACACAACGGTCAGACGGGTCGGCGCCTCGGAGAAACGAACGCGGGAGAATCCACCGGTTAAATGAGCCTCAGCCAATCATGATCGAGAAAGGTCACGTGGGAGACCGGAGCCAATGGAAAGTAAATAGCCGGAATTTGGCGGGAAATGCCAGCGGCGACACTATTTTCGCGGCGGCGAAACTCGCTTACTGTGCCTCCTCTGGCAGAACTTGACGATGAGTGATTCTCAATGTAAAACATAGCCGTCGCTATTGAGCGCGAGTGTGCATCGGTAGCTCTGGAAGCGCAGTCCACGGCGAGCAGCCCAACACATTCATCAAGGGGAAGAGCGAGGCTCCTGTGCTGCAGGGAGCGGCTACAGTGAGAGCGGACTGAGATGGTCTGTTTGTCAGGGTCCGGAACTTCAAAGAAAATAGGGAGATGGTCGCTGTTCGAGTTAGATCGAGCACGGAATCCGTCGCGCCACAGAGGAACGTTCGGAAGCCGTCGTTCGCCACCGAGAGATTACGCGGGCAGATCCAGTTCCAGAGCTCCCTACCGTATGCGTCAGTCTTGAGGCCCCACTTAGTGTGATGGGAGCTGAGGTCGCCGACGACGAGGAGCTGATGATATGCTTTAGAAAGAACATTATTGAGGGTCGAAGGTGATTGAAAGCCTGCCAAACAGCACACGTTTACTATTGTCGGGGATCTGCTACGAGGGAGCGTTATCTGAACTGCATGATCTTCGCACGGGGAGATCAAAATATGAGATAAGACACAAGAAGAATGCACTAATTTTAAGGAAATGAGTATTGCGAGACCACCTTTCTTACCCGCAGGCCTGTCCAGGCGGTAGACCTGGAAGCCAGGGAAGGAAAATGTGCGATGGGGGCTAACCAAGTTTCTTGTAATGCAATGATGTCGGGTGAGCAATGAGAAACAATAGTATGTAGATCAGGTAGGGCAGATGATACTGAAAGGCAGTTCCACTGAAGTACACGTAGGCTAGTCATCAACTAAGATCGATTCCGCCACAGCGGCAGCATGAACGTCACTGCATACCCTTGCTCTGGTTGACTTTCCTGGATCGCTTGCCGATTGGGCTGTCACAAGTACTGCACCACCTTAGCTCAGATTAGCTCATTAGCTCAGATAGCCGCGTTTAGAGATGGACAAAGTTAAGTCCATAGCATCGGTTGTCTGGTCCGCGCACTGGGCAGAGGCTTGATCAGAAGCTGGCTTGCAGCGAGTCGAGGGACGATGATCAGGAGTCTGTAGAGGAGGCTGGACATTTGGTGCTGACATCAGGGGGGCTGGACTATTCAGAGGGATGGCAGAGACAGCTCCCGAGATCGCAGATGACAGCGACGCAATCATTGAGCAGATGGAGTTAATTTCTTCTCTTATTTTCGACATTGCAGCTTCAACGGCACAGTTAGTCATTTTCTGCAGCCTATCTTCAGGAAACGCACTGGTCTGGGTTCATCCTCTGCAACCAGAGCTGCAACCTCTCAATGAAGCGAAGGCGTCAGCACACGAGCAATGGCGAGAGTCCATGATTTCTAACAGAGACGCCTCCTGGTCGTGGCAAGGGTACTACTGGCAATCGGCGAAGTATGCTTCGCCACATAGGCAGCATCTCAAGGGGGTGCCATCAGAACAAGCGGATACGTCATGGGCTTCACCACAGCGACGGCAGCGAATGTCAGATTTACACTCTTGGTGGTGTGACGAAACCGGAAACAGCGCTTGCACTGCAGCGGCCTTCGCTTGTACGATTCAACGCGGAAGACGAGGGGCCAGAACCCAATCTCGGATGGGCAGATGTGTCCGGCGAACGTCACGATGACTGGCTCAGTTGGGATACGGCGCTCGTTCTCTATCCTGTTGCATCGAAAGACATCGAGGACACCGAAGTCAGCGAGTAGGTTTAGAATTTCACTAGCAGGGAGGGAGGTGTCAACACCCCTAACAACCCCCTTAATGCGGGCAAGGTGGTGCGGGATGAATGCCTCGACGGGCAGCCCTCCAAACGAGGATGTCAACAAGAGTGAGCGGATAACATCCACATTCTCAGATTTGCAGACTATACCATCCTTTCCGTACTGGCGAACTTCAGAGATTTCGCGGAAGTCGGGAGTAACACCCGCCAGACACTGTAGCAGCCTTTTTGGGGATCTTAAAGCGAATGCCGGTGCCGTTGGTCGGTAGGACAGCAGCGGGGATGGACGGAAGACCATTAGCCCTAAAGGTATCAAAGGAGATCAAGCGGATGTCGGCGGACGCCGACCAGTATAGGCGCCAACATACTCAAACGTTCTCCGCGCGCCGGCAGAATTCCACTACGCCAAGTTAGCTGAACGACGCCAGGGCCAGGCCAGGAACACAACACGCTACACTCCCACGCGAAACACCATAAAACGGTACGCCCGCGCATGCGTGGTGTATGGATCAACATACGCGGCAGCTGTCGGCGAGGTGACGAAGCTGTCAGACGCGCGCCCATATCCAAACGTTGGTTTTGTGCGCGATGGCATGCGACGGAGTCGGCATTATTTTTCCGAATTTGACAGGCGACACAGCAGCCCTGACCACCCATCCTCTTCGGCAAAATCTGCTGCGAGCATGCTGATTCACCGTCTGCGGCGCAAACGGAAGCGTACGATGTACATTCGGGATGTATTTGACAAACGCAATGTCCTCGGGGAATGCCACCACCTCGTGCAGGAACTACGAAATGACGACCCTGAGTTCCATTTCAAATATTTCGGGTAATTAACTTAGCAGAAAGCGTTGCGCCTGGAGCTAAAGTGCGTTAGTGTGACTACTGCACCAATTTGAATGTAAATGACACCTCGCAAATTGCCTGCACTGGTTTGTTAGCATTTTTACAGAATGACTAAGGGCCGGTTTCACCAACGCGGATTAAGTTTGCGCTACACGGAGATCTCATGACGAAGCACCGAGTCACAAATCGCAGTTTAAGTTAGTCGCGTTTCACGACTGCCAAACTCCCAGTGTTGCCAAATCTCATTCGCAGGAAGTCGCTAGTGGCGCCCCGAAAAGTCGCTAAAAGTCTCTAAAATTGAAACTGAAAGTCGCTAAAAGAGTCGCCGCCGCTATTGTGCCCTTTTTGTTCGTTGCATGTTATGAAACAATATCGTGACAGCCCTACCAAGATGATTCAGCGAATGAGGGCAGCATCATCGCGCAGGAGGCCACTCCCACCGCGACGGCCATCTATGCAACCAGCGCAGAAGTCAACGTTGTGGTACAAGAAGCTCGCACAATCAAAGATACTACTGAATCAGAAAAAATTGGAGGTTGCAAAGGTCAAGGAACAAATTGCTAAGGCGAAGTTGGCACATTTGCAAATGGATGCCCATTACAAGGCCATGCTTCTCGAGTCAGCCCAACTTGACGTGGAACTGAAGCGAAGGCAGCTGGCAAACATGGACAGCCACTTTCATAATATGTAATATTTTTGCCTGCACACATATTTTTGCCTTGATAGGTTGATGCTCCCCAACAGATCACACTTAGATCATTAATCTGTGCTGTGAGCAGTAAAAAATATATTCGTTTTATGAGGCCTGTTGACTCAACACATGATTGATGCATTTGATTTAATGAACAAATGGTAGCACACACCCTACACGTCTTTGGGCTCCTGATAGGGATGCTCTCTCATGCTCTACAACGGGGGCACAGTCTTTCGCTGCATAAGCTTTGAGAGATTGGATTTAGGATTGGTGCCGGATGACGTTACAACGTGTTGCAAAGCTAGCAATTATCTGTGCTCTTGTGCTCGTGGCTCCCGGTTCAGAAGTGCCTGCCCACACGACGTCAACTGGCTCATGTTCAGCGACTAGTTCACAGCTCTCTGGCACATGCTCATGTTTTTGTTGTGCAATATTCTGCAGCACTGCTGTGCTAATTATCACCTTCATTGCCGTGTCAAGCTTCAAACGAAGGCCCATTTTTAACACAGGGAATCTGCGCTGCCAAACGCCAAACATTCTCTCCACTGTGTTCCTGGTAACAATATGCTTTTCTTGGTACTTCTTTTTTTGCAGAGGAGTTAGGTGCTGCCAAAGGGGTCAGCAGGTAAGGTCTGCAAGGGTATCCAGAGTCTCCTAGTAAATGGCCCCGTGAGGTAGGCTCGAGCCTTGCCCGTATTCTTGAGCTGTCAAAAATAGTAGCGTCATGCGTGGCACCAGGCCACCTAGCAACAATGTCAGTAATACAGAGGTCCGCGTTGCAAACGCATTGAACATTGATTGAAAAGTAACCCTTTCGGTTTCGAAAGAGCTCTGTTGTACCCCCTCCTGGCGACTGTATTGCCACATGGGTGCGGTCAATTGCCCCAATCACTCCTGGAAAACCGGCGATTTGATAAAATTTTAGTTTTGTCTCCTTTTGCTCTTCTTCTGTTGTTGGAAACTTTATGTGCACGGGTGACAAAGAAGCAAGGGCATGTGACACTCGCTTAATTATCCTGCAGACAGTTGACTTGCTCATGTCGGCAGTGTCTCCTACTACAATTTAAAAAGTACCACTTGCAAAAAAACGAAGGCATGTTAGGAATTGGTTTATGGGAGATATAGAGAAGTTCCTGTCTGAGTTGTACTCAAGGTGTCTTTCAATCTCCACAAGAAGAGAGTACACTGTATGTTTTGCCAGACGGAACCTGTTGTGAAACTGTACGTCAGTCAGGAACGTGAAAGGGTCAGTGCTATCCCTCATGTAATGCCTTGAAGATTGAACGCAGAGACTCAAGTGCAGATCCTCCAAATCTTCGTCAAAGTATTCCATTGCAACCTGCACAGCTATGGAAGGACTCTGATTATCACCGTTTGTCAAACGCAGACGAACGTGTGGCGTTAAACAATCAAACGACAGCAATTAATTCTGTTAATTGTTTAAAACAATAAATACTAGTAACGGCAGCCCTTCAGCAAATGCAACCACTGGCGGTATACAGACAGTTGAACACAGTAATTTTCGTTCCCGACGATCAGATGTAATCATCGATAGGGGCTGCACGAATGTTTCGTGCGTCATGGCATGCTACACATTTGTTCATAATCGCGCAAAGCGTTGTTTGTATGGCATGCTAAAGCAACGGATGCCCTCGAGAACAATGAAAAATCTGCTTTTTAAAAAAGTTTTATGTGAAAGAAGCAAGATACACGATACAAAGCAAATGTGTTTATTTCGGGTACGCACCGCTTTTTGCTGAAAACTGGACGTAAGATTCTACAAATGCCCCGTCGGATCTTTAAACATACCTCCGGAGGCAACTATTATTATATATTTGGAGCAACAAAACTCTGTGTATCGTCGGAAGAGCCTAGTTTTATGCCGCGGGTGATTCACTTTTCTACATTTCTCCTGGTAACATCGTCGCCACTTTGAAATCCGAGTTTAATCGCCCGTTGACGGCCAATTAAGAAACTCCGTTAAATTTAACGGGCGATTTCGCTAAACGGCGGTGGTGAAACGAAACGCTTGCTCTAATCTCAGTTTGCGTTTACGAAAACTGCGTTTAAATGTTAATCCGCGTTGGTGAAACCGGCCCTAAGGCGTCATTTGACCATTTGCTTGGTGTTGTACGCGACCGGATTCTCTATGCACCTACACATAGGAGGCCTGTCCTCCCTGCAGAGAGGCTTGCAGTAGCACTGAGGTAAATTTGGTTCTGTAGTCGTTTTTCTTCTACTTTCTTTTCTGTTTTTCTTTTCTTCTCTCTCTCTCTCCTGGGTTGTTCCGGGTCAGAGGCCGTTACCACCATGTTCTGATCTTCCACCAGGTTTTTGTCGACCGGAGGCTCAATGCAGGTGGTGGTGGTGGTGGTGGTGATGTTGAAAGGACTTGCCGTTGTCGGCCTCACGGACATTGCTATGAGCTACCGAATGCACCGATCAACTGTCTCTATGATCCTCAAGGAGACTTTGCCGGCAATATGGGACTGCTTATCACCAGTCGTACTGAAGGTACCCACGAGAACTGCGTGGGAAGACATACGAAAAATGGCTTCGACACAAAGTGGAACTTCCCAAATGCCATCGGAAGCATAGACGGCAAAGAGTATGCCATAAGATGCCCCGACAAAAGCGGCTCAGAATATTATAACTATAAGGGATTCCACTCAGTGGTCCTGCTCACTATTGCAGATGCAGACTACAGGTTCATTCTGGTGGATATCGGGGCACAAGGCCGCCTCTCAGATGGTTCTGTGTTCAGAGACAGTGCAATAGGGAAAAGCTTTGAGCAAAGCACTCTTGAGCTGCCAGCGAATGTGTCCAGGTGGCCTTTGTGCCTGGTTGGACACGCTGCATTTCCTCTGCGCCCATACCTGATGCGCCCTTACCCTGGAAGGAACCTGACAGAAAAGAAGAAAGTGTTGAATTACCGCCTATCAAGAGCTCGACGTTGCGTGGAAAACGCATTTGGGATTCTTGCATCCAGGGGGCGTTCATTTCTTGGAACTGTTGAAGGTGATCCGGACTTGCTGACAAGCATGATCAAGGCAGCAGTGTGCCTTCACAATTTCCTTATGTCAGATAGTGTGTACTGTCCAAGCGACTATGGTGACACAGTGTGCGGTGAGGTACTGCAAGAAGGGTCCTGGAGACAAGTTATAACAGAAACTGTCATTCATAACCAATCAACGTGTAACCGCTCTGCACCAGCATCCACGGCGTTGAGGGATGACATCGCTAGCTATTTCATGCCTGCAGAGGGCTTCCTGCCTTGGCAGCTCAAGGTTGTAAGGCGAAGCTGAAACGAAAGTGAACTTTGTGAAGTGTAACGAACTGAAAACTGACTTACACATGTATATTAAGATCTGCATCCTATTAAACTACAATGAAAGCAGAGTTTTTCACACAAGCAAGTGTTATATTTGCTCGTATTGAAATCTAACAATACATAATAACCATCAATGAAGGGAGTGAAGTTAGACAGCAAAATTGCAAACTGGATAATGACGTACATGTCCTGTTCTGTGTATCGCGCCCTGTTGAAAAAACTAGTAAGCTTTAAACTGGAAATGTTACTGGCTAGAATGGAAATGCCACTGGTAAGACTGGAAAAGTTTGGAGATCAGACTGGCAATGCTGGAAACCAGTTGACACTGGTCACTGGATATACTGGACTTTCACTGGATACACTGGAAACCAGTGTACACTGGTTACTGGCAGTACTGGAGTTTCACTGGATACACTGGAAACCAGGGTATACTGGATACTCAACTTACTGAAGTTCACTGGGTACATGGAAACCAGCTAACACTGGTTTCTGGCCGCACTCGAGTTTCACTGGAAGAAGTGGAAGTGACACTGGCGATACTGTAATCCAGTGTATACTGACAATACAGGTTATGGACCCACTGGATTGGTGTCTTAAAGATTAGAGGTGTGGTACTTTTACTCTTCAAAAAGTAGTTAGTTACGTTACTCATTATTCTTTAAAATGCATTACCAAATAATTATACGTTTGTACAGTGTGCACTTACTCGATCATTACATTCTTCAAGTTGCTAACAGAGACATATTACCCGTCAAGAATATAATGGCATTATACATTACAAGCTATATGCACTCTTGAGTCTCGAAAATATAATGAATTATCATTACTCGCTGACACGGTGCTGTAACGCACTATCGGTAATGCCCTGTCACCATGCTGCTAATGCGATTACATGTTTAATCAATTATATGCTAGTTGCAATCAATCCGAGTAGGTCGCCCTGATCTCGAAGCTATTTTGATAAGCGCCAGCTAATTCTGTCGCTCAATCAAAAAAAAAAAAAAAAAAAAAAAAACCTGCTTCATTCTCCAAACTTCACGCATTCGTGATCTTTGCTTATTCGCGTCCTCATACAGATTTTGTCGTTCCCATAACATAAAAACCAGCACGCTGCAAAACTGAAGTCATTAAGTCGCCAAACCGTCGGTCGTTTCGGTTTCGAACCGTTGCATCTGGCAACCGTGTAGCAGGACAACAAAGCCACAAACCATCGTAGAAACCAGGTCACCGGAGCTCATCCAAAACTGCCGTCAAACTAAGGAAGCCGCCATTAGGCGTCCCCGTGTTGCCCGGCCAGAACTGGCGGAGCCCGCTAGTTTCGGCGGAGGAAATCTGAAATATCGTTTTGGTTCATGTTTGTCGTTTTTTCACTGTGTGTACCAAACAAAGACGTGTGAAAGGTGATAAAAAGCGATTAAATCTAGAATGGGGTCATACCTTGTTTGTTTTATTGTTCCGATGTATTCGTTTAGACCAGCCTTCAGCTTGCTTTCTAACTCGAGCCTACTTAGATTTCGGTTTCTATTCCGTGGTTGTCAAACATGTCAAGCCATGAAACGCGTGAATGTATCTTTAATTAATGAGTTTATTGGCGATTTCAAAGATATCTTGGTTACCGATGCCTTTAAATGGAGCCGAAATTCGAAAGCTTCGACGTTCAGTTTCGGAAGTCAGCAACATAGACATGAAGCTCCCCATTAGCCTCTGGCGATGGAATTCCACATTCATCATCTTAAGATAAAGTTGTTATTGTTGTTGCCCGATAAATACGTCAAAGAGAACTACAAGCAGTGCAGAGACGGTGGACCAGGAGTATCTTTGCTAAAGTAAGTAGCCTACTTTTCCTACTTTCATGTGTGTGAAATTCTTCCAGTATGTTTTTGAGTGAATTAAGTTTGTCTTTCCCTGGCCGTGCAGCTTTGTATATCAGAGTGCCAATATCTACAAATATAGCTTTATTTTTGTAACATTTACCCAAACTTATAAATTTCAATATCAGAAATATTTTACTAACACAGCATTGACTAGAGGGCATATGCCACAAGGTAGCATGCCGCTCAGCACCCACCTTATCCGAGTTACTTATCCTTGTTTGACCCCTCTGTCATTTTTTTGTTCAACCATCCGAGAAAAGTACTGAAAGAAGCAGTGCAAGTTACTAAGAAAATGACTCCATTTCAGATACAAGTACACACATATATAGAAGCACCTTGTATTTTCCTCAAGATACACATAATACAAGCACTCAGATATTTTCACTCTGGAAATATGCCAAGCAGATGCTGCACCATCCCATGAACGGCTCCACATGGGAAGGCTCTATTGCGATGGGGATGCTTGCACCTGTAGCTGGAGATCATATAGCTTTTTCCGACACATTTGAAGGTGTATTATGCATGTGCTACATAAAGCAAAACAGGGCACTACTTCTGTTGTTTCTGTAATATTGTTAACGAAAATTTGTCGCCCTCACAGGCTCCCCTAACAACATACGGAACGACATTCGAAATCGGTCCAGTGACTTGAGGAAGTGAATGTGAAATCCTACACTGACTGCAAACACGACCTCATGTGCTCCACTCATTTTCAGCAATGCTTCTTTTATATTGGACACAGTCGAGCTGTAGTGAAGCCTAGTGCATGCCCTAGCGTTCCGGCACCAGGTCAACAAAATATACATGTTCAGTTGATGGAGCTTATACTGTTTCATTCCTTTTAGTGTCAATGTGCCTCTGTACTTCTCTGTAAATTTTCTCAACTTTATATTGTTTATGTGCAGGTCATGCAAGAGTATACCCACAGCGCAGAGTGTCTCAGATGCAAACCCCTTCAAGCATTTGCCATGAAGCCATGAGAGGGGAGGGCTTCACTTGGGCCGTTCAGTTGAAAGTCTGCTTGCGGCGTACTCTTTGTTTGAGCAGGGGTTTTTCAAATCATTTAAAACGTAAAGTACTAATTATAAGTACATGATCGCTGCATAAACGTGATTTTTAAGAGTATTTTACATGGGTGGCCAGATAGTTTGTGTGAGGCATATTCATCTAGCACGTGTTACATGACTAAAATTCATTTACTAACCACGAGACTATGGCTTAGATTTTTGTGCACTTATACCAAAACCAAGGAAGAATCTCCTGCAAAGTGCGCGGGCACTACAACATGTCCTACATCGTGGCTGCTCAGTCGATCATCTCTTTTATATGGGGAGTAACGACATTGACAGTGCAGTGACGCTATGCGAATTTCCAGATTCCTTCTCTCCCCTGTTCTCCGTAGAGCGGCCTCTTACATCCCTATGCTAAATACTGGGGGTATTGCTTTTCAATATTGCAAGGCTGAGGCGCACGCGGCTTCTTCTGTAAGGACACTATACCGCCGGAAGCCACCTGGTCTCTACCGGTACCGCCCACTTTTGTACGCCTCCCAAACCTTCTGGAAAGAAGAGATCAGGTCCCCCCTCAAGTCCTCCGAGCCCATTTTCATCCTCTGGTAGACGCGAAGTTTTCTACGTTTACGGCAGCATATACTGATGGCGCATCCCGAAACAACAAGTCCGCCTCAGCCTTCGTCATTCCATCCGAAGGCGTCGTGCACAGAAGACGCCTCTCACATCCAACCTCCTCCACAGCTGCGGAACTCTATGCCATTCTTTTCTTTCTACAACACATCGCTGATTTTCCACCCCGGGAATGGGCAGTCTTTACAGACTCCAAATCTGCCCTTCAAGCAATTGAAAATTCCGGCATACGAGGCCCATCCGCACCGCTAGTCACAGACGTGCTAATGGCTTACCACACTATCTACGCCGCAGGCCACAGGCTAGTTCTCCAGTGGGTTCCAGCCCACTGTGGTGTCGTGGGGAACGAGCAGGCCGACAGCGCCGCAGAAGCAGCACTCTCGTATCGGAAACGGACCCGTATTGTTCTGCTGAGAGGAGACCGCCGTTCCATTCTGCGACGCCTAGTGACACCCCTGGCTTCCCGCCAACGGACAACCGACATTCTTCCCCCCTCTATGTTGCACAGAGTTGATCCCACGCTCGCTTTCCGCATGCCACGAAACACCTCTCGTCAAGATGCTGCATTAATCCACCGAATGCGCCTCGATGTGGCCTTTACAGCTCAGTGGCGTTACCGCTTGAGGCAAGTTGACTCTCCCACCTGCTGCCACTGTGGTGCTCTTGAGGATCTGGAGCACATTCTTCTTCATTGCCCTCACTACGAACCTTCCCGAACCACACTCTCCGAGTCTCTTCGTCAGCTGGACTCTCGCCCTTTCTCCCTCTCGAAATTGCTTGGTCCCTGGCCCAATCCAGCCCAGCAACGCTCTGCGCTCAAAGCTCTTCTGACATTTCTGGACACCATCGGACTTCGATCGTTATTGTGAAGGGGCTCGTTATTTTATTCCCCCCATTCCATCCAGCAATGGGGTAGAGTATCGCCTGTGGCGATGAAACTCCCCACTCTCCAAGGTCGAAAATAAAGTTGTTGTTGTTTGTTCTGTAAACCAATGCCGGGCTAACGAATACTCCGGCCCGCGATGGCACTTACAGTCTCACATGCTCCGAGACCATGGACGAGAGAATGCTAAGGAGACCCAATGACGGTTTGCTGAGAGATGTCGGAAATTCTCACGTCGCCGTTTGTTACGAGCGTGATAAATATCTTGCTAAATATAGAAAAGTTGTAGTGGCACACAGAAGGAGTTGTTGCGGTCAAGTGATATTCACAAAGATGGCTGAACTATGATGACCTAGAGCGAGTGTTCACAAAATTTGACGGTAAGGTATCTGTCTTTGCATTATCAGAAGCATGGACAAATAGGGCGCAAACCAATTACCTTCACATTGAAAACTTCAACTCAGAGTACCATCACAGATTTAAGGACTCACTCGGTGGTGTCGCTTTGTTTATTCGCGACGACATTACATACTCTGTGCGAGCTTATTTGGCCTGTACCTGCTCACTTGTCGAATCTTTACTTATCGGAATCGCTGATCGGAATATCTGCATACTGCTCTTTCGACCTTTCAGGGGAATCTCTTGTCATTGGAGTGGTACATAGATTACCACATAATCCCGTCACAACCTTTTTGGATCAGTTTGAGAAACTTCTATTTAAATTATGGGCAACTAAATAAAATGTCATCATACATGGCGACTTTAACATCGACCTGCTTTGCATGTTTCATGTCAGTAGCACAGACACTGAACTACTTATATCATACGCCTGCTCCTAGCTCATTTCCAATGTTACACGTCCCGGCACTTCAAACAAAGGGTCATTGATAGATCACGCTATCACAAACTTAACCCCCAGCATACTCATTTCAGGGGTGCAGAGCTGCGACATATCCGACCACGATGTAATGTACAGGGTGTTTCACTTAAGAGTGACCCCTAATTATTAAAAAAACGTACATGAGATAAAAATTATAAACCTTCTGCGTCATACTTGTGAAGGTTTTTGCCGCCGAAACAGGTGGTTTCCACAGTGTACCTCATTAATTTGTCTAATTCGGTTAATTGAACGCAAAATATTATCAAGGAAAGGTAACGTTTTTTGATTAGAAAGCCCATGGCTACAACTCCCCATTTCAGTCACAATTACAGGATCTTTCACGATCTTGAGTGGGCACGGCGAGTTCATGGGAACTGAACCGTTCACTATGCGTTTTGTCTGCATTATACAGGTCCTGATTCTAACGACTGATGGAGCAGTTTCGTGTGGTGTCGACTCGCCGTTATCAGCGTCAACAAGTATTTCGATAATGGGAATCGGAGACAACGCCGTAATCACCAATTCACTGTTCACATCATTGGATCAGCGTTTTGTGACGTCATCCACCGCTCTGTTCATAAAGACAAGTCTTCACCCGGGCACCTTCAGTGGGCACGGCGAGTTCATGGGAACTGAACCGTTCACTATGCGTTTTGTCTGCATTATACAGGTCAGTTACAGTTCTTGCTTGCGCAGTGACAATAGGTTCTTGATAGTTGTGCCGTGCCCACGTACTTGCTTGAGTATTGCCTATGACTGTTTTCATTCATGCCAATTGCTTATGTGCGGCGACGTTGAATTGAACCCAGGTCCTTCCGTAGAGGAGATGTTTCAAACTTTAGTAGAGGGGCAGCAGGCTATCAGAGATGACATTGCAGGCCTGAAGTCGCGCTTAGACATCACCGAAAAGACTATTTCTAGTTTTGGTGGCCGATTAGCCGACTTGGAGACAAATTTGAGACAGGTTCAGCTTAAATCTATGTCGCTAGACAAGTTGTCTTCCACTGTAACCAGAATTGATGACGCGGTCAAATTACAGCAGGACAAACTGGTTGATTTGGAGAATCGAAGCAGGAGGTCGAATTTGATAGTTTTTGGTATTGAAGGTAGCGAAAACGAAACAGAAGAAGACTTGCGTACAAAAGTTGTTAAAGAAGTCTTCGACGATAAGCTTGGTGTGACATGTACTTCTGTTGCACGCATTCACAGACTTGGGAAACCCTCTCTATCTAGACCAGTAATAATTTTTTTTCAAGATTATAGGGAAAAAGAAGCTATTTTAAGGAATGCCAATAAATTGAAAGGATCACGTATCTATGTTCAAAACGATTATTGCACTGACACGCTACGTAAACGCAAGCTCTTGTGGAACACTGCCAAGGCTGATAAAGATAATGGTAAGAGGGTCTCCCTGGTGCGTGATAGACTGCGTATTGATAATGATATGTACATGTGGGACGATGCGGCGGGTTGTAGGCGACTGATCACTAGAGGTGATTCGTCGCTTATGCAGTGCTAGCGATTAAAGACTCACCAACTCCGGTTATTATCACTGAACGCAAGAAGCATTGTTAATAAAATAAATGAACTTGAGTATCTTTTATTGTCGTATGACCCACATATTTGTGTTATCACGGAAACGTGGCTGCATGAGGGTGTCGGTGATGACGAAATTGTACCCCCGGGTTATCGGATGTATAGACGTGATAGGAGGTCCCGTGGTGGAGGAGTAGCCGTTATAACAAAACATATAGTTGATTCTGTTATTGTGGATCAGATTACCTCCCATGAAAGTTTGTTCCTGAAAGTATCTGTCTGGGGAGTTTCGTTTTACCTTGGTGCCATTTATCGTGCTCCTGATGTGAACGATGCTTTTATGTGTAGATTGTACGATTACATGTTGCCGTTGTCCGGTAAAAATATAATAATTACGGGAGATTTTAATTTACCTTCTATTGACTGGAGTAATTTAAGTTATGGAATATCCTCGTCTAGCGATGTCCTCTTGGATATGATGCTGTCCCTAAACCTGACACAGTTAGTTAATTGTAATACTCGTGGGAATTCCATTCTGGATCTTTTGTTGGTGAGCGAAAAATTCACTTCTGGACCCGTGGCTGTGGAGCGTGGTATTTCTGACCATCAGTTGATAGTTTATACCCCTATTCTTAGAGAACGTGCGGATTTATGTTCCCAAGGAGTAACTGTGGTGAAGGACTTTGCGAAAGCGAATGATGTTGCTATAATAGACTTTCTAAACGAGCGACTTGATTTAGTACACACCAGTGTAGAGGCCTCTTGGAGGCACTTTTGTGACACTGTAAAGTGTTGTATTGATGATTTTGTGCCGGCTAGAAAGGTGCACAAGAATAAACCGTACCCTTGGATGAGTCGAGAAATTATCCACATTAAGCGAAAAATTAAAAAATTAAGAAAACAGCGTAAAACGTCATTGCCGGAGTTCGGTATGCTCAAATATAGTTTAAATACAAAGATAAAAAAAGCGAGAGAGAACTTCTTTGGTCATAGACTGCAGGAGTTTGTAAAGAAAGACCCGCAAAAGTTTTGGCGTTATTTGAATCGAACGAAACAAGATGTTCAAAAAATAAAAGTTGATAACGAGATGGTTACTGACCCACGTTCCATTGCTGAAAATTTTAACGATTATTTTCATAGTGTTTTCGCCGATCGTGAGGGTTACTTCCAAATATCGGTAGCAGATCCTCGAATGGAATTCTCAGTGTCTAGGGAAGGTGTATTGAACATGCTGCTTAATATCAATACAAAAAAATCCACGGGACCAGATGGTATCCCGAATGAATTTTTAAAAAGGTATTCTGTGCAAATTGTTGATTTTCTGACGGAACTTTTTAATACGTCAATTAAGACGGGTGAGATCCCAGAGGATTGGCGTGTAGGTCGTGTTGTCCCAATTTATAAGAAAGGGGACGCATTGTTAGTCAGCAATTATCGCCCGGTGTCCATTACTAATACTTGTTGTAAAATGTTAGAGCATGCAATATCAAGCCATGTGCGAAATATTTTAAATGATAAGGGGTTCATTACTGTTCACCAACACGGTTTCAGGGGATCTCTGTCTACTGTAACCCAATTGGTGTCTGTTGCACATGACTTATTTAATGTTCTGGACAGTACCGGACAAACTGATGTTTTATTTTTTGACCTTTGTAAAGCCTTTGACAAAGTTCCTCATATAAAATTATTGCGTAAGCTGGAAAGTATAGGGCTCCCATACTGTATTGTTCGCTGGATTGCCGCCTACTTGAATGACCGACGGCAGTTTGTGGAAGTCAAAAACGGTCGTTCAGATGTTTGTGATGTGACATCTGGTGTCCCGCAGGGTAGTGTACTGGGGCCCATATTATTTTTAATTTACATAAACGATCTAGTTAGTATAATTCCGGAAGGTGTTTCTGTAAAATTATTTGCAGATGATTGCATAATATACAAAGAAATTACGACCACGGCCGATCATATTTTATTACAGAACACTATTGAAGCAATTTCTCTCTGGTGCCGAGATTGGGGAATGGTAATTAATAACAACAAGACGGTTGTCTTACGGGTAACAAGGAAGAGGTCACCCAGTATATTTTCATATTTTTTAAATAACTGTACAGTATCATGCGTTGAAAAATATAAATATTTGGGGGTTACATTTACTAGTGATCTTAGTTGGTCATCTCACATAGCAGATATTTGTGCTTCAGCGTTAAGGAAATTATGGACTATGAGAAGGAAGCTTAAAAACGCACCAGCGAGTACCAAAATTTTAGTTTACAATACTTGTGTCAGGTCTAAGTTAGAGTACGCGGCAATTGTTTGGGACCCCGGAACCAAGAAAGATATCAACCGTCTCGAGCAAGTTCAAAGGAAGGCAGTGAGGTATATTTTTGGCAAATATCGAAGAACTGACTCACCAACTCTCTTAATGAAACAGAATAACATCCCCTCCCTACAAGCACGAAGAAAAATAGCACGATTAACGTTCCTACATAATTGTTTGTCTGGAAAATTCAAATTGAAATTACCAGACTGTATAAAACCGCTGACGGCAAGGCGGACCCGACATAGACAGAGCGATCGTTTACTGTCCCCAATATTTGCTAAAACGAATTGCTTTAAACGGAGTTTCTTCCCCAGAACAGTTGAGGACTGGAATTCTCTCCCACCCGATGCTTTCCAGTCTCCAAACTTTGTCAAAGAGCTGGAAAGAATTATTTCTTGATGTTATGTGTTGTTACGGTTTTGTTTCCGTGTTCTCTATAGTAGTTGTGCGCTCTTGTAGATCACACATATTTGTTGAAAGAGCCCCTCCTGCTAGGGCTTCTATGCTCGCAGTATGTTAAAATAAAAATAAAATAAAATCTTTCCACAAAAATGTGACACCCGAAAACACGTAAAAACTGCCCGAAAAACCGTCTCTCGTCAAGGAGCCCGTCCGGCCAAATTGCCCCGCCAAGTATGTGGAGGAGGAACGGACAACACAGGAAGCAGCGAGAAGCCAGGTCCACCCCTTTATGCTGCCCCGTTTTATTGGTTGGTTCCTTTTATCTGTCGAGATGAAATGTGAAATAGAGAAGTTATTTAAAAAAAAACAGGAGGACAGCCGATTGCGGTGATTATACTTCTGTATATGTCGCCACTTACTATCAGGGTGAACAACTGCTTTTCCCTCTTTGTGACAAGCCCATGTCAATTTAAAAGCAAAAGTTATGATTTCAGACTCCAGAGGGCGCCGGCTCCCCCTATGTATATATCCCTTGCGCCGGGTGCGGAACCCGTCTTTCCTCTTTGACAGGCCCCTGTCAAGTGTTATCCTTTAGACAGTCGGCATTTTTCCTAGTTTAGCTTTACTCTCGGTTCTGCTTTCTTTTTTTTTTATTGTGCGTGTTGTCGTTCAGCTTTTTACCCGTAGGTAAGTACTCTCCGGTGCGTCTCTTCTAACGAAGCCTTCGCTCGGAAAACCACCTCGTAACATCGTACGCGATGCTACTTCCACTTTGTCAACCCTATAACCTTGTGGTTTGGGGATACTTACTGGGTCGGACGACCGCATTTGGGCTGGATTGCCAATTTCTGCTGGCCGAGGTGCCTGGCGCGGGTCGGATGACCACCTTTGGGCTGGATAGCCGCTTTTGCGGGCCGAAGTGCCTAGCTCGGGTCGGATGACCACCTCTTGCCTGGATAGTCACGTTTGAAGGCCAAAATGCCTGCTTTGAGTCGGATGACCCCCTTTCAGCGAGACTGACACTAACAAACCAAAACCAACGCGCTCCTTTCCTTCTTTTTTTTTCGTTTTGTTTTGTTTCGTAGCTCCCGTTTGACGACCGTCGATCTTGTTTCGTGCAGGCATATCCACCATGGCGTCCCCCCAAAAGCAAGACACTGACCTGCGACGTATGGTGGAGTCGCTGACGAGTACAGTGGCCTCCCTAGTACAGCGGCTGCCACCTCTCCCGGCGGAGGAGGTTGCGATTGAAACGGAGTCGGTGGCTGAGGAGCGCAACGACGAGGATTTCCCCACCGGGGACCACCCGCAGTCGACGCAGTTGCAACCACCCACCCTTCCCATCCCGGAACACGAAGACACTGTCTCTCCAAACGATTGGCTGACAGGCTTGTCAGGCGTGGGGCCCCGGGAAACCCCACCTGTGCTAATGGAGTTCATCCGAAACCACTGGGGCCCCGAAGGCCGCCAGGAGCGCTGCAGGAAGGCCCTGGCGGACTTCCCGCGACGTAAATTGGCAATGTTCGCAGTGCCAGAACTGAACCCCGAAATGCGGGCCCTGGCTCGGGAAGCGGCCAGGAGACGAGGTTCGACGGAAGGTGACCTGGAGACTGGGGGAGTTCACCACCGGGACCAGGCACTCCGGACGCCCAGGCAGCGGTAGTGTCTGCGGTGGGGCCCCTGGTTGCCCTCCTCGAACGATGTTTGGGGGGGGGGGGCAGGATGCCTACGACCCCCTGGGGGAGGGGCCAGGTGATACGAGGGTAAGCGAACGAAAGCGGTTAGTTGCAAGACAGCTGGCAAGGCTGATAGGTCGCTTGGCCGCTACCTCTCTGGCAGTCCTAGAGGCCCCTCTGCGCCTCCGGTCCCTCCAATCCCTTCGGCATGGGACACTGAAACGGGGTTCCTTCGAGACCACGATTACGCTCACCCAAGGGGTCAGGGAGGATCTGGGCTGGTGGAGCAAGGTCCTCCTATCTCATCCGTTTAGCAGGCTACACGACCGTCCGGTAGTGCAGACCATTCATTCAGACAGCTCTCTCCTAGGTTGGGGGCCTGGTCTCAGGACCGAATACTCGGGCGTCAGTGGTCCAAGGAGCAAGTTTTTCTGCACATCAACGAGCTGGAGTTACTAGCCGCCTTCCTGGGCCTCAAGGCTCTGGTCCTGGGCCACAGTTCGGGGTGTATTCTTCTTCGACTAGACAACAAAGCAGCAGTGGCAGCCATCAACCGCATGGGAAGTACGCGCTCCCCCGCCTCAACAGGGTTGCCGCTCAGCTGTGGTCATGGTGCCTGCAACGGAACCTAACAGTCCGAGCTCAACATGTCCCCAGGAACCAGAATGTGCTGGCCGACCAGGCATCTCGACTGCAGTTCGACAGCAGCAGTTGGAAGCTGAACATCCGCATATTCGGAGAGATCAACAGTCTCTGGGGCCCAATCCAAGTGGATCTGTTCGCGGACCTGTCGAACTTCCAGGTGCCCCAATACTTCAGTTGGAAGTCGGACCCAGGGGCAACAGGGGTGGATGCCTTCAACCAGAGTTGGTCACGGCCCGGCCTCTATGCATTCCCACCGTTCAATCTGGTGAGCCGCTGCCTTCAGAAGTTGCACGAGTCCAGGAGCTCTCTGATCATCGTAACCCCAATCTGGCCGTCCCAGCCGTGGTACCCTTCGCTCTTGCGCCTTTCCTTTCAGACCCCGCGGACAATTCCAGCGCTTCCAGACCTACTCACGAACCCTCAGGGCGTGGCTCATCCCCTGTTAGACCAAGGGCTTCGATTGGCAGTCTGGAGGGTGTCCAGCGACCCTCGTCTCATACAGGCCTTTCAGGAGAGGCTGCCGAGCTCATCTCAGCATCGTGGCGCAATGCCACAAAGCTCAGTTATTCCTCTTGCTGGCGAAAGTGGGATAGCCGGTGCAGTGCAAGGGCGCTTAATCCATTTTCTCCCCCTGGGGCCGAGGTTCTAAACTTCCTGGCCCACTTACACTTTGGGGAGCACTTGGCCTACCGAACAATCAATTGTTATAGGTCGGCTTTGTCTCAGGTTATTGGCCCGTGTGAGGGATACTCCCTCGGAGAACACCCTGCCGTAACAAGGCTGCTTAAATGAGTTTTTAATCTTAACCCGTCTCGTCCAAGGTACTCATCTACATATCAGTGCTTGCCGATATATCACACATATAGTGCTGCATATAGTGCATATAGTGCCACATATCAGTGCTGCCGATATCAGTGCTTCCCGTATTATCAAAAGGTCTGGAAAGCATCATATTGAATAGGCTAATATCATTTTTTGATAAACACAACATAATATCTAATTCCCAACACGGTTTTCGTAAAATGCGATCTACAGAAACTGCGCTATCAACTATTAAGGAGCAAATCCTGTTGGATTTTGAGTGTAAGAATATAACATTAGGTATCTTTCTTGATCTAAGTAAGGCTTTTGACATGCTGAACCATGACACACTTTCTTGTAAACTTCAGAATTATGGTATACGTGGAACTCCATTACAGCTCATTATATCATATCTCCAATGCAGGAAACAAAATGTAGCTATAGGGCAATTTATTTCCGACCCTACGGATATCAAAACTGGCGTCCCCCAGGATAGTATCCTTGGGCCACTGTTATTTAACGTGTATTTAAATGACATAGTTCATACTTGTAAATATGCTAAACTGGTTATATATGCAGATGACACCACTCTGTTGTTCTCTGGCCAAAATGCTGACTCCCTTATAACTATGGCAAACGAGGATCTGCATAATCTTTACCAATGGACGACAAACAATTCACTTAAGATTAACGCAGGTAAAACCAAGGCAATTCTATTTATGCCAAAAAATAAGCAGGTCTCCTTAACTATGTCGCTACTAATTATTGGTGGTAAAATTGAATTTGTTAATAGTCAAAAAGTTACTCGGTGTTTGTTTTCAGAGCAACGTCACCTGGGACGATCACGTTGAGCACATAAAACGTAAAATATCTAAATCTGTAGGAGTCCTCTGCCGAAATCGCTACATATTGCCTACTAGAATAAAGTTAATGGTCTATAATGCTTTAATTCATTCGTACTTAAATTACTGCACTCTAATTTGGGGGACAACGACACATGGTAATTTACACTCTATATTAAGGTTACAGAAAAAGAGCCTGAGAAGTATAGCTCAATTATCGTCTCTAGACCCTGTAGACTGTCTCTTCACCAAGTTTGATATCATACCTGCTCCGAAGTTATATCATTATCGACTACTTACAATGTATAAGAATGCTGTGAAAACTCATCATAGCACTTTTCTTAACTTATTAAAGCTCACAGCCCCCTCCTCCAGTGCTAACACACGTCACAAAGACACCTGGAAAATTCCGTTCTCAAGAACGAACTATGGTAATCAAAAACTATCCTTTCAAGCGCCTGTAATTTTAAATAAATTTCAAATATATGCAAAAACTTCCAACAAACAGATTCGTCAAATGTTACTTGTCTAAGTGTATCTGATTATGTTCCACTTGCGTTGGTCATTAGTATTGATAGAATGATTTGATATGTGACACAGTGAACATTGCCTTGTGTGTGTTTATCGTTGACAACTGTCACGGTCAGAGTGGGAACCCAGAGCCTTGTCAAGCTGCTTCTTGCAGCTTTTTGCACTGGGCCTCCCACATTGTACATGCTACAATGTAAAATAAAGTTTCAATTCAATTCAATTCAATAGTCGGTAGAAGCAGTCACTTCCTTTTTCAGTTCTCTAGGGCCAATCAGTCCCTGTCGCTGCGACTTCTAACTTATAAGTTGGCTATGCTGCTAGCCCTGACCACTGCGAGTCGCTCCTCGGACCTTACCCTGCTCTCCTTGGAAGGCATCCGTCGTGAGGCCTTAGGTTGGGAACTTCCCCTCAACGGGCCACGAAAGACATCCAAGCCTTCCAAGCCTTGGCCCTCCATGTTCATCCCTGGAGGAGCCCACCCTCTGTCCGATACTCTGCCTGACAGCCTACATCTCTCGTACAGCTCCCTTCCGGGGTGACTGCCCCCCTATCCTTTTGACCACTCAGAAGCCGTTCAAGCTGGCAACTCGGGACACAGTAGCCAATTGGCTAAAACGCACGTTAGAACTAGCGGGCGTCAACGTCACAACCTTCAAGGCCCACTCCACTAGAACAGCAGCAACTTCTGCGGCTCTCGATAGAGGGGTTCCAATTTCAGAAATTCTCAGAGTGGCCGACTGGTCCTCAGATTCTACGTTCAACCGTTTTTACAGGCGACCTTCGCATCCCAGCGCTAGCTTCGGTCGGCAGGTGCTGTCTCGGGTGTGCACAGAGCTTTGAACAAGCAGTTGTTCACCCTGATAGTAAGTGGCGACATATACAGAAGTATAATTACTAGTTCTAGCGAATGGTACTTACCTGAAGATAGAGCAGGAATTATACGATGTATAGGGAGACACTTACTATCAGGGTGTCTCCCCGCCCGTTCTTCCCTTAGGGTTTGAGTTCCCACCCTGTGGCATACCTATTCGGCAGGAAGGTGCCATAATTCCTTTATTTTCTCATTTCAGGCAGAGGCAGGTACTAGACCTGGCCCATCGGACGTCCTATTACCTGGCCAGAGTATCTTGGGCCTTTAAGAAAATAAATCTCCTTCTGTGCTCACCCTACTCTGTTGTGGTTGTCATTACTCGCATGATGAACTTACAGGGCCCTTCTACTCGGAAAGACGGGTTCCGCATCCGGCGCAAGGGATATATACATAGGGGGAGCCGGCGCCCTCTGGAGTCCGAAATCATAACTTTTGCTTTTAAATTGACATGGGCTTGTCACAAAGAGGGAAAAGCAGTTGTTCACCCTGATAGTAAGTGTCTCCCTATACATCGTATAATTGGATTGGATTGGATTGGAAAAGAAAGAAAAATATGGAGAGGTTAGTCACGACCCAGTCAGAACTGGCTACTCCAAAACGCGTTTGTTGGTAAACAAAAAGAAAGAGAAAATTCCTGCTCTATCTTCAGGTAAGTACCATTCGCTAGAGCTGGTAATTATCAGTAACTCATGGCTGCGAACAGGTAAGCTTGTGAAGCCAAAATACGTGATTGCATCCGGTTCCCGCCCTCCGTTTTTTATTCTGCTTTCTCATGCTGTTTCCATGCGCAGTGGGAGTGTCTTCGGGCCGAGACGATAGTCCCGGCGCCGCGAAATCCGAAAGCGCGCTTGCAGAGATGGCAACTTTTCGGATGTCGAATTTTTGTGGAAAGATCGTGAAAGATCCTGTAATTGTGACTGAAATGGGGTGTTGTGACCATGGGCTTTCTAATTCGCGTAACAAAAGTTACCTTTCCTAAGAAAATTTTTTGAGGTCAATTAGGCTGATTAGATAAATTAATGAGGCACACTGATGCAAATCCCCCGTTTGGGTGGCAAAAGCTTCGCCGGTATGACGCAGAAGATTTCTCATTTTTATCTCAAGTACATTTTTTCTAATAATTAGGGGTCACTCTTAAGTGAAACACACTGTATATTGGAAGCAAACACTCTCACGTTCCTACCCGCACCGCTGTTACTCCAACAAAAATTAATTTCGAGGCCATTGAGCAGGACCTATCCCAATATCAGTGGGAGCTCTCCCGCTGTAGTGATGTCTCTACCAAGTATGATTATTTTATCTCGTCAGTTAAGCACATCATTAGCGACAACACAATTCTGCATACACTATTGGCAAACGTGGCACTATGAAGCAGCCATGAATCAGCAAAGGACTACACAAGAGCATTAAACACAAGAACAACTTAGCTGAGCCGCTAGCTTACCTCGTGAATGAAATGTTTTATGGTGGCGTTTTCCACACTGCACTGCAAAAGGCCAAAGTAATTCCTATCTTTAAAAAGGGCCACCGGACAGACGTTAGAGTGAGAAAGTTCTTCTTACGAGATTGGCAGATTTCCTCAATTCACACACAATTATGAATCCATCCCAATTTGGTTTTCGAAGGGGGAAGTCCGCAAAACACGCACTCATTAGCGCAGCTGAATGTATCAAAGGTAACACTGAGGTAAAATTAATATCCATTGGAGTTTTCGTCGACCTATCGAAAGCATTCGACCTAATTAATCATGGTATCCTATTACAAAGGCTTGAAATGTCTGGAGTAAGAGGAAGACCTCTTAACCTATTTGGCAGTTATTTAAATGATCGTAGTCAGTACGTAGCAGTAAACAAACATAACTCAAACATCCGTCCTATTTACACAGCGGTGTCTCAGGGCTCGCTCGTACGACCACTCTTTTTCTGATTTACGTAAACGGCTTACCAGAGTTCCTCCCAGAGCGGTGTTATCTCTGCACCGATGACACTACAATCTTCATTGAAGCTAATACATGTACTCTTACCTCGTTATACACTAAGGCTCATCTCGTCCTTGAGAAGCTACACTGCTGGCTAACCAGGAACATGTTAGCAGCGAATTATAAAAAATCATCCTACATCATAGTCCATCCCCACCAGAAACGGCTCAACATAAAAGATAGCCATCTATCTTTCGGGGGCCACCTTCTTTCATGGGTTCGAAGCGTCGAATTTCTCGGAGTTGTTTTCCATGAAAATCTTCACTGGCACGAGCACTCCTGCATGTTCGTGAAAAGATATCGCCTGGCATATACGCTTTAGCACGACTTTGCAACCTGGTTCCCATTAGCATGCTTCTCACTGTACTACGCCCTAATCTACTCCCACATCTCCTATGCCCTTGGACTTTATGGTATCACCTATAAGCATAATCTTCACCCGCTTCTTGTGTTACAGAAAAGAGCACTTCGGATCCTGCTGGCGATTAGCCATCGAGATTCAATAACATTTGCATTTGACTTTGTGCGAGTTCATGATATTCATAATCTTGTCCGTCATAAATTGTCCATATTAATGCACAAAATACCCTACGGCTCTCGAAACGTTCTCCATTTTTGACCCAGTCGTCGTGACACGAATTACGCTTACAGAAATAACACAGGCATGCTTGAGATCTCTACACAGTGGACTGACTAATTTTGTTTGTTTTTTTTTCTCTTTCAAATTCTACGGCTGTACGGTCTGGAATAATTTGCCAGTGGAGATTAGAAATGTCACGTCTTTCAATCTACTTTAAACTAACACCCGAAAATACCACCTTTATCCGTAAACTAGCCCATGTTTATTGTGCAATTAACGTATGTATTGTAATAAATGTATGTAATTAATGTGTGTGATGTAATTTCTTTACAGTGTCCAAAAGTATCCGTTTATGCAATCTGTGTTATCGAATACCTTTGTCCTCCAAGGACAGTACGCTGCCATGTTTTTATTTCTTTTTCTTTTTCAGGAACTGTAATTTCAAATTACAATGTCAAAAATCTATTAATAACACCATACATTAACGCACTTAGATATGGGACTGCTAGGCAAGGCCTGTTAGGTAGTCGCGATTATACACAGTACAAAAACAAAAATGAAGCACTTCTTGTGAGTCTGAAAAAAACTAAGAGGCTACCACAACACATAACTGGAAAAAGAGAGAGAAAGAAGAAATAATAATTACAGCACCCATACACATTGCAACATAAAACTGCTGTGCTTAATGAACACCATGTTATAGGTAATAAACATTAACGACGTGAACGAGGCAAAACGTCACCGTGATGTAATCATGACGTTGGTTGACGTAGCGAAACCGAAATAGCGCCGTTTCACAAAGCACTATTCCTCCGCCATGTTCACGGGTGGCTTCTTTTTATTAGTGGTACACGCAAATAAGGTCACGTTTTTAGGACTTTCGTGCCTTCATTCGCGTTCCCCGTTCACCGCGGAATGAAAAGAAGGCTCCAGCCAACGGTTGGATGCGTCTTCTCAAAGTCAGTGTCGTAATCCTGCGCGGAATGTGATTTGTTATCACGACGTAGTTACTGCGTACACACCTAGAGTCACTGAATAGGAAGCACAGTAGCGATACGGAGCCAGCCCGACCAACGAGCCCGCTGTCTTGAGTCAGGCGCGGCTGCATCGCCTAGCAATGGGACGCCAATCTCCCCCAGCTCCTGTGGAGAACAACGCGCAGTCCAACCAGCTCGCAACCCGGGAAACCGGTTCTTGCATGGAGGTGACCCAACATGGACGGCGAGTTCCGGTGAGTTCCTGGAAGGAGAAACCACGTGACATGATTGGCCCAATTGCGGACGGTCACATCCCAATCTGCAGAATCCCAGTTCACCGAATGTAGTTACGCGGGGAAGGTCACGCGGGGAAGTTGTGGGGGGAAGGTCAACCCCTTTCGGCCAGCTGAGAAAGTATATGTAAGCTTTTCGGCGGGTTGGGTATGGCGGAAAATGATCTAAAGAGGAAAGAGACGGGAGCGGACATCTTGCAAGATGAGGAAATGTCTAATGGCTCCTGTTGAATCATCTCCGTTTTTTCTTCTACCAATCAACCAATCAGCCATCACCCAGTAAACTATAGCCGGAGAGCTATACATGGTGTTAAAAAATGACACGCACACATGCCACATTGGAGCTAGCTGGCTATAAAACGACGCAACAACATATTGTTGTTGTATACATGGTGTTTGCTCTAACGTGTCCAGAAATTTTATTTAAAGCGAGCGATAAAAGAGAAACGGGCACTACTTTCAGCTATTTTTCAGCTCTTTGACTAAGAAACAGGTGCTACTAGTGAAGCAGTATCTGTTTCTTACACAAATAGCAGAAAAGTACCACTTGCTTTTCTTTTATCGCTCGCTTTAAATATAATTTCTGGACATATTAGAGCAAACACCCTGTACAGTAAATTACAATATGTCCCGAGACTAGGAAACGTAGCGAGAGAGCGCGCAAACATGATAAAGAATTAGGAGTAGATCTGTTTATTCAACAGATCTACTCCTAATTCTGAGACAATGACAGATGACAAATGAGAGATGACAAATTTATCCACAGCAAGAGGAGGGGGTCGTCTCCGTATCAAACTTCACAGATGTGTTCCTTGTTTGTGTGTGATAGCTTAACGTTTCCTGGTCCCAGGGTTTTTCGTATTGTATCCTTGCAGCATCTCGCATGTTTTCTTACCATTCTTTCATTAAAAACTTATGTTGTTTTGTAATTTTATAATTTAGAGTAAGAAGAAAAATCCCTCCAGTGTCCATTTTATTGGGATACACTTCAAATCATGAAGTTTTAAATGTTTTTTTTCTTTTCTTTTTTTACAGATATTTGATTACGGCTCCTATTGGTCTGTGCACTTAGAAGCCGTGAGCTCTGCGTATCGTGAGACGTCCTGTCGCAACGTTGTGACTGGATATGAGGATGATTTGAAGGCCAATTATTAACCAATGAAAGCGTATATTCTTGCGCATCAAAGTAATGAAAGCACTCCATGTGAAAGGAACATAAGTGCTGGTTGCGGCGGTGGCGACTGAACTGCTTGCCGTTGTGGGCCACGCTCGGGCGGGCAACGTCACGTTAACCTCAGGGGGATTGTGCGTCCTGTGCAGACTTCACAAGGAACTGTGGCAACATTTGTCTTAAAGGAGTACAGAGGGCCATCCAAAAAATTTTCAGATTAAGACGTCTAATGAAAGTGTGTATGTCATCTTACCGAATAGCGCGAAAGGTTTTGATGTGAGCAATTTGTTTCCCAGAAAAAAACCTACATAAACATCTCTCTGCGCGTTCACCCTTAACTCGCCACTGCGGCTATAACGAGGATGAGAAGGTATGATGCCACGTCACCGATGATGTTATAAGGAGAATTCGTTCTGGTTCGCCGGTCAGTAGGGGTCAGCGCCTTGTCCCTTTGCCGCTGTAAACCAGTTTTGCCAGTTCTTCCGGAGAATTGGGGATAGAAGGAGCGGCCAATTAATTACCGAGCCAGGAGAAAGGCTCTTTCAGAATCCCAAACAGCCGAGTAGCAGACGACACAGGAGTAGCAGACATTTCTCTAGACTAATCAGCGAGCGTTCTCCTTATAGCGTCAGCGCGAGGTTCCAGGCAGGTCACAGGCTGATACAGCTCTTCATCGCCGTTGCGCACGGTCGCTTTTTGCGGCGTACGTTATTTCTGGGATAATTATGACTCTGTGGTGTGAATTACTTCGCACGGTGCATCGTACTGGCCTACTTAACAGTTTTATAGGAAGAAAACAGGGTGTTGAAAATGACTTCTGTGCTACTTTAAAGCGTCTGAGGAAAACACCCCGACAGCACAGCCGGTGTCCCGATCTCAGTTGTCTCGCGACGTAAACCCCCAATTATTATTAATTACAGCCGGTGTCCCCTCCCAGTCTCGGCTTGAAACGCCATCATCGTAGGAAGAACATAACGTTCCACGACCAATTGAATAGGCGAACTGCTTGCTTGGCTAAGCGATCTAATCTCCGGTATTGCGGAAGGCACGTTGCTCTGGGAGGACCGTGCCTTCTGGGCCAACTTCATAGGAACCTTACCGACTGCTGAGGAGAATCCAGCATAAACACCCAAGGTAGCCAGGTCACCTCCCAGTTCCGATGATCTTAAGCCACGGTAGCAAGATAAATTCGGCGAATTGGGAATTGACATGCGGGTCATTCGGCCGGTTGGTACAGCACATTTGACGTTCAAAGGATTAAGACTGTTTCCCGCCCTTCAATGCATTGAATGCACATGAGAAGCCACATTTAAATGTGGCTTTCTTGAGACACTGATTTTTTGCTATATAAGTCTACCAAGTCTACCAAGTTGGGGGCGCTTTTATATGACGTCATTTGTTTGGAAACAGGCTGCTGGGGGCACTGTTGTACAGCTTGGGACAAAAGTTTACGGAACACGGCGTTGGCGTATTTCTTCACCGGAGCGGCCCCGTCATACCTGCCAGGAATAGCTTGAATAAGAAACAGGTGGCCAGCTATTCTCTCCATCTTTTTGAATGTGTGTCTGCTCCCGTATGCTGCTAGGGTGCTGCTCACGTGGAGAAATGTCACATCCCGCTGTTCCGTAAACTTTTGTCCCAAGCTGTACTATCTTGCGCCATTGGTTTGTAAACAGGGAGAGGTCTATTCTACATACAACGTTTCACCAGCTCCCGTGGCTCAGTGGTTAGCGTGCTGGCCATGTCACGTCGAGACTGGGAGGTACCCGGGTTCGAATCCCGGTGCCGGCTGTGCTGTCTGGGGTTTTTCCTGGGTTTTCCTCAGACGCTTTCAGACATATGTCGGCACAGTTCCCTTAGAAGTCGGCCCAGGACGCACATTCCCCCAGGGCGTGAGTCGTGACGTTGCCCACATACGTGAGGCCGACAACGGCAAGCCCTATCGCCATCACCACCACCATACAACGTTTCAAACGCAACGTTTGCTTCTCGTGGTTGAATAGGGATGATACTAATACAAACCATTTAAACATAAAATGGTGAAAAATAAATCTCTTAAAAATCCAAATTCTAAAATATACTTTTAAAAATAAATCACGTTAATACCAACGTGGTCAAAACAAACTCTGAAAAATAAACTTCGCGAAATCAACGCATCGAAATAAATCTCAAAATCCATCCTCTCTAACTGGTGGACAGCCGAAGCTTTCTACGTCCACGTCGGAAAACAGTACGCTCTTTACTCTTGGAAGCATTCATCTGAGAATGACAATTACTTCACTCTACTGAAAGTGGGTTATGCGCACATTCTCCGTGACTACGTACTTCGTATATTTGTATCTCTACTCTAGAGGAGAACAATAAAGAATGGGACGGACCCGATGCGTCAAGTTTCTTGAACCCACGTGTAGCCGTCCATGCATCCGCCACATCCACTTGCCACTACGTAGGCAGCGTATCCCTGAGTGTGGGGAGAAAACAAGGGAACGAACAAAGAAACTACAACACTAATTCCTTTACGCCATGATGCCTTCCAGAGTATACCGGGTGTTTCAGTTAAATCCCCAGGCTAAATAACTCGCGAACGGGTGCACCAATCGATGAACTTTCTTTTTTACAAATATCTGTCCGATACCACCTACAAGCTGCTCACCATGTGAATGAGTGGGAGGCGCTCATTATTTACAAATTCAGATGAGTTTCGTAAAAAAAACGTAACTTCTAAAGCAGGCGCTGTCGGCAGTAAAATGGGTACTACCCCTTTTGGGACTTTCAATGGACACCTTTCAGAGAAAAATGTGCCACCGAAGCGGGTCATTTGTTCCTGTAATTAATTGGTTTCGGTTTACATATTTTTTCGCGGCTGGTCGCGTTGAAGCGCAAAAGGACGTAATTCATTGGCGGATAAGGGGGTGGAACAGCGTCCTTTTGCGCTTCACTGCGACCAGCCGCGACAAAAGTATGTAAACCGAAACTAGTTAATTACTGCAACGAACGACCCGCTTCGGTGGCAGATTTTTCTCTAAAAAGTGTCCACTGAAGGTCCCAAAACGGGCAGTGCCCATTTTAATGCCGACAGCGCCCTGCTTTAAAAGTTATGTTTTTTACGAAACTCATTTGAATTTTTATTAAAAAATGAGCGCCGCCCAGTCATTCACACGGTGCGCAGCTTGTGGTGGTATCGGACAGATACTTGTAAAAAAGAAAGTTCGTCGATTGGTGAACCCGTTTGCGAATTATTTAGCCCGGAGATTTAACTGAAACACCCGGTATAGGAATGACATTGTTCCACTAGCTCAACTCAGGAATGTGGGTGTTTCATTCTCGTATTCATACGCGTCGTCGTCTCACTCTCAAGCTGGTTGTTTCGATCTTCTCAACTATAATTGGAACAAACATAGTTAATAGAGAGCTTTAGCATACCGTTGATAACGTTGATTTGCGTTGAACCGTATCAGCCGGAACCAATCAGAGGTTAAGATTCTGAGTCACACACGACTGCGATTGGTTCCGATAGGTACGATAACCTTACCAACGGTGCGCTAAAACTGCCGAATTATGGAACAGATGTGAATAGAGAACGTCAATATTGTGAATTTCGCTGAACAGCACATCGTGTTGACCACAGACAGACGTGCGGCAGAGTTCTCCACTAGGCCCAACTATGATTTATTTTGACAGTGCGGATTTTAAGAGCGCGGATTATTAAATGGTTTATTTCAGCAGATGGATTTTTGTCGAATGGAATTTTAAGCGTGGATTTTTAAGTGTTTATTTCAGCATATACCCCTTAAATACAGGGAGTAAAAGATGTACTGGCAATGCCGTTCTTTACTTGAACACGACTATAGGTGATATTCCTTCCAA
Source organism: Ornithodoros turicata (assembly GCF_037126465.1). NCBI lineage: Eukaryota > Metazoa > Arthropoda > Arachnida > Ixodida > Argasidae > Ornithodoros > Ornithodoros turicata. The sequence goes on along the minus strand of NC_088204.1, from coordinate 27,518,987 downwards.
TCGCCTCATTTACCTGACGATTCAATATTTAACAGATGTTCATCACATGTATACGTGTCATATATGGGATTGAAACGTTGCAGAAAATGTAGCGCATTGTTTCAGCAGTTCAGCGTGATCATTAGGACCCGGGAGCTCACGCAATGTGCATATTGCTTGTTTTCTAACGGGTATCCTAACCTCATTTCTCCATGCGTTGGCAACCACAACGACGTAAATCAGCAATGTTTCGTGCATTATAGCACTAGCACACAAACCTCTCAAAACACAACGCGCGCCAAGTATAGTTTGCGATCATGAGAGAACTGATGTTCTGAGGCTGGAACAACATATAGAAGGGACAAATACATACAAAACCTCAATGTTGTTCCAGCCTCAGAACATCAGTTCTCTCATGTTCAACAGTTGCCGCCTGCGTCGATCCCGTCGTATGAATGTGTGTATGAGTGAGCAAAAATGTAAGAGTGAAAGGAGGATGAGTGAGAGAGAGTGGCTGATTTGTCCCTTCAGATGACGCACCCTGGAAGTCGCTGAGAAGGCGTGTTAGCTTAGCTCAATTGGTAGAGCCCTGGACCGGCAATCCAGAAGATGTGGGTTCCACTCCTACAGCTGGCTAACCTTTCCAGTGACTTTCATATTTCATCGTTTTTATAGTTAGCGAGTTGGAAAAAAGATGCCGGAAGCATCCGTGTGTCCCACTCCTTTTTGAAGACATTTGCGAGAAAAATGACTTACCGGTAGGTCGTGCTAATTTCTAATTTCTTCTTACTTGAATAAAAAGCTGGAGTTCAGAAACCTGTCCCCTTGATGAAGAGCGCTGCCCGCGGCGTAAATGAGCTAGGCCACAAGCGAATTTGCTGGAATAACATCCAGTCATATAAAGTGCACATTTTCGCAGTACATGGTTTTCTTAACTATAGCGAAACAATAAGTTTTTAATCGTCCCATTTAAAAATGCATATGTGTGTGTGGGCCGCGTGTGTTCCATTTAAGAATGTGATCCCAATACGTGTTATACGAGTTGTGTTTCGAACATCCAATAAAGAATGTGCAGTATCATTTGCAGAACATTTTGCGGACAATTTACGTATTTATACAGTTCGAATCTACGCAAAAGTTTGGGAAGCAATATTTCCGGCATCATAATATTTCTGCCTATTTTCTGCATATTGAGACGAGACGTCTCAATATGCTTAAAATACGCAGTCAGTATTGTGTTCGATTCTGTGTGATCTTGCGTACTATCTGCTTTATGGGGTCAGCACCGCTGTCACACTGTCTTCCTACAGTTCTTTGGCCGTGCCCAACAGCTATTTGGTGAAATAATATGAATTTCAAATTAAAAGTAAGTTTCAAGGCCAATGAAACTCAACTATATTTCTTAACTATTTTCCGTAATGGCATCTCATTTACGTTTATTTAACCTGACTGAGACGGTCAATCATGGGGCGCGGAATTTGAAACACTCTGTTTGCAAAAATTTATTTTTGACTGTACGTTCTTGTGTTTCATATTTGGACGGTAAGATTTCAGGTATTTCAGCATTTTCTAGCGCGTCTCTGGAAACCTATATTTTGGAGCTACTTTAAGATGCGGACATTTGATCATTTATTTTTGAACGTTTGTTCTAGACATTTCCAAATGGGCTACACCCATGTCTGCCGCCAAACATTCAGCGAAGTGGCGTCCCACCTGTCTCTTTCCCCCACTGCGCCCTCTCGCCCCCACCTGGCGGGGAAAAAAAAGAGCGTCATTCCTAGCGCTTCCTCTCCCGTCTGCTAGTACGCCTGCAAGTTTGAGTCAGCAGAACAGGAACAAAAACTTGTCGTCCTCCTAGGCTGACTGTGTGTGTTTGGCGCGGTATCTCCCCACGTGATTTGGATACCACGCGTACGTGCAGCTGAACAGCTTCAGGTGAGTGCGTTTATTTGCACATGAGATTCAAGCGGCACACCTGTTGCTCGCGTACGTTCCTCTTGCACTAAACAACCGCTGCTTCGAAAAGCGTTCTCTCGTTATTTCTTGTTTTCTGAGAAGATGACTTGTCCTCGTCAAGCAGCCTATGCTGCTTCTCCACGACGGTGTCCGCTAAGTATGGACCATGAAACATCCGGTCGTCTGCTTTTTCTTTGTGTGGCCAGTGGTTCTCCTTGCAATTGTCCTTGTGATCGGCGGCTTAGAACGTTATCAAGTAGCATCATTCCTAAGATATCGATATTTTGTCGTTTGATGTCCCTCGTGAAAATGTACGTACAACCATACCTGTACACCAGTGTTCATTATCCTCATCAACATAGTCAAAACAACGTGTCAAATTGTCCATTTGTAACGCCGATGTAGCGGAGGACAAGGAAACGGTTATTGACGTATGAGATAAGACACAACGTTATTGCCTCTCTTGCTCCGCCTGAGTAATCACGTTGCGGACACTCACCTGTCCGTTAAGGACTACCTTCATTACCCTGATTTTCTAAACGCATGACTGCGACAACCGACAGCTATTCATTTCTAAAATATCGGTGAGTGATGTACCGTAGTTTCTACCCAAGGTTAAACACCGGAGGTGTTTCTATCCAGCAATCAATATAGCTTCCTCTTTAATCTCAATTATCTCACGCGGATGTCTCGAAACTGTGAATCCATAAGCTGCGGTGCGTGAGAACTTCGAGGGCGCAGAAGAATAAAACCCACCAGTTGGAATTAGAAAAGGAAGGGTACGTGAAGCCGGCTGGTTCCAGTCGATCAACCAACCTGAAAATGAGGGACAACACTTTGACTACATACACTCGCAGATGCTACGCAACAAGCGCATGTTGAGTCTTCGTGGAAACTTATTTCTAAGTTTTCAGGATGTTTTGCTAATTATTCCAGTTGTGACAGCGCATCTCCACATAATGTCTCGTCACCATGGTGTTGTACCTTGTATGTGGCGGCTGTCAAACATTATTCCTGTACACAAAAAAAAAAGTAAGAAGTGACAGGTCTGACCCTTTAACTATCGACCAATATTACACCCTGTACCTTGCGAAATTCTTGAGCGTATCGTCTTCTCTACTCTTTTCCGTCATCTTGAATCCAACAACTTATTTCGCCATAAATGCGGATTCCGGAAAGGATCCTCCTGTCTTACCCAACTGTGTTCCTTTATTCATGATATTCATTGCGGCCTACATGCGGACGGACGCTATTTTCTTCGAATTTTCCAAAGTGTTTGACGTTGTAAGCCACGCATGCCTTCTATATAAACTCTCTCTGCTTAACTTACTCCCTCTTGCCCTTACCTGGATAGCGTACTACTTACACTCCGCTCACAGGCAACCTCGATTAATAGAGCTCTCTCTCTCATTCTTCCTCCGTGTACGTTCCAGCGTGCCTTAAGGGTCAGTGCTCGGCCCCCTTTTCATCTTCATTAAGGATCTACCCAATTCAATATCATCTTCTATCCGTCTATTTTCCGACGACTGTATCTCTTCTGCCTCTGACCAAAATTCGTTCCAGCGCGATGTCGAATTCATACACTCGTTGTGCCGTACTTCGATGCTATCACTGAACATAGAGCTACATGACCAAATGTTCAGACGTATCCTTCTCACGTTCTAAGCAACCTTTCTCACACTTCTACAAATTAAGAACCACTCTTGTTCCGAAAACTAGTTCGTACAAGTACATGGTCCTGAATTTTACTCACAAACTTAGACAAGGCACCTCATCTCTTTAGTGAACGCCGCAACTCGCAAACTTGGATTTCTTTGCCGTTGGAGAACGCTCCGTCTTCCATCAGAAAACTAGCCTACTCTACAATCGTCCACCCTAAGTTAGAGTATGGTTGCAGTTGCCTGGGACCACGGAGTAAGAAGTCTTCTTACTCCGTGCCTGGGACCCTCACCGAGACTTGTACGCATTTTATGTATCATATTTGAAATACCTATTTCGGCATGTAGTGTCGTACTAGTTACTTTTTGCAATTAGTATCTTGTACTCTATCAGAATACTTTTTTCGGTATTTTCTACTCAGTACTTTAATTACTTTATTAATTGTCTTTGCACCGCTGCAGGCTTCTCGCAGTCTTTCACATGATGTAGGAAAATCGAGCCCACTGGCCTTTCACATTTCATGTTTTTCTTTTCTTTGTTGTTCATTTTGTTTTTGACGGATAGGACACCGTCTGATAGGGTTCAGTTAGGTAGGGTCTTTCGGGCCGTCTACATTGTCAGATTGCAGCATGGAGCGTGCCAAGCAGCCGCCTTTATGTCCTTGGCGATATCAGTCTCAAAACGACACGCCACGGGTCTTCTTTACAACCGATAGCGCTCAAGTACCTTAATCTTATCTTAAATACTATCCGTATGAAGTATTTGGTACTTCAAGAGTTTTAGCAGTAGGTCAATTACAATCCGGTCTCAATATTTGGTATCTTATTACAAATGCATTTGGGCGGTATTTTGTACATCTTTTACCATGTACCCACTTTTATCTCACTTACACATCTCACTTACCCATCTTTTCGAAGCTCTCCAGAATCGCGCTGCTCGCTTTATTGCTAACAACAACAGTTACCGATCAAGTATAGACTCGATCTCCCACACCTTGATTTGCGAAGAAATGCATCCGCCTTTTCCTGTATCAAAGTTATTATTTTTATTATTATTATACTTTTTTTTTTGCATGACCCATTTCTCAGGCCTCATGTATAGGGTGGTCCACCAACCACGATAGAAATCCACAGTAAGTTGGGCAACGCAGAGACACGCGGTCAATTGATTTTTTTCTGCCAGGAACATTTGCCACGTATTCATATCATTTCTATATCATTTAAATCGATGAAAATTTAATTTCTTAATTGAACCCCGAAGTTTCCCAAGTCAAGCCAACATTTTCTTTGCGGATATAGACATCTCCCTGTTTGTAAACAAATGACGTCATAGTGTTTGGCAGCGCCACCAGTTTGATAGAGTTGAACTACGCTCTAAGCTAGAGGCGAACAAAGTCGCGCCCGAAAGCCGCGGTCTTGAAGGGATTACGATGGTCCCTGCAAGGGACGCGACCTTCGGTCCTACTTTTCTTTCAATAAACATCTACCCGAGAAACGTCATCATGACGTTGGTAGCCACACTGAAGCCGAAACAGATCGAAGGTGAAGGGATGGGTTCCCCCACGAATGTTCGCTTCTTCGCTGCCTCCTATTGAAAGACAAGTCCCAAGCAGCACAATGTACTGAAAGTCGAGTACAATAGGGGTGGACGGTATGTGCCTTATCAATGTTCTTTAGTTTCTCGAGTCTGTTCAAGGCCTTCCACCTACCCGTCCACCCCTATTGCACTCGACTTTCAGTACATTTTGCTGCTTGGGGTAGAACCGAAGGTCGCGTCCGTTTCAGGGAGCATTGTAATCCCCTCAGAACCGTGGCTTACGACCTTGGCTTACGACCTTGTTCGCAGCTAGCTTCGAGCATAGTTCAACTCTACCAAAGTAGTGGCGCTGTCGAACCCTATGACGTCATTTGTTTGCAAACAGGGAGATGTCTATTGCTGCAAAGATCAGGTTGGGTTGACTTGGGAAATTTCGGGGTTCAATTCAGAAATTAAATTTCACCAATTGAAATGATATAGCAATGATACGAATACGTGGCAAGTGTTCCTTGCGGAAAAAAATTCATTGACCGCATGTCTCTCCGTTGGCCACGTTATTTACTATGGATTTCTATGGATTTGTCGTCATTTACAAACAGGGACAGGTCTATAGGAGGCAACGAACAAATGTCCATTCGTGGAACCCAGCCCTCCCATTCTGATTTGTTTCGGTTTCAGTCTGTCTATCTCGGGTAGGGGTTTATGCGTTCATCGTGGTCATTTTGGTCATTTTACTCAGCACCTGTAACGCAACGATAACTGCTGTATATTGGCCTAAAATCTGCGGAAATGAGTCCTTGGCTCCGCCTCCTTGTTTTCTTTTTTGCTGTAGTTTGAGCGGCAAAGTGCACGTCAAAACATCAGGTGACCTCGTTTTTGCTAAGATAGCTCTGATTCTCGCGATGACGGCGCTTGTTTGTTCCGCGGCTTGCGATTCTACCCCTCTCCCCCTCGTATGGCGCGTCAATGTAACCTCCTTTTGTCGCACTTTGGCGCTCAAAATTAAGAGACAAAAAACGACAAAAAGACGCGGAGTCAAGGACTGATTTCTGTGGAATTTGGGCCAATTTATTTCAGCAATTGTTCTTGCGTTACAGGCGCTATACTGAGTAAAATGACCAAAAGTGACCACGAGGAACCCATTTCCGCAAAGAAAACGTCAGGTTGACTTGGGAAATTTCGGAGTTCAATTCACGAAATTAAATTTAGATATAATGAATAATAATGAAATAAATATGGTATCAGTATGTCACAAATGTTCCTGTCAGCAAAAAATCCCTCGACGGGATGTCTCTCCGTTATGCCTGCGTTATTTCCTATTAATTTCTATCCTGGTTGGTGGACCACCCTGTATATCACTCAGACCCGACCACGCTTTCAGACGCTTTCAGACATATGTCGGCACAGTTCCCTTAGAAGTCGGCCCAGGACGCACATTCCCCCAGGGCGTCAGTCGTGACGTTGCCCACCTACGTGAGGCCGACAACGGCAAGCCCTTTCACCACCCACCACCACCACCATCCTTTTTACGTCGCACCTTTCATGTGCCGGTCACCGCAGTTATCCCACTCATTCTTTCCTAGTAGAGCAGACGACTGGAATGGTCACCCAGAGTTGCTGGTCACCTCTGCTGACAGCACTTGTTTTCGCCGTGCCGTTGCTATATTCCTCGGTATTGACCTAATATACAGTGTTCGTGTGGTGTTTTTCTTATACTTGCTCGTTGTGGTACCATCCCCCCATCCCGTCAACGTTATTCCCGCGTATGGGGGAATAACGGTAGTAAGCAAATAATAATAACAGTAATAAGTAAATCCATAAAGTAGAAGAAACTGCACTGGAAAACTAAGGATGACGTCACGAGTCATTTACAAGCTATTTCATAGATACCCTATCGTTCTACTCAGATATTCCCACCACTCCGAAGCTACAGTGTAGCCCATAATACCTACTTTGCCAGAAAATAGAGCAAAGGAAAAAAAAAATAAAAGTCTGGGACCTCGGTTATATATTCCAATGAATTTCTATCTCCGTGTCCGCAGGAAAAAAATAAAATAAAATAAAGATGCCCGCGAACGATAATTTGAATGTGGGAACCTTATCTCGAAAAACGGTGGGAAACTTGATTGAGGTGACCCTTCTCTTTGGTGGAAAGCACCTGTCCTGTGCCAGCAGAAATCGGGAGGGGACACGTGATGGACGACTTCCGGTTCTCTTCCCTCGTCGCCCCTACCTGAGGCACCTGCCGACGACGATACGGTCGCTTCATTTACAAGGCAGACAACAAAGTTGTGGACGAGCATCGTGGACGAGCCGGTCTGCAAACTCACGGTAAACACCGCTCCATCCCCCCCGTCCATGCCTCAAGCTTTTCCTCAGTTTCCAGCAGCGTTTCTCCCAGCCTCTGAAGTCGTCCCAGTTCCCTTTGTCACGCAGTTTTTATGACACCATCCGAGTCTATATAAGCTATGCCCTTCGGAGAACCGTCGGTTGGATCTCAACACTTGTTTTCATTACCTGGCGAAAACAAGGCTGTATCAAACAGGAAGAAATGAACGCGGTCTACAGCTGTATCGGTTACACTAAGAAAAACCACCCCGTCATTTCATTACGTCTCATAAGGATGAGCTTGTCGTCATTTCTTACGATTGCCACGCGGAACTGGCACGTCCTTCCCGCTTTCATATTGGCTGCCGTGTAAGCAACCCACGCGTAAACTAGCGTACTCGATCGGTGCATAATAGTGCGCAATTGCGCAGCAACCGGTCACGAGTACTCCGCTCTGTCGGGTTACGACAAAAAAGAAAGAAGAAGCCGCCCAAGTGGTTTATGCAATTTTCAAGATGGAAGATGCAATAAACTGAATGCGTAAAAAGAAGGAAGACATGGGCTACATAACACAAACAACGGGAAGAAAACGTGGGTTACACAACATAAACAAGGGAAACGGCCGAGGCAGGCTACATTTACGAATAAAAGCGAACTCTGTGTATATTTTCGATATTAGAAATACTCAGGACAAAACTGGGAAGCATCCAATGCTACTGCGAAGAAGAATCGTACGAGGAGGGAATAGAAAGATACCTCCAACCCCATATGTCTTTAGGGCCACACTTTAAGCGAGATAACGTAAGAGTGTGCATCAAGTAGTCTGGCTGCCTCCAGGCTCTTTCGCGGTTGCGAGTTATCTCTCACTCGTGCGTTCCTGTCATCCGAACTCCACATAGGAAGTCACACGCGCAGCCGGATTGTTTGTGTCGAGGATGCCGGTCGGATACCCCCGCAGCCTCGACGAAAGAACTGCCGTCTTGCCGGTAATGGTTTTTCCGCCTTTATTGCGTCGTCGCTCAGACAGCTTTGTGTCCCGTGCTTCGCAAGGTGAAAGAAAAATGCTCCATTGAAGGGCACGAGCAGGCGCCCACAATCGTGCTCACAAACAGCACGTCCGTTTTGTCGAGTGTGTAAAATGTGTCCACATTTCAAGGCGTTTTTTTTTTTTTTTTTGCCTCGAGCCAAACGCGAGGTGCTTCAACAACAACTTTATTTTTCTGATGATGATCGGGGTATTTCATCTACCTTGTTGCTAGCGGTCATTTTGTTGAGGAACCTCAGTGTGAGGACCCAAGTCCCGTGCTTCGCACTTTTAAGCCGCGATACGTTTTGTTGTTCGCAACCGTGGAAAAACAAAAATTGGGTCAAGGGAAGCGCGCTCTGGATTCTCATTTTCTTGTGTAGGACAGTTATCGAGGTTCAACCATTGCAAATTCCAACGTGCGTCGGTCATCTGACGTAATGCAGCGTAGAAAATATCAGTTCTTGTCGAGTATTGTGAGCAAAAAGAGGGAGACAAAAGTATTAGTTTCTGGTGCACGAAGTAGCTGTCTCGCGACGTAAAGGCACAAATGATGCGCCAATATAAGTAGGCGAAAGAAATTGGCACGACCCCTCTTTTTTTCATTCTTTTTCTTTTTTTCTTTTTTTTTGCAATGTGCAAAGTTAAGTCTCCAGAGTGAAATGAGAAAAAAGTGAACGGCGCTCCAGCAACTTGTACCAGGCAATGAGCAAGTACAACGTGATTTTGCACAAGTACAATAAAAATACAGTAGCCACTAAACCAAAACGAGATATTACAATCTACGAGAACAATAATACAACACAAATAATACAAAATCTTAGCAACCCCAGCATGTAGGAGAAAGGTCATGGAAGAGTTGCATGACTTAAAATTTCCCCATTGTATGTGCCGTTTTAAATATATTTTCTGCTTCTACATTACGGTGACATAGAACGTTTAATATTGTCCAAAAGTGGCACTCCAACAGGGAACTTTCCTGTTGTCGGTTCATTGTGAGACTATGTCCGTGTGTTCGTATTTAAGTGAGGGAGTGCATATAACGTGTCTGCAGGGCTGTTTAGACAGCGAGCAATTCATCTACACATCCAATGAAACGGAGATGGCGCCAACTATCCTTTCCTATCCGTGCGCTCATGGGATTTTTGTTTCCATTAGGACGACGCATTTAAGAAACGGAAACGCACGCAAACGCTAATAAAGCTCTGTTCGTTGGAATACGCTATGCAGGTAGGACAGCTGTCTGCGCAGCTGCACCGTTTCTCTCTCTACCCTGTTGTCCGTGGATTGAGCGTTGCTCCCTTGCGATTGGGCAGACGCTTTGTCATATGCTTGCGCCAAGCTATTCCCTCTCTGATGCGCAGAGACAAACTGTCGTAGCCAACATGGACGGACAATCATCTCTTGCAGTTCGCGCGGAACACCAAAAATGAGAGTATCAAAGACGGATACTCTAATCAACAAATCGTTCTATCTGATGTATTTCTTACCCTCGCGATAGTAATAATTTGCAGCTTCATGTATGCATTTTTGCGACATATATTGTATTTCTCTTATCGTGATGTATAGCAGTGCTGAATGATGATGGTGTAGAAAGAAATACTTTTGTTGGTTTGTTGGAATACTGTCCGTACTGGTGTTCCGTTACTAACACTTGGTTGGCACTCAAAACGAGAGGCTCTCTTCGTAAGTAAAAAAGAAAACAAAACTGTGACGAATAGATGCCGGTCTTGTTCACCCATGCGTGTGACGGACCGGTGTTCACATCCGGCCCGGAGGATGAAAACGTTCCATGAACAGCCATGAAATGGAAAGAGTGGCTTCCCAGTTTGAACACTCCAGTAGAGTTACTGGAGGATCCAACGGTCTGGTGAAGCGAATCCTGAAGTCGAGAAGCGGAGATAGCTTGTCTTACGTAACGTCTGGTTATATACAATATTTGTCCCTATCATCGTTCTTCACTACTTTAAGGACAAATTTTGCTGCAGAACTGAACAGCGGGGCGTAAACAGCTCCTCGAAGTTGAGAGAAGTTTGAGTCACGTCGTACGCGCCTTTTATTATATCCCTTACCTCCCACGTGTATCCACGAAGAAGGTCGATCACTTCACTGTGCTCTTGATAGACCGCGGAAGATATTCGTCCCATTGTAAGTGACAGTGTGTGTGTCCAACCTGAACCTGAAGTCGGGTTCACTCTCTCAAAACCACCCTGTCCCCCACTCCTTCCTGCTGTCCTGTCTCCAGCTGTCCACATCTGTACGCCGCTTATAGCCACAGTTGCTTCGCGGCGCTAACACGAAAAAAAAAAGAGAGAAAACTCGCTCAAAACGTGGTTCGTTTCATTTTCTTTGTACTCAGTCGCGAAAAGCGTTACAGAGGGTCAACATACAATTCCACTCAATATCCCGCTTTTGGTCTGGAACTTCCCGGGCTTTTGACACCCACCTGATTGGCTCGCAATAGCTGTAGCGACAACAGAGCGCAAATTCTTTCTTAGAGTCGGCCCAGGACGCACATTCCCCCAGGGCGTCAGTCGTGACGTTGCCCACATACGTGAGGCCGACAACGGCAAGCCCTATCGCCACCACCACCACCACCACCACCAAATTCTTTCTTGTTGCGTTTGTTTCGTCAAGGGCGCGTGAGTAAACGAAGGAAATTATCCTATACTCGTGTTCAATTTAAGAAAGAAAAAAATCTATGTCATCAAATACATACGACATGGGAGGTAAGGAGACGCAATAGCACGCCAGGAGAACTATTGCAGCGCCACCACGCAGTGTAGTGTCATGTGGCCAGTCTTAAAAGCCAATACGGAAGCAGAGTGAGTATGATGGATTACTTTATCTTGCGGTGGAGTGAGCGTGACCTCTCTGTGTCCAGACATCCTATCCGCGGCGCAGAACTACTTTGAGAGCTGACGGACTAGACTTCATTTCTTTTCTTAAGTTGAACACGATTATAGCACAGTTTAAGGAAAGGCCGACGACCTTTCCGCTGAACGAGAGGGAATGACTAACGTCCTTCCTCGGGTATGTGAGAGCTTGCCTTCGTGCAACGTGGGTTTCCAAAACCATAACAGGTGTGTACGACGTTGACCTCCTTTTCGCTTCATCCGGCAACCAAGTAAATAGCTCCAGATGTCATTCCGAATGAAAGTCTAAAATACTGAGCCCGACTGTTATCCCCAAATTGTTCCATCATGAACATTATCATCATTTTTATCCCGCGAAGAATTACTGGTGGGAGCTATGATAAAGAGTCTCCGGAACGACTTAGCGAGATCGTCGCTCTCAGATACGTCTGGCATTGATGACTATGTATACTGTAAGAGAACGACTAAAGGCAGAGACTATGGATTACTTTCCGTGACCCGTACAAGGGATCCAAAGAACAACTCTTCAATACGCTTCGCAGCACATAACAATAAACTGTTCGACTTCTGTATGGGTGTTAAAGGTTCGTAGATTCCTAAAATGTGTGAAATGTAATTCTCGTGGATTAAACCTAGACAAAACAATTATTAATGGTTTTCTGGACACTATTTCATGTTGGCAGAGCAATTTATACTTGTACAAGTTGTGTATAATTCTCAAACCATGATGCTCAAAGAGTCCCGAGGCAGTGTCACTGTATGAAAGTAGGCATGTGCGAGTATTCGAAATTTTCGATTACCGGAGCGAATCCTATATTTATTTATATGTATACTTGCAACAGGGAAGGCATGGCACGGCTATCTCATAGAGCATCCTCGACGGATGCGGAATCAGTCGCTGTCCAGCTCGCTATGGAATACATGGGAGCATGCGAGCCACCTGCGAAATGGAGTATCTACAGTGATTCAAAAGCCGGTCTCCCGGCCATACTATCTTTCTTGACAAAGGGGTGTCTCGCCACCATTGTACACCAGATCCTCGTCACTTACCAGGAATCTACAATAGCAGGTTATAATATCATACTGCAGTGGATTCCGGGACATGCACGCAGTCGCGGCAACGAAGCTGCAGATGAGGCAGCGGACATAGCGGATATGTCATAAGCTTAATATCTTGTGCCATACTGTATAAGGCAGATGCGATACACCTGATGAGATCCGTCACACGAACGGTCATCCGGCAACAGTGGCTAGATGGTCAAGCTCAACCTGTTTCCTCTTCGCCTACTCGTCTTCTTCGTCGAATAGATCCGGAGTTGAAGTTTAGTGTCCCACAAAGCCTTACTCGCCCGGTACAGACACTTCTTAGATTCCGATTAAACGTGCCATATGGGCGTCAGTTTCTTTACATACTTGTAATAGATAAGCTTCCCATCGTTCATTATTGAAGGCCGCTCTCGACTGACTGGACGGTAGACCTTTTGACATTGCAAAGGGTTAGGTGTCTGGACCTCCGGCAAGGTTTGATGCAGCTCTGACAGCGCTTGTGAATTTTATTGCACAGTGTTCTTTTGAATCCGTTAATTAGGTTCTGTGCACTGTCAGTGTGTGATGTTGTGATTGTTGCCGCTCTATCCGTATGTTTGGTGTTTCTATTGCGCTGTCGTTGATGTTGCGCACATGTTATCAGTTTGTACATGAATGCGGCCCCGACACTTCGTTTTGGTGCGTGTGTTACGACGCGTTTCTGTTCTTTCTTTAGCTTTTTTTCTATTTTCTTTTCTTACGGGGTTGGGACACTTTCATGGATGTGAGCCATTGCATCATGGACACATTGTACTGCACACCAGAATATTGAGAAAAAGGAATTGTCCTTCTACGTTTCGTTACTTAGCGAGGTACAAGCCCTCGAACACACTCCCGAGCAAAAGAGAAACGCCACAGAGCTCACAGTTGCCTCCATTCCTATTGGCAGCCGTAAGCATGTGACTTCTCTTGCGCTGCTTCACTGGCGGCGGCGAGGGCTGTGATGTCAGAGCCGCATGAGTTTCCGTATTCGCGGTGCCAATTTCTCCGCTTCTATTACCCTCTTTGCTGTGAAATTTTCAATGCAGGTTCACATCGGTGCGAAGAACCGTCTTTTATGTTTATCTGGGATAACGTGGGATGACCTGTTGCAACGCTTTTAAATTTTGTATATTTTTTTTAGTTACAGATTTGGTCGGGTGCCGAATTCAATTTCGCCATAATAAAAACAAATACTTATCAACGTATCTTATTCTATATTCGATTCGATTTCCGAATCGAATTGGGAAGTCTAACAGAATTTCGAATCGAATCGAATCGGTGTTCGTTTAAAGCCGAATATTTTGGAATATATTCGAATAATAACAATGCTGCACACGTAAGACCGAAAACAACACAGGAGGAGGATTATAACAAAGTGAGTGCTATTTCATATCCTGATCCGTATATGAATATATCGCGAAAACATTCTGTACACGTCTTTGTATCCGTACATGTGCTGCATACGTATATATGTACCCGGTCCAGCTATACAACTATTTGCTTCGTTTGTGGTTTGTGGGTTGGATAGGTATCTATATTGACTTCGTATTAGCTTCGGTTTTCAAATAATTATTCGCACATGCCTGTATGGAAGGCAGTTCATGATACTGAGGAGCTTTTATTTATTTATGTTTATTTTTACGATACCGGGGGAAAGGACTCGGAAGGGCCAGAGCCGGAGTATATGCAAATACAGCTACATGTAAAGTGTTCACACAGCGACACTCATACATAACAGATGTGTGCGAAAAGATGCTGCCGGAATTGCTAGGTGTCAACTAGCGGGCGTTCATTAACTGATACGAAGGCATCGTCTCAGTCAAATACTTGAGATGGTAACTTGTTCCATTCTTCAATGGTTTGACAAAAGGAGGAATATTTAAATCGGGTAGTACGAGCAAATGTGAACGTCAGTATATATTCATGTATATTTAATATAAATAACTTTCCCAAGTTCGATTTAGGTGTAGTAACCCATAGCAACAAGCACGAATTAAAATGAGAATAAATTGACGCGTAGCACAGTAACTAAGCAACGCTGTTTGTGATATATATTCGATGCTTGTACAGAAAACAAAAGATGCGCGACGCTTTAGTGTGTACTTGATTAGTTTGCAATGACCATGTAATGCGTGGAAGCAAAGGTAACACCCAATATTTAAGAGTATCAATCAAACTGATTCTTCAGCTACCGATGACAAGGTTCACTTTAATTTTTTATGTTTGCTTCTTGTTGTGAAGAAAACTCTTAGTTTTCTCGGCATTTTGCTCACGTCTGCCTTCAAATCCGCATACATGGTTGAGGGAAGCAAAAGTGAGCCTGCTCTTCTTTATAGGGCCAGAGCACATTAGCATTGCGCGGTCTGCCTTGGCAGGCTGTGTCTTGAAAAGTTGGAATACGGCCCAACGGTCGCGGAGCAGTATTGCTTTGTCCTAATCTTATCATGAAACTGTTACAGTCTGCAAGGAAGGTGACTACTTGGAGTGCCCGCTTCGTGATCCTAATTATCGAATCTGGATTCTGTCCAGTAAAGAACGACCTACTGTCGTCGGCGTAAATGATAAAATAGTCTTGAGTGGCCATCAAGAAACTACCATTTCCACGTATAGAAAAGAAGCGGTCGTCTTCGGTTCTGACATCGACTTCGTAGCGATGACACAGACAGTGAAGGAGCTGGACATCCAACCGCATAACGCGATAGCTTTTCTAATAGAATACAATGCTATAAAAAATCAAATGCTTTACTGAAGTCACGGAAGAGGGACAACCTTTGCAGTTCATTTTCAATGTTTCTTAATATCAGTTGTTTTTGTGCTAGAGGAGCAAGCTCTGTAAATTTTTTTTTTTTTCGAAAAGGAAACACACATTCGGAGAGGAGCATATATTGGGGAGGTTTAGGCAGAGCCGTATATTAAAAGGGAGTATTGTCATTGTGAGGAGTCACAAAAAGAGGCTCGACCTGTCAGTCACAGTTTCGCTCCACTGGTTGGCTTGCTTTTTATAGAGGGCGTCGTCATGACACCTCACAACCACGCAAAATTGCGACGAGAACAAACCAGTGAAGCGGAGATTTTGTGACAAAAAATTTTCACAGACTACTCTGATTTTACGCTGCAAACGTACAGCCTCATATACGTTTCTCGGAAATCAGTTTCAACTGATGCTCACCCATCGATATCTAACCGAAAGTGAAACGTTTTGTCGCCGGTGTTAGGCCTAGTGAACACAGTGATCGCGGCAGGTCCCCCAAGGTCGCCATTTTCCCATGTATTTGTTCCTGTCCCGATGCGTGCAATGCCGGGGGCCGCCCTTACATACCCCATTGTTACCAGACGTTGGCTTGCGTTTGATTGTAGCGCGCTAAAGATCCAGTTGAAGCACAATCCAAGCCAGGCCAAGTCACCGAAGGAGAACTGGACGACTGCGCCTGCGCCGCCTGGTACGACAGGTACGCTATGTGATGCACGCAGCCGTGCACTAGATCCTTCCGATCGCTCAACACGTCTAAAAACGGGACCAAAAAGAGAAACACGACACAGAAAGTTGTTATACGCGTTTTATTTGGACATATAAAGACTAGATTCATTCGCAGAAACAACAAAAACATTTTGCCACTAAACTTAGCGCGCTGAAGTGATCCGGAACGGCAACAGTGGGGTATCTAGTGGCGGCCTTCTTCGTTGCGCGCTTTTCCGAGGTGAGTTTGGGAGACCTGGATCGCGGCGATCACAACGAGATCATAACAAAAAACGGCACTGTGCTGTACAATCTTATATTTATTTGCTGGATTTCATGGATATAATCATTCTTGCGTTTTATATTCCAACTATTCATGTAGATTTGTCTAAAAAATCATACCGACGACAGAATGTGTCCCAGCAGGTAGTTCTGCAGCCGGGTACAACGACGGAAGCAGACGACAATTCCCGACGTGCCCACGCACCCTAGGTGGCGTTCATCAAATGCAACAAAAATGCACAATAGTTTTGCAGATTTTGCACAATAGTTTCCATTTCAATCCCATCCAATACACTTGCCACCGAAAATGGCAGTGCCCATGTTGGATAGGGGGACGAATAGTGAGGATCGGTTGATTACCTAATAGCGCCTCATATTTCAACACTCCATTGGTCCGAAAGCTGAAAAAGTGGGTGGAGCTTCAGGTATAGGCATGACCAGACTCCCTTTTAATATACAGTTCTGGGGTTAAGTAATTTAAGCGCCCTCCAATTCCGACTCCGTCTCGCTGTCAGCCAATCAGAGCGCAGCCTGCTGAGTAGGAGGCTGATACGTTTTACGGGCCAGTGACTCCACTTCCTAATCCGTCGCGTGAAATCGATATGGCAACCCGACGAGGCTCGATCACTGTTAGCGGGCGTTCACACGGGCCGATTTTCAGCACCAACTCGGACCACCTTTGGAGTTGGTGGCAGTCGGCCGACACCACAAACCATGACCAACTCGAGTTGTTGGGAATCGGTCGCCGAGCGAGAACTTCAGAAATCGGTCGTGCAGAGGCCAATCAGCGAGAGGAGTATTGCCACGTGGCATATGTCCTCACTTCCCGAACTCCCTCTGCTCTATGTTGTCCCTCCCTCTTCTGCATGGTTCATATCCCGGCGTTTACCGAAACCAAAACTTGCTCCTTGCATGTGGTCTCTCGGCGATAGCTGAATATGGTATGATTTGCGTACATGTAACTCTGCGTACTAACATGGTTCATGCACAGGCATCTAACTTTGAGTAGACGGCCGAACGCCTGCATCTCCTCATTCGGTTTTTCCAAGAACGGGAAAACCTATACGATGTAACCCACGCGCAGTATAAAAATCGCACGTTGAGGCAATGACAACTGGAAGAGGTTGCGAAGGAGTTGGGATGCGACGGTACGTTGTTGGATGATGATGATGATGATTGGGATTTTTTTGGCGCAGCGACAACGAAGGTCATAATGCGCCAAGCTTGGTGATGTAATGTAACTTAAGTTAAAACTGTAATAATGTACTTAAAACCACAAGGTAGCATAGATAAAATAACGGAATTATAATCAGAACAAACGGGATTAAACATTTACAACTTGTCGAGAATACCTACGTCTCTAAAAAACTTAAAAACGTTCTCAAATTGAACAAGAGGTTCGTCACCCAGTAAAAGAGCTGGGTGAAAAGGAATAAAGTTCTTATAGAAGTGTTGAAAGTACCGTTGGCGATGAATGTTGTACAATGGGCATTCTATGAGAATGTGTATGATGGAAAGTTGTGTGTCGCAGTTCATACAATGTGGTGGCTCCTCTCCCTCAAGTAGGAACCCATGTGTAATATATGTGTGTCCTATCCTTAGCCGGCAGCGTGTTCTCTCTTGAAGCCGGTTTTCGAGAGGATAAGTACACCTGCCAATTTTACCTTTTATGAGACGGAGTTTATTATTGGCTTGAGTTCCCCAAAATTGCTGCCACTTTGCCATCATTTTGTATTTTAGCACGCGAACTAAATCCTCAAACGGCACATCAAAAGCTGTAACATCATCGGACCGCAGTATGGCAGCTGCAGCCCAGTCAGCTCATTCATTTCCTGCAATGCCCACATGGCTGGGCACCCAGCAAATGGTTAGCTTGTACCCTTTGCTAGTGATCAATGATGCTAAGTGTCTCGCACGTTGAATAAGGAAGTTTTTTGTTTTGTGGAAGCTACATATCGCTTACAAGGCACTAAGAGAGTCAGCGTAGATGACTGATGATGTGATATGCTTCTGCAAGATAAAGTTAAGCGCCAAAATAATAGCATAAACTTCAGCGCTGAATATCGACATCACCAGATTTAGACGATGTGCCCTTGTCGATGTCGTCATTACCATTGCGCACGATACGCCTGTGCTTGTTTTTGATCCGTCTGTGTAAAGGTCCACATGATCACCAAAACTGTTCCTGAGGTGTTGAAATTCTTGTTGCAGCACAACTGAGAAAGTATCGGTTTTCCTGTACTTGGTTAAGGCGGTGCATCACCACCGACGCTCTATGGGAATCCCCATACATTTTTCAACTCCCGTAGCGCCGCGAAAATTCGGTTGATCTCCGTGCAACTGCTTTTAAATGGAAGAGGATGCTTAGATCTAGTGCCTGATCGAAGCAGATTTTGCGTTTTAGACTCAGAAATTTTTATATCGTCGTCGAAAGGTTTGGGAAAAGCTATATTTAGAGATTCCGCTCGCTTACAAAATAGAGCCGCCCAAAATCGAAAATCTGGCTCGATCACGCACTAGAAAAACATATCAAGAACCAATACCAACAAAAAGATTTCATCTATGTTAAGCCGTTGACTCGGCACACGAGTTTTTGTCAGGTATGGTCATCCGTGGAGTACGCCGCTTCAGAATGGGCAGCGCAGTGCTGCCATCTCTCATGGAGGGTATCGTCACAAGGCACAACAATTTGAGCGCTGGAAATGCTATACCGCTGCACGTGCAGGTGGACGACGAAGCCGACGTTGACTGTGACGCAGGAGCACGAGCACACGCAGCTTAGCCCTGCCGCAAATACGTGAACGGACTATACTATACAAGAGCTGTTCATTCATCGATGTTTATTTTCTCAGGGGGAGGGGCGGGGGAGGGCATGAACGTGGCATGTCATTCCCCCATATAACGCCGGGACGATCGCGTTCAGCCTCACTTCATTGGAAATTGTGTATTAAAAACAGGAATGCAAGAAAAAATTCAGAGCACCAGTCAGCTATCGCATAAAGGAAACACTTGAAGCAAAACCATTGCGGACAGGCACGAAAGCTTCTGGCTGTTTGAGATATGGAAATAGCGAGTTTTAGTATACCGCTACCGGGAGCCCCGTAGGTTACCGCGTCTACCGCACTCTATCAGCAGCTAAGATTCTGTATCACGCACGCTGTCATTGGTTCCGGTGGGCACGGTAACTTACCGGCGACGTTACCAACGGTATACTAAAACTCGCTAATAATTCATGAGTGCAGAACAGGGTTGCGCACTGAGATCACACTGGAGATCATTGAGATCACACTGAGTCACTAAGTCACTTAGTCACTGAGTCACTAAGTCACTGAGATCACACTAAGTCGTGTTGCAGGCAATGCTCGCAGCTTGTTGATGAATGTTGACAATAACGCCGCCGAGCACTTCAATTCCGTTATCGCGAAGTTTGTTGGGGGAAAGCGGATCAACTTCTGTCAGAGGCGGTCTTACCAAACACGCGCATTTGCCGCAGCCGTAACAGTGAACTCACGTGAAGGTTTGCATCATCGTGTGCACAAGGAGATGTGTCAAACAAAGCCAGGGAAGTACACTTTGAGCCTTCAAAAACGTTGTAGTGCACGTGAGCACGTGAAGAGGCAAGGGCCAAGCGCCGTCTCAACACCAAAGCGAAGAAGGCCAGCCTTCCAGCCCTGCGTAAGAAGCCCGAGCGCCGAATTGCTGACTATGGGGAACAAGCGCAAAGACCAGACATGGAGCCAACGTCCTTCGCGACGGCATGCATCGACTACAAAAAATTGCTTGAGCTCTCAGAGGAGGAGCATGCCGCATTACAGGAAGACACCATAGAGCAGTCGCTGAGCCTCCGGTGGAAACAAGAAAGGAGAAAGCGGCTTACGGCGTCTTTTTTTTGGTAGAGTATGCAGGATGCGCCCCTCTACAAGTGCTTTAGTTACATGTCAGTATTTTGGGCTTTAGTTACATGTCAATATTGTGGGCTTTAGTTACGTCTGTCTGTCACTAATGCACCTGTTCAGTAGCTTCAAGGCGCTCGGAAACCATCACCCATTGTTGTGCACTTGCGGACATGAAAGCCGTTTCTGAACGCAGAAAAGGATTGCGCAGTGAACTAACACTGCAGTGCAAAATGTACAGACTAAAGGGTGTGGCTGACACTGAGCGTCCACCAAGCATCGGACAAGATCATATGGACGTGAACACCGCTGTAGTTTTGGGAGTCCTCTCTAGTGGAGCGCGATATTGAGCCCATGCTCAGTTCTGTGCTGCGCTGAACATGCCGTGTATAGTGACCGGAACATTCGTGAAATATCAGGACCAACTGGCGGACCGTAGCAAGGGTATAGGACAGAGTCACGTACCGGAACTGAGGAAGTAAGTGCGGTCTGTGGAAGTGCACGCATGTCTACCGGTACCAGATCCACGGCCAACTCCACGTATAACCAACCGTCAGTACTGCCTCTTCGTTGTAGGTACTGGACGACGCCTTGCGGAACGAGAAAAGGGTGGTGTACCTTGCGCGAATTTATAGCGACTGCCTCCTGCTAGAGCTTGTTGACCCTCGCTATCCTCGAAGCATGCGAATTAGAGTTCCCGATTACAGAAGGAAGTACGCCAGGCCAGAACAATTGTAATCAGTGTGCCGTGTGCTTTTTGCTAATCGAGACAAGGTCGTGATGTCGGCAGCCACGACGAGGACGAAAAAGAAAGCTAGAGAGGATTTCTGGAAGTTCCTGCGCGGATAGGCAAGATGACACTCACAATGACAATTTGTTACGAAATGCTCTCACTCCGAGATCCAGACTGACAGAACCACGAGCTGAAGGTCACTTCCAGACGAATGGGACATCAGAGACCCAGTTCGCGGCATGCTGATCTGTGCTTGGGTGAAGTCTGGGGCCGTGGTTAGTGACGACCAGGATGAGCACAACGGACCCGAATTATACAGACGACCAAACTGGAAACCTCCATTCGCACTTTACGTTCCAAGCAGCTGTATGGTCCAGGCAGACACATTTTTCTCCTCTACCCTGCTTTTCTTCCCTTTTCTTCTTCTCTTTTGCCTTTTTCCTCCTTCTCCACTGATGTCCAAGGATATGGGAAACGTCATGCAGCCTCTTTGCAGTTTTATTTCATTTCCGCTGACTGTGCAAGTAAATGAAGTGTTTTGTACCACCACAACGTGGTCTGAGATTTGTAAGCCCAGAGTGACAGAAAATAACAAAAACAGGTTGCGGCTTCGTTTCGCAATTTCCGCGTAATGTCGGTAAGCTATAACATGCCGACACCAACGTGTTTCAACCGCGTCGTGTCCAACCTAGGTTTTTTGTGTTACGAGGAATTTCATTTATTATATGCGAAAGCATTGCCGAAATCACACGAAACGACTGGTGACTAACCCTTCGCCCGACAAGAACACAGCACGGAACAGCAACAGATCGACGAAGAAGTTCAGGAGACAGCTGGACAGCCTGGGCGCATTCAAAAGCCGCGCCACTAATTGTTCCGTCTGGCTGAGCGCGATATGCGTGTTTACAGTATTGGACTTGGCATGGGTGAGCACGAGCGGTCATATGTTTGCACAAGATTTCGCTTGACCCGTCGCGCGCAAAGAGAAAACAAAAATAACAGAATAAGAAGACGTTACATCAGCGGTACCGCATTTCCAAGCAAGCGCCAAAATGTTGTGAAGCGGTGTCTGCGCGAACCATTTCGCTCGCTGCGCCATCCCTCGATTGTAGACGACGAAGTGCCGGCTCTGATGCACCGCCTTAATGAGCAGTTTGACTATGTTGGTGCTGACCATGGAGGAAGATCTTTGCCAGATTCGGATACCAAGGAATTGTATTCAGTCAAATCATAACATTGAACCTGGTGTGCAATACGCATGGACAAGGGACATGTAGCAGAGTGTCTGTTAAGAAACAGCTGTCTAAGACGTGTACTTTGACACATGGAAGCGCCGCATGTTGAGGGTAACTTTTCGTCCTCAACGCATAACGGATAGCGAGATAAGTTTATAAGTCCCAAACGTCGCCACACCAGCATTGGACAGCTGTTTCGGCCTTATTGGGCCTTCATCAGCAATGCGTAGGTGGGCGACGTTTAAGCGAGTGGCGTCGGAAGGTCACGTGGAACGTGATGTCCTCCCGTCAGGGTGAGAAACTCACCTCTGAAAGCCCAGTGCGAAGCCAGTAAAGTATTAAGTAAAAAAAATAGCATAGGCTCTTTGGCTGCACGTTGAACATATGTTTATGTTGGGACTTATAAACATATGTTCAACGTGCAGCCAAAGAGCCTATGCTATTTTTTTTACTGGATAGCGAGATAAGTACGTCGCCCATCGAGGGACATCTCATCACATTCAACATATAGGCTTTGTACTGGTGAGGTCCGGAAGGCCCCGAGGACTAGTCGTAGCCCTTGGTGGTGTATGGGCTTCAGACGTTTCAATGTGGAGGGCCGTGCCGATCCGTAGATGATGCTTCCATAGTCTAGCCTTGATCGGACAACAGAGGTGAAAATACGGTGAAGAGTGTGTTGATCTGCTCCCCAAGATCTGTGTGAGAGGACTTTTAACAGAGCCAAAGATTTTGTACATTTCACTTTCATGCTACTTATATGTGGCAAGAACGTGAGTTTCCTATCAAAAATCAGGCCCAAGAATTTGTGTTCCGGCCTGACGGCAAGAGATATCCCGTTCATATAAAGAGATGGGTCTGGAAGCACCCCTCTCCGCCTTGAAAAAGGCACACAGACAGTTTTGTCTGCTGAAAACTTGAAGCCGTTCTCAGTGGACCATTTACTCAGTTTGTTAATGGCAAGTTGCAACTGTCTTTCGCATGTGACCAAGTTCGTGGATGAACATGAAATCTGTAAATCGCCGACATAGAGTGAGTATGTGATAGTCGCAGGTATCGCTTTGGCAACAGAGTTCATTTTGAGAAGAAACAGGGTGACACTCAGCACACATCCCTGCGGAACGCCACTCTCTTGTACAAACGGGCGGGAAAGGGTTGTACCGAGTCGCACCCTAAACGTTCTTCCACTGAGGAAGTCTGAAATGCACTGGAAGAGGCGGCCGCGTATTCCGCACGATTTGAGATCAAGCAATATGCCGTATCGCCAAGTTGTGTCATATGCCTTTTCTAGGTCAAAAAAGATTTGTACACAGAGTTGTTTTTTAACGAAGGCTTCGCGGTGGTTTCCAGACGAACAAGATGATAAGTGGTAGAACAGCCAGCCCGGAATCCACACTGGTATCTGTCAAGCAGGTTATGTTGTTCTAGGTAATAAACAAAGCGGCTGTTGACCATTCGTTCGAATGTCTTTCCTAAGCAACTCGTGAGTGCTACAGGCCTGTAGCTTGTTGGGTTTGAAGCTTCTTTCTTTCTGGCTTCAAAAGCGACATGATTGTTGCAATCTTCCAATTGGAAGGAAGGTGCCCTTCTTGCCAAATCAAATTGAAGAAATATAGTAGTGCTTCTTGGGAAGTTTTAGACAAATGCTGGAGCATGGAATATGTTATGCGATCTGTTCCAGGTGATGTTTACTTTGTTATTGACAGAGCTTTCAAGAGTTCAATCATTGTGAAAGGAATGTTGTAGAGGCACCTATCACCTCCACTGCTTTGAATTGTTGCTTTTTCAGCACTTTGCTTAATTTTTATGAAGTCTCTATCGTAATGTGACAAACTGGAGACGTTCTGGAAGTGCTCGCCAAGGACATCGGCCTGTTCACTCATGTTTTTGCAAGGTACTCCGTTAACTTCTAAGAGTGGTATTGTGAATCATGTGTAGTCGTCCTTAATTTTTCTAACTCTGTCCCAAACAACTTTAGAAGAAGTGTTGCTGTTTAAAGATGACAAGAAGCTCTTCCACGATGCACGTTTAGCTTCTTTTCTTGTCCACTTAGCTTTCGCTTGAGCTCTCTTAAATTGGATCAGGTTGTCTGGAGTCGGGTACCTACGAAAGATACCCCACGCTCGATCTTGATCTTTCCGCGTTTTCCCGCATTCATCTGTCCACCAAGGTTTGGGACGCTTGGGGAGACGGCCAGATGTCTGCGGGATAGATCGCTCAGCAGCATTTATAATTATCCCGGTGACAAAACGGTTTGCATCTTCAACAGACTTACCAGCTAAGGATGGTGCCACAAGACTTGCTTCCTTTTGAAACAAGTTCCAGTCAGCCTTGGAAAGTTTCCATCGTGGTGGTCGTGTAATACCCCTGACACACGGGCACATTCAGGACCTCTTATCTCAAGGCCTTTTGGAAATTCCACAATTGAGATAGAAAACATTCACGCAGCACTGTTTCGTGCTCTCTGCGGCATCGAACTTGTTGCCCTATCTAATAAAACAGTTGAGATAAAAGGCCCTAAATGTGTCCGTCTGACAAGGGTATAAGAAACGTGTTTGTGGAACCACGAATTGTCAGGACTACGGGGAAGTGGTCACTCCCACGAGGGTTCTGTTCAACGGTCCAGTCAGTACAATTATAAATGGAAGGACTACTAAGAGATATGTCTAAGGATGAAAAACTTTGTGTTGAGGAGTTTATATATGTATGTAATCCTGTGTTTAGTAGACAAACTGGTCGTGAAAGGAATAACCTTTCTACCATTTTCCCCCGGCTATCTACCTTTGAACTGCTCCACAAGGGGTTGTGGGCATTCAGGTCACCTAGAATTAGGTATGGCTGAGGAAGTTGGTCACAGAGCTGTTCCAAATCTCTCTGTTGTATTACCACTGAGGAGGGCAGGTACAGTGAACATATAGTAAGGACCCTGTCCAGGCATACCTGGACAGCTACTGCTTCCAAATGTGTAACCAGTGGGAACTGTTTTGCAGGTGTGGATAGTGGAAGGACCACAGCCACACCTCCAGATGTACGTGTGGTGTTAATACGATCCTTTCTGAAAACATTGTGTCTGCGAAATGGGTTTACACTTTGTTCATTCAGATATGTCTCTTGTAAGCAAAAACAGACTGCATTGTATTTTTCAAAAAGTCGTGAATGTCATTTATATTTGAAAAGAGGCCTCGACAATTCCACTGGAGGATTACCTGTCCAATAATGAATGTAGTGGTGAATAAAAGCAAAAGGATCAAAGACATTTCGTGTATTTAGGGGGGTTGTACCTTAGGTAGGGAATGCTTACGCTTTCCCCTGCCTCGGCCTCCTGTACTTCGTTGTTCCTTCCCCTGGTAAGGTACGTTGTTGGAGAAAAATATAAGTGTGCCTTCCATGCACGCTGGTGTACTTTTCATCTTGCGTTTATGCGTGCGTCCCATGGTGCTTCCTCTCTAAACTTCCACCGTGAAGGCTCAGCTTTGTCTCTTCAAACTGAATTGCACGCTGTCGTCAAGCGCAAAATACTTATGATTACTAGGTACACGAGCAGCATTAGCTAGGTCACTACACAGTTCTATTTTTGTGCAAGCATTAGCGCTGTTGCAAAGCTGTAGTGATTGAGTCTCATTCATAGCACCTTCTTCTAATACATCCTCATAAAGTTTTTGGAGCAGGTTCCAGTTGCACATTAGCTGTAAAGTGATATACTGCATCATAAAAAGATCACCCATTAGTGCAAACATTGCTGTTGTTACCTTGTCCTCGGCTTTGAGAAAACTAACTACAGTGCATTCATATTACGTCTCTCCTCAGCAAAAAAGTGCACTGGCGAAGTTTCAGAACCTCAGAACATACTTCCTTAAGGAACACACAAAGGCCAGTGAGAGAAAGTCTGGCAGTGGGACAAATGAGGTGTATGTGTCAAAATGGGGCCTCTATGACGAAATGAAATTCTTGGTCGGCTGCTATAAGCCAAGGAAGGGCGTGTCGTCCATGGAAATAAGCTTATCGCTGCCAAGGGATGCCGAGGACCAGGACCTATCACAAGCACCTTCAATGCACCAGTCACTTTCTCCCTGCTACCATGACCCACCTTGCGAATGTCCCACAGACGAGGTATCAAACTTATTCAGCACATGATTGAAAACACACAAGCAAACATATTAAGATAGCTGACAATTTAATAAATTCAGACAGATCCCTTGGAGCCACCTCCAAAAAGGAAACGCCCTCCGTCAAGCTCCAGCAACAATTAAAAAAAACAGACAAAGAGGGTGGCTACACAACAAGATATGTTGAACAAGGCGATTTCAGTCCTCAATGAGCCGGAGGTTGAAAGGGATGTAGATTATTATTTTAGAATGCAGATTGCAGGAGAACTGCGTGGTATGGATACCTTGCAAAAGGACATCCTGAAATTGCAATCAGTGGAATGTGTAGTCCAGACTAAACACAATGTCGCAATATCGAGGTAGGTAACTTCCTTGAGTAATTTAGAAAACGTGTGAAAACTGTAGACATCTTTCTTCGTGTGGACAATTCGTACTGGAGAAATGTTGTACTTGTCGTTTTTCTTTTAACGATAATTGTAATTCTGCATTTGGAAATTTGAGTTATTTTTCAAAATGAACACTATGACCTGTTGCTAGAACGACATCAGGGCAAGCAGCACGTTATGCTTGTGCCAAATTTATATTCATTGTACCTACTGACACTGCAGATTTCGCAGAAACTAATATGCGAGAAATACAAGTACATTGCCAATGATCCTCCTTTGAGTAATTATAGAAGATGCGAAATACATAGCAATGTTTTGCTGATTCCAGGCCAGCCCAAGGTTTGACGCAAGTTGATAGGTTGTGGAACAAGCACCATGGCCACTAGTTTTAGATCAAGCACTTTCACTGTTCCATTTCAAAGAAAAGCCATCTGTGATAACCCCAAGCGGGAGGCAGGTGCCATGCACAATGGAGGAGGTGTTCCCGTACATGAGTCCTGACCGACGATGATGTAGTAGTAGCGGCTTTACGTTGCAATATAACTATGACGGAGGCTTGAACTTTTATGGACCAGTGAAGTGGTGGATGACTAGCACATCAATCCAGCAGTTCCAAAACCATCTGTGATAACTCCAAGCGGGAGGCAGGCACCATGCACACACTGGAGGAGGTGTTCCCCGACATGAGTCCTGACCGACGATGATGTAGTAGTAGCGGCTTTACGTTGCAATATAACTATGACGAAGGCTTGAACTTTTATGGACCAGTGAAGTGGTGGATGACTAGCACATCAATCCAGCAGTTCCAAAGCCATCTGTGATAACTCCAAGCGGGAGGCAGGTGCCATGCACACTGGAGGAGGTGTTCCCCTACATGAGTCCTGACCGACGATGATGTAGCAGTAGCGACTTTACGTTGCAATATAATCGTGACGGAGACTTGAACTTTTATGGACCAGTGAAGTGGTGGGTGACTAGCACATCAATCCAGCAGTTCCAAAGCCATCTGTGATAACTCCAAGCGGGAGGCAGGTGCCATGCACACTGGAGGAGGTGTTCCCCTACATGAGTCCTGACCGACGATGATGTAGTAGTAGCGGCTTTACGTTGCAATATAACTATGACGGAGGCTTGAACTTTTATGGACCAGTGAAGTGGTGGGTGACTAGCACATCAATCCAGCAGTTCCAAAGCCATCTGTGATAACTCCAAGCGGGAGGCAGGTGCCATGCACACTGGAGGAGGTGTTCCCCTACATGAGTCCTGACCGACGATGATGTAGTAGTAGCGGCTTTACGTTGCAATATAACTATGACGGAGGCTTGAACTTTTATGGACCAGTGAAGTGGTGGGTGACTAGCACATCAATCCAGCAGTTCCAAAGCCATCTGTGATAACTCCAAGCGGGAGGCAGGTGCCATGCACACTGGAGGAGGTGTTCCCCTACATGAGTCCTGACCGACGATGATGTAGTAGTAGCGGCTTTACGTTGCAATATAACTATGACGGAGGCTTGAACTTTTATGGACCAGTGAAGTGGTGGGTGACTAGCACATCAATCCAGCAGTTCCAAAGCCATCTGTGATAACTCCAAGCGGGAGGCAGGTGCCATGCACACTGGAGGAGGTGTTCCCCTACATGAGTCCTGACCGACGATGATGTAGTAGTAGCGGCTTTACGTTGCAATATAACTATGACGGAGGCTTGAACTTTTATGGACCAGTGAAGTGGTGGGTGACTAGCACATCAATCCAGCAGTCCCAAAGCCATCTGTGATAACTCCAAGCGGGAGGCAGGTGCCATGCACACTGGAGGAGGTGTTCCCCTACATGAGTCCTGACCGACGATGATGTAGTAGTAGCGGTTTGACGTTGCAATATAACTATGACGGAGGCTTGAACTTTTATGGACCAGTGAAGTGGTGGGTGACTCGCACATCAATCCAGCAGTTCCAAAACCATCTGTGATAACTCCAAGCGGGAGGCAGGTGCCATGCACACTGGAGGAGGTGTTCCCCTACAGGAGTCCTGACCGACGATGATGTAGTAGTAGCGGCTTTACGTTGCAATATAACTATGACGGAGGCTTGAACTTTTATGGACCAGTGAAGTGGTGGGTGACTAGCACATCAATCCAGCAGTTCCAAAGCCATCTGTGATAACTCCAAGCGGGAGGCAGGTGCCATGCACACTGGAGGAGGTGTTCCCCCACATGAGTCCTGACCGACGATGATGTAGTAGTAGCGGCTTTACGTTGCAATATAACTATGACGGAGGCTTGAACTTTTATGGACCAGTGAAGTGGTGGGTGACTAGCACATCAATCCAGCAGTTCCAAAACCATCTGTGATAACTCCAAGCGGGAGGCAGGTGCTATGCACACTGGAGGAGGTGTTCCCCTACATGAGTCCTGACCGACGATGATGTAGCAGTAGCGGCTTTACGTTCCAATATAACTATGATGGAGGCTCGAACTTTTATGGACCAGTGAAGTGGTGGGTGACTAGCACATCAATCCAGCAGTTCCAAAACCATCTGTGATAACTCCAAGCGGGAGGCAGGTGCTATGCACACTGGAGGAGGTGTTCCCCTACATGAGTCCTGACCGACGATGATGTAGCAGTAGCGGCTTTACGTTCCAATATAACTATGATGGAGGCTCGAACTTTTATGGACCAGTGAAGTGGTGGGTGACTAGCACATCAATCCAGCAGTTCCAAAGCCATCTGTGATAACTCCAAGCGGGAGGCAGGTGCCATGCACACTGGAGGAGGTGTTCCCCCACATGAGTCCTGACCGACGATGATGTAGTAGTAGCGGCTTTACGTTGCAATATAACTATGACGGAGGCTTGAACTTTTATGGACCAGTGAAGTGGTGGGTGACTAGCACATCAATCCAGCAGTTCCAAAACCATCTGTGATAACTCCAAGCGGGAGGCAGGTGCTATGCACACTGGAGGAGGTGTTCCCCTACATGAGTCCTGACCGACGATGATGTAGCAGTAGCGGCTTTACGTTCCAATATAACTATGATGGAGGCTCGAACTTTTATGGACCAGTGAAGTGGTGGGTGACTAGCACATCAATCCAGCAGTTCCAAAACCATCTGTGATAACTCCAAGCGGGAGGCAGGTGCTATGCACACTGGAGGAGGTGTTCCCCTACATGAGTCCTGACCGACGATGATGTAGCAGTAGCGGCTTTACGTTCCAATATAACTATGATGGAGGCTCGAACTTTTATGGACCAGTGAAGTGGTGGGTGACTAGCACATCAATCCAGCAGTTCCAAAACCATCTGTGATAACTCCAAGCGGGAGGCAGGTGCTATGCACACTGGAGGAGGTGTTCCCCTACATGAGTCCTGACCGACGATGATGTAGCAGTAGCGGCTTTACGTTCCAATATAACTATGATGGAGGCTCGAACTTTTATGGACCAGTGAAGTGGTGGGTGACTAGCACATCAATCCAGCAGTTTCAAATGCATTTCTAGTGTGGGACACACCTGCCTGTAATAATAAGTCAGTGGAAAGCTAGTGATGTCCAAACCAACAGTATGATAGCACAACATGTTCTTCTTATGCCTGCTTCAGGTGAAGTGTATGTCATTACACAAGTAAGAATTAAAATGTTCCTTACATTTTGGTGTGCATCTAGGTATTTCTGTTGGCACGACACGGAACCTCGCTCGCTGACAAAGTAATCCCTGAACCTGTCTCTTGTTGTTCGAGCATTTTCCGATGCCCTTGTGCCAAATCCTGACAGGTCTTCAAGAACTCCAGTTGACTGTGATGTCGCTCCTTGGTTCCCCTTGTGGCTCACGTAGTTGTGTAGGGCACAGCATGCAAGTATTATCTGTGTTATGTTGTCAGGCAGTCCATTTATCTCGGTCAGCAGGACACGGAACCGTTAGGCCATTATCCCAAAGAAACTTTCGACACAACTAACCTGTAATTGTACACACGATTTGCTTTGCTTTGCAGTTCTCTCTGTGCATAGGGTCTCAACATGTAGTATTTCATTGAGAAGGCTGCGTCCGCGATCACTACGAAAGCAGTTGGATAATTTTGGCCTGTAAATGAAATAACAAATGCAAGGTATTATCCTCAATGTTGTCCGTGCTCCAGCTTTTTGTGCAATGGATTTCGTCCACCAGCTCACCTGCTTATATGCTATTTTGTCAGTGAGGTATTTAGTACAGTATGGCTGCACTACAAACGACTGGAATTTAGATTGTTTATAAGTACCAGGGAGTGGGACAGGTTCAGGGATGTTGCACACTCCACTCTCGAGCTTCTGAAATAGTTCCGTACCACGGAAGGTCACAGAGTCGTCACACCTTCCGATGACCCCGGCATCCACGAAGATGGCCTGCAATATAATGCGGGAAAGATGCACATTGAGTCCTCTTTAAATGTGACCTGTAACATACCTTTTTATCTGCATCGACGAGCGCCATGAGCACCATGCTGTGGTATCCCTTATAGTTAAAAAATGAAGACCCGGCCTTTGGGGGGCACCTGATCCTCACATGTTTTCCATCGACAGCGCCGATGCAGTGGGGGAAGTGCCAAAGAGAGAAGAATCTGTCTGCAATTGTCTCCCACTGTGCACTGGTAGATGGCAGCCTCATGTAGCTGTCAATAACAATTTTATTAATCAACTGTAGCTTAGCAGGCATCCAACACAACAATGTAATTGTCAGTTTCATTACTTGTGTTCAACGTTTTAACATACCGGGGAATCAGGTAGTTACACAGTGCTGTGCAGACCCTCTTGATCTTGTTGTGGACTCTACTTGTCCAAATACAATCCTGGTAGTGGAGGGAGTGGAACGACTCTCCTGTTATGAGGGGAATATGTCACAACCGGTATAATATAAGGCAGCATTGATCCAGGAACAGTGGTTACCTGTTGCTAGGCAGCGGAGCGTGATCGTGAGTTGCTCTTCCACGGTTAACGCACTTCTCATCAGTGTGTCTTGGCACTCAACAGCCTCGCGGATACCGGACACCAGATCCTCGAAATCATCCGTGCTGATCCGAAGGTAGCCTCTAAAGTCTCCATCGCTCAGGCGAAGAATAGGAAGCAGACTGCTCTGCGCGCCTACTTGTGGACGGGCCTGTGCTACTGCCTTCACCTACGGCCTCTTCTTTTTTTGCACAGTTCTGTTGCCTTCAGCCACAAGGTCAGGCAGCATGGCAACAATTAGGGCAGCTGCTTTACGCTTTCGCGAAGACGTATTCATGGTTACAAAATCCCACACAAAACCACACACTGAACACTTCAATCAAAAGTATGTACACTGCACAAAGAAAACGACGGTCACACAAACACGCGGTTGAAAATTACGGACAACTATTAACCAAACATACAATGTAGAACCGAACTTTGATACAATATAAAAGGCGCAGCTGATTGAACAGGCACAGGTAGAGCACTTGCGAATGGAAACGATCACATGCAACAAACTGCCGATGGCGATGGGATTTAGTTCCTGACTTACTTGCTTACATTAAATTGCATTGATTACGAACTGTGCAGATGTAGCTAAGGAATAATTGTTTTGCAAAAGTTACGCCGTAGAAACATACCAATAAATACTTTTTAACACAGTTGTGCTTTTCTCGCGAAGTAAGCTGCGGCAAGGTTGGTTTTGGGCGGAGCTAATGAGTTGGTACGTGTGAACGCGGAGACGGTACCGTCTGGAAGTTGGTCCAAAGACGTTGCTTCGAGTTGGTCCGAGTTGGTGCTGAAAATCGGCCCGTGTGAACGCCCCCTTACGGGAGCATCATGAATAGCACGCAAGCGCTTAGCGGCGATGATTTATTCCTCATTGGTGAAGCACTCCATGGATGGAACAGATAAAGAGATGGCACAGAAGTTAGACAAAACACCTAAGCGGACAGAATGCCACTGTTACACATTCAATTCCTTCCATCGCTCATAGGTGCCGCCACGTCAGTCTAGTCGGAACTGTTCAATAGAGAGGAGTGTTGTCCCAGCTACGAAAATGAACTAACGGAATACCGCTACGCGCTACTCCACAAAAAAGTAGCGCAATACTAGCGTCGCCACAAATTTGAAAAAGTAACGCGATACTGCTACCAAATAAAAGTAACGTAAATACTATGTCGCTACTTTTCCACTACCGTACCCTTCTCCAGAAAACACATTACCGTAGGCATCTCGTTCCTCGTGTCAAAAGACGGTGCAATATTTATGTTCCCTCACCTAACCAGCGTGCAGTATAAAGTATACCACTAGTTACAGCCCAGCCATATTATTTCAGATAGAGCTTGACCTCTGGATAACGCACACCTGACACATATTTTAATGCATATAGCGCCATACGTGCATTTAATAATTTTCCCGTCAGAATGTTTTGAGCATGCAAGGCTGTTTATCTGCAGTAACACTATATTGCCACGAATCATCCTCGAGAAACTTCCAGGGCAGGCACGAAACGGTACATCTCATCCCGGCGCGTGCTGAAGAAGAAGCAAGAAGCTTCCAGACACATCGCCTGCTCTCTGGCAAACGCACGTGCTGTTTCTAGACTTTTCGGCGCAATGCTTAAATGATTGTGCGCTCCAGGCTGGAGCATTCCTTCTTTGGACTCAGTTGTGTTCAGAGAGCTATCACTCTTGTGCTTTTGCTACCAAGTAGTTTAATTAACCGTTTGCTGTTTATTCGACGACTCGACGGCCCATTTCGCTTCGTGACAATATTGTTCAAAATACCCGCGAATCCCAACCTCAAACTTGTCTGTCTGCTTACTTGCCGACGGATTGATCAGTTTTCACTGCGGTCAAATGGAGCGATTCGACCACTGATCGAGTCATCAATACGTAGCTACCAGGTGGCAAAACGTTCAAACGAATGGCCGAATGGCACAACGTTTGCTCAGGCTTTCAGGCTAACGCCTCCAAGAACAATAGGCAGTCTTATGAGTAACTGTTGGCATACCACACCAAAGTTTAGGTCTCACAGGAATTAGGAGTTACTGTTATTGCCTATCCACTTCTTCCATTCTTCAAGCTACACGACGGCTTCTCTTACAAAGCGTTTGACTATATGAAAAACTACGTTTAATACACCCTTTCCAGGAGTATCAGTTCCTCAAGAAGAGTCTATTCGTGTGAGATTACATCTCTAATGAAGCATTTACAGAAGAAAAAGAAAATCATATGACGTTTCCCTAAACATGCCCAACCTGTAAACAATCAGTTGCTTTTCAGTTAATGGTCTGTGTACTGCCCACAAGTAAATGTGCAAAGGGCATTAATAAGCATGTTGGCATACAGTGACTCACGAATAATACTAATAATATTTGTTCATTTTGTGCGGCTCTCGAACCAACAGTGTAACGTATTCGATGTGAGAAAATAACTGTGCCGATAATAATTCGGCAACCTGTGTAAGCTAAGGTAATTCTATATTTCCAGAAATACTTCGCCGCAGCGCAAATATATTGGTCTCATACATTAAAGCAAAGTCGGCAGTACGTTTGGAGTACAATACACGGAGTGCGATATATTTTCTTATTGCTGTTGCAAAGACACGACGGTGAGTTTATTTGCTCTGAACAATGAAGTAAAGTTGTAAAACACAGTTTGAAATGCGCTATCAACACGTCCACACTAGCTTTGCAACTGATTGTATGGCGATAATTTGGTTCGTAGCCCATATTATGAGGTATGTTATATACATAAGTGTTCGTGTTTCGCAAAGATGAGCTACGAAAGTACAAAAAAAAAATGCACAGAATAACGCAAATTATATTCATATATATTCAATTGCGCTTAACTTGTGAGAGTTAGTGAATATGAGAAAGGCCGTCACATCAGTCTGCTGGATTAAGAAGTAGTAACTAAAACGAATAACAGGAAAAAAATTCTGCTTCGCGTTATCTAGCTTTTTTTTTTTTTTTTTTTTATGCGTGTCCCACGTCTTCCATCTTGTGAAAAGTAGCGGTAGCGGAGAAAGAGTTCGCCGCTACTCATATTTGTAGCGGAAATTCTTTTCCCGTTACCAATTCAAATATAGCGGGATCGCTGCAGCGCTACAGAAAAACATAGCGAATACGGTGCAATATTTCGCGCATATTCCGTCCATTTCGCTAAAATACCGTGCGGAGAGTGGCCATGGCGGGCCATGCCGCCGGGAGGTGGGGACTCGCCGTGACGTCAGAGTCCACAGACGGAGAAGTTTTGTGGTGCACTACCGTTACTCACTACGTTTTCAAAAGGTAACGCGTTACGTTATTCGTTGCTGTTGCGGTAGTAGGTAACGCGTTACTAACTCATTTACTTCTGATAAGTAATTGCATTACTCTTGTAATGTTCCTTGTCTTGTTCCCATCATCCCGAAATAAAGTTGTTGTTGTTGTTTCTTGCATTACTTCACCAGGAATCCTGATAATATGTACTTTACAGCGAACCTACCGAAATAACGAAGTTATTTCCCGGTCCGATCGGCGAAGCGCACGAACTATACAACGAAGTTTTAGAAGCAACTGCCTCGCATCACGTAGGGTTGCCACCAGGCCGGTATTATACCGGCATGGCCGGTTATTTGCTCGCTCTGCCGGTTGCCGGTAGGAAGGTGATACCGGCAGCCTTTTGCCGGTATTCGCGGCTCAAGACCTTTCATATGGGCTTTTGCGGGGTTTTCCCTTCAACATTCCACTACAGCTTGAATAAATCTGGAGCATAGAGCCTCCGCAGTCACCAGTTCTTTCCTTAGTTATTCGTTATTATTATTATTACACACAGGAACATAAGTTTCCTCGTATTATCTCTCTCTCTCTCGTTTTCTGTGTGTGCTATTCCACCCCTCACCCACTTCCCTTTCCCGCGAGCCATTTCTCCTTTCCCTCTATTCCACCTCCTCTCCCTCAGCCCGTATTTTTCACTACGAAAGGTGGCAACTGTAATCACATGGCGATGAGCCGCGCAACGTCGTTTGATTCCCTTTGCGCGTGAGCCACGCGCCTGGTTTCCGGCTTACTCGGGAGTTTTCTGAAGGGATTAGCGGAGGACACGGGCGGAGGTCATGTGCCTTCAGTGTTTTCTGAATTACTACTGAAGATGACCGCATATGAATAGAAAAAAGAAAAAAAGAAAGAAGTATTGTGACTTATAGTTATAGAGTACCGATCCAAAGAGGGTGTGCCATTTTTAGCCTGAGTCAAAGAAATTCCCTTTTGTTATGTCTGCATGTGCCCTAAGCTGTCTGAATCCGTAATCGGGTAGGTTATGCTGCTAGCATTAGCAGTTTTCACTGTCGTAGGCATTCGCTCTACGGTGCTTTACATTCCGAAACCAGAACCGTATCGCTCGCGACTGTGGCGACACAGCTCCCCGAAGAGTACCGTAAAGGGACGTTCGTTATCCCCCGTGCTACTAGTAAAACTCGTCTTCAGAAATGTTATTGGTATACAGATATGGTTGTGATAGCGGAAAGCTAAATGTGTCTACGACCTCGTGTTCGTTGACGGCGCTGGAACAACAGACGCTTTCACATGGGGGTGATACCGATCACGTTCCGTCTACGTATATATAATTGCATCGCGACTAGTACGGTCAGTCTAAACTATAATACCGCTGCACATTCCTTTTTATCGAAATCACCCTTACAACGGATATTTCCCGCGGTCCCTTGGAGTTTGTTGTAAAAGACTTTGTCTATACCACATTTTGGTTGAGTCGGCGGTGAATCGCCCACCTCATCATCATCCAATGTATCTGTCTCTGTGTGTTGTTTGAATCACATATGGGCATACCGCAAATCAATACAAGCAATGTCAGGCACAAACAACGGTCACATGAACACAACTTACAGGTAGGATTTATTACAGCGCAGAAGTAATTGATGTTCCAAATTCTCGTTTGTGAGCTTCGCCCATTGCTGAGAGGACGTCCTTTGCCGTGACTTGACCTTTTATTTCACACAGTACAAATCCAAACAGCCAATCCCTTGGTACTTTGTCACTTGTTCAAGGGGTAGAGGCTATTTTCCTATCGCTTTCGCTCCATTCGTCCAAAAAGTACCAGAGGGTGAGAAAAATAAAGGTGGTGAACAAAGGTGACATCTCAACAAGTGTAGGTCAATAATCCTTCTTTTGCGCTCCTCGTTGGTGCCGATGTGACCTTCTTGTCATTGTTAAAGGCAAATACCAAAAATCCTGGGATTTTCCCGGATTCTGCAGGCGCGGTCCTCTGCTCAAGCTATCAAATTTAGACAGTGAAGCAATGTCCCGAATGCATAATATCGTATAACGCCGTTACGCGTTAGTTAGTAAAAATGTAATCGCGTTACGTTACACATTACTTTTCTCCCAAATGTAATGCATCGCCATATTTCACTACTGGAATGTAACGCATTACCGGTAACGCACTACTTTGTAACGCCTTACTCCCCACCTCTGCGTCAGACACCTCATGCGTCAGTCACCTCATCGCTCCGCCCACTTGACCGGAATGAAAGGCGAGCAGCGGCGGCACTGGGAGATTTCAAGCAGAGCCGTATATAGAGAGAGTTTGGCCATTGGGAAGAGCCCAACTTGAAGCCCATCATGCTACGTCACATCTGAACGACCTCCCTCGCCTGGCTCTATTGTTGCCTCGTCGTCAGCCAGCCGCCAACGCCATTTTGATGCTGAGCTTTGTTTAGGATGCAGGGTGAGAAGACACGTGCGTACTTCGTCCTTTGAAAGCCCTTCGTCCTTGAACTCTTTCAGTTTGGCAACAAAGCCCCCCTTATCACAAGAGGCTTTGGGTCATAAGCCGGCGATCTCTACAGATTACATTGAGCGCCACAAAGCACCTGTCGACCAGGTGTAGGACAGAATCAAAATGGCGCGCCCCAGCTAAGCGGATTCTGGACGGATTACGCTTGGATGAAGACTTTTTGGGCGGCGCAACCATGACTCTGACGTCAAAATAGGCTCCTCCAATAAGGCGGCAAAAGATCAGAGAATGGCCAAACTCTCTCTATAAACGGTTCTGATTTCAAGGCCGTGCCTCCGTTCCAAAATGGCGGAGTGAAAGGCACGTGGAAATTTCAATGCGGTCTCTCCGTTCCAACATGTGACGCTCCATCGTGTGACGTCAAATGACACGCTATAAAACAGGCTCCCCCCAATGGCCAAACTCCAAAGGGCACTCCGTATCCCATTCAGAAGATCAGAGTCGGGGCGCGCTTAGGATTCTCTGAACCTCTCTATCTTTCAAAGCAAGACGGGAAACGTTATAAATGGTACGTTCAAAGCGCTTTGAAAAATACTGGTAAGATAGTGACAGGACTGTAATTTGAGTGACTTGATGTGCCTCCAACTTTTCTGAACCGGTATAACTTTAATTAACGTAGAGACTTGGGGTAGTTGGTACATTGCTACTATACTGAACAATGACGCCAAGACAACACGAAGAGAAGATAGGATAACACAACGCTAAAATTCCAACTGCTTGCTACACAGGAAAAACCTGCAGGTGTCAACCCGCAACCTACCGTTGCAAATTTATATATGTATATATAGACCGATTTAAACGCCCACAAGTTGAAGATATATTGTATCCTCTTCTGTGATGGTGACAGAAGGAGTACTAACACACTTATCACTACCCGTGTTCGCTATGTGATAGGGTTCCAGAATCTCTGTCTGAATTCTTTCCTGATATCTGCCAAGGACCACGGTCGTTCGAATACCGGAGCGCATATCACTGGTAACAAGCTTAATGACAAATCACACATAGTAACATATGACAACTCGTGTGAACATTGATAAGTTTGTGTGTGTGGTAGCCTGCCGTTTACAGTATCCGCGATCAGCATACACAAGAGATTGTGTGGCGCACTTATGATCTCATAAGGTACCTGCTGAGACAAAGGTTTGGATTACAAGAAAACTTTCAAATAAATTAGTCCATTTCACCATCACACGCTACTGCAACACAAGGTCTACGATCGGTGGGAGTACACGATATGCCACTGGTATACCATAATACCGTATACAAGCCCCCCCCCCCGTATATCACTTGTAACCTTCACATACAAATCACAAGTGAACGTAGGACACAACAAGGCAGTACTGGAAAGGGCACAGAGGGTACTTCATTTGGCACATTCGTCCTTCTTCGTCATAGTGCTGTGCGGACTGCTTCACCTTTTTAAAAACTGTTGAGTCATTCAAGGTAGCAATTCTCAGAGGCTGAGGAAGGGCAAAAAGCAGTAAGTGTGTATGGTACATGCACATGACAATCAACCTGAGATATTCAAAATAACACAATGCAAAGCAGAAAGTGCACTTTAATCAGCACCAAGCCACACTATACAGGGTGTCTTTTTTAATACAGATTTTTCATTAAAAAACCTATAAGGGCTATAGACATCCTGTTTCACTTCTATCATCTCTGGACCGGCGGACGTTCTTGGCCATCTGTTGCTCAACCGTCGAATGACTAAATGCCTAAAAATTGTTAATTAACTTTTTTAATTATAAAAGCTACAAGGTCGTCCCAATGAGAACATCTGATCCCTTCGGTCACCTGATACTGATACCGTTACCGTTTTCAGAACAAAAATCCGTTCGATAGATGGGCCGCAAAAAATTCGTGAAAGAATACAATTTTTTTCTTTATTTTGTTCATTACGCATCTTCGGAGACGTGCCTTGCCTTCACCCCCAATGTGAGAGGGTGAAATAGCACACTATCGCCTCGTGCGTCCTGGAAAAAGATTAAAAGAAAACAGAAAATGCAACAAAAGATAAGGGCAGTTCCGATAGCGTCACCCAACAACAACAATAACAATAAATGATGACGATGAACCGATACATTTGTTATTGTTTTGCTTCCGCAAGTTCAAGCTCATCTTCGACGCATGAGGCGGCACTGTGCTTCTTCACCCTCTCACATTGGTAGTGAAGGGAAGACGCGTCTCTGGAGATGCGCAATGAACAAAAAAAAAAGGTGTTCGTTCACGATTTTTTTGCGGACGATCTATCGAACGAATTTTTGTTCTGAAAACGGCTACGGTACCAGATGATCGAAGTGACAGCCATGATCTTCTTTGTGGATTGTGTGACCTTGGCTTTTCTTGGTGGTGGTGCTCCTGGTTTGCGCCATTCAATCGACTCCGTCAAAAGGGTCCGTCCGTGTTGTCGATGTTCTCATTGGGACAACTTCGTAGCCTTTACAATTAAAAAGTTAATTAACGATTCTTAGGTAATTAGTCATTCGATGGTTGAGCAACAGATGGCCAAGAACGTCCGCCGGCCCAGAGATGATAGAAGTGACAACAGGATGTCTATAGCCCTTATAGTTTTTTTATGAAAAATCTGTATCGAAAAAAAGAAGACACCTTGCATGTTTTAGAGCGCAGCTCTTAGGCGCCTATTCCTGGGTCGTTGTTCCTGGTATAGGGTACGGTGGGGCAAGGTGAGACAGAAATTTGCAATGAATATGGAATTTTTATTTTCCATGTTTAAAAAAAAACTAGCCATAGGCAAATTCTCAGGGGTCTAAAGCTTCCGATCTATAAATGCAGAACGGGAGTAGCCGGTCTAAAATAAACACAGAACATGAAATTCAAAATTGCAGATTGTCTCATCTTGCCCTAACCCTCGGGGCAAGACGAGACATCGCGTGGGGCAAGATGAGACACGCCGCAGTACTGAACTATACAAATTAGTTTTTGCAATCCAAGCATACAGAGTAAAGCCAGTGGGCCCCTACACAGACACCTTGAGCCCACCACCCACATGATGTGCAATAAAACCACACAGAACCCGGTTCTATTTTGTTCCATCGTCCTTTGCAAACAAGGCACCGCCGGTCCGATGTGTCGCTTGTCGATCGCTTTTGCGTGAGCTTCTGCTTTGCCGGAAATATCCTAGGAAATAGGAAATTTTGCTTGAAAATCCTAGGCAATATGCAAAAAAGAAATCTCTGAGAAACAAGC
Source organism: Ornithodoros turicata (assembly GCF_037126465.1). Taxonomy (NCBI): domain Eukaryota; kingdom Metazoa; phylum Arthropoda; class Arachnida; order Ixodida; family Argasidae; genus Ornithodoros; species Ornithodoros turicata. The sequence continues at coordinate 27,478,506 of NC_088204.1, read as the reverse complement.
ATAAAGCCACCTAGTACTTGACTTGTCCGTTTCTAAATTACATTACATTTCAATTGGATTAAATTTAAATTACATTAAATTGTCGCGTCTTGCCCCGTGCGTATCATGGATGCATTAATTTTTCTGTTCAACACCGGACAACCAAGGGTGTCCATATTTAGCATATATCTAGATGAATGAATAAAGAAAAAGGATGTGCACTTACATTGACAGAATAAGCCTGCGAAACTCTGCTGTACAGATAACAAGAAAATGGACTACAGAAAATCGCGCCGTTTTGGTGGGTCTTTACACTTCAGGCAGAAGTAATATATTTTTTTTTTCCTCTACAACGCAAACACCAATCCGGACAATTCTCATGTGCAATAAAGCGGACATGCAGGGCCACCTATGAGTAAAGTTTCAAGCACATGGAGCAACGCGTCTCTGAGACAGGCAGTGTCGAGCAAAATGATTGTGCCTGCTTAAAGAGTGTCCGGTAGTGAGCAAATAGTATGTAGTGTGTTATGGAGTTATGCTATTTGAATTGCCGGTGGTGGAATTTTTTCTTCTTTAGGTAAGATCTGGTCTCCTTCGAGATCCAAGGTAGTAGGGTAGTAGGGTATAGGGGTCTTGTTGGTGGAGAAGTTATTTCTGATGACAAGCTTGCTGACGTCTTTAACAGACACTTTGTAAATATTGGAGAGCACGCTGGAGGAATATGCTCTTTACAGGATATCACTTTTAATGATAATACTATATTTTTTTGCCCGACAGACGCTTCCGAAGTGCGGTCTATTCTTCTGCAACTAAAACCTTCAAAGAGTATAGACGCCTATAACATGCAGGCACGTCCTGTTAAATACGCTAGTGATTATCTTGCTTACCCTTTATCATTAATTTGTAACTTATCACTAAGTACAGGCGTGTTTCCGAAGTTAATGCAGACTGCCAAAGTCGTTGTCCTTTTTAAGGGTGGAGATAAAAATGATTTAAAAAACTACAGACCCATTTCTGTACTTCCTGTTTTCTCTAAGGTCCTAGAAAGAATAATTCACACCCGTCTTTCAAATTTCTCTGAAAAATTCGGCCTTATTGCTCCCAAGCAATTCGGCTTTCAGAAGGGAAGGTCAACGGAGCTTGCACTTCTGTATCAGAAAGAGCATATCTTGAAAATTTTTGAAGATCGTTTACTCACTCTGGGTGTTTTTCTAGACTTCAGCAAAGCTTTCGATTGTATTGATCATAAAATATTGTTGTCGAAGCTCTTTTCCTATGGTATTAGAGGTATGGCGTTAAACCTTATTGATTCCTACCTAAGTAATAGAAAACAATTTGTCTCGTTGAAAGTAGGTACATCTTCCGAGTTGCCTATAAAAGTAGGAGTTCCTCAGGGCAGTATATTAGGTCCTTTATTATTCATTTTTTATATAAACGATATCATAAACATTGATGCCGATGCACGCTTTTTTATTTATGCAGACGACACTACAATATTTGTTTCATCATCCGATGGGACCAGTTTAATATCTTTGGCTAATGCCTTACTCGAGAAAGTAAGAAATTGGGCGAAACGAAATCGTTTACACATAAATGTCTCTAAAACAAAAGCGGTGATATTTAGACCTAAAAATAAACAGGTAACCATGAATCTACCATTATGGTACGGAGATATGAAAATTCAATATGTAAATGACGTGAAGACTCTCGGTGTAGTGTTTTCGTACAACTTATCGTGGGATGGGCATGGGCAATATATTCGTGGTAGACTTTGCAAAGTATCTGGTATGATAAACAAGTGCAGGTATCTTCTTCCAGTCGCTGTTAAACTCTTGCTTTATCACAGTCTGTTTTACTCCTTACTTTCTTATTGCATACTGATCTGGGGAACGACCACAACGTCGAATGAAAATCAGATTAATATGATTCAAAAAAGAGTTTTGCGTATAGTTGCTGGTCTGTCCTACACTGATCATGCAGAGTTCCTTTTTCATAAGTATGAGATTTTAAAACTAAATTCTTTGTACAAATATCGCGTATTACAGTTCTACAAAACGATGACAAGGACAAACAATCAACACTTAAGCATTATTTCGATGAATCAGTACAGATCTACGTATCCACTAAGGACTGCCCAAAACTTTCGCCTGCCGTTTAGTAGAACAAATTATGGTAGACAATCAATCACTTATCAGCTTCCTATCCTGTTAAATATGTTGGCTTCTATTGATATTGATATCTTTGCTTTGTCAGATTATAATATGAAACAGCTCTTTATTGTATAATTTTTTTTTTCTCTTTCTGGTTGCACATTGTAGTTTTGTTGTATTTTCATTGTATTTTGTCATTTAGACTGCATGGATTTTCGATTCTTTGTTGTTTTCATGAAGTATTGAATGTAATGTAATGGGAGTCAGGGCCTAGTCAAGCCTCATGGCTTTTTTGCCCTGATTTCCAACACCTTGAGTGTGAAATAAATTATCTATCTATCTATCTATCTATCTATGAACATTATGTATGGTCCGAGTGGGGACAAAGGAACTTATACCTGAATGAACAATATCTGTAAATAACACAGCAGCACTGTTCGCATCAGTGGCATTGAATACGGGTTCAAAATTAGCAGCTGCGAGATGATGATATAGACCAACGTAATCACCTCGACGAAGATCGAAAGTATCGGATGCTACATGATGATTACGGAAAAAAGTAGGCACGGACACTGCAAAAAGGGGGGGGGGGGTGATATTTGTCTGGCGGAATCAGCGGGGAAGCAGGCCTAACAGACGTAAAGTTGGCCGAGCGGACGAAACAAAGATCAAGGAATTGTCCCCTACGGTTGGGGACAGTGTTAACTTGGGAGAGCGACAAGAAATCGGCAAAGTCACGAAGACAGTTTACACCGTTTAAACCGTAAGTTGAGTTGAGTAACCGACAGTTGAGGAACGGCAGGGGAAAGTTGTTGAGCTTTGAAATGAGGTAGATTGAAATCACCTAACATCAAGATGTCACAGTGTCTGTCAAGTAATGGCTCCAGGGACAGAAGGCACTGGGAGAGTTCTGACGGATTAAACAATGGTGGGAAGTAGTGAACACCAACAAGTAAGTTGGGGTCATTGAGGCGATGAATTTCTATCCATACCGACTCAGAGTATTGCTCCAAGTCGCGGCGACGTATAACATTCAAGGCATTGGACTCTGCAATTAGGCACCCACCGCCACGTGCAGTAGCTTTCCCAGGAAGAAGGCGATCTGAACGGAACACACTATAGCAATCGGTAAAATAGACGCGGTTCGGGATAGAGTCACTTTACCAGGTTTGAAAAAGACAAATGATGTCGTATTCGCACTCACACACAGCAAAGAAAAAGCTCGAACTCTTCGTACGCAAACCACGCACGTTTTGGTAGTAGAGACTTGCCCACTCATTCTTGACTGCCATCCGTGGGAGCATGTTGGTCGGAACTGTAGATCATGCTGCCGTGGAGCCGACCCCTGAACTGCTTAACTAAGCAGCCAGAGGGCCACACCGCAGGTTCGTAAAGGAGGTCAAAGGCAGCGTCGTCAGTTGAGATGTGGAACGAGGCGTAGGTTTCGAAACGTGATTTTAACTTTGTGCACTTGATAGACGAGGAGTCAGTTTTCTATGCGACGAATGCAGTGATGTCGTCTACAGTTGTCGCAGGAAGGAGCTTGGTGACGAATAGCGCCTTGTTGGCGTGGCGCGGTTCCACGGCACGGAGGCCTTCGGAAATCGACGTGCCGAAGAAAGCTCTGGGCTGAGGTGTACGTACGTTGGGCATTTCAATCGGCCACATCTCACCGTTAGAAAGACTTGGTGAAGACGTGTTACCTAAAATTCGGAGTGACAGCTGCATTCCTACGAAGAGAAGCTTTACGCAGTTCAGTTCGCAGACAGTTGATCTGGATCACCATAGCCCAAGAAGATTCGTGAAACTCCTTTTTGAGTTGGGCGTTCTCACGGCGGAGCGCGGCCACCTCGTCGGTCAGGAAGGAAATCCCCTGAAGGGCAGCTTGGAGTAGGGAAGCGAGGTCAAGGTCATCCGGTTGGGGCAGGGAGAATAATAATAATAAAAGTGAGGTCTTCCTGCTCAGCAAAGGCGGCATGTTTCACTCATGAAAAAAAAAAAGAAAGGAAATAACACAGTCCTACGGGCGAGGCGAAGGCCAGCAACGCATCCTGTGCTCTCCGACGGATATGGGTAGGACCTTGCGGGTACATGATGTCTTCCAATGTGACACAGGGGTTTTGGAAGAGCTTCCAACGGTGCCATCATTTTAAGAAAGCATACTATAGGATGACAGACGAAAACTTTGAGCTCGTCATATCTCTAAAAGTCAACCAACGTATTTATAAATATTCTGCTTTTTTGTTGAAAAACTGTCTTGTCCCAATTCGCTGATATACAAATGGAGTGCGGCAGATCTGATACAACTTCATATTTTCAGCAAAACTATCGGATAAAGTATGTGGGTGTTTATGTCTACTCCTGGCAGGCAGCTTAGGACAGAAAGATAAAGAAAAGCAGCAGTCCGTCTGTTATCTTGGGGTCCGTGTGACACCGTGACGGATGATCTGGGCAGGCGCCTCTCTTTTCTCTGTTTGTTTACTGCCGCGTGCGTACGCCCTAAGGCAAAAGAGTATACGCCTTGTGCAGAGCGCTTCTCGCGCCACCCTGCGTCAAGCACGGAAAGTTTTTTCGGGGCTCCGTAGCGCGCAGCGTCCAGCCAGCCGGCCTATTGTTGTTGTGTGTTTGCTGCACGTCGTATGGCGCCGAAGAAATCAAAGAATTGTTGCGTGGTGAAATCTGCATTCACTTATAGAAGTGCACCGCCTGAAACAAAATTTTATTCGTTTCCTGGAAAGCCTCATGAAAAGGAGAGAAGACTATAGTGGATCGCTGCAGTGAAACGTGTTCGCTTTGAGAGATGTTAACCACTGTCGGGAAGCTAAGCGAACTCCGTCCGTTGTTTCTTTTAGTAAAGATAAAGTAAGTAGCTCGCCGTGGATGCCCACCATCATACATACAGTAATATTATATCTCTGCGCTCTGCAGTCGTAGTATTTCTCAAACTGGATGATTTTTCACACTGCTCAATGTACCGTCCATACCTTACAGCTTTTGTGTTCGGAATATCAAGCTGCTTACGGTAAACATGATGCAGCAGGCCGCATACAGGCAACACCGCGGAATATGCTACGAGCCCCGGAAAAAGTGCACGCTCCTCCCGCTAGGGGATTCGCTTGTGGCGCCCCTATAGGCGCTGCACGGGGCGTATATAAGCGTCGGCTGAGTGCCGTCGGGACTCTTCTCGTTCGGGCTCTGGTTGATTTCGGACATCATGCCTGGGTATTTTCTTGTTCGACTTCAGTTGTGAATTGATACTCCGACCACACTGCGCGCAATCCTGACTGATTAGGCATCGATCGTGATTGCCCTCAAGAGCGAATCTCGGCGTCAGAGATCAACAACGAGGACACTTGTATCCCCTTCGCGAACGTGATTGCGCACTTCAATGAGGCTTGGCGCAAGCACAGTGGCTCCCTTTGTCCCTCGCCTACTCGCAGCTTACACAGTCGGCATAGAGGTATCGTAGGATGACTCTAGAGCAGTGTTTCCCAAACTTTTGGCGGTGACGGACCCCCGGAAGCGATGAGAACCAATTCACGGACCCCCCCCCCCCCCCTCCCCACGCACACACACACCATCACAGCCAGTGCATAACCAGCAACCTCGTCAGCTGCTGCGTGCTTTCGATACAGCTTCAGAAACCATTCCGGGCTGGTTTCTTCCTCTTGTTTGTATATGTATGACGCGGACAAACGTGCATTGCAGGACTTTTCTATCAGGAACTAGAAGCTAGCCGTTGAAGCATGCTTGTAGCAATTTTGGAAGTTCTGGGTGTTTGGAAATCGGGTAGCATGTACGAGCGCGTGTTTGTGGGGACGAAAATCCTCACTGAAATGTGAGAGACGGTCGCGGACCCCCACGGACACTCTCGCGGACCCCCAGGTGTCCGCGGACCACACCTTGGGAAACACTGCACTAGAGGACGGACTTCGCGCTCCGGCAATGGGATCCTCCTACCCCGAGTGTGACAGCCCGGGCGCAGCCATCCGTTCGTCATGGACAGTGTTAGTGGACGAATTTCTGCCCCCTAACTACACCGGAGTTGCTCCATTGTTACAACCCTGTGCAGTCACGTGAGATAACAGAACGACGAGACGTGCCGACGGAAGGAACGACGGTTAACGAACGAAGCCCTGTACTATGCCTGTGCATTGTGTTGCTTACGTACAGCCCTCCTGTGTGCGCCGAGACAAGTTGACTCTCCCCAGAGCTGTCATTGCGGTGTTGTAGAAGATCTAGAGCACATTCTTCTCCGTTGCCCGCACTACCAACCTTCCCAAACCCTACTCTCAAAGTCCCTTGACGAGCTGGACTCTCGCCCCCTCTCTCCCACCAAATTGCTTGGTCCCTGGCCACATCCAGCCCACCAAAGCTCTGCCCTCAAAGCTCTCTTCACCTTACTGGATACTATAGGACTTCGATACTTATTGTGCAGGGGCTCATTGTTTCATTCCCCGCATCACCACCAGCAATGGGCTAGTGTATCGCCCCTAGCGATGAAACTCCTCATTCATCATCTTACAATATTATTGTTATGCTTGTTTTACCTATGAGATCGTCTACGGCGTCGCGAAACCTTTGCTTTCCACCGACACGGATGAACATGTTTACGCATATGACGTGTTGAAATAGCGCTTGTATGCTTTGCGAGCGAAATAAATGAATCTTAAGGAATGTAGGCATGCATTTCCCGAGACCACAGCCATCCAAAGATGAATAAACACAGTTATAACCACCATCTTCATACTGCTCTGCGGACCAGTGGGAACCGGAAGTATGCAAAATTGAATGATTGGGTTTTCCTGCAGACTTTCCAGACGAATGTCGGCCCAGGACGCATACTAACTCCCCTATCCCCTACTCCTTCCTGCTGTCCTCTCTCCATCTGGTCATATCTGTACGCCGCTCATAGCCACAGTTGCTTCGCGGCGCTAACACTGAATAATAAATAACGTTTACGTTGAAATGAGTACGTCAAAAAAGAAAACTTGCACCTCTGAAGGAAACGTTCAGTTTCCTTCGTTTTGGTACTATATGTAGGTTTTATACCATTTAATTTATGTCAAAACTCCTAACGAATATATTTATTTGGGTCACATTATATCAAAAGTACAGATAAGGTCATTACAAATGGTAGCGCAAATACAATTTAAGCTTAGGCGCATATTCGATGCAACGGAAAACCACACAGCCTTACAGAACTTCATGACTAAGTTGAAGCGAATACACTGCGATGACAGACCTTATTAGATGAGGACGTACAGGACAGGGTAAGAGAGTGAGTACTGTAATGCTGATATACACCTACTACGAGCACGTTCCGACAGAAGGGGGGGTTGAAGAACGCGGTAGCCGCCACTGGCGCCTTCGTCAGAGGGGCCGCCGGAGGGCAGCTTCCAGGAGCTATGTTGGACAAGAGAGCGAGAGGCAAGAGAACTTTTGTGCTCGAAAGTGCCACATGAGCTCTCTCTTCCTTTTATTTTCTTTTTGTTACGGAGCTTCTCGTGGGGGCAGCCGGGAGGTATTGCCCATGCCGAAAATCGCCTCGGGACGACTCTGATTAGCGGTACGGGGTTGTTGTTGGGGAGTGTATGCTGTGGAATGCAGCCTCCTATGCAACAAGGAAACAAACATGATAACGGTGTTTCAGTCATAGTGTTGATGTGGGACCTAATCTCGGAGATAACAACAACTTTATTCTGTGATGACGAATGGGGAGTTTCATCGCCAGTGGCGATACCCTACCCCACTGCTGGTGGGGATGTGGGGAATGAAACAATCAGTCCCTTCACAATAAGGATCATGTCCTATGGTGTCCAAAGATGTAAAGAGAGCTTCGAGGGCATTACGTTGGTGGGCTGGATGTGGCCAGAGACCAAGCAATTTTGAGAGAGGGGAGAGAGAGTCCAGGTGATTATGAGACCCGGAGAGTGTGGTCCGAGAAGGTTGGAGTGTGGGCAATTAAGAAGAATGTGCTCTAGATCTTCTAGAGCACCGCAGTGACAGCATATGGGAGAGTCAACTTGTGTCAAGCGGTAACCCCACTGAGCTGCTACATCGAGTCGCACTCGATGGATTAATCGTGACATCTTGACAAGACGTATTTCGTGGTGTGCGGAGAGCAAGCGTTGCATCAACTCCTCTCAGCATAGATGAGGAGAGAATGTCAGTTGCCCATTGGCCGGAAGCCAGGAGTGTCAATAGCATCAAAGAATACAACGACGGCCTCCTCTCAGCAGCGCAATACTCGTCCGTCCCCGAGACGAGAAGGCTACTTCTGCGGCGCTGCCGGCCTGTTCATTCTCCACGACACCACAATGGGCTTGAAGCCACTGGAGAACCAGCGTGTGCCCTGCTTCGCAAACAAGGCGGTAAGCCATTGACGCATCCGTCACTAGGGGTGAGGATGAGCCTCGTATGCCAGAATATTCAGTAGCTCACAGTGCAGATTTTGAGGCAGTGAACACTGCCCATTCCCGCGAGGTAAAATCAGCGATGTGTTGTAGAAAGAAAGGATGAGATAGAATTCCGCAGCTGTTGATGAGGTCGGATGCGAAAGACGTCGTCCTTGCACTACGCCTTCGGATGGTATGACGAATGGCGAGGCGGACTTGCACTTCTGGATGCGCCATCTGTATATGTTCCTACAGACGTAGAAAACTTCTCGTCTATCAGAGCATAAAGTGCAGACTGCAGAAGAATGCAGACTTACTAAGGCGGCTAGTACCAGCAGTGACCAAGGGCTTCGGCTGTGTTACGTACTTAGCTACTAAGTCAGTGAGACTCTGGCGTGTCCCCCGCGCAACACGATAGAAGTCGCTTTCAGGGCGGTATTTTCCTGAGGAGCCGGTGACGAGGAATGTGCACACTCAAACGGAGAAAGTGCCGAGCCGTTCCACGTTCACGTAGAGCCTCAACCGGGTGTTCACCAGCTTCAGCCTTGACATGCCGTGTTTCAGCTTTTGGAAGCAAGGCGGCGACGAAGCGGCGTTTATCTCGGAAAGATAAACGCTGCTCCGATTATAATATCTAGGCTACTGCAGGGATGGGCAGTAATAGTAATACTTTGTATTATAATACTATTACTGTAATACTTTTGAGTATTTGTATTATGTATTATAATAGTCATTTTTGAAATGTATTTGTATCTGTATTATAATACACAAAACGAGGTATTACATGTATTATAATACTTTTGAAGGTGTAATACTTTCCCAGAGGTCATAAGTTCGACCTGCAAAGTGTCACCCGTACACTTTATCAGTAATTTTTCGGGCCCCACAAACATTTGAACACGAACAAGGCTCCTATTACAGTGTTCCCCTGCCCCAAATTATCCCAAAGCGAGTGACTTTGGGGCCAGAGGTTACTGGAGGTTTCCTCGCATTCCTTCTACTTCAGAATCCGTAAGGATGAGCCATACCAGTACAAGCCCTTTGTCTTATGAAAGAGTGCGTGCAGCCAGTCACCCCTGTACGTGGTTGCACTATGGGCAGTCACAGGTTTTTGAACGGCCCACATTTTATCGTCCAGAGTGGATGAAATCAGGGCTCTGCCACAGTGAGAGCAAGTTGTTCACTGCGATCGAATTGATCAGCGCTATCTGATCTTATTCGGAAAGATCAGGCCATGTGCAAAAATGTAAGCGTGAATAAAACGTCATTGGAGAATGATTGTCTCGATAAGTAATGGGCATATATCTAAGTAATTCTTCTGTTCTTTTCCTTTTTTTCTTCCCAAGTTCAGTATGTTACAAGCGTATTACAAGTATTACTCGTGTAATACACAGAAGTATTAGTATTATGTATTATAATACTCATTTTTGAAATGTATTTGTATCTGTATTATAATACCGATTTCTAGGAAGTATTATGTATTAGTATTATAATACAAAATATGAGTATTACTGCCCATCCCTGGGCTACTGTAGTGGAAAATTTTATGGTAGAGACAAGTCTTGAAACGGAAAAATTTCGACCTCATTTGGTGTGCGGTTTGGGGGGAAATATGTTACTGTTGGAGCTCAGCTTGTTGTTTTTCATATAACGCACCCATTCGATTAACTGCATCGATTGTACGCGGGAAGAGGTCGCATGAGATGGGCCTCATATTACGAAACCATATACTCCAGTTTGTGTCTAATATGCGTGACGTAGGCGCTTCGCGCGCGCGTGTGTGTGCGTAACAGTATATGAGTAATGGCGTAGGATCCCCTAAACTGCCAGTTTTTATGAAATCCCACCGATTACCAAATTTCATTTGGGAAGTACGGAGCACACTCCAGATCACTAAACCATGGTCGTATTCTGCAGACTACCGTTGCACACGCGCCCTTCTCTGCTGAACAAACCAAATGAACGCATGTGTCAGGCCACGAATTCATCTGTACGTGTGCGGGAACCACCGCCTCATATTTTGCGTCACATACCAATTCATTGCGCATTATAATTCCGGCTTTCGCACCAAGATTTTACTCCCAACGCTTGAACGGAACAAAAAGTAGCGAATTGAACTTGCACCCAGCGAAGCCGTGGTCACCTAGCGGCGACGTGGGAAAGCTGGGCGACTGGGAAAGCTTCTAACGGAGCTTTGTTTCCTTGCAACACTTGCGTGTAAATACTACGGGACAATCGAAAGAGCAACCCAAAAATTGCATTGCTTGCAGACTACTAGTCCACAATCCATAAAATATGTAATGGCGACACTTGCTTTGCCTTCCTTTCATTCTCAATGACCCCTTTCTTCACTCGACTCTCGACGTATGTAAACAAACTCCGAAGACCGAAGCTTTCTGCCTTCTTGTCTGAGTCGAACAGCACAGTATGAGATGACCCGCAGACACAGCGTAGCCGCATGTTTTTCCCTACACTAGTATGTATCGCCTACACTGCGGCTCTGGAAAATCTTGGCGCAATCGTGGCGAACGTCATCTCCACAAGGAGATGACGCTCCTGATACAGCGGTACGGAGCACGCCGGCCAGTTCCGTCTAGCAAGGCACTCTGCACCAGAGGAGGGCAGTTAGTGTGCGGTCTCCATGCGAATCTTTATTGCAACAGGCCCATAACCATGTATGGCATGTATCCACTATGTTACCAGACACACCAAACGAATATTATGGAGTCGACTTAGCTGTGTATAGTGTCTAGTCTCAGCGTGATACACTATTTCGTGATGTGCTTTGGTGCGCACCTGAGGCGCATTAAGGCGCATAGCGGCGCGTGCGAGCCGGGTGTGTGGTAAACATTGCCTCCGGAAAAAAATCGCTGCTCTTGCCAGACGAAAAAAAAAGTGTTTTCTGCGACTGCAAAGAAGAGGGGTGAAGATACACATGTGCGTAACAATAATTAAAATCGAAGATGGCATTTTTTTTCAGATATCTGTGACCTAAATTTGAACAAATCGTATACCTTGCGCATTTGAACGCACTTACAGTATATATAAAATGCATACCACACGAAATGGCTTTTCACAATCTATAAAATGATACCTATTTCAGTTCCCTAAGGCAAATACGCACGGTGGTATGGGAGCGAAAATTTTGAGATTTTTGGACGCACGTGCCGAGTTAACGATTTTTCTCGAAATTAAATCTGCGCCACACGGCAGCGTGACCCACGTGGCGCAGACTCTAGTACCCTGTCTCTGACACAAAGAATAATTTACCCTGTGCGAGGAAGACCAACGCCTCAGGAAACCATGAAATTCGGTGTCGAGAGAAGCGCACCTAAGATTATCCGATCTTTCCTCTTCTCCATCTAGGAAATTACTGCTTGCACGGGCTTAATATAGAGCGCCTTTGCATCGCCCGGGGTCCCCTTCGACATATATTTTTTTTCCTCCGAATCAAAAGACCCAACTCTTGCACCTTGTTCGACTTAAAATGAAACTGACCCGTTGTTAGCGCTCTGTTTGTTATCTTATTTTTGCATTTGCGCAAGTAGGATAGCGCCAGGTGTTCTTATCGAACGATCTTTTCAAGAGCTTCACTCAGGGATATCGGAGCACATTCCCTATACGATGGCAATTTCCACAGTCGCAGCAGACAAGATAAGCACCACTACAGCCTTTCATACAAGCCAAACACGAGGATCCACGTGACACCTGGGTCAATCCCTGGTTTGTCCCTGGGTTTAACCCAATGTCTCCGGACCGCAGTAGACGCACAGTACACAAATCACAGCAATGAAACAGGCAAGCGATATGCACGATGAGGCACACCGGATGACACGCATGCATGCCGAAATGAATATCTGTGATAACGTAAAGCAGTTTGATTGTGGTAAATACTGTATAAGAATTTATGAAATTTCTTCTACGCACCGACAACAAATCCCATCCAAGTATGGTCCTCATTGCAGAAACACTATACGCTCCGCAAGTCCGCGAGGTCAATGCCCATGACGTCACGGTGACATTTCTAGGACGCTTATGATTGGCCAGAGAGACCGTGTGCGCGCTTCATAAAGGTAAACAAAGGATTATTCGATGCACAGAGTGCCTCCCGGAGGGCTAAAACAGCTCCGATTTCTGTATTAGAGGTCCCGCTTTTCGTTGGGTATGATCTTGGTTTATCGACGAAAGACAAACAGAAGTTTAACGCAATATGTTTGCTGACATTTGAACTATGCAGCTCTTGTATAAATTCGTTCGTGTGGGCATCCTGCGAACACTTTTCCCATTGTGTTCAGATTACGGTCTCGCGGAGTAGACAACTATCTAGAGCGAACTACGAGTGTCCTCATAGAAGTGGCAAAGGTAGTCAAATGGCAGCTACGGTGCTCTAAATTACGTTAAACGACGGAAGGAAGACAACCGTGCCTCAGCACGCGTACGAACTTGCATCTTATAATGCGAGGCAATAGGAGCCTGATACTGTGGCAGTGCACCAGAATGGACAATGATGAAGCCCGTTCCTGGTAAACTGTGAGACTCCACTGTTATTAGGCGTTAGAGCTTCTATGGGGTCACTCAAGACAGCACATTAAACTGGGACCTAACGGAGCGCTCTTCGTTTCCGTCACGAAGGCAGAGCCTTCTTAGTGTGCGACGTTTGAGCTGTGTCTGTATCCACCATAAAATAAAGCACAACACACAAGCACACAAACAATCCCTTATAACCGCAGGATGCCGTTTGGACCCCCCATTAACACCAACAGATAATCGCGTTCTCCCACCGTCGACGCAGTCGTGTGTGCTTCGGAAATAAACAAGCGACACTACATCCAAATGCGACGATGTACAGTCATAAACACAGCAGGTATTTAACACCGTATCGCTTAACCAAACGGAAAACACACGAAACGTATGGCGGGTTCCCCACCGTTTACCTTTCTGTATTTCGCACGTGGAGTGGACAGGGGTCTCGGCGAATGGGAGCGCGGCACGCCGCCGCGCACGTCGTTTTACACCCTCGCCCTCTTCTGCTTCTGCATTCGTTGTTAGCGTGTCACTCTCGGGAAAGAATGCGTTGGAGCATGTTCCGTAAACTTCTGTCCAGCACTGTACTCTTGAAGGCTGCAGCTAGCGACGTAGCTAGAAAAATACTTCGGGAAGGGTTCTATGAGGACATGGGAGAGGATGATTCCCCCTCGTCTCCCTCTCTCAAATGCACTGCCAGAGGTACCATTTCGGGGGGTTGAACACCCAGAACCACTCCCCCCGGCTACGCCAGTGGCCGCTGCCTCTCAGTCATATTCACAACAAAATGTCTGCATTAGTTGTTCATACGGCTGCTTTTCCCGAAGGGTATCCACGCCCACGCAACGTTCGTCAACTGTGTGCGAAAATGACTGGCATGGTAGCAGCTAGTTTAGTCTGATCGCGATATTGTGAGATCATCACATAAGCAGGAACGAGAGTTAGGAGCGAGCGGCGGCACGTGCTCAAGCGCGTGCTGTTTCGCTGATTGTTCACTGTTGAATTTGTCAACTATTTAGACAAAAATCCACATACAACAGGACAAAATTCGTTCTATGCGGTGCCGCAATTTCGTTGCCTCCTGAGTAAACATAGTGGATCTCCTTGAAGAAAAGACTAAATATAAGATAAAATAGATAACGATAAAAGATAAAATCTAATTTTGATACGTTTCGCACTGCATTCGCGTTCACAATTGTTTCATCTGATTCGTCATTTTCTCCTCATTCTTGCAGAAGCATTTGTTCTTTTATGCTCATTTCTCCTCACTAACAAAAGCATAAGCCAATCTACAGAACTACATCCACCCGCACTACCCTCGTAAGCACTGTGTGTACACTAGCGCTTCACCCGCAACCCGGGACGTCTCTGAATTTCTACCCGCAAACCGCAAATATGCGTGGGCATCCCGGGTATACCCGCACTCGCCATTGCACATTTGGACCACTTAAACACCACTAGACCACTTGGGTCTCTATCTCCCCCGAGTATCGACCCCGGCGATGAAAGTCCCCGATCATCGTCAAATAAAGTTGTTGTTGTTGATGTTGACCACTTTGGCACGCCAATTTTTCGGCGAAGACTACGTAATTCGACGCGCCGAGAAACTCTCAGGTCACTCGCATCCTCATAACCTTTCGAGATGACTTCGAACAACAACCACAGATAAATTGACGATGATGATGACGACGATAACAGCGGCAACCATTACAGCGGCAACCAGCGTGACAGCATCTGTTTTGCGCAGTTACTTGGAAAGTTAACGCACGCACCGTGCAAGAAGCGGATTTCCCGCTCATTTTCCGATCTCCCTTACGTTTTACCATATACTGTCTCACCTTTCGGTGTACTGCCACGCCTGTTTCTAAGCACGTTTTATCGCCCAAAGCGCAAAGAGGGGGGAGGGGACGTTAAAAAATGCTGCCCTTCCACACCGACGGTTGAGCGTGCCCCTGAGCAAAGTGTGATACCTGATAGGTCGTTATGTGTTGCTCGCTTCATTTGGAAAAATATACCGCCACGAGCAGCGGAAAATGAGATAGTCTTGCATGTTCCATCAGAGCAAGGTCGAGCAAAGCAACCTAACAGCCCACGCAGTGTACTCGGGAGCTAATGGAGAGTTACCCGGCTGCGGAAAATGAGTATTATAAATTCCGATTATGGTATTAAAAACCTCAGTACTGTACATAATGCGATGTTCCGAAAAAACACCTAGAAATGTTGCAATGTATTTACCAAAAGATAAGAATAAACGAAGGAAAAGTAGCTGCTACATAAGCCAATGCGGAGAACCTCGCAAGCCAGGTACTATGCGCGTTATGTTGTTGTATGCCGCCTCCCGCATTGTACGTTATCAGATGTTTGTTTTTTCCCTATCTCGTACTGTTAGATGTCGCCTCGTTGTTTGTGTGCACTCTCCACTGCACCATAAAAGGGCAGATATCCTCCTGTGCACACACTCACGCGGTGGTGGCGTCAGAACTAACGTCATTTTTGCCAGTACTGCATAGACTCGTAACACCAGGAATGCTCAGTTCCTCACGACAGTTCCTTAAACTCAGTAAAGTGTCTATCCACTGCGCACCGGCTCAAGAAGCAGTATTTTGCTCAAGGTACATATGCCAGTCAGGTGGGCAAACGTGACAATGTGTCTTCATTTTGCGTACAGTAAGTACGCGTCCCCCATTGTGTCCGTGTTACGTCCCCCTAGATCAGCGTGGTGCGACGATTGTTTCTCGTAAGCCATATCCCGAAACACTCAAAACATTGGAAAACAGCTGCTGCCCGAGTGAAACGAAGGAGAACCCGACGTGATCTCGTTGTTCAAATGATGAAAGTGTCCCCAGCGGCGAAATGTCACCGTTATCAGCGGCGTACTTCCCCCATCATTGCACCTTCAGGCCGTCCTTTCTGTTTGTCCTGCTTTATCATTCGTGTGATTATTGCGTGCCAGTACTTTATACGACAATACAGTTACGGTACAAAGCTGAAATCGCTCGTTGAATTTCGGCACGCAGACAGTTGGTTCCGGCGCTGTGTGAAGTGCTCTCATTTGAATGGTTTTCAGTTCTTCCGTGGCAGCATCTACCGGAGCACAGCGGAGGGCGCCAGCATGTCCAGCGCACACCTGACTGCGGTTACAAGTTCAACTCCTTCTCTCGAAGCAGCTTTGCCAGTCAGAGAAGATGACACAGATTCAGCGGGAAGCCTCTCCAAAGCTGGACCCTGCAAGACCTTTCTACGGCACAACATCTTAACTCTTGCTACGCTAGCCGCAGTTGCAGCTGGGATCACCTTAGGCGTCGTTCTACGATCAGCATCACCATGGTCTAGGAGGCACATGATGTACATGAACTTTCCGGGGGAGATATTCTTGAGGTACGTTCTCTAGTCGGGCCGTATAAAGTACGAATAGTTTGACGAAAATTACTAAAGGCAGCAGTGGCATTGCGCTATTGATCCTCTGTGCTAGCTCCTCATGGAAGGGGGACAGCATCTCCGGTACTCAAAGGGCATCACTCCAGTGTTGATGATATATCCGCTCTGTACCTTCTTGCAGAATGCTTCGGGGTCTGATCTTGCCCCTGATAACGTCGAGCATGGTAGCAGCAGTGGGATCGCTAGACGCTCGCCTGTCCGGCAAGATCGGCCTTCGAGCTGTCGTCTACTACTTCAGCACCACTTTTATGGCCATCATACTGGGCATTGTTCTTGTCGTCGGCATCCAACCAGGTTCTGGAGACACCAAGCAAAGTAGCAAAGAATCCAACGCGCGCCTCGTTACCACTGCAGACACGCTCATGGACCTTATCAGGTAAACCATCTCAAGCATGAATAAAGCGAACATTTCCGCACATCATGTTTTAGGACATCATGAGCGAAAGTGAGGGCAAATAAAAATAGGGACGCATACCGTAGAGCCGTTCTTATCAGACCGGCTGGAGACCGTTGCGTATGGTCTGAATCGGTGGCCTTATCTATCAAAGAATACGACCTGCTAAGATACGCCTTTAGGTGGCGGTCCTTTCTCCTGCCGTTTTGGTTGCGGGGGTTTGGGTAAGTGCCGTCACGAGGGCTGCGTTTTGGCACATTGAGCGAGTAGCGGCATGGTTAAGTGGCCAGAGGAGTCGTTGCTTGTCGGCGATAGCCAAGGTCGTGCGTACTGTTACGAGGTTGTGTAGTCATATCCTACCACCGGCTGTGCTGGTTATGGTTACCTCTGGTTCTTAGAGCAGAAGTTTCAGACCAATGTTGGCAGAGTTCCCCCTGAAGTCAGCCCAGGGCGCACACCAACCCCTGTCCCCCACTCCTTCATGCCATCTGTCCACATTTGTACGCCGCTCACAGCCAGTCACCCAATCGCGCCAACTTCGTGGTTCTAACATGCAATGACATTGAAACAGAGGTTAGGCAGCTTTGCCCAGCGGACGCGCTCTATACGAAAAAGCAAGCTGGAAGCTGCCATGTTCGAGATCAGCAACGTGATGCCAGCTTCTACAAAGGAATCATGTGCTTGGCTTATCATATCGTTATCGTAAAGATCTTCCGATCCGCTACATCCTTTCTAGTCCTTCAAAATCTCATTTCCGAACCGGTGCCACGGTAACGATAGCACACCGCGAGAGTGAAAGGGCCCCAATACACAGACGCTACGACTTCACCTATGCCCAAAAGTGCGTTAAAGAAATGGTATCGCATTTTATAGCTACTTGTAGTTACGAAGCAGGTGCACAGCTTGTGTGCCTCTTTTCTTTATGGCTCTGCATTCTTTGTACAACTTCGTCGCCCACGGTGATCCGCACGTAGCTAGTTTGCCTCATCAGGTGTAGCCCATTGTCGGCACATAGTAGCCCACGGTCATTAATGAATTCATGTTGTATCGTGTAAAGTCCTGGACGTTTTCTGGCGGAATGAACGACGTCTGGGGACAATGTCTTGGTTGGAATCTCTCTCGCTGACGAGGACCACCTGCCATTCATGCTCTCTTGCGTAATTTTCTCGTTACAGAAACGCCTTCCCCCCTAACGTCATTGAAGCATGTGTTTCCCAGGTAAGAAACGACCTCCTTAATCTAAAAAAAAAGCTTCAGGGTAACCACGCCTCTCGTAGGCCACGCATTCACTGTTACGTGCAAGAACGTAGACCTCTGTCACACGGGAAATTGAAAGTCATTCCTTCATGCTGCGTAGGAATATACACAGCGAAAAAAGAAGTCACAGTTGCAGATTTTGGTAATGACGGTCTGTTACGTACTTAGACCTCATTATAGAAGTATAACTACGTATATTTCTTACATGTTTTTGTGTCTTACATACCATTTTAAGAACAGTGTAGGAGCGAAATTTGCAGTCATGACTCCTTGTTATGATACACTGGTTCAAGTTCAAGGCAGGTTCTAGAAATAAATATGGATGACATGAAACCCTCGTGCTAAGGTCAACCGGTACGATGTTATGACATTACGCGAAAATGGCGATGACTTGCTGAAAATGGTTAAAAATTGGGCTATTCGGTAGTTCATACTTTAAAAGCAATAAAAAAACCCGTGCCGGGAAACAAACAAAAAGACGACACAACAGAGCTGTTGTGTCGTCTTTTTGTTTGTTTCCCGGCACGGGGTTTTTATTGCTTTTAAAGTATTGACTTACCGCATCATTCGCTCATTCGCTTTTGCTCTGGCACGAGCTTCGTACTTTCGATGTCAAAGGTGCAGTAAAAAGACTGCAATGTAGTGATAAATTCTGGTCACTATTTGATATTACCGGCAGGAATGTGTTTTAGGAGTTTAATCATATTTGATATGGTAATGGTCGACTTCACACAATCTCAAATTCATTCGCTGAAATGACATTCAGTTCACCGTGTGCACTGTGCAATGTAGTTGGTAATAAGAAGAAAACTTCCTCAAAGCTTCAGAATGTGAATACATCTTACTCTGCTCATATGTTAGATTTCGGAGAACATAAGAGTACTTTCCTCCCGTATACTAAACAGCATTTATCGTAAAAAAAAAAGTTACCATTATGGCTATCTTTGCAGTTCTCTACGATAGTCATCAAGCCGGAGAACTCTACTAACAGTAAGTCGATTACACTTATTCTGGCAAAGAATGTGTGGAATTTTACCGGACACGACGAGTAAAATGTTTTGTTCTAAATGTTAATCTCCACAGAAAAATCTTAGCGAATTTTTTAAATACTTACAAAAGTATACAACGGTCACCAACGTTGTCATAGTACCGAAAGATAAATTCGTTTTTTGTTCGTGATGCCGGCCTAGAGCTTGTGGTTCACGCACATAAAGAAATAGCTCCTACTAGCTTGCGAACGATAGTGAGGTTGGGTACGTGGGAGGCACGCGACGAAATATATGAGAAAAGAATGCGTCCAGGCTGTTCCTGGCTCGGGAATGTGATGTCAGCCATGTCAAAGGACCAGCACGATAGCAGTGGCGTATAGCCGGGGGGTAGTTCAAATCCCGTGAAAATTATTTTTGGCAGTACACAGGAAAACGACGGTGAAATTCTCTCCCGTATGCAGAGTTCCCGTGGAACACTTGCCCAAATATTTTACTGGATACGCTATTGCGCGCTTGGTTTAGCTCGTTTTCGGTACGGCTCTGATAAGCTTTATACAACCGACAGCTTGGTGAGAGCTGCAGATAAAAAGCTACAAAGTAGCAGCTTGACATACAGCAAAAACAGAACAACGAAAAGATGGCACATACTGTGGAAATACAGCAGAGATACAAAAGTGCTAGTACAAACAAACAAAATATAATATGACTGCCAAACCTGCACGCATGTACAGTCTACAACATAACTACGCAATCAAATAGAGAACAGATTGTAGTCAACATAGATATGGTCCTCCTAAAGAAACATGTCCTTGCTGAACGAGGGGAAAGTGACTTCAGTGATGACATTATTTGGTCTCGTGGATTATTAAGGAATGCTAGTCTTAGTGAGATCAACTATGAGTCGCAGTTAGCCCTGAGAGCGTACAGTGTTAGAAGGATTGTTATTACGGCACAAAGAGTAAGAAGTCAACCTCGCTGTGAAATTGGTCAACTTTAGTGAAACGGAAGTGTTTTGCTTAATTGACGCGGTATGAGTCATTGTTAAACGGTAACTGTTGAGATTTGCTATCTGTGCAGCCCGGGCGATTCGAGTGCACCTCCACCAGTATTGCGAAACCGAAGCCAGTGTAGTATTTCGGAAGATGGCAAAAAACTGTGCCAGAAGTGCATATTCTTTACCGCATGCCGTACCTTGTTTTCGAGAAAAGTAGCAAGTAGCAGTTTCCATTGGAAATTTGGGGCGGTCGCCATGTTGCCTTGCCTGCTATGTCGCGATAGCAGAATGGTTGCGGGGTACCCATTAACACAAGCCAATGTTAGCCCTCTCATCCGCAGCCAGATCCAGCCAGTCATGAATTTTCCCAGAACCCTCCCCCCACAACCCCCAAATATACCCCAATATTTTGCAGCACCCTAAAAATCACTCCAAGAAAAGCAAAAATTAAAAAAAAACGGCAGATATGGGCGTCACAGTGCCCCTAGGAGACCTCCCTCCCACGAAAACCCTCCTAATATGAAAATCCCGGCGGCCACATTTTGTGGTCTAGTCGACAGGATATAGGAGAGTCTCTGCCACTCCTAGAGTGGATGGCAATAAGGAGCTAACTTTTTAGCCTACGTAAGTTGATTATTTGCTGTAAGTGCTCGTCAACCAGCGAACGTCACCATGGGTCCATCGTTCATCATCACGACATACCTCTCTGTCGCAGGTCAGATTGAGCACGTTATATTCCCAAGCAGCAAAAAGCATCCCAGCATTTATCCAGTGCACCGCGATGCTTTCTTCCACCTCGATTACTAGAAAACGCAAGCTTTAGCGTAATTATTGCTGTGTCACTAGCGCTCTCACGGCTCTGATACGAAACTGTGAGTGCACCATGTCTAGAGGGTGCGCGTAGCGCGGGAAGTCGCAACACACGTGAGCAAGAACTGCTCGTAGTGAGTCCTCCCATGCAGGTTAACTGTATGCATTAAAGGGTTAAACAGCACCCATTCCTCGAACAAAACATGGCATTCCGACACATCGGATCGGATGGCACTGGATTGTATTGGAAATAGCAACGGCTCTAGCCGTGCAGCCGAGTAACGTGGCGTCACTGCACAGTGTTTACGGGTTTGCGAGCGTTGCTGTCGATAAAATTAGATTTTTTTTCGGTCATTACGAATTATCTTAACTACAAAACTTAAAATGTGCAACAATTCTGCGTTAGAAACAAACCTTGTTATTTGGAACGGAAACTTTTGCAATGAAATATCGACGAAACTGCGCTTTAAAGGGAGACATCGGAACGATATTTGAAAAAAAAAAAATTGTTGCAGGACGCTTTTGGTACATATTGGCACCGAAATACCGGCTATGGGCATGGTTTCCCTTTTACGCGATGTATTATGCGGAAATATCAGTTAATCTAAACCGAAACCACAGTCGGGGGAGGAGCAGGCCAAAATTACCCTTTCCCAGGGCGCCCGTACGAAGGCAACGCATGACGTTACGGGGTATGCAGAAGCAGCAGAAGTACACGTGTGTCGCCGCGGGTCGTAGCGGTTTAGGAGCAGTGTTCCGTCATGGGTTCAGGTCATTACGACCCTGTACCCTTTTCGTCTGACTGGGCGGGGCACGGGGAAGTTTCTTCAGAGTCATAGGTGTACGCGAACAGCAACCTCGTTGCACGTGTGTTCGTCGCATATGATGAGACTCCCTTCAGAGCCTCATCTATAATCTATATATTTTTGTTATATCAGACTTCTCTCGATTACCAAAGGAGCTAATATCAGCATCACCTTGTATATTGCATTCCTCTTTCAGTCTTCTTTTTGCGTACGCGCCCCGTTTAGTTGGCATAGGGGCACTCGAGAAAAGTGTAGATACAGCGTGACTCGGCAACACTTTCTTGGAAGACTCCTAGCTCCTGCATCAGACGCGCTCTCATGTCGAAATCCGGTACATATTCTACTCTGTGTCGAATCATTCCACTCATTCCAGTCTTTCAGAGCGCTGCCTCCCACTCACGGGACGCGTTTCATCATTCGGGAAGCGAAGATAAGCAATACTTGACGTAGAAGTCAACTTTTTGGCGCAAGTTTTGACACAACACCTCCGTACACGCTGAACGGCCGCCCAGTGTTGCTTGCGATACATCCTTCCAGAGGCGGCTCAGAGCGACCGCTCCTCACATTTCAAAAATCATTTTTGTGACGTCTGCACCGTTTTCAGTCGAGATATTCCGTAACTGCGTTCGAAACATATAATTCAATAATCGTAATAGTAACAGAAGCCTGCAATCGATTTTCTTTCGAAGTCTTCCTTTAAATATGCTGAACTTCCGAAAACGGGGCTGCGTAGAGTATAGGAGACGAGCACTTCCTATGTGACGAACGCCTTTGTTCTGGCAAAGGAACAATCAGGCTTATTAAGCGGTACCCATACTCGGTGACAGTGTGTAAAATCGGGATATACGAGATGGGCCATCAGCTTTGCATTACTTGGTACACTGTTTGTACAGTTTGTTTGTACACTAAGGTATCGTGAATGTCTTCCGAAAACTCACTATTCTTGCATGCCCAGTAAAACTTATGTAAGCGCACAGTTCTCCTGAGTTAATTCGTTGAAACATTTCATGCTCTTTGTGCGCGCAAGTGCATTGAGTACGAAAAATGCCAAGTTCAACTTTTTTGTTCAGCATCGATGTACGAATGGGATTTCAAGACGGTGCAAGATTCTGGAACCAACATCCTGGGTCTGATTGTGTTCAGCATCGCCCTGGGAGCGGCATTGGGGAAGATGGGCCAAACCGGAAGACCGTTGCTAGATTTCTTCACCGCTCTTTCAGACGCTATGATGATGATCACCAAGGTCGTCGTCTGGTAAGTCATCTTCACTGGCTCAGATGTACTTAAAGGGGGTCGCGACACCTTAACAGATGTTGTTCATTACATGATGCACACATTGTACTGTATGCCAGAGCATTGAGGGAAAATATTATTGAGAATTCCGCTGGTCGTTTTAGTGTAGCATAGTGTAGCGTGCTGGAGTAGGCTCGGTGTAGCAAAATCGTGTCGGTGCAGCTTACACCGGTTCGCCCAGCCGAACATGATAGGCGGTGCAAGTGTCGACAGTTCATCGTCGAACACCTGCAGAGACTCGAACGATTCCGCGGTAGCCGTCTTTGTCGACCGCTGGGAAGTTCGAAATGCCAGTGAAAGGAAGGTGGCGGCGGCGGACGAGGGAGGCGGAAATGAGTGCCGTGTTCCGGTCCACACCGCAGATATTCACTGTGTGGCGAAAGCTGCACCGCTGTTACAATCGTCAGTGTGAGTCACACTCAGACGACCAGCGAAACACGGCACACATTGCACTGGAACGACCAGTGAAACATGCACGCTCGCACCAGCGCAACGTTTTCTGCACTAAAACGACCAGCGGAATTCGCCATAGTATTTTTCTACGTGTCCTACATTGCGAGGTATGAGCCCTTGAGCACACGTACACCTCGCATCAGAGTTAACTTGAATGTCATTCCTGCTGGTGCTTAGAAGAAATAACGGCGGAACGTGTTTCGGTCACCTCATTCCAGGTAGAGGGGTGACCATCGTTACGAAGGCGTTGTTTTAATGCTTGACTCTGCCAGGATGGCTCTCTTTCCGTTTCGCAGGCTGGAGCGGCGTTCAAGTTAACTTTGACGCGAGCTGTAGAGCCGCCGGAAGCTCAGCCGAAATCGCCGCTTCGAAAACAATGCCGCCACTGGCGCAAATACAGAGAATAGGTCATATTCGTTGCGTTAAATTCATTCTTGCTCATTGGCCTTTAAGAACTGATGTCAGTGTTCGCGCTAATTGAGTGCGAATCATTTGACTGAGAAGAGAGGTGACCAGTCGCGCATGCGCGCGTCTCCTGTCTCCTGGCTTTTGCTTGTCTGTTGCAGTGGAGTGCAGCTGTAGCTTCCACAGTTTCGCCACGAAAACCACCGCCCCCCTTGACCACGTGATCATCCGTAACGAATCACGACAAAATAGCCGGAAAACGGCGCCAAAGAGCGCGCGCTGGCTGATCGAACTGCGCGTGTGCGCTGCGTGCCCTCTCCACACCCTCTCACTCATCTCCTCCCCCCCCCCCCTGTTCCGAGCGCTTCGCCAGGTCATCTGCTAATATTATCGGGAAGCAGAAAATGAAAATCCAGAAGACGAAGGAATTCACATGTACAAATTTATTGACACGGTAAACATATACACAAGAAGCAACATTTGAATGCAAGTAAATCTACACGATTATTACAGAATACTGCAGAATAAACAGATAATAAATAGCGCCGAGCAACAGAAAGCGTGACTATCATATTATACAATCCTTAAGGGAACCTATTCGGTTTGGAGAAAGTAGATATTATTATACATATCTATAGCACGTGATGAGTCGCAGAAGCCATCCGCTTCATCCCAGCACAACTGTCGAATTTTCTGGTGACAGGGGCCACATGCTCGCGGATCGCAGGGCCACGAACAGCTGTCCGTGTCTGAATGAAAAAACAAAAAACAAAGGAACCTGCTAATGATATGGTAAAGGGGAGCACAGGCAACGTTAATTGGCTGAATACGCTCTATAAGACATGCCAACGTTACGCGTCTAATGTCGACTAATGCCAAAATTGGAGGAGCCCTGCGTACGCGATGCACGCTGTTTTGCTTTTCATGCATACCAGTGTATTAAGCATCAGACACATTCAAACAGCGGAACAAAACGCAAGAAGCAACGCCACGCAGAATCATCAACCAGATCATGACTGTTAACCGGCAGAAAGTGATGTAATACGGGGCAAGGTGCACACAGTTAGGCGACAGTATTAAACGTCTGATCACTGACATGCATCATACGTTTGTCTGCTTACCTTTCATTCAGGCGTTCATCCATGGCTCGAAGATCTTCGAAATCCACGAAACGAAATCACCGCCTGCTCACATAGGCAGACGCGAGCTACACAACGGTCAGACGGGTCGGCGCCTCGGAGAAACGAACGCGGGCGAATCCACCGGTTAAATGAGCCTCAGCCAATCATGATCGAGAAGGGTCACGTGGGAGACCGGAGCCAATGGAAAGTAAATAGCCGGAATTTGGCGGGAAATGCCAGTGGCGACACTATTTGCGCGGCGGCGAAACCGGCTTACTGTGCCTCCTCTGTCTGTTGTATCCGCTCCGCCCGTTGGTCTCCGTGTTCGCGGACGCTAGACGCTGGCGGGTAGTTTCGGTGGCTTCTAGTGTTTCCGGTATAGATTGTGGCGAACTACCGTGCACTTCCGATGCCAACACAGAATGACAGATCCATCTCATCATCATCCGAACAATGGAAAGGAGCGGGATATCCCAGGAAATCCTTGCACCACCAAAGGATGTGGAAATCGTTCGTGTGGAAGTCGGCATTCCTTCTTCCGATTTCCCATCGACGGTAAGACTAGTTTAGTTACTTTCTACAGAAGGAAACAAAGTCGCTCACTAACGTTTCAGGCGTCTCATAGTGCAGTGCCATAATTTGTACAGTTCGGATGCCGCTGATTACACTGAGGGAAGGTAAAACGGGTAGGAACGCTGTATTACAATATTAAACTTAAAATGAACAAGACTTTCGTGCAACGCCTGCACTTCATCAGGTTATCACGACTCATGTTATTACTAATCAGATTATATGTGCTTGTTATAGTAGTTGTCTCTCACGTAGCAGGTATTCATCTACTGTGATCTACGAACCTTTGTGACACGTATGCTTTCGTGTTTATATAGGAGATCAGCATGGATTGCCTTTACACAACGCTCTTAGCTGAATGACGCATCAGACTCAGCTCTCAATAATAGGCTGTTGTGCGGCAAGCATTTCACACTGAATTCCATCTCGTGCCAGAGTTGGGCTGAGAACAGCTTGCCCGATAGTTTCACGACGATGTGAGTTGTTCCACTTTACGCGTGTATGTATGTTTAAGACTTACGTTTAGACTCACGATCTACCACAACCACCACTACCTCTGCAGGTGCTTTGTGCTTTGGTGTTTTTGCTTGCCATAACATTTTCTTCCCAAGTCCTGCATGCGTTTATTTATTTATTTATTTTTCAGACCTTTGCAGCAGAGTGTGGAATACACCAAGCACTGTCACCCTAGACCTACAGTCGCTACCTGGTGAGTGTGCTATTCAACATTTCTTTGTTTCTTATTTAACCTGCTTTTTGTTACAATACTTGAAGGAGGTGCTAACACGCTCTGAGTCACTTGTGGTAGCTCCTCCTTCAGTGTGTTCATGTAGTATGTAGTCTTTTATCAGTATGCTGCCTCTACAAACAATTGGCCTATTGAATGAAATGCTAGCAGTTAACAGAATATTCATTCTAAGGAAAACCAGAACAGGAATGGGAGCAATGAAACACCAAATGCGTTTCAGTTTGTTGCTGGATTGAAGTATACATTGACAAGCAAAATTGACTTTGACAAGCAGTGCGGCGCGTAAAGGTAACTGCGAGGCTTCTGAGCTGAGCCATCCTCAAGAAACTGAAACACATGCCTGTTTCTTCTGCGGTATCTATTACACCAGAGGAAGCAGTGCCAGAGTGTGATTTGTGACACATCAGATACATCCTCTGACATTGGTCCTGCTGATCCAGATGCGCACTTCGCATATGCAGGACACCTGGTTGGATTGTTTCTTAAAGCATCCAACAGCAGAACAGAGGGTGACCCCCAAAGGAACAAAGGGTGATCTTCAGGACCCCTCTTGTATGTTTCTGTCTTTGGGAAGTAAAGAGCAAACCTGTGCCGCTTCAAGTGCCTTCTTCTAATATTAGCAGAAACTTGAGACGACATTTTGGGAAAATGTTGGCGACCTATTGCACAAGAAAAACATCAAGTGAACTTGCTGCAGATCTTAAAGCAGTCTAGTTCTGAACCAGTTTGTGATGTGGCATGACAAAATTAATTTATATGTTTGGTGTCTTGCGCATGCAGTACCACTTAACGCTGAAGAAGCGCTGCAGGCAGGCCATTTTCAAGAGAGCAAAAGAAAGCACAATAAACTTGCATGATGAATACAGATATATTTATATCTGTATTCATCATGCAAATTTCTTATGCTTTCTTATGCCAAGCAGCACAATGTACTGAAAGTCGTGTGTAATGGGGGTGGATGGTATGTGTCTTATCAATGTTCTTTAGTTTCACGGGTCTGTTCAGGGCCTTCCACCTACCTGTCCACCCCCATTGCACTCGACTTTCAGTACATTGTGCTGCTTGGGAGAGACTTGTCATTGCATATTGAGCGTGCAACTCGAGGAAGGCAAGATCAAGTTTACAGATGGAGAGAATAAGGAAGCCAAAGCTGCACGTAGCGTATGTGCTTATATGTACTCAAACATCGCCATACCAGCACTAGAGAGCTGTCTCGAGATTATTGGGCCATCGTCAGCAGTGCGCAGGTAGGCAACGTTTGAGTGGGTGGCGTCAGAAGGTCACGTAGAACGTGACGTTCTCCGGTCAGGGTGAGAGCCCCACCACTGAAAGCCCTGTGCGAAACCAGTGAAGTATTCTTTAAGTACTCAAACGTCACCATACCAGCACTGGACGGCCGTTTCGGGCTTATTGGGCCATCGTCAGCAGTGCACAGGTACGCAACGGCTTCACTTCATATATATTCACTTCTGTACTTCATTCATAATGATAAACGGAACGCAACCAGGGACACGGACGAGGAAGTGCACAAACGAACTGCTGACTCTCAACTAACAGAAGTCTACTTGCAACACACATTTAAACACAAAAACAAGACACAAGGAATGTGACAACACCTTATCACAATAGCAAAACAGAAAAACTACCTGCTCAACACATGATGGTTGCGATCCGGGCACGTTACAAGATATTCCATTTCGGCTGATAAGAGTGACAATGACGGTGTGCTAACACAGTGATCTTCCTCTGACATTGTGATTAAGAAGGTCTCCAGAATTTCCCGAGCAACGCACGTTTTGAACCCACCCTCTATTGTGGTATTATTCAATAGCGGGGAGCACCCACAGGTCTTGCAGTGAAGAGCCAGGTGTCCTGATGGAGTTGTGCTCCGGACCAACGCCCTATGTTCGTTCAGTCTAGTGTCAATGCAGCGCCCAGTCTGGCCTATGTAAACCCTCCCGCATGTTAACGGAATGCGATATACCACATTCTGCCGGCATTCAACCGAGGCATTCATTGCGAAATCTGGCAGCCCCTTTCTGTCGGAGAACCATTCACCTTACCACAAAGAGTTATTAACTTAACTGGCGCTGAGAGGACCAGTTCGTTTGTGCACTTCCTCGTCCGTGTCCCTGGCTGAGTTCCGTTTATCATTATGTACAGTTACCAACTACCCCGCATTTCTACTCTTGTACTTCGTTCGTTCGTTGTTGTTGATTAAGGGGTAGGGAAGGTTAGCCAAGGGGAGGCTTGCTATCCTTTCTATCCTGAGACTTCACTGGCTTTGCACATGGCTTTTAGTGGTGAGGCTCGTACCCTGACGGGAGGGCATCGCGTTCCACGTGACCTTCTGATGTCACGTACTCAAACGTTGTCTACCAGCGCACTACTGACGATGGCCCAAGCTGTCCAGTGCTGGTAGGGCGACTTTTGAGTGCTTATAAATAGACCCGTACGAATAGTGGTTTGAAAAGCGACTACGAAGCGTGTAGTTGCAAAATCGAACAGTTTGCACGCATATGCGGAGTGTAAATAAGGTACAAACGTACAGAAACGTAAGCAGAGAACAGATATATTTTAATTTGCAGCTGGCACGCTGTAAGGCGCCACCGTGACAGTGGACTGTGCGCTGTGCGCTCAACAAAGCACAAACCCCAAGAAAAAGTGAGAATGAAGCAGAATGCTGTGCCATCTCCTTTTGACTTAAGGATGTGCACTTAAAAAGTGTCTCTGTTAAACAGATACATTTTAATTTGCAGCGGTATACAAGCGCCAAATCTGTCGGTATGCATTTAGAAGGTGGTGTTGCCGTGCAGAAACACTAGCTGCTACCTCGTCCGGCAGAAGACTCTTCCTTCTAGATGTCACGGTAAGGCCACCGATGGAAAATAGTCGCTACTTGGGTGGTTAGAATAGAAACACATTTTCGTGCCCCGTTGCAAGATTGTTGTACCGCTGGCACCCTGTTCTGCGCCACCATGATAGTGGACATTCTGTGCGCTATGCGCTCAACAAAGCACACACTCAAAGACAAAACGAGGATGAAGCAGAGTGCTGTGCCACCTCGTTTTGCGCTTAGACAGTGTCTCTGGCGGTTTCGCTGTAAATGAACTAGTTGTCCGTGCGTGGCTTTTTGCGCGGCAACTATTCGAATATATTCGGTATGGAAGAGGCATTCCATTCTATTCGCAATTTGAATACCGAAATTCGCATTCGGTTCGGAATTCGAATCGAACATATAAGTATTCGCTTCGATATTCGACATATTCGGTATGGAAGAGGCATTCGATTCTATTCGCAATTTGAATACCGAAATTCGCATTGGGTTCGGAATTTGAATCGAACATATAAGTATTCGCTTCGATATTCGAAAAATTCGAATATTCGCACGGCACTGGTTTACACACGGTACTGCATATTTCATACCGCGTTGTTTCTACTGTGCCTGCTACGGGCAAACTGAGTCCTGGTAAAACAGTACAAAAGCTCTGAGCAGAGCAGTGGATCCTCTGCTGACCTGGCGTAAATGAAAGTAAAAGGGTTGTAGACCCTTTCTGCTTATTGTCTTGCTTGAATCAGTGTTTTGCATGTATAGCCCTCCGCATATTCTGTATAGATGTATTTAATATTAAGTACACCAGATTAATATGTAACATATAAAGAGAAATGAAGAGGTGCTAAAATGCTATCAGGTTAAGTAATGTTCATGAGAGATTCACACAAGATCGTACTATGCAGATGTAGAGCTTTCTTGCTGTTCTGCATAGAAGTGTTAGGGGAATGAGGAAGTTATCATTGTTTATGATGCTATCATTGCTTATCATTGGCTTTGGATTGTTAATGGGTGTTTTTAACAGGGTGTCGAACCGAAACGTTTTTCGTTCCGGTTTTCGTTCCGGTTATATCATAAACGATCCGGTACCGGTTCTGCTCCGGAGCAAAAAAATAACGGTTCATACCGGTTTTTAACCGGTTCCGCTTCTGCTGGGAATACTCATCCCCACAAAAAAAAAAAAAAAATCAATGTTACAAAATGTAAACCCGTTTATTCAGCATACATGGTATTTAATATTAATAGACAGCTGTGAAATTGGTAGCTCCTGGTTCCTGTAGGTTGGTGTCTGTTCAAATGGGCTTTCTCATTTCTTGAAGCGCATGCTACAAACTGACTTGTTTGTCGTGATGTCATACATAAAGTACTTTCTTGCTGGGTTGGAGCGATTGCGTCCCATCCGAATGTCTGTTGCAACTGTCTAGCCAGCAAGCACCACCGTACGAGTACGACGCAAATCGAGGAACACCTTCACTCACAAACGCGCTCGACGGCTCCGTTTTATTTTCTTGGTGTCCTGTCCACAAAAGAGTTGCCACTTTGCACGGGCTTGCCCTCGCGTATACGTCAATGTATTCAACTTAGCTGCTCTCAAACAAGGGACGCGTTGCGCGACATTACCGATAAAGAAGCTGTTATGCAGCCCCCTTGTTGTTTAGTTGAGGAGAGTTTGGGGGGATCAAATTAAAACGAACACTACGGCACATTGCTAGAGAGTCACATGTACCTCGAAGTCTGTGTGCGTTCGCGAACGATAAACCATTAAAAAGGGAGCCTAAGGGTCATACTATATACCGACATACATTCCATCGTAACCGTAACCCTCGTATAGTATCCATGACATGGCTTCAGAGCACACGACGTCTCATTCGCCTATCCGTAGTCCAAATCGGCGAAGTTTTTTCTTGGACCGAAAACCGTTAAATTATTTTTCGGTTTCCCTCCTGAGCGAAAAAAATGTATACGGTTTCGATTCCGTTCCGGTTCGCACCAAAATAGCGTTTTTTTTCGGTTTTCGGTTCCGGTTTTCGGTTGGCTCCGACACCCTGGTTTTTAACGGTTGGACCGTCAATTGATAGCTCAGTAACAAAGGGAAGAAACAGAGCATCTGCAGAAGCCTTCTGCTGACGCTCTACTTCTCTTCTTCCCTTTCGCTGTGACTAAGCTGTCGATTGACATTCCGATCGTTAACCACACCCATTAACAATCCAATGGCAATGTTGAGGAATGGGCCCAGTAAAACATTATGGGCTCAAAGTATTGGCTCCTTCGTATCTGAAGCACTTTCTTAACATTTTCTTGCTAAATACTATTCATAAACAGTACAGTCATTTTCTTCTTCCAGAGTCGTCCATGATGTACACTTTTTTTTTTCAATGTTCCCACAGCCATCGTCGACAACGACACACCTGGCACAGCGGTTCTAGAAAACTTGGATATGTGGACTGTGACTTGCTTCAGTGTTGAAACACGTAGTGCTCCAGTGAAGCCTCTTATATGGCATATGTGTGTAATGTTACTTTTGTTAGCTAATTTATTAAGACAAATAAATTTGATTCATAAACCTCCATCGCTTTTCATTCTTCCAATTTTTCGGCACACGGACGTTACTATAGCTAGCGCGGAAAGAAAGTGCGCGAAGTTGGCGGAGCGAGAGCAGGCGACAAACCCGAGGAGAGAACGTTGAGGAGATAGGAAACCTGGTCGGTCTGCGCATGCGCACTACACCATGGACCTGCACTTGCTTTTTCCCGCGCGGCGTATCGAAAAGCATTGTGAATGGCTCCTGGATATCACGTCCCAAGCAGCACAATGAACTGAAAGTCGCGTGCAATAGGGGTGGACGGGTAGGTGGAAGGCCTTGAACAGACTCGTGAAACTAAAGAACATTGATAAGACACAGACCGTCCACCCCTATTGCACTCGACTTTCAGTACATTGTGCCGCTTGGGGTGGAGGCCTCCCATTTTTCCTGAACCATTGTATCAATGGGAGCTTCTGGCTGCTACACATGTACGCGTCATGCTCTGACATCAGAGGCGCAAGGGCTACGGCCGTCCCCATAGGTAATCCTGAGCACGTGGCCACTCTTGGGCTGCCTTGCTGGCGGAGACACGTGCTGTGATGTCGGAGCCGGATGAGTTTCGATATTCGCGGTGTCGGTTATCTACGCTATGTTTATTAGCCCCTTTGCTGTAAAACTTCGAATCCAGGTCCACATCAGTGCAGGTGACAGTCTTTTGGATTATCTGGAATAACTTGGGACGAACTGTCGCAACGCATCCAGGAAATCGAATCTACAAAAGCCAAGAATAACTTGTCGTAGAGCAGCACAGGAGAAACGAACTTCCCATGATAAAGAAGGGCATTCTAGTAAATATTTTCCTCACGACGTGGAATTCCAGGCACCCCGCTCGGCCTGTGTGCATGAAGCGGGGGCAAAGTACCCGGTAGCCTAAAACCTTTGTGACGGGAAGCCGGAAGCATTGTGCCCCAGTCCCCTCCGGCGGATTAAAAACTATCCACATGTAGTTGACGCAATTAACGAAGGGCAGAAATGCACCGTTCCGCATATACGGAGGGGCACTGAATATTCGCATTGTTATTCTGAGATACTTGTCGTGGAAACGGATCCATCATAGGACCATTGTTGGTGTAATCTAGCTCTGTACTATTCAGCACTGTGGTTAAAAGTGTTCGTCCGAACTAAGCTTTAAGAGAGCATGCCGTTACTGAAATATATTTATCTCATGTTGTATGACGTTTCAGGTTTTCTCCCGTAGGTGTCATGTTTTTAGTCTTGGCAAAAATGCTTGAGATGGATGACTTCAGCGTAGTGGCTGGTCAAGTGGGCATGTATACCATCACTGTGCTTACTGGTCTCCTGTTGCACGGCTTTGTCGTCCTTCCTGTCATCTACACAGTCATTATGCGCCGACATCCCTTCGGCTTTCTTCTAGACATGCTGCAGGCTATCACTACGGCTTTTGGAACGGCTTCTAGGTAAATCCCTTCTGTCGGTCGTATACGCTCTCACATTGGTATCGTTCAGTTCAGCAACGCTTCCAGTCACCATTTCGGCACTCGAAGATAAAGTGAAGCTGGATCCGAGGGTGGTCCGTTTCTGCATCCCCATTGGCGCTACCATCAACATGGACGGTACGGCCCTCTACGAAGCAGTAGCCGCCATCTTTATTGCGCA
This sequence comes from Ornithodoros turicata, assembly GCF_037126465.1. NCBI lineage: Eukaryota > Metazoa > Arthropoda > Arachnida > Ixodida > Argasidae > Ornithodoros > Ornithodoros turicata. The sequence goes on along the minus strand of NC_088204.1, from coordinate 27,445,143 downwards.
GGTTCGCGACGTGCCCATGGACATCGGAAAGGTCATTGCCATCAGGTACCTACTCAATCTCATTATGTATGACGCATACTACGTTCCCTTGTACCTTGCAGTGTCACAGCTACAGCAGCTAGTATTGGCGCTGCTGGAATTCCGCAAGCTGGTCTCGTCACTATGGTAATGGTTCTTAACGCGGTTGGCTTACCAGCTGATGATATCACGCTCATTATCGTCGTAGACTGGTTCTTGTAAGTCACGAGTTCTATAATATGAGTCTTGTCATTTTTGGATGCTGTACTTCTCGATGTCGCGCAGAAAAAGTATGCGGACAAGACTTAAATTTCCCCTTCTACATGTTCTCGTTCATAACTGGTTTATGTGTCACCCTTATGCGTTAGTTTTGTAGAACGCTCGTCAAGAGTTTCATGGCACCAACAGTCGCGTATTCTCTTCAAGTCGACGTGAGCTGCCGTACGTAACGCAGGCAAATAACTATGCGCTCTTGCTGTGCCATAGATGACTCACTAAGTGAAGCCACAGACCTGCGCGGATATGACTTTTTCGGGTTAACTGCCTTTCCCGGACACGGGATGGAAAATCAGGTGCTATTTCTAAATCTGGAATTCGAAGTGAAATCTGGTGCTGCTGATACATTCGTGTGTTATCGGGTTACTTTTTGCCTTCTGTCAAGCAAGCAGCCCGCAGATGGTCAAACACCTACACCTACATACCTCACAATTTATGCTGGCAAGCGCCACATGTAGCTGTAACATCAAATGTGCTTCGCATGCTTTATCGTTGCACTTAAATAATATCTAAACCACGCATCCATAGAATTTGATACTCAAGAGCGCGCGTGATGCAACCTGATACGTGATTGGAGTTCGGGGAGAAATATGGTCTAACCCGAATCGGTTCTAAACTGATTTGGGAGGGAATAATTTCAAGGAATCGTGTATAACCCGAAAAGGTCTGACCTTATGAGAGCACTGCACGGGCTCGGACTCGCCCGAAAGCCAGGCCCAACCCGTGCGCTGAGCCGGGCCGGGCCGGGCCGGGTCAAGTCTTCTCTATGCGGGCTTGGACCGGGCTCGAGTTTCACATTATGGGTCCGGGCCGGGAACGTACATTGCCGGTCCTAGATCGGGCTCCAACTTGTGTAACCGCTTTTTTTGTGAGCCACGGTCGACATTTACCTCCCGCCTCACTGGGCCGGGCTCTGCCGGCCGGGTAGCCTAGAAACTGCTCGGGCTTGGGCCGGGCCGGGCCGGGTATGGAGTCGTAGGACAGGGCTCGAACGGGTAAATCAAAGAAAGGCCGTGTTCGGGCCGGGTATAAGAATGTGGCCTCTGCAGTGCTCTACAGTATGTAATATAAACTGCTGCGCTACGAATGCCTTTTTGCCCCGTGCGAGGCATTTTGTATGATAAGCTATTTTCGGCGTCTGACATTTAGCTTTAGTGTCACCCATAACAACCCCTGATGTGCATTCCCGGCTCGTCCCAAAATTTCTTATGTCAGGATGTGTTCCGTAATCTTATATGGTTCTTTTCCAGAGACCGTTTCAGAACAGCAATCAACGTCCTGGGCGACGCCATAGGAGCTTGTGTCGTAGAGAAACTAAGTTCTAACGACTTGAAATCAAGCATGGAAGCGTCATCACCTGAAAACAAGCATGACATGCACCAGAGAGCAGGGACTCCAAAGACAAAGTTATAACTTCCAAACACATGCTGTATTCGCAAGGAGCCAGCATTGTTGATCCCACGAACGCAACTGATCAATGTTTTTTTTTATTAGGATATCGTGCGCTACGATACGGCAATTATTGGACAGTTTTAGCAAACCGTTGGTAAGGTTATCGTGTTTAACAGAACCAATCGCAGTTGTGTGTGACTCAGAATCTTATCCACCGATTGGTTCCGGTTGATACGGTTCGACGCAAGCCACGTTATCAACGGTTTGCTAAAACTCTCTATTGCTCCGCTTATCGTTATCGCAATTCTTTATGCAAACGAACAAACCACGGCACAATGCAGCAAAAACGCACCCCAGGAAGGCTCCTCGTGATCACTGGTGTAGCCAGAGGGGGGTTTCGGGGCTTCCACCCCTCCCCCAAATCGTACCCTTGGTAGTGTATTTGAGGGAAGGGTAACGCGAAAGAAGACGGTTGAGAGCATCTAAATTCGAGACGAGACTTTCGACCAGAAGGCTGCAGGTCTAACATCAAGTTACAAACATCCAGAATATATAAGGCATTACCTATATGTAATAATGTCTGTATCAGAATGTCTACACTAATATATTCCAGATGTTTTTGTAACCTGATGTTACATATTCTGGATGTTTGTAACTTTATGTTAGACCTGAAGCAGTGCAGCCGTCTGCACGAAAGTCTCGTCTCATTAAAATTTAGATGCTCTCAACCGTCTGCTTTCTATTGTGAATCTCCCTCGTCGGATACTTGCACATTGCTCTTCTACGTACTTACGATGGGAAACGAGAGTGAACTCCTCTTCCCCATAGGTTTCCGTAGAACCCCTCACAAATGTTTTTCTGGCTACTCTACTGCGCGTGATGTACGTAAGGTGTTCGAGAAGCAATCATTTCTAGATAGAAATCCCCATCGCCAGACAGTTCTGTCCCTCTCATTGTATATAGAGATTTATTTATTCTCGTCACCAGTCTTTCTCCTGGTTACCACGATTCGAATATTCACGCAAACTTTTTAATGAACGCAACTTGTAACCATCGCCCAGTAAATCAGTCACAAAGTCATACTCTATGAGACTGCCGTTGGAACAAAGCTTCACAGCGTTTCAGAACCATTCCTGCTTATCGTGAACCTACCTTCAGCATGTGCCAGGAGTCTATGGTCTTGCTGTCGCCATATGTGTCCCCATTTAGTTGTCGTTCCACCCTCATACTTAGTCACGAGCACTAAACCCCGCAAGTTTTCGCAACATGAAAAAATAAAAGACATCATCACCCTAAACAGCACTTGGATAAGAATAGTTACAGTAATTTTACCTCTAAACTTTGCCGCAGAAACCATATGTTGCAGCAACAGAAAGTGAGAATGGGTGTCCTTACATTTTTTTTTTCCCTTCCATTACTCTCATTTGACTCCTTACTGCTCACGCTGTGAAAATTACCAATTTTAGGAGCAGGAAAGCAGACTATGGTATCAGGCAGCAACATGAAACAAGGGGGTAACAAATGAGTTTTTTTTTTTTTTTTTGCGCTCATTTTGACATTCTGTAATTGCGGTTTTCGCCACTCCGTTGAAAATAGCTTGTGACCGACTACAAGGGTGACGCTTACCAAAGTGCAATTTTTTTTTAAATACTCCAAACAATATTCGTACATCCTTTATGATAGTGTGTTGCCCTTAATTCTTGTGCAATCGGTTACATCGGTTCGTATGCAGTACAGTTTTCATGAATATCGGGAAACCCTTTAAAATGACGGTATCGCGTCCCCGTCGGGGTTTCGCACTTTAAAACCTGTTTTATCAGATTCAGCATGGTTGGAAAACATACAAAGCAACTTTCTCTTTTACGCGTACTTGTTTCAGATATTTTTTCTGCTTTAATAGTCTTTACCTGGTGCAAAAATATATAGGTACGCACAACGGAAATGTGCCTCAAGCGTTACAACCCAAATAGGGTGCATAAAAGCCTGGCTAAGTCAAGTGCATCTTCCTGCACAAGAATGCTCTCTAGACGCCGTCTCGGCGAGAAGGAGCAACCGCAAGACCTTGCTTTTTGTGAAGCCAGGCTGGGTCTACTCCGCATCTCCGCCCGATTCGATCATTCTGTAAACTGCATCAACCGCGTCTCCAAAACCCGTTACAATGGACAGTTCAGTCCCGGAAGATTAAAAAAAGCTGACTACTCATAGTGAGGCCCGGATAGGAGGGCTCCATCTCCAACAGCACCTTCTCACCAAACCAGGTCAACGCGCCAACTGCCCTCCCAGTTCCATTCATAGGAAGAAAAACATCGTCCGCAAAGCAGTGAAGGTCGGTTCCGAGCACACGGATCGCTCCAGTTTAGTTCGGCCGCTAGAAGATGAGCACCAACAGAACAAACATGCCGCAGGTAATTTTCCCAATTTTCATGCTTCATGTCACCTTCAGTGATAGGAAGAAATTCAACCTGGACGGTCCTGATGGTGACCGTAACTAATGGAGGGATCTCCATCAAGTAGACTCTCCAGCTCTCCAAGCGGAATTTCAGTGGTGGTAGTGGTGATCTGGGGCTCCTTCTGCTGCTTGGACGTACCCACTATCGTCTACATTGGTTGTCGGATGGTCACAGCGTGCTACTAAGCTGTCCTCCAAGCCCATCTTCCGCCGTTCCTTCGCTGCAGTATACGTCACCCAGTCTTCCCGAGCATGGTTGGCGGCTGACCAAGTTAACGTGCTGCCTTGGCCGGCCTGTAGTCCTGACCTTACCCAGTAGAAAGCCCCTGGGAAATCGACCAGAAGATCTACGCCAGCGGTCGCCAGTATGATACTTACAACGTGCTCAAGCACGGTTTAGCGTGCGCATAGGAGCAGAGGCGGAGAGTTTTCATTTTCCCGGGGGGGGGGGGGATATGTTTATTAAGAAAAAAAAAGAAAGGAAAGTTAAGCCAGATGGATGTCGGCTTGTTATTCAAAATGAAAGTGAAAGGGGAAAGACAAAAAAGGCAAAGACAAGAAGAAAGCAAAAGAAAACAGAAAGAAGGAAAGAAAAGGAAAAGGAAAATGAAGAACACAAAACTAAAGCTGAAAAATCACACACTCTGGCGGGATCCTATGATGTATGCAGAACTGGTATAAAAATAAGAGGAAGGAAGAACAGAAAAAAGAAAAAACAGAGAGAACGTAAACAGTGAACATGTGCACAACTGAAGGCATTAGGCCTTTGAAAACTGACTGCAAAGGGAACAAAATGCATTGAATCCTCGGTGTTTGACCCGAAATGCGCGCAATATAATGAATATGGTCAATGAAATGGAGCAGCGGGAGTTGAACCCGCTCCCAACGGATATGCGTTCCGAAGATCCTACCGTTACACCTCACTGGCAGCTGGTGGTACCTTTTCGACTGCTTCGTTACATTGATCTGATTGCTTTGGGCGAAATTCAGGCTATGTGTTATGTCATCGTCTATGTTTCTTCGCCTCACCTTCTACTGTGATAATGAGTATGGTGGGCGGATACGTATTTTACAAATTGCAAGATGCATTTTTTGGGGGGTTCGTGCCTCTTCGCTCTTTTGACCCGGGCGCGCCGAGCCCCAAAGGTCAATCTCTTAGCGGGACTTCCCGGGGGAGGCGGCGCCCCCCCCCCGTTCATGTTCCGGGGGGGGGGGGGGCAAGGGCCCCCGCGCCCCCCCGCAGTCCCTATGCATAGGAGTATATCAATAGTCCCACAATCCGAAACCTCATCGGCAGCGCTCCTCAGCGCCTCCTCGACGTTGTTACATCACATAGGGGCGGAACACAGTATTAGATTATGTAATGTTTCTTCTAGAACCCCAACTGTTCCAATGTTTCTGCACCTGGTCAAAATACCCATGGGGTTCAAAAAATTACGTAAAACGAATCTGTTAAGCCCAACCTGCATGGATCGAATTTTTTGCGACGAAGTTCGCGCAGCAGACTGCCGTTACGCCGCCAGTTGTTCGCTGGCACCAGCGTCATGCTACGAATCAGCGGACGGCGTCGGGGAGCCTTGCTCTGATGTCACTGTTGCCAGAGCACAAAGCGAGAACTTCGTGAACTCAGCCGTTAGAAAAAAATGCACTAAATCCAATAACTGTCTGAAAAAGTGATACATCAACAGCCGTTGATGAAACTCTGCGATTTATTATACAGAAAGGCGGTCGATTTTATGCGTCCGCTTAGTACAGCGCTTGCCAGCGGCCAACTTTTTCGTCGCCGCTCATAACATACATAATAAAAACGGTGTCGAGTAGTGTTGAATAAAAATTTGCGACTGTACGTCGTAACACACTATGAACCAGGCTCCATATCAGGCGGCACACGATAAATACCAATTTTATGCCACACGCAGAAACAAAAATACATGTGCTCGCTTCATGAGGGCTTCCCATATTTTTTGCGTCATCGCGCCGCAAAGGAGGAGAGCCAGCGGCAGTACTGGTGCCTCGCGTCACCCCCTTCCGTGGCGTCACCCGATGCGAACCACACACCCCTAGTGACGTCACTGCTTTGCAGAGAATGCCTGGCGTTCTAGCGGTCCAGTAGGCTCGGCAGAGAGCAGACGACAAGGCAGCGAGACATATAGGTGGCACAACCTCGTAGCTGAACTGAGCTTTGATTGGCCGGTTCGCATTCATCCGCAACGGACCCTTCCGGTATTATGGGACGCTGGGTGAAAATATCTGGCACGACCACCCGCGAACGCCCACATTTTTGACGCCTTGCGCAGGGCGTCTGACGCTGGACGCAGTTCGCCGCTTTGTCGCAGGACATTCGCTCCATGGAGATTGGTTGGATGGATGGGTGGATGCCTTATGTCATTTTCAGCCATGCCGGGTCTGATAAAACACGTTTGGAACCCTAAGACCGCTACTATGAATTGATACCTCCATTTTGATGGAGTGTCCCTATATTTATGCACCGTATTGTATTGACCTTTGTCATTCCAGCAATGACTACATACTACGCGATTCCTGTCTGCAAATGTTCTGTGAAATAAAACTCATTTTGTAAATATGAACTGGCAGAGTATCATAGTGCTCAATGCGGCAGAAACCAGATTCTAGAAGATGGCATTTGAGCGATGAACTATGGACCAATCCTTGAAACAAACAAACAAACAAGGAAACTACACTCAAAAACGGTGACACTTTTGTGACGCGTTGCAAGCGTCACTTTTTTGCAAAAAAATGACGCTTTGCTCAATGTCACTTTCAGACGCTTTTTGTTGCCTTTTGCTTTTTGAAGCATGTGTCACGAGAGCTCTGACAGCAAGTGTCACGAGCAAGGTCACGCATTCTAAAAAAAGAGCTCCACCGCATAGCACGCCGAAGGCCAACAATGGTACAGAATGATGCACATTTAACACTGTTGATTAGCTGAAAACAGGAGCGCACGCCCATTTGGGACACTTATGCAGTTATGTTAAGTGTCTCGATAAGGCTTACCCTCCCGTTTTCAACAAATCAACAGTGATAAAGACATCGATCTGTACAATGGTTGGCCGTCGTCGTGCTATGCGATGAAGCTCTGTGTTTAGAGTGCAGGTGGTGCCGTGGTCACGATGGTGTTGGTGGTGCTGGTGAAAGGGCTCTCCGTTGTCGGCCTCACAGAGGTGCCGACTGTGCTGTTTGGGGTTTTTGCTGGGTTTTCCTCAGGCACGTTGAGATATATGGTGTCGGCACAGGACGGACATTCCCCCACGGCGTCAGTCGTGACGTTGCCCTCGTGGTCACGACATAGCCATTTGCATAAAAGTTGAGTGTGTTGTCTCAATCCCAATCTCGACAATCTTGGTAATGCATTGAGTGCGCGCCCACACGAGCACACAGGGGAAGGCGCCAAGGCGTACGATTGAGCGTGAGACAGCTACTTAACTTTTATGCAAGAGGCCCCTCAGAATGTGGCTGTAGAGACCTCAGAGATGGGTGAAACGTGCAGCGGACGCTGGCACCGGATGTATGTGGAAGGCACGCTCACATGCTAGGGGTCACATGAAAAGAAAAACATTTTATTTCAGAATAGACACACTGCGAGGTAATCGGCGAGCACAGAGTTCAAGACCCTCCTGGTGGATGAATCCGTAGAACCCCTTCTAAGATGGCAGTCGTTGCTCGAAATGCATCTCGAAATACAGGGATGTCCTGAAGGGAAGCATGGTAACTGAATAATTAGAAAGGAGTTTCATTTCTGTTTGCGTTGGCGACTCACACGCTATTCTGAAATTTCCTAATAGGGATTCTACAGACCCTAAGCATAAATGGCCAGTTTAGATCACGACACATTAAAGGTACTGTAAAGCAGCACCGATCAAATGTCATTTAGTGTGGCTATTCGATAGTCCAAGCCACCAGGACAAAAACTGTGCAAGTTTCATTCCAATCGACGGTGCAGTTAATTTGAAAATTACAATTAAAGATTACGGGCAACACTGTACTAGGTATTCGAAATGAATCCGTACTTCTGACACATACGGCGGCAACCACATTGTATGCGTATAACAGTGGGCCAGACATAACAATCCACCATAAAATCCGCCCCTGCGATCCACACAACGATCCACATCTGAGGATAAACGAATAAGCGAAATGAAATGCTGAGCCGTTGAAAAAAATGTGTCAGACGTTCAAGAAGCCAGACAGCGTCGGGACTTGTTTGTTCACAGAGGTTCACAGAGAGAGTTCGTTCGAAAGGGGCCGCGAACAAAAGGAGCGCGCAGGCGCAGCAGAGAAGTAGGGAGAGCCCCCATCGAACAACGGCCAGCACTGAGTTACTCCGCAAAAACAGGGGTTAACAGGTTAAACTGTTAACAGGGGTTTCAGAATGCATAGGTAAACAGGAAAACTAATAATATGGTTACTAAAATAACGAAGTTCCGGTGTCATAGTGTGTAATACCAATTTTCAGTGCCCGCTGTACAGGGGGTTGTTTGACACCAGGCGTCGCACCGCTCCACTACGCCACATCTTGCATGGCAAATTGAAAATATTTATAGCGCGTTGTCGGCCATATGGTTCCGCATATGGTATTTAGAAGCAACAAAGTCTCAAGTCACATCACCGGCATATCATGCTTGTCTACTGCTTTACAGTACCTTTAAAAAAGAGATACTTTAAGACAAACGAAATACAGAACGTAATTGGAAGAAACGGCGCAATGAAGTAAGCAGAAAAACAGCCCGCTCCATTCTCGGGAGCTACTCAAGAACCTTTCAATTTTTCTCCATCGCTGTAACTTGCCATTTCGGATGTCAAGGAATTATGGCGCACCGATTTGAATGTGCACTAGTGAGGGACTCTTATTACGCGGAATAATACGCGTCGCGCACGAGGTGCAGACGCGCGGATGTGATTGTCTGCTTGGGGAACAATATCACATGCATAAAATTAGGTGTTTCCTAATACTTTAGGGAAAGCAAGGTGGTTTCCAAAAGTGTGCTCGCGTTCGTCAGCGGGACAGGGACACAGACAACGAGGCACACTTGGCTCAAGTTTATCCTCCAGCCTTCCTGTGTTTACATGATTTCATTGCGTTCGTCGTTCCGAAAAGAAAAGAAATCCCAAAGAACTTACCGATACGTCCGTGCTTCACCGGAGGGTGCCCACACATGATATACCCAGTGATGGGCAGTAACTACTCATGAGGTAGTTTAACTACAACTACTAACTACTTCCCTTAAAAGTAATTGCAATTACTAATTAACTACATCTTGCAAAAAGTAATTAAACTATATTTGTAATTACTACAAAGTAGTTTCAATTACTTTTCCAACTACTTTGTGGAAAATGGCTGTAAGAACAATAAAGGTGTCACTAATAAGTAATAATAGACAGCAATATCGGTTGAAGTAATTTAATTCGATGTACATTCGTAATGCGTTCACACCATCCTGGTGCCCCTGAGTCCCAAAGCGCTCACCTGTCTGCGGTCATAAATTGGTACAGAGCAGATACAAAACTCTTCTAGTGCTCCAGTGAGCTTCAAATTTTTCCAGAAGGCAATTCAACAAAACAAAGGAAAATATTTTCAGGCCTTCCTGTTCCTTTGGGCAAGTTGACTAACGAGGTGTTAACATAGTGAACTATTAAGAAAAATTGGCTGTTCAGCCCAAAGTCGCATTACAGTTTAAGCGAAGCCATCACCTTTGTAATGCCACATTACTATTCATCTGACATAACACTAGTCCAGTGCTCTAACTGAACTGGCATCGGTGACTCTGCACACAGCTTCCAAATTATATCACAAAAGCACCAATGCCTTGTGCTGGCTGTGCTTACGCTTGAATCAGATTCTTAGCGGACGAAGCCAGTGATCTCAGCACCACCATCTTTTCGAACAGTGTGTCCGAAATTCTGCACCTTCTCGGTGTCAATATCTGGCCAGCTAAGCTAAACAACCTTTCAACAACTGCACTACTGGGCAGTGAAGCGTTAAACTTGACAAAACATGCTTTCAAACAAGGGTAGGTGTGCAAAATTTTCGTATCTGTTCGCTTGTCCAAGAGGTACGACTCAAACTCTGACACAATCTTGTCATGCGTGGTTGATCCAACACGCATATCTTGCATGCATGTGTTGTCCACAAAACTGGAACTTACTTTACTGGAACTTCTCACGCTGCCGGACAACGTACGACAGGGGCAAAACCGGCACTCTGCAGTGAAGTTTGCGCTTCCCTCCTTGACCTTAACATTCTTGTAGCAGTACTCAATCACGAAGGAGTCCATCCCGACAGTGACACAGGCAATAACGCCGACAAGAAGAAGAACGTGAAACATGCTGCAACAACAACGAACGCATGCTCGCTGCAACCCAGAACGCTAATACTTGGATTGGATTGCCTCCGGCCGCGACCAAGCGGGTGCCTCGGGCTAAGGCGTCTGCTACGGCTTCGCGCGATCACCACGAGGTCGCGGGCGCGGCTTCGTAGTTAAACTACAGTAGTTAACTACAAAAAATGTAATTTAACTACCAACCTGCAACTACATATGACAGAGTAGTTATAATTACCAAGTAACTACTCGAAAAGTAATTTAACTAGTAATTCAACTACATGTAATTGAACTACTGCCCATCACTGGATATACCATCCTGCCGGGCACACAGATGCGAACAGTATGATCTCATATATGACAGGCACTCGCATGGATCATACACACAGATCCCTCGAGCTGTTCCAGTAACATCAACGTCTGAGTCGTCAGAGTATTCTCGAGAGCGAGATAAATAAGCCATTTTAGCAGATGGAACCGGACGCGAGAAACATCGTGCGTGTCCTCGCTTGAACTGGCCAAGACTTGCCCATTGGTGGTAGCTGAATGACAAAACATGGCGATCCGAAGCGTTCAAACAGCGAAAATATCAAACTATGTGTCAGGGGCAACGGCCGCAGCTGTGGTAAGTGTCACAACTCAAGTGTCACACGCCCTCCCCGGCTTGAGTAATCAGCCATGACACCTTAACCACCTCGCCGACCCGAGACGTCAGTTTATTATGTATTGAAGCATCACCTGAATTTTCTTGCTCTTTGGTGATATAGAAATGTAAAAAAAAATTCAAATACACTGGGCCTTGAGCAAGCAGTGTGTACTCAAATGGCAACATCTGTTGCCATTGGGTCTCTATGCACAAAAAAAAATCGATACACAGGCACATCTGGAAACAGACTTGAAACGATGAATCACAAGCATAAAATTTTTACTGGTACTCCTTACAACTATACAACAAACTCGAAGTGGGCAGACACATTATGCAAAAGGGTTAGAACAGTGAAATTCGGTAAAACACTGCCTTTCAGCAGCGACACACAAGAATATGTTACATTTGGAACACCGTATACGACTTCTTTTTGAACAATTCTCGTTTCTGCAGCGTGCTGAACTGTGCAGAGGCACAAATTCTGGCATATGATCAGCATTGGCTTTTCTGCATACTACAGGTGGCAAGGGCACAACCCGTTTCTTGGGTGGGGGCTCATCTTCTGATGCACTACTGTCACCATGCAGTTCCCGCGTTGCAGTGCTGGTAGACAGCAATGAGTGTGCGATTTCAAGCTTGAAGTCTATGTACTCAGTTATTTTCCGTCTGGGCGTGCCTTCCAGTAGTGCTTGACTTTTGTACCGGAGCCACGAATTTACACATGCAAGATCCAAGAGGTGCATTAGCACCCGCAGTGTCCACCTTTTTGTTTTTGCTCGAGATGCATAGTACGAGAGCATTCTATCGCACAAGTCAACCCCTCCCATATTAGCATTGTAGTCACGAACTACAGATGGCCTCTCAACGTCAATGTACTTCTTTTCTTTTTTCGACCAGCGCTTACACACATCCACTGGATGGATACCAGATGATGCTGATACAAGGAGGACCTGCTTGTTGTCACACCAGCTTACTAGAGCAGCTTTCTCATCTCTCCTTACGAACTGCTGCATTGCACCTCTTCCTTTCTTTTGTAGCTCTTTGTCGCTGCACAAATGGATATTCTTCGAGACCCTTGATTTCATTATCGTTCCTGTGGCAAAAATATCTCTCGACTGAAGTGCTTGGAGAAGGGCACGGACTTAAACCACCTGTCAAAGTATAGTTTTTTCCCCCTCGGCACTGTACGACAGAGGTGCACCACAGAATTCCCAGACACGCCTAGTCCATGGTCCTGGAAGGTGTCCTTTCCTGAATAGACGGTGAAATCGTACACAACACCATCTGGCCCAGCCAACACAAAATTTTTCAGGCCAACCGGATTAGGTTTGTTGGGCACATACTGCTTCAGGGAGGTTCTGCCGGAAAACGGAATAATCTGTTCGTCAATGCAGAATACCCTGGGACGTGGCAGGCTTTGACATGCTTCTGTTATCATGTCGATGACAGGACGGCACCGCCACAACTTGTCCTTCTTTTTGTCTTCATCAGTCACCTGGTCTTCATCGACCAAGGTGACACTGCCCCTGATGGAGAAGTACCTCTCTCTGCTGATGTTGTCCCCAATGATGGGGACAGCAGTGCCCCACTTCCAGAAGTACCTGATGCGAGGGTATCCAAGAATGGACATGAGCAAGGAAGCCCCAGTAAACTTCTTCATTTCGGTGGGCGTGAAATTGGGCGTCACACCTTTCCGTTTGAGCACTCGAGTGTTTGTCTTCTCTGCCATGACTTCAAATACGTCGTCTTTCACATACTGCGAAAAGTAGTCCATGGTCTTCCATCCTGAGACTGCATCACTTGGTTCATTTCCCGGATCTGTTTCGGGAATGGAGACCTCAAACCTCGAATTCACAGCTTTCCACAGAAGCTGTCTGGGATCAAAGTCAACGGAATCCGAGTCGTCGTCCTCCGAAGTTGAATCATTCGATTCTTCATTTGGGACGTCCTGCACCTGCCTCCTCGATGTCTGATGTTTGGGCCGCTGCTAGCTGTTCTAACTGCTTGTCAGCACTGTCTACCAGTATCCCTGCACGAAGAAATAATGCACAATCCTGTTACTCTCATGCTTTTTGCGTAAATTTCTAAATAAGCATGTTTCGCCCATCAAACGCAATAGTTGTGCAACATCCTCACACCCTCAACAGCAACACTATTCCAGTAGTTGGAACCCGATGGCCACATATGTTGCCACTGTGCAAAAACGCACATTTGACGCGTTAGAAACGATCGTTCGTTCTCAATCTGACGATACAAATGGTCCTAAGAGAGCTAGGTCACTTTTAACAACAAAAGAATCTGACAGAAATGCGATGGATATAAAATATTTCCACTTACTTTGTGTCCTCCCGTAGAAAGACGACGCATCGAACATCGCCATGATGAAATGGTATCGCGCGCAAAAGTTGAGCCGTTTGTTTTGCTGTAAGTACGCTAGATGGCAGCGTGCACCTTGTACACATCTGTTGCCGCGCGGACCGAGCCCGTATGCCGATCGTAGCCGAAGAAACAAACGTGGACCTGACGGCAACATTTGTTGCCACGGGGTCTGAAGAGGCTAAACACGTTTCCGGTAGCTGTATAGGGGCTAAGTTCGCTCTGTGACACTTTCCAAATCCAAGTTTGGGCTCGCCCCAAAGTGTCACACCAATTTCATGTGTCACTAAAGTGTCACCGTTTTTAGAGTACGAAAACAATCCAACAAGGATGAGCCATAACACAGCACTGAACTGGCAACCAAAGTTTATTTACTCGTAAAAATCCGTCCTTACGCAGATTGGTGTCGGTTACAGTCGTCCCCCACCCACGTCCTCTCATTTCGACCTCTTTACTAACATCAATTATAAGTTTAAATATTTGTTTAGATAATCGAAACAATTAGTGCTAGAAGAATGCCACCTAGGAGCCTTCGGTAGCTTCGTCGAGAAGATCCTCCATGATTATTTCTTGACAGATTGCAGCGCCCACACAATCGCCAATCACATTGGTTACGGCACACAGGCGTTGCCTGCAAGGACTCAATCTTAAATGGGCGTTTACCAACACACAACCGTCACTTACACGAGTGATAAAGTAGTGTAGAGTACGGCCTTGTCTTGAGACGACGCACCAGCAATGTAGTCCGATATGGAAGCCGGTCCCGTAGACACCCTAGTGGCGTCAGATTCGGCGATGCTGGCAACAACGGTGCCTAACCTATACACAAGTATAAAAGAGGTTAACCCATGAGGGCAACCCATTACCAAACATAACAAACATCTTTGTTCGCGGTTGGTGCCTTTCTTTGAAGACAGCTCTCTGTCAGTGGTCATCACGTTTATTAACAGGAATCGTCATGCCTAGTGATGCTAAAGGGATAGTTCGCTCTCCAAGCACCATTCGCTGATTTCTGTTCCAGGCGGTATTGTTTCTTACTTCGTATGACTTATTGTAGGCATCTGAAAGCAACGAAATCTACACAAGTAGGCTTTCCAGTGGAAAAGGACGCGCACACGGCGTCTGTCTGAAAACAACGTGACTTCAAGAGGGCCGTCCGTTTCCCCGGTATCAAGATACGGCTTCTTCCCGCTGTCTCTGAAGCAACGTCACGAAACGCCCCCTCCCGTAATGTGCTCCTCTCCCGGCGCTTTGCCGCGCTGCCGAAGTCGATCCACATGAAAATACGTCGATTTCGAACGAAAGGGATTGACGGGGAGTTGTTCAGTGTCTACTGTACACGTCCAGTACGTTGTTCCCGTTTCATGAGGCAGCGAACTATTCCTTTGTTCCTCCAAACAGACTGTACGCTTCATAAATCGACCTTGACTCGAAATGCTCCCGAGCGGAAGAAGTCCTTCACGGTTTCGTGCACTCTTAAAGTAGAACTCTATCGCGTAGCACACTCTTAGTCGGCCACTATCCTGAATGACATCGTTTTGCCCCTGACTCGTTAGAAACGTGAGGCGTACGCCTTTTCATGACGCTTATGCAATTGTGCTAATTGTCACAAAAAGGCGTACGCCCCGCGCTCCCCACAAATGAGGAGTGACAACTGCACCATTCTGTACAATACCGTGCTATTCTGTGGCGGACTCATGCGGTAACGTTCGCTTCCGGAGAGAGTTGGCTGCACCGCCGCAGAATTGTTTTCTTCGCCTTGCTTTCCTCACCCGCTTTAATGAAGTAATGTAATCGGCGCCAGCGTTCAGAACATGCTAGCAAACGACAAAGCCATCATTTTCATTCGCAGGGATCTGGAAAACTGCAGTAAGCTTGTTAAATTTGTTGATTCCAATCAATTGCCCGACTGTTACATACTGTAGGGAATGACATCATTTTGACCCAAATATCGCGGGCGAGCGTGCCGAGAGAAGCGATGTTGTTGCATCTCCCATAGACTCCCATGTATTCAAAATTTGACAAACTTTAGTTCGCCAAAAATCAAGGATCAAGTGGATCAAGTCAGGCCTTCAAAAATATGTCATTCCCTAGATAAACTCGAGCGGAACGCGGCTCTACCTGTTTCGTGTAGAAATTTAGCGAGGTTTACGAGAACTCTGCGAACAAAAATTCCCCAAAGACTATCTTAAGAAGTTAGTCCTCCTTAAGAGTGTAGAAGTGGTGGATCAAGACCTCCGTCTTTTTTTGAAGGGGGAGGGAAGAACGAGTGTTTTTTTTTCTTTTTTTCTTTTCTTTTTTTTTTTTTTTTTGTCGAAGCGCGTAGCGGGGTAGGGGAGAAGGGGAACCTGTTGTTTCACCTGATGATTTGTGGGGCATAGAGCCCACGAGGTGGCGTCAGTGCCTCATAGCTCCTCAACTGGAGGAGCGTTGCTCTCCTCCATTCACTGGAGTCGGGAGGGGTGTCGAGGCGTCGAGTCGTGCCCTTCGATGAGGGAGCGGATGAGTTCCACATGCGGCCTTTTAGCTAGGCCGTTACCTACAGTTTTTCGTCCACAGTTGGTACTCGTTCTCCATTATTTCACCAAACGAAACAGTCTGACGGACTATTTAGTTTGGATATAATTTGCACAACTTCATCCCCGGCTCTTCTGTGCCTTTGGAATTCTTTGGAGCAGTATAGGTAGCGCAACTGCTTTTATGGATCAAACATGGAAGGTTCGTACCCTATATAGAGGAAATCGTAAACGGTGATGGATATGTTGTAGTACTGCAGAAGAAAGACGATGGACACAGCGAGAAAGATGGTCATCCCATTGGTGTTGATGTTAACTCCAATCGCTGCTACAAAACGCGCCACCCTCGGGTCGAGGCCCGCCCGGTGTTCCATCGACCAAATCGTTACGGGAAGCGAGGCTATGCTGCAAGAAAAAAGATCAAGAGTTATTCGCCCCAATATCGAAAAAAGCATCTCGGAGAAACTGTGCGAATTCCCGCTTGTGTTGTATCTGCTGATTTGCACGGTCGTTTGCCGTTTTGAAGGTTCCGCAAAATTCTGCTTTTCAGCCTACATAGAAACAGGTCCTCAGTAGACATCTGTGGTCATCCAGTGTCCGGTTGCACCTATTTATTACGACGTGTTCTGAGGAACGTCACCGTTTATCTTTCAAATTAACGTCTTCGAGTTGTCCCTCGCACGTTTCGCAGCAGAGGGAATTTCATCGCAAAAAATATTTTAGATACTCATGTCAGTGACACCGGATACTACCCGGCTGTTTGTACTCGAAATCGAACAACTCAAATTTTCTGCAACTAAGCGTAGTCCACGTACGTAATTAAAATACTCCGTCAAACGTGATTACAAACCTGGATGATGACACCCCAGTGAAGAGCAAAGGCAGATAAATTCTGCAGAAAAACACATACGGGCTGCCCTTCTTGATAAACGTGCGGTAGAGAAGAGGTAGAACCACGAACATGTGCAAAAGGAGGGCTAGGACAACGGTTGCTGCGCAGCCACTTACTCCTGGAAGCTCACCCAGTGGCCTGTCGATATAGAGGAACTGGTGAATGAGGTCAGTACAACATACAATCCAAGTGGGGACATTCATGTACACAGTGGATCAGGTAGGTGCCTATCGATACCCTGTGTTTTCGTTGTCTCGTTTTTTTTTGTTTTGTTTTTTACATTTATAAGTTCTTCGCAACAGCGATAAGTGATTTTAACTGAATAGCTTTTGTGCTAAAAAATTGAGAAACTTTGGCCCTGGATTTGAGTGTCTCGCTGTCGTCGTTTTTACACGTGCACGTCTTCCGAGTTCTAAGATATGCTTGCGAATTTTTTTAGGCTTTTTAGAATACGCCTAGGTCAGCAGGCAAAGAGCAAATTTTGGCGCGCAGGGGCGACACTCTGCGATACAAACGATGGCGAACATGTTCTAGCACGCGTGATTTTTTATTTTTTGCAAGTTCAGCAGGTCATTTCTCTGAATATAGTTGTTCCCCATTGCCATACGTTACATCAATATACTCAAATTTTAGTGCCCTTTTGTTTGACATATCTATCACTCGTGTTCCATCTGTAGATGTGTCCTGGATAAAGCGGAAGTTCTAGTACCATTTTTTCTAAATGGAATTTGCACGTCCGTTTATCTATAAAAGGCCCCCTGTTAATGTCATTTTTTCTACACAACAACCAGACACAACTTTGTCTTTGCAACAACTAGCAACCAGTATACTTGAGAGAAATCAAACACACAGGCGCACGCAGAGATCGACAACATAACTCACGAGCGTCATAAATCACGATACGCCCAATCGCGACCGCCGATTGCATCAGTCTCGCATGTTCTCACACCGCGTGGCAGCACTGCCTGTGTGGCTGCCGTCACGTTGACATGGCAACGCGAAGCACCGCGATTATTGTGATCTCACCCATGCCGCACTCAGATATCGGAGGTCGCTCAGTGCACACTAGAGTCACTAAATAGGGCTACAGAGTATGGCATTCCTTTTCCGCGCCGGAGCCGCCGTTCGGTGCCCGCGATTGGGCCGATCGTGTCACGTGGTTTCTCCTTCCAACAACGTGCCATCCATGTTGGGTCACTTCCATGCAAAACCAGTTTCCTGGGTTGAGAGCTGGCTCGACTGCGCGTTGTTCTCCACCGGAGAAGGGGGAGATTGGCATCCCATAGCTAGGCGACGCAGCCGTGCCTGACTCAAGATGGCGGGCTCGCTCACCGGCGTGGCTCAGTGTGCTCCCTGCTCCCTATTTAATGACTTCAGTGCACTTGTGGCGCCCCCGACAGATGACGACAATGCTGGCTGGCTACTCTCGCGCACCACTTCCGCCAAGACATCTTTCGTGCCTTCCGAGCTCCACACTGCATCACACGTTTTCCTGCGCACCGAGCGGCTGCGTCGCGCCCTCGAGCACCCCTACACCGGTCCTTACCTGGTCCTACGTCGATCGCACAATACCTTTCTTCTCGACATCCGTGGGCGACCCGAATCTGTCACTGTGGATCGTCTCAAGCCCGCATTCTTCGAGCACGCACCCACATCACTTCTCTCCGACGTCACCCCGTTTCCTCGCTCGCAGCCATCGGCTGCGCCCCGTGCCAAGACAGTTTCTTGGGAGCCTGCACTCATTTCTACTCTCCTTCGTTCCTCCGCAGCTCTGAAGGGGGGGGTGGAACAAATGTGGCGCCCACGACAGATGACGACAATGCTGGCCGGCTACTCTCGCGCACCGCTCATTGGCACGAGAATTAAAATCATTCTTCGGTCAACCTTCTACCCGCTGGTTGTCCCTTTTCTTCCGGCTCGGAGATCCACACACTCATGCTGTGGCGTCTCTCAGCGAATATTACTGGAAACACTGCGTACGGCTCCGGACGAAATCATTCGCTTGAACGCCATTATCACGTGAGTCCGCGATCATTGACGTTGCGAGGTCACTGTCTGTCGCTGCGGCCAGTGCCGGATTTAAGGGGAGGCAGACCGGGCGTATGCCCCGGGGCCTCCACAAAAAGGGGGCCCCACCACTGCAAGTGTCACTGTCTCTTCTGTAAACGATACGGCTGTAGGTTCTCGCCAAAATCACATATGCAGGAAGGACTTTCGTGCACTTGAGAAACACTACACCAGTTAAAAGATTTGTACGGTTCATGAGTGACCAGGGGCATAAGGCTGATGACATGTGCAAAGCTTGAATGAGTTTCCTCAACGCACATGGCATAAACATCTGGGGCTGTTCTGGGCAGTCTGACGAAAATGCTGCGTAGCAGAGGGAAGTATAACGATGCAGTCGACGTAGGAAGAGCTGGTGGCGCCGACGGAATACAACCAGTGGAGCCTTATTCTTTATTATACACAAGAGTTCACGTAGGAGACTACATTTCTTCAGGTGTCACCTGGTTCACCTGTCACCAGGTTCAGCACACCTGAAGAAATCTAGTCTCCTACATTAAACTTGTGTGTAATAAAGAATGAGGCTTCGCTGTTTCTATTTCACCGGCACTAAAATGCTGCGTCCTTGAGTTGAAAGTACAAGGTCTTCAAGCACTAGTACGGCAGCGAAATCCTCTGAGCATGTGGGTTACCTGTTCACTCTCTGAATCTGGTGGCGAAATCAGCTGCCGTGTGCAGCCCCGCTGGTGTTGTTTCTTTTCTTTTTCAGTTTCCTCGATCAGGTATAACGAATTTTTGCAGCGTCCGCGCATACACACAAGTTGCTGAACGACCTCACCACAACGGTTTCTGGCAACTGCTCAGAAAGGCAGCCTGTTCCAGCACCGAAAAGGGTCATATGCACACGATGGCCCTGCAGAGCGGATGCCGCGGTATCCTGTGTCGGGGGCTACTGTTTCTTCGTAAAAGAGCTATGGAAGTCATTGCTATCGATCGAGATGAAATGGCTAGAGCGCGCTTTAACACGATGTCTCGACTTGAAACGGGAATTTATGCCGCATTTTGGGTGGATGTTTGAGGCAGAGTGGGCAAGACCTGCACAACGTTACGAAGTCGAAAGATCGAGCTGAACAGCAAAGGTTCATTGAACAGGATGGAAATTAATATTCTGAGGCTAGAACACAGAATAAAAGACAACACAGAAATGCCTCAAGTGCCCAAGAAATAAAGTCACTGAAAAAGTTAGGCATCTGCAGGACTCGTACCCACATCTTCTGGATTACCGGTCCAGGGATTCAGAATATGTGCCGGGAAGATGATCCAGTACTCCAGAAGATGTGGGTTCGTTATGCAGCTGGCTAGCCTTTCCAGTACTTCCTTCTTTCAAAGTTTCCTTATTGAGATCTCTCAAAGGCTTTATCACCGCAAAGCGCGAACCATTCATCACTACCGTATGGTTGGGGAAGATACGGGAACGAAGGAATTTACTGGAGTAAGAAACCCCAATCGACGGTTCAGTGTACGGCTGACGCCACTAGGTTACGAAACTTCCCCAGAAGTACGGTTTAATTGCCCCTCCAGAGGAGTTGCGCATCAAAAACTTTCTCTCGGCAGTAGATCAGTTTCGAGCTTCTCTTGGGGGGATCAACGGTTGGCCGCGCATGAACAACTGCCGTTCAAGTTTGGCTTTTGTCGCCAATCGGGATCCTCGCCACGGAAGACATCAGAATGCCTGGCAGAAGTCTACATAGAAGGTTCACATTAACGTGTTCCCGACGAGGCAACACCTCAGTGACTTTGCCAAGGCATTTTTGCAAGACGACGAGTTCCTCTACACGCTGTAGAAGGGAGTGAAGGAAGCTTTCCCCAATGGAGAGATTGCTACTGCTCTAGACATACGCGTAGCTCTGCTATCGTATATCTCAGAATAGGGGTTAGTGACAGTACCTGAGCGCTTGTTTTCGAAACTGAAGCTCATAAACAACAGCCACCGGGCAACCATGACGTACAGCAGACTTATAGCGAATTCGGGAGGTCATTTCGTGGCAACTTTTTTGCCAGATCCCGAGAAGCCATGTTCGCTTGGTCAAAGCATAGCAATCTCGCTTGCTCGTGTGGCGGTTTTTGAGCGCAGGCATTTGCCAGGTAGCACTTTTTTTTTCGACTAGTTTCGATATGACGGGGCAGTGGATTGCCCAGCTATATCCGGTGTCGTCACATGAGAACTGTGAGAGTGGCGAGGGCCCGCATTGGCCCGCAGTCGAAGTTCACGTGCGTTTGCAGACGACGAAACCCGAAGGTGAGCGAGCGCGATGTCTCTAGCCTAGCGTGATCTAAGGGGTTAAAACCGCTAGATTCCTGGCACTCATGCTCGGGTAGGAACTGTCACGTTGGTTCTTGATGAAACAGTCATAGTGGCCTGCTGCAGTCATACGGAATTCATTGACCATGTCTGAGAAGAGGTGCAAACGAACAGAGCTGAATGCAGGAATGAAGAAGCTGATATGCGTCAGACTGAGAACTGCACTAAGCGAATGTATTTATCAGACCTTTTAAAAAAATAGCTAATACGACTAAGACCAATAATAATAGACCAAGACAATGTCAGCTACCGCATGACATTGTCTTGGTCAAGGTTACCGTAAACAAGGTCAAGTAACTCAGCTGTACATTTCCGGATGTGATCTTTTACCTTGTCTCG
Organism: Ornithodoros turicata; assembly: GCF_037126465.1. NCBI lineage: Eukaryota > Metazoa > Arthropoda > Arachnida > Ixodida > Argasidae > Ornithodoros > Ornithodoros turicata. The sequence goes on along the minus strand of NC_088204.1, from coordinate 27,423,535 downwards.
TGAGTGCACCCACACCAATATGCCGTAACCCATATAGCCTGTATGCTTTACAACTTATATCGCGATCGGGCTCTACGGATCAGTCACAAAAGCGAGTTCTAGTGCATAGGAAGACTTTTACGAAAACGATACGATAAACGAAGTTAATTAGATAGTTTTAGTAGATCGTACGCTATCGCGTTTGCATACATAAGGGATAACGTTGATGGTTCTGCGCACGCCCATAACAGAAAGAGAGCTTCGCGCAGATTCTTCGCACGCGCAATACATAAACATTGCTTTGCGCATTGCGCAGAACCACCACGCTATCACTTACGTACGCAAAGGCGACATGTATGTTGTATTAAAACACACTATTAAACCCAAGCAAAGCAATGTGGATGAACACAGGAGGAGCAGGCACGCTAGCTGGTGTTGACTTGATGTTAACATTACCTAGAGTTTGCGGGAAAACGCAGGACGAACACAGAATGAGACGACCACATGTGTTCGTCTCGTCCTGTGTTCGTCCTGCGTTTTACCTCAAACTCAAGGCAATGTTAACATCAAAGCAATGTGATGTCACTCGCTCCAAAGAAAGACGGTGATTGGCTTATCATACTTCTCGGAACTGTTATTGTGAACGCCTTCCGATGTACTAAAAGTCCCTAATCATTCGTGTGAAGTCCGTCTGGCGGCGTGGTCGTCTGGGATCACCAGCTCTCATCCCCTCGACTCGTCTGATTAGTTTAAGCTGCTGGAAATATTGCAATCGTGGATACGAGATACAGGGCGCGATATCTGCCTTCGCGTGGGTTTACAGTGAGTGTGAGGTTGACGCGGTCTTATCAGATGATTGTAAACGTGAGCGATCGCGGGTCAAAATGCCGACCTCTGGGCGCAAGTGGGCAGTACAGACTATTCGATTTTTTCCTTGATTTCAGCAACGTTTGCCTGGACTGATTTGGTCTTGTCGTATCCCATACATGTTCGGTTACGAAAAATTACGAACACGCGCCGTGATTTTGTCTAACCTAGAGCCACTAAATAAATCCATAGCTTAAAAACCCCAGACTAGGGGACAAAAAAAAACAAAAAAAAACGACAACACAGACAAGGTCTCACCTGTTCACCTGATACATTTTCTTATTTCGTTGGTGTTGGATCAGTGAAAATGCCTGCGAGAGTAACCGTATCAAACTTGAAACGATAATGACGGTGTTAAATAACCTGACAATAAGTTTGTTACGTGGCTTGTAATTGCCTTGGGAATGGGAAACACAAGGAAGTGCAACACTGGAAGAAATATCCAACATCCATACATTGCGGCACCTGATGTGTGGCTGTGGTGCACTCGACTGTGCGGAGTAGAGCAGTTATACCTTTCCAGTACAACTGCTGGGAGACCAGGGCAGTACATTCAAGTGGCGAATTGTATAACTGTTCTTTACAGTACGACATTTATAACCCATACAGTATAAGTGTTTAACTCGCTTTCGTGCCTCCGCGAGTAGGAACAGATCTAAACCCGCAAGACTACAAAGTTATGTTTCTTTTTTGTTGTTGTTGTTTTTTGTTTGTTTTTTCGTTTTTAGAGCGTAGGCACGGACGCAGAGTTCGGAGCGATCGGACAGCAGACGATAGCAACTATTATGCATGTCTGATCATTCTTCTAGCACTGCGTCCGCGTCTGTTACTGCCGCATTATCCCTACCATGAGCTATCACCACCTGCCCCGGCTTGCCCTGGCTTATCCCAATTGTGCACCATTTGAAGCAGAAGTATCCCAAGGGAAGGAAAGGTCTAACGTTGGGCCATGTACTGCAAAAATATAAAATAAGTCAAAAGGGGCCTTTTCGAGAATCGGACGCGCAAAATCCTTGTTTTTGAAAGGTATCCAACTTTTTGCTTGTTTCAGGAGACATCTGCATTTGTCCATCGCTGTTTACTGTCATACACGAAGAGTGTCTAAATACAAAAATAATAACAATACAGAGGGGCTATAGATCACCCTGCCTAGTCTGGCATCAAATCGGCCACTCACTACACACAAGGTCGAGCAGGGATCAGTGTGGATTTACCAACGTGCTCATCGATTACTCTGTCGCGATCCACATTTCTAGAAAAACTGCCAATGTATATTCATGGATAACAGTGGGTGTGACTTCTCAAAGCTTTTTACGGAATGGGGTTACCTGTGCAGAATGGCGTCTCCAGCGGACAAGAAGAAGAAGCCGATCGGAAGATACCAGAGGAAGATACGCCATACCGATATGAGGATGTTGCTAAGACTAATGAAGAAGTTAACCATGACATTTCGGTCGTCCGCTGCATGCGCTAGGACAAAGCCCAATGCCAGCGAAAAGGCCATAAGGCCCAGACCATTGGATGAGACTTCGTCGATCTTGGCTCGAGACTCTCCGCTGTCCGACTCTTTATTAAAGTGGCAATTAAGTAAATTGCTAAGCGACGCTATCATTTCGCTTACCTTGGATGTCATCGACATGCGAGAGCTCACGTACCGATGACCACTGAAAGAGAAAGACCATTGAAATACCCTCCAGGATTCGCGCTTTCGTAGGGCACGAGAGTAGTACAAACACGTCACCGCATGTCGTGTTTCAGTAGATCGAGAGGCGTTCAGTCCCAGGCAGCACAATGTACTGAAAGTCGAGTGCAATGGGGTGGACGGGTAGGTGGAACGCCTTGAACAGACACGTGTAACTGAAGAACATCGATAAGACACATACCGTCCACCCCCCTTGCACTCGACTTTCAGTACATTGTGCTGCCTGGGGTGTGACGGCTCTGAAAAGACCCCCTTATTCCTGTTAGAGGGGTTGCATGACGTTGCTGATCTTTGATCTGACAGCTTCGTTTATCAGATCGTTTTCGTAGCATGCTTACGACCTACTAAAACTATTGGCTGTGGTTGTCGTTTGGCAGCTCGGTATCGAAAAATTAAAGAACGATAAAGGTATCTAACATAACTGTTGCACAACCAGAAAGAGGAAGGTGACACAAAACTGTATTTCGAAAGTTCTCACTTACAGTTGCCACAGCCGTCTGCACTATATTCGGTGGAAACATGTCTCTGCAAGAGAAACAACAAATGTGACATCTGCTTCTCGCTAAAAATCATGTGTACCTGACCATCTGAAGCAGGAGGTTGGCGGTGAAGACAGCACTGTAGTTCAGGGTTGGTGTAAGACCTGTATAGTTGCTAGGGGTTCGAAAGAACCCGGGTTGTACAATCATAGCCACTGCAAAGCCGACCAGGGCTGAAAGAGCTGCCGTGGCCACGATGTAGAGGAAAGCCCATCGCATGAGGCGAGCGCTCACTTTGTAAGAGGTGCTTCCTACTGCTCCCACAATGCAGGATACTTTCAAGGGGACGAATAACATGGTCAACATCTGCGAACGGTTGGTGGGTGCAGTCAGTTAAAAAAGTACTCATACGTTGCGAGTTTTGAAACCAGTGAGCACGAAGCGCTCATGCGAGATCACGTTTCAATACGCAACAGTCTCAGGAACAGTCACTGTTCAGCGACTGTTCCGCGCGTGTTTCGGGTATCGGCTATCGTACAGTCGTCATGGGCTATTATTTCATCCAACCGCTGCCTGAGACCCGGTTTGATAGCAATCTTCACAGTACTACCAGGGTGAACATTTTGTAACCAGTCGGGATGGGTAGATTTTACGCAGAGAGTCCAACCGAAAATGTCACCGTTTCAATTCGGGTTCAAACCGATTAGTCCTAAGCGGTTCTGTTCACGAATCGGTACGTGTAGCGCCACCACATTTCTGTTGTTATATTTAATTTTCTATGGTGGTCTGGGACACGAGATTGCAATCGTCATGGCGGGTTTTTGGGATGGTTTAACATGGAGGGGCTGGAACATACACTATTAAACCAGGTGTTCTCCTACTACTACCATCACAGTTAACTGCCAAATAGAAGAATGGTATCATTATTTCATCTGAGAAGTTGAGAACAGGAGCCACACCATTATTTGACACCTTGCATATATTTTAATTGTAAGCGAAAAGCGTACACCATGCTTTCGTAGCAAATCGCGCTTTGATCCTTTCAATTTGCTCTAGCGCCCATGCAACATCTGATTTTCACCTACGTAGTGATTGGTCCTGAGCGTACTAAGCGATGATGCTCTGCTTATAAACCAACCAGTGGCAAAGACCACCACCATCTGCTCAAAATCATCACCAACTTCACCTGTGAGAGTGCAGAAGGCGAGTAGACTATGCTTTTGATACGTTCTGAGCCAGTGCTCACTCACAATTATATTGTTCAGTAGCGCCTTGTTGAAAACCTGAGGGCGTACGTCCTTTTGTAGCATCTTAAAGGAGCATGGAAATCATTTGGAACATATTTTTCAACGCTTGATATGAACATACTACCTTCATAAACAGTGACGCAAAATATTTCCTTCGAAAAGCGCGAATTTCCAGAGAAAATTAGTTTGCAAGGATGCGCTCCGCGACGACAGTCTCCCCCAAGCCGAGTCTGGCGCGTGGTGACCGTCAGGCGGCCGATCACTTCATTCGCTGCCGGAAGCGTCCGCTCCCCGCCAGAATAGTTTGCTAGCTCCGGAATCGTGGCGACTTACCAACTGAGACGCTGTTGCTATTTATTTGCGTTTGACATTCGCTTGCATTCTTACATGATTTGTCTCGTACGTTTTGCATAAAACAAGACTGCGGGCAGTGTAAAAGGTGTGGCTAGGCCTCTGTGTTGCCGCGACGGCCCGGGTTGAGGTGGATCGTACGCGGTTGTGGTTTCTGTTCCGATTGTGCTGAGGTGTCGTTAATTAGTGAACAGTATTGTGCCTGTGTGTGCAGCATACATATCATACGACTAAATACATTCCTGTCAGTTGGAGATGTATTCCATGTGCCATTGTTGTATGCTGCATATGACCATTCAAAAAGGAAATTGCTTATTTGTCCATGTGTTTTGGGGTTTCCCACAGATCGCTAGCAGATGAACTCTACTGACTTTATTTTGGTATCCATGTTGTTGTGCTTGTGGAGACATTGCGCTCCTGGTATCAGTAAGATATGGTAAGCGCAATGTTACACAGCTATGCATTCATCGGTCCGCTCTTTCGCCTCAGAGATGCCAGTGTTCATGCGGTTCAGAGCCCATAGTGTTGACCACAACACGGAGAAGTCATGATGGTCGACGACCTCTTCAAGTGAAAACACTGGTCATTGCGCCGCGTCTTCATGACTATGCATTTGTAACCAAGCAGAAGCGCTATATTTCAATCCGAATGTTCGTTCACGCTTAGCAGCATCACTTACCAGCCTCCGGTACATTCGTGTGGCGAAATCGAAGCTGGCGGAGCTTAGGCTCCAACTCCATAAAACGTTTCGTCAAGAAGAGCAGACGTGTCGCCTAAAGACTGTTCAGTTCGTCACCTGTCCTTTCCACGACGTCCGATGAACAACAAAGCTTCCTGCTCGATCGGTTGCCGGCGCCGCGACGCCGGAGAAATCGCAAAAAAGGAAGTAAAAGACGGCGCGGCCATATGACGTCAGCGGGGCGTCAGCGAGTGAGGGTGCATTTCTGCCGCGAGATTCAAAGCTCCCTCGCGCTCCAGGATTGCGCGCTACGCTCAAACTTTTTGTGCGAATATGTATCACAGGGCTCAGAATCGCAATTTCTGATTCTCCCGTCATATTTTATTCCGATCATTTCCATGCTCCTTTAATGTTTGTGAGCAGTCACAAACGTGGTGCTTTTGAGATTGCAGATATTGTCCTACCGCGGGTTCCAGATTTTGCGGGCAAAAAATAACTTTAAGGCGTTAGGTGAGATACCCTCTCTGTGCACTTTTCGCTTCTTGCGAAACACACAATAAAAAAGAGACAAAGAGAGAAGAGGGAGTAATTGCAACTACTCCCCATTTTAGACGCCTGGCCCTGAAATTTGCTCCCTAGGACTTTAAATAGATACCAAACTTCGCAAATGGTCCTCTGAATGCAACAATCTACGTAGATATGTGCTATTTGTGAATGTCATGGAAAAAGGCTATATCGACCTAATTACACAATGTCTTGCACACAGGGAAAGAAGTAGCGGTTCTTCATTGGCAAATTGTGTCGAATTATGCATGTCACAAGATTTTATCTTACTCGATATATCACGGTTATATTTTGATTTCAATATATTCATACCTCATTCCTGCACATAGATTATGTACATAAGGACTGTAAGGACAAAGCGTGAGATGCAGTCCCAAATCTGTGACATTCATTTAGCCCCATGCATTTAGCGCAGGAAGCGGGACTAATGATTGTAGCAATTTATTTTGTTCTAAAAAGGACGAAATTTGCTCAAGAAGAGTAGATTTAGTGCTTTATGCATCATTCTTTGCAGCGTTCCTTTGTGGTTACACTTCCTTTTTTCTTAAAACATCGCATATGAGAGTCGTTGGCATACATCAGTCACCCCCTACGAAGCATAATTTAAATTTGACACATTCGGTAATTTGTGCGGGTGTGAATCGTTATTTGAATCGGTAACTGAGTTCGTTTAACGGTTAATTTCCGGTTCGGTTAAAAATAACGGTTAATAACGCTTTTCGGTTCAAGTTCGGGTTCGGGAATAAGATATCTGTGTCGTTTTGCACGAGTACTGACAGAAAATGTCTGAGAAACGAACGAAATATTTCTATCGGCTTCTTAGAATCCAACCTAATTCGATGCGTCTCACCCTCAAGAGAAGTTCGCCTGGAAAGTTGATGTACATTATTTGTCTATCGGTCCAAAGATCAGTTTCTGGTCTCTTCAATCGCACCCAGTAGCCTATGGCGAGCCCTAGACATGTTGCTGCTGTTGCCAGTATTGACTCCCAAGTCCAGTTGCGGAACGACACACACATCCAACAGCTCGACTGGGAAACGTCGTCGGCCGGAGACGCATCTTTTCCACTCAGAGCTTGATCGCTGCGTTAATTCTGCAAACGTTAGCTAACGTAATACGAAGGCCTTAATTTACCTCTTGACATCTGGAGAGTCGCTATACTTCGAAGACATCTCGGGACATTAAGCTTTCTTCTTCTTCGATTTCAGTTCGGCTCTACAAGGACGGCTGTCCCCTGACAAAGTGTCCTACAGTGTATCCACAGTAAACCTTACGAGCGACAGGACATCCGTAAAAGTATTTGGTTCTGAGGTTTCTCGTCAAGGCATGATCCACAATATACGTGACGGGTTATAGCAGAAAGGGTGGTTATTATTTTAAATATAACTGGAAGAAAGATCTCAAATAGGTGATTGTCGGAAAGTTGACAGATAAAACGCATCCCTCACGGCGTCTTTCCTTGCTGCCATATGCACGGTGAATCCAATCACTGGTTTCGTCGAACCTACCTAGCATTCGGACCACAGCATCTTGCAGAAACGGCATGGTGGGAGCGATATCGCCGCTATCATCACCTCCGCAGACCCATCATCATCACCATCGTGGCAGCAATGCTTAGAGGGACTTTCGCATCCGTCCCAATCAACTCCGAAACTACAGCTCCGTTTCACTCTTCTCCATCACCGACAATAATGTCGAAAATCCGAAGCTAATTAGTGGAGTAGTTTTTGTGTAAGTTGATGTAATGCATGGCAAGAGGAGACGCCGGATGTTGAGAGTTTGCCAGAATTTCGTCTCTGGAAATCGAAGAAATCGTCACACGGACAAGTCCAATAAGGGAGCGCTCTTTGGTGACCGGCTGGCGGACCGGCAGGCGTGTAGGACGCGAGAACTAAGTGGTCGGCTTGTGGAATGTCAGTTCAGGGTTAGCGTCCGACGTGTTCGCACAGACAGGAAAGAGCAGCAAGCCTATCTTATATGCCTGACTGCTCTTAACCCATAGGAGAGAGAGGAACGTAACACCGTTAGAAGTTGACCATGTCAAGTTCAAACGTAACGCGTTGTTCCGCGCGACATGGTCGCGTCAGCACTCACACTGATAAGTGAAGCGAAAGTCGACGTACTTACAGAGCTCTTTTCACTTAGCATATTGCGGTGTGAACGCGAAGCAGACGAGTTCGACGACAATCGCTTGCGCTCAGGGCCAGCGAGAGAAATTACGGGCCCCGGGGATGGGTCATGGCTGCGCCCCCTTCTTACGTCTCGATAACATAGTCTAACTATTTCTACTCTATATGATTACGACGGGACTTTGGGTCGTGCGGACCCCCGAAGAGGCCCGGGCCTCGGGACGCCATCCCTGGCTGCCTCGCCCTCTCGCGGGCCTCCCTGCGCTGCGTTCCCATTGGTGTGCCTGGTCTACGTCATCATGATGTTATTGTTGCTGGGGCTTCCTTAGCTCCAGAGGCAGTGGCAATCGTTGCGACACGTTTATTTCATATGTAAGTTGTTTTTGAAAGAAAAACTTAGCCAAGTAGACTGTGAAGCGGTGCCAAACGTTACCGTATCGGTCTCTTCCACGCGTTTCCGGACGAGATAGTCCTTTTAAAAGTATTGTAAAGCAGTAGACAAGCAAGATATGCTGGCGACTTGACTTGAGACTTTATTGCTTTTAAATACCATATGCGGAACCATACGACCGACAACGCTCTCTAAATATGTTTAATTTGTCACGAAAAATTCGGCGTAGTGCAGCGGCGCGACGCCTGGTGTTACACCCTGTGCAGCGGGCAAAACTGTCAAATATCTATGCAGCATTATTTTGTCGTGATTTGGTTCTTTTGGTGGCTGTATTATCTTATCGTATTTCCGTAGGAGTGCAGAAACCTCTGTTTAGTGTATGTGTTGCGAAATAAAATGAAAAAAGACACGCGGCGCTGTTCGACGGAGGTGCTACCTGAACCAATCTGTTCGCGGACCGCGTCTTCTTCTGTCCGCGATGCGTACCGATCGCGAACTCCTCATTTTAAATGGTTGTGCTCAATAACGAAGCACTAGTTGGTGCACTCAAGGTACACACAAGGTTGCTGTGTTTCGGTCTCCGGAGACGCGCGATGGAAGCTACGTTATCTTGTACGACGTCGTACCAAGTTTGAACGGCGAAGGCGAGAATGGGCTCTGTTGTTGGACATGAATTTGCAGTGAGATCATCGTGTGTGCTCGAAACACTTGTGGAAACCTGTGTTCAAACAACGGCGGGGCGTCAGCACGTCCGCCGTACCCGCCGGTGGTTTCGCACAGCAACGACAATGTGCGAAAACAAGAAACAAGTTTGCCACCTTCCCCACATCTCGCAGCTTTCGTCCTTTTATATCTTTCTGTATCCTCAGATACGCTCCTCTTTTCCACGACGTAATTTCCGTCGCACCGGTTGGCGCCCCAGCGCTATCTATCGGTAGGCGATGCTACTACCATCGTGCCCCCCCCCCCCCCCGAAAAAAAAACAGTTCACAGGAGGATCGTTTACAGAAGGTCCAGCATGTCGATGATCGATCACTACGTCGTCTGCCGGCGTAACAGGTCCGTGCGCTTGTGCGTGTTCACGCAAAAGTTCCAATCGGTAACGTCGTAAGACTGCGATGGCCGCGTCGACATCAGTTGGTTGCCCTCGAAGCTTGTGCAGCTTCGTTTTCTTTCGATGAAGAGCTCCGCGACGATTGGCACTGCGGTTGACTCCGGGACCAAGCAAGTCGGGCACAACACTCTCTTCTCTTCTTCAGAAACGGGCAACTGAGGATCGGTTGAGTGTCGGGATTCCAAGGTCAGTCCGCAAAAGGGCGCCGGCACCTGCTCTAGGTTCGCTCCACGTAGAGGCCTTGGCTGCGAAGTCCACTTGGACCTGGACGCCCATGAAACAGGCGGCCCTCAGAGACCACAGTCCAGGTTGCTACTGAGTGGCGACGTCGGTTCCGGTCCGGACCCACCGCTAATGACTGGGCTGGCGGCTTGGAACGAAAGGCCGCTCCAACCCGCGATCTTTTCGGCAGTTCTGTCATTTCTAAAAAGAAGGTGAAAAGGGAAGAAGGATCAGGAGGCTATTCCTGCCCATGCGAGTCTGAAAGGCCCTTCAGGAAACTATCGTGAGAGACCGTGGAAACGAGAATTACACGAATAAGTACCACACTAAATTGCGTGCACTATAGGTTCTAGATATGAAGATAGCGGGGCTACGTGCGCGGCCTGCGGGGACGAAAGTTGTAGCGTCTGGGATAGTGGCGGTTACGTGCGCCGCCTGCGGGGACGCAAACTGTAGCGACTGGAAGGTCCGGGAACGGGATCCTGGTCCAGGTCTTGATGAGGAGGATCGAGATCTACCTCTTCGTCCTCGGGGTCTTGGAGGTGATATGTCTTCAGGTCCGAGATGTGTACCGGCCCAGTTTCCTCGCCCGTGTCACAGCGACGAAGCCTGTAACTGAGGCCGGAGGAGCACGCACTCAAGCGCCAACCGCATGAGGTGTTTCTCCAGTGTCTATCCAGCGTCCTGACGCGGCGTTTGTCAGCTGCAGCCAGAGCGTCGTCGAACAATAGAAACCTAGAACAATACAATAGAAACGATAGATAGAACGTCGTCGAACAATAGAAACGCTCCCCTCGAAGTCCGAGGGGAATAGATAACAAGGGGATGAAACTTGCGAGTTGCTGTGCGAACTAAAGTAAGGCGCTGCGAGCTTTCCGCGCCATCAAACGTCATGAAACTTCAGAATTTTTACGTCGAAACGCGAGTTCTCAACCCTCACCAGAGATTGGCTCATGTGGCCGCACCCCCGGTATGCGAGCGCTCATTGGTCGGTTTGAAATTATGAACTTCCCGTGGCGCGCGGAAGCCGGTGACCCCGTGTCGGCGGTGCCGGAGCAACTCGCAACTCGCCGTAAAGTTTCGAAATATGGTGGGTGCAGCAGGGACGCAAGCAAAGCACATATGCCGGTATCGCTCTGGATGGTTTTTAGTGTCCTTCCCTTAAAATGTTGTTGATACCACCTCTGAAAAACTCGGAGCCTCTTCGATATTTCTGCAAGTCAATTCAGTGATAGATAAATGGAAGGCAGGTCCGCTTCTCTTGCTTGGTGCGACAACGATTCAAGATCGACCAATACTGCTTTTTTCCGCTACCCACCCGATGACAGGGAAGTCAGTTCCTATTCCATTCTGCCGCCAGAGCATAGCACCGCACCTGTGGCGGATCCAGGGAAGATCCTCGGGGGGGGGGGGGGCAAAAAAAGAGAGAAGACGTGAAGGGGGGGGGTCGCCATGTAAGCCGGCGAGCTGCTGCTGCGCCTTCATTTCACACCAGAACTCTATTTATGATCTACATGTTGCGAAGCTTAGTAAGCTATAGAGGAACGCCACCGTGCGGCGTGTGCGAAAAACGGAGCGTGCGGCAGGAAAATCTGCCGGAATGGGGGGTAGAGGTACGTCTCGGGGGGGGGGGCAGGGCCCCGCCCCCCCTGGATCCGCCCCTGCCAGTGGCATATACGCAGCATTTCGGCCGATAGAATTTTTCGTTTTCACGTTTCTGATCCCTATTCTGATCTTTCTTGCTCAGGTGTAAGCACTCAACTCATATCTGCTTCAGAAGAGCATCTGCATGGATACAGTAGAATGGATAAGCCACTCTGGGTGGTTGGAGCGTCATCTTTCGGCTGAGCAGCTGCACAAGTTCCTTTGTGACAGGTCAACCAGATGCCTACACAAGCAGCAAAGGGATACGGACATGTTCTCTGTCATGCTGGATCTGTGAATGTGCGTGCCTGTGCAGCCAATATACTGCGCTGTTCTACTGTGAAATCTTCCACGTGAGACTATCAGCTATCAGTGAATGCAAAGTTGCTTCGGCATATCACTCGAACTTCAAAGCAATGTTGATATCGTGTTCGTGTTTGGCGCAGCTACAGCAAACTGCATATTTGTGATTAGGAAGTACCTATCCCGAAAAATAAAGCACTTTGTGTAAGAGAACAACCAACGCTTCCGCATTTTGTTATTTATTTCACTCGACGCGAACGAAAATCCCCAACCACCAAGAACCGCCAAGGCGGGGGAGAGTGAGGGAACACACGAGAAAGGGAAAGCATCGCCAGCGTCACAGGTCACCCAGGGAGACAAAAAGAAAAGAAAAGCAAAGAGCTACTCAACTGTCGTCGAACGATTGGCCCAAAGCTAGAGGTGAGTTTTTCCTAACAATATAATTATACTACACGTTCATTCCCCTGTAGATAATTCAGGGTTGGGCGACGGAAGAGGCGGGGACGACGCGCGCAAGTGGCCAATCAGGTATTAGCCTCAGGATAGGCCCTTCCGGTCGCGCCAGTTTTCGAGAGCCCGCATAGATGGTGGAACGCGGAATTCCTCAGAGTGCTGTTCGGCCACGGTGTTAGGAACAAGAATAGACGCTTGTTGCCGATGTTAAAAATGCAATTCTTGTGTGAGTGTCCAACACACAAAACAAAGAGAAGTGTTCAGCACCTTGCTGAAGATGTCAACCGGAATGCTGAGTTCGATCCGTGTATTCGGGTACCTTGTCAATAGCGGGACCGGGATTCACAACAAATATGGCTTCATGTGTGCGCATTGCTGCAGTATCTTGTTCGTTATAACGTCTTGTCACTCAAAAGCACTTCTGTTTGAGATTCTTCTCTTGTAATAAAAGTGTTTATCAAGTTACGTAGAGTTTCTTTCCCTGAGAGATTACGGAAACGTCGTCCATCCGCCGTTATAGAAACGCTGCATCCGGTAAGCTTCGAGCGTTTTTTACCAACGTCGTTTGTCGCTGAGAAAAGCGCGACGCTCAGCCGCTCGCAAAACGCCTCATGCGGTTTCCGCTTCACCTAGAAGGGGCCATCCCACCCATCTGCGAGCGAAGCTGCAAAGCCGCGTGCCGCATCACTTAGCCGGTGAGTCCCTCGGAGGACAAGGTCACCGGCGCTGTAGGTGAGATTCCGTCGTTTCTCGGTTGTACTGGCGAGCTTGGTCTAACCTTGCGACGTCCAGGAAGGGAGTTGCCTCAGGACAGAAGCCGCCGATATTTCGAACAGAGACTGTTTTTCTTCTGGGCACCGTCCTCATCATTGGCGTGGTATTTAAAGGGTTAGGTGGGACGTGTTTAAAGGTTCATGCGAATTGTGGGTCAACAGTCCGGAGGGAAGAAAGGGTCCGTACGGGCTTCTACGGCCGGAGTGAATGGCCGCTTTGTTAGAGTGTGGAGGGGATTATGTGAATGTAGTGATCTAGGCTGCAGACCGGTTACAGAAGAATGGGTGGTTCACGAACACGTGGACGAAATGGGACAACAGGCAAGAATTGGCAAGCATAGCGAAAGATAAGGAGGTTAGTGGTTACGTGGGGAAAATTCCAGAACGAGCAAAGCTTTTTTTTAAATATTTGTAATTAGGGTTGCCACCTTTCGTAGTGAAAAATACCGGCTGAGGGAGAGGAGGTAGAATAGAGGGAAAAGAGGAAATGCTCACGGGAAAGTGGGCGAGGGGTGGACAAGCACACAGAGAGAGAGAGAGAGCGTGCTCGCTCAAGATAATATGAGGAAACATGTTCCTGTGTGTGGCTGGATCATTGATGGCAGAAATTGCTATAAACAAGCATGAACGCTACACTGGATCATATTGGACTGCCACTTACTTTGAAAAACGCATCGACGCAGACAAACCCTTCTTTGCAGGCGGAGATCTCATGATGGCTGTATAAGGCCTAAGTTCTAGCTGGCTCGATACAACCACCAACAGCTTTGCACAAACACTGCTCTTGCCCACTCCAAACACAAGACTTAATGAATAACAATGATAATAATAATGAATAACTAAGAAAACGACTGGTGACTGCGGAGTTGGGTCTGTGCTCTCGATTTATTCAAGCTGTAGTGAAAGGTTGAAGGGAAAACCCAGCAAAAGCCACTATGAAAGGTCTTAAGCCACAAATACCGGCCACAGGCTGCCGGTATAACCTTCCTACCGGCAACCGGCAGAGCCACCAAATAACCGACCGTGCCGGTATAATACCGGCCTGGTGGCAACCCTATTTGTAATACAAAGTTGTGGCATGCAGAACATAACAGATGATAATGGAGATACACAGCGAGAGAGAAGGAGAGAGAGAGAGAGGAGAGAAGGAGAACACAGCGAGTCTCCACAGCCACTGACCCCACAGCCACCGACCCCACAGACACGACGCACGCGCACATCACGCAGAAAACACCGTTGACTATCTAATCACCTGCCTACCATGCAGTCAACTAACTTTCTAGGAATGCGAAAACTCATGGAGAAACGTAGACGATACCTACATCACCTACGGATCTACACCCACCACCTGGCTCACAACACAGTACCTAAAGGCCTCACCCCTAAAACAGTTCCTGCATTAGGAAAACTGACACCTGAACTAGAGCTAGATTGTGCATCAGCCCTTAGCAACACAGCCCGTACGTTTCTAGAAATATTAAAGAAACAGTGCCACGCGCAACTCGCTACGATCCAGGCCCATATAAACAATATCAGTCTCACCGACGCGGAGACAAACACTCTCGAACTACACATTCAACAACTCAACCGCGAGCTAGCTAACAAGGAACACTCAAAACTCGGAAAACCTAACTCCAACAACGACACGGATACCGGACCCACTAGCACAACACACGCAGCAGCCGAACAAATCATTTCCAGAACCACAACTCTCCGCAACATCGCTGAGCCACCCCGAGAAAACGCTGACGCAAGCGCCGTAATAGATATATCACGCTCATTAACCAGCGACGAACTACAAGTCCTCTCTAGGGGGGTAACATTCTGCCATACACTCAATTCTGCTAACGAATACGAAATCCACAAAGACATTTCAGACCTTGCGAGACGGCTACGCCTTAGAGAATTCTTCGCTGATACAACACAAGAAAACAACAACGACCTCCGACTACCATCAACCTGGACATCAAATCACGGCCGAGAACCCGCATTAGACCTGTACATTAAACAAGTAAGCAACGACATCCTTCGCAGTATTTCCCAAAGCTCGCGTGGTCACAACCTCACTAAAACACAGCGTGCCATCATCAAATCGCTAGCTGACAGAGATGATATCATTATCAAGCCCGCAGACAGTGATGGCCAGTAGTTAACTACATGTAGCTAAACTACTAGTTAAACTACCTGATTGTAGTTAAAAAGTAGTTATCAACTACTTGCAGAAATGTAGTGGCAACTACTAGTTAAACTACTATTTTAAGTAGTTAACTACAGTAGTTAGGTTACTGAAGGCGCCAACTACTTCCGATTTTGCCGCAAGCTTTACGGCACGATTGTGCTTCCGACTTTTACCTTGAGCTACTTGTTTGATGAGAACGGAGGTGCAGAGCAATTGTGTCGTGCATGTATACTAAGTCTTCACTTTTAATGTTTGTCTAGTGAAGCCTCATTTGCTGTGAAATAATTCTGCAACTTAGTTTATCGCCTAGGCACAGAAAGAATCCCGCCGCAAGCTTTGTATTTGACGATCGTAGCAATGGCTTGAGCCAAAGTTTATTATTGCTTGTGATTCATATTTAGCTGTCCAAGAATACTACAAGGGATTGGTGTTGGTGGACAACGTTAAGTAGTTATAGATGTAGTTAAACTACATTGCAGTAGTTAAAAAAGTAGTTTTAACTACTCCCCTGAAAAGTAGTTGAACTACTAGTTAAACTACTCAGTCATAAAGTAGTTAGTAGTTATAGTTAAACTACTGTAGAAGTAGTTAGTGGCCATCACTGCCCGCAGATAAGGGTGGGAGTATCGTCCTCTGGCCCACAGATAAATATATTTCTGAAGCTCGTAGGCAGCTCAACAATGCGCAACATTACCTCAAACTGGACCATGACCCAACAAAGGAGTACACTGCGCTAATAACCCATACCATACAGGACCTCCACGAACGTTCGCTCATCGCTCGCTCATCGTTAGTTCATCGTACGCGGTGACCTCAGATATCTCACCCCATCAAACACAGACCCAGGTCGTTTCTATTTACTCCCCGAAATCCACAAGGTACACGTCAACGAGCTCTATACGGCTGACATCCCCGGCAGGCCAGTTGTATCTAATAACAACACACCAACAGAAAGACTCTCGAAATTCCTGGACCACTATTTAAACCATATTCCGACAACACTGCCATCGCATGTACAAGACACACCCCACCTCCTCAGAATAATCAGAGATATAAACAGCACTTGTACATTTGGTAGGGACACAATACTAGCCACGCTGGATATGACATCACTGTATACTAACATCCCACACAACGACGGAATCACAGTCCTCTGCAATACCCTCTCTACAACAAACACTAGAAAAGACACGGAAACCATACTCGCTCTAATGAACTTTGTCCTTAAACTGAACTACTTCGAGTTCAATGGCGAATACTACCTACAAGTACCGTAATTTCACGCGTATAAGCCGCACCGCAGATAAGCCGCAGGACGCGTTTTTTGGGACGTTTTGAAAATTTTCTGGCAGATAAGCCGCACCCGCAGATAAGCCGCGGGCAATACGAGACGACTGATTTGTGCGACAAAGGAGACCATAGAGAAGGCCATAAACCCTGTGGTTCATACTCCGGGATCGGCACAGTGTACAACAGAGGAGGTCAGTTCTGGAGTTCTACCAAGATAGGATTGTGCCCTTGTGGGGGGGGGGGGGGGGGGGGGGTTCGTGGACTGATGGGTCAGTGATCTTCCAGAAGACGTGAATCACTGTCACCACTTTCCTTAAAGCTGCTTGGGGGAACGCACCACGAAGATCAATCTACTCGAATGTGGACCCGTCCCTGTTACGCACTGTTCGTGCATCTGCAGGGCAGTGCTGTTCCAGAGGCACTGTCGGCCCTTTCGTTAAAATCGGCGTATGGGGAAAATACCAGGAAAAAATAGTCATCAGATAAGCCGCACCGGTGGATAAGCCGCAGGGCGCCCGTGAGAAAAAAAAATCGCGCATAAGCCGCGGCTAATACGCGTGAAAATACGGTACACGGAACAAGTATGGGCACACCTGTTGTATCCACATACGCAAATATCTTCATGGGGTTCTCAGGAAACAAAGTTCTCAGCGCCCTCTCTTTAAAACCCACTGTGTACCTTCGATACATCGATGATATACTGATAATATGGGGACACGGGGAACATGAATTTCAAAAGTTCGTACATCTACTGAACACCGCGCATAGCAACATAAAGTTCACATCACAACAGTCAACTCACTTAATTAACTTCCTCGACACCACAATATCACCACAACCCTGTACAGAAAGCCAACTGACAAACAACAATACCTTCACTTCAAGAGTCACCACCTGCGTCACTGTAAGGTTGGAATTCCTAATGGACAGAGTGTAAGACTGCGCAGAATTTGTTCAAACGACACAGATTACGCTGAGAAGCTTGACGAACTCTGCAGTACACTTGCCAAAAGGGACTATCCAGACTCCCTCCTAACCGAATTCCGTCGCAAGGCACTCACACTCGATCGAAACGAAGTTCTGGAAAACCGAAAAAATCCTGACACGTGCCAATAAGCTTCATCACAAGACATTCCAACGCACTTCCAAACATCAAAGCTATTCTACAGAAGCACGAGCCCCTCCTCCAAAGCAGTGACCGACTTTGCAATATATTCACCCATTCAATACAGGTGACATACCGACGCGCAAAAAACCTAGCAGACTTCTTGGTCAATGCCAAAATCAGCAAAACGAGCACCCCGTACGCGGGAACACGACCCTGCAACGTCCCGCGCTGCAAAACATGCAAGCACGGTCAACACGCTAACTCCATCAAAACCACTGCGAGTAATTACACCCACCCCGTTAACCACGCATTCACATGCACAAGCTCCAATGTCATATACTGCATTGAATGCGGCGACTGCTCTATACAATACATTGGTGAAACCGGCCAACAAATGAACAACCGCCTTACCGGACACAGAACCGACACGTTCAACAAACTCCCCAAAGCAGTCGCCGAACACTTTAACGTTCCTGATCACAATTTTGACAGCATTAAACTATATATTCTAGAAACCGGGTTTAGATCCACGGGTTACAGACGTGATAGGGAGTCTTATCTCATATACAAGTTCAACGCTCTTCACCCGTCCGGTATCAACAAATCACAAGGCACCCAGAAACACTTCACAAATATGCTTTTCCCTTCTATCTCCATTGTCATCTGTTATGTTCTGCATGGGCACTGCTTTCGGCTTTCTTTATTGCATGCCACAACTTTGTATTACAAATATTAAAAAAAAAAACTTTGCTCCTTCTGGAATTTTCCCGACGTAACCACTAACCTCCTTATCTTTCGCTATGCTTGCCAATTCTTGCCTGTTGTCCCGTTTCGTCCACGTGTTCGTGAACCTCACATTCTTCTGTAACCGGTCTGGAGCCAAGATCACTAAGTTCACATAATCCCCTCCACACTCTAACAAAGCGGCCAGTCACTCCGGCCGTAGAAGCCCGTACGGACCCTTTCTTCCCTCCGGACTGTTGACCCACAATTCGCATGAACCTTTAAACACGTCACACCTAACCCTTTAAATACCATGCCAATGATGAGGACGGTGCCCAGAAGAAGAACTCTCTGTTCGAAATATCGGCGGCTTCTGTCCTGAGGCAACTTCCTTCCTACATCTCTACCGGTTCGTTGGATTTCTACCCATCTACTTGCGACGTCCAGATTCTCCCGAGCCGTCCGAGCTGCGTCGTCCAGTGGACTCCGGAGGTCCTCAGCAAACCTTGAATAAGGAGGCCGGGTACTGCCATCCTGGAGGCGTAGAGCATTCTGCACTGTGTCTGTCGTCCCAAGTTCAGGAACCCCGGGGCGAAGCCTGTAGATCTGTTAACTGTTGTCCGTGTAGTGAACGCCAGCTCAGTCAGGCGAAGATCCCAATCACGGTGGTGCTGACTAGTAAAAGCAACCAACATCATTTTCAGGTTCCGATTAACACGTTATTAACACAATATTCGCCTGAGGGTGATACGGCGGACTGGGCTGACGCCCCGAAGTTGTCCGCCGTACATGCCGGGAAAACGGGTGTATCCTGTTACCCACTCTTAATAATAAAACATTTGAAATCCTAGCTAAGAAATCCACCCTTCAAAATGCATCCCTTTCAAGTCCATGCTGTCAAAATAAATCACATTGGGCCTATGCAGTCCAGTGTTGAGCATGTAGGAAGGGAGTTGCCTCAGGACCGAAGCCGCCGATATTTCGAACAGAGACTGTTCTTCTTCTGGTTTCACGTGAGGACATCA
Source organism: Ornithodoros turicata (assembly GCF_037126465.1). NCBI lineage: Eukaryota > Metazoa > Arthropoda > Arachnida > Ixodida > Argasidae > Ornithodoros > Ornithodoros turicata. The sequence goes on along the minus strand of NC_088204.1, from coordinate 27,404,313 downwards.
GTGTTTAAGAAGGTCACACTCCAGAATAACGTGTCTTTATGTCATGTTCTTCTGTGTCATTGTATCTCTCAGTTATTTATTAATTTCATCAAGTTATAGGCGTAAGCAACAACGCGTATGAATACAAGGAAAATAGCGCTCCTGAAGTTCGGCTACCATTGGCAACGAGGCCATGAACTACAATGTCTTACCCTTTAAAAGTCTACCCGCTCTGGCATGCCGTGCCCGCCAATTACTCAATGCAGGTGGCACATTGTGTTGCCTACGCGTAAAACTCATATGGACATTCAATTATGGTATATATGGAAGTGATTGAGCACCGCAACGCAAAGTTGTAGCGCATAATGTGGGATTCCCATAGTCAAAACAGCCAAGATGGCGGTGTTGCGAAGCGCAGTTGTGACGCCCCCCCCCCCCCCCTCCACGGTACCAATTCGGACGACCATACAACGATCCGACCGCTCACTGGTCATGCCATCCTCTAACCGACCATCGGTTGACGGCTTCCCGGGACCGCCCTGCGCTGTGCACGGACCCCGGCACACTCACGACCCGCCGCTTCCTTTGTGCATCTCGACGCGCATTCGCAGCCCGCCGCGACACTAGAGCAAAGTGCTCGCCTGCCGGTTTCGGCAGTCGCGGCCGCCGACGCCACGGCACGCAGTAGCCGGCGTCTCGGCAGTTTTTCCGGCAGTCCTCACGGGTACGCAGCCTCACTTCCTGGGACCCTACGAGCTCTCGCTCCCGTACCGGTTGCGGCACCCCAGGCCACGACTCTGACGCCCAACGATTCGCCCCTCATATGTCCCGCTCATCGAGAGCACCTCGCAACGGGTATTGCGCCGTACCACGAATACGTCCAGTAGTGCACGTCATCCACGGGCGCTCTCGCTCTCTCCCTCCGGTGTAGACGTAGTTCACAGTTCTTCTTTCTCGCCGCTCCGCGTCTGGGGGGAGGGGGAGCACTGTAGCGGGTCGTGGACAATGACGAAGGTGGCCACGCGCTAGGAGCACCTGCCTCAGTTCCACCGGCGCGGCCATGGAGATGGGCCACCGTCATCGCCTCTCCGTGGCATACCATCATCGCCGGTAGGGACTCGTGTAGAGGAAGACCATCGTCCTCTACAGTATTCCGGCCCGGATTTACACTGACTTACTTTACTGATTTTACTTACTTTACACTGACTTTGAGTTACTAATTCACAAAACACGAAGTGAATGCGGCGTTGTAAGATAACAAGCAATAACAAATGACTTACCTTACAGTGGTTGACCGGGTATCGGAAGAACGGGCGTTCGGATTCTCGAATCGTTTCTACACCAAGAAGCAGAGCAGAATCTTGCGCGCTTGCATTTTCCCTGGCAGCTGTGACTGTTCGAGGACACTGACATGATCCAGCCAGCGTTTTTAAACAGGAAAAATCGGAACTCATAGAGCAACCCAACCGCTATACACAACATGAGCCATCCGAGACCGACGCCGGCGACTCCGTGGACGCCCGTTCCAGCGGCGCAGTCGGCGCGCTGTCGCCTGTTTGAGCGCTCGTGAACAAATTTGAAAGCGGCCAACCATAGCTCAGAAAACGAATTCATCCTCATGGGAACCAATCAAGCAGGCACTAGCCATCGGATGTCGCCGTCAACCCCAAAATTTGCGGTCCCCCCCCCCCCCGCCGGCGCACTCCGTCACTATACTCAGCCGCTATGCGGGAAGCGGCCTTACAGGATGTGAATTCAATGGGAGACAGCGTTTATGCCAATTAACAGCAAAACAGAATAAAATGTCTAAGATGTCATCGTCTAATAGAGAAGAACAGCATGTAAAGAACACCTGGAGACATGAAAGCCGCCAGCAGAATATAAGCCTAGTGCACCCTGGCCAAATGAATTTTAATGCATTGCGCCTATGGGGATTCCGTCGATTTTTGCACATCGCCCATGTTTAGACTACGATTTTTCGACAAAGGCAGTCAAATTCTGGAAATGTCATCGCCTATTTTCGTTCAGTACGGCATCCAGATCACATACCAGCCACGGCACGACGTGTGAGTGTTAATCCTGATGCACCCAGGGCCTTCAAAGTTGCGACTCAGACAGGGTGCCCCTCCTAGGCGCTCGACGGACTAAGTCCCAGTATTATCGTAATACGCATGCGCTGAGACTGTACGGCCGGTCTGAAGGAGTTCGAAACGAGAATGGTCATGTTTTCCAGAACTCGAAGTGGCTGACAGAACAGACAACTTTATTTTGAGTGAGTAATGTACAAAAGATACCGTTTTGTATTTTATATCGCTTTTATAAACTACAGTATACAACTTGATAAAACTGTCCATTTCGAGTGCCGTTTTGGAAGTGATTCTGTCAAACGCGACCTTTCAGGGTGCAACAGGAGAACCAGATACGGGGTTCAAACCCCGTGATCTTACTTTCACATATACATATTACATAATCAGCTTAGGATATCTTTATTATCATCGTTATATCAAATGATATTAAGTCCCAAACTTGATGAAATTCGCCATTTGGCCGTTTTGGAAGCGATTTTAGCAAACGCGACCTCTCAGGGAGCAACAGGGGAAGAGGGGAAGATACAGGGTTCTAACCCCGTGATCTTACTTTCACATATACACATTACAAAACCAGCTTAGGACATCTTCAATATTATTTTTATATCAAATGATATTAAGCCCCGAAGTTGACGAAATTGGCCATTTGGCCATTTCGAGTGATGTTTTGGAAGCGATTTTATCAAACGCGACCTCTCACGGTGCAATAGGGGAACAAGGTACGGGGTTCAAACCCCGTGATCTTACTTTCACATATACATATTACAAAATTAGCTTAGGACATCTTTAATATTATTTTTATATCAAATGATATTAAGCCCCGAAGTTGACGAAATAGGCCATTTAGCCATTTCGAGTGCCATTTTGGAAGCGATTTTGTTAAACGCGCCCTCTCAGGGTGCAACAGGGGAACAAGATACGGGGTTCAAACCCCGTGATCTTACTTTCACATGTACATACTACAAAATCAGTTTAGGACGCTTTTTGCTTAGCGAGTGTCGTTTTGGAAGCAGTTTCTTCAGACGCGACCTTTCCACGTACGCCCTGACACCAAGATTAAAGGGGCTTTGCACGTTTTAAAGGGCTCGATCTGCTGCCGAACGTTGCGGTAGCCATTGTTACAATCCCAGTACAAGCCGTTCATAGTATCTTTTTTGCACCATGATACATATCATTTGAGTCATTGTAAAGGACCCTGCTGCCGCCTTTTCCAAATTTTGCGGTGGTTTCCGATGACCACAGGAGAGGGGCATAACATAAGCCGTCGTGTCTTTATATGTGTGTAAAATGTCTGCCACCATGATTAAAGGGGTTTTTGTCCGTTTTAAAGGGCTCTGCTGTAGCCTTTTATGGAGCTTGCGACCGCATCCGTTATAATTCCAGTAGAATGGCAATAGCATAAGCCGTTGCGTATACTTAGATGACTTTGGAACTATGATACAAGGGGTATCGACCGTTTTAAAGGGCTCTGCTGCCGCATTTTTCGTATTTTGCGGTAGTCTCTGTTACAATCCCAGTGGAAGGGCATAGCACAAGCCATTGATGACATGTCGTCGGCAGCATGATACAAGGGGTCTCACCCGTTCTGAAGGGCTATGCTGCATCCTTTTCCGATATTTGTGGTCGCCTGTGTTATGAATGATCTCGGTATAATGACATAGTATAAGTTGTTGATAATATGTCTTTGGCAGCATGACACAAGGGGTTTTGCTCGTTTAAGAGGGCTCTGCTGCCACGTTTTCCGAATTTGGCGATCGCCTGTGTTATAACTCCAGCAGAATAGCACTGCACCCCCAAGCCACTGATAACTTTCTTTCTTTCGCTCCATGATACAGGGAGTATCGCCCGTTTTATAAGGCCTTGCTGCCGCCGTATCCAAATTTTGCGGTGCCCTCTTGCGCAATTCCTGTAGAAATGCATAGCATAAGCCGTCATGAATATGCCTTTGGTACCATGATACAAGGGGTTTCGTACGTTTTAAAGGACTCTGCTGCTGCCTTTTCCGAATTTTGTGGTCGCATCTGTTGCGATCCCTGTAGAAGAGCATCATAAGCCGTTGATAATATCTGTTTGGAATCATGATTAAAGAGGTTTCGCCCGTTCTAAAGGGCTCTGCTGCGGTCTTTTACGAATTTTGCGGTGGCCTGCGTTACAATCCCAGTGGGAAGGGCAATAGCATAGGCCGTCTCGAATATGCATTTGGCACCATGATACAAGGGGTTTTGCCCGTTTTAGAGGGCTCTGCCGGCGCCTTTTCCAAATTTTGCGGTCACCACTGTTAAAATCCCAGTACAAGGGCCTAGTATAAGTCGTTGATAATGGCTTCGCTATGCAGAATACACCAGTGACTCTTTGTGGTGTATTCCTTGGTTGCCCCTGCCATCATCGGGGTTGCAGAAAGGTTACCTTTTACTTTTCTCAAAGAAGTTGGCAAGTGATGCAATGTTTCAGAAGGATACTGTGGGTCATTTCTTGCAGGTCGACGTGTAAGCGAATCATGGACTTGGACATGGAGACTTGGACATTGGACTTTGGACTTGGACATGGAGAAAAATTGGTTGATTACCATGAACAGTGAAATTCAAACGGCTTCGTAACGGATATGTATTTTCACCTATGATGTCTTTTCCTCAGGCTTTAGCACCAGTGCTCGTAGGTGTCTGTTGCCGTGTAAATGGTCGGACTGCCGGCGATTTGCCGTGCAAGTTCACTTTTGTGCCCCGTATCTTGACAAGTTTTTTTCCTTGCTATATCGTCGCGGCTCTCTCATGCTGAATTCAAACGGAAGGTATCAGCTTTTAGTCCGCTGCGCAACTCGTATCAGCAGCGAAGAGTAACGACAATTTCGTCTTCGTCATTGTTGTTGCGGCTGGCACTATCATCAATGAGCATAGAAGCCATGCAAGATGCGGTACCCGGCTGATAAGATGTCTGCGTGATTTCGAGTGGAGCGAACCAGAGTGTGGTATATCTATATGGATACATATCTATGTGTATATGCATTGGTGGCCAAGCTGTATCGGGAAATCTCATGAATTACAGGGGGTGGTTAGAAAAATTCAGGGGGAGTCAGGGGGGGGACCTCCTGGGGGATGGGGGTAATGACCCTGGAAAGGACCGCAATTATAGCAAAGTACCTTAGCGTAAATAGCTGAGCGGTATAGTTATTAGGCATTCGCATCTACAATTCGTCAATGAATCACTTGACACACCAACAGAAACAAATGAGCTTTTTTTCCAAATGAGACATTGAAAATTTGAAAGGCGTTGCAAGTTCTTCGTACATAGTTCTTCACGAACGATTATCCCAACGTTCAGGAGCACTGAAATTGTCGGTTTACACACTGTATTGTTGATTTTGCTTGCATTTTCAACGTGAAAAAGAAAAAAATCAGGGAAAAAGAAATGATTAAAAATTTTCACACAATGACCCTCGTACATAACTACTACATCTCTTTTTTTTTTCTCTGTCTCTCTCTGCACCTCTCTGTGCTCAGTATATAGTTTTTCGCGCATGATATCCGGAGAGGCTGCTGCTATGCTGTAAGCCCATACGCTTGGTGTAATAATTAAGATGATGTCATTCTCTGCACTTCTCTCTACTATTACTTCTCAATTATCATATTACTTACAGTGTAGTTTACCAAAATGCACGTTCAGACCAGACCGCTATAACTAGTTGTTGAGGTTCATGAGTCACAAGAACTGCTCGAATGTGAATGTACTTCCTAACGTCGACAGAAGCAGCACTACATCGATCAAGGGTAAAAACAATGCGTGAAAACCTGGTTTCATTCCGAATTCTTCATTATTGGTGTGTGCGTGTGGGTGGGTGGGGGGGGGCAGCTTTATTCTATTTAGTGGTCAAGAGCCCTCGGGACACAGAATAGCTGACTGCAAGCCATGCACATGCGGCCCGCGTGTATGAGAGCCCTGATTGCCCTGATCTAAGCACTGCTTCAACTTAAGCGAGAAATAAATAATGTACTCGAGGGCGCGTAGCACTTGTTTAGCGTTATCTCCAAATCTGGTATTTAGTTCGGCTCCAAAATCTCTGGTCCAAAGAAGTCGCGTTTCATCAAATCACTGCCACTCGCAGACGCCACCACTCGCATCGCCACAGCACTCGCAGACGCCAAATTGTCCATATCTTCCATTTCATTTAGTAATAACTCTGGATATAAACGTGATATCGAAGATGTCATCACTTAATTACGTAGTCTGTATATCCATGTTTAATAGCTATGAGTCCGCGGCCTATACCTGTTTCCCTTGCTAGAGCCTGCGAAGTAGCGTTTGGTCAAATCGTTCATTTTCAAGCGACCAAACAACAAACAGGAGACAAGATCACACACAAGTCGCTCTGTTGTTGTTTCGTGTTTGTTCGTTGGTCACTTGTGAATTTACACCAACCAGCCCAATCTATATACTTAAGACATTTTGTGAAATCGTCGCCCAAGTGGCACTCACTGGTGCCAATTTGTCAGTTACCTCTATTTTAGCTCGTAATATCTCTTGATACCAACTTGATACTGACGGTATCATCATAAAATTACGTAGTCTGTGTATCGTCTGCGAACCGTAGCGGCTGTCCTTGGTGCACTCTTAGAACTCGCATTTAGTTAATTTGTCGTCCAGAAGGCTATCACAGGCGCTAACCTGCCATTTTCATCCGGCAATCTCCCGATATCTGGAAAGTCTCATGCTCGTTTCCACAGTTGTACATCGCGTCTTATTCTTTATCTTACGCGAAAGCTCCCGGGCGTGTTATCGGTGTTGTTATCAGGTCAGATATGTCCTCCTCTCCCTGCCCAGATCTGTTCCTCCTCACGTACTCACGCACCACCCTGTAAACTTAGCTTCCTTGCGTAGTCCTCTGCTATCAAGTCAAGCAGGGTTTCAGAGGGGGTGTCCCTGAATGCTGCTCTTGGACGTTAAATTTATGACGTTTTCTGACGTCCGATGACGTGAAACGCATGAAGCGCCTCACTTTATCCCGCTAAGGAACTCGCGAGCTTCGGGCCCTTGTTATAACTTTGCGCTGCTGTGCTCAATCACTTCGAAATTTACCGTGATTGAATGCCCTTATGAGCTTTATATGTAGACCACACAATGTGTCCCTGCACTGAGTAATTGCCGAGCACGGCGTGCGTGCGCGGGTTGACTTTTATAGGGTAAGATCCTATATTTTTAATTAACACTGCAGTACGTTCATCGGCACAAATGAAATTAGCTTTCATAAGTGCATAGGTGGAAACTCATTGGTTCTGATGCTAACTGCTCATAGAATAACATGGGATGGGGTGAAAGACACTGGCATCACATGTTAAGTCACAAGCAGTTACAATTTTCACTGAAGCCTGCAGTTCAACACTGTAATCCACATCACGGTTGCAGAAAAAGTAAGCGCATGTTTCTGTTATTACTTGATATACAGTTGAAACTTGTTAAAGTGACGACGGTCATTCCCGTGGATTTTGGCAATAAAACCATTTTAGGATCATAAAGAACACCTGTCACAGATGTGAGCTATGAAAAGTGGTAAATTAAGAAGCTGGTCACAGAATACTCATAGTGCGGCATTTGAAAAGAATATTTTCCTTCATCTTTTCAAAGTTGACATACATTTGCTTGTGTTACTGTCAATATGGGCCAGACCAGCCAAAACCAGCCAGAGGTGTAGCTTGAGGCTGGAATGAGGCTGGAACACACACAGACGGACAAACACAACACGTCCACAAGCTGCTGGTATCTGGTGCTTTCGTCGTTCGGCATTTTTCGACTCTCCGATTTCAAAGCCAAGGAAGCGGCGAATGGCGATGTGCCCTGCCATGACGGTAAAAGATGTCCGCGACAATGTTCACAATATGACAAGACTTCGCCATAGCTAGAACCAACACCGGGAATTCAAAGTTGGACACACTCGAATTTGACAGGCGGGCAGCAGAACAAAGCACTAACTGCAATGTCAACAGAATCCTGATAGCCTGCGAAAAATACAGCAAGCGATTCGCTCAGACTCAGTACTCTCGTCCCCAACCCACCGCAAAGAACCACACCCTGCGGGGAACTATTTTCAGACGCGGGAGCCAAGAGCCTTCGCTGCTCTGTGGCTGCCGGGCCTGTCGACCAATCAGAGACGATTTATTTTCAAAATTTGAATCTGAAGCGTTTATATCGCAAAAGTAGGTTCTCACGGTTTTATCTTTACACCGTGGATGTTTTCGTGATTTATTTTGAGGAGTTTATTGTCGAAGTTTATTTTGCGAAGTGCAAACCAGAGTGACCCGCAGCTCCAACGTTCCCGCTACCACACTACAACAGCTCCAGCCCACGCACACGGCCACCCTCCCCACTTCCCGCAGCTTTCGACCTTTTCTATTTTTCTGCGAGGGTGGCGAGGGCCCTCATTGGCCCGCACGTCGAAGTTCACGTGGGTTAGGTTAGGTAAGACGAAGTTAGACGACGCAACCGGAAGAAGCGGCCGCGATGCCCCTAGCCAACGCTACCTAGGTACGGAAGGCCTGCTTATTGCCTCCTCTCTCCTTGGCTACGTGGACATATAAAGGCGGAATTCGTCTGCTACTGCGTGTCGCCGTTCTGCGAAATCAAGAACTCGCTTATGATTTCAGTTGAGTTGGAACCTGTACACCTGAATCGTTAGACAAAAAATTCAATGGCGATTTAGAGGTAAATGCGAGAGAAATGCGTTAGCATTAAACGCCTTTTCCAGTCCATACTTGACTTCCGGTTGTCCACTTCCGGTTCACCATTTCCAGTCTATCCTTGACTTCCGGTACCACTTCCGGTCCAACTCGACTTCCTGTTCTCCACTTCCAGTCTAACCTGACTTCCGGTTGTCCGCCTCCGGTCTATACCTGACTTTTGGTTCGACACTTTCGAATTCAGTCTTGGGTAAGTTACTTCTAAAAAGTAACTGAGTTACAGTTATAGTTACTTTCTTGGTCAAGTAACTAGTTACAGTTACAGTGACTGAGGGAAAGTAACTTATTTATTTATTTATTTATTTATTTATTTACCCTCAGGGTTCTTCATTATAGAGGGGAGTGGGTACTACACTGAAAATAGGCATACACATACAGGGTGTCCCAACAGCATTTGTTCTTATTAGGTTTTTGCCACCTCCTAATGTGAATGTCATGTACTCCAAGTTTAATTATGTAAATATTTGCGAACTGAACTCGGAAATTTGCCAAGTAAAGGTCACTTTTTTACCCCACCAATATGAAGAGCGTGCCGAATTCACTCAAATTCATGATAATTCACAGTGATATTCACGAGCTATTCCATCCGAAAAAATAGCCGAATATCATGCTTTTCAGAGCACCGGACCATAGCGCGCGATGACTTTTTGAGCGCAATCGCTCCCAGTGCGACGAAAGGAGGTTCCGAAGCCAGCCCACAGGGTGATAGTAGAAAAAGTAACAGTTCCTAAAATTGGGAGAGGGAAAGCATTATCCCAGCGAAAGTCGGACGTGATAAGCCGTGCCTGTTTTATCTCTTTCTGCGATGTCGGGGAGGGCTGGGTTTCCAACCTCCTTTCGTCGGACTGACAAAGATTGCGCTGAAAAATTCATCGTGCGCTATTCTGTGCGACCTCCGTAGAGCATGATGTTCGGCTTTTTTTCCGATGGGATAGCTCCTGAATATCCCTGTCATATCCCTGTTAATTTGACTAAATTAGACACGCTCTTCACATTGGTGGGGTAAAAAAGTGACCTTTACTAGGCAAATTTCCGACTTAAACTCGCAAAAATTTACATAATTATACTTACGTTACACGACATTCACATGAGGAGGTGGCAAAAACCCAGTAAGAACAAATGCCATTGACCGCATGACTCTAGGTGGTGTAGTTTTTTATTATAATTGAATGACACGTTTTCTGGGACACCCTGTATATTATACAGAAAAACAAAACAAGACATGCTGTTCATTCAAATGCAGGTTTCGTGGACAAATAAGCGTATGGTACGGAACAAAGCACATGTATCAAAGCAGGTATAATCAAATACAATACTCAGACAGGAAGGAAGGCACTGTTAGGGGGAAGTAGGGTACGGTAGGGTAAAGAAGAAAAAAAAGGAACAACATTTATTCGCGTAACTAGTTACATTTTGCAGTTACATTCACAGAAATAGTAACTAGTTACAGTTAAAAGCTACTTTTCTGGAAATGTAACTAGTTACCCCCAAAAGTAACTAGTTACAGTTACAAGTTAAAAGTAACTTAGTTACTACCCAAGACTGCTTTCGATTACTATGTGTACGTTCATTTTATTAACCTCTACTTAACCTCAATTACTTTCAATTACCCTAAATTACCGACGGTAACCGCAGGATACCTGAGGTAACCTTGAATTTCATTTAATTCCTTTTAATTACGTTTACTTGCTTTAATTACTCCCAATTCCTCTTTAACTGACGTTAATTACCTAATTACTTTCAATTTCTCTTACCTCGTTCTGTTAATTACCTTCGACTGCCTCAATTTCGAATCATTTACCCCCATTTACATTTACCCTCTTATATCCCCTTTACATATCCATACCTCTCCCTCAGTGAGCCTTGACCATCTCACAAAAGGACACACACACACACACATGCATACAGCTTTTTTTCATTTTGACACTCCTTATGCTAACGCAATCAAAGTGCAACACGCTTTCCTGAAAATCAGCCTGGAGAAAGATATGGGACTGTTTTGCGCTTTATTTTAAAGATTTCCCATTTAGTACGCAGGGACGTTCAATTACTACTAACAGACCTTCGTCTCTATGGATACTACTGCTGAAACCACTATAGGGGAGGGTAACGGACGTGTTTTCGTTTCCGGTTCCGTTTTCGTTCCTGCTATATTTTCGTTTCCGTTACTGTTTCCGGCAATGGCAAGGCTGTTAAGGAGGTGCGGGAGGACAGCGAGTCCGGCTCTGTCAGCACCCTGTTTTGCTCAAGTGCTGCTTCGGTGTCACGCGTTCACACTACGCAAGTAATTTTACGTCGCTGGGATGCGCACATCTTGCAAGATTTTCTTTCTTTTTTTTTTATGTAGGAACATATCTCCAGTATTCATTCACTCTGAGCCCAACAACTCAAGGTAGGCCTAACCTTCATCCAATGTCGCATTCATAAGCGGGCGCTCTCAGTAGTAAATAATACTGCCATAGCCACAGTGAAACTAAGAAAAGTAAAAATAAATAACTAAAAATCGCAGGCTGTCATCCTCGTGCTATGGTGGAGTATAGCCATGTGTTGATATCATGGAGTTATGAGGACTGGGAAGCGAGGTATGCACCCTGGAGATCCAATATTGTGCTTTGTTTCCATGCTCACGTGTAGTACTTAGAGCATTACAGGGAATGCAGCCATCAAAATGCAAAAATAAAATGAAAAGTCACTGAAGTGTCATCGCACAACAGGAATAGCCATTACCCGAATTCAATACGGGACGGTAATTTTCGTTTCCGTTTCTGTTTCCGGTAATCGAGGATCGAGGTATGCGTTTCCGTTTCCGTTATGGTTACCATCTCCAATTTCGACAATATAGCGTTTCTGTTTCCGTTACCATTACCCTTCCCTCGAAAGCCGTTGAAAACATAATCCAGATTGGGTGACTCTTAGTTGTTACGTCACGTCTCCGAGTAAGCAGGTTTTCTCAATCTAGGGTGGTGTTGCCCTAGCGTGATCCAAGCGACTAAAACGGCTAGATCCCTAGCACTCATGTTCGGGTGGCAACGCTCACGTAATCCAGCGCGGCCGCTGGCATAGCAGTTTCTGAGAGCTAGGCCGTGTTCCCACGAAATGACCACCCGAATTCGCCATAAGTGAAGTTGTGACTCGTTACAGTTCGCCCGCTACAGTGTTCTCTTGACCAGAGGCGTCACGGAAATCATTTGCCAGCTCAGCCAAGAAGGCCAGTTGTCGGCTACACGCACTGTCTAGGAGAAGATGCACCATTTTCATGTCGTTACTTATGGCGTCTCACCATGTGCATATCACCTTGGATCGTCTTTCCAGACGCCTACTCAGATAACTACTTTTGAAAGCTTATCACACTACAGTTCCTTGTGTACTCAAGATGTAGGTCACAGGACCTTCAAGCTGATCCTCGGCCTACTGTACAGCTGTATGCAGTAGGTTGTGGGCTGATCAAATAAGGAAACTGGCGCATTCTCTATGTGAATGTACACTATTTTCATTTTATTACTGATGGCGTCTCACCACGTGCATATAATCGTGAACATTCTGTCCATTGGGTTACATAGGTAACATGGCTGCTTTGGAAAGCTTGCCAACCCACACTTCCTCATGCTCTCAGGATGTAGGTCACAGGATCTTCAGGCTGATCAAATAAGGAAAGTGACGCATTGTCTATAGCAGAAGATGCGTCATTTTCATTTTATTCCTGATGGCGTCTTACCATGTGCATATGGTCTGAGATCAGACGGCCACATAAATATAGGCAGGTACAACAGAGACCACGAAAAATAGAATGTTATTGTTGCTGTCTTCGACTTTCCTCTTTTCTTTCTCTCTCTCTCTCCCTGTGCCCCCAATTTGTTAAAAAGTCACATGTAAAGCTCTACATGCTCTGCATGCTTTTGAACTCAGTTACTTCATCAGTATATTTGTCTCTCAAAGTCACGATTGCTACGGGAGGGAGGTGGGGAGGACAATTGCTACGGTACGGGTGCTGAAATCAAATGATTTTTATTAGATTAATAAGCATATGGTGATTTTTATTAGATTAATAAGCATATGGTGTATCAATAGCATCAAACCTAAGCTGGGCCGAGCATGTTGAACAAGTTTCTACCAAAGCATCCCGTAAACTTTGGTCACTGAGGAGGACGATGCGCCACTGTACGTCTGCAACGAAGCTGACGGCTTACACTACGTTAGTGCGGCCAATTTTAGAGTACGCGGATATTCTTTGGGATCCCTACGTACAGACGCATACTAACATGCTAGAATCTGTGCAGAAAAAAGCCCTTCGATTTATATATAATGCATATGGTCAGCACACATCTTCGACTTCACTCTATGCTAAATCTGGTTTGCCAACCTTGGCTCAACGAAGGAAAATTCGGCGTCTCAAGTTTTTGCACGATATAGTCAGCGGTACTAATGGGCTCAAGTTCTGCGATTACTTAACTTACAATTCGAGCCGATCCACAAGACTGAAACATAGTAAATTAATCCGTGAGTTTCGTTGCAGTAAAGATGTGTTTAAATTTTCTTTTTTTCCTCGCACTGTACGAGAATGGAACAAATTGCCCTCTTGTGTTACACAAATTTCATCACCAACCCGGTTTTTACAAGGTCTTGTAGACTAACTTTCTTTCTTGACTTCAGATGTTTAACACTTGACATTTTGCACTGTGTATAGTCGGACCTCGTTTTACGAACCCTCGATATACGAATTCCCTCAACTTACGAACGGCTCCACAGGGAACCAAACTTTTTCCGTGTATTTTGACCTCGTTTTACGAACCCTCGATATCCGAACTATGAACGGATTATTAGGGAACGGACCCAAAGTAGCCAAGCCATTCTGACCTCGATATACGAACGGGCGTTATGAACGTACAGAGGACAGGCCAATGGACCGGAGGATAATGAAAGTTCCTCAGTACATGCTGCCAAGGTCAAACATACAATGTCCCAACGCCACTACGTTCCACAAACATGATTCACCATTTCCTGAAAGAATAATTCGGGCGTTTACAGCCGAACGGTTGTAAGTTTGGACCAGGTCTCCGAGATAGAAACATCTTGCCATTCCAAAAGATGGCGTTCAGTCCTGACAGCCGGAGACAAGCGTGATATTTGCCGTTGGAAACAGTCTCATCCGCGCGCGATACGGTACTTTGAGGACCGGGTGGATGAGTCAAGTGTCAGACTTCTGTCATCTCTTCTAAACAGGATAGACCCTGCAGAAAGTATGGTGCAAAGCACAATTACGCAGTATTTTCAAAAATAAAACTTATTCAAATCAATTTCCCATGGTTTTGTGAGATATTTGTGCACTGCACACCTCGGACCTCGATTTACGAATACCTCGATTTACGAACGATTTTCTGAGAAACGAAGGGTGTTCGTAAAGCGAGGTTTGACTGTAGCTGTATGTTGTATGTGTTGTATATGTAGTGTACTCACCTTCTCTGCCATGGCCATCAAGAGATGGCCGGCAGTATCTTTCAAATAAATAAATAAAATATATCTAAATGAACCACTGATTGGTCAGCTCTTGACTAATACTCGAGGACTTGAATAACTCAATGATGTTGACCAAAATAAACGTTTTTCCATAGCGTCAACCGTTTCTGAATTATTCAGCTGGGGGATTTTCGTGAAACACCCGGTAGAGCAGTGGCTCTCCGCTTAGGTTATTCGAGCGAACGCGCGATTATGGCAAGCACGGCTTCAAGGAACCAGCTATTGAAGCAACTCTGTAGAAGTGGGTCAGGCGAACTAGATGTCGTACAGGGCTGAACAAAAGTTTAAGGAACACGCTTCGGCGCATCCCTTCCTCAAAGTGACACACTAGCCGCGAGTGAGACCGTACGGACTTACAGACATGCGCCTATAGACAACCCAGTCACCTGCTCACAAGTCCGAACGGTGCCATTCGCTGCTATAGCGTGTCAGTCTGAGGAAGTAAAGCTCCGGCGCGTATTCCGTAAACTTTCCTCCAGCACTGTACAAGTAGCAAACTGTATATTTTGTCTAACTCCTTATTTAATTTATTAGCTGTAATTTATTTAATCTATTGTTCTGCCCCGAGTTGCGCTTTGACGGATTCGTTGATCTGTTTGACAGAACTTGCCCGCCGATCAAGGATTGTAGATTGCCAATGATGCTTGCTCCATCCTTCAGAGTAAGCATCAGCAGTGGCACCCTGGTCTGGTCCTGCGATCTGGGTGACCGTCCCGATAGCGACGCTGAGATGTCAGGCACGGTCGGATATCAACGTTATAGCCGAGGGCGAGCTTCAAGTTCCACTTGCGGGAGCTCGACAGTATTATATTCGCGGAACCTCAGTGTTTTGCGGAACCCGGTTAAGACCCACTGGTAATACAACCGGAAACCAGAGGTAATAAAGATAGCACTGTATGAAGAAATCTATGCTTTATTTATTGCAGATGCTCGCTGACTCCTACGCACCTTGATTAGCAACCGAAGCCTCAATCAGGCATTTCTGCAAATAGATAGATAATCTGATCAGAACCTCGTATCTCATGCCATTTGCGATGCACAAATGTGTTTCTGAATCTAATGACTCGATTTTATGCTTTGTACGGCACCCGCATAAAAGCCCAACATCTGTCCGCGGAATCTAAGAGCGTCTTTTAGATGCGGAGAAGGTGAAAAACCGCAAATGTGCGATAAAACTCACAGTGAGTGGCCAAGTGCTTTCCACAACTTTTGGACCCACTATAGTCTGTCATTAGAAAATGGGGATTATGAATGCGCGGGTTATGAATGATAATGAATGGTAATAAATACCTGTATCTCATCGCTCAACATGCAGTCCATAGCCTGTAAAGGAAACATGCCGCAAACTTAGTTTATTGGTTTATTAACTATTAGAATTCTGAAGAAGCGGAGGGTTTCCTGCACACACACACACACAAAAGAAAAATATAGTTGTTGCCATCCAGTCAGGTGCACCAAAGTGCGACCTGGCCGAAGCATGCGCGAAAGTTGATGGTATCATTCCCTTGAGGTGGAGGTGGTGGTACGAACAGGACAACAAAACACAAGTAGACAGGACTAGGCTCAAAAATGTTCTAGACCTGTCCACTTGTATTTTGCGTTCCTGTCCGAAAAACACAACAATGACCGCCAGAAACAGTAGAGCGCACAGTATATGGCAGGGGTCCGCACTTGTGAATCTCACTCGTGCTTATTTATCTCCCGCTCTTCTCATACCAAGACAACTCATACCAGTACAAATCATACCAAGTGAACTCATACCACACGTCTCATACTAATCCAAGACGAGCCAGGCAAGACCATGTACCGGGGAAAAAATATCACAGAGTGTGACTTATGTTGAAGGAAATGTACGAATAACACAAATAACGCTTACTGAAGCATACTGTTGAAGCGCACTGCGTGGAAGATATGGCAGTTTGAAAAGAAGCCAAATGGAAATTACCCCACACTTCCGTCGTAGCATGGAATACTAAGTTCAATAATACCAAGAGCTGAGTGTGGTCCAGTGCAGGATTCAGTGGGGGATATTAGCCACCGCGCCACAGCTGGTGCAGAGGTGCTGGGTTGACCCAGTTTGATTTTGAATAGAAGCCGTGGTGTCGGGCGACGTTGAGGCGGAGGCGGTGAAGGAGCGATTCCTCGTGACGAGTGTGGGATTCGTACATATCCTTCATTATAGGTCACACTCTGTGCTATTTTTTCCTCATATGGGCTATTCCGGCGCGATATGGATTGGAATAAGACGAGTGTGGTATGAGTTCAATTGGCGTGACTGATATGTACCGGTATGAGTTCTGTCGGTATGAGTTGTCTTGATATCAGTTGTCCTGGTATGACTTGAGTGTGGTATCAGTTGCCCGGTATGAGTTGTCTTTGTATGAGCCGGGGCAAAGCCATGGACGGTACTGCCTAAAAGCCGTCGTCCCACAACCGTGTTTTCCAAAAATCTTTGCTAAAGAATTCCAGACGTCAAGTAGTAAGTGCTGACTTTGAACTTTGCACTTAGTAAGTCCTGAGTTCTACGTCGCGTGATTTAGTGATGTTATACCTTTTTGTGTTCGCCTCTCATGTCACATTCGAGGTCGTACCGAGGAAATCCCTTTTCCAGCTCTTCAGTGACACATTTTACGGCCTGCAATATAAAATACTCAACAACGAGCTTCATTCATCCCCGTGTACACGCCAACTTACCTTAAACTCTTCGAACTTTTTCAAGAGCTCGTTCGTGAACACCAGCATGGACAGAAGTTTGGCCTTGCATTTGTTGAACACTGCGCAGATACAAGTATTGTTGGCGCCAAGTTATATACGCTCCGTGAACTCATACGGTGCTGTCCGTCTAAAATAACAACCCAAAATAAATAGTTACACTAGAAACCGTTCAATGAGATGTTTTTCTTTTACTCTTACTCTTTTTTGTTCCTTTTGTGATAAGGCACGCCTAGCAACAAACTCATCGTCACTTTTTACTGGGTATTCCGAACGGTTCCTTCCGTCCCGGACAGCTCAGCTCATAATGGCCTCCTTTTTCTCCGTCTGTGCTCAGAGTCACTGTGCGCGGCTTTGAGCTTCGGCGCGAGCAGAACAAAGAATAAGAACAATATTTTTTCTTTTAAGTAGATAGGATGGGTGCAATCAACGCATCGCTAGAGTCTACGTAAATATGTAGGGTGTGACTTTTTCGGGTTAGGTGCTTTACCGGATTCGGGAGGGGAAAACCTGGTGCTCTTTTTCAGTCTGCAGTTCGGGGGGGAAATCGCGTGCTGCTGATATATTCGGGTGTCATCGGGTTATTATGCTACATATGCTTTCTGTCCAGCAAGCCGCGAGCGGTTTATTGGGCAGGAGCTCCACCACTGGCGAGACGGGCGATGCCGTCGTTTTTGCGAGGAAAGAAGGATCACGTGACTCCGGCTTGATTCGGCGCATGCGAAGGGGATGTACAGCTCGCGTCTTTTGCCTCACTGTTTCGATGTTCTTCCTTATTCCGCCCGTTGCCTGGTGCACACATCGCGTATGGTAACTTGTTCTTGCCACGCTAGGCAGCTTTTGCTGCTCAACGAGCCTGCTGGTGGACTGGTTCATCCACGCAGCGTGAGCTGTGGATAGGTTCCCGAGGCGGCAAAGACACTCAATGGTGAAATGAATGAAGAGTAAAAAGGCAGAAAGAAAGCGAAGAAACAATATACTTGCTTCTTTTTATTGCGTATTAGCGCCGCAACTGTGCTATGAGCGCCGTATAGACGTGGACAGGTGGAGAGAGGACAGCAGGAAGGCGTGGGGGACAGGGGGGTTAGTATGCGTCCTGGGCCGACTTCAAGGGGAACTGTGCCGACATTCGTCTGGAAAGTCTTCGGAAAACCCAGGAGAACCTCAGACAGCAGAGCCGGCGGTAGGATTCGAACCCACCACCTCTCAGTCTTCAGCACGACCTTGGCTACCACCAACGAGCGGACGCCTTAGCCCACTCGGAATATACTTGCTAATGGTAGACATGTCCATGAGACGCTTAGTAGCACTTGACTGCTAATTTAGACCATCGGTGCGGTTTTGGAAGACTGCTTCAGATTTCCATCTCCCGATATTTACACTTCCCCTAATACGCATGGTTGCACAATGTGTAGGTCAGTGCTCACTCCTGTACCACGTTTGAGAAACAAATACTCTGACACGCTCATGATGTTCGCATGCTTCCTCTTATGTGGAATATGTATTTTTTATTATACGTTATTTGCGTAAATGCAGTTTATCACAATCTTTTTCCCAATTATGTACGTGCATCAGCCAACAGTTTAATATTTCAAAATCAGAACTACCTCTAATTTCATGAAACAGCATGCAGTCATCGGCATAAAGACGGCAGGAGACAGATATAGAAATTGGAAGATCGTTGTTGGTGGTGGTGGTGGTGAATGGTGGTGAAGATCGTTGATAAATATTAAAACCAACAAGGGGCCAAGCACTGAACCCTCTGGAACGCCAGAGGTAACCGAAAGAACAGTGGAGCAAGAATTCTCTACAAAAACGCATTGCGGTCTGTCACGAAGATAGTACTCAATTCATTTAATTATGTTGTCCTTGGCAAGAATTTCATGAAGTTTCTTTAATAACTTGGGATGAGATACGCGGTCAAATGCCTTCGAAAAATCGAGAAGAGATGTGACCTTCTTCATTTAATATATTTGAGAATATTTGTACAATCTCCATCAGTTGAGTTATGGTAGACAAGCCACGTCGAAAACCGTGCTGCCCTCGAATAAAGAAACCATCTTGTTCAAGACATTTAGATATGTGATCACACACATAGTGCTCTAAAATTTTGCTTGTGATGGAAAGTAAGGAGATAGGCCTATAGTTATTGGGGCGTCATCATACAGCCTGATGTATGTACAGGGATTACCTAAGCGCATTTACATCAGTGTTGTACTGTTGGGCACACGGTTGTCTAAAATCTCCAGCCCGTGGCCGAGCTGTCCTCTATCGGCGACGTCGCGCACGAAGGAACTCTACCATTACTGTCTCCGAGGTAGACCTGTGCGCCGCCGCCGGCGCCACCCTGGCGCACCGATATCCCGCGCGCGTTCCGTGTTCCGATCGGTTCCGCTGCGGAGCGGGAAGCGCAAAGTGGTTTTGCGCACTTCTGCCGGCCTTGGCCTCACGAGTATTGAACTGTCATGGCATCAGAGACTGGATCTACGCTTTTAAGCGCGTGTCGTTGTTCTCTGTTGATAAGAGCTCAAGTGCATTTAAAACGAGCGCGGTGTGGCGTTACTTCTGCACCTTAGTTTTGCAAGACGGTGACAAGAATGGGAAGATTGGCTCCGATTTCTTATGCGATGAGTGCCTGACAAACGCAAAAGAGAAGGATGGAGATAAGCCCTTCGATAAGTGAGTATGTTGGTACATGAAACCGTTGCTGAACGAATGCAAAACATTGGTAAAAGGAGACGTGTAGAAAACGCTCGAGCTTTGTGGCTCTTATACTGTCATTATTATTATTATTATTTATGTTTTCATTCATTCGTGATAGTATTAGGTTGACCCCCATGGGCACCGCGATGGGGTGCAATGGGGGCCGTTGCCCCTCCTCCTCCCGCTGGCCGGGTTGATTTTTGTGCATGACAACATGCCCTCTGTAAAAATTCCCTTTGAGGGTACAGCGCGTGTGCAACCATGTTACTGTGCACAGGCTTTCGCGGCTTGTTCTAGTCAAAATATGATCGAGGTAGATCAATTGTTTATGATAAATTTGTTACGGTTAGACTTTTTTTTTCTTCGAATAAAAAGTGGAACCTTTTTAGGATGTGGTTTCGACTGTAATCTAAACAGTATACACCTCGCAAACCACCAGCGCTTGCGTACGCTTGTAGATGGCTTACGTGTTTACGCCCTCGCGGCGCTGACGCCGCCGCCGCTGGTGGCAAAACCGGCTCTACGCCGCCGCCGGTCAAAGTGGCATCGGCGCACAGGTCTACTCCGAGGTAAGGCCACGCAGCTCCACTTGTCCGGAGAGAGTACGATCGCATTCTCAGCGTCGTCTGCTAGGGAGAGCAGTTCAGCGCGGCCTCCCCTCGGGGAGGGTATTGGTATTGTTCCGTCGTGCGCGACATCGCCGATAGGGGATCGCTCGGCCACCGGCTGAAGATTTTAGACAACCATGTCCTCAACAGTACGTAGCGCCGTTACTAGTAGCGGCGCTACCGTATCTGTCAATTTTTTCGGTATCGGAGTAGAGATCGCGCTACCTTTTTAAACTGGTAACGAAAGAAGTACTTCCGTTAAAAATTTGCGGTAGCGCAATCTTTGAGCTCTGCCGCTACTTTCCGACCTCAGGTTCGCGACAAATCGACTTCGACCTATCATAAAGCCTCCACTCTGCGTGCCTTCGAACAAGCTGCCCAATATCACGGTCTCCTTCATCTGTGTAGATCATTCTTACACACGAACAGAGTGCAAAGATTGCAGTAAATTTCAAGGATATTTAAAAAAATGAACCTCTGTGTACGCTCGCAAAACGCAAGCACCAAAAAAGAAAAAGTTCTTACTTCCAAACACCCGCAGAAACACATGCAATCGTTACGCGCAGGCAGCGGCGGACACGAAAGTCACCTCCCGAGCGACGATGCGCCGCCACGTGTCGTCGGGGCGCCCTAAGCGAACTTTTCGCGGGAGCTTCCTGACCAGAAAGAGTATTGAGGGACTGTGCCAATATTACGACCCATTCTACGAAGGCCGTGCAAAAAGCCCGAAAGGAGGGCACAGATGTCGTTATCTTACAAAGAGGCTGTGCCCTCCACGTGTTCCTTATTTGGGATAAACCTTCTTGGAGACTCCGTGTATGGTTGGAGTTGTCATTGTGGTCAGCCGTCCCCGCTAGCTATTACTCGTCCTAGCTAACTTTCAATTTGAAAAAGCACATCAAGGTATGTTTACTAACTTCTCATTCCGGGCAAGCTCAGTTCTTTTTGTAACAAAGCCGTAGAACTTCTTAGCGGTAGGCTTCCTTTGTGCTTTATTTGCTTTAGGGGAATAAAAAAAATATGCGCGGGATATCGACGAAAAGCGGCTTTTAGTAAATCTGTAAAAATGGGTTTCCAAATTATAGCCTTGAGGAGACCTACGTGTCACCTTGAAAAACTGTTATGCGTTGTTTCTCCTCTTAACGAACGCGTTACTAGTGAGACTTTCAGGTTACTTATTTTTTCTTTCCGAAAAAGTAGCGCATGAAGTATCGCGTTACTTTTTACGGGTAACGGTAGCGATATTCCGCTACTTCTAGAAACGTGTAACGATATCGGGATTTCGTTACTTTTTGCTCAGGTAGCGCGTATCGGTGTTACGTTACCTTGATCGGGTAGCGGGTACAACACCGATTTCCGTGCACTCGGTATAGCTGCTAGTTTCAGAGATGAGTAAAATATAACACTGAGGTACCTAGAGCATCACTCCGCATAGCGTCGGAGAAACAGTGAAGGAATGTCATCTGGACCGTAATTGCACTATAATAATATCTACATCACACATTCGTACAAAATTTCAGCAATTGCAAGTGCAATTGCTGGTGGTAAAACCTGATACTTAATTGGAATTCGGGAAGAAATCTCGTTTAACCCGAATTTGCCCTATACTGATTCAGGAGGGAATAATCTGGCGGAATCTGGTTTAACCACAAAAGGTGAAACCCTAGAGATGTGCCGGCCGCCGTATGATGCGTGCAGTCTAGTTGCATAATGCAATGTTTTGGAGTTATCAGCGAAGAGACGCCTCCTCTTCTTATCGAGGCCGTGTAAAAAAATATAAATCTACACTTAGGTGACCAATCAGGTCAATCAATCGAGTTCCTAGTAAAGTGTGACAGGGTTAAGGACGTTTAAAGAAAACAAAGCAAGAGTTCGCTTAGTCAAAGCAGAATTGACATCTTTGATTGGATGAGCATTCAATTTACGAAACCTTGTTCGAGTACGTTAAATAAATAACAACGCTATAACAAAAAAGGAATGCTTGAACGTAGTCAAGAACACACACATTTTCATCGCTTCAAGCCACTACAAATATTACCCATAGAGTACAATTTACGGGCCATCTTTTCGTGTTAGAAAGTATTTAAACGAGTAACTATAGTGGCCGCAAAAATATTTAGCTACGGTAGCTTAGTTTTCGCAACTCATAACTTCTGTATGGCTGCTTAGTGATTACCTTTCCTGCAAGAATCGGTCAAAAGGTTGGGGCTGAACTCGAGTATATGCTTTCGAACATCCTTTTCGTTGACCACATCGGTTGCTGCGCAGAAGGCAGCGAGGACCAGCAGCAGGAGAGTCTTCATGGCGTATGTGGGTATGTGAACGGGAACGAGGAAAATCGAGGGAGTGCCTGTGTTGACATTTGGCGCCCTCAACGTACACTCTGTTGTTCCAGGTGGGATGACTGAGTATTGTCACACGTTTGGACACTCTCGCACAACAACGATGGTCGGACATCAGGGTGCTCCTTTTGTAATCAATCACTTAGAAATCCCATCACTCAGCGGAAGACCAACAAGCCGTTCCTTTTTCGTCTCAACAGACTCCAAAATCGAATCTTTATGGTCCGTAAAACGAACAACTGTAGTCAGACGATACCTGACTGCCCCCTGGTGCAGCTCAACACTAGTCTAGCTCAAGAAAGTAATAAAACGTTCCTATGCCGGCCACTCGCGGTGCAACCGAAGCGCTTCCTCGTTAGTGAGCTAGGTGTCTGAGTGAAAGGATCGAGCGTAAGAAGCAGACCAGATGTACCCACCAAATGCGTGCTTATTGACTGGAGTACTTTGAGTAGCGGACCGGGAGGTGGGGTGCAATCGCCCCGCCCCGATTTGAGATAGAACCCGCCCCCCCCCCCCCCTTAGATAACGATAGGTTCCCCCTCAAGCCCTTCGAGTCCATTTTTATGCTCCGATAGACGGGAAGTTTTCTACGTCTACAGCAGCATATGCAGATGCCGCATCCAGAAACAGCAAGTCCTCCTCGACATTCGCCGTACCATCCGCAGGCGTAATGGAAGTACGACGCCTTTCACATCCATCCTGATCAACAGCTGCGGAACTCTATGCCATCATTTTCTTTCTGCAGCACATCGTTGATTTTACCCCGCGGGAATGGTCTTCACTCACTCGAAATCTGCACTGCAAGGTAATGAAAATGCTGGCATACAAGGCTTATCCGCACCCCTAGTCATGGATGTGTTGATGACTTACCACCATATATACGACGTAGACCACAGGCTGTGTCTCCAGTGGATTGCAGCCCATTGTGGTGTGGTGGGGAATGAGCAGGCGGACAGCGCCGCATAAGCAGCTCTCTCGTATCGAAAGTGGGCCAGTATTTCACTGCTGTGAGGAGACCGTCGCTCCATTCTGCGACACCTCGTGACACCCCTGGCTTCCCGCCAGTGGACAACCCACATTGACCGACACTTACGCTGAACAGAGTTATCCAAAGCACGCTTTCCGCATGCCACGAAACAACTCTCGTCAAAATGCTTCATTAATTCATCGAATGCTACTCGATGTGGCTTTTACAGCTCAGTGGCGTTACCGCTTGAGACAAGTTGACTCTCCCAGATGTTGTCACTGCGGCGCTCTAGAGGATCTGGAGCACGTTCTTCTTCATTGCCCACCAACCTCCCCCGAACCGCACTCTCCGGGTCTCTTATTCATCCGGACTCTCGCCCCTCTTCTCTATCAAAATTGCTTTGTCCTTGACTAGTGGACTTGACCTTTCTGGATACCATAAGACTTCTATCTTTATTGTGAAGGGGCTCATTGTTTCATTCCCCGCATCACCACCAGCAATGGGGTACAGTATCGCCCCTGACGATGAAACTCCCCATTCTTCAGCTCAAAATAAAGTTGTTGTTGTTTACTATGCCATACATAACGGTTGTACTTTTTAAATTCCGTGTTATGGCCGCGAAGCAACTGTGGCTATGAGCAGCGTACAGACGTGGACAGATGGAGCGAGGACAGCAGTAAGGAGTGGGGGATGTGGGGGGCTAGTATACGTCCTGGTACGGGCTTCAGGGGGAACCCTGCCGACATTCTTCTGGAAAGTCTGCCGGAAAAAAAAGGACAGCACCTCAGCAGAAAACCTCAGATAGCACAGCCGATGCAGGAATGCGATCCCACGTCACCTCCCAGTTTCGTCGTAGAAAACGATCATCCTAACCACTATGGTGCGGGAGCTGGTCCCATTTTCGTGTTATCAGCTGTTTAAGTCCCTTTGGGTTTTTTTTTTCTTCTTCTTTTTTTTTTTTACAGCTACAGCTGTTAACGGGAAGATTTCGGGCGATCCTAGTGTCTGTGGCACAATCCGCCGCCTATCCGAGGCAGAGAGGAGAAAAGCAGAGAGTGCGCGTAGTCAGAGAGAGCGACAGGGCCCTCTCTCGCATAGCATAAATGAATTGAATGATGACAGCTGAAGCAAAGGCATCAGCAGTGGGATTCGAACCCACACCCTCTGATTGCTAATCAGAGATGCAGCCAATTACACCATAGCATGCGAACTACCAAGGCACGCTACACGTACGGCACAGCACGCAAGGCACAGGGACACCCATTCACCCTCAACACATTATCTCATTGTTGGTGGCGTGTTCAGGGTGAGTGCGTGTGTTTCCTAGCGTGCCTTGGGGCGTTGGGGAGAGGGTAGCTAGCATGGCGTAAAGGTGGAACCGCATGGGGCGTATTTGAGCGCGAAAAACGCGCCGTAGCACGCTCGGAGCTAAATTTCGCGCGAAGAACCGGTTTCCAGAGTGTGCTCGAGCGCGTCAGGAGTATCTTGATATATCACACGGACGGCAGCGTGGCAATCACATCGTGCATGCGTATCAGTTTCCAGTTCTGTACCATATGGAAACCGCTGTGATTTGTTTCCGCTGTTTGGATTCTGACATGTATCCAAGTGTTCTATGGTTGCCTCTCAGGCAGGTCCCTCAAGAAGGCTTGTCGTACTTCAAGATGATGAAAGATAGAAGGAATGTCCTTGCTATTGGGATATTAAAGTAAAGAATACAGAAACGTCGTATTGAAGATGGCCATGTGGTTAAAAATGCAATGGCACTTGGATTCAGCGTTCTGAGATAGCCCAGTGTTTCTGCACCTGACTGAACCAGTTCAACGCTTAACCTTCTCCTCGCTTCCTAATCGCTTCTTCTGGCACCGGAATCCCTTTCGTGTAGCAAATAAGTAATTGTATGTGTTTTATCTATGCTTCGCATTAACTGAACCTCTGCTGGCAACACTGCGTGATCTTTCCCTCGATACGTTCCCCGTCTCACGCTGTGCACTTCATCCATGCGGTTTTGCACTCGCGTTTTTGCCGGTGCGTTTAACGCGCTGGCTATTTTACGCCCTGAATATAGATATCTCTGGACTCTGTCCGGCAATCAGAGGGTGTGGGTTCGAATCCCACTGTGGTGGCTTTTCCTCAGCTTCCATCATTCAATTCAGCAAAGTATGCTACTAGGCGTTGTGAGGCTGGTGTTGTATTTGTCCGTCTGTGTTTAATTCCTTCATCCACTACAGCGTTTGTATTGATTGGATTGGGCCAGCCGTACGCTTCACGACCTACGCCTTTACGGTACATTGCAGTACGATATTAGGTAGTTTTAGTGAATAATTTTCACTCAAACGGTTCGCGAACGGTTTCGCTGCTGCCCAACCAGAGGATTACATTCTGAGTCACTCCTCTTCTGATTGGCCATCCACGAAACCGTTCGGTAACCGTTTGAGAGGAAATGGTTCACTAAAACTCGCTAAAGTACTATACTAAAGTACATCGGAATAAATCTACGAAAACGATACGACAAAGGAAGTTATCAAATCAAAGCTTGGCAGTGTGATGTCACCCGTTTCAAGAAACAGGACGATTGGTTCATCATGTTTTCGAAACCGCTATCGCGAACACCTGCCGATCTGCTAAAGCGATTGCGGGTTTTAGCAGATCGGAAGATGTTCACAATAACGATTGTGAAAACATGATAAGCCAATCGCTCTGTTTCTTTGAAACGGGTGACATCACATTGCTAAGCTTTGATTTGATAACTTCCTTCATCGTATAGTTATTCCCATGTACTAAAACTCGCTTTTCGCTCGAGATCGAACGGTGTCGGCGCGCTGCGGAGAAACGATGAACTACCGTAGTGTGGATAGCTTCCTCGCGTCTTCTGCTTTTACACGTTTATTCCGCATTCAATGCAGTAGGTGGAGCATTGGAGATCCGGACGGTATCGTACCATCGCAGCACTAAGTGATCTTCCGGTGAACATACGCGAGAATTACGGAAAAGAACCCTCAATTCCGGACATCGGCCGGCGTGTTTTCGGCACTAGAAAGGTGACACTGTCGCCCCTGTCGGTCGATTTCGCAGCTAATTGATAGTACCCGGCGTCTTTCATGTAGACGTGTCCAAGACGACCACCTCCACGGTCTACGAGCAAATATGATTTGTGATCCAAACGACGTCACCCATCTGACAGACGCACAACGGCACCTGCATAGATTTCGTGATGACCGGACCGAGCATGGTATCGGTTCACCACATCAACATCATCAGCAATCATTTCTCAGGTCATAAAACCATCATATCTACTGTGTTCGGTAAGGTGGGGCAAGGTGAGACACGGGGCAAGACGTGATATTTTTCGCTCGACGCCGTCTGTCTCAGAGACGCCTTGCTCCATGCGCTTGAAATTTCGCACACATAGGTGGCTCTGCATGTCCGCTTTATCCATGAGAATTGTCCGGATTGGTGTACGCGTGGAAGAGAGAAAAAATCGGTTACTTCTGCCGGGACCCACCAAAATGGCGCAATTTTCTCTAGTCCTTTACTTGTCATCTGTGCAACAGTGTTTCGTAGGCTTATTCTGTCAGTGGAAGTCCATATTCTATTTCTTTATTCATTCATATATGCAAAGTATGAGGGCCTATGATGACTGTTGGTCTTCCGGTGTTGAACAGAAAAATTAGTTCATCCGATGATATGCACGCGGCGCAAGACGCTACAATTGAATGTAAGGTAAATTTAATGCAATTTAAATTAAATGTAATTTAGAAAGAAATAAGTCAACTATGACGTGGCTTTATGCTTGTTCCTTGTTTTTTTTTTTTTTGCATATTGCCTAGGATTTTCCAGCAAATTTTCCTGTGTCCTATGATATTTCCAGCAAAGCAAAAGCGAGTGACCAGCGACACATCGGACTGGTGGTGCCCTGTTTGCAAAGGACGGTGGAGCAAAATAGCACAAGATTCTGTGTGGTTTCATTGCATAGCATGTGGACTGTGTGCTCACGGGGATTGTGTAGAGGCCCGCGGCCTCTTTGTCAGCTTCGACTGCAAAAATTAATTGGTGTATTCATTACCACACCGTGTCTCATCTTGCCCGATGTGATATCTCGTCTTGCCCCGAGGTTGCGGCAAGATATGACAATCTGCATTTTTCAATATCTTGTTCTATCTCTCCCTTACGCACGCTACGTCCATTCTGCATTTAGAGGTCATAAGCTCTAGAACCCTGACAACACGCCCATGCCTAGTTTTTTTATTAAAAAAATGAAAATAAAAATTTCATATTCAATTGCAAATTGTTGTCTCATCTTGCCCCACCATACCCTAAATAGAGTGGTACAGAACACGTCTCGTATAGGTATTTGAAGCTCTTTGTCCTCCCTTCTTACAATTATTGTCGTGCGCACTGCCGCGCAAGAAATACAGGAACCAGTTTGAAGCGCGTCGAAAGCTGTTTCCAGTGTCTTTAGAGGTCAATTACGCCGATTGCCCGATGTGTTGAAACGGTTGTGATATTCAGAACAACCACATCCAACTGCCTCCGAAATGCACCTTCGTTTCTCAATCTGGTCTTCCTCTTGCAAAAATTAATTAATCCAAAACCAAAACAAACCATATAGGCGCAGCCATTTTTATGACGTAGATGTGGAAAACCTGTACCATCTACGTAGATAGAGATTCGTGCTTCTGATTGGATGAAAGCTGAGGCTTTCTCCGACTTTGTCACAAAGGTGCTCTGTAGAGCTGACAAGAGACTTGCAGAGTAAAGAATTTGTTATTTATGTTTTCCAAAGGACACGTAAAAAACAATGTGCTATACCAATTGCATTCAAACAAATACAAATATTTGTTTTAGCCATGTGCACGTTAGCAGATTACGGGTGACCGACCACACACAATGGGCATCCAGGGTGAAAACACAAGTATGCTACCACTGCAACCACTGCCCTGAAATTCTAAGTCAGCATTTATCAGAAAGCAATGACCATGCACAACCTAGAAATAATATTGAGCTCCTTGCATTATTCTCTTTCTCCACAGCAGGGTTGCGGAGTTGCCACTCCGGAGTTGGAATGATTCCGGTATCATTACATATTAAGCATAACTCGGAATTGAATTGGAATGGAATGGCGGAAACTGTCCTAAGAATGGGAATGGAATGGTCCGGGTGCCCCGGTGGCAGTTTTGGTTTCAACGTGCTGGTTTCTGCCCTCGCACCCTTTGCACCGCACCTGCACACGGTCAAGAGTGAAATAACCTTGTCTTTGTGCTTTTTCCGTGCTTGGTAATGTCAATCTCCTCTAGCACTGCTGGAGTTGCCAGTATGGTTACCGGTCCTTTTCTTTTATTGAGGGAATTAACGGAATGGAATTGGGTTGCCAAGCCATTCCAGGACCATACCTTTTCATTCCGAGGAATTGAAAGGAAAGGAATTATCGCAAATCTCGATTCCTTGTAATGGAATTCGAACGGAATGGGAGACCCCATTCCGCAACCCTGCTTCACAGCAGGCTGCCATCCAGTTCATGAAAGTGACCTTTGTCATTGAAAGAACGGATCAATAGTAAGCGAGCTCTTGATAGTATCCATGATGGTGAGACCTCCAGAGGAGATACAAAAAGGGACATACACACACAATGTTGAGACGTTGTGTATGTCCCTTCCTATCCCTCGTCTCAGGCATTTTGATATGAACCTTCATCATGTTTCCTTCCTTAAACGTTATATATTTTTATGTTGAATTGTGAAGGTACAGCCAGGCACTGTTCGCAAGTCATACAGTACTTTTCTTCGACATGAGGGACATTCCCAGGGACATTCCCTCTGAACGCTGGCTTCACCTAACTTCAGAAATGCCTTGTAAGATAAGCAATGCCACTGGTCACAACAGCTGAAAAGAGGAACTGTTGGGTAGGGCGGGAGAGTAAGCCGGAGGCCCCGTGAAACGACTTATCATTGTTTCGCTATCCTTCCGCCAACGCGGTTATCACTTTATCATTTTTTGTTTCCCTGATTTTTTTTTTACCAGACGCCTGCTAAACAAGCTGAAGAGTAATCTTGTTACGCCGCTTCGGTTGTACGCCGATTTGAAAGCTCGCCGTTTTCGGGCTGCGTGAGTACAGCTTACGGGAAAAAAAGCTTATGAAACGCTGGGATTTTGTATTGAACTTCTCTCAGCCTCCCCTGCTGCTTAGGGGAGCAGGTGTTGAGCGGAATCCTTGCAATAAACCAACTCACGGATTGTGCCCAAGAAATGTTCCCTTAGGGCCGCGGGGGAAGAATTTAAATACAAGATTGCAGCATTATAGAAACTTTTGTTCCAAGCTGTGTTCACGGCATAGGTTAGATATGTTACAAAAAGGCCATCACAGGCCTGATCATGAACTGCACACAGCAAGCGTTATCGTTGGGTCATTCCAGGCCAAATCACCTCGCTACTACTCGCTGTGGCGAACCCTTGCGCACTTTCTACTGGGGCAACCGATTGTACGGAGGTCGTGTTACTGTTAAGTGTGCACAGTGCTGTACACGACAATCGTACGAACAGCCTCCGCTGCACTGAGTATATCATAGCCGGACCCGCCGAAAAGCACGAGCGAGGAAAGTAATCTTGTGGATCTGTCCTAGGGGTCGATGCTCCGCCGCAGGCTCCATTCGCCGTACACCGCTCCATTTCACCTTCTTAACTGCAAAAATATATCCCCTCAACCGCTCGAAAAAAAAAGAAAAAAAAGAAGAGAAACCACTTGCTTAACGCCTTAATCAATCGTCCTTATCATTGCTAATAAACACTTTACCACTCGTCTTAGCTGCCTTCAAACAAGCTGAGTGAGCGTTTCTGTACCAACTGGCAGAAACAATGATCACCTGCACTGTCCGTTCGTGGCAAAAGATATTGATAGAGCTGCCAGGTGTGATAGTGACTAGTCTTATTCTTGCTTCCCAGAGCCGCAGCAGCTGCCCGATCCGCTACTTCATTGCCTCTTATTCCCATGTGGCTAGGGACCCATTGGAGGGTGAGCCGGTGGCCCCTGTCTTCTAAAACCTTGAGCGTCGTCAGGATGTTCACTACCATCGGAGCCAAGGAGCCACGGATGCCCATGCCTTTTTGGAATGGGGTAGGGTCCTGCACTCAACGCAGGGAAACATCCCACATCATCATCATCATCCATTCGTCTATGTTGTTGTTGTTGTTGCTTCCCAGAGAACGCGAATAGCCCCGTCTTAGATCGCAATGGTCTTTTCCTTGTCATTTTGTTGAAATCGTGGGACATGTGAACTGAAATGGTGTGATGTAAGTTTCGCTTTTAGGCTTACTTTGCCCTCTGACCTGACGTGCACACGGCGTATCTGTCACAAAGACACGCAGCATGGATAGAGCAAAGATACGAATGACAAAGTGCTAAGCAACAAATGCAAATAACCGTCTCTGGGGTAGCTTCTCTGCAACAAGGAGGTTCACCCTTGCTTCCACGTCTCGCGAGCACATTTTCTTCTTATTATTATTATGTGTGAATCATCCAGGCAACAGGCCTGTGGCGGACAGATCGGGCCAAAGAATGTAACTAGAGCAATAATATGTGATTGAAAGGTTCACATTCAAGAATAAACTGTGATAACACGAGGTATTCCCTTTTTCATAAATCGCTCGCTTTGTCTTAATTTCAGGAAACATCACTATTCCGAAAGTTTGCTCTTGCGATAGCTTGCAAGCAATAGGGAGGAACCGGTTCCTATATTTAAGAGGTTGTGGGTATAAACGTGCAGATCAGCAAACTGCCTACCAACTCAAAGACTCAAACAGCAGTTGCTGCAACGCATCCGTGACATCGATATGCGATTTTGAAGTTTCAACCAGTGAACTGTTAGAATGGTTCCCAAAACACGGCGCTCACCACGTATTAGTAGTACTGTTAGGTTGGGAGAGAAAAACCATGAGAGTTAGCAACCTGGACCCCCGGACCCTGTGCCGTTGACCCCTGAGTCCTTTGCGTATTTTTTTTTTTTTTTTTTTTTTCGGGTGGCGCGTGTGCGGGCGATTGTTCGCGCGCATACCGGCGGAGGGAGGGCTGCGCGTGCGCTTATCGTAGTGTATTTTTCAGCCTGGGCTGACTTCTTTCGCCATTTTTCCACCTGGGCCGACTTCCATTACAAATTTTTTCTGCTACAACAGGTGTGCGGTGGGCGGTTTACATGCAAGCATAGACATGCAAAGGATAGCTATACACAAAAGTACAAGTGAAACTACATTTATTAATGCTAATTCTATTGCCAATTGTAAAGCCAATAGTGATGGGAATTGTAATACCAATAGTGGTGCCAATTCTGATGAAGGAGAAAAACCCAGCCGAAAAACCTTGACGGCCTGAAACAGAAGAAACAAAACACTGGACAGTACGTGTAAAGAATATACATAATTTATTCACTATAGCCAGTCATCAGATTCTGAAAGAAAACATAATATCAACATTCATCACATTGCTCACCAATTGTTCACTTAGGGAGCCCCGCACCAACGACCTGAAAGATAGCTTATTATTATATGGAACCACATTCGCATTCAGTAATATGTACAACATTGCGGCCACACTGGATAATGTGAAAAATATACTTTTAATATCAACAATCATACTCCCATTATAGCAACAATAATCCGAAAGAGAATCTAATGTAATATCATATTCTACTTTCAATAGTACATACACTGAGACGGCGATGGACCCCAATAACCTGAAAGAAAATCTCATTTATTATCATAATCTACTTTCATTAATACATACAATACATGTGGCGTACAAGAGAGTATTAGATGAAAATCGTCCGGTGGTCCACCGTAATTAATATGTTTGTTGAGTTTCAACAGGTGATAATACATCAGACCTTGCACGACAATATTGAACTTCTGTTGATTCGACATCATTGCAGAGACTGGTAGAAGAAAATAATTGCATTGACGTGGTAGTCGAATATATTACGTGGTAGGATTTTATGTACTTTCCATCTCAGATATGTGTAATTTCAACAAATCCCTAATGAATCGTGCGATATAGACCGCTTGTATATGATAATTTGATCCGACTGCTTTCTTGATGTACGCAATTCCCATTGCAATGATTACAATTACATCTGGTCTAGTCTATTTCAATTCTTCGTTAGCAAAGCTCAAAAACTCCGCCATCAATCCCAATGGCCCTTCCGACGTTGATGTGCAGATATTTTTATAAGTATTGTAGATTCGGCATATAAATTATTGCACCTTCAGTTCTGCACTTTGTACCATATCTCCGAATATGACCATGTCTAGGACGTACTGAAACGCAGCGATAATGAAATCGTTTCGCGGCTCCTCCTTTTCGAAGCAGTTTTTTTATCACGTCTTCCCATGACTTATGGTATCGAGTACAAAATCTGTCCATCTTTTCAAAGTAGAGCAATTGTCCCTTCTGTTTTCAAGTGCACATCTACACTTAATTAAAAGCATAGCTATGTTTATTTTATTGGTTAAAATTTTATTATCTGATTTAGAATGCTATAATCTCCACCTGTCGTGAGAATTATTGTTTTGATTTTGTTTCAAGTATTCGCTCGAAGCATATCTATGTTTATTTTATTGATTAAAATTTTATTATCTGGTTTAGAATGCTATCTCCACCTGTCGTGAGAATTATTGTTTTGACTTTGTTTCAAGTATTCACTCGTCTGATACTCTATGAGTTGTGAACTTACTGCCTGAAATAATTGTTGTCTTGCATTTGCTTCAATTGTTCACTCGATTGACATAAGTAAGTACCTCTAAGATAAGAATGCCTCATAACTCTGAGTTGCATTTCACATTTGATATTTCTGTGTGGTTCATTAGAAATTTCTGTTGCAAGATATCAAATCTGTTTCTCGTTTTCCATTGAGTATCGTTGCTACCAAATAATAATTTGGACTTTCTCTACATCTTCAATAACAATATCGCATCTCTACAAACTTAGCCGACTTGTCAACCACTTTGACGAAAGATTTCCATTTCAGGTAAAGGATGCGAAAAGATAGTGACCCCAGCGAGTGATACCGACATCTATTTGCGCTGCACAATAAAATATATCGCCTTTGAACTCTCTTTTATCTGACCTCTAGAGCATTCTGTTTGCTGGACGAAGGAATATAGCCCCCAACCCTTTGAGTGATAAAGCATGCGCAGTGCTTTGGCCATATAGATAGAGACATAAAGTCTCCCGGCTTTGAGGAAAAGAGTGAAAACAGTGCATATTTCCTACGTCTTGGATACCTCCATTAAGGCTCGTAGTGTTTGTTAGAATGAAAATTGTATATTGGTTGATTTTATGATGGTTCAATGATAGATTATTTTCCTCTGTTGTTGTTTACGTGTCGCCGCGTGTTCCTCTGTTCTTCAGCGTTAAGTCTGTGCTATTTCGCCATTGATAGATTGATTAGCTATTATTTATCTATGTGTTGGATGGTGCGCAGGTTTGGCTCTCTATTAATTGTAGCTGTTGATTGTGTTGTTTCTCGTTATTTCCTTACGTCTATGCTATTCACTTAATAAGAAATTAAAAGTTGAGTAATGTTGGAATATGAAACTGAGATTCCCTATTGCGCTCAAAAATGTTATGACAGATATTCACGCTATTGCATTGACGGTTCTCACGTATAGGAATATTAATTTTCTGATGAGTTTGATTTTCTGAATGATAGATTACTGTGTTGTTTGATTAACCAATGTAGTGGTATAGATTTTATTTCCTCTTGTGCTCGTGTCGTTCTTTGTTGGCTAGGAGTGTGCTACGTGGTGAAGTTCATTTTTAACATGTCTATTTCCTGATGAGTTTGATTTTTTCATCTGATTTTCCTCTTGTGTTCGTGTCGTTCTGTTCGTTGGCTAGGATCGTGCTATGTGGTGAAGTTCGTTTTTAACATATCTATTTTCTGATGAGTTTGATTTTTTCTTCTGATTTTCCTCTTGTGTTCGTGTCGTTCTTTGTTCTGTTTGTTGGCTAGGAGCGTGCTATGTGGTGAAGTGGAATATCTTCTTTGTAGTGGTATAGATTTTATTTCGTCTTGTGTTCGTGCCGTTCTTTGTTGGCTAGGAGTGTGCTATGTGGTGAAGTTCATTTTTAACATGTCTATTTTCTGATGAGTTTGATTTTTTCTTCTGATTTTCCTCTTGTGTTCGTATCGTTCTTTGTTCTGTTTGTTGGCTAGGAGCCTGCTATGTGGTGAAGTGGAATATCTTCTTTGTATTGGTATAGATTTTATTTCGTCTTGTGTTCGTGTCCCATAGTCTTCCAGTGTCTCTGCTGTTCACAGTTATTTACATACAACTATCAGAACTTCCCGCTATTGCAAAGATGGGTCTCGCGTATAGGAATATTAGACTTTTTATAATACAACTTATAATTTTGTTTATAATCATATTGATTAAGAATATCCTTTTTGATTAAATGTGGTGATCGTTTTGATATGGTGTAGCTATTATTTCCCTACATGTCGGTTAGGTTCTATATTAATGCTATGTGTTGATTCGAATTATTGCCTTATGTCTGTGCTATTCACTTCAATAGAAATTAAATTTGTCTCACATTGGAATATTAGCTATTGTGCTCGAAATTACTTACACCTATCAGATTCCTACATCTCAGACTTTTTATAATTTTGATTGTAATCGTATTGATTAAGAATATCTTAAATGCGCTATCACTTCTGATTCATTGAAAACTTCCTCTAATAAAAAATATTGTGTTTGATTTGTGATACCTATTCAATGCTATTGTATCATACCTTTAATAAGTATTGTTACGTGTATTGTGTTCCTTCTATTTCAGATTTTTGGCTAAGTTTTTCCCATTGACACAGAGTCATAACATAATTCCTAATGACTTTAATAAATATATTTTCACTTGTACTTTTGTGTATGGCTATCCTTTGCATGTAAACTGCACACCTGTTGTAGCTGGAAAAAATATGATTCAAGTCGGCTCAGGCTGAAAAATGACGAAAGTCGGCGACCCAGTCTGAATGGGAAACGCACACGTAGCCCTCCGGCCACGCGACGCCCAAGTAGGAAAATTGTGAAAGAAGTCAGCCCCAGGGTGAATGGTAAGCACGCACGCAGCCCTCCGGTCACGCTCCGCCCACCTGTCATGGGAAGGATGTCGGGCCAAGTAGGAAAATGGTGAAAGAAGTCAGCCCAGGATGAATGGTAAGCGCGCAGCCCTCCGGTCACGCTCCGCCCACCACAGCAACCCTCCACCCGAGCACGGCCCCTGTTACAGGTGGTGAAGGTTTTTTCGGCTGGGTTTTTCTCCTTCACCTGATTGGCATCACAATTCCCAGCACTATTGGCTTTAATAAATATATCTCAACTTGATTGGCATTAATAAATATATTTTGACTTGTACTTTTTTGTGTATGACCCTTCTTTGCATGTCTCTGCATGTAAACCGCTCACCTGCTGTATCGGAAAAATATGTGAAGTCGGCCAAAGAAGTCTGCCCAGGCTGAAAAATATGCTACGATGAGCGCACGCGCAGCCCTCCCCCGCCGATAAGCGCGCGGACAACCCTCCTCACACGCGCCGCGCAGGGAAAAATTGGCTCAGGGCAGGGGGTGCCGTAGTTTGGACCGCGGCTCGGTTCTATACGTCTCTCTACTACTAATATCCACCTGTCGTGAGAATTATAGAAATTGATTTACAAAACGACATGATGAGCAAGAAAAAACGTGTGTTTTCAATGATTCTGTATTCACACTGCTTGCTTAGAAATGATTTGTCTGAATTAATTATTGTTTTGACTCTGTTTCAAGTATTCACTCGACTGATATTCTATGAGTTGTGAAGTTACTACCTGAAATAATTATTGCCTTGTATTTATTTCAATTGTTCACTCGATTGACATAAGTAAAAATAATCTCTAAGATGGGAAGGCCTCATATCTCTGAGTTGCTTTTCACATTTGATATTTCTGTGTGGTTCATCTATATAGAACTTTCTTCTGTTGCAAGATATTACAAAAATTGATGTAATTTAGTTTGTTTCTCGTTTTTTATTGAGTATTGTTGCTATCATTTAATAATTTGGACTTTTTCTACATGTTCAATAAAAATATCGCATCTGTACAAGCTTAGCCGACTATGTCATCCACTTTGCCGAAAGATTTCCGTTTCAAGAAAAGGATACCAAAAGATAGTGATCCCCGCGAATATAGCCCCCAACCCTTTGAGTGGTAAAGCATGGGAGTTGCTTCGTTTTGGTCATATAGATAGAGACATAAAGTCTCCCGGCTTTGAGCAAAATGAGTAAAAAACCGAGATGAAAACAGTGCATATTTTCTATGTCTTGGATACCTCCATCAAGGTTTGTAGCGTTCGTTAGAATGAAAATTGTGTTGTGTTCGATTAGATTA
The DNA here is from genome assembly GCF_037126465.1 of Ornithodoros turicata. Classification (NCBI taxonomy): domain Eukaryota; kingdom Metazoa; phylum Arthropoda; class Arachnida; order Ixodida; family Argasidae; genus Ornithodoros; species Ornithodoros turicata. The sequence goes on along the minus strand of NC_088204.1, from coordinate 27,367,271 downwards.
AGTCACGAAGATGATTTTATGATGGTTCAATGATAGATTATTTTCCTCTGTTGTTGGTTACGTGGCGCCGCATAGAGTGTTCCTGCGTTCCTCAGCGTTAAGTCTGTGCTAAGTGTTAGATTGTAATGTTTCTTGTTTTGATAGATTGTTTCGCTATTGCATGTATCTGTTGTTTACATGATGGCTAGGAGCTGCAGGTTTGGCTCTCTATTAATGCTAGCTGTTGATTGTGTTGTTTCTTATTGTTTCCTTATGTCTATGCTATTCACTTAATAAGAAATTCATTAACTAAAAGTTGTGTACCCTTATGAAAAAAGTTTTCCAGATTGTATACAAACTGTATACAAAATCCTGGGTTGGGTGGATTAAAGGTATATACATATTGTATACAGCTCCAATCCAGTTTCTTCTAAGAAATGGGCGCGGGAGTAGTTACAAATTAGGTAGCCAAAATGTATACAAACTGGAAAGGAAATTGTATAGAACTTGTATACATATTAGTTACAAATTCTAAACTGGCTGTATACAGTAAGATGTATACACATATAGAGCATTTATCTTGCTTCAGTGTGGTTCCTTTCAATAATTGGTGATAAAAAAACTGGATAGCAAATTTGAATAGAAGCTAGGAACAATATTAGGTAGGAATTTGAGAGCATATTACAGGTCGTATAGAACATGAATAGAATCTCGTTTCATTTTCGATGCAGCTTCGACAACTGGTTGACTACGCATTGTTTGCGCCGCCTAGGCGATGGCAGTAGCTCGAAAATCTTCTTTTGCATTTCAAAAACCAGGAACTTTCCACTTATTTTACCGCCACATCCCACCCACTGCGTGCCATCCCACTCCCAACCACAAACAAAAAAAAGAGAGAAAAAAGACCTAAGAAAAACTTAAGAAATACGTAAAATACACAAAAGGAAGAGGGAAACACTTGCACACACACAAGCCTATGACGTGTGTGCAGAGGAACAAATACTGGTAGAACACGCAACGAAATGGCTAGGCCACATGTGGAGCCGTCTTAGCTCGAGATGCAACCACACGGGTGAGGAGAGCACGCATAGATTGTTATTTCGGTAGCGAATAACAGTCACTAAAAATATTTTCTCCAACTGGTTAATATATTACTGCATTAAGGACTGTGTTTATTACTCAAATTACTCGAACTAACCCAGCACAATCTCCACACCAAATTAATGTGGTGCTGCACGTTACTCATGCATGGAACCAGCCCCGTACTATACGATTAGCTACTGCTATCAGTGAGTTACACTTGGTTTAAACGTTGGTATAGACAGCTGAAATAGGTACAAAAATGGTACTTCCGCCCTGGTTTACCTTTTTTATACATACGCTTTTATACCTTTTCCTCTGACAGTGTAGAAGCAGCAGTTCGTCAAGTGCAACATTAAAAAGTACTAAACGGTAAATGTTCACGTTGCCTGAAGTGATAAGTCACAATATTGCTATTAGCATTTGTATCCATATTCATACATGCACATGACACATGTATTAGTTGTTCTTCAAATGTACAACAAAAAACAAGTAACAGATGTCCGTAAATAAGATCTTTCGGGGCAGCTAGTATTAGCTCTATAGAGATTGTATAGAGAATGTATACATTCTAGAGTCTGAAGTCTGTACAGAAACTGTGTAGAGTTTACCAGTTAAAAACCCTATACAGCTTCTATCTATTTCCTATGCACAAGATTGACACGTACTAGACACGACAGATATATTCTCTATAGGTCCTGTATAGAAACTAGAAAATTATTTTCATAAGGGTTCGTCGGACTGACAAAGATTCAGTTGAAAAATTCATCGTGCGGTATCCTGTGGGAGCTCCATAGAGCGTAATGTTCGGTAATTTTTTCCGACGGTATAGCTCCTGAATTATCAATTATCGTTAATTTGAGTACATTAGACACGCTCTTCACATTGGTGGGGTGAAAAAGTGACCTTCACTTGAAAATTTCTGACTTAAGCTCGTAAAAATTTACATAATTAAACTTACGCTACATGACATTTACATCGGGAGGTGGCAAAGACCCAGTAAGAACAAATGCCGTTTACTGCATCAGGCTATAGGTCGATTAGTTTTTTTTTATATAATTCGGTGGCACGTGCCATCGAATTATAAAAAAAAAACTACTACTGTCCTGCATGTCTTGCAGACTTAACAATTCGGACTTCAGCAGAGGGAGGAAAACTGCCGTGCACAGCGGTTTTCCTCGTGTGCTGAATTGTACAGTTTAAGTGAAGTACAGTTAGTGAAATCGCACAGTTGGTGAAGGAGACTGAAATGACCATGGCCATTTCATGCTCCTTCACTCTTGTGCACGATACGTTGTATCAGATGTTTATAGAGCTTTCTCTTTAGAACGTGAAGAAAAGTTGTTCTGCACGGCGCAGGAGAACACATATCGGGGCAAGCTGGAAGGGTAGAATATTTTTGCTTGTCGTGGTGGACAGATAGCCGCGAAATTGTCCAAATTCTTTGTTCTCGCGTACGTGTATTTTACAAATGCTGAGCCCTGCACTACTGGAACACAAGTATGCAATTTTGGGATTACAGTACGGCCAACTGTACGACCAACAACGCACGATACTCTGGTGCGTAGGTACACAACCTCAACCCGTGGCACATCAACAGTGATAAAAACGATTTTGAAGTCTCTGTCAATGTAAGGCGCTCGTGAAAGAATGGTCAATGGCATGGCCCATTAAATAAGAAATGGAGCAGTGAATTATTTTTTTAGTACTGCATGTGCGTACATTGTGATGGGGTTCACAAAGTCATAAAATACTGCGGCTGAAAAAATACTGAATAGGAACTAGTTACAAAACGGACAGAAATTTCTGTATAAAATCTGTATAGGGTGTTCTTGTACAGAAATTGATAAGTGCTGGTTACAAAGTGGTTAGGAACTGCTGTATAGAAAATGTATACAGTGCGCTCAATAAATCCTGTATCCAGTTTTAATCTAGTTTCTATCTGCTAGATTGGGACTGAATAGGCTGGATACATCCTGGTTAAGACCTGTATACAAACTAGAAAATCATTTTCATAAGGGTAATGTTGGAATAATCCACTTATCTTCCCTATTGCGCTCGAAATGTTCATAACTGTCACAAAACAGGCGTACGCCACCCGTCCTCAACAAATCAGAGCAGATATTATTAGAGCTGGTTGTTGGCTAGTACCGTGCTATGCGGTGAAGTTCATTTTTTAACATATTTTCTGTGTTGGGTTCATAAAACAAAGTAAGGTTTGTAGTGTAACTTAGAATAAAAATTGTATGGTGTTCGATTAGATTAAGTTACCAGGATGATTTTATGATAGTTAAAATGATAGATTATTCTCCTCTGTTGTTTGGTTAAGAATATCTTCTTTGTAGTGGTATAGGTTTTATGTCCGCTTGTGTTCGTGTCGTTCTTGTCGTTCGTGTCTCATGGTCTTCCAGGGTCTCTGCTGTTCACAATTAATTACATATATCTATCGCCACTTGTAATTAAAGCTCCACTATGGTGGCCACGTATAGAAATATTAGACTTTTTATAATAAAACTTGTAATTTTGATTGTAATCTTCTTTGATTAAGTGTGGTGTTATAGATTTTATTTCCTATTGTGTTCGAGTCATTCTTGTCGTTCATGTCCCATGGTCTTCCAGGGTCTCTGCTGTTCACAATTAATTGCATACGTCTATCGGCACTTGTAGTTATAATCCTGTGAGATTCTCTTTCAGATTATTGTTGCTATAATTCAAGTATGATTGTTGATATTGAAATGTCTACTTTTTTTTCAGATTATTCAGTGTGGCCGCAGTATTGTACGTATTAATGAAAGTAGATTATGATAATAAATGAGACTCTCTTTCAGATTATTGGGGTCCATCGCCGTCTCAGTGTATGTATTATTGAAAGTAGAATATGATATTAAATTAGATTCCTTTCGGATCATTGTTGCTATAATGGGAGTATGATTGTTGGTATTAAAATGTCTCTCTTTTTTTTTAGATTATTCAGTGTGGCCGCAGTATTGTACGTATTGATGAAAGTAGATTGTGATAATAAATGAGATTCTCTTTCAGATTATTGGGGTCCATCGTTGTCTCAGTGTATGTATTATTGAAAGTAGAATACGATATTGAATTATTCTCTTTCAGATTATTGTTGCTATAATTGTATAATGGGAGTAGGATTGTTGATATTAAAAGTATCTTTTTCAAATTATCCAGTGTGGCCGCAATATTGTACGTATTATTGAATGCGAACGTAGTTTCATATAATAAGAAGTTATCTTTCAGGTCGTTGGTGCGAGGCTCTCTAAGTGAACAATTGGTGAGCAATGTGATGAATGTTGATATTATGTTTTCTTTCAGAATCTGATGACAGGCTATTGTGAGTAAATTTTGTATATTCTTTACACGTACTGTCCTGTGTTTTGTTTCTTCTGTTTCAGGCCGTGAAGGTTTTTCGGCTGGGTTTTTTCTCCTTCACCTGGCTGGCATCAGAATTGGCACCACTATTGGCATTTCAATTCCCATCACTATTGGCTTTACAATTGGCAATAGAATTAGCATTAATAAATGTATTTTCACTTGTACTTTTGTGTATGCCTATCCTTTGCATGTCTATACTTGCATGTAAGCCGCCCACCGCACACCTGTTGTAGCAGAAAAAAATTGTGATGGAAGTCGGCCCAGGTGAAAAAATGGCGAAAGAAGTCAGCCCAGGCTGAAAAATACGCTACGATAAGCGTACGCGCAGCCCTCCCCCCGCCGGTATGCGCGCGGACAATCCTCCGCACACGCGCCGCCTGGGCAAAAATACGCGAAGGACTCAGGGGTCAACGGCACAGGGTCCAGGGGTCCAGGTTGCTAACTCTCATGGTTTTTCTCTCCCAACGTAACAGTACTACTCGTACTAATAACAACGTACTCATATTAGCTCCATGAATCTACGCATCAGTATCTCTACGGCGCTTGTCTTCAAGTCCCGATCCCTGTACGCGCGGCTTTTAGCAAAAAAAAAAAAAAAAAAGCGCAAACAGCAACCGGTGCGAAATGTATAAAATACGTAGGAAGGACGAAAATGAGTAAAATAAAAAAGTAAGTGCAATGAACGAAACACGGGGTGGGGATTCGAACCCGGGCATTTCTCGGTGAACGCCGAAGCGTTACCTGCGACGCCAGTTGAACAGGAGTTGTATCCGCGTAACCCGCCATAAGCTCGTTCTGTGGCCTCGTTCGTTGATCGAGAACTTTATACGCCCTGGGCAAAAAATTTACGCTACTTTGGGTGGCGTTCTTCACTCACCTTGAAGTAGAATCTTTCAGCTTCACGTGTCATGGTGGACTTTTTTTTTTTTTTTTTGAAGAGCTTAGCGTTTCGTAGATATTTGCAAGCAAAGACGTACGACCAGCCGTTACTCCGTAGAAGAAACGCGAATAGGCTAAGTTGGTCGGGCAAAAAATTATGTTGTTCTAGAGGCGCCATTTTGCTATCAAAATGTCGTAGGGGATCTCATTCTTTCACCCAGACGTGGACATTTTCTGGAAACACTGGGTTTATTGAGATGCTAGAGTGAAACGTGGTGCAATAAATTGAACATATGGGATATGCAGGTATAGCCGCCTTTAGGGAGGGTCCCCCGCGATTCTCCGAATGAACAACAATCTGTAGAAGGTTCACATGCAGTCATCTTCAGCATTGCAGATATCTATGGTGCATGATAATCACTTTGGAATGTCACAGACATATCATGGAGGCTGGCACATGATTGGTGCTGTTCAACAGACAACGATTTGTGATATCATTTTTAGGCAAATTTTTAGGCACAAAAAGAATTTTTGGCACACAGATATATCTCTACTTACTTACATGACATCAAGACATGAGACTTACACAATATAGACTCCACGCACTCTACTCTACCACAGCACGAGGATGACAGCATATGATTTTTTTGTACTCTCTTGATTTCACCGTGACTATGGCAGTACTCTTTACTAGTGGGAGCGTTCGCCTATGAATGCAACATTGGATGAAGGGTACGCCCATCATGGGTTGCTGGACTCAGAGTGACTGAAAACGGAACACTGACTGAAGCCATGTTTCTACACTTCTATAAAAATATGGCAAGATGTGCGCAACCCAACGACGTAAAATTACTTGTGCAGTGTGTACACGTGATACCGAAGCAGCACTTGGGCAAAACAGGGTGCTGACAGGGTCGGACGTGCTGTCCTCCCGCAGCTCTGTAACAACCGTTCAATTACCGGAAACAGTAACGCAAACGCAACTGAAACGAAATTAAAAGCTGGTATCAGAAACGGATAACGGAAACGAAAATATAGCAGTAACGAAAATGGAGACTGTAACGAAAATACGTCCGTTATCCTCAACAAATGTACTCTCTACTCTATTATGGTTATTAGTCGACACTGCCAAGAACGTGGGAACACAGTCTTGTACCACATACACTATTCAAAATGATCTTCACACACAACACATTGTAGGTCAACGAGGGGGGGGGGGAATATATATTTATTGCATAGGTCAACGAGAGTCGATAAAGATGTCCTTTTTTCTTCTTTCTACGACTTTGCATAGAGGGAAGTCAGTACAAGAAATGCACATGTTCCTTTTTTGAGCAAATCAATATTCAGAGCGTTACCATACTGTGGTGGGCCTGCAGTGCATTACGTGGTACAGCCCAGTGATGGCCAGTAGTTAACTACATGTAGTTAAACTACTAGTTAAACTGCCTTATTGTAGTCAAAAAGTACTTATCAACTACTTCCAGAAATGTAGTGTGCAACTACTAGTTAAACTACTATTTCGAGTAGTTAACTACAGTAGTTAGGTTACATGCAGGCGCCAACTACTTCCGATTTTGCCGTAAGCTTAACGGCACGATTGTGCTTCCGACTTTTACCTTGAGCTACTTGTTTGATGAGAACGGAGGTGCAGAGCAATCGTGCCGTGCGTATGTACTAAATCTTCTTTTATTACTGCTTGTGATTCATATTTAGGTGTCCAAGAACACTATAGAATGGGATTGGTGTTGATAGACAACGTTAAGTAGTTAGAGATGTAGTTAAAATACATTGCTGTAGTTAAAGAAGTAGTTTTAACTACCTTAAAAAGTAGTTGAACTACTAGTTAAACTATTTCATCTCGAAGTAGTTAGTAGTTATAGTTAAACTACTGTAGAAGTAGTTAGTGGCCATCGCTGGTACAGCCCTACTGTAAAAATTTCACCGCAGAACATTTCCCCTGTTGTAATGACAATCTCCCTCTGTCTTTCAAACTACCATTTCTCATAGTGGTTTACGGTATGACACAGTATTTCTAAATCTTTACTGTAGTTTACGGGTTGTAGCAGAAAAGGACACCATTGTTTCCGATCACAGGACGCAAGCCATAAATGCTATATGACAGCGCCACATCCTGCTGTCTAGAAGTTGTTTATGTTCGGACATGGTATGGCGCATGCAGAATAAATTCCACGGTTGAAATATCCCAACAACTGTTAAATTATATGATCTAGAATGCTGTATAGTATTTATGTTTCGTGTCCTGTGATAGAAAACAATATGTGCTTTTGCTCATGCTGCACGTGAGCTGCAAATGAGCTGCATGTGAGGATAACAATATGAAACCCGAGGCACGGAGGAAAAGCATCACTATACGATCTCGGTGTCACTTGTTTCACGTTGTAATTGTCTACCAGCACCACAGAATAAGTTTGATGCATTGTACATGCAGCTTAGAGATGCAGCGTGTGTTGTGTTGTAATAGTAATGCCACTGTTAGTTGAAAAATAATGCTCCAGGTGGATTGTTTCGGTACAGTGTTGCACTAAACATACCAAGGAGTAAGGCACCTGTGTGACAGGTGTATCTCGAAGTAAGAACCTATAATGTTAGCTCAAGACATTGAATAGTTAACATCATCAATATTCTGCTGCAGATGATACCAACAACAGCACACAAGATGTTCTGATATGTTCTGCAGGAATGTCTCTGTACTCACAATATTAGCACAACAGCTACAAAAAGGCATAAAACAAGTTTTTGTATACATGACACCACTTGAATACAACACAAGGTTCTTTTGCATTGCCAGAACGCAGCTGCTGACAGATTTACCTTACTTAAACGTGAGAAAAAGAATGTAGTGTTGTACACATGATGTTGATTGAATGTAAACACAAAACACATAATTTGTGACCGAAACACATCAGATGGAAGATTTACATTTACCTTACTCAAAACTGAGAAAGGGTGTGCTGTTGCACACATGAAGCTGCTTGAATGTAGCCCTTGAGGGCTCTGGAAGAACATCTTATTTGTGGCCAAAATGAACAGCTGAACCAATATTTATAGACCTTACTCAAAATACACAAGATGTGCTGCCGTGCATATGATACTGCTTCAATGTACACTCTGAAGTCACTGGAGTAAGAACACAAACACCTTACAAACAAACTCAAACACCTCAGGCATGGTTGCTCTAAGCTAGCGAGCAACAGCAAGGGTATACGAATAAAAGTAGTCGAGCACAACTGATGCAATGCACTTGGTTCATCAGAAAATGAAATGTCTCAGCACTACGTGCAGATGTCACTGTTCCGTCAACAAGAACAGATGAACTTTGAAGGGCCGTCTGGTTGACAGTGGTGACAGCCTTTTAACTAGTTGAACTTGAAACCCAGAAGGTAAAAGTTGGGACGTGTAGTGCAAACTTTACGGTAGTGCCAAGATGCCTGCGAAATCATTTAACAAATAAGGCAAATTTCAAATCAGTAACGTGAAAATACACTCGATGGGGCCTAATCTCTAACAGATTGAAAGTGATGGCATTTGCACTGCAAGACTGTCTTATCTAACATTGCGCGACTTACCTCCATGTGCTACGTTGTCATGCCTGTGCGATCTCCAGCTGCAGGTAAGGTTGGCACAGCATCCCGGTCGAGATATCTTCGTCTCCATGTGAAACAAAAATAAATCATGACTATTGCCTGGGGTGATTCACCGGGTGAGAATAGTACAATACCCCACAGTACATGCGAAACATGAGATGTGAAATATGAAAATGAAGTTATGTGCAAGTACAACTCTTGAACTCCCCTCCACTGGCTGTGCAGCGCTACATCACACAAAAGGAAGAAAAAAACACATGAAGCAAGCGCCGATGGTCCTTGAGATGCAGGGGAGGACCCTACAGCATTTGGAGCGAACCAGTAGCCAAGAGGAACTCCAAGAACATCAGAAGACCTCGACGGTGTTGCACATGGCTCTGACATGGGCCAAGAATTGCAACCAGGTTTAACGTCTGTCGGCTAGCACCACTCAGCTGAGCAGAGAGTTGCCGCCTCTCCGTTTCGTAGAGCTTATATTCTATTAGGACGTGCTCAAGGTTCGCTACGACGCCACATTTGGAGCATAGGCTGCTGTCACAGTGTCCGATTCGGTACTTGAACTGGGGAGTGAAGGGTCCACTGAGACGAAGCCTGTGCAGGAGGAACGTAAAATAGCGTGGTAAACGGTCAGGAACTGAAAAGGACATAGTTCGATCCACCGAATAACAAACGCAATTGGAATAACAAACGCAGACGATGAACATCCATGACTGGTGGATCCGTCAGTGAAAACTGCAGTGTGGTCATAATATTGTAGAGGAGGTGGAGTTCCCTTACATGAGTCCCGACCGACAGTGATGGTATGCCACGGAGAGGCGATGACGGTGGCCTATCTCCATGGCCGCGCCGATGGAACTGAGGCCGGTGCTCCAGGCGGCGTGGCCATCTTCGTCGTTGTCCACGGCCCGTTACAATGTCGACTGTGCATCATATCCGCTGCAAGTTGTTTCAGAACTGATGTAGGCACTTGGTTTCGTTTGACGTTAAGACCAGGAATTGACAACACGATCGATGGTACTGGAAGCGACCACGGAGGCGTCGTAGACACCACTGATCCTCCAGAAAACGGGGGAACCTTAGGTTTCACTTCCATGAAACAGGTGTATGCGTTTACTTTGCTTCCGGCGACAAACTTTTGCTATTAGTAGATGGCGGCGGTGGTGAGCTCTGAGGCGCAAGTAATGGCGAATAGTGGTCCCTCTGCCGTAAGACTTCAATGGGTATTTCGCGGGCTTCTGCTATCACCATCCGTGTTTCCGCAGCTCTCGGGACGCCAGGATATACCCTTAAGCTCCGTGCGAGAATGCACCGCAGTCGTTGTTGTTGTGTCTGTGAAATTCCGGGCAACACTGGTAGGCTATATAGCAGAGTCCCTCCGACTAGGGCTTTGTGGATGGCCAGAAGAGACTTCTCATTCATCCCCACTTCGTCCCCGCAAAGTGGCGAACGACGGAAATCTACCAATGTGCCTTTGTGTCCAGGTGATCGATATGTTGGAGTCCAGGACAAGTTGGAGTCCAGGATAACACCCAGGAATCTATGGTGTGCTACCTGCCTAAGAGGCGTATCGCCGAGGAAGAGCTGATACCGATGCATATGCTTCCGAGTAAAATCCATGACTGCTGTTTTCTCAGTGATATAACCATGCCTGCCTCTGTTGGGTACCGCAAGATGTTATCCAGGGAATGCTGAAGACAACTTAGGATTGCTGGCCTCGATTTTTCAACAGTCCAAATGCAGACGTCATCATCATAGATAGATATATTGACTTTAGGGGCGATACAGGACTTTAGGCCTGCCATTACAAGGTTAAAAAGGATAGGACTTAAAACGCTGCCTTGTGGTACGCCCTGAGTCAAGGCAGCTTTCTACGTGATACCTTCTTGCGTGCGAACAGAGAGTGTTCTGTGCCGCAAAAAATCAGCCAGCCACAAGAACATTCTGTCGAGAACGCCTGCTTGCAACAATAGATGTAGAACGTTGGCATGACTGACGGTGTCGTAGGCTCTCTTGACGTCCAGGAACACTGCCATCACTATTTTCTTCTGGCTTCTCGCTTGCTCGACGGTGGTGACGAGATCAAGAACAGAGTCTATGAAGCTACGATTCCGACGGAAGCCTGCCATCTCCTCGGGGAAGGTACGATGACCCTCAAGCCACCACTCCAGTCTATACAATACCATTAGCTCCAAGACTTTACCAAGACAACTCGTCAGGCTAACTGGACGAAAGCATGAAAGGTCAGATGGATGCTTTCCAGGCTTTAACAACGGGACAACAAGTTGCGCATTGTTTCCGTAATATTCATGGGCGAAATTAACGGAGCAAATCCCTGCTTTCGAAAGTGGCGCCCAGGCGGAGTTGTAACCGATTGTTGCAGTCAACAGTTTTTTCAGTAACCTTTCAGTAACCTGTAGTTTGAAACATTGAAACTGCATGCTGAATTGTTCTTGCAGACGGGAGCAAAACACTCACTCATTCACGGCACGCAGCACAGACACCGAAACGAACCAAGACGTCTGTACTGGCCTAGCAAATGCTTTGCGATCGAAGGAAGCAAAACGCTCGTTCCTCGTGAGTTCAGGGAACTCACAGAAATAGTGAACTGTTATATCACTACCCCAATCCCCAGTCTCAATCTGCGCAATAGACGGCTCGGCGGAACAAACCAAGCCAAACGTCATGCCAAGCCGGAGTACCCCAGACTGCGAATGTGTCGTGGCACAGGGTTTGCGGGCCACAAGTGCGAGTGCCATTCCATTCTGTAACACTCGAAAATCGGCGTAGCTGAGCTTTAAAATGGGACTCCGCAACAAAACCACCACAAAGGTTGTCGTATATCGGTAACCTTTGTGATGTCAGGAACAAGTGTACGAAATATCTCCATCCAAAACTACGCAGATTTTACAGAAACGAATTTATTACGAAGCGAGCGCCTTGCCTCTGTGAAGCGAGAGGGCACTGAAAGTAACACACGGCTGACATCATCGCGCATCGGCAAAGAAGAACCACGGAGGAGAAGTAAGGAGATCGATCTCGCACGGCACCGCTCGCAAAAACTATGATCCGTAATTCCTCGGACTTTTTCTCTCCGCGCCGTGGCGCTCGCGTGCCGTGGGAGGCTAGACTCCGCGGCCTCTCGGCTAGGTAATGCACTTTTCAAGTTCAACTCATGCAGTACATATGCACACACAGGAAAATTATTCGATAAGTAAACGCGATTTTTGCATGTCCAGCAAAGTTCACTTTTCTTGCTTTTTTTTTCTGCTTCACGTTTTCGTTCAAAACTACACGCTCCTTGAGCACAACCTGAGCAAAGAGGGTAGACCTCCATACCGGGGATTACCTTTCAGCACCGTGCAGAGAAACAGTGTGACGAAGACACAAAATGCAGTCTTGCTGGTTCTCTCAAGGTTCTCGTATTGTCCGTACGTGTTTAGAGGGCGTGTATCAAGCGTGGACGAGCTAGTAAGTCCGGCAAAGGTTAGGAATATGGATGGCTCGATTGTATTTCGCCACAAAAAAGAAAAGGAAAGCTAACGAAAATTCACAAAGACTGCAGTGACGGTTACTTTGTATTCAGCTGTGCACAGAGCTCCAGAGAAAGCAATATTAAAAGATCATACAAGATGAGTACGAATGAGAAAACATGTACAACAGGAATTATTTCTCATATCTTGGAGCTGGCGTCCATCATGACCCAAAGCCAACGCCACGGCGAATTTCTAGAATAATATCGCAGCCATGTACAAAAAGTTGAATGGACAGTTACGCAATTGTAGCGCGACGTCAACAGTGTGTGAATCAATGTTTAATGGTTCTTATAATACGAAGGTTGAAATGTAGATGGGTAGAAATCCAGCGAACCGGTAGAATGTAGGAAGGGAGTTGCCTCAGGACAGAAGCCGCCGATATTTCGAACAGAGACTGTTCTTCTTCTGGGCAATAAAATGGTTGAATGGTCGAAATGGTTGAAATGCGATGAATGGTTGAAATGGTTCATCATCACACGACGTCTGTAAGTCAGTCCGGTCGTGCGTTCGTAAGCGACGCTGTAAAATGACACCTGCGTCCAGATTTCGAATAGGAAAAAAAAAGTAATACATTTTTTATCGTTTGACATTAAGATCCCGTTTGTGGACCGCTTGACAGCCAAACGCTGGCAAAATGTTCGAGGAATTAGGGGCGTAACATTCGAGTGAAGTTGGGTCAGAACGCAGATTTTGAAGCAGACGAGAGTGCTGGGTGACGTCACGGTAATCTCCTCATGACGAACCACCGTAGTATGGAGCTGAGTTTTCTGCTCTTCGCATTTCAGTTTCGGTTTGCTATTGTTGTCATTTACGAATCAATTACTCGTGCAAAATGAATGCGAATATTGTATTCGGTATCGAGGGGGCGGTTTGTGTTCAGTATGATGCTCACCTATTTTTTTATTTTTTTGTTCAAATTCTTGAGAAGTCTCCCTTTAAGAACCTTTCCGCAAACATATCACAAACTTATATTGCAAACAAATTTGCAGACCGTGACAGAAAGTGTTGCGACGTTTAGCGGCGATGTGCTGGTGGTGGCGAGGGTGAAAGGGCTCGCCGTTGTCGGCCTCACAGAGGTGGGCAACGTCACGACTGACTCCCTGGGGAATGTGCGTCCTGGGCCGACTTCTGAGGGAAATGTGCTGTCTGAAGCGGCGATGTCAAACGTTTTGTCAGCGTCAGCAAAAGCCACGAAGAGCTGCCGCAGAAAATAAATCGCAACGCCTTCCGTGATCGTCTGCAATTTATTTTTTAACCATTAAATATATATTCCCCATCAGGTAAGATTTATATGTACAGCACTGTGCACTCTTAACAGTAACGCGACCTCCGTACAATAAGTGGCCCCAGTAGAAAGTGCGCAAGGGTTCGCCACAATTCGAGTAGTAAACATGTAAGTCAAAACCCAACCTTCATGTTTGCAACTCGCATTCTCGGGAACCCTTGCGCACTTTCTACTGGGGCCACCGATTGTACGGAGGTCGTGTTACTGTTAAGAGTGCACAGTGCTGTACAACCAGATGTTTCCAGACGACATGTGATGTGAGTTTGAATATAACTGATTAAAGTAAAACATTTACTTCACTTTTTTTCACTTCCTTTTCACTTTTTGTTTTTTGTATCACCGCTTTTGTTTCATGTATTGAATATTAACATTCGCACTACTGCTAATTCATTTGCCGCATTAATGAAATAACAATGATCGTAGTAGTTCGTGACACCAAGGAAAGACGTTCTTGCTGCAACTTCCGTTCTAACGATAAAATAAACCAAAATACACACGAAGTCCTTCTACCTCTGTATGTGTTCCCGTATTGCGCTGGCTTCCTGCAGCTGATGAAAATTTATCGCTCTACACCGTTTGCACACCTGTCTATCTACGTCATTAAGTCAAGGTTTCACTAGACCATGTGACGGGTATGGTAGGGTACGGGACATCTGCACGCGTGATAGGGAAGTCGCCGACTGGGTATACCTGAGAAAGAAATTACTTACGAACAGAGTTATGAATTACATAGAATAATTATACCTAATTAGTTTGCTGCAATTGATTACTCTAACTAAATACTTTCATAGTAACTGTAGATTAGATGTAACTGAATTACATTTTGCCTGTAGCTCGAGGGAGTACCCAAGGCACAGTTACTTTCTGCTGTGTTTCTACCGAATTAGCTCTTCATTTCAAGGCCGGCATCTACGCGAGTGCACGGGGGGGGGGGGGGGCAATGGCATCCCCCAGACGTCCGCCGAGGGATGGCGGTCGGATGGCTCGGAGTTCACGGTTTTTGGCGTCCCACAAACCGATGACAGTGGATCATAAAATGCTCGCTGTTCTACACCAACGTGCGTATGCGGCACATGCAGTCATGAAGTAAAAATTTTCGTTGTCGGTCCACATGACAGCCTACAATTTGTAGTTTTCGCCTGTATACCACTTTCTCAGAATGTTTGGCTATTGCATGCCACTCGCGCCGCGTTCACCGCTATTGTTTGGGAATACAACCATCGTCGCAATCACAAGGCGTCTCGGCAGCGCCTGGACGATTGCACTCTCCACTCTGACATTGCACAACAACAAATTCGTGTCAGCCTGCCACTGTCAAGGGCTGCTGCTCCTACTAGTGCACGTTGGTGTTTCTTCCTCCTGCCACAGTCTTTGCCGTTTTAAAAGCTGTTGTGTGGAGCTGTGGGCGCTCTATCGTAACCCCATTGTGAAGAATAGTGTGCATGCATGAAGGCCTGCCACCATAGGTATGTCGCACAACGGTAAAAAAAGAAAAAAACGTCCATCTGGCAGTGACTTTCGGAAGCGGTGCGAAGATCGAGAACTGCTTGGTCGAGGCCTTCAACAATTCCTTCGAGGCAATGATGATGCAGTCGCTCCTGAAGGTAGGCAACTCACTGTTGATATCATTGATAGTCCAGTTGAAACCCTCTGCTGGAAAAAGCAGGCTTGATCTCATTCAGCGTCCCCATCAATTTTAAAGGGACTCTGACCAGAAGCTGTGGGAGCTCTTTCGTACTTGTAGTCGATAAAGCACTCAAAAAGGACCCTCCATGCGAAAATTCATGCATTAAGGCCACACGGTTTCCCTAAATTCGAATTTTAAACATTCTACGTCATCCGAGCGCAGCACGCCTAGCGTCAAACCGAGAAAACGTACGTTCATATCAAATATCCATCCCGGCCCACCAACAAAATGACGTCAACATGAGAGCCACTGACAACACCCATAACTGGCTCAAACGGGTCATGTGGCCACGCATTATCATGTCAATTCCCTTCATGAAATGGTATTTGTATGTTAATATGTTTTTGTTACAGAGTCAAGTACTCACCATATAAAGCGGTCTCCACAGTTGTAGTCGAGCTGTAATCCTATAACACCCACCCGCCCGGCCGCTGGCGCTCATTGTACTGTCGCACTGTCGTAACTTGCAGAAAAATCCTTTAGACTATAAAACCAGTGCCTATGTCACACATCACGCTAAGAACATAACGGGCAAAAATCGCTGTACAAGCATGCTGCTAAGCAAGCGACCGTTGCACAGTAAACGCATGATTCATCGCGGGAGCAGGAACGCACAAAATACAAATATAAGAGTTCCAAAATAACTTTCGTTAACACTAACGAACTTTACCAAAAATTGAAATATGATTATTTCTACTAATAAAGTTACTTTCTGATCGTTTTTATAACTTCATCTTGCAATCTTCATCACCTGTCCTGGCACTGAAGCCGAAACTTCCCCCAACTATGTAAACTGGTCCAGTTCGAACTGGCACCACCTCACTTCCAGTTGCTACCAGTCCAGCTTGTACTGGTACCACTTCACTTTCCAGTTGCCGCCATCCAACTTGAACTGGTTGCACACAGTGCCCACTTGCCACCAGCCCAGCTTAAACTGGTACCAGTTCACTTTCCGGTTGCCGCCAGCCCAGCTTGAACTGGTACCTGTTCACTTCCCAGTTGCTACCAGTCCAGTTTGAACTGGTACCACAAAGTGCCCAGTTGGCACCAGCCCAGCTTGAACTGGTACCAGTTTACTTTCCAGCTGCCACCAGTTTGGTACCAGTTGGTTCCAGTTGACCACCAGTTGGTGCGAACTGGGAACGAGCTGGTACCAGTTGACTTCCCAGCTCAAATTTTCGCCTGGGACCCGCATACACACACCGCAAAAAACCCTAATCACAGGAATTTATTTGTTTTATTTATTTACACAATACTGCAAGCCACTAGGGCCCCAGCAGGAGTGACTGTACAAATGTATATGAAATAAGAAACACAGAGAAAGTTATGTGGTGACACAAATAGAAGCTATATCGGTTACAAGGATGAGTTGTCATACATGCTACACTTCGTCAAGATAAGCATTCAGGTTTCCCAGCGATATCAGTACGTCCCACTGTATCTCATTTCAATCTTCGATGGTTGTTGCAAAAAATGAGCTCTTGAATCTGTTAGTGCGAGCTATACGGGCATCATTTGAAGTGTATGTTTACGTCGTGTATGTCTGGTTTGTGCCTTCGATAAATTGTGGTCAGGATGTACTGTGGAGGAACTGTGGGATGTACTGTGGAATTCACACTCCGCGTCACAAAAACGCCTAACTGCTTCTAATCGCATACGTACACTAGGCGTCAAAAAGACATGATTGTAAACATGCGCAGGCATACACAAACAAGTTCAGATAATGCTTATCGCATACATAGTATCTATTCGATTATAAGGAGACTTCGATTATAAGGCGAGGGGCAAATTGGGAGCCAAGGTAGAAGACAAAAACCATACACGCAAATATAAGGCAGGACATTTCATTTATTTCATTTTCATGATCACAACGTTAATTCACTATCCACTTCCAAGATGTGAGAGTTTTCTTTGTCACTGTCACATTCCCACAGTTTGTCGTCTTCAAGTTCACCTAGAGAGTTTGAAATGCAACACTTTTTGAATGATGTTGCGACCATCCTCTCTAGTATGGCGGCCCAGGCATCAGCCACCCACTGCGAAACGGTCAATGCTGACACCTGCTTCAATTGTCACGACTGAAACACCTCCGCATTATTCGCACTCATCCCTCCTAGGATCAGGTGGCATGAGACAGATCTGTAAAATCGTCGACATGTAGCACATGCATAGACCTCCTTCATGCATTACCCTCTTCACTGTTCGAGTTACCCTTAGTACCCAGAACTGTTCTCATAACTGAGCAAGAGTGCCTTGCACCCTGGTGTTGAATGTGGGTATGTGTCACCAGGAGCAAAGTAAAATGGCGCTGGTCAAGTATAATGATGGGATAGATCGAGGACTTGTCCAGATTGCTAAAGACCATCAGAATCTTGGAAAGTTTCGAAGGTCTTAACAGAGTCGTGACCTTCCGGATTTGTTGTTCTTCTCGTTGCACGGCCTTGCAGCGATGGCGTTCCGCGATTTGTTGTTTGTCAAGTGAGAAGAAGAGGGGTCCCCTGTCTGGGGCGCTAGGCGACCTTTGGCACCGACGTATTTCATTTTCGACATATTTCGTTGGCGTGAGACGCCGGCACGAGGATCAGTTAGGTGTTCTGACATATTTCGTTGGCGTTAGACGCTGGCACGAGGGTCAATTAGGTGTTCTGACATATTTCGTTCGCGTGAGAGGCCGGTACGAGGGTCAATCAGGTTAGGTGTTCAGACATATTTCGTTCGCGTGAGAGGCCGGCACAACGGTCAATTAGGTTAGGTGTTCTGACATATTTCGTTGGCGTGAGAAGCCGGCACGAGGGTCAATTAGGCTAGGTGTTCTCACATATTTCGTTGGCGTGAGAAGCCGGCACGAGGGTCAGTTAGGTGTTCTGACATATTTCGTTAGCGTGAGACGCCGGCACGAGGGTCACTTAGGTGTTCTGACATAATTCGTTGGCGTGAGACGCCGGCACGAGAGTCAAATAGGTTAGGTGTTCTGACATATTTCGTTTGCGTGAGAGGCCGGCACGAGGGTCATTAGGTTGGGTGTTCTGACATATTTCGTTCGCGTGAGAGGCCGGCGCGAGGGTCAATAGGTTAGGTTTGTGACATATTTCGTTGGCGTGAGACGCCGGCATGAGGGTCAATTAGGTTAGGTGTTCTGACATATTTCTTTGGCGTGAGATGCTGGCACGAGGGTCAATTAGGTTTGGTCTTCTGACATATTTCGTTGGCGTGTGATGCCGACAGAGGGTCAGTTAGGTGTTCTGACATATTTTGTTGGCATGAGACGCCGACACGAGGGTCACTTAGGTGTTCTGACATATTTCGTTGGCGTGAGACGCCGCCACGAGGGTCAGTTAGGTGTTCTGACATATTTCTTTGGCGTGAGATGCTGGCACGAGGGTCAATTAGGTTTGGTCTTCTGACATATTTCGTTGGCGTGCGATGCCGACAGAGGGTCAGTTAGGTGTTCTGACATATTTTGTTGGCATGAGACGCCGACACGAGGGTCACTTAGGTGTTCTGACATATTTCGTTGGCGTGAGACGCCGCCACGAGGGTCAGTTAGGTGTTCTGACATATTTCGTTGGCGTGAGACGCCGACACGAGGGTCAGTTAGGTTAGGTGTTCTGACATATTTCGTTGGCGTGAGACGCCGCCACGAGGGTCAGTTAGGTGTTCTGACATATTTCGTTGGCGTGAGACGCCGGCATGAGGGTCAATTAGGTTAGGTGTTCTGACATATTTCTTTGGCGTGAGATGCTGGCACGAGGGTCAATTAGGTTTGGTCTTCTGACATATTTCGTTGGCGTGCGATGCCGACAGAGGGTCAGTTAGGTGTTCTGACATATTTTGTTGGCATGAGACGCCGACACGAGGGTCACTTAGGTGTTCTGACATATTTCGTTGGCGTGAGACGCCGCCACAAGGGTCAGTTAGGTGTTCTGACATATTTCGTTGGCGTGAGACGCCGACACGAGGGTCAGTTAGGTTAGGTGTTCTGACATATTTCGTTGGCGTGAGACGCCGCCACGAGGGTCAGTTAGGTGTTCTGACATATTTCGTTGGCGTGAGACGCCGACACGAGGGTCAGTTAGGTTAGGTGTTCTGACATATTTCGTTGGCGTAAAACGCCGCCACGAGGGTCAGTTAGGTGTTCTGACATATTTCGTTGGCGTGAGACGCCGGCATGAGGTTCAATTAGGTTAGGTGTTCTGACATATTTCTTTGGCGTGAGATGCTGGCACGAGGGTCAATTAGGTTTGGTCTTCTGACATATTTCGTTGGCGTGCGATGCCGACAGAGGGTCAGTTAGGTGTTCTGACATATTTTGTTGGCATGAGACGCCGACACGAGGGTCACTTAGGTGTTCTGACATATTTCGTTGGCGTGAGACGCCGCCACGAGGGTCAGTTAGGTGTTCTGACATATTTCTTTGGCGTGAGATGGTGGCACGAGGGTCAATTTGGTTTGGTCTTCTGACATATTTCGTTGGCGTGCGATGCCGACAGAGGGTCAGTTAGGTGTTCTGACATATTTTGTTGGCATGAGACGCCGACACGAGGGTCACTTAGGTGTTCTGACATATTTCGTTGGCGTGAGACGCCGCCACGAGGGTCAGTTAGGTGTTCTGACATATTTCTTTGGCGTGAGATGCTGGCACGAGGGTCAATTAGATTTGGTCTTCTGACGTATTTCGTTGGCGTGCGATGCCGACAGAGGGTCAGTTAGGTGTTCTGACATATTTTGTTGGCATGAGACGCCGACACGAGGGTCACTTAGATGTTCTGACATATTTCGTTGGCGTGAGACGCCGCCACGAGGGTCAGTTAGGTGTTCTGACATATTTCGTTGGCGTGAGACGCCGACACGAGGGTCAGTTAGGGGGTCTGACATATTTCGTTGGCGTGAGACGCAGGCACGAGGGTCAATTACGTTAGGTGTTCTGACATATTTCGTTGGCGTGAGACGCCGGCACGAGGGTCAGCCAGGTGTTCAACATATTTCGTTCACGTGAGAGGCCTGCACAGGGGTCAATTAGGTTAGGTGTTCTGACATATTTCGTTGGCGTGAGAAGCCGACACGAGGGTCAGTTAGGTGTTCTGACATATTTCGTTGGCGTGAGACGCCGGCACGAGGGTTAGTTAGGTTAGGTGTTCTGACATATTTCGTTGGCGTGAGAAGCCGACACGAGGGTCAGTTAGGTGTTCTGACATATTTCGTTGGCGTGAGACGCCGACACGAGGGTTAGTTAGGTTAGGTGTTCTGACATATTTCGTTCGCGTGAGAGGCCGTTACGAGGGTCAGTCAGGTTAGGTGTTCTGACATATTTGGTTGGCGTGAGACGCCGGCACGAGTGTCAGTTAGGTGTTCTGACATATTTCGTTGGCGTGCGATGCCGACAGAGGGTCAGTTAGGTGTTCTGACATATTTTGTTGGCATGAGACGCCGACACGAGGGTCACTTAGGTGTTCTGACATATTTCGTTGGCGTGAGACGCCGCCACGAGGGTCAGTTAGGTGTTCTGACATATTTCGTTGGCGTGAGACGCCGACACGAGGGTCAGTTAGGTGGTCTGACATATTTCGTTCGCGTGAGACGGCAGCACGAGGGTCAATTAGGTTAGGTGTTGTGACATATTTTGTTGGCGTGAGACGCCGGCACGAGGGTCAGCCAGGTGTTCTGACATATTTCGTTCACGTGAGAGGCCTGCACGGGGGTCAATTAGGTTAGGTGTTCTGACATATTTCGCTGGCGTGAGAAGCCGGCACGAGGGTTAGTTAGGTTAGGTGTTCTGACATATTTCGTTGGCGTGAGAAGCCGACACGAGGGTCAGTTAGGTGTTCTGACATATTTCGTTGGCGTGAGACGCCGACACGAGGGTTAGTTAGGTTAGGTGTTCTGACATATTTCGTTCGCGTGAGAGGCCGTTACGAGGGTCAGTCAAGTTAGGTGTTCTGACATTTCGTTCGCGTGAGAGGCCGGCACGAGGGTCAATTAGGTTAGGTGTTCTGACATATTTCATTCGCGTGAGACGCTGGCACGAGGGTCAATTAGGTTAGGTGTTCTGACATATTTCGTTGGCGTGAGAAGCCGGCACGAGGGTCAGTTAGGTGTTCTGACACATTTCGTTGGCGTGAGACGCCGGCACGAGGGTCAGCCAGGTGTTCTGACATATTTCGTTCACGTGAGAGGCCTGCACGGGGGTCAATTAGGTTAGGTGTTCTGACATATTTCGTTGGCGTGAGAAGCCGACACGAGGGTCAGTTAGGTGTTCTGACATATTTCGTTGGCGTGAGACGCCGGCACGAGGGTTAGTTAGGTGTTCTGACATATTTCGTTGGCGTGAGAAGCCGACAGGAGGGTCAGTTAGGTGTTCTGACATATTTCGTTGGCGTGAGACGCCGACACGAGGGTTAGTTAGGTTAGGTGTTCTGACATATTTTGTTCGCGTGAGAGGCCGGCACGAGGGTCAATTAGGTTAGGTGTTCTGACATATTTCATTCGCGTGAGACGCTGGCACGAGGGTCAATTTGGTTAGGTGTTGTGACATATTTCGTTGGCGTGAGAAGCCGGCACGAGGGTCACTTAGGTGTTCTGACATATTTCGTTGGCGTGAAACGCAGGCACGAGGGTCAGTTAGGTGTTCTGACAACTTTCGTTGGCGTGAGACGCCGGCACGAGGGTCAATTAGGTGTTCTGACATATTTCGTTCACGTGAGAATCCAGCACGAGGAGGTTAGGTGCTCTGACATATTTCGTTCGTGTGAGAGTTCGGCTAGAGGAGGTTAGGTGTTGTGACATATTTTGTTCGCGTGAGAGTCCGGCACCAGGGTCAGTTATGTTAGGTGTTCTGACATATGTCGTTTGCGTGAGAGGCCGTCACGAGGGTCAGTTAGATGTTCTGACATATTGCGTTCGAGTGAGAGTCCGGCTCGAGGAGGTTAGGTGTTCCAACATATTTCATTCATGTGAGAGTCCGGTACGAGAGTCAGTTAGGCTAGGTGTTCTGACATATTTCGTTGGCGTGGGACGCCGGCATGAGAGTCAATTAGGTTAGGTGTTCTGACATATTTCGCTGGCGTGAGACGCCGGCACGAGGGTCAATTAGGTTAGGTGTTCTGACGTATTTCGTTTGCGTGAGACGCCGGCACGAGGGTCAGTTAGGTGTTCTGACATATTTCGTTCGCGTGAGACGGCAGCACGAGGGTCAATTAGGTTAGGTGTTGTGACATATTTTGTTGGCGTGAGACGCCGACACGAGGGTCAGTTAGGTGTTCTGACATATTTCCTTCGCATGAGAGGCCGGCGTGAGGGTCAGTTAGGTTAGGTGTTCTGAGATATTTCGTTGGCGTGGGACGCCGGCATGAGGGTCAATTAGGTTAGGTGTTCTGACATATTTCGTTGGTGTGAAACGCCGGCACGAGGGTCAATTAGGTTAGGTGTTCTAACATATTTCGTTGGCGTGAGACGCCGGCACGAGGGTCAGTTAGGTGTTCTGACATATTTCGTTGGCGTGAGACGCCGGCACGAGGGTCAATTAGGTTAGGTGTTCTGACATATTTCGTTGGCGTGAGACGCCAGCACGAGGGTCAATTAGGTTAGGTGTTTTGACATATTTTGTTGGCGTGAGACGCCGGCACGAGAGTCAGTTAGGTGTTCTGACATATTTCGTTGGCGTGAGACGCCGGCACGAGGGTCAGTTAGGTGTTCTGACATATTTCGTTCGCGTGAGAGGCCGGCACGAGGGTCAATTAGGTTAGGTGTTCTGACATATTTCGTTGGCGTGAGACGCCAGCACGAGGGTCAATTAGGTTAGGTGTTCTGACATATTTCGTTGGCATGAGACGCTGGCACGAGGGTCAGTTAGGTATTCTGACATATTTCGTTGGCGTGAGAAGCCGGCACGAGGGTCAGTTAGGTGTTCTGACATATTTCGTTGGCGTGAGACGCCGGCACGAGGGTCAGTTAGGTGTTCTGACAACTTTCGTTGGCGTGAGACGCCGGCACGAGGGTCAATTAGGTGTTCTGACATATTTCGTTCACGTGAGAATCCAGCACGAGGAGGTTAGGTGCTCTGACATATTTCGTTCGTGTGAGAGTTCGGCTAGAGGAGGTTAGGTGTTGTGACATATTTTGTTCGCGTGAGAGTCCGGCACCAGGGTCAGTTATGTTAGGTGTTCTGACATATGTCGTTTGCGTGAGAGTCCGTCACGAGGGTCAGTTAGATGTTCTGACATATTGCGTTCGAGTGAGAGTCCGGCTCGAGGAGGTTAGGTGTTCCAACATATTTCATTCATGTGAGAGTCCGGTACGAGAGTCAGTTAGGCTAGGTGTTCTGACATATTTCGTTGGCGTGGGACGCCGGCATGAGAGTCAATTAGGTTAGGTGTTCTGACATATTTCGCTGGCGTGAGGCGCCGGCACGAGGGTCAATTAGGTTAGGTGTTCTGACGTATTTCGTTTGCGTGAGACGCCGGCACGAGGGTCAGTTAGGTGTTCTGACATATTTCGTTCGCGTGAGACGGCAGCACGAGGGTCAATTAGGTTAGGTGTTGTGACATATTTTGTTGGCGTGAGACGCCGACACGAGGGTCAGTTAGGTGTTCTGACATATTTCCTTCGCGTGAGAGGCCGGCGTGAGGGTCAGTTAGGTTAGGTGTTCTCAGATATTTCGTTGGCGTGGGACGCCGGCATGAGGGTCAATTAGGTTAGGTGTTCTGACATATTTCGTTGGTGTGAAACGCCGGCACGAGGGTCAATTAGGTTAGGTGTTCTGACATATTTCGTTGGCGTGAGACGCCGGCACGAGGGTCAGTTAGGTGTTCTGACATATTTCGTTGGCGTGAGACGCCAGCACGAGGGTCAATTAGGTTAGGTGTTCTGACATATTTCGTTGGCGTGAGACGCCAGCACGAGGGTCAATTAGGTTAGGTGTTTTGACATATTTTGTTGGCGTGAGACGCCGGCACGAGAGTCAGTTAGGTGTTCTGACATATTTCGTTGGCGTGAGACGCCGGCACGAGGGTCAGTTAGGTGTTCTGACATATTTCGTTCGCGTGAGAGGCCGGCACGAGGGTCAATTAGGTTAGGTGTTCTGACATATTTCGTTGGCGTGAGACGCCAGCACGAGGGTCAATTAGGTTAGGTGTTCTGTCATATTTCGTTGGCATGATACGCTGGCACGAGGGTCAGTTAGGTATTCTGACATATTTCGTTGGCGTGAGAAGCCGGCACGAGGGTCAGTTAGGTGTTCTGACATATTTCGTTGGCGTGAGACGCCGGCACGAGGGTCAGTTAGGTGTTCTGACAACTTTCGTTGGCGTGAGACGCCGGCACGAGGGTCAGTTAGGTGTTCTGACATATTTCGTTCACGTGAGAATCCAGCACGAGGACGTTAGGTGCTCTGACATATTTCGTTCGTGTGAGAGTTCAGCTAGAGGAGGTTAGTTGTTGTGACATATTTTGTTCGCGTGAGAGTCCGGCATGAGGGTCAGTTAGGTTAGGTGTTCTGACATATGTCGTTTGCGTGAGAGTTCTTCACGAGGGTCAGTTAGGTGTTCTGACATATTTCGTTCCCGTGAGAGTCCGGCTTAGGAGGTTAGGTGTTCTGACATATTTCGTTCACGTGAGAGTCCGGCACGATGGTCAGTTAGGTTAGGTGTCCTGACATTTCGTTCGCGTCAGAATTCGAGAAGGGGGAACTAACACCGGCGCATGTGCAATAGAGCGGAGACGAGTCTTTCTTGAACCGCAATGTACATACATATCGCCCACGTGCCGCTGCCTTCCTAAACAAGCAAGCACCAAGCGCAGAGCGGCTTGCGGGCAGAGAAACACAGCCGCTCCCTCCGAGTGTACCTCTTCACTCTCCACCAATTAGCTGCGTCTTTTTCCTCACTGCGCTGTGCTCTTTAGTAAATCTAAATACGCCTCCGTGCCCCGAGAACACATAGAGCAGAGGCGGCCTGGTACTGGGCCTGAGCATGGAAACAGTCGAGTACAGGCTGAGCCCATGCCGGCAGAATCAGGTCCGGGTCGGGCATGGCTGCAAATCTATAAAAGACGTCGGGCCCGTTCCGGGTGCGGGCCGTAGCAGCCGGGCACGGGCCTGAAAATTAGGCCTGTGCAGTGCTCTAGCGTGAACACCTTGCCACTAGCTAGCATGGCAAATAAATCTTTAGGTACACGGAGCAGATAATGTTCATTTCGAATATAAGGGTTCGCTGTCACTTTGCCATTTGCTCTTGCTGTAGCCCAGTCTCTCTGGGTTCTAGAATACCACTTTCATGCAACGATGGTGGTGGTGGTGATGCTGGTGAAAGGACTCGCCGTTGTCGGCCTCGCAGAGGTGGGCAACCTCACGACTGACGCCCTGGGAGAATGTGCGTTCAGGGCCGACTTCTAAGGGAACTTTGCAGGCATATGTCTGAAACCGTTCTACAGATCCCCTCAGCGAATATGGCACATTGCGAGCTTTACAAAACACTGGCAATTTCCCGTTCTTTACGTGTGCTTTGAAATCATTAATAACTCCTAAACCTGATGAAAATAAACTCCGGTATTTCTGTCTTAGAGTTCCAGATTCCATGTAGAACACACTGGACCATAGGCGCCGACTGCTGTGGGGCTTGGGGGCCTGGCACCCCCCCCCCCCGGAACTTTCCGGGGGCGAGGTCCCCTCCGACAACTATACCCAACTGACACTCAAGATGCACATTTCGAGGAAGATCCTTAGAATCGCGTGTTCCATGCGAGTGAACATGAAAATACAGTAAAAATTTGCCTCACAACATCACAACACCGAATCCCCGACACGCTGCCCAACCACTGTGTATGAAAAGGGGAAGGGGACGTTTTGTCCTGGCCCTCTCCGGCAGATTGAAAACTCTCCAACTATGCACTGAGCCAGCATGCATCTTCAACTGCTTCAACCAGGACCTACCCAATAACATGGGAACATTCACAGTTTTCCTTTCAACCAGAGCATCGAACCGAAACGTTTTCCGGTTTGTTTTGGGTTCGGCCATAAAGGTTCGGCTCCGGTTCAGCTCCGGAGTTCACATATATCGGTTTGATTAACCAGTTCAGAGGCTGTAAATCGATTTGGAACTGGTTCAAGGTTCTAATATGCTACAAAATTATAGGTAGCCACTAAGAATGATACAGGATCCCTTAGTTACATTTTTTATCCATTTATTTCAGTTTTTTTACCAACAGGACCCGCTTGCATCCCGTGCCCAAGCAACGTGCCGCGAATCTAGGCAGGCAGACCGCTCGGAACCCCACGTCAGCCCCCCCCCCCAGGATATGACTTAAATTGCAGAAAACAAGAAAAAAATAGAACGACATGCCTCGATTATAGCGGTAACACGTCATCTGGAAGTGTTATGTAGCATCTTCATATGGCAAATCAACTATAGTCACTATTGCCCAAATGAACTCCCAACGGTATAGGTTTGTGTAGTTTCCCTTTGTTCCTTTCTGAATAACGCGTCCTGGAGTAGCTAGCCCCAAGTCCTCAGGACTAACATCTCCATTTTTTTCTTTTACAAATCACTCAATCAACTTCCAATGCCCCATTGAAGTCTCAAGACTTGCCTTTTTGGGTGTCACTAGGTTGATGCGCTAACATATATATAGTTGGAAAAACTTCACTCACCAGAACTTGTATTCGCCTCCGTGTGCTTCCTTTCGCCTTCTTTGCGTCTGCCTTCTGGCAGACTGGCACAACTTCGGGCAGCGTCTACACCTCTAAAATCGCACGAATAGAAGTACGCCACACCACAGATGCCGGTCTCGGCGCCGGGGCACTTCCAGTTTACAAATGGAAGGACTGAACTGCTGTGACAGGCGAGTCGCAGCACACTTGCAGCAGCAGTGCAGTGCAGCATTATTGAACATAGTGCTTCTTTGGCTACGTTTTTAATGTTCCACATGATGTTACAACGCACTGCCGCTGCAAACTTTCGAAGGTAGGAATAACAAAACATGTTTCTCATATAAGCACGGCGGGAGGATAACTTCGTTCACCCCTGGCCTTGTATGTCCCGCGCTACCGAATGAACCGCCAGATCTCAAGAATTATGCACATAAAATGGATGTCGCCACCAGGCGACAGCAGGCGGCGCACATCAACACGAACCGAACCGGTAACCGAAGTTTTTAGATCAGTTCAGTTCTGGTTCAGCTCCAAGATGGCGCTAGTAAATTACTGTTCAGTTCCAGCTAAGAATAACGGTTAATTCCGGTTTGTGGTCCCGGTTCGGATCGACGGTTCGCTTTCAACTACAATCAACACCACCCTCTTTCTCTGGGACTTGTATTAAACATATACTGTAGTAGTATGGGATGGACACAGACTGCCGCCAACACACAGTGTGGTCTAAACACGATTAAATTAGCAATTAGAGCTAATTGGGACCCCCACAGTAATCAGCACCCTCCAGCAAGTCACCACACTAATTGGGAAGCATCTGACTCGTGTCCAGACCACACTGTGTGTTGGCGGCAGCCGCCGGCTCTAAAGCAAAACGCACCGCCTCCAAAATACTGTCGCCACCAGCGCACCTCATCTGGGGATATCTGATTGGCTGCACATTATAGATGTAAATATTTGAATGCTCATTTGTCTCCGAGAACTGTCGTCAGTTTCCTTCGTGCTGATTGGGCGAGAGTCATTTGATTGAGGCGCGAGTATCCAAACGGTTGGTCGAACGGAGGAAAAACAAAAACGACGGAGGAGACATTGCGTCTGTCCGGCCACGCGTTTTCTCGGACTACAACCGTTGTGCACGCAGACGCTAGCGGGTAGTTTGAGGGCTTTGAATGCTTTACATTTAGATTGTGGCGAACTGCTAATGTGAGAACGGAATGGCACATCCACCTGATCATCATAATAGCGGGAAGACGAACATGACATGGAATCCCTGCACCTCCAAAGGATGCAGAAATCGTCAGAGAGGAAGTCTGCACTCTTTCCGACGTCCCGCAGGTGAACGGTAAGACAAGTTTGATTACTTTTTGTGACCGAAGTAAGTAATGCAGGTTTATCACGTTAAGTGTACAACATTTACGAGTCACTCAGTACATTAGCGACGTTTAATAGTGCAGTGCATTGCCATAACTTGTGCGTTTCGGATATGCCGCTAATCAAATTATGTGTGGTTATGCTAGTTGCCCCTCATGCACGTCGAAGCCGTTCATTCACTGTGATCTACGACCATTTGTGACAAGCGTGCTTTGGTGTTCAAATACAAAATCAAGATCGATTGCTTATCATAACAGTGATTTTCGTGCAGAGTTAAGGATCATCAATGGATTTTTTGTTTTGTTTTAGTGCTCCCGCAGCCATCGACAACAACGACGCCTGTTTTCGAAAACTGTATACCTCTACATTCTAGGTGTGCAAACTGCGATTGGCTTCTGAACTGCCCTTCGATGTCGAAGCACCTAAAGCTCCAGTGAAGCCTGTTACAAGACATATAAAGATATGTACTGTAGCTTTTTCGAGGCAGTTCCTGAGGACAAATAAACTTGCTTTGTCATACACCATCGCTTTTTGATTGTCTGCTTTGGGACAGCATGATCGTTGCTCTACAGCAAGCGTCGAAGTCAAACGGACGAGGCTGGGGGTAGGGGGGATGAGAGGAGAGACGAAAAACCCGAGCAGACAAGGGGAAGGAGGTTGGGAGAGGAGGTCTGTCTGCGCATTCGCAATTGACCCAAGCTTTTTTCCCGCGCTGCTGATATGGGACGCTGTGAGTGGCTCATGCAGATCACGCGGTCACCATTTGCGTCGTGTGGGAGCTTCCGGCGGATGTTGGCGGCAGCCTGTGGCCATAAAAAAGGAAAAAAATATACAGAAATAGAGTGGAGAGAAACAATTTATTCGAAAATCAACGATGTCATGGTGAACAAACCGCTCCGGAACGCCCGAGTGACCAGCGCCCATCATGTTGCTTGTTGACTGCCGGTAGTTGCAGAGATCGACGACAGGTGGCCACCTAGTTGCAAGGCATCACACCAGATGGCACCACCATCATAGCTCTATGCGAGAAAGACAGAACAACAAAATACTAGCAGTAGGTAAAATACGCCTTATTCATAAGAGCTGCCATCTCGTGGTGGCAGCTGTCGACGGCGCCATGTTTGAGTATTCGGGCGATCATGCTATCTGTGATTTCCTGGAATGGGACCAGCTGGAGAGTCGGGAAACTTGCGATTCAAGCTTTTTAGGATGGCAGGCAAGCAAGAAGAATACACAACAGAGCTCACGAAGCTAACGTTATAATAACGTTTCTTTCGGACAACTTCATTATCGTTTTCTACATCGAGCAAACAGCATCCCATAAGCACGCTCGGCATAGCTGCAACTCCGTGGCTAAATCTCACGTCGAATTGTGCGCTGTTAGGACTCTGTCGCTTTTGTACATTTCAATACTCAAATACTTGCCCGAAGTTTAGAGCAGAGTGTTCTGATGTTGTGTGTTACGCAGTTACATAGCGGGTCCCGATATGCGCGTTTGTGCAGCATGGAGTGAAGATGCCATGACATTTTCTTTGTGATGCAAGGGCAACAGCCAGCACACCAGAAGGAGCACACTGCCTTTGCTCATAAATCTGATGTGTCATACTTTGTTATCTGCTTGGTACACAGCTCCTTTTTAAAGCAATTATAGCAACAATGTCCCAAACGGACATGTACCACTAAAAGAGACAGTGCAGAAAGCTCATTTTCCGAATCATCTTCTAAATGCTGGTCTGGCAGCACGCTTTCACTGAAAATTCAACACTCCTGCACATAAATGAAGTCCTCTCTAGCTCGCGTTTAGTATAGACCTACTTCTGAAAGAAGCTGCCGTCCCGTGACATGCCAAACAACCTCAATCTAAGCATGTTCTGACACGTGCCTTTTTAAATTATTTTAGAGGCAATAATAACGAACTGAGCATTTACCTTCTCGGTATTCGGGCCAATATTGCCCTTTACGGTGCCAGTGTCACGAGAAGTAATGGGGAGTTGCCGGTCAACCTCCCGGGATGCCGCGTTGTTGGCGATAGGCAAAGTGGCGAAAACCGAAACCACAGGCAGGTAGACTCAAACATGGCGCGTAAACGTAGTCTCCATCTCCGCACATAGATGGTGCGCATTTATGCGTCAGCCATATTGCATCACTGCTCAACAAGTCTAAGCATGCCAGAGCGCGGGGAAAAAGGCCTAACCGCTACTGCTAAACATGCGACAGCACGGAGAAAGCACTACACATCAGGGAAAAGGCTTCAGGCTATCGACTAGGCCTAATCCCAGCGTCACCGCACAATGCTACGCCGCTAACACAAGACGACAACCACAAAACGCTAGGTGCAGAACGCTAAACATGCGACAACACAAACAAAAGCCTTAGGACGCTACGGGTGACCACTAAACAAGTCTAAACATGCGCATACAAAACGCAGGGAATAAGGCCTATCCAGTACGGCAAACATGCAAGAAAAGGCTTAACACGAGCGCGGTAAAAAACGCACAAAGATTGGGGGGGAAACGCCACGGCAAATCGCTCACCTTTCGCCCTGCGGCAACGGAGCGTCCGATCCCGAAGACAGCCGGCTACCAACTGACCCGGTGCGGGGACGGCAGAGCGACCGACCGCACGTCCTCACTCCATAAGAGCCAGCGCGCAAGTGATTGGCGTGCCTCTCCACTGCCGCTACGCATCCACACGCACACGCCCCTAGCACCCTCTGCGCCGCCGGTATCGAACGGTCATCTCCTCGCGGGCGCTCCCTGTTTCAGTTTTGCTCTCTCCTTCAACGACGTCAACTATAGAACATTATCTCACAATAGCACATATATAATATTATTTAATAATTTAAGGTCACGCACACAGCTGGAATTTTTAGGACGCCAGATCTTCGGCAAAGCTCAATTACCATACTTTATCAGTGCATTTGAGCAGGCAACAGAGAAACCATTTGGTTATCTAGTGATTGACCTACACCCTCTGACGCAGTCTCAATTTCGTCTGCGAACAGGCATTACTGGAAACGTTCGACAGTTTGTTTTCTTGCCAAAATGAAAACTCTGCGTCATCATTTAACTTTTCTAAAAGTCCTTGCAACATGTACACCTAAAGAGCGCGATGAGATTTTAAAGGAGGCGCCACCTCATAGCATAGAAGCTCTTTCTGAAGTCTGTAAGAATATATTGAATGGTAATATTAAGCTACCGCCCAGATTGTTCAAAGAGCTGGAAAAGTATAAACACACCATTCGATACATTGCATATAAAACGCTGCACAAATCACCAAAAAGACTAAGATCCTTCCTCTATCGTCAGAGGGGTGGATTAGTGCCACTAATCCCCTTATTACTCACGGGATTAACCAGTGTGCTCGGTGGTGTCGCAAGTCGTGCTCTAGCAAAGACGGTAGGTGTCTAAAAAATGGCTACAAAGGTTAAGGTATTGACTCCTATCGAATCAATTCTGGAATCTAACGAAAGCGATGATATTAAGGTAAAACGAATGTTAACTGCTATGTACTACATTATAAAAAATCATCAGAAACCAACTAATGAAACAGAGCCAGCACCCACAGCACAGGAAGAAAAAAATGATGAATCACTTCCAATGGGACGCTCATTTGATTACAATTCGCTTCCTACTAATGTCAACATTAAAAAAGTAAGACGCGTAGTCTCAGTGCTACCTAGGAGCTTGACTTGGAATAATAAGGAAGAAATCATTCATAACAACCAAACAATCGCTGGTTCTAATATAAAAGAATTGGTGTTGCATCTGTCCGGACACAAGAAAGGGAAGCCTGCTTGGTACCGAAAAGTGGCAAAGTTCTTGCAGCCACACAAAATACGTCAGAAGAGGAAAGCAAGGAAACGTATACTCTGGGAAACGTATAAATCACCTCAAAGAACAGAGTTGCTTTCATCATCATCATCAGATGAATATATCACAGAAGAAGAATGAATTATAGGGATCCAAACGCTGGTTTGGGGGGGGGGGGGTTGCTCGATACTGCAGAGGTCGAAACATCTCTAAGAAACAGGCAATTGAAGAACTACAGCGAGATGACGTCTACACACTTTACAAAGAAGGAAGACGTAGATTTAAGAGAAGAAAGACCATCTCACTGCACATCGACGATCTTCATCAAGCAGACCTGATTTCATTCCTGCAGTACAAGAAACAAAATAAAGGATTTTCCTTCATACTCATTGTGATAGACTGCTTATCAAGACGACTCATGGCTACACCCATTAAGACCAAGCGTGGTGAAGATGTGAAGAACGGATTGATCAAGTTGTATAGGAGCCATAAAGTCTGTCCACATCTCCTGCAGGTAGATAGAGGGAGAGAGTTCTATAACAAACATGTGAAAGCATGGTGTAAACGTCACTCAATACATATGTATAGCTCTTTTTCACCTTTGAAGGCTGCGGTCGTTGAGCGCGCTATCAAAACTATTAAAGCTAGACTTTATCGTTATTTCGCCAGTAAAGGTCATCACAAGTACATTGCTGTTCTCCCAAAGATCATCGCCGACTACAATTCATCATATCACTCGACTATCAAGATGGCCCCGAACGACGTCGATAAAAATAACGAGATTGAACTATTCAATAGACTTCA
Organism: Ornithodoros turicata; assembly: GCF_037126465.1. Taxonomy (NCBI): domain Eukaryota; kingdom Metazoa; phylum Arthropoda; class Arachnida; order Ixodida; family Argasidae; genus Ornithodoros; species Ornithodoros turicata. The sequence continues at coordinate 27,334,205 of NC_088204.1, read as the reverse complement.
CAGTAAAAATGACAACAAACCAAACAAGATTACATTGAATATCGGTGATCAGGTGCGCGTACTCACAAGTAGATCAATTTTTGACAAGGGGTACATTGGGCACTGGTCCTTAGTTGTCTACACGATCACTCGAACACGAACTCGGATCCACCAGTGTTTTACATAGCTGGACCAGATGGGGTCGAAGACGATGCAACTTACTATGCCAATGAATTGCAACGTGTAGTGAAATCGCAAGACGACCCATACCCAATTGAACGCATAGTAAGTCGAAAGAAAATAAACGGTGTCACACATTATAAAGTGAAATGGCTAGGTTATGATGACTCATTTAATTCCTGGGTTCCAGCCCAAGATGTCGCGAAGTTCTGATTTTTACATGTATCTCCTATCCAATGACTGCATGGATATGCACCCGAACAACAGTCTCAATAACTTTACAATCACTCTGAGTGCACCACTACAAGTGAATGAAGAATATGAAGTTGGCCTGCATGAACTTTCCATCTCTAATGTATTCTACAACGTTCCACGGACTAACGATGCTACTATACATATTACTTCCAGAAGCATTATTGAGCTGCGTAAGGAAGTTGTTGTGATATCGACTTTGGAACACGCGCTGCAAGATTTTTTAAAAGAATTCAACATCGCATTTGGTTATGTTGATGGAAGGTACACATTCCAACTACCTCAAATAATTCGTTCTATTAAGTTCTTGGATGAAGAACTGCAACAAGCCATGGGTGTGTCCACTATACAGGGTTTGAAAGTTGCAGGTGCTAAAGTTCCACGTCAGAACATGTACATGGGAGAGGAAGCTATCTCAAAGATGCTTTTAAAGGAAGAGGTGACTATCATTACACAATATGCCCCAATCATATTCATACCAGGTCGCCCTATCACTGTCACACTAAATCGCTTCTTTAAAAGATATGAAATCGATGGAAAGATGCTATTTCAAAACAATACCTATACATTATTGGTCCCACGTCTCTTTCTTATCCCTGAACAACTCAAGAGACTCCTCAAATTAAACTCCAGTAAACTGTTAGAAAATACAACACAATACATTGGAGATCCCCTTACATTCAGTTTTGGTGTTGTTCTAGAAAAAGTAATACTTGCAAGGGAAGAAGTCCAAATTCCACCAAATTATTACGAGACACCACGTTCGCTTCTACAAGCTATCAGAGGTGTGATAGGCAGCAATGCTATACTAACGTACAATGAAGATACACAGCTGTTTACTTTCACTCCAGTTGATGGAGTAACTATAGATCTTTCTGAATATTTGAGTAATATGTTGGGTTTCGCACCAATTCAGTCTATTGCAAACACCACCACCGGAACCACACCACTCAATCTTAAACCCTTGTTTCATAATTTCATGATTTATTGTGACATTATCGAATCATCTCATATAGGTGCAAAAAAGTTTCCCATTTTGAAACTCGTCCCATATTTACATAAAGATGATCCCCAGATTCATTACAGCTTCCATAATGTGCAATATTTGAAGCTGTTACAGAACGAAATCACGTCAATTTCGATTAAGTTGTATGATGAGACAGGTCGTCCACTTCATTTTAGAGGACCAGGTCGTACAGCTCTAGTTCTACACTTCAAAAATGTATCTTAAAGAAGTGCCAGAGATCCATTATGGATCGGGACTTGGTGATTTAGTGCCATACAAAGGGCCTCTCTTTCAAACTGGGAATGGCTTCTTTAGTTCTTTGCGTAAGCTAGCATTGCCACTATTGCATCGTGCAAAGCCTTACATAGCCCGTACTGCGATGAGCGCAGTGAAAAATTTGGCGAAAAAGTTATCTGAAGGGCAAAACATCAAGCAAGCACTGAGAGCAAGCTCAAATGAATTAGGCACACAGATTTTGAAGGACATTGCAGGCAGCGGACATCGAAGGAAAAAGAGGAAGAGAAGAGACATTTTCGATTAATCCTCTGTAACCATGAAATAAAGAAGACACTTTTTTTTCACACATTGATGTTTCTTCTTTATAAAGAAAAAGGTTTTTCTATGGAAAAGGGTCGCACTCCGAAAATGGCGCCCAAGAGAGGTTAGAAGTCGGGACAATGGGTCGCCCCCTTTCACCTGTAGAAAGTGTGGCGGACAATGCTTCGAAGCGGTCATCGCATTCCGAAAAACCAGGTGGCCCAGGTAGGGCTGGCTTGTGAGGGCGATGTGAAACGGTAAAGGGGGATTGGAGGACAATGATTCCAATCGTGAACGGGATCGCATTCAAAAAAAGTGGTCGGCGGGGGGTTAGAGGAGTGGATCGACTGGCGGTTAGCAAAACGGACCATGGTCGCCTTTCACGATGTGGACAATGCTTCGAATCGTGAACGGGATCGCATTCTGAAAACAGTGGGTCAGCGTGGGGTTAAAGGAGTGGAACGGCTGGTGGTTAGCAAAAACGGACCATGCTCGCCAGCGGACAATGTCAAATGGTAAGGGGACTGGAGGACAATGATTGCAATTGTGAATGGGATCGCATTCTGAAAACAGCGGGTCAGCGGGGGGTTAAAAGTGTGCATCAGCATCCAAGCTGGTTAGAAGTCGAGCAATGGGTCGCCTTTCACTTGTAGAAAGTGTAGTGGACAATGCTTCGAATCGGCCATCGCATTCCGAAATACAGATGGCCCAGGTAGGGTTGGGTTGAGAGGGCGATGTCAAAAGGTAAAGGGGGATTGGAAGAGTCTTTTTGCTCGGGTAAGATGCTAACAAATAAAGCTATGAGGAAAGCATTGTACCTTTTCATTTGCAAAGATGTCGCAGGTCAACGTTGTACACGCACAGTCCAAGCTGGCTTTGAAGGGGGAGTGTGAGTTATTCAACATACCTCCGACCCAAGTTTCAATAGAATCATGCGAGGCGCAAGTTTATTATCCTGTTTCTACAATCAGCGGAGGAGAATCGACGATCGAATGGAACATAACAAATCTCTCAGACTTGTATCTCGATTTATCATCTCTGTATTTTAATATAACTATGCAGATATTGAGGTCGGACGGGAGTGAACCAATTACCCGAAGAGCAGACGGTATCACTGAGGACATTGTATTCCCAGTCAACAACTTGGGTGCCGCTTTATTTAAATATGTAACCATTCACTTGAATCAACGTCTTGCAAGCAGCAACTGTTTGAACTCCTATCGATGTATGATTGATACCCTACTTCATACGAATACTCATCTGCAGAAGACTTTAGATGATTGTGCAATGTATACATATGACACAGGAGAGCATGCAGCAAATGATCCAGTCGCTCGGGATGCAAAGTTGCGCATAGCTAGGACAAGTGGGGGGAAACTATTTGAAATTGTCATGAAAGTTAACACCGACCTCACAAACCAAGGGAGGCTTTTGTTACCCGGTGTGGGGGTTCGAGTGACTGCTCTACATAATACGGATAGCTTTAGATTGCTAACTGGCACCAATGAAACTCATAAGCATCAATTGAAAATCCACAGCACGGCACTTGTAGCACGCAAAGTCAAAGTTAGCAACTCAAGTTTTATTGCACACCAGAAAGCCCTTAGATCATCCCCGGCATGTTACATCATGCGTGGACTAGAAAGCAAAGTCCGCTCGCTTTCGCCGGGCCTTCATGATGCAATCTTTGAAAACTTATTCCCTGATAGAATTCCTGATCAACTTACTGTATGTCTAGTTCGCACCGAGGCTTATCAGGGTGATTACAAGTCGAGCCCCTTTTGTTTCGAACATTTTAATGTTAGTTCTGTAACACTATCAGTTGATGGACACAGGAAGCAACTATCCTATGACTGGGAAAATGATCTGGGTAGAGCAAGCTACTACAAATTCTTGTATCAACTGAATGAAAAACATGTCGAGTTGAGTTATGAAAAATATTTAAAAAATTCCTTTATCATGAATTGGAACTTGAGTGCTGACGAAAGTTTTGGTTCCTACTTTAATCCATTGCGGAAGGGCAATTGCAGGATTGAAATGAAGTTTGCTAAGCCATTACCTTGCGCAGTGTCGGTTATACTTATTAGTGAAGCGCCCAAGATTTTATCAGTCGACGGTGATCTTGTTGTTCGAGTGGACTAAGCATGAATGTGTTTGATCTGGAATTATTGTTTTCTCTGAACCATGAAACTTTGAATATGTATCGCGGGACCTTCGCAATTGATATGGTACCAAGTTTAACGACAGAAGGGTTTATAGTTATCAATACACACCCACACGACGGTCCCGGAGAACACTGGCTATTGTACATGAGAGACAGGAATGACAAGTACATCTATGTGGACAGCTTTGGTCTACCACCGATTGAAGAAGAGCTGCTAGATCTACCTGTTGATCAGTATTGCGAGAAATGCATTCAAAGCATTTACAGCTCACACTGTGGACTTTTTGTTTGTTTCTTTGCTTCCCGCCTTTGTAAGAATTACCAACTCAAGAGCATTGTTTCCTTATTTGACAATAACCTTGTACACAATGACCTCAAGATAATAAAAATGATTGAAGAGGAATACCTCATTTAAAGAAAAATGTCTCATTTTATTTCTTCAATGTACAGACCTCTTTCAGATAGTCCTCCAGACTCGACACCTTGCGACAACCATCTTTCTTGCGACGCACGATGTATTCCGAGTGTTGGATGTAAAAGTTTCGAATTATTGGTCGCTTGAGTCCAGCATTAAGTATGGTTGGAGGGATATTGTCACCCTGACGATACCGTCGCAACAAGTCACACTTGATGGCGACGAAGCGTTGGAGCCTCCGACTAATCTTTCCTCGTTTCGTCCGCATCGGAAACGGGAGAATTTGCATAATGAGACGAAAATCAGCCTCTGGCCCGTTGCAGTTCAGATAGGAGTTTAATTTCATCAAATCCTTGTACATCAGCCATTGTACCGTCAAAGCAAATCGTTCACTGGGCTTCATGGTTGATCCGAGCTTGGCAACCGAGATAAGGTCGGATGTTATTGTCTAGCCAATGAGATGGATTCGATGACCACAATCCACCACAACGACAGCGTCGCAGATGCTCATCATATTGTATAAAGAAAGTTCTGGGTGGTGGCTTCAATGTCTTCACAAGAGGAAGATCCCCCGTCAGGAGACAATCAGAATCTTAACAAAGAATCACATTTTTTAGAGAGGGAAAAACGGGAAAACTTTCTATACATACAATCGTCCTCGGAGACCGCGTAGCACTTCTGCGCTTCCATCGTCGACTGTGAGGGGGATGTTGAAAAGGAATCCGATGGAGAGGATGTGCATACTATCCCTATTGGTTACATTTTTCCTTAGTTTGCAATTGGTTGTTTACTACAAAGACTTTTGCTACATGTGGATTTCTCTAGCCCGCCCCCACATCAACATTTTCACCCTATAAATTCGAGCATGGCGTGCAGTGTTTCTCCAACAAGTTCTGTTGCCCTGGTTGCAGTGCTTGTTTCATTTTGCCTGCCAAATATTGTTTGGTGTGTGCTGCCCTCCTGCTCAAGTTCCAGGCCAAATTTTGTTTGGTGTGCTGCCTCCTGCTCAAGTTCAAGACCAAAGCTTGTTTGTTGTGCTGCCTCCTCCCCAAGTTTCTTACTAGACCTGCTGAGAGTGAGTATTTTTCTTGATTTATCTTCAGATATTATAACTGAGACCTTTCCATTTTCTTTTTTTATTTAGTGCCTCGCTGTGGAATTTGTGGGTATGATGGTATTGAACAATTAATACAACGTATTGAGGAGAGGGTGCAAGCTTTGCAAATTGATGCAGGTGGTGTGGAAGCGAATCATCCGGAGTGGGAATTGGATTTTAATATGTTACTGAATGATGGTCTGTTTGATTCGGATACTCCAATAGGTGCCATTCAAAATGACAATTTTGCCGAATTAAACAACCCATTACCACCAGAGCCAAATGTCGATCAGGTACAAGAGCTCTCAGAACATATTAGAGGTGCCCACCCCGGCGTTGAAGTTCCATACCTATCATTCTTTCTAACTCAGAGTGCATTTGGTGGTCATAATAGATATGTTTTCTGCTGTTTGCTTCTCCACATGATGACAGTGTGGAAGATCCGATCGATTATGTTCTTTTGTATCAGCATGATATAGTGCGAATGTTGCAGGATCAGTGTATACCTTTCCGATTTTATATGCGACTAATTTTGCATATGGTGAAAGAAGTAGGTGACAATATCACAACTAACATCGCATACATACCAACAACATCACAAGAGATACATACTTTCACTACTTAGAGATAGAGAGATAGAAGATAGATAGAAGAGATACATACTTTCAGATATAATGGTTGCACTAAATGAGAGCTTTTCTGAACTCTCGCAAAACGTGGAAAACTATCAACGAGTTGGTAGTGGGTTTGTTTCCAGGGATGTTTTGGAACTTGAGGTAACTATCACCAAATTAAAGAAGAAGCGCATTGGGCGTAAAACAGCTATACCCGATGAGTTGAAAAAAAGATGGAAGACAATTACCAATGTGGACTCTCCACCCAACGCCCCTCACGAGTGCTTTAAATATAACACATTGGCTTTGTTGCATCCTCAGAAGAGGCGTAAAAATAATTGGCAAACATATACAAAATACTTGGAAAATTGTGAGTCAGATCCTATTGCTCGTGTGAGGTGGTGGCCTGAGGGTCCAGTCTCATATTCTGATATAGATCTCTGGGAAAATCGTAATCAAGTTGGTGTGTTTATTTACAAGTATGAAGATGGGACATTACATGCCTCTCGCATACCAAAAACGGAATTCTGTGATAGTGTTAAGTTGTTGGAAGTGAATGATCACTTTTTTGGTATCAGAAATTTCAATGCTCTGATGAGTCGTAACGGTCGGGTATTCAGCGAGAAATGTACTCGTGGATTTTGTACAAATGATTCGCTTATCAGGCATCGTCGTGTGTGTAGGAACTTGAAGGAAGTCATCTTACAGTTCCCACCACCGGGCAAAAATATAATAAAATTTAATCAATATTTCAATATGTTCGCCTATCCTTATGTGATAGGACTTGACACTGAGTCCATTCTGGACCCTAATACAGCAGTCAAAAATGCCGTACAACGCCACGTAATGAGTTCATTTTGTGCAGTTCTAGTACGAACTTACGACTCGCAGATCATTGCAAAAGATGTATATTTGGGACCTGATGCTGGTTCCAAGTGTGTAGAATATCTCATGCTTCTACACGACATCGCAGCAATGTATAACAGCGAACCAGCACCTATAATTTTGTCAGCTGAGCAAGAGAGTAAACACAATGCAGCCATTCAGTGCGAGAACTGCGGTGTTCTCTTTGATCAAGCTCACCCTAAAACTTGTCATCATGACCACAGTAGGTATGATGGCCCAAACTTTTTGGCCACTTTGTGCAACCAATGCAACGTTGGTTGTGCAAATAAAGGTAACATACCAGTGTTGGTACACAATTTGGCCTATGACATCAGTTCTCTGCTTCGTGGTTTCCACGACATGAAATGGAAAACACCACCCAAACTTATTGCAACAAGTAGTGAAAAAATACGGAACTTTGAGTATGGTAATTTCATTTTCCGTGACACTACTCAATATTTGAATCAATCACTGTCCTGTCTTGTTGACAGTTTAATGGTTTCTGAGGGTGTTCAAGCATTCAAGTGTCTGAAGCAGGTATATGGCGAAGATTTTCTTCGTCTGACTCGGAAAGGTGTCTTTCCATATTCCTACATTAAGAGCTTTGATGTGTACAAAGAAGAAAGTCTTCCACCCAAGGAAGCTTTTTTTAATGATCTAACTAGGACACCTGTGAGCGACGATGACTATGCCTATGCACAGGATATATTTAATCACTTTTCTTGCAGGACCCTCGCCGATTACAACAACCTTTATTTGTTATGTGACACACTGTTATTGTTGGATGTAATGCAGCATTTTAGGTTTCTATCCATGAAGACGTATGGGTTGGAAGTGCTTCGCTTTGTGAGTTTCCCAGGTTTCAGCTGGCAAGCTGCTCTGAAGCACACTTCGGCGGAAATAGAGCTCTTCACTGATGAAGAAATGTACCGTACGATTGAGGGCTCCATTCGTGGAGGTATTTGCCAACAATCGAAACGCTATGCTCGAGCTAACAATAAGGATTGCCCTGATTACGATGAAGAAAGACCATCGAGCTATTTGGCCTACTATGATGCCAATTCTTTGTATGGTGGTTGTCTCACAAAGTGCCTTCCAGTTGGAGGGTTCGAAGGGGTGCCTGAAGAAAAGTTCTCGAGTATCGATTTTGTTAATCACCCAGAGGATGCAGCTATCGGTTATATATATGTATGCGATCTAGTATACCCTCCAGAGTTGCATGAGAAGACACGGTATTTCCCGCTGGCGCCGCTCAAGCAGAAGGTGGACTCAAGTTGGCTGTCAACGTACCAACATCAACTAATTGAGCAGCTTAATTACAGGACATCCGCTCAAGAAAAGTTGCTTCTCACATGTATGGACAAAACAGGGTATGTTGTGCACTATCGCTTGCTGGGGTTGTACTATAGATTGGGTATGAAAGTGAGCAAGATCCATAAAATACTACAATTCAAGCAGAGCAAGATATTTGAACCATATATCATGATGAACATTGAGCGTCGTAGAGCAGCACAAACAGAGTTTGAGAAGAGCTTGATGAAGCTCTCTATAAATAGTATCTTTGGAAGAAGTCTTCTTAATCCTTCTCGTTTCAGGAACATTAAAGTAGCCTTTAGTCTAGAGGAAGCTGAGCGGTACAGCAGTTCAAATGACTGTGTTCACTTCGAAATTCTCTCTGAGAATTGTGTGCTGTACGAATTGAAAAAAAGAACTATCAAATGTAACTTCCCATTGCAGATTGGATTCTACGTGCTTGAGCACTCGAAGTATGTCATGTATGAGTTCCTCTATTGTACTCTACAGAGCAAGCTCTCCTGTACAGTCATTCCCATGTACACGGACACTGATAGTTTTATCCTAGAGTTGATGACTGACGATTATGAAGGTGAACTGAAGAAAATTGCAGATGAACATCTGGACCTGTCATCATATCCTGGAGATCATGCATTGTACAGTGACAAAAATAAGGGTAAGTTGTTTAGATTCAAGTGTGAGACTGGTGGTCGTATAATTGAGGAGGTAGTTGCTCTAAAGGCTAAAATGTATTCGATAAAGTTGATTGGCGATGATCAAATAGCTAGAGCAAAAGGAGTGAAGAAGGATATACTTCGCAAGCATTTGCTTCATGATGTGTACAAAAATGTGTTGTTCAATAGTGAAAAGGTATCTCATGTACAAAGATCAATATGTAGCAAACGTCAGTGCATGTATACCTTGGAGAATACCAAGCTTGCTCTCATGCCCTATGATGATAAACGTTATCAATTCAATGCCATCGATTCATACCCTTATGGAAGTTGTCAAATCAAGGAAGAAAATGTGTGAGTATGTTCCATTCACATGTTTTAATTGCCGTCCTGTAGCATCTTTGTTGTCTTGTATGTTTCTTCTGTTTCAGGTGTGAAGGTTTTTCCGCTGGGGTTTTCTCCTTCACACAGATTGGCAACACAATTGGCAACATAATTGGCAATCCCCCCCCCCCCCAGCACCATTGGCTTTAATTGGCATTACTAAGCATCTTTGCTTTAATCGGCATTAATAAAATATTTTTCACTTGTACAAATGTGTATGTCTATTGCTTGCATGTCTTCAGGAGGAAAGTATGCTATGTTAAGTGCGGTAGGAAAACTCCCCGCTCGGGGATGTATTAAAAGATGTGGAAAGGGAATAAGATGTATTTTGCATGTTCATGCATGTTCAAACGCGAGAAGGAAACCCCTCTCTACGCGCGGCCGCGAAACGCGCGGGGGCGGTCTTGGCTCGCGCTCCTCCTTGGGCGGAAAGTATCCTGCTCCAAATATCCTCCGATATCAGACGATAGCAATGGTCGAATCTATCCTCGGTTGTCGTAATCCTTGCCGCTCTACTACTGCAATGGCATATTGTGCTCAGTAAAAAAAAAAAGAAAGAAACACGGCCATTGCAACGGGGAGGGAAATGCTGGACTCCATGGAGGGCTTGGGAAAGAACAAGGATAGGCAAGACGCAAACACAAAAGCGCAAGACATTTTCTCCGCATTCGACTCTGTCCTACCCAATGGTTCTTTAATTTGCACTCAACTTTCTGTAAAACATGCTAGCTGCTCTTCCTTTTACGTATCTGTGCCAGAGTCTCAATTTGATAAACTGATGGACGTCAGCAGCGAGTCAGGGTCAGTCATGGTCAGTCAATTATCTGAGCCTGTATAATTACTTTGATTCTATAGATTGGTCACAGGTTTGGATGGCCTCTGTTGTTAACGTTGTTGTATATCTTTTCACTGCAATAGTCAAAAGTGGCTCTGATCTTTACGTCACCAGAGGACGCAGAAAAAGAAAAAACGCGACTATCCCTTCTGGTTCTCAATGGAGTTATGACGGGCCGTGAGAATGGAATTGAAATTGCATCGCCGATACAAAATATCTCCCAGTAATGTTTTGTATGCTGAGTATAGCAGAGTTAGAGCGCGAGCTAAGTCGTTATCCCGCCGAGACGTGGCGAGAAAAGAGATACTTTTTTTCAGAGTTAGTCAACATCTTCCATGCCAGCCTGCTTTGTGTGCGTCTGATAATTTCCATGTTTACATTGTGAATTTCCCGTACTTTTTTAGAAACTGCCCATGTTTCCATCTGTTACTGAACACAACTCTCAAAGTTGGGAGCACATTTACTGGAACTCGCAAAGCCCAGAGTATAGTGCTGACCATGAGCTCACAATATTTGTAGACTTTAGTGATGCCTCCCAGGTGGAAAACATTTGCAAGTGGAACCACTTGCAAGTTGTTTATGAAACAAATACCCCTTTGAGAAACCACTTGGAAATTGTCCACTTTAAAATCCACTTCGAAGCCGTTCCACTTTGGAAACCACTTGGTAGTGGTTCCATTTCGGAAACCACTTACATATCGTTTTCCACTTTGGGACCTATTTGCAAATGATTCCACTTGCAGAACCACTTGCTATGAGAGTCCACTTCAGTTTACTAGTAAAGGGGCGGTTAGAAACAAGCCGGGTGCGAAACTACGACCCCCCCTACCCTGAGCCCTGCGCGTATTTTTCCCTGCGCGGCGCGTCCCTGCGCGTTTTTTTCCCCGCGCGGCGCGCGTGCGGAGGCTTGTCCGCACGATTATAACATGCAGAGACATGCAAAGAAGGGTCATACACAAAAAGTACGAGTGAAAAAATATATTTATTAATGCCAATTGTAATGCCAATTGTAAAGCCAATAGTGCTGGGAATTCTGCCAATTGTGATGTCTGCCAATTGTGATGCCAATCAGGTGAAGGAGAAAAACCCAGCTGAAAAACATTCACCACCTGTAATAGAAGAAACAAAAACACAAGACAATACATGGGGATAATATACAAAATTTATTATATCCATTTCCCTAGATTCTGAAAGAAAACATAAAATCAACATTCGTCAAATTGCTTACCAATTGATCACTTACAGACCCCCACACCAGCGACCTGAAAGATGATTTATCTTTATATGATACTATGATCGCACTCAATAATACATACAATATTGTGGCCACACAGGATAATCTGGAAAATATACATTTCATTATCACAATGACGTTATAGCAACAATAATATCAACTCCAATAATACATACAATATGGTTGTGAACCCAAAGCGTCTGAAAGAGAATCTCATTTAATATCATATTCTATTTTCAATACTTGGGCCGACATCCTTCCCGCGACAGGTGGGCGGTGCTCGGGTGGAGGGCTGCTGTGGTGGGCGGAGCGTGACCGGAGGGCTGCGTGCTAACCATTCCAGCTGGGCTGACTTCTTTCACCATTTTCCTACTTGGGCCGACTTCCTTCCCGTGACAGGTGGGCGGTGCTCGGGTGGAGGGCTGCTGTGGTGGGCGGAGCATGACCGGAGGGCTACGTGCTTACCCTTCACCCTGGGCTGACTTCTTTCACAATTTTCCTACTTGGGCGTCGCGTGGCCGGAGGGCTGCGTGCGCGTTTACCATTCAGCCTGGGCCGCCGACTTTCGTCATTTTTTCAGCCTGGGCCACCGACTTTCCTCATTTTTCAGCATGGGCTGCCGTCAATCGTCGTCGTTTCGTCAATCGTAATTTTTCCAGCTACAACAGGTGTGCAGTTTACATGCAAAGGATAGCCATACACAAAAGTACAAGTGAAAATATATTTATTAAAGTCATTAGGAATTATGTTATGACTCTGTGTCAATGGGAAAAACTTAGCCAAAAATCTGAAATAGAAGGAACACAATACACGTAACAATACTTATTAAAGGTATGATACATTAGCATTGAATAGGTATCACAAATCAAACACAATATTTTTATTAGTGGAAGTTTTCAATGAATCAGAATTGATAGCGCATTTAAGATATTCTTAATCAATACGATTACAATCAAAATTACAAATTGTATTATAAAACGTCTAATATTCCTATACGTGAGAACCATCAGTGCAATAGCGGGAAGTTCTGATAGTTGTATGCAGTTAAATGTGAACAGCAGAGACTCTGGAGGACTATGGGACACGAACACAAGAGGAAATAAAATCTATACCACTACATTGGTTAATCAAAACAACATAGTAATCTATCATTCAGAAAATGAAAAAATCAAACTCATCAGGAAATAGACATGTTAAAAATTAACTTCACCACATAGCACGCTCCTAGCCAACAATTAGAACAAAGAACGACACGAACACAAGACGAAAGAAAGAGAGGACTCCGACTTAGCGTAACAAATAACAACTTTAAGCAGACGTTTCGCCTGTCATACGACGGGCATCATCAGTGCAAGACTGAGCGGGAGAGCCAACAACCAGTCGCTACTTAAGGAGATGACAGTATTGTTCGGGAAGGGGGCCACGGTTTTTGTTACAATGCAAGGGATCAGCGCGTATGTGCCACGATTCCATTAACAAAAACCGTGGCCCCCTTCCCGAACAATACTGTCATCTCCTTAAGTAGCGACTGGTTGTTGGCTCTCCCGCTCAGTCTTGCACTGATGATGCCCGTCGTATGACAGGCGAAACGTCTGCTTAAAGTTGTTATTTGTTACGCTAAGTCGGAGTCCTCTCTTTCTTTCGTTATGTCATCTCCCGGCTTTTGGAGTATTTTCGCACGAACACAAGAGGAAATAAAATCTATACCAATACAAATAAGATATTCCACTTCACCACATAGCACGCTCCAAGCCAACAAACAGAACAAAGAACGACACGAACACAAGAGGAAATAAAATCTATACCACTACAAAGAAGATATTCCACTTCACCACATAGCACGCTCCAAGCCAACAAACAGCACAAAGAACGGCACGAGCACAAGAGGAAATAAAATCTATACCAATACAAAGAAGATATTCCACTTCACCACATAGCACACTCCTAGCCAACAAACAGGACGACACGAACACAAGAGGAAATAAATCCATACCAATACAAAGAAGATATTCCACTTCACCACATAGCACGCTCCAAGCCAACAAACAGAACAAAGAACGACACGAACACAAGAGGAAATAAAATCTATACCACTACAAAGAAGATATTCCACTTCACCACATAGCACGCTCCAAGCCAACAAACAGAACAAAGAACGACACGAACACAAGAGGAAATAAATCCATACCAATACAAAGAAGATATTCCACTTCACCACATAGCACGCTCCAAGCCAACAAACAGAACAAAGAACGACACGAACACAAGAGGAAATAAAATCTATACCACTACAAAGAAGATATTCCACTTCACCACATAGCACGCTCCAAGCCAACAAACAGCACAAAGAACGGCACGAGCACAAGAGGAAATAAAATCTATACCAATACAAAGAAGATATTCCACTTCACCACATAGCACACTCCTAGCCAACAAACAGGACGACACGAACACAAGAGGAAATAAATCCATACCAATACAAATAAGATATTCCACTTCACCACATAGCACGCTCCAAGCCAACAAACAGAACAAAGAACGACACGAACACAAGAGGAAATAAAATCTATACCAATACAAATAAGATATTCCACTTCACCACATAGCACGCTCCAAGCCAACAAACAGAACAAAGAACGACACGAACACAAGAGGAAATAAAATCTATACCAATACAAATAAGATATTCCACTTCACCACATAGCACGCTCCAAGCCAACAAACAGAACAAAGAACGACACGAACACAAGAGGAAATAAAATCTATACCAATACAAATAAGATATTCCACTTCACCACATAGCACGCTCCAAGCCAACAAACAGAACAAAGAACGACACGAACACAAGAGGAAATAAAATCTATACCAATACAAATAAGATATTCCACTTCACCACATAGCACGCTCCAAGCCAACAAACAGAACAAAGAACGACACGAACACAAGAGGAAATAAAATCTATACCAATACAAAGAAGATATTCCACTTCACCACATAGCACGCTCCAAGCCAACAAACAGAACAAAGAACGGCACGAACACAAGAGGAAATAAAATCTATACCAATACAAAGAAGATATTCCACTTCACCACATAGCACACTCCTAGCCAACAAACAGGACGACACGAACACAAGAGGAAATAAAATCTATACCACTACAAAGAAGATATTCCACTTCACCACATAGCACACTCCTAGCCAACAAACAGGACGACACGAACACAAGAGGAAATAAATCTATACCAATACAAAGAAGATATTCCACTTCACCACATAGCACACTCCTAGCCAACAAACAGGACGACATGAACACAAGAGGAAATAAAATCTATACCACTACAAAGAAGATATTCCACTTCACCACATAGCACACTCCTAGCCAACAAGCAGAACACGAACGACAAGAACACAAGAGGAAATAAAATCTATACCACTACAAAGAAGGTATTCCACTTCACCACATAGCACACTCCTAGCCAACAAGCAGAACACGAACAACAAGAACACAAGAGGAAATAAAATCTATACCACTACAAAGAAGATATTCCACTTCACCACATAGCACACTCCTAGCCAACAAGCAGAACACGAACAACAAGAACACAAGAGGAAATAAAATCTATACCACTACGAAGAAGATATTCCTAATCAAAACAACACAGTAATCTATCATTCAGAAAATCAAACTCATCAGAAAATTAATATTCCTATAAGTGAGAACCATCAATGCAATAGCGTGAATATCTGTCATAACATTTTCGAGCGGAATAGGGAATCTCAGTTTCATATTCCAACATTACTCAACTTTTAATTTCTTATTAAGTGAATAGCATAGACGTAAGGAAATAACGAGAAACAACACAATCAACAGCTACAAATAATAGAGAGCCAAACCTGCGCACCATCCAACACATAGAGAAATAATAGCTAATCAATCTATCAATGGCGAAATAGCACAGACTTAACGCTGAAGAACAGAGGAACACGCGGCGACACGTAAACAACAACAGAGGAAAATAATCTATCATTGAACCATCATAAAATCGATCAATATACAATTTTCATTCTAACAAACACTACGAACCTTAATGGAGGTATCCAAGACGTAGGATATATGCACTGTTTTCACACTTTTCCTCAAAGCCGGGAGACTTTATGTCTCTATCTATGTGACCATAGCACAGCGCATGCTTTATCACTCAAAGGGTTAGGGGCTATATTACTTCGTCCAGCAAACGGGGCGCTCTAGAGGTCAGATAAGAGAGAGTTCAGAGGCGATATATTTTATTGTGCAGCGCAAATAGATGTCGATATCACTCGCTGGGGTCACTATCTTTTCGCATCCTTTCCCTGAAACGGAAATATTTCGTCAAAGTGGTTGTCAAGTCGGCTAAGTTTGTAGAGATGCGATATTGTTATTGAAGATGTAGAGAAAGTCCAAATTATTAATTGGTAGCAACGATACTCAATCAAAAACGAGAAACAAATTTAATTACGTCAATTTTTGTAATATCTTGCAATAGAAATTTCTAATGAACCACACAAAAATATCAAATGTGAAATGCAACTCAGAGTTATGAGGCATTCCCATCTTAGAGATACTTACTTATGTCAATTGAGTGAACAATTGAAGCAAATGCAAGACAATAATTATCTCGAGCGGTAAGTTCACAACTCATAGAATATCACTCGAGTGAATACTTGAAACAAAATCAAAACAATAATTATCTCGAGCGGTAACTTCACAACTCATAGAGTATCAGTCGAGTGAATACTTGAAACAAAACCAAAACAATAATTCTCACGGCAGGTGGAGATTATAATATTCTAAATCAGATAATAAAATTTTAATCAATAAAATAAACATAGATATGCTTTTAATTAAGTGTAGACGTGCACTTGAAAACAGAAGAGACAATTGCTCTACTTTGAAAAGATGGATAGATTTTGTACTCGATACCATAAGTCATGGGAAGATGTGATAAAAAACTGCTTCGAAAAGGAGGAGCCGCGAAACGATTTCATTATCGCTGCATTTCAATACGTCCTAGACATGGTCGTATTCGGAGATATGGTACAAACTACAGAACTGAAGGTGCAAGAATTTATACGCCGAATCTACAATACTTATAAAAATATCTGCACATCAACGTCGGAAGGACCATTGGGATTGATGGCGGAGTTTTTGAGGTTTGCCAACGAAGAATTGAAATACACTAGACCAGATGTAATTGTAATCATTGCAATGGGCATTGCGTACATCAAGAAAGCAGTCGGATAAAATTATCATATACAAGCGGTCTATATCGCACGATTCATTACGGATTTGTTGAAATTACACATATCTGAGATGGAAAGTACATAAAATCTTATCACGTGATATATTCCACTACCACGGCAACGCAATTATTTTCTTCTACCAGTCTCTGCAACGATGTCGAATCAACAGAAGTTCAATATTGTTGTGCAAGGTCTGATGTATTATCACCTGTTGAAACTCAACAAACATATCAATTGCGGTGGACCACCGGACGATTTTCATCTAATACTCTCTTGTACGCCATTCAAGAACCTTCATACAAAGAAAGGAAGCATCAATAGGAGACTCTGCAAATTCATCGCGACAAAGTGCAAGTTGTTGAAGCAATACAAACACGGCGACAACATAGCGCCTGCATTAATGAACGCTGGATTCAAGCGCCCAATAATCAGAATAAACTATTTAATGTCTTCGGAATTCATCAATGAAGACAACAAACGAAAACTTCAGAGTTTGAAATAGAATTGTAATTTATCGAAATAAACAAGTGTATAAGTGAAACAATAATTGTAATCTTTGTCATCATTAAAATGAATTCTTCGCATCACAATGAAAAACACTTCACATTTAGCATGGCTAGACTGAGAACAATGATCGCTAAGGAAACGCATATTCCACAATTTGTGTAAGAATTCTCATATGGAATGAGACCTGACCACCAAATAGGTTTTACTCGACTACACTCTGTACAAATTCAATACCCGATGGATAGAATTGCCGGAGAAAGATCGGTCATTGAAATTTAGAGATATGATACATCGGTCTATGATTACAAAAAGGATCACTAATCTCATGTGAAAACTTATCATATTTCATGAACTAAATTCCACAGTGCATGTATATTTCTCAATCAGTTGCACTATCCCAGACTTAGTAAAAGAAGAAAAGGCCTCTTTGACAAGCAACCCGATTGGAGTGCGGAACAAATAAATAAATATTTTTGTCAACACAGTTGTCCATTGTTTGAGTAGGAAAAAGGAGCCGTCCAAGGCTTGCAGTGGGGGCCAAGATATGGCAAAACGGGAAATAAGGCAAGATAACTGATTGCGGCGGGTCGTTCGCGACAACTTTTACAATCGCATTGGGGTTCACTGCCTGGGAGATAATACGAAGACTTCGCGAAAAGCGAATCAATTATCAGATGCCACAATGCAAACGAAAGATTTTACGAGCACGACGTACAGGCCAAGTCTACGTTTCTAATCACGTAGTCTTCGTAACACACGGCACACAAACGTATATGAAATAATTTCCAAGTGGCAATCAGATTTTGGGAGAAGCGGATCACACAACAGCCATCAGAAGTGTTTAACCAATGTACAATGAAGATGAACGTTATGCATAAACACAATGGAAGATATGCTATATTAATTATAATAACCAGATCAGCGCAGGTCACACATAAACGTAGATCCAATTCACAAAATATACTCGAGATTTCCCGTAACCATACAGAAAACCTATCACATTATTTTAGTGTCATGGCATCTGGGCACTACAAATGGAAAGGCCATACTTTAATTTTATAAGTCTTTAGCTCATAACGTTGTAACACGCAAATTCCACACTAAAGATAATTTTCTTCTTTAAATTTTCAAAATCAAAACTGCACGCTATTTCTTGCATTTTTCTAAAGATATAGATTAAAAAGTTGTGCATATACTCACACATACTATACAAGATATTTGATTGTGGATTAATTGCTAAAATTTATCGATCCACATTAAGGAGAAGTGTTGACTACCACACAGCGGTAAGAGTTTAATCACAATTTGAACAAGTGTTGCGATTTATGATCAGTGTTGTAGAATGTGTAATTTCACAATACGCAAGCTTTAGGTCGCTCACTTCGACGAGCACTCTTTCATGATGTCAGGGAATTTAATCGAATGGATTTATATTTTCTGTATACACTATAACATAATGCGAATTCTTTATGTCGCGGATATTAAAAGTTACGAATATTTTTCGAACGAAAATTTACTTAAGACTCGAAGATTATTTTCCTCTGTTGTTGTTTACGTGTCGCCGCGTGTTCCTCTGTTCTTCAGCGTTAAGTCTGTGCTATTTCGCCATTGATAGATTGATTAGCTATTATTTCTCTATGTGTTGGATGGTGCGCAGGTTTGGCTCTCTATTAATTGTAGCTGTTGATTGTGTTGTTTCTCGTTATTTCCTTACGTCTATGCTATTCACTTAATAAGAAATTAAAAGTTGAGTAATGTTGGAATATGAAACTGAGATTCCCTATTGCGCTCGAAAATGTTATGACAGATATTCACGCTATTGCATTGATGGTTCTCACGTATAGGAATATGAATTTTCTGATGAGTTTGATTTTCTGAATGATACATTACTGTGTTGCTTTGATTAGGAATATCTTCTTCGTAGTGGTATAGATTTTATTTCTTCTTGTGTTCGTGCCGTTCTTTGTTGGCTAGGAGTGTGCTATGTGGTGAAGTGGAATACCTTCTTTGTAGTGGTATAGATTTTATTTCCTCTTGTGTTCTTGTCGTTCGTGTTCTGCTTGTTGGCTAGGAGTGTGCTATGTGGTGAAGTGGAATATCTTCTTTGTAGTGGTATAGATTTTATTTCCTCTTGTGTTCGTGTCGTTCTTTGTTCTGTTTGTTGGCTTGGAGCGTGCTATGTGGTGAAGTGGAATATCTTCTTTGTATTGGTATAGATTTTATTTCCTCTTGTGTTCGTGTCGTTCTTTGTTCTGTTTTTTGGCTAGGAGTGTGCTATGTGGTGAAGTGGAATATCTTCTTTGTATTGGTATGGATTTATTTCCTCTTGTGTTCGTGTCGTCCTGTTTGTTGGCTAGGAGTGTGCTATGTGGTGAAGTGGAATATCTTCTTTGTATTGGTATAGATTTTATTTCCTCTTGTGCTCGTGCCGTTCTTTGTGCTGTTTGTTGGCTTGGAGCGTGCTATGTGGTGAAGTGGAATATCTTCTTTGTATTGGTATAGATTTTATTTCCTCTTGTGCTCGTGCCGTTCTTTGTGCTGTTTGTTGGCTTGGAGCGTGCTATGTGGTGAAGTGGAATATCTTCTTTGTATTGGTATAGATTTTATTTCCTCTTGTGCTCGTGCCGTTCTTTGTGCTGTTTGTTGGCTTGGAGCGTGCTATGTGGTGAAGTGGAATATCTTCTTTGTATTGGTATAGATTTTATTTCCTCTTGTGCTCGTGCCGTTCTTTGTGCTGTTTGTTGGCTTGGAGCGTGCTATGTGGTGAAGTGGAATATCTTCTTTGTATTGGTATAGATTTTATTTCCTCTTGTGCTCGTGCCGTTCTTTGTGCTGTTTGTTGGCTTGGAGCGTGCTATGTGGTGAAGTGGAATATCTTCTTTGTATTGGTATAGATTTTATTTCCTCTTGTGCTCGTGCCGTTCTTTGTGCTGTTTGTTGGCTTGGAGCGTGCTATGTGGTGAAGTGGAATATCTTCTTTGTATTGGTATAGATTTTATTTCCTCTTGTGCTCGTGCCGTTCTTTGTGCTGTTTGTTGGCTTGGAGCGTGCTATGTGGTGAAGTGGAATATCTTCTTTGTATTGGTATAGATTTTATTTCCTCTTGTGCTCGTGCCGTTCTTTGTGCTGTTTGTTGGCTTGGAGCGTGCTATGTGGTGAAGTGGAATATCTTCTTTGTATTGGTATAGATTTTATTTCCTCTTGTGCTCGTGCCGTTCTTTGTGCTGTTTGTTGGCTTGGAGCGTGCTATGTGGTGAAGTGGAATATCTTCTTTGTATTGGTATAGATTTTATTTCCTCTTGTGCTCGTGCCGTTCTTTGTGCTGTTTGTTGGCTTGGAGCGTGCTATGTGGTGAAGTGGAATATCTTCTTTGTATTGGTATAGATTTTATTTCCTCTTGTGCTCGTGCCGTTCTTTGTGCTGTTTGTTGGCTTGGAGCGTGCTATGTGGTGAAGTGGAATATCTTCTTTGTATTGGTATAGATTTTATTTCCTCTTGTGTTCGTGTCGTTCTTTGTTCTGTTTGTTGGCTTGGAGCGTGCTATGTGGTGAAGTGGAATATCTTCTTTGTATTGGTTTAGATTTTATTTCCTCTTGTGTTCGTGTCGTTCTTTGTTCTGATTGTTGGCTAGGAGCGTGCTATGTGGTGAAGTTCATTTTTAACATGTCTATTTCCTGATGAGTTTGATTTTTTCATTTTCTGAATGATAGATTACTATGTTGTTTTGATTAACCAATGTAGTGGTATAGATTTTATTTCCTCTTGTGCTCGTGCCGTTCTTTGTGCTGTTTGTTGGCTTGGAGCGTGCTATGTGGTGAAGTGGAATATCTTCTTTGTATTGGTATAGATTTTATTTCCTCTTGTGCTCGTGCCGTTCTTTGTGCTGTTTGTTGGCTTGGAGCGTGCTATGTGGTGAAGTGGAATATCTTCTTTGTATTGGTTTAGATTTTATTTCCTCTTGTGTTCGTGTCGTTCTTTGTTCTGATTGTTGGCTAGGAGCGTGCTATGTGGTGAAGTTCATTTTTAACATGTCTATTTCCTGATGAGTTTGATTTTTTCATTTTCTGAATGATAGATTACTATGTTGTTTTGATTAACCAATGTAGTGGTATAGATTTTATTTCCTCTTGTGCTCGTGCCGTTCTTTGTGCTGTTTGTTGGCTTGGAGCGTGCTATGTGGTGAAGTGGAATATCTTCTTTGTATTGGTATAGATTTTATTTCCTCTTGTGCTCGTGCCGTTCTTTGTGCTGTTTGTTGGCTTGGAGCGTGCTATGTGGTGAAGTGGAATATCTTCTTTGTATTGGTATAGATTTTATTTCCTCTTGTGTTCGTGTCGTTCTTTGTTCTGTTTGTTGGCTTGGAGCGTGCTATGTGGTGAAGTGGAATATCTTCTTTGTATTGGTATAGATTTTATTTCCTCTTGTGTTCGTGTCGTTCTTTGTTCTGTTTGTTGGCTTGGAGCGTGCTATGTGGTGAAGTGGAATATCTTCTTTGTATTGGTTTAGATTTTATTTCCTCTTGTGTTCGTGTCGTTCTTTGTTCTGATTGTTGGCTAGGAGCGTGCTATATGGTGAAGTTCATTTTTAACATGTCTATTTCCTGATGAGTTTGATTTTTTCATTTTCTGAATGATAGATTACTATGTTGTTTTGATTAACCAATGTAGTGGTATAGATTTTATTCCCTCTTGTGTTCGTGTCCCATAGTCCTCCAGAGTCTCTGCTGTTCACATTTAACTGCATACAACTATCAGAACTTCCCGCTATTGCACTGATGGTTCTCACGTATAGGAATATTAGACGTTTTATAATACAATTTGTAATTTTGATTGTAATCGTATTGATTAAGAATATCTTAAATGCGCTATCAATTCTGATTCATTGAAAACTTCCACTAATAAGAATATTGTGTTTGATTTGTGATACCCATTCAATGCTAATGTATCATACCTTTAATAAGTATTGTTACGTGTATTGTGTTCCTTCTATTTCAGATTTTTGGCTAAGTTTTTCCCATTGACACAGAGTCATAACATAATTCCTAATGACTTAATAAATATATTTTCACTTGTACTTTTGTGTATGGCTATCCTTTGCATGTAAACTGCACACCTGTTGTAGCTGGAAAAATTACGATTGACGAAAGTCGGCAGCCCATGCTGAAAAAATGACGAAAGTCGGCGGCCCAGGCTGAATAGTAAACGCGCACGCAGCCCTCCGGCCATGCGACGCCCAAGTAGGAAAATTGTGAAAGAAGTCAGCCCAGGGTGAAGGGTAAGCACGCACACGTAGCCCTCCGGTCACGCTCCGCCCACTTGTAACGGGAAGGAAGTCGGCCCAAGTAGGAAAATGGTGAAAGAAGTCAGCCCAGGTGGAATGGTTAGCACGCAGCCCTCCGGTCACGCTCCGCCCACCACAGCAGCCCTCCACCCGAGCACCGCCCACCTGTCGCGGGAAGGATGTCGGCCCAAGTATTGAAAATAGAATATGATATTAAATGAGATTCTCTTTCAGACGCTTTGGGTTCACAACCATATTGTATGTATTATTGGAGTTGATATTATTGTTGCTATAACGTCATTGTGATAATGAAATGTATATTTTCCAGATTATCCTGTGTGGCCACAATATTGTATGTATTATTGAGGGCGATTATAGTATCATATAAAGATAAATCATCTTTCAGGTCGCTGGTGTGGGGGCCTGTAAGTGATCAATTGGTAAGCAATTTGACGAATGTTGATTTTATGTTTTCTTTCAGAATCTAGGGAAATGGATATAATAAATTTTGTATATTATCCCCATGTATTGTCTTGTGTTTTTGTTTCTTCTATTACAGGTGGTGAAGGTTTTTCAGCTGGGTTTTTCTCCTTCACCTGATTGGCATCACAATTGGCAGAATTCCCAGCACTATTGGCTTTACAATTGGCATTACAATTGACATTAATAAATATATTTTTTCACTCGTACCTTTTGTGTATGACCCTTCTTTGCATGTCTCTGCATGTTATAATCGTGCGGACAAGCCTCCGCACGCGCGCCGCGCGGGGAAAAAAACACGCAGGGACGCGCCGCGCAGGGAAAAATACGCGCAGGGCTCAGGGTAGGGGGGGTCGTAGTTTCGCACCCGGCTTGTTTCTAACCGCCCCTTTACTACTCAGTTTCCAGCTTACACTCTACGCCCAGTAACGGTTACGTACCACACGAACATCAGGTACATTATCTTCTTCTTTCTATGATTCAAGAGGTACGGCTAACGTGATAAAATATTTAGTACCGCGCACATACCGTTTTGTGCATGAGGTACACATGCGATACGATGCGCCTTCGCCACGTACGAAAGAGACCAGACAAACGTCAAACATTGTCAGTTCTCATTTCAAGCTTCCAACCTGACATGGACAAGGGAATCATGCCGCCAGCGAAGTCCAAACTGAAACAGTCTCACACATTCGCGACGTGCATAAAACACACATACACAATGAGGTATTGAGCAACACACTATTTTATTACAAAAATACATACCTTGAAAGTGGCATCCAGGTTGACACAATAATGGAAAACATCTCGCGCACAGTGTCGGGAAATGTTTCACACGTATACACATGTTTAAATGTCACAAGGTATCGCACAATGGACAGACAATATGACGAGCTGCAGTCCGCGTTTCTTAAGATGATCAGGTACGATATGAATCTCGGGACATTTCGAGATCCAATATTGGAAGTGCAGCATGAAGAAAGCCAAATCTGAAATGTTCAAGGAAAAGTTCAGTCACATATTAGTCATGTTCTAACTGCAAGTTGGTCGACTGGCTTACCCTTCCAAGAAGCGAAGTCAACAGAATCGAGACTGAAAGTAGCAGAAGCAGCTCACGACGCAGAAATCACATTCTCCTTTGTTCCTCATCCGAGCCATGCGAGCGAGCACCGTGGAACGCCTGTTCTGTTGCAACTTGCAATCGGGTGATATCAGCGGCGATGGCGGTTTCGTGGCGAGGCGAGGCATTGAGTTTCACCTCCTATATGCGCCTGAAGCACGCTGAACTTGGAATATAATGCTGGGCAGTTTCAGTAGCTCCATCGTATTGCTCTATCCAACCGACGCAACTTCGAAATCGTTCAAATGATACGCAGACATGGATTGGATTGGATTGCCTTTCCTTTCGTGTTTAGTGTTCCTCATGTGATACCCCAAGCGGATCCTGTCTAACCCACTCTGACTTTCAAAGTGGTTACAGTTTAACGCACAAGGCTCTGGCCAAACCCACTTTGACATCGGAGTGAACACAATTTGGCCAGAAAATGGTTCTATTTCGAACCACTTTGCTGACCAAGTGGTTCCAGTTTAGCCCACAGCGGCTCTGTCTAACCCACTGTGACTTCCACATTGGCAAGATAATGGTTCCATTTCAAACCGCTTTGCTGACCAAGTGGTTCCACCTTAAACCACTTTGCTGACAAAGTGGTTCCACTTTGACCCACTTTGTTGTTCAAGTGGTTCCACTATATCCCACTTGGGATTCCACTTTATTTTTTCACCTGGGTAAGATTCGCGGACACATCTCCCTAAAGTGCTCTTACCCTAGTAGCACGTGTTGTGTAAGTAAGACAACTTCACGCTTGTACACGTGTATAGGTGAGAGGATGCATGAAACCCGAAAGGAAAGAGGAGGACAGGAGAGAGCGAACACTTGTCACTGGTCACTTCCTTTTGATTGGTGATAACGGGCACTGCGTCGCGAGCTTGATAAGAATTCTTCAAATTCCGAAGCAGCACAATGTACTGAAAGTCGAGTGCAATAGGGGTGGACGGGTAGGTGGAAGACCTTGAACAGACTCATGAAGCTAAAGAACATTGAAAGCACACATACCGTCCACCCCTATTGCACTCGACTCTCAGTACATTGTGCTGCTTGGGAGGAGTGGTCGTTAGGTGTCTTATCAGAGTACTTCAGTTTCACGAGTCTGTTCAAGGCCTTCCACCTACCCGTCCACCCCTATTGCACTCGACTGCTGCTTGGGTTATTTCATCACTTTCAAATGCCAAACTTCTTTTTAGACGAGTGTCCCTGGTGCAAACGGCATTCTCAATGCCATGATACCTCCGAGTTTCCACTATTATTGCAGGGTGTTACATTTAAAATCAGTCAAACTTTTTTATAAAAATGGTGCATTACACTTGAACGAGACTTAGTGCGTAATGTTAGTAATGGTCCAGAGATACTCAGTCTATTTTTGTTCCCTTTTTTATTAATTAATTCGTTAATTGAAATTAATTGGTGATCCTTTTAACAACAGGGACCATAGCAAAACTGTCAATGGCGGAGTTGTAGAAGTTGAAGGGGGTCTTCGATTCTCTTATCCGTGATTATGTACCTCCTCTCAGTTCTTTTCTTTTTTCACCGGTTAAAAAAAGCGCGCCTGAAGTTTCGAAATACCGCCCGACAGCAGCACAAACACGCACGAAAAAAAGTGATCTGTTCGTTCGTTCAGAATGTATAGACCACTTTACTGTTTACAAACAAGAGGCGCCATCTGCGCATGCGCGGAGTTGGTGTCGGCAAAACACACTGAACGCAGCCGTGCGAATGTTTTCCGCAAGTGCGACACCGGCTGTGTTGCACAGCTACACTCTCGACTGTATCCTTCCGCAATACCCGAATAATTTAGAGCTATGAAGGAATCAGACAAGTGTCGCTACAAGACCAAGTTCTTTATGAACGGTTGCGCTACACGTCGGCAACTGGACAGCCCAGCCACAAAACATGCCGCTGATCACAATCGCATTGTAGTTTATATAATACTTTAGCCGAGCCAGTTCACTGCTGATATTGTGTAAGCCTACAAGTCACTGGAAGCACCCGATTACTTCACCTTAGGCGAACCGTTCGATCTTGGCGTTTCTGAAAACAGCACTGATTTCTACGGTGCACCGGTTCATGTTAGCGTCGTTTATTTGTACACAGGTATCGTGAGGGAATCCCACGGATCCGATGTCAGAAAGTTTTTCTGTTTGCATGATCGAAACGATTCCAGCACACAAAAACGATTCAAAATCAAACGATTTCTTCGTTTTGCGGTGCGCAAAAAACTTATGAAAAGAGATTTCAACCTATAATCATATGATAAAAAGTTGAAAGTTCGACATTTCCTATTCGTCTCTGTGTTGCTTTCGACGTCTTGGCTGATGACTCTCTAACCCTGTCTCTGCGTCAGATTTTTACTCGATTAGTATTACATTCCTACCAAATTTCTAAGCAAACCCTGCATGGCCGGTTTGTAATATTAGTGCCTCCGAAGCTACCAGAAACGGACAGGTAGGCTTTGTGATCTCCTGAGTGAATTCGAGCATTTATATCAGAACCAGGCAACCCCAAAGCAGTCGTATGCGGCTCGCGCAGTTCCTCCATGGCTTAATGCGGCCCGCGGACACGAATAGGTTCGGCACCCCTGGTGTACACTAAAAAAAAAAATAGAAATCGGATATCGCAGTTGTGATGGGAATACTGAGGCAACGTTATCTTAGGCTATTGACAGTACTTTGTCGAAGGCGAAGTACAACGTCACCTCGAGTGTTTGCAAAAATCGCCCTGAGTGCACTATTTCACGCGCAAGACATGCCGCTAAATATGCAGGAAATTCCACAGAACAATGCATATCTGCGAGTACTTGCTTAAAAGAATAATCAAAAAGCGCAAAAACGTATTGTCAAGTTTCTGCACAGGCACGTCGCCATGATCGGCTTGAAGTCAAGAAAACATTGACACAACACGATTATATGCGCCGGGTGAGTAGTATACGTAGGCGGCAGGACTCAGACATGACCGCAGGGCAGCGCCACCCTCATGTCTGGGCCGACTTCACTCGCGTATTTTTCCCTGCGCCCCGCGGGCGGCGCTCGGGTGGAGGGTTGTCCGTGCGCTTACCAGTGGGCGGCGCGTGACCGAAGGGCAGCGCGTGGGCTTACCCTCGCACATTTTTCAGCCTGGGCCAACTTCACTCGCAAATTTTTTCCCTCTACAACAGGTGTGCAGTATGCGGTTTACATGCAAGCATAGACATGCAAAGGATAGCCATACACAAAAGTACAAGTGAAAATATTTTTACTAAAGCCAATGCTGTAATGTCAATCTGTGAATGGGGAAAATCTAGCCACAAAACCTGAAGCAGGAGAACACAATACAATACAAGTAATGAATAATATACTTATTACAGGTATGAAACAATAGCATTGAAGAGGTATCACACATCAAACACAATATTTTTTATTAATGGTAATCATCATGCACACAAGTTTTCAAGTAATCAGGAGTAGCACATTTAATCAAAGAAGATATTCTTATTCAATACGAATACAATCAAAATTACCAGTTTTATTATAAAAAGTCTAACATTCCAATACGTGAGCACCATCATTGCAATAGTGGACCTTTAATTACAAGTTCTGATAGATGTACGTAATTTCAAGCACAATAGCCAAGTTGAATATTCCAACATGACACAAATTTAATTAATCAGATTCTTATGAAGTGGTCGGTGACCGGCACGTTGGCGAAGGGCCGTTCATTCATTCACCGTTGCACATCTTTCAACCTGGGCCGACTTCGTTGAGGTGGTGCGTGAGTGGTTTACATGCAAGTAGGGACACGCACACTGTCATCCCAGCCAGGTGATGATACCGTTACACCTGGGCCGACTTCTTTGACAATTTTTCCGACTGGGCCGACTTCTTTCATATTTTTTTCGCTACTACAGCCGTGTGGTAGGCGGTTTACATGCAAGTAGGAACATGCACGCTGGCAACCCTACCAAGCGACGGTGCCGTCACACCTGGGCCGACTTCGTTCACATTTTTTTTTCCGACTGCGCCGACTTCATTCGTATTTTTTACAACAGCTGCGCGGTGGGCGGTTTACATGCAAGTATTGACATGCACGCTGCCAACACACCCAAGCACCTGGGTCAACTTCACATGCATTTCTTTTTCCTTACAACAGCCGTGCGGTGGGCAGTTCACATGCAAGTATAGATGTGCAAAGGATAGCCATACAAGTATAAGATGAACTATATTTATTGAAGACAAAGAGTGGCAGGAATTATGTTGTGACTCTGCGTGAAAGAGAAAAACCCAGCCAAAAACATTAAACGGAAGAAACACAATACAATACCGATAATAAAGAATATACTTACCTATTACAGGTATGAAGCAATAGCATTGAAGAAGTATCACACATCAAACACAATATTTGTATTAATGGTAATCATACATGCAAGTTTTCAATGAATCAAAATTAAAATAGAGTAGCACATTTAATCAAAGAAGATATTCTTAATCAATACGATTACAATCAAATTACAAGTTTAATTATAAAAAGTCTTAGACGCGAACACAATGATTGCAATAGCGGAGTTTTAATTACAAGTTCTGATAGATGTAAGTAATTTCAAGCACAATAGGGAAGCTAAGTTGAATATTCCAACACGACACAATTAACCAGCTTCTTGTCAAGTGAATAGCACATGCAAGGAAATAATCAGAAACACGATCAACAGCTAATAGAGAGCCAAACCCATGCATCATCCAACACGTAAACAAAAGACACACGCAGCAAAATAACTGAAAAACAATCTATCAAAACGAGAAGCATTACAAATTTAATACCGTGACTAGCACAGAGTTAATGCTGAAGAACAGAGGACTCTAAACGGCGCGTCGTCCAACGTGTAAACAGCAGACACATACAGGAAAATAATAGCGAAACAATCTATCGAAACAAGAAACATTACAAATTTAATAACTTCAACTGCAAATAATCTATCCTTTGAACTATCATAAAATCACCCTTGCGATCTAATCTAGTCGAGCACTATACAATTTTCATTCTAACAGACACTATAAACATTACCTTGACGGAAGTATCCAACAACAGTACAACAAAGCCAGCTATCTTTTGCTACTTGAGCCTGGTGGGGGTCATGCTCTCTCTATATATATATATACAGCCCAAAGCGAAGAAACTGTGCATTCTTTGTTACAGCAAGGTGCGGGGTCACTCTCACTCTCTTACACGATATTTCATCCAAACGGGGATTTTCTCATGACAGCCAAGTTTGCACAGATGCGAAACTTTTATTGATCAACTATTGCAAATAGATGTTGACATTATTCGGTTCTCAAGAACACAATAAGAATTCTATCAAAACAAACAGTAGCACGCAAAAACAATCTAGGAACAGACATCAATATCACTGCAAATTGGTTTTAGACAAAAATTATCTAAGCAAGCGAGAAATATTATGCTACTATCAGCGGAAACAATACTCAATCAAAACGAGAAAGGTTGCAAATTTAATGTATTTCAGATTATTGTATTATCTTGCAACAGAAAGTTCTACATAGATGAACCACTCAGAAACAAGTACAAGACATAAACTATTTCAGGCAGTCCTTTTCTAGTCAATCGAGAAATCAGCAGACACAACTATCATGCATACACTATTCTCAACTCACAAAATGTCAATCAAGTGAACATCTGAAACAGAGAGAGGAAGTCAAGTTTATTCAGTGATAGAAACAATACTCATTGGAAAACGAGAAACAAATTTAATTACACCATTTTCAATGATAACTTTGGAACAGTAATTTCTACACGCAGAAGCCACAAACAAACAACACATCTGAAATGCAAATTAATGTAAAAGTTTTCTACAGAGGAAATCAACACACACAACTCAAAAATACCTTCCCAACTAGTAGAATATTTTTGATTGATATCAATCGAGCGATCATCTGAAACAAAGTCAAAGCATTAATTAATTCAGACAAACATCTTTTAAACAAGCAGCGCGAATACATCACAGAAACGTGTCTTTTTCATTTAGGTCCCACTAGTGGATTCCAAAATAAAGTGAGAGAGGGAAGCCGCTAACCAGTGATGGGCAGTATCGCAGATACATCTTGTGATCTTTCGATACATTTTGTGTATCGGTATTAGGTACCGCGTGCCAAAAATGAGAGTATCGGAGTATCGGTATTGAAAATACATTTTTAGTGTATCGTGTATTTTAACGATACTCGATACTAAAAAAAAGACGCAAATATTGAGGCTCTTGAAACTTAGGGTCGGCGGCGCTCGCTCAGGCGGTAGTACAAGCCAGGCCGCAGCGGCGAAGACACGTCGACCATAAATTCGTTCGAAGCTTACGTCCGCGCGCGCGCTCCATCGTCAAGGTCGCCCGGAGAGGAGGCCCTGGGCCCTGCCCTGGGACGCGCTCGTGGGCGCGCGCGGCTTCTAGTTGGTTCCAGAAGAATCTCTTCCGTCTCTTTCTACGGCGGGCGCGCCGAAAACGCCTTACACAGGACCAACCTCACGGCTTCTGGAACTGCGCTGCCCGATGTCCCCCTCCTCAGTGCGCAAGAGCACGTCCACTTGACTTGAAGTGTGGATTCCGCGTCTGCCATGCGGAAAGAATAACCGCCGGCTTAGCTTGAGCAGTGTAACCCGTTCTAACAGCTCACAATTCACAACAGCCAACTAAGAAAATCAAGTCAGAGGCAAAGTCAGAGTCTTGATTAATGCAGTGCCCATTCCAATGATTACAAGTACATCTGGTCTAGTGTATTTCAATTCTTCGTTAGCAAACCTCAAAAAGTCCACCATCAATCCCAGTGACCCATCCGATATTGACGTACAAATATTTTTATAACTATGGTAGATTCGGCATACAAGTTCTTGCACCTTCAATTCCATAATTTGTACCATATCTCCGAATACGACCATGTCTAGGACGTATTGAAATGCTGTGATAATAAAATCATTTCGCAGCTCTTTTTTTTTTTCGAAACAGCTTTTTATCACGTCCTCCCATAACCTATGGTAGCGAGTACATTTCCGTCCATCTCTTCGCTGAAACATCCTTGTTTGTTCTGTTTTCTAGTGTGCTTCTACATTTAATTAAATCATATCTGTGCTTATTTCATCGATTAAAAATTTATTATGTTATCATGTTTAGAATGTATTTAATATCCTGCTGTGAGAATTATGGAAAATGATTTACAAAAAGATGCGATGTGTAAGGAAAACGTGCGTTTTCAATGTCTGCTGTGTACAAAAGGCCGCCCTAGGGTCCGTCCCTCCCTATCTCGACTTGGGTGTGCGAGGGGGGGGGGGCGAGTTTATGGCTTTCAACTACATGGTGTACCAAGACCACTGGAGAATTCCCCTACTCCCTGCGGGCGTAACCTTGACGAAAGTGTAAGGGAACTTTATGGTTAGCGGCAGGACTGGGCAAGATACTTCAAAAAAGTATTTTCGATGCCGATACTCGATACCCTCAAAAATTGTATTTCCGATACCGATACAAGATACAGAACCGAAATTGATTTTCGATACATATACTCGGTGCTGTATCGTCGATACTTCGATACATAACTGAAGTCCCGAATACAATACAGCTGGTGTTATGATTAGCGAAGTTTATATTACTGAAATCACAATATAATAAAGCTGGTGTTATGATTCGCGAAGTTTACATCACTGAAATAACAATATAATAAAGCTGGTAATATGATTAGGGAAGTAAAAACATTTATTCGTTATTTCTAGAGCCTTTAGTGTATTTTTATAGCGCACTTTTTCTCACAGGGCTTGAACGTATCCGACCGCACGGATTTAATGAAGCTGCACTGTCTAAGCAGCTAGTCTTGTTAGAACTTTAGACTGAAGCCATGGGTACGTTGAAACGATCGCATCAATAAGCAGCCTAGCAAAAAACAATTCTTTAAGACAATGTTCTTCGTGCGTACCGGTCTGTGAGCACTTGACTATACATACGAATAAACCTGAAAGTTTTTTCTGCTGCTTTTATCGTTTGGTACTGCAGTACTTACCCGGTAGCCTCTGACTTTGCCTCTGACTTGATTTTCTTAGTTGGCCGTTGTGAATTGTGAGCTGTATAACGGGTTACACTGCTCAAGCTAAGCCGGCGGTTATTCTTTCCGCATGGCAGACTCGGAATCCACACTTCAAGTCAAGTGGACGTGCTCTTGCGCACTGAGGAGGGGGACATCGGGCAGCGCAGTTCCAGAAGCCGTGAGGTTGGTCCTGTGTAAGGCGTTTTCGGCGCGCCCGCCCTAGAAAGAGACGGAAGAGATTCTTCTGGAACCAACTAGAAGCCGCGCGCGCCCACGAGCGCGTCCCAGGGCAGGGCCCAGGGCCTCCTCTCCGGGCGACCTTGACGATTTAATTAAATCATATCTGTGCTTATTTCATTGATTAAAAATTTATTATGTTATCAGGTTTAGAATATATTTAATATCCTGCTGTGAGAATTATGAAAAATGATTTACAAAAAGATGCGAAGGAAAACGTGCGTTTTCAATGTCTGCTGTGTACAAAAGGCCACCCTAGAGTCCGTCCCTCCCTATCTCGACTTGGGTGTGCGAGGGGGGGGGGCGAGTTTATGGCTTTCAACTACATTGTGTACCAAGACCACTGAAGAATTCCCCTACTCCCTGCGGGCGTAACCTTGACGAAAGTGTAAGGGAACTTTATGGTTAGCGGCTTCCCTCTCTCACTTTATTTTGGAATCCACTAGTGGGACCTGAATGAAAAAGACATGTTTCTGTGATGTATTCGCGCTGCCTGTTTAAAAGATGTTTGTCTGAATTAATTAATGCTTTGACTTTGTTTCAGATGATCACGCGATTGATATCAATAAAAAGTATTCTACTAGTTGGGAAGGTATTTTTGAGTTGTGTGTGTTGATTTCCTCTGTAGAAAACTTTTACATTAATTTGCATTTCAGATGTGTTGTTTGTTTGTGGCCTCTGCGTGTAGAAATTACTGTTCCAAAGTTATCATTGAAAATGATGTAATTTGTTTCTCGTTTTCCAATGAGTATTGTTTCTATCACTGAATAAACTTGACTTCCTCTCTCTGTTTCAGATGTTCACTTGATTGACATTTTGTGAGTTGAGAATAGTGTATGCATGATAGTTGTGTCTGCTGATTTCTGGATTGACTAGAAAAGGACTGCCTGAAATAGTTTATGTCTTGTACTTGTTTCTGAGTGGTTCATCTATGTAGAACTTTCTGTTGCAAGATAATACAATAATCTGAAATACATTAAATTTGCAACCTTTCTCGTTTTGATTGAGTATTGTTTCCGCTGATGATAGCATAATATTTCTCGCTTGCTTAGATAATTTTTGTCTAAAACCAATTTGCAGTGATATTGATGTCTGTTCCTAGATTGTTTTTGCGTGCTACTGTTTGTTTTGATAGAATTCTTATTGTGTTCTTGAGAACCGAATAATGTCAACATCTATTTGCAATAGTTGATCAATTAAAGTTTCGCCTCTGTGCAAACTTGGCTGTCATGAGAAAATCCCCGTTTGGATGAAATATCGTGTAAGAGAGTGAGAGTGACCCCGCACCTTGCTGTAACAAAGAATGCACAGTTTCTTCGCTTTGGGCTGTATAGAGAGAGAGCATGACCCCCACCGGGCTCAAATAGCAAAAGATAGATGGCTTTGTTGTACTGTTGTTGGATACCTCCGTCAAGGTAATGTTTATAGTGTCTGCTAGAATAAAAATTGTATAGTGCTCAACTAGATTAGATCGCAAGGATGATTTTATGATAGTTCAAAAGATAGATTATTTGCAGTTGAAGTTATTAAATTTGTAATGTTTCTTGTTTTGATAGATTGTTTCGCTATTATTTTCCTGTATGTGTCTGCTGTTTACACGTTGGATGATGATGCGCCGTTTAGAGTGGTTCTCTGTTCTTCAGCGTTAACTCTGTGCTAGTCACAGTATTAAATTTGTAATGCTTCTCGTTTTGATAGATTGTTTTTCAATTATTTTGCTGCGTGTATCTTTTGTTTACGTGTTGGATGATGCATAGGTTTGGCTCTCTATTAGCTGTTGATCGTGTTTCTCATTATTTCCTTGCATGTGCTATTCACTTGACAAGAAACTGGTTAATTGTGTCGTGTTGGAATATTCAACTTAGCTTCCCTATTGTGCTTGAAATTACTTACATCTATCAGAACTTGTAATTAAAACCCCGCTATTGCAATCATGGTGTTCGCGTCTCAGACTTTTTATAATTAAACTTGTAATTTGATTGTAATTGTATTGATTAAGAATATCATCTTTGATTAAATGTGCTACTCCATTTTAATTCTGATTCATTGAAAACTTGCGTGTATGATTACCATTAATACAAATATTGTGTTTGATGTGTGATACCTCTTCAATGCTATGCTTCATACCTGTAATAAGTAAGTATATTCTTTATTATCTGTATTGTATTGTGTTTCTTCCGTTTCATGTTTTTGGCTGGGTTTTTCTCCTTCATGCAGAGTCACAACATAATTCCTGCCACTATTTGGCTTCAATAAATATATTTCATCTTGTACTTTTGTGTATGGCTATCCTTTGCACATCTATACTTGCATGTGAACCACCCACCGCACGGCTGTTGTAAGGAAAAAGAAATGCATGTGAAGTTGACCCAGGTGCTTGGGTGTGTTGGCAGCATGCATGTCAATACTTGCATGTAAACCGCCCACCGCGCAGCTCTTGTAAAAAATACGAATGAAGTCGGCGCAGTCGAAAAAAAAATGTGAACGAAGTCGGCCCAGGTGTGACGGCACCGTCGCTTGGTAGGGTTGCCAGCGTGCATGTCCCTACTTGCATATAAACCACCTACCACACGGCTGTTTTAGCGGGAAAAAAATATGAAAGAAGTCGGCCCAGGCGGAAAAATTGTTAAATAAGTCGGCCCAGCTGTGACGGTCTCAACACCTGGCTTGGATGACAGTGTGCATGTCCCTTCTTGCATGTAAACCACTCACGCACCACCTGAAAAAAAATTGCGAACGAAGTCGGCACAGGCGGAAAAATTGCCGAAGAAGTCGGCCCAGGTTGAAAAGTGTGCAACGGTAAATGAATGCACGGCCCTCCGCCGACGTGCCGGTCACCGACCACTCCATAAGAATCTGATTAATTAAATTTGTGTCATGTTGAAATATTCAACTTAGCTATTGTGCTTTAAATTACGTACATCTATCAGAACTTGTAATTAAAGCTCCATTATTGCAATGATGGTGCTTACGTATTGTAATGTTAGACTTTTATAATAAAACTGGTAATTTTGATTGTAATCGTATTGATTAAGAATATCTTCTTTGATTAAATGTGCTACTCCTTTTTAATTCTGATTAATTGAAAACTTGTGTGCATGATGATTACCATTAATAAAAAATATTGTGTTTGATGTGTGATACCTCTTCAGTGCTATTGTTTGATACCTGTAATAAGTATATTCTTTATTACGTGTATTGTATTGTGTTTCTTCTGCTTCAGGTTTTGCAGCTAGATTTTCCCCATTCACAGATTGACATTACAGCATTGGCTTTAATAAATATAATTTCACTTGTACTTTTGTGTATGGCTATCCTTTGCATGTCAATGCTTGCATGTAAACCTCATACTGCACACCTGTTGTAGCGGGGGAAAATTTGCGAGTGAAGTCGGCCCAGGCTGAAAAATGTGTGAGGCTAAGCGCACGCTCCGGTCACGTGCCGCCCACTGGTAAGCGCACGGACAACCCTCCACCCGAGTGCCGCCCGCCGGGCGCTGGAAAAAATACGCGAGTGAAGTTGGCCCAGACACGACGGTGGCGCTGCCCTGGCGGTCATGTTTGAGTCCTGCACCCTACGTATACTACTCGGGTGCCAGTTGTATTCGACGCACTTAAGCGAGTTGACATTAACGTTTTGTTCGTGAATGACGCTGCCGGACAGCGCAGGCGCAACGGCTCGGCCATGCTCAACGGCTCGGCCATGCTCAAGTTAAGCATGCTGTCGCCGAGACAAGTGTACGCATGAAAAAAGAAAAAGAAAAATTGCCTTGCGTTCCCTTCTCCTAAATGGAGGTATATAACGTCGTTAGAGAAAATATACAAGCTCGCAGCCATTAAGGTACCCATTAAATTTCATACTGGTGGGAACCAAGCTTCCCCGTGATGCTGCAAAGAAAAAAATAAGAAAAAGTGTCAAATAAAAATAAGCATACATTATATACATCCACAAAACATGACGGTCACACATAAAGTAAAGATTAAAAGGGAATCATCGACGGACAGATCACATGGCAATAACGGTACACTACAGCCATAAGAATTTTTGTACATCTTTTTACCGCCATAATTACAATGTCAGATAGAGTTTAAAAAATTGATACCTAGAAGAAGAGAGCGTTCGATATCCCAAAACGCGGACGCAGTATCTGCGGCGTTGTGTTTTGTGTTTTTAAAGCAGAAGTCACCAGAAATGTTCTTCAGTATCTTTGGCCGTGAAAGCACACCTTTATTTTGTCGATGTATTTATCAAACCCTGATAATCCCCCTCCTTTTCGAGTTTCATTCTTCCTCCCATTTGCATGTGCTCAAACGCACAGTCTGCTTTCCTATATGCAGAATTGTCGTTAGGCTAAGCCCTCTTTAAGTGTAACGTCTCACATTTTAATCACACTTTCGTTCCCTCGGGAACAATTGGCTCGCTACATAACCAAGACATTCAGTTTAGGTCCCAAACATGGTCCCCCTAACTGTGAAACTGCAGCGGAAAATTACCCAAAGCGGATGGATTTTGATTTTTAAGACTGTGAAATCACAATGGAGCGCGAATTCTACTTCTGTCCCATTAGTACAATGTGTAAGATTTCAAATGCCGGGGGAACAAAATCCTTTATAGATATAGATAATTCTTTTGCGGCATAATTTCTGATATATAGATCTCACAGGATCCAGTGTGGACCCAGTAAAACGTGTCGACGTTTTCCGCCAAAACGATGCATTGCGTCTTATGCATTGCGTCTATGGATGTAATGCAGGCTAAGCACGCTTTATGTTTTTGTCCGCGAATCTTGGGCATGAACAGACTTGTACACGTTACCGAAAAAAAAAAGGAACTGAATACCGTTACTCGTTACCACGAAAAAAAAAGGAACTAAACACGTTGCCCGTTACCAAAGCAGCATAAGGAACGCATTCCCGTTACTCGACAGTAACGAGTTATACCCCTGTCAGACGCTTCCTTACTGACACAGGGCTCGCGCTGAGCCTGTGACTGCGCCTCTTCTTTCGCGCTTTTCGATTTGTCTTTCTTTTTTCTTCTTTCTTTTTATTTTTCCTTTTGTAAGCGGGAATAGCAAGTCGGCTGCTGGAGCCAGGCTAACCTTTCCCCTCTTTCGTGTTTTTTTTTTCTGTTTTGTTTTGCAATAAACCTATATTCCCCCCCCCCCCCCTGTCAGACGGCATGCTCGAAGGACTTCGGGGAATTTTCATTTGCAAAAAATGACCTCTGACAGCCGTGTCAGACGGCAGCTCAATGGACCTTTCTAAGAAATGACCATCAACGCGAAAGGAGGCCCCCAACGACATTTGAGGAGCAGAAAGGAACAATCTCGACAACAGTGTTACGCCGTTGTACCCTCGCTACCTTCGCAGCTGAATGTAGGAAAACCTATAAAATGCGGATAATGGAGTGAAACTGTGTAAGCGTATTTAGATCCTATTTAGAGAAGTGCATATGGCTTCTGCATCTCGATTTGTGGCGCACAGACCAACTTCAAATTTCCACAGCAGACAGGGAAAACGAAACCGAAAAAGGGAGCCGGTGAGGGCAGTCAGTTGAGGAGCACTCCTTTCCCGCCTGTCTGGCAGGCGCCCCCGAACAAAGGCCATTTGAGAGGCCAGAGGCCATTTCTCGCAATTGACATTTGAAATGCATTCTGACTAGGGTATAACTCTTATGTTACCATGCTATTACAGAGCCACAACCATGTCAGAATAAAAAGGTGGCACGTGCTTTATTTGGTTCGACAAGTCACATGGAATTCGCCTTGGAGAATATGTAGTTGGTACTCGAAATGGGCATCGGTTATTTTTGGTGCGTTTCCTCGAGAGAGCGTCTATGGCAAGAGTGAAAAATTGCTGTGGAAAGGCATGGCTGCATCAAGCACAGCCCCCTTTGTTGGATGCAGGTATGTGAAATAGGATGCGCCTGATTAGTAACGAGACTGATTTTCGGTTTTTTCTTTCTGTAAATGCGAGATCAACAGCTGCTTTTATTGCCTTAGTTTTTCGCCACTGGTAGGAGGTTACACGACGTCAGCGCGATTGTGCGTTTATGTGAATGATAAACGCTACACCAACGTCTATAAGCCTTTATATAAGCTAACTCTTTGCATCGCTATACCTTCCATCCTTGTTTTTTAAATAAGCATATCCTCCCACCCCGTTGTAAACCATCAAATCAGCCAAAGTTCTCGAACTACCTCCTCACTACACGGCATTTATCAGTGAAACGGTACGGTAACCTCCTCGGTACGGTAACTGCTACAGCTAACAAAAATACATACACACACGTCCGTGATTTTTCAGCGGTATCGGAAGCTCATGAGCCCATAGATATAGTTCATGTTCGGTCAGGTTTCGTCATGTTGTGAACATTTCGTAAACAAGTGAAATAAATATTCTATTCAACAAAAATATCGAAGACGCTTACCTGAGTACGCTTCTTCAAATTCGAATGAGACGTGCGGGAAGTACTGAGCCATTTTGGTTTGGGAAGGCGAAGACGACACTAAAATACTACATTCCCGTCACATTCTGCTGCCTTCACCCTGAATATCTCGTCCAACCCAGGTCACACTGACGTGCATGGCCCTCAGTGGAGCCCACAAGTGTGGAGGTGGGAGAGAAAATACAGGGACTAAGGTTTCTTCCCAGGATACGCTGCTAGGCTAATGGCACGCACGAACTGCATATTATAAATCCGGGATCTCGTCGTCCAGGTCAGGTGACCACACTCTACAACAACACGGCGAATCAGCAGAGAATGACAATGCCATGTCAGGATCCGAGTTTATGCGAGTTTAGTTACTCTAGTATATCCATTGGGTGCAGCTGTGAGATAGCACACACACAAAAAAAAAACAAAGAAATCTATAGTCTTTTTCCAAGAATGCTTTCATGGTCAATGACACGACCCGAAAGCGTTGCGACATTCGTCATGCCGGCCACCTTAGGACTCAACAAAAGAATGACTGTCGACCAGAGGCTCCGTGGAGCTGAACATCCAGGACAGGTCACCTCGTGTTAGAAGCGTACGAAATTTAGGGTAATAGTAGGTAATTGACCACGTCGCCCATGTTGAAACCGAGCGTAAACGACGTAAAGGAACGAGTAACGTGAGTAACAAGTTACCGATTTTTGTAACTGAATAGTTATTAGTTACAATTTTTAGAAATGTAACTAGGTCGTTACTTCGTTACGAAAAAATGTAACTGGTTACTGGGTAACGAGTTACTTGTAACGAGTCTGGTAACGAAGTGGTCTGGAGTCTGGGCAGACTAAGAACTCTGGGCATGAATATTGTACACAGTGTAAAGCGGGCTTCACCTAACACTCGAGAGAAATGAGGTGAAGCGGACTTGCTGAATGAAGCCCAACTCCAAAAGAGCAATGACAGTAACGTGAAGTGGGCTTCACCTACCCCTTCGATGTAATGAGGCGAAGCTCACTTGCAAAATGGCGATAACGATACCTCGCTTCAGTACTATCGAAAAATGTTCGAAAATTTCGAATACAGAAAATAGGTTGCGAATAGCATTCGAATAGCATCAGATATTCGTTTCATATTCGAAATTTCGAATATTCGCACAGCTCTAGAAAGAAATTGTTTTTTTTTTTAAATAAATTATGTGGTGGCATGTTTAAGATGGTAACCGCTTATGCGAAAACAAGCTCGTCAGCTCCAACGGGTTGTACGTCTACGGAGTATTCTGGACGTAATGCTTCATTCCGCGCCTCTGGCTCAAGAGACTGTGTACGCGGCTGGACTCTTTGTTAAGAACGACGTACACTTAAGAAACGATTACGACGTCACACCTCGCTGTCCGAAACAGCCTTCGAAGCGACAAAGGGTAGAAAATACTTTAAGCTGGTGGGTCAGATCAATACTAACCTATGTCAGCAGCCACACCTTCTCTTACCCGAGAGTGGACGTGCGCATCATTTGTCCTCAACACAACGAGGAATTTCGTTTGATATCTCCCCCGACAAGAAGACAACGTCCAATTACGAGATGGAAATTACAGAGACGACCTTACACTTCAAAAAGGTGACGCTGGCGTCTTCCCTGTTTTTGAAATACGAGCGACACCTTCAGACCACGCCTGCCATCTTTACGTCTTACGCGGACTGCAAACCAAAGTGCGAACTTTGAGTGCCGAGAGATTCGACGCTCATTTTGGAAACGTTTACCCCGAAGGGGTACCTTCCAAATTACCTTCCGTCATCCTGCTCTCGACGTCCGATTTCCTCGGCGACATCCATTCGAACCCCTACAATTTCCGTCGTTACGATTTATCGCATTCGATGCTCTCCGTAGACGGACAGCAAGTGCGTGCCGAGTACGAGCTCGTGAAAATTCCGTACTTTAACTTCTTGCAAGAACTGGGCGAAAGACATTTCAAGTGCATCTACGATCGATTCAAAACGAACGGATCTCTTCTCTATTGTAACATGGACGTGGACAAGTGTTCTTCTCCTTCACATTTGAACGAGTTGCGGAAAGGGAACCCCTGCCCCGCGCGGTCACCGACCTCTTGATTTCCGAGTGCCCCAAGCTCATGTGCATCGACAAGGACCGTACGGTCACCTTCCCATAAAAAAAATGTACGGGAGTGACACCTTGGAACTCGTCTTCCTGAACCCCGTCGCTTCTTCCATGCTGAGAGGCATTTGTGCTTCCAAAGGGAAAAGAGAAGAAAGGGCAGGCAGCTTCTCGACCTTATAAGGACTTTAATTGTGGACAGGTATAATGACAAGCGTATTCAATCGCTTTTTTCGCCGGTTACTGCGGGCTTTTTTGTACCTACATGGTCACTCCCATGTTGAAACGCTTTAGCTCGAAAAACTGTGTATCCATGTTTTCGTAAAACCTCAAAGAGAATGATAAAACAATAAAAAGGCTCGTCACGAGAGAACTCGCTTCATAACATACTATGTTCTTCTTTTTCTTTTTTTCGAGACAATCTTCAGTGTGCTAACCCGCTGCTTTTCACCGACCACCGTGACGTCCAGGGAAGTTTGGAGAAGCCAGTAGTGACGAACGATGTCTCGCTTGAAACCAGCGTTGATTATGTAGGGGTCGACGTCCTCGCCTCCTTTGTACCTTTCCAGGGGTCCGAACTTGTAATCTACGAAGAGCTTCATTTTCTTTGCAATCTTTGCACTGGTGGTGTAGAGACATAAGGGTATCTTCGGGAGAATCGAGAGAAAGTCGCCTTCACATCCACTGCCGTGTATATAATTGCATAATCGAATTAAATCTCGGTATATTCATCTCGGTATCAATCTCGGTATATTAAATCTCGGTACATATAGTGTTTGAACGAAGGTTGCAAACCTCTTCTCGGGCCTCATGACTGAGACGGAATGAGAGTACAACGTTTTATTTATGGTGGGTGGTTACATGAGGGCGTGTACGTATAAAGACAGAGCCATCCTACAGCTTTGGTTTTGCAGCAGGGAAGCCAGCTCAAATACGGGCGAAAGTCCGAGTTTAGCCAGTGATCGGGGTTCCTCGACCACAGTCCACCGCAGCGGCAGGTCTTCAAACGTTCACCAACCCGCAGAAAAATTTTGTTTGGGCAGGCTTCAAGGTTAAGGGGCAAATCTCCCGTCAGTAGCCACTCGTAATCTGTAGAAAAAAACAATGTTGTGAGAAAAACTTTTTGAAATACTCACGGTTTTCTTCAGGCACTGAGTGAGACTTCTGCCCCATCTTTTCCATTCTCCTCCTGGGTGATTTCAGGACGAATCATGCAGGGTGGTCCGGTCGACCTCTCCAATTTTTTTCTTTCAAACGTATATTAAAGCATTGTCCCTAGGAGGCATATTGCAGCTAGAAGCAGTTGAAAATAATTGGTGGTTATTTTTTTTAATTAGTTATCATTCAGATGTGGGCATTTCAACCACTGCGCTTACGAAGCTCGATGCCACGCCTCTTCGTAACTATTCAACATATTCAGCTGAATTTTACCACGGAAACTTATACCACGGTCCTCCACTACCGCGAACAGAAATGGAGACGAAAATGATCGTCCGGTATTGAATACGGATAACGGCAATTCCTGTAGCGCGATGATATTTCTTTTTTTCTGTATTTTAGTGACTCCATTCCATGTCCCGAATACTACACGAGAGCATGGCAGCCGCAATATTGGATCTCGAGTGTGCAACGGTCCCGTACTCGTCCCAGTGCTCATAACTCACGACCCACACAATAGACTGCACGTCATAGCACGATGACGCAAGCCTGCGATTTTTTCTTTCTTTTCTTTTTTTCATTTCTGTATGGCTGTGGCAGTATTGTTTACTACTGAGAACGTCCGAATGATGAATGATGAACGCGTTTACTGCCGTCACAACACCACTTCGTAACGTCATTCGTCGTCGTTGTCACCGCCTTTCATCATTCCATTCCCGTGGCATCACATGTTTCAGC
This sequence comes from Ornithodoros turicata, assembly GCF_037126465.1. NCBI lineage: Eukaryota > Metazoa > Arthropoda > Arachnida > Ixodida > Argasidae > Ornithodoros > Ornithodoros turicata. Next base: position 27,291,280 of record NC_088204.1, on the reverse strand, counting down.
GTGCACGTGCATAGCTGGCGAACATTCGCGTTCTTAGCTGTACACGCTGTTGTAAACCGAAACCGCTTATGAAACTTGGAAGATTGGTTGGAAATGATCTCGGCCCCATCATATTTGTCTGCCTTCCTTCATATCCTTCGGTCATTCATATTCGGGCCTTCATATCCTTCGGTCATTGGTGACACTATGTGGCTCTATGTAACATCTACAGAAATGTTGGCGTCCAGAGCTTGACAACCACTGGAATAGTCGCGAACGGTACATAATTTATTCATCTTTCAGCTGTTAAAATTTCACGCTTCTATACCTGCCACTACGTGACGACTGTGCTGGTCGGGCGTTTTCCCGGCTTAGAGGAACATCGCATGCCTCGTTAACAAATGAAGTTGACAAATAATAGTTTAGCACTTCTAGCTGCCAAGTGTGCGAGAGTAACAATAAAAACAGTTTGACTGAGCGATATGCCTTTGGAGACTCCCCATTGAGGAAATGCAACGTGGTCCCTGACAAATATCCGTGAGCGTGTAGTCGTTTTTCGTTCACCATGTCCCGGTCACACACTACACAGCGACAAAAAGCCACCGTTCCCGCAGAAGTCATCAATACCCTTAACGGGGGACTAAAATACAAAAACAACTTGCTCTCAAATGAAAGTCCGTGTTTAAATTAGTATGATGCAAGCAGAGTTAGTTCACAGAGCGCTACCGTTTAGAAGGAAAATGCAGTGAAAACAGAGCCGTCTTTGGTGGCAACGAAGGAGGCAAAGATGGGCGGCATCCAATGAGACAGCAGGAGAAGCGCGCGCATACTTATCGTGGGCATGTGGATTTGGGAAGGGTCCGACCGTAGTGTTCCGTATATGCGCGGTATGATGCGCACTGCTGCATTTTTGAATACCGATTCACTGAATTGTAGCCCACAACAGTTCTCGCGAATGTTCCACTGACAACATTATCTTCACGTCCTTCGGACATCGACGCCTGTCCGCTTCGCAGCGCGCACTATGGTTTTCGCCGGGATTGCTCCATGGCATGGCATGCGCAGTATGAACTAAAAACACCGACGCGCGAGCTGAAACGACTTGCACTGCTTAGCGCCGAAGCAACAAAGGGTCCGGTATAATTTCGATTGTAGCTCCGTAGCCGAATCGAAGTTTCGAATTATGATAACAGGTACGACATTAACGTAGCGTGTAACGTAATTTGAAGTCAACTTGTTTTTGCATTTTAGTGCCCCTTTAGTTACGCTGGCACACCTTACGCGTAAATCAACTCCAGTCAATGCCCTTTCATGAACACAGAGAGTAGCGCTCCGTCGTTGCTGTGTTGTAAATGTAAATCCGTTTTAGTGTTTACTTTTCGATTTCTTTTATTTCGTGTTAGCGCCGCGAAGCAACTGTGCCTATGAGCGGCGTATACAGACGTGGACAGAGGACAGCAGGAAGGAGTGGAGGCGTCCTGAGGCGACTTCAGGGGGACCGATCCGACATTCGTCGAAAATCTGCTGGAAAACCCAGGGAAAACTTCAGACAGCGCAGTCAGTGGTAGTAGAATCCAACCCACCACCAACGCCTAGTTCTCAGAATCTCTAGTACAGAGCTCCAGCAAACCAAAGAACCCTAGAATGCAAAGAATACGCTAATTATCCCCAACGGTCTACGTTATAATCAATGTGTTACTTACGACTAGTGCCGTGCGAATATTCGAATTTTTCGAATATTGAAGCGAATCCTTATGTGTTCGATTCGAATTCCGAACCGAATACGAACTTCGGTATTCGAATTGCGGATCGAATCGAATGCCTCTTTCATACCGAATATATTCGAATAGTTGCCGCGCAAAGAAGCACGCAGAAACAAACAGTTAATCTACAGTGAAACCGCAAGAGACCCTAGTGAGTTTTAGTATATCGTACGATGTCGCCTTTGCGTACGTAAGGGATAGCGTGGTGGTTCTGCGCAAAGCTCTCTGTATGTTCTGCGCGTGCGCAGAACCACCAACGCTATCTCTTACGGTCGCAGAAGCGATAGCGTGCGATATACTAAAACTCACCACTGTTTAAGCGCACTTCATTCAGTCAAAACAAGGTTGCGCAGCACTCTATTTCGTCCCAGTGCCGTGTATGCCAAAGACAGTCTGGCCATTAGGAGGAGACTAAAAAAGAGGCTCCACCTGTCATTCAAATTGAGCATTTTTCATTGGCTGCTGTTTCCTATGCTGGCCGCCACGACGCCAAAATTTTCCCGAAAATGGCGGCGTAGCTTGGAACGGCGAAGCGAGTATTTCATAACTTTTTCTTTTTTTTTTTCACGAATTACTTCAATTTTATTCCGTAAATGTACTGTTGGGGACACGGTTGTTTAAAATCTCCAGCCCGTGGCGGAGCGATCCCCTGTGGGTGATGTCGCGCACGAAGGAACTACACCAATACCCTCCCCGAGGGGAGGCCGCGCTGAACTGCTCTCCGTAGCAGACGACGCTGAGATTGCGATGGTACTCTCTCCCGTCAGGCGGCGCTGCGTGGCCTTACCTCGGAGACTGTAATGGTATAGTTCCTTCGTGCGCGACATCGCCGATAGGGGACTGCTCGGCCACGGGCTGGAGATTTTAGACAACCGTGTCCCCAACGGTACATTCTCTTCTGCAATTATCTTGCAATTCACCTTTAAATTACGCTCAAGTGTTCGTGTTTATGTGAAAATAATATGTTTTCTTGTCCTTGTTAGGCCTAGTAAAGATTGGGATCCCAAGCAAATAGCAAGAACGCAATCGTCCTTGCCCTGTGGTTCTGTGCAATGCGCGGAACTCTATGTTTTGCGGGTGCGCAGAACCACCAACGTTACCCCTTACGTACGCAAAGGCGATACCGTACAATGTACTAAAACTCACTATTACGGAGCTTTCTACATCGGACGCGCTCTACGAAAAAGCAAGCTGGAAATTAGAGAGTTTTAGCAGACTGTTGATAACGTAGCTTGCGTCACACCGCATCAACCAGAGCCAATCAGTGGATAAGATTCTGAGTCACGCACCACTGCGATCGGTTCCGGTGGGCACAATTGGGAGTTTGAGGAAACCGGGAGCGCCCTCCGATTCTTTTTCCGTGTCGCTATCAACCAATCAGCTGTCATCGTAGCAATGGCCGATTTGCAGATAGCGGTACGGAAAAGAAATCGGAGGGTGCTCACGGTTTCCTAAATCTCCCTAATAAGTTCTAGGGCCAGGGTTTTTAGGCATTTGCCTAAAAATGCCTATAAATGCCTAAACTGAACATTTTCATGCATAAATGCCTTTTTCCAAGTTTCGTGCCTAGAATTTCCTATTCGAGGCAATTTGGGACCGGACCTTCTTACTTCCATGTTGTATATCATGGCAGAACGGGAGGTTTTGTCCCCTTCCAACATACATTTATTCGCAACCATCGCGTCACAAAGCCTGAAAAATACGTTGACCCCTCCGATAGCCATCTTTTCTGCACCCCTGTGACTCATCGACCTTCTTAAGAGGGGTATGTTGATCCCCCTCGATAGCCTCTTACCTTGGGCCTCTGTGACTCACGGACACGTAACCTCCTTAACAGAAACTCATGGTGTGAGGCTAGCTTTTTGTGTCTCCTGTCGTAGAGTAGAGTTAGTTAACAAGGCTGCTCACCGCATCGGTTGGTTGCCATCAGTACAACACAGTGAACCAAAAATTTCTCCTGCCTGTCGACGAACATGAAAAAGCTAGAAACAGTTGGCATTTCTTTGAATGAATCTCTAAAGATCCTACAATGTGTCCGCTCTGCGCTCCAAAACCTGGAAGGGAAAGGCTCTAGAGCCACCATGAAGATAGAGGCACTCATTCAAAAGAATCGGGCCCTTTCCACACTGCTGAAGATTGGAGAGATCCTAAATGGCGGGGGCACACCTATACCAGATCAAGACCTCAGCCCGTACGAGATTTCATGTTTCAAGTTTGCACCTGTGACGTCATGTGACGTTGAAAGAAGCTTCTCCCGCTAGAAGGCCCTATTTAGAGCAAACAAATCAAGTTTCAAGTTTGAGAACTTGAGAACGACTTTCATTGTGCCATGCTACAAGAATAGTGAAGAAATTAGTCAATAAAAGCTTACAATGTTATTGTGCCTATATTTGCCTATTTCGCTGTTTTTAGTGCCTAAATGCCTGCCTATTTCGTACTTTTTTAGTGCCTAAAAATCCTGGCCCTACTCAACGGTATACTAAAACTCACTATTGTCACGTTCAAGAACAGCAACGTGATGCCAGCCGCTACAAAGGAATCATGTTCTTGGCTTATCATATTTTCCTAACTGTTATCGTAAAGACCTTCCGACCTGCTATACCCCCGTGATCCTTCAAACTCTTCCCACTCAACCAGTGCCGCGATAAATTAACGAATAGGGCATCGCGAGAAGGAATGGACCCTCTTCACTGACGCTACGCTTAACCAAGGCCCACAGGTGCGTTATACCCCTGTCACACGACAAACCGAATGACATTCACAACAAATGACAATCGCACCGAATGCCATTCGTTTGTCTTACACCGAGCTACACGAAGAAACAGAATGTCATTCGCAAATGATGTCAGTGTCGATAATTAAGACACCAGGACCGAACATTTGAAGCATTATACAGGTACATTAGTTATATTTTTTATTTATTTTGCTTCAAGCTAGCGAAACATTACATTATTTCACAAAATATTTGCTTTTTGAAAGACTTAACTGGCTAAGTACCACAAGCAAAGACAACTAAGAGGCCCATCTGCACCGCACTTCTCAACGTGGCGACAGGGAACGAGCGTAGTTCTCCGAAAAGCAGTGTTTAGCCTTCCTTCCTTCGTGTCAAAAGTTATCAAAATCGTGATAAAATATCGGAGTACAACTTTTCGTTCGTTTTTTATTTCTTCGAACGGTTTATCATTGTTGTTTTTGATACCTCTCTACTGCGAAGGTACGCTGTCGGTGCGAGAGAGAAAACCGAGTGAGTTCGGGGAACTCATTCGCTGGGCGAACAACATTCGCATGTATGGCCATTTGATTTCACTGTGTGGCACGACACGAATGTCATTCAGTGCAAATGTCATTCGCTGGGAATGACATTCAATTTGCCGTGTGACCGTGACAGGGGTGTTAAACGGGTTACCACAAGGCGTCCCAGGTTATGCCAGATAAACGCACGACACGGTTGTTTGCATCGATGCGAACCTGCACTGAAGGTTGCACAGCGAAGAGGGTGATAGAAGCGGAGAAAATGGGTACCACGAGTAACGAAACTCATCTGGTACTGACATCACGACCCTCGCCGCCGCCAGTGAGGCAGCGCACGCGAAGTCACGTGCTTACGGCTGCCAATGGGAATGGACGCAGCTCTGAGCTCTGTGACGTCTGCGCTTCGCTCGGGAGTGTGTTCGAGGGCTTGTATCTCGCTAAGTAATACGTATACCTAGAAGGATTATACCTCTGTCACACGGGCTAATTTAGTGTCATTTTCGTGAAGTGCACTCTAACCAAGCGAACGTCACTTTCACTACGTGCATGCTACACGGCTTAAGTAAATGTCACTTAAGCAGCGATGGCAATCACGATAGATAGGAATAAATGGCTGCAAAATCTTAAGGCGTGCTCCACAATACCTTCCTCGGAATGTTTTTCTTTGATTTAGAAACACCTCCTGCAAATATTTTTCCAACGTTAAACGAATTGCCCTCAAACATGTGCCCCAACAAAAATGGTCGCCGCCGGATCGCCGAGAACGCGAGGTTTACAGGATGTCAAAGAGAGTGATGGCGTTTTTTTTTTCTTTTTTTTTTTAACATTGTCACACTGTACTAAAATAAAGTAAACACGCTGTTGGAAATACTTGTTTAAAAATATTGTTGTGTCGGGACCCCTCGCTTTTTCTCCATATTTTTACCTGTGCCACAAAGCCTGCCGTCGAGGCTACATACTTTGTTAGCCGAAGAGAAGTGAAATGAGTTTGAGGAACTCACTAAATCGTTAGTGCACCTTCTGCCGAGTGTCACTAAAAGATGTTGTGTGATAGCACACTCGTCACTCGTAGAAAGTGACACTAAATTAGTCCGTCTGATAGGAGTATAATTAACGATTTCAGAAATTGCATGGATGGCCCGCCAAAGAGCACCGTGTTGCGAAGGCCCCACTGCACCTTGGGATTTAGTTTTCATGAGTCAGACAGAAGAAGAAGAGCGCAAACTGTTTCGGTTTTCCCTCCTTCCTTCGAGCAAGAGGCAGGCAAGCACGAATGCAAACCATTTCCCACGACGCATTGCGCGATGCGCGTGACTTGGGCGACGGAGGTGCGGACCACAAGGGCCACGCCTATTCTTTTTTCCTCCGTACTCTGCCATGCAGTACAATGCGTCCATGATGTAATGAACCACATTGATGACGGTGTCCCAACCGCTTTAAAGAAATGCTATCGAATTTAAAAAGAGAAAGGGAGAAAGGCAGCACGGCGAGCGTGTGCTTGGAGCGCCCGAGACGTTTCACCGTGAAGCTAATAAACTCGTCTCACTCTTCTATACGCACACCGTGCGCAGAGAGAGGGAGAGTGAAAAGAAGAGGGTTGTTGGTCTCAGTGTGCTTTCTCTTTACAGCACACAGGTCACGACTATACAGGCTCAGAGGAAAATCCCTTTACAAGCAGCTGAGCAACCTTTTGTACTGGTGTCCAAGGTCATGCCCTAAGTCAGTGGGCCATGAAAGTAATAAGAAGAGAGAGAGAGAAAGAGGATGCAGGAACCAGCATGTCATCCACATCCCCACGCCACCCATACGAGCCAGCACTATGCTGCGCATGCGCACCGCTTGCTCGGCGGATGGATACGGTCCGCGCGGGTTTTCCTGTGCGTCACAAGATGGTGACACAGAGTGACATGGTTCACTGGGCTTTCAGTCGGTGTGTATGTGTACTCACCTTTCATGCTTTTTTATAAAAACGAAAAGTGGTAGACATATATAAATTTAGTGTCTATCGAATCCTGAAATATTTCGAGAGAAAGTAAATGCAAAGTTTTTTTTTTCGAAATGGCTATAGAAGTTTAATAAAAACTTGTTCAAGGAGGGACGAGAAAAATTGTTTATTTTTTTTCACATTCGTGACGTCGCTGTAAAATTCATACGACATGTATCAGAATTCTGTCCCGTCATTTAATTCATCTCGTCTTCCTCTTTATAGTGAAACCACCCGCGTTAAAATCCGCGCGGTGGTTACCGAGAAAAAGCATAAAACATGTTCCATATAGGAAATACATTGGGACGGAGAGCTCGTATGCCCTCGTAACGCGCCCAAACTCTCGTAGCGTACTAACCGGGTATTTTCCTGGCAGTTAAGCGAATCAGCAGCGATGCTATCGCATTATGCCTCGTTGAATCAGCAGAGTTGGTCTCCGGAGTAAAAATATTGACGCACGAGGCCCTTTTCCAAGAAACACGAGACTAGGACGGACCTCTTTCGATCACGTGTTCGAAAGTCTTGGGGACGCGCCAACCGAGCCTCACAGTCGTGACGAGAACGTGATCGACGTGATATCTTGCAGTTGCTTTCCTTCCAATCGAGATGAAAACACGTGTGCGTTCACGTGGGATTAGATTGAGGAAGTCGGTCATGAAGTAGACACACGCCTTCTGTTTTTAGATGACGCCTCTGTGGCGTGACATCCTGGAAGGGACTTTTACCTTATCTTCCATCGAGGGCAGGGTCGCCAGCAATGACGCTCATGTATCTATAATTATCGCGCTGTGTAGTAATCGACGAGAATGGACTGCAGTCAACAAAGCACGTCGAAAGAAAACATGGACCGAGAATCGAGTATATGTATATCCTTTCTAACAAAAAGCTATGAAAGGAAATGTACGAAATGCATAATGTGTCAAATGGTGAAAAGTCGGACAGCCAGAACTAGTGCCAGTTGCAGATCTATGAGCATCACACAGTATGTATAATTGGGAAGAAATTGAAAGAACCGCTCATTGAGGAAGGCATATTACTGGGCACTGGGAGCTGTTTGTTAAAATCTCAAATGTTACATCGCATTAGTTCGAAGTTATAGTGGGAGCGCAATCAAGACTAAATGAGTCAAATGATGTGGTACTCATGGCGGGTGCCATCTTTTGGTGCAGACAGGCACAGGATCAGCAAAGACTACATTAAAACGGCGAGTAAAAATTAGAAACATAAATAACCGGAAGGTCGTAAATTTTTCGTCAAAAATAAGGAGCGCAAATCTAAACGAAGTAAGACTTTTGCGGCCATTCGATATCGAGGTTTTGGTTTGGTTTGGTTGAAAAAAATAAAATGGAGATTTTGGCCTCACTAATGTGAGGCCCGCAACTCCACATCACTTGCACCAGTTACTTTGGTGGAAAACTCCTTGGAAAGCTCGTTACGAGGGCATACGAGTTCTCCGTCCCAATGTATTTCCTATGGAACATGTTTTATGCTTTTTCTCGGTAACCACCGCGCGGATTTTAACGCGGGTGGTTTCACTATAAAGAGGAAGACGAAATGAATTAAATGACTGGACAGAACTCTGATACATGTCGTATGTATTTTACGGCGACGTCACGAATGTGAAAAAAATAAACAATTTTTCTCGTCCCTCCTTGAACAAGTTTTTATTAAACTTCTACAGCCATTTCGAAAAAAAAATTCGCATTTACTTTCTCTCGAAATATTTCTGGATTCGATAGACACCAAATTTATATATGTCTACCACTTTTCGTTTTTATAAAAAAGCATGAAAGGTGAGTACACATACACACCGACTGAAAGCCAAGTGAACCATGTCACTCTGTGTGTCTAGTGACGCACAGGAAAACCCGCGCGGACCGTATCCATCCGCCGAGCAAGCGGTGCGCATGCGCAGCGTACTGCTGGCTCGTATGGGTGGCGTGGGGGTGTGGATGACATGCTGGTTCCTGCATCCTCTTTCTCTCTCTCTCTCTTCTTATTACTTTCATGGCCCACTGACTTAGGGCATGACCTTGGACACCAGTACAAAAGGTTGCTCAGCTGCTTGTAAAGGGATTTTCCTCTGAGCCTGTATAGTCGTGACCTGTGTAATGTAAAGAGAAAGCACACTGAGACCAACAACCCTCTTCTTTTCACTCTCTCTCTCTCTCTGCGCACGGTGTGCGTATAGAAGAGTGAGACGAGTTTATTAGCTTCACGTGAAAACGTCTCGGGCGCTCCGAGAACACGCTCGCCGTGCTGCCTTTCTCCCTTTCTCTTTTTAAATTCGATAGCATTTCTTTAAAGCGGTTGGTGAAAAACTCCTATCGAGGTTTTAAATGCAGTCTCAAGAACGCTACCGACAAATTTGGAAATGCAGAGATGATACGTTAAAAGGTGGTCATGTGAGCTTGTTGATCGTAGTCACAAACTAGAAAACGCCGAAAGACGGCACGTGCATATGCACGCTGACGTTGTGCGAATGCAAACCCGGTTGCAGGTGATCGTTAGTACCTTCGAGTTCCAGATGCCTCAAACTTTCCACTCGAACCGAAAACCACTAGACAGAAAAATAAAGTATAGAGTTGTTGTTTCAATAGACGATTCTAAAAAGATGCGCGTGGCGCAAAACAGCATGGGAACTTTGAGGGACACCGCTCTGTCGTCTGCTTCGGTTGTGGTTTATCCCGGCTGATACTGCTGCGCTCACCGGAAATGTTGTTGTTCTTCCTCTACCTCCGCCTCTGGCTGTCTCGTAATGCTTGAAGGTGCTTGAAGTTCCCCATAAGCCATTGCGTGCCACAGGTGATGTGGGCAAGCTTTCGGTTGTCCCATCCTACAGTTGGCAATACAACTGTTTGCCCGAAACTAGCGATTTTGTTTTCCATAAACCTGGCTTTCTTTACATCTACTGCGGACGCGTGTGTTTACTGGAAGCCATCAAAATCCGATCATACATGCAGTATGGCATCATTAGCACCGTCTCGCCTCAATAGCTCAAGGCCTTCTGCGAAATGAGCTCAGGCTCACCTGCACTGTGTTCCGTGCTTCTTGGACCCACTTCTCTATGCCGGCATGCCCCTCGCCTTGATTTACGCCTATACATCCACCGAGTGTAGCGAGGCTGGAAGCTAGAGGTTGCAAACAAAATATACGCTACGTTGCCTTTCGTGCAGCCGTACCCCGTTACTGGGCGAAATAGCGAGCGAAATAGCGAGTCAGAAGAACTCTACGAAAATGATGCGATAAAGGAATTTATGAAATCCAAGCTTAACAATGTGATGTCACTCGCTTCAACGAAACAGTGCGATTGGTTCATAATATCCGCTATCGTGTACGCTCTCCGATCTACTAGAACTCATGTTCGGATAGCGGACGATGTGGAATAAATGAAACTCGAGAGCAGACGACGGGTTAGTTCTCAAGAGAGCGTACGTATATTTAGGAGAACATGTAGAAAAGTGTACATAGTAATCTTAAAGGGTCACTGAAATGCAAATACAAGTTCACTTCAAATTACGTTGCACACTATGTCAATTTCGTACTTGTTATCATAATTCAAAACTTTGATTCCGTTACGGAGCTACGATCGAAATCATACCGGACTCTTTCTTGCTTCGGCGCTAAGCGGTGAACGTCGTTTCAGCTCGTGCATCTGTGTTTTTAGCCCATGCTGCGCGTGCACGCACGTGCTAGGCCATGAAGCAGTCCCTGTGAAAAACATAGTGCGCGTTGCGAGGCGGACTGGCGTCGCTGTCCGAAGGATGTGAAGATAAATGTTGTCAGTGGAACATTCGCGAGAACTGTTGTGGGCTACAATTCAGTGAATCGGTATTCAAAAATGCAGTAGTGCGCATATACGTATTTCCGGACCCGTTCCAAATCTACACGGCCACGATAGCCAATGCGCGCGCTTCTCCTGCTGTCTCATTGGATGCCGCCAATATTTGCCTCCCGGGGATTCCATTCGTTGCCGCCACAGACGGCTCTGCTTTCATTCCGTTTTTCTTCTAAACGGTAGCGCTGTGTGAAATAATTTTGATTGCACTATACTAATTGAAACACGGACTTTCATTTGAGAGCAAGTTGTTTTTGCATTTTAGTGCCCCTTTAAATAGCGTAGCCGTGACGTTGCACGTAGAGGTTTGTCTGCCAATAGTGTGGCAACGTGTTGCACGTGCCGCAGGGCAGGACTGCGGATAATTTCGACCACCTGTGATTTCTCTGACGTGCGCCGAAAATCTCCAACAGACGGTGCTGGAAGCAATGTTTACCTCCCCGACATTGCTACCATCCTCGGCCAGGTTCGAACCTGCGATCTTGCCAACACGTTACCGACTGAGCTACCGAGGAGGGCTATGGCGTGAAATTTGTCTCCTGTAAACTCGTACCAAAGCCTTTGCTCGTACTGACATGACTGATGACGTTAACTTGAAACATATTATTATTTTGTTGGAAAAGTGGCAGAGCCGTCCTCCGTGTACTCATCTCGTTCTCTACAGTCACGCGGATTCTTGGATTCCTGACTGTTCATCGGATTGATGCTGGTCATCAGTGACGCAGGCAACGCAGGTCAACGCAGGCAAGCTGGTGGACAAACTCCATTATGATACCTGAGCGATGGGCAAACTTACATACAGGACAACCATCAACAGCTCAGTGCCGTGTCTCAGAGCTGATGTGGTTGTCCTGTATGTAAGTTTGCCCACCGCTCAGGTTTATCATCATGATGTAAATGGCCCCTTCATTCCTTAATCGCGACGCAGGTCTCATCGCGCAGGTCAATATGTTTATACACCCTACAACTGTGCTGTCGCCCACAGTCGTCGAACTTATAGCGAAGTCCTTTGAGAGGGCAAATATTTCCCCGCGACGGGTGAATCGTATCAATCGCCTATACTCAAGCTGGACGAAGAGAGGTCACGCTCTCTCGCTGCGCCAGATAATATAATCCATCATACTCACTCTGTTTCCGTATTGGCTGTTACGACTGGCCACGTGACACTACGCTACAGCGGACAGTGCGCTCCCCTACTGATGGCGCATGGTTGACGAACTACATTTCTTTTCCTGCATAAGTTGAATACGACTACAGTCATGTCTCGATTATCCGGACACCTCGGGAGTCAACCCTTTTCGTCCGGACAACGAATTTCCGGATAACCAAACCGAGCAGACTTCCGGCGAAACACGAAAAATTTGGGAGATCTCGTCACTGCCCCAGAAAAGGAAACAAGTGAAAGATCGTTTCTTCAAAAATGTATGCCAAGTGAGCTGCTTGAAATTAGTAGCATGCCTGTGACATAATTTTTTGTCACAGCCACGGCACCCCCTGCGTCGCACTGCTGTTCAAAGAAGGGCGATGTCTCAGTCTCAGAAAGTCGGTCCCGCGCACATGTTTTTGTCTTTTTTGCAAACGCCTTTGACATCGGCCAAAAGACAGGCGATGCTCAAGGACGGCCTGGACATGACGTTCACATGTGGATTTCTTGCGCCCGGTGTGAACAGGGCACCTCTTCAGCTTATCCATAAGGACACATACACCAAAAGGGAGTGACCTCTGAAGAAAGGGGAGTCAAACAGTACAGAATGCCACGGTGAGATGTGACCCTTTTCCGGAGTAGTGCGATTACATCACATGCCAGGGACAGAGGACGTTGACACTTCTCCGGATAAGGGAATCAGAATGACCTATCTCCTCGAAGATCGTTCCTCGTACTTGCTGTCCGGATACGGATAACGAACTCCGGATAACCGAGGCAAAATTCAATGGTAGCAGGTTCGTTCCAGGTAGTATAGTCCAGATAACGAGTTTTCCGGATATCTGAACTCCGGATAAGCGAGACATGACTGTATATAGTACTCGTTTGTTACAGCAGCAATAATTTTGGATCTACCGACAATAAGAAAACGTCCCGTCCCGCTCGTGTTGCCCCATTTGAAATGCTAGATCAAAAAGTATTGCTCCTTGGAGCAAAGGTCTTGAACAATCCGTGTCGGACCTGGTTCTGCCAATGGAACAATTTTTGCAGCTTCTCGAAACAAAATTTTGACTCAGCTCCGCCAATCGAATTCGCTGTTAGGTTTCGCATTAAAGGAGCAATGAGGTTACATTTAGCATCGCTCGAGATCCTGCCTCATCTGTCAAGCACTATGCAAAATATTTTCGCTCTGCTGTGCGTTATAGCTGTGCAATCGAATTTACAAAAAAAAAAAAAAAAGAACAGGCTGAAAAAGCAGCTACGAAGTCCCAGCACGATGCTCTCGTGACGTGGAGAATGCTCCGTGCTTTTTTCTTTGTTTTGTTATGTCCTTACTAGAAAATAGGTATAAATATTTGTAACTCCGGGTATTAGGACTGTTAAAGAGAGTTCCAGTATGATACTGTCATAGGGAACACCATTTCACCCCTTTTTCCCTTTCCAGTTGCAATTTTACCAAAGTTCGAGGGAGGTTTGAACCAGCGAACCCCTTCCGCCCTCCCGCCCCCCGACTGTACCACTCCCCCTCCTTGGCGAATTGACATAATTGGATACTGAAAGCGGAAATTTTTGTCCGCATCCAGAAACTGAAGTGCGGACAAATGAAGGCAAATTACATTTACTGAAGTCTGTCCCCATGTTTCTTGTCATTCAGGACACAGTGCAGTTACACTTTTGTATTTTAATACTTCGTCTCTAGAGCTTTTACGTCAAGCACTTGGATAAATAAATACACTCGTATTTGTATTTTAATATATGAAACATAAACGTTCTAACTATATAATCTGGTAGCTAACTACGGAGTTGTAGGAATGAGAGAGGAAAGGTGAAAGAAGAATATGAAATATGAAAGGCCGTCTTGCTAATAAAAAAAAAAAATGAAGAACAAAGTAAAGGAAGAAGGGTATGGTAAGGACGGTAAGGACTAGAGTATGAGTAATTACTCGGGCACGGTAGTTCGTGCATATTTTTAGAATGCGTTTTAACCGATATTCTAACGTTTCTTCATCCGTTACCAATCACAAGGACATAAATCTACAATGTTTCGTGATGTGTCATACAATTGCATACATCGGCATATTTCTTCCTGATCATCATATAATATGGCGGTTGCACATTATGTTGTATGGTGGAGTCACCCTTTATTTAAGCGAATGCCGCAAAGCCGCCGCTTACCATGCATGAATGCTGTGTACCGATTTCACCCACTTTTTTAAACCTCCTCTGCTATGTATTTACTCAACTCCAAAATGTAGTGTGTAGCTAAGCGTATCGCTACACTTTTGTGAGCGCATCGCGAGCTGTGTGTGGGCGTAAAGATGGCGGAAATTCGTAGCAGACGACGCAGTTGTTTTCACGTTTTTTTTTTCTCTCTCTCTCTCTTTCTTTTTTTTTTTTACAGGAACAAACAGGAAGGGGCGCGTGGCAGTTTTTCATTGTCCACATCTTGCATTAACTTAATAATAATAGTTAATTTCACCAACAAGTTGGAAGGAGACTCATGCAGAAGCTGCTATGAAAGCAGCTTGAAGCCAACGGAGCCAACGCAGACGTTCCTATCATGACGTCTGAGAATAATCATTACGACCTATGACTAAATAGCTTACTATTTTCACAAGCGACTTTGGAGTTCCAGGGGGGGGGGGGCACGGCCACCCCTTGCCCCACTCTCGGTACGCCCATGCGTTGACCCCATAATGTTTGATACGATTTTATCACGGTGAAGCACCCTGTATGCAGATATGAGTATATCTTTCCACTGGGCAACAACATGTTGCGACGTTAATTGTTGGAGCTTGAGGCAAAATTGAGTCGCGGATCAACGAACGTCGCGTCCCTCCCCCAGCGCTGCAGCGATGCACTCTAGGGAAATCTGGGGAAAGTTCAATGTCCACATTAGGAGGAACATGCAATTGCAGTGATTGCAGGTTGGCAACGCTAGGTGTGTGTTGTGTTCGGCTGTGCGTCTCGTTTCTCTTTTGGCGCAATCGTCTACTGTCTATATCGTTGTATTTTTATTGAATTCATTCGGGAGTCGAGAACCGCGCCGTGATTGTGTGCTTTGCTCCTTTTGACTTGTTACGCGTCAGCCCTTCTCGTACGACCACAGGAAAGGTTGGTACCTGTGACGTTTCGTCCTCCGTTGACCGGGTGTCTGAGTATTGGTTTCAGGCGTCGAAAGTGTATTTCAGAGCCATTTTCGTCCCTCGACCTTCGTACACAGCCGTGTTGGTTGTGCACTGATATTCGTGTTCCCTAGGTATCCGACCGCATGAAACCGAGGGGGAAATCTGCCTACGTCTGCAGCTTTGCTAACCCCACGTTTTACCCTGTTTCTTTTTTCAGAGCGCCTCTGCACATCCGCCAAGCGTCAGTCACCACATCACGGACCCCCCAAAAACACTTTTGTTTACTTCTCAACGGTTTGCTCAAGAGTTGGCCATCATCAGCTGAGATGTTCGGAGCAATGACCACTCCTCGCGATTCTTCTCAAGGGCTTCACGGGATACTGTCCTGTTTGGAAACATTCCAAAGCGATAACGGCTGACAGTGCTTGTCTAAAAGAGGGCTGTGTCCACTTGAAGTAGCGATATGGGGTGGGCAATGAAAGGGAAGATACCATCGCGCGGTTTCCTTTTCATGTTTTCTGTGTTCATTGGTGCCATAAGACCATGATGCAGCACCAGCAAAGGTAAATATTCTGTTCCGTCACTCTGCGGAAAGCGTTGTATCCGCGGCCATCATTCAAAAAGATATTCTGTGTCCATTCATGTTTGCACAGAGGATTACAACCCACAGTGTACTACAAAGTGTTGTTGCACCATGTGTTAATGTGTGCGACTTTTATATTGTTCTAGCTGAAAGCTGTCTTATAACCTGGAGGCCTGCAACATGACAGAATCTGCAGAAATTAGGTAATTCAAATGACGCACTGTCAGCACGCGAACTATAATGTTTGTTATAGTTTCCTTCATATCAGTAAGCCAGAAGTGTTCTAGTGGGATTTCTGTAATTTTTTGTTATACCAATTGTAAATTGTTATTCAGCACAGCAAAATCAGTGTGTGTGTGTGTGTGTGTGTTTACATAATTAGGCAGGCTGTAAAGGAGCAACAACTCAATCGTCCACTTCCTGTCAACAGGAGAGCTATGAGCATGTACTGTCGTGGCCACTGTTAACCAATCTCCCATTTCCGTGGCCTCGCTCCGATAAGCGCTTGACAACCGGAGAACAGTGGAAATAGCAATGGGGCGGTCCACTGTCACTTGGGGGGGGCGGTCAGTTGTAGGTATGGTATCGTTTTTTGACAGCACCTGTAAGAACGATGGCCCAAGTGCAATGAAGACTTCCCAGAAAATCATTCACCCAAGTCTCAGATAAGCAGTCTTCTTTCATTTGTGCTTCAGACGTTTTAGTTTTCTTTTTTTCACGTGTTCACAACAAGTGATACTGTGCCAGCACCCTAGCATCCCCAAAATACCAATGGACCGGTCTAATGCCGTTTTCGCTATTCCTCGATAGTCGAGCGCTTATCGGAGCGAGGCCACGGAAACGGGAGATTGGTTGAAGGAGTACAGAGGGCCGTCCAAAAAAATTTCAGACTAAGACATCTGATGAAAGTGTGTGTGTCATTTTACCGAATGGCGCTAAAGGTTTTGATGTGTGCAGTTTGTTTCCCGAAAAAAAAAACTCGCATAAACATGGGTCATTGCCTTCGCCCTTAACTCGCCACTCAGGGTATTACGAGGAGGAGAAGGTATGATGCCACGTCACCAATGACGTTATAAGGAGAACTCGTTCCGGTTCACCGGTCAGTGGTGGTCAGAGCCCTGTCCCTTTGCCGCCGTAAACCAGTTTTGCCAGTTCTCCTGGAGAGTTGGGGATAGAAGGACCGGCCGAAGCATTACCGAGCGAGGAGAAAGGCTTTTTCAGAACCCCGAACAGCCAAGTAGCAGTAGTAGAGTAGCAGTAGAGCAGTAGCAGTAGAGGAGTAGCTAACAACATTTCTCTAGACCAATCAGCGAGCGTTCTCCTTATAGTGTCAGCGCAAGGTTCCAGGCTGGTACTGCTCTTCACCGCAGTTGCACATGGTCGCTTTTTGCGTCTTACTTTAAATGCAATTTCTGCAATAATTATGACTCTGTGGTGTGAGTTACTTTGCATGGTGCATCTTACTGGCCTACTTAACAGTTTTATAGGAAGAAAACTGGGTGTTAAAAATGACTTCTGTGCTACTTTAACAGTGGCCACGACAGTATCATGTACCACCAAGTTTGGGAGTGGCAAAGTATGCACCTCTTCTTCAACATTGGTAGTGTAGCAACGAAAAGAACAATGACAAAAAGACTAACACAATACGAGCCAAAAAAAGTGTAGCTTCTCCTCGAACCGTCCTACAAAACTGTTCTGTGTTATGTGGCACTGTACGTTGCCTTAAGAGCTTCCCGTTTTGAGGGTGCCAAAATCTGTGCCAAAATGTATTGTATTTGTATGTGTCCCCACTTAAGAACAACTTGGTAGAATACTCACCCGCCCTATATACTTAGATGTGTTACGTGCCTATGTAACATTAAGAAAATGCTCCACTGTGCTCCATGTCATTGTGAGTGACTGGTCTGTCCAACAGCCATAAAATCTCGGCATAACTATTTTAGGGCTCTCACAGGCAGTAACCAAAGTCGTTAGCATTTCACTTGAATTTCTACATGTTATAAATGTTGCAGACTGGTAAGTCCTAGAACAATGGCATTACATTTGTGAAGCTGTACACACAACCATGTCCTCATGACCCCAGCGTATCCCCATGACAGTGTTTCTGCAAGGAGACCTTACACAAATAGGGCTAAACGTAGAAATCCTAGTTCCTTTTTTATTTTTACTTTTTGTATACTTGTAAAAAAAAAGTCTTACTTACTTTTAAGACAGAAAAATCATATGCAGTGTGATGTAATTATATCAGTGGGGCTGTATTACATCCTAAATTCGCAGAACACTTTCCATAAACCTTCTAACCCTGTCGGTGCCCTTTGCAAAAGTCTTTCATCAAGATTGAATTGTAAATGTGGGTCGCATGATAGTCCCTTGGGATCTGGCCAGGGCACTTGCACAAATTCAGCAGTGACATTTCAGTGTATACCCTGTCACAGAATTTATTCGGTTTCAGCAGTGCACAGGCTAATATTGAGCAGCATTGTGTTCAGAAGCTCACTATTGAGGGCACCAAGCTGGTTTTTGCTGCAGCCACACAGCTTTAAGTGTCTAGGTGCAATCAGACAAGAATGTTGCATTGGTAAGGAATCAGAGAGGAAGGGCACAAGAGGCATCACAGGCACCACCCCAGTTGTACAGCTTGGGACAAGTTTATGGAACACGGCACTTGCGTCCTCCTACATCGGAGCGGGCCCTGCTAAATATCGAGAAAAGATCGAATAACAAACTTGAGACTAGCTATCCTATCCACCTCTCGGTATGTGTGTCCGCCACTGTTTACTGCTAGGGTGTCGCTCCAATGGAGAAACGCGACACACCATTGTTCCGTAAACTTTTGTCCCAAGCTTTACTCGTCAATCAGCTACAGAAACTTCCTGTTCCCCAAATTTAGTGGAGCTAAGCAACCAGTCTGTCAGGAAAAACATTCTTGAGGTCTGACCATGAAATGCTCCAATGCTAATCCTCTCTTCTAAGACTGAGAAGTGTAAACATGGAACTTTTGAGTTCTGTCATGCATGAGTACACACAAATACATGACGATATGTAAAGATACGTTGAAACCATTTTCCTCGGCTTCTGTCTAATTGGATGCCCGCTATTCTCGCATGCAGCGTGTGTGCAGCCACGCCGTTGGTAACGTTTGGGGTGCTGACAGACGTGCAATATGCAGACTGCGAAGACAAGCCAGCTGGCTACGATCCTTCCCTCATCCGATACTATAGGAACTCCCTGAACCAGGTATGCATTCTCTACTATTCTCTATACCAGGTATGCTAAACCAGGTGGCCCAGCACCCTGGAAGGGGAGGGGCCACAGTACTTGGGGAATGCATTACAGACGACAGTTCACTTTGGAAGTTGGGGCTGTACGAGTACAAAATGAATGTCGCATAAATACGGTTTCAGGTTTTTGGCATTTGCCTTCCCTGAAATTTGGCAGGCGTTTGTTGGCATCTATTCCTATTTGGAAAACTGGAGGTAATGTGGAGACCAGAAAATAAATGACTGAGTTCAAGTACCTGTACTGTATCATATAAATACTACACTTAGCTTATTGTAACGCAGTATTCAGCATTTCTGAGTAGACACTTTGTTTCAGGTTATGTTTTTTTTTCTCTCTCCCAAATCGCAAAAATCAGGTTTTATTTCAGAAGCAGTATGACGGTAAAATTTGGGCACATCAGGTGGAAATTTCAAGCAAAGGGTGCTTCTCACATTTTAGATTAACACGAGATGCTGTGTGACCTTGTGCTCATACGGGTGACTGAGTTCGCATTTTGGCAATTTTGTTTGTAGGGTTTTTCGGATGTTCCCAAACAACGTGTTCCTTATCGCAAAACTAAGATTTTGGCGATAAGGCTCGCTTGTTGAACAACAGAAACAAAGAATGCATGACTTACGCATTGCAAGTATATACAGGGTACTTCGCCTAACGTGTAATAAAATCGTATTAACGAAACATGCTTGGCTGAAAGTCATACGATCAACACTATTCATCTCGGATTTACCCCATTCCATTGCAAGACGCGTTCCCTGCTACAGTGGTGATAGCAAAAACATAGTAATCTCAGAAAAGAGTAGAGCCTGAAGTTTTCGGGAAATATTTTTTTCTAAATTCGGATGGTAAAAATCGGGTAAATGAACATGTGCACTAAATTCATGCGAATTCGGGTGAAAAAACTTTCATTACGCTAAAATCTGGGGGAAATCGGGCTCAGTTATTCAAACTAACTGTAGCGGTTTGGTACAAACGGTGATGTAACTGCATTTTTCTGCCAAACAAGTATGTTGGTGCATTCCTACAGACATCCCAGAGAGGGCAATTTGCCTGGTAAAAATCGGGTTTCACCCTAAAGAGGCAAGTTTCAATTCGGGGGGGCAAATTCGGGGAAGAATCGGGTAAAACCCTAAAACTTCAGGTTCTAGAAAAGAGCCATGTGAGGAGGCCATGGATCTGCCCCTTCACTTTTCCTTCCCTTTTCTATGCTTCTGCTGATAATGGCCACAGTTACAATGCCGAAACCACAGTGAGAAGGAAGAGGCGGGTCACCAGTTTCTTCTGCCGCATCTTGTATCAACTCGACGATGAACCGTGCTCCCAAGTGTTGTTTCGAGCACCTTGAACAACTGTTTAAACTCTCTTTTTTTTTTTTCAGCAATTATCATTGTAGTATGGAATGTGGTAAATTCGACATGTGCACCCTTTTCCTGGCAAAAAATAAAAAATGTGAGGCCGGCTTGGCATATTTTGGAGTTCAATTCAGATAATTCAATTTCTTGAGCCCTAAAATTAATAAAAGTGCTTGGATGTCATGGCAAGAGCTCCCTTGAGATAAATAGCATTGACCCCCTAATCTTCAGATAAATATATTTTTAATGCAATTTTTTAACATGTTAGGTGAAACACCCTGTATAAGCATATAGAGTATATACAGTGCAGCGCATAAATATAGAGACATCACTCAAACTGGTGGTATCGTGTCCCACGTTTTCGGAGCTGTGTTTTCTGATACATGACAGGGGAACGCGCCAGCTAAGACGTGTGGACAACACAGAGACAACATTCCCCTGTCATGTACCTGTGCCACCAACACGCTCTCCTTGTCCTTTCGTTGTGTTTTCTGATTCATCATGGTTGAAAACCACAGGAAGTGGCAGTATGTATATTTTTTATAACTTTTGCCTCGTGCAATTTGCTGAAAAAGCATTTATTTTTAAAATATGTTAACTGTTTCGTGAAGGATAGATGTTAATACTAGGCCTGTGCGAATAGTGATTTTTCAGTTCGAATCGAATACGAATCGAATAGTAAAGGGCACCGAATCGAATATGAATAAATATCGAATTGAATCGAATACATGACAAATAATGCAGGGGAGCCAAAACACGACGTATGGAGAGGTATCTTCGTGCTGCTCTTGCAAGAAGGGGGTATTTCTGTTTTCCGGTTGTACCCCACCATGATAAAGTATTTTCTTGTCAAACGAGAAGGGGTGACTCCAAGTACTGACACAGCTGGTCATTCATTGGTGCCTCTTGAAGGTACGCACCTTTTTGCGTTGCCAGTTGTTCAAAGATGCCCCACACAGCCGACTTCTCCATGCCTTCTACATTCTCTTGACGAGCAGGAAATCTTGCTGGTTCCAAAGGGTCAGAAAAATCTCTCTCAACAGTTGTGCATGTTAGCGTCTTGATGTAGCTCTTTTCTGTTCCAGTTAAGAAACCGATATCTTTGAAACTCGGCTCAAGTTCCTTTCAGCGATTACTCCCCATAAATTTTGTACGTAAATCGAAGGATTGACGTGCGTTTTTCAATTGATGTTACAAAGGCAAACTGATTATGCGTGCACAGCGGTCATTTTGATAAAGGCAACGTGCATTATTCGAAAAAGTATCGAATATACAGTTATTCGATTCAATATTCGAAAATTTTGAATATTCGCACAGGCCTAGTTAATACCATAACGCTTGACCTGCATTAAATTGCATTTCCTTTCTCTTCCTTTCTCTGGTCTGTCTTCAACATAATGCACTACAGCCTGAACATGGTTCTGTGGAGATCAGTCAGGGGCACTTTACAGCAGCGTATTGAGCACAGGAAGCATCGGTTTTGTTATTGTCTTTCCAAGTCTCAGTTCACAAGGACTAGCCCTTATGAATCCGAATGATCATACACGCTTAAAGGAGCAGTCTAGAGGCCCACAACTTTGTTTCTGTTTTTCGTCAGTATGAAATGTTAGGCGGCCGAAAACAGTTTTCCCACAATTAGTACAACCGTAGCGAAATTGGGACGCCTGCAATAGCTCCCCGAACCTCCCGTGCGCGAAACACCCTCCCTCGCCTTCACGATAGGCACGTGATGAGCGCCACCACACACGTCACTATGTGACGCCAGTGGTGAGGACGCTCCTCATTGGACCTGGGATCACATGATCGAGGTGAGCAACATCGCGAAGGCCGGAATGTCTGCTACCGCTTCGGAGACGCCATGCATTCTCCGGCTACGTGATGTCCGAAATGGAGGGTTTGAAGGCTGTCCACGACACAACCACGATTTTTTGGGACCGCAGACACCACGGGAAGAACGAGTGGTGCAGCCTGAAATTAACTGCGCTTGTACAGCGAAAATCCTGTGCTTCTCGACAGTGTGCAGCCTGTCCGACAGTTTTCACCGCGCAGTTGGTTCAGTGGGTAACAAATGGCGCCACAATACCGCCGCCATCGCTTGCTTTCTGCTACTGTTAATTCTGAGATTGCACAGAAGCCACGGATATATTACTCTTGCGATCGTAATCTTATTTTCTCAGGCTGCATATATGCTTTGTTTTTTTAATAGAAAACGTGATATAAATCATATAATGAATAGAAATCAACAAGAAACAGCTCACAATGTTCGTAGCAGACTGTTTTTCCTGCGAACGAATGAGGGGCTTTCTACCACCAACGTCACCGTAGAGTGGGTGTGGTCTGCAGTTGGAGCGCTCTGGCTTGTCCCCGCGGCAGCGATTTTCCAAATTAATTGCGTCGTGGTGAAACGACTTTGGACAGAAATATTTTGTGGGAATGCTTTTCACATACTGCTTTACAAGATGACAGCAGTTTTTGGCCATGTTAGATACCACTTTAATGCTCCTTTAAAACGTAACTTTGCTGGAAGGCTCCTAGCCAACCATTATGCTGGATTTCTTCTGATCCCCCCCCCCCCCCTCTCAGCTAACGCATTTCTCTAGCATTTACCGCTAAATCGCCACTGAATTTTTTTTTTTCACGTGGACACTCCTAATGCTAACGCATTAATGACTATTTGCGCGCATTATCTTGAGCGAGTATTCTCTCTGTGCACCTCCTCTCCTCCTGCCATTTCCCTTTCACTCACCTTTCCTCCTCTCCCTTTAACCTTACCCTTGTGTCCGGTATCTTTCATGGTGAAAATTGGCAACCCTACCCCACCCCAAGATGAAAATTGTGGGAGAATCCCTGCCCAGAATCCTAGTGCGTAGCTAGTCTGCCCTTAGTTATCACGGTCAGGTAATGCTGTATTGGTTTTTGACTGACACAGCTTATTCTGTTCAGCAGTCAAGGTGAAAAAAAGGCACCCTAAAGGGGTTGTTCACTGTTGGAGGATCGAGGCTTCATAAAGTGAGGGAGAAACATAAAGATGTCCTGTCCCACAACGTTTCATTCTTAAAGCTAGAGAATTCGTGTAACAAGGGCTGGCCGTACTATTATTTTTGAACACATTTTTCTGTTCTTAGGTTTGCATGCTTGTTTCGCTAACAGACCACAAGTGTGTGTTACGACAGGAGCATTGAGAGTTTGGCCTCTCACTTTGAATGAAGGAGAAGACAAACCTTCAGACGAAGTGACGTGACTTTTGTACCTCAAATAACCCTGCATTGCATGTCGAGAGTCATTATTTTAGGGCATGATTTAGTACAACAAATGCTCTGGCTCTCATGTTGCAGGTGAAACATGCTTTTGAGCACTGGAGTCGTATGTCAGGTGTCAGCCTTGTACTTCAGCTGGGTGATCTGGTCGACGAGAACAATGCCAGCTGTGAGGTGGGGCTTGAACGTGTCCTCACCCTGTTCAGCCAGCTCCCTGTTTATCACACTGTGGGGAACCACGAGCTCTACAACTGGGACAGGCACACATTAGCTGAGCACTACGTTTGTGAGGGACTCGTATCTAAGGCTGAGCCAGTCTTTTACTACAGGTAACGTCTATTTGTTTCGTGTTGGCTTCTGACCTCTCAGAACACTCGACCTTGCGTGTTACTGTGATTAGGGCTTTGTGTTTCGGGGTTAAATCCGGTAAAACCCATTTTTACCCCGATTTGCATTATCGTCACTTACAGTGAAACTCGAAAAACCCTGAAAAATAACTTCGCAAAATGTCCATTCAGGTGTCTTTCGGTGTCGTAGTGTCTTTCTCATCTGTGCGGTGTATTTGCGCAAGTATATTCTCTAGGCAGTCT
Organism: Ornithodoros turicata; assembly: GCF_037126465.1. Taxonomy (NCBI): domain Eukaryota; kingdom Metazoa; phylum Arthropoda; class Arachnida; order Ixodida; family Argasidae; genus Ornithodoros; species Ornithodoros turicata. Next base: position 27,267,134 of record NC_088204.1, on the reverse strand, counting down.
ATCAGATAGTACTTTTGAAAACCATTTGTTCCTGCGAGCTATAATGGTTTTTGGTAACACCATTTTCAACTTCACACGCTTCATATTTCTTTGTTAGCAGATACACCGACGGTTATTCTTTCTTTATCGTAGCAATTGCAGGAAAAGGCCAGTGCCCAAAATAACTGTTAAGGTCAGTCATCGCCAGTATGACAGCACAAAGCCAGAAGTGCAACCATAAGCGCTAGCTGAGCACAAAACAGGGGACCTAGGTTTAAGGTGTTGTAACAGTAGATTGCAGAAATTTGTGCCTTTCTTCCCTATATTGTACCAACGAAGCATGCAAGATATGCAGCCATATATGCATGTTTCTTTCGTTAGTAGCCAGCCATTGAGTCCAGTGTGCACCCACTTTCTGCTATCGCAGTTATCCTGTGAAGGTAGCGGCACTGCCAACATCCATGTTCGTCTGCTCACCATGAATAAGCTCATAATGCTGCTGAACATTCTCTGCCATCGTCAGTGTCTTCAGTCACAAGGAACGCAATTCATTCTAAGCGCATTGTCGGAAACCTTTAAATTGTTTACTCCATTTACACGTGCTTGTGACAGACAATGGCAGTTTCCTAACTTGTGTTTTAAGCCTTTCAAACGTTTCTGAATGTTTTCTTTTTTCTTCCCTGGCAAGATATTTGACACTAATGGGCTCTTCTATATGTGGACGAACTGCCAGTGCAGTTATGCCCATAGGCGCCGACTGCGGGGGGGCGTGGGGGCGCTTGCCCCCCCGAAAAATGAACTAGGGGGGGTGCCGCCTCCCCCGGGAAGTCCCGCTAAGAGACTGACACCAACCTTTGGGGCTCGGCGCGCCCGGGTCAAAAGAGCGAAGAAGCACCAACCCCAAAAATGCATCTTGCAATTTGTAAAATATGTATCCGCCCACCATACTCATTATCACAGTAGAAAGTAAGACAAGAAAAAAAGACACAACACATAGCCTGAATTTCGCCCAAAGCAATCAGATCAATAAAACGAAGCAGTTGAAAAAGTACCAGCAGCTGCCAGTGAGGTGTAACGGTAGAATCTTCGGAACGCATATCCGTTGGGAGCGGGTTCAACTCCCGCTGCTCCATTTCATTTACCATATTCATAATATTGCGCGAATTTTGGGTCAAACACCGAGGATTCAGTGCATTTTGTTCCTTTCGCAGTCAGTTTTCAAAGGCGTAATGCCTTCAGTTGTGCAACATGTTCACTGTTTACGTTCTCTCTGTTTTTTCTTTTTTTTTTCTGTTCTTCCTTCCTCTTATTTCTATACCAGTTCTGCATACATCATAAGATCCCGCCAGAGTGTGTGATTCTTCAGCTTTAGTTTTGTGTTCTTAATTTCTCTTTTTGTGTTCTTTTGCTTTCTTTTTTCTTTGCCTTTTTTGTCTACCCCATTTCACTCTTTTTTTGGAATAACACACCGACATCCATCTGGCTTACCTTTCTTTTTTCTTAATAAACATTCCCCCCCCCCCCCCCCCCCCCCCCCCCCGCCAGAGTACTTATTTCGTGGTGCGCCCTTGCTCCCCCTGGGAAAATGAAAACTCTCCGCCTCTGGTTATGCCTATTCATTCTAGGAAAGTGGATGGAAGCGGCCTCCACGTGCATTTAGGGATTGTGTGCACGTTGGTGGGCCACCTAGCGGATAGAAATACTTTGTGTACCTTGTTTTTTGTGCATACAAATGAAATTCAGGCATGAGACCAACAATACGTGACAGTAACAGTGCTAATAACAGTGACAATATGTATAACTGGTGCGAGACAAACAATTGTGTCGGTTTGTACGCAGCTTTGTACCTGTACCTGGAGTCCGTTTCGTTTCATTGGACTGCTTCGAAGTGAGCGTACTAGGCTACGGGGCCGAGCACCCACGTCGACACGTTGCAGCAGAGCTGTTGGCACAGAAACATGGAACATGGGATGAGAGCAAGTGGGAATGGCCAGATGCACTCAGTGGACTCGAACAGCGTTTTATTAATAGCAACGGTGCTGTAAGCCAGGAGCAGCTACTATGGCTGGATGGAGAATTGCGACATGCAGACGCAGCGGGAGAAGTTGTGGTTGTATTTGGTGAGTGTTTTGTCTTTGGCCAGAATGCTTTGTGCAGTATCCAGTTCCCACTTGTCTTGGTTAGCAATGACCAGGTTGTGATTGAGCGCTCCCTGCAAACATTCCAGTCCAGTCCATTCGGTTCTAGTCAAAACAGGTATCAAACCTTGGCTGTCACCGATGGGAGCAAATGATTAAAAGCACGCATAACAAGACAACTCAAGCATGAATTTTTGGCGATTTTTGTTGTTGTTGTTGCTGTTGTTGTCCATAATTTGGGGGGAAAAAATCTAAGCTGAGGGGCAAAAAAATTTGGGGGGGGAAATAAATGTGTTCAAAATTCACGAATGTTCTGGTGGAAATTTTTCCATTATGCTGAAATTGGAGAGAAATCGGACTTTATTACTCAAAACAATAGATTAACGTTATTGCTGGTGGTTTATTATACTTTTTGACTGCCTGCCCATTTAGCAAACAAATGCGGTTGCACTGCTGAAAGAGCCGGTTTGCCTGTTTAAACAGCACACTGAACTTGATTACAGCTTCTCTGATGTCACTGATGCTATCACAGTAGGGCTTTACTTGCACCAGCAACATGGTTACATATTCCAGGGATAGCCAACTGCCTCATTTTCAGCCTTTTGAATCTCCTTCACAGCACACCACATGCATTCGGCTGAGTCATGCCATATTGCTATCACGACCTTCCAAGATTTCTCATACTATACATAGCATTTGAAGAAGAAGGAGTTGAAGACTCATCACTGCCACTTTTGTGTTGTTTTAGCACTTCAAAATCTGGATTCTGCCCGGTCCCTAACTGACTACTTGTGGCGTCGATACAATTGTCTGCTACTTCCAGTTTCCGACACCTCCGTGCTCTCGGCAGCATCTATGAGTCTAGCTATTTTTGTTGCAGCACCTACAGTGACTCCCTCTTTTATGCATATATTTAAGATAAATAAAATCGCCTATCTTTATTAGTCCCAGAGGCTGCAGGAGGGATCCATCGTAATGCGATGGGGACAGGACAAGTCTGCTAGTACTACCGGTACTACCAAAGTAGGGCAGTTTGCCAGAGATTAATCGGATTTAATTTGAAACGGGCAAACCACAATTCAGGTTGCAGATTTAGGGAATAATCGGGTTAGACCTGACAATAGCCATTGTGCCAGTTTCCGAACCAAGAATGAGACCATTTGCCAAGGCACCAAATGGTCACAAGAACCAGTTCTATGTACCTAGAAGAAACATAAGAGTTTACACATAAGACATACATAAGACAAACATAAGACATCCTTAAAAGAGTTTGTGCGGCTCTACCCCAGCTCATACCAGACAATTCATACACTCACCTCATACTTGTACAACTCATACTTGTGCAACTGATACTTGTACAACTCATACTGGGAGCTCGTACCAGGACAAGCCATACCAAATGAACTCATACCATACTCATCTCATTCCAGTTTAAGTCGCACTGGGTAAAACCATACAAGGACAAAAATATAGCAGAATAACACTTAACGAAGCACACTGAAGGGTCGTTAAAGTGCACTGCATTAGAAATAAGACTATATGACCCGCATACTAAAATTTTGAAATTTTGCGTTGTTTGAATATCGTGCAATTTGCGCGCCCCTAAATTTTCCTGCTTTTAGGGAGAAAAAGTGCGCAAATTATGCGAGTAAATACGATAATTGAGTTTTGGAACAGAATAAGGGTGTTTGCTCCGAATTTAGCATCTATTTTGATCAAGTATTTCTCAGTTCTTATCAACTTTGCAGAAGCTGAAATATCTTTCAGCAGGTATAAAATTATTGTAGCTGACAACAGCATTTGCTGTCAGAGGAGATCACAAGGTATCACGTAATGCTGAAGTTTATAAAATATTTTTGTACCCACATTATCCAAGCAAATAGTGTTTCCCGCTTCAAGCAGCCATTGACTCCTTACCGCGGAAAATCGCGGAATTTACAAGTCAGTGGCACGGAATTTTGAATTTGCCGCAGCAGAAAACCAGGGGCCTTAAGTATACGGGAGCGTGAAAAGGTGGCGCGACCAGCAAAGACGGCTGTTAGACTGCCGAAGTTGCCTTCCACTGTAATGAATAGTCTGAATTAACTGGTTTTCTAGTGCACTGTAAGACATAATGGGCTAGCCAAAAATTTTTAATTTGTTTGAATTAACCAAAATTCAATTATAATAATGATAGTTGTACGGTTGCTCTTTCCGTTGCGGTGGTGCTCCTCCAAAGAATCGTTCCATGCCCCAACAGCTCCCTATGGAGCCATGGAGCACATGACCAATGAAAATACGACATATGCATACCAGTCGGCTCCTTCCCATTTGGCTTGCCTTTAGGCCGGTGCTGGTTACCATCGACATGTACTGATTTTCATGCCTGACGTCCAGTTATTCGGTGTTCTAAAATAACTAAAGCAACTTTTGGCTAAAAGAGACATTTATTTCATATATTGTATTGATTGAAAGGTCTGACATGTGTTCACCGTGCATGGAAAGCCCACTGTGTTGTGCTTAGTGACACATCGTAACAAAGTTACTACTTGCACAGCAGAACACACTGTCTAATTCCTAATAGTGAGGGAGTCTCATGAGTGGGGCATACGATTTTGCATACATAATTTCATGATTTCATGCATGTAATCCTGTGTTTGTTGTTACTGTATTCTAAATGTGACAGCACTCAAACATGTTCCTCACACTCCAACTCTTTCAAACCTTGAAGCCCTGAGAAACTGTAAGAAATTATACTTTTCACTGTATGTCCTAACATTTCGTGTAAAATGTAGTATTTTGTGTCCGGAACATTCTCTATGTTTGCATGATAGCACATGATGCTAGTGCTTTACGCAAACTTGTGCCAACAACAAGTCTGTGACGTAGACCAGCACTTGCACCATATCCAAGCAAATTAGGATTGGGTATACTCTGCTCCATGTACTGTAAAAGCAGCTACAAAATGGGATTTCTCCTGCTCCTAGAGCAGCTTCTTGTCAGTTCCATCACTGCAAAAATACATTTTACCCGGGTTTAAATTAACGCGAGTCTGCTATGTTAGGTATTTCTCAGGCTGTCTACCAACCTGGGAAACTGGGAACTGTCAGGGAATTTTGATGTTACTGAGAGAAGTCACGGAATTGTCAGGGAATTTTTAAAAAGCAGCTGAAGTCAGGGAAAATCACAGACAAGTGCTGTGGCGATCGCGAATCGCGAGTACGATCAGTGGTTGAGCAGCCACGCAGCAGCATTGCCCCGAGTAGCAGTTCGTCAATATGACAAGCTCAGAGGCAGAAAAGTAGAGCAACCTTACTAATACTCAGTAAGTGATCTGGTTTATGAGGGATCTGTATCAAAACGCGCCAGCAGCCACCAAGTTACCTTTTGCTTTGGTCAGGGTTGTGGGGACGTGCTTTCGTCAAACAGCTCCGCGGCTGCTTCTTGGCAGTAATTTGAGCCTTGTTCATGGTTGCTTAATGAAATATAAACTAAATGAATGATTGCAGTAGTCAGTGAAAACAGAGAAAAGTCACGGAATTTCAAGGCTGGAATTCGGTAGACACTCTGCTGCAATGTTGTTCAGTTGTTTGGTAGGCACTCTAAATATTGTCCGCAGCACGCAGAGTCCTGTAGCTAATCACGAGAAAGAAGTGATCCTTTCGAATTCAGAATTTTTATAGACCCTTTGAAGGGTTATTATTGCAAAAACATTATAATGAAGCACAAGTGAAAGTAGAGATAGGGTGCAGGCAGGCTGTGTATGTGTGTTGTCCCCTTTTATGTTCGTGCCTCTCAGTTTTCCTACATCATAATGGAGCGCAGTTTTACGACCAATGCAGTACTTTGGTGCAGTATTGCTGGTGCTTTTGTACTAAGCAAATGCAAGAAGTAATTTGTGTGTGTATGCACATCGATAGAACAGTTTTTTGTTCTGCTTTTCTTTCATTTCTTTCTTTTCTTTTTTTTTTATATCTGTCATGCCTGTCTGTGTGTCATGCCTTGTGTTTTTACACCTGATAGTCAAACCACATACCTGAGGCCTTTGATGTGGTATGACCAAATAGCTGAACTCTTGTGGCAGAGTGCAAGTACAAACTGAAAGCATTCAAAGTTCATACTTTTTTTAAAATAATCTTTCATGTATCATCCTGATACGAGATTATCATTATCACTTGTCTCCTGGTATTTCTGCTATACCACACCCTTAAAATCACAATTTCTTTACCAACAGGGCACTTGGCACTCTGTCCCAACAGTGCCAATCCAGACTGCCTTCTGTGGAATTACGCTGAAGTCCAGGCTGTGCTTGAAACACATCCCAGTTCCACCCTGTACCTTTGTGGCCACGCACACCGGTGTGGCTATTCAACAAATGGACGTGGTATGCATTACATGGCCCTAGCAGGGATCATTGAGACATCTCCATCTACGGTGGCATACTCTACCATCTCTGTATATCAAGATCGCATTGAAATTCATGGTGCAGGCCGGGAGGAAAGTCGCACCCTCTGGTTCAGGACTTCCGAAGCCCCAGAAGAGCCGCTGGAAGTGAATCCTGTGGTCAAAGTGGTTGTCTGAATGGCGCAACTGACCTTTTGTATTTATGTAACATATATGTACTAGTGCCACACATAGTGCTTAGGCTCTGTTCTCTATTCGGTGACATCTACAGCATCAACAAAATTTCTCCATAGCAAAGTTTTCAACATACACCAGTGTTCTTTTGAAAAACACGAGACGACTGTACCAAACTTCAAGAAGGAAAACAAGAAATGCCGAAAATGAGAGGCCTCTAGGTACACTGTGGTATGGCAGAGCCATTTCTGTACAGAATTGATGGAAGAAGTGATCTTTTCATACTATGTGAAGGCCAGCAGGAAGATATTCGTAAAATGTTTAATTAATGCTTCAAACAATTTCATACAGAATTGTAAAATATCTAGTTAGTAACTACACTGTGTGACATTTGTAGCCTCTCACAGAGCCCCAAATGGGGAAAATGTGCACACAAACTGATGTTCAAGGTGTGACAAGTACTTTCTATCAGCGGACCACGAGTGGTCGCCACTGGGTTATGGCGGCATAGGGCACTGTGTACTGTTATAGCGAAGTGAACGTTCTGCAGCCAAATGTGATTGTTTAAATGGATTAAATGGGTTTCACTCTAATGCATGTCTTAGATATGTAAGGAATGCCTTGGGAATAAATTTATTTTCAACTTTTGACGATTTCAACTTCAATCTGAGGAAAACTTTTGTGAGATGGTACAGATAGTATATGTGTTACAGGCAAAACCAGGCTTTTTGTTAAGTAACTGAACGATTCCAGGCATTTAAGGAAATGCCTAAAAAACGCCAGACATTTCATTAATGCCTAGAGAAGTGGCCCAGGCATTTTGTTAAATGCCCATTTGTGTCGGGCATCTTGCAAAATGCTTTGGGAGTGCTATGTACAAAGAACAGAATGCAAAGACTGAGTGAGTAAGTAAAAAGAAGAAAAACATGGAGAAATTGGCACTGCCAACGTGGAAGCTGGAGCTCCGTGGCTGGAGCGCAAAAGAATGGATCATATGGACTTTATTTCCAATGAGTGATGTGCACAAAACGAAAAAAAGATTGATTGTTTTTTTTGGTGCAAAAGCGATGGAGGCCATAGAGCACCCAAAACTGCGGGGGAAAAAAAAGAAAGAAACAGAAGGCGACAGCTATAATAAAGTATGAGAACGATCATATAGAATAATTACGATGTGCATGATATTGGAATGAAATGAAAGGGACTTTATCCATCATAGCAGTCTTAGAATCTTCCATCTCATCATCACCCTGTGTATGTGTGTGCACTTTTACTCGATGACAGTCTGTCGTGTGTTCTCGTCCTGTATCTTCACTCAAAGTGAAGAAAATTTAAAAGTCTTCATGTACCTAATCGCCAGTTTAACTAGGAGATGCGGAAATGACACTTTGGGATGGCCACCGATCTATTGCCGGCTGCTACAGCCGCACTAAACTAACCAAGTTTATGATGCCTAAGTTAGTTTAGTGTTAGGTTAGTGCGGCTGTGGCAGCGCTTGCCTCGCCTCCCCAAAATCCGTTTCAAAAGGAAGTTGGGGGACGATGCAAGCTGTCACAGCCGCACCAACCTAACTTAACCAAATACTTAACTAACCTAGCTTATGGTGTCGTAGGTTAGATTAGTGATAGGTTAAGTGAGTGCGGCGGTTAGTTTAGTGATAGGTCAGCAGCTGCCTGGCCTTTTTGGGCATTTTGCCTGTAACATGCGATGGCACAGTTTCCTCACGGACCCACGACTGTCAAAAGAGTGCTGTTCTTGCTATAAACACCAACCATACTGTACACGCAGCATCCACCTTTCAGTTTTGAGGAAAGGGGAAAAAGTCTACTTAGTTCGACCCGACGGCTGGAACATTCCAGCATTTTCCTAAATGCCCGACACGAACAGGCATTTGAGAAAATGCCTGACTTTTTTCTTTCTTTTTTTTTTTCTTTCGTATTCCGTTAAATGCCTAGCCGAACCCGGCATTTCGTAAAATGCCTGGAATCGTTTGGTCATTTAACGAGATGCCTGATTTTGCCTATACCATACAGGGTGCGTCACGTAACCTGTCATTTGACCTTTGTAAAAAAACGGCTCAGCAGAAAAGCATACGGTAAGCGGGCGCCTTCCGGCCATTCAATTTGCCACCTACTAAAATTACTTTCGACGACTTTTAATTGAACTAAATTTTCTTGAATTGAACTCGGAAATTTGCCTAGTCAATGTATCGTTTTTCTTGCTAAATCACATAGACTGTGGTTGAATTAGCCAAACCCATTGCAAAATACGTTATGTAGTACGGCCTACATAGCCATCCCCTTCCTCTATTTCTTGATGCTCGCTTCTTGTCGCACCGCGGCATGTGCACCACGCTAACGCGCAGAGAGAGAGAGAGCAGTACGCTCCGTCCTAGGAGGTTTGCTTTGAAGGAGGAGGAGGAGGAGGAGTGTCGTTGGGAGGAACCCGAGAGGTCTGCCTGCCTGATTAGGCGGCATGTTTCTCGGGAAGGGAAAGGTGGTGGAGAGGAGGAGAGGAAAGGGTGAAGTGGAAGACCGAGCGGAATCCGCTCGGGGGGAGGATAGCTGCGTCCATGGGCCGACTTCAGGGGAACTGTGCCGGCATACGCCTATTACACATCTGAGGGAAACCCAGGAAAAACCCCAGACGGCACAGCCGGCCCGCGGATTCGAACCGCGGACCTCCCAGTCTTCAAGCGCACGCGTTACCGCTGCGCTGAGCTGCTTCGGTGTGCTGCAGCAGTGTGTTCGACAAAATGATCACTTTCGAGAGCGTCACATGTTTTTCGCTACTCATTTCTTCTGCGACGTCTATGAACGGCTTCAATATTTTACATGCCCACTCCAAGATCGTCCATTGCTGAGAGGTTAAAGGCTGCAAATCCGTGTCTAGAATAGCTATTGCTGAGAGCACAGAGTCTCTCAAATATGAAAATGTCTCATATGTCGAATGCCATCTTGTAACCACGTCCTGCTTGAGTTTCAAGGCATCCAAACCCATTTGCTGCTGTATGGCCTGGAGTTTGGGCATTCCGTGTGAGCTATGTTTGAAAAAAGTCACAATAGTAGAGCTGTGCGAATATTCGAAATTCCGAATATTCGTAAAAGTTGGAATATTCGATTTTGTTCGAATATCATAGCAGCTTATTACAAAGCTGTTGCGGGCAGCGCGCTGGAATTTGTACGTTGCGGTAACAGCGACGAACAAGAAAAAGAACAGTGCAAAGCGACGCGCGGAGCTTCCGAGGTAAGCTTATCTACGAATGCGCCGCTATACCATCTGTAACCGAAACTGAAACCACAGTTGCAGTCGCCATTTTAAAGTATGCCCTAGTCAAACGCGAAACCGCGGTACGCTTCATGCACAGTCGCCAACGAACTCTGAACATTCGTATGAGGGCTTATACATTTCGGTGAAATTCCGGTTGAATATCGAAATTTTGTTGGTGTTGTGCTGAACACCGCTGTTCACCGTGCCATTCCATACACAGCCAAACCCGAGTCTCGAAGGCGTTTTTTCGGTTTTGATTTGTGGCTGCCAGCGATATATGATAGAGGTCACGTGCGATGAGGGCGATAATCGAGGAGTGAGACGTGACGATATTTCGACGTAGTTCCTCCAACTCCGTCGCTTTGCGACCGCATACAGGGTGTCCCAGAAAACGTGTCATTGAATTATAATAAAAAAAAAACTACGCCTATAATAAAAAAAAACGCATTTGTTCTTATTAGGTTTTTGCCACCTCCTAATGTGAATGTCATGTACCCCAAGTTTAATTATGTAAATATTTGCGAACTGAACTCGGATATTTGCCAAGTAAAGGTCACTTTTTTACCCCGCCAATATGAAGAGCGTGCCGAATTCACTCAAATTCATGATAATTCACAGTGATATTCACGAGCTATCCCATTGGAAAAAATAGCCGAACATCATGCTTTTCGGAGCACCAGACCATAGCGCGCGATGACTTTTTGAGCGCAATCGCTCTCAGTGCGATGAAAGGAGGTTCCGAAGCCAGCCCACAGAGTGATAGTAGAAAACAGTTCCTAAAATTGGGAGAGGGAAAGCATTATCCCAGCGAAAGTCGGACGTGATAAGCCGTGCCTGTTTTACCTCTTTCTGCGATGTCGGGGAGGGCTGGGTTTCCAACCTCCTTTCGTCGGACTGACAAAGATTGCGCTGAAAAATTCATCGTGCGCTATTCTGTGCGACCTCCGTAGAGCATGATGTTCGGCTATTTTTTCCGATGGGATAGCTCCTGAATATCCCTGTCAATTATCGTTAATTTTACTAAATTAGACACGCTCTTCACATTGGTGGGGTAAAAAAGTGACCTTTACTAGGCAAATTTCCGACTTAAGCTCGCAAAAATTTACATAATGAAACTTACGTTACACGACATTCATATGAGGAGGTGGCAAAAACCCAGCAAGAACAAATGCCATTGACCGCATGACTCTAGGTGGTGTAGTTTTTTTATTATAATTCAATGACACGTTTTCTGGGACACCCTGTATGTTAAAAAGTGCAACTAGGACGACAATGGCGCTCCAAAATCATTTGAAACTGCACGAACTGTTGTTACAGATGATAGCAAGACGCATATAGCAAGCCCAACCTCCATGGAGCGCGCGTCGGCGTTGGCGCGACAAAGCTTTGAGGTCCGCGCGCAGATTTTCGCCGTGGAATGCAAGAAGCGCCGAACACGAACGTCGCGGAAACAATCACGCGTGATGAGCACAATCATACAACATCGTCGAGGATCGCGGTTTTACTGCACTAATGAATGAGGGTGTTTCAAAGTATTCATTACCGTCAGGTACGATGGTCTCATGCGTGACTGTGAGAGCACAGTGGAACCGTGCTGTTTGTCGCCTACACGACAAATGCAGAAGGCATTGTCAGTGCAAGAAGAGAACACTTCCTTCTGAGATGTGCTCATCACTAAACCGTCCCACATTCTGAACATGCCATTGCCCTTTCCACTCACGCCGCGGTGAAACAACTTTGGACAGAAATAATTTGTGGGAATACTTTTCACATACTGCTCTTTACACGATGACAGCAGTTTTTGGCCATGTTAGATACCACTTGCACGAGGCTTCTGCCATGTTCTACCGTGGCCGTCGGAAGTCAAAATCAGTGCTTGCTGTAGAGTACGTCGCACGAAAAGTACAACATTCTGAGGGTTCGTGTGCAAATATGCATTACAAGCGCAAGGAAGTGGACAGAGAGGGCCTGCCATGGTTCAAAAACTCAATTATGGAGTGAGATATATAAACAACTTGGGGCGAACTTAGAAACTGTCACTTTTACGCAGTTTTAGGCGTGTATATTGGTTGTATAGTATCTCTTCTCAGTTAATTTTCCCATTAATTAAATGTAATAAAGCTACTGATATATTTTCAAAACCTCATAGGGTTGCGATGTGATGTGATAGAAAAAGAAAAAAAAAGAGCCCCGGATTTAAGACACGACAAAGTCAGACTGGCTACCCCAGACCACTTTAGCCGCAGTTAGTTGAAATACATAGAGAAAACCCAGTAGTTGGTGGGGGGGGGGGGGGGCGAGACTCGAGAGACAAACATCCCGAACTTGTGGGAACACTAGTCACAAACGAGGGACCAGAAAGTGTCACAAAATGTCAATCAGATGCGTTTCTTCAAGGAAACGGAGGAGAGCCTTCAATGCAGCCGCTTGATGATTGAGTGGCTGTGGACCCATGAGCTTTACAAGGTCAAATGGCCGGGCGTCCAGGCGAGCCAGGGGCCCTATTCCGAGCTACCGATAGCGCGTGACCGACACTGTCGGTAGGCGAGGATCGCTCGCTCTCGATCGACCTTGCGGGAACGACCCATGCAACTTTTGATATTCCGACGGCGCGTCTAACGATAGCGTGCTTGAATCGCGAGGTGCACCGCACGAGGAAGCGAGTTGTTTGCAACCGATGGCACGTGATGCGTGATGTCACGTATCGACGGCACCGAGCATTTGGTATTTCCTAGAGTCACTAAATAAGCTACGCTTCAGAGTATCGACACTGAGCCGCCATGTTGTTTCGGATGACCTCCAGCGCCATCCATTTAGCGCTCTTCGAAGTGTTGTCTTATTTAAGTGTTAAGCGTAGCTTATTTAGTGACTCTAGTATTTCCTTGCCTTCTAAACGTGTCGCTGGTGAACGACGCTGTCGGCTGAGTGTCGGTGCACGAGCGGTTTCTCGGACCCAGTCGTTTGGCCTGTCGATTAGCACATAGCAGCAGCACATATTGTGGCCTCGACGTTGCAGCAATGTTGCGAATGTTGTCCAATGTGGGGCAACGTTTATCAACATTTCGCAACGTTCCTGCAACATTATCAAAAGTGGACCAACGTTACTTGACATTCAGCAATGTTCAAGCAACATGGAAGGTCAACATTTGAGCAACGTTTCGGCCGAACGTTCCTGCAGCATTGTCAGAAGTGGACCAACGTTACTTGACATTCACCAATGTTCATGCAACATTGCAGAGCAACGTTGGAGGAATATTGCGGCTCCACGTTTCCTGAACGTTGTTTATTGACTTTCCAGCAACATAGCACTGCGTAACACTCTTACCCGCAGAGGAAACCTACCGGTTTTACAGCTCCAAACAGTAGGTAATTACATTAGAGACGAAAGCTTGAATTAAAAACACAGTACATGACAGGGAGGGATGTCAAAAATGTTGTTGAGTGCACTTGACTCTTGCAGATGCAAGGGCTAACTACAAGAACGCATCCTGGTCACCGTTGCAAACGTTGTACGCACTGCTACACTTAATGAGCATGCCCCCAACACTTCGCATTTTAGTATATACCTCATCCTGTTCGCAAATAGAGCCTACTGCTTGATGACAGTATCTCTATATCCAAACGGGATACCTACAGGGATACCCAAGCGGTCTCCCCTAGCCCCACTCTAGTATAAGTGAAGCGGAGATTTGCAGAGCTCAAGTCGGCTAACAGTGGCGTGCAAGTGCTTGCAGTCAGTATGCATCTGTGATCCGACGCAAAAAAAAAGAAAAGAAAAGTAAGAAGAAGTAGAAATAATAGCGCACAAATACCTCCGCCAACCTCTTGCCAATATTACCTAAATGTTGTCATAACGTTGCCCTTATGTGGAATGTTGCAGTTGTCATGTTGCCGCAATGTTGTATAACATTTTCTAGCAACGTTGCTAGAACGTGGCCTGAAGAGGACATTAGCGACGTCTATGCAACGTTTGAAGAAAACATTGGGGCAACGTTTCGGCAACATAGTGTGCTACCAGGATTAGCCGAAAGCATTCAACGGAGATGGCTGCAAGTTACTTGGCGTGGCTGCTATCGAGGCCAACGCGGTCGGAACCTATGTACACGTCGACCTGCCTCCATCGCTCTCTGAGGCAGAAGCGGCCTCGGCCGGTGCCATATAAAAGACCGTTGATGCGGACTCCGAGGCGGGCGGTGCCCGTATCCCGAGTCTCCTGCATCCCGGTCGTCGCCACTTGCCCTATCATAGAGGCGAGCCGCTCCTCCAGCTCAGAGAGCGATTCTTTCGGTGGGGGACCTTCTCCCTCCCCCGCGTATGGTGTGAGATGCGAGCTGCGTTGGCTTTGGTGGCGCTTTTCCCGTCGGTCCACGTCTAAAAGTTCCCATTGAACACAACTTCAATCATGTAGTGGGATATTGCAACAAAAACAACATATATATTCTGATGATGCAGGGGGGGGGGGGGGGGTTCCACTCTATGAGTAGAACGCTACCCCATAGCTGGGGGTTCTAATATGAGTGGTGACAATGATGAGTGATGATGATGAGAGATGACGGGAATAATCGGAGCGGCGATGGCGATGATGAACGTGATCGTGATGGTGGTAATGTCCGAGAGCGCTGGTGGGGTCATAATGAGTTCCTTAGGCCTGTCGCCTCAAAAGAGCCAACTACATGACGTAAGGCCGCCCTGGAGTGGGCCGCGATGTCCCAAGGGCCGAGGATGGGGATATTGCAGTCGTCACTGCTGCCGCGAATTTTGAGATTTTTGTTGGTGTTTCGTATCTGATACTAATTTACGCACCTTTCTCCACCTCTCAACGGGTTTCACTGCACCACCGCTGGCGTTCAAACGTGTAGCCAGCTCCCACCACTCCCTATTTCTGTCTTGCGATGTGTAGCCAGCGGACAGCCCACCCGTAAAGAGATTACGGTGCTTCCCCACATAGTCGAGCACAATGTGAAACTGGTCCGAGGTGGGACGTGAAGCGCGTACCGGTGAATCCATCGCAGATAGAGGAAATTATACGAAAAAAAAAAAAACAAGCACAGCTTGTTTCTTTTTTTTTTTCGTTTTGCGTCGTCTTTTATTGCGTATGTTTGCTTTTATATCTAAAGTTATATTTGCGAACGCGCTCGTGCAATCGCTTTGTCGTCGTCGTCTGGGATGCGCGTGACAGTGACGTTGAACACGTCGACGGGCTGAGCGATGGTAAATAACCCAAGCGCGCGATCGTTAGACTTAACCCGAAATACCAAAAGTGGCAGGTATCGTTCCCGCCGCCTCGATCTCTTCGCCTACCGACACAGTCGGTGGTCCGGAACTACATGTGGTAGCTGCTCAACGGATTGGGAAGTTGTCAGTGGTTCCTTTGCCTTTGCCTTTCGCACCTTCTACTACTTTTCACTACATGTATTCACTGTCAGCCGTGGAAAAACTTGCTAGAGGGGGAAGCCGCTATAGAATGTCGCAAAAAAAAAAAAAAA
The DNA here is from genome assembly GCF_037126465.1 of Ornithodoros turicata. Lineage (NCBI taxonomy): Eukaryota > Metazoa > Arthropoda > Arachnida > Ixodida > Argasidae > Ornithodoros > Ornithodoros turicata. Next base: position 27,251,707 of record NC_088204.1, on the reverse strand, counting down.
TCATTACACACGTTGCTAGCTTATGAGGGTCAGAACCAGGCGGCAGTCGTCTTCTGGTGGTTTGTGTTGAAAGTTGCTCTTTTTCACGTTCCCTTCTGCTGAGCTCTCCCCGCTGAACAAGCGTGCGCATCGGTCAAACGACAGGATCGTTCACGCGCGGCTCGTCTGGAAGCACGGGAATACCAAATTCTCGGCGCTGTCGTTCGATGACATCACACACCACGTGCCGTCGCTTGCAAACGACTCGATTGCGCGAGCGAGGCACCTCGGAATAGGGCCCGACTTGCTTCCTGCGACTGTCGCTGACACCACGGGAAGAACGAGTGGTGCAGCACCAATCTAACTGTGCTGTGTGTGTGTGTGTACAGCGATACCGCAGTGCTTCCTGAGAGCCTGCAGCCCAGTGATTTTCCCAGGATTTTCTTCTAGGGGGGTTGGAAATCTGGGGGGGTGCGACATAATAAGTGACGGTGTCACATAACGTCACAACCAAGTGACCATATCCTATGACGTCACGTATGATGTGACCCAGTGGCTTTTCCCAGGATTTTCGTTTTGGGGGAATCGGGATTTGAAGGAGTGGAATGGGGGGTACAAATGCCCTTTAGAAGACCTGCCCATTAACAACTGTGTTTCTGGCTAAATGTAGCGACATTCAATTTTCAAACAGTAACGCTTTATTACGGTGTACATTGTTTTGTTGCTCTCAAAATACCACCTAGGTAGTTTCGAGCTGCGAGGCATCTTCATTTCTGGTAAAAATATTGTGAGACATTAAAAACAGAAAACGAGGACAGGTCACGAGAAACGCAAAAAAAAAAAAGCACAAGCACACACGACGCAGAGCAGTTCTCTACATGTGAAGCGGTAAGTTTCCCCTTCATAGCCTCCTTGGTTTCCGGACCCATTTTTCAAAAGCTTTATCTATTAACTCGTGGTACTTGTCGGCGCTGCCATCGGGCGTCACCTGCTGTCACGGAATCTGTGGTCCTTCGATGGATATTTTCATCAAAGCGTCAACATGCGTTAGACGCGCACATCTCGCGCGAGAGCTGCACAGAGGCAAGCTGGTTCTACTGGCAGTCGAAACGACGAAACAAATATTTTAGTGCAAGAGCACAACACTCGGTCTCGTTCCTGCATATCTTGTTCACAAGTACAGTTACCACACATTTAGCAACGTGATCCACCGAGTGTACCGTGCTCTCGCACGATGATCCGGTGGGACCACATTAAACCGCTGTTACCTTTTTATGCTTCACTCAAAGCGTTCAAAACCAGTAGGCATCGTAAATCTCAAGGTTTGATTTGAATACTCGACAGGACCAGGTGACACTACCCTGGGGGGGGGGGGGGGGGGGGGTCGTGAGCAATACCTCGGGAGAGGAGGGGGGTTCGACAAAGTTTGGGGTGTGTGTGGAGGGGTGCTGGGAAAATCACTGCTGTAGCCTGGCTGACCGTTTTCACCGCACAGTTGGTTCAATGCGCCGTCATTGCTTGCTTTCTGCTCCTGTGACTTTTATGAGCAGCGAGTGCGTCCTGTGCCTTTTCCTGGTGTGGTACTGGTACTATGTACTGTGCTGTCGCACCAGGAAGGTCTTCAGCGACGCCATCGGGACGTGGCAATTGGTGGGACATGCGTGGACGTGTGTTTACGTACGGTAGTTGCATCACCATGCCGACTGAAGGGGAATATCTGTTGCTGTTCCATCGCTAACGTACGACGAAGATGCTCGGCGGTGATTGATAATCGGATATTACATTTGTGATCGCACCTGTGTAAACAAAAAATAGCCTGCCTATCACCATATATGTGTAGATCACTTCATTGTACGCTGTCTCTTTATTAGTTGCAGGGTATGCTACGCATGGTTTCAGTTTTGTAAGCATGCGTGCCGATCATGAACATTTGCTTTTATGGAATCATACAGTGTATTTTCAATGTAAGCTGAATACTTCACAAGCAAAACGACAAAATAATAGCTGACATTACCTTTAGAGTGTTTGTGTTGCAAACATGCAGTACTTTTATGTTAAATATGCTCCTTACAGAAACAACAAAAATAACACCAGTTGTTGTTTTACCACTCTGTTTGCGAAGCTCTTCACAAACGGTGATAAAACGAAACCTGATGCTGTTTTTGTTGTATATGTAAAAACAGATACAACATAAAGGTACCGCATGTTTCGAACAGAAACACTCTAAAGGTAACGTCAGGTATTGATTTCTTGCTTTCCATGCAAGGAGTGGAAGAAGAACGATGATAGGAGATGGTATGATGAAGTTGCCCGTTATGCGACGATCCGAAATGGTCGATGTCCAGACAGGTCGGGTTCGTAGCAGCTCCGGGCGGGTTCGACTTAGACGTGGTCAAGCGAAGAGTCACGAAGTTCGGTAAAGACAACAATTTATTTACATGTCGATCCAAGACAGAATTCAGTTCCGAAGTTCAGAATTAGACTATCCAAAAACCCCAGCAACCTTCTTAAAAAGGGTTTCAAACCTGGGTGCCAATGGTCACACCGTTCCCTGCCCACACTATCACGTGATCACAATAAACCAATCATAGTTAGATAAAGCAGTCAAACTCACTTTCCCAGACTTATAAACCAATTAAAAGTCATAGTTAATGCTGGTCGAGTGGACCAATGGCCGTTCTCGTCCCTCTTTCACCGTTACACATCTGGACATCCAGATTTCAAATAATGATCCTGAGAAAAGTGTGTGGGTGGCAAGATTATCCACTTTCTAACAGTACACAGGAGAGCTCCACGCTTGTAGCCAAGTCGGTGGCACACGCATTGTTTTGTCAAGTAAGGGTCCCGGACCCCCTGCTACGTTATTTATGGGTGCCACCGCCACCCTCACAAAGACGTGAAAACGCGGACCAGATGTCCCGTTCTGGCTGTGGTCAAAGCTAAGTTCATTTGGAGACGCTTCCGTTGTTTCCCTTGTACTTTCTCTTCTTTTACATATAGGGCAGTGGTTCCCTGTCTTTTCCCTCGAAGCGGGGATGTGTGTGTTTGGATTCCTGTACACTGCCAGCTGACCGCTCCTGCCCTCCCGACTTACTCGAGATACCAAGAAACACCATCACACCCTGCACAAACATACAAGTGGCTTCGGGAAATTCAGCCGAACACGTGTCGCACAGCTTATTCGTTGAACTGCATTTACCATTCCCAGGAAACAACACAATTAACGAAAAATAATACATCACTACGTGACACAAGGTATTCAGTTTCCATTGAAAATAGAAGATTCCTTAAAAGCAAATAATCATGACCTACATGCATACAAGGTCTAAACCATGCGTAGTTGTAACTAGAATACAGAACAGCTGATTTAGCAAGCAACAAGCCAGGTATGCAACATCCGAAATAAAGCCACCGTTCATCCCGAGAATATCACAACGAAGCATCTCCTGGACTTCCGAAAGGCACATTTTCGGAGGTTCACTCGGAGCATGTAGGGATGGGCAAGGGACGAAGTGATGCAGTCCCAGGGACAGCCGCATGGTCCGAAGGCGGCAGTCCCTCGGGCGTCCGCGGGACTGGTGTGTGTTGTCTGGGTTCCCGCAACCCACTCGATGACAGGTAGGTCAGTTCCTATTCCATTCTGCTGCTTAGCATAGCATATGCTATGCTAAGCGGCATAGCATATGCAGTTGGCACACTTCTCCTAAAGACCGCTGAGAAATGCCCAGGCAGTTTCCCAGTCTAACAATGGGTAGTTATATGCATTGCTCTGCAGATTAGGCAGACAATCGAAGCTCAAATGTTACTCGTACGAGAGCAACGGGGTGCCTGTAGACGCTGCCGAATTTTGCGGGATTTGGCATCTCGCACACCGGCCGTGTTATGATACTGCCCTGAAATACCCGAGAAACGTCATCGTTGGTAGATTGACTGAAATCCAAACAAATCGGAAGGGGAGAGCTCGGTTCCACGAATGGGCACAATTGTTTGCTGCCTCCTAGTGAAAGAAAAGTAGGACCGAGCGTCGCGTCCCTTTCAGGGACCATCGTAATCCCCTCAAGACCGTGGCTTTCGGGCGCAACCTGTTCGCCCCTAGCTTCGAGCGTACTCTGCGAGCGTAGTTCAACTCTACCAAATTGGTGGCGCTTTTGAACACTATAACATCATTTGTTTACAAACAGGGAGAGGTCTATTGCCATAGTACGCACCTGATATAACACCGCATATTAGAATTAATACGTGCTTCAATTAATTTTTATGGGTTTCCGAAAAATTAATTGAAGCCCGTATTAATTCTAATAGATGTCCTATAGACATCCACGTGCTTTGAACTGACATCTAATGGATGTGACAAACGTCCACTAGGTTCGTCCATTAGACGTGCTTACTAAGGGGTGTGGATGGGTTTTACATGTTGATAGTACGCCCAAGCGGCATCCAATGGATCAAAATGGATATCTATTAGACGTGCACAATATCCAGGACTATACTCGTCGTATGGATGTTCATAAGACGTTTCTGGTTCTCTGGGATATATAGCGCCACACTTGTGGCATATACGCAGCATTCGGCAGGTAGAATTTTGGGTTTTCACGTTTCTGATTCCTATTCTGATCTTTTTTGATCAGGTATAAGCACTCAAGTCAAATATCTGCTTCAGAAAAGCATCTGCATGTGGATAAGCCACTCTGAGGGGTTGGAGCACATCTTTCGGCGTACCATGCAGCTGCACAAGTTTTGACTAGAGTCACTGAATAAGCTATTAGCGGCGTAGCTAATTTCTAATTTTCGGCGTAGCGAGTAGTAGAGAGACGTATAGAAACTACAGGGGAGCGAAACTACAGGATCCCTGCCCTGAGCCCTGCGCGTATTTTTCGCCGCGCGGCGCGCGTGCGGAGGCTTGTCCGCGTGATTATCGGTGGGGTAGGGATGCGTGCGCGCTTATCCTCTCACATTTTTCAGCCTGGGCAGACTTCTTTGACCGACTTCACATATTTTTCCGATACAGTAGGTGAGCGGTTTACATGCAGAGACATGCAAGAAGGGTCATACACAAAAAGTACAAGTCAAATATATTTATTAATGCCATTCAAGTTGAGATATATTTATTAAAGCCAATAGTGCTGGGAATTGTGATGCCAATCAGGTGAAGGAGAAAAACCCAAACGAAAAACCTTCACCACCTGTAACAGGGCGGTGCTCGGGTGGAGGGTTGCTGTGGTGGGCGGAGCGTGACCGGAGGGCTGCGTGCGTGCTTACCATTCCACCTGGGCTGACTTCTTTCACCATTTCCCTACTTGGGCCGACTTCCTTCCCGTAACAGGTGAGCGGTGCTCGGGTGGAGGGCTGCTGTGGTGGGCGGAGCGTGACCGGAGGGCTGCGTGCGTGCTTACCCTTCACCCTGGGCTGACTTCTTTCACAATCTTCCTACTTGGGCGTCGCGTGGCCGGAGGGCTGCGTGTGCGTTTACCATTCAGCCTGGGCCGCCGACTTTCGTCATTTTCAGCATGAGTCGACTTGAATCGTAATTTTTACATGCAAAGGATAGCCATACACAAAAGTACAAGTGAAAATGCATTTATTAAAGTCATTAGGAATTATGTTATGACTCCGCGTGAATGGGAAAAACTTAGCCAAAAGTCTGAAATAGAAGGAACACAATACACGTAACAATACTTATTACAGGTATGATACATTAGCATTGAATAGGTATCACAAATCAAACACAATATTTTTATTAGTGGAAGTTTTCAATGAATTAGAATTGATAGCGCATTTAAAATATTCTTAATCAATACGATTACAATCAAAATTACAAATTGTATTATAAAACGTATAATATTCCTATACGTGAGAACCATCAGTGCAATAGCGGGAAGTTCTGATAGTTGTATGCAGTTAAATGTGAACAGCAGACTCTGGAGGACTATGGGACACGAACACATGAGGAAATAAAATCTATACCACTACATTGGTTAATCAAAACAACATAGTAATCTATCATTCAGAAAATGAAAAAATCAAACTCATACATGTTAAAAATGAACTTCACCACATAGCACACTCCTAGCCAACAAACAGAACAAAGAACGACACGAACACAAGAGGAAATAAAATCTATACCAATACAAAGAAGATATTCCACTTCACCACATATCACGCTCCAAGCCAACAAACAGAACAAAGAACGACACGAACACAAGAGGAAATAAAATCTATACCAATACAAAGAAGATATTCCACTTCACCACATATCACGCTCCAAGCCAACAAACAGAACAAAGAACGACACGAACACAAGAGGAAATAAAATATATACCAATACAAAGAAGATATTCCACTTCACCACATATCACGCTCCAAGCCAACAAACAGAACAAAGAACGACACGAACACAAGAGGAAATAAAATCTATACCAATACAAAGAAGGTATTCCACTTCACCACATATCACGCTCCAAGCCAACAAACAGAACAAAGAACGACACGAACACAAGAGGAAATAAAATCTATACCAATACAAAGAAGATATTCCACTTCACCACATATCACGCTCCAAGCCAACAAACAGAACAAAGAACGACACGAACACAAGAGGAAATAAAATATATACCAATACAAAGAAGATATTCCACTTCACCACATATCACGCTCCAAGCCAACAAACAGAACAAAGAACGACACGAACATAAGAGGAAATAAAATCTATACCAATACAAAGAAGATATTCCACTTCACCACATATCACGCTCCAAGCCAACAAACAGAACAAAGAACGACACGAACACAAGAGGAAATAAAATATATACCAATACAAAGAAGATATTCCACTTCACCACATATCACACTCCAAGCCAACAAACAGAACAAAGAACGACACGAACACAAGAGGAAATAAAATCTATACCAATACAAAGAAGATATTCCACTTCACCACATAGCGCACTCATAGCCAACAAACAGAACAAAGAACGACACGAACACAAGAGGAAATAAAATCTATACCAATACATTTGTCAAACTCATCAGAAAATAGACATGTTAAAAATGAACTTCACCATATAGCCCGCTCCTAGCCAACAAGCAGATCTAATGATATCTGACCTGCATGATTTGTTGAAGACGGATGCCGATAGATGTATGGAAGACCACGGAACACGAGCGACAAGAGGAAATAAAATCTATACCAATACAAAGAAGATATTCTTAATCAATACGATTACAATCAAATTACAAATTGTATTATAAAAGTCTGAGACGTGAGAACATTCAATGCAATAGCGTGAATATCTGTCATAACATTTCGAGCGCAATAGGGAATCTCTGTTTCATATTCCAACATTACTCAACTTTTAATTTCTTATTAAGTGAATAGCATAGACGTAAGGAAATAACGAGAAACAACACAATCAACAGCTACAATTAATAGAGAGCCAAAACCTGCGCACCATCCAACACATAGAGAAATAATAGCTAATCAATCTATCAAAGGCGAAATAGCACAGGCTTAACGCTGAAGAACAGAGGAACACGCGGCGACACGTAAACATCAACAGAGGAAAATAATCTATCATTGAACCATCATAAAATCGATCAATATACAATTTTCATTCTAACAAACACTACGAACCTTGATGGAGGTATCCAAGACATAGGAAATATGCACGGTTTTCACTCTTTTCCTCAAAGCCGGGAGACTTTATGTCTCTATCTATGTGACCATAGCACAGCGCATGCTTTATCACTCAAAGGGTTAGGGGCTATATTACTTCGTCCAGCAAACGGGGCGCTCTAGAGGTCAGATAAGAGAGAGTTCAAAGGCGATATATTTTATTGTGCAGCGCAAATAGATGTCGATATCACTCGCTGGGGTCACTATCTTTTCGCATCCTTTCCCTGAAATGGAAATCTTTCGTCAAAGTGGTTGTCAAGTCGGCTAAGTTTGTAGAGATGCGATATTGTTATTGAAGATGTAGAGAAAGTCCAAATTATTAATTGGTAGCAACGATACTCAATCAAAAACGAGAAACAAATTTAATTACGTCAATTTTTGTAATATCTTGCAATAGAAATTTCTAATGAACCACACAAAAATATCAAATGTGAAATGCAACTCAGAGTTATGAGGCATTCCCATCTTAGAGATACTTACTCATGTCAATTGAGTGAACAATTGAAGCAAATGCAAGACAATAATTATCTCGAGCGGTAAGTTCACAACTCATAGAATATCACTCGAGTGAATACTTGAAACAAAATCAAAACAATAATTCTCACCACAGGTGGAGATTATAGCATTCTAAATCAGATAATAAAATTTTAATCAATAAAATAAACATAGATATGCTTTTAATTAAGTGTAGACGTGCACTTGAAAACAGAAGAGACAATTGCTCTACTTTGAAAAGATGGACAGATTTTGTACTCGATACCATAAATCATGGGAAGATGTGATAAAAAACTGCTTCGAAAAGGAGGAGCCGCGAAACGATTTCATTATCGCTGCATTTCAATACGTCCTAGACATGGTCGTATTCGGAGATATGGTACAAACTACAGAACTGAAGGTGCAAGAATTTATATGCCGAATCTACAATACTTATAAAAATATCTGCACATCAACGTCGGAAGGGCCATTGGGATTGATGGCGGAGTTTTTGAGGTTTGCCAACAAAGTGAAAATATATACAAGTACAAGTGATAATATGTACAAGTGAAAATATATTTATTAATGCCATTCAAGTTGAGATATATTTATTAAAGCCAATAGTGCTGGGAATTGTGATGCCAATCAGGTGAAGGAGAAAAACCCAGCCGAAAAAACCTTCACCACCTGTAACAGGGTAGTGCTCTGTGGTGAGTGGAGCGTGACCGGAGGGCTGCGCGCTTACCCTTCACCCTGGGCTGACTTTTTTCACCATTTTCCTACTTGGGCCGACTTCATTCCCGCGATAGGTGGGCGGTGCTCGGGTGGAGGGTTGCTGTGGTGCGCGGAGCGTGACCGGAGGGCTGCGCGCTTACCATTCATCCTGGGCTGACTTCTTTCACCATTTTCCTACTTGGGCCAAATTCCTTCCCGCGACAGGTGGGCGGTGCTCGGGTGGAGGGCTGCTGTGGTGGGCGGAGCGTGACCGGAGGGCTGCGCGCTTACCATTCACCCTGGGCTGACTTCTTTCACCATTTTCCTACTTGGGCGTCGCGTGGCCGGAGGGCTGCGTGTGCGTTTACCATTCAGCCTGGGTCGCCGACTTTCGTCATTTTTCAGCCTGGGCCGCCGACTTCACATATTTTTCCAGCTACAACAGGTGTGCAGTTTACATGCAAAGGATAGCCATACACAAAAGTACAAGTGAAAATATATTTATTAAAGTCATTAGGAATTATGTTATGACTCCGCGTGAATGGGAAAAACTTAGCCAAAAATCTGAAATAGAAGGAACACAATACACGTAACAATACTTATTACAGGTATGATACATTAGCATTGAATAGGTATCACAAATCAAACACAATATTTTTTATTAGCGGAAGTTTTCAATGAATCAGAAGTGATAGCGCATTTAAGATATTCTTAATCAATACGATTACAATCAAAATTACAAATTGTATTATAAAACGTCTAATATTCCTATACGTGAGAACCATCAGTGCAATAGCGGGAATATCTTCTTTGTATTGGTATAGATTTTATTTCCTCTTGTGTTCGTGTCCCATAGTCCTCCAGAGTCTCTGCTGTTCACATTTAACTGCATACAACTATCAGAACTTCCCGCTATTGCACTGATGGTTCTCACGTATAGGAATATTAGACGTTTTATAATACAATTTGTAATTTGCACCTGATTGGCATCACAATTCCCAGCACTATTGGCTTTAATAAATATATCTCAACTTGAATGGCATTAATAAATATTTTTTCACTTGTACTTTTTGTGTATGACCCTTCTTTGCATGTCTCTGCATGTAAACCGCTCACCTGCTGTATCGGAAAAATATGTGAAGTCGGCCAAAGAAGTCTGCCCAGGCTGAAAAATATGCTACGATGAGCGCACGCGCAGCCCTCCCCCGCCGATAAGCGCGCGGACAACCCTCCCCACACGCGCCGCGCAGGGAAAAATACGCGCAGGGCTCAGGGTAGGGGGGGTCGTAGTTTCTCACCCGGCTCTATTCTCATCGTCTCTCTACTACTACTACCCGACTGCTTTCTTGATGTACGCAATGCCCATTGCAATGATTACAATTACATCTGGTCTAGTGTATTTCAATTCTTCGTTGGCAAACCTCAAAAACTCCGCCATCAATCCCAATGGCCCTTCCGACGTTGATGTGCAGATATTTTTATAAGTATTGTAGATTCGGCATATAAATTCTTGCACCTTCGGTTCTGTAGTTTGTACCATATCTCCGAATACGCCCATGTCTAGGACGTATTTAAATGCAGCGATAATGAAATCGTTTTCGGCTCCTCCTTTTCGAAGCAGTTTTTTATCACATCTTCCCATGACTTATGGTATCGAGTACAAAATCTGTCCATCTTTTCAAAGTAGAGCAATTGTCTCTTCTGTTTTCAAGTGCACGTCTACACTTAATTAAAAGCATATCTATGTTTATTTTATTGATTAAAATTTTATTATCTGATTTAGAATGCTATAATCTCCACCTGTCGTGAGAATTATTGTTTTGATTTTGTTTCAAGTATTCACTCGAGTGATATTCTATGAGTTGTGAACTTACCGCTCGAGATAATTATTGTCTTGCATTTGCTTCAATTGTTCACTCAATTGACATAAGTAAGTATCTCTAAGATGGGAATGCCTCATAACTCTGAGTTGCATTTCACATTTGATATTTTTGTGTGGTTCATTAGAAATTTCTATTGCAAGATATTACAAAAATTGACGTAATTAAATTTGTTTCTCGTTTTTGATTGAGTATCGTTGCTACCAATTAATAATTTGGACTTTCTCTACATCTTCAATAACAATATCGCATCTCTACAAACTTAGCCGACTTGACAACCACTTTGACGAAATATTTCCGTTTCAGGGAAAGGATGCGAAAAGATAGTGACCCCAGCGAGTGATATCGACATCTATTTGCGCTGCACAATAAAATATATCGCCTCTGAACTCTCTCTTATCTGACCTCTAGAGCGCCCCGTTTGCTGGACGAAGTAATATAGCCCCTAACCCTTTGAGTGATAAAGCATGCGCTGTGCTATGGTCACATAGATAGAGACATAAAGTCTCCCGGCTTTGAGGAAAAGAGTGAAAACCGTGCATATTTCCTATGTCTTGGATACCTCCATCAAGGTTCGTAGTGTTTGTTAGAATGAAAATTGTATATTGATCGATTTTATGATGGTTCAATGATAGATTATTTTCCTCTGTTGATGTTTACGTGTCGCCGCGTGTTCCTCTGTTCTTCAGCGTTAAGCCTGTGCTATTTCGCCTTTGATAGATTGATTAGCTATTATTTCTCTATGTGTTGGATGGTGCGCAGGTTTTGGCTCTCTATTAATTGTAGCTTTTGATTGTGTTGTTTCTCGTTATTTCCTTACGTCTATGCTATTCACTTAATAAGAAATTAAAAGTTGAGTAATGTTGGAATATGAAACTGAGATTCCCTATTGCGCTCGAAATGTTATGACAGATATTCACGCTATTGCATTGATGGTTCTCACGTCTCAGACTTTTATAATACAATTTGTAATTTGATTGTAATCGTATTGATTAAGAATATCTTCTTTGTATTGGTATAGATTTTATTTCCTCTTGTCGCTCGTGTTCCGTGGTCTTCCATACATCTATCGGCATCCGTCTTCAACAAATCATGCAGGTCAGATATCATTAGATCTGCTTGTTGGCTAGGAGCGGGCTATATGGTGAACTTCATTTTTAACATGTCTATTTTCTGATGAGTTTGACAAATGTATTGGTATAGATTTTATTTCCTCCTGTGTTCGTGTCGTTCTTTGTCCTGTTTGTTGGCTAGGAGTGTGCTATGTCGTGAAGTGGAATATCTTCTTTGTATTGGTATAGATTTTATTTCCTCTTGTGTTCGTGTCGTTCTTTGTTCTGTTTGTTGGCTGGGAGCGTGCTATGTGGTGAAGTGGAATATCTTCTTTGTATTGGTATAGATTTTATTTCCTCTTGTGTTCGTGTCGTTCTTTGTTTTGTTTGTTGGCTAGGAGCGTGCTATGTGGTGAAGTGGAATATCTTCTTTGTATTGGTATAGATTTTATTTCCTCTTGTGTTCGTGTCGTTCTTTGTTCTGTTTGTTGGCTTGGAGCGTGATATGTGGTGAAGTGGAATATCTTCTTTGTATTGGTATAGATTTTATTTCCTCTTGTGTTCGTGTCGTTCTTTGAATATAGTACAATTGCCGGGAGTAGACATCTTTACTAGTTTGAATCGCACCGGCTTTCAACAAACATAACAAAATACAGTTAACGTTTCGGGTCCCATTCGGGTCCCATCATCAGAATGACGCTGTCCTGGTCGTCACCGGGTATTTACGTAGAAGAGGAGCGTAGCATTCTGGGAGGGGGCCTGGTTGTCGATTGATAGCTTCTTTTGTTTTCTTTATGTGCCATGACTCCAGCTGTCTCCTCACCCCCCATTTGTTCTTTTTCGCCAGAATGCATGGGTTGTCAAGGTCTAACACGTGTCCTGCTTTGCGCGCGTGTTCACACAGTTCTGTTGGGTTTGTTGCTGATTTCTCGATATCTTTCTTGTGTTCCTTCATTCTTGTTCGTGTCTTCCTTCCTGTTTCTCCGATGTACACGGCAGGGCAATCTTGACAAGATACCTTGTATACAACGCCTCGTTCTTCTTCCGGTGGTGTCCTGTCCTTGGGGCGGCTTAGTACGTTCCTCAGTGTTGTCGTGGGCTTAAATGCAGTTTTAATGTTCACCTGGGAGAGCACCCGTCTAATTGGTTCTGACACACCCTTCAGGTAGGGGATGGTAACGTACATGGGTCTTTCTTGACTACTTTCCGCCTGTTCCGGGCGTGTATTCATCATTCGGTGGTATGTATTACAGATAAATTGCTCGGGGTATGCCCTTCTTCGTAGATCCGCTTTGGCCTTTGTTATTTCTTCATGTCTTGTCTGATGATCTGAAGGGATCTTCATGGCACGTGAAAGCAGGGAACGAACAACCGATCGCTTGTGTTCAAGAGGGTGCCCCGAACCATAATGCAGGACCTGACCTGTGTCGCACGGTTTTCTGTAAACCGAGGTCTTCAAGTTTCCGCACGGGTCTCTTTGCACGAGGGCATCCAAAAAGGCGATCTTTTTCTCTTTCTCCTCCTCGTACGTGAACTGGATGTTAGGATGAATGCTGTTCAGCTTGTCAAAGAATGTGTTGGTGAAATTCTTCTTAATAATCACAAATGTGTCGTCAACATAACGTCTGTAAAAGGTGATGAATTGTCCTGCGTCCTCTAAGGCCTTGTCTTCAACAAACTCCATGACTAAGTTGGCAATGGTCGTTGAAATTGGGCTGCCCATGGGGCATCCGTCGGTTTGTTTAAAGAACCTGTTCTTGAATTGGAATCGTAGCTCTGTCCGTAGTTCGAACGAAGCTGAGAGCTGACGTTGACTTAGAAGACCGCACTGATCTTTCAGTTGAAGACATTTTAGAACTTTTAAAGTTATGCCTCGGACAAACCTTCTTCCAATTCAAGAACAGGTTCTTTAAACAAACCGACGGATGCCCCATGGGCAGCCCAATTTCAACGACCATTGCCAACTTAGTCATGGAGTTTGTTGAAGACAAGGCCTTAGAGGACGCAGGACAATTCATCACCTTTTACAGACGTTATGTTGACGACACATTTGTGATTATTAAGAAGAATTTCACCAACACATTCTTTGACAAGCTGAACAGCATTCATCCTAACATCCAGTTCACGTACGAGGAGGAGAAAGAGAAAAAGATCGCCTTTTTTGGATGTCCTCGTGCAAAGAGACCCGTGCGGAAACTTGAAGACCTCGGTTTACAGAAAACCGTGCGACACAGGTCAGGTCCTGCATTATGGTTCGGGGCACCCTCTTGAACACAAGCGATCGGTTGTTCGTTCCCTGCTTTCACGTGCCATGAAGATCCCTTCAGATCATCAGACAAGACATGAAGAAATAACAAAGGCCAAAGCGGATCTACGAAGAAGGGCATACCCCGAGCAATTTATCTGTAATACATACCACCGAATGATGAATACACGCCCGGAACAGGCGGAAAGTAGTCAAGAAAGACCCATGTACGTTACCATCCCCTACCTGAAGGGTGTGTCAGAACCAATTAGACGGGTGCTCTCCCAGGTGAACATTAAAACTGCATTTAAGCCCACGACAACACTGAGGAACGTACTAAGCCGCCCCAAGGACAGGACACCACCGGAAGAAGAACGAGGCGTTGTATACAAGGTATCTTGTCAAGATTGCCCTGCCGTGTACATCGGAGAAACAGGAAGGAAGACACGAACAAGAATGAAGGAACACAAGAAAGATATCGAGAAATCAGCAACAAACCCAACAGAACTGTGTGAACACGCGCGCAAAGCAGGACACGTGTTAGACCTTGACAACCCATGCATTCTGGCGAAAAAGAACAAATGGGGGGTGAGGAGACAGCTGGAGTCATGGCACATAAAGAAAACAAAAGAAGCTATCAATCGACAACCAGGCCCCCTCCCAGAATGCTACGCTCCTCTTCTACGTAAATACCCGGTGACGACCAGGACAGCGTCATTCTGATGATGGGACCCGAATGGGACCCGAAACGTTAACTGTATTTTGTTATGTTTGTTGAAAGCCGGTGCGATTCAAACTAGTAAAGGTGTCGTTCTTTGTCCTGTTTGTTGGCTAAGAGTGTGCTATGTGGTGAAGTGGAATATCTTCTTTGTATTGGTATAGATTTTATTTCCTCTTGTGTTCGTGTCGTTCTTTGTTCTGTTTGTTGGCTAGGAGCGTGCTATGTGGTGAAGTGGAATATCTTCTTTGTATTGGTATAGATTTTATTTCCTCTTGTGTTCGTGTCGTTCTTTGTTCTGTTTGTTGGCTAGGAGTGTGCTATGTGGTGAAGTTCATTTTTAACATGTATGAGTTTGATTTTTTCATTTTCTGAATGATAGATTACTATGTTGTTTTGATTAACCAATGTAGTGGTATAGATTTTATTTCCTCATGTGTTCGTGTCCCATAGTCCTCCAGAGTCTGCTGTTCACATTTAACTGCATACAACTATCAGAACTTCCCGCTATTGCACTGATGGTTCTCACGTATAGGAATATTATACGTTTTATAATACAATTTGTAATTTTGATTGTAATCGTATTGATTAAGAATATTTTAAATGCGCTATCAATTCTAATTCATTGAAAACTTCCACTAATAAAAATATTGTGTTTGATTTGTGATACCTATTCAATGCTAATGTATCATACCTGTAATAAGTATTGTTACGTGTATTGTGTTCCTTCTATTTCAGGCTTTTGGCTAAGTTTTTCCCATTCACGCGGAGTCATAACATAATTCCTAATGACTTTAATAAATACATTTTCACTTGTACTTTTGTGTATGGCTATCCTTTGCATGTAAAAATTACGATTCAAGTCGACTCAGGCTGAAAATTACGAAAGTCGGCGGCCCAGGCTGAAAAATAACGAAAGTCGGCGGCCCATGCTGAATGGTAAACGCACACGCAGCCCTCCGGCCACGCGACGCCGAAGTAGGAAAATTGTGAAAGAAGTCAGCCCAGGGTGAAGGGTAAGCACGCACGCAGCCCTCCGGTCACGCTCCGCCCACCACAGCAGCCCTCCACCCGAGCACCGCCCACCTGTTATGGGAAGGAAGTCGGCCCAAGTAGGAGAATGGTGAAAGAAGTCAGCCCAGGTGGAATGGTAAGCACGCACGCAGCCCTCCGGTCACGCTCCGCCCACCACAGCAACCCTCCACCCGAGCACCGCCCTGTTACAGGTGGTGAAGGTTTTTCGTTTGGGTTTTTCTCCTTCACCTGATTGGCATCACAGTTCCCGGCACTATTGGCTTTAATAAATATATCTCAACTTGAATGGCATTAATAAATATATTTGACTTGTACTTTTTGTGTATGACCCTTCTTGCATGTCTCTGCATGTAAACCGCTCACCTACTGTATCGGAAAAATATGTGAAGTCGGTCAAAGAAGTCTGCCCAGGCTAAAAAATGTGAGAGGATAAGCGCGCACGCATCCCTCTCCCACCGATAATCACGCGGACAAGCCTCCGCACGCGCGCCGCGCGGGGAAAAATACGCGCAGGGACGCGCCGCGCAGGGAAAAATACGCGCAGGGCCCAGGGCAGGGATCCTGTAGTTTCGCTCCCCTGTAGTTTCTATACGTCTCTCTACTACTGTAGCGGCGTCACTAAATAAGGCGCAGTTTATTTAGTGACTCTAGTTTTGACGGGTCAACCAGACGCCTATACTCAAGAAGCAAACTGATATGGACATGTTCTCTGTCATACTGGATCTGTGAATGTGTACGCCTGTGCGGTCAATATACTTCTGCTATGCAATCTTCCACGTGCGACATCAGCTATACCAGTGAATGCAACGTGACTTCGGCATTAAGTTCAATTAATGTTCATGTCATGTTCGTGTTTGGCGCAGCTACAGCAGACTGCGTATTTGCGATTTGGAAATACCTGTCCCAAAAAATGTGTTTGTGTGACAGAAACAGTCAACGCTTCCTCGTTTTCTTATTGATATCACTCGACGCGAACGAAAACCCACCACCACCCAGAACGGCCATAGCAGAGGAGCGGGGGAGAGGGAGAGAATAGACGGAAAGGGGACTTTACAAATTGACCTGTGCGCTGCCGCCATTTCTCCGCGCGCGTTCCGTGTTCCGATCGGTTCCGATGCGGAGCGCTAAGCTCAAAGTGGTTTCGCGCACTTCTGCCGGTCTTGGCCTCGAGTATTGAACTGTCATGGCATCAGAGACTCCGTTTTTGAAGCGCGTGTCGTTGTTCTCTGTTGATAACCACCACATCATCTCCTCTAGAGTTCATTCAGTGGCATTCCATTCACCTACCAGACACGTTTTTTTTTTGTGGTACACATGTTGCAGATTATTGTTGCAGATTTTTTTTTTCTCTCTCTCTCTGGCCAGTCTATTTCCGAGCACCAAATGCTATACATTCCAATTACTATTATTTGATTTCTAGTACAAGAGTCGCAAAACTTTTCCATAATCTTATGAAAAGAACAATCCCATTCAGTGGTCATTCACTGGTGTGTTCACCCTCCTTTCCATTTTCAGCCCTCTCATTTTCGGCCTTTTAACTTTCGGCCTTCTGACAGTTCGCCGTCATGATTTTTCGGTATTTTGGCTTTCGGCCTTCTGTTCGTTCGGTGTTATGATTTTTCGGCCTCTTGGCTTTCGGCCTTCTGATAAAGGTCTGCTGCACGGCTTATCTTGTCTAGGTTTCGAAGGACTTATTCGGTTAATGTTTGTAGCGACAAATAAATTTAGATTCACTTGCACACAGACGCAAAGTAAATACACTAAAACAGAATAGTCAGTTAAATACAAACATTCCGTCATAAATACAAAATGCGTCCGCAAAATGTTCTAGTGTGAGAACTCAGCGCCAAAGAAAAATCAGCAGGTGAATATAAATAAGCGAGGGCCAACGAAATATAATATTTGGACTCCACGCTGTGTCCAGAAAGTCAGACAAGCTAAGATAGCATAACACCAAGAAGTCACCAGATGCAGTCCACAAAGGCACAAAAGGGAAGAATTTGCTTTCCGTCGGGACCTCCTTCTTTCCTTCCTTCTTTTTCTGTAGCTGAGTTGACCTTGGCAACCCAAACATGACGTGAGATCCCTGCATCTCAATAGTCAAGGAGGTCACACGTGTTTATGGGACTACACAATCCTGCGGAGGAGTGAGTTATTTGTACTAAAGGTAATGGTTACAGCTTCCTCCAGGCTGAGACCCGTATGTTCGTGTGGCGCCATCTACACGCGAAAAAATCGTGAATCGGAGATGCCGCCTCACTCGTATCCCCTCTTAAAACGAGCGCGGTGTGGCGTTACTCTGGCACCTTAGTTTTGAAAGCCGGTGACAAGAAAGACTGGCTCTGATTTCTTCTGCGAGGAGCAGAGTTCGAGGTAACTCGTTACTGTAACTAAGTTCCTTTTTTGGTAACTTGTAACTTAACTCGGTACTTTTGCGCCGTGGTAACTTTCAGAGGAAATCGTTCCTTTTTCAGGTAACTGTGCCAAAGTAACTTAAGTTAAGTTCCAAGTTACTTTTAACTCGCTTTTCACTCACGTCCACATATTTTCTTGATTTCTCTCCGGTTCCTTCATGGCATTTTTTGCCATAAAACGTGATATTCAATCAATGACAGTATTTTATTCAGGAAGTAAGAACCACTGCCATTGAAATGAAGCTGAACCATTGTGAACCATGACATTGGTAGACAGACTCAAACCGAAACAAACCGGAAGGAGAGGGTTGGGTTCCGCGAACGGGCACTTGTTCGCTACCTCCCATTGAAAGAAAAGCAGGACCGAGGGTCGAGTCCCTTTAAGGGACCACATCGTAATCCCCTCAAGGCCGTGCCGTGGCTTTCGGGCGCGACCTTGTGCACCTCTAGCTTCGAGCGTAGTTCAATTCTACCAAATTTGTGGCGCTGTCGAACACTATGACGTCATTTGTTTACAAACAGGGAGAGGTCTATTGTTGGACATAAACGAAAACGATCTAAGGTGTTGCACTTCCGCGCAGGCAACTCAAGGTCTAACTCAACTACTCACGCGCGCTGCACCTGCATAATGCTATTTTGTGTCCGAAGTAACTTGGAAGTAACTCGTTCTTTTTTTAAGTAACTCAGTAACTGCGAGTTCGTTTCAGGCTGAAAAAACTTCGTTATTAACTTAGTTACATTTTTCCACACGGTAACTTAACTTGTAACGAGTTCTTTTAGGTGGGTAACTTCTCAATGACCGAATGGCGTAAATGCAAGCTAGCTGGTGCATAAATTCCATGATAGGCAAGCCTGAGCGATGGGCAAGACACGTAAACAAACACAAACACGAAGGCTCAAAACCAGCAAGACGTTTAATTGATACAACGAACTTCATGAACATGTAGACGGTGCGAGGGAAGACAGAGAGAGGGGGGAATAGGGAATTGAGGACAAAATGAGTTGAAGGAGGCGCTTGAAGGCCGGGTGGATACATAAAGACGGCACACTAATACAATTGCCCACACTCTGTATGGCCAACGCTTCTCTCAAAAGACGTTTTCGCCTGTCTGGTTCCCACGCCAGCACCGCCGTCTGGGACCATAGGGGTTGACAATTATTACACATTCTAAGTTGGTGAAAAATAGTTTGAGAAATTCCTTGATAACCAGTGCATTGACCAAATCTTGCTCGCATTTTGTGTTCAGTGCTCTCAAGCTACAGACCGCCAAATTACAAAGGGCAGGATATGAGTTTAAGCTAATACAGCACAATCTACTTGCTCAGTTTCAAGCTCGCCCGAAACGCTTAATGGAAGAAAATGAGAAAAACAAGAAAGTTGCAGTAGTTCCGTACTACCACAAGATTTCGCATAATTTGAAGGCTATGTCGAATGAGATGGGGGTCATGAAAGAACTGATGATCTGAGGCCTGAACAACATAGAAGGGACAAATACATACAAGGCCTCAATTTGCCTAAGAAATTAACGATGAAAGACGAAAGTCACTAAAAAGGTTAGCCAGCTGTAGGACCCGAACCCACATCTTCTGGATTGCCGTCTCTGGGTCCGTCTCCTCTTTAGGAACAACTTCAGGCCTTTTTCAAAACCAGAGTCTGCCTGTAATGTTGAACATAGAACCATCAAGTTTGTTCCTTGTGCAAAAAATGTTGTATATAGAATCCCGTTAGCTTGTGGCTTTGTATACATAGGTCAAGCATCTCAATGCGTTAACCAAAGGTTGGGCCAGCATAAAAACAGCCCAGATTCAAATTTATTGGATCATCTAAGAATGTGTAATAATTGTCAATCCCTATGGTCCCAGACGGCGGTGCTGGCGTGGGAACCAGACAGGCGAAAACGTCTTTTGAGAGAAGCGTTGGCCATACAGAGTGTGGGCAATTGTATTAGTGTGCCGTCTGTATGTATCCACCCGGCCTTCAAGCGCCTCCTTCAAATCATGTTGTCCTCAATTCCCTATTCCCCTCTCTCTGTCTTCCCTCGCACCGTCTACAATCGCCGCTTTGAACTATGGGAACTTGGTTATCAGAGAGGAGGAGGAGGTCTCCAAACTGTTTCGATTTCTCCTCTCTCTATCGGCCCGTTGTCCACGATGTGTCAAGGTCAGCGAAAATGAAAGTGAAGGACTGTTCTCCCTTCCGCGTGACAATAATCTCCCAGGATGCAACGCGTGCGCCCATCGCTCAGGCTTGCCTATCATGTAACTTCTCAATCTATGGCGAGGAGTGCCTGACAAACGCAAAAGAGTAGGATGGAGATAAGCCCTTCGATAAGTGAGTATCTTGGTACATGAAAATCTTCTCACCGTTGCTGAACGAATGCAAAACATTGGTAAAAGGAGACGTGTAGAAAACGCTCGAGTTTTGGCTCCTATACTGTTATTATTATTGTTGTTGGTTTTATTCATTCGCGATAGCATTAGGTTGATCCCCGGGCACCGCGAAGGAGGGCAAGGGGGGCGCCCCTCGTGAGCTGGTGAAGATGATGCATAATGTAAAATGTTTTTACATTATGCAAACACTCCAGTGCTTTCCCTCACACACAAAGGCAAGAAGGATGATCCTACTGTCCTCGAACGAGGAAATACTGACTTGTTGCAAGATGAGGATTTCTTGCTAGTTCTCATGACAGGCATGCAAAAACAGCGGTTAAGGCATTGGGGCACCAACAAAAGTGTGATGAACATAACAGGAGCAGGAAAGCTAGCTGGTGTTGACTTGATGTGAATGCCGAAGTGTACACTTTCTTTTTACCCTGTCTCTCTTGCACTTTGTGTATTAAATCTTCATTGCTGGTGCGTGTGTCTATGTGTTCGTCTCGTCCTGTGTTTTCCCTCAAACTCAAGGCAATGTTAACATCAAAAGAAAAGTGTGCATAGATTCTACACATAGCACCACAGATGGGTCATTCTATGTGATAGTTGTGTACTGCCACTTCATACATTTTGGGTAATGGTTCAGGTGAAACACTTTACAGCAATGCATGCTCTCCTGCATTGACTTTTCAACTGAAGACAATATGCCCCATTTTGGGCTTGGTCTGGGGTATATTACAGCAGGTAAATACATTTAAGTGTGGTGACATACATACACATAACACACATAATTGGCCATTTGTATATCCTATAAAGTGCTCTGACCTGAGAAATCTTGTAGAAAAAATTGTGTTAATATTCTGCCAATAAGAAGTGGAATAAACTTTCCACTCACTGCACTAGGCAGTTTGTTTTATTCTGTGTGTTTATATCTCTCCAGTACTGAGCACTCTCTTGCGATATAACGAGACAACTGCCCCTGACTGATGGTATTGTTTTCTTCAGCTGCAACAGATGCTTTTTACCATGAAAATACTAACATCGGTTGGCATTGCACGCATAAAGCCTTGGTGAGCTCAAAGCCGCTGTGTGTATTCTTGTGAATGATTTATCTAAGGAACTGTACAGCCTTCCAACAACCATCAGCAAACTCTTCATGACTATATGTAATGCATAATTATTTAATTAGATTAAAGGAAAAATATATTTCCATCACACCAGCTCAATTGCAGTCTTTCGTTATCATCAAAAATATGGTGGCCGGGGTACATGACACTCATGAACATTCTGATAATGTAATTCGCATACAATGCTCAGTTATTTTAAAAATTTTCATGCACATCAGTACGCCTTGTATATTCAAGTTGGCTTCTATCTTGTCTCATGCTAGTGTTTGCTATCCGTACGGTAGCCAGAAAATATTATGGGGGGTTCTATGGCGACCTCCCAGATGCACTACCAAAGGTACGATCTTGGGGGATTGAACCCCCCTGGCTATGCCCCTGTTGGCTATGCTATGCTATGCTAAACCTGCTGTGATACTACTGAACAAAAATGCCAAACAACTCCGCTTTGTCTCAATAAAGATGCAAGGAGTTAAAACGGGTGCAGCTATGTGAAAGCCAACCACTGCAGCAATGCAAATAAGAACAACAGTTCTGGAACCTGATGTTCGAACAGCTACTGGGAATTCAGAAGATCATACTATATGCGTGAAAATAACTAGCACAATCACATATGTTTGTATGTTCACGTGTCTTGCCTCAGCAACTGAGTTCCAATGTATGCTTGATTGCATTTATTTAGCATTTGTTACAAGAGGGGCAAAAGTCCTCAAGATATTGCAAATCTATATTGTAAATCTACCAGTATTGGCCAGTTAGATCACACAACTTGGTTGATTCATTTTATCAAGCTTTGTTTCACACCTCAAGGAAATGTAGCTCTTTGGTAACCTCAGTGAGCCAAACACGCAGTCCAGGTCCAGTTTTGGATATTTTTACTGGTCTCATTAGCAAAACATCGTTCCAAAATACCGCAAATTCCAGCTGGACACCATATCAATGAGCCTGTTGCCTATCGGAGGAAGATATCGAATAAGAAACAGGTGACTGGCTGTTCTGTGCACCTCTCAGTGTGTGTGGCCACTCCTGTTTGCTGCTAGGGTGTCACTCCCATGAAGAAATGCAAGACCCCGGTGCTTCATAAACTTTTGTCCCAATCTGTTCAAATATTGGTGCACAGATGGTGTGAAGAAAGCTATAGCAGCAGGGCAGTTTTCAGAAGCACCTTTTCAACCAGATTCCAAGAGTGTGCCAAGGAGCAGGAAATACACCCAGCCAGAGGATTTCTGTTGAATTCATGCTTAAGGACCTTCACATCTACATCATTTACTCATGAATGCAGCACTGTCATGTGACAACACATGACGGTCCATTAATGCTTTGAACATGAATTGAGCTTTACCCTCTGGTTGGGCGTGAAACAATGAATCTTTCAACAGCTCATGACCCACAGTTTGAGAAACACTGCTCTACGCATTCATTCGAACAATAATCTGGTATCCTTCAAAAACACCATCAAACAGGACTTTTCTGCTGATACGTAGGGTGACATGCAATTACTTTTTGATTATGTGCATTTCTCTGCTGTGCAATACTTTGCTATTTGTTTCTTATACTTGTCATGTGTTCTTGGTATTTCGGTTCCCTTCAAATCGTGTAGACATTTGCATTGACTGTGTCTTGGACTGTCCAACAAGGCTTGCCCAGTTTCACTATCAGTGTATACTGTCATGGAATAACAATAAAAACCTGAAAACTGAAAAAAAAAAAAAAAAAATCTGAAACACATCTGCCTGATTCCTCTAACAATCTCCTCACAAATGCTCGATAAATGATAGTTCATGTAGTCACTCCTCTGGTTGCATGGCACAGGATATGCACCTTGAAGATGTCGTCGTGGACAGAAACAAGCTGTAACAGGCCGAGGAAGTTTAGATGATGTGGTGAACCTATGAGTTTGTTGTTGCCTTGAATGGGCAATCATCACTCAGAGGTAAAACTTATTTATGTTGACTACTGCCTTCAAAGTCTAACTATAAATTTTTTGTTCTGCACTTGTCTTGGTACTCCGGAGTTCATCCAAATGACTTTCTTAAGCATTTTTGCAAGAGCAGCCTTTTGGGAAGAAATAGGCAGCAAAATCTCAAATTGGAACACTGACCTTACCGAGCAGTGTTTGTTGGTTGTCGGGGTTGTACGATGTACAGCTTGGTACAAATGTTTACGGACCACAATGGTCTCCATTGGAGTGACATCCTAGCATCAAACAAGAGCGGACGCACATACTGAGAGATAGGCCCGTTTCTTATTCGATCTTTTGCTGGTAGCTGGCAGGGGACCACTCCGATGAAGAAAAGCGCAGTGCCATGAACTTTTGTCTCGGGCTGTACACGCTGTTAATCTTTGGAAATTTGAAACCATTATGCCTTAATTGTCAGCTCTGATCATGAGCGAGATGGTAGGGGGCCCCGGAGCATACATCCCGTTATGTCCTGGAACCTTGCCAGTCTGGAACGTTGCAGACGAATCATCAATGAAGGTTATCCCACGCCTGACGGAGCCTTATGATTTTATGGACCTTTTTCCTTTGATGTTCTTCTCTGTAAAAGCGCCCGATCAGTTACAAATATAATAACACTTTAAACCTCCATCTTTCAGTCTTTTTACCCCTGTGCCTTTAGTGACTCTTGGCTGCCTTCTGCGCATTTCTTCTCTCCATGCCAGAAAATCTGAAATCAGTAAAAATCAGCAATGTCATCAGTTTCAACACAATCATCATGTGTTTTGTAATTTTGTTGCTCCAGTTAAGAATACAGTATGATAATTCTGAGTGAAAACACAAATACAAAATAATAGGAATCATTAAGCACAACGAAAGATTACTGATAACTGCCGAAACCACGATATTTCTTACTCATATACCGACTTCGGTGTTAAGATACAACAGGTGACAATTAGACAGTCCGATTACACAGATTTTACGAACACGTCACCAGAATTCGTCCAACTTGGCACTATGGGTGTACATTACGCACCAGTCTGCGGGTTTCTGCCACTGAATCATTTGTTACAACACATGCAAAATAAGAGCGTTGAACGCGAATGGCGTGTAGCATGAGACGTACTTACCAGCTTCAGAATTGCACTCGTGCGTCTTAATTCACTTGGAAGTTGTGTACCTACATTCACCTGGTGCTGCTGCTGCCTGGACTGAGAAGGTGCAGCTGAGAAAAAGCGGACTGGCACTTGTTGCATCTTAAACGTGTCACTGCATTATAATAAAATAAGTACGCCCCCAGAATCATGCGGTAAACGGCATTTATTCTTACTAGGCTTTTGCCACCTCATGATGTGAATGTCATGTAACGTCAGTTTAATTATGTAAATATTTCCGAACTGAACTCGGAGCGGCCCATTTTACAATTTTGTAGACGCCCTCACCTTTTGAACAAGAGATAAACTGATGTTCTGAGGCTGGAACAACATAGAGGGGACAGATACAAACAAAGCCTCAAATTGCCTAAGAAATCAACGATGACTTTCAACTTTCATCTTTCACCTTTTGAACCGCGAGCATGAAACTCGCAGGCGTTGCTGAAACGTTCCCCGGACGAGCGGGACATCCAGCGAGGAACTTGAACGGAATATCTGGCAAAGCTGCTTCACCACTACCACAAATCTCATCTTCAGCCATGCTCAAGCAAACAAACCGCTAGCGCATGCGTACGCCATGGCGTACACGAAGCGCGGCGGCAAAGAAAGACACGTGACATCACATCACCAACATCACTTCTAGATAAAAGAGATAGGGCGCAGACTAACTGGTGCATGATGATGAAGGAACGAATAACCGAGAGACACGGGACACGAAGACAAGCACAAGAGTTCTCACCCTTGTGCTTGTCTTCGTGTCCCGTGTCTCTCGCTTATTCGTTCCTTCATCATCACTTCTAGCGCATGCGCAGCGCAACTGATTTTCCTCTTCGAAGGCCAAGTATTTGAAAGCCCCGCCAGCGTCACACGTCACCCAAAGAGACAAAAAAAAAAGCGACGCTAGAGGTCACGTGAGTTTTCCCCACCAATAGAATTCTACTACGCGTTCACCCACCTGCTTGCACCTACTTGCGTTTATGCACGAGGGGCATAGTTGGCATAGTTTCGTTTTACTGGTTTTTGTTGGAAGACGTACTGTGTCCACCGTTTCCAAGCGGCAAGTTTAATGCTGGAGGGGACGGGAACGTTCGTGGGACTTTTTTTACCGCCAGTCGTCCGCTTTGTCTGCTTGTGTGTTTGCAGAGAGCACACCCAACATATGCCGCGAGGTTCGTGTGTTTCCGTGTTTCAGTCTCAGAACAGTTCCATCTAGTGCTTTGTTAATTGTTTCCTCTTATTATTTGGTTTCGTGTACATCGTGCCATGCCACCGTATGTCATTCTGTCGGAGGCACGTGCGGCACCGCTGACTGTAAAAAATAGCTCCCGATAAGGGGAACGATATTAAATGTTGAGACCGTCCATCAGTGGTTGAGATAAGAGATAATTCTAGAAACCCCTCGTTTGTCTCCATTGTAACAGGTGTGGTACAGCCGTCCATAAGCACTTTGGCATGAGGACGAAACATGGACCCTAAGAGTAAAGCCAAAGTACATATGCCGCAACAGAAAGGTAAGTCGAGAAGCGACACTACACACATAAGTGAAGCGCTCGTGTCCACTTCATTTGTCTTCGAGACATGCGCAGCACGTTGATGCTTGGTAACACTAAATCTGGAAACACAATTAAAGGAACACAAATTCATGTTTTGGTTTCCTTTCACGGGATGTTGTTGTGGCGTTGCTTCATCTTTTTTGCAAAGCTACCGCGGTTGCCGCGGTCTCCGCTGCAGTCAGGGATTTGCGCACTCTGTTCATGAAAGGGGCGTGTTGACAGGGTGTGTGAGCCACCCGTATCTGTTGAGGTTTCGGCCTTTATTTTGCTGAGTATTTGGGGGTTGTTGTAAGACCTTATGTGGGGGTAGTGCTGGAAAAATCCCTGGCTGCGGTGGTTGCAGCGTAAGTTGAGATGCGGTGCAGAACGCGTTTCTTTCTTCCTTCTGCGAAGTTCCTTCTTTCGTTCATTACTCAGCCCGTTTTAGGAAAACTTTCAGCCCGTCAAGACACATAAAAACCTGTACATGCGTGACAGACAGAAGTAAAGCGAAGGAGAATGATTAGAAACGGGAATCCCCCTTGTGATCTTTGGATGGGCAAATGTTCAGTGTGTTCAACGTGCAACCACATCACCTCTCGAAAATGCCACTGGTCTCGGCCCACAGCAACCCTACTATGTTGTCCCCCTCCCACTTGAAGATTCTGCAGGTTATAGGCGTGAGTAGATACGACGCCCTCTAAAAAACTTCTCATAATCTCAAGGGAGTGAGTTCTACATAAGAAGTGATTAGGTAGGCAAAGGTAGGGCGTGTGATTTTCGGCATTTGCCAAAAAATGCCAAAAAACGTGCCCCGAATGATTTTTTATTTTTTTCAAATTCGGAATATTCAAAAAAAAAATTCGAATGTACAGTGCCATGTCAGCTGCCATTCTTCGAATAGGAAAGAGAAATCCCTGTTGGAATGCCCCACTTGTAAACCGTAGGTTGAGCCTGGCGTTTTATTGCATCTTACACTATCGCCTTTGCGTATGTAAAAGATAGCGTTGGTCGTCCCACACACACGCTATTCCTTACGTACATTCAGGCGATAGCCAACATCGCACTAAAACTCGCTATTATGTATCTTCGGACAGTGCCCTGGTTTGGTTGTGCTTCAGCACTTTTAGAAGGATGACCTGGTTGTAAGTTCTGTTCTAAGGAAATGTTCGGAATTCCAAACAGTTCCAAAAGCCGTCAACGTCGAAAGCGTCGGTTGACTTGGGAAATTTCGCAGTTCAGTTCAAGAAATTAAATTTAGATTAATTGAAATGAAATAAAATAGTACCAATACATGGCAAATGTTCCTGGCAGAAAAAAAAAAAAAAGCCTCGACCGCATGTCTCTCAGTTGCCTACATTATTTACCATTAATTTCTACCATGGTTGGTGGACCACCCTGTAGATTTAGGTGACTGGTAACACGAGAAAGGTTACTTTTCATGTAACTAGGCATTCAATTAGCTTTATTCGTAATGTAATCGACATGCATTTTCCACAACAGGTTACGTAACGGAATTTTTCGTAGATATTTCACTTTTGTTGAGTCCTTTCATTCACGTGAAATGGAAAACTACATATAGGGTGTTTCACCTAACCTGAATAAAAATGCGCCCAGATCTCCGAAAGATTCGATGCGAGGAGCTCATGCACAGTGCTGGACAAAATCTTTACGGAACACGTTCCTGCGCATTCCTTCCTTCAGAGTGACATGGTAGCAGCGAGTGGGACTGTACGGACTTACAGACATGTACTGCTTGCGACACACTTATCTGATATCTCCAGCCCCCATAAAAGCGGGTTACCGAACCAAATTGCTGTGCTACCGTTGCCTTCGCGTCACTTCCGTTCCCCTGGTTGAGGCAGGGCTGCGAAGCGTCACCAGACGGGAGACATGGCGATCCGATAACCGCACGTCG
Organism: Ornithodoros turicata; assembly: GCF_037126465.1. Classification (NCBI taxonomy): domain Eukaryota; kingdom Metazoa; phylum Arthropoda; class Arachnida; order Ixodida; family Argasidae; genus Ornithodoros; species Ornithodoros turicata. The sequence goes on along the minus strand of NC_088204.1, from coordinate 27,223,484 downwards.
AGGGAAGCTCTGACGCTCTGCCCCGGTCGACGCATTTGGAGCTAGCAGACGACGCATGGTTATCGGATCGCCATCTCTCCCGTCTGGTGGTGTTGCGCAGCCCCGCCGCCACCAGGGGAACGGAAGTGACACGAAGGCGACGGCAGCACAGCAACTTGGATCGGTAACCCGCTTTTACGGGGGCTGGAGATATCGGACAAGTGTGTCGCAAGCAGTACTTAGGTAACCCAGTCACCTGTTTGCAAGTCCGTACGGTACCATTCGCTGCAAGCGTGTCACTCTGAGGAAGGAACGTGCTGGAGCATGTTCCGTAAACTGTTGTCCAGCACTGTACCTGCCCTTTCAATTGTCGTTTTGCAAGCTTCTGCTGACAACGGCAGTGTGGTTGCAATACAGAGTTATCTGAAATCAGAGTGAGAAGGCGTTTTATTATTATTATTATGCCACGTTAGCGCCGCGGAGCAACTGTGGCTATGAGCAGCGTACAGATGGGGAGAGGACAGCAGGAAGGAGTGGGGGACAGGAAACAGGAAGAAACCTGTGATCATTTTTCTTCCGCAGCATCTTTCATTAACTTGACGAAGAACTCAGCTCAGCCAACAGTTTGTGTGCTTCGAAATAACGTTTTTTCGCGTCTTTTTTTACAGCGACAGCTGTTAGTGCCTCGTCTCCGAGGTCGCAACGTCGGCGGCGTCCGCAGAAGGAAAAGTGAACACGGCAGTAGTAGCGAGCTGGTGTTGACGATCCATGACTTGAACTTATCAACTTGAACATGACTTGAACTTGGACTGTTATCGTCCCTACCTCGTCTCGGGTTTTCAAGTCATGGACGGTAGTAGTGACGACGAGGACAATGTTTTTTTTTTGTTTGTTTTTTTTCGTTTTCTTTTCTATTCGGTGCAATTTGAGAGTGGACACGTCATCATAACCGCCTACTTTGCCCCCACTGCAACATCTTTGCGATTTGTAACATACCTCACCTATGCCTTAGCAGTCCACATGCCATCGCTGATACTGCTGCCGGGGGACTTTAACATCGATGCAAAGACCACCAACTTCATCACCGATCACCTGCGGCATGGCCAAGGAGGTTAAGGCGTCCCGCTCCTTCGGTAGTAGCCAAGGTCGTGCTGGATACCGGGAGGTGGTGGGTTCGAATCCTACCGCCAGCTGTGCTGTCTGAGGTTTTTTCTGGATTTTTCCGAAGACTTTCCGGACGGATGTCGGCACAGGTCCTCCTGAAGTCAGCCCAGGACACATACTAAGCCCGTTGTCTCCCACTCCTTGCTACTGTCATCTATCTGTCCATGTCTGTACGCCACTCATAGCCACGGTTGCTTCGCTGTGCTACATGGAAATTTAAAAAAAAAATCACCGGTCTACAAGAAGTGGTGATGTTTGAACTGGCTGTAGGATGTCATTCATTTCCCCTGAAGTCCGGAAAGCAGCGTATTGGACAAACTTCTGAATGCTTGAACGACCACATTCGTCCACACACAAACTGGGTTGAGACCTTTTCAAATGACACCCCACAGACACTAAAGAATCACTCGTGCGCTTGTCCTAATTGTCATCCCAGTTTCGAGGGTCACAGTGATCAGGTGGAGGCATCCGTCGCGACGTGGGAGGGAGACCATCGAGGCAACTTTCATTGAGAAGGCAGATAACGATGTAAGCCAGAGGTCGGTCTACCTGTCCCCGGCAGAGGTCACTTTTTTGGCAGGGGAACTGGGAGTCTAATTAAGGTTCTTGTCCACATTAAAAGTGTTGCCAGTGAATGCTGTCCCTGTCTGTGCTTGTCTCCTCTGTGTGTTCGTTCAGTATGGTGCTGTCTTGTGGTGTCCTGGGACCTATGAGAGTAGCTTCAGTGCTACACGAATATATGCGGTTTGGGAGAGATATCACTTCGACTCAACATTCTAATATAGAATTCTGTATTGGGTTTCGAATTTTAATTGAATATACCGTTATTCGTTTCAGTGCTTTAAAAGTCCGAATACTTCGACAGCCGTACCTTTTGGTATAGACTTTTCTCGGGAATAAGGAAATTAAGATTATGCTCGAACACTTCGTGATGCCCTAGCACTAGCGCATTGTGTATTAAAACAACCACCATATCTAGGTCGTGGCACGGCGAAGCGAGGTCCCATCCAAAACCAGCGAGACAGCAGGGGCCCCAGGCAGCCTCCCCCACAAGATCCCTTCAGATTACATCACGATCTGCTGAGCAATCTGCTGGGCTGCGCTGACGATCGTGACGGCAGGCACAACATTGTAAGGCAGGGTCCCCTCTTAGGACCTTCACCAGAGCCGTACCAGCCACCAAATTCGAGAACTAGCCACTCTACCCCGGGAAGGTACCTTGCCCATGGCGATGGCCGGCATACTAACAACTACAGTGAACCGTATCATGCTGGTGTCACGTATGCCTATTCGTATGCCACCAACAGCGAGTGCCCAGGGCAAGATGGCTATCGCAGGGGCTCCATCCAGCACCATCGCGGTGATTACCGTGGGCAGTACAAGGTAAGAGGAGACACATTCTTTGTAGGTACGTGTGCGCGATAACTTCCTAAGGCACGCATTTTGTTTTGAACATTCTGTTTTACGAATAGCACAGTAACATAAATCACTGAGAGTAGCACCTGTGCCACTCCTTTATGTGATTGGACATCATTATGCAGCATGTTTCTCTCGTCATTTGCATGCTGTATAGATAGGGAGTGACTTTTCCGGGTTCAATGCCTTCCTCAGATTCAGGGGGTAAAAACCAGGCGCTATTTTTAAATATGTAATTCGGGGAGAAATCGGGTGATAATTCTGCCTTCGGGTGTAATCGGGTGTTTTTGTTTCTCCTCTTTTCTATTAAGTCCTTTCCTAATCTCTCTTTGTTTGTTTGTTGTTGTGTTTTTGCAAGATCGTGACCTTCCAGCGGTAATCCCCGAAGGCATAGACAGTGTTGACACACATGGGTGTATTGCTGGGAGCGTAAGTGACCCATTCTTACGTGTGTTTCACGAGGCGACCTGTGTTCGTCTTCAGTGGAAACGTCACTTGAGGATTTCAAAGTGACTGGAATTCGGGGAGATATCGGGTTTAACCCGAAATGGTCAGAGGTCACTTCAGGGGGAAATACTGTAGAAGTGGTTTTTTCCGCGTGGAAAATATTTTCGCGTTTTCGAGCAGAGCTGCTTTGAGGATTGATTCGCGAGAACTTAAATTCGCGACACAGGTTTCGGGGAGTACTTTGCTCTTGCATATCGTGCCGCCGTCAATACTCGGGCATATTTCGGCACATACTAAGACATCCGTTGTTCATGTGGATTGCGGCATTCTAGGTCTATTCCTTTCTTCTCTTCACAGAGATGGGAGGAAAGGCCCTGTCAAATGGCCTTTAGGGACCCCTTAGGAGGCCATAGTACTGGCCGTGTGCAAGTTAGCCAGTTTATTTTAGCAGCTCTTATTAATTATCACTCGGGGCACTGACCAGTTCGGTTGAGATGTGGTACTATCATTCAAGCTGGTTTTGAGAATGCGGGGAAAGGCATGTTCTGGCATCGTGGTATAGTAGTATATTGCATGGATAGTGCAAAGCGTTTATAGGAGTAACAAAAGCATGATGAATTTTGATTTCTTTTCATCTTGCCTGATGGGGTAAAACAATCTTCTGCGCTTGCTTAAACTGCCTACGCTACATGGAGTAGAAAGGGTCAGGTAGTCGCGGTACAGCGTCGAACTCCGAACGATTTTCGCCCTCATATGGCCAGAGTTATTCGCGGGAACTTAAATTCGCGATTTTGGAGGTGTGCGCGAAAAACGCGAAAAATAATTCTGCGCGAAAAAAACCACTTCTACAGTAACCAGGCGGAATCGGGATTAACCCGAAAAAGTCACTCCCTATGTATAGAGTGTGTGCATTTTATTTATCTATTTATACTGTTGACCCAAGGGGCCGTAACAGGAGTGGGAGAAAAGAGAGCAGAAATGACTGAATTATTTTACAGAATAAACATACATACAAAATAAACGTAAGCAAAACAACCATACGGCCAGTATCCCAGCAAACCAGAGACGTCCCCTGAACATCCATGTCATATCCTGACTCGGAGGTTGGAACGTCCCAGGGAACACGCCACGAATCCCATAGACATCATCTGTACCTCCAGGGGACAAAAAAATCTTCCCCTGTTGCACATTCCGCGAACATCCCACAAACGTACAGTAGACGTCCGTGGGATATTGACAGCTTTGAGATCGAGACGACGCGTGGATGTTTATTGGGAGCTTGAAGTTGCTTTTATCATCTTCAAATCATATTTTGAAACATTTTGCGAGATTTGTGTGTGTGTGTGTGTGTGTAGGGGGCTGGTGTCGGCACCATTAACGGATCCGTAACTATAGAGAGTGGCCACCACATAACTATTTCATTCCCTGTTGCCCCACTGTACCCGTTTCTGGTAATTCCCATAACGGACACAGAGCACGGTGGTTTAAATAAAGCAAACAGAGAAATGGAAAAGCTCGCAGTCCAAAAAGCTTCAAAAGGTACTAGCATTCCCTTTCCAAGAGAAAACAAATACTATATTGCTTGTCGCGCGAACTTCCGCGAATTCAAGGGTACTCCTCGCCTCTGAAACAAAACGGATGGAGAGCTGTCTAAGTATAATCCGATTATGCACAAAAACAACAGTCAAGTGACGAGTTGCGTGGTGTACAGTTAAACCTCTATGTAACGAAGTCGGTAAACACATTGCAAAACTTCGCTATATGGAGAACTTCGTTATAGAGAACGTTAGCTAAATTCTGGTGGTGGTTACTACAGTTAAGTAGCCTGAAGTTCCCGGGAATATAACGCACGAAAAACAAGACTATGGAAGAGAAAGAAGCAATTTATTTGGCACAGAAATAGTCAGTTACTCGCTTTTGCAGTCTTGAAGAACGTCGGTGTCACAGACCGTTCATAGTTTGCCAGCGCCCTCCTGGTCCTTGTTCGATGCTGCGTATCATCGAAGCACATCAATAGAGTCGAGCACCTCCCTAACAGATGGCACACATATGTCCTCTTCAGTGTCGCTCTCGCTGTCCTCGTGTGTATCCTTACGCAGACCGGCGACGATGTCTGCCTCAGTAAGCTCCTCTGTGCATACTGCCGTTGAGTCGGCGTCCAAAAAAGTCCTCCAGTGCAACATCATCACTGGACACACCCCACCTTGTTCTGGAAGTTCTTCCCATCGCTGGAGCACAGCGAGCGCGTCCAAAGTGTCTTCCAGAACGCTGGAATTCTACGGACAACGATTTCCGCTTGAGCACGTTTGCCATGGCGTCCACTTCACCCGCTCACACGCGGAACCAAAAGTGACAACTGACCGGCGGGTGTAAACTGTAGGAAGAGAGGAGGGACCTCCTTCCTTCTTATTCGTCGAACGCTGGTTGCGCACGCCGGTTGCGCCGGTCACCGAACCCCCGGCGCCCTCCTCTCACCACCTCTCCTTTGTACAGGCTTCTCCGACACAAGGAGCGACCTGGATATGATGCGTCCGGCACCCCGGATGGCCCTGAATTCCAGAAAGTTCGGAACGTCGCACTATTTCCGAGAATTGTAGCGGTGTTCAGCGCGCGCGGAACTTCGTAACACAGAGTTCGCTGAATAGAGAAATTCGCAGCATGGAGAGTTCGCTATAGGGAGGTTTAACTGTATTAACTCTGCAACAAGGTAACGCCTGTGTTTCTTACTGCTCTTGGTCTGAGACACTCAGTATAGGTTCATCGAAAGTCAAATCTGAGAGTGCCACAGAATTCCGCATCTCTGCATACGGAATTCTGTGGCACTCTCAAATTTGACTTTCGATGAACCTATACTGAGTGTCTCAGACCAAGAGCAGTAAGAAACACAGGCATTACCTTGTTGCAGAGTTAATACACCACGCAACTCGTCACTTGACTGTTGTTTTTGTGCATAATCGGATTATACTTAGACAGCTCACCATCCGTTTTGTTTCAGAGGCGAGGAGTACCCTCGAATTCGCGGAAGTTCGCGCGACAAGCAATATAGTATTTGTTTTCTCTTGGAAAGGGAATGCTAGTACCTTTTGAAGCTTTTTGGACTGTGAGCTTTTCTATTTCTCTGTTTGCTTTATTTAAACCACCGTGCTCTGTGTCCGTTATGGAAATTACCAGAAACGGGTACAGTGGGGCAACAGGGAATGAAATAGTTATGTGGTGGCCACTCTCTATAGTTACGGGTCCGTTAATGGTGCCGACACCAGCCCCCTACACACACACACACAAATCTCGCAAAATGTTTCAAAATATGATTTGAAGATGATAAAAGCAACTTCAAGCTCCCAATAAACATCCACGCGTCGTCTCGATCTCAAAGCTGTCAATATCGCACGGACGTCTACTGTACGTTTGTGGGATGTTCGTGGAATGTGCAACATGGGAAGATTTTTTTGTCCCCTGGAGGTACAGATGATGTCTATGGGATTTGTGGCGTGTTCCCTGGGACGTTCCAACCTCCGAGTCAGGATATGACATGGATGTTCAGGGGACGTCTCTGGTTTGCTGGGATAGACACTGCGAGTAATTCTAGCGCACATCACCACACTAACATGTCATGCACATAAACCAAAGATAAAACTCTCAGTACAGAACTGCTTAAACAAGGATGGGACCTGGTCCAGAAATATCTGCACGTTTTCAGAACACACAATATGTATTATCATCTAGTAAGTCCCATTGTTGCATTGTGCATTCCGAACACTCTGACAGCAGATATGCCTGTAAGAATACCTACCTCTCTCTTTAGAGCCATGTTTCAGGGAGCTCAGCTAAAACCAGTTTGTACTGTTCTTTTTCGTCTTGGGGAAATTCCCAGGTTTTTAATGAAGGTTTGCAATGAATCACACTGCCCTACTTCTACTTTGTGCTGTTTTTTTATGGATGTCATTCATTAAAAAAGAGGGCTATGCCCTGTATGAAATATCCAGGCCTTTTCCTTTGAATACAGTTGTCATGACAGCTTTATTTAAACCGTTATCTTCTGTAAGCTCAAGTAGAGTAAGGTTATGCATAGCGGCTTTGGCAAACTTGGATGTGCTGTAGTAACACATTTATTCCATTTCGCATGTAAACAAGGGAGGTTCGGATGTCACCTCACGTGCGGGAAGAGCCCCTTGGGGGGGCAACTTTGCAAGAAGATGGTACAAAAAGCGAGGCCAGGGTGCTCAGAGTCATCAGTCAGAAGGACAGAGTCTGATTGAATTTAAGCGACTGGTCACTCCTGGCGAACTAGATGCTGCTTCAGAGATGTCCGACAGTACCTCCGTGTGTACGGCAGACTGGCCAGCTGAAGAAGTTGAGGAATACACAAGACCACACAAAGTGCTCCCTCAGGTCAGTGACTTTATTCATCATCACCTGAAAAAATTCTCCTCGTGTTAAGTTTGCTCATTGCTCCCACACTGTGGTCGTAGATTGCTCATCCAAGTTGGCTGCAATCAGCATGTTTTCTCATGTTCTAAGGGCAGTCTGTTCAAAGTTCTAAGGTCTAAATCCCAAAAGGCAGTGTTCTTACTAGTTCTCGCATTAACATCGTATGATCACAATATGTTGCGCAGCTTGAGGTTCCAGCAGGAAAGATTGACTTCACTCTTGTGTTTAGAAATATCCACCTTGATGTACTTTTTACTTTGAATCAGTTCTGACTGGTAGGCTATACAGTCAAACCTGTTTATAACGATATTGACAGGAACACATAATCCGATTGTTATATCAGAGTATCGTTAAAAACGAGCTTTTGCGAAATTGCTGCTCAGGATTGTGTCAACGAAGTAGATCGGCACAAGTACAACACCGCTGAACAGGTGCGTTTGTTGCAGGTGGGCAATTCCACGCGAAATGATCCAGCGGCCCTGCTCGGCCTTCACAAAACTACCGCTAATTTTTACGAAATTTTTTACGTTTCTTCCCAGATCTCGAGGTGGCGGGTGACAGACACCAGGGAAGCTCGCAGCGCTGGCAGAAACCGTGCCTGGCAGCTGCGGCTCGTAGAAAGCACCTAGAAGTGTGCGGTTTTCTTTTGCAGATAGAGGAAACCATGCTCTACACAGCGTCGCAAATCGCTGTTGTCACACTGTAATCAGTGCTGGTATACAGAGGCCAGAAGTTTCGCAATTTTCCTCCTATTTCGCGTTTTCTTTTTTTTGTGTGTGTGGAAAATTAAACCATTAAATTTTGAGGAATATTTTTTGCTTCCAAGGTCTCATGGAATGCTTCAACAGGGAAAATCGCAAGACAGGTAACTTTCGTATTAATTGCAGGAAAAATAGCGGAACTACATATGCGCTTTTCCAAAATTCTCTGCAATCGAACGTAAAACGCGCAATGAAGAGGTCAGAAGAGACGTCTGAAACCAATGCAGTTTTATAGAACGAGTCTTCCTCTACAACATATTAAAAAATCTCCAGGGTGGTTTTTTCGTATACAAGAGAAAATAAATTTTTTTGTAGTAGAGGGTATTACGGCCACAGTGACCCGCATTGCATGTATTCAGTGGGGTGCTGTACATTTGTTTCTTGGGGTCCTGTTTTAATCCTCTTTATTTCCAATTTTTTTCTGGTCTGGTTGGGTTTCAATGTGCAAGCAATGTGCTGTGGCACAGACTTCTGCAAGATTACCACAGTCTTTTCTTCTGTAGCATAACGTGCATGTTGCAATCCTGGGTAGTTAAGTTTATGGCATTGTTTCGGGTGTGCACGGTGCTGTTTGACTGATTAGCGGTGATGGCTGTTATTTGTCGTGTGAGCTAAAGTCCTGCGCGGATGAGCTTTTTGACATCCGCATCCTACCCGCAAAATCTGCGTCTCCCACGGCACGCAGCTATAGTTCAGTTTCTGGGCTCGATACACCTAGCCAATTTTCCAGGAAATAAACGTTATTTCCCGTCAGCGCAAAACAGCACAGAAAAAAGACTGACAAAAACAGCATTCACCGAACTTCATCGACACGGGCGACTTCCTCTCTCTCTCTTGTTCTGACAGTGAAAACACCGGAGTGGCATAGCTTGTGTAGCGAGGACAGGTCTTTTTAGGTCGAGGACAGATTTAGCTGCCATGAAAGAACACGCGGCACCAAGCACAGCAGCACATTTTGCAACAAACGGAATAGGTAGAGTTTATTGCAAGTGAAACGCAAGATCGGCGCACCTCGACTCGAGACGTCAGAGATCTCTCCCAGTCACGCGAGTGGCTTGCGTTCACCTTGTACTCTGTACCTAGTGCGAAGAAAATTGTTGGCGCAATTTTGCGGTTTATCCGCATCCGATTCGCTCCTGATCTGGTGCCATCTGCATCCAATCCACAGATCACACCAAGCGTCCATATTTCATCAGAACCCGCAAGTTTCTTGGGAATATACGCTTCCATCCGCGGATGGTGCATGGCTTTAGCTGTGATCCTCACTGGAACCTAGTACACCATTGACGAAGGACCACCAGCAGAAGACTCCGTCGCTTCCAGTGGTTCTGCCATGCAAATGATGCTTTTGTATGTTTGTCTTTTCCAACGTTCGTTCGTCTTTTCAACGTTATAATTTCTAGGTCTTTTTGTGGTTAATATTTTTCCTGAATTGTTTAGCAATTAAATGTGACAGTTAAAGGGAACTTTGATCAACCGAACATGTATCTACGCGCCTAATATTCATACTGGTGAATTGGAACTCCACAGCGCTCAACTGGAGCCATGTTCCTTTGGTCCGGTTGGTTGTCATATTGAAAAACAACGAGAAAAAATTGGGAATAAAGAAAATTAAATCAGAAGCCCTAGAAACAAATACAGTCGAACCTCGATATAACGAAACCCACGGGGACTGCAATTTCTTTCGTTGTATCGAACATTTCGTTGTACCGAATTGAAGGCCACGGATCGCGACCTTTGCGAGGGCGCGCGCTGTACATAAGCGTCGATAGCTCCCGCTACGATGCGGAAAAGTTTTTCGTGAAAAATGACCACAACTACAAATACAGCGCCAAAGTGCACCTACGGTATTTTATCTTTCGTGCAATAGCCGGTTATACGCGTCTGCGTCGTGCCGTGAAGATGCGGTGTCACGCATTGTTCGTACGCCGCCGAAGGCTCCGCAGCTTTCTCCATATCATGTTGCGATCTCCCGCAAACCTTCTACGTCTATGACAGTGTGTTTTCCGTAAGGCTCTCCGTTGCTACGGCATGTTTGTCCCCGTCAAGAAAATCATCTAGGCTGATTTCGTCACTTACGCCGCCACGCGAACGAAGCGTTTCCCACCGCGCGATGGCGCCTTGCGTCTCGTGCACTTTTTACTTGGCTGCAACCGGACAGTTCAAAACAAGCGCGAAAATGAGAAGCCTCGGAAGAAAATCCCTAACCTTCCAATGTCTCAGACTTCCTTTTGTAGGCACCAGATTCCTCCCGACCCTAATCGCGCGTGCCATCTTTCGCCGCGGGAACAGGACGCTGCTTGCGCCCTTTGTTTTCATGACCCTAAAGTCGGCTTTGGGGTCATAAACCTTATCTCGTTCTTTCGCTGTATCGAGGCGGCGGCTAAAAAGTGTTTCGTTGTAACGGGAGTTGAAATACATTGATCTCTATGGCCCTCTGCCGGGGAATCCAAATTATTTCGCTCTATCGCGAATTTCGTTATATCGCGTTTCGTTGTAACGAGGTTTGACTGTATAGAGCACCCCACCAAATGCATGCAACGTGGGTCACTGTGGCCGTAATACCCACTGCTACAAAAAAAGTCTGTTATTTTTTATACGAATAAACACCCTAGAGATTGTTTAATATGTTGTAGAGGAAGACTCGTTCTATAAAACTGCATTGGTTTCAGACGTCTCTTCTGACCTCTTCATTGCGTGTTTTATGCTCGATTGTAGCGAATTTTGGAAAAAGCGCATACTTCCCCTATTTTTCCTGCAATGTCTACGAAAGTTACGTGTCTTGGAATTTGTCCTGTTGAAATATTCCATGAGACCTTGAAAGGAAAAAAATATTCATCAAAATTTAATGGTTTGATTTAAAAAAAAAAAGAAAACATTGCGAAATAGGAGGAAAATTGCGAAAGTTCTGGCCTGTGTATACCATCCCCGATTACAGCGAGACAATCGGGATTTCCGATGCTGTGTAGAGCATGGCTTCCTCTATACGCAAAAGGAAACCGCACACTTCTAGGTGCTTTCTATGAGCCGCAGCTGCCATTCATGCCAGGCATGGTTTTTGCCAGCACTGCGAGCTTCGCTGGTGTCTAGCACCCGCCACATTGCATTCAGGCAAGAATCGTTTGCATGTCGTTTTGCACTATTAGGGACTGCTAAAAAATTTTTCGTAAAAACTCGCGATAGTTTTGTGAGGGCCGAGCAGGGCCGCTGGGTCATTTTGCATGGAATCTCCCAGGTACAAAAGCATTTTATCTAGCTCTAAATTGACACAACTTTGTGTCGAAACCTTTTTCAAGGACGACATAACCGCCGATATCACGTGAGGCTCTGCACCTTTTGAGATCGACGACTTCATCCATGCTCGTCATGCTGTGCCGTAGTCATAATCATCATTCTTACTATCTGAACTGCATTGTCCATCAGAATGCGACTCCCCCACGGGTAATTCGTCAATGCATGTTTGAGTGGCGACACGCAACTGTCTGCCAACTCACATTTTGGAAGCCGCGGTACCTTGCAACGACGCTTTGCACCAGTACAAAATCCGTCGGGCACATGCAACTTCGGGTCGAGCCACGTGCCTTTCCTCGTCAAAACGCGTATCAGAACCACAGACGCCATCGTAGCACGCAGCAAACCAGCAAAAAACTTTATGGCGAGAGAACGACGTGGAGAGGGAACCTCCTTCTCTACTTCTCGCGGGCCTCTTGGAAGCCACGCATATCTTGGTATCGCGCGCATCTAATCCCCGACAGTCATGTGCAGGTAAAGCCAGTGTGTTCTCACTTAATTCTCACGGAGGCTAAGGCTCTTGAAATGCAGTGAAAAGTTGGAATCTTGCTTTTCGATTTTCACATGTTTTACCGGCTGCAAGGAGAATTAGATCCCGTGAATTTATACGCGATACGCGAGCAAAAACGCTTTCGCGGCGATCGTTATGTCTTGTTTACACGTACTTCACAATGTGTGAGCTGAGGTGGAACCAGCGCTGTGATCGTGATATTGGAATTATCGTTATATCGAAGATCGTAACAAACTGCCTCGACTCTACTTGCTTTGTCATTTGACATGTCGCAATAGACTAATCACTGCGGAGCTATGAAGGGCTGATTGGAAATGCCAGATATGCTGAGGGCATGAGGCCTGTGACAGCGAGTGCGGCGCCCCTGCAACGCTTATGGTAGGAGCCCGCATGCAGGCATCCCCATTTTTATGGGCTCCTTTTTCAGGTTTAAAAAAAAACAACTCATTATATGCGGTCAAATACGGTAAATACGTCTGGCACAATGCCCAGAGATGTTGCCAACTTTTTAACACTAACTTTGTTTGCATTCTTTTCCAACTGCCTAACCTTCTGGTGTTAAGATGTGGAATACATGGCATTCAGTAGGTATTTTGACAGTAGTGACTTCTGATCTACGTTATTCGATTTGGCCACCTTTATTATTATTTAGTTCTTTGAAAATCTTGGAATTCCATTTCTCACTTTACCAGGAACTTGAAGAGTTGGAAGATGCCGTTGACGAAGCTTCGTCTCGTCCAGCACCCAGAGCAAGAGTTGGCTACATAAGTGTATTTTGGGACATAGAAAATTGCAGCGTGCCCAAAGATGTTTCGGCATATGAGATTGTGAAAAAGATTCGTGACAGCTTTTATAAAGGACAAAGGGAAGCAGACTTCATTGTAGCTTGCGACATTGTGAAGATGAAGGCAAATGTGACAGAGGAACTGAACAACGCCCACGTAACCGTGATACATGTCAGCAGCGAACGCAAGAATTCTGCGGACGAGAAACTCAGGGTGAGGCTCCGACGGTTTGCAGATCTTCACCAGCTTTCGGGTTCCACAATCGTACTTATATCTGGAGATGTGGATTTTGCAGCAGAGTTGCATGAAATGCGCTACCACAACATGATTCATGTTGTGCTGATCCACAATGAACAGGCCAAGAAGGAACTGGTTGATGTTGCCAATGAAAGTTACAAGTACGCTGACTTTGTTGGTGGTCTGAAACCGAAAGGAGTTAGCACTGCAGCTGTCAAAGAGAAAAGGCCCACTGCAAAAGCTTCACAACCAAGACCGACTGCAGGAGCTCCAGAGATGTCTGACGGCGCATCACCAGCACCAGATGCAAACGAGAAAGCTACAGTAGTGCTGCAAGTGAAAAATAACGTGGGAAACGCGGTATTTTGGAAGAACTACCTGGCAGACGTCGTGCCACCAGAATTTGTCCTCAAAGTGCATCAGCCGGAAGTGCTTCACTTATTCTACCGTAACATGACAGTAGCCCGCAAAGCTCGCAAAGCCCTCGAAAAAAAAGCTAAGGAAGACCCTGGTGCACCTATCTGCATCGCATTAGACGGTAACGAAGAACAGAGTCCTTCAACGACAACAAGTATGGACAAGCTGGCGTGCTCCAAAAAGTTACAGAAAGCAATGACTCTGCACAAGTTCCTAGTAGATGCATGCCTGCAGCAGATCAATAATATCAAGGGAAACAAGGCTAAAAAGGAATTGAAGGTGAAACTTGACAAACAGTTGTCTTATTACGAAGCTCAGCTGCATGAGTTCCTTTCGGTGACAAATACAGTGATGCATGATAGCAAGGTGCAAGATGCCTCAGAAAGAATTGGTGCTGAGGTTCGACACCTGGAGTTGGCGCTTCCAATATATGCCGTAAAATCGAGCCTGCTCAAAAGCATTAAAGAAGAAGACGTCACGGTTCTGTCACTTTTTCCTGGCTCTGGAAGTGGCATCCAGCTGGCAATGTACTTAGTAGACCTTGGGAATCCAAAGACTCTTATCATAAAGCCAAACAAGCTGAGTGCACAGGGGAATGCAACCTATGCAAAATCAGTTATGGGTCTGAAGGAGGTAGAGGTGCGAACTGAGCCCACGGGCAGTAATAGCTCCACATCCTCTGTGGTGGTGACAACAGCTGACTGCTTTTTCTATGAGTACCTCCAGTGTTCTGGAGGGCTTTCTGAATTCCAGTTCATAATTGTTGATGATGTTCAGGAGAGCTGCCCATACCAGAATATCATCCTCTTGCTGTTAAAGCACAAGTTCCAAGGACATGCAAAGATAGTGCTGTGCATAAGTGCATTGTCTCAATGCGGTATTCTCGAAAAAATTTTTGGGAAGGGAGCATATGCGCACCTAAGCTGTGGAGTTGACTTTCCAGTGAATGTCATCTGGAAACCAACTGGAAAAGATGTTGTGGTGCAGTGTGTTCAGGAAGTTTTGAGTGTCATAAGAAGTAACAAGAACCCTACAGATATTGTTGTCTTTCTTGCATCAGCAGCAGAAGCAAGTCTTGCAGATGCCCTACTGACGAGTGAAATTGAGAAATTACCGAAGCTAAAAGACCAGGTTGAACATTGCTATCTCTGGGAAGGGTGTTCCATCTGGAAAGGACCACAGGCATCCAATACTTGGAGAGTAGTTTTCGCGTTGCATGTTTCTGATGTGAACATTCTTCGCCCGAACTATGTCATCGACTGTGGTATGTACGAACAGTTCATCTGTAAAAACGGTGCAAAAATGAAGCAGAAACTGGTCGTTTCTCCAGCACTAGCGAGCCAACGAATGACTGTCGCTGGCATGTTGCCAGATGGGGTCTGCATCAGGTTATATGCTCCAAAGGCATTGGAGGCTCAACACCCACAGGCCATGGAACCATGTTTCACGGAGGACATACTGTTGCGCCTCATGCATCGTAAAATGGATGTAAGCGAATATTTCCCGACAGTATTTTCCAAGGAATCTTACGACCACTCTCTGCAGTCTTTGAAAATGCTTGGTGCCATTCAAAATGGTACGTTGACCACGGAGGGCTGTACACTATGCCGCATAGCTCTCGAACCCCGTTTGGCCAAACTTGCCCTTGAAGCTGCAAAGTGTATGCCACTGGAAGATGCCCTTGCTATTGCTCTACTAGCCTTTGAGGATATTACTTGCGCATTTTATCCACTTGGGCCTGAAGGAGAGCGCCAGGAAAAAGCGTTTGAAAATGTTTGCTCATTCAGTGACATTTTAACCACTTACCATGACTGGTTGGATGTTCCAAAGAAGGGGAAACCTCTATGGTGCAAGTTGAATGGCATAAATGAATCGTTCTTGAAGTGCTTGCACAGATCTATCACGAAGCACAGTGAGCACTTTAAGATGCTTGACTGCAACCGTGGCTCCAAATCTTCGTCAATTGGAGCAAAATTGCTGACATCATTCCCTGAGGGGCTTTGTGCAATCTCTGCACAGGGATACGTGTCCCACAGCATCGGCACCAAGCTCAAAGTTTCCCCAAACTCTGTGGTTTCACGCAACGTTGCTTCTCAACATGTCGTATGTTGCCTCTTCAGCATCCCTGCAAATGCCAAAAAGCCCCAGCTCCTCAACTTTGCCGCTGTTGACATTGAAGCCGTGCCGTCTGCAAGTCACAAGTCGAGCTTACCTACGCAAGGACAGCACTTTGCGAGTGGTGCTTCCCTCGTACAGCCACTTACTTTTGGACCAATTGGAAACCTTATTTGGAACTACCAGTTTGCTGACAAGGGATGTTTATCAGCTGTGGAAGATGGTTTGAGAGACTCAACTGGGTGTACAAATGTCCAGATCTCTCTAAATGCTGAACGCCACTGTCTCGTCGTCCACATTCCTGAAAGGTTTCACGGCCTTGCAGCAAGTTTTCTCCAGCGCCTAGTGAGCCGCGAAATCCAGAACTTGTCAAAGAAAGACATGGAGGCCTACATTGACCCGTCTGGAATTTTTTATGGAAGCGGGGCACTCAGTGTTGTTTTGGATGGCAAGGGAAATGCAGTGGATGTCATTTCTCCCGGAAACTTTCGGACCCTCAAAGTAATGGATGTGAAAATTCCCATCAGTGGGTTCCGCAACTGGATAAATGAATTTGGCCGCATTGTGCAGTACAAGATCCTGAAAAATGAGCGAGCATTCTTCATCACTTACAAGACCACTGCTGAGGCAGAACGAGCATATGCTGCAATGTGTGACAAGCCAAATGAAATGACTGCACACTGCATTCCTGAAGAAGCTCTGCAGCACCGACGTGTGGCTGAACAGTGCAGACCGGCTTACAGGTTATCTGTGAGGGCTGTGAGACGTCACTGTACTGGGACTGGGTTTGCAATACTTGAAAATGAAGCATCTTTGGATTCAATTGCATACTGTCTCCCCTATGAGTGTAAGTACAGAGACGCCACGATTGTCTGTCAAAGGAACAAGAAAGAGAAAACTCAGCTCTACATATCTGGCATTCCTGTAGCAGCAGACAGGGACGAAATAAAAGAACTTCTAAATGCTGCATTTCCAGTGAAGATAGTTTCAGTCCGCCTTGTGCATGAACTTCTCTTTGAGACTTGCGCCTCAGAGTATAATGCAGTGTGCCGCAACGTGCATAAGGTTCTTGGTGGGAAGGCACTCCTGGAATTGCGGCAACCAAAGCCGAAGGACTCTGATTTTTGTGGGATAGCTTTCATTGATGATGTGCTACAGGGGCACACTATCTTTGAATTAGCATGTGGCTTACTTCTCAAAACACCTCGTGCTGTACCGAGCGTCCCCTTGGAGCTACGTCCCGTGCTTTTGGGGATCTTTACTCTGCCGCAGCGTTTCTTTCTGTTGATCAAGGATGAATTTCAAGCATCGCTTCGAGACATCCAGAAGGGCTATTACCCTCAAGACAACATAAGTGTGGAAGTACACGCAGCAGCAGGTGGGCAACCTCTGGTGCGTGTTGAGCTACAGGCGAACAACGTCAATGACTTTAGGAAGGCTGCACATGTTGTCAACAAGGCCCTACGATTTGTAGAGGTTCTGAAAGATGTCCGTCCACAGGAAGTGTTGCGTTACACCTACATTCTTGATCTACAAGAGACTGTGTTTGTTGATTGGAAAGCTTGCGGGGTGCGTCTGCTAGGGAATCCGGTAAAGGTGGCAGAGGCACAAGTGAAGATAGAAGAGTTTGCAGCTAAAGCGGTAAGTCTGCCTCAAGTGTTCTTTTTCTGAAGAAAGGAAAACAACAAGAAATACAGTCTGGCTCAGACTGCGACTGACTGTGGTACTCAGAGTTTTAGTATCCAGCAAGTAACCTATGAATTTATTTGTATATGGCAAAATACAGTGTGTTTAACCTAATGTGTTAAAATATTGTATGAAAAAAATCATGGGGTCAACACTATATCTCTGGTAAAGGGGGTGCAGGGGCTCTTTTGCACACGGCAAAAATGCTTTTGCCATGTCTACCGAGCACCTTTATGAGTTGTAAGTCGTGAGAAATTGCATTTAGTGAATTGAACTCCAAAATTTGCTAGGCGAACCTAGTGTTTTTTTTTTTTTTTTGCCAGAAACAGCCTGTGCACTTCAGATTTGCCTCATTCCATTGCAGAATACATTCCTTACTACAATGCAATAGGATACAAGGGTGAAGCACCCTGTACTGTCACTGACCGGCGTTTCGAACTTCTACAGGTCACGAAATCTGTCCAAATTTTTTGTGAATTGCATAAACACACGCAACAACCCATCCTGGTGATGTGTATCAGCGACGTATTAGTGTGTCGTACTATCCTAGTGCACATTCATCAGTGTAGTCAGTGCAGCAAAGATTGACGCTATCGATGGGGGTGCATCAACGACATCCTCATTGCTCCTGTTTTTTAACCTTTCTTTTATGATACAGTAAAACCCGCGGATAGCGATATCGCGTATAACGATATCCCTCGTAAAACGATGGTTCGTGATTTTACCGTCAAAATATACATTGGTTCTATGGGGAAACGACCCGCGTGTAGCGATGGAGACCGCGGTTCCGAGTACTCGTATAACGATGTTGGACGCTGTCCCGTGCGCATAACCACGCGGCGATTGTCGCCGCGATTAGATACAGTAGAGTCGCGATGCTACGAATCTCACGGGGTAGCGGAAAAAAATCGTATAATCCGAAATTCACGTCAAAAGAATTAAACCAAAATAAAAATTGAGGCAAGAAAATAGACAGCGACTGTTCATTTTCCAATACTGTAAGTGAAAGAGGTAGGTGGTAACGCTTTTTTGTCTCCGTATTTGGCCAATGCTGCTCAAATTCGCAAGATTATTCAAAAGGCCTAGCACGTGCTTTCCACCCGCAAGTCGCGCGACGGTGTTCTAAAGCGAGCTTCTCCTAAAGCACGCAGGCGTTAGGTGAAGCAGACTTGCGGAATAGTGACGTGTAGTGTTGCCAGAAGTTGTCCTGCTATGTTGTCTGGTTCCCTCCACGAGTTCTGATCGCTGTTTTCCCATTGAAGCGAAGCATCTGCGATGTCACACAGCTTCGCGTTTTTTGTCTTTTTTTAAGCATCCGTTTCTTTTACTTTTGCTACACGCGGGGTGGCGCGCGACTTTTCGGGGACGCGCTATTTAGGTCAGCCCTCGTTTAACGATGTATCCCGTATAACGATGGAATTCGCGATTACCGTCAATATCGTTATATGCGGGTTTCACTGTACCAAAGCCGCCTCCGATACTAATGCTGATGAAACATCAAACGGTGATGTCATCTTAGTCTTGATTGTTGATGAATTTGTGTCTTCGCCTCTACGAAACACATCTATGGCACACATCTACGATCACATTATCGACACTCTCAGTTGAAGGCAGCTGTATTAAAATATTAGCTCTTGCAACATAGGTGGAGCATTTCCTTCGTGCGCATATAATCTCTACCTTCCTGCACTTGCGCGGTGCGATTCTGCACATACGTCGTGTGTTGTTGCACCAAAAAACATAGAACCAATGAACATATACGTCATGTCCAAAAACGGCCTTCATTTCGTAAAGCCATACGAAACATCGAGCACAAGAGTACATTGTTCCGCTCTATTTCTGGCGCTCGGCAGACGGTGAGTCCCAGAAACCACGGAGGTTTGAAGCGAGATGAGAACAGATGATCAAGCGCAGCTTTTGAGGAACGGTCCAAATTACTGGATGCAGAAATACGTTTGTTCTCTAGGGCGTTTGACTGTGCCCACAATTTTGTCCGAAAAATTGGAAAATCAGAATTTTTTGGGAGTTCGAATTATCAGTCGGTGACTGTATAGTATTGTCTTCATCTTCATTGACTATAAACGTTTTGCTGAGGCACGATTTTACTTAATGTCCTGCGTGTCACAATGTCACCAGCCTATAACAAAAGCTGTGCTCTGTGTATGGTGGGTTTTGTCAATGTGTGATATGGAGGTGGCATCTTCATTGCTTAATTTAAGGATGCAGTCTCCGTCCCATTTTTCGGACTAGGCGGGGATCGCGCAAAAGTACGAATAATCGAGCAGTCCAAAAAAAACTAATTTCGCTTCAAAAGTCAACTTCATTAAGCACTAGTAGGTCGGATAACGTTGTTGATGTTGATGTCGGATAATGATGTTGATGTCGGATAACGGTTATTGGTGCGCGGGAATGGTAATGGCGATGCCGCTACACTGTCTTGATGGGCAGTCCTGTGCCTCATAACATCAGCCTCTATTTCCTGAAGTGATATTTCATCACTGTATATGGACGAAAGCACCGCAATTGCCTTCATTATTTTTGAGTTTGGCGGCTGCGCTGGGAGACTCCGAGTTGTCGACATCCTGAACATGTGGAGGAAACATACTTCTGGCAACTTTAGATGTCACCATTCTGCAAGATGGCTTCACCTAACGCCTGCCTGCTTTAGGTGAAGCTCGTTTTAAGCACTGTCGCACGACTCGCGGCTGGACAGCACTTGTTGGGCCTTCGTGAATTTCGGCAGCCTTGGCCAAAACGAAGACTCAAAAGAGCTGCGACAGGCCTCCTTCACTCAGAGTAATGGAAAGTGAATAGTCATTGCCTATTTTCTTGCCTCAATTTTTTTCTTTGGTTTAATTCTTTTCATACGAATTTCGGATGATACGAATATTTTCCGGCGTCCTGAGAGATTCATATGATCTAGATTCTACTGCCGCTATTGGTGCAGCGGTTGCGCATTACCCGATGTGGGAAGGGGGCCTGGTCCCCTTCTGACCTGTTTCACTCCTTACTAGATCCATTTGAAGTGGGTTACGAAGAAGAAACGACTAATGCGCAGTTCCTTGACCTTCGCATTGTGTCGTACACACGTGATGAGCTGGTGACCGTCCGTGACGATCGCTGGCTGGGCAAGCAGAGTCCAAAATATTGAGCGACGGGGCTGTACGGCGTACGAAATTCTGGACGTTTTTGTACATAAACTCTATGGGCCTGTGGCTGTTCCGTGAACATGTCCGAATAATCGAGCATGTCCGAAAAATCGGTCGGCGACTGTATCTGAGAAATGCAAACTACTACAAAAAAGCTTTTAAGTAACCAAGTTAGAAAGGAATGATAATTTATCACAATATCATATTAACGGATGTACACTGTACACTGTTCCAGGCGAAAGGAATTTCCAAGAGTCTGCCACTTCTAACAAAAGAAGCCACAGTGGTGAAGTCTTTTATGACCGCGTATGGTTTCACGCTGAGGAACTTTCTGGACAAGTGTGACCTGGATAAGGCAACGGTAGACTTCAACCATGGGAGACTTACTGCCTTTGGATCTGCGGCATCACTGAAAAAGGTGCCCCACTCACTGATGATAGCACAGTTACATACTGCCTACTTTGTTAAGTTTTGTTTTATTTTGTTTTGCACAATGGCGCCGTCTCCTGCTGGAGAGCTAGTAAAGGTTGGGCATTTCACTTACGTACAAAGTACAGTCGGGCCCGTTTATTACAATCTTCAAGCAGTGTGAAGCCTTGCCTGATATGAGAACTCAGCAGAACTTATCATTATACTATGGATGGCTCCAAGTACACATGTTAAGTATCATCCCGGGTAAACTCCTAGCTATCCTGGTTACCCAGGCGAAAAAGTTTTGCAGTTACAAGTGGTTTAAAGGTCAGCTCCGGAGGTACCTTGACTTCTTGAAACTGTAACAATATTCTGGAAGCCCATATCGAACTGTGTCTGAAAGCACCCTTCATTTCCACAAAACAGCCCCATATTTTAAATAATCGTAAATTAACCATTTCGAAACAGACATGTGGGCCGCCATTTTTATGACGGCAGCTGTTCACGCGGTCTATATCGCCGACGTAAGTGATATCAGTGTTCTTCAAGACTTCCCTCCCTCTCTACGGAGCATACGGGAATGTAAACAGGCGATGGTGGCAGGGAGCGTCTACTCGATCGACGTAGGCTTCTTGATCGCATCGTTTTTTTAATATTTGGGATGATCTGCCAATGCTAAAACACGCTGTTGATACCACTTGTGCAGTTAGGATTCGTGCAACTATGCTGTCGCGTTCCGGCCAGCGGCAGACTGGCTAAGAACGCAATGAACGTCACGTATATTGTCAACGGAACTGTGCTACGCCTACATACGAAAGATATTTTTATTCGCATTGTAGGTGTCTTTGATAAAGTAAGTCAATTCATCGCTTAATTGAAGACTTCACTCTCTTATAGTTACGGCTCATCACTGCTGCATCACTTGCGCATATCTTTCTCACTCTCGAATACCTGGCGTTTGACGTTACAGCAGCAGTAATCGCATTTCTTGGCATTATAACCGGGTGAACGAGTTGTGTTTGGCAACGCCATGTTATCGTATACACACTGCAGGTACTACGTACGTAAGAATTAGGCTTGAATGACAACCTTAGTGTAGATTCGCGATGAGCGTATTTGCCGAAATTTTACACTGTCGAGAGAGCAAGCACCAGATACAAGAACAAGATACTTACATGGGGGTATACGTGGCTTATGAGAGCTGAACAGAAAAAGAAAGGAAGGAAAAAATAAACGAATACAAAAATACACTGCACAGTACAAGGACACCATGCAGGTGTAATTATCAGGGATATCTTGCACCTTATTTCAGCTGGTTTACTAGCCCAGGCGAAATTTTTTTGAACTGGTGCCAGTTGAACTGTGTTATCGAACAGGGACCAGTTCAACCGGCCCCAGATCAACTGGTACCGGTTGGGGCAACTGGTCCCTGTTCGATAACACAGTTCACCCAGTCCCAGTTGCAACCGGTCCCAGTTGAGACTGGGACTGGTTAGAAACCAGTTGGGGCAACTGGTACCAGTTGAGACTGGGACCGGCCAGAAACCAGTTGGGCCAACTGGTACCAGTTGATCGAACTGGTCCCTGTTCGATAACACAGCTCACCCAGTCCCAGTTGAACTGGTCCAGTTGCAACTGGGACTGGGCGAACTGTGTTATCGAACGGGGACCAGTTTGATCAACTGGTACCAGTTGGCCCAACTGGTTTCTGGCCGGTCCCAGTCTCAACTGGTTTCTAACCGGTCGCAGTCTCGACTGGAACTGGTTGCAAACCTCATTGTTGAGCTGGGACCGGTTGAAGTGGCTTCACTTAGAGCGGCCTGTTCGGACAGAGGTTAGCTTGTATGTAACCGGTGCCCCTTTGCAGAATCGCTGTTCACAGCAACAGCAGATCCAAAGAACTGCAATGCAAAATTGCATTTTATTTGTAGTCAAACATTACACATATTCTAATGTACATGTAGCGTAACTATAACATAATTAAATTATAGCAGTAGATGAACTACAGAGTTACACGGAATAGATAATACTTCATGGTTGATTGGTCCCTTGCTTGACTGCCTTGTGGACATCTTGAATCATTCAGCAAAGTATTTGAGATGTTCTTAATAGCACAAGGTGGATCAATTTCCTTTGAGCCCCAGCAGCTAACGTTTCTGGAAAGTTGAAAAGGCACAAGTGAATATGCATTCAATTGCAACATGTAATTGTGGTGTGTGCCTGGACAGTCACTCAATTTGAGCAGTCGTGGCCCCGGAAAGTACGCGAATCTCTCAACATTTCCGTTGTGCAGTAGTTGGACCTTTCAACTAAGAGATTCGCCGGCTTTCGGGGGCAATGAGTACTACTCTGCGCACCACGCTAGTTCGACAACATCCGTGGTGCGAAGGATCTAAAACATGAGAGTGAACGAAACAAAAGCAAAAACAAAAACATTAATGAAAACAGTTGCTGGTAACGTTAACATAAACCGGATGTTACTCGTAAAACGGCATACACTTGCAGGTGCCACAAATGTGACGCAGAACAAAGAGAAGCGGTTGTAGTGGAAGTAATATTTCTAAATGGTGCACAAGGGAAAAGCACTTAAGCATATAGTACTCACGATATAAAGCGGTCTCCACAGTTGTAGTCGAGCTGTAATCCTACAACACCCACCCGCCCGGTCGCTGGCGCTCATTGTACTGTCGCACTGTCGTAACTTGCAGACAAATCCTTTAGATTATAAAACCAACGCCTATGTCACACATCACGCTAAGAACATAACGGGCAAAAATCGCTGTACAAGCATGCTGCTAAGCAAGCGACCGTTGCACAGTAAACGCATGATTCATCGCGGGAGCAGGAACGCACAAAATACAACTACAAGAGTTCCAAAATAACTTTCGTTAACACTAACGAACTTTACCAAAAATTGAAATATGATTATTTCTACTAATAAAGTTACTTTCTTATCGTTTTTATAACTTCATCTTGCAATCTTCATATTAACCTGTCCTGGCACTGAAACCGAAACCGCCGAAACTTCCCCCAAATATGTAAACTGGTCCAGTTCGAACTGGCACCACCTCACTTCCAGTTGCTACCAGTCCAGCTTGAACTGGTACCAGTTCACTTTCCAGTTGCCACCATCCCAGCTTGAACTGGTTGCACACAGTGCCCACTTGCCACCAGCCCAGCTTAAACTGGTACCAGTTCACTTTCCAGTTGCCACCATCCCAGCTTGAACTGGTTGCACACAGTGCCCACTTGCCACCAGCCCAGCTTAAACTGGTACCAGTTCACTTTCCAGTAGCCACCAGCCCAGCTGGAACTGGTACCTGTTCACTTCCCAGTTGTTACCAGTCCAGTTTGAACTGGTACCACAAAGTGCCCAGTTGCCACCAGCCCAGCTTGAACTGGTACCAGTTTACTTTCCAGCTGCCACCTGTTTGGTATCAGTTGGTTCCAGTTGACCACCAGTTGGTGCGAAGTGGGAACGAGCTGGTACCAGTTTACTTCCCAGCTCAAATTTTCGCCTGGGAGTGCAGTGCAGCCATGAGCCATCACAATAATCAACCACAAAAAAAGAAAGAAAAAAAAAAGAGAAAAGAAATGAAGATGAGTTGCTTCCATATGTGAAAGACACCAGTATTACATCTGGATCTGCATGCTGGTTTCAGGA
Organism: Ornithodoros turicata; assembly: GCF_037126465.1. Classification (NCBI taxonomy): domain Eukaryota; kingdom Metazoa; phylum Arthropoda; class Arachnida; order Ixodida; family Argasidae; genus Ornithodoros; species Ornithodoros turicata. The sequence continues at coordinate 27,199,023 of NC_088204.1, read as the reverse complement.
GCCGATTTACTTCCTGAATCAATGCACAAATCCACACATTCCACAGATACTGTAATTTTACACGTAACACTGAATACCATATGATGAAGACCATAATTTTATTGAATACACAGAGATCATAAAACTATCTGACTCCTCCCATAATCCCTCGCAACAGGTAAACAAGCACACTGCAAGATGGACAGAACACAGGTGTCAGTTCAGGTGTTCTGTGGTAAGTCTTAGGTGCAGAATCAGGTCATTCCCCACTAACCAGTGAAAGGGGTTGCAACACCACCATCCCACGTGAACATAAAAGCTTCTTCGTACCAATGTGTGTTTTACAAACCAAGGTTGGAATAGAGCGTAGAAAATTGTCACCTTGAATAGCAAAACTCAAGCAGCTCTGACGTCACAGACCTCAGGGCTATCAGTGGAATTGGCTGTATTTCTGAGGTCCTTGACATTCGTGCGTTAGTCAGGCATCTGTTCGAGAGCTTTTATCTCACGAAGTATGACACATGAAAAAAAAAAAAACAGATTGATCAGCATTATGGAGCGCAATGCATGATGCACCCATGATGTAACAAACCACGTCTATGAAAGCGTCCCAACCACTTTGATTTTTCCCTGGCACTTCATGTAGTAAAAATGGCTAAGGAACATGGAGTACCATTTACTGTGTGCTCCAAAATCTTGTGTTTGTTTCCCCATCCCCTACGCTTCTACAGAAGCCACCGATTAATGGCGAATGAAATGCCAAAAACTAAAAATCCTAGGTATGCGACTGTTTGTACATGTTCGCCGAAGCCCTTCTGCTGTCGACTTGCATTTAATGCCTTTGCAGAGTTGTTAGCGTTTACTCATTCACTGTAACTCTTGCGGTGAGCCCCCCTTGTGTAGTCTCTTCCTTCTGTTCGGGGGCTCATGAACAGCTATCGTCCACAGAGATCGAGCAGAGCACCAGAAAGCCCCTGGACATAACCTGACATGAAAATTAGCATTATTAGCATTCCTAAAACAGACAGAACAGGCTTGTGCAGTAAAGAAGCAATGCAATTCTCTGTTTCAGTAGTTTTCTCACACACATTCCTTTTGTGTAGATACAATATGTGGCACACAGATAAGGTGGAAGTGATACATGACCTACTTACCATGACATACTTTGATACATGACCGAGTAACAGCGCTGAGACAAGAAAACTTTTAGTGCACACAATGGCGGGATGTCCTTCAGAAGGGGAAGTACACCCACTATCCCCTACAACACTTCGAATGTTCCAGTTCCTGTAAGTGAGGAATGCAGGACAGTTGCTTAGTAATCGCTGCTAGCTTGAAATACTGTAAATCACCTTCGTGGGGCCAAAGCAGCTTCCCAATGTCTTGATGTGCACATCTTGCATGGTGAATTTGATGCTCATGAATATGTGAAGCAACGTTATGATCCAAATATCCATGACATGCCAGAGTATCATGAGCCATTTTACCGGAAACAGGTTGCCATTATCATTGCTTGTCCATGTGTGCACACATGTACATGTTCACGATACTGTGGCACCAGACGTTGCTTCACCAGTGCTGCTGTATGTACCTCTTTCCTGGGGCCTGAGAAAGGAGAAGCAGAAATTATAATGATACCTGTTAAGGCTAATATTGTTAGGAAAAGTGCAAAAAAGCATCTACATATTTAAGAGCTTAAAAATGTGATCCATGACGAAAACCCGAGACTGGGAAAAAGACGAAAAACAGACGACACAACACAAAGCCTCAAAGTCTCTTGAGACTTTGTGTTGTGTCGTCTGTTTTTCGTCTTTTTCCCAGTCTCGGGTTTTCGTCATGGATCTTAGCCACCAGCTCGCTTGCTTTTTAACCATTTTATCTGTTAAAAATGTGATGAACAATGTTGACAGCATAGCTTGCCCCCAGCTATACCCCTTCTAATAGGAAATATGTTGTCAACCAATGGACAGCATACATATGTGTTATGACTGTGTGCTACAAAGCAAATGTGGCCCTCTTGCAATGTGCCATGTGTCAAAACGATGATTCACAGGTAGATGAGCCTTTCTCATGACTTCACCTATTTCTGCTAATCTGTGACGAGCATGCTGATCGTCATCCCTTACTGGGCAAGGTATTCAGTTGCTGGAGTCAACTTCATTAGTATAGAAGGACAGAATGGAATTTCTGGCATGTAATAACTTTACATTACAACTTGAATACACGGCACTCACAGACACAGCCCGGCTTTTAAAGAGGAACAACAATATGCTACCATGTATGCAGGATATGGTGTGGTTCCATGGTTGGGAAAAGGCTGAATGTGATCACACAGAAGTCCAGACAGACACAGAGTGTCTCAAAACAGGAACTCCTAAGTTGTTGCTGATTCCAGCTGCTGTGACTGTTTTGTCTTCCCTGTGCCCAAGCTCAGACTTCTCCAAACTCATATAATTTCTCAACCAGCTTCTCTGAGAAACTGCGTAGTTTTACATAGAACCGCGGATTATAGGGTTTAGCAGTCCCATATTTGTCGTTCACATGTTTACATTGTGTGCAAGCCATAGTGCAAGTTCGTGCGGACACTTACCCGCAACTTTGGTCCTTTGTTGTCGTCGAACGAGGCAGGTGCTGCATCCCTTTCCAGCGACTTTTACAGTCCAAATCGGCTGTCAAGTGAACGACCTCGTAACATTCTGATGCAAAATGCTTCGTGCACACACGACAGTTGCCTTGATAAGTTCAGAGCACTCAACTACTGGTTTCGTACCACTCAATCACGCACAATATCAACTGGGAACCTGGCACGAAACATCTTTCTTAGTAGCGTACCTGCTCGTACTGCGAGAAGCACGGCATTCTCACAATTCACTCACGCTGCATCTCTCACAAAGTGACAACTTAGATGAGTTTGTGTGTACTGACTAGCCGGAGTAAAAAGATGATCAAATTAAGGCGCGGAGAAAGGTGCCCACACATACACGACTCTCGATTTCGCTTTCAGCCTGACGAGTTGTGATTGCTGGCGATTGCGAAACTGCGAGCCACCAAACAAGCCAAGAGGAGCCAAAGCGAAAGCTGAGCGTGACGTCAGCTGTTCAAGCGGACGATCGGACGGCAAACCAAAAAACAGATTTCGCAGTAAATACAGGGTATTCGCCGAAACGATTTTGGAAGTACATTCAGTAGGCATCAACCTTTGTGCCTGCGAGTTTTTGTTGTAATCCGTGGCAGTGAGTTTCCTCCGGAGCTGACCTTTAAGAAACAATTTCCACTTGAAACCACTTTGAGCCACTTTGTACGTAAGTGGTTTAAGATGGTAACTGTTTCATAAACCATTTGGGATTGCCAACATTTCTCACCTGGGTAGCTAAGTCGAAAACTGGTGCTGCCACCGCGCAACCATTTAGGAAAAGCAAGCCTCGATGAATACTTATCTGATGATTTATGAACAGGATCCTCTGTTGCTTGCTCTTCACACCATATCGAAATGTTTGTTGTAACGCATGATGGCTCATATGGTTTTTTGGCACACAGGCTATTGAAAACTTGGCACATCTGGAAGTGCGCCGCATGGCAGACGACAAGGAGGAGTTCTGCCCAGTGTGCAGAGAAGTTCCAGAGGAGAACTGTCATCGTCTGGAGTCTTGTGGCCACATTTATTGTGTCCGTTGCCTGGCGTGGGTCGTGTGTAATGCTCCTCTCCCATTGTGCTGCATTTCAGAGGTTAGTATAGGCTGCCAGATTTATTTCCAATGCTACAGAATGTTTTGTCCTTCCTATGGAGTCTGTTCTGTGAAATTGTTATACACTGGTTTTAAAAAGAAACCCAAAGCCAACCATTAACTTGATGAAATTCAGAACTAAAAAGTGCATTGTGTATGCCTGTATCAACAAGAAAGGAACCAAGTGGAATATTGCTGAAAAGAAGGCATTGACTGTCCACGGAGCGATGCATTCCTTTTAGGGGACCCCACTGTAAGTCTGTTGCACGTCTAGTTTTATCATTGGGCAGTCCACGGAGCCCTAGTCTCTGGAATTGCCATGACACGTCGCTCTGTAATAAGAAATCAATCGTGCTGCAATTGCTGCTCCAACCAAACCATGGAAAAAGTGGGATAGGAGGTGAAACTTTGTTCCCTTCTTTGACCAAAGGGAATGTCATTAGAAACTGTCACACAGGGTCCGAGCTGCCTGTCATGCGGTGTCGCCACATGGTATGGTGAACAAAACTGTCCTCCAGGCCACCGTCTGCTAGAGCCTGTGGTCAGGACGTTTTTGTTTCTTGTGATTTTTGAGCTCAACACACACTGTGTAATTGGTGCAAGTGGTGCTGCCATCTGCAGAATGCAGTAGGAGCAGGTGTACAGCGCTCTAAGAGCATTGTTATCCCAATAGCCTTACATGTGAGACCACACAACAGTAAAGGATGCAAGACCGCAATGTCACCTCTAGCATGATGCCAAAAAGCTGCCTTTCTCTCTCTTTCTCTCTCCCGAAGTGATATTCTCTCGTTCGCTTGACTTGCACCAGTGGGAAGTTTCATCTCCTTTCCTTCTTATGGCATGATCCAAACCAAAGAGAAATGATTGAAATCTGAAGACAACAATGCATAAAAAAAACAGCAAGAATGGAAATTAACATTATTTGAGTTGCATCAGAGAGTCGTAGAAAACTCAAGTGCTTGAGCAGTGTTTGATATTTAAATCTATGTATTTGGGGAAATTTTGACAGTGCCACTGCTCCAAAGTCACAAATGCTTGCTTGAGATGTTGTGATTAAGGTGTGCAGGGTGCCACTGATTCCCCAAATTTATAACATGAATCCGGCGTATAACGATATCGGCGGTTATCGCTAATTTAATCATTATTCGAGGGATATCTCTACAGGAGGGCTGACCTACTTCAGCGCCATCCTACGGAAGTGGCGTGCTGCACGTTATCTCACGATCGACGCTAATGATGGATGCTACGAAAGAGGGTGGAAATACCAATATTTTATTGAAAATAGCTCGTTTGCTTTGATTGCTTTTGGTTGCCATTGTAGATACACACAACGTCACGTTCAATTATACCGAGTTGCGCGACGTAATGAGCAGGCAGCACATGCTCCACTAGAAAATTCCTGAGAACGTTGACCGCATGAAGCGCGCTTACTCATGCGTCAACTTTTTGGTACACATGCTTTTCGGATCATGTTGCGCTTCGTACCTGTGCTGCCGACTGCGATAGGCCGTCCTTTCGCACGTTGGATGCTGCCTCGTTCCGCGGTGATGATCCTCGATTAACGCTAACCTAACATCAGAGTCTATCGCTTTCCGTTTCTTCAGCTCGAACACCATTGTTGACAGGGGACATGTCAAAGCAGGAAGCGGGAGCAGAAATGTTGTAAACAGCAGGTCACCAGAGTACGACTGACCGTCTCTGAAGGGAATCTTGAATTCCCGTGCGGGACTTATGTACTGAAAAGGTGCGAGGGTACATCGTGCATTGTCCTGACATTCCGTTCCTGCAGTGTCCTACAATTTGCGGAAGGGTGCAACTCCGGCCAGCACGCTGCCAAAGTTGTTCCGCGAGCGTGAGGGCATCAGGTATCACCGTACGAGTACTCAGAAAGGCGAGCTTTATTGTTATGCACGGGCCCATTCTCCATAGTCAATGTATGTTTTGAGGGTAAACATAGAAACGGTCATTCTTCGGCGAGATCATTGTTCGTGCGTTTTACTGTAGCTCTGTGTACCATTAGAGCCTGTGTGATCTCTGCAATACCTGTTACGTAATTTGCTGTATTTACTCGCATATTGAACAAACGCCAACCTGAGCGCTGAAATGCTGGTACTTCTTTGTTCCCTGCACATTAAATGCTTTCCGACTTTAGTAGCATGGCCAGGTCGTCTCGTGCAGCGCCAGACAGAGTATCACGCTCGCTTGTATCCTGCAGTCAACAAGATGGAGCACCTGGCACCAGAGTGGTGAACGACGAATGTGACAGACATGGAGTATCTAGTCTACACTTGATAGTACGGAAGACCACTGATGTGGGGGAATCGTGACTATTGATTCCGGGGACATCACCATGGGTATCTCGGAGTAAAACGGGAGTGAAGTGTACTTTAAGTGTGAGGTTTCCAATGTTCTTCTGCGTATTGAATGCACCTACTGCAAGGAGTGATGTTTTTGGGGAAAAAAAATGTGCATCTTATGCTGTGTGAGTATTCAAAACTTTGAGTCTGAATTGAATAGGGAATGCTGCTCTACAGCATTTGCAGGCAGTTTTGTGATTATGAAATTTTCCAAAGCGAAATATTCTGACCACGCTTTTTGTGAATATCGGAATTCAATTTGAAATTGAAAGAAATAATTGGAATTAGATACACAGTGTGTGCGAGATATTCGTATTCAATTAAATTTGGAAATCTCGCTATTTGGATCAGGGTGTCGAACCGAACCCGAACCCGAACCGTTATTTTTGCCGGAACCGAACCCGACCCGAAATTTTCAGGACACTGTTGAACCTGAACCGGAGCAGAACCCTAAAAAATAATAGTGGTAACCGGTTCGCATCAAAACGGTTCGGACATAAAAGAAGTCAGCATAAGAGTTCCTCTCTATCCCCGAATGAAGACACATTGGTATCATCATCACGCGCCTATATCATAAATTTCAGAAACGTTCACCTAGCAGTCAGACGACGACGTATAGTAAGTATACTTTCAGCGTCTTTTTAACATGTTGAAGCGCAGTTGTCCTTGTGAGTGCCGCGGCTAGCGCCCCACGCACGCGGTGCGGCGTCTACTCTTCAGAGACCAGGTGCCACGCGGACGAATGAAACACGAATGGAGTAGGCCAGTTATATAGCTCTACAGGACGAATATGTGATCAAATAAGCGCCCAAGATTTCCCTTTACATGTGAGCAGCACAAATTAAACAAGTCAGAAACATGAGAAGTGGAGAAGGAGCGTACGCAGAACGGTGCCTGTTTGATTGGTCGTGCTTTGAAAAGTAAATGTGGTTCTGCTTATTGGTAGCGCAGTTGTGTCGTTGTGACACATTGCCGTTGTGTTGTGGATTAACAAGTACACTGCTGTGAGCTCGGACAGAGTAAGGCTTGCAGGCTTATTTTCGACATGCTTCAGTACGGTTTCAGATCGATTCACGCTGCGAAGGCAGTTTGCCGGCAAGTACTGTCGTCTATGTTACGCTGTCCATCTTATTAGGCTTCCTTTAAGTGTATCTTGCTGGCACTGTGCGTGTGAAAAAAGATATTTTGGGAACAGAAAGTAGCAGGACTACACCGCTTCAACAGCGTGAACTCTAGTTGCAATAAGTGTTCATCCATTTCTCATTTCTCTCACTAAAGGGCTACCTCACCGCTAGAGACGTCAATGCAGACAACAGCAGTAAGCTATTAGCCACGCATTTCCTGATAAAAGCAGTTTTATGGAACATATATAACGGAAGCGTTGAACCGGTTCGCGAACCGGTTCGGGGCTGCGAACCGGTTTGCGAACCAGTTCGATTTCTGGCCTGGCCGAACCGGAACTGAACCGGAACGAAATCAAAACAACGCGAACCTGAACCCGAACCGAACCCGTATTTTTTGCGGTTCGACACCCTGATTTGGACAGCTCTAAATGAAATCTATTACGAGTGAGAAGAGGGGAAGCGATGAGAAATGCATCCTCAGTTGATTTACGCTGTTGCACTTGGAAGTGCACTTGCAAAAAAAGAGAAAAGACAGGGGGACATCTGCAGTTACTATTCATTGTATTTTGTTCAGTCACCTCGTAGAACTTGAATCCAACCATATAAACGTTGGTTCTTGGCAGGAATGCGGACAAGAATGGGTAGCAATGGACATTCGAAGAGCGTGCCACATGGATGAAGTCGTCCCGACAATCTTGGGCAGGAGGGCTTTGGAGGAGTGCGTTCTCGCAAACCCATCAGAGTGGTACTGCTGCCCAGTACCTCAATGCCACTACGTGTGCCACTACACACAGATTAGTCCAGCAGGAAAAGAAGCACCTTGTCCCACGTGCGGCAATGCAGTGTGCTTTCAGTGAGTCTGTTTTCTGTTATCTGTGAAATTGTGCTGCCTTCAGTGTGAGTAAAAAAAATTAGGGGAAGTCCTCTCTGTTGGGGATGACTACGATGTTTCGGGCATGGAATTTACTTTAGTGGCTTTTAAATTGCATTTGTTATTATTTTATTGAGCTAGTTTGTAGAGAATTAAATGTTTGATTCGTTTTATTTATTTATTTTTACACCGAACCGTAACACCGAAAGGTTACATGAAATTTCTAAAACTGGCAGAAACACGTAAATTCTCCGTCGACAAAGATGGTATATTTTGCAAGTTCCAACCGGAAGGCATTATTCCTTCTCTACAGTGTGAACACACAAAAAAACAAATCAGATTTCCTGAACTCCTGGTGTGCACTTTGATAAGATGTCCTCCACCGGGGTCCTCGTACGCCTACCTCATCCCTGTGTTATAATTATGGCCTGGATTTTATGCCCACCACTGTGTTGTCTTTATTATCTCAATTACAGTACCAATACAATATTGTAGAACCTCTTAAGTGAAGTTGTAAGAAAAACGAAAACAATGTCAAGCGACCGAATGATGTATCAGCAAAATGAAACTTTCAACGGTTTGAAGCATCCAAAAATTTATTGTGAGCAAAACTTTCATACAGCGTTCCGCACATCTTTAAGTTACGAGGCTACTGTTACAATAAAAATACAGTCGACCCCCGTTTATCCGGACGGTGTCGTTCCCGGCGAAATCGTCCGGATACCGGAGCATCCGGATAAATGAAACGACCGAATAGAAACGTCCTACAGAGCAAGGTTTAATTAAAACACAGAAATCTTGACAATGACAGCCGTTACATAGTAGTGTAGGCACTCGATTCTTGCAAACTTTTGTGAAGTGCATAGAGTTGAGCCACGCTGTTGCGCTGCTCGAAGAATGTCAGTGCGGTCGCAAAGTGTCAATATCGTAGCCTAGTTTCTCACTGGCGTCATCGGCACCATCTTGCTGCACATCATCGGAGGCAACAGCAGCAATCACACCGTCATCAGTCATAGCTGAACACGCGTCATCATCCTTATCAACGTCAACGTAGTCAGAAACCGCAGCATCATCTACGGCAGTCGCAGTGAGCCTCTGCATCAGCGATCGCAGCTCAGCTAGGGGAATGTCTTCATCGGCCAACGGGCCGCAGGCAGCAGGCCCTCGGGTTGGAGTTCTCCCCTCTAGAACCGGACAGTTGCTCGAGATATTTTCAAATGACTCGACTGGTCAACGTAACCCAACGCACACAAATAGAAAAGGGGTCATCGTGCACGGTTGTCTCTTCTACGGAGGAATGTAGGTCCCCGACGTGTGACGGGAATAACGCCAAAACAGCGAAAAGGGTGACGAAGCGGGGTCAGCTTCTCCTCTTACTCACGGTAGTCCGGGAAGAATTTTCGACTTTCGTTCCCTGGAATTCCTGTCCCAGTCCGGAAGCTGAAGTCCGGATAAACGAGAACAAAATACATGGGGGAAAATCCGTTCCCGTGCCTTTTGTCCGGATAAATGAAGTCCGGATAAACGGGGGTCGACTGTATATACAGTCGCCGACCGATTTTTCGGACTCCAAAAATTTGGACTTTCCAATATTTAGGACAAAAGTTGTGGCTTTATCAGATGCCCTACTGAGCCAATTCATTTTGACGTCCGAAAATTCAGACCGTTTTTCGCAGGCACGGTTCGGTTTTTCGTACATATTCGCCTCTGTTTTTTTTTCTTTCCCTTCGCCTTTGCTGACGGCGTGCCTCATTGCGCGGAGGCGGTGTTTACGCGCGCGCACGCACTACTGATGAGGTTATGCAGACGTGCCACAAACAAGCTATTGTCGGAGACAAGAAGTGAAACCACGAAATGATGTCCACGTCTTCAAGTGATTCTGAGGTTCAAGTCTTCTTCTGTCCATGAAGTCGACTTTGTAGATACTGACGAATGCGATGAAGACGCGAGCATGTCGGCACGAGGAGTGTTATCATGTTCATCGATAACTGCGCTGCACATGGCGCAGTACAGAACCAGGCGATGCGCTTGCCTCCGAATACAATCTCAAGGTTCTCTACCGGTCCCGCATGCTCTCGCGTGTTGTGCTGTGCTACGAAAACGAAACTACCTATAACGTTACGCTTGTCGCCGCGCTTCATATTCTAGCCGACTGGTGGGAGTCGTGGGAAGCAGTGAAAGGGATTACTGTAGCGAACAGCTTTTGTCAAGCCGGATTTTATAAGGACAGTACGCAAGTTAATCCTTGCCAGCAATCATTCATTCCATCTGCAGTCAGGGAGTGGAATGCACTACCTGAGCTTATCATCAACATTACTGACCCCCAGTCATTTCGCCGTCACTTATGTTCACACTTCCGTGTGACATGATATTTTTCTATGCTTGACGTCCAGTGCTTTATGTACTTTTTCTTCCTTGTTGTTATTTTTTCTTTTGTAAGTTTGTGTGCTTGCTATCCTATTTTGTTTCTTTGCCCATCCCTCATGTAATGCCCTCGGGCCTTTGAGGTAATGGAAATAAAAATAAAAAATAAAGTACCGAGTACGAGCACAGTTGGTATCGCCACCGACGACGACTGATCGGCGGACGGCCGGACATTGGTAGACGACCTCCGAAGCTCTGGTATGACAATGCCTGCAATGTTTGAAACGTACGCCGAAGTGGATGAATGTGCAGAATTTTGTGCCGAAATGACTGATGGGGAAATTGTTTCACAAGTCCTGGACCTGCCAGTGGAAGGCTCCAACGATGACCAAGATGATGACTCGAGTGCTATTGCTACTCCTTCAACGGCAGCAATACTTGCAGCTGTCGATACTCTCGGAAATGTCTACCGTGCAACATGACATTAGCCGAAATACATCTCAATAGTGCTATTGCTACTCCTTCAACGGCAGCAATACTTGCAGCTGTCGATACTCTCGGAAATGTCTACCGTGCAACATGACATTAGCCGAAATACATCTCAATAGTGCTATTGCTACTCCTTCAACGGCAGCAATACTTGCAGCTGTCGATACTCTCGGAAATGTCTACCGTGCAACATGACATTAGCCGAAATACATCTCAATAGTGCTATTGCTACTCCTTCAACGGCAGCAATACTTGCAGCTGTCGATACTCTCGGAAATGTCTACCGTGACAACATGACATTAGCCGAAATACATCGCGACGCCATTTCTCGCATACGCGCAGCAAAGCAGACGTGCATTGATAGTTTTTTTTGTGCCCCTGAGTTTTCTTTAATAAAAATCATTTTGGGAAAGATTTGTGTCATTGACTGAAAATTGACCAATTTTGTGACTTTTAGAAGTCCGAAAAATCGGTCGGCAACTGTATAGTCTGCAGACAGGAGAGGAGGAATACACTGATAAGGCATGTCAGGAGAAAAAAAATCTATATATATTAGGGGTGTGTGAATCTGAATACTGTATAAATGGTTAAATTTGCGGGCTCAATAATTCGCGAATTTGTGAGAAGCCAGAATAAGGCAATTATTCGCAGAACCTTAAATATGCGGTACCGCGGTGTGTCGACCCTGTATCTTAGGGACCCTCCACGTTGAACTTCCTGGAAGAATCTAATAAAAGGTATCACGACTGGGTACCTCGTTCAATCTGTCTTCCTTTCGAGCACTTCTGACTGAAAGGGCTGCGATTAGGGTGTCCTACTTGGCTTGTATCTGTGCCATTGCCAAATTGCCCTGTCTCCCGTCATTCTTGTTGCCTCATCGAGCAGGTGCGATTCGCACTCGATAGTGATGCGGCAACTTTTACAAAGGTCTATCCGCATGACAGGGTGCATACACGCTTGCTGGATGATCCAGGCTTACAAGGAACTGGAATGACGGGACGCCTACATCCGTGCGGGATTCGTATGTGAAGGCTGGGACTAATGTCTCTAGTTGCAGCGGCGTAAGAAACCCAGTGTACATAAGTTGCCTCAGCGTCCTGGGTCAAATTTCTTACATATTTAGCTGACGTATTTTTCTGTCATTAGATCGAATATTTCGTGGGACTTCAAATTTGTGAAAACAAAGCGCGTTCGCGAAAAATAGGTCCTCGCAAAAATTACTACTTATACAGTATTTGAAGTCTAATCGAATATCGAATCTAATGAAGGAAAAAAATGTCGAATACGAATTGAATATCGTATAGTCATGCAGAGCGTACAGTACATGCTTTTAGCACCGAAAGTTTGCAATCTCTAGCCCATGGCTTTAGTGTAATTTTTCTGGCATTAACTGTCTCAGGAGACCCATGTAATTCTTCTGTGGGAAGCACTTACTCTTTAATGTTACATGATAGTGTTTCCTGCTTTTCAGGCGAGTACATACTGGGGTAATTATCTTGATTTCAGAATTTGATGTCAGGGCAATGGAATGTAACACAGATGAGGCTGCAACTGTTTCTGAGGGTCCATAGGTCACTTGTGAAACAAACAAATTGGCGTCCCGCCTCAGCTTTGTCGTGAACGTCTTTTAGCTTCTTTGCTGGAGAAGCTACGTTGCTGAAATTTTGAACGTAAAGGACATCTTTAAGGCACCCTTTTTGTTCCTGGGCTGTAGGCATTATTAAGAATAACTTTTTAAAGAAATTCCCCACTGGCACCACATAAACAGCACATGGGAGGGACGCCACCCCTTTCTCAGGCAAAGTATGCACAATAAATCGAATAATCAAATAATTCAAGTGATTTACATTGAATTCTAATTCGAGAATTCTAATATTCGCACACCCCTAATATACATATACAGGGTGTCCCAGCTAAATACGAACAGATTTCTTAAAAATATATACAGTGAACCCTTGTTAATATGACCACTAGAGCCCTGCACGGGCAGACTTTTCCGGACCCGACCTGATCCGGCCCGGGCGCATCGAAAAATGGCCCGGACCTTCATATTTTTATGCGGCCCGGCCCGGTGACCCAGTGAGTAGGGCCCGGCCCGGCCCGGTGACTCTGCGAGTAGATCCCGGCCTAGTATTTCCAGCCACGACGTACGCGTTTCTGGCGATTATCAAACAAATTTATAAGTAAATTTATAAGGAGAGAAGACAAACATAAAAGTGATGGCAGTTTAACACCGTAACCGCGCGAGACCAAATTAAATCCAGAACGCACGTGGGCATGGGCGTCAATTACACTGTCAAGATTTTGCGGAGGAAGAGGATGCTGTCGACAAACTCCTTCTCCCAGTCCCTACCCCTCTCACCAAGCTTTGCCAAAGTGATTGTGAAATACGTGAGGAGTGACGAGCAATGTAAAGTGGCTTTCAGAATGTTCTAGAGGGTCGAATCATACGCATAATGCAGTATCCCTTGCTTGTCTTTGGAAAATATGCACAGGAATGACGCAAGCGCATGATGATATGAACTAATGCATCTCCATTGTGTGGAATTAGCTGCGTGGCCCGTCCGGGCCTGACTCTCGGAAACATATTTGTCGGCAGAGGTAGACTTAATTATGATTTATTTTCTGAAATATTCTGTTAACAATAACTACGTCAAACAATTTTCAGTCATCAATTTTTGTGAATGGACAATAGCTCCATCAATTGCAGACACGTTATCAACCTTTAGCTGCTCGAAAAATAACAAGGCAACTTGTATGGCTTCGCTTGCCTCCTTTGAGTAACGCCGCTCTTCATTCCGACAGCCATATCAGAACTGTTCCGCTTCATTCCGACCATCCTTGCGTGAAAATAGCAGCACAGTTTTAGCACGTCTCCGGTGGTCTGGCTCACAGCTTTTATTGCTTGTTTTCCTACCTTTTCTCAAGTCCCAGGAAGGAAGAATTCCAGACACACACACTGTTGTCTCACATGACTCCATCAACCACATAGCCAGGGGCTCACTGTCCTTTCCCAATATTCGGTCCCCCAGACATAAAGACTAACTGCCTTTCGCAGGAGAAAGGTCATTTCGACGTCTAGACAAAGTATATGATGTAAAAAACAACCGTAGCCCTCGCCTACCGTACTTTTGGCTACATAACGCATGTTCGAAAAAATTCCAGAAATGTGCCGGAATCACGGATTTGTGACACCAGTGCAGCGTCAATTTAACTGAAATAATATGAACAAGGCAGTATCTAACCTGTTTCTTTTATTGCCTCCACAGGTGCAACTCTCTGTTTCACTATGGCATGAGCTGTGACATGTTCCGTGCACTCAGCAGTTCGGATACGTTTTCAGATGAGGTAAGCAACTGTACAAAAAAAACAGGGATCAAGTAGCTGAGTGAGCAGTATTGCCACTGTACAATAGAGTCTCGCTAATTGGAAATCCCGGTTAATTCAAAGGATTGCAGCGGTCCTGTATTCGCACGTTGCAATCTGAAGCGTGTGTGCACCACATGCTCGACGACTTCCCTTTCCTTATCTATTCTTTCAGTGACATTCCCTTTCCCCGTTACGAGTAGTGAGTCGAAAGGACAGCTAGTCATGTGACTCAAGCTCAGCAGTCAATCATGTGGTGTACTCCCCCTCGCTCGCCTTCCTCACCGCCTTCCTTTCTGCCTTCCTGTTCCAGCTGCGTGGCTTCGCCATTGCTGCTGTCGCATGTCACCACATTAGCTTGTTTGTGCTTTGGTGTCACACATTTTTCGGTGGTTCTTAGTTTCTGCCCGAGGTCGCGTCTCTGCAGCCCCTTCGAGAGACGAGCACAAAATGGCGAAGTACGAGACACTAACGCTGAAAGAAAAAGCAGCCATCATCATGATCGCAAGATTGTCAGCATGATCAAAGTCACGCCTGGCCCACCAGTTCAACGTACGGCTTTCGACGATTTTAAAGAACAGCAAAAGGATCGTGACAGAGTCCGGCAAGACGTATTCGTCAAAACGATCACCTGTCAAAACGAAAGTTGTGGACATTTGGAGGCCGCACAACTGCAGCCACTTATGCACGAATACCGCCTGGACAATATTTTCAACTTCGACGAAGCCGCACTGCTTTATAAGATGCGCGCGCCTACATTGTCCGAAGTTGTTGTGCCATCGACGTTGTGCGCAACTTTGTGGGAGCAAACGGCTCATGCAGTGACATGATAGATGCGCTAGCCCGTCTCGAACGAGCGGTGACGTGCAATGCTAACTACCGCGTGCCTCAAGTGGAATATACGTGAGGTTTTTGCGCCTTAAAACTCGTTACAGGAAATAAATGTTTGTTGTATGGGCGTATGATGGGGGGTGGGGGTTGTATGGGTTCGCGTATCTCGCCCCACCCACACCCACTTGTAATTCAAAATTTTTTTTCCGTCCGCGAGACTTCAAATTGACGAGGTTCTACTGTATAGAATTAGCACGTGTGAAAATTGATTAATGAGTTCACTCCAGGCGGTCCAAATGATTTAATCAGAATGCAATAAGAGGCATGCATGCACTTATCCATGGTTCCCAACTGACACCTTCATGGCCCTTGAAACCTTTGAGTATCCTGGAATTTGAAAATGCTGTTTTCAAGGTTGGGAAAACCCTGGAATTTTCTGCAGTCCTTGAAAACCCTTGGTATTGCATCTTTTTCTTATTCTCGTGGAGAAGTCAGTGCAAATTCCGCTTATCCAGAGTAACAACTATAACTAGGGTTTGAGGTTTTCGGGAAATATTTTTGCCAAATTCGGGGAGTGAAAATCAGGTAGAAAACAGCAGCATCCAATTCGGTAACACTGTCTGCAACGAAATGAGGATGGTGCTAAAAGGTCTGTGGCAATTCAAACCTCCATTGAATGGAACGGTAATTCAAATCTGCATGGTAATGCAAACCTGCACATGGATTAAAGTACTATTTCACTTAACGTGATGCTGTTACAAGTCTTCACGTGAGAAACATCTTTGTTTCCACGTCGAAGTAGGAGAAAAGAGCGTCTGAGTTGCATTACGTTCGACGATTCATGTGCAGTTCTGCTTTCAAATTACTGCTAAGTCGCTTGCTGCTGGGCGGTTCCGTTACTGTTTTCGGTAATGGAACGGCTGTTAGAGAGCTGCAGGAGGACAGCCCGTCCGGCTCTGTCGGGACCCTGTTTTGCCCAAGTGCTGCTTCGGTACACACTGCACAAGTAATTTTACGTCGTTGGGATGCGCACAGCTCGCAAGATTAAAAAAAAAATATAGGAACATTTCCTCAGTGCTCAGTCACTAAAGTCCAGAAACTAAAGATGGGCGTGACCTTCATCCAATGTCATATTCATAGGCGGACGCTCTCTGTAGTAAACAATGCTGTCATTGCCACGGTGAAATGAAGTAAAAAAGGAAATTACAATCTTACGATTTCATCCTTGTGCTGTGGCGGAGTAGAGTGCGTGGACTGTTTTGTTGATGTCATGGAATTATGAGGACTTGGACGAGTAGGTAAGCGAGGGATGCACCCTCGAGATCATTTCGATGCTTGAGATACAATATTCACTTTCTTTCCATGCTCTTGTGTGGAATTTAGAGCATTACAGGGAATAGTCATCAAAATACAAATATAAAATGAAAAGTCACTCAATCTTCTATGTCATTGCACAACAGGAATAGCCATTACTTGAATTCCATACCGGACGATAATTTTTGTTTTTGTTTCTGTTTCCGGTAACTGAGGGCTTTGGTATGTGTTTCAGTTAACATCTCAAATTTTGGTAATATACCGTTTCTGTTTCCGCTACCGTTGCCTTTCCCTGGCGTAAGCAACCACCTGTGACCGTTGTTCGGGAAGATGTTATGTACCAAAAAGTGACTGAGCGAAGTGCTACAGGTTTGGACAGGCGAAGACCGCCACCGTCGGTGAAATGGCTGCAGCTGCGTGAAATGCAATGTCCTGAACTGACGTGTCTTCGCAGTTGCAGTTGATGGAAGCAACGATAGCGTGTCGCAGCTCCACCCGATAGTGGCTACCTACTTATGACGTAAAGGAATTGCAATACGGTGGCAATGCTATTTCGCATGCACAAAATTAATGAATCCCCTCTCTCCCTGGACGCGCTGCGGGCAGTCTCCAGAATTTTGAATTTGTCACGTTGGCAAGTAATGATATAGCTCTAGCATGTAGTGTACAACGTACTGGGTGGGTCAGTTGAAAGGTGACACGATTTTTTCTAACTTACATTACTATGGATGTGCTCTTTGCGTGCCTCAAAGTAAAGAAAGTGTGGCACCTCACGAGGGAACCAAATTTAATAGGTGTGTCATTTTCAGTGTTAGTTCGCTCGCCATCCACGTGGAGAAGTCTAATACAGCTTGTTCTGAGTAGGGCTCTCACTGTTGACACATGGCTATTGTAAGTTAGTTGGAACTACAGATCATGGGCTAAGACATGTTAAAACATGTGGAGTTGCAAACCTTATTGCAGGGGACTGTAGGGACATTCCAGTTGCATTTTGTCAATAGGATCATGGTCACACCACAGCTAATAAAAACTGACATACGTAAGATATGACTAAAAAGACCATCTGTGTAATATTGCAGAGTATGTTAACTCTTTCCTTACCGCGCCTATAGAGCGTCGATCACCGGCGATTGACGGTTTTTGAGCGGCTCTACTCGGCTTCCAAAGCAGATATGGACAAGTGGTGACATTTTGTTGATACTACGAACACTACAGGATGAATTTTGTTTTCACGTTTAGCTTTTCCTCGTGGTGGTGATTTATGAAGCTGGCTCAGCGCCAAGAAGTTAGTGTGGAGATTTTATCTTGGTCGCAGCTTCGCGTTCGTACCTCTTTCGCAAATGTGCAATACTCTCATTTGAAGCATATTTGGGTTCAATTTCGCTTATTTGAATGCAAATAATGACTCTGAAGGTGTCTGTAATGACTCAGTTTTGTCCTGAATGTATGGACATGTATAACTTGCTCTATTGCTATTCTTCCTGTCCAAATACTAACTGGGAGGAATAGAAAAGTGGTGAAAAATTGTGGTACAAGAACAAGAAAGTTGAGAATGAGAAATGAATGTTTTCTGCAGAAATTATGGTTCTCATTTCTCTTTTACTCATTCAATGAACTCTGCCATTCAATTACATGAACAACATGAGTGTTGATACTGTTTTCCACAACTCATGTACTTATTGATCCATACAGGGTGGTCCACCAACCATTATAGAAATTCATAGTAAAAAACGTAGGGCCCGGACAGACATGCAGTCAAGGGATATTTTTCTGCCAATAACTTTTGCCACAGATTGGTAACATTTTTATTTCATTTCAATTGATGGAAAGTTAATTTCTTGAATTGAACTCCGAAATTTCCCAAGGCAACCTAACGTTTTCTTTGCGGAAATGGGTTCCCGTGGTCATTCTACTCAGTATAGCCATAATCCCACTCGTAATGCAATGGCAATTGCCGAAATAAATTTGCGGAAAATCCGTGGAAATGAGCCCTTGGCTCCGCCTTTTTGACGGCTCGTACTTTGAGCGCAAAGCTGCGAAGAAAGGAGGTTACATTGACACGCCACACGAGAGGGGAAGGGATGCATACCGTCGGGGGACCTCATCTTTGATAAGATGTGCGGTGAGTGCGGGAATCAGAGCTATCTTATCAAAAATGAAGTCACCCAACGGTTTGTATCCCTTCCCCCCTCGTGTGGCGTGTCAATGTAACCTCATTTCTTCGAAGCTTTGCGCTCAAACTACGAGCCGTCAAAAAAGAGGTGGAGCCAAGGGCTCATTTCGACAGATTTTCGGCGGATTTATTTCGGCCATTGCATTACGAGTGGGAATATGTGTTATACTGAATAAAATGACCACGGGGAACCCATTTCCGCAAAGAAAACGTTAGGTTGCCTTGGGAAATTTCGGAGTTCAATTCAAGAAATTAACTTTCCGGCAATTGAAATGAAATAAAAGTGTTGCCAATATGTGGCAAAAGTTATTGCCAGAAAATATCCCTTGACCGCATGTCTCTCCGGGGCCTACGTATTTTACTATGAATTTCTATCATGGTTGGTGGACCACCCTGTATAATGATGATATTTGCAGATATCATTTCTCACAAAATTTGTCACATTTTGAGACTTGCAGATCGATATTTTTGTTCAAGATACCGGTGTATCTTCATGAGGTATCTGCTGCTTGCACCAATTTTTTTGTGTTCGAAAATTTTGGAAATACATGGATATCTTTGTTTCTGACACTTACATCATTCTATAGGGCATTCATTTGGCAACATTTTCCTATATAGCAACATATTTTGAAGTGATACTATCAGCCACATAAAAATATATTTGTCGGACCACCACAAAATCGCTATTTTTGCGGCAGTAAGGAAAGCGTTAAGTGTGAATACGAGTAGTAGGTGTATAGCATTGAGATATTCAACACACCCCGATTGTTATGAGTACTACATGGATCGGTGCTTGTCACACTGCATACATTTTGACTCCTTCAGCATATCTTGTACCAAACGAATCTGCATCTGTTTCAAAGGAAGCAGTAGGTCTGCTGAAGTGCCAGTATAATGTCACTTCTTGACTGTTCCACTCTACGTGCACAAAGCATCAGGAAACAGAAAAGTGTAATAAATTGTGATTTACTCAGTGCAGTATCACATGCTGAAAAACTATATTGACTGACTTTTTACCCTCAGCAATGGGTTCAGCAAGACCCAACCAGCAGGCGACTCTGCCATGGCTGCGAAGTTGCATTGGAGCGAAGTGGAACGGAAAGAGTCATCAGCTGTTGGCGTTGCAGGGAACTCAGTTGCTGGGGTTGCAGACGAATCTTTCAAGAGGCAGCAAAAGCACGTGCTCACACATCGTGTTAACAGGACATGTTGGGGGGTCTTAGAGCTCAGATTGGCTCTTTGTGAATGCCCGTTTGCAACATGTTTCTGCAAGCACTGTATGTAGTATTATTCGTTGCAGTCAACGTTAAGGGCATGACATGCTTTGACTCTTTGAGTAGGCGGAGATGCATGATTCGTTCTGCGTATACTATTGTCTAATACTGTGATGCACGTTACATCACAGGTGCAGCTAGCTTGGAATATCACGTTTGGTTGGGTTTAGTGGGAGGAAAGGGTGGCGTATGATTGTGTTGCTACGATATGAAACGTCCGTGGACACATCACCCATTCAGACACAACTATTTGTATGCATTTGTATTTTACGATGTGAAAACCCAAGTTGTCATAAGAGTTTGGAGGTGCCATTGCAAACGGAATTAGTGATGCCATCTCCCAACATGCAATTTACACAGGGTGCTTCAGAATTACCGGAATACCCTTTTCTGTCTGTTGCTGTGACACACGGGATGTGAAGCCCACTTAAAAGTGCCTTGAGTGATTAATGGTGTTACATGACACACTTGGTCAAGTTCACTGTATGCATAAGTGATCTTGCTACTTTTGCTGTGCCTTAGTCAGCTGTTGCTGCATTGTATCCAGAGTTAGATTATTTTCTATATGCTGGTTAATATTAACAAAATTGCCTATGAATCAATGATGGACTGCTGGTCGGTACGGCATTTTTTCGTGCATGACAGCCCAAAATTGTACAGGCAGCCGGTCCTCAAAAGAAGCTACAAAAACCTAATGTGAGATAGGTTAGTTGTATGACACGCATGATGCGTTACAAACTGAGGTGGAACTTTCTAGATGTTTAGTTTTTGTTTCATTTCTATATGCTTTTCTTTGTGCACCAAGTGGTTGTGATTTTGAGATTTGTTCTAATCCAAAAAATATTAAACTGCTGTTCAAACAGATAGGCGTGAGGTTCCATTCTTCATACATTGCGAGATGAATAGTGCAGAAGCGCAAAATCACTTGCAGAATTTTCCTGTGATGTTTACACATTCAAACTGTACACATGTCTAGGCATGTTTGTGAACTCTCAACAATAAACTTCCCAGCATGCACACAGGGATCCTGTTGGGGACACATTTATTTTTACAGGTTACATTATCTGTAAAGCACCGTACTAGATATTCTGTCATTACTAGTGGTGCTTGCAGACATAAAAGCTTATTTCTGTTACTTGGAATTTCTTGTACATAGCAAAACCAGTGCTGGACTGCAAAGACATTCCATGTGCAAGAGGAGAAACTGGTGGTAACCACAATTGTGAAGTAATAAAATACAAGTAATTGCAAAACTGTAATTAGTTTGACATTACTCGACCTAAATGCTTTCAAAGGTAATTAAATAATTGCATTTTGTCTAACCTGTACTCAAGGGACAGTTTCTCTCTGGTTTGAATGAGTGTTGTCTGCAGTATTGTCTCCTTGCAAACACTGATGCCTTTCTAGGCTGTGATTAGGTTTCCGATTTTTCTAATAGTGGCTTCTCTTGCATAATTTTTCGTTTGTTTAGAGCATAATATACCCGAACAAGTTAATTGCTAGTGTGGCTGCGTACCACACCTAGTTGATGTAGACTCCTGACTTCTGATGAAAGATCAAAGTCACTGAAAAGGTTAGCCAGCTGTAGGACTCGAACCCACATCTGGATTACCGATCCAGGGCTCTACCAATTGAGCTAAGCTAACACGCCTCTTCAGTGACTTCCAGGGTGCCTCAGAACATCAGTTCTTTCACTTTCATCTTAACTTCTGTTCTTACAAATATAATTTGTGGTGCACAGCGTTAATGAGTGCCATGTTTGGAGCCACAGAACGCCAAATTTAACATCAATGTTAAGTGTGCTTCCTTGCTTCTGTTACAAGTACAGTCAAACCTCATTACAATGAAATGCGATATAACGAAATTCACGATAGAGCGAAATAATTTGGATTCCCCGGCAGAGGGTCATAGAGAGAAATGTATTTTAACTCCGGCTACAACGAAACACTTTTTAGCCGCCGCCTCCATACAGCGAAAGAACGAGATAAGGTTTATGACCCCAAAGCCGACTAGGGTCATAAAACAAAGGGCGCAAGCAGCGTCCTGTTCCCGGGGCGAAAGATGGCACGCGTGAGGGGTCGGGGGAATCCGGTGCCTACAAAAAGAAGTCTGAGTCATTGGAAGGTTAGGGATTTTCTTCCGAGGCTTCTCCTTTTTGCGATTGTTTTGAACTGTCCGGTTGCAGCCAAGTAAAAAGAGCACAAGACGCAAGGCATCACCGCGCGCGTGGGAAACACTTCGCGCGTGGCGGCGTAATTGACGAAATCAGCCTAGATGATTTTCTTGACGGGGACAAATATGCCGTAGCAACGGAGAGCCTTACGGAAAACGCACTGTCATAGACGTTTGCGGGAGATCTCAACACGATATGGAGAAAGCTGCGGAGGCTTCGGTGGCGTACGAACAATGCGTGACACCGCGTCTTCTGGGCACGACGCAGACGCGTATAACCGCATTTCACGCAAGAATAAAATACCGTATGTGCACTTTGGCGCTGTATTTGTAGTTGTTGTCATTTTTCACGAAAAACTTTTCTGCATCGTAGCGAGAGTAATCGACGCTTATGTACAGCACGCCCTCGCAAAGGTCGCGATCCGTGACCTTCAATTCGGTACAACGAAATGTTCGATACAACGAAAGAAATTGCAGTCCCCGTGGGTTTCGTTATATCGAGGTTCGACTGATGTCTGTGTATATCAGTTTCGTTCTCACATAAGCATGTATGAGCCTCTGTCACGAGTTTCTTTTTCAACTTTCAACGTCTTTTGTTGCAATATTGTTGCGCTGCAATATCTGGCTACATTAAACGCATACAGCGTGAAGTAGCTCTTCAGGAACCCAAGTGTATTTGATGAGTAACTGTTCCTGAAAATTACATTATGCTTTCGGTAACTGTCTAGCCTTCAGCTTTTTGTCTCATGCCTCCCCCGCGTTCATGGTAAAAAAGGTGGAAAGTAAATTAAGCTTAATTTACTTTACAACTTAATCACGTTCGGAATCATATAACTGAAACGGTCCTGTTGATAACCAACCTGGTGAGACATAGAAGTAGCACGTGGGTGCATAGGGAGTGAGAAGACAGTGAGCTCCCACACTGAACAGTCGCAACACAGCATGCGCCCTTCCATACAATACTGGTGTAGTGATATGTCACGCAATGATAGTCATGGCCTCCAACCTGACGACTGAGGGTGCGTAAGCTTTTAGAATGTGCTGTACTGTCAGTCGTTATGTACCCTAAATAACGCAAGAAACACTTTCTGCTCATGTGCGGTAGCATTTCTGAACGCAAACGTGACAACTATAATATCTCCATTTCGTGTCCAACCAGTCTAACTGAACCTGTTTGACCAATGCTCTGACAGCTGACGGTCCTGTTGCAACGCAGGAAAATCCCCGACCCACGGGGTACGTACTAGTGTCCCCATGTTCCTCATGGTCAAGGAGATGTCGCCTCAGCCAAATTAACTCCTAACTTGGGGAGTATAAAATGTCAAATTTTGATTGAATACCAGTGATGGCCACTAACTACTTCTACAGTAGTTTAACTATAACTACTAACTACTTTGCAGTGAAATAGTTTAACTAGTAGTTCAACTACTTTTCAGTGGAGGTAGTTAAAACTACTTCTTTAACTACATCTATGACTACTTAACGTTGCCCATCAACACCAATCCAATTCTGTAGTGTTCTTGGACGCCTAAATGTGAATCACAAGCAGTGATACAAGTGAAGATTTAGTACACATGCACAGCGCAATTGCTCTGCACCTCCGTTCTCATCGAACGAGTAGCTCAAGGTAAACGTCGTAAGCACAGTCGTGCCGTAAAGCTTGCGACAAAATTGGAAGTAGTTGGCGCCTGCAGTAAAATAACTACTGTAGTTAACTACTCGAAATAGTAGTTTAACTAGTAGTTGCCACTACATTTCTGCAAGTAGTTGATAACTACTTTTTAACTACAATCAGGTAGTTTAACTACATGTAGTTAACTACTAGCCATCACTGTTGAATACTGATGCTCAGATCTAGAATAGCATTGCATATTTGACGAATAATGCTGAATAACTGATATAATGTGAGGGGGCTCTGAGGCTTTCTGGGCGGGACAACAAAGACTCGGCCTGAAGTAATAAACCTTTATTACGATTTGACGCATTCACTGAAGCTCAACACACTTCGCACATCGTTCCTAGAGCTTCTTTATCCCTTGAAAAGATATCTGATGTCTGCTTTTATCACCTCTGAGAATCTTTCTTTTCAAAATTTTTTCCTGTTTGGAAACAAAATATAGTCTGATGGGGCAAGATCTGGCAAGTATAGCGGATGTTTAGTGCATCCAAATTGCCTGCACTGTGAGCCAGTGCAGCAAAATGGAGAACGTTTTTCCGTAGCGTCCTGTACAGTTTTCTTTCAAAACCTCCTTTATATGGCAGAGCAAGATACAGTAGTGTGCTGCACTTGTTTCACTCTTCAGTAGATAGTCACCAAAACATCCTTTTTATCCCAGGAAGCTGTGGCAATGACCCTTCCTGCAGATCCTTGTCTCGAATTTATTTCAAAACCTCCTTTAATTGGCAGAGCAAAATATGGTAGTATGCTGTGCTTGTTTCACTGTTCTGGAGATAGTCACCAAAACATGATCCTTTCGTGCCCACAACCGTTCCTGTTGACCGTTGTCTTTAATTTCTTTGGCCTCAGAGAACCTGAGTTTCGCCATTCCATGGACTGTTGTTATGTCTGAGGATCATAGGGATGCAACCATTCATCAGCTGCAACAAGTCCCTCAAGAAAAGTGTCACTAAAATGCTCATAATGCTGCAACGTCAACTAGGAGGCATCAATTTGGCGTTGACGGCTTTCGCATACCAAACTCTTTATTACAGTCGCCGACCGATTTTTCGGACATGCTCGATTATTCGGACTCGTTCGCGGAACGGCCGCGGGTCCCATAGAGGTGATGTATAGAACGTCCAAAATTTCGCCCTGCAGCTCCGTCGTTCGATATTTCGAACTCTGTTTGCCCAACCCGCAAATTTCTCTCTTGGGGTGACGGAAAATATTGGTATCATCTGAAATACGTATCAAAAGAAATCAACCAACTAAAATATTGAGGCAAAAAAATTGGCAGTGATAATTGTTGACATTCCCTTCCTCTGAGTAGAAGAGGTCTGTCGTAGCGCCTTTGCGTCTTCGGTACTGGCCAACGGCCCAGCACGTGCTGTCTGCCCGCGAGTCGCGCGACAGCTCTGTAAAGCGAGCTTCACCTAAAGCACGCATGCGTTAGGTGAAGCCGACTTGCGGACTTGATGACGACGGTGTCTCTGATAGTGTACATTGACGAAATGTCGCTTCTGGAAATAGAAGCTGATGTTATCAGGCAGAGCTGGAAGCGCGTTAGGAAAGCATCGAAAAATTTTTCCAGCCTTCTAGGGCTTAGTAAAGTTTATTTTGAAGCGAAATTCGTTTTTTCGGACTGCTCGATTATTCGGACTTTTGCGCGATCACCGCAGAGTCCGAAAAATCGGACGGCGACTGTAATTACAAACCCGATGTTAAAAGCGTTAAAAACCCCCAGTGTTTTTTTTTTTTTAACGCTGTACAAATTAACCCAAATTCTCACTCTTTCAAACCCAGAGCGCTCTCTGGATATGATATGGTCTCCGGAATTGTTTTAGCCGAGATTCGCCGATGTGCCAAAATAAGACCCTGAACACAATCAACAGTTCAGCTGTTGGAGGGAACTTCCCGAGCTTGATTTCACACCTTTTAATCAAGCTCCAGTATGTTCAGGCTCCAATCAGGCTCCAATCTCTTCAACATTCACCAAAACCTGCATGAATGTCTCTGGCTGAAAGCAATATCGAAAGCAACAGCGAAAAGGAAGACCACAAGGACCGTGCTGCAGCCAGTTTGATGTTAATTATGAACATTTCCCAAAGTTGTCTGTGTCAAAATCCCTATGCTGAAGGTTGGCACACCACCACTTGACGTTAGAGTATGATGGGTACTTTCCACTTAATGTTTGCATCATGTACTCTTAGATACCCCTGGGAATTTTCTTCTGCATGAACAGGAACTTTGACAGCCCAAAGTTGCAAGTCTCAAAATTTTATGCTTGTAGTTAACATAGCCGTTGATAGCCCGAGCAAAAATATATACTTTGCGTGGCATATAGGTCTAATAAACATTTCTAGATATCTGAGTTGGAGCTGACGTCTTTCTTCTGCAGACACATGAAATACAGAAGAAGATGGGTAATTGTTTTTGTTTTGTTTTGCTACTTATTCCTCTGGCATGTGGAACAAGGTGTGGAACAATAGCAATGTGCCACAACCCCTTCATTATTGTTGACAGCACTACATTTCAGT
Organism: Ornithodoros turicata; assembly: GCF_037126465.1. NCBI lineage: Eukaryota > Metazoa > Arthropoda > Arachnida > Ixodida > Argasidae > Ornithodoros > Ornithodoros turicata. The sequence continues at coordinate 27,172,787 of NC_088204.1, read as the reverse complement.
GCCTACTCTTACCATATGTCTTCTTTCTCTGTACCTATGAAGTTGCACTTGAGCCAAATGTGATCACAAGCCTGCTATAACTTTGAGTGCCAGCAATCCATGAGGACATTTAAGAAAACAAAATTAAGGCAGCATTTTATTCCTTTAAAAATTAGACAGACACGCAGATATGAAGTAAGTATATTTCCAATGTTACAATAAGCTACGATTTCCCTACAGCATAAGGTTACCATTAGCAAACACGTTCTTGGGGTCAATATTTGTCTTGACGGCACGTAGCATTTTCATGCCCGTGCTAGAAATGGTCTGCTCCAGCCACCGCTTGCGAATCTTTCCCACTGTAAGAATAATGTGATTGTGTTACACTTTCAACTATTCAGCAACTTCAGTGAGCATCTTCTCATAGCGTAAGATGTGAGTTCACAGTACAGCACATTTTACAGGCAGTGTGGGATAGGCGTGGACATGAAACAGTTGACATCTCAGGGAAATACCGAACACATTGACTATAGAGTATGAGTGTCATCAAAAAGCTCTGCAAAGGTTATTTCGCCTCATACATGCTGATACCACAAGCTGGAAATCATATCTGTATATCAAAGGAAGGTTGTATCAATTCAATATGTTTAGCAGGCCTGAGAGTTGAGGTTGAGATGCTTGGAAAAGTGGCCTCGTGTGGGCCACCAGACGGAAGCTGAGTGCAAATTCTTTGGGATTTCCTTGTGTGAAGTTTTGGGTAACAAGCAATATACGTGACAATTTGAAAGACACCTACATGTCTTCACGTGTACAGAAATAAATCAATACGTATTTTAGAAACTGCAAAAAAAGTTCCACTTGCCTCCATGGTGATGAGAGATGCTACCACCACATGCGAGTACTTCCTGCCTTGCTGCAGCCTGTAAGGGAACAAGCTTGAAAGTCAAATGAAAAAGGAAAACGTTTGCCAGTACAACGTGGGGTTTCCGGTTCCTGCTCTGGTATCAACACTGTTCACAAAGGACACTGAGTTCTGTTGTAATGCGCAGTTCAGAACATTTTCTGCAGAACATGGATGATGCACGAGGTACCTAATTCTTACGACTGTCTGTCTCATTGGCTATTGATTGGCACCGTTCGGCGATGTACAACAATAACTTTATTTTGAGATGGTGAATGGGGAGTTTCATCACCAGGCACGATACTCTACCCCATTGCTGGTGGTGATGTGGGGAATGAAATAATGAGCCCCTTCATAGTATATTCGCCAATGCATGTGCACATCCTTACTTGGTTCTGAAGTAATGCAGGCACTAGTAGCTACGTATAGATGTTTCAATATGTGCGAAGACAAAACTATAACCACACTTTCATGCCAAATCAGTGCCCATAACATTTTGTAAAGCAAAAGCCAGAAGGTGCTGAGAATGGCCCCATGGAAGGGAAAGCACCAGCCACAAAATTTGATTACAGATGCTCATTAGCGAATCGTACCAAAACATTCTGAGTGGGGATGCATCATGTGGTGGCTGCCCATGCAGCCAAAGGAGGCTCGTCTCTATAGCTACAGCCACTGAAGCACAGTCCTTGGTGGACTCTTAATGGACCTTTTTCACACACGCATCATATCCTAGCGACTCTCCAATGAACCACATTCGGCGCGTGCCAAAACAGATCCATGTGGGTAGCACAGAGAACCAGAACCGGTCCGGAGCAGGGCCGACGAGCTCGCGCCACTCGTGCGGTCCCCCCACTGGTCCCCACTTCTGTCGTTCCATACGGCGCTGTCTAGTGAAGACTGAGATAACCCTCTCTGGCACCTCAAGGTCATACGCATAGGTCGTTGTGAAAAAGGTCCATTGCTACGTCACGCCCTTTAAGCTTTCAGTCATTGTTTCTAGGTAGTGTTGGAAGCAGGTGCGTGAATGATGCGAGTGGAAAAGGTACCTACTTTATACGCTTTATTCCTGTGCTCTCATCTCTGAAATCGATACCGCTATGTTTTTGATCAGAATACAATCTACTAGGCTAATTTTTTTTTTTTTTCATTCGAAAAGTGCTTAGATATTAAGTAAACGAGATCAGCGCTGCTTCTTCAGCTGCAGAGGCTCCGGCGACGTGACGTCACTCCTTAATCGGAGGAGTGAGAGGGCAGTGCTCAGAGGAGGAAAGTGCCCGCAGCATTTATTTTCTCGAGGCCTCGCCCTCGTTGTTTCTTACGGAGTGATGTTTTCTCTTTTTTCTAGACAGGAAATTCCAGCATAGTCTCAACATCCGGCGCCTGCTCTTGTCCTGTATTCCATCGAGTAACTGTCAAACTACACCTCTATTTCACGTGCAATTTTCGATGCTGTGGTTACCGTATTTACTCGCATAATCTGCACACTTTTTCTTTTAAAAAAATGTCGAGAGGGTTGCGGGTGCGCAAACTGCGCGGGAACGTTGGTTACGAAATTCAAACGACGCAAAACTTCAAAGTCTTATCCGATATTGATGTTATCACTGCACTGCGCAAGCGTGACAGAAGTACCCAAATACCGCGCAAACGCTGATGCTCGGGACGCAAAATGCCGGCCTACTACCTCTCGTATACCGATGAAATACGTCGAGACACTGCTGGAAAACGCTGCTAGTCACACTTGACATCCGAAAGCACACTATTACAGCCAACTTCATCGCATTGTGCTGTAAGGTTTGTCATGGCGTATTTGTCCAGCGTTTCTTTTTGCGTTTTGTATCGTCTATCACATCGGTGGACCATCACACGAAAGTGTGCGAAATGAAACAAAAGCACCGCAATAACTTTGATAGCACAGACGGCATTGGGAAAAGCAATCGCCATGGTCGCTGAGACGCAAGTGACCGATATCCGCGCGTGGGAACGCAGGTGCGCAGATTGCGCAATGGCACAAAATATGCGAGTGAATACAGTATTTGTGCATGAGCAATTAACTGACACAATAGCTTCCAAATCGACTGAAACTGATGCAAGCAAGATACACAATAACAGTTGCAAGCTGGGCAGGTACCTCAATTGCTTCATATGTATGAACAGGATCAGGAACCCCGGTGTAGTTGAAGGCAAAGTAGAAGTAGATACAGGCACCAGCATCATACGACTGTGTTACACGACAGGAAGCCAGGGGTGGCAGGGAAACTCCTCTCGCCCGAGACTCTTGCTGGAGGACATCCTTAACGTTCCGGCACAGATCCACCACCCTGAGTGTTCCAAAGGAAGGTCAGGGAACCACGTAGTAGCTAGCATTAATCCACAGTAATTAATCCACACTGGTGAGTTCCAGTACAACTGCTTCTGATTCCTGACGCCCCCAACGTTCATTATTCCACGAAATATTGCACAATAAAAAATAAAGTTTGTTCCCCAAATCCAATGCAAGGATTGTTATTCGTGTGAAAGCAGTTGTGTTGGGCCAGGTATTCTACATTTCATCAACCCAATCGCTGCAGGCATATGATGTTGTCATTGTTGTTCACGTTTATCGGTCATATCTAGTGTTATCATTTACCTTCTTGTACATCAAAGTGAACTCAACCTGAGACATTTGCATGACTGAAGATGCATATACGTTGGAGACCACTTATAATTATAACACCCAAAGTTGAAGAGAAAAAAGAAGGAACTACAGCTATATACTCGGGACATTTTTGCTCGATTTGTGCAACACTGATCCACTAATACTTTGGCACCAGCTAAGTTTTCCTGTCTTCCTCACTTGGTTGTCTGCTCAAACGCACAGTTGATACCACCTAGTTGATAACTATATTGGAGAGAAGGGCCGGGGCTCATGAACATGCAATGAAAGAAAAAGTTTTTAACCACAGAACCCCAATCCTACTAATCCTTTGTGGCCTCTTGGCCAGGTTCCTGTCACCAAGATACCGACCACAGGCGATAACTGTCACCATCCGGCTTGCAGGTTGCCTTGGGCGACCACTGGGACAAGGATGTGGCCTTTATCATATTAAATGAGAAAATGGCCAAACTCATGGAGAACATTAGACTCAAGCTTGTCAGACAACCTGCCAAGGCTCTGGGACCTTTACGTCCATGGATGTACCCAAATCATGTCCGAATAGTACACATCAGTTTTGCCACAGAGGACAGCTTTGACCTTGTGATACTAGTAGATTCTTACTAAAAAAAAACTACTTTAATTCGCCTAGTACTTAAAGGGACGGTCTCGTACAGCCGAGGCGATTCCGAAACTTAGCCAAAACTAGTTTCACGAGTACTGTACACATACAACCGTCAAAGTTTCATTCGGAATAACCAAGCGGTTTTCGAGGAAAACAACGAGATTTGGCCGAGGCAGACCAACAATTAGGGACGACACAGACAAGTAAGCCTCAAACGCCCAGAAATTAACGAATGGAACGAGGAATTTGTCGAAACGTGCCGCAAGAGCAGACCACAAAAGCTGCGCCTCTCTCATGCATACTTCACGTACGACGTCGACCTGCGGGTGCGTCGTCGTTGTCATGGTAATTGTAACTTGCAGAAGCACCTTGGTTTGAGTAATCCCCTTTGCTCTCAAAATGGGGACACTCATGCATATACCTCTGCGAGCGGAGAATGTAGCCCGAGCATTACTGTGGGGTCTCCCATAATGTGGCGCACAATCGGATACGTGGAAGCTAAGTCACGTGTTTTCTTTCCGCGAGTATTTAATGCGGTTTTTAAATAAACACGTTCTCCTTCTCCATGTATGTCATCAGCAACACTTCATTTCGAAGCATGATCAGTGTACAACGGGGAGTATAATGGAAGCGCGCGTAATATATTTTTGGTCGGAGCTGTAATGCGACCGCATGCGCCGATGGCCAGCGACTTCAGATTTGTGATTGTGGATGGGGTTGTTCTGCGACTTTTAACTTGTTTCTGAGGATTAACATAGTTGTTCTGAACCACCTTGCTTGCCACTACTTAGAATGCGCAATCTGCAATCTTCAATCTGCAATCTTTATCAATTTAATTCGGTTATTTAATAACTGTGGCGTGTTTTGTCGGGTAAATCAGCAGTATTCCATTTTCAACAAAGGGCAATTGAATGGTACACTTTATGAAAGGGGCAGGGGTACGAGACCGTCCCTTTAAATATGGCACAATAGCCTGCGGTCCTCCAAGTCAAACAAACGTCAACAAAATTGAGTGGATACAAAGGATGTCTGCAAGATCCATTTATTCAAAATTCAGGTGATTAGATTCGGCCTTCGAACTTCTAGGTCGTGCAGGTCTAGAACCATTCAGTATTAGAAGGAATATACATAGGCTTAAGTTCTTTTACTTAGTGCACCATGGCTGTGTTCAGGTCTTGACCCCTCGTCCTTCCTGAGCCCACCTTCAGGATAATCCACAAGGCTCAATCATAGCAAGGCAGTGCTTCTCTAGAACGCTACCTCCAATACATTTAAATACACCTCCTTTTGTAGAAACAATGGAATACACTGGCCTCAGATATAGTGTCCCTCGGATCTGCTACGGCATTTGGTCAACACTTGGTGTCTATCTTTTTAAATAAGTGTCTCGTAATTATTACTTATTATTTGTAGTTTTGTACTCATCCTAGTTGTTAAAATTATCTTTGCTGTCTCATGATGCGGTTGTTTTGTGTCTTCTTTATCTCTATTGTGAGTGCATAGGCATTACTTAACAGTTCCTTCTGGTTCAGTTGTATATCCTTTTTCTGTACCTGCAGGGGCCTGAGATAGGGGGCCACAGTATTGTTAAATAAAAATAAAATAATAAAAATGCCTAAGCTCCACAATTTGAAGGGTATTTTTACAGCACATGGATATCGGAAAGAATTTCTCATTGGCAATGGACCTCAATTCTTGACAGAACAGGAGTTTGCTGACTTTACACACTGCTATGGCAACTGACATACACATACACAACTGTACAACATGGTGTTGAATTGAGCAGGAGAGAAACTGGCTCAAGCAAAAAGGACTCGACATGATACACTAGCAGACCAACACAGAACCTCGAGGCTTTGTATGTATTTGTCCTTCTATGTGTTCCAGCCTCAGAGCATCAATTGTCTCACGTTCAATAGAACCTTCATTTGATGTTTCAATGACTTTATGCTGGCCTATGGAAATACCTTGAATACTGTAAGAAGGACTCGAGCCGAGTGGCTTCGGAAAAATAACCGCAAGTAAAACTTTCGCTTTCGAAACCAAAGTTTTTGCAGAGGATGAGATGGTCATGAAGAATGAAATGCTGCTAAGTGCAACAAAAATCGTAGGAAAGACATACAAGTTGTGATGCAGTCTACGTGAAGGCTAGCGGGGGAACAACTGGCATGGGAGGAAGCTAATGTGGTTCAACCAGGAAGCAATTCCAGGATCTTGGTCAAGGTGAGCAGTCAGCTTTATCTTGTGCACATTGATCATTTAGGACCACAGCAGACCGTGGTATTGAAAATTTCATTTTGCCAGGATGTCAAGGGAACAACACTGAATGTCTGTGTCCAAGCTGCAGAAGCCTCCCAAGCCTCCTCAACTCAAAAGAACCGTCTATGACTGAGAGAGGCTAAGCCGGAAGAGGTCAGCACATCTTTCAAAGAGGCTATGACAACGGGCACCAGTGCAGATGTGACGTCATAAGCAAAGGGAAATGGAACCAAGTCAGGGGGTGGGGGAGTGTTATATTTGAGCCATATGAGCATGGGCATCAGAGCTTGTGCAATGGGGTGATGTGTATGTCTGGTCGATAAACTTATTCTTTCATTCTGGGATGGACCATGCCCCTGTTGATCATAACAGAACGGAAATCAATAGTCCACTCTCTCTAGGTTAGAAGGTTGACCGTGGAGTTGCACATACAGTCACAGGAAGGGATGGCATTGGACGCTGTTCCAGAGTTGCTCTCAGAATCATGCCTGTATTTAGTGATGTGGCAATTACGCGAACATAATCATGCTCTCTTCTAAATGCGATTAAAACCCCAGTGTGAGGGGACAAAGGATGAGACAAACACAGCAGTGTGCTGTGTTTGTCTCATCCTTTGTCCCTTTCCTTGTACTCTCGCACATGGGGAGGTTGATAGCGTTTAGAATGGATCACCAACCCGCTCGGATTTTAACGTTATTTCAGTATAATCATGCTTTCACCTGTTTTCCTGGTGCGGTTTTGATCACATTTTAAGGAAATGTAGTTGATCATTAATGCTACTCAAACATGTAGTACTGCAGATGCTATACAGCACAATGCAACTGGAGTTCCATACTAATGGTTTTCCAAAATTCGCACAAATGGTTGGAAAAGAAATACCCTTCAGCTGGCTCTACCCCCAGTAACAAAAAATGAGCTCTACCACAGGGGTGTCAGAAACCTATGCGGACATCATTCGTTCATAAGGTCACGAGTAATCTTACCTTGACAATTGTTCCCGTGAAACAATGCCCCACGAAAAATACCTGATGCGAATGCCTCAGATATGCTATCTCAACATCTCAAATATGCTCTCAGGAATAATTGTGACAAGCTTTTTGTGGCAATATTGCACTTAAAAACAATGCAAATTCACTATCTGCACTCATTCTGGGCATCTGACACAAGGGGAATATTCAGGGTCCCAAAAATCATTCGAGATGCTGGGCTATGCGTGCAAACAATGCAGCAAGCAGACAAAGAGTAGTGAGGACTATCTTTTAGCATTCACATAGCTATCATTGTCCTCTGTGCTTTATATACTGTATAAGTGGTTAAATTCGCGGGCTCAATAATCCGCAAATTTGTGAGAAGTCAGGATCAGGCAATTATTCGCGGAACCTTAAATTCGCGGTACCGTGGTGCGTCGACTGGGGCCCTCCACCTTAACTTCCTGGAAGAAGCTTATAAAAGGTATCACAACTGGACAACTCGTTCAATTTGTCTTCCTTTTGAGCAGTTCTGATTGAAAGAGCTGCGATCAGGGGGTCCTACCCGGCTTGTATCTGTGCCATTGCCGAATCGCCCTGTCTGCTGTCATTCTTGTCATCGCATCGAGCAGGTGCGATTGGCTCTAGATAGCGATGCAACAACGTTTACAAATATAATTACTCTGTGCGTGGCAGAGTGCATACAAGCTTGATGGTTGATCCAGGCTTACAAGGAAATGGAATCACGGGACGCCTACATCTCTGCTGGATTCGTACACGAAGGCGGGACTACTGTCTCCAGTTGCAGCGGCGAACAGAACACTTTGCGAGGCAATGCAGTGTAATAGCGTAAGAAACCCCGTGTACATAAGTTGCCTCCGCGTACTGGGTCAAATTTCTTATATATTTCGTTCGCGCATTTTTCTGTCATTGGTTCGGATATTTCGCGGGACTTTAAATTCGCGAAAAAAAGGGCGTTCGCGTAGGTCCTCGCGAAAATTACTACATATACAGTAATTGGTCAACCACAAAAGGCACATACCGGTCCCAAGGAACTGATGTCTCAAATGACTCTGCCACAACATTGAAATCCAGGCCCAGGTCCTGGTCAAGACATGCAAGAGGAGGAACACACTGTAAATATTCTGCTGGCCTACGTCATGTAGCCAAAGTACTTATGGTACTTGCGCATTAATTTACTACGAGACACAGTGAACTGTTTCCAAAGAATGGCCGCAACCATATTTGCATACCATGCATGGCATATGCTATGTCAAGGACAGTGCAGTTACAGAATGCCAAAGGAAGGACAATTTAAGGTGCCAAGTACAGTTCTAGTCCTTGCGTGCATTAAGTGAAGCCATCTTGCCAAAGGGTGGCACAGAAGAGAAGACAAATAACAGTACGAATATTTTTTTAAATATATATTTACGCTACATCTAGCTCTGCTACAGGGCCTCCCTTGCTAGTAGTAATTTTTTGGCAAATAAATGAAACTCAATTCAATACATTGTCTTCTTTGGTGTGGACACATGTGACATATCCTGTCTCACTTATACTGAGTGGCACATTTACAATGTAGCTTGCAACAAGAGCTTGACACTGCATTAATTTTATTTGTGTACTCACCCTAATGTATGCTATAACAAATGTGAGCATGTAGCCCCGCATACCGTTTTCTTCCCCTGCAGGGATTCCCCTGCAACACAATGGATACAACAATATTAGTACTGAAGCCTACATGAAGGTCATACCTGGAACACATACACAAATACATAGAAACAATTTCAATTAATGACAAAAATACTGAATGCAATCAATGCTTATCTAAACCTGCACATTGCTACTTGTTCTACTAAAGTCACCTCATCAAAGCAAACACAACAGCAACGAAGCTGCATATATTAATAATGACAGTGATGATGATGATTTTTAAATTCAAATAACTCAGAAAAAACGTGCTGCCCAAAACTCGAAACCAGAGGTGTGCCAGTATTCGAATTTTCAAATACGAATCGAATATTTGCGATATTCGATTCGTATTCGTATTCCAAAATTTGATATTCGAAGTTTTCGAATATTCATAAAAGTTGGAATATTTGATTTTTTTCGAATATCATACAGCTTATTACAAAGCTGTTGCGCGCTGCGCACTGGAATTTGTATGTTGCGGTACGCTCATTTGCATTGCTATACGTTCGGTAACTGAAACCGAAACTAGTACGCAGTTGTGTGCAGCAACCAGGATAAACGAGAGGATAGAGAGGTAGCAAGCGAGCTGGTGCTATAGATCTATAACTTAAAAACCCGAGACTAGGGGACGAAAAAACGACAAACACAGACAAGGTCTCAAGAGACTCTTGAGACCTTGTCTGTGTTTGTCGTTTTTTTGTCCCCTAGACTCGGGTTTTTAAGTTATGGGGCCATTTTAAAGTCCGCCTCAGCGAAACCCGAGACCGCGGTACATTTCATACATCGTCAGCACAGTCGCGGCTTTAGTAGATTGCTAACGAACTCTGAACATTCGTATGAGGCCTACAGTTCGGTGAAATATTACGGTGAAATATCACGGTGAAATATCGAAATTTTGTTGACGTTGAGCTGAACACCGCTGTTCACCATCCCATTGCATGCACAGCCAAAACCTGAGTCTCTAATGAGTTTTTTCGGTTTCATGGTCGCGTGCGATGACGGCGATAATCGAGGAGTGCGGCGTGTCGATATTTCGACATATAGTTTCTCCAACTCCGGCGCTCTGCGACCGTATGAAAGCGCCAACTAGGACGACAGTAATGCTGCAGTCATTTGAAACTGCACTAACCGTTGTTACAGATGATAGCAAGACGCATATATATAGCCTTAAGCCCAACCTGCATGGAGCAATTTTGCTCGTGACTCACGCACGTCGCCATTGGCACGACAAAGTTTGAGGTCCGCGCGCAGATTTTCGCCGTGAGATGAAAGGAGCGCTGAAGACGAACGTCGTGGAAACAATCATGCGTGATACAGCCATACTACAGGGTGGGTGCTATAAAAGGTCAGTCACATTTTCGCGTGTGTCGCGATACCTTCTTGACGGACAGTCTTCCGCTACCACAGGGTGCATAGTTTTTGCCAGCAAAGCCTCCGAAAAAATCGTGGTTATCAGGCGCTGCATAACAAAGTAAATACGACCACGCAGACTTTCGTCTTCATGCATTTCTTATGCGGTCTGACACTGGTTGAGTGCAGCTTCCGCCTAGTGGCGCTAGTGGTGTCAAAAGCGAAAACAAATCCGTGTCGGCTAGCACCCCTAGGCGGACGCTATCCACAACACCTTGCAGACCGCCGTGATCACATCGGTATAGTGCATAGGAAATGCATGAAGACGAAAGTTTGCGTGGTCGTATTTATTATTATGCAGCGCCTGGTAATCTCGATTTTTTCGGAGGTTTTTCTGGCACAAATTACGCTCTCTGTGGTAGCGGAAGTCTGTCTGTCAAGTAGGTATCGTGCCACGCGCGAAAATGTGACTGACCTTTTATAGCACCCACCCTACATCGTCGAGGATCGCAGTGTTACTGCGCTATAATGCATGAGGCTGTTCCAAACTATGCATTACCGTCAATAACGATGGTCTCACGCGTGAGAGCAGTGAAACCGTGCAGTTTCTCGCCTTCACGACAAATGGGGAAGGCATTGTCAATGCAAGAAGAGACCACTTGCCACCTTCATTTTCCTTCTGAGATGTTCATCACTAAACCATCCCACATTCTGAACATGTCATTGATCTTTACTTCCATTGTGTCTGTTTGTCCAGCACTTTACAATGCCAACACAGGTGTTTACTGTTCATGAAAGATTTTTTAAATGAAAGTTTCTTTTTATCGGTTTTCAGCTTCCCTCATGAGACCAGCACAATGTTTCATTGTAAAAATAATTTTTCTGTACATCTGCATATAAGCATGTATGCCCTATGCTAAGCCAATACACTAATACACATTCCTCATTAGCACTTGGGACATTTTTCTAACGATCAGCAGAACACAACTGTGACGATGCTTGTTTTCGGGGCTTAATTACCTTAATTAACTTTTAGAATCCGTTATCCTATGACGTGATATTCGATTCGAGATTCGAAGGACAATGTTGCAGATATTGGTATTCGATTCGTATTCGAAAATTTCAATATTCGCACACCTCTTCCAAACTATTTCTGAATTCAAATAACTCGGGAAAAACGTGCGCACCAAACTTGAAACTAAACCATCCTGCTTTCTGGTCAGGGATGTTACTGTTACAGCACAGCAGCATGATTTTTGAATTTTTGTATGGTGCACAAGCAACAATGGCAATAGTGTGCCTAACCATGACGAAATGATTCCATGCTAAAAGAGATACACTGAACAAAGTGTGACTTATACCACTGTCCAGTACTGTCACTAGGGGGCTGCGATCCACACTGGGTGATGCAATGAAAGGGGGTGATGTATTGCACCAGTATGACAAGTACCGCTGCTTCGCCCCCTTCTCTGCAGCAGGATGATGTCACAAGCAACGCGAGCCCCCAAATCAAGCCCTCTGTGAGCACGTGACTTTTTTCTGAGTGTAGCTTGATATTATTTAGCGTATATCACCTAGAAAGGGGTGCACTACATAGAGGGGGAACGCAGAGTACTCCCACACCAGGTGACACAAACCCTAGTGACACCACATGCCACTGTCACACGGACAGTATTCATTAATCATTGAAGCCAACGGCCATTGAATTAGGGTGTGTGAATACTAGCTCCCTCTTTGTAGGCTGGAGTCCTTCTTTGCAAAAGCGAACACAGCAGAAAGCCGCCATCTTGAAGCCCATCCTCACCATGCATGAATGCTGTGTTCAGATTTCACCCACTTTTTCAAAGCTCCTCTGCTACGTATTTACTCAACTCCGAAATGTAGTGTGTAGTCAAACGTATAGCTACATTTTTGTTAGTGCATTGCGAGCTGTGCGTGGGTGATAGCAGAAATTCGTAGCAGACGACGTCGTTGTCTTCACCCTACACAGAGGGAGCTAGCATTCAGGCACCCAGCGTTGAACATGTGCATAGCACCACCAAGTGACTAATGTGTCAGCTACCTAAAGAGCATTGGATCCAATGCTCTTTAAGAAGTTGACGCATTAGACACTAGGTGGTGTCACGCGCATGTTTAGGTAATTGGTTTCAATGACCATTGAAGACTGTTTGTGTGACAGGGGTATTAAAGGAGCAAGGAAGAGACATTTAACATTCATTCATCAAGCAGTCTATTAGGAGCCATCATATTTTTGCTGTATAGTGTATCATCACTGCGCAATAAAATTGAACGGTCAGAGAAAGCAGCCACAACAGCACAGTTCGATCTCCTCTCGTGACATCCACAGGCCTGCGAGTAGCCATAACCTCTCATTGGCCACTGAAAATTTGTCTACTACTGCTTTTGCTACAGTGCTTTGGCTTCACCAGCTATGTTTTGATTGGTCCTCTCATCGAAATTGCAGGGGCTAAAACACAGTAAAACCTGTCAAAGCTGGGTTGTATCAGATTTATACCTATAACACGAGGCTTTTAACAAATTTTTAACCAGTCCATTTTAAGCCACATTTTACCGCATTTATACCTACCACATTTTTCGGTGTATAACAAGCACTCATTATAATTAGCAAAAATCAGAAAGAGTTCTGTGTACGTATAAGGCGCACCGATGGATAACACGCACTACAGTCACACAATTTCCAGTTATTTCCTCTTCAGCAGGAACTAGGCTGTGTGTCGTTCTCATTGTACATAGCAACAGAAGCATGCATGCCGTGCACAAGTATCTTTTACTACGTGTTATTACTATTTAGTATTATTATTATATTTTTTTTAATTATTGTTAATGTTTATTTACCTACAAGTTACGACCTTTATTTTAAAGTACAGGTCTACCACACGAGTCGTCATCTAGAGAACATGAGGTACTTAGAAACACCGGGGCACACTAGCATTCTAAAGTCACCTGGGGTTCCTGACTCCCAGTTGACTTATGTGTACTGTGCCGCACTCAGTTGGGAGCAATGTCGCTGCAAAGGGAAGCCGCATTCCATCCAGGACCTAAGAAGCCTTTATTTGTCGGAGGTCTAACCCTTCATAACCATCTAAGAGGTGCCATATTGGCTATTTGCTGATCCGTATGGCTAACCCCAAGCGTGGCTATTTCTAGGCTACGAGTCTCTCGACACCCTCCTAAAAGTTGATCTCCTTGGAAAAAAGCTGCTACGTATAACGCGCACCGGGAGATGTCTCCCAGTGCCTCTTCGCTATACTGTTTTTTATTGAGTCATTTACCGGTAGATACAATATAATGCACAGCTTTTAAATTGTTTTAGGAGGTTTTAACCAGTCCAGTTGATGCATTTAAAATTCAGTGAAAATGAAGTCACCATTATGATTGCTGCGCTTCGTACAGTGCAAATTCCAAGAAGTGAAAACATGCACCACCAACAGAAAAAGGAAACTGCGAGTTTTCTTGGGAGTCCTTCCGTAGTTTGTTGAACAGCAACAATTTACATTACAAATAGCCTTGAACAGCATAGCAACCTCAAGACGTTGACTGACTTATGGGCAGTTCGAGCTTCTACATAGAGAAAGAAGGAAAAAGAGCAGCACAATGAGCAAAACTGTTGGTACTGCATTAAAAGCCATGAAATCTTCCCAGGGGAAGGAAGACAAGAGAATGGTTCACACATGTCAATGATACTGTCAAACAAACAGTTTTAATCATGTGATGGTGTAATACTGCTTTCAGTACCGCCTTTGATGCAAGTAGGATGAGAACCATGTGAAACTAAAAAAAAATTTGGTGTTCGTAAAGATGATTAGAAGCTCTCACCCAAACTTGGCTGCAATGTCGTAGACCCTCTTTTCCTGTATTTCTACCTCCTGTAATGAGAGTCAGTAGCGTATAGGATTTGAAATTTGTAGGGCTGCTTAAAACATACTGAGCAACAAAGTCAAAATTCATTACGGCAAAACTGCACAGAAATCAGCCTGTCATGCACAACATCATTATAAAAATAGAAGCTAGGAAGAAGACAAAATATATGAAGCATATATAGCACCCCCATGCAGTGCACACCTGTTAGAATATAATAGCACTAAAAATGATTTCCCTCCGCATTAGCTTCCCACAATTTGTTCTGAAATCAGCCACTACACGTGTATTTGAGTGTTACCGGGTCAAAGAAAAAATAATGTATATGAAAAAACGTGTGTGTTTTGTGAAAAGGACAGAGTAAGTTGCCGCAGTTTTACAACTTGTAGAGTTGCTCAGGAGAAGTATCACGTGTTTCAGAAGGTACCACTGGCTGCAGTGTTTTTGTGCGTTGTGAAGTCAAAACATGATTTGGAGGAAGGTGAGTTTAACCCAGTTCAGACTAACATCAAAAAGTGGTAGATGCGAAGTGGAACTAGGTATTACCTCGAAGGGTCAGACACATAATTATACTATGCTTAATATGAACTGTTTGAGCACCAATAGAAACATATACAGTCAAATCTTGATGTAACGAGATTCACAGGGATCCCGACTTCTTTCACTGTACCAAATATTTTGTTGTACCAAAACTGATGAGATTAGAAAAGGTTTATGTCGCAAAATGTGAAGAGTCGAGCAACGTAAACATCTATACGGAGTAAAATCTTGATAATACGGTCACAGAATTTTTGAAAGGTCCACACTGATACACCTTATGTGTAACATATTACATCGCTGGGCAGCAGAACACTTCTCCAAATTGTTATGGATGATATGAACAGGTGAGCTCCTGCACAGTGCATCCCAATACTTTTGCCAAAAACTGCACTCCATTACTTGGCAGCCCTGCATCAGCCGCTTTTCCCTCTCCTCGGCAGCTAGCCAATGACAGGTAGCATGAGCAAAGCAAGCGCAATCAGTTGCAATCACCATAGGTGAAGATTTTCTTTGCTCTCCTCACACATGGCAGTTTCGGAAGAAGCACCGAAACTAGGAGCATGCACTTGCGTTCTTCGCTTCATTCTTTGATTATGGGATCAATAAATTGGAGATGGAGTAAATGTTGCTTTGGAAATTATTCTTTTGTTGAATCGAGATGCTGGCTTAAAACTCTTTCATTCTAACGGGGTTAGAATGCATTGTTTCAGTGTTGGGAGTAACTCGTTACTTTAACTAAGCTACTGTTTTCGGTAACTTTTAACTTACTTGACTCATTCAGTGATGGAACTGCCTCCAAGCCCGCGGGCGCTGGCTCTGGCGCACAAAAAAAAACGCATTTGGCACAGAATTTCACAGAATGGGGCACCTCCGCCGTATGTATTCCACCGCGTCCCGTGCAATACATCGTGTTTGCAATACATACTCTCCACTTTCTAGTGAATATTGGGGTTCAGGACATCTGGGAACAAGTATCTGCATGTAGGGTTCAAGTCCTGAACGCTCAATTGCTCGCGCTGTCCTTACGCGCCTACACCCTGCGAGCACGCGCGATGTTACACAGTAGCGGAAAGCCTGGAGTGATCCATAGTACAGGCGCCGGCAACTCCGGAATCAGCGTCGTCAGTTATGCCTATCCACAATTAGTTAAAACGCAGTTGTTTAAAAACAACTCCCATGCAAACGAGCCAACATTCTATCGCAGGCACGTGACGTGTCCAATGCTCGGTAAATTTGCACCACCACCACCTTTCGTCCAGTACGCACACACTTGATGCACTAACAGTGCGCTTTATTGTTGACAACTTCTCTTTGAAGTACAACAACGTACGATTCTTGCATTAAGTTAACATAGAAAACATATTGCACGATTCCACGTTAGGGGTGCGACACACTGCGGAGAACGGGAAAAAGAGGAACGAACAAACAGCGAAAACAGTGACTATACAGGGTGTTCAAAATTAAGCTTTCACGAGCGCTACGCAAACACAGCGATGACAGGAAACCGGATGATAACTTCACGCTACTTGTGTAAGAAACAGGGGTCGGATTCACAAACGCGATCGTAAGTTACGCTAAGATGCGCTAAGACGTCGTAGCCTGCGACGCGCGTACGACGGCGTCGTAAGCGCGATTCACAAAGCTATCGTAGTGGAGAGGGTACCCCTCTTCGACGAGGAAGAGGAAGTTGCTCGCTTCCTGTCACGTGCACCTCGGAGACAAACAGCCAAAGGGTGCGAGACTATGTTTTCGCTATGGTAACGATGACGAAAATTTGTGATCGCACCAATAAGAGTCGTCCCATTAGAAAAAGACGAAGTTGTTCGTCCCCAAGTGTTTTGTTACTGCACGTGCTCTCGGTCTTTCGGTAGCCATAATGGATGCCATGCAATCACAGGCGAAACGCGTTCGATGACACAGCAAATATATTCCCAGTATGTTCGTCTCGGGGAGGGGGTGGGTGAGGGTGTTTTGTAAACGGTGTGTGGCACTCAGTTTTGCAGCTTTTATGGCTTCTTTTGCCTTTCTTGCAGACAATTTGGAGGGGTGTTGGGAGTGTTTTAGCGGGGTGTAGGGGATGCTTGAAAAATCCCTGCGACACGATTTTACGGAGCACAAAGTTGAAGCATTTTTTGAAGGTTACCAAGCAAAAAATGCCTCAATGTCACTTCGGGGATGGTCTCGAAGGTTCCGTGGCAAAGTGCAATGCGTTGGCGCGTATTACGGAGTCTTTGTTTCCCGTCTCCAAATCCACCGCTGCCAAATAACGCCGCCATCTTTCTTCGTAAGACTGCTCGGGAGCTCTCGCAGGATTCTGCCATAAGCTGCGAAGATTTTGCGACGCGCGCCCTTCGTGAATCTACACTTCGTCGTAACTTTCCCCTACGACGGAGTTACGACAGATTCCGTCGCACGAGCTCTTTGTGAATCCGGCCCCTGGTGCTGCTAATTATGTAGCACCTGTTTCTTACTCAAGGAACAGAAAAAGTAGCACCGGTTTTCTTTTGTTTGCCTATTTATAAAGTGCTAGTGAAAGCTTAATTTTGAACACCCTGTATAGTGAGCTACTGGGGGAATATCGGTAGTCCTGTACATTCCTTTGTACAAGGATAGACGACACAGTATTCGGAGCGAGTATACTTCGCACTTATTGTTGCGTTTTTTCTTGGGGCCTGTGACTTGGCGTCGACTTGGCGTGACTCGGCTTCGTTGTTCAGAGGCATGACGAGAATAGAGAGGGCGCGGGAGCATCGCTCGCGGTTTTTGTTTCGTGTTCATGCGTTCGAACCGGGGCATCTTTGTTCGGCGCAGCTGTGGCGCAGAATTAGGGAAAATTGCTTTTTCGGCGTGTGGTTGCGCACGCAATCCCAAATGGCGCACTTTGGCGCAAATGGCGCAGCAGTTCCATCACTGCTCATTGCTTTTGAGCTCCAGTAACTTCTTGAGGAACTCATTCCCTTTTCAGGTAACTTTGTTAAAGTAACTTGGGGTAAGTTCCAAGTTCCTTGTGTTTGATTCTTGTTTGATTCTCTTCCTAATATGAGACGACAGTCAAGTGCACGGCAGGTCTGAGTCCCTCGTTGCTGTGTGGTGTCCACTACGAATTCTGTT
The DNA here is from genome assembly GCF_037126465.1 of Ornithodoros turicata. NCBI lineage: Eukaryota > Metazoa > Arthropoda > Arachnida > Ixodida > Argasidae > Ornithodoros > Ornithodoros turicata. The sequence continues at coordinate 27,154,851 of NC_088204.1, read as the reverse complement.
TTGGCCGTACACTAGGAGACCCAGGTGACATTCATCATAGCGACAAGTAGTGTTATTTATAAATAATGACAGAGGGCACTGTGTAGCAGGATTAAAACTCTGTCCAGTCCTACGAAATGTGCGTCGAGCACAACTCACGAAACCTAAACTTTCAATGCCGGCTTTGTGCTTTGTTCAAATTCCTCCTTAAAGGAGCACATAGAGTTTTACTGCATCGTACACTATCGCCTTTGAGTACGTAAGGGATAACGTGATGATTCGGCGCAATACACGAAGCTTTGTTTTGTGTGTGCGCAGGACAATCAATGTTATCGCTTATGTACGCCAAGACAGTAGCGTACACACTCAAACTCGCAGTTGTTGGTACAGATCAGAACTGTTCAGTCACCATCTGCGGCACGAGCTTTAGGGCAAAATTTTCTGTTGCTATGTGCGGTGCAACGCAAGTGCCTGGTTCGCGGACGCATCGGTCGAATTATACGATGTGCAACAAACCCTTTTATCAACAGAAACATATAGGCATTTGACGGCACCTTCGAATTCAATCAAATTAAGCAAAAAACGAATTACTGGAAGTCGTATTGACGGAAGCCTACTGTATTATGAAATGTCTTACACCGCCCATTGTGAGATCAGATCTAAATTACTGTAATTACAGAAAGGTCAAGAACTCAAAACTGCATATTATGTAATTTGAAAGCAACTCGTTAGTACTTTCCAAAAGTAGCTTAGGAACTCATAAGTTCATTTTCATTACTAGTAACTTAGTCAGTACCTTAGTTATAGCTTTTGCACAGCAACTTAACTGGTAACGAGTTCGTTTTGTCGATTAACTTCCCCATATCTGCTGTTCCCTATGGCAGCCTGATGAAGAATGCCAATTATTTTGTCATATTGTAAATTTGGTTGTATCACGTTTTGCTGTAACAAGGTTGATAACAGTAATAATTCGTGGCCTTACATCGTGAGACAATTATGATCAGTGACGAGGATTGACTGTGTTTTTCTCAACTGATACGATTCACAAAGCTCTTGTCCTTGTCCATTGCTCGTCATCCAATGCCGTAGTCATCACCGTTCTCACGATCGGGACTGCGTGGTCCATCAGAATGCACCTCCACCACGGGTAATCCGTTGACACGTGTTTGGATGGCGATACGCAACTGTTTGCCAATACATGTTACCGTGGTACTTCACAACGCGGTTTTGCACCAGTACGAAACTCGTAGAATGCATGCAACTTCAGGTGGAGCCACGCGTCTTTTTTCGTCAAAGAGAGTCTTGGAACCACGGACGCCATCGTAGCAAGCACGCAGCAAAACAAGAATAAAGGCTTTAGGACGAGAGAACGATATGGAGACGGCACAACGTTCTCGACTTTGCCCTTCCGCCCTTTCGAAGTCGCGTGCCTTGCGACGAACGCATCTAATCCCCGGCAGTCATGCGCGGATAAACGCACTGTGTTCTCACTTTAGTGCGCACGGAGGCAAAGGCTCTTGAAAATTCCAGTGTAATTTGTTTTCAGTGAAATGATGCAATCTTGCTTTGTAATTTTCACGCGTTTAGCAGCCGCCAGGAGAATTCCGATCGCTATATGCGAGAAAGCGCTTTCGCGGCGATTGTTATCTCAATGTTTTGTTCACATGTAGTTCAATGGGAAAGCTGACGGGAACCAGCAATTCAATTGCAATATCGGAGATCGTAATAAACGGGCTTGACAGTAGTATTTCCCCTGGCGATGTGGCTTCCAGGATAGTACTACCTCTGCTTTTGCATGAAAATTATTCCACCTTGGAGCGTGTATCCCCATGTCAAAAAGATTTTGCACATTCTTTTACCATTTTCATTACAACTGCATCCAATGAAGTGACTTCGACCCATTCTACGCACAACAATAACCTGAAGATACTTTGATCCCCACAAGGTGGAACCACACTGTGCTAAAGAAATAGTAATAGCGAAATATAAATAAATGATCTTTCCATCAGGGAAGAGTCGATCGTTCACAGTTTTCAATCCCTCCATAATAGGAGCATGAAAGAAAGAATGTACACCTGGCTAGTGGCCTTTTTCATTGCTCTGTGGCGTGGACACTGAAAGTTGTCTTATACTTTCACGAAGGCAAAAATGTCTGCAGGGAACAGGACTGCACATGGCGATAGTCTTTCTCCTTTCTCTTTGCTGTACTGAATCTACCACTGAAATATGCTTGCACCAGGAGCACATCTTCAATGCAATCACAAAATGTGCACAGGGGTGGAACTGAGGTCTGAACTTTTGAAGCTGCAATTGGAGCAGGAAAAGTCTGACTTTGGAGCAGGTTTGGAGCAGTAAAGATGGTGTTTCGGAGCACATATGAAGCGAATTGTGGCAGCAACTGTGACATTCTGGGCCTTGTATCATGCCTCTTTTGTGCACTTTCTGATTATCTTGAAAATGGTAGTATCACATATCAAGAACATGTCAAAACTGTACACAAGTATGAGCTATTAATTAAACAGGATTATTCAATATAAATACGCAAAATATCGCAAAGCAAAAAATAACAAATTAATGAACAATAAGTATGACTTAATAAGACACAGGACCAGAACACTCTGAAATATCAATAGTCTTAAAGCCCGAGTCTAGAGGCACACAACTTTGTTTCTGTTTTTAGTCGCTGTGGAATGTTAGGCGTCCGAAAACAGTTTTCCCACAATTAGTGCAACCGTAGCAAAATTGGGACGCCTGCTATAGCCCCATGAACCTCCCTTCGAAACACCCTCCTGTGCGAAACACCCTCCTTCGCCTTCACAATTGACACGTGATGAGCGCCACCACGTGCGTCACTATGTGATGTGAGTGGTAGGGACGCTCCTCATTGGACCTGGGATCCCATGATCGATGTGACCAACACCGCGCAGGAGACCCCATGCATTCTCTGGCTGCGTGGTGTCCGAAACGGAGGATTTGAAGGCTGTCAACGACACGACCACAATTTTTTGGGACCACTGACACCACGGGAGGAACGAGTGGTGCAGCCCAAAATTAACTGTGTGTCGTACAACGATACTCCAATGCTTCCCGACAGTGTGCAGCCTCTCTGACCGTTTTCACCACACAGTTGGTTCAGTGGCTAACAGGTGGCGCCACAATACCGCCATCATCGCTTGCTTTCTGCTACTGTCAGTTCTGAGATTGCACAGAAGCCACTGATGTATTACTCTTGTGATTGCAACCTTATTTTGTTAGGCTGCCTATATGCTTTGTTTTTTAGAAACGTGATATGAATCATATAAAGAATAGAAGTCAACAAGAAACAGCTCGTAATGTTCGTAGCAGATGGTTTTTCTTACCAACGAATGAGGGGTCCCTCTACCACAAACGTCACACTAGAGTGGGTGATTCGAGAGAGTGGGTGGGCAATTTTGCAAATGAATTGCACCGCGGAAAAACAACTTTGGACAAAAATATTTTGTGGGAATGCTTTTCACGTACTGCTTTTACAAGATGACAGCAGCTTTTGGCCATGTTAGATACCACTTTAATGCTCCTTTAAGGCGCAGTTTTTCTTTACGCTTACGGTTTCGCTTCAAGCGTACAACCAACGTTTTCATTACCGTTAGCCTACCGTAAAATAAGCACAACAGACGTTCTTTTGGAAGCTCGCTGAGTGCATCTTCAACACATGACAGGAGCATGTCAGTGGTTACACAGCCAAGATTGTAAGATTCAATGTGTCCTATGCCGACACGTTTTGCATTACTGGACCATAGCATCTGGCACTGAAATTATGTGTAAACGAAACTAACACTAAATAATGCGAAAAAACATGCTCGGCAGGACAAGTTCATCTACAACATGAGTTTCGAAATGTGGCCCAAGTCAGTCTGAAAATATATACAGCAGCAACGACAACTGAATCAGGAAATGTTGCCGTATAAATTTGAGTACATATAGCAACATATCACCGTGTGTAGGGAAGGGAATTTGCAACAACTGATCGTGCAAGACCTACGTAGTTAAACTAGTTGTCTCCCACTCTTGCTTATTGTTCCATGCTATGTCGACAAGAGGCCAAGAAAAAGTGTTACACAGCCACAAGCACATAACAGCAACAGACAGCAATTAGCAAGCTAAATTGCTCGACTATTGCTACTTAGCTCGACTAACATTGGATTGTGCTGGATCAGGGTTGCAAGTGAGAGACTAACTGCCATATTCTGGCTCTGCCCTGAGGGATCCCTCAAGCTTCAAGGGACCCTCTCAGAGGCCTTGGAATGCATGCAGGAAGCACTACCAAGGCTATTGAAGCAGACTAGGGATCCCTCATGGCTGAACGAGAACATGGCGGTAAAGCTTAGTGGTGCGCTAGCTAAAATCCTGACTGTCTGGCGGTGGAAGATATTTTGCCGCAGTTTTCTCTCCCGGGCGTAAGCTCGCGCAATAAATGCAATATGGTGCAGCACAGCACAATTGGTGCAGTACTTCCACCTTTGTGTGCAGTTTCTAAATCATAAGGGAATGTGATGGCATACCTGTTGAGACCCTTCGAACAGAAGAGTTGTGACACACATTTTGTCAACCTGGAAGCCCTTGATGCGTGTGATGTAAAACTTCTTGAGGCTGTCCCATAAGGGTGCCAGCAGGCTGCTCGCTTCTGGCTTGAGGGCTTGTCCTGCAATTATGTGGGTCTTTTCCATACCAGCCTTTACCATGTGAGTAACTTTGGGAATCACTCACCAAAAATGAACTGTTCATTGTCCATTAGCCTTATTGAAGCAGGTCGTATTTGCTGCAAGTTCAAACTAGATGAGCAAACATCGTCACACAAGTTTCCATGCACATTCACTTAGGGCTAGCTCTCCACTTTGCCAAGCTTACACGAACAGCACTGTGGGAGCCTGCAGTGCGACGCACTATAGAGGAGGGCTCAGACCATCAATCTTTAAGCGTATCATGTCTTTATTTAGTGGTGTTGCCTATAATTAGGGCCAGAACCTTTGGGGGTTTAAACCAGTGTGCCCTCATATTTAACTCCAAATGTGCAATAAGCTACTTCAAACCCTGATATCTTCACCCCAGATGACATTTGCAAACATTCTGGATAATCCAACTCTTTGCTGTCAAAAAAAAAAAAGGGGGGGGGGGCGGAATGATGTTTGTGCAAAATATGTTTCATCTACGGTCCATAAGCATAAGAATCCAGGCTTGTTGGTTGTGGTTCATAATAAAACTGGTAGAAACCTTACAGTGCGGTCCTTAATTATAGTGACGAAAAGGAATGAACACAACAAACTGCACTGAACTCCACAGTATCCGTGCTGTGTGTGGTGTTCATCCCTTTTCGTCACTTCTAAGGACTGCACTGTAAGGTTTTTACCACTTTTGTTCTGAATATGTTTCACATCCCTTTCATTAACAGCTTATTGAGCTTATCATCAAAAGCCAATCCTCGTTACTCAACTGCCTCTCATTAAGGATGCCAGTATGCCTGCGTGCATAGGGTGTCTCCTAATGTGCCACAAAATTCAACTACATACCTAATACTAGTCTTACATTTATATTCAGAACACTGTTGCCATGACTTCCAAGCGCTTCAATAAGTTTTCAGTCGCAAGAAATTGAATTTTCTGAATTGAACTAAAGTCCACGTTTTTTTTTATTTCGGTGTTTTCTTTTGCCAGCATCCTTCTTACCGTATTTTCACGCGTATTAGCCGCGGCTTATGCGCGATTTTTTTTTTTCGCGGATGCTCTGCGGCTTATCCGCGGGTGCGGCTTATCTGATGGCTATTTTTCCCTGGTATTTTCCCCATACCCCGGATTAAACGAAAGGGCCGACAGTGCCTCATGTTTTTCGGAGCAGGACCGCCCTGCCAGTGCACGAACAATACCGAACAGGTGCGGGTCCACATTCTAGTGGACTGACCTTCCGAATACATTCCCCCACGCAGCTTTAACAAAAGGGGTGACAGTGATTAATGTCTCCTGGAACACCACTACCTCGTCAATCCACAAAAAACACGCAACAAGGGCACAATCCGATCTTCGTAGAACACTAGAACTGACCTCCGTTGCTATACGTCATGCCGACACCGGAATCTGAACTACAGGGTTTATGGCGTTCCCTACGGTCTCCTTTGTCGGCAGACCCACAGGAAGGGTTCAATACACCTGACATCGGGATGAAACGTGGTCAGCTAAGCGTCAGTTCTCATTTGACCAGAGCAGCAGCATTCGTGGACACAGGCACGGCAGTTAGAGGTGAGGCATGGCTCCAACGCGGAGGCACAGCTACGACAGCGGCTTCAAACTAAAAGTCGTCGACGTCGCGGACCAGTACGGGAATAGGGCAGCTGGCAGGGAGTACGGCGTCGACGAGCGTTGAGCGTCTCTATTGATTTTGTTTGTGCATCACTGGTTTAGCGCACAAAGCGTCGCGTCGTATTACCCGCAGCTTATCTGCAAGTGCGGCTTATCTGCAAAAACATTTTCAAAATGTATCTAAAAACGAGTCCTGCGGCTTATCTGCGGTGCGGCTAATACGCGTGAAAATACCGTAATTATTCTGATGACAATGGCATCAGAGTTACAAAGGTAACAAACCTGTCGTATGAAAACTGTCATATGAAACAAGAATGGGAACGAAAAACAGGATAAGTGTAGGTCACTGTTGCTGCATATCAAGATATCGATGAGATCAAGATTCACGGGACTGTGCTCTTGGATATACTTGCAACTGGAGCGATGGTTCAGATGTCAACTTTTCTCCTCACGTAAATCCATAACTGCCATGAACTTGTGGTGTACATGGCAGATGTGTCTTTGTTGTGTGTGGTTGGTACTTCCATAGACTTGCTAGGACAGGGGCCATATTTGAGGCTATTCTGTCCTTGCTTGTATTCTGTGGCTCACTCCTTTACTGTTGGAGGTGGGGTGTCAGGATAGGGCATCCCAGCACAACGTCACCACCATCTGGTGGTAGATACCTGCTGGAGTTATGCCCTTATGAGACAAATAGTCAATGATCGTGTGTGCCTGCACCTTCTCCATTTTAGCTCAACTGAGTGGATCTCCACCTGCTGTAAGAAGACTGCGTAGCACACATTTGTAGTGGCACGAATCTTCAGGAGTGCCAATGTCCCAGGATGTGTCCAATGTTTTGTGTCTGTGCTCATGCTCCCTCTGTGTCAGCTTATGCATCAAGTATAGGGGATATCCCCTATATTTGTGCCATGTCGCCAAGCAGATCAAGACACACATCGATACCATTGCTATCCCCCCAGAGAGCGTTATGATATAACCAGAGTGAACCTTTTTGAAGTGCCTCACTTTCACCAAGAACATCTCAAGAGAAAGCAAAGACACGGTACCTGTCTTGCAACTTCTCGCAGGAATGCCACTCCCGGCTCAAATGATCCGAACACAATGGAACCATACTTGCGACATTCTGGCAATGGACGCACTTTCAGTGTTACCTCTGTCACAACACCCAAGGTACCTGTAAAAAATGAAAGAAATAGTTTAGAAAACTACCTCCTGACTAATGCCAACAGCAGCATCCCTACACCACATATTGCTTGACATTTTGATTTCTCACCTAGGGTGTCCATTTTTATCTGTTACAATTTTTTTTAATAAGAAAGCTATGAAAGCTACACAGATGCCGTTTACGCAGTTCAACTATACGGCCAGGAGGACATCCTCTCGAAGGGAGTATGTAACCACAAGGTGACTTACAAGCCAGTAATAAACCAGCTTTAAAAAAAGGATTTTGAGCAAAAGCGAGATAGCAGAATGGGAGACAATCCTCCTTGAACGCTAGTCCATTTTTAAAAAATCCACAAAGATGCACGTGCATTAAAATATCCATTGCCGAACCTTGCTGTGCAAGTGAACCCAAACTGCAGCAATCAGAAGCGCAGGGAGTACAACGCTCATTCTCTGTCGGACGTCCATGGGCTTTGGAGCGATGGAGATGATTGGCCAGATCAACGGCTTTGCAGGCCAGACATGCCTCCGTCTGCAAAGGTCATGCACTCCAGAGATCTGCAGTTTTGGTTTTGCTTCATTAGCATGGCAAAATTAGGCTAAGGGTATTTCGTGACGCAATGTCTCGTATTTTTTACGGTTCACAGCGTAGTAGAATTTGCAAAGCACTGCCCTATCCTATTACAATCAGGGCGACTCCACTAAAACGTTGGCATGTTCTACTTTCTTGTACTATTTAGTGACCCTATGCTGTTTATACATGCTGTGTAGCAATGCCTCCCACATTTGGTGTATGCCATGACGAGGCGAATGCCAAGAGACCGCGTGAGTACGTGGGTCAGCGGCCCAGATACGGGCATTAAAGAGGCACTAAACTGATGGTCATACTTTGTCTAAAAACTGCACAGAGTGAAAGCAGGGGTTTCCCTCTGCCTAAATATGTGGAAGACTTTGTGTAGCTCAAGTGCTTTCACTATTTAAAAAGCGGATCAAAGAACAAAATCAGCTCAACTCTCTCCTTCGATTAATGTGTCAGCAAACGGGGCAGACATATTCCCCAAATGACGTTTTGTCATCAACCAATCCTGGACCCCCATAAGGTCAGCCGCGGGGAGAACCTGCTGAACTTGTTGTGACGTCGCTGTTGCATTGTTGTGATTTCGTGGCTGTGGACGGGTTTCACTTCAAAGAATAAGTGCGGCTTATAAAGTAATCTCATTTCTGTTCGTGAAGGCAGCCAGAAAAGATGTACAAATAATACGTTGTGGAAGGCTCCCTCGTGAATGTAGCTTAGGGGGTCTAAAAACAAACAAACAAAAAACACTTATTAGAAATTAAATGCAGCAACATAGGTGGTGGCCTGCACAAAACGTCAAAATGACGTCGCTCCTGTTGTTGTGAGAACTTGGAGGGTGGAGCATGTTCACGAAATAGTGCGCGACACGTTTTGTAATTACTGCACTACTATGTCGTTGTCGACCTCCATAATTTAAGAAAAGATGTTTCAGAGTTAAATGAACATGTTCCTACTGATAGGTCATTGCCCTTATATCAGTTTAGTGCCCCTTTAAGCTGTAAGATAACACGATCGATCCACGAGAAAAGATTCTGAAGTAGACGAGAGCGGAGATCCAGGACTGGACAGGATGCTGCCATCAGATATCTTGAACGTCACCCGCTGCAGACGTTTCCTGACCGCTTCTAGTATATATTTTCAGGCACCGTTTCTATCACTGAGTTTCCACTGTCCCAGGCCCTGGTTCTATCTTGGTTTTCAATAGTCATCTCCACAATCCAGCATTCCGCTTAAATATCACCTGGTTTCATCTCCATCAATCTCGTTTCACCCCTCACTGGTATTAGTAAACTGATTAGGGCCTTGTGTTTTTGGGGTTTATGTTCTTTTAGAAATCTGGCATCAAAAATCAGATTCTAGGTATTTCAGAAGCCATAAAACAGGGTAAAATCGCGTGATATCGGGTGGGAACGTCCATTTTCAGGTGGAAAATTAAAAGGAGCGCTTCTCTGATTTTAGTAGGGGTGTACGAATCCGAATATTTTAAGTCGAATCGAATATCGAATCGAATGAAGGAAAAAATTCCGAATACCGAATCGAATATCGAATATTCGTGCAAAATTTACAATATGCGACTTTCGCACTAAAAGTTTCCATTTTGTAGCCCATGGCTTTAGTGTAATTTTTCTGGCATTAACTGTCACAAGAGAGACGTGCAATTCTTATGTTTAAAGCCCCTACTCTTTAATTTTACGTGAGACGGCTTCCAGCTTTTTGGTGAGCCCACACTTACTGGAGTACTGGAGTGGTTACCTTCATTTCAAAATTTTATGTCAAGCAGTAGCATGTTATACGGATGGGGCTGTAACTATTTCAGACAACCACAGGCAATTTGTGAGACAAACGAATTGGCATCCTGCCTCAGCTTTGCCATGAATACCCTGTAGTTTCTTTGCACTCGCCCTAGGAAGTTGCACTACTGAAATTTTAGACGTAAGGGACATCTTTTGGACACCCTTCTTGTTCGTGGGCTCAAGTCATTATGCAAGAGTCCTAACTTTTTAAAGGCAACCTCACAGACATCAAATCAAAGTCCCTCTTCGGCACCATTAAACTGCATGTGGGAGGGACGCCACCCCTTCCACAGGCGATGTCTACAAAACTAACTTTGGATAACGTTACCTTAAACTAAACACTGTCCCGCCTGTGTTGGTCCTGCAGCAAGGGCAATTTCGTAAAGCAGCCTTCACCTCATGCACGGAAACATTTGTGGAAGCATCAGGTGAAGCCCACTTTCGGGTTGTGTCGTTTATATTCGTGGAATAGTCGAATATTCGAAAAATCGAATATTCGATTCGCGAATCGAATAGTTCGAGCGTTTGATATTCAATCCGAATTCGAGAACTCGAATATTCGCACACCCCTACATTTTAGATTAACACAAGATGTGGAACAGCTGTGTTGAGTGTCCAATGCTTAGCATTCTCCAGAGCCCATGTCGGTGGTTGAATTGGCACCTCGCAAAGTTGATTGAGTTTTTTCGGGTTTTAGCATAAGTGTTGATGATGAAACGAGTTTTACTGGGTTTTACCTGAAAACACAGGACCCTATTTATGATTGTTTCTGTGTCGCAGTTCTTGACCATGTCACACTAGTAGTACCTCGTGATGGTCGCTTTGACCAACCATCCTACACAATAACACCACAGTGTACTTGTGCATGTTTCACATGTTTTGCAAACACGTCCTGTGATGACATGCACGCACTATGTGCTACTTTTGCACAAATGACTGGCACACCTTTTAAGTACGTCTTTGGGTATACGTATTTCCACTGTCTGCAGTTCTGAGCACTATTACTGCAGCACAGCAATAGGACCAATAATGTGAGTAGTGGGCCAATTTGTAATAAAATATCTTGATTGATTGATTGATTATTTTGCAGCATTGCGCAGCCTAACACTCAAATATCACCTAGCCAGTCCTAAGACAATTCACTACAAATATTCATTTGTTTAGGCTAAGAGATACTTAGCTGAGCCAACTAAAATAAGAGATTTCAACATAAACTTGATTTACAAGGGGAAACTGAAACTTTCATCGTTGATTTACAAGCGTGTCATCAATACCAAGTCATTCTTAACCAATTTTTACATCATACTGAGAGCTTCTGCAAGGGGCGGTTGTTGTACCCCTTCAAAACTCAACCAAGCTCTAAGTGTCGGACAAACCCTTGCTCATCATTTGTGTACCATCTCTGTTCGTGGACCACAACTCACATAATTGAGCATAAAGTATTCTAGTGTCCAAAATTTACTGATTAACTAGAAAGCTAACTGTGGTAATTTTGCAATTATTAAGGCATGCACTGTTTTGTGATACCCTCTGCGAGCATCTCTACATAATTATATGTGTGTAAATAATATGGCCTCTGTCTTGTGGCCCGTTACCTTCTGAACCGAGGACAAGGTGATGGACGTCTGGTCCTCCAGATATTCGTGGACCCCGGCATCCCCGTTCCAAGACTCCCATTGGTGTCACCATGCGAACATGCACCAGAAGGTCTTCAATGTTGCCATAGACGTTTTTCTTCATACCAGAAGCTCGGGTGGCAACCCACCCACCAAGTGAGCTGAACTCGTACGAATCTGGTTCGTGTCCAACGCACAGTCCAAATGCTGCAAGCTGAACCAGCAATTACATTACTGTGCTCTCCTTTAAAGAAACTGTAAAGTGAAATGGAACCACTTAATTTTTATGTACCACCAGGTAGAACATGGATTTGTGATGATGCACGCAAGCTCACGTCTCAATTCTTCATATTTTTCATGCTGGCGAATTTCAAAGATTGATATTTCCCCGATCGCGGTGCCAACAGACGTCCGCCGTGTGAAAATGGTGGAGGCCATCCCGGATTGGTGGACAGACATCATGTGACATTGAAGTACTATGTAACACATTTGAGACAGATTACTAATTAGTATTAAACATTTTATAAAAGAAAAAAAAAGTTGTGGCCACTCCTGTTTAGTTTGATTCAAATCATGGTTTAAACGGACGGACGTCATGTGTCTGAAGCGATCTCCAATGATGTCTGTTACACCATCTGCTGGCCTCTCTCCGCACCATCTGCTCCAACTGCTCCTCAGCCCAGAGAGTGAGAGCAGTGAAAGTCACTTTTCTATCGCTGCTGCGTGCAGCACCTCACACCAAGCCAATTTTTACAATGCGTTCCATTGTAGTGTTCCGCGATGCACCAGCCGTGCATCTTCGACAATTTGACAACCACTGCCAGCCGTAGGTAATTCCGCTGGCTTTTGTAGGTAGTTGCTTGTGTTCTCAACAGATGGCGCTAGAGTCGCCTCTGGGTCAGAGCTGTTTATATAGAGAGTCTGGCCACTGGGAGGAGCCCAACTTGATGCACGGCATGCGACATCACATCTGAACGGCCTCCCCCACTAGGCTCTATTGTTGTGGCGTTGTCAGCCGGCCACTACCGCTATTTTGATGCTGAGTTTTGCTTACGATGCAAGGAGGGAAGACATGTGCATACTTTGCCATTCGAAAGCTCTTCATCCTTGAACTCATTCAGTTTTGCAATGAAGTCCCCCATGCCACAAGAGGCTGTGGGTCATAAGCCAGTGATCTCTGTAGATCACATTGAGGATGAGAAAGCACCTGTTGACCAGGTGGAAGACAGCATCAAAATGGCGTGCCCCAGATCGGTGATAAGTGGATTCTGGATGGATTACGCTTGGATAAAGGCTTTTTGGGTGGCACAACAATGACTCTGGCATCAAAATAGGCTCCAGCCACAAGGCTGCAAAAGATTAGAGAATGGCCAAACACTCTCCATAAATGGCTGTGCTCTGGGTTGTCGCGTATAGAGTCCGCAAATTTTGCTATGGGTGGCACCGTTTAAGCTCAATTGCTAAAAAGATACTTCATGGACAGCTTAACTTTTCTTGTGCATGTGGCATCTAAGTTACAAGCTTTCAGAAAAACATATTTTTTGTGGTGGTTTACCATTCACTTTACAGTTCCTTTAAGTGCAATATATGGAATAAATTATAGCAAAGATGAAGGCACACACAACAAACATAAATGTCTTCTTTGCTTGCCCTTTAGCTCTATTGCTATCAGCTCTACTGCAATAAAAATGTATTCAAAAGAATTCATTACGGGGGATGAAACACTTTGTGAAAGAGTTTTTCTGGTGTAGGGGCAGGCCATACGCGTACCAAGCTTTGGTGATACGATGTGGTTCTTCTAGGTTAGGTATGTCGGGGGGGCATACTTAAATGCATCTTACACCTACTGCAATAACACTCTTCACACAGACAAGTTCTGGCTAAAAACGCACGACTGTCTGACACACCCGTACGTACACAAGCGATGCTATGTGCAATTCAGTTAAATTGTACAGCTCAAGCAAGATGTGCAATACATGTCAAAGAGTTTACCCCCGTGCATGGGCCACAACTGATAAGCTGGACTGCTGGTGCCTTTGTGAAACAGGCGCATAATTTTCTAATCTGATGGGCACTGTTCTGCGCTGTGAATGAAAAGCACACTGCAATGACGTACGACCGCTTGCTCTAGTTTACAAAACCTGTCCATAATTTCATTGAAGACCTGCCAGCAGTATAGCAAAGCAATAAAATGAAACTCCAGTTAAGCATAATTAACATATATTTGGGTTCGCCACCCTCTTATGCTAGTGTTAAGCCTTGAATCAAGGAACTTAACTGACTGTCCAGCAGCACTGGAAGAACAAGACTGTTTCTTGTATCGAATTGAAGTGCTACTGACATGGAAATTAGACACACACGCCTACCTCTCTTTCCAGGTCCTGGCCAATTATACCAGCTTCCATATGTGCAGTCAAGTTCACCTTATCTACCCAAAGGATGCGATTCTGTAAAGGAGATGGATGTAACATAGGAATAGAATGCAAGCCAGCTGGTGTACATCCGGAGAAAATTGTGTCCCCAAGTCTGGGGGAGTAATGGATCATACTTAGTACCCTCTGTTTTAGGGTAGAACCCATTTTTACCCCTTCTTTGTATCATCATCACTTAGTGCAACCTGAAAAACAACGAAAATGAACTAGCAAAGTGCCAATTCAGCCACAACTACGGGCACTGGAGAATTCTAAGCGTTGGACGCTCAGCACAGCTGTTGCGCATTTCATGTGCATCTAAAATGGGAGAAGTGCTTTTCTTTTTATTTTCGACCCAAAAATCTGCTTTTCCACTCAATATTGGCCAATTTTACACTGTTGTACAGATCCTGAAATAAATCTTGATCTTTACCCCGACCCCCCATCTTAAAAAACAACAACAACAACAAAAAAAAACAAAAAAACTATGAAACCCGAAAACACAGGGCTCTAATGATACATTGCCAGCATGTGTGGACTACTACCTTTTCTAGATTTGTGTCCTTTTTAAAATCAGGATGCAAATTAGGTGTAAAATCAGGGTGTAAAAATGGGTTCAAATGGGCTTAATCAACACCACAACAAACAACGTGATGTAACAGTTAAAAGCCCGCCAATCGTGAATGTGCTCTCATACCCTCAGCTGTGCAGCATTAATACAAAGGCTGACCAGTGTGACATAGCTCATAATTATAGTGGTCTCGTGACATTAAGCTTCGAATTATTAAGGATTTCTATCATGCGATAATTCACCTCAACATCATGGTTCCCTGCTTTCTCAGCATGAGCACTGACTGACTTATCTTGTGCATGTTTTACTATGTGGTACTGTTATCTTAAATATAGAATTTTCAGTGGGTGCGCATAATCACCAGAAATTATGGTAATCCAAATCCACCAGGAAAGTTTAGTGAGCCATGATGAAATTAAAGGGCTAAAACCAGTCAAATAGACAAATATACACACAAATACCAACAACTTTATTGCTCGCACTGGAGATGCTTAAAACGGTGTGAGTATTAAAGTTGTTGTTAGGAAGCTATTTGTGTGTCTCTTCATCTGGTTTTAGGAATTTTAATTTCATGATGTCTTGCCAACAGGCCCAATTCGATGATCTTAGTGAGCCAGGCTGAACTGTTTAAAAATTTTCTCTAAAAGATTTATACCCTTCCAGTTTGCTCTGCAATAGTAACCTATAGTGACCAGATATGTCTTACATAGGATATATTCTGCAGGTACATCATGCTCTGACTGGAGACTAGGCATGCTATATACCTTGTGATGTGACATGCTTGTTGCACAATGAAAGCGTAATGAGCCTGTGAGATAAGACTTGTGAAGAGGCAAGTAGTGGGATGAGAATGTAGAAAATGTGCATGTCCCCTATCTGTGGAGCACCAGTTATAATTTATTAAGCAAGTGCAGCAAGTTACTTATTCAGACAGTGCGCTTTGATGGCTTTTCAAAAGAACAATTAACTTTTCAGTAAATTGTTGAAAATGATGAACAATGCAGAAGCACTCAAATTCAGAGGGTATTACTGTGAAACCTTTCACTGATGCGCTAAAAAATTGTGTAGTGCATGGCATGTAATTGGGCTTGAGATAATGTGCGTGTAATGTGCGTGAGATAAAAAGTGCCTGTCTTTTCCAGCTTGACTACTTGCTTGATGATGCTCTACCTAACAGTGGAGCATATCACAAGGTGCTACTAGACCCATCAACTTGTCAATGACAGTAAAAAATGAGACCCTAGAGAAAAAGTTGAAAAAGGAAATTTTCTTCTGATTCCTATTGGTTTTATTGACCTCACCAAAGAAATCCAAAACTCCTCCACCAAGAGAATGCGTACTTAAATGCATAGGAATGGCATGTCCAATCTTACCATTTGCGATGTATCAAGTGAGACAATTGAACGAGTCTCTTCACTGGGGCACTCCAATGCACCTGATACACTGGTTCCTCCTGAAATGAAAGAATCACATACAGTGCTGCAAATCTGGGCCACTCCAAAAAAAATCTGGGACGCAGGGCTAGGATTAGAGTACATACCGCCAAAAGGAATGATTACGACGTTGTGCATGTTTGCCAAGTCAACCAGGAAAACAACATCATCGTGACATCCTGCATCAAATTAACTGTTCAGGAATGGTATGCTGTGCATGTGTGCTGCAAATGACTCGGAACAAGCAAAACTTACGTGGCCACACGATAATGTCTGGAATACGTTGAAAGGTGCCCTCTCTTAGGGTGAAAATTTCTCTCATTGTGTGCCCTACATATGACAAAAAGATAACGTTTTGGTTAACATTACTCACTCGTGATAAATCATGAAAGCGCGAAAGGGAGAATATAAAAAGACAGTTTTCCTGGACATAACATGACGTCCCCCTCTTTGTGTGCAAGAAAGCATAGGCAGTTCAACAGTACTTCTTACACTCCTGGTCAGGGTTCGGAATCCTGAGCTGTTTTTGCAACCTGCCTATTACATTGAGCATTCGCGCCGCGCCGGAATGTCGACTTTGCAATGAAATGCGTCTCTTCTTGTCGTCTGCTATGGAATATGTCTTGGCTGGGCCCCAGTACATTTCCCCCAGTTAGTAGTGCACGAGAAGATACATACTTATGACGTACAGCAATTCTACTTATGCAGCCGTGAAAATCAATTATGTATTTCGCATCATCCGCTGGAGGATTCTGGGGAATGTCGCTTGTGCGAATACATGGAATGGTGCGTTTTGCTCTTCTTGCCTTTTATTCACCCACAGTGACTGTTGTGTTCTATATGCTCGCCGAATCTATAGTTTTCTGAAAAGGCTGTCTCCATTTCCTTTTTTACTTTCAAATATATATATATATATATATACACACACTCAAATGAAAAATAGCCAAAGCTATATATATACATCTTTCTGTGGATCAGAAGAACAAAAAGAGAGGTTCTGCAATATTTATTGTTGTAGGATTAGAAGACTCCTTCTGCTTTCATAGGATTTTTATGCTACTTGAGGGCTGCTCTCCGCTATGGCTTGCGTAGTTCACATGAGTCAGCAGCTAACGTCGTTGTAATGTGTCGTGGACGATAAGGTTCATTCATAAGGATATTTTTTGGGGAAGGAACGCTTTGAAACCAAAAGGCGGTTGGACACCGTTCTTTCCCTTTCACTCTTACCACTGAATATTTGTTGTCATCAAAGCCGAAATTTATAATCGGCTAATCGGTGTAATAATGAAATAATGCTGAAATCCCGGGATCTTGGGGGCCCCAAGCTCCGAAGCCCAGTCCTGGTTCGAACAGTCGTGAATAGGGCTGAATGGATTGATGCATAGTGTACCAACTACGGGAGCATTCTTTAGCATTTAAAAATTACGAAAGAACTTTGGAACCAGCTACACATGTTGAAAGCTGTTCAGGCTGTGTCCCACTTTTGAAAAGACTGAATGTATGTCAAGACTCAAGGTATGTAGCCTCATCGTCCAAACTATAATGTGCTTCCATAGTGGATGTTTACCCGTATCATTCTAAAAGGAACACTCTTTCAAAGGAGGTGCGCTCGCAAGACCGCGAAGATAACGCTGAAGTTATCTTTGGACATCCCAATAAGTGTCACAGAAAATGTAGCGCTATCCACAACATGACTACAGTAGAACCCACTTAATTCGATCTTCGCCTCCGGTTAATTTGCACTTTTCACTCTCCTCCCAAGCTTGTGATGCGCCCTTCGGCGTCGGCGCTATCACGCCGGTGCCGCCGTCACCGGAGAGCCGAACACCTCTGACTCTGCGCCGCACCGCCGCTGCCTGGGCGAGTCGACTGCGTGAGAGAGGGAGAGCTAAGAGGAGAGTGCGCCTCGCAAGAATGTGCGTGGAGTCTGGTCTGTTAGTTGCATTTTTTGTCCTTTTTGTGTTGGTACAAGTGGTGTGCTCTGTGCGCCCTCTTCAGGAAAAGTGAAACTGACTGCACCTGTGCGTGCTATGTAACCAATGTCAACACAGACAAGTATAAAACACTTTCCTTGCAGGAAAAGCTGGCTGCTATTAACAAAGTGGAGTCATGAGTGAAGAAGACTGTGGTCACGATTAAATACGGCAGCACAAAAAAGTACTTGAACGGCAATCATGAAATGTAAAGAGAAGACTCAAGTGCAGGCACGACTTTATAGCGAACAGGAAAAGGCTCCAGGAAGCTGCGCACCCACGTCTGGAAGAGGTACTTGTAGCCAAAACAAACTGCCCTGCACTAGTATGTGCCAAAACATGCTTTGTATGAGGCCTATTGATACTGCAAGTCAGAATTCTTCATTGGAACACAGGTCCTGATTCAAACTTCCTGATAATTTAAACAAAAATCTGTGGTCCCCTCAAGTTTGGATTAACAAGGTTCTACTGTATATGGAACCTCATATTATTGGGTATGACATCTCAATGACCGAGGTTAATATGGGGTTAGCAGACTGTTACACTGGAGGTCTTATGGTACATTCTCCTCCCATCATTATACACATACGAAACAAACAAGCATGAATGAAGTATTCCATTGAACACCTTTTTCAATTAAAACTGTTTTAGTGACCTGCCATACCAGTATTTTTGTACATTTCGTCAGTATCTCATGTTACGAATGTCAATTTTCATTCTGATCCCTTGTAATTGTATGTGAGAGCACAGGTTCCATGGTTCCCACTGAAGGACCTTTTGAGATTCAGACGTTTTTTTTGTCTGTGATGTAGAACACAGTTTAGGACCAGGGCTTCAATATTTTGCATAAATATTTATAACTTACACATATCACATGAGATAAGTGAGCGCTGCACAATATCAGATCACAGGTGCGACTCAACTACTAAATTTTAAAGATCATAGTACAGAAAGAAAAAAATTATTAATAGAATAGAGGTTGCTGCTAATTACCTACGGCAAAAAGTGCACACTCCTGTGGTTTCTAGCTACAGTTCTGACTCCGGAAAAACATAGAAAGGATGCATAAAATCAAAGGTTCTCAAAGACTATAAAAAATTTCAGGTTTTCCAGACCTTGAAAATGGAATTTTTAAATTCTGGGGTATTTAAGGGCTTCAAGGACCAATGGCAACCATTGGTTCATTTTGGTGTTCAATTGGGTTCTGTTACTATAATCTTCTGCCACCAAGATCTCTCTATTGCCTTATTCTACAAAAGGTGAACATACCATGAGCTCTGAAAAGCCTGTCTTGTCCATCTAAGGAGTGCATAATGCCAGAGATTCTGAGGTCAGCCATAAACGCATCGTTCAAGAGAGGCTTTGGAAGATCTGCATCAGTTGGTGGTGGCTGCCAGGAAACATTAGACAAATTTTAAGAAACTGTAACACTCCACAAGAATGTATGGCAGGTATGCTGGATGTAGTTTGCTCAACAACAACAGCAACAACAACAACAAAAAGTCCTAATGAAGATGTTCCATCTCCTTATTACTGTGCATAGTACAGCTTCCAAGTAATTTTATGCAGAGATGAACAGAGACCGCTAAAATTCCCACAAAATCACTTGATAATGATGAAATCTGTCTGAAACATGGTGATGAAATGCGTATCGGCACACTGGAACTCAGGCAAAATGTGACAACTCGAAAAATAAAATAAAAAAGCCCATAGCACTTTGGCCTTCGTTCCATTAACTACGTATTAGGGCTATATGTGCTGGTGATGTTCTACTGTGCTAACAGTGAGTGAGACTGTAAGCTGTGGATGTGCAACAGTGATAACTGGGTCTATAACAGTGCGTTGTACATGTGTATTCATACTGAGCTTCAAAGTAACAAAGGCTTCCATTCAGACAGAATGTTCAGATAAGGCAGGTTCACAAGACAATGTGTCCTGGCAGACGTTATCTATATTTTACAACACAAAAGTTACACTAATGACACTTACTGCTCTTTTTCATTGTTTTTACTGGTATGTATGGTTATTTAGCGTTACACATTCCAGATATCTTTTGTATCTAGGCACTTGCATGTCTGCGAATGTAGTCGGCTAGATTCCCACATTTGCCTATGTTCCTAAACCAAAAACATGCTGACATTTTCAGTTTTTCCATCAGATGATAACACTATGTTTCGGAAGGGCCTACTGACTGCAATGTCAAATCACTTACATTGGAGACTTTGGCACAACAGTTATGCAAATTTTAATGCAGACTCAAGAGAAATGGCCTATCTATGATTGTGCTGTGTCAATGTGCCGCTGTTTGCTCAAATTGCACTAATGCTCACTGCTATATTGTATCAGTAGAGGCTGAAGTTTTAGCGTTTAACCTCATTCTTCCCCGAATTTGCACCACGAATTGAAGGTTTCCTCTTTGGGGTGAAACCCAATTTTTACCTGGCAAAATTTGCCTCACTGAGATGTCTGTGGGAATGCACACTAACTTGTTTGGCAGCAAATTCAGTTACATCACTGTTTGTACCAAACCAGTAGAGTCAGTTTGAGTAACTGAACCAGATTTCTCCCAGAATTTAGCATACAGGAGGTTTTTCCACCCGAATTCGCACGTATCCAGAGCACATGTTTATTTGCCCAATTTTTACCACCCAAATATTCGGGAAGAAAACATGTCCCAAAAACTTCAGGCTCCATGTATAGGTAGTAATTTTTGTGAGGACCTCATTTTTGCAAATTTCCCGAATACGGTTTTTGCACACAAATTCATGTCTCGCAAAGTGAGTGACAACCCACTGTGGTACAGGACCATTGTACTCCAAAATATTCCTCAAAATTAACCACCTATATAATACATACTTCATAACCAAAATTTTTGCCATTATGAAATTTTGTTATAATTTTTAAATGCCACTGCTTTCATAGTGCTAGCAACACTACGAAAATTACCACCTTCCATTACCAATTTAAGCCTTCGTAGATTTGAAGCCTTGCCTCAGTGGAAGTGGGATGCACCCTGCCTACGTAGTTAAGGTGCATATTGCAAATGCCTGATGAGCTTGAATGTTGATGAAGGTTCAAACTTCATATGATACAATCAGGAATGTTTTTCTCCTTACTTTCTGTGGCCTGCTATAAAACCTAGGTATCTGTAATGGGCAGCTCTCCATAGTGGGTGCCTTAGGTGTCCATGGCAGCTTCCGTCTCTTGTTAATAGCCTCAAATATCTGGAAAGTAAGCTTCACTACCAGACTTCTGTGGTTGATGCCACGCCATAATGTACACAAAGTGATTAAACGCTATAACGATGACTTTAATCCTCGATGTTGATCCTCAACACATAAAGCCCAATGCCGTCTTAGGTTTTGTAGTTTAGCGGGACTTGGCGCCGGTGCTTAAGGTCTAAGGCACCTCTTTGTACTTGACCTTGTCGGGATTCGCAGCAGGTTGTATCAAGGCCGCCACAGAGTTATCTCGAGCAACAGAGGTTATCAGTATGGCAGCGTCATATTAGATTAGCCGCTCGCAATCGGAGTCGGACCACACACGTGCCAGAGTGAGGGCGCTGGAGTGGCGCGATTGACGCGTTAAAAAGATTGGAGAAGAAAGCACGGGGACATTCCCGGGAGGAGCTGGGTCACGGGACGGAGCCGAGCCAGCCTGCTATTTGCATCGAATGGTGAAATAAACCTTGCTTTGTTCCTTACGATGTTAACTGTACTTCCTCCGGAGGGTGAACGGGCCGGGGACGACCCCGAGAGTGGGACTACCATCCTTTGAGGGACAGAAGGTAGAGAAGTTCCCACAAAATGGCGCCGAGCCTGTTCACCCGGAGGATGTACGTTTGTTTTGGAAATGTTGTGGCATGGCGCCCGAGGATAAGTCGATGCACTTTATGTTCTTTTCGGTTCCGCTCTTCGTGACCAGCTCTCTGCTGCCCGGGTTAGTCGTAGGCCGCTACGCAGCTGCGACTCACGGAGGAAGACTAAGGTCCTTGCAGTTCCGCGGTCCTGCTCCCGAAAGACGCCTGGGCTAGTCGCAGTAGCACCTGTAGGGCTTGTGCGACAGTCCGATGATCTATAACTATCGATGGCGTCTCATCCACAACTCCGCACAGGTTAGCGTCCACAGTGCACGCATTACCGCTACCTAACAAAGCTTCAGCTGCGCTGGCAGCACGCTCGGAGAAGCCGTTCGCGGGCATCGGCTGCAGCCGAGTTACACATCATTCCATGACTCCCAGCACGGTTGATGAACGAATTTCTCCCGCTGGATTACGAAAGCCGTTCCAGAAAGGAGCTGCATTAGTGTACTCAGCTTTGCGACGAGAGCCACGTAGAATTCGTTCGGGCTTCACTTCGGCCATCCAGTAGGGTTGTTTGCTCTGCGACTGAAGCGCGGAAGGTTACGTCGGCTATCCGTCAGTGACACTCACGCATTCGCCCAATTTTTGAGCCTTTCACTTCACTGGCCGGGAAGGGTGGCGTAGGAGGTTTGTGCTATACAAGGCGACCTCTTAGATGAGCTCGAATACCGCCCCCGCCTACACCGGGTCAGGCGTCAGAACCGCGTTGTACGTGTTCGACGGAGAGTGATCTTGCTTGAGTGCCGACGCACAGTCGGATTAAGCGAGTGATATCATGCTCCCCACATCGTGCGTCCTTACAGGTCGCGTGGGTAGCAGCCTTTGCATCGGTCACTAGAATCTAGTGCTCTCGACCTAATATGGCATCCGCATATTCGGGGTGATTTTCGTTTCAACGAAATTTACTAGTTTCTTGACGGAGGGCTTGACAGACCCCCTTAGCCAGGAGATGCCCCCTGACCACTTTTCTCTTTTTACGGTAATTTCTTTTTGGCTTCGTAGCAGGCATGTCCAATCCTCGCCACTGAAGAGCCACACAAAGGCAGTCGCAGCCCCCCAGCAACTGACGCTGGGACTCCTCAGCTATGGACAGCACCCCTGGTTCCAGATGCTCCCGGGGATCTCATTGTTCGGTGGCAACTTGTACAGTTGTCCACCACGGCCCCCCAGTCTCCTGGGCATCACGCTCCAGATGGGTCTCCCAGCCGCGGCCCCTGCATCTACGCCTACACTTTTCCGAGGCTTGACACTGGAGGATCGAAACCCGGCGGATCCCCTCGTCCCGTATACTGATGATGAGCGCCGCGTCTTGTGTCCAGCGTGCGGGGTGCCTGAAATCCATTGATCGGCACACCTACGAGGTGCTCTCCATCGTATGCGAACAGAGGCTGCAAGAACCGTCAGGATGAGAGAAGGAAATGTGGAAGCAGTGCTCGCAGTAATCCAGTGCCACAGACCAGACAACTCCAGTGCGTCGGGCCTGCACCAGCAGCGGACGACATCCTGATTGACATCCCTGAAGACCACCTCTGAAGCGGACTTTGATGTGTGTCGAACGGCTTATTGTGTGTCGGCCTGTGCCCGTAGTGTTCTTGGACCTTGCACTCTTTTCTGCTTAGATTTTTTTTTTTTTTACTTTGGGGTCAGACTGTGTGCCCAGATAGCGCATTCTGTTTTGAGGTGGGGGGTATGTCGGGATTCACAGCAGGGTTATCGAGCAGGGTTATGTCGGGTCACTTCGAGCAACAGAGGTTACCAGTATGGCCGCGTCATATTAGATTAGCCGCTCGCAAGCAGAGGGGGACCACACACGTGCCAGAGTGAGGGCGCGGGAGTGGTGCGATTGACGCGTTAAAAAAACTGGAGAAGAAACCGCTGTGACATTCCCGGGAGGAGCTGGGTCACAGGACGGAGCCGAGCCAGCCTGTGGTTTGCATAGAATGGTAAAATAAACCTTGCTTTGTTCCTTATGATGTTGTCTGTACTCCCTCCAGGTTGGTGAACGGTCTGGGACGACCCTGAGAGTGGGACTACCGTCCTGGGACCGAAGGTAGAGAAGTTCCCAAAACCTCTTTGCATGCATGTTCTCTTGTAGCTCTTGTTGCTGCTGCATGTATCACTGGCAAGTAAGCCCAGTAGCCTACACTCAAAGGGGTACCAATTTGTTGGTGTCTGTGGGTCTCATACCCCTGTCAGACGGGCGCGCTTACAGCCTTAACGGTTACGGCCATATTGCATACTGTCATTTACTTCTTGCCAGACAGTCAGCAATGTGGCTTTTGCGACAAAACTGAGACAGTTTATGGGAGCAGCATGCAACTTACGGTGACGGATGCAGTTTACGGCATTCCATCGAAGCTGCTCAAGCCTAGTCACCAAGCGTTGTAAGGAGGATTTCGCACATTTAATTCAATTCTAAATAAAAATTTTTGATGTGACATAATGTTCTGTCATCTTTTTTTTTAGTTCTTCTGATGCATTTTTGCACTTTGCTTTGCCTTTTATCTCATCTGTTCAGGTGTTCAGTTCATAGTGACACACTTGAACGATGAAAGATGGGAGTCACTGAAAAGGTTAGCCAGCTGTAGGGCTCGCACCCACATCTTCTGGATTACCAGTCCAGGGCTCTACCAACTGAGCTAAGCTAACACACCTCCCCAGTGACTTCCAAGCAGAGTTCGAGGTAACTCGTTACAAGTAACTCGTTACTGCAACAAAGTTCCTTTTTTTGGTAACTTGTAACTTAACTCGGTACTTTTGACCCATGGTAACTTTCAGAGGAACTCGTTCCTTTTTCAGGTAACTTTGCCAAAGTAACTTAAGTTAAGTTCCAAGTTACTTTTAACTCGCTTTTCACTCACGTCCACATATTTTCTTGCTTTCTCTCCAGTTCCTTCATGGCATTTTTTGCCATAAAACGTTATATTCAATCAATGACAGTATTTTATTGAGGAAGTAAGAACCGCTGCCATTGAAATTAAGCTGAACCATTGTGCGCCCACAGGGAGTAAGATGCAAGACATTCGAATAGACCTTTACCAGAGAAACGTCACCATGACTTTGGTAGACAGACTGAAACCGAAACAAATCGGAAGGAGAGGGCTGGGTTCCAGTAACGGGCACTTGTTCGCTGCCTCCCATTGAAAGAAAAGCAGGACCGAGGGTCGCGTCCCTTTAAAGGACCATATCGTAATCCCCTCAAGACCGTACGTGGCTTTCGGGCGCGACCTTGTTCACCTCTAGGTTCGAGCGTATAGTTCAATTCTACCAAATTTGTGGCACTGTCGAACACTATGACATCATTTGTTTACAAACCGGGAGAGGTCTATTGTTGGAAAACGATATAAGCGTGTTGCACTCCTATGCAGGCAACTCAGGGTCTAACTCAACTGCTCACGCGCGCTGCACCTTCGTAATGCTATTTTGTGTCCGAAGTAACTTGGAAATAACTCGTTCTTTTTTTTAAGTAACTCAGTAACTGCGAGTTACATTTCAGGCTGAAGAACTTCGTTATTAACTTAGTTACATTTTGCAAACGGTAACTTAACTTGTAACGAGTTCTTTTTGATGAGTAACTTCTCAATCTATGCTTCCAAGGGTGCATCATCTGAAGAGATGAACTAACCACTCTCACTCACTCACCCCCTTTAACTCTTACATTTTTCTCACTCAAACACAATTCATACCACAGGACCGACGCAAGCTGCACCAGTTGAACATGAGACATGTGAACATGTTGAACACTGCACTTGAGGCTTTGTATGTATTTGTCCTTTCTATGCGTTCCAGCCTCAAAACGTCAATTTCTCATGTTTTCACCCTTGAACCACTGCACACAGCATCGCACCATGTTGTCTGCATCCAAGAAGTCGGATGCCACTCAAAAAAACATCTAAAGCTCTTCAAAGAAAATGTACTTTGCTGTTGTATTTTCAAACTTTTCAAAACACCAGCCAAGCGTTGTTTTTGTGTACTCTCAGTGGAAAAAATAACGTGACTTCGCTGCATTACATTCAACGTTCGCAGATGTGTTCACCGGTGTGGACATCATCAGCAAAATGCTTTCATGAATACCGTCTGGCAGCTTCCCAGAGCTTGAGGCCATATCTAGCTTACGGCCATTTCTTAATGCTGTAACGTTAAAGGCCGTATATGTGCCCATCTGACAGAGGTATCACGGGCTACTGGGAGGAGGTACCGTATTTTCTTGAACCTAGGTGACCTTTTTCCCCAAAACTGTTGCGTTCCAAAGTCAGGGGTCGTCTTACATTCCACTATCCGCACCACAACCAGGTCAAAGGAGAGGCGGGAGCGGACAACGGGATCGGACCAATAGCGCGGCGTGCCCTATACCATGTGTTGTGGCTCTCAGCTCCAGTCAGCACGAAAGAAACAAAGCAATGCAAATAGAGAAAATGGGAACTGACTGTCATGGCATCTTTACTGCCTGGAGTGAAAAGATCTGTAGGATGTTTCCTGTGCACCTTCAACCGGGTCATTTTCGTGATGCAGCTGCCATACAATTCAGTGAATGATATTTTTGTTTTCGATTTTGTTACATCATTTGCTTTCCAACTCAGGATTTTCCTGGCACTGGGCTATGCAAATGATTATAAGCTATCATGGTCTGGCTCAGCTGCCAAAATAGTCACATCAGCATATATTCAGAACTTCCAACAATGAAGTCAACACTGCCATGTGATTGAGAAAAATGTGGAAACAAGGGATACAAATGTCAAACAAATCTGTAAAGCCTACTTCCTCTGTACCACTACTGTCAGCTTTCCCAAACTCAATGTAGTATGCACAGAGTATTCTGTTCAAAAATTTCCATCTGATGTCCCGTATGTAGCATGCACATTTGGCATTCAGTTCATGCCACGCATGGAGACATGCTGAACTTTATCGATGCACCATGCAGTAGATCATTGTCACCATTCATGTCTGTAAAGCCACCACCCAATGTTGCTTAGGAAACTTTGGCATCGTTGAGCAAACCATCTCCAGCCAAACAAACTTCCATGTGAATTCAAGACCAGAAGGCTGGCGAGTATTTCTTTTCAAAACAACACAAAGAGGAAGTGCCTCCAGGTTTGTATCATGACACCTGCAATGGTAAACCTGCTTGCAGTTGAATTTCATGAATGCCATATGACAAGTGTACACGTTTTCTTTAATAGTGTTACGAAATATGAATGTACGTGTCCTTGCTCATATGTTACAGCATCTCACACACTGTGCACACTCTCTTCACAAAGTGCAAAATGCAAACATATGCATTTGTGATCACATTCTTTGCGGAACACAATTAGAAAAAATACAAATGGGTGTATGTACTGTTAAGACCAACATGGGTCATCAAGCATAAACGGGCGTAACCAGGGAAGGGTAACAGACATATGTAGTTTTGTTACCGTTTCAGTTTTCGTTACAGAAATAGTTCCGTGTCCATTCCTGATACCAGCCTTTCAGTTTAGTTTCCCTTACTCACTCCGGTTATGAGACGACTCTCAAGGAGCCCCTGAGTTCCGTCAGTGACCCCTTTCTCCTAAATGGTGTCCTGATGTCACGCATACACACTGCATGAGTAATTTCGTTTCAGTAATATCTGCACATGTCACAGGATTTAAAAAATTCTGCAGAAATACATGTCTTTTCCTGTAGAAATTATCTTGCCAAAGTTCCAAGTTGACCAACTCTAAATGGGTGCAACCACACTTCTTTCCAACTTCACATTACAGGCAGAAGTCACCAGTAGCAAACAATACCGCAATGCCAATGTGGGATTAAAAAATCGTAATCTTGTATCATAATCATGCGAAGCTGTGACGTCTGTTGTGTAACATTTTGCATGTATGTATTTGCATCACGAGTTACGCAGATCTAAACAAAAAAGGGACAGATGCCCTTGGTGAACTTCAGATTCTACTTCTCAAGGTCTTGCATGGTATTCAAGGCATGTAGGGAACGGAGCACTCAGGAGAAGGAGAAAAAGATCATGAGAGATCGTGCTGTCACATAACAGTAATAGTTAATACCCCAATTCAGTGCCAGCCAATCATTTTTGTTTCAAGTAGTGAAGGAACGTGGTATGTTGTTCTGTTTCTATTACCAGCTCCAATTTCAGTTCTACGGTACGCCGTTTCTTTTTCTGTCACCATAATCCGTCACCATTCCCTGAGTATAACGTGACTCACCAGGCATATTCAGAAGCTGTCTGGACAGTTTCATTTCCAGTCCCTTACTGGTCACTAAGAACACTTAGAGGGTGAATTTACCAAAGATTACACATCTTGATCCCGTCGTAAAAATAGAAAATAACGTTTCTAGCGCTTCAAACTTTGCAGACGGATAGTCATTCGTCTTAAGTTTCAACCATTTTTTTTTTTTTTTTCAAATGCTATCACTTTGTAGAAAAAAAGTTAGAAGCAAAGCAAATTCTCACTCCATGCATTTCCTATCGCCTAACCGCCTGCAAACCGCCATTTTTTTCTCTGTCTGCTTCTCGTTCACATCACCACGTATAGGTGGCACTGCTTTGAAACCCTGCATCTGGTCCATCTGGTTGTTCCATAGGTTCTGGTTTTGCTTTGTTTCCAGGCAGCGCCACCTATACGTGGTGATGTGAATGTGAAGCAGACAGAGGAAAAAAATGGCAGTTTTTAGGCGGTATAGGCCATAGGAAATGCATGGGGTGAGAATATACTTCACTTCTAACTTTCTTTCTACAAAGTGACAGCATTTGAAAAAAAAAATATGGTTGAAAGTTGAGACAAATGACTATCAGCCTGCAAAGACTGAAGCGCTAGAAACGTTATTTTCAATTTTTACGACGGGTTCAAAATGTGTAACCTTTGGTAAATTCACCCTGTACATCCATTTCTTTTGGCGGCACAGTTGTGAGAGAAGGCAGTAACATGCGGCATTAGCTGTGTACACAGCAACATGAAGCCGTGGAAGGTGTTGATCAGTTTTAGTCCCTTATACACTCATTTAAATATTTAAAAAAACATTATATAACGATATGACACACAAAAATGCCAGCTGTTAAGCAGAGTGCAGAAGTTTCAAAGTTGAAAAGACCACCATTTCTTTTAATAGGTTTGAGTCGTTAGAGAGCACAAATGCATTAAGAAGTATGTAGCAATAAAGAAGGAGCACAGAACACCTTACCCTCATGCACACATTGAGAGGATTTAGCACAACAGATGAGCTTTGCAGAGAGACTTTGTTACTTTCAATGGGATTCTGAAACATGCAACACAAGAAGCCAGGCATGCACTGCAAGCTGTGCCACATTTGATCTGCACAAAGTCCACTTCACCACTCAGAATTCTTGCGTTCCAACAGGTCCCTGATGGTGAACACACACTTTTGGAAAGTTACGGGGTTTAGTATTTAAACACTGACAACACGGAAACTTGTGGGAAAAAATGTGGAAAAGGCACAGCGTAAGAGTATGTCAACACACATTTATATTGACAAGCAAAATTTTTTTCAGCAGCATTATAACACCCAGTATCACTTCTTATAGACACGAAAATGAGATGTGCGAAGGCTTTAGATTCCACAGCCATAGGTTTAAATTTTAGAAGTGGAAACGTTCAGATATCGCCTTGGCTAAGACACGTCAACGTCAACTTCAAACATGGGGTTGTTTGTAAAATATATGTATCTTTTCACTACTTTTATGGTAACCAAAAAAGTTGTTTCAAAAATGCAAGATTTCTATATGTAAATTTTGCTTAGATCTTGACATAAACAACAGTTGGGATGGATCCCAATACAGTTTAAATACTCCAGGCTGTAAGAAACCCTTTCAATCAAATCAATTTTTGGCATTGCCCATGGCTGATTACATGGGACTGTAACAGACTGTGCCTTTTCCTATTTGTGCAAAATCCCGTAATAGCTAACTGATAGGGGAGAGAAGCAGTTAAAGGTGCGATGTACAAAGGTTGAGTAACCATGAGACAGAAAGGAATTAATGAAGCAAAACAAAACCAAAAAACTGCTAGAGACCTGTGCTGGAAGTAAGATGCTCAAGTCCACTCCGAGGCTGGCTTCAACCCATCCCTTGAAGTGCGGCAGCGTCTGATTGCCTATCTTGTACCTGCAACCACATTAGTAGTTAGTAAACTGCTATTATTTGTGAAAGAAGACTGTCATATTTATCGCCAAGGTCACACATGACCGAGCAGAATGAGTAATATCAAAAAGAAATAAAAAAGATAAAGATGCTTGTGGCGGCTTTGCCATCGGCATCGCGGCGCCGCTGTTGTTGAGGCGCGAGCAAAATAAACGTTCGGACACTTGCTCCCTTGCGAGCTACCAGGAAGGTTGTCTCTTACTTGTATCGCTACAACTGGTGACCCGGACGTGGAACCCTAACGTTCCATCCGCCATTATGTCTACTGGCGATGCTCCCCCAACTGGACAAGCCATAGCGACAGCCTCAGTTACACCGGTATCCTCCATCGCCGTCAAACTTCCTCCGTATTGGGATCGGAACCCCGCGACGTGGTTTATTCAAGCGGAAGCACAGTTTCACCTCTCCGGCATCTCGGCCGAACGTACCAAGTATTACCACGTCATCGCGGCCCTTTCACCATCAGCGGCAGAGGAAGTGTTTGATATCATTGCCAACCCTCCCGCCGATACCCCGTACCAAGCCCTGAAAGCGGCACTCTTGAAGCGTACATCGCCGTCCGACCGCGCCCGTCTGCAACAGCTGTTGTCAGCTGAAGAACTAGGCGACCGGCGCCCAACCCAACTGCTGCGCCGGATGAAACAGCTACTCGGCGAAGGAAGCAATGCTAGTACCGACAGTTTCCTCCGCGAGCTATTCCTCCAACGGCTCCCTAAAAATGTCCAGATGGTTCTTGCAAGCACTCACAACCTCGGCATTGAAGAACTAGCGAGTTTGGCTGACGCAGTCATGGAAGTCGCATCACCTGCTACTATGACCTTGGATTCCGTCCAAGCGCCTCAAGTCGATGCTCCTCCAAGTGTACCTCCCTTCCCTGACGCCAACTCGAATTTCGCCACTCTTTCTCAACAAGTCGCTCACCTGACTCAATTAGTTGCGGCTTTGTCCACCCGATCCCGCTCTCCGTCGCCACGTCGCCAGCGTTTCCGCTCCCGCAACCGGTCTCCTCGCCATCGCAGCCCAGGTTCACGCGACAGGAACGGGCTTTGCTGGTACCATCACCGCTTCGGCCAGGAAGCCCGACACTGCTTCCAACCTTGCGCGTGGTCGGGAAACCCGCCGGCCAACCACTAGTGGCGGCGAGTGGACGTGGCCCTAATGATTGCCGCCTTTTTCACATCGTGGACCGTACCTCCGGCATGCGTCTTCTCGTGGATACTGGCGCTGAAGTTAGCGTAATCCCTGCCTCGAAACTCAGCGGCCGCTCCCGAGAACCTTGCTTATCCCTGAAGGCGGCCAATTCAACCACCATCCCTGTATACGGCCAAAAGTCCTTAACCCTAAACCTTGGATTGCGACGAACCTTCCGCTGGCTGTTCCTGATCGCCGATGTTCACCAGGCGATCTTAGGAGCAGATTTCTTACACCACTTTAACCTGCTCGTCGACGTTTCTGGGAAGCGCCTCGTCGACTCCTTGACACATCTGTCTGTGCACGGAATTCGCGCCCCGGCAAGTCCCCAACGAGTTCTTTCCCTTGCTGAGCCATCTCCTCCTTATGCTCTCATACTAAAGGAGTTTCCCGCACTCACCAAACCACCTGACTGGAACCAGCCCGTCCAACACGACGTTTTACATCATGTGCTCACTACTGGCCCTCCTGTTCACTTTCGACCACGTCGTCTCGCTCCCGAGAAGTACAGGATTGCCAAGGCCGAATTCGATCACATGTTGGAGCTCGGCATCATCCGCCCATCATCCAGCACCTGGGCGTCACCCCTCCATATGGTGCCTAAGAAAACGGGCGACTGGCGGCCTTGCGGTGATTACCGCGCTTTAAACCGCATCACCGTCCCTGACCGCTACCCCATTCCGCACATCCTCGATTTTGCAGCCAGCTTGGAAGGGGCCACAACGTTTTCGAAAATTGACTTGGTTCGCGCATACCACCAGATTCCTATGGCACCGGAGGACATCCCTAAAACAGCCCTCACCACCCCATTTGGCCTCTTTGAATTCTTACGGATGCCCTTCGGGTTGCGAAACGCGGCCCAAACCTTTCAAAGGTTTATAGATTCTGTCACCCGCGGGCTCCCTTTCGTGTACGCCTATCTAGACGACCTGCTGGTGGCCAGTCGCTCTGCAGAAGAGCACGCCCAACACCTCCGCGCCCTCTTTGCACGCCTGGAACATCATGGCATCGTCATCAACGCTGCAAAGAGCGAGTTCGGTGTAGCAGAGCTCGATTTTCTTGGCCATCGCATAAACAGCGCGGGAATCTTACCACTACCATCCAAGATAGCTGCCATCCGCGATTTTCCCCGCCCAACTTCAGCCACCAAGCTCCGGCAGTTTCTCGGAATGGCTAACTTCTATCGCCGTTTTGTGCCCGCCTGCGCCTCTACCCTCCAGCCTCTGGAAGCGCTTCTCTGTTCACGCAAACCTCCGCCATCAACCCTACAATGGACAGCAGAGGCTACCAAGGCTTTTGACAAGATCCGAGAAGATATCGCCGCAGCTACACTCCTTGTCCACCCTCGGTATGACGCCCCCACAAGCTTAATGGTGGAC
Source organism: Ornithodoros turicata (assembly GCF_037126465.1). Classification (NCBI taxonomy): domain Eukaryota; kingdom Metazoa; phylum Arthropoda; class Arachnida; order Ixodida; family Argasidae; genus Ornithodoros; species Ornithodoros turicata. Next base: position 27,122,421 of record NC_088204.1, on the reverse strand, counting down.
GCCTCGGGTGCCGCGGTTGGCGCAGTGTTGCAACAACAGGTCTCATCCGGGTGGCAACCTCTCGCTTTTTTCTCGAAGAAGCTGAAACCACCTGAGACGCGATATAGTACCTTCGGCCGCGAGCTGCTGGCCGCTTACCTCTCGCTAAAGCACTTTCGACACTTTCTGGAAGGACGTTCTTTCATCATATTCACCGATCACAAGCCCCTTACGTACGCCCTGTCATCCGCCAGCACCAGTTATACGCCACGAGAAACCCGACATCTGGCCTACATTGCTGAATTCACTTCGGACATCCGTCACGTCACTGGCACCAACAACCCAGTCGCTGACGCCCTCAGCAGATCTGTCTCAACCGTTGACTCTGCCAAATCCCCGTCGACGCTGTCCTTGGACACCTTGTCCGAAGCCCAATCCATGGATTCTGAACTCGCCACGTTCCGCGCCAACTCGTCGTCTGGCCTGGTCATCCAAGACATTGCGTTGCCAGGCGCGTCCAAGCTTGTGGCCTGCGACACTTCCCAAGGACGTCCCCGCCCTTTCCTTCCTAGGGCCTTCCGTCGCGGGGTGTTCGACACATTCCATGCCTTGTGCCACACCGGCGTCCGTGCGACGCGAGCGGCCATTTGCGAGCGTTACGTCTGGCCGCGTATGAACAGCGACATCAGCCGTTGGGTGAAGGCCTGTCTGCCCTGCCAACGAAACAAAGTTCACCGCCACACTCGCCTGACGCCTGCTCCTTTTCCCCCGCCCGATCAACGTTTCGACCATATACATGTGGACCTCGTGGGCCCGCTTTCACCAGCTCAAGGTTTCAGATACATCCTCACTATCATCGACAGATATACCCGCTGGCCGGAAGCAGTTCCTCTCTCCGATTCCACGGCCCCAACTGTCGCAGCGGCTCTTCTCCGTGAGTGGGTCTCCAGATTCGGAGTCCCATCGATTATCACCACTGACCGGGGCCCGCAGTTCGAGTCGGCGCTTTTCTACAGCCTTACCAACGCTCTTGGGACTCGCCGCATCCGAACCACCGCTTACCATCCCGCATCCAACGGCCTTGTGGAAAGACTTCATCGGCAGCTCAAGGCCGCATTACGGTCATCCCCCGAAACTCCTTGGCCTGAAGCCCTACCCATTGTCCTGCTGGGAATCCGCTCTGCGTTCAAGCCAGATTTCGAGTGTTCCTCGGCGGAACTCGTGTATGGTATGGCGCTCCGGTTGCCCGGTGACCTCGTGTCACCCCCATCTACTCCCGCCGTACTCGCACCATCCGATTTCGTCACACGCCTACGCAGCGCCATGGCTGCCTTACGCCCTGCACCTTCCCGTTCCTACTCTGGGCGTCCCTACCAACATCCTGACCTGTGCAGCTCTACACACGTTTTCCTTCGCTGTGATAGAGTGCGAAAACCTCTGCAGCCCCCCTACACCGGCCCGCATCGTGTTTTGAGCCGAGCGGCCAGCTATTACACCGTTCTCGTCAACGGGAAAGAGGAAAATGTCAGCATCGAGCGCCTAAAGCCTGCTTTTCTCGACATCCATCCACCTCCCTCGACCTCTATCAACCTCGACCTCCATCGACCTCCCGAACCCGCCCTCTCAACTTCCTCGCCCGGTCCAGGCTTATCCCCTCCATCGACCATACGCCGTTCCGTGAGCTGGTCCAAAAACCTGGTCCAAAAACCCGTCGCCTTCCAGCGACGCGCTAGGAGGGGGGGAATTTGTGGCGGCTTTGCCATCGGCATCGCGGCGCCGCTGTTGTTGAGGCGCAAGCAAAATAAACGTTCGGACACTTGCTCCCTTGCGAGCTACCAGGAAGGTTGTCTCTTACTTGTATCGCTACATGCTCATGATCCGTGCATGCACAATTAAGAAATACAAGAACGGTATAGCCATTTAGTTGATCATTAAAGTGCTTTGCAGAACTAATGTCACAAAACTCGTGTGGGAAGGCAATTCCAACTGAGTGATATACGGAGATCAACTGAATCAGCAAATGTATAGCCACAGCTAGAGGAACAAACACTTTATGAATGTGCATCTAGAATGTGCAATGTGGTGAATAGGGAAGTTCATGTTTCAGCGAGGAATTATTATATAGTATGATATCTTCTGAGATATGGAAATGCCAGCAATTTTATGTCAAGTATGTAATGTTTCCAAGGATAGGTGCTTCTTTGTTAGTCTCACAATGGGAGTTTGACGGCAAGGATGAAGTATGCCGCTTCGTTCTGTACTTGTTTGGGTGCATTAATTATTGCATTAATTATGCATTAAGGCACAGAATGCCTAGTGTTACATACCATAGATGAATATTCAAGGTGAGGTCTAACAAGAGATTTTGAAATGATTAATTTTAGGTCATTAAACATAAGAAAAGTTACACATATGCACACATGTAGGTGACACAGTTATCAACAATTTAAGCGTGTCTTGCAAAACCACCTAATCTACTACTGCAGAAGCACTGCACTAAGTTTGAGTGTATACATAACTTGTGGACGTAAAGGATTTATAGTGATGCAGGAAGGTGGCAGGCTTGGACAGCTGCACGGCACTTCCTCTGTGCGTTACCGTGGTCGTCCGAGGCCAAACTCGGACGTTGCTACATGGGTAGCATAGAGTATGTTACACGAAAAATGGAGCTTAGTTAGCACTCTTGTTCTTAGTTTGTGTGTGCACATATACGTTACAAGTGCAAGGGGCTGGACAAAGAGGACCTGCGAGGTTAAGAAAAGCAATTATGGAACACAATTGAGAAAAAGGCAGGCAGATTGGAAAATGTTGTGTTTAGGCACCTTTCAGCCATTTATCGGAAAATGCCTAAAGATCCGTGCTATACCATTGTGGTAGAATGACAAACTGCACAAGCAGCTGGGGCTGTGCATTGCATTGTCTGCATTCAATGCTTTCTTTGTTCCCCCTTTCTTTAAATTACAGCACTATTCAGGTCTTCAAGGCCATAAATCTCTGTTCTTAACACCTTTCTTTTACCACCATTACTACACCATAATTGAGGACAAAAATAAAATCACTTTCACACAAGGCACTTCCAGCAGTATGTTATCATTAGAGTCTGCCTGTCAGTGCATTTTCACTGCTATTCTAGAATAGTATTTTTTTCTTGTTTTAAACGTATAGAAATAAAAATGCAGAGTACTAATTCATTTAAAAGGCTACTAAATGTTTGCAGTGGAATACATCCCCCGAAAGCGCCTTATGGCAATAGTAAAGCGGGAAACGAAAAATTAGAAGACATAAAAAAAGACACAGACCTGTTACCCGTAAAAGACACATGGTGTGACTTTGTATCAACGACAAACTTCGAATCCTTGTAGCCCCATCCGTTCCATTTCAGCAGCTCTTGCCTGCGTGGACAGTAACGTCTCATTTCATCATCCAGATGGTTAAAATAATAAGACAGCCAAAGTATGGAAGGTGACCACAGTCAAACTTCAGGTACATATGCCAATATATCACTCTCGAGCTACGCAAAATTGCACAGATGAATACTGTATATTGCAAATGCACTGCAAAGCACACACGCAAATGAGTTTCTTGATGCTGGCAACATGTCCCTGAGCCAGGGGAAAACAGGAATGGACAGAACCAGTGGTGGACACGGTGTGTGTGTGTGTGGGGGGGGGGGGGGGGGGTTCGCCCTTCTCCCAAAACGTTAGGTTACACATTAGTTTTCCCTCTCTCCCCAGTTACGCGGTTCGACAAACAACTCCCCCACCCCCACCCCCCCAAGCGCGGGTCTGGATCCGCCATCGGACAGAACACAAACGAAGGAGTAGGCCACTCCTCGCGCGACAATTCGCGACGTCGCGTAGGGCGACGACGGTGACGATCGCGCAGCGAAATCGTTGCGTGCGAATGTGCGTTGCGTGCGAATGCGTTGCGGTTCGCGAATTGCACGCGGAGTAGAGCCCTGCACGGGCCCGGGCCCGACCCGGCCCGCGGGCCGAGCCGGGCTGTGTGCTCCGGGCCGGGCCGAGCCCGGGCCGACAAATATGTTTCCGAGAGTCAGGCCCGGCCGGGACACGCAGCTAATTCCACACAATGGAGATGCAATAGTTCATATCATCATGCGCTTGCGTCATTCCCTGTGCATATTTTGCAAAGACAAGCAAGGGATACTGCATTAGGCATACGATTCGACCCTCTAGAACATTCTGAAAGCCACTTTACATTGCTCGTCACTCCTCACGTATTTCACAATCACTTGGCAAAGCTTGGTGAGAGGGGTATGGACTGGGAGAAGGAGTTTGTCGACAGCATCCTATACCTCCGCAAAATCTTGACAGTGTAACGATAACGCCCATGCCCGCGTACGTTCTGGATTTAATTTGGTCTGGTGCGGTTATGGTGTTAAACCGCCACCACTTGTATGTTTGTCTTCTCTCCTTGTAAATTTACTGATAAATTTGTTTGTAATCGCCAGAAACGCGTACGTCGCGGCTGGAAATACTATGCCGGGATCTACTCGCCGGGTCACCGGGCCGGGCCGGGCCGGGCTCTATTTGCTTAGATTATGGGCCGGGCCGGGATCTAGTCACTGGGTCACCGGGCCGGGCCGGGTCGGGCCGCATAAAAATATGAAGGTCCGGGCCCGGGTCGGGCCGGGCCATTTTTCGATGCGCTCGGGCCGGGTCGGGCCCGGAAAAGTCGGCCCGTGCAGGGCTCTAACGCGGAGTGCGGTTGCGAGTGCGTTGCGTGCCTTCGGACTCAAACAGCATTCGACATACTTCGAGAGGCTATATAGTCCGCATCAACGTAGATAGTCACGAAAACCACAAAAAAAACAGACGATTCGGGTAACTTGTAGCCTTCCAACGCGAAAGCTGGACGTCGAAAGACGTTCCCATGGAGTGGTGCTCTTAGTGCTCTTGCTCTATCTGCCGGCCCAGAAACGTCCACCTGACAGATAAAAGGTAACTCTACATGATACCGGAGGTAATTTTCCGGCGTCCCGCATTCAGACAAAACGTGGTCAGACAAAAGGTACGGCCACTGATCAGTGGGTACGGCTTGCCACATTACGTGCGTGAGAGAACGGCGCGGCGCTTCTTTCGTCTTGCGCTCCTTTCCTCCCATGCGGATGAGACACACGCAACACCTCGTGCGCTAACAGAGGAAATGCGACGAACCGATGGTACGTCGAACATTAGACACGCTCAACAGTTTGAAAACACGGTTGTGGTAGCCCTCATCGACTTCTGGCATGACAGGCACACGTTATACATAGTCTTCCTCGAGGAACGCGAAAAGAAATTAAAAAAAGAAAAGAAAAGAAGATTACCGTAGCAGAAAAATATTTTCCGGGGGGGAGGGGGTGGAATTTTACATGGCGGAAAGGATTCCACCACCACGTCCCCCAGAAAGTACGTGTTCAGCTATGCATGAAACAGGTTCTGGAGACAACATGCTTATGTGTGAGACAGGTTTCTTGTGATTACTGCTGCACAACATACAAGTTCTTTCCTTCCCTATGCTGTACGAGAAGCATGATGTTGACATATTTGCGCAGTGTTCTAATGTTACTAATGCTACCAAATCTATTCTTAATGTATAATTTATGTCATCTCCCCTCTTCATGATGTTTTCCTTGATTGTTTTGTTTTCATTGCTTCATGTCCAATATGTTTGCTGTATCTCTTACTTTGTATTTTCCTTATATTTCGGTGCACCATTTCCCAGACCCTCGGGTTGTTTATGGGCACATAATAGAAAATAATTATTATATCTGTGGCTTTCGTTATCCCTTAACATTATCCTCTCTGCGGAGGCCAACTGATTTTGTATGTATGATCCTGAATAAACCAGCAAGAAAGTTCCACTGCGGTTTCAATGTTTATTGCTCTCTGTCATAATAAATGCGGAAATGAGGCATCAAAATACCACAGTTTTTGACTGCAGTGTACGACTGAGGGTAAACACACAATGTTCCTGTTGTGAACAATCCATCGAGACCTGGACCACATTTCCTGTAGACCCAGGAGGTTCCTTAATGTCTACTATGTCTGGAACCAGTCTTGATATATATATCTCTCTCACACTTAATATCTAGAACCACTCGCCAATTATTAAATTGGCGAATGGTTCTAGATATACGAGCGGGAAACGAAAAGACGCGCAGACTGCAAATGCCGGTTCACAGAGAGCGTGTTTGAAAGATAATACTGAATTTAAAATTTCTGAAAGTCTATTTTGTTCCAATGTACGCACGAGAAATCACTTACATATTTTGCTCTTTCTCCTGATTTTCGTAAAATAAGAGATCTTTACGGGAACACAAACGCTCGTAAGTTTGACACTCCCAATCGGCTACGACCAAGCAAAAGCGAGAAGGATATATCTCTCACCGTTTCAATGGGATGCTGTTTTGGGTTTTGGGAACGGTCAATAAGTTGCTGCCCTCGGTCTGATCTTTTTTTTCTCTGGTGTTGTCATAGTTTTCGCACTTCGGGCCTTCCAAGTGTCCCTTGATAGTAGAAAGCCGCTCCACTACCGCCATGTTTGAGCTTGATCTCGCTGTCACTCTGAATTCTGAAATGTTAGAAAAGTTGGCCCATGGGGCCCATGGAGAAAGGAAAGGAAACAGGAGCGGCCGTTTCGAGCAGATTTCCGTGGGACCCCTCTGGCGGTCGCTCCTGTCAAAACGGCCATTACTTCCTGTCCACCACGTGATCCTCTCTAAAGTTTCGATTTAGCAACGCTTTGTTGCTCGCGCTGCTTCCTATGCTTTTTGAAAGTCATTTACTCTTAAAATGTGAGTGTCATTGCGGGAACAGCGTTTTCTTAACGTGTTCTTACCACGGTTGTGGCTGTCATTCACAGAAATCAGCTCGGGAATAGCCACTGATCTCTATGTATAAAGGCTGGATCGCGCATGGGAGAGGGGCTCGTGGGGGAGAGGTGTGCCTTCGGGCCGCCATGTTGGTGGGCCCTAAAGTGCTGTGTGTGCCCATAGAAAACAATGGGAGGCAAGAGAGATTGTGAGTATTTATTGCGCTGCAGGCGTTGATCGTTGTTTGTCATCACACAATTTTGCAAGGTGCCAGTATACTGATGTATCCTAACAGTGTTTCACGGGTGTCCTGCCGTTCGATTCTTAATTAGGTTATGTTTTGCATTCCGAAACTAGACCGTCACTGCAGTGCAGCGCTGGGGATTGTACTACAGCACGTTTCCCAGGCAATATTTCAATAAGAAACGACTTGAGGTTAACAACAGCCATGTATATAATATCCCGTACTGCGTTCTGGACAAAAATTGTTCCATATAGAATGGTCCGGGAAAAGATATACTCGCATGGCAGAAAGAGATCGTTCTGTAGAATCACAGCCGTTGTTTTAGCCGTGTATGCGCTTAGTATGATTTATATCAAGCATCGCCTTAGAATGAGTCTTTTAGTAAACGACAGCGGTGCTTTGCCGCGCAAATGGACACACCGAAGCAGCCCAAATAATTACTTCACGCAATTAGATCACACTCGTTAGGACAGTTAATCAGGTAGTGATGCAAGCTTAATCAATTAAGTTACTTAGAAAGTGGTAACATCTCCTTGAGACACAGGACTTATCTCTTTTTGAAGTACAGCCCTTCTATGTTTGTTTGCTTCTTCCTTTATTTGTTCCGATTATTTGCAGGCGCGGTTGTGCCAAACTGAACGTCCTTCTCCAGCACTCACATGCTTTTGTTGAATACAAGTGCAGCGTGAGAAAAGCTGCGACTCGAACGTAGACGGAGACGTGCTTTTCGCGATGCTACGTCCACTAGGTCGTTCCATCCACCATGGCCCTGAGTTAGCCCGTGTTCCAGAGATGCCGCTGCTCGATCTGTAAACTGTGTGAACCTAGGGACGCGCCAATGGGAGGACGCGTGGGCGGAGTGAGTCGACTTGAGTGTCATCTGGGGGCAGAGGTTCGAGACGTGCTTTTCGCGATGCTACGTCCACAGGGTCGTTCCATCCACCATGGCCCTGAGTTGGCCCGTGTTCTAGAGATGGCGCTGCTCGATCTGTGAACCTAGGGACGCGCGTTCCTTGGGAGTGTGGGACCACGAAAATGGTCGGCGATATGTACTGCATGTACTGAGTCATGATCCCATTTCTGTCTCTCTCTCTCTCTTTTTTTTTCTTTCTCTGTCTTCGCGGAATGAATTGTCGGATTTTGACCGCTGTGTTTGCTTGTTTTTGCTTTTAATAAACGTACGTTTCATGATCGGCGTCCTCAAGCGATGCTCGCGTTTGTTTGTTTTTGCTTTTAATAAACGTATGTTTCATGATCGGCGTCCTCAAGCGATGCTCGCGTTTGTTGGTTTGTTTTTGTTTTTGCTTTTATTGAACGTTTTATGATGGCTTGTTTTTGCTTTTAATAAACGTTTCATGATCGGCGTCCTCAAGCGATGCTCGCGTTTGTTGGTTTGTTTGTTTTTGCTTTTATTGAACGTTTTATGATGGCTTGTTTTTGCTTTTAATAAACGTTTCATGATTGGCGTCCTCAAGCGATGCTCGCGTTTGTTGGTTTGTTTGTTTTTGCTTTTATTGAACGTTTTATGATGGCTTGTTTTTGCTTTTAATAAACGTTTCATGATCGGCGTCCTCAAGCGATGCTCGCGTTTGTTGGTTTGTTTGTTTTTGCTTTTATTGAACGTTTTATGATGGCTTGTTTTTGCTTTTAATAAACGTTTCATGATCGGCGTCCTCAAGCGATGCTCGCGTTTGTTGGTTTGTTTGTTTTTGCTTTTATTGAACGTTTTATGATGGCTTGTTTTTGCTTTGCTGCTTCAGTAAAAGGAGGAAAAGAACCAGAGTCTTCTGTCGGCATTATCTAAACGTACGCACAAAAACGGCACGGGCATGGCATCTCATCAAATTCCTTTCGTAACAACACGTGCCGCATGGCGCACTGAAGACATAAAGGGGGTATGAAATAGAGAGAGAGAGAAAAAAAAAACGCAGTCCATAATCACGCATTGTCCCGCGAAACGACAAAGAAACAAAAGCGGGGTATACCTCTCACCGCCCGTGTCCCGGTCCACAGCGCATCGCACACGAATCGCATGAAATGCTCAATAAAAGGGAAGGCACACACGCCAAAGAACGCCCTACTATCAACCAAACACGGGCGCAACGATTCCGCGGACGTCTTATCAAGATCATTCTAACAACGCGTGTTCCATATGTTTAATAAAGCAAACAAACGCGGGCATCGCCCAAGGACGCCGATCATAAAACGTTTATTAAAAGCAAAAACAAGCCATCATAAAACGTTCATTAAAAGCAAAAACAAACAAACAAACACGGGCATCGCTGAGGGACGCCGATCATGAAACGTTTATTAAAAGCAAAAACAAGCCATCATAAAAAGTTCATTAAAAGCAAAAACAAACAAACCAACAAATGCGAGCATCGCTTGAGGACGCCGATCATGAAACGTACGTTTATTACAAGCAAAAACAAGCGAACACAGGAGCGGTCAAAATCCGACAATTCATTCCGCAAAGACAGAAAAAGAAAAAAAAAAAAAAGAGAGAGAGAGAGAGAGAGGGGGAGAGAGAGAGAGACAGAAATGGGATCATGACTCAGTACATATCGCCGACCATTTTCGTGGTCCCAAGGAACGCGCGTCCCTAGGTTCACGGGGTTCACATAAAGTCCCTCGACCGCGAAGCGATCGAGGGACTTTAGGTTCACAGATCGAGCAGTGCCATCTCTAGAACACGGGCCAACTTTCAGGGCCATGGGATCAGGCCCATGGCCCATGGCGGCTCCTCAGGGCCATGGTGGATGGAACGACCCCGTGGACGTAGCATCGCGAAAAGCACGTCTCGAACCTCTGCCCCCAGATGACACTCAAGTCGACTCACTCCGCCCACGCGTCCTCCCATTGGCGCGCTCCGGGTGGGCGGGGCGCGCGAGGGAGAGCCTTCCGCCTTGCTACTTCTTTACTGCTTTTCCCCATTGGAACGGCAAACATTGCCTGTCCTGTATCAGGACGACTATTGCACCCGAAGGCACAGCAGCCAGTCATTTTCAGTCGGTTATGATAGGCGATTCAACGCGGTAGTTCGGCCTTCAAAAACTACGCGCAAAGAGCACGAACTGAGCGAGGAGCGAACTTGGGAAGATCATGGCGGACGGAAGCAAAGCGACACGGCGGAAGTGGCGCAAAACTACCACGTGAGCACCTTCGACCAACGAACGCTCCCTGTCGGCGCCGCAAGGGTTGTCGCTACTTCTCAAAGAGCGATCGAGGGACTTTAGGTTCACAGATCGAGCAGCGCCATCTCTAGAACACGGGCCAACTCAGGGCCATGGTGGATGGAACGACCCCGTGGACGTAGCATCGCGAAAAGCACGTCTCGAACCTCTGCCCCCAGATGACACCCAAGTTGACTCACTCCGCCCACGCGTCCTCCCATTGGTGCGCTCCTGAACTTTCCTTGGCGCGCTCAAGCCGGCGACCGTGTCGGGCTGTCGGCGGTGCCGGAGGAACTCCAGCAACTCGCCGCAAAGTTTCGAAATGTGTTGCGTGCAGCAGGGACGCAAGCAAAGCATCTACGCCGGTACCGCTTTGGATGGTTTTTAGTGTCCTTCCCTAACATGTTGTCGATACCGACTCTGAAAAACTCGGTGCCTCATGGATACTTCTGCAAGTCAACTGAGTGGCAGATAAGTGGAAGGCAGGTCTGCTTCGCTTGCTTGGTGCGACAACGCTTCAAGAAGGACGAATACTGTGTTTTTCCGCTACTCACTAGATGACAGGTAAGTCAGTTCCTATTCTATTTTGCCGCTTAGCATAACATAGCGCCGCACCTGTGGCATCTACGCAGCATTTTGGCAGGTAGAATTTTTGGTTTTCATGCTTCTGATCCCTATCTTTCTTGTTCAGGTATAAGCACTCAACTCATATCTGCTTCAGAATAGCATCTGCATGGATACAGTAGAATGGATATGACACTCAGAGTGGTTGGATCATCATCTTTCGGCATAGCAGCTTCACAATTTCTTTTGTGACGGATCAACCATGCGCCTACACAAGCAGCAATATGGACATGTTCTCTGTCATGCCGGACCTCTGAATGTGTGTGCGTGTGCAGCCAATATACTGTTGTTCTACTGTGAAATCTTCCACGTGAGACATCAACTATCAGTGAATGCAAAGTGGCTTCGGCATTTAATTCGAACTTCAGAAACAATGTTAATCATGTTCGTGTTGTGCACAGCTACAGGAGACTTCATATTTGTGCTTTGGAAATACCTATCCCGGAAAATAAAGCACTTTGTGTAACAGAAACAGCCAACGCTTCCACATTGTTATTTATTTCACTCGACGCGAACGGAGATCCACAATCACCCGGAACTGCCCCGAACCGCCAAAGCGGGGGAGAGGGAGAAAACAGATGGGAAAGGGAAAGCCTCGCCAGCGTCACAGGTCACCCAGGGAGACAAAAAAAGGCAAAGCAAAAAGCTACTCAACCGACGTCCAACGATTGGCCCAACGCTTGAGGTCACGTGAGTTTTTCCCAACAATAGAATTATACTACACGTTCATTCCCCTGGAATAGTCGGCCAACTGAGGGCCATGGTGGATGGAACGACCCAGTGGACGTAGCATCGCGAAAAGCACGTCTCCGTCTACGTTCAAACCTCTGCCCCCAGATGGCAATGAAAGTCGACTCCGCCCACGCGTCCTCCCATTGGCGCGCTCCGGGTGGGCGGGGCGCGCGAGGGAGAGGGAAAATCTGAGGCCCGATCTCTAGAGAATAGTCCCTCTGACTCTAATCTCGGACCATGATCCTACGTCATTTTGACATAACAATGACGTAAAAGATTAGTTTCAAAGCTGAAAAGTAATGTAGCGAAAGAGGGTCGATTACTTTGAGCGGCGATGGGTTTCGTGATGGGTCCGCATGTGCATTTCCGTTTATTGTGTTGTATAAAGTCTGTATGTGCTCGTCACAACAAAAAATTCATATCTTTCTTCGTTTTTGTTTAATAGTGAAAGAAAAGCACCGCGTAACACCGTTTCTCTGCGCCGATCGCGGCATCGTATGCGTGAAAGTGGCGGGCTTTTCGAAGCGTCGTCCGAGCCGTACGTCGTACAAATCAATGTTATTGCAACGTAGCGGCGTGCACACAAAAAACTCATCGATCAAAGTTCACTGTTTGTTGAGTAAAACTATCAACGCTCATTTGCGGTATCATTACCACCCCCACAGCTCACGAGCAAAAGAAGCATATTGAAATGCGAATTATCATTTCGCATATCGAGCACACGAACACACAGAAAAATATAAAGAAAAGCTCATAAATAAAGCTCAAGATTTAAAGCACGAACCGATTTCTCATAAACGCGGGTTTACGGCTCGCGCCACACTGTCCGTTCGACCCTTTGCAATGATCCTTCGTGCTTTCATCGTTTTGTTGCCTGCCATCAGCGCCATCTCACGGGCACATACCGAATTATAAATGCAAAGTACAATCACGGTGTCACACAAACATTGCCGTCTTGCACACCTGTACGTAAAACAAAATGACAAACATGGCGAATGGCGTGCTTTTCCGCGCATTTTCCACGAAATTTAGTTTTATGCCGGTAGAGTTTTCTGTTTCTGACACCTAAGAGCCGAAGCAACAAGGCAGGGCGGGCAGATCACAGGTGTGGCCTTCAGATTCTCAGGAGGAAACACCGATAAGGCGGGTCGCTTTCCAAGATAACACGTGGGGTGATTGGTTGATAGAAGCTGTCAACCACTTTTAATATTCACGCCTTTTTCGATTGTGCACCAATGACAGAAGAAATTTCAAGTAATCGAGGTAGATTACGTTGACCAGGATAGGGCCCCAGGTTGTTTGATCGCTCTTCCGAGTTTCAATCGAACACACTTGCATTTTACCAGGCGGCAAATGCAGTTTGAGTGCATAATATGCTTGGGAGAACGTGTTACACTACACTGGTAGTGTTGTCATCAATATATGTGCGAACACTCGAGCGCTTTTCTGCATGCATTGCTAGCATGGTACACGGTGTTCTTACGGAAGCGAGTGCACATTCATTTCTTTGAATTACCTTCGCGCACAAGTTCGGTATTACGTCATAATGAGACCGAGATTGTCACCCTTTTTCATGTATTGGTATTGTTTTGTGCCTTGGTTTGATTTGTGAGAAAGAATCCTACGTAACGGTGGTGTGGCGCGACTTGAGTACCGCCTTTGTGTCTGAGCTATATCGTCGGCTTGTTGCGATAATAATAATTTGTAGCGTGTCGTGCTATTTGTAGCAGTTTTTAAGGCAAAAGTGGTCTCTCAATACAGATTTCCTCATGGGGCTACTCAGAGGATCGTCTGCGCAGTATGATGCGACTGAGTGGTACAGGTAAGTATCATGTTCCTCATCCACGGGTTTCTACTTTACAGGAAGGAACCACCTCAGTGCACGCACTGTGGTTAGCCTCTCTCAATTTTGCACATTTTGTAACATGTTCACATCTGAAACACACCTTATACACCTTAGGCTCATTCACCCAGCAATATAATAATTATAGTTCTTCTTAGAATAGTTTTTAATCTTTTCAATTTTTAGAAGATACAGGGATTGTAAACCCTGTTTTAAACTGATGTTTTAACATTTGTCAAATGCATTTATTAAACGTATTTATTTTTAACTAGTTGCATTCAAACCGATGTTCTGATGTATTATGACCTTTGTTGTCGATGCACCATAAAAATTGGAATAACCGTCATCAATACAGGTTACTTCACAGCTGCCTCGACATACTCAAGAAATGGGTGCAGAACCTGCGTAATGCCTAGAAACTTTACCACAGCACCTCCAGAAAGTAAAAGCATATGTGTCACATGGGATTTTTAAAGGTATTCACAGTATATAATACCTTGTATTAACTGCTGTAAATCTATGCCGCCTCTACAGTACACTCTCAGAAATAAAAACTTGTCAGGGGACTGTGATAATTGTTTCAGTTAATAGGCATGAACATATATGCTATAAGTAGAAAATTCTTAAGAATGCACTTCTCTGGCTACTGATGTTGTTTACATCTACTGTTGATCACATTCATTTATCACATATTATATTCTTATATATTATTATTCTTATATATATTATTATTCTTATGTTTACAATTTGATCGTGCACTCCCAGCCGAGTACAGCTGTTTCGTCCTACTTGGGACTCATCAGCCCGGCGTAGGGAAGTGTCACGATCTTGGGTCGGTACTAACAGTGCGTCTCGGCGAGACGTCAATGTTCCACGGTGACAGCGCCACCTGGGGAGGCCGCAGTGCAAGTCAGCAAGTACATATACAAAAAGGAAAAATAGCTAATGCTCTATGGCTGCACGTTGAGCATATTTACCGTGCACTCCCAGCCGAGTACAGCTGTTTCGTCCTACTTGGGACTCATCAGCCCGGCGTAGGGAAGTGTCACGATCTTGGGTCGGTACTAACAGTGCGTCTCGGCGAGACGTCAATGTTCCACGGTGACAGCGCCACCTGGGGAGGCCGCAGTGCAAGCCAGCAAGTACATATACAAAAAGGAAAAATAGCTAATGCTCTATGGCTGCACGTTGAGCATATTTACCGTGCACTCCCAGCCGAGTACAGCTGTTTCGTCCTACTTGGGACTCATCAGCCCGGCGTAGGGAAGTGACACGATCTTGTGTCACGATGAGTCCCAAGTAGGACGAAACAGCTGTACTCGGCTGGGAGTGCACGATCAAATTGTAAACATATGCTCAACGTGCAGCCATAGAGCATTAGCTATTTTTCCTTTTTGTATATGGACTTGCTGGCTTGCACTGCGGCCTCCACAGGTGGCGCTGTCACCGTGGAACATTGACGTCTCGCCGAGACGCACTGTTAGTGCCGACCCAAGATCGTGTCACTTCCCTACGCCGGGCTGATGAGTCCTAAGTAGGACGAAACAGCTGTACTCGGCTGGGAGTGCACGATCAAATTGTAAACATATGCTCAACGTGCAGCCATAGAGCATTAGCTATTTTTCCTTTTTGTATATTATTATTCTTATATATATTATTATATTATCACATATTTGATCACATTAAATTTAAAATTCAGCATATATGAGAAAATATCAGGAGGGAAGTTGCTATTCATTGCTCATTCCAACCTAAAATTGAGAGCTACAAATTTAGAGAGTGTACCTGTCCATTGTCATACCTAAAATATATATTGTCATTGTAGGAAGGTCACAAAACAATAAATGTAGTCTTTTGCGACCTCCCTGCACGTTCATTGTATCCTGAAACGCATAAGTGCAAGAAATAAATGTTGAAATCTTGAAAAATGTATATTCTCTTTACTCATCATCAGTGATCTTCTTTACAAAAGCATATCGTGTTAGACTTTTTTATTTACGTTTCACAGACGGGGTACACGAGGGCCAAAATGACAAAATCGCAACTGTTTCAAGCTCCAAATTGCAATTTGCAGACCATACGCGTGTAGTGCAACAGGGCCCTTGCACATCAAAATGTAAGATGGGAGTCACAGCTAATGCAAAGTGTTTCCTATTAGAGACTTCGATGCTGAACAAAATTGTGCAAACTGGGGAAGGTGCCATAGAAGAACTTCAGAAAGCATGTCTGGTCTCTCAACGGTGCTACGACGCTCCCTTTTAGATGACGATGATACTGATTGGAGTTTCAGATGTGCAGCTGCATTTTTTGGATCGTGCTCCACATAACAAGCATGACAAAGTCAGCACTGGATAGCAGGCCCCCGTCCCTAAGTAGCTTTGCTCAAGCTGCAGTTGTATTCAGCAAAAGCATGTGAGTACTCGAGAAGGACATTCAGTTTGCACAACCGCGCCTGCAAATAATCAGAACAAATGAAGGAAGAAACAAACAAACATAGAAGGGCTGTACTTCAAAAAGAGAAGTCCTGTGTCTCAAGGAGGTGGTACCACTTTCTAATTAACTTAATTGATTAAGCTTGCATCACTACCTGGCGTGATCTAATTGCGTGAAGTAATTATTTGGGCTGCTTCGGTGTGTCCATATTTGTGAGGCAATACACCGCTGTCGTTCACTAAAAGACTCTTTCTGCGGCGATGCTTGATATAAATCATACGAAACGCATACACTGCTAAAACAACGGCTGTGGTTCTACAGAACGATCTCTTTCTGCCTGCGAGTATATATCTCCCGGACCGTTCTGTTATGGAACAATTTTTGTCCAGAACGCAGCATGGGATATTATATATGTTGTGTCTTGGCAAGAACGAGCGCAGTAAGTGATGACAAGGTTTAATTAACACAGCAAAGACAGTTACATGAGTTCCACTCAACGTGCTACATCTATCCCGGCTTGGTGCCACTCAGTCAGGGGTGCCTCCCGTGCTGCCAAGGTAAGGCACGTGATCACCTTGTTGTCTACCCACAACGAGGGATGGCGCCACCATGCCATACTAACGGCAAATGCCAGTACATAACACTCCTTCCCCCTAAAAAAAAAATCCCTACACAAAGTCCTTCCAACGCTGAGGAGGTGCTCTGACCCTGTCTGGTCTTTCTCGCGTCATCACCTGGTTGTGCTTTGGCAGGATAGATGCTGCTTGCTCTGCCTGGCTGGTATCCGTTGCCTCACTATGATCAGGAACAACAGGCCTTGCTGTGTCCTCTTGGTTGGTGCCCTCGGGTGTCTCCCTCAGTAGTCCCCTGCGCCGCATTTGGTCAACATGGCGTCGCAATACTGCACCATCCTGTGTGCGGGTTCTGTAGGAAACAGGCCCCGTCGCCTCGATCACTGTAGCTGGAATCCAATTTGGGCCTCTTCCGTAGTTACGTACAAACACAAGGTCTTGCGGTTGAAATGAGCGCAGTTTAAGATGGGTCTTTTCGTTGATTTCGTCGTCACTATCCTTTTTTTGCTCAGTTAGGTCCGGGTTCAGCCTGTCAAGCAATGTCCTCAGCCTTCTGTTCATTAACAACTCTGCAGGGCTTCTGCCAGTCGTGGTGCATGGGGTCACGTGTTGCTGCAACAAGAAGCTTGCCAGGCGTTGTCCCCAGTCTCCTTCTATGATGCGCCTTAGGGAGTCCTTTGTCGTACGCACCATACGCTCCGCCTGACCGTTAGATGATGGGTGGAATGGTGCAGACGTTACATGCCGGATCAGTCCCGCCTTCATGAATGTACGGAATTCCTCGGAAGTAAACTGCGCCCCATTGTCAGAGACTATTGTGTCCGGCATCCCATGAGTTGCGAAGAGCTGCCGTAGGGCGTTTATGACACTACGTGTAGTCATGCTTGACACTGGAACTACCTCCAACCACTTAGAGAAAGAGTCCACCACAATGAGGAATGTCTGACCCTGAAAAGGGCCAGCAAAGTCCACATGGAGCCTTGACCATGGTGACCTGGTTGTTTCCCATGCATGTACGGGGGCCCGAGGCGGTGCAGGCCGGGATTCCTGGCATGTCACACACATGTTAACACGTTCTTCTATGTTCCCATCCATCTTTGGCCACCACACGTAGCTTCGAGCAAGGGCTTTCATCCTTACAATGCCGGGGTGGCCTGTGTGTAGGGCATCCAGCACAGCATTCCTACCCTTCTCAGGTATTACTACCCTGTTTCCCCAGAGGATGCACCCTTTATGCACAGTAAGCTCATGCTGCCGCACTTTAAAAGTTTGAAAATCGGGTTCCGTGTCCCCCGATGGCCACCCTTTTAATGCCCAGTTAAGGACTCTTGACAGAATAGGATCCCTAGCTGTCATCTGTGCAATGTCCTCGGCGTGGAGTGGTGGATTAGGCATGCCCTCGAGGAACAACACTTCCAGAGGGGGTGGCACCACGAACTCTGGAACGCCCAACGGCAGGCGACTTAAGGCATCGGCATGCCTAATGTTCCTCCCAGGTTGATGAACGAGGTCGTAGTTGTATGCACTTAAGAGGACAGACCAGCGAAGCATTCTCGGTGACAATATTTGCGGCGTTTGTTTGCCAGGTGCGAACAGACCAAGGAGTGGTTTGTGGTCTGTCACAATTTCAAAGCTCCGACCGTACACATAGTAATGGAACTTTTTTACACTTGCAATTATTGCGAGGGCCTCCTTGTCAATTTGTGCATAGTTCCTCTCTGCAGAAGACAGTGTGCGCGAGTAGAATGCAATGGGAACCTCCTGGTAATTTTCGAGGCGATGGCTGAGCACGGCCCCGATACCGCACGGAGATGCATCACATGTGAGCACCAAGGGCTTGCTCTCGTCGTAGTGGTGAAGAACACTCTCAGATGATATCAGCTGCTTGCATTCCTCAAAAGCTTTTGCGTGCAGAGGTGTCCACTCCCATAACGCCTCCTTGTCCAGAAGTCTGTGCAATGGCTCAGCTACTGTTGCTTTGTTTTTCAGGAAAATGTGATAGAAGTTTAACAGTCCAAGGAAGGCTTGTAGCTCTTGTCTGTTCGTGGGTGCAGGTGCCTCATGAATTGCTTTCACCTTCTCTTTTGATGGATGCACTCCATCCTTGTCAATAACAAATCCCAGGAAGTCCACCTGTGTCACACCAAAACGACATTTGTCACGTTTCAAACGGAGGCCTGCATCTGCGATGCGCTGTAGTACTTCATGGAGACGGCCAGCCAGCTCAACCTTTGAGCCTGCAGCAATTAACACATCATCGAAATAAGGTACAACCCTAGGAATTCCTTTCAGGAGGTCATCCATGAATTTCTGGAATATTCCCGGCGCAACATTGACACCGAACTGCAATCTCTTCACACGAAAGGCTCCGCGGTGGGTGGTGATTGTCTGTGCATCTGCTGCTTCTTCGTCCACCACTAGCTGCTGGTAGGCCTGAGCCAAGTCCAGTTTTGCAAATACGTTTCCTCCTGAGAGGGAAGCCAGAAGGTCTCGAACCACAGGAATTGGATAGGGATGGTGGGACAATGCCTTGTTGATGGTACACTTATAGTCACCGCATATCCTTATCTCACCATTCGGCTTCATGGCCGTAACTATTGGTGTCTCCCACTTGGGGTGGGTAATTGGTTCCAAGATACCCTGCTCAATCAGGCGGTCGATTTCCTCATCAATTTTTGGTTTGAGAGCAAAAGGAACCTGTCGTGATCTCATGCGCACTGGTGTCACGGTCGAGTCCAAGTGTAGTGACACAGGAGGGCCATTGAATTTGCCAAGTTCTTTTCCAAAAACATGGCTGAACTTTGTAAGGACATCTTCAACAGAGAGTTCTTCAACCTGGTGCACCCCTACGAGGCTGATTCCCAATGGTTGAAACCATTCCATGCCGAGGAGGCTTGTACGGTGCCCTTGAGCCACCAGTAGTCGCAGCTTACCGTCGAAAGTACCGTACTGCACATGGACCCTAGAGATTCCCTTGACTTGGACGGAGTTCCCTTGGAAGTCTGTTAGTTGGGACTCGAATGGTTCACACTGCATAGTTCCATCCTTGATGAGCTTGTGGAACGTTTGTTCGGAGACAATGGAGAACTCTGACCCAGAGTCAACTTCCATTTCACATGGCTTGCCTTCGATGAGGACAGACGTACGGTGCTTCTGCGTATGCGTGGAATGCACAGGGCCCAGATGATTTGTATAGTAAACATCGCACGCTGTGTCAGAGTTTAGGGCATTTGTACTCGTACTGCTTTCCTTCCGACCCACTGGCTTGTCAGTTGTTGCGTTGGCCGATGACCGTTGCTTCAAACGACACACGCGTTCAATGTGGCCGATCTTCTTGCAATAATGGCACTGGGCGTCCCGGAATCGACAGAATTCCCGAGCATGAGCTCCTCCGCATCCGTCGCACGGCTTTGTCTTCTTCCCTTGATTTCCCGTTTCTCTGGCTGAGCTTTGGTGCCCGTTTGCTCGCTCCTGTTGCTGTCTGTGCAGGGCATTTATGTCGGCAGTTGCAGCCGCCTCCGCAGTTCTCACTTCGCGAGTGCTTCGAGCCGCCGCCTCCGCTGCCAATGCTTCTTCTTGGGCGACTTTGAAAGTGAGCTTCTTTTTGGCGAATAGCCGGTTCTGAAGGTTCTCGTCCACAAGTCCGCAAACGAGGCGATCGCGCAGCATTTCTTCCAGGTTTGGGAAGTTGCACTTTTGAGCCAGACGACGTAACTCCGCGATGAATAACGCCACTGACTCACCCGCACCTTGGTTCCGCCGGTAAAACGCATTTCGGCACACAATTTCCGATGGCTGTGGCGCAAAATGTTCCTTTAACGTGGCTAGTATCTGGCTGAAGGACTTGGTTTCGGGAGTAGCCGGGGCAAGCAATGACTGTACTAAGTCGAACGTTGCAGCGCCGCAAACACTCAGGAAAACAGCACGTTTCCTCGCTGGGTCGGTAATGCCGTTTGCTTCCAGGTAGAATGTTAATCTGGATTCGTAGGCGTCCCATCTTTCCGGACTCGATGGGTCGAATTCCTCTATATGCCCAAGAGTCGCCATGATATGCGACGAAGTTCCCGCCAAAACACACGGACGCGCAGTTCGGTTGATATCTTCTCACCACCGCTTGCTGAGACGACCTCGACGGTTCTTCAACCACGGGAATCCCATCCTCGTCGCCACATGTTGTGTCTTGGCAAGAACGAGCGCAGTAAGTGATGACAAGGTTTAATTAACACAGCAAAGACAGTTACATGAGTTCCACTCAACGTGCTACATCTATCCCGGCTTGGTGCCACTCAGTCAGGGGTGCCTCCCGTGCTGCCAAGGTAAGGCACGTGATCACCTTGTTGTCTACCCACAACGAGGGATGGCGCCACCATGCCATACTAACGGCAAATGCCAGTACATAACAATATACATGGTTGTTGTTAACCTCACATCGTTTCTTATTGAAATATTGGCTAGGAAACGTGCTGTAGTACAATCCCCAGCGCTGCACTGCAGTGACGCTCTAGTTTCGGAATGCAAAACATAACCTAATTAAGAATCGAACGGCAGGACACCCGTGAAACACTGTTAGGATACATCAGTATACTGGCACCTTGCAAAATTGTGTGATGACAAACAACGATCAACGCCTGCAGCGCAATAAATACTCACAATCTCTCTTGCCTCCCATTGTTTTCTATGGGCACACACAGCGCTTTAGGGCCTACCAACATGGCGGCCCGAATGCACGCCTCTCTCCCACGAGCCCCTCTCCCATGCGCGATCCAGCCTTTATACATAGAGATCAATGGGAACAACCTTTCATTCGTAAGTACGTACTTGATCGGTTGTTTCGTACCCCTGTCTGTAAGAGTCACCTTGGATCGTTCCTTTACAAACTGGCGATGTGTTACAGCTGCAGATTCATTTGATTTCCTTGTACAAGTTCGATTACTGGCAAGCTTTACCACTTCAGCAGCAAACACACAAAACGTGGCACGTCGTCGCACAAAGGTCGTTGCCACGAATGGTGTTTCTGGTCCTACGTGCTTGTCCTGCAGACCGTAACCGGTCTTGTAGTAGAAGGGTAAACCGAGAATAAACTTCCGAATACACTGAAATAAAACTGGACGCGCGGCGTTCATCACAATGCAGATATCTGCACTGCAAGACAAATCATTACTCCCGTCGCCTGCTTCGGGAGCTGGCCTGCGCATGCTCTTGGGGGTCAGGTGAGCGGTCACATGGTAGACAGGAGCATCCCAGAATGCACTGTCAAGCTGGCACGCAGTATAGGCTGGATCGCGCATAGGGTGCTCCACAGCGTGGTCACCGGCCGCCATATTGGTGGGCCCAACGTATTCTGTCGTCTGCATGTAGTTCAAGCGGGGCTGCCCGTATTTTTTAAAATTTACTTTAGGAGCAGTCTAGAGGCCCACAACTTTTTTTCTGTTTTTGGTCAGTATGGAATGTTGGGCGGCCGAAAACAGTTTTCCCACAATTAGTGCAACCGTAGCTAAATTGGGACGCCTGCAATAGCTCCCCGAACCTCCCGCGCGCGAAACACCCTCCTTCGCCTTCACGATAGGCACGTGATGAGCGCCACCACACACGTCACTATGTGACGCAAGTGGTGAGGACGCTCCTCATTGGACTTGGGATCACATGATCGAGGTGAGCAACACCGCCCAGGCCGGAGCGTCTGCTACCGCTTGGGAGACGCCATGCGTTCTCCGGCTTCGTGATGTCCGAAACGGAGGGTTTGAAGGCTGTGAACGACACAACCACGACTTTTTGGGACCGCAGGCACCACGGGAAGAACGAGTGGTGCAGCCCGAAATTAACTGCGTTTGTACAGCAAAAACCCCGTGCTTCTCGACAGTGTGCAGCCTGTCCGACAGTTTTCACCGTGCAGTAGTAGTAGTAGTAGTCGCGTCCTATCCCTTTCGTGTCAGGGTGGGCTTTGGCACTTCGCCTTCACAGGAGTCGTGTCATTGCCTCTGGGACAAAAAATAAACTAAAAAATACACGGAAAAAACTCGAAAATAGATGATTTAGTCCTCGTTCTTTTCTTCTTGTTCACTGCTTGCGCTCCTTGCGCCTTCTCCATTCCACTAGGCGGCGCTTCGTGGTTTCCACTTCCGCCATTTCCGCTCTTCTGGGCGCTGCTGGCTCTGCGTCGTGCATCATGGCGTGGTTCTGATGGGTGCTTTCCCGAGTATTGTGCTGGAATTCGCTGTCAGTGTTGCTCTTGGGGTCGCCTTTGGCCTCTGTCGTGAGGCAGAGGGCATCGGCGATGTTGCAGTTCCTTTTGCCTCCGGGCAAGCTCTCACATAGTAGGACTACGTGGGTGATGTCCTCAGCAGGCGACCCGCATATTTTGCACGCTGTGTCCGTTTCCCCGAAGAGGTCAAATTTCCTCCTTTGAGTCATCAGCGAGCCTGTGCGGGCCTGGAAGAGTAAAGCACTCGCTTGGTCTCCTCTGTAGCATTTTGCTATGCGGGGCTTCTTTTTAAATGTCCTGTACGTCTCGAGACTTGGTCGCTTTTCCATGTTTTTTCTCCATTTCTCCAAAGTTGTTTTGTCCACCTCTGTCTTGACTGTTTTTTCCCATTGTTTTACTGTTTTCGAGTGGTGTCGGTCTGTTCCTTTGCTGTATGTTAAGTCTAGGCTTGACATCTTTCGGATCCAGCTTGTTTTGAACTTCTTGTATCGGAGGTATCTGTGTAGCCTTCCAGCATAGTTTTGTTGGGGCAAGAATCTGAGTCTCCCCAGATACTGCAACTTGGATCTGGCCTCTCTCTGGGTGAAGGTTGACCAGCCCATTTCTCCAGTTATAGCTGCGTTGGCCGAAATGCCATTGCCTCCTAAACACCACCTCCCCAGTTCGAGTTGGTGCTTTTCCACTGTTTTCCAGAATGTTTGGGTTAGTGCCAGTACATCACTTCCATAAGTGATGACTGGCACAGCCATAGTTTTCCAGAGTAGTCGGCCTATGGTGTATCTATTAAAGCTCTGTCTTGCTGTGTTCCATATTAAGCCTTTTAGTTTACTTGATTTTCGTAATAGCTGCTCTTCGTGTGAGGTCAGGATGCTTTTTTCTTCCGAGATGTTTATGCCCAAGTATTTATAGTGTCCGGTTCTTGAAATTTCTTTCCCCTGGATGCGGTAAAGGGGATTGTGATGTGCAGTTCGTTCAGTGGCTAACAGGTGGCGCCACAATACCGCTTCCACAATACCGCTTCGCAATAGCTTTCTGCTGCTGTGAATTCTGAGATTGCACAGAAGCCACGGATATATTGCTCTTGTGATCGTAATCTTATTTTCTCAGGTTGCGTATATGCTTCTTCTTTTAAAGAAAACGTGGTATAAATCATATAAATAATACAAGTCAACAAGAAGCATCTAGCAATGTTCGTAGCAGACGGTTTTTCCTACGAACGAATGAGAGGCTCTTTACCACGAACGTCACACTAGAGTGGGTGTGGTCTGCAGTTAGAGCGCTCCGGCATGTCACCGCGGCAGCGATTTTCCAAATTAATTGCACCGTGGTGATACAACTTTGGACAGAAATATTTTGTGGGAATGCTTTTCACATACTGCTTTACAAGATGACAGCAGTTTTGGGCCATGTTAGATACCACTTTAATGCTCCTTTAAACTAAAGGGCATGTTATGCCAGTTTGTTGCAGCTTTGAGTACCCTTCACACGGACAGAGAAAGAGGAATAATTTTTCACATGTAAGCTCTTTATTTTGAGGAAAAATCTGTTTTATCGTATCGCATTCATCTGACAACTCGGTCTTGTTTGCATTGCTACTACGCTGGTGTCATTACGTACTAAGAAAGTATGTGTGGCTACTCCTATAAATCTCAAGACAATGTATTTTCTATAAACAATGCGCTTGTGCTTGCAGGTTCTCCTCACAGTCGCTCAGATGTGCCGAAGAAGCGGATGCAGAACCTGCGCCAATATGCCAATTTGTTCCACTATTCTTCTAATTTGTGAGGTGCAGTGGAAGTAAATAAACTGCTCTGTTAACCTCGTATGTGCAGTCGCTGCTACAGCGTGTGTGATGCTCTTCGTGCACAGCGCTTCGAATTTCTGTAATGAAATACGCCGACAGCTGAACAACTGCAAAGCACTTGTGACAATAACCTTATTTTAAGGTGAGGACTGGGGAGTTTCATCGCTAGGGTCTACTCCACCCCATTGCTGGTGGTGATGTGGTGAATAAAATAATGAGCCCCTTCACAATAAGGATCGAGGTCTTATTGCAGAACACACACAGAGACACTCGTAGAACATAATACGATAATGGAAAAAGTCAAACGAGAACCGTACAATACCAAACCACATAGTAATAATGAACGAGAACCGCGGAACACCACACGAAACCCGAACAAACGAAAACAAACAAAAAATATAAAAAACGGAATTACCTTACAGTAACAAACAGTGTGAAACCTTTCTGAGCAAAAATAATTTATTTTATAGGGTGACACTCACCAAATTCACCTTCATGCGTATGCGCCCTGTGCGCGACAGTTACGACACCCTACTCGGAACACAGACAGCGGAGAAGAAAAAGAATGCAGTTACCATTAAAAACTACAGGAACACGGCTGAAGCACGTTTGTAATACATCAGCACACTGATTCCTAAGAGAAATGCGTGCTAATCAGCAATGAGGAGCATTTAAAGGAGCTAGGAAAGCACTTTAATCACTAGCATTTTTTTTTAACCAAGTGGTTAATAAGCATATTAAAATGCACCATGCGAAGTAATACTATCAACAGGTGCATTAATATCCCAGAATTCGATTTTGAAAATCGCCGACCGTGCGCAACGGTGGCAATACCCGGAACGAGCCGTCGAGCCGCTTACGTCATTTTGACGTAAGAAAGGTGGAGCCCCTGATTGGTTTCGAAGAACGTCGTCTGCTATTTTTCACTCGGAACTAGGGTTGCCACCTTTCGGAGTTAAAAATACCGGCTGAGGGAGAGGATGTGGAATAGAGGGAAAGGAGGAAAGGCCCGTGGGAAAGGGAAAGTGGGTGAGGAACGTTCTAGCTGGCTCGACACAACCACCAACAGCTTTGCACAACCACTGCTCTTGTCCCCTCCGAACACAAGACGTAATGAATAACAATGATAATAATAATAACAATGAATAATCATAAGAATGAATAACTAAGAAAACGACTGGCGACTGCGGAGTTAGGTCTGTGCTCCAGATTTATTCAAGGAATGTAGTGGAATGTGGAATGTTGAAGGAAAAACCCCGTAAAAGCCCTTATGAAAGGTCCTGCGCCACAAATACCGGCAAAAGGCTGCCGGTATCACCTTCTTACCGGCAACCGGCAGAGCGCGCAAATAACCGGCCGTGCCGGTATAATACCGGCCTGGTGGCAACCCTACTCGGAACCCCGCTGCAACGGTGGAAGACGTTTCTTTTGCTTTTTCTTTGGTTTATCAGATACAGTAAACGAAGACTGGTCTACAGACACTGTTCAAGGTTAGACCGTGAGATTGTAGAGGCCTCCTCATTGAACTCCCCGAGCGAAGTCAACCAAAAATCGGTCAACCTCTCCCCGCTTGACCTTGCTTTCCCTAAAGCGACCTTCCGGAGTAGATGGATTATGAAAATAAACTTCAGGTGCCAGTTGAACGTTGTTTTGTCCGTGTCTGTGTTTTGTACGCTGTTCGTTATCGTGGTGACTGTTTCTTGTTGTGTTGTTGGTGGCAATACGTATAAACACAGTGTGGCACTAAGCGCTGCTTCACTTCACGCCTCGAAATGATCGCTGCATGGCTATGACCACTAATTCCGTCCGCTATGTCATTATATCAATATACGCTATATCACTAATTCGCTATGATCACTAGTGCCTGTCACTTTGACTAGCAACTTTGTTAGCCATTCAGTTAATTCCTTATTCAGCTGGAGGACTGTTCTTGCCCATACGTTGCCAGATACAATCCAGTGAAATCTATCGCAATATGCCGTCGCCGGCACATCGTGGCATCAGGAGTTGAACATTCATTGCTTGAGTTACACACCATCATAGCCAAGCAGTGTCATAAGACCACCACAATTTATGGTCAACTTACCAACCATCGAGATAAACGAGAATTGGCCGATGCAGACTACAAATGTGGACGACGCAGACACGCAAGTTTGAGTTCATCCGTGCTCGGCGCCATTTGTTTTGTCACCATATAGTGCATCAGTTTTATCCACCATATAGTGACCGACAACGCCGGTTAAGTTTGCGTCCGACGACATATCAGCGTGCACTGAAACAACACGTGACTAGCGTAAATTTTAGCTGACTATAAAATGCACATGTTGCGCGCGGAAAACTGCCAACGGCAAACTGTGACTAACCCAGCCATAATATTGCAAGCACACAACTAACCAACCAACATGCCGCCCTGCTAAGCCAAATGGCTTCTAAATGTGTCTTTCGTTCGCTAAGGCGACTTGAACACATATAGAAAATTCCTGAATTTGAGTGGTTAAATAGTGATGTTATGTTCTTAATCGCGGCATAACATCTTACGAAGCAGCATTTCCCCTTTTCCTTGTTTCCATAACATGAATTTCGAGAACGGGGGTTTCACGACCATGAATATCGAGGTCCTCCCTTATTCATCCCTTGACAAAGAGAAAGCAGGGTGAAAGAAAACGGAAAGAAAGAAAAGAAAACCAGTCAGCACTGACCCGGATAGAAGCGCGGTCGCCGCTTTCGCACCACTTTTATTACGTCACCAATGACGTTTTTTTCTTTCTCCTCCTCGTTTGACCCGGAGGAGCGAGTCGAGTGGGAACACGCGCGGCGATGTTCAAGTGTCTTTTTTTCTACGAAAAACATCGCGCACAGAGAAAATTTTCGTGTTAATCATCAAGTTAAGTTACCTGCTTCCACAACGCGTTCGGAACGGAAAATTTTTTAGATGGCTTTCCAAATCAAATACTCCAAACTAAATACTCCAAATCAAATCGCTTCCCTTTGTTTCCTATGGGAGCAGCTGGCGCCAGTGGGCCCTCCAACATGGCGGCCGGTTGCCGCACCTCTCTCCCACGCACCCCTCTCCTATGCGCGATCCGGCCTGTATACATAGAGATCAGTGGTCCCAATGAAAAAAAGTTGGAAGGGCCGCTCCTGTGTTTCCTTCCTCCATGACTTGGCCTTCGAGAGAGAAAAATGCGTTGTGCTGTGCATGCGCCAGCAGTGACGTCACGTGTCGTTTTTTTGCTGCCGCTGCCTTGCCGTTTGCTCGCTTCGCGTGCGCTAGCGCTAGCAGACAGCGGTTTGCTCAAGGTTGCGATTTGTGGTAGTGGTGAAGCAAATTTGCTGAATATTCCGTTCAAGTTCCTCACTAGACGCCCGTCGATGTTCACCAGGTGAGGGAACGTTTCACGGCCCATGGAGTAATTTTGTTCAGACGCCCTCGCCTCTTGAACCGAACATGCTACTCGCAGGTGGTACTGAAACGTTCCCTCACCTAGTGAACATCGGCCGACGTCCAGTGAGGAGCTTGAACGGAATATTCACCAAAGCTGCTTCTCTGGCTTCACCGCTACCACAAATCCAGCCTCAAGCAAACCGCTGTCTGCTTGCGCATGCGCACGCGAAGCGAGCAGACGACAAAGCGGCGGCAAAGAGCGACACGGCTATAGCGACACGTGATATCTCTGCTGGCGTATGCGCAACGCAACTGATTTTCCTCTCCCGAAGGCCAAGTGTCAGAAAGGCCCTTCCTATTGCCTTCAGGTTCAGGTCGTTCAGGTTCAGGTACGCCTAGACCCTTTCGCATCAGGGCGGGCTCCACAAGTGGTGCATCAGACGAGCAGAAACAATATTAGAAAAAAAAAAAAAAAGATATGCAATAGGTTCAGCGGAGAATCGATGAAAAATTATGAAATGTTCGTTCCATAAAGTAGAGTAGGGGTGGTTATCGAAACTACCCGTTCGCAATTCTCCCTTCGCACATTGCCCTTCTTCAAATGACCTTGCTCAAAAGGACTTTCTGGTTTTATCCCGTATCGGAACTACCTCCCTCAAAACGCCCTTCTCGTATGACCTCATTGCACGGAGCCATCGCCCTATTTCAGGTGAACAGTCCCGGTGGTCCTTTTTTTGTCTTCTTTTTTCCATTCTATAGAAAATTGACATGCGTACTGCTGATTATTCCCATTTCTCCCTGTCAGATCGAGCTCATGTCCTCACGGGGACTTTAAATTCCGGAGCTCCTGATTTCACTGTCTGAGAGGCAATGAAGTAGCGGATCGGGCAGCTGCTGCGGCTCACCATCGCCGCTCAGCAGTCCCCATCATACTTTCGAATGGGGATAGACGCTCCCTCTTGTCCGCATTGACTTCGCCTTGGGCCTATCAGGAATGGTGTCATGACATCACCCGGTGGTCGCTTCTGTATGCTGTTGACCCAACACTATTATTTGAAATGCCAGGCGGTTTCCCTCGCCTCTTTACCTCTCTCGTACGACGTTTACGACTTAGCGTCGCATTCACCCCTTCACTCCGGTATAGGCTGGGCCACAGCAACACGGCGCTGTGTACAACTTGTGGTGTCCCGGCAGCAATCCGACACATTTTAGAAGACTGCAGCCAGTACGTATGCGAGCGACGGGCCTTTCAATGTCAACTTGAAATGCTCGATCAGAGGCCACTCAACATCTGCAAAGTTCTCGGCCCATGGAGTAGCCCTGGACATCAGTGCCGTGCACTTGGCGCTTTTCTTTCCTTTCTGAGGGCCACCGACCTCCTTCACGAACTGTAGGGATTTCCTTCCCTCGTCATACTCTCATATGAACCTCTTTGGAATGGGGTAGGGTCCTGCACTCAACGCAGGGAAACATCCCACATCATCACCATCCATTCATCTATGTTGTTGTTGTTGTTGTTGTGTCTCGCAAGTTCGCAGTTGGCATTTTCCTGCGCGGTACTGTGCGTTTTACAGTGTGATAACATTTATTTCCAGTCGGGTACCTTCCAACGACAACTTTGCAAGCACCACAGTGTACGGAAAGTTTAGGTGATGGGCGTGGGCGTGATGGCAAACCTCTACCTCTACTCAAAAACGTCATCGTGACGTTGGTAGACACACCAAAACCAAAACGGGTCGGAAGGGGAGAGCTGGGTTCCACAAATGGGCAATTGTTCGCTGCCTCCTATTTTTTTTTATTTATTCATACTACTGGCTTACAAGTAAGCCTAAGTAGGGTGGGATACATAACACTTAAGGTAAACACACAAGGCCAACAAAAAGTGATAACAGAAGACATTAATTCAGAACTGTCGCTATCAGTTTACAGAAATTCTCAACCTTAGGACTATTCATTATCGCCTGTGGTAGCTCATTCCATTCCAGGACAGTCCGCGGGAAGAAAGAAAATTTAAAACAATCACTTTTCGCGCTGAAAGGTTTAAAACGTAAACTGCGTGACTGCCTAGTTTCTCGGCCAGAGAAAGGCTGCAGGTAAAGTGTGCTGTCGATTTTAAACTTGTTGTGAATCATTTGGTAAAGGAACCTGAGCCGCTGCATTTTCCTGCGGGAACTAAGCAACTCAAGCCCTGCCCTGCCCTATCGTAAAGCTTAGAGACTGAATCCAGCTTTCTGTATTTGTTAAAAACGAAGCGCAAGGCTTTCCTTTGCACTCCTTCTAATTTATCAATATTGGATGCGGTAAAAGGGTCCCAAATAATGCTCGCATAATCCAGCGCAGATAGTACATATGTCTTGTATGCCTTCAATTTTGTGGCGGTGGATGCTTGATGAAGATGACGACGCAAATAGTATAATTTACCCATTGCCTTTCTCACGATAGTATCAATATGCTGATTCCATCTCAAATCATTGCACAACGTCACTTCGAGATATCTACAGGAATCAACACATGATAGAACACATCCATCAATACTGAAAGGACAATGGTATTCTTTTCCTCGTGACATGCATGTATGTGCATTTTTGAAAATTGAGAGTCATTTGCCATGTTAAGCACCAATCATTAATCCTACGAAGACATTCATTAAGCTGAATCTGATCTAAGACAGAATTTACCTCGGTGAAAATTATGCAATCGTCAGCAAAAAGGCGTATTTTTACGGGAATATTCTCAGTGATATCGTTTAAATAAATTAAAAACAACAGAGGCCCTAGAACCGAGCCCTGAGGCACGCCGGATTCCACATCAGCCAAGTTAGAGCTGCTCTCACCGATCTGTACCAACTGCTGTCTGTCAGCAAGGTAGTCCTGAAGTCACGCGGTCAGATTTGAGTTACCCATTATAGCTTGTAGTTTTAACAATAGCTTATCATGAGGTACCTTGTCGAACGCCTTCGACAAATCCAAGAAAATTATGTCAGACTGCCCCCGTGAGTTAATTGTTGCCGCAAGATTGTGAACTGTTTCTAATAACTGGGTTGTAGTAGAAACACCTTGGCGGAAACCATGTTGTGCTGGTGTGAAAAAATTGTTTTCTTCAAGAGATGTCACCAGGTGTTTATGGATACAGTGTTCTAAAATTTTACCACACGTAGGTAACAGTGACACCGGACGATAATTAGATGCTTTGAGCATATCTCCAGACTTTGGGACAGGCACAATTTTTGCTTGCTTCCACTGTCTCGGAACCTTCGCTGTCTCAATTGACTTCCTAAAAATGATGTCCAGATAGAAACTACACCACTCTGCGTAGCGCAAGAGAAATTGATTTGGGATGCCATCTAGTCCACACGCCTTTTTGTCATTTATGCTAAGCAAGGAGTTGAAAATCCCTTCTCGTGATAAAACAATGTCAGGAACGTAACAAAGGTCATGTGCCGGAAAAGTTGGCCGACCACCGTCATCACGTGCGAATACGGAGCAAAAATACTCATTCATATGGTTGCACATTTTGACTTTATCAGTGACAATACAATCATCTATCAACAACTTACTGATGGTGTTGTGCGTAGGAGAGAGGAACCTCCAAATTTTTTTTGAATCAGACTCAAGGAATTGGTCAAGAGTCACACTAAAATATGTAAACCTCGCTTGTCGAATCTTTTCCCTCATTGTCTTCCGGACCTGCTGTAACAGTTGACCATTAACACCCCGCCTACGCATCCTTTCAGCTTTTCGTTTCAAATGTATAATTTCCCTAGTGATCCACGGACTAAATTTACGTTCCCTTTTCCTTCGCACAGGTACAAAAGTTTGTATAGCATGGTTCACAGTGTTTACAAAAAAAGACCATAAATCATCAACATTTGCCGCTTCACACTCATTCAGAGCCTTCAATGCAAATAGCTTCAATTCTAGAAAGTCGAGAATTCCAGCATCATCCGCTTTAACGAAGTCGAGATAATGCTTTATAGGTGGAGTATTAATGACATGAAAAAGAGAAAGATCGACAACAACCAATTTGTGGTCTGATATGCCGTCTAAGACCTTACAATCATACTCGCTTGATAAGATACTGTCGGACACAAAAACAAGATCAAGGATAGAGGAAACATTTCCTTGACACCTCGTGAATTCTTTTACTATCTGAGTTAAATTGCCGTTAAAAGACATATCGGTAATCAACATACTATGTTGATCACTTCCAGATACCAGAACAAGGTTACGCCAGTCAACATCGGGAACATTAAAATCGCCGGCAACGATTACTCGATACCTCGAAGCAAGCGATGCAATATGTGAACATATAGTTTCCGTGTATGGTAAAGAGCTATTGGGTGGCCTGTATACAGCACCTACTATCACCGACGGGGAACAAGAGGTTATCTTCACCCAAACTGATTCGGTGTGAGGAAGGTCAGGGAGTCTGTCATAGTTTATATTGTTACGTAGCACAACTGCAACTCCACCTCCTTTCCCCTCACTGTCACGTCGCAGTATTGTGTAACCTTGCGGAATTATTTCATGATTTCCAATATCTGCCCTTAACCAGGTTTCAGTGATAACCAACACATGCGGGTCAAATACAAGAAGTGTGTTTTCAATTTCAGTCACCTTATTTACCATACTTCTGGCATTGAGATTAACGATTCGAAACTTTTCCGGCATTTGTTGCGATTGTCATACACTTGAGCGTTGTCCCAAATTAGCTAGGGAACGATGCAGCGTGACCTGGTACCGTTTATTGTTAGACTCATCCCAGGCGTAAACCTCGCCATTTATTCTTAACTTGTCAAAGATAAGGGACACACGATCCCCTGCTTCCCGATTTGCACGAGCGCTATCCCACAAACATTTTCGCTTCCGACGTATTTTGCTTGAGTAGTCTTCACTAATGAACAAGTTCGACCCTTTCAGTTTCTTACAGCTTTTTAATATCTGTAGTTTGTCCTGAAAATCAAGAAGTCTCATAATTACTGGGCGGGCTCTGTCCGACTTTCTACCTATGCGGTGAATTCTCTCTATGTTCGTGATATTGAGACCAAGCTTATTCTCTAGGAGTTCTGATGTCACTCTTTGAAGCAGCGTTGAACTATCTTCTGCCTGCTACTCAGAAAAGCCATAAATAACGAGGTTGTTCCGTCTCCCCCTATTCTCGAGGTCGTCTACTTTCCGCTCTAGCGTCGACACATACGCTTCTAACTTGGTGACTTGCTGCTTAACATTTTCCAGTAGCATGAGTGACGCCTGGACGTTCTCAAATTTACCCTCAATTGTTGTCAGCCTTTCTGACAGTTCCCCGATATTAGTTTGGAGGTTCTGTTGGGCTTCTTTTAATTCAGCCATGCCAGTTTCCATTGATCTCCTATTCTCAAGTAACTGTGACAATATGTCATCTAAAGTAGGTCCTGGGTTTTGTTCAATATCTCCCGACAGCAGCAGTAACAACTCATTGAGGGAATTAGCACAATCCTGTAGCATGGAAAATAGACACTGTGGGCTTGGCGTAGATATAACAAAATGACTGTACTTCGTACATGGGAGGTAGTCGTAATTACTGACCTGTAAAATCAAGGCAAACAAGTGAGGCATTTCGCCGTCTGTGATGCCAAGCCCACTGTCTTCAGAAGGCGCACAGCCTGCCTTTATAGTCGGTGTAGGTGTCGCTGAGATAGGGTTTATGCCTGTGCCTGGATAGCGCTGGTGATACACGTGTTGTAGTACTGTTGTATCACAGGCGATAGCGTTGAACGATGATAGAGGCCCATCGATCCGAAACGTGCTGCTGCTCCAGTTGGTTGACAGTTCAGTCAACAAAAGGTACTGTAAAATCAAGGCAAACAAGTGAG
This sequence comes from Ornithodoros turicata, assembly GCF_037126465.1. Classification (NCBI taxonomy): domain Eukaryota; kingdom Metazoa; phylum Arthropoda; class Arachnida; order Ixodida; family Argasidae; genus Ornithodoros; species Ornithodoros turicata. Next base: position 27,088,762 of record NC_088204.1, on the reverse strand, counting down.
GCATTTCGCAGTCTGTGATGCCAAGCCCACTGTCTTCAGAAGGCGCACAGCCTGCCTTTATAGTCGGTGTAGGTGTTGCTGAGATAGGGTTTATGCCTGTGCCTGGATAGCGCTGGTGATACACGTGTTGTAGTACTGTTGTATCACAGGCGATAGCGTTGAACGATGATAGAGGCCCATCGATCCGAAACGTGCTGCTGCTCCAGTTGGTTGACAGTTCAGTCAACTAAAGGTACTGTAAAATCAAGGCAAACAAGTGAGGCATTTCGCCGTCTGTGATGCCAAGCCCACTGTCTTCAGAAGGCGCACAGCCTGCCTTTATAGTCGGTGTAGGTGTCGCTGAGATAGGGTTTATGCCTGTGCCTGGATAGCGCTGGTGATACACGTGTTGTAGTACTGTTGTATCACAGGCGATAGCGTTGAACGATGATAGAGGCCCATCGATCCGAAACGTGCTGCTGCTCCAGTTGGTTGACAGTTCAGTCAACAAAAGGTACTGTAAAATCAAGGCAAACAAGTGAGGCATTTCGCCGTCTGTGATGCCAAGCCCACTGTCTTCAGAAGGCGCACAGCCTGCCTTTATAGTCGGTGTAGGTGTCGCTGAGATAGGGTTTATTGAAAGAAAAGTAGGACAGAAGGTCGCGTCTTTTTCAGAGACCATCGTAATCACCTCAAGACCGTGGCTTTCGGGCGGGACCTTGTTCGCCACTAGCTTTGAACGTAGTTCAACTCTACCAAACTCGTGGCGCTGTCGAACATTATGACGTCATTTGTTTACATACAGGTAGAGGTTTATTGCTGTGCTTGACATTGCAGGAAGACGACGACCGCGTGATGCACCCGTCCAAGCCTACGCACCGTCACTTTCGGTACAGCCTCAGAACAACCTGATCCCTTTATTGTGCTGCTTGGACTTATACACTTCTTAGTAGAGGCGAAAGGTTTTCATTTTGCCGTCGGGGGATACCGTGAAATAACGTACTCTGGCAGGACTGGCGAACAATGTGGGCCAGAGCAACATTTGGGGGTGGCTGGAATAATTCGATGCATGGGAAACTGCTGAAATAAAGAAGAAAAAAGAAGATGAAAATGCGTTTTTGTCAGAATATTACGTTGAAATTGACAAGCACAAACATTGCTCTGTAAACAAACACGCTAGCACAGTGTCGACACGATCGCGGGATAAAAAAAAATCGCAAAAGCGGGATTCTGAGTAGTTTTGCGCCGTGTGCAAGGCGAGGGGAGCTTTGAGAGGGGGCAGGGTGGCGACGGGTACAAACGCGAATGGGTTGTTTCGATATACACCCCATAGTAGACCTGTGTGCCGCCGCGACGCCGCCATTTCTCCGTGCGCTGATGCCGCCGCCGGCGCCACCCCGGCGCGCTGATATCCCGCGCGCGTTCCGTCGTTCGTGTTGGGCCGGATTCATAAACAGTTCGCACGACAAAAATTGTCGCAAGTCCGTCGTAAGACAACGTTGCGATAAAGTGCGGATTCACGAAGCGCGGGCGTCGTAAGATCGTCATAAGTTACGGCGAAATCCTAAGAGAGCCCCCGAGCTGTCGTAAGTCAATCAACAGCAAGCATGGCTGCCTACTTTGGCCGGTGTGGATTTCGAACAGTTGGAACCGCGACGAGGTTTGCGACGTGAGAGGGCTTGCTGGAAACGTGTGACCTTGTTTGACGTCTCCGAGAGCCACTTGCTACGCTACCATAGGATGTCAAGTGCTGGGATTCGTATAGCCTGTGCGACGTACGTGTTGGCTCCCTCCTTGAGGTGACCAACTGATCGGTGCCACGCTATTCGCGGGGACGTGCAGGTGATGGTTGCGTTTCGTTTTTATTCAAGTGGAAGCTTGCAGTTGGTGATTGGAGATTTGGCGGCCGTGAAACAAAGCAGTTGTTCCCGCATCGTCGTTGGTGTAACAAGTGCAGTGTGGACGCTCAAATGAAGTTCATTCGCACACCGAGTGAACTTCTAAAAAACACCCTGGGTAAATTATGTTTGGTCATGTCCAGGCAGTTGTCATGCAATGTAGCGTAAGCAAGGTCCTTCTCTATGAACATTCCGTATACGTGTGCATATTCTGAAATTGTGCAGGAGGAGTGCCCGGGGGATGGAGAGTTTGGTGGTTTTAGAAAACACGTTTATGTCTGAATACGCTCCTAAATAATTTTGTAACTGAAGTCGACTAAATAAATGAAGATTCCACGTACTTATGTACGCAGTCTATTCACTATTGCCATGGTTTAAGCTGCCACCTGGTAATGTGTTCACCCCATACTTATGCTGCTCTATATGGCAAGCATTCGCATCGCAGAACAAGCAGGCCTGCTAAATGTTTCTCAGTTTTCTTGTGAGTCTCCAAAACTTCCTCTGCCCCAGTGCGGCTGTCATCTTGACGCCTTCATGAAATGCCATGCACACACTAATCTGAGAAAACAGGCATATAATTATTGACTCAATTGACTGTACACTGTGAATGCACGTGACGAAGCATGAGGAGGTAGAGTATGCTTGTGGTTCTGTGCATGGTTCTACTCTGAATGCCCCTGCTCAAACATGAGTCCTTGCTTGACCATGAGGCGGATGCCTGAGGCTGCTGAGCAGGCTCTACATAGATATCATTCGCAGTCGCTTTTTCTGAAGGTGAGTACACATGGGAGAAAACGTACCCCCTGAAAGAGGCGTTGTTGGACATGGTCGATGGGATGGGCCTGGATTGGTGAGTTCTTGTGCTGAGTCAGAGCTGAGCACAGCATTCTCAGCGAATTAATTAACACAAGTTTGTGGTGAGGGTGTTTGGTGCACTCATCCCCTCCTCACACACATACCAATATCGAAACTGCCAGGAATATCATGGACAGCAGTTCGGTCAATGGCCCCAACCACTCTTTCCTCCAGTATCGTCACCGGTACTAGCCGCGCTGCGGTCTACACTTGCTCCTGACGTTTGAAATTAATATACTTGTGAATGTTATGAAATTTCATAACCGTCCTTTCCTTTTCTCTCTGTAATATCCACCCTAACTCCCAATGAACCCTCCCATTGTGCTGTTCCTGCGAACGTCCACATCGTATACCTCTCTTTTGCTCGAACTTTTAAAGTCTGTCCACTTCTACTTCTGCAAAGTTCCGTGTAATTCCCGAAACCGCGAAGAGGGCTGCGGTGATGTGCTTAGGGACCTTTTGCTTGTCTATAGCTCCTGCTGCTCTATCTCCACTGGCGTCGATAGCGTTTTTGTTTGTTTTGTACCCTTCCACGAGGGTCTCTATCTCGCTCTCCGTAAAATTCAGCCGGTGGACACGCTTTGAGGCCCGATGAGTGACTTCTATATCAACTTCAGAACACACTTCTGAAAATACCGAGCGATTTTGTTGACAAACACCGTGGCATGTGGCATAGGATACAACGGGCCCCATTGGTTGAGCTGACGTCGTTGCTATAACAATAACATAACCTCGGGCCCAATCGCTCATTAATCCCACGGTCACATTTCAGGAAGCACGTCAGCTGCTCTTTCTTGCTCGTTCTGCCCATCGTGAAACTCCCTCTCTTTTACGATCCTTTCGTGAATACTGAACGCCGCGATTTGCGACGATGTCTTACGACGGTTGTAGACTACGACATCGTAGCGAATCTTACGAACTTGTTTGTGAATCCGACCCCAGACCACGCCGGCCATCTACGTGTTACGCGGATTGGAAACCAAGGTGCGGAGCTTGAGTGCCGGGAGCTTGGACGCTCACTTTGAAAACGTTTACCCCGAAATGATACCTTCCAAATTATGCGTCGCCCTGCTCGCCACGTCCGACTTTCTCGGCGACATCCAATCGAACCCCTACAAATTCCGCCATTACGACCTGTCTCATTCGATGCTCTCCGTGGACGGCCAGCAAGTGCGAGCCGAGTACGACTTTCAGAACGACCTCGTCAAAATTCCCTACTTTAACTTCTTGCAAGAACTGGGAGAGAAACATTTCAAGTATAGCTGCGAGCGATTTAAAACGAACGGGTTCCTTCTCTACTTCAACTTGGACGTGGACAAGTGTTCTTCTCCTTCGCATTTGAACGAATGGCGAAAAGGAAACGTTCGCCTACAATTACGCTTCGCTAAAGCCCTTCCACACGCGGTCACCGTCCTCTTGATTTCCGAGTGTCCCAAGCTCACGTGCGTCGACAAGGACCGTACGGTCACCTTCCCATAAGAAAAGATGTATGAGAGTGACATCTTGGAACTCGTGTCCCTGAACCCCCTCGCTTCCTCCATGCTGAGAGGCATTTGCACTTCCGACGAAGCCTTCGTTTTACGCAAGCCCGGCTATTTAATCATCAATACGGAAGAGCGAAGAAGGCGCGGGCAGCACTGGGTGCTCTACCTGAAAAACTACGACGGGTCTGCCATGTTTTTCGACAGCTACGGACTTCCCCCCATCGAAGCAAACTTTCGAAGGACTTTACCTGTAGTGGACGAGTATAACGGCAAGTGTATTCAATCGCCTTTTTCGCGTTACTGCGGGCTTTTTTGTATCTACGTAGCCACGCGCATGTCGAAACGCTACAGCTTGAAAAGTTATGTATCCATGTTTTCCTGTAACCTCGAAGAGAATGACGAAACAATAAAACGTCTCCTCGTGAGCGAACTCGTTTCGTAAAAATAGACTATTTATTTTTTCACGACATACACAAGACCCTTGCGAGACGATCTTCCAACGTGCTGACTCGACGCTCACCGTCGTCGCCGGTCTGCACCGTGACGTCGAGGGATGCGTGGAGAAGCCAGTAGCGACGGACGATAGGTCGGTTGAAACCCGCGTTGATGAGACACGGGTCGACTGTCTCTCCTCGTCTATACTTTTCCAACAGCTCGAGCTTGTAATCTACGAAGCGCTTCATTTTCTTTGCAATCTTCCCACTGAAGGTGAACAGACGTAAGTCTGACGTAAGTAAGTAAGACGTAAGTAAGACGTGAGAGTCTTGAGAATCGAGCGAAAGTCTCCCTCGCAGCTATCGCCGTGAATATAATCGCGTAATCGCAGCAAGTCCCGATACATTCGCGTTTGCACAAAGGTGGCAAACCTCTGCTCGGGCGTCATCATGACTGAGACGGAATGAGAGTAGACAACCTTTTTTTATTTCTCGTTACACATGAATTAGGCTCCAGCTTTGGTTTCGTAGCCGGGAAGGCAGCCCAAATACGGACGAAGGCTCGAGTCTAACCAATGGCTGGGGTTTCTCGACCAGAGTCCACCGCAGCGACAGGTAGTCAGTTGATCGCCGATTCGCAAAAAGAAGGTCTTTGGAGGAGGCTTGAAGGTTAGGACCAAGGGCAGATCTCCCGTCAGTAGCCATTCGTAATCTGCAACGAAAGGAGTGTGAGAAACGCGTGTTTTTATATCTCAAACACACACACACGTACAATCTTCTTCAGTCACAGAGTGACACTGATGGTCCATCTTCTCCATCTTCCTTCAATAGTCGAAGTCCTTCGCAACGTACGTCGAACGCACCGTCCGACAGCCGAGAAACGGGCGAATCAATCCGTCCGTCCAATGCTTTTGCTCTGAAAAAATGTGAACGATTATAGAACGTATTAAAAAATAACGAGGAAACGTACCTTTGGACCACATCCACCACAATTGGTGCAGAAGAAGCGGGCGCTGCCAATCTCCCGAAATATGTGAGGCGAGAAAAAACCGACTTCACGCGCAGCAAAAGTGTTGTACACTGGAAACGAAACTCTTCAAACATTTCGACGATGATGATGACGTCATGGGTATTACTTACGAGGATCTACCAAGCTGATCATGATGGAATGACGATCGAACGTTCGCTTCGACATTTATGGTAAAGCTTTGCCTCTCACTCTCTATGACGTCATTGAACGTGTTTGGGCATGTTAAGACGTGTTTGAACATGTTTGGACATGGGCGGCGAAGTCGGCCCTGGACACACTCGTTCCTCTCACCCTCTCTCTATGACGTCATTGAACGTGTCTGAACATGTTTGGACGTGTTTGGACGTGTTTAGACACAGGCGGCGAACCGTCGAAGTCGTCCCTGGACACACTACTTCCTCTCTCTCTCTCTATGACGTCATTGAACGTGTTTGAACATGTTTGAACGTGTTTGAACATGTTGTGACGTGTGTAGACACGAACCCCGCAATACGAAAAACGTCACGCAGTACGAATTAGATTGGTGGTTAGTGTGTCGCACCCAGTGTAGAAGGATCCTGGGTTCGAATCCCACTCTGGGTCTTCTTGTCGTCATGTACAAGTCGTCCCAGAGTGTTAGCTAGAAATTAGTGTAATGTTTTATTGAACGTCGATGACATCATTGTCATATGCGACATCGCAAAAAGGCGCGAAAGACGGAAGGCGAGGTGGTCAAAGTACAGACGACACCGTCGCAATGCGAGGAGGAGGAGAGCGGTGTAGCGACTATAAAAGGTGCGCTGGTTCTACGATGATTGACAGGAAGCCCACGAGGGGCATCCATCCACGACACGAGGCGTTTCGTGGAGCAAAATGTAATACCCCTGTCACACGGGCATTTCGATCCTTCTCGAATCCGATCTGCATCGAACTTCCCGAGCCCGCTCGAGTTTTGACGCTGCTAGACGGCCACTTTCAACGCGCATTGAATGGTTGACCTGTGCAAATGAATAAACGGAACTCATTAATTTCGCGTTTCCTATATAACAGCGATATTAGTGGTAATTTATCGTATACCGATGTAAGCATCATTTGTAGCTTCGCGCGCATGTCCGTCTTAAGTTATGACAGTTCACCGGGGTCGAGGATGCAAATGGCGGCCGTCGAGCCGTCTTGAAATTCTCAATCCTGTTATGGGAACTGTCTTGAGTCAAGCAGGATCAAAGTTCGATCCTGCTTGGAAGCGGCCGTGTAGCACCATCCGATCTGCATTGGGTTCAAGCAGGTTCGGTCGAGCAGGATCGAAAATGCCCGTGTGACAGGGGTATAAGTTGACCGTCTCTGCTGTGAAAGTGTATTCTATGCATGACATTGTTTTTCAGGAACCAATAGCCGCTGTCACCGCATGACACTGAACACAGGGACTCATCCCATCCTCTCTCATCATCATCAATCTCAAGCGTTCCTTAACTGAAGGGAAAAGTGAGCATTGTTTCGTGAGGGGGAATCTCGTACTGATTTTGTTTGACCGCAGTGCCGCTCTGTCTCGTATGTCAGTACGACCCCATCGATGCCATGCTCGTGGCCGTAGAAAGAGAGCACGAAGCTAGAATAGAGAATCTCGGTAATAGCCCAGTCGTCCATTCAGATGATGACGACGACGACGACGACGACAGAGTCAGTAGTCCGCCATTCGTAATACCTGAAACGGACGACAACGACGAACCCCTAGATGGACATGACAATGCAGACGAATTGCTCATGTGGGAAGGGGATCAGCCGTATGCAGATTTCATTCCTCTGTCTGGTAGGGTTCGAGAGGAATCACCAGATGCAAGCCCAGAATTTCAAAACGAAGCTGAGCTTGTCCAGGGACGTAGAATCGTTGAATTGAGAGAGCACGTCGTAGAGAATCATCCCTCCGTCACGGAGAGACGATTCCTTCCTTTTTTTCTCACAGATGAGGCATTTGACGGAACGGCTACTAGGTACACGCTTCTCTGTTCCCCGCACGACGACAACGTCGACGATTTGCGACTCTATCTACCGAGCATAGCTCCAGTAATCACGCGCGTCCTCGAAGCTTATCCCATGCCTTTCAAATTTTGTCTGTGCTCGAAGGCGCTCATGGTTAAGGACGGAGCCGACGGGTTGACTTCGCATCTCCTTCACGTGAACCTTCACATGAGAGTCGTTCATAACCGCCAAGAAATCGAAGGCGCGATAAATGCTGCCATCGCAGAGTCCTCGCAACGCGTAGAAAATTATGCGGGAGAAGGGTCTGGTTTCACCTCGAACGACGTCCAATGTGTCGACTTAAAACTAACGCGCTTAAAACCGAAGCGGATTGGGTGCACGATCGAGCTTCCCGAAATGTTGAAGAAAAAAACAAAGACTCTCACAAACGTCAAACTTCCACCGAATCACGAAAACGAGTGTTTCAAGTACAGCGTGCTGGCACTCTTGCATCCGTTGAGGAGCAAACCAAACCTTCATGTTAGATACCACAAATACATGAATCCTTCGAATCCGGAGACGCGCGTAACGTACTGGCCACCCTGCTTCCCAGTCACTTACGAAGACATTGCCCTGTGGGAGAGAAAAAACAAAATCTCCGTCTACATCTACGTGTTCGACGAGCAGACGAGTTCGATATCTACCGGGCGGATTCCCTCTACGCTCTATAAGGATAAAGTCCACCTGCTCGAGGTTAGGGAGCATTTATGTGGGATCCGAAAATTTAGCACTTTCATGGGGCGAGGTGACTATTTTTATTGCGAGAAATGCACGAGCGGTTATAAGACGAGAGGGGCGTTGGAGCAGCACGAGCGTTTGTGTCGAGACGTAAACGAAGTAATTCTCGAAATGCCAAAAGCGGGGGAGAGCGTCTCCTTCACCAAGATACAGTACATGCATCCCTACCCTTATTTCGCGGTATTGGACACGGAAAGCATACTGGAAAAGGATGCACTCGTGAAGGACGCCTCGAGTGTGCACAGGATGAGCTCGTATAGCATTGTGCTAGTGAGAAGTTGTGATGGGAAAATAATGGACGTAGATGGCTATTTGGGACCCAACGCGGCAGAAAAATGCTTGCTCGCACTAAAGCGATTTAGCGAACAAATCGATAGGCTGAACCGTCTTCCCTCACCGTTGGTCATGAGTATGGAAGACCACTTTCGGCACGTGAGCGCTACGCACTGCGAATTTTGTGGAATCGAATTTAACCGACATACGCGGAAGGTGTCGCATCACGACACACAACCTGCACACGTGCACAACCTGCAGTACGATTTTAGCTCCCTTCTCCGCCACATGCACGTTCTAAATCTGGGCGAACCGTGGATCTTAGCTTCGAGCTCGGAAAAGATAAGAGGATTCAATATTGGAGATCTCTATTTCCGCGATACCGTTACAGTTTTTCAACCTCTCGTTGTCTAACCTGGTAGAAACGCTCCTCTCCAGCGGTGGCGAGAGTGCGTTTCATTGTACCCGTCAAATGTTTGGTGACCGTTTCCGACGGCTTCTCAAGAAGGGAATTTACCCGTACACCTTCGTCGACAGTTTCGAACCGTACAATTTGCCCGCACTACCGCCAAAGGAAGCTTTCAAAAGTGACCTGAACGATGAAGAGATCACGGACGAGGACTATCAGTACGCCCTCGAGATTTTCGAATTGTTCAAATGCAAGGACCTAGGAGATTACACGCGTCTCTACGTCACGCTCGACACTTGTCAGCTGTGTGACGTCGTGCTATATTTCAGAAAGATTGCGCTAGAGACGGACAGGATAGATATCTTACGCACCGTATCCCTCGCCAGTTACGCGTGGAGTAGCGCTCTGAAGCTCACCAATGTCAAACTCGAGCTCATAAGCGACCAAGAGATGTACGAAACGATCGAGAAGGGAATCAGGGGAGGCATTTGTAACAGCTTCCACAGATACTGTCGGGCTAATCACGAGGGGTGCGACGATTACGATCCCCAGCAAGAAAAGACTTTTATCCAGAACCTCGACGTGAACAGTTTGTACCCCTACGCGATGACTTTCCATCTCCCAACAGAGGGCTTTGAGTGGGTCGATCCTTCGAGGTGGAGCGAGATCGATTTTCTCAACATTCCTCACGATTCGGAAGGGGGTTACGTCTACGTGGTAGACTTGTCGTATCCCGAAGAACTGCACGCGCTCACCAGGGATTTTCTCCTGGCACCCGAACACAGGTGTGTGAACGAGAACGAACTCTCCCCCTACCAGCGACACTTGAAAGACGCGTTGGCGCTGAACGCCCCTCCCACAAAGAAACTCTTGCTGACGTGCTACGACAAAGAACGCTACGTCGTTCACTATGCATTGCTCGCACTGTACGTGAGGTTGGGCATGAAAATAAAACGTGTTCACAGCATCCTCTCGTTCCGCCAAGACAACTTTTTGCGAACCTTCGTGCAGAGAAACGTCGCGTTGAGGAATGCCGCGACCACGAAATTCGAGCGACTTCTGTACAAAACCATGTCGAACAGCACGTTCGGTAAGACGATACAAAATGTGAGACGCATGAAAAGGTACGCTATAGCCTACGACAAAGAAAGCGCGCTCCGAAAAGCTAGCTCCGTCGACAGTCAGCATTTTCACATTCTGAGTGATAAGTGCATCTTGTACGAGATGAAGCAACGCCGCATCAAATGCACGCACCCCCTTTACGTGGGCTTTGCCATTCTTGAAATATCCAAAGTCCGAATGTACAGCTTCATCTACGAGTCACTCTTTTCTCGCTTGACATGTCCAGTGCAATTGATCTATAGCGACACGGACAGCATAATTTTTTCTCTCACGTGTGAAAGCCTGGAAGAGCAGCTGATGAAGATTGAGAGTGAGTTAGATCTATCTTCCTATCCGCCGGACCACCCACTTTTCAACGACGAGCACGCGGATCAGATGGGGTACTTCAAAGACGAGACGGGGGGCGGAGTTATTCAGGAAGTCGTAGCCATCCGAGCGAAAATGTACAGCATTCTCTTGGCTGGGACACACAAACAGATCGCGAGAGCGAAAGGAGTTAAGAAAGACGTGGTGAGGAAACATTTATTGCACGAAGTGTACCGAGATTCTCTGTTCAATGAAAAGGCGGTCTCTCAGAAGCAGTGCACCATCCAGAGTATAAAGCAAACGATGTACACCATTTCGAGACTCAAGAAGAGCTTGGTCCCCTACGACGACAAGCGCTATCTCGTGGATGCCGTACACTCCTTCCCTTATGGGAGCAGCGAATACGGTAAGCTTTCCTAGTGTTTTGACGCGTATCGCATTACGATAGTACTCCCTCTTTGTGCAGCACCGGAAAACCCGGAAGAGAGCCCGAGACCGTCGACGTCAGGCATCGAGTAACCGTGGAACAAAGAGCTGCACGCGCATGTAATCGAGAATAAAAGTTCTAGTCGAGACATGCTTCTCTCTCTCTCTCGCAGACAGGAGAAGCACGGGTCGTTGTGGCAGTGTGGTAGCGGAATGGGTGTACGAAAAGAATGACCATTCCGTCATCGCGCTGGTACCGTGACCCGCGCAATGACGACGCTGCGATGAAGATTCCCCTTTTCTGGCACGTCTGATCTCACGAACGCAGCATTACGAGATGATCAGGCAAGGGAGGGAGGGTGCTGGCATCAATTGACCAAATCTTTTGTTTCTATTTAATAAACATGTTTCAGTGAAAGAACACACAGAGTCTCGTCAAAGTTATTCGGACTGTTTAATGCGTTGCATGTCAATAACCAAGCGGTATTTAAATAAATCAATGACCAAATTGGCGATGTAGACTGCTTGCAAATGTCGCTGCTTCCGCAGGGCGTGCTTAATATGAGCGATGGCACGAGCGAGAAGGTCCACGATGTCTGCAGCGATGTAGTTGAATTCTGCGTTGGCCAAGCTCACAAATTCGTTCATCAGTCCCAGGGGTCCGTCAGGAACCGTTATGCAGACGTTCTTGTAACGGGCGTAGATCCGACGCACCATCTCCTGCAGTGGCCCTGGCGAGATCTCTCCTATATTGCCAAAGCCTACCATGTCTATCACGTAGCGAAAAGCAGTGATGACGAGCTCGTTGAGGGGACTTTCGCTGCTGAAACATTCCTTCTCCACTTCTTCCCAAGAAGCGTGGGTGCGGGAACAATTTTTTAAAGAGTGGTAGCTGAACATCTTCACGTAGTGATGACGCGAGCGCGGTGCGCGCTGCCTTCATAGAGATAAACGCGCGCGCGCAAAGAAACGAGAGTGAAACCGAAACTCAGAAGCCACCCGTCGCCGGTAGGAGCGCGCGCGCAGCAGAGAGTCGAAACCGAAAACACCCGCGGGTGGAGCAGAGGGCGCGCGCGCATCCATAGCTGCCGCTGCGCGTCGCCTCAGTCAGTTTCTCTCTGGCTGTCGTGGAAAGCAGACGTGCGCTCCCCGCGCTCGCTCAGTTTCTGGCTGGCTGTCGTAGAGAGCAGACGTGTGTTCCCCGTGCTCGCTCAGTTTCTGCCTGGAAGTCGGTGAGATTGAAGAAGTCGGTGAGTCGGTGAGAGGAAGGTGAGTGATTAGACGCGCTTTTTTTCTCGTATGTTTGCCGTGTTTAGCGGTGACCAACGAGTGATTTGACCACGCTCGTGTTAAGCCTTTTCTCGCATGTTTAGACTTGTTTTGCGGTGAGCAAGCCTTTTGTTCGTGTTGACGCATGTTTAGCGATGTGTGCCCAGTGGTTCCCGCCTTGTGTTAGCTGCGTAGTGTTGTGATGTTGAGGTTAGGCCTAAGCGATCGCCCCCGTAAGACTTTTTCCTCGTATGTTTGCCGTGTTTAGCGGTGACCAACGAGTGATTTGACCGCGCTCGTGTTAAGCCTTTTCTCGCATGTTTAGACTTGTTTTGCGGTGAGCAAGCCTTTTGTTCGTGTTGACGCATGTTTAGCGATGTGGTTCCCGCCTTGTGTTAGCTGCATAGTGTTGTGACGTTGTGGTTAGGCCTAAGCTATCGCCCCGTGAGCCTTTTCCCCCGATGTGTACCATTTTCTCCGTACTGTTTTAGCAGTAGCGGTTAAACCTTTTCTCTCGCATGCCTAGACTTGTTTAGCAGTGCTGTCATTTTTACCTGCCTTATCTTGTTCTCTGTCTTTCTCGTCTAGAGCTATGATGGTGGCGCCATCTGGTGTGATGTCTTGCAACTAAGTGGCCACCTGTCGTCGATCTCTGCAACTGCTGGGTGACAACTACCAACATGGCGGGCGCTGGTCACTCGGGTGTTGAGGAGCGGCTTCTTCGCCGCGGCATCGTTGATTTTCGAATAAATTGTTTCTCTCCACTCTATTTCTATCTTTTTATTTTATTTTCTGCCTATTTTTTTCTTTTTTATGACCACGATTATCCGGAAACGCACAACTTCGTCTGGACGCGAGATAGACGTTCCCCAATTAGTGTGATGGCTCCCTGGAGGGTGCTGATTAATGTGGGGGGTCCCAACTAGCTCTAATTGCTAATTAATGGCGTCCAGACGAAGATGTGCGTTTCCGGATAAACGTGGTCAGTACTTACTACTTGTGTGAGCTCCAAACTCTGTTGTAGGCGATGCTGCTGCTTGTGAGAATAAACTTCCTCAATAGTAGCAGGGGTCACGTTCCTTGCAGTAGAACGGTGCCTTGTGAGTGTACGAAGCACTCGTGAGCCTCTTGTTTGTCGCCTCCACAACCTTGACGGCAGAGGCTGATGCAATGTGCAGACGCCACGGTGGCTACAAATTCAAACTTCAAACAGCGAGAGCCGAGAGGGACAGGAGGGCGAGAGGCGAAGGTGGCAGTTGGAACTAGAGCCCTGCACGGGCCGACGTTTCCGGGCCCGACCCCGCCCGGGCGCATCGAAAAATAGCCTGGCCCGACCCGGTCCCGGACCTTCATATTTTTATGCGGCCCGGCCCGGCCCGGTGACCCAGTGACTAGAGCCCGGCCCGGCCCGGCCCGGTGACCCGGTGAGTAGATCCCGGCCTAGTATTTCCAGCCGCGACGTACGCGTTTCTGGCGATTATCAAACAAATTTATAAGTAAATTTATAAGGAGAGAAGACAAACATACAAGTGATGGCGGTTTAACACCGTAACCGCACGAGACCAAATTAAATCCAGAACGCACGCGGGCATGGGCGTTATCGTTACACTGTCAAGATTTTGCGGAGGTAGAGCATGCTGTCGACAAACTGCTTCTCCCAGTCCCTACCCCTCTCACCAAGCTTTGCCAAAATGATTGTGAAATATGTGAGGAGTGAGGAGCAATGTAAAGTGGCTTGGAGAATGTTCTAGAGGGTCGAATCATATGCATAATGCAGTATCCTTTGCTTGTCTTTGCAAAATATGCACAGGAATCGCGCAAGCGCATGATGATATGAACTAATGCATCTCCATTGTGTGGAATTAGCTGCGTGGCCCGGCTGGGCCTGACTCTCGGGAACATATTTGTCGGCCCGGCCCGGCCCGCGGTGGTGGCGTATTTTAACGGCCCAGGCCCAGCCCGGCCCGCGGTGCTGCCATATTTTGTCGGCCCGGGATCGGCCCGGCCCGGAGCACACAGCCAATAACAAGCCCGGGCCGCGAGCCGGGTCGGGCACGGGCCGGGTCGGGGGCCCGTGCAGGGCTCTAGTTGGAACCAGGTTCCAACAGCTCCCCATAGAGTCCATAGTTTGAGATAATTCACACAACACTGGGCACATGACCAATGAGAGTTCCAATGTTGTAGAAATTATGCAATGCCAGTCGGCCAATCAGGAGCCTTAATTTTGGCTGATCTTTCGACCGGTTCTGGCTACCATCGACTTCTACCGGATTTCACGCCTACTGCCGTTACCCGATATTCAAAATAACTGAAGCTTCTTTTGGCTAAGAGAAATATTTATTTGACACAAGGCACTGATTCAAAGATCTGATACATGGGTGCACTGTGAATACAAAGTCCACTGCACGAAGAACGCACCGTTCATTTCTTAATACCGAAGCAGTTTTATGAGTGCGTACCATTTCATGATGAGTATCTTCTTTCGCTGCTTGCAGAGCGGAAAGCGCTTCTGTGGCACGTAATTCTGTCTTTGTTGTCAGCCCTCGAAATCTGACGGCGCCCGACCGTGTTCACTCTCCAACTCACGAAGCATTCCAGTTCCGGAGTTGATAGACTATTCGTGGGATAATAGTTGTGTCCAGGAACAGTACAACACGCGTAGAATCACATCGCCGCATGAATAAACCAGCGAACACAATTCTACAAACTGTTCTGCCGATCAGTGGTTTATCCAGAATTCTTTGTCTGGGGGGTTGTTGCGAGTGTGTGTGTGTGTGGGGGGGGGGGTAGTGGGTGTGTGGACAACATTCACAACACTTATTTCGAACAATCTTTATTTACGGTGGAACACGAGCAATATATTACTCAATATATTACTTTCAGTTTCGTACATCACAAAGTTATGCGACAAACACAAATAAAAAACGATGATAAGGTAGGACCTCCGCCACAACAAGCTAAGAAAACGCGAAATATAGGCGTAGTGGTTGTCACTCAACGGGACTACTTCTCCGTCTTCTCAAAGGTTCCTGTGCGGTGTACTTAACCATATATCAAGGGCTCTGTCAATCACGTCTTCATAGTTGCTATTCTCCTCTTCAGAGCCGCTCCTGGTGCATGGAATGGCAGGCCCTTCAACAGATACCTTCATGAGGGCATCCACGTGCTGAGGGAGAAGCCGAGAACGCTCGGACGACAACATTCTGTTCATTACAGAGAAACTCCTTTCAACGCCGGCCGTCCCTATTGACAAGAGCTGAACCTTCTCGGCGGCTGCCGATAAGGCAGGAAACATCTCTCGCCCCTCTTCTGAACAACACCAATGTGATGACGAGGCTCTCATGACTGGCGATGTCACCCGGATACCGATTATATATTTTGAATTCTGTGGACATCTCATCCTTGCGTGTTCTGCACAGATCAGCAACGCCAGTGAGACCCGTCATTTTGCTTCTATTCTTCAGCATTGTGTGGAATTTCGCTATGTCTGGAAGCTTATCTGAGAAACGAAGTTTCATGTTATCCGTAACTGTTGTTCTATAATTCTCCGCAACCTTTAAGAGAGCGCTTTCAGCGGATACGTCGTGCTCCACATGAACCCCGCTGGCTTCTGCCTTGCTTAGGATGTCGTCCGCCTCACGTCTCAAATCACGCATGTTGATATCTTCCAGTTCTTCTATCACGGCATTTATCACATTCGTGGCTTCCGAGATATTCCCCTTGGATGACAGCAGTGCCCTACTGAGGATGGTAAGTCGTGAAAGTAGCGCAACGAGCAAGACAAGAATGAAGATTGTGGAGACCTTTCGGAACAGAAGAAGAAGGCCGCCAGCATCAGATGAGTGGTCCCTAGCTTCCACATAAATATGTTCAAGGGAAGCACAAATGCCGGCATAATGTTGGACCACTACTTTAATACTGCCGTGGTAGGAGAGCCATCGCGTTTCCCCCGGCTGGACTAGCTTGTGTGACATGCCGTCAAGCGCTTTTTCTGTCTCCTGGAGAACAGACAGCGAGCCTTCCGACTGCACTAAGCACGCGCTTAAGAGGCCATACCAGTCCGGGAGCAACTCCGATTCACGATTTTCCAGATTCTAGATGGAGCCACACTCGCCGTCCTTATCACGCCGTTTAGCCTCCGACTACCGAAGTAATCCCCATTGTGCATGGTTGACCTCGCGAGTTTAAGGCGGCCCGCGCCCTCAGCGCTGTTTGTCGAGAGGTGAAGTGTCGAACTTCGCCACGAAAGGTCCGCAGTTCGATTCGAGACATTCACGTCATTTTTCCTTGTCTCCTATTGCTATATGAGTACTTTATTTTTATTTTGTTGTGATATATTTATCCTACAATTATTGTTTTCACAAGTCACTGGCGCCTATACTGACTGATTATGGAATTTTTAGTTGCTCTTCGTATTGTTTTACTAGTGCATACTTACTGTATGCCGACGTACAAGTGTGATCGGATAGTACGGATGCCGGTATCTCCGAGGCTCTCAACTGGACCTACCAGCGGCTGTAAATTAGGCTATAAACATTGCCTACACACAGCGCTTACAATGGCAGTCTGGAAAATCTAGTGCTCGAAACGGCATTCCTTTTTTTTTCTGCACTCGCTTACATGCAGTTTACATTAATAATAACTCTATTATTCATGCAAAAATGACATTTTGATGTGTATATTTCTGGTAAGTAAGCATTATCAAATATCTGAATTCATTTACAAGGCGTTAGTGCAAGACTTTTCAAAATTTCCCTCGTAGAACAGACTTCTTATTATTACCCGGAAACTTCAGTAACGTATTTGAAAGGCCCATTTCCCCCTGTTCTTCCTTCTTTTTCTTTCACATTACACCCGCTCAGAAAAATGATGTCAGTCGACAACCCCAGTGACAGGGGACTCCCTTTCTTCTGGTGTGCCAGTTTGCAAAATCGTACATAACAGGTGAAGGGCGATAAAGGCTTCAGGTCGACACATGGAAACCAACCAAAGAAGATATGGAAAGGTCGAGCGGTAAGGCCTCGCAGCGGGAGTCGCAGCGGGAGTAAATGTTATCTGTTTTTTCTCATCGTGATGTGTAGCATAGTAATGCTTATAACATATGATGCGCAGACGACAATTACAATATTTGTCTATTTTGAGGCTGTTGTCATTGAAGTTGTTTTCAAATCCTACCAGATACGAACACAAGGTGTCAAATGTTACTCTGTTAGCACCCCGATATGTATGCGGATAACATATGGTGACAGCGAGTATAATTGGGAAAAATGTTTAAACATATAACGAGACCGCGTACTGTAAATCTATGATAGTGTACATTTCAGTAGGTTAGTAGGTTAGGTTAGGTAGGTTCTCCCATCATCTTTATGATGTCGATCTCAAATCCAAATCTTATCCAAAGATCCAAATTACAGTCTTTCAATTGATAGATTCGAAATGATAGCTTTCCAATAGTATCAATATGTAATAATTTTCTTGAATCATATAATATATGGTGTTGGTTGGTATGCTTTATCCATCCTGGATGTGCTGTTCGCTTCATCGATTTCTAATAGCATATAATAATTAATTCCTTACACATACCTGCTTGCGAATCGTTCACATGTTGCTACATGTTGGTACATATAGCTACATTTGATTATCACGAATATGGAATACTTAATTCTCTTGTGAGTGTCTGTATAGCTTGAAATGGGATAGTATCTATTCTTCACATGTGTTGTCTAGAATGTCTTATAGAAATGGTTTGCCCGCGTGTGGACATTGAATCTATCCACCATGTTCGCCTGTCAATGTATGATTTCTATCGTTTCTAGTGTTAACTATTTACAATTATTGATAAGGTTGGTTGCAGGTGGGTCTATCCCTGTCTCTCCAGAAAAGGATGGCGGTTACATATTTGAGTATCAGATGTCCTATAATAAAAAAAAAGAATTTGATTTGATTGTCATCGTATGGCTTGAACCACTTATTGAAGCTAAAAGCAGTGTCCCTGATGTAAAATAATTATCGCTAGCTTTGATTTCATCCTTCAGATAGAAGCATAGTGGTGGTGGTTTGTCGTTTTCATAGACTGCTTGAGTCTCACTCCTCTGTCTCTGTCGATTTCTTGATGACTGCCTAATATGCTGTGATTGACTTGTTGTGGGTGGCCGGTTTTTTATCATAAATAATAATTATTGCTAGCATTGATTTTTGTATTTTTGAGATTTAAAAAATACTTGTGGTACAGAAAATTGAGTGATTGGTTCGCTGGACACATCTCTGGGAATTGATTCCTCTGTCGTAGAATAATTGCAGTTAGCTCTGATTTTATTCCCTAGATGTGATAAGCTGGAAAGGACCTATCAAAATTAGCTGAACACCAGTCAGGAGTGGAACCATTTTTAAGTTGAGACGAATATTGCGCTCTTTGAAGTTTTAGCGAATAATGGTCGAAATCAGGTCATCTGGGAAACTCCAAAGGAAATGTATTCCGCGCTTCATACAGTCGTAATTAACCGCGATGAAAATATATAACGTGTTGTTTATGACAGTGAAAAAATGGCTAGGAAACAAGCGAGCTGGTGAAGATGGTGCATAATGTAAAACCCCGAGACTAGGGAACACGAAACGACTTCGTGTTGTGTCTGTCCTTTCGTGTTCCCTAGTCTCGGGGTTTTACATTATGCAGCATGTTGTTTATGCTGCTTTATCCATCCTGTGTTGTGTTGTGCAGTCGATCGTTTCGGATAATATTAGCAACATACTATAATAGTTAATCGCCAGCATGTTGATTGAGAATCGCTTCTCGGAATTAAAGGTTGTGCTTTTCACATAAAATGATTGAACCTCTATGTGCAATAAGGGGATAAGTCAAATTATCCTCTTTTAGTGTTTTTGTTAAATTTTCCCTATTATAAGCTTAATATCCCTTTATATTAAAGCTTAAATTTTGCTTGGGTGCAGAAATCAACTTGGACTTCCGCTCGAAAAACATGTTCTTCCTACCTCACGTAACAGTGTCAGCAGTGCTACTGAGCGTTTTAATCGGAAAACGTGCTCACTATACTAATAAGTCATGTTTTGCTGGTCATACAGAACATTATTTTCAAGATTATGCTCGTTTAGCAGCACGATAATCACGATCTAGGCTGCTCCACTGCACAAAGGTAACTTCGGACATCCTGCCGTCACCATGAAAGTCCGACTCATGAAAAGTGTTTTTTCCTACACGAAAGCCCTGTGCGTGCTTTGTTATATAGAAAAAGGGGATATGTCATGCTCCTGGATTTGTTCAATCTCTGCTAAATCACACACTCAGAAAGGACGCTAACGGGACATGCATGTAGAGTAGACACACGCATATATGTTACACATTTTGAATTTGCGTTATTCGAGGGAACTTATCTGCAACTACTTTACCAAATATTCACTCGCAGTTTTCTCGGTTTGGGATTTTCGACTTATCCCCGTATTGCATACAGAGACTCAATTATCCCTTGCTGTGATTTTATTCCTCAGATAGTAACATAGTGGTGGTTGTTCTTCGTTTGATAGACCGCTTGAGTCTCACCTCTGTCGATTCCTTGATGACTGAAATAATATGCTACAAGAGATTGATTGTAGCTGGTCGGCTACTATGATAAAGAATACTTGGTGCTAGCATTGATTTTCCTTCTCAGATATTAAAAATAGTTGTGACATAGAAAAGTGAGCGTTTGGATGGATGGCCTATTGCTGGGAGGGTTGATATAGAACAATTGTTGTTAGTTCTGATTATATTCCCTAGATATTATAGAAATCGTAGAGTTATGTACGTTGCATACTCCCATTCCTTACAATGTCGATTCGATGTTGTATCAGGTCATCCAGGCTAACTATTAAGACTCAGTTACCAATTCGAATGTATCAAGTTAAACTTTATTTGGCATCGTATGACATAACGGTAAGCACAAGTAAAACACGAGTAAAAATATTTTGTTATCTACACCACACTTTTTTTGTCACATCTAGGGAATAAAATCAGAGCTAACTGTAATTATTCTACGACAGAGGAATCAATCCCCAGAGGTCCAGCAAATTAATCACTGAATTTTCTATACCACAACTTAATATCTAAAAAAAATAAAAAATCAATGCTAGAAATAACTATTCTTTATGATAGAAACCGACCACCCAGAACAAGTCTATCACAACATATTAGGCAGTCACCAAGAAATCGACAGAGGCAGAGGAGTGAGACTCAAGCAGTCTATGAAAACGACAAACGACCACCACTATGTTTCTATCTGAAGAATGAAATCAAAGCTAGCGATAATTATTTTACATCAGGGACACGGCTTTTAGCTTCAATAAGATGTTTTCAATCCATACGATGACAATCAAATCAAATTCATTTTTTTAATTATAGGACATCTGATACTCAAATATGTAACCTCCATCCCTTTCTCGAGAGACAGGGATAGATCCACCTGCAACCAATCTTAGCAATAATTGTAAATAGTTAACGCAAGAAACGATAGAAATCATACATTAACAGGGCGACATGGTGGATAGACTCGCCAACCAATACCTTATGTTATATCATCCATAATTATTCGACATTGAGTTGGAAAGCTATCATTTCGAATCTATCAATTGAAAGATTGTAATTTGGACCTAATTGAATGCTTTCTTATAGATCGACAACATAGAGATGAGGGGAGAACCTACTAAACCTAACCTACTGAAATGTAGACTATCATACACTCTTAATTTTTTTACACCCTTTAGGGTGTAATCCGGGTGTAATTGGGGTGTAAACCTATTTTTACTCCCAAATTACACCAGCTCGAAGAAACACCCTCGGATGAGGGGTGTTAAATGGGTGTAATAATAACTTAACACCTTATTTACAACATCCATTCAGCTTGGGTGTAAAAGAGGCGTAAAATGGGTGCAGCGGCCATAGAGTTTTGTACATGAACTGTATTTTTTTTTAACACAATGATATGCTTCATGCTCCTTACAGATGCATACAATGGGGCACCTCGCTAGAAATTTTGCCTCTACATTGTACTGCTTGCAACATGCTTGTCTGAAATTTGAGTTTCAGGCTTTCAAAGCGTTCGCGCAGCCTCTGTCAACAGTCATTGCAAGTAATATGCAACAGACAGGTCAGGAGAAATCAACTGTGCCTGTTCATTACTCACTACCTGCAGCACACTGCAAAATACTGCGAAATCGTGAAACCCAAATGACAGACAAGTATGTCACAAGCAGTACATGTCCAGCTCAGCGAAAAAGCCAGAGGAGTAGCAGCTGATTGGAAAAGAAGTTTCCACACACTGTATACCGTAGCACAAGCCCATACCACCCACCACAGCATCACTTCCGTGAGCAGTTAGTGAAAGCTGTTTGCATGAACGTACCAAAGGGTGACACAGACTATGAAGTGATGGCACCAATTTTATAATGACACATGCATTGCACTTCATAACAACACGTATATATACACTGCACACACCACATACACACTAACTGTAACTGCACAAGGTCACAACTGTTACAACCACATCAAGATCACAGGAGTGCTTGTCGTGGGTTTACTACGTCCCTGTGTTCTTTCCTGTGGACAGTTTGTAGGTCAGAAAGGAAGTCAGAAAGTCTGTCTGTCACCATTGTTTCCTGACTGCGACTCACCACATAAGCAAATAAGTGTGTGTCGAACTCCTCCGTGACAAGCCGCCTTAGAAAGAGAGTGACACGGCGGTTGACAGCATAAATGCCACACACCTCATAAAAATCTGGCAAGTCATCTTCTTGGAGTTGTGTCACTACACAGCCCGTGGTGTATGTTCTGGCATTCACTGTCACACTTTTCATGGAACAAATGTGCTGTTCCTGACCACTGCTGCTTGCAAGATATAACCTAAGTGGCTCAGGTGCATGCTCCAGAACAACAGTCTTGCTGGCGACGGTGGTTATGGCATCCTCCAAAGTGTGCTGTGTCCACACAAACATCTGATACAACTGGTGCCTCTGTGCAAGAGAAAAAGCAATGTTCTTGAAGTTTTTTATTTTCCTGGCAACATCCTTGAAGTACTGGTGCTTGGCTTCGTATCGCATCGACCATAATGCAACCAGTGGCCCATACTTGTAGATGAAGGATGGATAGTGCAGGAGATAATGCATCTTGCACGGCACTTTAACACCAGGAAAAACAGATTCAAATTCTTGTCTGAACAATACGATGCGACGATACAAATAGGGGATGTGGTCAACAGGAATGTCTCTGCACATTAGGAGGTCGACTACCTCCCTGAGGAGAAGGTAGATTTTCCATGCCCGATTTTCTGAGGACACACATTCACCAATATAGAGCGCCAGGTGCCTAAGAAAGCAAAACTTCTGCGACGCGCTGCCTCTCAGTGTGCCCTTGCCTACCAGTGCAGTTCGAGCAACTGGTTCTGGTTTGTTCTTTGCGTCGCATGGGTCATACGCAAAAGTTTCGATGCACTTGTTCAATGTCTCTAAGGTGAAACACTTGTCTTGAATAACAAGTCTAAAGAGCACATGTTTCAAGACAAAGGGTATGACCCCTTCATGAAGATCATGCATTAGATCGGGAGGTAGGTGTTCTGTTGGCTCAAAACCTTCAAACGTCAGTGCACACTGTGACTTCACACCATACAATGACAGTGCTGGGAGGCCATTCTCCAGCATTTCGAGGTGATACTTGTGACCCTGTGGAGAGCGCAAAACAAAGTCTCTCTCACTGTGTTTCACAGACAGTTCATGATGTACAGCCATGCAAAAGCGGCACACACGGCCATGACTGAAGCCGCAAGAGAAGCCTCCTGCGCGATGGCTTGATAAATTATCTCCTGTAAGGCACAGCACTGATCCGGTGTATTTTGTAGAGTCAATGACGATGCCTTCCGTCTCCAACTCCACAATCTCTTTCACAAGCGGTTCCAAGATGCGGTGAAGGCCATACTGCTCTACAGCCTTTTCCTTGACGACTAATGCAAGGTGTATGTGCTGAAGAAGTGATCTACACTCGGGAGGAACGTTGAGGACAGAATAATAAACCACCATTAGCTTGTGTTTCCCCCTTTTTGCAGCTAATGGATCGCAAGGTTCAAACTCATCTGTGTAGAGTTGGATACACAGCTTGCTTGTATCCCCCTGAAAGTACTTGTGATCCCTGAATGCGGACCCATCGAAAACTGAAGCTAGGCGGCCCTCTTCAGCTCTCTGTCCACTTCTAAAAGAGGCATTAGGGGACTGCAGGTACTTCTTTAAGACCTTCAGAATGCTGATGTACTGATAGGTTATGGCCTTTCCATTTGGCTTTTTATCCAACACAATTGTTGTGGGAGTTACATAGGGCAGCGTGCTTTGCCAATATTGTTCCCGGCCTGACTTCGTCTGGAGTGCAGGAAGTTCTTTTATAACATCTTGAACGAGTGCCCCACTTGGCATGTCTGAAGACTGCTGCACAAACTGTTGTAGGTACAGTATAATGTCATTTGCGATCTCACTCACTGTTGCCTCAGGCAGCCTCATTCCCTCTTTCCATTTCAAAAAAAGCAAGCTCATGCTTTTTACAGGATCAGGCATAGGTGAAAACTCTTGCATTTCAGTCACTTGAGACTCTCCGAAAGTTTCATTCAGCTCCCCAGAAACTTCATTTGCGTCACTTTCCAAATTCACATTTTGAGAGTGATCAACGCCCTGGTCAGCACTTTCCATGAGCTGTTGACCACCTTCATCATGAACATCCTGAGACGTGCTCGCTGCTGGGTCTTCATCTTTTAGGAGACCATTGTGCCTGTTAGAGACGTGCCTTCGATAAGCAGCATATGACTTATGTGTGGACATACACCCCTGTAGGCCACAAATCCAGTTCCTCTCGTGGGCGTGCGACGAGCCTATGTGGCGAAAGAGGGACTTCAAGGTCAGTGACCTCCACTGACACCGTGGACAGGGAAAGTGTTGCGGTCTCGGCATCTGGGGAGACAAGAGAATAGCATATTTGACGTTAATGAAATTGATTCAGAAACGACACAGGAAAAACAGTATCACGTAGAATATTCACTAGCAACTGGCCGCACTTTCTGAAAGATGTGCTTGCGCAGTAAGAAAACATATAAAAGAACAAATGACGTACTTAGATGGATAGAAATCCAGCGAACCGGTAGAGAAGTATGAAGGGAGTTGCCTCAGGACAGGAGCTGCCGATATTTCGAACAGACTCTCTGCATGGTTCGAAATATCAGCGGCTCCTGTCCCGAGGCAACTTCCTTCATAAATAATGTACTTGCTATGCTTTACTATGCGTAACTGGCCTGGAAACATTGTGCAGTACTATTCTAGAGCAGAACTACATGCACTAAGGCAGACATATGGCAAGCATACATCGGACGAAAGTGCCTCCATCGTTCCCCTCAATGGAAACCAAAAGTTTGATTTTGGAGAGAAGGGTTTCAATCCTCGACTAATCAACACCTTAAATGCATGGCTTGGCCATTCCTCAAGTCGAGTAAGATAAGGCGTCCACCCTCTGGCAGTTGCCAAGGTCGTGCCATATAAATGGGAGCAGTAGGTTCGAATCCCACCACCGGCTGTGCTGTCTGGGGGTTTTTCCTCAGGCTTTGCTGACTAATGTCAGCACAGTTTATCTGTATTGTTTAGTTATATATTGTTAATTATATTACATATTGTATATATATAGTGTATGTATCTTATTTCGTGGCACATAAAATTATGAGTCATTTGGCTGCGCGACTTTCCTATTCCCATTGCGTTAGCCTGGACGACCCCAAATAAGCAAAAGACAAAAAAAAAATTAAGGAGGAATATCAGCCCCACCCTATCAAGAAAAACCCTTGGCTCCTCCTTCATCGAAATATATAGGTTAGGTTGACTTGAGAAATGGCGACGCATATGAAAAAAATATCAGAGCTTACCACGCAATATGAAACACGCAGACAAGTCAGACTATGACAATCATAAACAGACACATGGAAACTAGGCTAGCATTTCTACTCATAAAATGACGCAAATGCAAGGAAGCCAGGTGTGACGTCCATGACGGACAAGCCTGAGTTTGGGCACATCAACAAGGGGCGGTACGGCTTCCACTCAACTCTTTTGTGTAGTGCCTTGTTGGGGTTGAGTGTTCGTGTGTATGAGTCGTTCCTGTTTCCCTCAGTCTCATGGACAGTGGCGTCAGTACGCGTCACCCGGTAAGTGGGCCGCTTTGCGCCACCCCCCTCCACCAATAGAGAGTTTTAGTGTATCGTACGCTATCGCCTTTGCGTACGTAGGGGATAGCGTAGTGGTTCTGCGCAGTGCGCGAAGCTCTCTTTGTGTTTTGCGCGTGCGCATAACCACCAACGCTATTCCTTACGTACGCAAAGGCGATAGCGTACGATCCACTAAAACTCACTATTAACGGATCCCTTTCCGTACCAGGCGATTCACGATGAATAAACATATTACACTACACTCAGAAAAAAAAAAAAAAAGATAATGTGCCTCGTAAAAGGCTCCTCATGTTTTTGGCGTCATCGTGCGAACGCCGTGCGAAGGAAGCGGCAGTATTGGTGCGGCGCGTTGTCACTATGTTCCCAACTTGCATACTTCCTTCATAACAAGGAAAAATCTCACCGTGGTGTGCCGATTATCTGTGCTGTCAGAAGGCTTCGTTTCTCAGTTACTGCAGTCCGGACGTTCGGCACAACTTTCGGAACCGGCCGGCATTGAACAAGGAGCAAGTTCACAACTATCTGTCGGAAAGTGCATGCGCAAAGAGATTACGACCAGCGTAAAGGCGTAAAGGAAGCCCGCTCTTGTATTGTTTGTCTCAGAAATGTACAACAGAAATAAGATAGGCTTGAGACAGTGAAACTATAATTGTTCCTGATGATTCTGCATAAATCAGATGCTCAGATACACGAGCCACGACGACGATCCGCCGTTTCGCGGCTTGCGGATCCAATCCAATCCAAGCCCCATAGTTTGGTGTTTGGCGGTTGACATGTGACTCCGCGTTTTGGAACCAGTGAGGCTAAGCCGCTAAGCTTGTGGTATTGGTTACACTAACAGCGGCAAATATTGTTCGGAAAGGTGTTTCGACATCCAGCACATAATGTCGACGCTGGCATGCCTTGTGGAGGTGGAAGGATCAGAGTTGAAACGCAAGTTTCAGTTCAACGACGCCCATGTCGTCACACTCACGAGGTTGAAAGACGCTGTAAAACAGTGCAGTTTGCTGAGCGAGAATTTGTCATGCACGGGAGCGACTGCGACATTCAAGGTATTCCCTTTCTGCCCTGTCACTGTTAGCTGCTGTGTGTTCGCGAGTATCGTGAGGTACAAACGAGGGAACTGAGCCGGTGACGAGAGCCCGGCGTCTCCGTAGCGTCCCTCGGGCATATAGCGGCGAATGCCAAGTTTTGCAACCTTTTATGATCGCATAAAGACTTGCTCATACACAGTATGTTGTTAATTAGCATTGTTAGCGACGACGGTGCGGCATTTTTCGAGTCTGAAGTCTGAATGCTCCTTTTCTCAGAGCGCGTTCCGGACAAAAGGGCCCACAACCCGTGCGCTGCTTAGAGGAAAATATCTACTGTAGGCGCAACACTACCGTACATTTGAATTTGATGTGTGTGGAACAGCGCACACGTACCACAATTATGTTTTGATGACTAGCTTGAAGGGACTGACATTTGCCCGTGAAATGAAGTGGTGTTATCTTCGGCTTTTGTCCTGTGCTATAGCGCTACTTTTGACTACCAAGCCGTCTACCCTTGCTGCTATTAACCTGCAGCGTTGATAGGTGCAAGATATAGCTCTATTGGGGGTCTTTGGAGCAAGTTACTTAGTTTTACACGAGATCATTGTCGAGGACCAGCAGTGCATTGTTTGCACCCATTCCAGCAATCCCTATGCTCCGCTAATGTTTCACTGTGTACTTGCAGTTGTACGACAAGGATTTTGACTGTTTTGTGACCATTGCGGACGATGATGTGATACCCCACCTGTCTACTGTACGGCTTACTCCGGGTACTAATGTGCAGCCCCAACCAACAGAAAAGGTTTTGCCACAGACAGAGAAATTGTTTGCTGCTATTTGCTCATGTACATTTCTGCCCAGGAGCTGACGTTGACTCAGTTGCTATCATGCTCTAATTTGGAGATGCAGCAGCCAAGCATGAGCAGTGCTGTTCCAGAAAAAACGTAAAGTGCCCTGTTTGACTTACATGGAATTAGGCTACCCTATACCACTATATCATGATATTGTGCTCACATGTTGATGTGCTGTAGGTACCATGTGCTGCTAAATCTGTGGAATTTGGTTGCTCGTATCTGCCATCTGTGTGCAATAGTAAAGACCTCCCACAAAATTTCACTTGATTTGATTTGCAGCACCCTGATGAACTGCAGGCACAAGATGCTGACATGTTGCTGGCCAAACTGGGGAAACTTTCTGGGAGGCTGCTGGGGGCTGGATATACTTTGGCAACTGGGAAGGCAGATCATAGCCAGTGCTAAAGATTACAGCGAAGGGACTGGTTTGACAAAATTTCCCCATAAGAATTCTTGTCCCAGTCCGCCCCTGTAAAATGTACTTAATGACGCAAACTGTTCATCCACAATGCGATGCTGAGAGTATATAGGGGTGATTCCATCTCAACTCAGGCAGGGTGGTCCGGACACCATCACCGATTTTCCTTGAAAAAATATATGCTGTATCGCAACACACATACACACAGGAGCAACAATTATTTTGGCTCTATGTGTTGTGGTCTGCCCCCCAAAAAATCCCAAAGAAATTGACCCGGTGACGGAGCTTTCTGACGAAACGATTTTGACATGCGTGCTCCGCACTCCATGTTTGTTGCGTGTTATCCCGAGTTGTGCTGAGAAGGAACCTTCCTTTTTGCGAACACATGTAGGTCATAGCCTGGGCTATATAACTACAAAATATGAAGGAAATCGGAGGTGGGGTTTTTGAGAAACGAGAGTCCAAAAAAAACCATTTTGAAAACACAGCTGTACTCTACACCGCCTTGACGAAAGTGGGAAAAAGTACAGACATGTAAATTTGACATAGATTTAAAGAGCACGCTTCGACCTACACAGCGGTACCTCATATATCTCGATGGCGTATACAGCAGGAGTACAGCTTAAGGACAAATATGAGCAAAATCTTATTTTTCTTGCAGCTTTGGCGATTTTGAATTAAAGATCAAAATAGAATTGACCGGTGCTGTTTACACACGCTGAAAGTCGTTGTACCTGACATATTGTGCAAAAAAAAAATCTAGTTTGGAACCGTCCGATGGCGAGGAATAAAATGTCAAAAACATTCCGTCAGAAAGCTCTGTCGCCGTGTCAATTTTTTGTGATTTTGTTTTTGGTGGACCACAACACATAGAGCCAAAATATTTGTTGCTGCTGTGTGCATGCACGTTACGGTACAACATGTTTCTTTTCTTTTTTTTTTTTTTCAAGGGAAATCAGTGATGGTGTCCAGACCACCCTGCCTGAGTTGAGGGAACCACCCATATGGACACACTGCATAGGCACACATGACTAACCGGTGACTGCGAAAAATGTTCTCATGTGCGGTTTGGCAACTTACTGAAACACTCGTTTATTGCATTGCATGCACAATCTGAAATATTGTTGCAGGAATGACATTGAAGACCGTGATGGGAAAGCATATGACCTTCCGGACTTTGGTTGGCTGCATGGGTCTCTACTTATGGTAGCAAACGGAGAGCCCTTGACATCTTCCCTCGAGATCAAAATCGTCGAGTTCTTGTACCAATCAGTCATGCCCTTCACATTGTAAGGATGATTAACTGAATGCAGTAATGCAGCAGTGCTGTTATCAAATTGCAATGGGGCCTAGTTAGTCCTACAATGTGGTTGCAGAGTATTCGACATATAATTCAGAGTCCCACTTTAGTGCAGCACATATTACTGTTATCCTTGCAGATACCCTTCTCGTGTTTTTTATTACAAAGTCATCAGCCTATTTCTTGAGCGTTACCCGCACCTTGCTGACTCCATTGGATCCGGATTTGTGAGTTCCAACAGTTTCGACTACCTTTTTGTTGCTACATCATTAGAAATGTGATATCTTCCTTGTGGGCCCAACTGATTTGACCATTATGAATGACACACACCACCGTGGGGGGAAAAACACCACTGTTAGCCATCAACTGTTGGCTGTACTTTTTCCACATACACTACAGAGCAAAAGATGGGCTCTTGTTATGCACAAATTTTCTTACCGTTTCTTTCTTTTTTGATTCCTCCACCATCTTTATTGTCTGCGACGTGCACAAAGGGAGCAGCCACACCATCCTTCCTTGACAGTTGCAATCACTCAGTTCTAAGCTGATGCTTTCCTGGTGGCGTCCTACGGAAACTCAGCATAGACTTCCCTGACGCAGTGTGTTGCCCAATTGGCACGTCCAGAAGAGAAGAGACTCATTGTTGAGGGCAAGGCAAAATATGCCTGCTGCAGCAGGCACCTAGTAATGACCCTAATGTTACTGTCATGAGAACACCAGGGCCACAGTAACAGCTACATTATTGCTAACATATCTGTGCCTGTTTGGATTGCAATCAAAATCTGTTAGATACCAGGTCTTGATCGTCCAATGAGAACTATCTCGCATTTTTTCAGTATGGGCTGTTGGTAGGCTGGGGCTACCTTAATGTCGCAGCGTACCACAGTGCAGGTTATCAGGTCAAACTTCACCAATGCTTAGACATTAGCTTTCCTTCTCATTTTTTAAATTTTCTTTTCTTATCTGCCAACAGATTCCGAGTGACGCTCATAGTCGCAGCTACAGAAGCAACCGTGTGAAGCAATAGAAAACCCAAACAGTTGATGAATATTAACACAAATCTACAGTTAGTAACAACCTAACGATAGCAACATACCTGATTTTAGTAATCCTTCCATGGTTGCATTGCACGTTTTATTGAACAGCTGCCGGCACTACAGCGCACTACACAGCCCTTCTGCAGTTTTGATAAGTGAGCCGTTCAGAGACGCACCCTCAGAGCATAGTGGCCAACACATCATTCTGGCATTCCCTGAAAATGATACAGCGCTTGTGTGCAGACGCGACACCACAGTGCATAACAATATCATGCACGTGAGAACATATCGAACATGCAAGCTTGTCGCAGTCGAAGTACTGTGTCGTTGTGTGCATTTCTGTTGTTTTTCTAGTCAATTTAAAACATGTACAGAATCACACGTCCTCTACCAAAGTCATGTGCTGTAAAAACGTTTTTACAGCACGATTTTACGACAAGTGGCAGACAAAAGAGGCGAAGCACAGGCTGCTAGTGCTTTCGGTGCGCGTCCTTAGTGTAGGAAACGTCGTCTTACTGGCCTCATTTTTTTCCCAGAAAGAGCTCTCCCATCGCACTACGGCAGAGTTATATGACCAGGAGCATAGAGTGACTGTGGCAGTACCTTTACTAAAATTTCTAGCACACTATGTGAAAGTTCAGGACCACAAAGTACAGTTAAATGCATATTTCTCTGTTGTGCATGCATTGTGATGTCCCTCCAATTTTTGCTTACTTGCTACACGAATGATGCCGCATGTCACAGTACAATTCTATGTATTTTATTTAAGACCTCCTTTAATTCTCACTGTGTTTAGAGCTCTTGGCTTGTTGCTCTCCGCAATAAGTTCAAGAACGAGCGACGCAAGGTGCATAACCATGAACAAGTGCAAACAAAATCGCGCCAAATTTGCAAGCAAGCGAAGTGGAACTGATGCTGAGCAGCCCTAGTGAATTGCGGAGGACACAACGAGAGGTACAAACAGTTAAAAGGGGAACTTAATATACAATAGGATATCTGGGTGTAAATTTCTGCATTACTAATTACAAATTGAAGGCGGTTTACTTGCTCAATGCTTTTGTACAGCAAGAGCTTGTTCATTCTAATGTAACTGTGACTCAAAATAAGTTTGCATTAATGCAAGGAAATAAAGCCATATCCAACACTGGTAAACAGGATTCTCCCAACATTTATTTAACAAAAAGTGTGTTTCCATTAATGCACTTGCACAAAATTTCAGAATTCAGCATGTGTTGTGAAATTAGATGGTTGGCACGAAGTTCTGCAATTTAAGAACTGCAAAATTCTGTTCTGTTTCAAAAGCAGACTATGCCGCATGTATACAACTATTGTGGGGTGACCTCTTTACAGAAGCTTACTTTCCATGCAATATCGAGTAGTGGCAGTGCATTTGTGTGACAAAAGTTCACTTCGGCTTTGTGTGTTTTCGTACACGGGGCGGCGCCCAGTTCGATTCATCGTGTGCTTGCCTCTTATAAGACAGGAACTATATTTTTTGCATTTATGAATTCGCTACAAACTCTTTCCCTCATTGTGAACTTGCTTGCCTTTTGTTTCAGTCTGATGTTCATACTGCCAGTCAGCATGAAGATGAAACAAGTATAGAGAGACATGAGCAGTGGCTAAGAAGCGAGGGCAAAAAGACAGACCCTGATGAGTTCCAAATCAAAGTGAGAATGGCGGCAACCACCGAAGCAGAGCTGCAGACCTCGCCACTCTGCCTGTGACTGTTACTGTAGTAAAATACCCGTACATCATGGCCTCCGGCAGGGTATGTGGACTAAGTGAAATGTACATGACTTATGCTGCTAATATGTGAATAGCTGTTACTTTTCTTCTGTCCCAGCCAGTTTTTTCTTACTAGAGAGAGCGGACCACTCGTTGCATGGCCAACCAACGTTCTTCCTCCTTTATTTCCATAGCAATAGTGCTGCTGCACTCTAACCCAAATGCAAAAAAGCTCCCAATCTCCTACCATGCACTAATGTCTGCCTCTCACTTGTTTTCATATTTCCAACACGGGTGTCTAATTTAGCTTATTGCAATGCACACCTTGGTTCAGATGTTTCTTCCCAGTTCTTCAACGAGTTTGAGAGTGCCACAAGTAAAGAAGCCCTCCAGCCTGTGCAGCGTGGTGTCGAGGAAGTGATCAGGCTCACTGTTAGTGGTATTATTCGTACTGGCAGCCCGCTGCAGGAAAAGGCGAAACACATCCCACACCTGGAAGATGTAGGCGCAACACGAAAGAAACGTAAGCCACAGCTGTACTCTGATTTAAGTCCAGGTGATGACCGTTCATACGGCACCCAGTTTTCGTTTTTTTTTTTTTTTTTTTTTAATCACGGGATAAAAACTCATGTTGAAAAAGAGGGACCTGCCAAATAGGGTGAACTCAGGTGATATACTGAGAAGCAGTGGCAGGCATTCCACTTCACCTCAATTTTCCAGGAGAAAAAAAAAATTGTCCTCTCATCTCTTATCATCTCACCTAAACCTAGACAGATTTTTGAAGCCCTTTCTCCACCTCACCTCCAAAAATTTGTTTTTAAAACTTTTCTGCCATCACCTCACCTCAAAACATTTTTTGACACTTTTACTTCCTCCAAGAATTTTTCTGGAATTTTTCCTGGCCTCGACTCACTCCAAAACATTATTTTCCTCACCTCACCTTAAACTCTGTGATGTAAATGTGAGGAGGCCCTGGTGAGGAATGTCTGCTGAGAAGTGTATTTGTGAGTGGGAAGAAAACGCATGGCACATTACTGTGTTGAACTAAAGTGAGAGAATACGGTCTTTACTCAATTGCAAGATGAGCTTTCGTACTTGAAGGTCAATCCCCAACATCAAGATTGCCATTTGACTGGCAGTGGAATTCTCGTTGAGCTGTGAGCATGTGTTTAAGTTCCCACGCTTATTGGCGATAGGCAACACACGTGCTGCTCGGAGTGCACAGTCTGAAAAACACCCATACGCTGTGTCATCAGAATTTTGCTCACTTGCATCAAACTTGTTTTCCTAATTCCGAGGTTCAATGTTGGGGGGTCGTCTTGCAATCAGGGCCGCCCTCGGTGGCTTCGTAGGTAGCGTGTCGGCCTTCCAACCCCAAGGTAGCGGGTTTGATCCCGGCCGAGGAGGCTAGCAATTCATTGGCGGGTACGGATTTCTTCCACAGTCCCTGGGAAAGACGTTAGGCCGTGTGCCTATTGTGAATATGTGTCCATGAGTTCACGCTTTGTGGAATACGACAGTATGTGTTGATGATGACCCGTACGCTTTCGTAGACATATAAGTGCTAAATCTAGGTTTCTGTTGCTGCAATTTACCGTTTCGTGTAGTTTCTTGCGAGCGATCCTTTGAACAGATATTAGATATTCAATATCTGTAAGACATTTGAAATAACTGTTACTTAAACTCCGAGTTATAATATCTTGCAGTCAGACTTGTTTTGTTTTCGAGTAAACATTTCATAGGGGCACGAAGCAACATGCTGCCTGGCACATGGCAGTCAGGAGTGGTTGCAGCAGTTGCTGTAGTTCGCACGTCTGCAGATGAAGTCCCTTCCTTTGCAACATTTGCAAGCCCAGATTATAGGTCTTATTGGGTTAACATGAATGCTTTGACGTAGATCATAGATCGCAGGTTATAAACGAGCTTTATCGGGTTTTTTGCCTGAAAATCAAGGGCCCTAGCGTACTGCAGTGTCAGGAAGGCAGCATAGGTCTTCACTGCACTGGAAGCTCAAGAGCTTTAACATTACAGGAGTGTGTGTAGAGAACTGAAATTGGTGTGATCACCATAATTCATGTCTTTCCCGTCATCATTCCCTCAGGGACTAGCACAGCTCATTGTTGCACATACTAAAAATAGTGCATGTATTACAGACATGCTTGCTGTGGCTGCTTTGAACATCCTGGGCTGTTCCTTGCGAGAGACAAGTGCTCTGTCACCACCTCTTTGTGCATGAAAACGTGAGTGCCCTCCTTTTATTTACGTCATTGAAGTTGCTTTCCTGCCTGAGTTGTCATTATATCTGCACCTTTGTGTGGCAACACTATTGCACTACGTAGTACAATGCATCAGTGGCAGTTGCCACGGGGCTTGTACCAAGGAGAATGGTTCTGTGATTGACTTTTACGTGCCACTGCATGATACAGTGGTGTGCAAGAAGTGTGTCTAGGAATTATCTACGTGCAAATACATAAATACTAGATTAAATTGTAGCTGGTGTATATTCATGGTGGGCCTCTTTAGTATAGAACCTTGAGCTTGAGGAGGGTCATGAAGAGACATCTACATGGGAGACAGCTGAGAACCAGCAACGGCAGTTTATGTCCCCCCATATACGATTTTGTTACGTGTTCTACCCACCAAAATTCACCTACTCTGCACGCATCAAGGCAATAACATACTAACCTTTCACGAAATATGCGGTTGACCCCTTGCGTGAACAACACGTCTGCAGCCATTTCTCCGATGCTAAGTTTTCCTGCTTCTTGCCTTGTGACTTAAATAAATGTATTGTTGGTTCTGAACTGTTTCCTTGTGGCTGTCTCTTCGTGTTTGTCATCAGGCTCAAGGCTCCTGTCCCTTCACGTTCTACTCTTCCAGCAGTCCCAAACTGTGTGAAATTAGCAATGATGTGGGAGCCAATAAATGGTTTCAGCAAATGCCGACGATTGCTGTGCGGTGTCCCCATGCACTGGAATCTCAGCACATGCTGGGTGTTTATGCTCTTTTTTTTTTTTTCATGCTCATCGTTTTGTCAAGTTTGGTATGTTCGTTCAAAGGAATTCGTTGTAATAGTCCTACAAATGCATTACATCCTATGGGGAGCTTGGCAAGACTGGAAAAAAATTCGTTTGTTCAGTTTTTTTAATTAAGATTTAAAGAGGTTTGAAACATTTATTTTACTGAAACAGCAACATTTTGGACGAAGTCCGTCCTTCATCAGGTGTGATACATTGAACACTTGGTAGAGATATTTATACTAATGTACAGCAGAGAAAGGGGACAAAAAGGTGATGAGGAGGAAATACAAATTCCTATTAGAGAGATCTGAGGGCACGAAAAAGAAAATACAAAAGAAAGCGACGTACACTAGAAGTGTTAGCGGAGACAAAAGACAGATCTCAGGTGATCGAGCGAACATGGTAAAGAAGAACGGTGGAAGAAATATTACACTGCTGGGGTTTGAGAAAAGATAAACAATGGCAGCGCTCGAGTTTAGCCTCCATTGTAACGTTAAGAAGCTGAGAAAAGGCTATCGGTAATTAGGAGTTTTGCAAAAGTAGTACATTCTAAAATGGGTAAGAAATGAAAAAGTAACAAGCAAAGGAAATACAATCTGGAGAAATTGTGACATGTCTGTTGAGAACACAAGGTTTATGCGCCACAGTTTGAAGAGAGAAAGCCCTGGAGTTGGTAAAAAAAGGGGGGATGCGTTATACAGTTGTACTAAGGGAGATTGCTTCAAGTGGTCAAATGACCGATACACATGCGACCTCCTGCAGGGTGTGAAAAACAGGTGAATAGTTTTTATGTTTAGCAGACGGGTAATGTTTTGGGACCATCGGGGAAATCGGGGAGTCAAGGACTGGAACTTAGCAATTAAAAATGACTCTCGATTCATTGTTGTCAGGAAAGCCTGATTCTAAGATGACGATCTTTATGGGTGTGTTATAGTCGTGCTCAGGAAGGTCAAAAATGCTAGGAAACGGGCGGTCGCTGATGAACAATGCCTTCTTTGTGTCTGTAAAACCGTTCCCGCATGGAATTAGATGTTTCTCCGACATACAGAACGTGACATTTGGTGCAGAAGATTATGTAGCATATAGTATATGAACTTCAGTTAAGAGTGTTTTATTTTAAAAGTGAAGTTGTCTTTGTAGCTATTATCTCAGCTGCTGTGTAGCTGCTAGCATGCTAAATTCACAGCTTCAATCTGTGTACACGAAACAATAAATTTACAAGTCTAGCATCGTGTTTTTCCACATGGAGTTCAACTTGAGGGTTGCTGGTGAATGTTTGACGATACTAGCAGGTTACGTAAGGTAGTCTCCCATTTGAAAGCAACCATGGGTGCCTGTGTGAAAACTGCCTTGAATATGCTGTCAACGTGAAGGTTATTCAAATGGCGGTTTAGGTCTGTTTTACAGTTGTTGAAAGATTTATGGAACTGAGTGGTAAAAACTAAAATTGGACTTTCTATTCTAATTTAGGTGCTAGTAGGACATCTCTTTCCTTTAAGTTTGATTTGTGGATGGCATCACTGACTAGAGGGGAAGGATTAGGAAGTTTTTAGTCGTGTTGTGTGCATGTTTATAAAAATCTTCCTGGTCTGAGCATATACCTTTTTAAGTGCTTAAACTACCCATATAGGGTATGTTACTTTTCTGTTTCTGGGAGTGATAAATGTCAAAATGGAGATACTGGTGCTCGGTAGCCAGTGAGCCTGACCTAAGAGAGATGGCTGTGTTTAAGAAGCTAACAGATTGGCATGAAAACTGACATGAAATTTTAATTGAATGATGCAGTGAGTTAAAATGCTCAAAGAATAGTTCTATAGATGTTTCATCATCAGGCCAGAGGTGAATCATCTCGGTTGCTTTCAAATGACAGACTAACTTACGTAACCTGCTAGTATTGTCAAAGATTCACCAGCAACCTCAAAGTGGCACCTCCATGTGGCAAAACACGGTGCCAGACCTGTAAACTTATTGTTTCGTGTACACAAATTGACAGCTACAAAAACAACTTCCCTTTTAAAATAAAACACTCTCTTAACTGAAATTCATATACTGTTTGCTACATAATCTTCTGCACCAAATGTCACGTTCAGTATGTCGGAGAAACATTAATTTTATGCGGGAGCGGTTTTACAGACATAAAGGAGACATTGTTCATCAGCGACCAATCACTGTTTCCTTGCATTTTAACCTTCCTGAACACGACTTTAACACACAACAACAAACTGACAGCAACAAACGCAAAAAACCGAGAGTCATTTTGAATTGCTAAATTCCAGTCCTTAATTCCCCATGGTCTCAACGGCCACTTCTGTCCCACGTTATCATCTTGTTTCCCCAATTTCTCTGAAGGTCCAAAAACATTGCCCATCTGCTAAACATAAAACCCTGGCGTATGCTAAGCATAAAAACTCTTGACCTGTTTTGTCCCCTACTGCAGGAGACCACGTGTGTATTGGTCATTTGACCACCTGAAGCAATCCCCTTCCCCCTTTTTTGACCAACTCCAGGGCCTCTGTCTTAAAACTGTGGTACATATACCTTGTGTTCTCAACAGACATGTTACAATTTCCCCAGATTTTATTTTCCTTTGCTTGTTACTTTTTCATTTTTTTACCCATTTTAAGAATGTACTACTTTTGCAAAACTCCTAATAACCGATAGCCTTTTCTCAGCTTCTTTACGTTACAATGGAGGCTAAACACGAGCGCTGCCATTGTTTATCTTTTCTCAAACCCCAGCAGTGTAATATTTCTTCCATGCACCGTTCTTCTTTACCATGTTCGCTCGATCGCCTGAGATCTGTCAATGTTTTTTGTCTCCGGTAACACTCCTACTGTACGTCGCCTTCTTTTGTATTTTCTTTTTTGTGCCTTCAGTCCTCTCTAATTGGAATTTGTATTTCCTCCTCACCACCTTCTTTGCCCACATTCTCTTATGTACATTAGCATAAACATCTCTACCAAGTGTTCACCCAAGTCACACCTGATGAAGGACGGACTCCGTCCGAAAGCTTGTTTTTCAGTAAAATAAATGTTTCAGTCTCTTTAAATACTTATTTCATTCACTTGCAAGTGCTAGACTTCTCCCAGTTTTTGCTTTACCGATAGTTTCCTACAGTTTCTTTTTGTATTTATTTATTTATTTTTGTTAAAAAGGCGTTTGCTGTAAAGGAGTTTAACTGTACTGATGAGTTGGGGCACCTCTGAACCTGAGTGCAAACTCATGTAACACTGCGAACAGAATATTAAGTAGAGGAGTGTGAATATTGAAATTCTCGAATAAGAATAGTAGACGCATACACAAAAAAAGTTCCTCTGACTATTGAATCAAATATCCCGACACCACACCCTGACAGAAATGCTTATACAGCCTTTACACTAAAGTCAGGTTCAAGATCTTTGCATGGCCATGGCATACATGATACTGGTGCTTTTGAGATGGGCATGCATGTAGAAGGGTGACAATCAGGACCATCAGTTTTTAGAAATATCTTTTATGAAAATTGACTAAAAATCTGGATGCATTTTATCTTCACCCCATTTTAGTTTTGGGTTAACCCTATTTTTCTCTGAATTTACACTCCACATCACGGCCAGCCTGCTTAGGGTTAAACACATTTACTACCTTCGAGATTGCACCTCAGCTAGGTACCTCAAGGCAGTGGCATACCATTTTTCCATGAAACGCACAGTTGATTACATCTAAGACTCTGTATAAACAGTACAATGCAGAACCTCAGTTCTGCAATAGGCCAGATCTCTCCCTCCCCAGTTAAAGGAGCATTAAAGTGGTATCTAACATGGCAAAAAACTGCTGTCATCTTGTAAAGCAGTATGTGAAAAACATTTCCCAAAAATATTTTTGTCCAAACTTGTTTCACCGCGGCGCAATTAATTTGCAAAATCGCCCACCCACTCTCACATCACCCACGTTTGTGGTAGAGAGCCCTGTCATTCATTGGTAGAAAAAACCGTCTTGTACGAACATTGCGAGCCGTTTCTTGTTGACTTCTATCCTTTATGTGATTTATATCATGTTTTCTAAAAAAACAAACAAAGCATATGTCCAGCCTGACACAATAAGGTTTCGTGACCGTGGCTTCAGTGCAATCTCAGAATTCACAGTAGCAGAAAGCAAGTGATGACGGAGGCATTGTGGTGCCACTTGTTAGCCACTGAACCAACTGTGCGGTGAAAACGGTCAGAGGCTGCATGCTGTCGGGAAGCACTGGGGTTTCGCTGTACAAGACGCAGTTAATTTCGGACTGCACCACTCGTTCTTCTCGTGGTGTCTGCGGTCCCCCAAAAATCGTGGTTGTGTCGTTGACAGCCTTTGAACCCTCCGTTTTGGACTTCACGTAGCCGGAGAACGCATGGTGTCTCCAAACCGCTGGCAGACACTCCGGCCTGCGCGGTGTTGCTCACCTTGATCATGTGATCTCAGGTCCAATGAGGAGCGTCCCTACCACTCGCGTCACATAGTGGCGGCTCTTATCACGTGTATCATGAAGGCGAAGGAGGGTGTTCCACGCCCTGGGGATTCGATCGGCTATTGCAGGCGTCTCAATTTCGCTACGGTTGCACTAACTGCGGGAAAACTGTTTGCGGCCGCCTAGCATTCCATACCGACTAAAAACAGAAACAAAGTTGTGTGGTAATTTTTGCACCCGAATTTGCATGAATTATCAACATGAGGCCATTGACACGAATTCTACCCCCAAGCTTAAAAAAATAAAACCTGAAAACTTCAGGATATATTTGGGTATTATCTGCAAACACAGTGAAATACTGAACTGTGTGATGTTCTGATTCTGCATTCTACTGTACTGCTTATGCTTCATGAGCACCAGTGCTTAAGAGAGCATATTTCAGGTGGACCCAATGCCCATGATCCCGTGCGTCAGGTTCACAGGGGACTCACTTGACGAAGCACAGCATATGTACCTCCATGTTGATGGAACACGGCTCTTCCGGGTGATGGATGGCGAAGAAGGCATTGCAGCAATATTTGCTGCATATTGGATCTTTCAAGCCCAGTATGGAAAAGAAGTGACCAACGTCATGACGTTCATTGAACGTCAGTGGTACAAGTTGAACTCTACCAAGGCAAAGCAACAAGTGATCAAGCTAGTCAGCAAAGTGGTGAGGGCTACCACGTAAGACAGTGCGGAACTCAAATGTGGAACTGTGTTTAAGTTCACCAGTGCATTGTTCGGGCTTTCCTTTTTTGTCTTCACATTTTTTTATAGTTCTGTCGTTTGACAGTTAACATTTAGAACATTTTATAGAACACATTTGTTCATTTTCACAAAGAACTGTGATAGCAGACTGGTCGCTTTTCTAGTTCCCGTCTTTTGATAGTGCACATTTAGAATGTTTTATGAACATTTAGAACACAACATTTTATGGAACACATTTGTTAATTTTCACGAACTGTGATAGCAGAGTGGTCGCTTTTCTAGTTCCTGTCTTTTGATGGTGCACATTTAGAACGTCTTATGAACATTTAGAACATAACATTTTATAGAACACATTTGTTCATTTTCACAAAGAACTGTGATAGCAGACTGGTCGCTTTTCTAGTTCCTGTCTTTTGATAGTGCACATTTCTAAATGTTCATAAAACATTCTAAATGTGCACTATCAAAAGGCAGGAACTAGAAAAGCGACCAGTCTGCTATCACAGTTCTTTGTGAAAATGAACAAATGTGTTCTATAAAATGTTATGTTATAAATGTTCATAAGACGTTCTAAATGTGCACTATCAAAAGACAGGAACTAGAAAAGCGACCAGTCTGCTACCACAGTTATGCCTTTTTTGTTCTTCAGTTCTTCTTTGTTTTGTTCTTCAGTTATGACTTTGCGAAAATGAACAAATGTGTTCTATAAAATGTTGTGTTCTAAATGTTCATAAGACGTTCTAAATGTGCACCATCAAAAGACAGGAACTAGAAAAGCGACCACTCTGCTATCACAGTTCGTGAAAATTAACAAATGTGTTCCATAAAATGTTGTGTTCTAAATGTTCATAAAACATTCTAACACAACATTTTATGGAACACATTTGTTAATTTTCACGAACTGTGATAGCATAGTGGTCGCGTTTCTAGTTCCTGTCTTTTGATAGTGCACATTTAGAACGTTTTATGAACATTTAGAACCCAACATTCTATGGAACACATTTGTTCATTTTCACGAACTGTGATAGCAGAGTGGTCACTTTTCTAGTTCCTGTCTTTTGATAGTGCACATTTAGAACGTCTTATGAACATTTAGAACCCAACATTTTATGGAACACATTTGTTCATTTTCACGAACTGTGATAGCAGACTGGTCGCTTTTCTAGTTCCTGCCTTTTGATAGTGCACATTTAGAACGTTTTATGAACATTTAGAACCCAACATTTTATGGAACACATTTGTTCATTTTCACAAAGAACTGTGATAGCGGACTGGACGTAACATGGCCAGTGTTGCACTTGTAGACGTAACTGCTGGACTGCAAGAGATAAGTATGTAAAACCAATTGAAACATTTATTTACTGTAACCTATGTTCAGTATGTAAGGTAAATTACTGCATTATAAAATAAAGAGGCAGTATATTTGACCTCAGTCTGAACTTTTTTTTCTCAGGTGCATTTCCATTGGTGCTCGTGGAAATTTTTTGTGTCCACAGCAACTAGCAACGAGGGCATGTGTAATTCAAATGCTCTTTTATTGGACTCCATACATGTGCATGGATTCAGTTTCTGGCTGCTGGCATTTGTGAGAACTATTTCATGTTATCTGTCAAGTAACACACGTGTTACTTGACAGATGAACACCTTTTTGAAAGGGTGTAATATTACCAGGGGTGTTAAATTACACCCTAAAGGGAGTGAGTTATCGCACTTTTGGATTACACCCTAAAGGGTGTTTTTGAAGTAGCAAATTACACCCTTTTTGGAGGGTGTAATCTGTGGAAAAGGGTGTTATATTACACCCTAAAGGGAGTGAGTTATCGCACTTTTGGATTACACCCTTTATACACCCTAAAGGGTGTAAAAAAATTAAGAGTGTATATTTACAGATCGCGGTCTGGTTATATGTTTAAGCATTTTTTCCCTATTATACTCACTATCACCCATATGTCAGCCGCATACATATCGGGACGCTAACAGAGTTCTATTTGACACCTTGTGTTCATATCTGGTAGGATTTGCATCGTTTGGATCAACGATGATTGAAGAGCAGAAATTCATTTTGTGAGAGTTTCAGCATCTCATGTATCCACATTCATTGAACTCGATGACCATATCAAGCGCCGTGAACCATTAGACAATTTTCGGCTGATACCATTTTGCTCTCCTTACGAGAAGCTACATGCACTTCAAGGAAAAAGTGTTCGATATTAAAATGAAGAAGTCATGGTTAAACGTGAGAGCCAAACTGGATACCTCCGCCTAATCAGAAAGCATACCTTGCTCGAAAGGACCTATTAAAATTAGTTTAACAGCAGTCAAGAGGACACATTTTATGGAACCATTTCAAGTTGAGACGAATATTGTGCTGTTTGAAGTTCTAGCGATTAGCGAATAATCGTCGAAATCAAGTCATCTGGGAATCTCCAAAGGAAATGTATTCCGCGCTCCATATAGTCGATTCCTTTTTTTTTTCTTTCGTTTCAAGGTACATCCTTCGTTTTACTAATCTAACGGTCACGTAAGAATGAGTGAAACCGTTTGAGTATTCCACTCGCTTCGAGATCATGCAACTTGCTACAAAGCGACAGCGTCTTATTGACGTACACTATCAAGCACGGATTTCATTCAACTGTCACATATATAACTCCATTTACTTTGTGCGGCAGTCGAAAATACATCTTGCGAGGACGATAATGTTTTTGTGTGGTTGGCGTTCCCAAAGAGCGCTTGGAAAAAGCCAGACGGGTGTCTCCGACACAGTGTTTCGCGGCTTGTGTTATCATACAAAAAGAAGAAGAAAGAAGAGCGTGTTGGCAAGAGGTATCGCATTTCACATGCTGCTCCTGCGAAAGGAGAAGCTGCCCACGATGCATTCACGTGATCACTCCTTCCCTTGAAATAAAACAAAAATCACGGGTCTTATAAGCTAGCTGTCGAAGACTGAGTCCGGTGATTGTGAACGAACCTCCATGGACGACCCTCTTCTCTCTGTCCCGTTCCCAGTGCTAGTTCGTCATGCAAGATGTGAGTATACCCTCGCCCTTATGCCATTTTGGTTATTTTTATTTCGAAACCGTCACAGCTGGTAACCACAATACGCGGTCATGCGCTGTTTCTCGATTCGTTGTTTGCTGTTGTCACAATGAGCAACACAAGTTTGGAAATGCATGTCTATAGAACACCTCTACTTTATAGTGATTATTGAGGGTATTGTCAGCGGGTTATTTACTTTAGAGTGTGGCATGTCCAAAGGCCGTACTCCAACGCAAATGCACGACACAGTATGAGAGACATATCGGAAAGTGGAAACGTTAGCCGACTCTTTGATAATGCTGCTTGTTGTTGTTGCGTGGCACCCGATCAAGATCTTAGCCGTCCCAGACTTTGTTCTGATTGAGAAAAGCATTCACAGGATGTTTCGTTTTCCTTTGTTTTCCAGATTGCTTTTGTACAAGGATGATGCCAAGCAAGAATCTGGTAATTTGTAACATATCCTTCGGTAGTTAAATAAAAGAGTAGAAAAATAATGTGCTAAAATAAAAAAGGAATATATACACTGTTGTCTGGTCTCCGACATACATCATTATTTGGGTGTACTTATCACAGTGGCATGGGAAAAAAATCATGCTGTCACGCGCCATGCATTTTTCAAGCCGAAACCGAAACTTCAGACGGTCAAAAGCTTGAAACAAGGTGGCTTCTGCAACCATTCAAAACCTAGGAATTCCAAACCGAAACCAAAACTACACATGGTCATAAACTATACGGGAACCAACCTTGGCGTCCGGTCCCGACATCCATTTTGTTAAAACCGAAACTACAGACGGCCAAAGCTTGAAAATTAGAGGGCGCTTGGTGGGAATTTCAAACCGAAACCAAAACTACACATGGTCAGAAACCAACCTAGCTGGCGCTCTAGCGCGGCAACCAACCTAGATGGCGGGCCCCGACGTCCATTTGTTTTTTTCAAACCGAAACTGAAACTACAGACGGCCAAAGCTTGAAAACCAGAGGGCGTTTGGTGGGAATTTCAAACCGAAACCAAAACTACACATGGTCGGAAACCTACCTGGCGCTCTGACGCGGCAACCAACCTAGGTGACGGACTGATCGGGACGTCAACCCGATCGGAATATGCTATTAAATGTCATCGGATGTTATTGCGTGTTATTAAATGTCATTTGCGTGTTGTTACATGTCATTTGCGTGTTATTACATGTCATTGCTTGTTATTAACCGTCATTGCGTGTTATTAAGTGTCATTAAATGTGCGTCCAGGTGCCTATCAAACACTATCGACACGTGAGTTCCCATTGTTTACCTGAGTTAACCGTTACCTTATCCTGGCGGCGCATGTTATTGAAACCTGGGAACCCATTGTTCACACTATCGATACATGATTT
The DNA here is from genome assembly GCF_037126465.1 of Ornithodoros turicata. NCBI lineage: Eukaryota > Metazoa > Arthropoda > Arachnida > Ixodida > Argasidae > Ornithodoros > Ornithodoros turicata. The sequence goes on along the minus strand of NC_088204.1, from coordinate 27,044,333 downwards.
CCATTGTTTTCTGAGCTATCTTATCGTGCGTGTGCGTGTCGCATGTAACCTGAGCGGCCCATTGTTATAAGATCTTATATATACCACTACTGACCTATTATTTATTGAATCACTACCCTATCAACAATGTCAGCTCTGCTTCCGTTTAAGTGATAAAACAGTGCGCCTGCTCGGGGAAACGGATCGCGCACGTCCAAACCGCGAGGCCCGCGTTGCGCTCGCACGGGGAATCGCGCGCGTCGCGTGTCCAAACCGCGAGAACGGGCCCGCGTGCGGCTCGCGTGGGACGCGGTTCGGGCGCACTGTTTTATCACTTAAACGGAAGCAGAGCTGACATTGTTGTACCCTGGCGATAAATCTTTTTATTCCAGCGCCAGCAGAATGTATTTAGAAAAGGCTTCGGGTGTGTAAGGTCAGCCCAAGGTGTTTGTTTGTTAGTATGTGTCTGTCACCTTCGTAGCGCTGTTCAAGCTTTATTTTCTTTGCAAAAATTCAGACTTTATGGTATTAAGCTATTCGAGTAGAAGTGACTTTCCCTGCTCGCTTAAGATAAATTGCGTATCCCTGTCCTGTGCTTTCTTCACGCAGGGACAATGCAAATGAGTATTTAGCATTATGCAATAATTATCTGATAGCAGAAATGGGTGTCTTTGTCACAGTTTATTAGCGTGTGCGTCGTTATTTTATTTATTTGTTTTTTTCTCTCTTATAGCTATGCGAGCAAAAGTGCGTGTAATTTTTCGCTGCTCTTTTCTTATTTTCTCTACTTTTATGTAGAAGAAAGCCTCCTGCGTAAAAGCTGAATAGTGTCCTATCAGTGGAAGTGGGGTTGTTTGTTTGATTTTGTTGGGTGTTCGATATCTTGACGAAGTAAGCAGTGCTTAATTTTGCAGGTTTTTGAGCAGAAATGCTGGTATCTGAGCACGGAGTAGAAATTTCTATATTTCTCTGCTCCCTACGTCGTTTTCCAAGCAGACCGCGTTTAGTTTACGCAAAATAGAAAAATGAAGTTGTGTATGCTCTATAATGATAATCCGCAGGCTTAGGCCTTTTCCCCGATGAGCAGTGTTTTGTATGCGATGTCGCATGTCTGGACTTGTTCAGTAGTGTTGCAATTTTTACCCTTCGCTAATATCTTGTTGCTGTCGTCTTTTGTTAGACGTTGAGCTTCGTAGCGATGTGCGGTAACGCTACGATTATTCCTGAGCGCTCCGTGTGTTTAATGCGTTGTCCTCTGTGCGTGCGTGCTTGTGCTTTTTTCCTGATTTGTGACGTCATCATGGCATGTCTGGTCTTGTTTAGCAGTGTTGTAGTTCTTCCCGCTGCTAGTATCTTGTTGGTGTCATGTTGTGCTAGCCGCGTGGCGATGTGTGGTGACCTGAGGTCTTAAGCCTTTTCCCTGCTCACCTAAGGAAAATTGTGTATCCCTGTCCTGTGCTTTCTTTGCGCAAGGGCAATGCGTCTGTGTATGTGGCACGATCAGATACCAGACATGAGTGTCTTTCTCTTAGTTTATTAGCATATGCTTCAGGTTTTTTAAGTCAAGCACAAGTGCGCGCAATTTTTCGCTGCTCTCTTCCTCAAGTCACCGATTTTACGCAGAAGAAAGTCGCATGGTGCAGCTGAGAAGAGGGTTTCTCTGATTGTTTGTTAGATGTTGTTAGGAGCTGGGTATGTTGAGGAAGTCAGCTGTTAAAGGTATCCGTGAAGAAATGCTTGCATCTGAGCACAGGATTGGAATTCCTGAAGCACGGCACCCTCAGTGTATATTAATTATTTTGGATGTGAGTCTGCTTCACTGCATGACAAGGCTGAAATGGGAAGAGAGAAAAAATTGGAGCGCTTCATTAATAGCGATCCAAGTAATAGGGCAATTATAGTTTCCATAGAAAGTAGAATTTTAATGGGCTCCTAAAATTATAGTTTTGTAGTAGTTTTTCTAAACTGCAATGCAAGGTAGAAAATCATTAATATGGTGGGAATGCCATGATGTTCCCGTAAAGGCGTTCTGTCTTGTGCTTTGGCGTGCGCGAATGGAACTTTGCTTCCCGGCTTTCGCGCCTTTTTGCTCGCAATGCGCGAATGGAACTTTGCCCACCCGGCTTTCGCTCCTTTTTGCTCACAGGTGTAGCCTCAGACAACGAATGTATGAGCATAGAAAGGGGGGGATGTGTTTATTAAGGGTCATGTATTACATAAGCCTGGAGGTGATGTTGAGTGGTCTCACTTATTATTTTAAAAGAGCAGTGGTAGTTTACTGTAATTCTAATGACCATGATGAGCCTTTGGGGTGAAAATCGTTAATATGCAGGGTGCTTTTTTGTTGAATTTTAATGAGAGAATGAATGTCATTGAGAGTAGGACAAAGGAAATAATCTTGCGATTCAATAAATAATAGGAGTCTTTGTCTTTGCCGCTGTCTTCATCAGACAGGATGTGAAGACGTCACGCAGTCTGTAGCGATGCATTGACCGTTACTGGAAAAAAGTGTAGCAATAGAAAAATGGTGTGTATTGTACTGGACGGATTTATGATGAGCACTGTTTTTTAATAAGAGGAGCGCGTCTGCTTAGAAATAGTTTGATGCTGGTTTTCTTCTTTGTTTCTTTTCGCTTTCTCCTCCTTGTTGTCTGACAAACATGCGCTGACATGCTCTGACCTGTTCTGACATGCTTTCCTTCTACATGTAGTTTTTTCTTTTTGTACAAGGAATATTCTTGACGATAACGATAGTGCTGCCTTGAATGGGAGTTGAGCTATTCTTAATAATTTTGCGATTCATTTAGTTCAGAGAGTAACCGCGAGGGGGACAGGTGTGTGACTTTATTCAGGAGGAACAAAGCGTCATTATTCAGTTAGCGGCATGGCTCTCGGCTGGGATGGACATGTCTTGCTGAACCATTATTTTGTTTTTTCCTGTACAGTAAGACTTTGGGAATGAAATGCTACAATCTCCTCTTATCTATGGTGTTTTTCTGCAATAGTTCCCTATGCAATCATTATAGTAGAATAAAGGAAATAATCTAGGGATAGTGATTCAATAAATAACAGGTCCCCTGTCTAGAGTGTAAGCGTCCTTGAGCCACGCACCTGCATGATGACGTCATACACTATTGTTTCAGGTTGACCTTGTCTAGAGGAGCATAGTGGAAAAAAACAGTGTAGCCCTGAGACAATAGGATGACGTCACGACCAATGAGAACGGCCTGCAGGGGGCGCAAGGATTCACTTCTTTCTTGGACACTGACGGGTGTGGACACGCAAATTCTGCTCCTGGTAATTGCGTTGGCCGTCAGTGGAAGAGCGTAGCTTCGGTGGGGTTCTGTCTGCCTCTGATGGCGTGCGGATGTGTGGTTCGTCACTGGTGAATGGTGTTCGACGACGCAGGTGGATTTTGTGACGAGCGGATTTACAATGAGGGAATGTAGTGTACGTGTCTGATGATGGTGAGTGTTTGTTTTCCTCTGTTGCCCAGCAGTCGTGCAATTTGTCCTGACGTGTTCTGACATGCCCTGATATGCATGCTTTCCTTTGTTGACGCTTTGTATTTTTTCTTTTTTGACAAGCAACATTGTTGTCTTGACGATAGTGCTGCCCTGAATGGGAATAGTGCTATTCTTAATAATTTCGCGATTAAATTAGTTCAGAAATCAACCGCAAGAGGGACAGATGCATGACTTTATAGAGGAGAAAAAGCATTACGACTCAGTTCCATGCCTGGCTGTCGGATGGAGTAGACGCATCGTTCTGCGCTCCTTGTTACCCATACTCTGTGTTGATTTGTTGAGTGCCTAGTCCTCTTATTAGCCGTTGATGGAGTTACGTGTTAGGATATTTTGTTCGTTTGCAAGTTTCATTTAGTAAGACTTTGGAATTCCTATGATCAGCTTTCATGCATGGTGCTCTTCTGCAATAGTTTCCTATACAATCGTTATAGAAGAATAAAGGAAATAATCTTGGGATAGTGATTCAATAAATAATAGGTTCCCTGTCTAGAGCGTACGCGTCCTTGAGCTACGCAGGTGCATGATGACGTCATGCCATGGCTTCATTGCAGATTGACCTTGTCCAGTCGTGTCGACTGTGTGAAAAAAAAAGCAGGGTAGCCCTGAGACAATGGGATGACGTCATGACCAATGAGCAACGCAAGAAGAGGGCGCAGGAATGCTCTTCTCTTTTAGCCTCTCGCAGGTGGTACCAGCTCCGGTGGCGCAGCGGTAACGCGTGCGCTTGGAGACTGGGAGGTCCGCGGTTCGAATCCGCGGGCCGGCTGTGCCGTCTGGGGTTTTTCCTGGGTTTTCCTCAGATGTGTAATAGGCGTATGCCGGCACAGTTCCCCTGAAGTCGGCCCATGGACGCAGCTATCCTCCCCCCGAGCGGATTCCGCTCGGTCTTCCACTTCACCCTTTCCTCTCCTCCTCTCCACCACCTTTCCCTTCCCGAGAAACATGCCGCCTAATCAGGCAGGCAGACCTCTCGGGTTCCTCCCAACGACACTCCTCCTCCTCCTCCTCGCAGGTGGTCGCCGCAGAGGGTGCTAAGAGCGCGCGCGTATGCGTAGCTGCCGCGGCGCGGCGTCCCAGTCAGTTGCTCGCTGGCTGTAGCAGAGAGCAGACGTGCACTCGGTTGCTCCGCAGCCCCCGCGCTCGCTCAGTTTCTGACTGTCTGTCAGATGGAGCAGTCGCACCGGTCTGTGCTCCTGTTGTGGTGAGCTGATTTGTTGTGTAACTAATGCTTTCGCCAACTTTGTCCCCGCTTTGTTTGCAATTTTCATGCCTGTGCACGTTGGGCGCTGGTTGCTGTTGTCCGGGCATTCCCGCCATTTTCTATCTTCTTCTGCCTTGGGAATGAGAGTAGCGCGGGCGTGATTCTTAATAATTTTGTCGTGAAATTAGTTGAGAAAGTGACCGCTAGGGGCTGCAGCTGCGGGAGTTTATACAGGAGAAAAAGCCATTACGAGTCAGTTCTCTGCCTGACTGTCGGATGAAGCAGTCGCATCGTTCTGCGCTCCTGTTGTGGTGGGATGATTTGTTGTGTAACTAATTCTCTTTTGTTGATTGCTATTGATGGTTAGCATGCCCTTGCTTTCGCAGCCTCTGTATTACGAGTGTTTGACTCTTCGCATGTCCAGAGCTGTCCTAACCTGCCCAGACATGTCATGATGGCGTCACAGCTGATGTCACAGGATGTCCAGAACTGGTGGCCACAGCTGTGATGCTTTGCAGCCTGCCTCTGTACTCCGTTGCCCAGCGATGGTCAACGGCCGTTCGGGACCGCTTTCTTCAAGATGGCGACATCTGTGTTCAACTTTTTATTTTATTTTCTACCTGTTTTTTATTTTTTATTAGCTCAACTAGCCCACAACTCACACAGTGCTTTGGACACGTCTTAGATGCTCCCCAATTAGTGTAATGACTCACCGAATGATCCTAACTACTGTGGGGGGTCCGAAATTGCTCTAATTGCTCATTAATGGCGTCCAGGCCACTGTGTGAGTTGCGGGCAAGTTGAGCTGATCATATACTACTAATAATAATGATAAAAATAAGAATAAATCGATCAATAAAAGAAAGAAAGAGAACCAAAAAATAAAGCTGCAGTTCTAAGTACCGTTATCCTAAGAAACATTTATCTGTGTGTAATCCGCTTGCTGGCTGTTTCAACATTACGGACATTACAGGGCAGTCCTGTTGAACGTTACTAGAATGTTTGTGAAGTCGGCCTTGCACAAACGTAAGTACGAGAGATTCTCGTTAGCCTTATGAGACAGTTGACTGAGTAAGCACAAACCCGAAACGGCAAAATCGAGGAAATTGACGTTTCATGTCAAGCTAATAAACTCTATAAGCGCACCGAAAAAAGAAGAGGTTTATTGGTCTCGGTAGTCTCTAGGCCGGAGTCACACTGGTTATAGACGTGCTCCAAACATGTATGACAATATGCCTTCAAACATGTATGGCGCATGTACAATGCTCGGTCACACTGGTCATACAATTCTTGTTTGACAACATCGTTCGATTCAAACGCTTGTATGATTATACATCGCCTCGAACATGTGTCGTTCAAACATCGGTCACACTGGTTATACAACATGGTTATACACAATGGTTTGACACACGTCAGTGTCACAGTAACCAACCCAGGAGTTTATATAACTTCCATTCGCGGACATCGCAATTCAAAATGTACGAAGACGACGAAGACGGGGCTGCACTGGCTGATTTTCGATTGTTTCATGCTCCATGTGCGCAGGCAAAGAGGTCACCATTTTGAACGTACGTGCAACACAATGTCGCGAACACTGACTTACAACTTACTCGTGCAAAATAACTCACGCGCATCACGATGTCGTTGACACTGACTCGTGCGAAGGAAAACTGTCGTGGCGAATACACCCGTTTATACAACTTGTCTATCATCGTTTTTCGGCAGTGCCCAAATACATCGTCGTGTGTTTGACAACATGTTGTCAAACATAGTCAGAGCGCTTGCTTGTATGACGGCACGGTCACGCTGGTTATACACACGTGTTTTAAAACATGTTTTGCCGGTGTTTAAGCAGTGTGGCCAGCACTGTATAATCATACATGTTTGAGGGATGTTTGTTATACACGTTCGTCATACATGTATGACGGGATGTTGGTGTATAATGTATAATGTACAGTGTGTGTGCAGAAAAACATGACCCGCGTTTTTACATGTAACTCGTTGTCTACTTAGCCGAGGAACTTCCGGTGGCGCACGACGGCGTATTTATGCGTGCGAAAGCTACAAAAAAATCCTGGAAGCCATACTCAGTGTAAAAAAATAAACAGAGCGCGAAAACATGGGCTTCCATGCATTAGAATAGGGCGGTCATGACAGTGCATGGTAGTGCATTTCAGTCTCATGAGAGTTATGTGCAGGCACCGCTAAGGGTACTGCCGATGAGCATCCATGTGGGACATCGTTTCGATTTTTGCGCCGATAGCTCCCCTAGCGGTACTTGAGCACAACTCTCCTACGTGCACCGTGTTGCCCTTTCACATACACCCTGTTGTCCACCATGTTGCCCTATTCTGATGCACGGAAGCCGAAGTTTTCGTTGTTCCGTTTATTTTTTAAGCTGGGTATGGCTTCCACAATTTTTCTACAGATTTCGCACGCATAAATGCGCCATCGTGCGTCCCCGGAAGTTCGTTAGTTAGATAGGCAACAAGCTATGTGCCTAAATGCGGGTCACGTTTTTCTGCACACACCCTGTATAACCAGTGTGACTCCGGCCTCAATGCTGGCTCGTCTACCCTACCTTACCCCCCCCCCCCCCGACAATGCTGAGTGGTGGTAATCCCTTTACGAGCAGCTAAGTAAGCTTTTGTTCTGGTCTCGAAGGCCATGCCCTAAGTCCGCTGTCCATGAAAGAAAAGAGGAGAGAGGGAACACTACAGTGCGCGTGCGCGCCGCATCGTCGGCGGATGGATACGGTCAAAATGTTCCGCCCGGTTTTTCCTGTGCTACGGCTAGAGGGCGACACAGAATGACGCGGTTTACGGGGCTTTGAGACGGTATTTATCCGTACTCACGTTTCATGCTTTTTTATAAAAACGGAAAGTGCTAGACATATAAATTTGATGTCTATCGATTCCTGAAATATTTCCAGAGAAAGTAAATGGAAAGTTTTTTTCGAAATGTCTATAGACGTTTAATAAAAGCTGTTCAAAGAGGGAGGAGAAAAATTGTGTATTTTTTTCACATTCGTGACGTCGCCGTAAAATACATACGACATGTATGAGAAATCCTGTAGTAAATATCTTCATCTCGTCTTCCTCTTTATGATGAAACCACCCGCGTCAAAATCTGCGCGGTGGTTACCGAGAAAAAGCATAAAGACTGTTCCATAGGAAATACATTGGGACGGAGAGCTGGTATGCACTCTTAATTTCGGGACTTTTCCTGCAGCTGTGCACAAGAGCGAGTTGCAGTACGTGACTTCTGCAGTGCACGAAGGTTAAATCCGGTGAGTAGGCCTTAAGTCGTGCCTGAACTCCGTTAGTAGCCCCACTAAAGTTTGTTCCCCCATCGAACGAAGCTGAGGAAATGTCGCGAGGGACCAGACCGAGCTTTTAAAGCTCTGAAATCATGACAGAGGTAATTGTTTCTGCATTCGTTGCCTCAAGGAGTGTCGCAGGTACAAAATGTTCCTCAACTCGAAATTGGCCACTCGCGGATGTGAGGCACCGCACGCAAACGCTAATTATCTGACGTCCGTTAATATCGGTACACTCATCCGCGAGAACGGAATAGGGCTTCCGCGTCGGAATCCGGTCCTTGATGATACTGGCGACAGCCTCGCCGAAAGCATGAAGAAATCCAGTTATGCTCGTCGATGACAGCCGATGAGCGTTCCGCGGACTGTTTCTCACAGCACTTGCAAGTGCATTTGATTTGTCCACTGATGCAGCTGATGCCGCAAGGTCTGGCCAGTTTGAAGTGGTATGCGGAATTTCTGACCGAAACAACTAGTAGGCCAGCTTAAAAAAACTCTTCAGCACATCGGTTTCAGAGCTTTGTCAGTCAGTTTCCTTGATGACGCCAAGGAAACCAGCTCCGTTACCCATGGTCCTGTCCTCTTCGCCGCATTTTCAAGACACACTTGGCACCTGTACCCCTGGGGGGTCCTTTCCATCCACGTGTTTCTCGAACAGAGATGGTTTTCGGGTGTTGCCTTGGCAGGTCGCGACTTCCTGGGACGAAGGTAGCTGTGTTCCTTGTGTTTCAGGTCGTTCTCCGGATGTAGACGGCTGCTGTAAGTCGGCGCAGGCAGCGGATGCATCAACAGGCCTCTCACATGAATTTTCGTGGTCCTATATGGTACGGCACAGAGAAAGCGAGTAGTTGCTTACAGGTTTGACTTGAAACGAGGAAAATCAGAGTGCCCTCCATAGCATTGACGACCTGAGCGCAAAGTTACCCTAGGACGTACTCGTATTGTCGCCTGACTTCTCGATCTATCAGTGATTAGTAATTAGAATGCGCCTTAGCACGCGCCTTAGCCGTTGTCCCCGTTAAACAATCAAACAGGCAGCGGCGGACATCACTCGCTCAGACGAACTAACGCTAAGGGAGTCACTGTAAAACTTACCGTGCTCCTCACATTTCGCTCCCTTTCCTCTTTCTCTTCTTGCACCTGTTTCTTACACCAAGCCTCAATGGATCCTTGGCCGGGAGCTCGCTTCATTTTATCAGCAGCAGAGCAAAGCCACTGCCACCAATGCACACCTTTGCCTCGAAGATGCTAGCGTCGAAGAGACGCGGCGTCTACTCCTCCGAGAGTAGCGTCCAGTCGTTCTCCGCGCGTCTGTCGAAATTGGCGACGCGCTTATGCCCATGAGCTGCATGTGTTCGACGAGGACGCGTGTCAGGACAAAAAGTACTGTACTGCTTCCGATACGAGGTCTTGGGTTATGGTGGTTGGTGGTGACGTCCGGTTTTGGTCTCTCGTGGTAAATAGTACATGTCATCCCAGCAAACCATATACATCCCAGGTACATCCTTACGATATCGCAAATTGGATGTTAGGATATCCATGGAAGCTGCACAGAGAGCCCGTTTACGTAGAAAGTACATCCATGCGACTGCCAGATTCCTACTGTTTTCACATCCCAGAACCGTCGCATAGACATCTATTTTGGACATTTGGATGTTCCACGGATATTTTAAAATTTATGCTATTCTTGTGTTGAATCAATTTGAAATTGATAGTGATTGATTGCTATAGCAAATGAATGCTGCACACACTAGGCATCTACTTTTGGCAGCACACCCCACTTGGGGAGGGGTCAACTTTCAGCCATAATGCAAGACCAATGCAGACCACGCGATAGACGCGTTCTCCTTTTTTGGCCGCATACGCGGATTTCAAGAGATACCAGAGCGAGCATATACTGAAATATAAATTGTTGGATACGTTCGTCAAGTGTATCGTGCCGTTTCACGTTTGCAATGGTGACAACGTCTTTGCAGTTAACTTCAGAGTCTGCAAACAACGTCAGCGTATAGCCGCGAACGTGTCTTACACCCCATCCAGGCAAATATCGTGTTTTTAACTCAAGCTACCGTCTATAATGTGATTACTTGGGAGATAAAGCAGTCAACCTGCAATTTTTCTGCGTTTGCTTACGTCACGCAACTAACGGTCACGTGTCCTAAATGTCTCCGAAAAATAACGCGCGCTTGCGGCTTTCTTTTTACATCTATCAGATGTTCCATGGACATACGCTCTGCAAGTAAGTAGTAAGTACTGGACTCTCACGGTGCACAACGCCCAACTGTCCTGAACACGATTTAATTGGCAATTAGAGCTAATTGGGACCCCCCACATTAATCAGCACCCTCCAGGGAGCCACCACACTAATTGGGGAAAGTCTAACTCGTGTCCAGACCAGCTGAGCGTTGTGCACCATGAGAGTCCATAAAAAAGAAAAATAATAGGCAGAAAATAAAATAAAAAGATGGAAATAGAGTGGAGAGAAACAATTTATTCGAAAATCAACGATGCCGCGGCGAAGAAGCCGCTCCGCAACACCCGAGTGACCAGCGTCCGCCATGTTGGTAGTTTGCACCCAGCAGTTGCAGAGATCGACGACAGGTGACCACTTAGTTGCAAGGCATCACACCAGATGGCGCCACCATCATAGCTCTAGACGAGGAAGACAGAACAAGATACTAGCGGCAGGTAAAAATGACAGCACTGCCAAGCAAGTCTAGGCATGCGAGAGAAAAGGTCTAACCGCTACTGCTAAACAGAAAACAGTACACATCGGGGAAAAAGGCTTACGGGGACGATCGCTTAGGCCTAACCTCAACACTACGCAGCTAACACAAGGCGGGAACCACACATCGCTAAACATGCGAGAAAAGGCTTAACACGAGCGCGGTCACCGCTAAACACGGCAAACATACGAGGAAAGAGGCTTACGGGGGCGATCGCTTAGCCCTAACCACAACACTATGCAGCTAACACAAGGCGGGAACCACACATCGCTAAACATGCGTCAACAGGCTTGGACACCGCAAAACAAGTCTAAACATGCGAGAAAAGGCTTAACACGAGCGCGGTCACCGCTAAACACGGCAAACATACGAGAAAAGGAGCGCGTCAAATCACTCACTCACCTTTTCCCCCGCGGCAACTTCCAGGCAGAAACTGAGCGAGCGCGGAGAACATACGTCTGCTCTCTACGAGAGGCAGCCAGAAACTGAGCGAGCGCGCGGAGCGCACGTCCGTCTTCCGCGACGGTCCGAGAGAAACTGAGAGAGGCGACGCGCGCGCGCCCTCTGCTCCACTCGTCCGCGCATGCGCGCGCGCGCTGCTAGCTCCCTCTGCGCCGGCCGCGGGTGTTTTCGGTTTCGGCTCTCTGCTGCGCGCGCGCGCGCTCCTAGCGGCGACGGGTGGCTTTTCAGTTTCGCTTTCATTCTCCGTTCTTTGCGCGCGCGCGCGTTTATCTCTATAAAGGCAGCGCGCACCGCGCTCGCGTCATCATTCTGACCGATACGTGGAAAACGCCATGTGTGGTTTATTCTCCTGCGTTTCTCGTCGTCGCAAGGAAAAGACAAAAAACGAAGAACTTCGCGAATTTATACGCGGCATCGTGGAGGAAGCCTTTCAAGTCCACCGTCTGGAATGGTTGCAAGCACGTCAAGAAATGTGTCAGGACAAGATGAAGACGCTCGACCGCATCTTAGCGGCGGACAGACTGGCGAAAAAGAAGTCCAACTTTAGCCTGGACAATCTGTATTGGGAACGCAGTTCCGATGTAGAGGACGACGACGAGGATGTGTAAATAAAAGCGATGCATTTCTCTTCGAGTCTCAGTCTCTTCTTTCTCTTCGTGCAACGTGTACGCACGCAACATGTCTTCCCCCGAACCTTTTCGTTTCCGTCATCCCTTTCGCTGTATCTTAAGCGGCCCCTCCATGTGCGGCAAATCTACGTTCGTTGCTAACGTGTTGAGGAACCTGAACGACGTGGTAGACAAGCCTCCGTCACAAATATTCTACGTGCAGAAATATGCTTCGCCGAGCATGCAGGACGAATTCGGGGACTCCGTAAAATTTACCAAGGAGCTACCGCGAGAGTGGGACACGTCGCGCGCTACGCTGATCGTCGTCGACGATCACATGACCGACGCCGGTTCCTTGAAGGAGGTGACCGATCTTTTCATTCGGGGTTCTCACCACGCCAACGCGTCGATCTTCTTACTCGTTCAAAACATCTTTTTCGACAGTAGCCATTTTAGAACAATATCCTACAACGCCAGTTACGTCGTCCTGTGGCGCACCGTGCGCAGCGTGCACCAGATGGAACATTTCGGCCAACAGCTATTTGGCAGAAAAAGATTGGAGTATTTTCTGGACGCATATAAACAAGCGATGTCGTCGCCCCACGCATATTTACTCGTGGATCTTCACAACTATACGCACGAGGATCACAGGTTGCGTAGCAATATCTTTCCGGGAGAACGTCAATATATCTACGCTCCGAAATGAATCTCCGCCCTCACCTCACTTTACTCAAAGTACTCTCCACTCTACCCCCTCCACGCCGCCGCGACGTCTTGAGACGTTCGTCCTCGTCCGACATGAAACACCTCTCCGAAATTTGCCTCAATGTATTGAACGGAAAGGTGGCTCTAGCTCCAGATACGTTCGCGCGTTTGAAGAAGCACAAACGCTTTTTACGACGGCTCGCCTACAAAAAGATTCACAAGAATCCGCAACGTTTGAAGCGCTATCTGTCTCAGCAGCGAGGACAGGGCGTTCTTTCGTCGGTGGTTCCTCTCCTGCTTTCCGCCGTGTTGAACCTTTTCGCCAATGGCCAAGAGAATTGAAGTGACCACCTCCTCCTCCATCGGAAACATTCTTTCCTCGAAGGAGAGTGACGACGTCAAAGTGAAACTCATACTGCAAGCACTGTATCGCATACTCAAGCAGTACGGATTTGACCCCTACGACAATAAAAACAAGGCGTCCGACGCTACAAATGACTTTGACTATTCGCTCCTCTCTCCAGAGGTGGACGAAGAGGAAGCGGAAAGGGTCGTCTCGGAATTAAAGAAGGTTCTTTCCTGGGATCGCGAGGGTTGTGTCTCCGTGTCGGGCAAGCCCATCAGACACTCCTCCGTTTACGAACTCGTCAATTATTTGTTGCAACGTAAGACGGGAAAGAAACCTTCCTGGTTCCCCAAAGTCTCGAAACTATTGCGTCTGATTTCTCTACCCAAATCTCGCGAGCCTCAACAGCAGCAGCAGCAGCAGCAGGCCTCCATTGCGTGGACGACTTATGGAGGGATATGAGAAACCAGAGGGTGGTTTGGGGGGTGTGGAACGCTATAGAAAAGCGCATCACTTGAGCAAAAAGAAGGCTCTCGCCATTCTCAGAAAGCTGGATGCCTACACGCTCCACCATCCGGTCAGAAGAAAGTTTAATAGGAGACGCATCATCGCGCTCAAGATCAACGACGTGTGGCAAATGGACCTCGCCGATTTTTCAAAATACAAGAGATTCAACGGTGGCTACCGCTACATTCTCGTGGCAATCGATTCCCTCTCCCGCTTTCTGCGCACCCTCCCGCTAAAGACGAAGCGCCCCGCCGAAATGAAAAGGGCCATGATAAGACTTTTTCGGGGAGGTAACGTACCTACACGCATCTTTTGCGACAGAGGCGGGGAATTCTACAACAAGACCGTCAAGGAGTATCTCTCACGAAAGAAGGTACAGATGTATTCTACCTTCTCTCCAGTAATCAAAGCGTCGCAGGCAGAGCGCGTCATACGCACTTTACGCGACAGAATATTCCGTTATTTTAGAGTAACGGGAAAATACCACTTCGTTTCCGCGCTTCCCAAGATCGTGCGCGACTACAACACCACCAAACACAGGACTTTGGGCATCAGCCCGTCCGAAGTCACGCCCGAAAACGAATTGGAGCTGTTCAATAAGATAAATGGGAAGCCCGTCGTACCCTCCGTGAAAAAGAAGCTCAAACTGGGGGATAAAGTGAGGGTCCTACTTCACAGAAAAGGTTTTCATAAGAGCTCGGAAGGGAGTTGGTCGCCTCAGATTTTCACCGTCTCCCGCCTGAGAGACACCTCTCCTCCCGTCGTACACCTGGAAGATTACCGGGGTAAGGAAGTGGACGGATCTTTCTACCCGGAGGAGGTACTCGTCGTAACCCGAGACGCCAATCAGCCTTGGCCAGTAACGAAAGTGCTGAGAAAGAAGCAACTGAACGGTCAGAGCTTCTCCTTGGTTCGCTGGTTCGGTTACGACAAAGAACACGACAGTTGGGTTCCGAGCAGCGACGTGGTCAAGATTGGGAAATGATGTCGGACATCTACGTCCACCTGCTCTCGAACGCCAGCATGGATAAGTTTCCCTCGAATAAACTCAACGCCTTCACGGTAGCTTTCGATAGTCCGCTTCAGCTCTCGAATCGGTATAAAGTCGGTCTGATGGATCTCAGCATAAGTAACGATTTTTTAAATATCGGCTACGAAAGGCAAGATGCGAAAATCGAGGTTTCTTTCGAGGACACGGTGGAAGCCGGCAGAACTTTTCGTGTCACCTCGGATCTCGAGAGGGATTTGGGAAAAGCCCTTTCGGAATTCGACGTTTCTTTCGCGTACAATAAATCGCGATACGACTTCGTCTTACCCGTGGACGTGAAAGCCGTGGAATTGGACCCTCGGCTCGCGCAAGCGCTCGACGCCTCGCTAGCGTCCCGCGAAGCAGGTCGTGCGGTGAAACCCCCCAAATTGAGCGAACGCGAAGCCACCTCCATCTTATTGGAGCACGCCGCACCCGTCGCTTTCGGCGACGTCACTCTGAATTCGGAAACCACGTCCCTACGGAACACACTCAACAAGTATTTCCAGACGCACAAGCTGGACGCCTCGCTAGAATTCGCGGATAACGTGTACTCTCTGAAAACACCGAAAGGGTTGCACGTACCGGAACCCTTTGTCAAGCTGCTACATCTCACAGCCGTCGAGGGACACGAAGAAACGCTACGCGTCTCTCTCCCCGTAGCGCGCCAATTTTCTTTCACGATCAAGACGAAAATTCCTCGATCTTTGCAAGTACATGTGCCTCCCGGCTATTATGCGACGCCGCAAGCACTTCTAAATGCGATTAATCAGCGCGTAGGCGAACGCGCGCGCTTCAGCTTCGACGGAACCGAACAGAAATGTAAAATTCGGCTTTCCGAGGGCACCTCCACCCTAAGACTTTCCGAGTACCTGGCCGTGCTTTTGGGCTTCGAATCGCGTACCGTGTTCACGGGGGATGAGGATGCCACGAGCTCCGTCGAGGTACTCCTGGAACCCCCGTTTCACAACATAATCGTGTACACGGATATCGTGGAACCCACGTACGTGGGGAGCGGGAAAAAACCGATATTAAAAATACTACCCTTTTATTACGAGAAAGACAAGCACGTCGTCACCTACACGTTAGATAACATCCAGTATTTTAACCTGTCTCAATTCGAAATTCCCTCAGTGACGATCGTTCTCGCGGACGAAACGGGAAGACGTTTGCCGTTGCGGTCCAAAGGCAGAACCAATCTAACGTTGCATTTCAAATATGTACCGTAATTCCCCCAAAATAATTCCCGTGTACACGGGACCCCTTTTCCAACGAGGGGGCGGTGTGTTGAGCAACATATCCAAGTTTATCGTTCCCATCTGGCAGCAAATAAAACCGATCGCCAAGAGAACGTTGAAGCGCTTGGCGCGGAATTTGGCCGATGGCGAAGGAATATCGCGCGCAGTAAAAAAGACGGCCATAGCAACGGGGAGAGACGTGCTGGATTCCATGGAGGGCTCTGGAAACAACAATGGGAAGAAACGCCGCAAACGACAACAAAAGGCGCCGACACACGACGCACCTGCAGATATCTTTGGTACGCCGTGAAGGTCACACATCCGCTGCGCGCGCTCCGTCATGACGTCAACGAAAGGAAAAATACAGACGCCGATCTGTCTAACGAGTGATGTGATGATATTCGAACCCCCTTCCATTCAATACGGCGTGGAAGATACTTCGTACCAACTTTTTTATCCGGTCAACGGAGTAAATAATTCCGTGATCGAGTTTTGTATTCAAAATTTGCAAAGGGCACACTTGGATCTCTACGGCAGTTTCGTGTCTTTGACCGTGCGCATTGTTCGCGACGACGGGGAAGAAATGGACGAGAAAGATGTCGTTTTCCCAATAAACCACCTGTTGAGCGGCATGTTTAAGACGGTCACCGTTTACGCGAACAACAAGCTCGTCAGTTCCAACGAGTTGTACGCCTACAGGAGTATTTTGGACGTCGTGCTTCATTCCACGCCCGCGGCTCAAGAAACAGTGCACGCGGCTGGACTTTATGTCGAGGACGACGAACATTTAAAGGACGATTACGACGTCTCGTCTCGCGGTCCGAAACAACGTTACGAAGCGACGAAGGGTGGAAAATACTTTAACCTGGTCGGTCAGATCAATACCGACCTGTTTCAACAGCCGCGCCTGATGGTACCTGCCGTCGAAATTCGCGTCGTTTTCCTGTTAAACAACGACGAATTTAAACTCGTATCGGTCCCCAAAGACAAGAAAACGTACAATTACGAGGTGGACATTAAAGAAATGACGTTACACTTGAAAAAGGTGACGCTGGCACCTTCCCTATTTTTGGAATACGAGCGGCGGCTTCAGACCACGCCGGCCATCTACGTGTTACGCGGATTGGAAACCAAGGTGCGGAGCTTGAGTGCCGGGAGCTTGGACGCTCACTTTGAAAACGTTTACCCCGAAAGGGTACCTTCCAAATTATGCGTCGCCCTGCTCGCCACGTCCGACTTTCTCGGCGACATCCAATCGAACCCCTACAAATTCCGTCATTACGACCTGTCTCATTCGATGCTCTCCGTGGACGGCCAGCAAGTGCGAGCCGAGTACGACTTTCAGAACGACCTCGTCAAAATTCCCTACTTTAACTTCTTGCAAGAACTGGGAGAGAAACATTTCAAGTATAGCTACGAGCGATTTAAAACGAACGGGTTCCTTCTCTACTTTAACTTGGACGTGGACAAGTGTTCTTCTCCTTCGCATTTGAACGAGTGGCGAAAAGGAAACGTTCGCCTGCAATTACGCTTCGCTAAAGCCCTTCCACACGCGGTCACCGTCCTCTTGATTTCCGAGTGTCCCAAGCTCATGTACGTCGACAAGGACCGTACGGTCACCTTCCCATAAGAAAAGATGTACGAGAGCGACATCTTGGAACTCGTGTCCCTGAACCCCCTCGCTTCCTCCATGCTGAGAGGCATTTGCGCTTCAACGAAGCCTTCGTTTTACGCAAGCCCGGTTATTTAATCATCAATACGGAAGAGCGAAGAAGGCGCGGGCAGCACTGGGTGCTCTACCTGAAAAACTACGACGGGTCTGCCGTGTTTTTCGACAGCTACGGACTTCCCCCCATCGAAGCAAACCTTCGAAGGACTTTACCTGTAGTGGACGAGTATAACGACAAGTGTATTCAATCGCCTTTTTCGCCTTACTGCGGGCTTTTTTGTATCTACGTAGCCACGCGCATGTCGAAACGCTACAGCTTGAAAAGTTGTGTATCCATGTTTTCCTGTAACCTCGAAGAGAATGACGAAACAATAAAACGTCTCCTCGTGAGCGAACTCGTTTCGTAAAAAATAGTATATTTATTCATGACATACACAAGACCCTTGCGAGACGATCTTCCAACGTGCTGACCCGACGCTCACCGTCGTCGCCGGTCTGCACCGTGACGTCGAGGGATGTGTGGAGAAGCCAGTAGCGACGGACGATAGGTCGGTTGAAACCCGCGTTGATGAGACACGGGTCGACTGTCTCTCCTCGTCTATACTTTTCCAACAGCTCGAGCTTGTAATCTACGAAACGCTTCATTTTCTTTGCAATCTTCCCACTGACGGTGAACAGACGTAAGGGTATCGTCTTGAGAATCGAGCGAAAGTCTCCCTCGCAGCTATCGCCGTGAATATAATCGCGTAATCGCAGCAAGTCCCGATACATTCGCGTTTGCACAAAGGTGGCAAACCTCTGCTCGGGCGTCATCATCATGACTGAGACGGAATGAGAGTAGACAACCTTTTTTTTATTTCTCGTTACACAAGAATTAGGCTCCAGCTTTGGTTTCGTAGCCGGGAAGGCAGCCCAAATACGGACGAAGGCTCGAGTCTAACCAATGGCTGGGGTTTCTCGACCAGAGTCCACCGCAACGACAGGTAGTCAGTTGATCGCCGATTCGCAAAAAGAAGGTCTTTGGAGGAGGCTTGAAGGTTAGGACCAGGGGTAGATCTCCCGTCAGTAGCCATTCGTAATCTGCAACGAAAGGAGTGTGAGAAACGCGTGTTTTTATATCTCAAACACACACACGTACAATCTTCTTCAGTCACAGAGTGACACTGATGGTCCATCTTCTCCATCTTCCTTCAATAGTCGAAGTCCTTCGCAACGTACGTCGAACGGTACCGTCCGACAGCCGAGAAACGGGCGAATCAATCGGTCCGTCCAATGCTTTTGCTCTGAAAAAATGTGAACGATTATAGAACGTATTAAAAAAATAACGAGGAAGCGTACCTTTGGACCACAATCCACCACAATTGGTACAGAAGAAGCGGGCGCTGCCAATCTCCCGAAATATGTGAGGCGGGAAAAAACCGACTTCACGCGCAGCAAAAGTGTTGTACACTGGAAACGAAACTCTTCAAACATTTCGACGATGATGATGACGTCATGGGTATTACTTACGAGGATCTACCAAGCTGATCATGATGGAATGACGATCGACCATTCGCTTCGACATTTATAGTAAAGCTTTGCCTCTCACTCTCTATGACGTCATTGAACGTGTTTGAACATGTTAAGACGTGTTTGAACATGTTTGAACATGGGCGGCGAAGTCGCCCCTGGACACACTCGTTCCTCTCTCTTCCTCTTTATGACGTCATTGAACGTGTCTGAACATGTTTGGACGTGTTTAGACACAGGCGACGAAGTCGTCCCTGGACACACTACTTCCTCTCTCTCTCTATGACGTCATTGAACGTGTTTGAACATGTTTGCACGTGTTTGAACATGTTGTGACGTGTGTAGACACGAACCCCGCAATACGAAAAACGTCACGCAGTACGAATTAGATTGGTGGTTAGTGTGTCGCGCCCAGTGTAGAAGGATCCTGGGTTCGAATCCCACTCTGGGTCTTCTTGTCGTCATGTACAAGTCGTCCCAGAGTGTTAGCTAGAAATTAGTGTAATGTTTTATTCAACGTCGATGGTATTATCATTGTCATATGCGACATCGCAAAAAGGCGCGAAAGACGGAAGGCGGGGTGGTCAAAGTACAGACGACACCGTCGCAATGCGGAGGAGGAGGAGAGCGGTGTAGCGACTATAAAAGGTGCGCTGGTTCTACGACGATTGACAGGAAGCCCACGAGGGGCATCCATCCACGACACGAGGCGTTTCGTGGACCAAAATGTAAGTTGACCGTCTCTGCTGTGAGAGTGTATTCTATGTATGACATTGTTTTTCAGGAACCGATAGCCGCTGTCACCGCATGACACTGACCACAGGGACTCATCCCATCCTCTCTCATCATCATCATCAATCTCAAGCGTTCCTCAACTGAAGGGAAAAGTGAGCATTGTTTCGTGAG
Organism: Ornithodoros turicata; assembly: GCF_037126465.1. NCBI lineage: Eukaryota > Metazoa > Arthropoda > Arachnida > Ixodida > Argasidae > Ornithodoros > Ornithodoros turicata. The sequence continues at coordinate 27,024,604 of NC_088204.1, read as the reverse complement.
GGGGAATCTCGTACTGATTTTGTTTGACCGCAGTGCCGCGCTGTCTCGTATGTCAGTACGACCCCATCGATGCCATGCTCGTGGCCGTAGAAAGAGAGCACGAAGCTAGAATAGAGAATCTCGGTAATAGCCCAGTCGTCCTTTCAGATGACGACGACGACGACAGAGTCAGTAGTCCGCCTTTCGTAATAAGTGAAACGGACGACGACGACGAACCCCTAGATGGACATGACAATGCAGACGAATTGCTCATGTGGGAAGGGGATCAGTCGTATGCAGATTTCATTCCTCTGTCTGGTAGGGTTAGAGATGAATCACCAGATGCAAGCCCAGAATTTCGAAACGAAGCTGAGCCTGTCCAGGGTCGTAGAATCGTTGAATTACGAGAACACGTCGTAGAGAATCATCCCTCCGTCACGGAGAGACGATTCCTTCCTTTCTTTGTCACAGATGAGGCATTTGACGGAACGGCTACTAGGTACACGCTTCTCTGTTCCCCGCACGACGACAACGTCGACGATTTGCGACTCTATCTACCGAGCATAGCTCCAGTAATCACGCGTGTCCTCGAAGCTTATCCCATGCCTTTCAAATTTTGTCTGTGCTCGAAGGCGCTCATGGTTAAGGACGGAGCCGACGGGTTGACTTCTCATCTCCTTCACGTGAACCTTCACATGAGAGTCGTTCATAACCGCCAAGAAATCGAAGGCGCGATAAATGCTGCCATCGCAGAGTCCTCGCAACGCGTTGAAAACTATGCGAGAGAAGGGTCTGGTTTCACCTCGAACGACGTCCAATGTGTCGACTTAAAACTAACGCGCTTAAAACCGAAGCGGATTGGATGCACGATCGAGCTTCCCGAGCTGCTAAAGAGAAAAACAAAGACTCTCACAAACGTCAAACTTCCGCCGAATCACGAAAACGAGTGTTTCAAGTATAGCGTGCTGGCACTCTTGCATCCGTTGAGAAACAACCCAAACGATTATGTTAGATACCGCAAGTACATGAATCCTTCGAATCCGGAGACGCGCGTAACGTACTGGCCGCCCTGCTTCCCAGTCACTTACGAAGACATTTCCCTGTGGGAGAGAAAAAACAAAATCTCCGTCTACATCTACGTGTTCGACGAGCAGACGAGTTCGATAACAACAGGACGGGTTCCCTGTACGCTCTATAAGGATAAAGTCCACTTGCTCGAGGTTAAGGAGCATTTCTATGGGATCCGAAAATTTAGCACTTTCATGGGACGAAGTGACTACTTTTATTGCGAGAAATGCACGTCCGGTTACGGAACGAGAGAGGCATTGCAGCAACACGAACGTCTGTGTCGAGACGTAAACGAAGTGATTCTCCAAATGCCAAAAGCGGGGGAGAGTGTCTCCTTCAACAAGATACAGTACATGCATCCCTATCCCTATTTCGCGGTGTTGGACACGGAGAGCGTTTTGGAAAAGGACGCGCTCGTGAAGGACGCCGTGAGTGTGCACAGGATGAGCTCGTACTGCATCGTTGTAGTGAGAAGTTGGGACGGAAAAATACTAGGCCTAGATGGCTATTTGGGACCCAACGCGGCAGAGAAATGCTTGCTCTCGCTCAAGCGATTTAGCGATCAAATCGATAGGTTGAACAGTTGTCCCGCGCCGTTGGTCATGAGTATGGAAGACCACTTTCGGCACGCGAGCGCTACACACTGCGAATTTTGTGGAATCGAATTTAACCGACATACGCGGAAGGTATCGCATCACGACCACACCCGCTTCGTAGAGCCCGGTTCTTCGAATTTTGTCGCGACGCTGTGTGATACGTGTAACCTTACGTGTCGTAACACCAAAGAACTCGTCGTGTGCGTGCACAACCTGCAGTACGATTTGAGCTCCCTTCTCCGCCACATGCACGTTCTAAATCTGGGCGAGCCGTGGATCTTAGCTTCGAGCTCGGAAAAGATAAGAGGGTTCAACATTGGCGATCTCCATTTCCGCGATACCACGCAGTTTTTCAACCTCTCCTTGTCGAACCTGGTGGAAACCCTGCTCGCCAGCGGTGGTGAAAGCGCGTTTCATTGTACCCGTCAAATGTATGGTGACCGTTTCCGAAGCCTTCTCAGGAAAGGCATTTACCCGTACACCTTCGTCGACAGTTTCGAAGCGTACAATTTGCCCGCACTACCGCCAAAGGAAGCTTTCAAAAGCGACCTGAACGACCAAGAGATCACGGACGAGGACTATCAGTACGCCCTCGAGATTTTCGAATTGTTCGAATGTAAGAACCTCGGCGGTTACACGCGTCTCTACGTCACGCTCGACGCCTGTCAGCTCTGCGACGTCGTACTGTATTTCAGGAAGATTGCGCTAGAGACGGATAGGTTAGATATCCTACGCACAGTGTCCCTCGCCAGTTACGCGTGGAGCAGCGCTCTGAAGCTCACCAAAGTCAAACTCGAGCTCATGAGCGATCGCGAGATGTACGAAACGATCGAGAAGGGAATCAGGGGAGGCATTTGTAACAGCTTCCACAGATACTGTCGGGCTAATCACGAGGGGTGCGACGATTACGATCCCCAGCAAGAAAAGACTTTTATCCAGTACCTCGACGTGAACAGTTTGTACCCGTACGCGATGACTTTCCATCTCCCGACAGGTGGTTTTGAGTGGGTCGATCCTTCGAGGTGGAGCGAGATCGATTTTCTCAACATTCCTCACGATTCGGAAGTGGGTTACGTGTACGTGGTAGACTTGTCATATCCCGAAGAACTGCACGCGCTCACTAGGGATTTTCCCCTGGCACCCGAACACAGGTGCGTGGACGAGAACGAACTCTCCCCCTACCAACGCCACCTGAAAGATGCGTTGGCGCTGAACGCCCCTTCCACAACGAAACTCTTGCTGACGTGCTACGACAAAGAACGCTACGTCGTTCATTATGCACTGCTCGCTCTGTACGTGAGGTTGGGCATGAAAATAAAACGTGTTCACAGCATCCTCTCGTTCCGCCAAGACAACTTTTTGCGAACCTTCGTGCAGAGAAACGTCGCGTTGAGGAATGCCGCGACCACGAAATTCGAGCGACTTCTGTACAAAACCATGTCGAACAGCACGTTCGGTAAGTCGATACAAAATGTGAGACGGATGAAAAAGTATGCCCTAGCCTACGACAAAGAAAGCGCGCTCCGAAAAGCTAGCTCCGTCGACAGTCAGCATTTTCACATTCTGAGTGATAAGTGCATCTTGTACGAGATGAAACAACGCCGCATCAAATGCACGCACCCCCTTTACGTGGGCTTTGCCATTCTTGAAATATCCAAAGTCCGAATGTACAGCTTCATCTACGAGTCGCTCTTTTCTCGCTTGACATGTCCAGTGCAATTGATCTATAGCGACACGGACAGCGTAATTTTTTCTCTCACGTGTGAAAGCCTGGAAGAGCAGCTGATGAAGATTGAGAGTGAGTTAGATCTGTCTTCCTATCCGCCGGACCACCCACTTTTCAACGACGAGCACGCGAATCAGATGGGGTACTTCAAAGACGAGACGGGGGGCGGAGTTATCCAGGAAGTCGTAGCCATCCGAGCGAAAATGTACAGCATTCTCTTGGCTGGGACACACAAACAGATCGCGAGAGCCAAAGGAGTTAAGAAAGACGTGGTGAGGAAACATTTATTGCACGAAGTGTACCGAGATTCTCTGTTCAATGAAAAGGCGGTCTCTCAGAAGCAGTGCACCATCCAGAGTATAAAGCAAACGATGTACACCATTTCGAGACTCAAGAAGAGCTTGGTCCCGTACGACGACAAACGCTATCTCGTGGATGCCGTACACTCCTTCCCTTATGGGAGCTGCGAATACGGTAAGCTTTCCTAGTGTTTTGACGCGTATCGCATTACGATAGTACTCCCTCTTTGTGCAGCAACGGAAAACCCGGAAGAGAGCCCGAGACCGTCGACGTCAGGCATCGAGTAACCGTGGAACAAAGAGCTGCACGCGCATGTAATCGAGAATAAAAGTTCTAGTCGAGACATCCCTCTCTCTCTCTCTCTCAGACAGGAGAAGCACGGGTCATCGTGGCAGTGTGGTAGCGGAATGGGTGTACGAAAAGAATGACCATTCCGTCATCGTGCTGGTGCAGTGACCCGCGCAATGACGACGCTGCGATGAAGGTTCCCCATATCCTTTCTCTTGAGGCAAGTCAGGGAGGGTGCAGGCATCTATCGACCAAGTCCTTTGTATGTATTCAATAAAGATGTTTCAGTGAAAGAACACACAGAGTCTCGTCAAAGTTATTCGGACTGTTTAATGCGTTGCATGTCAATAACCAATCGGTATTTCAATAAATCAGTGACAAAGTTGACGATGTAGACTGCTTGCAAATGTCGCTGCTTCCGCAGGGCGTGCTTAATATGAGCGATGGCACGAGCGAGAAGGTCCACGATGTCTGCAGCGATGTAGTTGAATTCTGCGTTGGCCAAGCTCACAAATTCGCTCATCAGTCCCAGGGGTCCGTCCGGAACCGTTATGCAAACGTTCTTGTAACGGGCGTAAATTCGTCGCACCATCTCCTGCAGCGGCCCCGGCGAGATCTCTCCTATATTGCCAAAGCCTACCATGTCTATCACGTAGCGAAAAGCAGTGATGACGAGCTCGTTGCGGGGACTTTCGCTGTTGAAACATTCCTTCTCCACTTCTTCCCAAGAAGCGTGGGTGCGGGAACAATTTTGTAAAGAGTGGTAGCTGAACATCTTCACGTAGTGATGACGCGAGCGCGGTGCGCGCTGCCTTTATAGAGATAAACGCGCGCGCGCGCGCAAAGAACGGAGAATGAAAGCGAAACTGAAAAGCCACCCGTCGCCGCTAGGAGCGCGCGCGCGCGCAGCAGAGAGCCGAAACCGAAAACACCCGCGGCCGGCGCAGAGGGAGCTAGCAGCGCGCGCGCGCATGCGCGGACGAGTGGAGCAGAGGGCGCGCGCGCGTCGCCTCTCTCAGTTTCTCTCGGACCGTCGCGGAAGACGGACGTGCGCTCCGCGCGCTCGCTCAGTTTCTGGCTGCCTCTCGTACAGAGCAGACGTATGTTCTCCGCGCTCGCTCAGTTTCTGCCTGGAAGTTGCCGCGGGGGAAAAGGTGAGTGAGTGATTTGACGCGCTCCTTTTCTCGTATGTTTGCCGTGTTTAGCGGTGACCGCGCTCGTGTTAAGCCTTTTCTCGCATGTTTAGACTTGTTTTGCGGTGTCCAAGCCTGTTGACGCATGTTTAGCGATGTGTGGTTCCCGCCTTGTGTTAGCTGCATAGTGTTGTGGTTAGGGCTAAGCGATCGCCCCCGTAAGCCTCTTTCCTCGTATGTTTGCCGTGTTTAGCGGTGACCGCGCTCGTGTTAAGCCTTTTCTCGCATGTTTAGCGATGTGTGGTTCCCGCCTTGTGTTAGCTGCGTAGTGTTGAGGTTAGGCCTAAGCGATCGTCCCCGTAAGCCTTTTTCCCCGATGTGTACTGTTTTCTGTTTAGCAGTAGCGGTTAGACCTTTTCTCTCGCATGCCTAGACTTGCTTGGCAGTGCTGTCATTTTTACCTGCCGCTAGTATCTTGTTCTGTCTTCCTCGTCTAGAGCTATGATGGTGGCGCCATCTGGTGTGATGCCTTGCAACTAAGTGGTCACCTGTCGTCGATCTCTGCAACTGCTGGGTGCAAACTACCAACATGGCGGACGCTGGTCACTCGGGTGTTGCGGAGCGGCTTCTTCGCCGCGGCATCGTTGATTTTCGAATAAATTGTTTCTCTCCACTCTATTTCCATCTTTTTATTTTATTTTCTGCCTATTATTTTTCTTTTTTATGGACTCTCATGGTGCACAACGCTCAGCTGGTCTGGACACGAGTTAGACTTTCCCCAATTAGTGTGGTGGCTCCCTGGAGGGTGCTGATTAATGTGGGGGGTCCCAATTAGCTCTAATTGCCAATTAAATCGTGTTCAGGACAGTTGGGCGTTGTGCACCGTGAGAGTCCAGTACTTACTACTCAAGTAACCGAGCGTTCTGCGCGTATCTCCTCTCCCGGTTACTCCACTCGGGAAGCCCCATTGGCTACGGCGGCACCCTCCCTCTTCCCTCTCACCGCCTCCTCTCATGTGCAGAGACGCACTTGCACAGCGTATCGAAAGTAAGACACTTTTCGAAGTCCCATTGTGGATGCACAGGTAACGTCGCATAGACGTTACGGACATATGCGACGTGTGCGTCCTTTGTGGCACGTACCTGGGATATTTCTGGTTTACTTGGATGTGCTTAAAGGTCAGCTATGCCGATATCCCAAATAGTCGAAACGGTTGTGATATTCTGAAAGCCCACATCCAGCTCTCCCCAAAATACACCTTCATTCTCTCAGTTCGGTACAGTACCATGTCAAAAAAATAGGTAATTCATTCCGAAACACACATGGGAGCAGCCATTTTTATGTCGTAGATGCACCCGAACGGGCATTGTGACGTGTACGCGCCTTCGTACTTGTCAGTGGATTTCAGCTACGGCTTCTCGCAGGTTCACGTATCTGTGCTTGAAGATGGCGGACAGCCGGGTTCCACCGTTCCGATATAGTTCGGCGATAAGTAAACAGTGCAGCAGCTGCAAACTCATTCGCGAACCAACCTCTGTGCGATGTTGTGACTGGAATTCGTCGTTTGTGTTTTGTGAGCACGTACAATTTGTATCAAGTCGCGTCTGCGTTAGCCGCTTTACAGCACTTGCCCATTGTAGAGACTGACGTTTCGACAGCCGTGTTAGCAAGAAAATGCCGACGGTGTTTTATTCCTGCAGGAAAATTGTGCTATGTATTTGAGAAACTGCATACTGCTATGGGACAAGTTTTACGCACGATTTATCAGTGTGCAACAGCGACGACGATGGTATGTAACGACGAGAGACGTAAAACGAAATACAAATCACATTTTAAACTTTTTGTGGGATTCTGTGCATTTTCCAGAAGCTTTCTTTGAATCACACACTCCCATGTCACGCTGCGTTGTGTGGCATGCTACAAACTACTGCATTTTATGTCTAACATCTGGATATTGTTTGTAATGAACAACGTCGCACAAAAACATGCACACGAAAGCTCCAGTAGCCATGTGGTTGCACACTATGCAGACGCAAAAGAAGTACCAGAGCACATATTGCCACTTAGAAATGTTGTGTCTGAAGAGTTAGAGCATAGCATAGACCCTAGAAATCAGGTGCACCTTATCCTTCTGTAGATTGCTCCTTCAATTCACAACTCAGCCCATGGGGTGTAAAAGTGTTAAAGGCAATTATGTGACTTGTCGTCCTGGGTGACATCACTGGCCAGCCTCGGAATTAATTCCGTGCTCAGGAATTATTGTACAAATCACTTTGTATGTAGGACATGATAAGCAATATGTATGTTGCAACCTTGTCTGCAGCATTCTCGATTGCCTCTTACCTTTACAGTTCGAGGCACGTTACCAAACCATTTGCAAAGGGCACTCTTACAGGGGCCGTGTAACTTGAGTTTTTAGTTTATAAAATTTATAAAAATATAAGTATACAATATGTAATATGAAATTTATATAAAATAAAAAATAACATTTATAAAAAATAAATAAAAAGGCTTCATGGAAGCAATCCGTTAGCATACCCATTGCACATGAAGCACAATTATATATGCTTGGACATCATGTAATTAATCTTCTGAACCATATGTGTGGCTGCATACAAATGTTTTCATGCGCATGCTCTACCTTCCTATTCCTACATGTGCACACGAATAACAGTGCATATATGTGAAGTGGCAAAAAGCAACGCTAGACTCTACCATCATTGTGCCCCTTTAACCTTTCTACATTTATGTCTGGTGAACAGGGAATATCTCACTAGAAATGAAGACATTTGTGCATTGTTTGGCAAGCAACTAAATATATTTATTTACATTTTCCATAAATCAACAATGTTATGACCTGCTGCAAATATTAATGTCAACAAGTAAAGTACTTACAAATTATTCCTATGTGCTCAAATGCAGATATGACAATTCTGGTTTTGTACCTCAGCACAGTACAGTTTCAAAATTAACAAACTGCGCAGCATCAGCAATCTTAAAGGATCTCAAGAGGGGAATCACATAAAGCTCCAATAATAGACTGTGCAAACAAAGCTAAAAAAACAAACAAAGTGCTTCAAGAAAAATCTGAATAATCGGTTGCCGTTGTGATATGTACTACTATGCACAGTTCATGAATGGAACATGTTACCTTATTGCATTGCCTCCATGTGAGCACTAGAACGGGCAGCTTTTTAGGTCGCTCTTTTCGTGTTTTTCTATTGTCTTTTTTGTTTTCTGTTTTTGCAATAGCAAGCATGGCCGTAGTGAATCACAAGCAGCCAAGGACAGGGTGAGACATCTACAATGCGACTGCTAGCTCTAAACTGATATATTTATTAGCAGACTCTGGAATATACACACATATGCTGCTAAGAAAATGACAATTTAACCAATAGAATAACAGACAAGAAAAACGGGTTATATATATCTTCCCCTCTCCTCATTCTATTTCACAGGCAGCCCTAGTATCATTCTGAGTGCGTCCGTGCGTTCCCTTTGAGATAATGTATCTCGGACAGAAGCAAATCCAACAGCGGACTGCTTACGCATGCAACTATCTTGGATTTCTCTAACCACTTGTTATTTAACCGCTGCCTTAAGCTGTGTGTTCTGGAAATTTAGGCAGCATCCAGAGTCCCTGCAATGTGTTGCCATGTTTCTCGAGGGCATCAAAAGTCTGTCCTTGGCTGCCTGTGTTTCACTATGGCTCTCAGGTACAAACTACCACATTTCAACACAGTAGAAAACACAGATTTGTAAATAGCATCTGTTAATTGCACTGTACATACCCCCCACACAAAGGAACATAGTGGATACTACATCTCGTGCGATAATGTCAGGAACACAAAAAAGCTAGATTTGAAACCACTCTTACGTCGTAGTAGTAGTACGTATTTGTGTGAAGCTACACAATTCCTGTCCTGCAAATAATTTAAACCATATGTTTCATCTGCCAGCGTGATGATCCCCTGAAAAGCAATTCACACTTGGCGGGAACTGCCGGTTCTGAAACCTATCCCTGACATGTGTAGCCATCAGGGAGGAAAGCCAAGGGCTGCGGTGGAAAAGACAAACTCACACGGGCTATGTTCTCACTGTGTATCAGCTGCTCTGGCTACTAAGAAGAACATGTTCCAAATTAATATAACATGGCTTGACATGATACGCCAGTGAAAGCTACCCTGTTGGAAAAAACCATTCGATTCCATACAGAGTTACCTATGGATCGTACGGAATTTCTATGGTTTAGTATGGCAGCCAATGGTTCTCTATGGCTAGCTACGGCGAATGTACGGATACCATAGACCCACACTACGGACATGTGTGGACGCCTCCTTTCACGTATGGTGTCGCGCATTTTGCGTACGGATAGTGATGGGTTGGCCGTATGGCTACCAATGGTTCCCTATGGCGAGCTACGGCGAATGTACGGACACCATAGACCCACCCTACGGACGTGTATGGACGCCTCCTTTCACGTATGGTGTCGCACATTTTGCGTACGGATAGTGATGGGTTGGCCGTATGGGCTCTACTACCCTGTATGGACTGCATTGTGGGCCCAATGAACGGACATGGAGTTGGAAGGACTGCAGTGGAAATCTGGCCGTGATGACGCCAAACTGTTTGCGGTCGCGCGTGTTTGTCGCTTATGACACGTTTGGAGTGCTCGCCGTGTTTACCAGTCTAGGCACAATTTGCGTACATGATTGCATTGAATTTTAGTCATGAAATTCAGTTCTGTTACATCTGTATATAACGCAAGAGAAACTAGAATGACAACAGTGAGATTGTTAAAGCTTGCAATTCTATAAAGGGAATTTATTGGCATTAAAAAGGAAAGGATATATGTGGATGGGGAGGTAGGATCATTGGGAGGCCCCTTGGGAAGAAGTGCTGCAGTGTCCCATCTCCACACACCCAGCTTGGTTAGTATCATTTCGGATACGCGCATTGCTCTGTAAGGCACATTTACGTCCTAATTCATTCTTCTCGCGAGCACTAATTTTCCCAAAGTATAATTTCTGATGTGTTCAGAGGTTTCCGTAAAGAGGTTTCCGAGGGGACCGCACCTCGCGATCGCTTTTAGAAATGTCGGCAACTGCTCCGAGCGCACGGCGGCTCCCTACCCGCGCAGCTCACAGCGGTGCGCTAACATAAGGTGTTGTTTGTTGAAATGTATTAGTTATGCTGTAGACCACCACTTTGTGCATCGTTTCGGTGATATTGAGCATATCTTTGACATATGAGTGGGCATTCCCTTGAGCTTACAGCATACATATCACACAGCGCGTAAATCTGCAGGTTCTCCATTATTTTGTGCGTCATGTAGGACTCTCTATACGGGGTATCCTTGAAAAAGAGGACATGACAGAAGTGAAGAACTGGGGTTTCTTGACGCACTAAGGCATGTTTCTAACAAGTGTACAGTGAATATTTCTTTTATTTCTGCATACCATATGATCAGCAACTTCTCGAACACATTTCCACTTTAAGTATAACAAGAAAATTTTGACAATGACAATGCACGGGACAGCTACCGTAAGCCCTAATATATCATGACCACTGGAAACAAATCTCACTGAGCTGTGTGATTTATGTGCAGTGGTCATGATGCATTTGGGCTTTCGGTACCTGTCCCGTGCGTTATCACTGTGAAAAATTTTCTTGTGATATGTACATGCACATATGCATGTGCAATGCGTATTTTTAGTGCTCTACAAGACACACAGAACAAAGACAAAAACACAAAGGCAAAGCAGTAATGACAACGAGAATGGACAATTCGTGATGATACATCCCTTGTAAGTTATAATACATCCTACTCCATTTGTTGTGTGCATACATGATGTACGTTCCCTCTATTATTAGTGTACTGCTGTACACTGGCTCCACTAGTTTGAGTTCCTCATACGTCAAATGTGAGCAGGAACTGACACTGAAAACATCAAAGTTCAGTTACAGTCTTTGTTGTGATCTTTACAAATGTTCAGTTTTGGATCAAGGTTTCTCCTTTTATAAATTACTATTACCTTTAATTACAAGAGTCTGCAGTACCAAAATGCTGCTATTTTCCTAGTCCCGTTCAATACAGTTAGGAAGTTCACACACGTAAGACCTTTCATCGTCAGGGAAATTAATGAAGAGTGCAGGACCAATAATATGTTCACTCTCAATTGCCTTGAAAGTTGCCAAGGGTGACACAAAGGCTTGGAGAATGTGACGAGGGAAACTCGGTGCTGTCAGTTCTGAAACGATGAGCATTTTGCAAAGCAGCAAACATTTCTCTACATTACTGACGTTGACCTTGAGCACTCTGAAGATCCGAAAAAACTGGGAATCCACATTTGTTTTTATAACACTACTGTCAGTCTTGTTGCGCCTTGTGTATGAAAAGCTGTGATAGATTTGATCATCAAACACAAATCGGAAGAACTCCATTGCTGAGCTAGGTATGAAGCCACACACCTCATATAGAGCTGCTGCTTCAGCACTTGAAAAACCATTGACAAATTTCGGAGTTCCGAGCATGCATGTGCCTCCAACATACTCATACCGTTTCAGTGGCTCATACCCTATCATATTATTACACAAGGCTTTCACATCTTCTGATAGATGCACACTGGAAAGAATTATATCAAGCTCTTGCGCCATTGCGACCCTTTCAATGACTTGAAGGGGAGCACCTTTCGCAGCGGTGATTGTTTTAACGAGTGCACCGTTGCCACCCTCGAACACAAAAGCAGAATGTGCCCAGAGGGGCCCCAAGCACTCTGCTGTTTTTGTGATATGAAGCAACTGGTGCATATTATAAGTCATCGCCGTGACTTCGTAGAGGTCCTTTGCCTGTGACACAAAGGAAGTCAGCAGCATATCTAGAAACAGAAAAGAAATGAGAAGTCACTATTATAGCATGGATGAAATTTTGAGGCTGGGAATAGAATGAAATTAAGTCATGATGGTCTGAATATGTAGGCAGTTTGAGCTCTTGATTGCTTTGCTCGTGCGAACCATTGTATCGTGTATAGACAGCAATATGAAAGGGCACTTCTGGCAGTGTAAACTTAAGGGGAGAATGAACCAAAATTTGGGTGTGTTTTCCTACCCAAACTACTCGGGACCAGTGAATGAAATATTACGTATATGTAGATGGATTAAAAAAGCTTAGCATAAGTAGGCAACATGTGTGCAGTGGACATATCTCTGTTGGTGAAAAAATTAATTGCAAAAATGTACAGGTGACTGAACTCTCATGCAACATGCTACCAACAATAGACGAGTTCAGAAAATCCTAGAGTGCTTAGCTCCGGTTTGAACTGTGGGAGTTTACTAATACGAAAGAAATGGGTGGCGTCCAAACCCTTCCGATTTCTCCACTACCAGTCCATTGTCCACAACGTGTCAAGGTCAGCGAAAGCAAAATGCGAAGCATTATTCTTCGCTTGCCAGTTCAGCAAGCGCCCAGGATGTAATGCATGTGCAAAGAGCACTGGAATTTTCTGAACTCCTCTATTGTACAAGATCTCAATCCCATCTCAGGAACCTTATTGCCAAATTCCTGCATCGTAAAAAGTGTGAGTCTACATTAGGCAGTTACTGATACGTACCAGCACGACGAAGATCAGCACCTGTGAGCTCCATAGAAAGCAGCACATGGGTGGCTTCAACAAGTTTCTTGAAGTGTCTCCACGCATAAAGAGGAACAATGTCCAGCATACACGGTAGGGCATAAAAGAGCAGCCAGTGCCGCCATTCACTGGCCTTCCAGTAAGCTCTTTCATCCAAAGTCCGTGGCAATCTGGTGAAGCAGTGGGGCGGAGTGATGATTTTCAAACGGCTGTTTATAGCTGCCACGGCCGACGAAGTGCCTGTGCATTGCAAACACAGCAGTACTGTAACACACACGTTGAAAAGCGGTCGAAGGCACAGTAGTTGGTCACAGTACAAATGAAAAAGGGATAGCAGCAGACGATGAGTACAGGAACCGCACAGACCAAGTGCATATGTGTGGAAATGTGTTGCAGCACTACTTACACAAATTCAGTATTGATTCTGTAACCTGTCTGGTGACTCCAAGCAGCACACAGTGCATGTAGTCCACTGTTTGACCCCACACCAAATCAAAGTGTGACAAGTTGATTAGTGGTGAAGTTGATTGGAAAGCCAACTTCCAGCGCAAGGGCCATGTCCCGTTTTACCATGGAATGTGTGCGTTCAGTTGCGGGTGAAGGGGAAAGGAACCTCATGCTGCCTGTAACCGAGAAAAACAAGAAATATGAGGAATTATGCGATTTTATGGCTGCTATAGCACAACAATTAACAAGTGTGCTTACCTTCCATGTGCTCGCCAGAAACAAGGCACCATGTGCAAGGGAAGAAGCCGTTGAATGATGTGTGGTTCTGCACCATGGCACGGGCTGGGGTGTCCACACAGCAGCAGAGGCCGAAAGCACGTGTTAAGATCACTTGCTCAGCATGCTGCCAAACAATTGGTGGAGTATTGTTCACTTCGTCAACAAACTTTGCCAGGAAAAGTGTCATATTTGGGTGCGTCTTGCCGAACCAAAGCCCAGCAAGGATGCAATTCTTAAACCTGACTGCAGGAGGCAGTTCATTAACTATGAACTGAATTGGCCACATAGAGACTTTCGAAGAATTCCACACCGGGCTACCATCTGTGTTGAAAGTGAATGAAACATCACCTTGTGTCATCACTCCATCACTTTTTAGCTTCTGACGAAGTGTTCCACTTGTCACATCACTGATGGTGCTTGAAGCATTAGCATGCTCTATGTCATGAAGGTTCTTATACAGTGCTTCTTTGTTCTTAGAAATCACAAACTTCAGCTGCTGCTGAAAGTTTAGAATGCTAAAGAAGCTGCCTGAACTTCTCAGGGCGGCGCATTCAGTTGATGTGTTGCAGATTGAACATTTTAACACTGACGTCTCTTCCTCATCCACAAGCTCAGACTTGCATTCCCCGCAGTAATAATAATGCTTTACAAATGTGTCACGTTTTGATGACCAAAGCTTTCTTAACATATATTTAGTCCTTGGCAGAACGTCTGAGCCAAACAACTTGTTTATTAGCTTCAATAAATCTTCTACGCATGTCCATGTTAATCCATGTCCGACAGCAAATGACATTATCAATGCCATTGCCTCTGCCTTCTTTGTGGATGAATTCGGAAGCCTCTCGTCACCGAACTCTCGCAAACAGCCCGCTACAAGCTCTGCTTCTTCGAATGCTGGTAGAGTATCTTGTTCTTCGTTGGGACCTCTTTCGGTCGTCTCTTCTCGTTCATCAGAACTGCTTCCGTGATGACTGCCTCCAAAGTAGGTAGACGATTCATTGGCGCCATCTTCGCTTGTCTCTTGTTCATCAGCACTGCTTTCGTGGTGGCTTTCTTCAAAGCAGGTACGCGATTGAAATGTGCTGTCGTTAGACACTGTGCCATTATGCTCTCTTATAACCGCACTATAAATTTCTTCACCATGTACTAGATGTGCGTGGCTGTCTTCAATAGGTTGATCTTCTGAATGTGCACTGTCCGTTGTTTGTCTTGACAAATGATCCACCGATCGCATTCCGTCGCTTCGATTTGCTTCAGATGCTGTACTCTGCTGTGTAATGCTGCGAAGTCTTGCACTCCGTCTGGACCTGTAGTGCAGCGTCGAGCGAGGGATCTCCAAACGTCTACCATTGTAGATGTACAATTTTTTCAACTTGGGTATCGTGTCTCTTCTTTCCATGACACAATATATGTGGAGCGCCTTCGAGTTTGGCGGCAACTCTCAACGGATTAACATATAGAAATCGTCGATAATGCAAAAGAGCACACGCACACAGAAAAAAAAAGAAAGAAAAAGAACAAGTAGCAGACCGCGGTAAACAAAAACCTTACTGGAGGCGGCCCTCTTGGTTGAGCTAAAAGGTGGTACGGTACTACAATCTCCCGCCCGCAGACGACTACACACGGCGTCATGGAAATGATATGTGCAAATCAGAATAGTCTCTCTAAAGTTTTTCTGTTATAGTTACTTATTTAGACAGGGAGTTTGTAATCGAATGCTACAAGGTTACTAACTAGGAAGTTGATTGTTGCGCACGTTCTTGCCGCTTCGCCCATTAGGAGCGGTTAGAGTTCCGGGAGTTTTGACTGCGATTTGTGCTACACGTGTTGGTGTATTCCGAAGTTTAGCATTATTATTTTAAAGCTAAGCTCTTTCTGCGTGTGCAATTCTTCGGTGCTTCGGGCCGCGCTATGTACGCCTACATAAAGTACTGCCAGGATGGCGTGGAAGCTATTCTGCCGTCGTCTAAAATAAGGAACTTTCGCCCCAAGGATGTCAGTGATGTCGGCACGTCTCCCAGGGAGGCTTTTTGGACAGATGGTGTTGTGGAAGGTTACTATAGTGCACGGATAATCCTATTGGGAGGTAAGTACTTCATTTTACTGGTTCTATTACTTTGGAGGTACTGCTTGCGACACACTTGTCTGATATCTCCAGCCCCCGTAAAAGCGAGTTACCGAACCAAGTTGCTGTGCTACCGTTGCCTTCGCGTCACTTCCGTTCCCCTGGTGGCGGCGGGGCTGCGCAGCGCCACCAGACAGGAGAGATGGCGATCTCTCTCTCCCACCCAGCGCAAGCACCAAGCGCCACCTACGAGAATGGGAGCGGAGAACACAGGCAGCGAAGGACAACCTGCCTGCAGTAGTGTAGTTATGGTATAGTGTAGTTGACTTTATGGCGGCAGCCAAGTTACCCCTGAGGCGCTTGATATAAGCGCCCACCCTGTCTTAAAAGGGTTTAGGTACTGGATCTAACGAACTGGATCCGATAACCGCGCGTCGTCGGCTAGCTCCAAATGCGTCGACGGAGCAGCGCTAACAGACGACGCGCGGTTATCGGATCGCCATCTCCCCCGTCTGCTGGCGCTGCGCAGCCCCGCCGCCACCAGGGGAACGGAAGTGACGCGAAGGCAACGGTAGCACAGCAACTTGGTTCGGTAACCCGCTTTTACGGGGGCTGGAGATATCAGACAAGTGTGTCGCAAGCAGTACATGTCGCACAGACAAAGCATATAACGTCTTGCTTGTAATAAGAAACAACGGTACTTTTAGTAGAGTAGCGCGGAAAACAACACGAACACAGAAGAGAACAAACTAGCGCTTTCTTTCGACACTTAGCAAAGATATACGTAAAACGCATTAGGCCGCACTGAACCCACGGAAATCTTGGCCGTCACAAAGCGCTAGTTTGTTCTCTTCTGTGTCTGTGTTGTATTCTGTGCCACTTACTACAAGTATGTTCCAACGCGGCCAATGTCTCAGCTTGCTAAATAAAGGTAGCTTGTGTAGCAGTGCTAGTGATGGGGGGGGGGGGAAACTGTGCACTATTTAAGCGTACATAGTGGTCATGTGCATCATACCTGCAAAGCATTTGTCGTTGCTTTCTTTCGCAGAACGATTCAATACAAAACGCGGTTGGTTGGTCTTTGAATTCGCTTTACGTTTCTGCAGAGACCAAGCAGCACCTTCTTGCAACAATGACACGACAACGAAAACCGATACCTACGCTCATCTTTGACGAAGACCAATTTGATGACCAGCCAAGCCAGGTAAGCTTGTTGTGTAAATGAAATGCAAATTAATGTTTCAACGCAATGTATGCAAAGGCAGATCTAAGGGCAGTGTCAGGGTGTCCTGAACCCCCTCAAGCTCTGTTGTTACATAGAGTCTAACAGCATGTTGTCTAAGGCAGAACCTCCCGGAAAAATCATGGATCTACCCCTGAGTGTATGTATTACTTAATATATTATGTCTTTCACAGCCATCTCAAGCACGGTCATCAAAGGAAAGGAGGGCTAATGCCCGTACAGCTCAGAACAAGGGGTTGAGAGAGATCCTCCGACAGAATGCTCCTGAGGGGGATTTGCCACAAAAAAGCCTGGTTGAGACACTGCATCAGGAGATTGTTGGCCTTAAGGCAGAACTACGTGAACTAAGAAGAGAGCTTCAACAAGAGAGAGAGAGAGATCTCATAGTTTCCAGGAGACTATTCTCGAGAAGATTGGTAAGGACATACAGAACACTCATAGGCAGAGCGTATGCAGTATTTACCCTGTAACAACGCAGGGAGAAGAGATGTCGACGCCAGGAATCAAATTTCGTGTCATGATCTCCAGTCTGATATGCTTAACCGCTGCAGTACACCAGCAGGTTTTTTGCCTAACACTACAGCGCTTCAAATATGGGGGGGGGGGGGACAACCAACAACACTATACCGATTTTCTCGTCTTTCATATTCACTCTCTTATGCAGAGGCAAGATGATTCATAGTCGACGTTAACACCAAGAATCTCACAAGGTAGACCACAACTGGGGACACCGACACATTTTTCCCTGTACCTTTTTTATGCGTGTGTTGACTGTCCCTAATTGTGGTCTACCTCGCCTTCTCATTGCTTATGTATTTATGTGGTCGATGTCATAAAGACACCAGAAAATTGCACTGTGCTCTGATTTTCAGTGTGTCTTTTCGCTTGTTGTGCAGACAGGCAGCATCCTTAGAAAACGTGAGGTAATCACATACATAATGCGGCAGAGCCTTGTCAAGTTACTTCCGGTAACTTTTAGCTTTGCTGTTCCACCATGTAATGTGGAATCAATAACTTGAAATTGAAATAATGGGACACAGTTCAGCCAGATACGGAGATGAGACAAAATGCACAACCAGTGCCCTTTTTGTTGGCTTTTCAGTTGACATTTGTTTTCCTAAAATTCCCCACACAAATGCTACCCGAGGAAAGATTGGAATCATTAATTAGCCCAGTGATCCTTTGTATTTGTGCTGCTGCACTGTGTGGTTCCCAAGAGGGACTGTCAGTACTAATTAGAATTATTTCCTTGCTAGATGTTCTTCATACACAGAACCAGTATACATCTGGCAGAAGTGAACAACGAACGAGTCCCGCAACGTGTTCAACATTTACACGGCTTCACAGTGCACTAGAGTGTGTGAATGAAGATGGGCTGCCAGATCCAGTATGTGTGAATATCTTCTATTTGCTTGCTCATTTTTTTTAGTTGCTCATGTATAGTGCTGAACAATACATACACGCTATGCTTCAGGATCAGATCTTTCAAGAGCAGCGTAGGTACACGCATGCAGTCGTCACATCTGACAACCACCACCACGGCGGGACAGCAACTGAGGAGGTGAGAACAATAACTTGTATATTTTAACTCGAATCTCAAAAGTACTTGCACTGTAATCACATATGCCAAGTCACTTGAAGTTTTAAAATTTTCAAACGTAACTTTTTTTCAGTTATGTTTAATGTCTGATGGGCATATATAAGTAGTGTTGGCAATCATGCTGATGTACGTTAGCTGTCAATATATATTGACGGGTTAAGCAAAATTAGTGTTTCAATGTACACATGTAGTTGACATTGTGGAGGTGTAGAAGGTAACATTTTCCTTGAGCTTGAGGAAGGACGAGGACGGAACAGGAACCAGACAGGACGAGGCTCAGGCCAGCAATGACAATTTTTTATTGAACCAAGAACTAGGCAGGAAGAAGTAGGTCACAAAGCGAAGGGGCCAATGTCACAGGAGGCTGACTAATACAACGGTAAGTGTGCGCGATAGTAGAAGCTTCCAAAGGAAGACGAGAAGCCTCATCATTGATAACATAACAGGGACAAATGGCTGAGCCTTCTGTGACATTTGCCACTTCGCTTTGTGACCTACTTCTTCCCACCCAGTTCTTGGTTCAATAAAAAATGTCATTGGTGGTCTGAGCCTCGTCCTGTCTTGTTGCTGTTCCGGCCTCGTTCCTCCTCAAGCACAAGGAAAATGTTACCTTCTACATCTGCACACGTACCAGCACGCTTGCCTCGTTGTGTTATGTTCAACATTGTGGAGGCTTTGATTCTCATGTGTGTTTCACATAGCAAAGAATTGTTCTTTGTTTTCCTCTGTGTGCTTAGCTGCTTGTTTGCATTGTCCTACTGATAATAGGTCCAAAGTGGAATGCCAGTACTGCAAAGCTCGGGTACTCTTAGTTCTGCATCTAACGAGAGGCAGGAAGCTGAAAGGGCTCCTGCTTGCGCTTCTGCTGAGCCAAAGGTAAGCATGTGAGCCCATGACAAGAATTGTGTTCATTTCTAACCATGCCAACGACATCTCAAATATAATGATTATCTGAACAAAAGCATGCCATTCCAAAAGACAGAACGTGGTTGGTTGGTATATAGGATCCTTCACAAAGGCCCCCCTGGTTAATAATGGCTGTCACTATGGAGGAACTTTGCATCACTGTGTCGGTTCACAAGATGTAAACCTGAACTCAACCTATATCGAACCTACAGCAACTCCTGCACAAATTCCTGTTGAATGGCGCATGACCAGAACTTGGGCTGCATGCCGTTAAAAACAATAAACATTAGGGATCAAGTGCTACAAAGCACCTAAATACAAAAACCATATGAAGTACAATGAGTGAAGCACAACAGTACCAGTGCAATGAAAGCTACGCAAAATGGAACCGCCAAGAAAGGTTGAGGTGATGACATACTGCAGACTCTAAAACGTAGATCTACAAAGTAGTGGAAAACACATCTGAATGAAGCTCATTCTTACTGCCCACACCCTTTATTTTTATCTCACTGAGTACACCCTTTCGGAAAGTCTGACAAACGTATATGTGCATGCCACAGGTGGAAGAAGGGGAGGTGCTTCCTCATTCTAAGTGATATTGTCCTGTTGCATTAATGAGCATATGGAAATGAGCAACTTGGCAGCCAGTTCTTGTCTGACTCAATTCCTCCGCAAGTGTACAAGCATGTGCTCATTTGAACTCCTTGCATTTCAAGCGGACCTTGGTGGCGGAGTTACAATTCCAGCAGATAAGCTGGCTTATGCTATGCAATGTAATTCCGATTCACTATTTGTAAGAGAGCTCGCTCGAGCCATCTGGACACCAGAAGAATTACAGGGTCGGAGCGTCACTGGAAAACCCTGCCAGCGTTACCTAAAGGAGGGGAAACAGGGAAAACGTGCCCTCACTCCACGCAAGCTTGTCGCAGTGCCAGACAAAGATGAACAACCACAATGTTGTTAATGTAAACAGCTAATAAATGTGCACTTCAGACTGTTGAATAACTGTTAGTTAAACACCATACTTGGGAAATATCCCTTCATATCTGCATGCATTTGGGTAACTGTGACATGTTTGTCACGTTTGCCAATAGTGACAACGTGCCTATGTCTGAGGTGGATGGCCCGTGCGATACTCTTAGACTGATTGCTACACGACCAGTTGCTACACCATTTATTGAACAGGCATGGCAGCGAAAGCATGTCAGAGAGGGAAACTTGACTAGTACTAGTAAGCGCGTGCGCCCACTCAAGCTTGCCACCATGCCGCCTAGAGGTATGCTTTGGAAGGTCTCGGGCATATGCCGAAAATAAGCCTATCAGTGCTCGTACGCCAGCGTTCTAGCCAGGAAAATCTGGCCTTCGGTGTGCGTCCTGGCCTGAAAAATGTAATACGAAGTCCTATGCAAAATGTCACGTTTCCCCATGGGAATTTCAAGCATCTACTGCATCAATGTAATTATCCTCTGAAAAATCAGTTCACTACTGTGTTTGATGTTGGCTATTTTGTATGCCAATCCAAGTGTACAGCTGTTCCTGCCTTCAGTCAACTAATTGCTTTAATTAATTTCAGGTTCCTTTCAAGAGTATGCTGCCAGGAGATCCTGTGCAAAAGGAAGAACAGTGGAGCAAAGAACAGACAAAATTAATAGTTACCTTGCCGATCTACTAAAAAGGATGTGAAAAGTAAATTATGTTGCCTTTTTTATATCCTGTGTTGTGGTTCATTTACATTTGGTGGAGCATGTGCATGATGCAGATATAGAACCCCATTCCCCACACTCTATGGTCATGTATGGAATCCGTTGGGCTTATGGAAGTGTATGGCCCTAGCCATACACTTCCATAAGCCCAGCGGATTCCATTAGTCTATGGCATGGTATGGAACCCGTACAAGTGCCAACGTACGGAGTCCATAGAAGACCGTACAGGCACCACACGTACGGACTCCATACCAGACCGTAGGCGAACGGAGGCCGTTCAGTTCTACCGTACAACTTTGAACGGAAGCTTGTATGGCTTTTTCCAGTAGGGTAACCAATAAAATTAGTAGTTAAATGTACAATACGTAAACACTTGCCATAACATGACAGTTTCCTTCCTGCATTCATGTGCTACCATTCAACCCACATAAACAGTGTACTGAATTTTTTAATAGCATTACACGTTGTTTGACAGAACTGGAACAATATTATATGGCACACGATAAAAGTAGAGTGAACATAATGTGCAGAAAAAATGGCTAGGAAGCAAGCGAGCTGGTGAAGATGATGCATATGTAAAACCCCGAGACTAGGGAACACAAAGGGACATGTTTGTGTCTGTCCCTTAGTGTTCCCTAGTCTTGGGGTTTTACATCATGCATAATGTGTAGGTTTCCATTCACGCTTAATGGCCGTAGCAGTAATGCATGAAGGCCACTGCTAAGCTGTGTTGAGAAACACCCCTTTATGTTTGCCATGTCTAAATGAAACGTACCTGACCTCATCCAAATTAACCGTTCTGAGTCTGGAACACACAAAGAGAAAAACGCAACACACGCCACAACATTAACAGATAGGCAAATGAGCTGCGGCGAGCTCCACCTTGGGACAAAGTCAACAAGTAATTCACCAAAAGTCAATGAGCGCCTGAAATGTAACATCTCTGACTGGTAGCAGGACGGTCCACGTTCAATTCCTGGTGCTAGCACTGACTGGCTTTTTCATGAATTATTTGTTGGAAGTTTCGATGTGCTTGAGAACCATTCGTCAACCTCATTCGTATCCTCATGAGGTGAGGAGGGTTTGTCATCCCAAAGAGACTCCCTTTCTGGCATGTGTCCTTATGGATGCTCATCACTGCAGAAAAAAAAAAAAGAAAAAAAGGAAAAGCATTTAATGACAAGAAATGGATAGTCGTATTTACTGTATAATGATTGTGCACAACAGAAAGAAGACTTTCTCACAGAAGGCTGTGCTTCTTGAGGTCTAACATCAAGTTACAAAATTCCAGAATGTATGACATGTTGTAAGGTAGAGAATAAGTAGAGTTATTGAGTTGTCGAGTTGAGTTGAGGGTGGAGTTGTACCCCCTTTTTATTTTATTAGATTATATAATTATCTTTATGTCTGTACCAACCCTCGCTCTCTACATTACAACATGTTTTATATATTCTGAGATTTTGTAACTTCATGTTAGACATTAACAAGAGCAGTCTTGTGCACGAAAGTCTCGTCTCATTAAAATTTAGATGCTCTCAACAGTCTTCTTTCTGTTGTGAATCTCTATCGCAGCATACCTGCACATTGCTGTTACGTACTGTGACTTTGCAGTAAGAGTATTGACTTTGGGTAAAAAGACTACACATCACTGCTCAGGTATTTTTGCCTATCGAACAGTATGTATGTATGCAGTATGCACACAGTATTTGTGCACCAGACCCACTAAAAATGTAGTGAATGTCGCATTTACCACAGTAATGCACCAAGTTGAGCACAATTATTGTAGAATCCAGGTATTTTAGCTTACATGTCAAGCCAGTACCACACCAGTATCCAGTGTGAAGTTGTGACAAATAAATAGTTTCCATTTTTCTTAGCTCTCAGAAAACAGACAGTGAACTAATAAGAGTAGACAATGTTAACATGAATTCTGGGCTATTCTTCAATTAAAGATTCACAGATAGTAAAGGCACCTTCCTCAATGGACGCTAATGACACTGAAAATTCTAAAACGTTATCAGAGGCGACATCAGCTTCGGTGTGTCAAAGGATTGTATGTCCAACAGTAATCCAGCTAACGGTAACAAAAATGTGCAAAAGACAAATTAACTGAACTAATGTAACGTACCTTCTATATCAGACAGTGAAGCTTGTAACACCCCATCCACAGGAACCAGTGTCCAGACACAAAAGTGCTTGAACTGGGAGATAGCAGCTAATCGGAATGGCGACCTTTGTTTTCCAACCTGAAAGCACAGGTTGTAACTTTGAGGGCAGATTTAAAAGTGGTGTCAAGATGTCTCCATGCGAGTGCACATGAAAAGTTGAACATAGATGAATACTCAAATTATAACATCACATTGTCATACCTGTTGGTGAAGGTAGACTGCAACTAATGTGTCAGCAATTTCTTCATGCACCAGACGCAAGCCAGATCATGCTTCATTTCCGCCTTCAGCGTGCACCTGTGATAATTCAGAAGTTAGATTATCAATACTATTGTGTCGTTAATCGTAGTTATATCAGAGTAAGCGCAGTAGGACACAATCGATTTTTTTATAACCTCGACTTACCTTTTTTTGCTCTCGTTTTTTGCCTTGATCCTCCGAGGCACGTTCAAAATGTTATGCGTCGGGCATCTCAGATTTTCATCAGACGATTTCGTGCCGAGATTCCAAATTGCCTCTGGAGTCGCGCGTAACCTATGATAACATTCATGGACGAAATCCTTGCAGTGGAACTTAGCAGGCACCACTGTCAGCCAAGAGCTTCGCACTGCTTGGTCTTTTGGCAGCTTATAATAGGTAACACTTGAATGCTCCGATGAATTGTTCTAACAGCGTAGCACCGTTGCATCTTCGACGACTTCGCCGTGGCATATCACGTATCATATCGCTCCAGCTCATAAAAGGCAAGGTCAGAACAAGGAAGTGCGCTTTCAAAACGACGCTGTGCCAAAAAAAAAAAAAAAACATTCACATGCTTTGTTTCCGACTTAGCAACAACATAACAGCTGTTCGCTTATGTACGCTACACAGAGGAGGAAACGAAAGAAGCCAAGCGGCCAAGCCAAGAGTCCATGCCAAGCCAAAGACAGATAAACCGAGAGCAGTGACGTCGGTGTGCCCGTGCGCAGGGTTTGCTGACGGTCTGACGGCCAGGCGTGGGAACTAAAAAAACTGTTTTCTAAAAAACTACGAACAGTTGGAGCAAGATATTTCGCATACATATTCAGTGTTCGGTAATGAACACATAGCGCGAGTATGGCTCAGTTCTGCGGCACTTCAAAATCGGCATATCTGACCTCTAAGCATATTTTGCCACAGCATATCGAGACCTGAGCCTGAGCTTTGTCTGCAGCTTTGAAAATTTTCCGCTCCGATGCAATTGCAGCGCATTCTACATAGGATGAAGAAAACAAGAAAAATGAGTTACAAAGTGTCTCACTGAACATCAAAACTCGGAGCTGAGTCTAAAAACACCACGAAGCACCTCGAGCTGCAGTTTCTTTCACTTGCTACGCGGAAATATTAAGAAAAGATAAAGAGCGTCGTATAACTACTCGTACATTTTTTTTACCCCTTGGAGAGGGTGCAGCGGGGAAAGTGTTGGGGGAGTTCGGGAAATTTTTGGGGGGGTTGTTAGAGGGGTCTGGATAAATCACTGCTGCCGATTGACACCACCGAAGCACGGAACACAAGAGGATGCCGTGCCGGCCGATTTTATGATAAGCATCTTCCTTCGTTGCTTGCAGAGCGGAAGGCGCTTGTGTGGCACGTAATCGTAATCCTGTCTTTGTTGTCAGCCCTCGGAAACCGACGGCGCCCGAACGCGTTCTTCACTCTCCAACCGCTCCAACTCACGAAGCATTCCAGTTCCAGACTGTTCGTGGGATAATAGTCATGTCCAGGAACAGCACAACACGCGTAGGATCACAAACTGTTCTGCCGATTGACATCACCGAAACACGGAACACAAGAGGACGGACGCCGTGCCGACCGATGCGTGCTATTTCGAAACTATGCCGAAACTGCTGAAACGGCCGCCGGGACGCTGCACGCATATGCGCGCGTACAAAATGCGATTTCAAAACATTGTCGACCAATCGGAGCACGCACACAGTCTGGGCCAATGAGCTTGCAACGTTGTAGATTGGCGCAGTGGTACATATACTCTACAGCCGCATCCTGGTTACCTGGGAGGACTGTTGCAACTCTCGAATTTGGGGCATCACTATCTCGATTTGAACTCCGCGTAGTGACGAAAGTCCGTATCGTACGTGACGATGGTTCCCTGCCCGAAACAAAGGGCTGCGATAGGACGACGTACGAGGATGGTCTACCCCGTCAACGTGTTCGCCAGCTCGCTTTTCAAGAACGTAGCCGTTTTCTTGAATCAGGCCATGATTACGAATAATAATTTGTGTAGCTATAGAAGCTATCTGGATATTTTGCTTTACGCCAGCACCACAGAGCAAAATACCGTGCATAAACCCAGACAGAACACTTTCTCCTGTGGACGTCCGAAACAGATCCCAAGGTCCATATCCGGAAATCTATATCCGTCAGATATCACTGGGAGCCTCATACATGGACGTCCCAGGATCTGTATCCACAGGATATCCGGTCGCGGCTGTTTCAAGAATTGTCCGAGCTAGATCCCTGTCGGGATGTTACACGGATCATTTATTGTGGGAGAGAGAGAAACGGGTGGCGATGTAGCACTGCGAAGTTTGACTTTCGATGTACCAGCTTAATGTCTCTCACCAAAACCAGTAGGAAACACAGACATTGTCTTGATAGCGAGTTAATACACCGAGCAATTTCTCATTTCGTTGTTGTATGCGTGCGTAATCGAATTAAGCTTAGACAACACACCCATCATTTTGATACACAGGCGAGAAGGTACCTGGAATATGGGGATGCTCGCGAGACAAGCAGTATATAGTATCTGTTCTCTCTTTGGAAGGAAATGGCACTGCCTTTCGAAGTGAGCTTCTGGGACTGGGTTGTCCTGTCGGAGCTGTTATATATTTTTTTTCTGACTAAAACGCTGCGTTCCTTCTCCGTGATGGCATGTACGAAAAACAAAAAGGAGCAACATAAATTAAAAGTTGCGGAGGCGGGGATTAAAACAAAATGGCAAGCAGAAAAATGCTGATTTCAATGAAAACTGTTTTTCTCCTCTACGGATGTTTGTATATCCACACAACGTGTGCATGTACATAAGTAGGTCCGTGCAATGTCCAGACATCTCCATGTAACATCATGTGAGGACAAACGACGGATATATGTGGGAAGTCCGAACCGTGGCCACTCGGAGATGTGGGGGACGTCCGTCGGAAAAATGTCTGTCTCCCAGGGAGATCCGAATTTCCGTGAAAGGATATCCACAGGAACACCCCGGGAAGTTTTGTTCTGTTTGGGAAGCGGGTCTGTACACGCACGAGAAACACGTCAATCGGAAAACAACATTCGCGCTCGTGGACCAACCGAACAACACAATCTCACACGGGGTGGCAAGACCATCGACCTGGTTTCCGAGATCACGTAGGACATTTTCCTGCAGCCTAAGCTACTCATATCGGGATTGGAAATTAGGCTTGTTTTCTATCAAGGCTCCGATGAATTCCGAATTATGAAGACTGACCAAGAGCCGCACACGCATAAAGTTGAAATCATGAGTGCCGCCTTCTACAAAAAGAAAATCACAGTGTCTCCCAGCGTATTCCTCGTGCACGAAAACGAGTTGCAGCAGCGCAAGGCTCTCTACACCCTCGTCGGAAGCGAATCAAGTATCTCTTCGCTACCTTGGCAACCTGGATGCATGCCTGGAAGATTTATTTCCAGAGAAGATGCCATCTAAGGTGGTGGTTGCATTGATGCCCACCCTAGCCTACCAGGGAGCCCAGTCAACCACAACTGTCCTACGGATGTCCGGTTATTATCCCAGAACAAACTGTCTGAATCGATGTCCTACAGATCTCCGTATGATACCCTTAAAGGATATCTAATGTCCCAAAATTATACAATGAACTACGGACGTCGGATGGACAGAGGACGTCGTGTGGGCATCCGTGTCAGCATAGATTTCGCAGTGAAATTCGATTAGAATTAGTGCTGCGACTTCAATAAGCATTAATCTAGTGTACCTGGCTCGCAAGTTTGCTTTGTTGGTGCTCGTGATCCCAAAATGTAGTTCATTACCGCGACGCATTTTTGACTGGGGTAGGAGATCATGCACGAAATCGAGAGCAGCTCACGGCTGGCAACAGTGGGCAGGCGGCCGTGGCGATTGGTTTTGACCAGTTTGCCCGTCGATGAGTGTGTCAGCTACACAAGTTGGTACTTGTGCACGCTTCAGTTAAAGTATCGCTGAAGCAGCAACGTGTACAGGTAAGCTATGCAAAAACAGAATGGCGAGCAGACGCAGCTCATATTCGTCTTCCACAACACGTCAGGCAGCAGGGAGCCGGCCGCCATATTGCGGTCTCCAAGTTATCACAACAGCTGAGAACATCAGCTACGGATATGTCAAGCAACAAACGGTGTTCGCTCAAGCGGTAACATCGGTGATTGAGGTGGGTACTGGGTACACCTGTCCTGTCAGAGTGCCATATATTTCGGATAGCGAAGTGTTTTCAGGTAGTATTTCTGATTTGGATGCAGGTCGTACGGCTGGTTCAGAGGTGCATTTTGCGTTGTGACAAATGTATCTGTGTAGGTCTAGAACGACGCATGGAATTAACTAACGGTGACAAAATAAAGCTATGCTCAGTGTTGTGAAAGCTATAGTTAGGATGCTCCAGAAAAATCTGAAACCTGTTCTTTTGCAGTGAAGAAATGGAAGCTGACTTACACGCGAACTACATTCCTCCAGACTAAGGGACTGTAGCACTCACAGATGTGCCGCTTTGAAGTTTCTTATTGTGTAATAAACGTTCTTTGTTCTGTATATGCTGTCTTTACTGTGTAACCACCACAAGTAAATAAAATAGAGAAATAAAATCAAAGCATATAGTATCTGTAGAATCCAATAAAAACCTGCCACAGCGTCCACAGGATAACCACAGAACGGCCCCCTGCATGCCTCAAATTATCCAAAATGTGTCCTCTGTTCGTCGGCCAGGATGTCCTGTAGACGGGTTCGGGCGGTAACATTGAACAAACTATTCCAGACAGAACACTGTGTCCCATAATATTCCCAAATCGATCATCCATGTCCGCATCCTGGGCAGATGTCCCAGGGAAGTCCCACGAATATTTCCCCTTCAAAGGCCGTGTTTCAGCTGTCCGGCGATGATCCGTCCAGGACTGCAAACGGACGCACCTGCGCCGCGTCGCCCGGTCGCAACGGTCGTTGAACGTTGCACTGTGAAGTGCAATCATTGTGCAATCGCAACGATACCTGTAGTTTCGGAATTGAAGTTGTAGTGGTAGAGGGCTGGATTCAGTTTTTTTGGCGTTTAGCTTATTTTGCAATACGCCATGCTGGAATACGAATAGATATTATTACTATGTGTCTGCGCACACGTTTCGCATTTGCAAATATCGTGAGTACGAAACTTGTGCTTGCTATGTTCCGCTAAACGCAGACTAACCGCCCGTGCGGTTTGAATGGGTTTGAGGTGCGATGATGAAGCGGTCTCTGCGTCTGCCGTGGAAATGAGGATTGGACGACCTGATTTTGAATGTAATTGAACCGACGTATTCCGGAATCCGCTTTTCAGTCTTGCAATTCAGGTGAGTTCTTTTCCGCTAGTATCCATGTGCCGTTTGACTGATTTCATGCCACACGAGCGACTCTCGATTCCTTGTCAGGTCATCTGTCTGTGTTGCGAAGCTTACACCACAAAGAAAAGAACCTACTTCAAAACTGCTAAGGTAGATCAGTTTAGTGTAATGTTTTGTGGTGGCCAAGTTTATTCTGAACGCCTGCCTTAGTGGCCTGACTTACACCATCAGTTGCTGTTTTTAATGTCAGTTATGCCGAGCTTCATGGTGGTGTCATCTTTTATTTGCTTTGATTTTTGATTTGCTCTGATTTTCCTTGTATTTCTTCTATAGGAAGATCATACTCCAAGGCTCATCTGGCGCATGATTCAAGGGTACTGCAGTATGATTTTAGTGCTCATGGCAAACAGCGTCTCCTCACTCTTTCGATCTGAAGCAACGTAAGAAAAAGTGAAATTTTGGCACACTGATTAAGTTAATTATGTCCCAATCTACAACTTTGGAGGAATATAAGTGCATGTGCTTCAGATTTGACAATGTGTATGGCATGCATGTTCTTTGAAGCTCAATGTTGATTGATTGATTGATTATGTGTTTCATGGCACAAAGGCAACAAAGGCCATAGAGCGCCAAAACCATGGTGAGTGTGTGTGCTCAATGTGCCAACAATAAATGTACAATCTCAAGCGCAGTCTACTTTCCTTTGATGTTTAGGTTGCTTCACCTGGCATGACAACAAGATTCCTGCACAAAGTACAACGCAACGAAGAAGCAATCAAGTCGTGGTTTACAGGATGCATCAGAACACTTGTCACGAAAGATTTGATGAGTTGCCTGCAAGGAAGCACCAAGCTGCGCAAATTGAAAAGACCGTTGCAAAACTTATTCATGTGTCTGTGAGTGTGTGTGTGTGTACAGAGGAACATTTGCGTTGCATGTTGATTACACCAATCGTTTTGCCCCATCCACACATCCTTCGAATCGCTCGTAAATTATTTACTTCTGGCGAATTTAAAACACACTTTCGCTCTGATAATTTGGGTGTATTTTGGGAATTGATGCTTAGGGTTTAGTATACATTAAGCATTTCATTTTCCACAAACTGTTTTTGTTTCATTCCAAAAGATCCAAGAGCTTGTTCATGATCTAGCATAATATCAAGATATCATTTGGAAGTGCTACAATTTTTTCATTCGTTCTGAGTCAGCTCACATCATACTTTGCACAGATTCAATTTGGGATACGTTGAGGTAGTATTTGCAGTTGATTATGATTTTCTTCTTTACTGAACATTCTACGCATATGTCTGTCTGTGGGACCGCAAAAATATGTGACATATGTGGTCTGGGAATATAGTTCTGCTGCTGTAGGTTGTTCTGTTACCTGTCTGAGAGTTCCCACGCTCTGAGAAAAGGCCCATTCAAACATTGTCTTTTTATGATTAATTGTTCGATATTCTGTGGAATTTGTCCAAATTTGGCGTTTATACGGGGCTGTAAAATATTCGCTGTAAAATATTGCTGTGGGGTGTAAGCGTCATTGCAACACAAATGCCTTACTGTACGTGTATCATGCGTAAAAATAAATCACTTCTGTCTTTTATAGTGATTTCTATATTTTAATTAATATAATAAAATAAAAATCAACAAAACATTTAAATTTCAACATGAAAGAGTACTTCCATCAGTCGTCCGTCACGCATCTCGCATTTTCAAATGGGACCACCGTGGGAAGTAACTGGGATGTTCGAGGAGCTGACAAAACGGTGTCCGTGGGACGTCTTTTGTCCCGCTAGACCCGTTCCGCAGGATGTCGTGAGATCCCGTTTAAGACATCCGTGGGACCTCCGTGGGATCAATTTGTTCTGTCTGGGATGTTAGTACAATTTCCATCCGTGGGAAGTTTCCCGACGTCATGAGGACGTCTGGTTATCCGAGGTCGTTACTCCATGGGACATCCTAAGGTTGTATATGGCTGACTGGGAGTATTCAATCGCGACCCTTATCGATTCGTGAACTGCAACATTGAATCGGCTACGCTCACTGTGAACGGGACGCAGCGAGTCGACACGTTCGACGTCAACAATAACCTGAACCACCGAAGCTATTTCAACCTTTTGGAGCAACACTGCGACAAGCACGTCTCTAACGAATACGACCACTACGTTGGAAACAAGTACCTACTGTACTACAACCTGGACCCCGATCAATCCTCCGTCCACCTATCACCAATCAGACGTGGAAACGTTCGTCTGCAACTCAAGTTCCGACGCGCCTTGACCGAACCCACGACCGTATTTATACTGTTCGAGAGTGTGAGAATCATGTCTGTGGATAAGAACAGGAGTGTAAAATACAACGTCTGGACTTCGGCACTCTACCATGATGTATATGCTCGAGACGATCGTCTGCCCGCGCTGGATAGACCGGCAATAATCGTGGTCAGAACCGATCGTCGATAGCAAGCCGGGGAGCATTGGATTCTCTACACGAAAATGAAGGATGAACCGATCTACTTTGATTCCTTCGGATTGGCGCCCATCGGCCCCAAGGTGAAACGTCAGTAGTAAGTACTGACCACGTTTATCCGGAAACGCTACAAGGCTTCTGGACGCCATTAATTAGCAATTAGAGCTAATTGGGACCCCCCACATTAATCAGCATCATCCAATGAGTCATCACACTAATTGGGGAGCGTCTAACTAGTGTCCAGACCACCCTGTGCGTTTCCGGATAAACGTGGTCATAAAAAATAAATAGATAGAGATAGAGTGGAGAGAAGAAGTTTAGTTGAAGATCAACGACGCCATCTTGAAGGAAGCGGCTCGGAAAAGCCCCTGGCCATCGCCGGGCGACGGCATCGCAACTATGACCACCAGTTCCGGACATCCTGTGACGTCAGCTGTGACATCATCATGGCATGTCTGGGCAAGTTAGGACAGCTCTGGACATGCAAGGAGAAAAACACTCGTAATACAGAGGCTGGGAAAGCAAGAGTATGCAAACCATCAATAGCTAACAAGAAAAAACAATTAGTTACACAACAAATGAACCCACCAGAACAGGAGCGCAGAACGACGCGACTGCTCTATCCGACAGCCAGGCAGAGAACTGACTCGTAAAGGTTTTTTTCTCCTGTCTAAAGCCCCGCAGCTGCACCCCCTAGCGGTTACTTTCTCAACTAATCTCACAACAAAATTATTAAGAATCACGCCAGCGCTACTGCCGTTTCCAAGGCAGAAGAAGATAGAAAACGGCAGGGATGCCCGGACAACAGCAACCAGCACCCGACGTGCACAGGCACGAAAATCGCAAACAAAGCGGGAACAAAGTCGGCGAAAGCATTAGTTACACAACAAATCACCTCACCACAGCAGGAGCGCAGACCGATGCGACTGCTCTCCGTGACATCCAGCCAGAAACTGAGCGAGCGCGGGGAGCGCACATCTGCTTTCCGCGACAGCCGGAGAGAAACTGACTGCGGCGCCGCTCCGCGGCCGCGACGCATACGCGCTCCTAGCGCCCTCTGGGGCGACCACCTCCGAGAGGCTAAGAGTGAAGAGCATTCCTGCGCCCCCTGCTGGCCATTCTCATTGGTCGTGAGGCTAAGAGAGAAGAGCATTCCTGCGCCCCCTGCTGGCCGTTCTCATTGGTCGTGACGTCATCCTATTGTCTCAGGGCTACCCTGTTTTTTTCCAGTGATGCTCCTTTGGTCAATCTACAATGAAGCCACAGTATGACGTCATCATGCACCTGTGTGGCTCAAGGGCGCGTACGCTATAGACAGGGGACCTATTATTTATTGAATCACTATCCCATGATTATTTCCTTTATTCTTCTATAACGATTGAATAGGAAACTATTGCAGAAGAGCACCATGCATGAAAGCTGATCGTAGGAATTCCGAAGTCTTACTAAATGAGACTTGCAAAAGAACAAAATATCCTAACACGTAACTCCATCAACGACAAATAAGAGGACTAGGCACTCAACAAATCAACACAAAGTACGGGTAACCAGGAGCGCAGAACTCAGGGCAGCACTATCGTCAAGACAACAATGTTCCTTGTCAAAAGAGAAAAAATACTAAGGGTTAACAAAGGAAAGCATGCATATCGGGGCATGTCAGGACACGTCAGGACAAATCGTACGACTGCTGGGCAACGGAGGAAAACAAACACTTGAACAGAGTGAAAAAGGCACTCACCATCATTTTCCGTTCACAGCATTCCCTCATTGTAAATCCGCGCGTCACAAAATCCACCTGCATCGTCGAACACCATTCACCAGTGACGAACCACACATCCGCACCCCATCAGAGGCAGACAGAACCCCACCGAAGCTACGCTCTTCCACTGACGGCCAACGCCAGGAGCAGAATTTGCGTGTCGAGACCCGTCAGTGTCCAAGAGAGAAGTGAATCCTTGTGCCCCCTACAGGCCGTTCTCATTGGTCGTGACGTCATCCTATTGTCTCAGGGCTACACAGTTTTTTTCCACTAATGCTCCTCTAGACAAGGTCAACCTGAAACAATAGTCTCTCGGTATGACGTCATCATGCAGGTGCGTGGCTCAAGGACGCGTACGCTCTAGACAGGGCACCTATTACTTATTGAATCACTATCCCTAGATTATTTCCTTTATTCTACTATAATGATTGCATAGGGAACTATTGCAGAAAAACACCATAGACAAGAGGAGATTGTAGCATTTCATTCCCAAAGTCTTACTGTACAGGAAAAAAAATGGTTCAGCAAGACATAAAGTCACACACCTGTCCCCCTCGCGGTTACTCTCTGAACTAAATGAATCGCAAAATTATTAAGGATAGCTCTACTCCCATTCAAGGCAGCACTATCGTCAAGAATATTCCTTGTACAAAAAGAAAAAAACTACATGTAGAAGGAAAGCATGTCAGAACAAGCCCAGGCATGTCAGCACATGTTTGTCAGACAAGGGGGGAAAAAGCGAAAAGAAACAAAGAAGGAAACCAGCATCAAACTATTTCCAAGCACACGCACTCCTCTTGTTCAAAAACAGTGCTCATCATAAATCTGCCCAGGACAATACACACTATTTTTCTATTGCCACACTTTTTTCCAGTAACGGTCAATGCATTGCTACAGACTGCGTGACGTCATCACATCCTGTCTGAAGAAGACACCGGCAAAGACTCCTATTATTTATTGAATCGCAAGATTATTCCCTTTGTCCTACTCTTAATGACATTGATTCTCTCATTAAAATTCAACAAAAAGCACCCTGCATATTAATGATTTTCACCCCAAAGGCTCATCATGGTCATTAGAATTACAGTAAACTGCTACTGCTCTTTTAAAATAATAAGTGAGACCACTCCACATCACCTCCAGGCTTATGTAATACATGACCCTTTCTATGCTCATACATTCGTTGTCTGAGGCTACACCTGCGAGCAAAAAGGCGCGGAAGCCGGGTGGGCAAAGTTCCATTCGCGCATTGCGAGCATAAAGGCGGGAAAGCCTGGGAGCAAAGTTCTATTCGCGCACTCCAAAGCACAAGACAGAACACCTTTACGGGAACACGATGGCATTCGTATACTATATTAATGATTATTGCATTGCAGTTTAGAAAAACCACTACAAAACTATAATTTTAGGAGCCCATTAAAATTCTACTTTCTATGGAAACTATAATTGCCCTATTACTTGGATCGCTATTAATGAAGGGCTCAAATTTTTTCTCTCTTCCCATTTCAGCCTTGTCATGCAGGGAAGCCGACTCACATCCAAAATAATTAATTTACACTGACTGAGGGTGCCGTGCTTCAGGAATTCCTATCCTGCGCTCAGATGCAAGCATTTCTTCATGGATACAGCTGACTTCCTCAACATACTGAGCTCCTAACAACATCTAACAAACAATCAGAGAAACCCTCTTCTCAGCTGTACCATGCCACTTTCTTCTGCGTAAAATCGGTGATTTGAGGAAGAGAGCAGCAAAAAATTGCGCGCACTTGTGCTTGACTTAAAAAACTGAAGCATATGCCAATAAACCAAGAAAAAGACATTCATGTCTGCTATCTGATAGTGCCACATACACAGATGCATTGTCGCAAAGAAAGCACAGGACAGGGATACACAAATTTCCTTAGGTGAGCAGGGAAAAGGCTTAAGTCCTCAGGAATAATAGCAGAGTCACTGGACATCGCTACGCGGCTAACACAAGATAATAGCGGCGGGTAAAATTGCAACACTGCTAAACAAGCCCCAACATGCCATCATGACGTCGCAAACCAGAAAAAAATAAGCACGCGCGCGCACAAAGCAGCTCAGAAATGCACAAGCAGAGGTGCTTTATAGGAATTTCTACTCCACACACTCAGATACCAGCATTTCTGCACAAATACCTATAACGGCTGACTTCCTCAACATATCGAGGAAAGCGAATACTGACACTCAACATATAACAAAAAACAAACAAATTCCATTCTCATGAACTCTCCTCTGCCGAGCGGCTTTCTCCTGCTCTACCTAGATGCTGACTGTTTCCCCTTATCTACATTCTGAGTAAAAGCCGTGAAAGGAGAAAAGAACCGCGAAAAATTACACGCATTTGTGCTCCAATAGCTGTACGTAACTGCAATAAACCGTAGCGCACGCCAATACACTGAGAAAAAGACACCCATTTCTGCCACCAGATAATTCTTGCATAATGCCACATACACAGCCGCATTACCCTTGCGTAAAGAAAGCACAGGACAAGGATACACAAATTTCCATAAGTGACCAGGGGAAAGGCTTCAGTCGAACCGCTCAGAAATAACCGGAGAATCAACGCTTATCGCAACGAAACTCGACGGCTAGCACAACATGACACCAACAACATACTAGCAGCGGGTAAAATTGCAACACTGCTAAACAAGTCCAGACATGCCACGATGACGTCACAAATCAGGAAAAAAAAAGCACACGCATGCACGCACAGAGGACAACGCATTAAACACACGGAGCGCTCAGGAATAATCGAAGCGTTACCGCACATCGCTACGAAGCTCAACGTCTAACACAAGACGGCAGCAACAAGATATTAGCGAAGGGTAAAAATTGCAACACTACTGAACAAGTCTAGACATGCGACATCGAATGCGAAAACACTGGTGATCGGGGAAAAGGCCTAAGCCTGCGGCGGATCATCATAGAGCATACACAACTTCATTTTTCTATTTTGCGTAAACTAAACGCGGTCTGCTTGGAAAACGACGTACAAATTTTCTTAGGGAGCAGAGAAATATAGAAATTTGTACTCCGTGCTCAGATACCAGCATTTCTGCTCAAAAACCTGCAAAATTAAGCTCTGCTTACTTCGTCAAGATATCGAACACCCAACAAAATCAAACAAACAACCCCACTTCCACTGGTAGAACACTATTCAGCTTTTACGCAGGAGGCTTTCTTCTACATAAAAAGTAGAGAAAATAAGAAAAGAGCAGCGAAATATTACACGCACTTTTGCTCGCATAGCTATAAGAGAAAAAAATAAATAAAATAACGACGCACACGCTAATAAACTGTGACAAAGACACCCATTTCTGCTATCAGATAATTATTGCTTAATGCTAAATACTCATTTGCATTGGCCCTGCGTGAAGAAAGCACAGGACAGGGATACACAATCTATCTTAGGCGAGCACGGAAAGTCACTTCTACTCGAACAGCTTAATACCATAAAGTCTGAATTTTTGCAAAGAAAATAAAGCTTGAACAGCGCTACGAAGGTGACAGACACATACTAACAAACAAACAAACAAACACTTCTTCGAGTCTGTATTACCTTTTAAAAAATAACGAAAGCACACATAAAAAAAATCAAATCGGCTAGGTAGCCTACCAGACGTTGTGCCTTAAAGTTGGCTGCACGCAATGCGCGGAAGCATTCTGTGAAGCCAACTTGCGGTTTTGCTGGATGCGCATGAAGTCCGATTCCAATTAGAATTCGCGCTAAGGACGTGCCAAACGTGGAATTTTCGCAAGATTAATCCCAATACCTGGAATTCTGTTCATTTTAGCGGAAATGCTGGAGCTTGTGCTCCATTATTCGAAATTTTCGAATATTCGAATTTCTCGATTATCAAATTTTCGAATACGAATAGGGTTCAAATATCAACAATATTCGAACAATATTCCAAATTTCGAATATTCGCACACCTCTAGTGAATACTGACACTCAACGATATATAACAAAAAACAAACAAATTCCATTCTCATGAACTCTCCTCTGCCGAGCGGCTTTCTCCTGCTCTACCTGGATGCTGACTTTTTCCCCCCTCACCTACATTCTGAGTAAAAGCAGTGACAGAAGAAAAGAACCGCGAAAAATTACACGCATTTGTGTCACAGGACAGGGATACACAAATTTCCTTAAGTGAGCAGGGAAAAGGCTTAAGTCGTACCGCTCAGGAATAATCGGAGAATCACCGCTTATCGCTACGCGGCTAGCGCTTGAACAGCGCTACGAACGTGACAGATACATACTAACAAACAAACAAACATACAAACAAACAAACAGACAAACAAACACTTCTATTCATTTCTATTGATAAAGGCGTAAACCACACTACAAGAACAAAGCACGCTGCTTCAGGAAAGCGTATCAAATGCATCGCAACAGGACCGGCTCTCATAAAATAGCCTGCCCAAAACGAAGACTTCACCAGGTTCGCGAGGTAATTCCATTAAAAACGCTCTCGGTCTATCCTACAGATAGCAATGCAAGCGCTGCTACCCTTATTTTTTAAGCCACTATTCCACGCAATAGTACATAAATGTATCACTCGTGTCACATGAAAAGGCACACACAAAGAACTTACTTGTCAAGTGGGATCCCTGGTTCAGGAAAGCGCGCGCGCCCGCGCGCACACATACACAGACACACACTCACATTTTCACACTCACAAACACAAAGTCTATTCTCACAACCACATAAATCCATATTATTCCTCAGGTCAATAATTATCCTACCATCGTCAAAAGATGGCTCACTCTTGTATGCGATCGCAAAGCGATAGGTCCTCGTTCCGGATGTAATAGGATATCGCCACTCGGCCGACGCGAACCAAAAAAGAAAGAAAGGAATGCGCGTTCGCTATACCTCCACAAAGAAAACGGTGCCGTGCTTCTACGCAGCGCTCATCATACAGGAGTGAATTGACTTCTTCGTTTTCCTTTTATTTTCTTGCACCCATATGTTTTGCAAGAATACTATAGAGCAGAACGGACAAATGTGAACATCATTCGCTACACACTGTAGCTCTCATCATTTTTAAACCAAACCACTTAACATGTGTTCATAGGTCTTCACTAAATAGGTGAGCCGATAATGACTCAAAATGAAATGAAATCAAATAAAATAATCATTCCAGCATCGCTGGCTGCAAGCTTGGGTACCCTGCTTGGGTCTGCTGGCGCTGGAATAAAAGATTTATCGCGAGGGTACTACAATGGTGAGCTCGGTTCGGCGCGGTTCGGGGGCACTGTTTTATCACTTAAACAGCAGCAGAGCTCACCATTGTAGTACCCTCGCGATAAATCTTTTATTCCAGCGCCAGCAGACCCAAGCAGGGTACCCAAGCTTGCAGCCAGCGATGCTGGAATGATTATTTTATTTGATTTCATTTCATTTTGAGTCATTATCGGCTCACCTATTTAGTGAAGACCTATGAACACATGTTAAGTGGTTTGGTTTAAAAATGATGAGAGCTACAGTGTGTAGCGAATGATGTTCACATTTGTCCGTTCTGCTCTATAGTATTCTTGCAAAATATATGGGTGCAAGAAAATAAAAGGAAAACGAAGAAGTCAATTCACTCCTGTATGATGAGCGCTGCGTAGAAGCACGGCACCGTTTTCTTTGTGGAGGTATAGCGAACGCGCATTCCTTTCTTTCTTTTTTGGTTCGCGTCGGCCGAGTGGCGATATCCTATTACATCCGGAACGAGGACCTATCGCTTTGCGATCGCATACAAGAGTGAGCCATCTTTTGACGATGGTAGGATAATTATTGACCTGAGGAATAATATGGATTTATGTGGTTGTGAGAATAGACTTTGTGTTTGTGAGTGTGAAAATGTGAGTGTGTGTCTGTGTATGTGTGCGCGCGGGCGCGCGCGCTTTCCTGAACCAGGGATCCCACTTGACAAGTAAGTTCTTTGTGTGTGCCTTTTCATGTGACACGAGTGATACATTTATGTACTATTGCGTGGAATAGTGGCTTAAAAAATAAGGGTAGCAGCGCTTGCATTGCTATCTGTAGGATAGACCGAGAGCGTTTTTAATGGAATTACCTCGCGAACCTGGTGAAGTCTTCGTTTTGGGCAGGCTATTTTATGAGAGCCGGTCCTGTTGCGATGCATTTGATACGCTTTCCTGAAGCAGCGTGCTTTGTTCTTGTAGTGTGGTTTACGCCTTTATCAATAGAAATGAATAGAAGTGTTTGTTTGCCTGTTTGTTTGTTTGTATGTTTGTTTGTTTGTTAGTATGTATCTGTCACGTTCGTAGCGCTGTTCAAGCGCTAGCCGCGTAGCGATAAGCGGTGATTCTCCGATTATTCCTTAGCGGTACGACTTAAGCCTTTTCCCTGCTCACTTAAGGAAATTTGTGTATCCCTGTCCTGTGACACAAATGCGTGTAATTTTTCGCGGTTCTTTTCTTCTGTCACTGCTTTTACTCAGAATGTAGGTGAGGGGGGAAAAAGTCAGCATCCAGGTCGAGCAGGAGAAAGCCGCTCGGCAGAGGAGAGTTCATGAGAATGGAATTTGTTTGTTTTTTGTTATATATCGTTGAGTGTCAGTATTCACTAGAGGTGTGCGAATATTCGAAATTTCGAATATTGTTCGAATATTGTTGATATTCGAACCCTATTCGTATTCGAAAATTTGATAATCGAGAAATTCGAATATTCGAAAATTTCGAATAATGGAGCACAAGCGCCAGCATTTCCGCTAAAATGAACAGAATTCCAGGTATTGGGATTAATCTTGCGAAAATTCCACGTTTGGCACGTCCTTATAGCGCGATTTCCAATTGGAATCGGACTTCATGCGCATTCAGCAAAACCGCAAGTTGGCTTCACAGCATGCTTCCGCGCATTGCGTGCAGCCAACTTTAAGGCACAACGTCTGGTAGGCTACCTAGCCGATTTGATTTTTTTTATGTGTGCTTTCGTTATTTTTTAAAAGATAATACAGACTCGAAGAAGTGTTTGTTTGTTTGTTTGTTAGTATGTGTCTGTCACCTTCGTAGCGCTGTTCAAGCTTTATTTTCTTTGCAAAAATTCAGACTTTATGGTATTAAGCTGTTCGAGTAGAAGTGACTTTCCGTGCTCGCCTAAGATAGATTGTGTATCCCTGTCCTGTGCTTTCTTCACGCAGGGCCAATGCAAATGAGTATTTAGCATTATGCAATAATTATCTGATAGCAGAAATGGGTGTCTTTGTCACAGTTTATTAGCGTGTGCGTCGTTATTTTATTTATTTTTTTCTCTTATAGCTATGCGAGCAAAAGTGCGTGTAATATTTCGCTGCTCTTTTCTTATTTTCTCTACTTTTTATGTAGAAGAAAGCCTCCTGCGTAAAAGCTGAATTGTGTTCTACCAGTGGAAGTGGGGTTGTTTGTTTGATTTTGTTGGGTGTTCGATATCTTGACGAAGTAAGCAGAGCTTAATTTTGCAGGTTTTTGAGCAGAAATGCTGGTATCTGAGCACGGAGTACAAATTTCTATATTTCTCTGCTCCCTAAGAAAATTTGTACGTCGTTTTCCAAGCAGACCGCGTTTAGTTTACGCAAAATAGAAAAATGAAGTTGTGTATGCTCTATGATGATCCGCCGCAGGCTTAGGCCTTTTCCCCGATCACCAGTGTTTTCGCATTCGATGTCGCATGTCTAGACTTGTTCAGTAGTGTTGCAATTTTTACCCTTCGCTAATATCTTGTTGCTGCCGTCTTGTGTTAGACGTTGAGCTTCGTAGCGATGTGCGGTAACGCTACGATTATTCCTGAGCGCTCCGTGTGTTTAATGCGTTGTCCTCTGTGCGTGCATGCGTGTGCTTTTTTTTCCTGATTTGTGACGTCATCGTGGCATGTCTGGACTTGTTTAGCAGTGTTGCAATTTTACCCGCTGCTAGTATGTTGTTGGTGTCATGTTGTGCTAGCCGTCGAGTTTCGTTGCGATAAGCGTTGATTCTCCGGTTATTTCTGAGCGGTTCGACTGAAGCCTTTCCCCTGGTCACTTATGGAAATTTGTGTATCCTTGTCCTGTGCTTTCTTTACGCAAGGGTAATGCGGCTGTGTATGTGGCATTATGCAAGAATTATCTGGTGGCAGAAATGGGTGTCTTTTTCTCAGTGTATTGGCGTGCGCTACGGTTTATTGCAGTTACGTACAGCTATTGGAGCACAAATGCGTGTAATTTTTCGCGGTTCTTTTCTCCTTTCACGGCTTTTACTCAGAATGTAGATAAGGGGAAACAGTCAGCATCCAGGTAGAGCAGAAGAAAGCCGCTCGGCAGAGGAGACTTCATGAGAATGGAATTTGTTTGTTTTTTGTTATATGTTGAGTGTCAGTATTCACTTTCCTCGATATGTTGAGGAAGTCAGCCGTTATAGGTATTTGTGCAGAAATGCTGGTATCTGAGTGTGTGGAGTAGAAATTCCTATAAAGCACCTCTGCTTGTGCATTCCTGAGCTGCTGTGTGCGCGCGCGTGCTTATTTTTTTCTGGTTTGCGACGTCATGATGGCATGTTGGGGCTTGTTTAGCAGTGTTGCAATTTTACCCGCCGCTATTATCTTGTGTTAGCCGCGTAGCGATGTCCAGTGACTCTGCTATTATTCCTGAGGACTTAAGCCTTTTCCCTGCTCACCTAAGGAAATTTGTGTATCCCTGTCCTGTGCTTTCTTTGCGACAATGCATCTGTGTATGTGGCACTATCAGATAGCAGACATGAATGTCTTTTTCTTGGTTTATTGGCATATGCTTCAGTTTTTTAAGTCAAGCACAAGTGCGCGCAATTTTTTGCTGCTCTCTTCCTCAAATCACCGATTTTACGCAGAAGAAAGTGGCATGGTACAGCTGAGAAGAGGGTTTCTCTGATTGTTTGTTAGATGTTGTTAGGAGCTCGGTATGTTGAGGAAGTCAGCTGTATCCGTGAAGAAATGCTTGCATCTG
Source organism: Ornithodoros turicata (assembly GCF_037126465.1). Lineage (NCBI taxonomy): Eukaryota > Metazoa > Arthropoda > Arachnida > Ixodida > Argasidae > Ornithodoros > Ornithodoros turicata. The sequence goes on along the minus strand of NC_088204.1, from coordinate 26,982,711 downwards.
AGCGCAGGATAGGAATTCCTGAAGCACGGCACCCTCAGTGTAAATTAATTATTTTGGATGTGAGTCGGCTTCCCTGCATGACAGGGCTGAAATGGGAAGAGAGAAAAAATTGGAGCCCTTCATTAATAGCGATCCAAGTAACAGGGCAATTATAGTTTCCATAGAAAGTAGAATTTTAATGGGCTCCTAAAATTATAGTTTTGTAGTGGTTTTTCTAAACTGCAATGCAATAATCATTAATATAGTATACGAATGCCATCGTGTTCCCGTAAAGGTGTTCTGTCTTGTGCTTTGAAGTGCGCGAATAGAACTTTGCTCCCAGGCTTTCCCGCCTTTATGCTCGCAATGCGCGAATGGAACTTTGCCCACCCGGCTTCCGCGCCTTTTTGCTCGCAGGTGTAGCCTCAGACAACGAATGTATGAGCATAGAAAGGGTCATGTATTACATAAGCCTGGAGGTGATGTGGAGTGGTCTCACTTATTATTTTAAAAGAGCAGTAGCAGTTTACTGTAATTCTAATGACCATGATGAGCTTTTGGGGTGAAAATCGTTAATATGCAGGGTGCTTTTTTGTTGAATTTTAATGAGAGAATCAATGTCATTAAGAGTAGGACAAAGGGAATAATCTTGCGATTCAATAAATAATAGGAGTCTTTGCCGGTGTCTTCTTCAGACAGGATGTGATGACGTCACGCAGTCTGTAGCAATGCATTGACCGTTACTGGAAAAAAGTGTGGCAATAGAAAAATAGTGTGTATTGTCCTGGGCAGATTTATGATGAGCACTGTTTTTGAACAAGAGGAGTGCGTGTGCTTGGAAATAGTTTGATGCTGGTTTCCTTCTTTGTTTCTTTTCGCTTTTTCCCCCTTGTCTGACAAACATGTGCTGACATGCCTGGGCTTGTTCTGACATGCTTTCCTTCTACATGTAGTTTTTCTTTTTGTACAAGGAACATTCTTGACGATAGTGCTGCCTTGAATGGGAGTAGAGCTATTCTTATAAATTTTCCGATTCATTTAGTTCAGAGAGTAACCGCGAGGGGGACAGGTGTGTGACTTTATGTCTTGCTGAACCATTTTTTTCCCTGTACAGTAAGACTTTGGGAATGAAATGCTACAATCTCCTCTTGTCTATGGTGTTTTTCTGCAATAGTTCCCTATGCAATCATTATAGTAGAATAAAGGAAATAATCTAGGGATAGTGATTCAATAAATAACAGGTGCCCTGTCTAGAGCGTACGCGTTCTTGAGCCACGCACCTGCATGATGACGTCATACCGAGAGACTATTGTTTCAGGTTGACCTTGTCTAGAGGAGCATTAGTGGAAAAAAACTGTGTAGCCCTGAGACAATAGGATGACGTCACGACCAATGAGAACGGCCTGTAGGGGGCGCAAGGATTCACTTCTCTCTTGGACACTGACGGGTCTCGACACGCAAATTCTGCTCCTGGCGTTGGCCGTCAGTGGAAGAGCGTAGCTTCGGTGGGGTTCTGTCTGCCTCTGATGGGGTGTGGATGTGTGGTTCGTCACTGGTGAATGGTGTTCGACGATGCAGGTGGATTTTGTGACGCGCGGATTTACAATGAGGGAATGCTGTGAACGGAAAATGATGGTGAGTGCCTTTTTCACTCTGTTCAAGTGTTTGTTTTCCTCTGTTGCCCAGCAGTCGTACGATTTGTCCTGACGTGTCCTGACATGCCCCGATATGCATGCTTTCCTTTGTTGACGCTTAGTATTTTTTCTCTTTTGACAAGGAACATTGTTGTCTTGACGATAGTGCTGCCCTGAGTTCTGCGCTCCTGGTTACCCGTACTCTGTGTTGATTTGTTGAGTGCCTAGTCCTCTTATTTGTCGTTGATGGAGTTACGTGTTAGGATATTTTGTTCTTTTGCAAGTCTCATTTAGTAAGACTTTGGAATTCCTACGATCAGCTTTCATGCATGGTGCTCTTCTGCAATAGTTTCCTATTCAATCGTTATAGAAGAATAAAGGAAATAATCATGGGATAGTGATTCAATAAATAATAGGTCCCCTGTCTACAGCGTACGCGCCCTTGAGCCACACAGGTGCATGATGACGTCATACTGTGGCTTCATTGTAGATTGACCAAAGGAGCATTAGTGGAAAAAAACAGGGTAGCCCTGAGCCAATAGGATGACGTCACGACCAATGAGAACGGCCAGCAGGGGGCGCAGGAATGCTCTTCTCTCTTAGCCTCACGACCAATGAGAATGGCCAGCAGGGGGCGCAGGAATGCTCTTCACTCTTAGCCTCTCGGAGGTGGTCGCCCCAGAGGGCGCTAGGAGCGCGTATGCGTAGCGGCCGCGGAGCGGCGCCCCAGTCAGTTTCTCTCCGGCTGTCGCGGAAAGCAGACGTGCGCTCCCCGCGCTCGCTCAGTTTCTGGCTGGCTGTCACGGAGAGCAGTCGCATCGGTCTGCGCTCCTGCTGTGGTGAGGTGATTTGTTGTGGAACTAGTGCTTTCGCCGACTTTGTTCCCGCTTTGTTTGCGATTTTCGTGCCTGTGCACGTCGGGTGCTGGTTGCTGTTGTCCGGGCATCCCTGCCGTTTTCTATCTTCTTCTGCCTTGGAAACGGCAGTAGCGCTGGCGTGATTCTTAATAATTTTGTTGTGAGGTTAGTTGAGAAAGTAACCGCTAGGGGGTGCAGCTGCGGGGCTTTATACAGGAGAAAAAAACCATTACGAGTCAGTTCTCTGCCTGGCTGTCGGATAGAGCAGTCGCGTCGTTCTGCGCTCCTGTTCTGGTGGGTTCATTTGTTGTGTAACTAATTGTTTTTTCTTGTTAGCTATTGATGGTTTGCATACTCTTGCTTTCCCAGCCTCTGTATTACGAGTGTTTTTCTCCTTGCATGTCCAGAGCTGTCCTAACTTGCCCAGACATGCCATGATGACGTCACAGCTGACGTCACAGGATGTCCGGAACTGGTGGTCATAGCTGCGATGCTTTGCAACCTGCCTCTGTGCTCCGTCGCCCGGCGATGGCCAGCGGCTTTTCCCGAGCCGCTCCCTTCAAGATGGCGTCGTTGATCTTCAACTAAACTTCTTCTCTCCACTCTATCTCTATCTATTTTTTATTTTTTATGACCACGTTTATCCGGAAACGCACAGGGTGGTCTGGACACTAGTTAGACGCTCCCCAATTAGTGTGATGACTCATTGGATGATGCTGATTAATGTGGGGGGTCCCAATTAGCTCTAATTGCTAATTAATGGCCTCCAGAAGCCTTGTAGCGTTTCCGGATAAACGTGGTCAGTACTTACTACTAACGTCTCGTCATAGACGAATATAATCATGTCTGTATTCAGAGCCTGTATTCTCAAATGTGTGATGTGTATTGTAGTATTGTGGCGACATTGTTGGTGGAAGGAAAATCACTGAAGAGCATTGTCCGTGTTTTCCAATAATCTCGCCGCCCAAATGGAACAAAGGTTCCTGTGGTGTTCCTGGGGATATCCTTTCCCTGAAATTCGGATCTCCCTGGGAGACAGACATTTTTCCGACAGACGTCCCCCACATCGCCGAGTAGCCACGGTTTGGACTTCCCACAAATGTTCGTCGTTTGTCCTCACAGGAAGTTACGTGGAGATGCGGGGACGTTGCACGGACTTACTTGCGTACGTGCTCAGGGCCCTGTATTTTCTCATTATTATTGATACTGTTTATTGAGCTGCTGCGTAAGTGGACAGATTCCTACTAGGCGTTTTTTCCTGCCATTTTGTTTCAGCTGCGGCCACTGCATCTTTCTTTCTTGGTTGCTCCTCTTTGTTTCCCTCTGGTATTTCTGTTGCGGGCACTGAGCATGAAGTTTTAAAAAGCAAAAAAAGCTCTTAGAACCATGAACTTAGAAAGGCAATGGCATACCTTTCCAAAGCGAAAACAGATACCATATATTGCTTGTCCCGTGAGCTTCCACAAATTCGAGGGTCCCTTTCGCCTGCGAGTCAAACTAAAGGGTGAGGTGTTTAAGTTTAATGCGATTACGTATACCGATACCACTGGACTGAAGAACTGCTTGGGGTATAACTCACTATAACGATAACGTCTGTGTTTCTTACTGCTTTTGATTTGGTGCATTCAGTTAGTTCAGCGAAAGTCAAACTCACGCCGCGACACACCTTGCCATGTTTCACTCTCTCCTCTGATAATGCTCCCTGCAACGTCCCGTCAGAGACCCTATTCGGACAATTCTCCAAACGGTCGTTACGGTACATCCTGCGGATGTACGGTTAGGGACTTCCATTCATGTAGCTCCTAGAGATGTCCATCCGATATCTATTTCAGGAGATGGGATCTATTTCGAACGTCCGCTGGCGATAGTGTGCTGTCGGGGTAATGACCTAAAATCAATAAAGATGCTAGAAGAGTTGTATGTTGCTTTAAAAAAAGCGTGGTGTCCTTTAATTCTCTATAGCTCCCCACAAACTATCATAAAAAATGTTCGAACGTACAGAACACGCGCACTGTTTTTATCGCAATACGCAGGCGTTTTATTCATTATTTACAATGCAGGTCGTTGTCCACGACCAGTGAAAAGTACGTGTCCATTGTCATACACAGCGGGTGCTAACCCACGCACGACAAAAGATTCCAGCATATTAATTCTCCCGCGACCCCTACCGCGTTGCTGCTCCGATTAAGATGGTGACGCTGCTTCAGTATAAGGAGGTGGTGGTGGTGCTTCTTGACGTCCCACCACAAGCATACGAATGTGAGACCCTTCAGGTAGCTGGTGACCACATGTAGGGCATTGCATCTGAAATATGCGTGCCAATCTATAGCTAATGCAATGAAAGTAAGTTGGTACTCACGGTTTCTATTCCGAAAGCGAGACTAAAGCGAGTAACGCTCTCGGGTAGCACACCCGAATATAAAGATTTACAACTTCGCGAGGGGAGCCGTTTTTGTCGGATAAAGCGTGCCTTTTCACATAAGGCGAACCCCTCCTCAACGCGTCAAACAGACAATTTATAGGCAATGGCTAGAAATGTTTATTGGCCAAGTATCGGTGCTTTCAGATAGTAGGGGGAAAAAAGAAGGCATACATGACTTAGAAGCGATGTGCCATCGTCCTCATGTGTGACACTTGTAGAGGAGCTCAGCTGTTGGTGGTGATGGCACCGAGCTTAGACCGATCCATATGTACTCCGGTTCCTGCGATAGTAGAAAAAAGAAGGCATACATGACTCAGAAGCGATGTGCGGTCGTCCTCATGTGTGGCACTTGATGAGGAGCTCAGTTGTTGGGTGTTGGTGGAGGCGACGTTGAGGTTGATCCATATGTACTCCGGTTCCGGTGATGGCGGCAGTGATGGTGGATCCGGTACCTTAGGTCCCACCACCAAAATCTGGAAGTGTGATCTGTCAGGTAATGGTTGGGCATCTCATCATCTGAAACGTGAAAAAAAAACAAAAAAACAATATAATATCCATTGGATACCGTGTAATCTATTTGGTACTCACGATTTCTCCGGAAGTGACAATGGTGGCAATCAGGCGAGCAGTGGATGAGGAGCCCACGAGATCGTTTTTGTATGCAAACTAAAGCATAGGCTCTATTCCAGCCTTGCGCAAAGGCTCAAACTTTTTTCGTCAGAATGTGCCAACTTGTTTTGAGCGCACAGAACAGGGTATATCAAAACAAAAGGAAAAGTTCGCGATGGTTGTTTACATGGTGCCTTGATATAAAAATGTGGATCGTTAGTTATAGGCTGCCGGTCTCTTAGGTGTTGAAAGTAAGTCTTCCGAATTCTGTTTACACCATCTTGAAACATATGCAACATTTTTTCGATAGGAATATATTCTAAAACAAAGGCTGCCGCAGAGTTCTATAAACTCATTTTGGCCAGGATTTATATGGCATCTAGGGTGGGTGGAAGGCATGAATGGGCATGCGAAAACAAGTGAGTTTTGATATTAAACAGATGGCCTCACTGACCATGTTGTGGCATGCAGTCGATTCATCCTGAAGGGCTCGGTGACCCAATTAATCTAAAAACATGATTTACAACCATGAGAGTATGCGGAAAAAAGCGAGCTTTGATATAAAATAGATGGCCCACCATGTTGGGACATGCCGCGTGGTTCATGCCGCCGGAGTGCCTCAGGTGGGAAGAGTCTGCTTCGATCCACAACTCGCTTCAAAAGTATGTTATTCCCCTCACTTGTTGTACATTTCTTACGGTTCCTTTTATTTTCAGTGCCTAGGTTTGTATTCCGCTTTTTTGACCCTCACGACATCCAGGACGAAGAGCTATCGGAAGACGATTCTCAGGCCGGCGCATCTCCTACACTGTCTGGTCATGTGATGCGATCGCACCTTGAAGTGGATATATCCTTCCTGCCCTTCTTTCAGACCGACAGTGCATTAAGAGGTATCGTCAAAAGGTTTGTGTTATTGGCATCTGTTCACGATCAGGCAGTAAAGGATTTGCGACAATATTTAATTATTCTTTTTCACGACATGGTCCCTATATTGCGTGCACAGATAATACCCTTTAGGTTTCGCATTTGTTCCGATGTCTTAATGATAAAGGAAATTCGGGGGGAGATAATCGCCCACTTTATAGCGTTTGCGCGTGAAGTCCACAGCGACGGAGCTATCGCAAATACCTTGATGGACGTGATTCAGGAGACCACGGGGCGCGTCGAAAATTGTCAGCGGGAAGGGAGTGGGTTCGTGTATACGCCGACGCCCAAAACGTTCAAATGTGTATTTCCGTGGTGTAAACTAAAAAAATGGGATGCAATGAGGTACCTCCCGCTCATTCGGCTAAATGCAGGAACGTCCTAACGAATGTCCCTTTACCACCGCGTAAGGACGGCGAGTATTTTAAATACAATATGCTCGCCCTCCTGCACCCGCAGGAAAGGAATAGATGAAAAAATATGAAAATTACAGAGCGGAGCACTGGTGGCCTAGCCGCTTCCCCGTTTCCTTCTCTGATCTGGATGAATGCGAAGACAAAAGTCCGTGTACGTATACGAGTACGTCGATCAGAGAGTGCACCTGTCGCAACCCCAAAAACTCGAGTGTGACAAGAAAATTCACTTATTGACTATAGATGAACATTTCTTTGAAATCAAGTCCCCCGAACGGCTACTGATGAGATACAATAGGTCTCGCGCTCTTTCACGAAGGAAGAGAGCATGGCGAAACATCGTCACCTGTGCGCGGACGTAAACGAAATCATATTGGAATTTTGCGAACTGGGAAAAAACTTCATAGGATTTACTAAAATACAGTACAGCAGCAGCAGTACAGGCAGCAGTACAACTACGCCGTCGCGTCCCTAGTAGCACAAAACGTTTTGTAAACGTCGAGGAAAGGTCTAGCCACAACCACATTTTCCATCTAGGAGACGTCTCCAATCTGATCTACATAACGTCTTCTATCCCCGGATAAGTTGACGCTTTCCCGAGTCTTGAAGACATGTTTGTGGCCGTCTTGAAGACGTTCAAAAAATGTTTAGAACACTAATTTGAATGTGAGAAAATTCAGCCCTGTGGATATCCACCGGGTACAGTTTTCCGGAGATCTGCCTCTTTTTTTCATTTTTCAACCTCAGTCACCGTCACCCATAGCTGGGCGGCCTCACTCATGAGGACCCTCATGAGGACGCCTCACCCTCACCTCACGACGGTGAGGTGAGGATGAGTGAGGCCAGACCACGCTGAAAGTTCCTCATGAGGACAGTCGTGAGGCATTGTCCCTCATGAGGCTCGCCGTGAGGGCCCTCATGAGGCCAGTCGTCGTGAGGCCATCAGTACGTGAGGGTACAACGTATTCCGTGAGGAGCCTCACTGATGAGGCCGTGAGGCCCTTTGTGAGGAGCCTCACCGATGAGGCCGTGAGGCCCTTTGTGAGGAACCTCACGGATGAGGTTATGGGTCCATTCATGAAGAGCCTCACGGATGAAGGGGAAGCCACTGTATCCCCTCGCTTGGAGAAGGTGTGCGGCAGATGACATCACTCTGCGCGAAGGGCCAATGGAAATTCGAAGATCTTCAAGGATCGCCATGTTCCGTTCTTAGGTTTCATTCCTCCATATACAGGGTGGTCCACCAACCATGATAGAAATTCATAGTAAAAAAACGTTGGCCCCAGAGAGACATGCGGTCAAGGGATTTTTTTTTTCCGCCAATAACTTTTGCCACATATTGGTAACATTTTTATCTCATTTTAATTGACGGAAGGTTAATTTCTTGAATTGAACTCCGAAATTTTCCAAGGCAACCTGACGTTTTCTTTGCGAAAATGGGTTCCTCGTGGTCATTTTTCTCAGTATAGCACATAATCCCACTCGTAATGCAATGACAATTGCCGAAATAAATTCGTCGAAAATGCGTGGAGACTGAGCCCTTGGCTCCGCCTCTTTTTTGACGGCTCTAAGTTTGAGCGCAAAGCTGCGAAGAAAGGAGGTTACATTGACACGCCACACGAAGGGGGAAAGGGTTACAAGCCTTACCCACGGAACAAGCACCCGCGGTGAGTGCGGGAATTAGAGCTATCTTACCAAAAATGAGGTCAGTAGTACTATAGATTAACTCTGCAGCCAGGAAATGACGTCAAACAGGAAATGACATCATCAAGGACGTATGACGTCACTCCAGGCCGCGGCCGCTCCGCCCTCATATCAGTGAGGTCAGTGGATAAGATAGTTAATCAGTGACGTCACATAGTTAATCTTAGTGATATGATATCAATGATAAGATTAAGTAACAATAATGACATCATGATGAAACACACTAGGAATCGAACTTGGGTCCTTTAGGTTGTCAGACGAGCAGCATAAGCCACTGGGCCACGGGCTCTACATGTTTACTTGCGTCGCTAATCAGAATAGAATTGTGTGGGGTGGAGAGGTTGTTTGATTTCTTTTACGCCAGGTGGCGTCATGGGGAGTTGAGTTCGTTCATCTAGAGATGGCAGCACTTCCAGCAAATTTACCGCCGTTCAACAGATGGCGCTACCTGCGCCCCCAAATTTTAAATTTCGCGCCCATTTGACTTCGCTCTTGGTTTAAAAGAACTCCTCACGATCATGTTGTTTTCATTTTAGAAAAAGAAAAACAATGGCGAGTCAGTTCTATGTCAACTTACTGTCAAACGCCTCGAGCGATGTATTTCCTAGTAACACAATGAGCAAGTTCAGAGTTAAACTAGCTCAGCCAGTGCAATTAGATGGAAAGTGGGAGGTTGCTCTGGCGGAGGTGAATATCCCATTTGCAATTAATAATGTCACAGATATCGTTAATGGTATATCGGAGACTAGCCTCTTCGGTGGCGTAACCACGACAGAGCAAGTTAAGTTTCTTGCGGGAGAAAACATTATTGTACCTTTTCGACAACTTCTAACGAAACACTTCAAAAACCAAGCCAAAATAATACGAGTCAGTGGTCATTATGAAATACAACTTCCACTAAATACTGGTCTGGAATTAAGTTCAACTCTCTCTGCTAAGCTTGGCCTTCCTGAAAAGATTATCGGTTCTTCGGAATTGGATGAAGGGCAGCCAGTAAAAGTATTGAAATATCAGGTGGACACTGAAGAGAAAGTCACCCTAATCACGTATCGTTCACGTACAACCAAATACGAAGTTCCAGAAGGGTATTATGAGTCAGGGAAGGACCTCGCCAATGCGACAAATCACGCATATCGAACAAACTTACACCTACCAGAAGATGCTCGTCTCATATTTTACAATCCCTATAATGGAGTTTGTCAACTGGAACGTCGCAATGAGGGTTACGTTATATTTCACCCATATTTAGCTCTGATGCTTGGATTTGGAAAACGAACAACCTTCTCCAGTTTCACAGTTGCTCAGCGTGATGTCTGCCTCTTCCCAGCGCAAAATTACATTTTCGTTTACAGCGATATCATCGAAAGTGAAGCTGTAGGTGATATAACTGCACCCCTCCTTCGACTTCTCCCATTTAGACTGCAGAGTCGGAATGAGGTTATGTCCTACTCTTTCACAAATCTTTACTATAAATATGTGACTGTCAAGGAGCTGACTAGCATTCAAATCGAACTGGCAAACGAGATAGGTGATTTCATTCCCTTCATTGCTGGTTCTGGTCGTGTGGGAGTAACATTAGATTTTCGAAAATGCATATAACTCAGACACCCTGTTGTATATCGCATTTCGGCAGCGGTAAACGAGATCAACCATTGCCACATTACTCAGCTCCTCTTTATCAAATTGGATCTGGCTTTTTTTCTGAGTTGGTGCAGCGGTTTATACCTATACTGACTAAACAGGTAGCGCCCTATGTAGGTCGGAAACTTCTTGACACAGGACGTCACATAGCGGAGGAAGTGAAACAGGGAACAACGTTTGGAGAGGCACTAAGGAAAGGGGTTGGTCGCACCATCCATTCAACTTGTGACGAGTTGCTGCATAGAGCAGAGGGAAGGGTAGGAAACGTAATAAAAGCAAGGGCAACAGAATTGATCGATCAGTAAAACCAACGAAGAAACGAAGAAAGGTTGACTTTTTCACCTGAGGAAAAAAAGATGTCTACCATCGCCTTAGTACATAAAAATTCTTGCTTCTGCACAACGAATCAGTTGGACCTGTTTTCTGTTCCACCAACAAACTTTTCTCTGGAGAAGTCAGAATATGTGGAGTTTTTCCCCATTTCTGCACCTACCTCGAGCGGTGTGATTGAATATAATGTTCCAGGTCTCGGTGGCGGCTTCTTTGATCTCCAGTCGAGTTTCTTACACATTCAATGTAGAGTTGTGCGTAAAAATGGAGACGCAGCATTGACTACAACGGGCAGTACAGTGACAACTGACAACGTTATTCCTGTACAAGCATTTGCATCTTCTCTCTTTCATCATGTCCACATTTATCTTAATTCGACTCTGGTATCTAATTTCGAACATTATGCCTATCGTTCTTACTTGGACATTGTTACAAATGCAAACAATGTTACTCAAACTCACACCCTGTCTGCAATGCTTTACGAACCAGATCCAGTGGGAGAATCTGAAAATTTTGCTGTCCCCAACGAAGCAAAAGGACTTTTCGCACGCTATAGACGCACCAAAGGATCAACTCTCTGTGATCTTTATTCTCCTATCTTTAGCGACATCTGTCAGCAAGAGAAATTTGTCCTTAATAACACCGATATACGAGTGGTGCTAAGACAAGCCACTGACGAATTTAGGCTCCTCTCTGGTCCCAGCGAGACTGAAAAGCATACAATAGAGTTTTCTCGAATTGTGCTCTACCTCCGACGTGTGCAGGTTTCTCCAAGCGTACTCGTTGGCATTGAAAGAAGACTTCAAACGACACCCGCCACATACCTTCTTCGAGGTTTAGAGATTAAGTATAGGACAATCGCTCCAAACCAATCTCAGGTGATATTTGATGATCTCTATAGTGAACGAGTTCTGTGGCGGCCCGTGTGTGATGACGAAGACGTGCCTCTGCTGCCACGCGCTACGGCGCTGGCACGGCAGTTCTACCGGCACCGTCCTAGCGTGAGGCCATGACCATCTGCCCTCTGGGACATTCCATCATCGCCGGTCAGGACTCATGTAGAGGAACACCACCTCCTCTACATTTGGTGACCCGAACAACGAACACCATGTTCGGCATAATTCGGCCAAGCACCATCCCAAATTACTGCAAGCCCACCTCCGAAGGTACGGTGCAACGTTCTACCGAGGAACCGCTAGGCGACGACGTCAACTCAACGCGGCTCCACTCGTCGCAACGCCCGGCCGCGAAACACCGTGGTTGTACCCATCTACCCAGCTCACGTCGCAATGGTCCCACACTCCACGTCACGTCGCCACACGCTTCGTGATGGCACTCCTCGGGCTTCTACCAGCGGCACCTTCCCGAGCATCACGCTCCTGTACCGGTCGCGGTACGCCGCTGTCGACCGCCCCACACGCATCTGCTACGCTTGCGGTCCAAGAACCCTGCCCGCCTCGCCTTCCCACCAGGCTTCCATACAAGACACTGGCAGCTCGTCCAGATGTGGTCAAGAGGCTCCGGGACCAACATTCCACCGGGGACACGCACGGAGGCCACGGTGAGTTTTACTCTCGGTCTCCCCGTGCTTCACGATGGTCCTCCCCGCAGTCTCCTTGGCGACAACACTACGAGCCCAGCGCTCACGAACCGGTCGCGGTTCTGTCGCCCCACTCTTATCACTTCGGCCTACATGCATGCTCTCCGCTTTGGCCCGCCCCTGGAACCCTCCCGGCCAGCTCTTGTCCGCACCGTTCAGCCCGCCACTTCTGCCCACTCATCACAAGACGCAAGACCAGCCGTCCCTGTACTGCGTGTCGCCCGTCTTCCTCCTCTTCCTGTATCGACGCGGAATCTCAACCGCCAGCTCTACACCGCTCCGCGTCTGAGGGGGGGAGTGATGTGGCGGCCCGTGTGTGATGACGAAGACGTGCCTCTGCTGCCACGCGCTACGGCGCTGGCACGGCAGTTCTACCGGCACCGTCCTAGCGTGAGGCCACGACCATCTGCCCGCTGGGACATTCCATCATCGCCGGTCAGGACTCATGTAGAGGAACACCACCTCCTCTACAGTTCCTTCTAAGTTGACTGTATTGATGGTCAAGAGTGAAGCATATCAGTGTCATAGAGAACGGAACCCTTTTAAGCTTGAAAATTTTAAACTCAAAAGAGCAGTGCTCGACGTTGGCGGTCAACACTACACCGACGACTTCGACTTTCAACGAGACATCTATGCAAAGGGATACATGAATTTGCTTCACAAACTTAAGAGCAAGGATACCTCTAGCTCCGGCTGCATATGCAAAAGAGACATTTATGCTTTATTATCACCTCACACCGGATGTGGAACTGCAGTCACTAAGTCCAGTGCTTCAAGCTAATGTTCGTCTCACATTGACATTTGCTGCTAACCTTACAGAAGCTGTCACGGTGCTCTTTGTTTCCGAGACACCTCGTGTTCTGGAAATAAACAAAGACAGACGCGTTAAATTCGTATAAACGAATCAAAATGGAAGAATGGGAATTTTATGCAGCTTTTGCTCGGAACCATTGCACAAGGACATGCTTTCGTGGAACTTTCGCTCGCGATGAAATTGCATTGCAAAAAGCTGGTGAATACAGCTCCAAGATCTTCCCCGGGAGAACACTGGACTCTATTCCATATCTCTAACGATAGGAGCATTTCTTATTTCGATAACTACGGAATGCGACCACTATACAAGGAGTTCTACAAATTCATACACCCAGCATCTTCATTTCACTACAACAGGAAACGACTTCAGGGATAAGGCTCAGCCACATGTGGACTTTATTGTCTCTATGTAAGTAGTCTTCTCTGCTGTGGGTTTCTACTTGAAGAGTGTACTCGGAGGTTCTCACACACCAACTTTAAACTCAATGATAGGTTGATAGCAATACTTGTGCGTAAACAGATACCACGAAAAACAGATAACATGTCATGTTGTAGTGTACTCTAAAAGTGAATAAATTTGTTTTTGAAAAGAAAAGAGCCTTTATTTAGTCATCTTAGCAAGAAAAGTAGGATACATTACATCAGACAGCTCACAAAAATGGCGAAAAGTATTATACAGTCACAATTTCATCATCACTTTGAAAACAAGAGAACTGAAACAAGCTGTTTTGCAAAGTACATACTCCACTTTTTTTGCAAACACTTTGAAAAAGTTTCATTATTTAAAGTAGCACAGAAGTCATTTTTAACACCCAATTTTCTTCTTATAAAACTGTTAAGTTTGCCAGTAAGATGCACCATGCGAAGTAATTTACACCACAGAGTCATAATTATCGCAGAAACTGAATTTAAAATATGCCGCAAAAAGCGACCGTGCGCAACGGTGGTGAAGAGCAGTACCAGCCTGTGATCTGCCTGGAACTTCGCGCTGACGCTATAAGGACTCGCTCGCTGATTGGCCTAGAAAAATGTTGTCTGCTACTCCGCTGTCGTCTGCTACTCGGCTGTTCGGGGTTCTGATAAAGCCTTTCTCCTTGCTCGGTAAAGCTTCGGGCGCTCCTTGTATCCCCAATTCTCCGGGAAAACTGGCAAAACAGGTTTACGGCGGCAAAGGAACAATGCGCTGACCCCCACTGATCGGCAAACCAGAACGAGTCTCCTTATGCCGTCATCGGTGACGTGCCATCATACCTCCTCATCCTCGTTATAGCTGGAGTGGCGAGTTAAGGGTGAAGGCGCGGAGCTATGTTTATGTGAGTTTTTTTCTGGGAAACAAATTGCACACATCAAAAGCTTTCGCGCTATTCGGTATAATGACACACACACTTTCATCAGATGTCTTAATCTGAAATTTTTTTGGATGGCCCTCTGTACTCCTTTAAGGAAGTGACAACTCTCTCATTCACATAAAAAAACTTAGGAAAAAAAGGTGCACTGAATAAGTCAAATGAAGATATGTACAATCAACACTCCTTTAGTGTTAAACACTTGTTAGAAAAAAACACAAGAATAAAGAAAGGGTAACATCTATATTGATGGTAATTGGCTTTTCCATCATTTACCATCCTGATGCTTCCATCTTTGTTTACACTTGTCCGATGCATACATATGATTAGGTGTGAAAACCAAAAGGGAATGTTTCAATTCCATCTGCACAAATGTAACGCTTTGTATCCAAAGGGTTGAGAGCAATCTTTGTCACTGAGACACTTTTGTTTACATTGTCTTTGTGCACGATCAGGTTCTGTTTAATAGAGTGTATTCTGCCATACTCAAGAGCGTCGGTGTACAGGGAATAAAGAAGCTTCTGTGCTTCAGAATGTTTCACACCTTTCGCACGGTTGTACTGCTTTTTGCTACTCAGTTCGAGAGCGTACAGTTTTGGTTTTAGACAACAGAAACCGAGAATGTGATCACGAGGCATCTCGTTTTTAAACATTCCCAGTACCATCTTATTTTTCGCGGAATATAACGGATGATCGGGGTCATAGCTAGAGTTATCCAGATGCTTGTCAGCTAGTTCGAGAAGCGCTTTCTCTTCACTCAACTTTATGATGAAGGAATCTGTGTCCATATACAACAGTCTAGTATCTGGAGCTACACGAAGAAGGTGGTTGTGGTAAAAATCAAACATCTTCAGCTTGGACAGTTCCAGTATCGCGAATCCTAGGTACAGTGGCTGTCTCATGCGGAGCACAGATTGAGAGAATTGGAAGAGGATAACATGAGAGCTCAGCGGTCGGAACTCCTTTAGGTTTGGTTTGCGTAGGAGTCTGAGCACTTGCTCGTCGGTTACTGTGAGACGACAGTTTACAAACTTTCTAACCTGCATACACGAACGTCCGTACACGCTATTAATTGCAATCTTAGCTTGGGAGCTTTCGAAGGCATTCGTAGCTCGTTTTCGAAGATCGTGATTGAAGTCCACATAGGATCGGAGAAAGGGCTTTTGACTGAACTTTAGAACGCTGTGAACTTTGGTGAGACGCAAGCCCAAATGCATATACAACTGCAGATTGCGATAGTGTAGAAAATATCTCTCTTTGTCGAATAATGTCAACAGTAATTTTGCATCGGTAGCTTTCTCAGGAAGGTGAAACTTCTTCATCAATTCCTTTTGATACTCTGACAGCAGATCATAGGGAACTGACATTTTCTCGGGGGCAACTGGCAGATCTCTGTGACGTTGGTGGATTTCTTTGTCATATGCTAGATCTACCTCGAGGAAGTAACCCATAGGTGCGTCATCTGGGAGGTGTGTTATATCCAAGTTCGTGATTTCATCCTCTGTGAGCCACTCGAAACCTCCGTAAGGTAGTGGTTCTCTCATTACTGAACCGTAAAGCCCATTAACGTCTATGTAGTGGATCAAGCTACTTGGGCTTTTGGGGTCAAACTGCTCTGTTCCTGGTACATTTGCAGTCGCTTTCCTCAGCAACACTGTGTAATACCTCCTCGTATGCCATTTTCAATCAGCAGGTATGCGTCAGGGTCGTGAATCAACTCTAGCTCTACCTTACTCATTTTTAGGGCGCAAGACATGCTTAATCCGGGCAGAGACACAAAGTGAAAAGGTTCAATCTTGTGAAAGTCAAGTGTCCACTTACGAAAGCCCTGAAACACGTCTGCTAAAGGCAGTGCGTCTGTGAGTAAATATAGGTCTGAATACTCTCCCAGATTACGGAGTTGAAATTTTTCAAAGACCCTCTGTGCATGACAATAATCTTCTTCACTTACTTCTGTCCCATTCAAAGTGTTGAAGAATTGATCCCGAGGAGGTAGAGAAAGCTCATTGTAGGCTTCGAAAGTGGTGACAAAATTGTAACAAAACACCCCTTTGCGAACAACTAGTTGAAAGTGTTCTTCGTTTGGAAAAAATTGACAACGACAACGAAAGTTGTCTTCACCTTTCTCACGTAGATTTTTCACTAATGTTTCGAGACTTGCATTCAGGAAGTTTAAACTATCTAGGAATCGATAAGAGCCAACGTCTATAGCCTTGAATTTTTGGGACCTACTGGCAATCACCTTTATGTCTACTTTCTTAAGCAAATGCAAGTGAGACAAAAGAAAACTCAAGTCATAGTTGGCATTGTGTGCAATGATTGGAATCTTAGGAGGCACTCTCAGTTTTAAGTTACAGGTGTTACACAAAGTTTGTCGAAATTTTCCACTTACATGGTCATGGTCACGAACTTTTTGCTTCTTTGCAAAAGATTCCTGGCAAACGTTGCAGTGACTTGCTGTGGCATGCTACTGCTCGTTTTCTGCGGTCATTTCTAGAGGGGCAATTGCACGTATCCATTCCAAAATGTCGTCATGGAGTCTGTGCAGTAGCTCCATAAAGACAGTGACACAATTAGGTCCACGATACAGATGCTTTTGGGGGACATATGAGTCGGATGCGCGTATCACTAACAGACAAAATGAAGAGGGGATGTGATCTTCATACACATTTCCTGAATCCAGACACGGTGACAGCACACTTTCAAAGTCATACACACAGTAGAAGGGAACTTCTGACATGAGTTGTTCCCCTGCAAATGCTATAATGTCTCTCCCTTCTTTGGGTAAATGGTCTTGGCTACTTTCTGTTGCTTACACATACTTAAATGACACTTCAGACTTCCCTCTGAGCAGAAGCCCATTGCACATCTTTTACAATGAAATTGTCCACGTGGAACAAACAATCCATTAAAATTTGCGATGAGCACAAAATGAGAGTCAACTAGTAACAAGTCCACATGTTTCTGACGCTCCTCATCAACAACTTTGATGGGGTAAATGTAGTTTTCTTCCTTTTCGTACGCGTACACATTAATGCTAATTTCATTACGTTTCTCAAATATCTCTACATCTTTTGGGAAAGCTACGGGAAATGTATCAGGAAATACATACTGTGTTATGTATGGTCTGTAGGAAGATGCCCTCCGCCTGTGATGCGAGGCAGGATGTAGTCCAGCAATCACGGAGAAGGCAAAACACATGTTCTCTTCATCTTCATGTAGTCCGTAATCCACATTCAACAGGGAACGATACTTTCGTTTCAATTCACTCGGTAACTCAAATTGGGAACATCCAATTAGTTGAGGAGCCAAACGTCCAATGTTTAGAATACAAGCAAGAATGCGAAAGAGAAAAAAACCGGAGCCTTGAATTTCTAAGTTTTCTAATGTTTGTGCTATCTCACTACTCGACTGCGCAATCGAAGGCAGTACATCTCCCTCTGACCAAACAGTTCTCACTTTAGAAGGTACAAAATGAATCTCAAGTCGTAACTCCTCATCGGGCGTATGTCGCCCAAGTTCTACTTTAAGAAATGTGAAGTAGCGCAGTGGGAATCCAAAGTGACGCAATACATTAGCAAGATAGTGTTCATACTCATGAAAAAACGTTGTCACTTCATGCCCCGCCTCGTCTCTGTCATGTAGATGCAACTCGAAGCGTTTCGTGTAGTTCTGTAGTGTGCAGAGAGTCTCACAAAATGGTATGCAGGGTGTCTGGAGTTCGTGAACGTTTGCCAGATGAATTTGGAGTCCCTCTATTGTTGCATAGTACTGACGTTCATGTTGAGGACATAAGTGACAGGTCACCATGATGTGGAGAGAAGTGTCTCAGGATAGGAGCTGCCGATATGTCGATGTATCATCACTTTTTCTTCCCATGAGTACCCTTCCTCCTGTGAGGATCTGTGCGAAGAATCGTCATGGAGGGCAGTCTTATATAGCGCTTTGCGAACAGTGCATGCATAGACATGTTTGACTTTGTTGGTTACCTTCTCTGACGTAACCAATCACGTGCTCATCACATGTCTAGACAAGTTTGAACAGGAAAAAAGTAAGAAAAAAACCGTCTAGAACAGACTTGTTCCGAAAAAAAAAGATACAGTCACAGACTCATATTGCGTGTTTGCACAAACTGAAAGTGCTAGAACTTGAGAATTCTACACTGACTTGCTGCACAAGATATACAGATATGAGTTTCTCAGCTCCCATATCCAACATTGACAAACTAAAGGAGTGCATAAAGGTTAAGTGTTGTTTGCCATTTATCGTTTTCATAAAAAAACACACATGCTTGAAGAAAAAAAGAGTAAAAGTCTTATGTAATGTGCTATTTATACCAGTCTTCATTTACTTGGAAGAGATGACTGAGGTTAGACCTTATAGGTTTATCACTCCTGTCTCAATGACTATATCTGGACAAAGTCAAAGTGGAAAGACGACACTCGTTACACGTTTGATCAAGCATAGAGCCACTGTCTTCGATAAACCTTTCGATCGTATACTATACATATACTTGTACAAGCAACCTATTTTTGACGATTTTCCCGAGGTAACTTTCAGTCAAGATATTCCCACTAACCTGGAGGATGTTAGAAATTCTCTAATCATATTTGACGATTGCTTGGCTGACAAGAAAAGGCTAAAAGAAATCTGTAACTTCTATGTAGCTGGATGCCACCATCTCAACTGTTCGGCCATCTTCATTACTCAATATTTATTTGTTAATGATCCTCTGTATAGATGTATTCAGTTCAATAGCAGTGCTCTAATTCTATGTCGTTCTGCTCGAACTGTGGATCAATTACAGATACTTTCACGACAATTGTTTGGACGGAACAAAAGCGACTTATTGACAAGCATATATAAGGATGCTTGTAAGAAACCGTATTCATACATCGTAATTTACTTGTCTCAAAATTGTTCAGACCACTATCGAGTGTGGACGAACATATTTCCCGACGATCATCGCCAAATAGTATATAAAACATGAAACGTGTAAAGAAGAATATTCATTTTCTTCACTTGCTCGCAGAAACTACGTCGCCCGAGCAACGTTATTATCTTTTGGAGCATGCTACAAAGGATCAGTTGAATACGGTCAGAGAAATTTGTATGAACCTTTGTGAAGGAAACGTCACAGTAACTCCGAGAGTAAGAAAGCAATTAAAACCTTACGCAGCATCAATTCGCATTTTGGCAAAACGAGACGCAACGGGGGTCAAGAAAGCTAAAAAGGTCTTGCAACAATCAGGTGGTTTTCTGCAGTTTCTATTACCACCTTTGTTGGGTCTCATCTCCTCATTGGGTGGAAGAGCGATTGCAAAAGCAATCGGAGTATAATCGATGCAGAAATACGAACTTGTACCTTACCGAGAAGATCACATCCCAAATATATTGAAGAAAGATGAACCGGATGACATCAAGGCAAAAGAGATAATTCTGTATCTTCACTCTTTGCTACATTCAAGTAGAGCTGCAAAACAACATACAAGCGAAACACTTCCTGGATCGCGAGAAGAAGGAACACAGACCGAGGAGGGGGAGAAAAGTGACACAATTGTTGGTTTTATGAGTAGTGGTTATAAGGTCAGAGCAAACCAACTTCTGCAACTTCTACAACCAACAATCTCCTGGAATGCGCAAACCTTCGAAGTAATCGTTGACGGTCAAACGTTGGAGAATAGTAATATGATCGATCTCGTTTATTATCTTGTCTCAAGAGCGAGAAATGTTCCAACTCCTCCTTACTTCGATCGCATCTTGCCGCTATTGGTCAAACTGAATCTACCAACACTTATTGTGCATCCAAATCGTTTAAAAAACCACAGAGTAACGGGAGCATCGAGCAGTCGAGCATCGCCTGTTACAAGTGAAGCAAGCACACCTGAAGGTGCCTCGCCAGCAATCACACGTGCTGCAAAGCGTGCCCGCCGAAACCTAACATGGAGCCCATATTGAAGCCTGTGCAGGAGGAACAGAAAGACTATTTTCAAGATGAAACCATATTGTCGCACTTCCCTCCAAGGCATCATAAAAAGGTATTAGCAATACTCAAACTGATAACAACTGTTCTAGCTTACGACGAGTACGGAAGAGTTATATGTCACGGGAAGGTAGTGCCACACTCGTCCATTGTCGAATTGCTGAAGTATGAACTTCACAACAGACAACCTTCCTGGATGAGAGGAGACGTGTCAGCTACAATAAATGCCTATCTATCCCTTGACGCTCTTCGAGTTCGCAGCAGAAGAAAGCACTAATGGCCGCCTATTACGACCCAGAACATGCCGGCAGTTTTGGTGGAGTGCAGAGACTCGCTCAAGCCATCGGTGAAAAGAAGGGCAAAGTTGCTAAATATCTGGAGACAAGTGATGTTTACAGCTTACATAAGGAGTACAAGCGACCCAAGACCTTTCGAAAAATAATTGCACTCGGAAAGCAGGAAATGTTCCAAATCGACCTAAAAGACATGCAGTCTCTAAAAGGGCAAAATGATGGTTTTCGCTATTTGTTCTTCTGTATAGATGCTTTTTCCCGGCTCCTCGCTGTTGTACCCATTCGCAATAAAAAATCTCCTGAGATTCTTCGAGCATTTAAAGTTGCATTTAAGAGGATCGGTACTCCACGGCTGATACATAGTGATCGAGGAACAGAGTTTACGAACAAGGTAGTGCGAGAGTTCTTGAAAAGAAAAGGCATAACGTTATATCATTCTATGTCTATTTATAAATGTGCGATCGTTGAGAGATGTCAGCGAAGTATTGTGTCTACACTTTACCGTATCTTTACCTATCAGGGTCATAAACGTTATGTGAAGATTCTACCTCAAGTAATCAAAGCGTACAACAATCGAGTGCACAGGACTCTCTCTGCGAGACCTGTGGATGTAACCAAAGAAAACGAGCACATTTTCCGAGAAAGACTTTATCCCACCCCAACTGAGGCCCCAAAGAAACCACGTTACAATCTTGGTAATCTCGTTAGAATTGCCAAATATAGACACCAGTTAACAAAGAGATATTTACAGTCATTTACGAAAGAGATTTTTTCGGTGAGAGCAATCAAAATAGGTTATCCTAATACATACCTACTGCGTGACCTTAACAATGAAGATATCATTGGTAGTTTCTACGAGAGTGAAATGGTAAGAGTGAGAGAAGTATCGAAAGTAGAAAAGATTATAAAAAGACGAGTTAGAAATGGAAAGCTCCAGTATTTAGTTAGATTCAGTGGAAGTGCGGACAAGAAGTGGATAGCAGAAAATTACCTCGGTTGAAAAAAAAAAATGACCAGTACAGCATGGTCCGATGCTGAAACCCAGCCTGGCGATTCATGGTCCACAGACGACGAAACAGAGCAATCGGAAAAAGGAGAAGATGAATGCGGTAAATGGAATAGGAGGTCCCACATATTTCAACTCCATCTGCCATGTAATGAGAAATATACCTCTTGGAAGCAGCTATCAAATTGTGGGTTAACAACGGTCAAGAGGACGCCATTAGCGGAAGCTTTTCAAATTGTGACGAACATTGTGCTGTTTCGAGCTCTACCGAATAATCCTCCAAATCAAGTCATTTGGGAAACTGCAAAGGAAATGTATTCCATGCTTCATACAGACGATTCGTTTTTAACAAGTTCATCCTTCGTTTTACTAACCGAATGGTCACGGCAAATGAGTGAGCTATTTGACTATTCGACTCGTTTCGATGCCATGCAACTTGCTACAAAGAGTCTGTGTTTTATCGACACTGCCATAAAGCATGGATTCCATTCAACTGCCAAGTACATAACTTTATTTACTCTGGACCTTTTGAAAAATTGACTTGTTTGTGAATAAGAAAAATGTATCGTCAATAAGAAATAAATTCATCCTCAATACTAAGACTTTCTCACTTCATCATAAAAGAGCGAAATGGATAGGGTGTGTTTTCTATTTTGTCTTCTGTGTCACATATTCTTTCTCGTCATAGTAACTTTTGAGTTAACGAAGTCATCATCTTCACTTCGACAAGGTAACTGTAGCAAAGAAGTTGAGCTGGAAGAATACGTTTATGCCCATACGTGTCCTCCTAATGCATCACTGCTGGCGTTACGACTTTAGGACAAGACTGGTCTTCCAACACGCTATGGAGTTACTCTCACACGCAATGAAACACAACAGCTACAGATGTGCTTGAGATTGGTGAATGTCAGTCACAGCTTTTACGATCAGGAATGTGTAGAAGTATGTTGTTTGTGTGAGGATCGGGAGCTAAAAGTTCACCGCTGCCCACAAAATGTATACACACTCGGTCGAACACATGGCCAACATCATTCTGGATATGGAATTACGCTGTCGAAGAGGGCTGTTATATTGTTGTTAAAGTATCTCAATAAAAAGATTTAATCGGAGAATCACTAGTTTATTTTATTTTGTTTTTAAGTGAGTAGAAATATGTACATAATAATCAAGCACTCTTTGAAGACATTACTATTTCGTTTCAACTTGTTTTTTGTTTTAGTTCTTAACATGTGTCGCTATCGTTCCATGCTCGCCTCTCTTCGGAAAAGTGATGAAAAGCAGACGACACTGGATCTCTTCCTTTGCGAAAGCAGATTTCGAAAGTGCTACCCACACTCTACTTGCAAAGGAAAAAAGAAAAAAAGGTTAACGAAGAGTTTGCGGACCGTGAGTAACGAGGATGTTGACTGCAACGATGTAACACGAAGACATATGCATGGAGCGATCACGTGGAAGGAAAAGATGTAACACGATGTCGAATGCGCAAAAGTTGTCAAGCGGAACGAAGTGAGATTAGGCTAGCGATGAGTTTGCGGAAAGAGGTGATTAGTGTCTATGACGTCTACAAGGCACGCTGTTGTCACGTGGAAGTTGTCAATAAAAGTATGGGAAAGAAAACCTTGACATAAAGATGGCTGAAACATTCAACAGAACTCCTAGCACAGCGTCGAATCCAGAGAGGGGGGCAGTCATGTGGCCTGCCTGTCAAATCCTTATATTTTCACCGTGGCTGCGATCCCCTCTCTGGTGAGACTGAGCTTTGCTCAATGTTCATAGCATCCGAGTTCATTGTAGCATTCACGGAAATGCAGTACGAACGGTTCATGATTGTCTCCGTCACTTCCCCATACCGTCTGGCTCACTGTAGAAACTTCAGCGGCTCGTCGGCATCATGTGTAGAGCGACTTTGCTCCTCATCGGAGCGAGACAGCCTTTCTAAGACTCTCTCATGCAACGGGAAAGTTGTCCTACAACTTCATCAGTCAAGACTTGAGTGTGATGACCTCCTTTTGTCGGAAAATCTCCGCAAAGAGACCAGTGATCTGTTGGACTTTCTGTTCGCTTTGGATATCACCAACACAAAATCAACATTGCCTCATCCTCGTCCTCACACGGTATGTGGATCGACTTAATTTAAATGTCGATTCGATGCTGTGTTAGGTTGACTGTGTCATGTAACGTCAATAGAAGGAATATTTATCTCTACAGCGAGACATGTGTGTAATTGTCTTACAATATGTCCGTTACTTACTTTGCATAACACGGTGAATTAGAGTATGAAAATCCAAATGTCAACGAAGCTCAACTGTTTTGTAAACTAGAGTAGCACTATGCCTTGCTCATTCTTTGAAATGACTATAGACTTGAAAGATAACTGTGATCTAACTGTTATAATAAAAATAAGTCATGAAAAAGCGAATGAATTTGTTCTTTTTTTTATACTCGTTATTTTTTACTGTTTCGTTAGGGATGGAGAAAAATTTACAATAATGTTTTCTCCCACATTTTGCTTGCTCTCTCATGCTTACAGTATCGAGGAGGGGCTCTCCTCGTGTTATTGTTAATTGCAAATGGAATATTCATCTCAGTCAGAGCAACCTGCCACTTTCGATCTAATTGCACTGAGTGAGCGAGTTTCATTCTAAACTTGATCCTTGTGTTATTAAGAAATACATCACTCGAGCCGTTTGACAGTAAACTGACGTAGAAGTGCTTCGTAATTTTTTTTTTAACGAAATCATCGTGAGGAGTCTAATGGACTAATGGCGGGAATTTTTTTAATTCGTCATAGCTTCATCTGTTGAGGCAAAAGTGAATTCGTCATCTGTTTAAAATGTCAGAAAAGGCGGGCAAATTTAAAATATGCTGTAAGCTGTTGAACATGACACAAAAAATCTGCGGGCGCGAAGGGGGGGGGGCGCGAGTAGCGCCATCTGTTGAACGGCGGTAAATTTGCTGGAAGTGCTGCCATTTCTAGATGAACGAAGTCAACTCCCCATGACGCCACCTGGCGTAAAAGAAATCAAACAACC
The DNA here is from genome assembly GCF_037126465.1 of Ornithodoros turicata. Taxonomy (NCBI): domain Eukaryota; kingdom Metazoa; phylum Arthropoda; class Arachnida; order Ixodida; family Argasidae; genus Ornithodoros; species Ornithodoros turicata. Next base: position 26,958,125 of record NC_088204.1, on the reverse strand, counting down.
TCTCCACCTCACACAATTCTATTCTGATTAGCGACGCATGTAATCATGTAGAGCCCGTGGCCCAGTGGCTTAAGATGCTCGTCTGACAACCTAAAGGACCCAAGTTCGATTCCTAGTGTGTTTCACCATGACGTCATTATTGTTACTTAATCTTATCATTGATATCATATCACTAAGATTAACTATGTGACGTCACTGATTAACTATCTTATCCACTGACCTCACTGATATGAGGGCGGAGCGGCTGCGGCCTGGAGTGATGTCATACGTCCTTGATGACGTCATTTCCTGTTTCACGTCATTTCCTGGCTGCAGAGTTAATCTATAGTACTACTGAGGTCACCCGACGTGTTCACAGGTAGGGAAGTAAATACATTTTTGGACCGTTTTGCACTCGGGTCTCAGTGAATGTAGTGAAGAAGTAAACGGCAGCGATGGCAAGTACCGTGTATTCCAACCAAGAAAAAACAAGGATGACCATTGCTCTGGGGGCTGCAGGTATGGACTATGACAGAGCAGTCCTCAAATACAGTGAAATGCTTCCAGGAACTAGGGTGGTGAGCTCTTGTACCACAAGGCGTGCATTTGTGAGACTGTCCACAACAGGAAGTTTCCATTCCGGTACCCGGAGCCGGTCACACCCAATCTCTGCCAGTGAGTCGACACAAACAGACCAGGCCCTGAAAGAAGTAGAAGATGATCTTCACGTAAAGTCTGCGCACCCTGGCAAAGTGAATACAGACATCAAAGTCAAGTGTGCTGAGGATACTACAGAAGCACAAACTCCACCCGTACCACGTGAGCTTTCATCAACATTTCCAGGCGGGCGACAACCAGAAACGGCTGGATTTCTGTAACTGGATCCGATGTCGGACCCAGGAAAGCAGAAACTTTGTGAACAGGGTCATTTGGGTTGACGAGGCCCATTTCTGCCATAGCGCTCAAGTGAATCGCCACAACGCGCATTATTGGAGCCAAACAAACCCACACTGACTACGGGACTGCAAGCATCAGTACGAGTGGGGATTGAAAATATGGGCCGGGATTTATAACGGAGCCATTATTGGGCCAATCTGTTTCACGGGACTTCTAAATGTCAACCGCTACTGTAGTGGGCTGGCCGATTTGGTCCAGTGTCATGGCCCGCCAGGTCTTCTGACTTAACGCCGATGGACTTTTACCTCTGGGGTCCCGTCAAAGACGAAGTATACAAAAGCGAACCACGATTGCTGGCTGACCAGCAGGGGAAATCACTGCTTTCTGCTCGTCGCTTTCCAGATCCGAAATACGAGGGGCGTTCAAGTCAAACCGGGACTCTGTCTCCCGGGTGTACAAATGACTCGCGCTACTTCTTTTTGGTAATTTTCACACGCGACAGGCCTCCGCGTTCAGCACGTGGTAGTCCAAAGTTTGTGCAGAACAGAAGACACGTGCTGGACAAGATGGCCGACAACGAGGTGAGCGCGCACATCGAACAGCGAATCGCCATGAGGTTTCTCGTGAATGAAGGCGTAAAGTCATCTGAAATTCACAGAAGACTTCAGGCTCAGTATGGCGACGATACACTTAGCCGCAACAAAGCGTTTGAGTGGTGCAAATGGTTCCGAGATGGCCGTACATCAGTGCAGGACAACCCCGGCCGGGGCGGCTCAGAGCCCAGTGTCAGAGTTCCTCAGAACACCCAACTTGTGGAGTGCCTGATCCTCAAGAACCGACGGATATCATGTCTCGATATCAATAGTGCATATAGTGCGACCAATAGTGCATATTACTGCCAGATTCTCAGGCGTGTGCGTAAGGCGCTGAAGCCAAATCGGCCGGGCCTCATCACCAAAGGAGTCCTCCTCCTACAGGACAATGCACGCCCGCATACCGCACATCTCACGACACGCACCTTACAGGGACTTGGCTGGGGGTTGCTGCCACATCCCCCTTACAGTCCAGATCTCGCCCCTAGCGATTTCCGTCTCTTCGGGCCATTGAAGGCGTTCCTTGGGGCCCAGCTGCGACGACGAGGTCAAGAATGCGGTCCGACCATGGCTGCTACGCGCCGGTAAGGATTTCTACGCTGCTTGCACCCAAGCCCTCGTGAAACGCTGGGACAAGTGCATTAGTGCAGCTGGAGATCACGTGGAAAAATAAACTAATTTCTCGCCTGTAAGTTCATTTTACTGTTGAAAAAAATAAAAAATCCCGGTTTGACTTGAACGCCCCTCGTAAAAAGGGCCGTGGAAGATACAATTCGGAGAGCCCACCTGTGCATTGCAGCAGATGGCAAACGCTTCGAACGCTTTTACGCTAATGATAACCCAATCAAACTACACAGGAAGTGTGTTGAATGTGAAGAAATCTGTATCATGTTGAAACAAACGAATTGAAGAAAGACGAGAGCTGACAAGAGTTCGTGCATACAACTCTCTCTCTCACACACACACACATACACAGGTTCATGACAATAAGGTAGTGCAGATCGAAGAACTACGAGACCGCTATCAGCGGTCATAGTGAAAACTGCCGCGTACGCACCCAAAAGCAAACAAGCACACTGAGCAAAACACGAATAAAGGAAAAAGAGCGCGACCCTGAAACTGACGTGGGCAAAGCTGATACCTGTCAGCGAAACTCTTCTGCGTGTCAACGTAACCTCCTTTCTTCGCAGCTTTGCGCTCAAACTTAGAGCCGTCAAAAAAGAGGCGGTGCCAATGGCTCTCATTTCTACGATTTTCGGCGAATTTATTTCGGCAATTGCCATTGCATTACGAGTGGGGTTATGCGCTATACTGAGTAAAATGACGACGGGGAACCCATTTCCGCAAGGAATACGTTAGATTGCCTTGGGAAATTTCGGAGTTCAATTCAAGAAATTAACTTTCCGTCAATTGAAATGAAATAAAAATATTACAAATATATGACAAAAGTTACTGGCAGAAAAAAATCCCTTCACCGCATGTCTCTTCAGGACCTACGTTTTTTACTATTAATTTCTATCAGGGTTGGTGGACCACCTTATATGAAGGCTACCATGAAGAATCTCACTTCAAAGGGGCATGCGACTTTTTCATGGGTGACCTTACAGATAAGTCATGACTTTCTTAAGGGCTAAACGCATGGAGCGTTTTTCCGACGTTTTCAGGACGCGCGCGCGCTCGGCGTGCGTGTGACCTCGTAAAAACCAGTTTTTCAACGCGCGCGGAGGGCGTACGCCGGAATCTGTCGACTCCAGATATTCGAGCGCGTCTGGCGCGTTTTCCGAGAAGTAGACATAACCATGGCCGTCGTGCGGCAGACAAGGTGGCGTATGAGCAGCTCGCATAAATTTTTGGGACATTATCCATCACACTAAATTTACATGAACATTTTAATGGTATCTGGAATGAAGGAACGCAGGAACCACAGGAAAGAAGAGCAGCTGCACGTTCTAACAGATATTTGTGGTCGACGAATATAGCAACACTGGCGCGCGTCACTCGCTCCGTTCGCGTACCATGCGTTTCGGGTGGTCGCCTCGCTGGTGTTTCTTCGCCGCGTGTGCAAGGCCATGGCGTACGCGCGACGTTTTGACGCTGAGAAAACGTCCAATGCGTTTCGCCCTTTAGGCGGTCACGTTATTTTGTTGATAAGATAACACAAGATAACATAAGATAAAACCCCGAGAATAGGGAACACGATTTCGAAGTCGTGTTTTGAGCGCCACACTACCTCTTATGGGTTCGTTTTTCTGCCTGTTTACCGGAATAGCAGCCTCGTTTGGAGAGGCCCTGTACCGCGTTTTCGAAAGCGCGTGCAGCTGCTTTCCCCCGCTAATTTCGAATGATTGCAAATGGACACACGCGTGCTGTGTCGTGCCAAAGGTGCCATGTGCGGTGTTTTTGTATTTTCTTTTTAAACAAATGGTTACCGCTGCTGGGAATGTAACGAGGCTTTCTTTTTATTTTGACATCTCTTGTTCTTAACAGCATAAAGCTCAATATAAAGCAGCCTTTACCGGGCTCCCCAAAGTCTGTCCGACAGCAATAATGAAGGAAGTACTAAGGAAGGAACTAACAAAGCAGAACAAACAAATAACAATCAAAAAGATCTATGATGAAAAACCCGAGACTGGGGAAGAGACGAAAAACAGACGTTGAAATTGAGAGTTTGTGTGCCATCTGTTTTTCGTCTTTTCCCCAGTCTCGGGTTTTTCATCATGGAGTTGTAAGAATTTTCAAATTCGTTCTTTGTCTCCTCGAAACGAAGCCAGGAAAACTGGAATCCCCGTGAATGTAGCGCGCCTTTGAAATGTAAAAGAAGGAGAAGAAAGAATAACAACAAGAATCACGACCTGATTGCAGGTCCGATTAAGTACCATCGTTGTGCCCAAACACTTCAGCTGTGAGCGTATCCTCCGATTCTGGCAGCAGCGTCATACGGTTCTGAGAATCGAGTACAGGATCTCTTCAAGCACTATTCCCCGCCACCACCCGATCATTTCCGTAACGGTACATCTGCACTGTAGTATTTCGGGCTCCACTTTACTGATGCCAAACACTAACGTTAAACCTCACTGTGACAGTAACAACTGTCAGCACATTTATCCAAGCACAGCACAAAACCCTGTAAACAGTTTAATGCCGCGCAGTATCATTAGTACCAACTACCGACAAAGTAGATAAACGCCGACGTCTCATGTGAATATGACGGAAAGTTCTTTTGAGGCTCACGTGTCTCCTAGTGACTTGAAGGCACATGAGGCCATGTGGGTCCTCATGAGGTGAAGGTACGTGAGGCCATGAGGGCCCTCATGAGGTGAGGGCACGTGAGGATGAGGACACGTGAGGCCATGTGGGTCCTCATTAGGCGAAAGTACGTGAGGCGCCGTGAGGACATGAGGGCCCTCATGAGGTGAGGACAAGTGAGGATGAGGACCCTCATGAGGTGAAGATACGTGAGGCCATGAGGGTCGTGAATAGCCTCATGAGGTGAAGGCACGTGAGGATGAGGATGGTGAGAACTTTCGGGATCCAGATGCTCTGCAGTGAGGTTCGTGAGGGAAAAATTTGAAATGGAATGTGAGGGTGAGGGCGACTGAGGTTAAGTTAGTGGTGAGGAAAATTTGGTGAGGGTGAGTGAGGCTGATAAAGTCCGTGCTTCGTGAGGTGAGGATGAGTGAGGCCGCAGGAAAATGCCCACCTATGCCGTCATCACACGTTCCATTTTCTGTTTCTCCAAGCAGAACTGCAAGCAGCACTGCCACGTGGCATTTTGGCCAAAATCGAAGACGCGGTTCACCAAGATGGACCGCGTTAGCAGAGGTCCTCCCACCGTAAGAACAGCAGGCTCCCTCCACGGCGTTACACGTAGGGGAACCAGAGCGTAGAGGTGGTCTATTCCCTTGCACAGGGAAAACAGATATTATACATTGCTCGTCTTAGAAACTCGCGTAAACTCGATAGCCGTGCTCGCCTCTGAGTCAAAATGGAGGGTGAGGTGTCTAAGTTTATTTCAATTACACACACAAACAACACTGAAGTGGGAAATTTCTGGGAGTATTAACTCACTGTCAACTCAACGCCCCTTCTGCTTTTGGTTTGAGACAGTCAGTAGGTCCACCGAAAGTAAACTGATTCAGTGCACACAAATCGTCCTCGTCTAAGATACGTCTTGAACACAGTTGGCGAAGACGTATTATAAACGGAAACTCGGTACTTCTTGCAAACGTGAACGGAAGACGTTTACGGGAGGTCTTTCTTTAGGATATCTTTTCAACAGAGATGCCGAAGACGTATTATAAACGTTAAATCGGCGCGTCTTATAAACATACTATAAATTAGGGCTTCTAGACGTCGCGTTGACGTCCTGATCGTCTTCTACCCTAATTTGACCAAATAAAGACGTTTCCGCGACGTTTTGTGCTACTAGGGGTTGGACGCGGAAAGCGTACTCGCGCCCAGTGGTGTTGGCGTGCAGCGTCACGGCATCTTTAGCTTCTGTGCCTTGCTCGTGCGCACCCACGACTCGAAGGTGATGCGTATCAGGATGCACCACGGTGAGGATTCTGTGAGGCAGTGCGTGAAAGCTTTGATGGAACTGCGGGATGACATGATCGCCCTGAACGCCTACTCCACCGCAATGGTGCTGAATGAAGAGCAACAGGTCAAGCACAGAGCCGCCACCCACTGTGCGTACTGTAAGTGGGAGTTCGCACAAGATCTACTCCGTGTCCGACATCAAGACCATTCCAAGCGTACCCAAGAACACAATGACCTCCTGGGTACGTCCGAGGAAAGTCATCAGCGGACAGGGATAACCTCCCCAGGACTTCCCTACCAGGTCCTCAATTTGTTAGAAATGTGACAAAGTGAGACTCCCCCTCATATCCTCAGGACCTCCTATGGGAGCTACCAAATGACGCGGCTAGTACAATTCTGGGAGCAAGCAGATACTTTAGTGAATTATTTATTTTGGGAAGTGAGGGCACATTTGCAGCACCCAGTCAGCGTGTGTGTGTTTTCCATATATTTTCAACCTCGGTCACCAGCTACCATTCGTGGTTTCTCATCTGCATTTGTTCAGCGTATTTCTCATCACAAACAATGAGTGTCACAGTTTAAAAAGCAAAAAAAAAAAAGAGATATACATAAAAGGCCCATAGGCCACTAAGACCATGTATCGCCAACTGTAGGATGGTACAAGCATTAGCCTGCCCACATCACGCTTCAAAAATAGACCACAAAACAGCAACCGCCATTGAGATCATTGTTAGTGCGGCTACTCCCGCAAACGCTAAGACCAGCGACTAAGACCAGCGAAACCACTTAGAAAGGCACATGATGCAGCTGCATTTCCTTCCCAAGACAGAACAGATACAACTTATTGCTTATGTTCAGATCTTCAACAGATTCGAGAGTCCTCTATGCATCACAGTCGAACCAAAGGGCGATGTATCTAAGTTTAACTTGATTTTGCACATAGCCAACAATGAAGTGAGAAATTCCTTGGAGTATTAAATCGCTATCAAGGTAGTGTCCGTGTTTCTTACCCCTTTGGTTTGAGGCATGCATCGAAAGTGAAGCTTGGGCAGTGAAACGCTATTATTTTTTGTCTCTTCGGAAATGAAATGCTCCGTGCAACTTCCTTCCAGGGACCCTTTGCGGACACGCATGCAACAACACTCTTTGTTTTATATTTTTGTTCGTTTTTTTTTAAATTTATGCATGAGCGCTCCTTCTTTGATTGTATTGGGTAATGAGAAATAAATCGGGAACTTGATTACAGCTAGCAGGTATAAAAATACACAACGCAGTATTAAAATAATTTACTTCTCCTGTGCTTGTCCTCCGGCTGACAACCGCAGGATGTACGCAAATGACAATCACTTGAAGCTCCTATGATGACAGCCTTTGGACCTCCCCCGTTCATCTCATCATGGACGAGGACGTGATGACACTTTGAGGACATCCTGAGGACAGCGTGTGTTCTTCACTGTTAGAAGAAAAGGTATACAAGACGTATAACGAAGGTATAAACCAGGAGTCCAGGAATAAGCTACCATATTTCTACCTCATCACCAACGTCTATACCCCGTTTAAACCATGTGGGAGGTATAAATCGCCGGGGCTATACCTTCCATGCCAGTTGAGGGTATAACAAGGTACTTCTCGCTTCCGTTTATACCTTCGGTATTTTGTATACCTTCAGATATGAACCTGTGGTACCACATTAATTTGTGGTGGAGACAGTACCATCTCAGCTAAGCAGTAATTTAATTAAGAAACATAGTCAGTAATACGGTTACATCGTAATTAATAGGGGGAGTGGTTTATAGCAGCGTGCTATTTGTTCTTGAAATGACCAAATCTACGCGTCCTCACTCATATAGTTGCTCGGCGGGCGAAGACGCCCCACACTTTGCGAAGCCGCGATGTATTATACCAGTATCTGTTCTCCACCATATCCTCCCACGTTGCTTCTTGCGTGGCGAGTACTCCTGCACGAGTTCTCCTCTATGTTGTACACATGTCTTCACTTTCTGAATATGATTTTGTGGGTACGTTTGCGTGTGTGTGTGTGTCCAGGTATTTTCTTTCTCTATTTCCTTCTCGCGGCAGTTGTTGTTATTAAAGCACTTGTCGTTCAATAATATTTTGTTACCAGGTGGATCAAGAAAGCGCCACTCTTATATAGCGCTGAAATAAATCGAATATTCCACTTTTCCAAAATTACACTGCGGGTTTGAAAATATACCTTCAAGGGGATATATGTTTATACCATGAGGTGCAAATAGTATACCTTCAGGAAGGTATTAAGTTACTATACCTCGAAGGAGGTATAGTGTTTATACCTGAAAAGGTATGCGCCCTGGGACAAGCCGTTTATACCCTAAAAAGTATAAATTTTTCTAGCAGTGTTGGGCTGCCGGCGAGACAAATTACATCGCGACGCTGTGCAACCCCTGTAATGTGGCGTGCACGACAAGAGGAAAACTACCGATCATGGTGCAAAATCTAGCCTACGATTTGGCCGGACTGCTGCGGGAATTTCACCTACTCGGTTGGAAGCGAGCTCCCTTCATCGTGGCCAGTTCCATGGAAAAAATTCAATCGTTCGAAATTGGCACCTTCCTATTCAGAGACACCATGCAGTACCTAAATTCGTCACTGGGAGAGCTCGTGGAAACCGTCAAATTCATGGGGGACACACAGCCGTTCCAATGCCTGAAGCAAGTATTTGCAGACGACTAAGAAATTTTGCTTTGTAAAGGTGTATTCCCGTACAGCCACACAGCTCTTTCGCGGTGTGTGACGAATTGGTGACGCCGGCAAAATCCGCCTTCTGACACGATCTCATGGGGGAGGATATACGCGACGAAGACTACCAGTACACGCTGCACGTATTTGAACGTTTTGGATGCTCGAATCTGAGGGATTACAATGCATTGTACCTGAAAACGGATGCCCTATTACATGCTGACGTAACACAGCACTTCCGAAGCCTGTTCTACGATGCGCACGGATTGGAATTACTTCATTGCGTTCCTCTGGCATCCTATTCATGGCAATGAGCTCTAAATTACACGCGGGCAAAATTGGGGTTAATAATCGACGAGGACATGTACAACCATCGAACCGGGTGTTAGAGGAGGGCTCTGTCAGGTGAGCAGGCATCATTTGCAGGTTAACAATCCTCTGTGCAGTGACTATGATCCCGATAAAGAGGAGGTGTACATATCATACATGGATTGCAACAATCTTTACGAATTCAGTATAATAAAGCACCTCCCTGTCGGCGATTTTGAATGGGTCGAAGATTTTAGCTCCGTGGATTATGCGTCACCCTACAGATTCGGACATGGGGTACATGTACATGTGCTACTTGGAGTATTCAAAATCTATCCACGCGCTGATGCGGTACTTCCCCCTATCTCGCGAGAAGGCGGTCGTCCCGAAGGAATGGCTCTCACCATTCCAACGAGGGCCTGCTGCTCACGTGCATGGACAAGGTCAAATATGTTGTTCATTATGCACTGCTGGCGCTCTATTGTAGATTGGGCATAAGGGTGACGAAAATTCACCGAGTTCTAAAATTTCGTCAGGCACCATTCTTGCGTCCCTACATCGAGAACAATGTTGCCAGACGCGTCGCCTCGGACACCGATGTTTGAAAAACAATTCTATAAAATCTCAAATAATGCAGTCTTTGGAAGAACGCTACTAAATAAATTTTACATGCGGGATATTCGAGTAGCCTTCGATGAGGAGACGGCGAGTTGCCTCAGGAGCCGGGCGGAATGTGTGAGAATGGAAATTTTGTTCCTTGATTGCGTCATGTACGAAATGCGCAAAAAAAGTGTGATTCAATTTCCCCCTGCAGATTGGCTTTACTATTTTAGAACTGAGTAAATTAACCATTTACTCGTTCTACTATGAAACCCTGTTGAGTAAGCACACTTGCCTGGTGATTACCTGCTACTTCGACATAGATTTTCTGATCCTCGGCCTATTCTGCAACGACTACGAAGATCAGTTATGAGCGATCGCCGACCACCATGTAGACTTGTCTTCCTTCGATCGGGATAATCGCTGTACAGCGAAAGAAATCGCGGAAGGCCCGGCGCGTTCAAAAATGAAACCAGTAGCGTACCCATAGAGGAAGTAATATGCTTGAAAGCCAAAATGTATTCCATCAAATTAGGTGGAGGAACACAAATTGCGAGAGCTAAAGGGGTCAAAAAGAACATTGTGCACAAACATCTCCTCCATGATACATACCACGATACCCTATTCATGCACACTAGCGTATCGCATGAACAGGTGTCAATAGTTGGAAAGAAACAGTGCATGTACACCACCAGAAATGTGAAAAGAGGTCTGATGGCATACAATGACAAACGGTACCTCTACAACGACGTGGGCTCCTACCCGTACGGCAGTTACGAATATGGTAAGATCGAGTGGATGACGTAGATAGCGGGATTTCACCATGCGTTCTTTTTCCCCTCAGATAATGCAGAGGATGAGAAGGAGTAGCGTCATTTGGACTGTGTCACTGGAAGGATGTGGTACCTCGTTCTCTTCTCACTCGTCTCGTGCACGCTGGCGCTGGACGCCGGCAACTGTACTGCAAGCATCAAGCTTGAGAAGGATAAGCACACCTACGCGCATGAATGCCCTGGTGATATTTTGGCTATCAGAGAGTGGCATGTTGTTCCTATGCAGTCCGTCATTAACGTGGACAAGAACGCTACTGAATCGCTGCACACGTGCCTTCAATCGCTGGACGTGAGCGACAGCTACGAAGATGTGCGTAGCCAGCTAATAGGGGGTGGCAGAGCCATGGGCTTAGCATGCACCAATCACAGGGAGGCGGGTGGAGCCATGCCAGCTCATTAGCATAAAGGCGCAGAGCCAAGCCAGCCAATCATCGATCAGTGGCTTTGGAATGGGCCAATCAGCATGAAGGGGCCCACTTATTAGCATAAAGAGGTGGAGCTACGGTCGACCCGTGGAGCAAAGCCACACTGAGAAAAATGTTTCTGTTGTTTTAACAGGAAAGTGCTGGAAAAAAATAGTCCAGGAGTCCTGTTAATATTTACATAGGCCTGTTTCAATAAATTTACAGGGACTGTTGATATAACCAGTATTGTCTGTTGTAGCAACAGGCTTTCCTGTTGTTGCATTAGAACAGGGTGATGTAAGTTTTACAAGGCCCCAGTTACACATTACATGCTAGTTCTGTAGCTATATCAAAATTTCAGCACTCTGTCCACTGCCTTGGAAGGATTTCTTTCTACAGGTAAGAAACTTTGCAAGAAACGTGGTGAAGTCCATGACAAAACCGTTAGTCCTAGAACTGTTCGTCGTGAGGATCTTCCTGTAGTTTCATACACTTGCAATCATACATTAACTCTTCTCATGTGCAGAGGGGCTTCTCTGAAGGTCTATTCAAGTATCCAAGCATTTGTTTGATGCTGCTTGATACCCCCAACAAGAGAACCTTCTCTGTGCTCGAACAATGCTTCTTGTGCCTTCATGTAGCTTCTGCCGGTTGATAGATCTCAAGGAAGCATCTGAAATGTATACCCCCTACCCCATACACGTATACCCCATGCAAAGTACAGTATTAGCAAGAGGAAGTGGCACAAATGACAGCGCAACTGTACAACTGTAATTTTGGGACTAGGTACATAAGATGGACACTGTTCTTTCAGCATATGTTTGAGGGCTGTATAGTCCAGGGTACTCAAACCATATGTGCAATTTGTCATTTGGGACAGTTTTGTATTCTGTCCATTATAGTTAGCAGTAAAAAGAAAATGTCTGGGCAAGTTACACATTGGAGGAAATTATTGGCATGAATGTTCCTCAGCACGTTCGTGATCTCTCCTATGCTTTTCCCAGAAGTTTTTGCATGGGAGACTTACCAATTGATAATATGACTGGCGTGGGTGGAAGAGCGACACCTGCAGTGGTTCTCCTGCCTGAAACTCAAAGTGGACTACTACAATGTGCTCCATAATGCAGCAAAGCACTCCTGGCTTCAACAACATGATCTCAGCACATAACTTACCAATTTCTAATATATAGCGTGCATGGAACAGAGAAATCCTGGATTGGTTATCCTGCCTGGAGAGCAACGTGTACTGCTATAATGTGCTTTATAATGCAGCAAGCACACATTCAAGCAATCTGAGCACAAAGCTTACCTGCAGGAGAAAATCAAGTCTTGTATGCTCCTTTATTCTGTCGGTACCTGCAGTTCTTCAAGAAGGAATGATTCAGTCTCCTCCATGCTAGAAATCATTGGAGCCGGCAGTTGTTGCTTTTTACGAGCAGGATTTCTTAGGCACTGAGAAGAGAAAACAGAATGTGAAGAAAACGCTTCGCATTGCATTCAGATACAAAACATGGAAACTTATACTTGCTGACATTAAGACATTTCCTTTGATGTCTAAAGTAACTCGTGCGTGAAGACATCGATGTTGCAGCTTACATTCGTCATCTGTGAAAAAAGGGAGAAAACAGGAACGTGTAACTTACGCCTACCAACATGAAGAATTATGGTACCCACAATAAAAGGCGTGAATATCATATTCCGCACACAACAACAACAAAAATAACAAGAATCATGAGCACAACACAATACCAACTGCATGAACGCAACATTGCTTTTGCTGCCATGCCTGACGTACCAACTGAATGGTTGTAGTAACCGACATTACGAACACGACAGCGTCTGCTTTTCCCCTGCTGGGTGACAAGTAGAACCACGATTTCCCTATACTAAGCAATGTATGCGAAGAAGCCCAAACTATCACTCCATTACCGGAGTATTAGCTGCAACAGGCTTCCAGCACTACAAGAACAGAAATTGCCGTGTACATACCAACGCTTCAACAGGACCGCAAGGCAGGCGAAGAGAAAGGCGAATGAGCGAAAAGCGACCACTTTTGTATCGTTTGACCGAGCAGCCCTGTTAAAGCAGGTCTACAAATGGTTCTGTAAAATTTTACATCAACGGTTCATGTAAATATGTCTGTTTTTCAACGAAATTTCTTAGAGTGCAGCTCATTAGCATAAAGGGGCGGAGCTACGATCGACCAATCAGCAATCGGTGGGTTTAGCATGGGCCAATCAACGTGAAGTGGGCGGAGCTACAGGCGCCCAATCAGATGGCTTGCAATTGGCTTGTGTTGGATTAGAATTGGATTGTGTTGGATTAGAACTGGATTTTGGCTTGGAATTGGATTAGAATAGGCTTCTATTGGTTTAGAAAAAGGTGGTTCTTATAGCGCATAACGCTCTACTACTAGCTAGTGGGTTCGCGAAGGTATCAAGATTCGAGGTGTTTTTTATGCCCAGGCTCATGACCCTCCTGTTCTCGAGACTAGAGACTGTGACTTCCTAGCTTTACAGAAACCGCGATTGAAATTTGACCAAGCAGAACAAATGGTGGAAAATGTCAAAGAGAATATTATTTAACTTAGGCACTGCTTCTCGCGCTTCTGGAACGAAACGCAAACACAGGTGAAGGAGTTCGCATTGAAGAGCCATGTGTTCACAAGGCAAAGACAAAGAAGGCAAAGAAAGGTGCCACGACGATATGATGACGGATCAGACGCTCAAGCGTTCCAGTCAGCGGAAGAAATGTATTGACAGCGCTACTACGAGGTAATCGACACCGTGCAATCATTGGTAGTTGATAGATACCCATCAGCTATATGGTAGCATATGGCACGCATTGAGAGCTTCGTCACAGGGAGAAGCGACAGTCATGTCAGAGACCTTTTACCGGAAATGACAGAACTCTTAAAAATCGGACTGACAATTCCACTGACATGGTGCACGTCAGAAAGACCACTCTCCTGCCACTGTCGCATCAAAACATTTGAGATCGACAATGTCCCAAGCCCGCCTGAACCATGTGGCGCTTCTCCACGGCCACAAAGAGCTCGCCCGCAAATTAAACCTTGATGCCATTTGCAGACGAGTTCATAGGACAGTTCGCAGTGCAAAGGAACACATTTTTCACCACGACGTAGGAATCGTTCCCAATCTCATTTCGTTTCACTCATGACTTGTGTGTAGATATCGAATAAAAATTGCAAGAGGCACATACGAGGGTGGTTCCATAACCCAAACGGAACAAAACTTCCCATGGTGTTCCTGGGGGTATCCTTTCCCGGAAATTCGGATCTCCCTGGGAGACAGACATTTTTCCTACGGGCGTCCCCCACATCTCCAAGTTGCCACGATTTGGACTTCCCACAAATATCCGTCGTTTGTCCTCACAGCAAGTTACACGGAGATACCCGGACGTTGCACAGACTTACTTGCGTACGTACTCAGGGCCTGCATTTTCTCGTTATTATTCATACTGCTTTATTGAGTTGCCGCGTAAGTGGACAGATTCTTACTAGGCCCGTAGGCGTTTTTTCCCGCCATTTTGTTTCGGGTTCGGCCGTTGCATCGTTGCTCCCTTTCATTTGTTTCTCGTATTTCTGTTGCGGACAATGAGCACGAAGTTTTAAAAAGCAAAAATAAAGACGTACATATACAATCTCTAAGAACCATGAAGATCACTTAGAAAGGCAGGCATACCTTTCCAAAGCAAAAGCAGATACTATATATTGCTTGTCTGGCGAGCTTCCACAAATTCGGGAGTCCAGTTTGCCTGCGAGTCAAACTAAAGGGTTTCTTACTCCATTTGCTGTAAGGCGTTTAGTTCGTTCATCGAAAGTCGAACTCACGCCGCGATGCGCCTTGCCATGTTTCTCTCTCTCCTGCGATAATGCACCACGTAACATCCCATCAGGGACCCTATTTGGACAATTCTTCAAACGGCCGTTATGGTACATCCTGCAGATGTACGGTTAGGGATGTCCATTCATGTAGCTCCGATGGATGTCCACCTGACATCCATTTCAGGGCACGGACGTTGGGATCTATTTCGGACATCTGCAGGAGATAGTGTTCTGTCTGGGAACTTTCCGGCCCGACCAACTTTTAATAGTCACAGAGACGAAACAAGTGTATCACTTTTCGACATAGGCACCCTTAACTTCGATGCACTTTTGACACCTTTCAACCAGCATTCTTATACCCTTGAAAAAATAGTCAGAAGTTTTGTCCGCAACCAACATGCAACCGGTCGTCAACCGGCTGTTTGAAATGCCGCTCTCCAACCGACAAAAGCATGGAGAGGGTGGTGCTCCGGCCCTCCAACAGATGGCGTCACGCGTTCTTAATCGCATTTTCAAATTCGCGCGCATCTTCTACCTCGTTGCGGAAACTTACTCAATAAAAACTCGTACAATAGTCTCTAGTCTTTCTAGAGACAGTTACTACAACAAGTACATCTATTCTTTCTGGCCCATGTCAATCAGTCACAGATTACGCGAGTTTTGGAATGAGTGTACTATAGGCGCGTAACAAAAATACTAGAAAACGTATCCAAGAAAATTTTGCCTGTGCATAGTTAGAAATTTCGTGCACAGCAGAAGTAAAGGTGTAAAAGTCGTCCTGCAAGAGGGAAGTCCGGTGATGCCCCAACGGTATCGTACACGCACGCATAACATGGAGGAGCTCATCGGGAAAACCGCGCTCTTGCCACCCGCACACACACATACACACTTTGCATTCGCTCTTGAACCGAATACCGCTGCGCCCCTTCCCCCCAGCAAAATGAAAACTCGGCACCTATGCTATCTACCCAATTACGCCATGTGGTACTCTATGTGTGGAGCTGCTGCACGCAGACTAAGGACACGCCAATAGCCTGGCTCAGATGATATAGGAGGACGTAGATTTGGGCTCCAGCAAAGGACGTCGTCTTGTCTTTGATCAACGCAGGGAAACTTTCGTGGCTAGAAAGGGAAACTCTTCTCCTGCTGCGGGGAGTCTTTAAAGGAGCATTGTGGTGACCACCAATCTTTTTGGGGGTTTCTCGCTGTTCAGAATATATTTAATAAACCCCGCATACACTAACGTACATCGTTATAATAATAACAATAATGGTGCTGTGATGTTACACTGAAGGTTTGTCTGCCCACTGCCTTTGAGATGACACGCTTCACGTGCCGCAGGGTAGGACTGCGGATAATTTCGACCACGGGTGGTTCGGCTGACGTACGTTGTTTGCCCCCCCCTCCCCACATTGCTACCATCCTTGGCAGGGTTTGAACCCACGATCTTGACGTTGCTGTAAGCCAACATTTTACCGTCTGGTGGCGGTGGTGAAAGGGCTCGCCGTTGTCGGCCTCGCAGTGGAGGCCAACGTCACCACTGACGCCCTCGGGGAATGTGCGTCCTGGGCCGACTTCTAAGGGAACTGTGCCGACATCTGTCTGAAAACCGTCTGAGGAAAACCCAGGAAAAACCGCTACGTCATCGTGCGGTGCGCCCTGCAACGAACAAAATGAGCTCATGCAATAAAACGACGAGCGCAGGTGAGCTACAGAGCGCGCACGGGGCCTCTACCCCGCACCCATTTATGGTGAATTCGGGTGGTCATTCGTGGCAGTTCTTTTAACCCTTTGAAGGTTACGGGCGCACCAGTGCGTCCGAATGTCTCGGTTTGAATTTTCGCGCCCTCTCTTTATGGTGCTGTGGCGCTGGTTTGGGAGAGTGATGTTTGGCTGCTTGAGGCTTTTCTGGGGACCTGTGGCTCCATCTGTGGGATTTTTTTACAAGTATAGTGGTAATATATCTGCAAGCTGCGGCGCTCGCGCAGTGAATCTATGGTGGGCTAGAAGGACTGGTGAGCCGTTCGGCGGTTGTCATATGTACCCGCCGATGTTCCTGCCGAGAGATGGCGCCAAGCGTATCTCGGCGCTATGCGATCTAATCGCCTCTCGCGGCTCATTTCAGTGCTACTCGTCACGTGATTACACACCTGCCGTTAACCCATGAGTGTGCCTTTTCTTTGCTCTGCATGCAAAATGCCCCTTGAGTGTCACCTGCAGGAGCAAACGAATGGCACACCCAGATATCAGTGCTGACATTCGTCGGCGCGTCCCTATCAGCCCTCGGGTCTGGGACACGCGTACTTTGATAACGATAAAGACGTGTTCGAGCAGCCGGTTCTGCCTTTGGGTAGTGATATTCGTGATATGTGCTCATCGTTCCCTTCATCTGAGCGACCTTTACCTTCCAGGTTGCGAGGTCCGGTGACGGGGGACTGTGATAGAAATGTTTAAGTCGGTGGTGGGCTATAAGCGTGAGATATACGTTAACTGCAGCTAACCAACGGAAGCGATAGAATTGCTGATTACAGTCTGCATATGAGCAGCCAGTAGAGGGAAGGAATCCAGAAGACAAAGGGGACGACACGAAAATATAACGAGTTATACATTTATTTCAGAATACTGGTCCCAGAAGCAACCTGGGAAGGAGTAGGGAACGTACATTAATTATATAATATATACACATAATACACTCGTATAGTGGCGACAATTCGAAAGAAACCCGCAAAAGAGACGCGGCAAAGGGGTCCCAAGTTACCTTCGCGAACGTGACGATCGGTAACACGAGTGTTCTATATACCGGTAGTCTGACCTAAGCAGTAGCATAATGAAGTGTTCTTCTGAGATAGAAGAGGCTTTCTCTTGACTGTGATGCCTATTAAGCGCACGTGAAAATTCCATCTAAAATCGGACGGGACGGCGACCCCAAGATATTTGTACTAAGCTCCCTTGCAAGTATACGTACTATGATGTTGGCAAAGCCATTGTTCTACATATATAACACCATAGACATAGTTTTGTCGGTGTTCAAATTGATTTGCAATTTTTAACACCACTCGTTGATGTGTTCTAAACTGCTTTGCAAAGGTGCGTAATAAAAGGCGAGCAAGGTGAGCCATAAGCAAAGCACACAGAAAGAAAAAGAGAGAGAGAACGATCGGCATATTGAGGACGAACGTTCAGACACCGCTATATGTTCGGAATATATCGCGCGATATGTTACGCAGTCATCACCGAATAAACATGCTTTACAATTAATGTTACTTAACATATCGTGCATATAGACAAGAAACAGCAAAAGTTTCAAGACTGACTCCTGTCGTATACCCCAGGTGTATGGGGTTCGATCAGACAGGGAATCAGTCCCGAAGCCAATCCATGATCTTGCTATTACGTATCAGCTTTCTATAGGGTACGTACACGGTCAAATGCCTTGGAGAGATGCAAAACCAATATTTCAATTTGTAGGTTATTATATAAGCAAATCCAAAGTCGTGGATGAGATCAAACAGGGCCATGACAGCGGAGTAGCCCCCACGAAAGATAGGCTGCAAGGAATGCTGTTACTTGATCATGATGTTAATTGTTTGGAAAAGATGTGCTTTAGCAATTCACAAAAGCTGGAAAGAAGAGAAAATTCGAAACCAAAGTCGGGACTCCTGCCTTACGTGTCGGTTTTATACGAGCGCATTTCCATTCGTTCGGGACAGTCCCTTCGTCCAGCGATATCTGGAAAATAATTTTGAGGAATTGCGCAGCTTACTCGGCGTACCTTCTAAGAAAATCATTCGGAATATTGTCTTGCACAGAAGACCACAATATCGCGTCCTGAAGTAATCAGTCCCGAGAGTTTTTGGACTGGCATATCCACTTGCCAATCTACCCGCAGAAGACTTCTTCATATTTACCTCCCACAGTGGCATAATAAGAAATAGACATACAAGTGCTGCTTTAAAGTAATGTCATACTACTAATAATTCGGGAGTTTAAGTTGTGCGACAACGGTGATAGATCTATTAGGAGTTTCCCACATCTTCTATATAATCTGTTCTCTGCTGTGCGTCATTTTGTTCCTCTTTTGCTAGATACTTTGAGTAGTCATATGCCAAATTTGCTGGGAGTACGCAACAAAGACGTGGCTATAATATTGCTTTTTAGTCTCACTTAATTTCCTCCTTCAGTGCCTTCGTCAAACCTGAAACCAGGGTTAGTTTCCATCGCCGTCTAATTTTGTTTATGCGACGTTTAAGATGCTAAGCTTCGCGTGTCGGCCATGGTCTTTGAGTGTAAACCTTGTCTTTTTCGTTTTCCCCGTTTTTTCCTTTATCTTTCCTTCCTTCTCTTTTTCGTTTTTCCCATTTTTAGAATAGCAAGCCGGCTCTTTGCCTGGCTAGCCTTTCCTTCTTTTTTTTCTTAATAAACATATTACCCTCCTCCCCCTGTAAGGCTTCTTGGACACGAACTTTCTTGTGGACATGTGTACAGTGGCCTTGAAAAAATTTCAGGCCATATTAACATTTCTCGAGATGCTACAGATCCAGTTAAAATTTGTACCAGGAGCTGCCCAAGGAATATCGTGGAATATCTGGATTTTAGGTCTGTCATGCTTAAATTTTATATGGTGCATCTCAAGAACCATCTTGTGATCTGAATGTCAACCAAGTACTTGGCAGTCCCATTTCCAGCGAAGGGTGTTAGGCACCAGGAACAGATCACGTATTGAAGCAGAAGACTCTTGACTTCTAGTGTACCTCATAGCAAAAGGCAATATCAAGTAGTGCATTTTCATTTATGAAGTCTCAAACTCCGGTTGGGGTTTCCTAATTTACACTTCAACATGGGACCAGATACTGAACAATCATGACATTATATCCTTAACCGTGTTCAATGTCAATAGGTTTCATTTGTAACTATGTTACACCATTTTTAATATAACCTGATGATGGCGGTGATTAGGTAACAGAAAAAGATGGGGATATGAGTCGCGACAGAGTCGGGGCCACCCCAGGACGCCTACAAGCGACGAAAATGCAAACAGATGCACATACGGTGAACGGATCATTTGCAAAATGTAGGACAAAGGTCTCAGAACGAGTGAGGGTAGTATGACACAAGTAATATGGCGGGGGGGGGGGGCACACAAAGCGGGCACTTCGCAAGTCATAGGGCACATGTATATTACGCTTTTCAACTTGAATCTTTATAATCTATAATGACGGCATTAAGGCTGTCGGTTGTGGACCACAAACCCAGGTGGCGAATTTCCCTATTTATCATCATCAGTGTATTCGTTGTTATTGTATAATGTCACGCTAGCAGCGCTCTTAGGTCGCTCAATCAGTGGATAAAATGAGTTTAACATTATGTTCTAGGAACCCTTTGTATAACATCAATTCCATTCAAGCATTTTCGGTTAATAATACAAGTGTGGCATTTCTTCTTCTCTCTCTCATATATATATATATATATATATATATATATATATATATATTTGCAACAAAATAAGGAGCAAGGAAGAAGGAGCAAGGAAATAAGGAATATATCTTTCGCGCTATATATATATGACTCGGTCGTTCTACTGGTCAACAGTAAAACCGTGCGTGCTACAATTTCGTTTTTTATGACCGATATCATGTTCCTTTATAGTTACATAGGGAGCAAAAGAATTACATAACTAAGGTGTGCTGCGAGGTATACTGTATAGAAAGCGCCATAGTTTAGCTAAATGACAGTTAGTTGAACAATCTACCATCGGCCTATGTTCCGTGACAAAGTGTTCCCTGCTTCCTGTACACAGCAACTCGATAATCTAGGCTGAAAAGAAAGAGTGAAGAGAAAGAAACCATCAAGGAGGCGAGCTCTCGGACGCAGTAGCCGCTCTTTATTTTGTTTTTCGACCCGTCTGTCATCATCCAACGAAGATAAGACATGCGGTCACGTGCTTCGCGACATTCCGATATCTTTCGCTTGCAGGGATCGTCGGCAAGGCAGACGCAATGATCTCTATAGTATATGGCTGGATCGCGCATAGGGTGCTCCACAGCGTGGAACCGGCCGCCATATTGGTGGGCCCAACGCGTACTATCGTCTGCATGTAGTTAAGCGCGGCTGCCCGCAATTTTTTTGTTTCCTTTAAATTAGAGGGCATGCCATGCCAGCTTGTTGCAGTTTTCAGTGCATTTCACGCACGGACAGACGAAAGGGGTTAACTTTTCACAGGTAAGCTATTTATTTTGAAGAAAAACAGTGTTTATCCGTATCGCATGTATGTGACACTCGCGCTTGCTCGCACTGCTACTTCGCTGGTGCCGTTAGGTACTAAGAAATTATGTTTGGCTGCTCTATTTATGTATTTTCTACACAATGTGCTTGTGCTATACAGGTACCCTCACAGTCGCCCAGCTGTGCTGAAGAAGTGGGTGCAGAAGATGCATCGCAAAAATTGGGCCCCATCTAAATCTTCGGTGCTCTGCAGCAGACACTTTGAGGAGGCCTGTTTCGATCGTACAGGGCAAACTGCGGCAAAAGAGTGATGCTGTGCCTACAAAGTTTGACTTTCCACAGCACCTGCTGAAAGTAAACGCAATAGTAACACATTAGAATTTGCTTGGGAACCTGTGTAATGTGCAGCAATTCTGAATGTGGTAGTTGATCCAACAAGCTCAGTACAAGTCTTGAGAAGTTGTGGAAATCTCTCATTCCCACTCTCGGGGTGTCCGCCCGTCCGCTCCCGGCGAGGAAAGCAGCACAACAAAATGCAATAACAAACAAAGAACAAAGGTTTATTTCCTACCAGACATGCATCCGTCACCGTCCTCACCGCACCGCCGACAGAGAAGAACCCATTCCCCAGTCACCTCTGGCTTTTAAGGATGTCTACCACGCCCCCTCGAGCGTACCGAGTGCAAAACAGTTATCGAGCGCTTGCGATAACATGTGCCTGCGGCACAACACGTGCTCAAAACAGTGCGGAGTCATATCACCCCACATTCCCCCATCCTAAAACAAGACATCCCAAGCAGCAAAATGTAATGAAAGTCGAGTGCAATAGGGGTCGGCGGTATGTGTCTTATCAATGTTCTTCAGTGTCACGAGTGTGTTCAAGGCCTTCCACCTACCCGTCCGCCCCTATTGCACTCAACTTTCAGTACATTGTGCTGCTTGGGATACAGTCTGCTAAACAAAACAAAAGGGGGCCAAAGTTAATCAAAGTTCTTCAGAAGTCATCGGGCATATCCAGGACGACGTCATCCATCTGGCGGGGGAGAACACCCTGCTCTCTTAACAGGTCTGGAGTAGTAATGACTGGACACAGACTGTCCGCAACGCTACAAGGCTTCTGGACACGTTTAATTAGCAATTAGAGCTAATTGGGACCCCCCACATTAATCAGGACCCTCCAGGGAGTCATCATACTAATTGGGGAGCATCTAGGACGTGTCCAGACCACCCTGTGCGTTGCGGACAATCTGTGTCCATAAAAATATAAAAAAATAGGTAGAAAATAAAATAAAAAGATGGAAATAGAGTGGAGAGAAACAATTTATTCGAAAATCAACGATGCCGCGGCGAAGAACCCGCTCCGCAACACCCGAGTGACCAGCGCCCGCCATGTTGCTTGTTGACGACTGGTAGTTGCAGAGATCGACGACAGGTGGCCACTTAGTTGCAAGGCATCACACCAGATGGCGCCACCATCATAGCTCTAGACGAGAAAGACAGAGAACAAGATACTAGCGGCAGGTAAAAATGGCAGCACTGCTGAACAAGTCTAGGCATGCGAGAGAAAAGGTCTAACCGCTACTGCTAAAACAGCACGGAGAAAACAGTACACATCGGGGAAAAAGGCTTACGGGGACGATCGCTTGGGCCTAACCACAACACTACGCAGCTAACACAAGGCGGGAACCACACATCGCTAAACATGCGTCAACAGGCTTGGCCACCGCAAAACAAGTCTAGACATGCGAGAAAAGGCTTAGCACGAGCGCGGTCACCGCTAAACACGGCAAACATACGAGAAAAGGAGCACGTCAAATCACTCACCTTTTCCCCCGCGGCAACTTCCAGGCAGAAACTGAGCGAGCACGGAGAACACACGTCTGCTCTCTACGAGAGCCAGCCAGAAACTGAGCGAGCGCGCGGAGCGCACGTCCGTCTTCCGCGACAGCCCGAGAGAAACTGAGTGAGCCGACGCGCCGCGGCAGCTATGGATGCGCGCGCGCCCTCTGCTCCACCCGTCCGCGCATGCGCGCGCGCGCGGCTAGCTCCCTCTGCGCCGCCCGCGGGTGTTTTCGGTTTCGGCTCTCTGCTGCGCGCGCGCGCTCCTAGCCGCGACGGGTGGCTTCTGAGTTTCACTTTCGTTTCTTTGCGCGCGCGTTTATCTCTATAAAGGCAGCGCGCACCGCGCTCGCGTCATCACTACGTGAAGATGTTCAGCTACCACTCTTTACAAAATTGTTCCCGCACCCACGCTTCTTGGGAAGAAGTGGAGAAGGAATGTTTCAGCAGCGAAAGTCCCCGTAACGAGCTCGTCATCACTGTTTTTCGCTACGTGATAGATATGGTAGGCTTTGGCAATATAGGAGAGATCTTGCCAGGGCCACTGCAGGAGATGGTGCGTCGGATCTACGCCCATTACAAGAACGTCTGCATAACGGTTCCTGACGGACCCCTGGGACTGATGAGCGAATTTGTGAGTCTGGCCAACTCAGAATTCAACTACATCGCTGCGGACATCGTGGACCTTCTTGCTCGTGTCATCGCTCATATTAAGCACGCCCTGCGGAAGCAGCGACATTTGCAAGCAGTCTACATCGCCAACCTTGTCACTGATTTATTGAAATACCGCTTGGTTATTGACATGCAACGCATTAAACAGTCCGAATAACTTTGACGAGACTCTGTGTGTTCTTTCACTGAAACATGTTTATTGAATAGAAACAAAAGATTTGGTCAATAGATGCCAGCACCCTCCCTTCCTTGTCTGATCATCTCGTAATGCTGCGTTCGTGAGATCAGACGTGCCAGAAAAGGGGAATCTTCATCGCAGCGTCGTCATTGCGCGGGTCACGGTACCAGCGCGATGATGGAATGGTCATTCTTTTCGTACACCCATTCCGCTACCACACTGCCACAACGACCCGTGCTTCTCCTGTCTGCGAGAGAGAGAGAGAGAGAAGCATGTCTCGACTAGAACTTTTATTCTCGATTACATGCGCGTGCAGCTCTTTGTTCCACGGTTACTCGATGCCTGACGTCGACGGTCTCGGGCTCTCTTCCGGGTTTTCCGGTGCTGCACAAAGAGGGAGTACTATCGTAATGCGATACGCGTCAAAACACTAGGAAAGCTTACCGTATTCGCAGCTCCCATAAGGGAAGGAGTGTACGGCATCCACGAGATAGCGCTTGTCGTCGTAGGGGACCAAGCTCTTCGTGAGTCTCGAAATGGTGTACATCGTTTGCTTTATACTCTGGATGGTGCACTGCTTCTGAGAGACCGGCTTTTCATTGAACAGAGAATCTCGGTACACTTCGTGCAATAAATGTTTCCTCACCACGTCTTTCTTAACTCCTTTTGCTCTCGCGATCTGTTTGTGTGTCCCAGCCAAGAGAATGCTGTACATTTTCGCTCGGATGGCTACGACTTCCTGAATAACTCCGCCCCCCGTCTCGTCTTTGAAGTACCCCATCTGATTCGCGTGCTCGTCGTTGAAAAGTGGGTGGTCCGGCGGATAGGAAGAGAGATCTAACTCACTCTCAATCTTCATCAGCTGCTCTTCCAGGCTTTCACACGTGAGAGAAAAAATTATGCTGTCCGTGTCGCTATAGATCAATTGCACTGGACATGTCAAGCGAGAAAAGAGCGACTCGTAGATGAAGCTGTACATTCGGACTTTGGATATTTCAAGAATGGCAAAGCTCACGTAAAGGGGGTGCGTGCATTTGATGCGGCGTTGCTCCATCTCGTATAAGATGCACTTATCACTCAGAATGTGAAAATGCTGACTGTCGACGGAGCTAGCTTTTCGGAGCGCGCTTTCTTTGTCGTAGGCTATAGCGTACCTTTTCATGCATCTCACATTTTGTATCGACTTACCGAACGTGCTGTTCGACATGGTTTTGTACAGAAGTCGCTCGAATTTCGTGGTCGCGGCATTCCTCAACGAGGCGTTTCTCTGCACGAAGGTTCGCAAAAAGTTGTCTTGGCGGAATGAGAGGATGCTGTGAACACGTTTTATTTTCATGCCCAACCTCACGTACAGTGCGAGCAATACATAGTGAACGACGTAGCGTTCTTTGTCGTAGCACGTCAGCAAGAGTTTCTTTGTGGGAGGGGCGTTCAGCGCCAACGCGTCTTTCAAGTGTCGCTGGTAGGGGGAGAGTTCGTTCTCGTTCACACACCTGTGTTCGGGTGCCAGGGGAAAATCCCTGGTGAGTGCGTGCAGTTCTTCGGGATATGACAAGTCTACTACGTAGACGTAACCCACTTCCGAATCGTGAGGAATGTTGAGAAAATCGATCTCGCTCCACCTCGAAGGATCGACCCACTCAAAGCCCCCTGTTGGGAGATAGAAAGTCATCGCGTACGGGTACAAACTGTTCACGTCGAGGTACTGGATAAAAGTCTTTTCCTGCTGGGGATCGTAATCTTCACACCCCTCGTGATTAGCCCTACAGTATCTGTGGAAGCTGTTACAAATGCCTCCCCTGATTCCCTTCTCGATCGTTTCGTACATCTCGCGATCGCTCATGAGCTGGAGTTTGACATTGGTGAGCTTCAGAGCGCTGCTCCACGCGTAACTGGCGAGGGACATGGCGCGTAAGATATCCATCCCATCCGTCTCTAGCGCAATCTTCCTGAAATACAGTACGACGTCGCAGAGCTGACAAGCGTCGAGCGTGACGTAGAGACGCGTGTAACCGCCGAGGTTCTCACATTCGAACAATTCGAAAATCTCTAGGGCGTACTGATAGTCCTCGTCCGTGATCTCTTGGTCGTTCAGGTCACTTTTGAAAGCTTCCTTTGGCGGTAGTGCGGGCAAATTGTA
This sequence comes from Ornithodoros turicata, assembly GCF_037126465.1. Classification (NCBI taxonomy): domain Eukaryota; kingdom Metazoa; phylum Arthropoda; class Arachnida; order Ixodida; family Argasidae; genus Ornithodoros; species Ornithodoros turicata. The sequence continues at coordinate 26,932,355 of NC_088204.1, read as the reverse complement.
CGCTTCGAAACTGTCGACGAAGGTGTATGGGTAAATGCCCTTCCTGAGGAGGCGCCGGAAACGGTCACCATACATTTGACGGGTACAATGAAACGCGCTCTCGCCACCGCTGGCGAGGAGGGTTTCCACCAGGTTCGACAAGGACAGGTTGGAAAACTGCGTGGTATCGCGGAAATGGAGATCGCCAATGTTGAACCCTCTTATCTTTTCCGAGCTCGAAGCTAAGATCCACGGTTCGCCCAGATTTAGAACGTGCATGTGGCGGAGAAGGGAGCTCAAATCGTACTGCAGGTTGTGCACGCACACGACGAGTTCTTTGGTGTTACGACACGTAAGGTTACACGTATCACACAACGTCGCGACAAAATTCGAAGAACCGGGCTCTACGAAGCGGGTGTGGTCGTGATGCGACACCTTCCGCGTATGTCGGTTAAATTCGATTCCACAAAATTCGCAGTGCGTAGCGCTCGCGTGCCGAAAGTGGTCTTCCATACTCATGACCAACGGCGAGGGACAACGGTTCAACCTATCGATTTGATCGCTAAATCGCTTGAGCGAGAGCAAGCATTTCTCTGTCGCGTTGGGTCCCAAATAGCCATCTAAGCCTAGTATTTTTCCGTCCCAACTTCTCACTACAACGATGCAGTACGAGCTCATCCTGTGCACACTCACGGCGTCCTTCACGAGCGCGTCCTTTTCCAAGACGCTCTCCGTGTCCAACACCGCGAAATAGGGATAGGGATGCATGTACTGTATCTTGTTGAAGGAGACACACTCCCCCGCTTTTGGCATTTCGAGAATCACTTCGTTTACGTCTCGACACAAACGTTCGTGCTGCTGCAACGCCTCTCTCGTCCCGAAACCGGACGTGCATTTCTCGCAATAAAAATAGTCACTTCGTCCCATGAAAGTGCTAAATTTTTTGATGCCGTAGAAATGCTGCCTAACCTCGTGCAGATGGACTTTATCTTTATGGAGCGTAGAGGGAACCCGTCCGGTAGATATCGAACTCGTCTGCTCGTCGAACACGTAGATGTACACGGAGATTTTGTTTTTTCTCTCCCACAGGGCAATGTCTTCGTAAGTGACTGGGAAGCAGGGTGGCCAGTACGTTACGCGCGTCTCCGGATTCGAAGGATTCATGTATTTGCGGTATCTGGCATAATCGTTTGGTTTGTTCCTCAAAGGATGTAAGAGCGCCAGCACGCTATACTTGAAACACTCGTTTTCGTGATTCGGAGGGAGTTTGACGTTTGTGAGAGTCCTTATTTTTCTTTTCAACATTTCGGGAAGCTCGACCGTGCACCCAATCCGCTTCGGTTTTAAGCGCGTTAGTTTTAAGTCGACACATTGGACGTCATTCGAGGTGAAACCAGACCCTTCTCTCGCATAGTTTTCAACGCGTTGCGAGGATTCTGCGATAGCAGCATTTATCGCGCCTTCGATTTCTTGGCGGTTATGAACGACTCTCATGTGAAGGTTTACGTGAAGGAGATGCGAAGTCAACCCGTCGGCTCCGTCCTTAACCATGAGCGCCTTCGAGCACAGACAAAATTTGAAAGGCATGGGATAAGCTTCGAGGACGCGCGTGATTACTGGAGCTATGCTCGGTAGATAGAGTCGCAAATCGTCGACGTTGTCGTCGTGCGGGGAACAGAGAAGCGTGTACCTAGTAGCCGTTCCGTCAACTGCCTCATCTGTGACAAAAAAAGGAAGGAATCGTCTCTCCGTGACGGAGGGATGATTCTCTACGACGTGCTCTCTCAATTCAACGATTCTACGACCCTGGACAGGCTCAGCTTCGTTTCGAAATTCTGGGCTTGCATCTGGTGATTCATCTCGAATCATTCATTCATTCAATTCATCGTCCTACCAGACAGAGGAATGAAATCTGCATACGACTGATCCCTTTCCCACATGAGCAATTCGTCTGCATTGTCATGTCCATCTAGGGGTTCGTCGTCGTCGTCCGTTTCAGGTATTACGAAAGGCGGACTACTGTCTCTGTCGTCGTCGTCATCTGAAAGGACGACTGGGCTATTACCGAGATTCTCTATTCTAGCTTCGTGCTCTCTTTCTACGGCCACGAGCATGGCATCGATGGGGTCGTACTGACATACGAGACAGCGCGGCACTGCGGTCAAACAAAATCAGTACGAGATTCCCCCTCACGAAACAATGCTCACTTTTCCCTTCAGTTGAGGAACGCTTGAGATTGATGATGAGAGAGGATGGGATGAGTTCCTGTGTTCAGTGTCATGCGGTGACAGCGGCTATTGGTTCCTGAAAAACAATGTCATGCATAGAATACACTTTCACAGCAGAGACGGTCAACTTACATTTTGCTCCACGAAACGCCTCGTGTCGTGGATGTATGCCCCTCGTGGGCTTCCTGTCAATCGTCGTAGAACCAGCGCACCTTTTATAGTCGCTACACCGCTCTCCTCCTCCTCGCATTGCTACGGTGTCGTCTGTACTTTGACCACCCCGCCTTCCGTCTTTCGCGCCTTTTTGCGATGTCGCATATGACAATGATGTCATCGACGTTGAATAAAACATTACACTAATTTCTAGCTAACACTCTGGGACGACTTGTACATGACGACAAGAAGACCCAGAGTGGGATTCGAACCCAGGATCCTTCTACACTGGGCGCGAGACACTAACCATCAATCTAATTCGTACTGCGTGACGTTTTTCGTATTGCGGGGTTCGTGTCTACACACGTCACAACATGTTCAAACACGTTCAAACATGTTCAAACACGTTCAATGACGTCATAGAGAGAGAGAGAGGAAGTAGTGTGTCCAGGGACGACTTCGACGGTTCGCCGCCTGTGTCTAAACACGTCCAAACATGTTCAGACACGTTCAATGACGTCATAGAGAGGGTGAGAGGAACGAGTGTGTCCAGGGGCGACTCGCCGCCTGTGTCTAAACATGTCCAAACATGTTCAAACACGTCTTAACATGCCCAAACACGTTCAATGACGTCATAGAGAGTGAGAGGCAAAGCTTTACTATAAATATTGAAGCGAACGTTCGATCGTCATTCCATCATGATCAGCTTGGTAGATCCTCGTAAGTAATACCCATGACGTCATCATCGTCGAAATGTTTGAAGAGTTTCGTTTCCAGTGTACAACACTTTTGCTGCGCGTGAAGTCGGTTTTTTCCCGCCTCACATATTTCGGGAGATTGGCAGCGCCCGCTTCTTCTGCACCAATTGCGGTGGATTGTGGTCCAAAGGTACACTTCCTCGTTATTTTTTAATACGTTCTATAATCGTTCACATTTTTTCAGAGCAAAAGCATTGGACGGACCGATTGATTCGCCCGTTTCTCGGCTGTCGGACGGTACCGTTCGACGTACGTTGCGAAGGACTTCGATTATTGAAGGAAGATGGAGAAGATGGACCATCAGTGTCACTCTGTGACTGAAGAAGATTGTACGTGTGTGTGTGTTTGAGATATAAAAACACGCGTTTCTCACACTCCTTTCGTTGCAGGTTACGAATGGCTACTGACGGAAGATCTGCCCTTGGTCCTAACCTTCAAGCCTCCTCCAAAGACCTTCTTTTTGCGAATCGGCGATCAACTGACTACCTGTCGCTGCGGTGGCCTCTGGTCGAGAAACCCCAGCCATTGGTTAGACTCGAGCCTTCGTCCGTATTTGGGCTGCCTCCCCGGCTACAAAACCAAAGCTGGAGCCTAATTCATGTGTAATGAGAAATAAAAAAGGTTGTCTACTCTCATTCCGTCTCAGTCATGACGCCCGAGCAGAGGTTTGCCACCTTTGTGCAAACGCGAATGTATCGGGACTTGCTGCGATTACGCGATTATATTCACGGCGATAGCTGCGAGGGAGACTTTCGCTCGATTCTCAAGACGATACCCTTACGTCTGTTCACCGTCAGTGGGAAGATTGCGAAGAAAATGAAGCATTTCGTAGATTACAAGCTCGAGCTGTTGGAAAAGTATAGACGAGGAGAGACAGTCGATCCGTGTCTCATCAACGCGGGTTTCAACCGACCTATCGTCCGTCGCTACTGGCTTCTCCACACATCCCTCGACGTCACGGTGCAGACCAGCGACGACGGTGAGCGTCGGGTCAGCACGTTGGAAGATCGTCTCGCAAGGGTCTTGTGTATGTCGTGAAAAAATAAATAGTCTATTTTTACGAAACGAGTTCGCTCACGAGGAGACGTTTTATTGTTTCGTCATTCTCTTCGAGGTTACAGAAAAACATGGATACACAACTTTTCAAGCTGTAGCGTTTCAACATGCGCGTGGCTACGTAGATACAAAAAAGCCCGCAGTAAGGCGAAAAAGGCGATTGAATACACTTGTCGTTATACTCGTCCACTACAGGTAAAGTCCTTCGAAGGTTTGCTTCGATGGGGGGAAGACCGTAGCTGTCGAAAAACACGGCAGACCCGTCGTAGTTTTTCAGGTAGAGCACCCAGTGCTGCCCGCGCCTTCTTCGCTCTTCCGTATTGATGATTAAATAGCCGGGTTTGCGTAAAACGAAGGCTTCGTCGGAAGCGCAAATGCCTCTCAGCATGGAGGAAGCGAGGGGGTTCAGTGACACGAGTTCCAAGATGTCGCTCTCGTACATCTTTTCTTATGGGAAGGTGACCGTACGGTCCTTGTCGACGTACATGAGCTTGGGACACTCGGAAATCAAGAGGACGGTGACCGCGTGTGGAAGGGCTTTAGCGAAGCGTAATTGCAGGCGAACGTTTCCTTTTCGCCACTCGTTCAAATGCGAAGGAGAAGAACACTTGTCCACGTCCAAGTTGAAGTAGAGAAGGAACCCGTTCGTTTTAAATCGCTCGTAGCTATACTTGAAATGTTTCTCTCCCAGTTCTTGCAAGAAGTTAAAGTAGGGAATTTTGACGAGGTCGTTCTGAAAGTCGTACTCGGCTCGCACTTGCTGGCCGTCCACGGAGAGCATCGAATGAGACAGGTCGTAATGACGGAATTTGTAGGGGTTCGATTGGATGTCGCCGAGAAAGTCGGACGTGGCGAGCAGGGCGACGCATAATTTGGAAGGTACCCTTTCGGGGTAACCATTTTCAAAGTGAGCGTCCAAGCTCCCGGCACTCAAGCTCCGCACCTTGGTTTCCAATCCGCATAACACGTAGATGGCCGGCGTGGTCTGAAGCCGCCGCTTGTATTCCAAAAATAGGGAAGGTGCCAGCGTCACCTGTTTCAAGTGTAACGTCATCTCTTTAATGTCCACCTCGTAATTGTACGTTTTCTTGTCTTTGGGGACCGATACGAGTTTAAATTCGTCGTTGTTTAATAGGAAAACGACGCGAATTTCGACGGCAGGTACCATCAGGCGCGGCTGTTGAAACAGGTCGGTATTGATCTGACCGACCAGGTTAAAGTATTTTCCACCCTTCGTCGCTTCGTAACGTTGTTTCGGACCGCGAGACGAGACGTCGTAGTCGTCCTTTAAATGTTCGTCGTCCTCGACATAAAGTCCAGCCACGTGCACTGTTTCTTGAGCCATGGGCGTGGAATGAAGCACGACGTCCAAAATACTCCTGTAGGCGTACAACTCGTTGGAACTGACGAGCTTGTTGTTCGCATAAACGGTGACCGTCTTAAACATGCCGCTCAACAGGTGGTTTATTGGGAAAACGACATCTTTCTCGTCCATTTCTTCCCCGTCGTCGCGAACAATGCGCACGGTCAAAGACACGAAACTGCCGTAGAGATCCAAGTGTGCCTTTGCAAATTTTGAATACAAAACTCGATCACGGAATTATTTACCCCGTTGACCGGATAAAAAAGTTGGTACGAAGTATCTTCCACGCCGTATTGAATGGAAAGGGGTTCGAATATGATCACATCACTCGTTAGACAGATCGGCGTCTGTATTTTTCCTTTCGTTGACGTCATGACGGAGCGCACGCAGCGGATGTGTGACCTTCACGGCGTACCAAAAATATCTGCAGGTGCGTCGTGTGTCGGCGCCTTTTGTTGTCGTTTGCGGCGTTTCTTCCCATTGTTGTTTCCAGAGCCCTCCATCGAATCCAGCACGTCTCTCCCCGTTGCTATGGCCGTCTTTTTTACTGCGCGCGATATTCCTTCGCCATCGGCCAAATTCCGCGCCAAGCGCTTCAACGTTCTCTTGGCGATCGGTTTTATTTGCTGCCAGATGGGAACGATAAACTTGGATATGTTGCTCAACACACCACCCCCTCGTTGGAAAAGGGGTCCCGTGTACACGGGAATTATTTTGGGGAATCACGGTACATGTTTGAAATGCAACGTTAGATTGGTTCTGCCTTTGGACCGCAACGGCAAACGTCTTCCCGTTTCGTCCGCGAGAACGATCGTCACTGAGGGAATTTCGAATTGAGACACGTTAAAATACTGGATGTTATCTAACGTGTAGGTGACGACGTGCTTGTCTTTCTCGTAATAAAAGGGTAGTATTTTTAGTATCGGTTTTTTCCCGCTCCCCACGTACGTGGGTTCCACGATATCCGTGTAGACGATTATGCTGTGAAACGGGGGTTCCAGGAGTACCTCGACGGAGCTCGTGGCATCCTCCCCCGTGAACACGGTACGCGATTCGAAGCCCAAAAGCACGGCCAGGTACTCGGAAAGTCTTAGGGTGGAGGTGCCCTCGGAAAGCCGAATTTTACATTTCTGTTCGGTTCCATCGAAGCTGAAGCGCGCGCGTTCGCCTATGCGCTGGTTAATCGCATTTAGAAGTGCTTGCGGCGTCGCATAATAGCCGGGAGGCAGATGTACTTGCAAAGATCGAGGAATTTTCGTCTTGATCGTGAAAGAAAATTGACGCGCTACGGGGAGAGAGACGCGTAGCGTTTCTTCGTGTCCCTCGACGGCTGTGAGATGTAGCAGCTTGACAAAGGGTTCCGGTACGTGCAACCCTTTCGGTGTTTTCAGAGAGTACACGTTATCCGCGAATTCTAGCAAGGCGTCCAGCTTGTGCGTCTGGAAATACTTGTTGAGTGTGTTCCGTAGGGACGTGGTTTCCGAATTCAGAGTGACGTCGCTGAAAGCGACGTGCGTGGCGTGCTCCAATAAGATGGAGGTGGCTTCGCGTTCGCTCAATTTGGGAGGTTTCACTGCACGACCTGCTTCGCGGGACGCTAGCGAGGCGTCGAGCGCTTGCGCCAGCCGAAGGTCCAATTCCACGGCTTTTACGTCCACGGGTAAGACGAAGTCGTATCGCGATGTATTGTACGCAAAAGAAACGTTAAATTCCGAAAGGGCTTTTCCCAAATCCCTCTCGAGATCCGAGGTGATACGAAAAGTTCTGCCAGCTTCGACCGTGTCCTCGAAAGAAACCTCGATTTTCGCATCTTGCCTTTCGTAGCCGATATTTAAAAAATCGTTACTTATGCTGAGATCCATCAGACCGACTTTATACCGATTCGAGAGCTGAAGCGGACTATCGAAAGCTACCGTGAAGGCGTTGAGTTTATTCGAGGGAAACTTATCCATGCTGGCGTTCGAGAGCAGGTGGACGTAGATGTCTGACATCATTTTTCAATCTTGACCAATTCGCTGCTCGGAACCCAACTGTCGTGTTCTTTGTCGTAACCGAACCAGCGAACCAAGGAGAAGCTCTGACCGTTCACTTGCTTCTTACTCAGCACTTTCGTTACTGGCCAAAGCTGATTAGCGTCTCGAGTTACGACGAGTACCTCCTCCGGGTAGAAAGATCCGTCCACTTCCTTACCCCGGTAATCTTCCAGGTGTACGACGAGAGGAGAGGTGTCTCTCAGGCGGGAGACGGTGAAAATCTGAGGCGACCAACTCCCTTCCGAGCTCTTATGAAAACCTTTTCTGTGTAGTAGGACCCTCACTTTATCCCCCAGTTTGAGCTTCTTTTTCACGGAGGGTACGACGGGCTTCCCATTTATCTTATTGAACAGCTCCAATTCGTTTTCGGGCGTGACTTCGGACGGGCTGATGCCCAAAGTCCTGTGTTTGGTGGTGTTGTAGTCGCGCACGATCTTGGGAAGCGCGGAAACGAAGTGGTATTTTCCCGTTACTCTAAAATAACGGAATATTCTGTTGCGTAAAGTGCGTATGACGCGTTCTGCCTGCGATGCTTTGATTACTGGAGAGAAGGTCGAATACATGTGTACCTTCTTTCGTGAGAGATACTCCTTGACGGTCTTGTTGTAGAATTCCCCGCCTCTGTCGCAAAAGATGCGTGTAGGTACGTTACCTCCCCGAAAAAGTCTTGTCATGGCCCTTTTCATTTCGGCGGGGCGCTTCGTCTTTAGTGGGAGGGTGCGCAGAAAGCAGGAGAGGGAATCGATTGCCACGAGAATGTAGCGGTAGCCACCGTTGAATCTCTTGTATTTTGAAAAATCGGCGAGATCCATTTGCCACATGTCGTTGATCTTGAGCGCGATGATGCGCCTCCTATTAAACTTTCTTCTGACCGGATGATGTAGCGTGTAGGCATCCAGCTTTCTGAGAATGGCGAGAGCCTCCTTTTTGCTCAAGTGATGCGCTTTTCTATAGCGTTCCACACCCCCAAACCACCCTCTGGTTTCTCATATCCCTCCATAAGTCGTCCACGCAATGGAGGCCTGCTGCTGCTGCTGCTGTTGAGGCTCGCGAGATTTGGGTAGAGAAATCAGGCGCAATAGTTTCGAGACTTTGGGGAACCAGGAAGGTTTCTTTCCCGTCTTACGTTGCAACAAATAATTGACGAGTTCGTAAACGGAGGAGTGTCTGATGGGCTTGCCCGACACGGAGACACAACCCTCGCGATCCCAGGAAAGAACCTTCTTTAATTCCGAGGCGACCCTTTCCGCTTCCTCTTCGTCCACCTCTGGAGAGAGGAGCGAATAGTCAAAGTCATTTGTAGCGTCGGACGCCTTGTTTTTATTGTCGTAGGGGTCGAATCCGTACTGCTTGAGTATGCGATACAGTGCTTGCAGTATGAGTTTCACTTTGACGTCGTCACTCTCCTTCGAGGAAAGAATGTTTCCGATGGAGGAGGTCACTTCAATTCTCTTGGCCATTGGCGAAAAGGTTCAACACGGCGGAAAGCAGGAGAGGAACCACCGACGAAAGAACGCCCTGTCCTCGCTGCTGAGACAGATAGCGCTTCAAACGTTGCGGATTCTTGTGAATCTTTTTGTAGGCGAGCCGTCGTAAAAAGCGTTTGTGCTTCTTCAAACGCGCGAACGTATCTGGAGCTAGAGCCACCTTTCCGTTCAATACATTGAGGCAAATTTCGGAGAGGTGTTTCATGTCGGACGAGGACGAACGTCTCAAGACGTCGCGACGGCGCGGAGGGGGTAGAGTGGAGAGTACTTTGAGTAAAATGAGGTGAGGGCGGAGATTCATTTCGGAGCGTAGATATATTGACGTTCTCCGGGACGTTCTCCGCGCGCGCATCCATAGCTGCCGCGGCGCGTCGCCTCACTCAGTTTCTCTCGTGCTGTCGCGGAAGACGGACGTGCGCTCCGCGCGCGCGCTAAGTTTCTGGCTGGCTCTCGTAGAGAGCAGACGTGTGTTCTCCGCGCTCGCTCAGTTTCTGCCTGGAAGTTGCCGCGGGGGAAAAGGTGAATGATTTGACGCGCTCCTTTTCTCGTATGTTTGCCGTGTTTAGCGGTGACCGCGCTCGTGCTAAGCCTTTTCTCGCATATTTAGACTTGTTTTGCGGTGTCCAAGCCTGTTGACGCATGTTTAGCGATGTGTGGTTCCCGCCTTGTGTTAGCTGCGTAGTGTTGTGGTTAGGCCTAAGCGATCGTCCCCGTAAGCCTTTTTCCCCGATGTGTCCTGTTTTCTCCGTGCTGTTTTAGCAGTAGCGGTTAGACCTTTTCTCTCGCATGACTAGACTTGTTCAGCAGTGCTGCCATTTTTACCTGCCGCTAGTATCTTGTTCTCTGTCTTTCTCGTCTAGAGCTATGATGGTGGCGCCATCTGGTGTGATGCCTTGCAACTAAGTGGCCACCTGTCGTCGATCTCTGCAACTACCAGTTGTCAACAAGCAACATGGCGGGCGCTGGTCACTCGGGTGTTGCGGAGCGGGTTCTTCGCCGCGGCATCGTTGATTTTCGAATAAATTGTTTCTCTCCACTCTATTTCCATCTTTTTATTTTATTTTCTACCTATTTTTTTATATTTTTATGGACACAGATTGTCCGCAACGCACAGGGTGGTCTGGACACGTCCTAGATGCTCCCCAATTAGTGTGATGACTCCCTGGAGGGTCCTGATTAATGTGGGGGGTCCCAATTAGCTCTAATTGCTAATTAAACGTGTCCAGAAGCCTTGTAGCGTTGCGGACAGTCTGTGTCCAGTCATTACTACTGTCTGGCCGGAGTCTTCGTAATACGTTCACTGCAGTTGTCACATCGGAGGCTGTAGACCTGAGAGTTCTTTCTGCTTCAGTGTTCTCTCGATGGAGTGAACCCCTCCGGTGTGCGCTACGATGTATCTCTGGTACACCACAAGCCGGGCAAAGAATCCGGCGCTCTTCCTCCGTCAGAGGGAGGGGTGGATCTGCTGGATAACGTTCCTCGGGGGTTAATGCTCGAAAGGGCAGCGGGACATCTTCAGACCGGGCACCTCGAAGTTGAGCGGCCCATTTCGACCGAGAAAGCCATGTGCACGGCTAAGCCCACAAGTGGCACCCCACGTTTGGGGCGCTCGTTCGCCCGGCGGTGTGCAGGATGTGCGGCCCTGGTGCTGGTATCGCTTAGGGTAGCATTAGCCTAGGGGGCGCCGTGGTTTTGTCCTTTGCCGTATCCCCAATTCGGTTATTGTATAAGTTTTGTGATGTTTCGTCTAAGCCTAATTGCAGAAGTTGCATCCGTCCAATCCGCACTTCAGCCACGGACAGAGCCACCCTATGGACCGTACGCCGCTACGCGGGTACGCTACACGTAGCAAGCCCCGCAATCTGGCAGATCCGTGACCTTGGTCCGACGAGGAGCCAGCTAGAAGTAACTCGGTGCCTGCAGGGCCGGGATCAGTGGCATACTCAGTAAAAGTGCCTGCAGGAACTTGATAACGAGCGCTATACGCGATCGGGACTCCCTTATAGCGGCGGCTTTACAAGCTGCACGACACGACGGCGTAGGGACATTTTACCCTAGTCCGGAATGTTCGCCGACTGTCATCGGCTGTCTGCCGAAAGAGCGAACGAACGGTTACAATGTTACAATCCGTGACCCTGATAATTCGGAAGCTGGCTTTGCAAGCAGCAAGATAATAGGAGACGCTTTAGCTCCTTTTGCTCTTTCCGTCCGAGATAACATCGAGGACAGGGAACCAAACATCGCCGTTCGAATTTTGGGTAGAGATTACATCGCCCTTATCAACGCTTATCGGCGACTGTTTTTACGGAGAAACCGGGTAAGTCGTCTGTGTTGCAGCAAAGCATAGACATCGGTAACGCTAGACCCTGGCGTTGTAATCCGAGACCATTGAGTGTTCATAAGCGTGCCTTATCAGATGCTCTAGACGAAATGCTCCAAACTGGTGCAGTCCAAAGGTCTTATATTTCCTGCGCAATGCTACTGTGTTGTCAACACTTGATTGTAGTAGAGGGTTTTTGCAAAACCAAGTTGCCCCGGGGGATGTCCCGAAGACAGCATTTACCTGTCATAGGGGTTTGAGTTTGTACGGATGCCGTTCGGTCTGTCTAACTCTCCCGCCAGTTTCCAACGGTTAATGCATACCCTATGGGGAGATGCGAAGTATAATTTCGCAATGGCGTACACGGGTGATGTCGTAGTGTTTTCCAGAATTTTTCAGGAACACTTCCACCTGTCAGTTGCCCTTGCAAGGACGAGACAGGCAGAACTGACTGTCACCATGAGTAGAGTGCAGGCGGTAATTCCAGTCTCCCCTCGAGGATCTAGACCAGGATTCCGATTCCGGACCAGCTTCTACCCGCTACAGTCTGCGCTCTCGTAGGCGACGCATGTAGCAGTCACTTTTCCGGTCACTAGCCCCTGGTGCTCCTGGTTTGGCATAGCATATCCTCTTCACGTGGGAGCTTTGTATTCACGGCAACCCGCATTGTGTATTGCACAAGGCCTTACGACCTCGTCGGCTGGGAGTGTTCTCCTGACTGTGTATGCATTTTTTCAATCCTTTTAGACCAGACTCAACGCCGCAAGATGAGGACCCGAGGAGGGGGGCAGCAGCGCCCCAGTACATCGTCTGATTCCAGATCTGCCCGCCAGATTGTCCGCACTCATTCCGTCGCCACTTGGACGGTAGTAGCTGACCACGGACCCGTCTGATGGCTTTCTCGGTCGAAATGGGCCGCTCAACCTCGACCGCTGAGAGGTGCCCGGTCTGAAGAAGTCCCGCTGCCCTGTCGAGCATTAACCCTCGAGGAACGTCATCCAGCAGATCCACCCCTCCCTCTGACGGAGGAAGAGCGCCGGATTCTTTGCTCGGCTTGTGGTGTACCAGAGATACATCGTAGCGCACACCGGAGGGGTTCACACCATCGAGAGAAGACTCGTGGCTGAAAGAACTCTCAGATCTACAGCCTCCGATGTGGCAACTGCAGTGGACGTATTGCGAAGACTCCGGCCAGACCTGTTAAGAGAGCTGGGTGTTCTCCCCCGCCAGATGGATGACGTCGTCCTGGATATGCCCGATGACTTCTAAAAAAAACTCTGATTAACTTTGGCCCCCCTTCGTTTGTTTAGCAGACTGTATGTTTTGTTTTGGGATGGGGGAATGTGGGGTGATATGACTCCGCACTGTTTTGAGCACGTGTTGTGCCGTAGGCACATGCTATCGCAAGCGCGCGATAACGGTTTGCACTCGGTACGCTCGAGGGGGCGTGGTAGACATCCGTAAAAGCCAGAGGTGACTGGGGAATGGGTTCTTCTCTGTCGGCGGTGCGGTGAGGACGGTGACGGATGCATGTCTGGTAGGAAATAAACCTTTGTTCTTTGTTTGTTATTGCATTTTGTTGTGCTGCTTTCCTCGCCGGGAGCGGACACCCCGAGAGTGGGAATGAGAGATTCCCACAAAGTGAAACATCAGTCAACATACATGACGCAACAAAACTTATGCAACAAAATTTATGGTACAAAATAATTTGCATTCCCTGCTAGGCTTTCTGTCATCATCTTTAAGGCTCATGACAATGCAAGAAATAGCTTGCAAACAAAATTCTGTTATATTGGGGTTCCACAACTTCTCAGTTTTAGCTGGTGGTGATCACAACAGCTCTGAATTTGTGCACTGGGTGCAAAGTCATGGAGACTTGTAAGACACTTTTTTTTTGCGAACTCACATTGCACTTCCTGGACTGAACTGACACTACTACTTTTTGCTTTTATGGTTCTTCGCAATGTAATTTTACGTTCACTACCTAGAAATGCAGAGTCAAGTCCCTGATTTGATTATTCAAGACAGTCCTAGTATAAGGTCAGGGTCCTGTGGCGTAATATTCGAGCTTGTAGGAACCAATACATATACTAGCTCGTTAGGTATTTCTCATGCAATGCAAAAATAAATAAATAAATAATAATGAAGGAAAAATAATAATTTCTAGGTTTTCACTGCAGCGCCCACTGACCTCCATCATGACCTCAGTTCCTGGCATGTGCAAGAAATGTGGAAATAAATGCTGAATTTAACAAATGTTGTCATTTATCCCACATGAACAACAGCTTCTAAAAATAATTAATCTTTCCATCACAGAGGGTACAGCCAAGAAAACCACCTCCAACAAGACATAACATAGAGGTAGAGCAGGACGTCAACCATGAGACTTCACAGCCAGGACCATCGTGGGCTGCAGGTCCAGGGGTCTTGTCACCTCAGCCAGTTCGATCCTCATATAACCTTGCTGCTGACCACACATACACAGTGCAAGATAGTCCACGGACCTTAAAAAGGAAGATAGACATCACAGTTGAAGCACTGGACAACGTGAAGAAGCTGAAATGCTCTGAAGAAAATGCCCGAAGACTGAAGAAAAAGGTACTCACTGCGGAGAGTGTTATAGAAGATCTCGAGAAGAAATCTCTCGTATCAAGTCAATGCACTGACATGCTTCGTGGCACCTTGTCTGATGTGCAGCTAAATTTAGTACTGCGCACCCTACAGAACAAAGCTGGAAAAGTAAGCAGAGAGCAGTATCCCCAGTCACTGCGTAGCTTTGTGCTCACTCTCCAGTTTTATTCAGCAAAGGCATACGAGTACGTCAGGAAGACATTTAACCTTTCGCTTCTACACCAGGCGACACTCAGGTCGTGGTACAGCTCTATACACGGCGAACCAGGTTTCACACAGGAAGCCTTTGATGCACTCAAGGTTCTAGTCGGGGAACAACAGAAGTTGTCAAAGCTCTCAAGAATCATAGTATTCAACAATCAATGACAATGACCAATGGCCGTAGAAGTCGAGTGTTGTAATACTAATTTATAAATTCTACATGTCATGTTCGCAGTGATGTTAGTGTGCAATTTTATACAATTTTACTGGGTATCACTTTAAACAAGCCGTTTGTGAGGTAGGGTGGAAGTAAACTGCGGCGTTAACCTCGCAAGTGCAATCACTCTTGCAGCACTTGTTACGTCATGCGCTCTTCGTGCACAGCGCTTCGAATTTCTGTAACGAACTGCCACGACAGCTGAACAACTGCAACACACTCGTAGAACACAATACGAATGCCAATAGATTATGGAAAAGGCCAAACGAGAACCATATACAGCGCCTAACGAACCACACAATAACAAACGAAAACCACACACAAACGAAACTACCTTACAATAACAAACAGTGCAAACCCTTTCTAAGCAAAAGGAATTAAATTGATAAGTTTTCATTCACCAAACTCCTCTATTTTTATGCTCCCCGTGCACGTAACTAACGACACCATATTCGGAGTACAGGAAGCGGAGAAGAAAAAGAACGTAATTACCATGAAAACTACAGACACACCGCCGAAGCACGGTAGGAATACACCAGCACACTGATTCCTAAGAAAGATGCGTGCTAATCAACAATGAGGAGCGTTTAAAGAGTAACAAATGCTCCAAATCAAATCGCTTCCCATTGTTTCCTATGGGAGCAGCCGGCGCCGTTGGGTCCTCCAACATGGCGGCTGGTTGCCGCACCTCTCTCCCACGAGCCCCTCTCCTATGCGCGATCCAGCCTTTATACATAGAGATCAGTGGGCAGACGTGACGGTCGCAAATGTCACGTGGTTTAGTTACAAAGAACTGCGGATGCTGGTAAACAGTCAGTGCGGCAAACCAACGTAGTGCTGGTCCAAATATATTCACTATAAAAATAGTCAAACACACATACACCGTCACACATGGCACATGTTGGACTAGTTCAACGAGAACCCGCTTGGTTCGCAGCGAGCGCATAGCGCCGGAGCTCAGGAGCTTGGCTTCAAAACAGGGGCATCGCGCATTCCATGTATTGAATATGGCGGTAAGCACACCAGTCTTTCTAGCCCACCATAGAGCACTGCACGGGCCCGGGCCCCCGACCCGGCCCGGGTCCGACCCGGCCCTCGGGCCGGGCCGGGCTTGTTATTGGCTGTGTGCTCCGGGCCGGGCCGAGCCCGGGCCGACAAAATACGCCAGCACCGCGGGCCGGGCCGGGCCCGGGCCGACAAATATGTTCCAGAGAGTCAGGCCCGGCCGGGCCACGCAGCTAATTCCACACATTGGAGATGCATTAGTTCATATCTTCAGGCGCTTGCGTCATTCCTGTGCATAGTTTGCAAAGACAAGCAAAGGGTACTGCATTATGCATATGATTCGACCCTCTAGAACATTCTCCAAGCCACTTTACATTGCTCCTCACATATTTCACAATCACTTTGGCAAAGCTTGGTGAGAGGGATAGGGACTGGGAGAAGCAGTTTGTCGACAGCATGCTCTATCTCCGCAAAATCTTGACAGTGTAACGATAACGCCCCGTGCGTTCTGGATTTAATTTGGTCTCGTGCGGTTACAGTGTTAAACCGCCATCACTTGTATGTTTGTCTTCTCTCCTTCTAAATTTACTTATAAATTTGTTTGATAATCGCCAGAAACGCTACCTCGCGGCTGGAAATACTAGGCCGGGATCTAGTCGCCGGGTCACCGGGCCGGGCCGGGCCGGGCCGGGCTCTAGTCACTGGGTCACCGGGCCGGGCCGGGCCGGGCTGCATAAAAATATGAAGGACCGGGCCCGGGTCGGGCCGGGCCATTTTTCGATGCGCCCGGGCCGGGTCGGGCCCGGAAAAGTCGGCCCGTGCAGTGCTCTACCCCACCATAGTGAATCCGAATACGCAGGAGGCGCTTCGTCTGCGCCAACAGACAACGCGGCACGCTTATCTAGAGAGCAGTGTAAGCTTTAGGAAGATCTCTGTGTATTGTGCTGATAATCTGTACATGCCAAGACAGCACAGCGTGACGACCCAACGTCGGTGCGCCGGCGTCGACCGACCCGACCGGGTCGGCTCCGACCATGGTCCGGCATACGGTTTGCAACACGGGGATGTTAATGGTCCGTTGTCGGCAGCCTGTATCGTACCCCAATGATTTGCCGAGGTGCAGCCAATGCACACTTACGGGTACCTCCTTCCCCCACACGAGATCTAATTTGCGCGATTCTTAACAACAAAATCAATATGTCATTGTACAAAACTCTTTATTGCATCATAGCCACCAGCTACATGGGTTCTTTATGGCATCACTTCACCAGCAATGAAAAAATGAGTGTTACATCAAAGTATACAATCACCAGCCCCCGCATATGTACTATTTACTTCACAAATATTACACTTAACAGAGTTTATATGGAACAGAGATAGAAGTTGGAACTCGTTGCCAGTTAAGTTAGACTGTTGAAAGATGGAAGTCACTGAAAAGGTTAGCCAGAACAGAATTGTCTCCAGTTATACTGTGCAAGAATTGTAGGCCGGTTTCATGTCAGCTCAAACAGGGAGGTCCCATGGACCTCCTGAATTTTCATTATTTTTTTTTATATTTAGAAGTTCATCGTACATGATGATCAACATGGGTAAAATTAATCATTTCTACCGAATAGTTTCCGTGTAAAAAATCGAGCAATCCGGCCCTGAATTCGAGTGTTGCAGTTTTGCCGTGTTTGCACGTGTATATATACCTCCTGAGTTTTAAAAGATATTGTAGCGTGAATTTCTTTTTTTTCTTTTTTTTATCACTTGTACTTCGCTAGGCATAGCTACTGTCTAGTTTTCAGCGAAATCGAAGTGCATTGTGTGCGTCTTGGGAGGTGCATTAGTATTTTTCTGGGGATGACGCCGAAATAAGTCATGTAAAATAAAACGTTCAAATATAAATCTCTTAAATATCAAATTTGCAAAATAAACTCTTCAATATAAATCATGAGAAAATCCATGCCGTCGAAATAAACTCCGAAAAATAAACTTTGAAGAATAAACGCTTCGAAATAAATCTTTTAGCATCCATCGTCCCTGATTGGTAGACAGCCGACGGCTCTACGTCCGCCGTGGAAAATAGTACCCCCCTCGCGCTTGGGGCTAGCCAGGGCTATAACTGAGAAAGAGGATTTCGGTACACCGGAAGTAGGTTGTCTGTCTGTCTGTCCGTGACCAGTTTTGCCAACTTAGTAGGGGGAGGGGGGGCTGATATCATTCGGAATGACGGATGCTCGGGAGCGTATTATTCGGTGAAGTTCTGTTTTAGCAGTGCAACTAACGCACGACATTGGTGTAATATAGTCTAATATAGGGCCGACTATCAGGAGAGTTTGGCCATTCTTTGGTATGTTTTCTGATTTTGCGTTTCTCTTTTTCGTGTGCGTGCGCGCTTTCTTGGCCTTTCTTTTACCAGTGCGAATGACCGTCGTCGCGCAATCCGTCCACAGCGCTCAGCTGGCTCAAGGATCAAGAGCATACCTGGGTAAATTACTTCTAAAATGTAATTAAATTACATTACTCCAGTTAGAATTTAATTGAATTACATTACTCATTACTGCAATTGAACGTAATAAAATTACATTACAATAACTACGAAAAAGTAATGACATTACAATGTCATTACTTTACCATTATTGGTATACATGTTCCCGAGTTTGTGGAAGGCACAAGGGACACACAAGTTGACGAAACTTGCCTTTCCCCGAAATTTGAGGAAAAAAATGTATGCTTACAATGTATCAACAGTTAGCTTGTACTCTTCTATTTGTCTTGTAGAGGAGGTGGTGTTCCTCTACATGAGTCCTGACCGGCGATGATGGAAATGTCCCAGCGGGCAGATGTGCGTGGCCTCACGCTAGGACGGTGCCGGTAGAACTGCCGTAACCAGAGCCGTAGCGCGTGGCAGCAGAGGCACGTCTTCGTCATCACACACGGGCCGCCACATCACTCCCCCCCTCAGACGCGGAGCGGTGTAGAGCTAGCGGTTGGGGTCCGCGTTGATACATGAAGTGGAGGAAGACAGGCGACACGTAGTACAGGGACGACTTGTTCAGAAATCGCAGTAGCAGCAGAATGGTTGGTGCGGGCAAGCGCTGACCGGGCGGGTTCCAGGGGCGGTGTGAGGGCAGGTATGCCGAAGTAATTCAGAGAGGGGCGACAGAACCGCGACCGGTTCGTGAGCGCTGGGCTCGTAGTGTTGTCGCCAAGGAGACTGCGGGGAGGACCATCGTGAAGCACGGGGAGACCGGGAGTAAAACTCACTGTGGCCTCCGTGCGTGTCCCCGGTGGAATGTTGGTCCCGGAGCCTCTTGACCGCATGTGGACGAGCTGCCAGTGTCTTGTATGGAAGCCTGGTGGGAAGGCGAGGCGGGCAGGGTTCTTGGACCGCAAGCGTAGCAGATGCGGGTGGGGCGGTCGACAGCGGCGTACCGCGACCGGTACAGGAGCGTGATGCTCGGGAAGGTGCCGCTGGTGGAAGTCCGAGGAGTGCCATCACGAAGCGTGTGGCGACGTGACGTGGAGTGTGGGACCATTGCGACGTGAGCTGGGTAGATGGGTACAACCACGGTGTTTCGCGGCCGGGCGTTGGGATGAGTAGAGCCGCGGTGGATTGGCGTCGTCGCCTAGCGGTTCCTCGGTTGAACGATGCACCGCACCTTCGGAGATGACTTCAGAGGTGGGCTTGCAGGAATTTCGGATGGTATTGGGCCGAATTACGCCGAACATGGTGTTCATAGTTCGGGTCACCAAATGTAGAGGAGGTGGTGTTCCTCTACATGAGTCCTGACCGGCGATGATGGAATGTCCCAGCGGGCAGATGTGCGTGGCCTCACGCTAGGACGGTGCCGGTAGAACTGCCGTGCCAGAGCCGTAGCGCGTGGCAGCAGAGGCACGTCTTCGTCATCACACACGGGCCGCCACAGTCTCTTCTACATGTCATGCTAGTGTGCCACGTATGACGTATCGTTCCACAATGTAGAGACGAAGGAGACACAGTGTATCACGACAACAGGAAGATTGTCAGGAGGATGGGGCCCGCAAACAATGGTTCTCCAGGACTACAAACCGTTGACCTAACAACGTTTGTTTGTGGGTGCCCTGCCTATGGCAACTGGCTCGTCCAAGGGAATTGACGTTTCACGTGCCGATTGAGTGCGTCACCGTTCATAGTGCCGTTGGAATTCTTTTCACTCGCCAGTCCCCCAACTCTCTTTCTGCCAGTGCGAACACAGAACACACACTCGATTCTTTTGTAAAAAGTAATGAGTAATGTCATTAAAATTACAGCCCAAATGTAATTAAATTACATTACAAATTACCTAATATCAAAAGTAATGCATTACATTACAAATTACCAGAAAAAGTAATTTATTTATTTTTACTACTGGGTACTTACTACTGGGTAGTAATGCTATTACTACCCAGGTATGATCAAGTGTGCGTGTCCTGTATTCATACGCGCATCGTCATCATCACTTTTAAGCTGGATATTTCGAAATCCTAAGTTGTTATGTAATTGATAACAATACAAACATGAGTAAGAAACATCATAATAGCATGTTTCGCCGAAAACAACATCGTGTCGCCCATACGGCTATCACTACTTTGATACGGAGCGTTACCTTCCTAAGCCTAACCATGATTTATTTTAACAGCGTTTATTTTGAGGATGTGTATTTTTAAACGGTTTATTTCCGAAAATGGATTTCGAAGGGTGGAATTTTAAGCGTGGATTTTTAATGTTTTATTTTAAAAGATTTATTTCGGCGTACAGCCTTTTTCTGCCGTATGACTTTGCTCTGAACGTCTCTAATATTATGACAAGTGTGAGAACCCGCCCACGTCCTTAGCTCTGAGAGGAAACTTCAGCACAGACCACGCATTTTGTGCTGGAAGCCCTCTGCATAACTTAAAAAATGAAGTAAGGAAAGCTTCGCAGGAACTTCTGGGATCCCTGAAGAAAGAAAACTCCGAACTCGATATTTATTTGTACAGTATGCGTACCGTCATGTACGCTGGCCTTTGCTGACAATTTAGTCGTTGAAAGACTGCTTTTCGGCAACGTGGGATTTTATTCAGATGCGTTGTGGAAAATAACGAACTCCGAGGTGCGGATTCTTTCTTGAGCAGAACCTCAAAAGTTTGCCGACGAAGCTCAGGTGAGGCTAAGGCCAGGCAGCTTTGCCCAAATAAGGGAGGCAACGACAGGAGGCACGCGATACCGCAGTATCGCCAGCTGGCCTCCGGCAGCAACGCAGTAATCGCCAGTGTACGCCTTTCGAAGCAGAATTTTTTCAAGTCAGATGAAAGTTTTAACATCGGGCCATGTCCTGACAAAATCTAAATGAAATCAAAAGGGGCCTTGTTGAGAAACCGACGAGCAAAATCCGTGTTCTTTCGAACTATGCCTAAACATTTGCCTGTTTCAGCCTAGTGACTTTTTTAACAATGTTTTGGCGCATTATAGCCTCCGTTGCTGCTGCGCCATTAAAATACTAATCATCATCATCATCGCCTGTTTCAGCACATGTCTGTAAGAGATATACGCACGAGAGATATGTCAGATGAAAGAGCATTAAAAGCTGAGTGAACTGATACTAAGTATGGCAATGAGGAATATCTATAGCTAGGGAAATCACGCGTCGAAATTGGGACAAAACTGCGAAAGGGAGCATGTTCGCCATTTTTTATAGCACACAGCGTTGCACCTGCGCGCCAAAAATTTTAGCTCCGACAGCTGGCTTGTAGGCATACTAAAGCATAAAAAAATTTCTCTACAATATGTTTTAACACTCGAGAGATATACGCGTGCAAACACGGCAAAACAAACATTCGAATTCAGGGCCGGATTTTCTCGATTTTTTTGCACGAAAGCTATTCGGTAGAAATTATTCATTTCAGAGCTGTTGATAATATTAAATTATGATCAACAATATATCGGGGGGCTATTTTTAAATCTGTAATTCGGGGAGAAATCGGGCGATAATTGTGCCTTGGGGAGTAGTAAGATTTTCCCCTAGTCGATGATGGTAATGACGGGGAAAGGGGTTGGTGTTCGTCGGTGCCTTGCCGGCCGTGCATGAAGCAAACGTAGACTAGGAGTACACTATATACAAGTTTATTTACACGGGGAGACTAGTGTCCCACCCAACTGCCAAATCCTGAGTAATCGTCACAATCACATTCACTTTCCGCTACCCCTCGGTCCGAGGTCGGCGACAAGGTAGGTTTCGCGTTCCGCGACCTTCATCCATTATGACGAGTCTGGTTGACCTTCCGTGCGTATTACGGAGTCCTTTCTTCCCCACAGCTCCACGGCGGGAGTAGCCTTGAGTCGCCACTTAAACTGGTCACTTCGAGGCTCGGTAAAATTCCACTACAAGCGAAGTTTGATGGAGGCAATAACTTGACACCTCCCTACCAAGAATGTTCTAAACACAGAAGTCTGTCGTGGAACTTGAACAATCCAAAAAAGTTGGTGCCGATCCACACGCGCACACACCCAGAAAACCAGAGTGGACAGGGAACCGGACAAAATGTTCCCGGAAAAAATGTCCCCGGAAGAAATGTCCCCGGAAAAAATGTTCCCGGAAGAAATGTCCCCTGGAAAAAATGTCCCCCGGAAAAAATGTCCCCCGGAAAAAATGTCCCCTCGGGAAACATCCAATTTTGGTACGCGTGGAATTTTTGCGAAATCCCCGGTTGCGATATTGCAGGTCTTGAAGTCCTCGGGCTAAAAATAAATACTAAAATTCCTAACCACTTACCAAGTGTTTTTTGGAAAGCTCGACCTACTTTCACTTACGATTTCTAGTAGCGAATACACTGCAATCAATTGTCACGTTCGTTGATGCAACGTGCACACTTGGCTGGGATATTCTTATTTTGTTTCTTTCTTGTATATCCTGCGTGACGTCGTACTGACTGATGTGCAATCAGAACGCCGGGATTTTGAGACTCGATTTTAGGCCTGATGACACAGCGATCCTTTCAGGTTTGAAGGAATTAACGTCTCCCTAGTATTTTTCTTCATCAACATCAACATAAGAGTGGGACGTACTTTTTTCTGTACCAGCTCGCGTGGAGTAGCGGTTTGGATGATCGCCTTTCACTTCGAGACTGGGAGGTGACACGTGTTCGAATCCTGTCTCTGAGGTTTTCTCTGGGTTTTCCGTCGGACTTTCCTGACGAATATCGGCACACTTAGCCCTGAAGTCGGCCCGGGACGCAGACTAACCTCCCGTCACCCTCCCTCCTGCTGTCGTCTGTCCACGCCTGTACACCACGTACAGCAACAGTTGCTTCGCGGCGCTAACACGGAAAAACATTTTCTCTGCTAATTCGCACAAATGTGAAGTGTCACACAAAGTAGTACGCCGTCCAGTTTCAACGAATCAGGAGAGAAGATGTCATTCGGAATGGCCAGGAGCATGTCAAGTTCTGTTTTAGAAAAGCGCAGATCGACGTGCAGTGTGATGTGTAAAAAGGAAAATAAAATGCGGGGGGACAACAAAATTGACAGGCAAAAATGTATTTCAATATGTCTAGCGGTGTCACATCTCCGGAGCCCCATGACTGTACAGGCCGCTTTGTTGCAAGACACAACAAAGTAAATTCACCAAAACTGACCCACAGGGACTCCCGAGGCAAAGAAATGCTATGTGTGAGTATAGACGGGTAGAAATCCAGCGAACCGGTAGAGATGTAGGAAGGGAGTTGCCTCAGGACAGAAGCCGCCGATATTCTGTTCGAAATATCGGCGGCTTCTGTCCTGAGGCAACTCCCTTCCTATGTGTGAGTAGTCATTTTAAAATGGAATTTAATACGAACAAATTAAGCGACTCGTTGCATAACCGTAATTGGATACATATACAACATACATTGGAATACAAACATATACGGTATATGTATGCTTAAATATAGCGCTTACTCTTTTTTTCCCTACATGTGCCGGGGGGGGTATATGTTTATTCACACAAAAAGGAGATGCCGGCCTTACATGTGCAGCTTCGGGACTATTCAAATATATTCGATTTAGTAGAAGCATCAGTTCGATTTGGAACTCGAACATTGAATTCCATATTTGATTCGGAAATGGAATAGGATATACAATTACTCGCTTTGGTGCTCAAAAATCCAAACGTTCACACCGTCATAGTAAAAAATCAACGTCCGAAGTCAACCAGTCCACGCGTACCAAAAGTGAATTTTCCTCAGGGGACATTTTTTCCGGGGACATTTCTTCCAGGGAACATTTTTTCCGGGAACAATTTTTCCGGGGACATTTCTTCCGGGGACATAGCTTAATAACTCGGTAGCGTCGCAATAGCTAATTACACACATCTTACTGATCCCTATCAAGGCGGGATAGCGCGTCTGCGCAACGATTCAGCACACCTTTAATGTGGCTTATTTCGTCACCACATTGATTTTTGCTCCATATACCCATGTGCCCACACGATAGCAAAGGTCTATTGCAGACCATTTTGTTTGTGAGGGTGCCAGCTTTTTGCTGAAAAATGCTATTGGGATATTGTCGCCCTCAAAACACTGTGACAGGCAGGCTCTCACTGCCTTTTCCGACGCGTCTGTTGTTAGCGTGAAATCTCTCATTGGGTCAGGCGCATGCAATTTTGGAATTGCCGCCAGCGCCAACTTAACTGTTTCAAACGCTGTTTGGGCTGCCTCACTCCATGGTATCGCGTTCGGTACCCTTTTACCCGTGAGCTCGGTCAACGGTAGCACTATCTGTGAATAGTTCGGAACATATTCTCTGTAATAACTGAAGAGCCCCAACATGCCCCTCAGGCCCCTTTTAGTCGTTGGAGGTTTGAGACACATTACCGCTTCAGTCAGGGTCAGCCGAATGGCATCCTGATTCCACTACGTGGCCCAAATATTTGATGCTGCCCTGTGCAAACTTGCATTTATTCGCCTTGACAGTTAGGCCAACCTTTGCAATTGCCTCAAGTACTTTGCGCAAATGCTCTAAATGTTCCTCCCAGCTGTTGGAGAATATGGCTACATCGTCTATGTAGGCACACGCGTATTCCCTGTGCTCGCGTAGCACTTCATTCATCACTCTCTGAAAGGTAGCCGCAGAGTTTTTTAGCCCGTATGACATGACACGCCACGCATATAGCCCATACGGCGTCTGGAACGCGGTGTACTTTTGGGAATCAGCATCAACCGCAATTTGCCAGTACCCACGCGTCATGTCGAGCACCGAAATGTAGTTTGCGTTAGCCACACTGTACAACAATTCGGACATGTTGCGCATAGGGAAGTTGTCCGTCTCAGACATTGCGTTTAAGTTACGGTGCACATACGGAGCGACCCGTCCTTCTTAGCCACACATACGATCGGCCGAAATTTGCCGTTCGACCCCTTCTAATGTAAAGTGTAGCAACACGGGAAGAATAATGTGGCGTAATTTATCGTGCACGTCCTTTTGTTTATATTAATTTATTTATATTGTCGTATGCCGTATGCGTGCCGTATACCCCAATCTGACAGCATAGCAATTGAACTCTCAAACAACAACCATCTGTTGAACAATAAACGGAGTGAGATTAATATAAACTCGCTCAAAGACTCGTACACAACGCTGGACCCAAAACCCTTTGCCGCACACGCCGCGTATCGCGGTTACGAGGCCATAACAACGCTGTGGAGAGCCGCCGCCGAGAGTGGCTGTCCTATCGCTCGCAGCGCCCCCACAGCCAGTGATTTCCCCAGAAATTCACTGCTGGGGCGGTGCCGAGCTTTCAAGGGGGGTGGGGTACGCTTGGTGAAGGTTCCACTTGCGGAATTTTTCTTAGACACGGAAATAATCGTTCCACAATGCTGACATATCTGGACAGCTTTCCTATTTTATTTGTACATGTTATTACGTTAGAACATAGTACATTAGAATACAGATTCATTATGAACGGCATTTCAACATTAAGATGCATAATCATGCGACCGACAAAGAAAAAAGACTAGCCCCTTGTCTCACGAAGTTTAATGAATACCTAGCAACCAACTGTGAAAACCTTAGACGAAAAAAGCAGAATACCTCGCTTGATTGAGTTGGGCGCAAATGGTTCTTGATGATCCACATTGAGTTTGCGTGCCCGCACGCATTTTTGCTCGTATATGCGCGCAATATATGCATTGAACAGTCACTTTCAAATGATTTTGGACAAATACATGGTACGATCATCTGCATGTCTGTGGTCCTACAGCCCAAGTTTCACAGTACAGGATGTAATTCGCTGCGCCTTCTATTCATCGGAGATAATCCGTCTATTAGGGGCTACATTGGAAACAACACCCCTCCACGTCACCGAACTCTGCGTCACTTTCGAAGATGACACCTACCGCATTCGCCCTTGATATATAAGGCAGCAATCTATTTGCGTGGTCCTATTTTTGCTTTTCCCCATTTAGCTTTACAATGTAGCTGTCTGGCCTCCTTCTCTCCTGCACAATGGCCGGCCCTTTCCATTTTGCCTGCAGCTTTCCGGACGTTTCTCCTTCCAGAATAGACCTCTACCTGTTTGTAAACAAATGACGTCATAATGTTCGATAGCGCCACGAGTTTGGTAGAGTTGAACTACGTTCAATGCTAGTGGCGAACAAGGTCGCGCCCGAAAGCCACGGTCGTGAGGGGATTACGATGGTCTCTGAAAAGGACGCGACCTTCGGTCCTACTTTTCTTTCAATAGGAGGCAGCGAACGATTGCCCATTCGTGGAACCCAGCTCTCCACTTCCGATCTGTTTTGGTTTCGGTCTGTCTACAACGTCATGATGACGTTTCTCGGGTAGAGGTTTATTAGGACCTGATCACCAACGTCGAAGCTTTTCGGTCGCGCGCGGAGATTACTGGTTAGCGTACGACGTCTGCCGTTCATTCGCGCTGGCCCGAGCTCTGTCCGCTGCCTCTGCCATTTTTTATCTTAAGTCGGTCAACTATTCTACCGCTGGCTTATTTAGCCCTGCCGGCGGGGTCCATTCTCCTGTCCATGTACGTTGAGGTATACATAATGGTCCCATCGGAGCTCTGCCGTACATCAGCACGAAGGGTGACACCCCCGTCGTGTCATTAGGAGCCTTGCGATAGGCCCATAATAAACACGGCACTGAACTGTGAAAAATAGTAATGTATCAAGAAGATGCCTTTTCTTATACATTGGCTTTTTTGCTATAAAGGCCTCTTATTATGGATACCCGAAGTCCTTTTAAAAGAAAAACAACACAGCATACCAGATTGTATTCCTTTCAAGCAAACATCACAGCGCGATAGGTTCATAGTGTTGTAACCGAAGTGCGGGGTGAATTCTGAAAGTGGAAGATAGCTTGAGGTCAGGGTTACACTGAGAAAAGTACACCACACCACAAGACGCACACGTTATGAATACAGACCAAATAACTAAACTTACAGTTTTCAGCATGACAGGACAAGATCCGCTAGAAAAATCTTGACCATCATCACTGGCTCTGAGGCAGAGGTCTGGTGGTGGACACTTCAGTGATACCCCCATCAAGGCACTGATTTCTTTAAGCACGCTCTGGTAGTGGTCCAATACGTGACATTCTGAATAAAAGATCAGGATAGCTTTCATTCACTCACAATTTGAAACTAATTGACATATCATGCGTCGACCATATTAGGCAAACGGATTAAAGCAGAATAATTTATTCACTTCGGAAGTTTTTTTTTTTTCTTTTTATTTAGAATGACTACGAAAAAGGGGGCTTGAGCTGAAGACCTCCAGCATTCCAGTTTTGTAGCCACGCAGGAGTTGGAAAAGACAGCTGCAGCACGCAGTCGTCTTGAGAAATGGTTATAATTCGTTTGATGTGAAATACACAATACACACTTTACTGGACCATATTTTCAACAAAACGTAGTCCATTATCCTAAAAGCAACGCAAAAACCACAATGGATCACTGAAATATGAAAGATGATGAAAGATGAAAGTCACTGAAAAGGTTAGCTAGCTGTAGGGCTCGAACCCACATTTTCTGCAACACCCGTGACTTCCAGGGTGCGTCATCTGAAGGGACAAACCAGCTACTCTTTGACTCTAACAGCTCCTTTCACTCTCACATTTTTGCTCACTCATACACACACTCATACGACGGGATCGACGCAGGCGGCAATTTTGAGGCTTTGTATGTATTTGTCCCTTCTATGTTGTCCCAGCCTCAGAACATCAGTTCTTTCATGTTCACTGAAATCCGTTATGCTGAGCTGCTAAGTTTCGAGAGAAACCTTCTGGAACGGTGCCATTCATGTTGAAAAGTATCTATGAGTAACGTTTATCAATGCGAGGAATACCACAAGAAGAAATAGCACTTACCCCTCGATGAATCGCTTAAAAATGTCGGATGTAGGTCCGTAGCCGGGCTTATGTCTTTTTTAAACAAACGGAAGTAGACATCAAGTAACAGATGATTTTACCAGAAAGATGAGAAAATTACGGGTAAAATCAAACAAAAATCAACGTCGTATTCGCCCCGAGAACGACCACGGGCGTCGCTCCGAGCAGCCGCTCGTGATTGGATGTGACGTCACACTAACGTAGAATGCAGGATCACTGCCTGGATGGGATGGATTGATATGCCATGCGTTGCGCCTTGTATGAATAGTATGTACTGGTTCAATCGTGTGTTACCTCGAAGCGTCTGAAAATCCATTCACAGATACCGTGTATTATTGGTCTCTTTTACCGCTCTGACCGGCAGAATTTGCCATTAAAACGAAAGAATGGTGATGTACTGCACAGTACCGGGCTGCAGCAGCTCCGGTGGTCATGAAGGGCTCTCTTTTCATTTATATCCGAAAGACCCGAAACTCTGGAAGGCTTGGGCTGCAAAACTACGCATGGTCAAGGCAGTTTCGGATACTTTTCGGGTATGCAGCAACCATTTTGAGCCAGAGGATTTCGTGTACTCGGTCGGTACACGCACGTTTGGTAACGCCGCGCTGCTCGTACGTTTGAGTTCATTAAGCTGGAAGGTTTCTTCTTATCAACCATTGCACAAACCGCCAGTTTCTTGTTATTAATAATATATTTTAATTGTGGTACAGGTTTCGCGCTGTGCTCTTGCGAGCGCGGGGTGCTGCTCCGGACTCCATTCTCTTGCATTACTTATTGCCCTTCGTCGTGAAGTCATCGATGTATGTTCGCACGTTTTAAGGTTGGAAAAGAAGAACACTAGAATCGGGTGCTATTCCAAGCCGCAACCTTCCAAAGCGTCCACTGGACAGACCCAAAAGTGGAAGTGGACAACAGAGGGCAGAGAGATCCAGGAAAAGTAAGGCGGTCCCCTTTACTGCATGTTTGTCCTCGTTTGTACAGTTCCGCGCTCCACGATGTCGCCTAACGCAATCACATGCGACGTATTTGACATTGAAGCAGTGTCTCAGCACAGTGACCAGTCTATCCAAGATTATGAAGACTCTGATTTGCAATCACGGATTTTAACCTATAGCCATTACAAGCAGACATATACTGCAAAGGTTCTCGTTTGTGAAACCCGAGGAGGGCTCATCAGCTACGTAAGCGAAGCATATGGAGGGAGGACGTCAGACACTTGTCAGACACTTGGGAGGACGTCATAGTGTCAAAGAGAGTAAGGTTCTCGAGAAGTGCCAGCGAAATGATGCTGTCATGGTTGACAAGGGGTTCCTGGTTGAATCACTTTGCAACGAAAAAGGAATTGAAATGATACGGCCACCATTCTTGAAAGGTCAGAACCAGCTTACACAACAGGAGGGAAGAAAAAATCAGTCAATTGCACAGGCTCGAGTACATGTCGAAAGGGCCATCCACAGGATGAAACTTTTCAAGATACTCCAGAATGGAATACCGCTGGAGCTCTTCCCATACATTGATGCTATAATCACCATCACTGCAGGCATTGCAAACTTATCAAAGCCACTGTTCAGTGCAGACAAGTTTCTGGATAAGAGCACCACACAAGAAAACATTTATATAGAAGCATGTACCCCCTCTGGCGATAACAGGTTTTAAATGCCTGCTAGTTCTGTGTTTTATTATTAGTATGACTAGTCTGTTAGTGTTCGGCATAACAAATTTTAGATGTTTTTATTGAACTGACATAGCTTGCTCTTTTATTGCACTTGTTTACTGTTTTAAGGGTTCATGACAATAAGCTGTTAAAAAAGTTGTAGCATTTGGCACTCTGTTTTCTTTCTGTCAGAATTAAACAATGTCCCGCATCGTGGGCAGAACGTAGCTTTTGAAGAAAAATGTGCCCCTCTCCAAAAATACATTGAAATTGTCTGTGTCAAAGTCCACCGTGACAACCAGCATCCGCTGTGCACTCTCGTAAACAAAGAGGGGATCTTCTTTGAGCTCAGACACACCCATTTGTACTTGTGTCTGCCCATAATAATGGCTTGTCTTTTTTAGTTTGTAGTAATTATTCTATTTCTTCAATTCACTTTTCTTGAACTTTTCAATGTTCTGAGGGCACTTCACTTCTAGAACCACACTTCCACAGCAGTCGCACTCCACAATGGCATCAGGTGTCGCACCAATGAATGGCAGGTCTGCTTTCACTATCAGCCCACATTTCCGTATCTTGAAATTATCGTGGCCTTCTCGGAGGACTGCATATGCAGCTTTGGCCTCACCCTCCATTCTGAGTCACTCTTTCATCGCTTTAGCACACTTTTTGCTAGAATGCAAGAGGGCCTTTAGCAGAGGGCGCACGTCATGTGGCCCCATCTGCGTTTGCAGAGACTTCACCCTATAGTGTGCACACGGTAGGCAACAGAGGCAGTGACCATACCCACTCTGTGCATCTTCCATTCACTGCATGTGCTCTGCCCTCTGGTGACAGATTCGATGTGCTGGACATCTTGCAATGAGTAGCTCTCCACCAGAGCATCGTAGAGCTCGTTGTTGGTCTTGTCTGGGTGGAGCTGTAGCAACTGCCTCAGCACGCCCTGCAGGTTGAGTGGAGCACTTCCAGAGGAACTCTCACCTGCCTCGTCGGAAGCAGCTGTCAGTATGTACCTTGAACGATGCCACAGCATTATAGCTCACAGACACTTGTGCCGGTAAACAAAATATTAAAATGCACAACTACACCTCTGCGCAAACCAGTACCAGTCTGATCCTGGGATACCCAGAACACAGAAAAATAAACAACATTTTAATCGTTAAAAAAGCAATAACCGTCCTAATGCTAAACATGCACTACAGATGTAACTTCAGAACAAGTCTAAAGTTCACTCCGTTCATATGCTTCACCTTACACTGAGCACATTTTATGTAGTAATAAATACATGGTAAAATGTAAAGCTATGACTAACCTCTCAAAATGTGACCACTGTTTGTGTTAGGAGGGCTCTGGTTTGTTGCTCTTTGCTGATCTGCTTGCCGCACTGTTGTTAGGAGGTGGCATTCGTCGTGTCGCACAGCTGCAGCAGAGTCTAAGAGGCCGTTTATAAGTGCCTCAAGTGAAATTGCTGTTTCATCATGTGTGAGGCGCCTCCTTTTTGCCTGCAACACAGTGGCATTCGGGAGGTTGTCAAAATCTTGTTGCTACAAGGGAACAGCAAGGTTTCCTCTGGCAACATTCTCAACGATAAATGAGGCTGAAAACCTATAGACCACTTTACTGTTTACAAACAAGTGGCGCCACCTGCGCATGCGCGGGGTTGGTGTGGGCAAAACAAGCGTCTCTCCAGCTGTTGCGCTGTGACATCGGCACGTTTTGGAGGTGTGCCGCTTGTATCTACGGCAGTTAATCATTGAATCCACATGATGTCGGATTATTTTAATGCACTGAAGGACCATGACAAGTGTCGCTACAAGGAGAAGTTGCATATTAACGGTGTTCAACACGAAGATCCGTACGCCGTTCACGAAAACGACTGGACGTCAGAGCCGCGCACCATGCCGCCGACAAGGATCGCCAGTATCGTCGTTTACTTAATTTTCTCTCCAAGTCAGTTTACTGCGGACACTGTACAAGCATACAAGTCATTAGAGGCCTACAATTACTTTACTTCTGGTAAGTTACTTGTCGTTATATGCATTCTGAAACAGCCCAACTTTGGTTGCTTGCGGTCCTCAATTTGCACGCTTTTGCAAAGCAGGTTTCGTAAGGGAGTGTAAAACACGAGAGCCTCATGGATCTGGAGTCTGTTTTGTGAAAGCTAAGATTGTGCCGTCGCAGAGAGTTACTGGCGATCCCCACAGGGCGTGGGTGTGTTTGAACTCTGCAACGGGCCAAGTACGCGCCGGTCACTGCACATGCAAAGCGGGGTGAGACATGATTTCTGACTGCGTATTATTGTTCACTATGGATAACGTTCGTCAAAATGGGAAGTGGCGTGTTCCCGTGATTTGATTACCTATGAGTGAAGGTCGTTTTTGTGTTCTACATTTGTTCACAGTTTAACAGGTGTGCAGCCACGTAGCTGCCCTTTTGTTCGCCGTCGAGTTCACAAGCCGCAGACTTGCAGAAGGTGCATCATGTACATCTCTTCCATGTGCCTGGAGCTCAAAAGTTAACAAGAAGGTAGTCATATTTGTTTTCTTATTTAGTTGCACAATGAACTGCATTTTACGTTCTTGCAGTCAACTATGGTACCCCTTGATGAGATGAACCTCAGCAAACCTGGAAAACCAAGGAAATCAATTCCGAAAGAGCCTGACAACACTTCTGAGCTTTATAATCCCGCCGATGCGCACATATTTAAAAGACTGAGAGAGATCAGTCCAGCTGCAGTTGTCCTAAGATCCGTGCCAAAGATGGACCCTAATGATACAGATTCCGCTTCAGAAGATGAAGAGTGCTGCACATTTTTAAGGTAGTTAAATTGAATTGAAATCCTTGTGAAGACACGTAATGACCTCAAGCATTGTATGCAAGGCCTTGCGTGTCATTTTCTATTACACTTCATGTGCTCTATTTTCAGGAATGCCGCAAAATCTGGTTCCAGTTGCGAGACACTAATGCACGACCTGTTCGTGCCTATCACTGAAATCGAAAGGATTGAGAAGTCAACTAGGCAGCAGTCTTCAAGCCACCTGTGGAAGGAGGCAAGATACGGAAGAATTACAGCATCCATAATGCATAGGGCAAGTAACTTGCCACATTTAAAGGGACAGTTCGGGAAAACCGGAAGTTGATTTTTTCCAACTGCCACGGAGGCTTACATGCTGGGTGGAAAGTTTCAGCTCACAAAATGGCGTGGTTTTCGAGATATCGAATAAAAAATACTCCTCTGAAGACATCCGGTTTCGTTTTTCTCCCTCGCATACTCCTTGCCCCAAGGATCCTCTATGTACGTCAGCCGTCACGTGAGCATGACGTCCCCAATGGACAAAGTGGACCGGAGGACTGCGCCGTTGCTGGGAATGCCGAGAGGTGTTTTGTCTATGAGTGTACAGAACAGAAGGCTACGCCGTGATACCTGTGTTTACATTGACGCTACTCTGCATTTTAGTCTACATAACGCGTGATTGCTACTCAAAAACATCATAATGGACAAATGCTAGCACGCAACAATCAATTATCGCGCAAACAGGCATGCGCAAGTCACGTGCGGCATTGCTCTTATGCACGTCACGCGAGAGCTCGCTGCGGCCTTTACTCAGGACCAACTGCTGCATAGAAAAAAGTCGATTATAAATCGTGCGATACGATTTCTTCTGAAATACTTTGCGCAGTTGTTGTGAGGAGTATTAGAAATCATAAGGCGGTGTTTCCCAGACCTATGTTTTCGACCGGACTGTCACTTTAAGTCTCAGTTGACCCGAACAATGTTGCGCATGAAATGTGTGATGCATATAAAACTGAAGAATGAAAATAATGTTTGTGTAATTTAGGTCAAGGCACGAAAGCTAACCACAAGTCCTAGAGGTATAGTTGACACAATCCTCCAGAGAGTCCCAGCCATCACCACAAAGCAAATGCAGTGGGGACAAGACCACGAAATGATTGCAAGAAATGCTTACAAGTCATTCATGGAGACACGCCACAAGGACTTCAAGATCTATGATATTGTGTTTGTCATTGACGCAAAGGTGCGATAGACTGGAGTCTCAACAGCTGACCCAAATTGTTATGCATGAAGCTTGGGCATGAAGTGAAGAGTCCATAACAAAATTTCTTAAGCTGCTAAATTTCTTAATGAGAATTGCGTCCTCAGTGAGACTCATGAGTACTATACGCAAGTCCAAACTCAGCTCCATGTCTGTCAGAAAGAAGTAGCTCACTTTGTTGTGTGGAGCCCTGTTGCCCCAAGGGAATTAGATGCAGGTGCTCCCACGTTAAGCCACTCGCATGCAAATGACCTTCACCGTGTTATCATAAATGTTGTAACATACAAGCCATTCGTGCAAGGCTTGCTTGCTAAAGCAAAAGATTTCTGGAAAGCATTTGTTGTTCCAGAGTTATTGTAAATATAAGTATGTAGATATGTACATAACTTGAGCTTCCTCTTTGTATTTCATGTATGCATATGTCAGTAATTATATCTAAGCTTTGTAAATAGTTTTCTGCACAACCTTGTAATCGTTGACAATATTCTGCAACATGCGTGTGGGAAAATACATCTTGTGAAGTTTGCAAACAGTCTGCAACTTGATGTTAGTACCAAAAGAAGTTAGTCAAGAATGCACTGTATGGTCGAAAGAATGCCCAGGATGCCAGCTGCTGAGTAGAATGCATGACAGTAAGACCAGAGACGAAAGAATGACAAGGCATAGGCAGACATATACACGCACAGTCTGACATACAGCTTTCAGACCTTGTGAGAAATGTTCGAGACTATGCATGTGTGTCTGCAGATTCCTTGTAGTCCGCTTCCTTGGGGACTTAGCCTTATGCATGGTATCATTCTTTATTATATCACCAGAACACGAGATTAACACATGCACAATGTTGAACATGGTTGTCTGAAATCGTCACTTGGTGCTTCAATAACACGTACAGGCTCGACCACCCTTGAAGGTGCCTTAACAATATTGCATCCGATGGTGGACACAACACCCCACAGCTTTCTTTTTCAAAATGCACAACCATGCAGCAGCAAGAAATTTGAGAGAGCATGGTTTGCAAGGTTCCGATTTCAAACAACTGCGTCCAATGCTGTACAACAGACATGATAAGGCAACAAGGAGAGAAACATGGGTGACACTGGAGACGCAGCAAAAAAATAGTGCAAACACAAAAGAAGCAGGAGTGAACTCCTACATTAGTTTTCTCCTCAGGTTTGTGAGGGAAGCACAGATTACTACTATGTTTGTGGCATGTGGAAGCAAGCTTATGGGAAGCCGGTCCCTTAGAATGCGATGTACCTTGTGGAAACCCGGTGTTTCCACAACCTCGGGGCGTCAGTCCGTCCGTTCCGTCGCCAAGGAAGACACAGCAAACGAAAAGGTTCAAACAACAAGCAATGATTTATTACATACCGCTCGCACTTGGGAAATACAGACCAGCCCACAACCGGCAATATCCAGGAAAAAGCCCCCCTGCGTTGTCACGCCACTCGCTTATATCTGCTCCCCACACATCACTAGCGCCCCCTGCTTGGGAGCGTGTGAGCCCCCGCAAGTCGCTATCAGTTCGCTGATAGCGCTGCCTTTATCAAAGGTCATGGTCTGTGTCGTCTTGATCACGAGACCCAACACTTCCCCCCCCCTCAAAAGTTTTTTTTTTTTGCGCGGAGTAAGTCCCATACAAAACGGTGATGCACACCTTACAGAAATTCAATGTCCGAGTCTCACGTTAGACCTCAATGTCGTCAGGCATGTCTATGATGTGGTCGGCAGGTGGTGGAGGGGGGTCCTGTCCACGCAACAAGTCCGGGCGGTGGCGTTGCAGAACGGCGACTGCAGCAGCGACATCAGAGTCGGTTGTTCTGGCCTCTCGCAAGGCGTCCATCTTGGCCCGGTGAAGGCGTCCCTGGCGATGAGTGAAGCGGTGAATTTCAGGCACCCCGCAGACCGGACACAGCAGTCGTCTCTCGTCCTCGGTCATATCAATCGGAGGGTCCGCGGGATGCCTGTCCAGAAGTGTCAGTCCCCGGAACGGAGGAGGGACTTGGTCGGAGTCATCTCCACGGAGTGGTCTGGGTTGGCTCGACCAGCGGGCCCTGGAAGCCCAAGAAACAGGCCGGTTGAAAGCGACAACTGTCCACGTTGCGACGGAGGGGCGTCTGGGGGGAGGAGGCGGTCTGGCGACCCGCGAACTTCGGCAACTCCCAGGCTGGCGGTGTTGCTGTTGACCAGAACGGACGGCCGTTCCTTGTTGTTTTGGTTGAGGAGCCATAACTAAAACAAGAGCGAAAAAAAGACGGAACAGTCAGGAGGCATCTCCTAACGGCAAGGGTCTGAAAAGGCCCCCGAAAACCTGTCGTGGGAGAAACGGTAATCACACGAACAAGGCACTATACACTAAGTCTCAAGCACTAAGTTTAGCGATGGAGATAGTGACAGCTACATGCGCCGCCTGTGGGGACGCAAGCTGTAGCGCCTGGAAGGTCCGGGAACGGGATCCTGGTCCAGGTCTTGAGGAGGAAGCTGACCGTCTGCGTCTTCACTCTCGGGGTCTCGGAGGTGGTAAGTCTTCAGGTCCGAGATATGTACTGGCCCAGTTTCTTCGCCCGTGTCATAACGACGAAGCCTGTAAGTGAGGCCGGAGGAGCACGCACTTACCTCGAAGGGGCCATCCCACCTATCTGCGACTGAAGCTGCAAAGCCTCGTGACGCATCACTTAGCGGGTGAGTCCGTCGAAGGACGAGGTCACCGACGCTGTAGGTGAGGTTCCGACGTCCACGGTTGTACTGGCGAGCCTGGTCCAACCTTGCGACGTCCAGGTTCTCCCGAGCCGTCCGGGCTGCATCGTCCAGTCGACTCCGGAGGTCCTCAGCAAACCTTGAATAAGGAGGCCGGGTAGCACCATCCCGGAGGCCCAGAGCATTCTCCACTGGAAAAGGGGCCTCTCGTCCCAAGTTCAGGAACGCCGGGGTGAAGCCTGTAGATCTGTTTACTGTTGTCCGTGTAGCGAACGCCAGTTCAGCCAGGCGAAGATCCCAATCACGGTGGTGCTGACTAGTAAAAGCAACCAACATCATTTTCAGGTTCCGATTAACACGTTCGGTAAAGTTAGCCTGAGGGTGATATGGGGAAGTCTTCTTGTGCCGAATGCCTAAGACAGCGCAAGAATCTGAGAACACCTTACTTGTAAAGTAGGTAGCGTTATCTGTGATGAGCTGAGCAGGAAACCCGAACCGGCAAAAGGTGTCGAGTAGTCTTTCCCACACTGGAAGTCACTGGAAGTCAGCGTCCTGAGAGGAAACAGCTCAACCCATTTCGTGAAATGATCACTAACCACAAACAAATACTGGTTACCTCTAGGACTACGTGGAAACGGTCCCATCACATCACAAGCAACTATCTGCCAGGGCCTATTACTCTGAATAGGCTGTAAGCGCCCAGGGGGTAAACCACCACGAGGTTTTGCTCTCTGGCATACGGGACAAGTACGAACATACTTTGTTACATCCTGCCTCATTCCCGGCCATGTCGCAACACGACATAACTTTTCATAAGTTTTCCTGCCACTGCTGTGACCTGCCAAGGCCGAATCATGAAAGTAACGTATGAAAGACTTACGCAACTTCCGTGGCACCACGACTCTGAATGGGGATGAGCCGTCATCGTCATCCGCCTGGGGTATGTATCTGAACAGGATGCCATCCTCGCCCAGCAGATAGGAGTCGTGCCGTCCGTCAGTCGTTCCGGTGCCTGCCGAGTCCTGCTCAGCTAACCATTGAGACACCCGCTGACAAAGGCCGTCCGCTCTCTGAGCGTCTAGGAGCTGCTCTCTGCTCACGACCGTGCCCCAAGACGAAGATACGTCTCGTGCCACTTGTGCTGCTGCCAGGAGCTGGGAAGGCGCCTCGGTGCCTTCCTCTCCCCCCTCCGGTAGAGGCGCACGGGAAAGCGCGTCTGCTACCACGTTCGTCGAGCCCCGCCTGTACTCCACGTTGAAGGAGTAGCCTTGTAGCGTCAGGGCCCACCTGGCAAGACGTCCAGATGGGTTGTGGAGCCGCTGCAGCCAGGAAAGTGCCTGGTGGTCAGTCTGGACGGTGAAAGTGGTGCAGGTACAGATCAAACTTCCTGAGCGCGAAGATGATCGCCAAGCATTCCTTTTCCGTGACGGAGTAATTCCGTTCTGCCGGATTCAGCGTGCGACTTGCAAAAGCCACTGGACAGATAATAGCGTCATGCTCCTGCAAGAGAACTGCGCCAACCCCATAATCGCTAGCATCTGTTTGCACTACAAACGGTTTGTTCAGGTCAGGCAAATATAGCCTGGTCGTATTAGCGATTGCGTGAGAAAGAGCTCTAAATGATCGTTCGTGCTCCTCTCCCCACTGCCAGGGTGTATCGTTGCGCAACAACCGGTTGATCGGCTGCGCTACCTCAGCGCAATTAGGAATGAATTGTCTGTAGAAACCAACCATACCCAAGAAACGCTGCAAGGCTTTTACGTTACCGGGAACCGGATACTGCATGATCGCCTTTAGCTTGTCATCGCTAGGACTGATGGTTCCTCCGTCCACCATGAAGCCGAGAAGGCTGATCCTAGGCGATGCCAGCTGCACCTTGCGGGGGTTTATGGTTAGCCCCGCCTGCTTCATCCTTGCAAGGACGATTGACAGGTGTTCCAAGTGTTCCTGAAAGTTTCTGGAAAACACTACGACATCATCCATGTACGCCATCGCGAAGTTATACTTCGCATCTCCCAATACGGTATCCATTAGCCGTTGGAAACTGGCGGGAGAGTTAGACAGACCGAAAGGCATCCGTACAAACTCAAACAAACCCCTATGACAGGTAAAGGCTGTTTTCGGGACATCCTCCGGGGCAACTTGGATTTGCAAAAACCCTCTACTGCAATCAAGCGTTGAAAACACTGTAGCGTTGCCCAGGGAATACATAATAGACTCGATGGACGGAAAGGGGTAAGAGTCCCTTACAGTTACTGCGTTAAGTCGACGGTAGTCGACGCATAACCTAGCCGTACCATCACGTTTCGGAGCCAGGACGACAGGAAACACCCAAGGGCTCTGGGACCTTTGAACTGCACCGGTTTGGAGCATTTCATCAAGAGCAGCGTCTAACAAAGCACGCTTATGCACACTCAATGGTCTCGGATTACAACGCCAGGGCCTAGCGTTACCTGTGTCTATGCTATGCTGTAACACAGACGACTTACCGGGTTTTTCCGTGAAGACACCGTCAAACTGCCGCAGTACTTGTTCAAGCTGACGGCGCTCCTCCTCGGGACCATGAAATGACCCCAAGACAGTCGGGAGCGGGGACGGTTCGACGGACGTTGCTGCAGCTTGCTTAGCTGAACTGCTGTCCTGTGGCACGGCGAAAGGAAAAAATCCTGACGATCCGTGGTAGACGTATCCTCCATTGGGCAGGTCCAGCACAAATTTCTGCCGGATGATGAAGTCCCTGCCCAGGATAACGGGCACTGCCAGGCCAGGAAGGTGGACGAAGCGCTGCTTTCGTCGCCTCCCATCAAAGCGAAGCCAGAGCACAACTGCAGTTTGTGCTGGAATCACGTCGTTGGAAGCAAGACGTAGAGTGACATCTGTGGATTGCAATTCCACATTCCGTGATGCGCAGTGCTCGTAAACACAATCGCCGATAAGGGAGACTGTAGCTCCCGTGTCGATAAGGGCGATGTAATCTCTCCCCAAAATTCGAACAGCGATGTTTGGTTCCTTGTCCTCGATGTTATCTCGGACAGAAAAAGCAAAAGGAGCTAAAGCGTCTCATTTTATCTTGCTGCTTGCAAAGCCAGCTTCTGAATTATCAGGGTCACGGATTGTAACCGTTCGTTCGCTCTTTCGGCAGATAGCCGACGTCGCTGAGCGATTGTTTACCGGCGTCGGCTGCGACCGTTTCCCGTTGGCACATTACGGGGGTTTGGTCTTTGCTGCGGACAGTCCCGACGAAAGTGGTCCGGGCTGCCGCACGTCCAACAGCCGGCTGGCATTCTGCGTTGCTGCCGCGGAGCATGCCGTTGCTCCTGCGGCCTCCTTGGGGTTTCGCCAGCTAAATAGCCGGGTTGCCCATGATTATGGGACAGGACGGGTCTGCCAAGGCTCGTTCCTGCGGGGATCGCCCTCTGTTCATAACGGAAGGGATCGGGTGCTCCGCGTGATGGCTCCGCATGGTAATTGCGGTTCTGCTCATCCAGTCCCACTGCAGGTGGGCGCTCAACCGAGGCTGCTCCCGCTGACCACGCACAGCGCGGTTCTAACGCCAATTCAGGCGGCGGCGGGGGCAGATAGTCGAGTTCCGCTAAGAGGTCTCCTTCAATTGAGCGAGCCTCTTGCGCCAGCACCTCAAGGCTATTAAAGCGATGGGCTCGAAGATAGGGCCGGTAGCGAGGATGACACTGACGGATAGCCCGCGTCACACGCTGCTCTTCTGTAGCAGTAGGTTCAGCTCTGCTATACAGGTCTTGCAAGGCCCGAACGAATTCTGCTAAGGTCTCATCTGGATGCTGAGTACGCTTATGCAGCTCCTCCAGGATACGATATATAATCCGGTGGAAGAAATTCGCTCTTAAACCGCTTCTGAAAGTCCTGAACGGACGTAAACCTCGACTGCAGCCGAAGCCAGCGGACGGCGTCTCCGATCAAAGCAACCTGCAGGATGCGTTGTATCAGGACTTCATCTGAGATTCCCATACCAGTCTGATAGGCTGTAAGGTCATCCAAGAAGTCTGCGACCGACTTTTTATCGGTGTACCCTGAGAAGGTAGGGACCGGTAAATTCAGTCGCAGGGGCGCTTGTGCCTGCGGCGGCGAAACCGACCCGGCTTCAAGGCGTTGTGCCACCAACGAACATAACTCCGTCATGCGTGACAAGAGTTCTGTCGTTATAGCGGAGTCAAACTGCGGCACTGCAGGTACCGTAGTTAACGTACCTTGGGACGGAGGCACTGCATGTGCCCCTTTGTCCTCGGCTGGTCCTTCCGGCTCCGAAGTTGCCGAGTTGTCCGAAACCAGTCTCTCCTCTGAACGAGACCGCTGATGAACAGGGCCTTTGTTCCGGAGGTTGTATCTGCCTGCCGGCGAATGGTGCATCGGCTCCGGGGCTCGGGCACCGAGTGGGAGCTCTGAAGCACTCAAACAAAAACGCTAGCTCAAAAAAGGAAAAGAAAAAAATGACACCCCGGAAAAAGAACACAAACAAACCGGTGGGTCCTGAATGAAAGAAAAGAAAAAAAAACGTACCAAAGGAAAAATTAACAACGCGTGCTGAGTCTTCCCCGCTGTCGAACGGACGAACTGTGACCCCAAACGTTGGGCGCCAGTTGTGGAAACCCGGTGTTTCCACAACCTCGGGGCGTCAGTCCGTCCGTTCCGTCGCCAAGGAAGACACAGCAAACGAAAAGGTTCAAACAACAAGCAATGATTTATTACATACCGCTCGCACTTGGGAAATACAGACCAGCCCACAACCGGCAATATCCAGGAAAAAGCCCCCCTGCGTTGTCACGCCACTCGCTTATATCTGCTTCCCACACATCACTAGCGCCCCCTGCTTGGGAGCGTGTGAGCCCCCGCAAGTCGCTATCAGTTCGCTGATAGCGCTGCCTTTATCAAAGGTCATGGTCTGTGTCGTCTTGATCACGAGACCCAACAACCTTCATGCGTCCTATGGCACGCTCCACATGAATGTGCACTCGTGAAATACGCCGTGCCTCTTCTGCCTCTTGGCAGCCCAATTGTGGTTTCCCTCGTGTAAAAGGAGGTACAATCAAACATGCCCCCTTTTGAGCAATGTCATCCTTGACGAGGAAACCCTTGTCAGCAAGAACAATATCTCCATCCTCGAGTTTGTCAAGGAATCCTGATTTCAAAATTGTCTCCCTGTCTGATGCCCTGCCTGCCCAGCACTTTGACAGAAAACTAATCGCCCCGCGTGGTGTAATTCCTACCAGGGACACCAAGCTGTTAGATGGGCTATGACCTGTCTGTGGCGTTCGTCGCCGCTTCGCGACATCTCCAGTGGGTGATGGCGGATGTGTCTGGAACTCCTTTCCTTAGGTGATCTGGGGTAGCCGGCCCTCGTGATGAGGGCTACAATCCCCCTTTTTTTTCTTTCTTTCAATCTAACAATCAATTCCTATCAGAAATTTCATCGTATTACAGCCCTTGTAGTTAGAGTACGATTGAGACCGTGTGACAAACCCCAGTGGCCGTTCAATGCGGCACT
The DNA here is from genome assembly GCF_037126465.1 of Ornithodoros turicata. NCBI lineage: Eukaryota > Metazoa > Arthropoda > Arachnida > Ixodida > Argasidae > Ornithodoros > Ornithodoros turicata. Next base: position 26,890,636 of record NC_088204.1, on the reverse strand, counting down.
CTGAACAGTCAATGATCACCCTGCAGGCAGGGTATTTCCTCCGGATGCTGGTGGGCAGGGTCCTGAGCGTGTCGTCCCTTGCTGGCCAAATGATGAACCGTTTCAGGTGTTGGGCAAGAAGAGGGATGTAGGTTGTCATCACCTTGCTCACTGTGCCCGGTGAAACGCCAAACCTGTGTCCTAAGTCTTCATTCAGCAGCGCAAGTCTCAACTTCATGAGCACTGCAAGCACTGCGTCGGCAACAGTCAGTTGTTGAGGCACATATGCAGCAACAGGTTGCACAAGCTTTACAATGAAGTTGAACAGCAGTAAGTTCTGTAAGCCTGTGTAGAACTGCACCGAGCCATCTGTCAGCTGTGATGCGGAAAGGTTAGTGCTGGTTGCGCGTTGCGTTGCCTCCAGTATTTCCACCTTTTTCAGCAGATGATCGTTCTCGCATTCCAACTGTGTACATCGCTTCGAAAGCTCCTTATGCAGGGGTTCTGAAAGGAAAAAAAAATAAATATTATGAGGAGAACAATCTGAACTCTTAGGTCAATTCACTACACTCAAACTAAATAGAAGCAGCAACAAACTTTCAGACGCTTGATTACTTAATGGCATTCAAATAACCTCTGACACACAAGCAAGTACTATAAACGTGTTCGTACAATACACTTACCACAGATGAAACATGGTGGCGTGACCAGAATATCTGTTTGTGTGCCTTGATCGGTGCCCAGAGTGCCAGTTGGAACACAGGTCTCACCAACTACTCCCAAGGCATCCCAGAAAGATCCGTCTGCCAAGTCTTCTGATGCACATTCGGTATTTGTTGAGGAGCCTGAAAAGCAAGGTCTATTTAACTACTTCTGCATTTGCAATTGCTGTACTACTACGCTTGTGTAATCATTTGATCACATATAATTTCGAGGTGTGTAAAAAATATACAGAAATTATACTGGAGCACAGTCCACTAATTAATTTCAAAATGTAGGAACTCCAGAACAATTAATTAAACCAGCAAAACTGTATGATCCAACTCTGCACTGTTAGTGACACTAATCATCAACCACCACGCACCTTCGTGCTGCTCAACAAGGGCTAGTCGCGATGTGTATGACTTTTTGTCTTCACGTGCCTTGGCACGTGCGTAGCGCTTCCCCGCTAGCGCACCGTTGTCCTTCTTAAAGCAGAACTTCGAAGGCACCTAGTCCACATCAAGGGGATCGTTAGATGGACGACCTGCAATTTGACAAACCAGGTTTACACTGTCCGCTTCTGAAGCACACAATACACTTCCAAAAACATTAACTCCATTCGCCTGGCATTTACCGCACTGTTCTCTCACAAAAGTATTTGCATAAACTGATTTGTGTGTTAACTAATCGATAGAAACTCACAGTTTTGAAAATGGCCGCTGCAGACTCTGTCATCTTTCGCTGGTGCCCAGTCTTTTCGTCTTATGGCAGCTATCCAACGCTTTTTTCTTTCCGGGTTGTGTGGAAACTGGTGAAACGTAATCCCGCCACCTTTCTTCCACCGCGATGTGCACCCAAAAGCTACACAGCTTTGAGGCATGGTCACTTTCGCCAAAAACCTCGAAGAACGCAATTGAAAACAGCGGTTGTTTTGCCCACACTAACCCGGCACAGGCCGACAGCAGCGCCGCCGCAAAGGCGTGACGTCACGCGGGTAAACTGGTCTATTGAAGGGTGCAAACCGAGGCCTCAACAAGGGCAAAGCAATATAAGATATTTACGGACTGCAAAGTGTCTTAGCTAATATCTCAGATTCCTTGGGTGTTCATGAGGCCTGCATTTGTTCCGTCCCTTATGTTATCAGCCTCTTGCACGCATGTTACTATAAACATGCCACCTACCTCAGTTTGTCTTTGTCTGCATGAACGTATGAGCAAACAAAAACGAAAAAAAAAGTTGACAAGGAAGTGTAGTTCCTGTTGATCGAAGGGCCTTATCATACTGAAATAATGTCGGACTGGTGCATTCTTTGCAAACTGCCCTGCTTAATTGTTCATGTCACACAAGCATCTGTATACTTCAGTATTTCGTTTTTCTGCATTGATCATAACTGGAGAAAAGTCAACCTGTTTCTAGAGCAAATCAAATGTTGACACAGCCTCCAAATCATTGTGAAAATAAATGTCGAGAACAGCAAACTAAAACTTGGTATTAAAAATTAAAACTAAATATTGCGCATAAAAATGTACATACCTGCTTTGCGCATGACAGCTCAACAAAACGTCTTGGGAAGTACTTTTCTCTCACTGCCGTTTTCTGTACCTTTCCCCACCTGCAGACCAATAAAAGACCAATTGTAGCTTGCAAGCACAGATTGTGAGACAGATTGTGAAGCTCACCTTTGTGGTGTGTCGGTTTGGGACAAACGATGGATATAGTCATTTGAGTGTACATACAGTAATACTGCCACCATGTGCTTGCAGATGAAGTTCCTGGAACACAGACAGGAACGTTATTCGCGTTCGAAGCCTTGCTTTGTGCAAAGAGCGCGAGTAAATGCATGAAGTAACATTTTCCAACATGATTGTTGCTCTTACCCCGCACGACACGTGCACAAGGCCTCAACGACACCGCCGTTCTTTTTTACGTCCCCAGTCAAGCGATGAGGATCGCTAAAAGGCGCAGTCGTCTGCAACACAAATGCAGACAGCGTCCATCTTGTTTCGGTTTCGTCGGCTACGCCGCATTCAACAAACGTGTCCGGCGTTGTAAACGTCTTCGCCTTCCTGTGAAGATCGTGCCGAATCATTCGGACACTTGCCGACAAACTTGTACACGGCGGACAGCGAAACTGGGACTGAAAGAAGAAAAAAGTCGCGAGGGAAGTGCATGTCAGTTGCGCTTCATGTTCGCGCGCTGAAAGTTTCATGCAGTGTAACGAGAAGAGCGTCATAAATTTTTATCGTGCTACGGCATATAATATCCCTTACCTTGGACTTGATAGTCTTCGTCCTCCATTTGTGAGCGGGTAAAACTGAAGAATTTCACGGGTAGCACCGACGTAACAACTGCGAGAAAGCAAGGTCCGAAACGCGAAACGACGATGTGATCCTGCATACTACGCCATGCCCCTAGTTTCCTCCGCTACAACCAGGGGGCGACTCCCAAACTTCTCGTCGCTAATAACGTACCAAACATACAAAAATTAAATTTTATCGCTCGTTTCTTCGACGCAATCCGCCATCTTGGCTGAGGACTTTCTGACCTAACCCGAGGCACACTCTCGACGCCCGCACCACCTAGTGCGTGCCTGGGGGGGAGGGCGGCGTCCCCCCCAGACCCCCCAATCTGTAGAACCTAACTTGACCTAACCTCACTACAGTGAAGTGACTTAGCCCATTTCAACGACCAAACCCCCAACGACCCCACCCCCCACCAACGACGAAACTTATCTTTCGCAAGATAAGGTTCGAATCCGTTAGCAGGCTTAGGCAAAGCACTCCCGTGTTTCTCCAGCGTTAGAAGTGCATCAGATAGGGTTGTTCAGATCACGACCTACTGCTATACTAGAGTCCTGGCCATCCGCAAAGCTCCCAGCACCGGGGTAGTAGTTCTGACAATCGCCGCTTGGCTATGATATTTGCGCTAGCTCGCACTATTCGTTACCACGTGACTTGCCGAAACCGCGGCAATACATGGTAGGCTGTGTTGACGACGACGAAGCAATAAGCGTAGCGCGTGCTTAGCAACAGCCTGTGTAGCACGAAAGACGGTGGCAAGAGTGACAGTGTCATTCCCTCTCCCCAATAATGCTATGTGGCGCTTGCAGTGGCCACTACCGTAACTATCCCATGACCCGGCCGGCTCTCCCATAGACGATCGCCAGTTGTCCAGGTCTCTAGTATAGAGTAGGTCGTGGTTCAGATGCATATAAAAAACTTCTAGACCGCACATTCTTGTAATTCTTGTTTTTTTCTATATTCGCTATATAGTCTTCTCTCACTTCAGTACATTATTTCGCTTTTGAACACTTCGGCTAATTAGAAAAAGACATACACCCGGCTACGGAACTACACCCAAATTGTCGGAATTCCTCGAACGTTTCGGGAGCACGGCCGGACACATTCGTTACTCACAGCGAGGGCGACGGGGACTCTCACAGTGCAAACACGGCTGGATGATCGAGGAACATCGTTGACCAGATTCGAAACTGTCGGTCACGTGATTGCAACACTCGACGCCTGAGCCTGACAGTCTGAAATCCGTTGCCGCGCCCTGGTCATGTGACTGATTATCGTGAAGTGATCAGGTCAGCATTGGGGAGCGATCCTATATTTTGATCACATGACCGCAAGATCAGTCCAGAGCGGGAAAATGATCAGAGCAGCATCGGGAAGCGATCCTATATTATTGTTTACATGACCGGGAAATGATATCAGGGCACCGTCTAGGGACGATCTTATGTTTTCTTGCGCTCTACCTCCTCCGTTCCCACACCGCTGGGAACCAGTCGGGCACTATCGCCCGTTCAGGAGCCGAAGCCCCCATTGCGTTCCCAAATCTTTTCCCGAGGGTTTGTGCTGCCTGGGTGGATGATCGTAAGGTTTGGCCTTCGTGGTAAAGCAGTTTCACGAAAGACATTTCATTTGATAACAACACATTGTTGCCAAATCTAGACAATGCTGCTATTTGGGCGAGGCATTTGGAGCGCAGGGAATACCAAATGGCGTTACGTTGCGTCACATATCACGTGCGCTTGCGCTATCGATAAGGGCCTCAGTATTGTTGCATGTTTGTATCCAGCTTCTGCCTGTACGCGCACGGCAAATATGTTCGCGGGTTGAATATTGCCTGATCCTGAGTAATACCGAAAATGGGCATTGGTCGACCCAAAACTCTGTTTCTGTATCTCACAATGATGCTCTACTACAATTAGGTAAATCCTGTGGCTCGATTTCACCAACGCTGGTTAACTTTGAACCGAGATCAAGGGTTGCTAAAACTTCAAGTTAACACACAATTCTTTTTTACAAACGTCAGTTGATGACGTAATGAATGTTTCAGTGACAAGAAGTTCCTTTAGTGAAGCAGAGTTAAGTGTTAAATGCGAGTAAAGGAACCGTTGATCTCGGTTCAAATGTTCATCGGCGTTGGTGAAACCGGGCCACTTCTTCATCTTTTTTTTTTATATTCTACATGGGTGATCATAAGTCTGAGGTGGAAGAAGAAGAAGTCGCGCGCTGTCAACAGTTAGAAGAACACCGCTCCATTCCCCCGCTCATCTTTTATTCAGTCATTTCATTGATCTCATCCTCTCATCGCTTCACGTAACCATCATGGTGGTGGTGGTGATGTTGAAAGGGCATGCCGTTGTCGTCCTCACGTAACCATCATTAATTTGGCCCTCATGTCACGATCCGTGGCCAATTGCCCCGTGCTATGCGCCACTGCGGAGCAAGACGAGGAAGAAGAAGAAGAACACGCACGAAACCCTGGCCAATCGCCCTGTGTGGCTGGTGGCCACTGTTCCTAGTGGTGGAAGAAGAAGAAAGAACGCCTGCGCGCGTGTGTTAGGTCGTCATTTCACTTTCCTCATTTCGTGCGTTGGCCTCGGACGATGCAGCCGCCTGCGAAACGACATTCATTCGAACCATCCGGTCGTCCTCACAAACATGGACGGCCGTTCCCTGCCACTACGCGAAGTTGTGAGTTTCATTATAGACATCATAACGCATTAGACGTTTCAGGAATCGCTTCCTGGTGATCACTGCTTTCTTTTACAGCGACGACTGCTGGAAGCAGCAAGAAGGGTCGACATAAAGAACGTGAGTTTTATTCGTTACGTCTGCGTTAAATGACAATGGTATGTCAGTAGTCCAGTTTTTCTGGAATCTGCTTTAAAACTGAGTAGCAAATCTAGGATATTCACTGAAGAATTTGCATTTTCTGCAGTACGTGTGTATTAACCTGGTGATCATTCGTTTTCAGGGCCGTCTAAGAGCGAAGGTAAGGTACCATGATGTCAATACTATTAGTTCCCTTGTTCATCAAGTTGAAAGTGTACCGTGAGATGAAAAGAAACCTTTATCTTGCACTTAAAGGTCTCGACGAATAGTCACTCCCCAAAGTCGAAACATACTTTCATTTCCGGAAGCTGGATACGCGTACATATTGGCGTAATTTCGGTAACGTATAATTTCACGTAATGTGTAACTTCAGTGCAGGACAGGGGGCAAGACATACGATAACGTGAATTTCATACATTTGTGACTCTTGCAACGGATGATGAAAGATGAAAACATGGCGAACTGTAGCATAGCAGGCTCCTAGCCAATCATAATCTCAAATGACATTGTTCTCTCCACTGATTTGTTGTAAACAGAAGGCGTACGCGTTTTCGTTTCGTTTACGCAGTCCAGTTATAAAAGCTTAGCTGTCATGGTCCTTGCAGCGATGAGGTCTTGCTCAGTCCTGTGGTATCCATTTAGCGCAATGGCTCAGGGAGTAGACTTGTCGTTTGTCCCACTTTTCGGGTTAAGTAACGATAGCAACATGTGAACGATAGGGTTTTGGAAGAATCACTGAAAGAATGCTGCACCTTATAGCCTCACTTGATATATGGCCTATTTTTCTTATGCGAAAATCCAGACCGGAGGCGAGGTATCGCGATCTCTACGTCATCGTCGCGTACGGAGAAGAAATCGCCCCAGTACCATGCAGTATCAGTCCGCACACTGTGGCTCTAGTGACTACAGTTCGTATTAACCATACTGTTCCTTTTTCAGGGCAACCGAAGAGCGAAGGTAGGTTGTCATCACACCAGTACTAAGTTTCCATAAATGCTACACATGTACGACACAAAGAGGAGGTTAACTTTGTGTCTGTCTCAAGCGAGGCGTGACATCCCCGTAAGACATCGGAAGTCGGCAGTACCGAGCAGAGGAAGCAGATTCTGACATCTGAATACATTGACTTTTGAGCCTTCGTGTTGTGTCTGTCCCTTCGTGTTTCCTAGTCTCGGGGTTTTTACATTATGCAACATTGACTAGATCAGGTTCGAAGAGTATAACGTTCTCACATGATTGAACAACTTTATCGCAAAATGATGAATGGGGAGTTTCATCGTAAGGGGCGATACTCTACCCCATAACATTAATTTGTGATTGTCATTGGGGAGTTTCATCGAACATGATTGAATGAACGCAGTAGAGTGTCCCTTTAGTGTGACATTGCAGATTCTGTTAGCGACCTACTTGTAGCAATAGCTGTTCATCAAAATTACGATAAGAAAGTATATCCTGTCATACGGCAAATTGAATGTCGTTCGCAGCGAATGACATTCGTTCTGTGTCACACGGTCCGTGCGAATGGTTTGCAACATGCGGATGGCATGACCCCAGCGAATGAGTTCGGGGAACTCATTCGCTTTTCCCCGACGCAATTTCGTCAGTACAGAGGTAGCAAAAACGACGATAAACCGTTTGAAAAAATTAAGCAGAAATGAAAATGTACTCCAGTGGAGCATAGAGGAGTGAGGCTAGAAGAAAGGCTGGGGGAGACAGTAACGCGGGAGAGCGAAGGAGTTGTACGTAGAGCTGAGCGCGGGTGTGGGTATACCCGCGGGTACCCGCAGTTACCCGCACATCGTCACGATTTGCGGGTAGGAATTCGCGATCGCTGCTGGTAGCCGGTAAAATGCGGGCATGCCCGCATTACCCTCTCCATGGCCAACTAAGTGATCCCTCTGTCACACGCGAGCTCAGCAGTACCCTATGTCGTTGGTCGTATAATCCATGTGCCGGACTGCAGCAGGCAAGTTCGATTATTAATGTAGACATATGTGGCTCTCTCTTGAATTGCACTTTTATTTGCATACGATTGAAGCCATCCGAGACACGTAGCCAACACTATTCATTGTTTTAAAATAGAAACAGCGGTAAGGTGGACTAGGAACACTTCCCTTCTGCGGGTCCCGATGCGGGTCCCAATCGCGAAAAATTGCATTCAGCGATCGCAGCTTGACGTTTTTCCCGCTAAAGGAAACAACCCGGGAATGGTGAAGTACTGGCGAATGATTTGTCTGAATGCGCGATTAGCGAAAAAATTAATACATCGTTTACAGTACTCCTTTCTGGAGGCACTCAGGCAAAAAACTATGGCGTGGTGGAGCAGTTAAAAGTAGGCATTAAAACGAATATAAACATATCGTGGCCATGAGGCTGGCTGGCAGTAATGACTGTGCAATCGCATTCCTTAATTATATTCCTTGTAATTTAATTACATTCAGCCAGGTATGAATAACACACACGAATGCTACCGTTCATTTTGATTTACGGCTCCGTGCGTGTCCGCGCTTTCCGTTCGCAGTGATGTGCATACAACCGATGCATAGTATAGTCCCCAACCGCACGCGTGCAATGTTTTTCGGCCATGTGTTTATTGCGGTATTAATCTTTCCCGCAAAGTATTGGGGAACACGCGAAGTTTCCAAATAGCTAATGGTCCAAACGTGTTGGAAGATCCATCGTGTTGGAGTGTACAACGAGCGGAAGGATCCAACGTTGGACCCTCATACTCGTTGGACCCTTTGACATATAATCCTCCCCTAGAGATGCATGTATCCGAAGCCGGAAAGACCAGTAATGTCACTGGAGTAGCCCCCAATCTCGGCTTTACATCTCTGCGCAGTATAGGACTCCTCCTTTTTTCCTCCATGTATTGGAGGCTTCGTGCCTTGGAGGTCGTTTCCTTGGGGCCGTAATCCGTAAGGATGTAAATGCCGGTAAGAATGAATGTGCGCAGCTACAAAGTGATGGGATTTCATTCTATAGGGGTTATAGGTTGCCACAAAACGCCAAATTTTACGCCTATTTTGCAATAAAAATGTACTGTAGAGCACTGCACGGGCGCCCGGCTGCTACGGCCCGCACCCGACCCGGGCCCGACTGTTTCCATGCTCAGGCCCGGTCCCAGTCTGCCTCTGCTCTGTGTTGTCGAGGCCAGGAGGTGTATTTAGATACTAAAGAGCAGCAGCGAGGAAAGCGACGCAGCTAATTGGTGGAGAGTGAGGAGGTACACTCGAACGGAGCGGCTGTGTTTCTCTGCCGGCAAGCCGCTGTGTGCTTGGTGCTTGCTTGCTTGGGAAGGCAGTGCGCAGCGGCACGTGGGCGATATGTATGTACCATTCGGTTCAAGACACTCATCTCACCCTTTATTGTGCATGCACCGGTGTTAGTTGCCCTTTCTCGAACTCTCACGCGAACGAAATATATCGGAACACCTAACCTAACTGACCCTCTTGCCGGACACTCAGCGAGCCCGCCACACCAATCGTCTCCAAATGTGTGTGAGTACGCGTGTGAAATCCAGGCCCATTACACGAAATAAGCATGATTACATATAAAACTCTCAGATAGATAGATACTCAGATAAGAATACCATAATATCCCATACCCAATAGAAAAAAGTGACATGAAAATTCAGCTGTTTAGTCTCGTGAAATATGTACGCGTACAAGCCCAGCCATGGCCGGCGTTGTCAAGCCCGTACCCGGCCCGGGTCCGGTGGCAGAAACCCGAGCCCGGAGCCGCGCAGTGCTCTACTGTAGAATATGCGCCCAAGGCTGACCAACACTCTTAGAAATGAACTTCACCGCATAACACGCTCCTAGCCAACCATCATCTCGAATGATATCGTTATCTGCCCTGATTTGCTGAAAACGGGAGGCGTACGCCATCTTTGTGAACAGCATAAGTGTCACAAAAAAGGCGTGCGCCTACCGTTTTGGACAAATCAGGGCACACAGCGCTATCATTCGAGTAGGTGGTTGGCTAGGAGCGTGCTATGCGGTGAAGTTCATTTTTAAGAGAAGGTTAGGTGAGGAGAGCCTTCTACGTATTTCACGCGTTGGGGAGTGGGTCAGTTCATGTAGATTATACACCCGTCGAGACTGACTAAGGTTAGGGGAGGAGTGTGTTTTAGGTATTTCACACGTTGGGGAGTGGGTCAGTTCATGTAGAATATGTACCCGTCGAGGATGACCAAGGTTAGGTGAAGAGAGCCTTCTACGTATTTCACGCGTTGGGGAGTGGGTCAGTTCATGTAGAATATGTACCCGTCGAGGATGACCAAGGTTAGGTGAAGAGAGCCTTCTACGTATTTCACGCGTTGGGGAGTGGGTCAGTTCATGTAGGACATGCACCCGTCGAGACTGACTAAGGTTAGGTGAGGAGTGTGTTTTAGGTATTTTACACGTTGGGGAGTGGGTCAGTTCATGTAGGACATGCACCCGTCGAGACTGACTAAGGTTAGGGGAGGAGTGTGTTTTAGGTATTTCACACGTTGGGGAGTGGGTCAGTTCATGTCGAATATGCACCCGTCGAGGCTGACAAAGGTTAGGTGAGGAGAGCCTTCTACGTATTTCACGCGTTGGGGAGTGGGTTAGTTCATGTAGAATATGTACCCGTCGAGGATGACCAAGGTTAGGTGAAGAGAGCCTTCTACGTATTTCACGCGTTGGGGAGTGGGTCAGTTCATGTAGGACATGCACCCGTCGAGACTGACTAAGGTTAGGTGAGGAGTGTATTTTAGGTATTTTACACGTTGGGGTGTGGGTCAGTTCATGAAAAATCTGCACCCGTCGAGGCTGACCAAGGTTAGGTGAGGAGAGCCTTCTACGTATTTCACGCGTTGGGGAGTGGGTCAGTTCATGTAGAATATGTACCCGTCGAGACTAAGGTTAGGTGAGGAGTGTGTTTTAGGTATTTCACACGTTGGGGAGTGGGTCAGTTCATGTAGAATATGTACCCGTCGAGGATGACCAAGGTTAGGTGAAGAGAGCCTTCTACGTATTTCACGCGTTGGGGAGTGGGTCAGTTCATGTAGAATATGTACCCGTCGAGGATGACCAAGGTTAGGTGAAGAGAGCCTTCTACGTATTTCACGCGTTGGGGAGTGGGTCAGTTCATGTAGGACATGCACCTGTCGAGACTGACTAAGGTTAGGTGAGGAGTGTGTTTTAGGTATTTTACACGTTGGGGAGTGGGTCAGTTCATGTAGGACATGCACCCGTCGAGACTGACTAAGGTTAGGTGAGGAGTGTATTTTAGGTATTTTACACGTTGGGGTGTGGGTCAGTTCATGAAAAATCTGCACCCGTCGAGGCTGACCAAGGTTAGGTGAGGAGAGCCTTCTACGTATTTCACGCGTTGGGGAGTGGGTCAGTTCATGTAGAATATGTACCCGTCGAGACTAAGGTTAGGTGAGGAGTGTGTTTTAGGTATTTCACACGTTGGGGAGTGGGTCAGATCATGTAGAATATGCACCCACCGAGGCTGCCCAAGGTTAGGTGAGGAGAGCTTTCTACGTATTTCACGCGTTGGGGAGTGGGTCAGTTCATGTAGAATATGCACCCGTCGAGACTAAGGTTAGGTGAGGAGTGTGTTTTAGGTATTTCACACGTTGGGAAGTGGGTCAGATCATGTAGAATATGCACCCACCGAGGCTGCCCAAGGTTAGGTGAGGAGAGCTTTCTACGTATTTCACGCGTTGGGGAGTGGGTCAGTTCATGTAGAATATGCACCCGTCGAGACTAAGGTTAGGTGAGGAGTGTGTTTTAGGTATTTCACACGTTGGGGAGTGGGTCAGATCATGTAGAATATGCACCCACCGAGGCTGCCTAAGGTTAGGTGAGGGGAGCTTTCTACGTATTTCACGCGTTGGGGAGTGGGTCAGTTCATGTAGAATATGCACCCGTCGAGACTAAGGTTAGGTGAGGAGTGTGTTTTAGGTATTTCACACGTTGGGGAGTGGGTCAGATCATGTAGAATATGCACCCACCGAGGCTGCCCAAGGTTAGGTGAGGAGAGCCTTCTACGTATTTCACGCGTTGGGCAGTGGGTCAGTTCATGTACACACTAAATCGTTTTACACCTTAAAGGGTGTAAATCAAAATGTTCATAGCGCACACCTTTTAAGGTGTATTTTAACACCCTCATGGCAATTGTGGTGTAAATGGTGTAACGCCGAATAAAACTGCTGGGTTTGTGGCAATATGCTGGTAATTGTGTATTCACAATTACCAGCATATCGCGTATAATCACATTGAGGTTCATATATGTATGCACATCAAGGTGATTAAATATGTGTGTAAACATGCACACCGACATACAATCATGTATGGCATGGCAGCTGTGCATGGCAATGAAGCTTGGCAGCTGTATATAGCTTTTGGTGAAATTGTAGACCTTCTCATGAGCAGGCACCTCCCCCATATGCATGTTCATTACTTAGAACGTTGCATTTATTCGTTTCTTCAAGGCTTTGCAGTGTTGTACCCACAAATATCTAACCCCTGTAAAATGCATTACGTTGTTCATTATTCGCGACTCATCAGGATGCTTGGTCCTCTCCTATCTGTATGGTTGTACGCGTTTCGAAGGGAAACACTAGCATTTTAAAGATGTTGCTAGAAAAACTCGACATTTTAAGAACATAACCCTTTCATTAGCAAGAAGACATCAGTTTTATCAAATGTATGTGTGGTTGCAGCCCTTCATCAGAAATGACACATCTACTGTTGGTTCCAAGGAGATAATACTTCAACATGCCCCAGAAGCAATTCAGAGTTACATTCATGACCGTGATATTCACGCAGAATCGTGTATGTGAAAAGTGCAGTTGATAGTGATAACACATTTGCTGTTGGCTGTGCTGTTGCCAAAGAATCTTCCGAGGAGGACTTACCCGTGTTCGTTGAGATTGCAGGCATACATGTGTACCGTTTTTCTCATACAAACATTAACTACAGTTGAGTATGATGAGCACTATCATGTATTTGTTCTATCTTGCAATGAAGAGCAACGTGTTTTAGAAATTTAAGCACTATCTCAACATATCTTCTAAATCTGCATGAATTACCAGATGGCAGACGTGTTGTAAATCTAGGCCAAACACTTTTGTAATGTAACTTCCTGCTCCTTTTGTTGTTGTATATATTTACTTTTGTTCATGTGAACGAAAATAAACATACTCCCTTTCTACACCCAGGCGACACAATTATCACCATATTTCACCTGAGGGCGTTGTACTCCATTGTTACACCCTCAGGAACTTCCAAAACAAAGTTGTAGGGTGTGAAAGGGGTGTGATCTTTGTTAATACACCTATTTTACACCTTTAAAGGTGTGAAACGATTTAGAGTGTAGAATATGCACCCGTCGAGACTGACTAAGGTTAGGTGAGGAGTGTGTTTTAGGTATTTCACACGTTGGGGAGTGGGTCAGTTCATGTAGAATATGTACCCGTCGAGGATGACCAAGGTTAGGTGAGGAGAGCTTTCTACGTATTTCACGCGTTGGGGAATGGGTCAGTTCATGTAGAATATGCACCCGTCGAGACTAAGGTTAGGTGAGGAGTGTGTTTTAGGTATTTCACACGTTGGGGAGTGGGTCAGATCATGTAGAATATGCACCCACCGAGGCTGCCCAAGGTTAGGTGAGAAGAGCCTTCTACGTATTTCACGCGTTGGGGAGTGGGTCAGTTCATGTAGAATATGCACCCGTCGAGACTAAGGTTAGGTGAGGAGTGTGTTTTAGGTATTTCACACGTTGGGGAGTGGGTCAGATCATGTAGAATATGCACGCACCGAGGCTGCCCAAGGTTAGGTGAGGAGAGCTTTCTACGTATTTCACGCGTTGGGGAGTGGGTCAGTTCATGTAGAATATGCACCCGTCGAGTTTAAGGTTAGGTGAGGAGTGTGTTTTAGGTATTTCACACGTTGGGGAGTGGGTCAGATCATGTAGAATATGCACCCACCGAGGCTGCCCAAGGTTAGGTGAGAAGAGCCTTCTACGTATTTCACGCGTTGGGGAGTGGGTCAGTTCATGTAGAATATGCACCCGTCGAGACTAAGGTTAGGCGAGGAGTGTGTTTTAGGTATTTCACACGTTGGGGAGTGGGTCAGATCATGTAGAATATGCACCCACCGAGGCTGCCCAAGGTTAGGTGAGAAGAGCCTTCTACGTATTTCACGCGTTGGGGAGTGGGTCAGTTCATGTAGAATATGCACCCGTCGAGACTAAGGTTAGGTGAGGAGTGTGTTTTAGGTATTTCACAAGTTGGGGAGTGGGTCAGATCATGTAGAATATGCACGCACCGAGGCTGCCCAAGGTTAGGTGAGGAGAGCTTTCTACGTATTTCACGCGTTGGGGAGTGGGTCAGTTCATGTAGAATATGCACCCGTCGAGTTTAAGGTTAGGTGAGGAGTGTGTTTTAGGTATTTCACACGTTGGGGAGTGGGTCAGATCATGTAGAATATGCACCCACCGAGGCTGCCCAAGGTTAGGTGAGGAGAGCCTTCTACGTATTTCACGCGTTGGGGAGTGGGTCAGTTCATGTAGAATATGCACCCGTCGAGACTGACTAAGGTTAGGTGAGGAGTGTGTTTTAGGTATTTCATACGTTGGGGAGTGGGTCAGTTCATGTAGAATATGTACCCGTCGAGGATGACCAAGGTTAGGTGAGGAGAGCTTTCTACGTATTTCACAAGTTGGAGAGTGGGTCAGTTCATGTAGAATATGCACCCGTCGAGACTAAGGTTAGGTGAGGAGTGTGTTTTAGGTATTTCACACGTTGGGGAGTGGGTCAGATCATGTAGAATATGCACCCACCGAGGCTGCCCAAGGTTAGGTGAGGAGAGCCTTCTACGTATTTCACGCGTTGGGGAGTGGGTCAGTTCATGTAGAATATGCACCCGTCGAGACTGACTAAGGTTAGGTGAGGAGTGTGTTTTAGGTATTTCACAGGTTGGGGAGTGGGTCAGTTCATGTAGAATATGCACCCGTCGAGGCTGACCAAGGTTTGGTGAGGAGAGCCTTCCACGTATTTCACAAGTTGGGGAGTGTACACTTATCACCCTTAAATTCTGTCATACTGGAGTCATAATCAAAGTACCTCTGCCAAGGGTTCTATATGGGCGACGCAAATCCCAGTTCTCCTTTGCATGCAACCAATTGCACGTTAGAGGAAACCAAATGAAGTGTACAACGGGAAAATGCTAATTTTGTGAGGCTGAACTGCAATTTTTTCTTCATGCGTTTTCCACAAAAGGTCATTGCTTAAACACACACCTAATATTTGTAGGAAGTAACTTGAACCACAGGGTGTCCGTTGAGGGCATAATTGTATCAAAACGTTTTTTGACCGAAAGAATGTCATGCACTGAGTTTTGCCCATGTTACCTTCCATACTCCACTTAATACATCATTCATTCCACACTGACAGATCAGTTTGTAAAATCGAACAATCAATTTCATTGGAGATGGGACGAATCCAGAATTTTCCGGACCCGAATCAGAATCCGAGGAAGGTTCTGCGAATCCACGAATCTTACGAACCTCGAATCTTTCGAATACTTTCTTCCAGGAAGAGTTCCACTGAAATGTGTTTTGAAGCAGAATTAGAAATGTGCGTTTTGAAGAATCCTTGTTTAATAAAATATGTAAGCATGTTAAACTTTGTTTAGCATATTCATAGACTACAGGAAACAAAAACTAAAACAAATCAAAGCAAAACCCTCTTACTTTTAAACCTCCAATATCGGACCTTTATGTTGTGGTTTTGGCGCGCCCCGGGGTCACCGGTCACGCAGGCTTTTGGCGGACTCCGGAGGCACTAATTTTACATTGATGGATTCGAAATATTCGATTCGCTGTTTTGGGTACTGGGATTCAGATTCGCGAATCCGAATCCGTGCCCAGGATTCCAGGATTCGCGGATTCGGTTGGCACATCTCTAACTTGATCATGAATAGTTCGATACAAAACGGACGGACAGTATAAAGACGGACATTACTATTTGCGTTCACATGAATGTCGTTAACGTAGAGCAAAAACAGAAGGGTGCCAACAGACCCCTGTGAAACAGGTTTGTTGCGTTCTACCCGACAAGAAACGAGAAACCCAACCTACAGGCTTAACAAATGACCAGATTTTGTTTTAGACGCCTGTGAGACACCTTGTCGAAAGCTTCCTTGAGATCAATGAAAACTGCGTCCACATGATGACAATCATGTGGACGCAGTTTTCATCTTTCATGTTTCAAGTCCGTGCTTTAAAAAAAAAAAAAACTTGTAGGCGATTGTAATCGGGGTATCGCTTCGATCCTATAGCAGAGCCGGGCCGTGACAGCATGAGCCCACCATGCATCCTAGGTAGGTTATGGACCTTAACCTGTGCAAGCTGCACTACGTTGCAGATACGCTATGTACTAGGTGTTCTTCCCATGTTGAGGAATATACGTCAACATCGTCAATATAGGCCGGGACGTAGCCTTTGTGTTCCTTCGGACTTGGTTCATGGTGCGTTGGAAAGGGTAGACTGCACTACGAATGTCAAATTGGCTGCTGCGTGTCAATGCTTGGATCGCTTATTTCCCTGATCCACGCCATAAGTGAGCAGTGCCCAAACAATGTAGAAGACCATAGGTGCTTGCCGCTATGGCTTCATCGGCAAATTCAGCTAGATACTAATTCATTTTTGTTCCTGTAGGCATAGCTCCTGTGGACGAAGAGCCCAAACCACCCCAACAACAGACTCCGCAAGCACTTAAGAGATCCCCCCCTAAAATCCAGTTTATTCTGGGAGGATGCATGATTGCTTTACTGCTTGCCGCTGCTCTTACACTATGGTACACCGGCGCGCTGAGTAACATCTTCAAGAGCAAAGAGGAAAGCTGCATGAGCATCGAATGCAAGAAAGCAGACAGCATATTCCATATGATGCTCAATGAGTCCGTTTCACCATGCCATGATTTTTTTGAATATACTTGCGGTGGACGGCACTTGGAAGAGGACCAAGAGATGATTATGGTAACCAGTGAAGCCCTTGCCGCCGTCAACAGCACCTTCTACAAGTATAAACTTGAAGATGCGGATAAGCACCACCTCAGGAACGCGATTATGTTATACAGATCTTGCCGTGGGTTTCAGAGGTAGGTTAAGATGCACCTTTTGCTGCTAGTAGCTCCTCAAAGGGCACTTCCTTGGCGCACAAGCTTCAACGGTTCTTGATTAAAGAACGCAAACCATACGGATTACACAGCGGACTTACCGCAAAGTTTGGTAAACACGAGGCACACGCATGGCTATAGGTTGTATTCACATAACTTCAAACGAACGCGTTTGGCCGCCATGGTGCACTGTTCAGAACTTCACCACATAGCATGCTCCTAGGCAACCATCATTCCGAATAATATCACTGTGTCCTGATTTGTTCAAAACAGGCGGGAGGCGCCTATCTGGGACAAGATAATCTGTCCCAGATAGGCGCTTCCTCCCATTTCAACAAATGATACAGAACAAACACAGAATGATATCATTCAAAATGATTGTTGGCTATGAGCGTGCTGTGTGGTGAAGTTCTGTTTTAATAGTGTAGTGGTCACTTTTTCGCGCAGATGCCGAGATTATCTAGCATTTTCTCGGAAAATTCTGACATCCGGTCTCGTCTGTACCCTTCGTCATTGTCGTTCTCACATTTTCTTTAATGAACTATGGTTGTTGCATTGAAACAACTTTCAGTTTGTCGTCTTTGAATGCCGCTAGCACGAGTGACCACCAGTGGGAGGAGCTTACGAGCATGCCACGTATCTGCCACGTCACATTGTGAGGTACTTGAAAACTTCGTATAAGAATGATAGTGACCGGTAATTGTGGTACGCTACCTTTACTGGATCGTTCTATGCCAAGCACGCGAGATTTGGCACGCAGAAATCAGGAAAGTGCAGGGTGTGTTCAGATAAAGTACACTGAACTTCACCGCATAGCACGCTCCTTGCCAACCATCTCGAATGATATCGTTAACTGCCCTGATTTGTTGAAAACGGGAGGCGTACGCCTTTTGGTGACACTTATGCTCTTTATAATTGTCACAAAAAAGGCGTACGCCTCCCGTTTTCAACAATAAGCCGATAACGATATCATTCGAGATGATGGTTGACTACGAACGTGCTATGCAGTGAAATTCATTTCTAAGAGTGTACTCCCACATTTATGCACGTATGTCCAGTGGCGTCGCTAGGGTACACGTCACCTGGTGCGGGAGCTCTCTGCGTCACCCCCCTCCCCACCCCATGCTTCCATTAGCGGATACCTTTCCGTACCAAGCGGTTCACGATAAATAAACATATTACACCACACTCAGAAAAAGAAAAAATGTGCTTCGCAGAATGCTGCTCGTCTTGTTTGCGTCATCGTGCCACAGAGAACGTGAGGAAGCGGCAGTACTGGTGCGGCGCGTCACCCCTTCCGTCGCTTCACCCGGTGCGTACCGCAACCCCTTAGTGACGCCACTGCGTATGGCATTCTCTGCTTAACGCATGAACTTGGTGGCGACGAATGACGCATTTTTTCGATGAAAACGAACAAAAAAATGTTATCCATGCAAACGTCAATATGGCGGGCACTGCACAGCTGCGTCTACCTACCGCTAGGCGTACCAGATCTCGTTTTGTTTCTGCGTGAGTGGCACCCCCGGCGGTAGGGCGATGCAACTGTGCTACACTCTTAGAAACGAACTTCACAGCATAGCACGCTCCTAGCCAACCATCATCTCGAATGATATCGTTATCTGCCTTGATTAGCTGAAAACGGTAGGCGTACGCCTTTTTTGTGACAATTATGAACAGCATAAGTTAAATAATGTAAGTCAAATAAGTCAAATTAATGATAACTGACAGATATATTCAGGAGCTATCCCATCGGAAAAAATAGCCGAACATCATGCTCTAAGGAGGTCGCACAGAATAGCGCACGATGAATTTTTCGGCGCAATTTTTGTCAGTCCGACGAAAGGAGGTTGGAGACCCAGGATTCTACGTCAAGCGATCCAACGGGTCAAGAGAGCCATCGAGTCCCTTGACCCGTAGGATCCCTTGACCCGTAGGATCCCTTGACCCGTAGGATCCCTTGACCCGTAGGATCCCTTGACCCGTAGGATCCCTTGACCCGTAGGATCCCTTGACCCGTAGGATCCCTTGAACCGGTTGGATCCCTTGAACCGGTTGGATCTCTTGAACCGGTTGGATCTCTTGAACCGGTTGGATCTCTTGAACCGGTTGGATCTCTTGAACCGGTTGGATCTCTTGACTCGTCTAAGGGTTCGCCAGGCTTGGATCTTTTGACCCCTTTGTGTTACGTCGTTAACTCTAACATCGCTAAGCAGAAATTACTCGTGTCGAAATACGAAGGACCCGTTTTACGTGCGGTATAAATTGAATACAAATGCAGGTGGCAAATCAACATGAGTGAACTGATGTTGTGAGGCTGGAACAACATAGAACTGGAACAGCTGGAACAACTTTCATCGCGAATCAACATCTCATTTTTATTAACTTAGTTTGTAACACATAGCGGAGTCCAAGAAAAGCCGACAGTTCTCTTATGTCATTTGTGTTAAAAACAGGTAGTTGCATTGTAATATCAACCTGTTTGTAACACAGGATTTATAGAAGTGCTGTTATCTTTTTCCTTTTCTTTTTTTGACAGCGCTTCGCGTTTCTATAGTTAGCGTGGGCAACGTACACTCATGTTAGATGGGCCGGCTGCGGTTTCAAACACTTCTCGTATCACAGCAGGCTCGTAGTCGAAGAGCCAAGTCGCTGTTGTGGACAGACGTTCTACATGGTGGAACCGTCTGATCATGAACTGTCTCAGGGTACGAAAGATAGCTTCATATGCCCAAACATCTGATTTTCTTCTTCTTCTTTTTTTGTGTGTGTGTGTTTTTTTATAAAGTTTTCCCTTAATTTTTCCCGCCGTCTACAAAAGGACAAAGACAAAGCACTTTGCGGCTGGGGCCCATTATTGGTAACAAACTTCAGTTCTGGCATAACGTGAGGACGGCTGCGCCAATGGACACAAAAGTACAAAGACTTGCAGTCCAGCAGTATACCCTGCATTTTGGGGTTGAGGTCAATGAACGTGACAGGTTAATGTTGATTGGAAAGCACAGTCGGGCAGTATTTTCCCGCACGGTCAGTAAAAGAATAGAATAACCTGATAAGGGTGGGGGCAGATAAAAAGCGCGACAAGGCTGCGGTGTACGATTCTTTGTAAGTTGAGCTCAATATTCCTGGTAACAAGCTCGCGTTCTGGTATAGCGTGTTACAGCTCTAGGGGCGATGGACATAAACGTGCGAAAGCCGAAGGGGGACCCTCCGCCGTAACCTAGAGCACAACCTCAGGATTTTCTCGCTTGCTTTTGTGCGTGTGTGGTAAGAGAAAACACCAAAAAGTCTTCACTGTTACCGGGCATATTACTTCCTACTTAATACTACGTACAGTGCAATCGTTCTGCAATTAATATGGTAAGGAATAGACTTCCTTTTTTGTCGGGAATCCTCACCAGTATGACGCTCTGACTGATATGATTTATTTTTCTGTGTTTTCGTCTGCTATTGTTGCCTGGGTGAGGAAAAGGGAATACAACGCAAACGGAGTGTGCGAACGTAAACGTGCCATGGCTAATTATGCACTACTTACTATTCATACTGCTGACGTCACCTCTGACGTCACTTATTTACAATCGTAGTAGTCCGCGCAACGGATGGATTGCGCAGACCGTCTCTATCATAGCGTCATTCTCAAGACACAGGGGCCTATGAGTTGCGCCACGTGTTTAGATATACCTTGGATGCTCTAGGAAGGGGGAGGGGTTTGATAGGACATGCTTGAATTTGCTTGAATGTACTTGAACCCTCTTGGCACAAAGACCAATGCGTTACAGAGGTCAAGGTTTTCCCCTGAACGAGAGGCCCCCAGTTCCGCAGGGCGGTATTCCTTGATTCCACCAAGAAACTAGGTGAAGGAAAAACGAAAATCTGATTCCTCGGAGGAAGAAAAGTCCAATCGGGTACCGGCATTATCAGCGTGTAGCATCACATGCAAGAGTATGATCAGAACAGCTTATCGGAAGATGCCGAATGTAAAAGAAAGAAAAACACGTTCGGCGGGTAACAAATGTCGAAAACGCGCTACCCATACCAACAGTACCAACGTAGAAATCATGCGAGTAAGCAAAAAAAAGTTTCATTATGTCGGGTAATACTATATCAGTTATTATTATTATTGGATGTACCGCCGCAGGTCGTGCATGATGAGGTTAGCAAAGCTGTCGTTAACCTCAGCATGCACCACCCGCGGCAGTTTTGAGGGTTAGTTCGTTCGCTTCTCTAAATGGGAAAATGCTGGGAAAATCAACGTTTTACGCTCATCCCCTAGCGCAGTGCTTTCCAAACTGTACTATCCTGCGACACATCAAAATTCTCGCTATACCGCGAGCTTTTCTTCTTTTGTAACCTAGAATAGTGTGCAGAACAGGGCACCATTCGCTGTCGCTACTTTTCCAAGCAGACTCCCCTTGGGCTCGCGGCCCACAGCTTGGGGAACAGTGCCCTATAAGCACGATATAGACTGGTCCGCAAATTGATCTTAGACCCCGATGGTGGCAACAACATACAGCATACATTATGATCAAGGCAATTGTCCAACCGAAGTGCACCGATGACAGATCAGTGTTTTCTACTTTCCAGTGAGGCACAACAGTTTGTAAGAGTTCTGCAAAGAAACGTCTTTCGGAGTTTGGGCCTATCGCCTACAACCCAGTCCAGCGATTCCTTGGAAGTCTTCCACGATGTTATCCACATGAGTCTGGACAAAGGGTTCGACACTCTTCTTTCAATCAACTTCGTGGCTTATGAAGATGGAGTCAAGATTAGGATCGCGCCTGGAGTATCGCTTTATTCTAGACTTCTTGTCCGAGATGAAGACATTCAGTCGCGCAAATACTTCAACGCGTACCTCCGCGATTTCATGGCAGCGATTAACGCCAATCGGTTTCGTCCTGAAGTGCAAGACTCCGTCCTGGATCTTGATGATACATTTCATGAAAGCGTGGACTATCTCAAAAGTGATTCCGGAGAATCAAAAATTGTTTCCGTTTCTGAGTTGCCTACCACGACCAAGATGACCGTACACGATTGGGTAAAAACGATCAACTCCAGCATCGGTATTACTAGAAGAAAGCTAACCATCGATAGCACAGTCGGCTTGTATAACCCTGAAGCCATCGAGCAGGTTATAAAATTTATATTCTCTAATGATCCGAAACTTACGTCACTCTACCTGCTGGTACAGGCGTCAGCGATTGTACTGCAGTTCCATTTCCTCTTTCGTGTTATGCCCCAACGTACTTGCATTCTATTGGTAGTCAAATATTTCCCTAGTGGATTTGTGACACTGCTTGCCAATGAGTACATAGGTCAGTCACGAAATGAGCATTTCCGTTCATTTTTTGAACACCTTCGGGAGGAAATAATCGAGAGCCTGGCCGCAAGTAAATTGTTCGACGAGATCACCAGAGAAGCTGCCATAGTTGTTCTGAAAGACGTTAAGTTGAGGACTATCGCTCCTGACACAGAAGGATTGTTGCTGGACGCACCGCGTATGACATCGAATTTCGTGGATAATGTAGTTGCGATGACTACGTATTTCAGACGAAGGGAGAACAGGTATCCTAAAGGAGAAGATTATGAGTATTCTTTTCTACTGTTCAGAAGTTTGCATTTGCTGTCTGTAGCAAGATCTGCGCCTGGTAACAAGATAATCGTGCCCATCACGATGATGGCGCCTCCCAATTACTATGACGTTGACAAAGACACCTTCATCAACTATTCTCCACTCGGAGCTACCCTGGCAGGCCTCATCATGGAAGCAATTGTTGACGCTTGGAATGATCAGGTTCCTTCCTGGTGGTCACAACAGGTAAGCCTTCTCCGCTGGTTTTATTCATATTTTGCAGTGCACAGGATTGTTATTTCTGAAAAGTTAGTTCTATATAAATGGGTGTAGAAGTATCAGAGTTAAGGTACAGATACTGAGTGTAAAAAAATACTGATAGTTACAGATACTTCCAAAATTGTACTCAGTACTGTACGTTTTCAATTGATCCGATATAGTGAGATGCTATTTGTTGTATTACGATTAAGAGCCATTTCCGCTCCACCGTGACATTGCTTGGCAACCCACACTCTAAAAACTTATCCATATCATGCGTGGCAATGGTTGGCGCAAAGCGTTCTATGCGGTGAAGTTCAGTTTTTAGTGTGCATTGTCATAACTCGTTACTGTAACTAATTTCCTTTTTTGGTAATTTTGTGCCGTATCCATATCATGCGTGGCAATGGTTGGCGCAAAGCGTTCTATGCGGTGAAGTTCAGTTTTTAGTGTGCATTGTCATAACTCGTTACCGTAACTAATTTCCTTTTTTGGTAATTTTGTGCCGTGGTAACTTTCAGAGGAACTCGTTCCTTTTTCAGGTAACGTTGACAAAGTAACTCTCTCTCTCTTTTAACTCTTTTCACTCACGTCCACATATTTTCTTGCTTTCTCTCCGGTTCCTTCGTGGCACTTTTTGCCATAAAACGTGATATTCAATCAACGACAGTATTTTACTCAGGAAGTAAGAACCGCAGCCATTAAAACGAAGCTGAACCATTGTGCGCCTACAGGGAGTAAGATGCAAAGCGTTCGAATAGACCTGTAGTGGCCGGAAGTAAGGACTACGACGGCCGTCCCCAGCGCCTGCGCCTGGTTCGATGGCGCGTGGCTACGCCGGGTTATTTAACAAAGGAACTCACTTGCCCCAGTTCTACCGAAGCGTTCGAATAAACGTATCGTCTCCAGGTCTGACCTAGTCAGCTTCAGACCTCTACCAGAGAAACGTCATCATGACATTGGTAGACAGACTGAGACCGAAACAAATCGGAAGGAGAGGGCTGGGTTCCACGAACGGGCACTTGTTCGCTGCCTCCCATGTAAAAGAAAAGCAGAACCGAGGGTCGCGTCGTATCATATCGTAATCCCCTGAAGACTGAATCCTTTAGTGCGCGACCTTGTTCACCTCTAGCTTCAAGCGTAGTTCAATTCTACCAAATCTGTGGCGCTGTCAAACACTATAACCTCATTTGCTTACAAACAGGGAGATGTCTATTGTGGACATAAACGAAAACTATCTAAGCGTGTTGCACTCCTCCGCAGGCAACTCAAGGTCTAGCTCACTTGCTCACGCGCGCTGCACCTGCGTAATGCTATTTTGTGTCCGAAGTAACTTGGAAGCAACTTGTTCTTTTTAAGTAACTCAGTAACTGCGAGTTACATTTCAGGCTAAAGAACTTCGTTATTAGCTTAACGTTATTAACTTGTAACGAGTTTTTTTTGACGGGTAACTTCTCAATCTATGTCGTACAGAACCTAACGTGATAAAAAATGGCGTCGTACTCGCTGGAGGATTGCAAGACTTTGGGAATTATCTTCTGGAAACTTTTGCCGCCATTTGTACAATTTGGACAAATTTTTCAACAAAACTCTGAAAATTGATAAGCGAACCTCCCTGTTTTTACAGAAATATGAAGTCCTCCACAGAAAGCCACAGTCCCAACAAAAACTATGCACAGTATCGCAACAGAAATAGTCGAAAAAATCAGTGAAAATTACACTTTAGTCCAGTCTGCTTGCTTTTCGCAAAGAAGCGCGAGCGACATGCGCGTCTAGAGGAAGCCTTTAGTTGGTTTGCCTTCCTTTGTGAGAAGACCGTAGTCCTCATCATTAAGGTCAAAGCAGGGGGAAGAAAGGTAACAAGAGGCGGGAACAGTTCCTCCTCAAGACAAATGTCGCGCGCGCTTCTTTGCGAAAATGAAGCATGCGGGGCTAAAGTCATTTCCAATTAATTTTTCGACTCTTTCTGTTACGATACTGTGCATAGCTTTTGATGGGTGTGTGCTTATTCGTGACGGACTTGATGAAGAGTGAGGTCTCATGGCAGTTTTCAAAGTTGAATTGAAAAAATAAATTTCCATGAATTCAAAGCCTTCCTAAATGGCGGCGAAAGTTTCAAGAATCTAATTATCGAAAGTCCCACAATACTTGGTCGAATACGTCGCCATCTAGAATTGTTTCTCACTTTAGGTGGAACACCCTGTATATGAGAAATAGTCTTCAGTACTAAGAATGATCGCAAGGTGCCAGGTCTATGGGCGCCGTCGCCCCCGTTCTGTGGCTCCTTGCCGGCGTGGTCGAGGCAGCACGTCTCTGAAAGTCCTCGCCATATTTCCTTTCTCTTTCGTTCTGTCGCCCGCCAGCAGCAGAAGAGCTGTCCTAAATAATGTGGGACTGCAGTAGCGGCTGCGTCCGAGATTCCGAGATCTTGCCCTCCTCAGTTCAGGTTGCCAAGCCGAATTGCGCTACCTGTTGATGACTGTTGCCGCTCATGTTTCTTTAATGAGAGAAAATACTTTGAGGAAGAAACACTTAATGAAAGAAAAGATAGATATAAAAGCCTCCATGGAAATGTATCTGATATTACAGTGAATTAAGATACACAAAAGGTGTCTAAACCCGAGAAAATAGGACACCAATAAATGGGAGGTCCTCCGTTTGCGTACAGTATCCACGAGCGATGTTTTCCAGAGTGCTCCCATGCGTTGCAAGATGCGTATCTGCTGCTACATAATGCAAGCTCTCAACGCAGTGTCTTTTCGTGCACAACTAACCGAGGGGAATATCTTGCGGCGCGACCCCAAATATTCCGTAGAAGACGACAGAAAAAGGCGAAACGCTGAGTCTCAGTGGAACCTCTGGTCCCATTGCTACCCTAAAATAAACTCCCACACCTGGACGCCCCTTTCGGTTTGCTGCGCTGCACCAGTGTAGATGTGTTGGTCATTGTTCCTCGGGCTTTACTTGCATGATTCTGCCTACAGAGTTGGCTCTATAGACGGCGCTCACAGTCACCGAATGCGATTTCAATGAGAGGAGGGAGATACATTTCCCCGCGTATCGGTTGGCGCACAGCGCGTTATGCGATGCACTTGGTACTTTGCACGGTGTACTTTGGGAATTACTACGCGTGTTGCTTTGGAATACAACTTTATTTCAAATCAATTAACTAAGAGGCCGTTTTACAGTTTCACCCAATTTGTGACTCTTCGGTTCGGACATGTTCCTTGTTTCTGCTGAGCATAGATTTTGTCATCATATTCCAGCAGTCATTTCATGTTGCTCTTTCAACAAAAATTGGTACGCTCTTCAGGGAAGAACAAAGAATTTTGCCTCGCAATTAATGTGACGCGGTTACTCTACTCGGTTAATGACTCAATTCAGTGTTGTATTTATTCAATGTTGATTCTAATCCGCGTTTCTTTTCCAGTCACGTACAGCGTTCGACGAAGGGTTGACGTGCTACGGCGACCAGTTCTTTCTGCTTACCAATGGCAGTGTGCCCAATGTCTTGAAGAAACGCTTGTTCACGGCAGTATATGGAATCTCGCTCGCCCTTGCCCTCGCCCATCTTCCGGACCAGAAAGCGAAGCAATTGTTTTTCGGACGCTACTGCCAGATGCACTGTCGAAGTGGCAGAGGACACCATTATGGCAGGTCGTTGTGCCATATCGCGGTTCAGAATATTCCACTTTTCTTCGAAACCTTTAAATGTGGTTCAAACGACGCAATGAGGCCCGAAAGAATTTGCGCGGTGAAATAAAATGGCTTTCTGGATGTGTCAATGTAGTATACAACGTAGCAGGTAGGGGGTGACCTGTCGGCGGGATAGTTTGGATTCTGTTCTCAAAGTGCGGGAAATATGACCTTGGCTCCAAGATTTCATTCTGGCTCAACATGCATTTGTAAATTAGTATAGTGTATTTCGTGTCGAAACGGATGTGCACTTGCGTTCACGCTTATATAAAGCGGTGTAGTGACAGTCCTTTCACACGCATAGTGCCAGCAAGATACGCTCAAAGGAAGCGTAACAAGATGGACAGCATTTTACATAGGCACTTGCCGGCACGTGCATTCGCAGGATGAATCGATCAGAGACCAATCATATGCAGGCGCAGTTCTGCGTGCGCTTCTTCAGTTCTCATGTTTGACTAATTTACAGCTTACTGTTTTTTACTGCAATTTACTGCTCTCTTTACTGCTCCCGTGTAAAGGGAAATGTTGGGCGCTTGCTTAATCACCTTGTGTCGATCCCGTCGCATGGAGGAAGGAAACACAGGAGAGGCCCCTCCGGCTCCTCCGGCCCATCTGAACGTTCGTAGCCAAGGGGATGAAACTCGCCACGCAGACTTGTAAAAATTACTTCACAAAAGTAATTAAATTAGTTACAATTACTAATTTCCTATTGTCATTCAATTACGATTACACAGTGGAAAAAGCAATTGCATTACACTGAATTACATTCACAAAGTTTACTGCAACGGGCAAACGACGTGCAAACTGCAAGATTTGATGTACACATTTATTGCACATGTTCGGAAAGACTGTGGTAGTTGTGCTTGTCGTAGAAACAAGCCTCTTGCCACGTTAAAGGAACCCCGAACATCACAATCAAAAGGCTTCCTACCACCACCCGAAAACAGACGCTCCACTAGTGCACTGCTGGGCAGGAGTAAAAACCGGGATTGTACCGCGGTGTACTTAAAAAGGGGGGAGGGGGAAACTGTACTTAACGTTTCGAGCGGACGATCTTCATCAGAAAAAAAAGGGGAACAGGAAGCTAGTGCCGGAGGTTGTTAAGGCTATGGTCTCACTCCCCTCTTAAAAAGAGGCAACTTTGTACCAGACCTGTAGCTCTCATTTTCGTCTGTTGGTGGTGAAACTGGTGCCACTCGGAAGCTATGATTCTTGACTCGGGGGGGACCGTCTTCCGATTTTCGGCCAAGCATGCAGTTGCGGCGCCATAAGGCCTGGAACATGCCAATATCTCCGATTATGGGTGGTCTTTGTACGAAACTGACGCAAAAGGGAGAGCAGATAGCGGCGCACAATTTGTTGCGTTGTGTTGTTCTATGATACGTGGAGGGTGGACCGTCTCGCTCTTATTGATATATGACGCCGATAATCCCGAAGCGCCTTCAGAAAAACATGAAAAAATGCCTTTTTTTTGGCTTCCTGTTTCGAGGTGTTCTAATGTCACCACACCAATCTAGAAGTGGCATTGGATGGGCAATTATGCGTAAAACAATTGCTGAAACTTTCAGCATGATTGGAAGAGCACAGCGCAGATTATTACGTTCCCAAGCCATTCCAAAACATTCCGACCAAACCGAAACTATACAGGGTTTTCGGTGGCCACATCGTGGCGGAGCATGTAACTACCGTGTGATCAACTCCGGTATTCTGCGAAAGGTGGCGCTTGCGTCA
The DNA here is from genome assembly GCF_037126465.1 of Ornithodoros turicata. NCBI lineage: Eukaryota > Metazoa > Arthropoda > Arachnida > Ixodida > Argasidae > Ornithodoros > Ornithodoros turicata. The sequence goes on along the minus strand of NC_088204.1, from coordinate 26,862,417 downwards.
CTTGTGTTCGTTACGTCACGTTGGTTGCGTACTGCTCTGGCTGTGCCGCCGCTGTGCTGCGGGACGCATTCATTCACGCCTTGTTGACAGGTGCTGACTGTCGTGTTCTGATTTGAACTGTTGATACTGCGGTAAGCTGCACGTTCATAGTATCGTTGCTGCTACCGCTTCGCACAAACTGGAAACGCGCGGCAATGACACGGCCGTGCAAGAATCCTCGGAAACCGCGGAGTTGCGGTCGGAAATCAGTCCGCAAGCTGCGTCGGCGGCTGGCGAGAGAAACGGTAAGTTGTAACCAAGTGATTGTAACTTTGTACTGGTGCAGTGCGCTTGCTCTTATTTATTTGTTATTCCCCGTAGGCAATCCAAACTGTGGCCTTTGCCCCCCCTTGTATGATCTTAGGCATCAGTGGTCTTAGTCTAGTGTCATTGCCTTGACTCTGGGGGCAGGACTGAGAAGCTATTACGGCTTTCCCCCGATGATTTTTTTTTTTTTTTTTGATAGTCTGAGGTACAGCACAGGAGTAAAAGGGTGAGGATGGACAGCGTTCTCTAGGTTAGGAACTGTCTTCTGCTGTGTATCTCACTTCGATATCTAATTTCTGCCCATGAGAGCATTGCAAGTTTTTGTGCATTTTGACTTTTTCAGATTACCACAGTGGTGCCAACTTTCACTTGCGGCTATCCAAGAGCGTACGATGTGATGCGGTTCAGGTCGACCCGGATGTTATCATAAACAATATATGCATTTACCAATTTCTAATGGCTGTGTTCCATCTCCTCTTTTTCTATGTTTGCTACAGTTGCCTCACTGCCTCATCCCGTTGTTTTACCCTCGCCAAGCGAATGGCCGCTTCCGCAGTACGATGAACTCAGCATGGGCATGTTCATAGCAATATCACAATGCCCGTACTAACATACCTGAAATTTGACCCGTACATTCCTTTAGTCTCACCATATGTTCTCGTCTTCGTTTTTTTATTTTTTTTACCTTGACAGACTTGATGACTACCTTGACAGACTTGACTTGATGACAGAGACAAATAATGAGAAAGCGCGCCCGTTCACATTCCTTCCTTCGGAACGCATGCTATTATTCGAAACGTGTCTCTTGTGTGCTTCCTTGTTTGTCTTTCTCGCATTCTCGCAACGTGTCCTCGGCCTAACATATTGGCCTTGGCTCATAATCGTTGTTGTGAACGAACTAAAAATCGTAGAACCCTATGTTTGCGCCTAGTGAGCAATACGTGCGTGTAGTGTGCCTGTGGACCAAATCTAGCGGTACAATGAACGACTGTAGCATTTCCTGCAGCACTATCTTCGGTGCGCAAGCAGCCATGGTCTCAAGGGAATATAAAACTGTAATCGGTATCATCAACATAATTATCGTAATGAGCCTAATTATCGCAATACGTTTGAACAGTTGCACACCTCGCCGCGCATGCTGAATCATATTCGGTTACTGCAAGTGTCACTGACATCCTGACTCGTCACTGACATGTTAGATAAAGCTGTTAGGGGCAACAAACAGGTTCCTACAAAAGAATTGTCACTGCTAGGCAATGAATGAACACAAGAAAGGCTATGAGCTGATTCTCTTCCGTCTCCCAAACACACGCTTCTTCGTGTTGTTCCTTTATTTCTTTTTTATTTTTTGCTTCATTGTTTCTAGTCGAACGGAAGCAACCGGGTTATGCACCAGCTTGCCTGCGTTCTGTCCCTTCGGTCGGCAGTTAGGTAGCGGGGTACCGCTATTCGCTACTCCTCTGAAACGCCGCTACTCATTCCGAAACGTAGCGCGGTACTGCTACCGGAAGGAAATATGTACGGGCGCTACTGCCAAGCTGCCTCGTAAGATATTTTTTTGACGAACATGATGAGTAGAGCCCACACAACGCTTAGGCAATAAAATATCGTTTTATGCTGGAACAATAAGCACGAAAAATGTCGATACCAGCTCTGAACTTTATTCTAGGCAGAACAAGAGCGTACAGAAATCAGAAAATATCACTTTGGTAATGCCGGATTGTGACACGGATACTGCCTTGTCGAAGTGAAATGGCGTGGAATACGAGTTACTTCTTTTGTCTTGCCCACTAAAGTAGCGGTAGCAGCATCGGACACGTTACCAAAATTTGTAGCGGGAATTATTTTTCCGCTATTGGTTAGAAATTTAGCGCGAGCGCTCCTCCGCTACTGAAAAAGTAGCGAAAAGAGCTGCTCTGTTAGTAGCGCTGCTACGCACAGCACTGTCTGTCGACAAGGAAACGTGTCAAGCCACACACGCAAACACACAAAAGAAAAAACTGTCCCCGAATCACGCACGTGTGTGCCGTAATGTAACGCGTATGACTGAATTCAGGTACCGTCTGCACCATGATAAACATTCGTTATGTAGGCAAGGGGATTTTGTCGGTCAAATCCTTTTTTTATGGCAAAAAGAAAATTAAAAGAAAGAGAGAGAACAAGAAACAGCAAATCGTGATAAAATTTACCTTTTTTTTTTGGGGAAGGGGGGATTCATAAAATTAGGCATATGCTGTGGGACTACTTCTGTGTTATGTATTCTTGTCTTTCGCATTGCACGATCTCGAAAACCTTTCGTATAACGTTCCTTCATCTGCCGACGTCCTTGACTCTTGCAAGTGAACATGTACGCGTCCTTACATATGTGGCTTCCCAGCTAACAGTTCTTCTTATGAAGCCACAAAAACGTGGTAGTTAGTAGTTAGTCAGTTAAATAACCTAGTAAAATAAAAATAAAAACATGATATTTCTGTAACCATGTCAACTGTTTTACATGGCATATCGTATCACCAAAAATGCAACAATGCAATTCACCTTCCTGAAGTTGTACAAGTTGATGCATAACTTTCCCATCAAGACAAGAAAAAAAAAAAAAAAGGGTGCCGCGGAAAATGTGTGATCAACGGCATTTAGACACGACGGAGCTACGGCAGACGACGACAGTACGGAAAGGACGGAAAGGCACCACACCGCCCTTTTCCGTATTGTCCTCGTCTGCCGTAGCTCCGACGCGTCTGAAATGTCATGCCAACCCCACACTGCGTTGTTAGTCAACGACATTTGTTTGTGTGATATACACTAACACAACTACGTGAAGGCTTGAGTGTCTGCCTCACTGCCCCTCGGAACTTTATCATGCTGGGGCAAGGTCCCCTCCAAGCAGTCTATCCAGCTGACACTCAGGACGAACGTTTCGCGGGATATCCTAATGGTCGCGTGCTCAATGTGTAGACAACCTCTCGCTCGTCTAGATGCTCAAAACACACGACTGCTCTGGAGCATCTTTACTTGGCGACTGCTGCTCCTCCTTCGAGGATGTACAAGACATTGGATATACATACATATGTTCGGGTGCCTCTTCCCAGTAAACCACAAACGTCTGTTAGACATACCAGAAAGATCCAAACGTCTAAGACATTTGGGATGTCTAGTAGACATCCGGATATGTCCAGCTAACGTGGAATGGGTGTACTATGGATCGTCGGAAGCTCATCCATAACTGTATAAATGGATATCCTCTGGATGTAACAGCGGGACATTTGTCACATTCGGTGGATGTGCTTGTGAGGCATTGCGACGTCTAATATACGTCCAATCGATGTTCCTACCGGATTAACATACGATAATATAGATGTACGTTTACGAACCGTTGTTTCGATTATCAATTCAATAGTAATTTTTACGTATAGCGCTAGAAGAAAGCGAATCTACCTTGCGAGAACGTGAGAAATTGGAGAACAAGTAAAAGCAAGTTTTTCCATTTGTTCGCGTCCTGCTCTCTGCAAAATATCTACGTAGCACTCTTGAACCAACACAGGAAACCTGTCAGTTTGACAGCCCCACTCAGTAGGTAACCTCATCATATACAATAGCCTGAATTACAAACACAATATTTGTTAGCAAGGAATATCAGAAATGTTACGGGCAGTTTGACTCATTGCAGACGTACGAATTAATTGCAGAAACACATCCTCGTCACCGTTACAAACGTTTTCGCCCAAACTACCCTTAACAAACATCCCGCAACTATTGGTATTTTAGTATATGTTCCATCCAGTACGCTAATAGAGGCTACTGAGAAATGCCCAAGCCGTGTCGGGTGGGCTACGGCCACGGCTACGGCATTTGCGCTGTTCACGCACACAAAATAGCTGAAAAAGTTGATTTGCAATCTGGTCTATATCTTGTCGTATTTTAATCCGGCAGGAACTTCGATAGGACGTATATTAGACGTCTCAATGCCTCACAAGCACGTCTACTGGATGTGCAAATGTCCAGCTGTTACATCCAGAAGATATCCATCTATACAGTTATGGATGAGCTTCCGACGATCCATAGTACATCCATTCCACGTTAGCTGGACATATCCGGATGTCTACTAGACATCCAAATATCCACTGTGTACCATCCTCTAGATGTCCATTAGACGTTCGTGGTTTACTGGGTTCTGAGTCACGCGGTGAACTGGCTTTTCCTCTTCGGGCTAAAGCGCGCGAGTACAACGTTATGAGTACTTGGGTGTCATAATTAAAAGCTATCTAAAATTGGCTAGCAAACCTGTTCTAAAGCTATATTCGATGACCTTGGGTGTGAGAATTTTCGATTTTGGGAGTGAACATGAAAAGGAAATAGCAGTAGCGTGTCATATGCGTCGCATGTTTCTCTCAGGGAAGTCACAGTGACAGTACGTCAATCAGCTACGTGTCTGTGAGAAACTTGCTTTTATTTCGTTGCATTTCTCCATATCGTGCTCATAGCATTTGCCATTACCTTCACGTTATTGTCATAATATCAGTATAGGCTCAGTATATAGTAAAGGGGATAAGCCCATGAACGGAGCACCTGTTTCATGACAGTAACTGATCGCAGTTGTCTCGCGACGTAAAGCCTCGAATTATTATTATTATTATGACAGTAGCTATCGGCGTTGCCTTCGCAAACAGCGAAGAATGGTTGTATGAAACAATATCCCCGAAAAAAAAAAGTCCGTACACCGAAACTTCCACACCGAAATGTCCCGTTCCCGCCCCAAAAATGTCCCCGACTGATCGCGTTATTCAGGCTACCAGCGGTATTCCTGCGGCTAATTTCAGAGTTAGCTAATTCCTAAAGTGCGAATGTCACGAGTGTCACACACTACACGAACTCCTCGTGTAGTGGCTCAAGTATAATTATTGCGGGACAGGGAAGAAAACATTTCCGGGCATCCGTTCTAACGAAACAAAATACAAGATTACAACAACACACGTACACGAAGACATGATGATGGCGTGGGGCTGATGCCGGCCAGCAGGCTGACAAGATCACAGACGTTTTTACCAGATGTACGTTTTCTTGTATTTGCGTTCACGCTTTTCTGCTTTTCATAACCGATTGTGCACCCCGATGCTTTGGAGAATTGTCTTTGCGTGACAGTAAAATCCCGAGACGAGGGACGACGAAAGGCAAGGGATGACAAATCGGCGTTCGATGAAACGGCGTTGGGTAAAATGTCCCAGTCAAATGACGAAATGAAAACCCCGTCACATTTCCATGTGCCGTTTCCCTAATGTATCAATTTCGCGTGTGACGTTGTCCCGGTCTACGTTCCTCAGTACGCTGTATTCCAAAGAGAAAAATAATATAACTACTAAAATGCTACTGTATTCTCGTACTAGTGTCGACTGTATTTGCTTGGCTGGTTGGTTATGTGTATCAAGCGTAAAACAACATCATAGAAACAAGGCACAACGAACCATTGCGCATCATTTGCCGCCATGCTTTTCACCGAGTCTGAGCTCCCGATTTTTCTATTAGCGAAAAAAAAGAAAAAAAGACAGGAAATGGGGGAAGTCTATTTTTCCCTTTTTTACAGGCGCCTTTCTACATTCACGACTGCAGATTCGCGGAAACCCACCCAGGAACGTTTCCTAAGCGTTTTTGACGAGCGGTCGTTGCTCAAAACAAATGAGAGCAGCATGAAAAGTCTACTCAGCAACGATAATACCGAAATCAGTTGAACCCTGGGGATATCGTCTGCGCCATAGTCTGCGAACGAAGTGCGGAAGTGACGACAGCGCTCGTGGTGGGCGAACACAAACACGACAGACACGGACGGCGTTCAACTATTTGACACAAATCCTCCCTACCGCTACCCGGGGGCGCGTTTCTCGGCAAAGGTGACGTCTTCCTTTGATGAGTTCCAACCAACATGTTCTTTACCTTCTACGTAGAGCTCCACGGCGCAGCGGATAGATCTGAAATGACCAGTGTGTAACCAGTGTAACAGTCCGTTACGCGAGACCTGGAAATAGACCACCTTACGGGAGATTGGCATCCACTGTGTTGCTGCAACCGGGTCAACGTGACACATGGCCACAGGACGAACGATCGAGGAAAAACAACGAGAATGCGCACGCGTTGACAGTACTTCGGTTGAGAATCACAGGGGAACGCAACAATGCTGTTGTTTAGAGCTTGGCTCTTGAGTGTCTCTTCGCTTGTATTTCTGACATTCTTGCAAGGTTTCCACAGAGTAACATATTTTTTACTCTGTTCTTTAACATAACTTTCATCTTTCATCGTTAACATATTGGCTTTGGATCGAAACAACTGTTGTGGACAGAACTAAAAATCGTAGCATCCTATTTTTGCCCCTAGTAAGCAATGCGTGCGTGTACAATGAACGCTTGCGGCATTTCGTACAACAGCTGTTTCGTTGCAATCTTTTCGCTACGCGACGGACAAGCAGCCCTGCTGTCAAATGGCATATAGAACTGTATTCGTTATTATTATAATACTTATCACAATGAAACTGCGATTATCACAATAGGCTCGAATCATAACAATTGCGCCCTTTGCTGCGCATGACGAATCAACTTCGGTCTCCCAGTGCCACTGACAACTTCTATGACAGGGAAGCCTGTTAGGGCGGAAAGCAGGCTGTTACAAAACAATTGTCAGTGCTGGGCGTGAGTACTATTGCCCAGAGAGAAAAGAATATAAGCCAATTCCCTTCCCCAGAGCACGCGCGTCTTTGTCTCGTTCCTTTTTCTTTCCAACTAGTTTCTTTGTTTTCTACACGTGGGGGAACTGAACGAAGAACCGGAGCATGGAAGGAGGGGACACCGCGGTAAATGTTTATTATGTAGGCGAGGGGAAGGAGTGCTGTCGCATCCATTTTGCTACGAGGAATTTTTGTCGCACGATCTTGCAATGCAAATGCAATTTCTTGGATTGAACTCTGAAGTCTGTAGACGGATCCTTCGTTTATTCGCAAGTACAACGATCGTCTCACGACAAACTGAGGGCAATCAGCGCCGCGTAATGCGATGGAGACGACTGAAATAAACTAGTGAAATGACCACATTTCGTGGCGAAAGATCACACCTCTCGCCATCTCACAAAACGATAACACAAATCGCAGCCAAATAGAAAAAAAAAAGTTATCTTCATCTACTAGCAGTGGCGTAGCCATGGGGGGGGGGCTAGGTGGGGCACGAGCCCCCCCTACCTGCCACGGACCGACCCACACAAATCGTGCAAATCCGAGAACATAATATATGTGGGGTGGGGGGAGGGGAGGGGCAGTGTGACGATCGCGAAAGTTCTTGCAGTTCATGGCGTCTATCTAAGAAGCACTCTTGAGTGGTTTTCAAAGTATGAGCTTTTCAAAATACTTCCAATCTCGTGACACCACCTCATTGGTCATGACAGCCTATACATGTAATCGTACTGTGAACGTCTAAGTCGACTATTTTCGTTCCTTTTTTTAATCCTCAGTTTGCAGTGTGCACAAGTATGTGTGTGTTGTCAACACAGGATCAGCGGGGGGGGGGGGGGGGGGGCGAGTTCTCGTATCGAGCCCCCCCCTACCTTGGAGGTCTGGCTACGCCACTGCCTACTAGTCACAGCCGCTACTATGCCGAATACGGACAGGTTACATAGCGTATAATTGTCGACTTCCCTATTTTACTTCGGTTATGCCATTCCTTTGATTCTTACCATTTTGTGTGCGCACTGTGAGTTGAACTTCAAGTTTCAACAGAACTGGTAATTTCATAATTCATTTCAAGAAATCCTGTTTCTGTAAGCTCTATTGCGATAAAACTGCTACCGATCGGCACGTGAACAGACTGTTCACAGCTGACTGCAATTATTTAGTATTTGCGTCCATTTTTTATGACGGTTGTTTGACCATTTTGCATTTGAGATATATATTTTTATATATCTCAAGTATATTATATTTTGCACAGTATTCGTCACACGCTACGCGCGCGACAGCTACCCCCGTGCTACTCAAAAGACGAAAGCACGAAAATCAACTCGCCATCTTCCACGACAGTCTCAGAAGACTTTTACGAGACAACCGTCTCTTCTACACACGTATAAACACCGGGTACGATAGCATAAGGGTCCAGTCAGCAGCTGTCCCCACGCGCGTTTCTCCCTAACGGGGTCATCCACGGAAACCGCGACGGTGGCGCCCCGCCGTAGGAAGTCCGTAAGTAAATTCAAGATGGCTACCGTGAGACCGTAGCCTAGGGTCTGCACGTGAACGTGTTAACTAGGGCAGCATGTGTAACACCGGTCGACAGTTGATTAGAAGCCTAGAAACAGTCTTTCGTTCAGGCCCGTTGGATGGGTAGTGTCCAGATGATGTATCAGGCGACTATCTTCCCGTTTTTGCGCGTTTGCGGAATGGAAACCGGAACGGAGAACAATAACGCAAATGTTATCAATAGTATGGCCGAGGCTAGAGAAATGTTATCTGAGAATGGTTGCTGATACCTCCAGAAACTTGTAAATATACGAGTCGACGATGTTCCCGGAACCTTTCGCGAAGCTTTCATTCGGTTTTATCGCTTTATCACTGCTGGGCAGTCCAACATTGTACTTTCACACTCATGAACACTTCGAGCACACAAGGAATATCTTTCAAGCAACGACTCTGAAGTGCGGATCGATACCCACAATTCGTACTCCTTTTCCCATGGCGCAAGAGTTTTTCTCCTTCCATATTCAAATGTAAAAAATATGTACCGAAAAATGTACCGATCTGAATAGAGTCTTCAGGTAATCATTGTGAAAAAAAAGGAGAAAAACGGTGTTGAACTGACCCAAACTTTAAATATTGGGCCTTCCCAGAAAGTGTTCAAAGTAATTCCGAAAGTAATTCAAAATGCATTACGCGTTACTTGTAAAGGTAATTCAATTACAGTTACAATTACATAAAACCTAATATAGTTCCGGGAGTAATTAATTACAGTAATTCAATTACTTATAATTAATTACTTTACAGGTCTGAGTTCCTTTGTGGACTAAAGTGAGGCTCTGCAAGCTTCTCGCGTCTTGAAACGTCAAAATTTTTACGTCGAAGCGCGAGTTCTCAAGCGTTACCAGCCTATTGGCTCCTGCGGGCGCTCCCCCGGTATGCGAGCGCTCATTGGTCGGTTTGAAATTATAAACTTCCCGTGTCGCGCTGCGATGCCGGAGGAGCTCGCCGAAAAGTTTCGAAATATGGTGGGTGCAGCAGGGACGCAAGCAAAGCATCTTTGCCGGTACCGCTTTGGATTATTTTTAGTGTCCTTCCTTCAGTAACGGACATATTGTCACTGCCAGGGGAAGCTCGCGCAGTGTTTGCACCGATGGCGACGCGTGGCTTTTGTTTCTTGTTTTTTTCTCGAGGATTCATCCTTTGCAATTAAACACACGAGTTCGCCTCGGACTGGACTATTCGTCTCCAGAGTTACTTCAGCGGCGACGATGGTAACTATTCGTTCTCACGCATATCAAGCAGTCCTCCAGACTCAGGATTAACGCACCGGTCACCCAGTTCGGCACCGGCATACACTACGACACGTCAGCATGGCGGCAGCAGGGATTTCCCTACACCCTCCCTGCATTTTTGCAACCCCCCCCCCTGAAATTTCTCAGGTGACCCCAACCAGCTGGCCACCAACATGTTCTGGTAGTGAGTCCTGAGAATTACATCCTGTACTGTCAAACTTGGGCTGTAGGACCACAGACATGCAGATGATCCTACCATGCATTTGTCCAAAATCATTTGAAGTGACTTTTCAATGCATATATTGCGTGCATATACGAGCAAAAATGCGTGCGGGAACGCAAACTCAATGTGGATCATCAAGAACCATTTGCGCCCAACTCAATCGAGCGAGGTATTCTGCTTTTTTCGTCTAAGGTTTTCACCGTTGGTTGCTAGGTATTCAATGAGCTTCGTGACACAATGCGCTAGTCTTTTTTCTTTGTCGGTCGTGTGATTATGCATCTTAATGTTGAAATGCCGTTCATAATGAATCTGTATTCTAATGTACTGTCTTCTAACGTAACAACATGTACAAATAAAACGGGAAAGCTGTCGAGATATGTCAGCATTGTGCCACGATTGTTTCTGTGTCTAAGAAAAATTCCGCAAGTGGAACCTTCACCAAGCAAACCCCCCCCCCCCCTTGAAAGCTCGGCACCACCCCAGAAGTGAATTTCTGGGGAAATCGCTGGGCGGCAGCCATTCCTCATGGCGTATTCCATTGGGAGAGCAGATTTTGCCCCACGCTGGGTGGGGTTTGAGTGCATGCTCCCGGCGGGGTCACACGATTTTGCTTCGTCAATGGAATGCTAGCAATCGTTCGAGGTACGATGTACGCGCTGCGCATAGCACATCAGCCCGTGCTTTCCTGGGTTAGCTTTGGTCTCGTGAGTCAAAAACTATTGCTCTTTCGAGCAAACGTTTTGCCTTTGCTCCGCCAATGAAACATTCAGCTTCTGACACGATTCTGCCAATGGAACAGTTTTTGTCCCTTCCCGGGGCAAAAAATTGGACCCAGCTCTGCCAATGGAATGCGCCATCAGTTCGACGAGGCCGTGGACTCGTGGAACACTTTTCAGATCCGCCTAGCCTACTTTGAAGGCAATGATCTTACAGACGCAGCATCGGAAAAAAAGAGAAGGGCACTTAATTCTCGTATCGGCACTCAGCACTCGCACGGTAGTCGTCCTCAGGAGCCGCTGCGCTCTAAAAAAGCTCGACGACCTCACCTACTCTAAAGTAGTTCAGTTACTCAACGGCTACTTCGACACGTAGCTCAACGAAATTGCAGTCCTACAAATTCTTCCCGAGAAACCAGTTGCCACAGGAATCTGTGCGGGATTTCATCGTGGAGATCCGACACCTCACATACTCGTGCGATTTTGGTTCGGTCTTGGACAGGATGCTGAGGGACCGGATCATTTGTGGTCTACGAAGTCCTGCTGTCCGGAGGACTTTACTGGCAAAAACCTCTCTCACAATGAATGAGGCTGAGGAAGTGTCTCTTTCGTCGGAGTTGGCCGCCCTCAGTGTTCGTCAACCCAAACGGAACAAAACTTCCCCTGGTGTTCCTGGGGATAACGTTTCCCGGAAATTCGGATCTCTCTGGGAGACAGACATTTTTCCGAGTGGCCACGGTTTGGACTTCCCACGAATATCCGTCATTTGTCCTCACAGGAAGTTACACGGATATACCCGGATGTTGCATGGACTTACTTCTGTACGTGCTCAGGGCCCTGCATTTTCTCATTATGATTCATACTGCTTTATGGAGTTGCCACGTAAGTGTACAGATGCTTGGTAGACCCGTAGGCGTTTTTTTTTTTTTCGCCATTTTCTTTCGGGTTCGGCCACGGCATCGTTGTTTCTTTTCGTTTGTTTCTCGTATTTCCGTTACGGACAATGAGCATGAAGCCTTAGAAAGCAAAAATAAAGACGTATATATACAATCTCTTAGAACCACGAAGATCATTTAGAAAGGCAGTGGCATACCTTTCCAAAGCGAAAACAAATACTATATATTGCTTGTCTCGCAAGCTTCCACAAATTCGAGAGTCCAGTTTGCCTGCGAGTCAAACTAAAAGGTGGAGTGTTTAAGCTATACGTGATTGCGTATACCAACAACAGTGGACTGAAGAACTGCTTAGCGCATTAACTCATTATGATGCAACATTTGTGTTTCTTACTCCTTTTTGTGTAAGGAGTTTAGTTCTTCACCGAAGGTCGAACTCACTCCGCCGGTGCGCCTTGCCATGTTTCTCTCTCTCCTGCGATAATGCTCCACGTAACATCCCGTCAGGGAGTCTATTTGGACAATTCTTCAACCGGTCGTTCCGGTACATCCTGCGGATGTACGGTTAGGGATGTTAATTCATGTAGCTCCGAGGGATGTCCACCTGACATCCATTTCAGGACATGGATGTTGGGATCTATTTCGGACATCCGCAGGAGATAGTGTTCTGTCTGGGAAATGGAGCAGTCAGCAACTGCGATCGACACAAATGGCCATGTGCTCGCGTTAAACCAGACGAAGCCCGTTTCAACCAGTGTTGCGGATTCGAATCCACGGATTTGGTTTAAATCCGGATATAAATCCACCGGAGGGCTGGCGGATTTGATTTGCGATTTGATTTGCGCAAAAAAAAAATATCGGCAGGATTTGGATTTGGATTGAATCGCATTTTCCACTAATGATTTGGATTTGGATTCAATCGCATATTCCACTAATGATTTGGATTTGGATTGAATCGCCCCTTTTTCAGCGGATTTGCGCGTGGATTTCGCCAAGCTCCCTCACAAGATGCATGGATTTGAAATTGAGCGAAGCGCCGTTTCGCATTTTACGCGAATTGATGTGACCTTGTCTGAAATCTGCACACGCACTATGGCGTCCTCTCTCCAGAGCGACAGGAGTAGCCGTTTTGTTCCAATCACTTCCCCTCACCGCACCGAGGGAACACCAGGTGCAGTTCTTTGAACGTAGTTAACGTTATTCTGTCGATTGGACGGCACCTTTTCCGTGGACATCTAGCTGAGTCTTCAAGCACGAGCCGTTTCAAGCTTGCCAAATCATGTCGCGAAATTCTTGGTCTTCGCCATCATATTGAACATATATACGTACACGCATTCACATCAAAACAAATTAAAAACGAACAATAAATATATCACATCCTATCATTTCGTGATTTCGGGAAGGCAAGCCTTTCTTACTCCCACGGACAATCATGGCAAGATGTGCCACTTTTCCTCGCATACCCTTTTTTTTCCCTTGATTACAACAGTCTGCACTGCGCGAGGAAAATTTTTACAAAGCCCCGAAACGTCAGCATTAAAATAGACCCATAGGCTACATGTTTAGTATAAGTATTCATAACATGTCCCACGATCCCAAGTGGTGATTGATAGTCTGGTACACGCCGAGCAGGCGTAACCGAAAGTGTCTTTCTAAACTCAAAAATTTATGTCCTAAAATATTAATAACATTTCGGCCAGCGGGTTGATAGGTTGGTCCTTTATATCCTCGTCAGTCAGACGAAATTTATTGCTGCATTTATTTACGTGCAGTATTAGTAATTTGTAGACACGGTTATACGTCTAGTAATGCTACTGCACGAATTTTGGCTCCCGGATTTGTCAAAAGATTCGATAAATCCGGATTTAAAAGCGGATTTGATTTAACGGGTCAAAATTAAATCCGGACTTGATTTGGATTTGATTTACAACTTTCAGAAAAATGCGGATTTGATTTAAATCCGATTTGAGCGGCCAAATCCGCAACACTGGTTTCAACACAGCACAAGCGTCGAGGAACCACGTCATCCAGTCCGACACGTGCTTGTTCCAGGTGCGGCAACAGCACACATGCCTCCCACGACTGCCCTTATCAGACAGCAGTTTGCCGGCGATCCAACAAAAGGGGACATTTGGCCAGGAAGTCTCCTCGGCGCAGGAAGAATCGGCTGGGCTCTACAGCTCATTGTGAGCCGTAGAGTGAAGAGGATGAAGATGTCTCAGATGGACAAAACGAAGGGCAGCTGCTCACGATCCAGTCGGAACCAGGACTGGTCGGCGCCATCGACATGATTAAGCCCTTGTGGAGGCGTGACTCTGACCATGCAGTTGGACACAGGGGCGCCAGTTTCCATCGTGACGCTTCCAACATACTTGCAGTACAAGGACAAGAAGAAGCTGCCTGTCCAGGGCGGGTTACGCCTTAACGTATCGTTTGGGGTCATACGGTGAAAGCAGTTCTAGCAGTTCTGAACTGTTCCAGGCCAAACTGTGCGGACGAGACCTCATGTTTGCTTTCAACAGGCTCGGAGTTCCAGTTCTGCGGAACACATCCGGGAGAGAAGGGAAGCTACTACATTGCAACCTCCGCACGAAAGGCAACACGGTAAAGAAGTGCCTGGATGAATTCACCGAGTTGTTCCAACCAGGACTGGGTTTGCTGAAGGGTCCTCCAGCGCGCTTTCATCTGAAAGAAGGAGCGGTTCCGAAATTTTGCAAGGCACTTTGCAAGGCAATTTTGCTATGCGCTACGGGATAAGGTCACCAAGGAGCTGGACCGCTTAGTTCGAGTATGAGTACTTTCTTCAGTGGCTTTCTCCGAATGGGCTACGCCGTTGGTGCCCACTGTCAAGCGCAATTGAAGCATTCGCGTCTGTGTGCAAGTTCAGGCAGCGACAAGTAAAGTATTTGGGACACATCATCGATGAACATGGGTTACACCCGAACAAGGAAAACATCGCTGCGATTGATGCAAATGCCCAGGCCGACAACGGCCACGGAACTGAAATCTTTTCTCGGGTTGCTCATGTACTACAACCGTTTTCTTCCTGGAGTTCCTACGGTACTGGCCCCGCTGTACGAACTGTTGGAAGTGGGAGGCCGAACAAGAACAAGCCTTCCTCGAGGTTAAAGAAGCTCTCCGGAAGGCAGACTTGCTGGTTCACCACGACCGGCAGCTACCGGTTCGTCTAGAATGCGACGCATCCCAAAGCGGCACTGGGGCAGTGCTGTCACACCGGATCGACGGAATCGACCGTCCAATTGGATTTCGTTCCCGTACGCTAGCAGCAGCAGAGCGTAATCACTCGCAACTCGAAAAGGAGGCCCTTGCCCTAGTTTACGGTGTCACCAAATTTCGCCAGTACCTGCTTGGACATAAATTTACACTGGTAACAGACCACAAACCACTGCTTCACCCGGCTAAACCTGTTCCAGTGACGGCAGCAGCGCGTATCCTGCGGTGGGCCTTGTTGTTTGGCGCGTACTCATATGACGTGGAGTACAAGCCTGGACACAAAAATATTCCAGCGGAGGCTTTGAGCCGGTTGGCCCAGACATCTACTCCGACTGAGGACGACCAGACACGCTCAATCAACGATGCTGCATGGAGTACGTTCTGCTCACAGAGCACCTGGACAGCGGCCTTGTGTCAGTAATGCACTTGGCCGAAATGACTGCGAGCGACTCCGAGCTAACTCGAGTACAGCGCTGGATCCAGGGTGGTTGGCCAAAATTTCTGCGTAAGGAAGACAACGATCTTCGTCCGTATTTTAACCGGAAGGAAGAACTCACCGTTAGCCATGAACTTCTGTACGGGTGGTGTGTTGAACAACAAGTTGATCCACTTCATCCCACTTTGACAAGCTTCCTTAATTTTCTGGGTTGCCTCCACCTTCAAGGACTATCATATCGTACCATTGGTTGTTATCGATCGGCCATCTCCCAATCGGTTCCCCCTCTCCAGAATGTGCACTTTGGGGAACATCCACTCACTTCACGCCTCTTTAAAGGAATCTTCAATTCGACACCACCTAATCAGCGATCAGCTCCACTATGGGAGGTGAACAGAGTTACAACATATCTGAGCTCATTGGGAGCCAATTCAACCCTATCTCTGACATCCCTATCCTACAAGCTTTGTATGCTCTTGGCCCTCGTAACGGCAGGGCGCACAGCGGACCTCTCCCATTTGTCAATACACGCACTATCCAAGACTCCAGATGGATGGCATGTAAAGCTTTTGGGACACCGTAAAACCTCTCGACCAGGGCACTGCCCTATTTCTCTCTTTGTTCCTAGTTTCCCGCATGGGGATGATCTTTGTCCCTTGAAGTGCCTTGAGGAATACCTTACTCGTACAGCTCCACTACGCCAGGGCATTGACCAGTTATTCCTAACCACACGCAGACCACATACTGGTGCTTCAAGGGACACAATTAGCCACTGGATAAAACGTACACTAGCTTCCGCAGGTATTGATGTCAGTATAGGTTTACATACAGCACACTCTACCAGGGCGGCAGCTACCACTGCTGCCGCAGCAAGAGGAGTACCACTGACTGACATTCTTAAGGTGGCGGACTGGTCATCAGAGTCTACCTTTAACCGCTTCTACTACCGTCCTGCATCTGCAGTGTCCTTTGCTAGACGCATCCTAAGCTAGGCTTTGAACATGCTATAGTTAACCATGATAGTAAGTGCTGAAATTGCTGAAGTATAATTACCAGTTTTGACGAACGGTACTTACCTGAAGTTAAAGCGGGAATTATACGAAGTATATGGAAGCACTTACTATCATGATACTCCCACCCTTACCCTCCCTTTAAACCTGAGCCCATCTTTACTCTTTACAGTGATCTCTCGGATGCCAGGTCGCAGAGGATTCCCCCAGTAGATGACCAAACACCCTGTAGGGGCCACTCATCTCACTTGCTATGAGAACACCTTGGCCTAAAATTTAAAAAAAAGCAATAAGAAATAAATAAAGGAGAATAATAAAACGTGTACAACGTTTCTTTCTTGGCTACACGAGGTGAGACCGTCTGGCTCTGTCCGTCTCAGTCTTCAGTGCCTGCCCACTTCACCTAGTCTCCTGGCCCAAGTGTAGTGGACACTAATAACACCACCGACAACTTACTAAACATGTTACTAAACCATATTAATCTGACGTTGGCAACATCTCCCTGAGCTTGGGGGAAGAGCAAACCAGAAGACGGGCAGCACAAGCCATGGCGCGCCAGCTTGCATTTACCATTTAATTCTATGTCCACTATACTAACGATGAAAGATGAAAGTCTGATCTCTGACAGCGCCTTCTCGCACTTGCCGTTTTGTCTGGGCTCTCGCTCCACCACGGCTCGGTTTTTCGAATGACCGTGTGGTGTCAGGCCGAGCAGGGAAGTCGCAGGGAAGTCGAGGTTTTTGTGCGCCCACTGACCAGACTTGTGCCCGTTACCGAAGAAAAGGAACTAAATACCGTTACCCGTTACTTCAGAAAAAAGTAACTAAATACGTTACTCGTTACCAACATACAAAAGTAACGAGTTCTCGTTACTCACAGGTAACGAGTTACTTTAACGTTACCGCAGCATAGTTAAAGGAGCCAACAAACATGCCGTCACTTGCCTGCAACTCTTTATTAATGCGGAATTGCACTTCAGAAGAAGCTGATACTCGAAATTTGTCGTCCGTCCTTCGTGTTCCGTGTCTCTCGGCCCGTTACCATGAATCTATATCAGTTTGCCTGGACCTTCTCCCTTGTTTCCGAAGTGGGGGTGATCGGAGATCACGAAAACACAAGAAAAAACACTGGTATTCGTGCCACCGATCACCAACGGTTCCCAAAAACAGACGAGGGGCTGCGTCATAATTTAGAGCGCTCAGAAGCTTAGCAAAGACAAGAAAAGGCTAGAAGTCGAAACGCGTTTTTTGTAGCCATAGCACAATTGGAGCCCATTCTTGGGAAGGAGTGATGGTCGGAGATTACGGAAACAAGAGAAAACACAACAACACATCCAGTGAGGGACTGCAATAATACTTTGAGTCACACGTCACACAGGTCAAATCTGCATGCAATGCGCCACACGGAGTGCAGAAATGTGCTCCCCCGTGCTCAAGAAAAGGAACGAGTAACGTCAGTAACGAGTTACCAACTTTTGTAACTGATTCCGTTACTATTACAATTTTTTAAAAAGTAACTGAGTCGTTACTTCGTTACCAAAAAAAGTAACCGTTACCAAGTAACGAGTTACTTGTATCGAGTTAGGCACAACTCTGCCACTGACTTAGGACATACGTACATACGCCAGCGCAAGCCGCGAAAGTTCACGTGACCGCCGCCGTCACCAAGGCTGCGTCTACTAAGGCAGCGCCGCTGCCAGCGCTGTCAGCGGATGGCAAGTTTCCGTCTACTAGGGCAGCGCGCTCGTTTCGTAGACAACCTGCTGTCGCAGCGCCGCTGCTCCCGCTGGCCAGCGCAGGCAGCAGGTCGGGAGCCGCTGCTGCTGGCTGTGTGACGTCACGATAGCAGACGACATCGCCCGCTGCGTAGTTTGAACATGGCGTCCACATCGACTGCTGGGCTCATCACTGTCACAGTGGCTACCCGACGCCAACATGCAGCCTATACGGGTCGTGGATACATGAACTAACCTCAAACGATGTTGGTGACATTCTAAAATCGGTCTGGAAGCGGTAGGGTTTGAACCGAGATACGCTTTCGGCGAGACTAACCTGAAGGCGGCTCTCGTGCATGGCCTCGGATTCTTTGTCTGTTTGCTTTTTTGTAGTAAGGACGGAAAGCGCGCCAGTTATACACAGCTCTTCATCTGTCTCGGAGGCTTCGGAAATAAAAACATCCAGTAATCGACTGCGCGGTACCATCGGGGATCTCGTCGTCTGCTCGTTGGCCGCCATTTTCAGCAAAACCAGCGAGCTTGTCTACTAAACCCACTGATCTCTATAGTAATAGGCTGGATAGCGGATTGAGGGTGCAACCGTACGGTCGCCGGCCGCCATCTTGGGAAGCTCAAAACATTGCCGTCCGCCACTCAGCTGCATTATGTGCATGCGCCTTTGCGTAGCACTTTTGTGGTGTCATGCCCGCCTGCTGTGGTTATGGGTGTGCTGACCGTATCGGCAAGGCACCGGGGACGACATTTCACAAGTAAGTGACATGGTTTTGCAAATAAATGTGATTTATTAGTCCACGAGCGGGGTGACAAAACGTTGCTGTTGATGCATGTGCGCAGCACTTTGTGAATCGTATCTCAAGATCTAAGCGTTAAACTTTAAGCCGTACGTTATCTGCATAGAGTCATTGTGATAGTCTAGCCTTCCTGCAGTTCACGGGTATGGCCTCGGCACTCAGCAAGCGTTGAAGTGCGCTTGTCAGCTGTGATATCTACGGCTCAGTTTGTTGGTCACGGTATCGACGCTTGCTTGCTTGGATTAGCCTTGTCATCCCTTCCGTAATTGATGGCATAAATTGTTCAATGCAGGTTCCCTCACGGCCGCCCAGAACATTTAAACAAAGTGTGCGGTAAATGTCAGGCGAAAGGACTGGACGCCGTCGACGACATCACTGGTCTGCAGCAAACATTTTAAAAACAAATGCTTCGACAGAACGGGCCAAACCGTTCGACTGAGGCCTGACGCTGTGCCCAACAAGTTCGACTTCCCAGAACACCTCCAGAAAGTAATAATGCATGCGACATATGTAGAGGCCAGATTTATATCCACTAAAAGCTAGTTGAACACACATGCATGAAAAACTCATTTATCTTTCTCAAAATATGCACCTCTAGGAATTCATTTGCATGCATTTAAAATACGCAACAAACTCACTGGGGCAAAAGTATCTTACTTTATGTAGTGTACAAAAAGCATGCAGAGTTGAAAGCATAGATCGAGAAGTTGCCCGTCAAAAGGAACTCGTTACAAAGTTACCGTGTGAAAAATGCAACTAAGTTATTCAGCCCGAAACGTAGCTTGAAACGTTACAGAGTTACTTAAAAAAAAGAACGAGTTGCTCCCAAGTTACTTCGGACACAAAATAACACTACACAGGTGCAGCTGAGTTCGACCCTGAGTTGCCTGCGTTGAGTTTTCGTTTATGTCCAACAATTCTAACGTGTTACATCTTATTCCCTGTCTGCACACGATGGTTCAGCTTCATTTCAATAGTAGCAGTTCTTACTTCCTGAACAGAATACTGTCATTGACTGGACATCATGTTTTATGACATAAAATGCTGTGGAAGAACCGTAAAGAAAGCAAGGAAATAAGTGGACGTGAGTGAAAAGCGAATTAGTAACTTGGAACGTAGCTTAAGTTACTTTGGCAAAGTTACCTGAAAAAGGAGTTCCTCTGAAAATTACCACGGCGCAAAAGTAGCGAGTTAAGTTATATAGTTACCAAGAAAAGGAACTTAGTTACAGTAACGAGTTACCTCGAACTCTGGTTGAAAGTGTGTATTTGCATGAAAATCTAGCCTCTAGAATCATGTTCCCTAGTTAAGAGTTCCAAGCAATGGTTGATGATTGGAATCAGTACTGCACGAAGAGCACCTTAAAGCTGCAGCTAGTCCAATATATGAAAACACTCCTGAATTATGCATTCATATGCAGTTAAAAGCCACTCCATATTGGATAGGACAATACTAAGACGGGCAAAAGCATATAAAGAAAAAAGTATTGCATGAACATGTTGACTAACGTACAAACCCGTATTAGTGGGGCATACAAACACACCAGCCACATGTCTCTTTGGTGCATTCCAGCATGTTTACTTTACTTAGAGACAATAAATAATTTTTCAACCTCGAATGTCTACTCTTTATTCTCGCTGCTTAAGCTTGCGACAACACATGTTTGAATGCAGCCCAAATGAAAACAATGTGATCCGTCTGATCAAAGAAGTTTCCCAGTGCTACAGCAGTATCGGACTGTACCACCTTGCCAAAGAATATACAGAGAAGGTGACAGCCAGACCTCAGCTGCGAAAGAAATTGTCAAGGTTGATCATATTCAACAACCAGTAATGCACTCTGCCCACTTACCTGCTTGACTGCTTCAAACTTGCTGTTGCAACTGGACTTGTGATACTTTGATGTTGGAACTTTCACCACAAGACCTTGCTACTTAGCCTTTTTATGACTTATTCACTCTACCTCTAGTCATTTTGAACTGTCTTTACCACCATTTATTTCCCCAGTGCACATATTTCTAGTCGGTATGTTTTTACCGTCATATAGCCTTTATATCACGTATCATTCTAGTCCTTTGGAAGTGCTTCAGTGCCGTTCGGCATTTCGTGTCATAACCAGTCATATCTAAACTTCCTGTGCAAAGCATAATGTTTATACCCAAGCATATTAAGGTAGTTACATAAACAAACGTGCCAAACATTCCCTGGCATTCCGCACCCCCGAGCAGAAAGGAAATGGGAGAAACACGGGAAGCAACACGCTGACGGACGACAAAGGAAACGTAACACAACAAATACAACACCACACAAAACCAGCAAATCACATAATCGTAGTTCAAAGTACAAGATTGGAACGACACGCGCTCATTCGAGTACAAAATAGACAGGAAATAACATGTATGTGACGGGATTTCACACAAAAAACGTAAGGAACTCAATCACGAGGGATTTCTGCAGCGATCCGTGGCAAAATTTTAGCGAAGCAGCAAGGGAAGCGCTCACAAACAGCAAAACTTGTCACAGCTTACATGCATTCCTATGGGCTGTAATCGCTCTTTTGAGCACCGCAATATGGCGGCCGGTGGTCGTACCCTTTCCCCTTTCCCGCGATACCCTCACCCATCCGCTATCCAGCCTTTATACCAGGGGCTCAATCTTGATGTGCACATAGCGATCGTTATAGCTATTTTTCAAAATTTGCGCGCTCATTCCGTCACGCGCATTGGCCGTCAACCGGGGAGCACGAGCGTTTAGCAAGCGTTACGGGATAGCGAAAAGTTCAAGATCTAGCCCGCTTTATACATAGAGATCAGTGGACTAAACCAGCGCCTGCTGTCGCTAGCGCTGCCCCTTACCGGTGCTGTCGGCGCTTTTTTAGTAGACGCAGCCGACGCAGCCCAAGTCGGAAGATGAGAGCGGAGCGCCACGTAGGGACCGCTCCAGAAAGCTGAAGCTCCAAAGAACTGCTTTGAATTTTTGGCTAGTTTTGGCGGATTACTACGAGGAAATGCTATAGTTAACCATGATAGTAAGTGCTTCCATATACTTCGTATAATTCCCGCTTTAACTTCAGGTAAGTACCGTTCGTCAAAACTGGTAATTGTCCAGGTCTCTAGTATAGAGTAGGTCGTGGGCAACACTGGTTAGCAGCCACTACAATCCGATCCAAATCAAATCCCTGATCGTTTTCATTTGCTCTTGACTAACCTTGCAGTGGTTTCAGCGATGGGTTTTGGCGATTATCCCGCTGAGTATAACCCGAAGGTTCATGGTCCTTACGATCCTGCCCGATATTATGGAAAACGTAAGTTTCTCCCTCGCAGCAAAGGCTGAAAACGAAAACTTGTAATCGGGTGACTACCGAGTATGAACATTCTGGCTGCCTCCAGGCCTAGTTCTGCAGTGTTGGTTAGTAAATAATTCAAGCTCATACATTCATTTTGTATTTGTCGTTTTCTTTAGCGGATGTTCCGTTTTCCGAACTGAAGCTGACTGAAGTGGGCGCTTGGTTTGGCCGCAGGAGGAAGTCTCCTCAAGCATTCGCCGGTGCAGTAAGCCGAGGTCAGATAGTGTTCTGATACTTCGGCAGAGTTTATTTGATCTTAGCGATTAAGAATTCTTATTCTTTGGTACTATTTGGTACCATTCGAAAACACGGTTTCGTACCTGGTGCGTGCATAAATTTTGCAAAACTGTTGTCTGTTTCACCGTTTTTTTCCCCATGCAATTGTGCTCTCGATTACGCGAGTTCTGCCACTCCTTTGCATTTGACTACACAGTACTACACCTGTTTTTGTCACGTGTTAAGCCTGATTCATGGTACCGAAGCTCAGACATAACAAAGTTAACTGAACCAAACATTGTATAACCCGATGACACAAAAGTAGCCTTTGATTGCAACCGTGTTACTCACCAAGTCAATCCTGCTGGTTTGAACAGCAGGTGAGCATAGCTTGCCTTAACTAGATATCGAGAGTAGGTGTTTGCCTTCATTTTCGTGATGCTGCAGTAGAGCTCTGCACGGGCCTGGGGATCTTACTTGCTCTGTGCTCTGGGTCGGGCAGGAGCTGATAGAATATTCCAGCACCCTGGTCTGGGCTGACAAACATGTCTCCATAAGCTGGACCACACAGCTAATTTCATACAATACAGGACTATTAGTTCATATGATCACGTTATTGCCTCATCCCTGTGCATATATTTGCAAATACAAACAAAGTATGCTGCATTATGCCTATGGTTTTGCCCTCTAGAACCTGCTCAATGCCACTTCGCATTGCTCACAACTCCTCACATCTTTCACAATCATACTCGCAAAGCTTGGTGAGAGCGATAGCGATTGGAAGCAGGAGTTTGTCCACAACATCCTCTCCCGCAAATTATTCCCAATCCACTCCCAATTATTGTTTTTATCCTCTAGCTCCACAAAAGCTTATAGTGTAACGATAACACACTTGCATGTGTCCTTGACTCTTGACTTGCTTGGCTCTTCTCGTCTCTTCTTCTGGTCCTCTTGCGCTGTTGTTGTGTTAAACCACCAGTTCTATTATAAACTTGTGTGATAAATTTTATTGGTTGGTGCTAGAAAGATGTAAGTCACAGTCTGAGCCACTGAGCGGGGCCGGACTGCACAAAAATAGGAAGGCCAGAGCAGGACTACACCATTTTTCAATGCGTCCGGATCGGGTTTTGCCCGAAAAAGTCGGCCCGTGCACAGCTCTATGCTGCATTTACAGGAAGGTAACAGCTGGGTCATTCCACAAGAACCGTCCCAAAATCGTGGCCCGACCCCTACGGACTTTGACAATTTTTTTTTCACTGCTTCGTATCGTTGAATTATGAATGTCAGAAAAATATTTCAGCCGAATTCCACGCGGCCTTCACGCCAAAGGCGGCGCCAAAGTCTGAAGGAGGGCCAAAAAGTAGGCAGCGTTTAATGGCTTCTCCGCAGGGAATGGCTCAAGCTATTTGAGATTTGCCACTTCCAGACTGATCAGGAAGCACTGCCCCTTAGTTCTAAGTGAAAAAATTCGGATGACAACGTGTATTTAAGGCGCGCCACAGGCTATAACTGTTGCGTTTTTGTCGCATGTTTGGCATTTTTTCCCCGTTCACTGGAAGCACGCACAAGTATGAAATTTGGTGTCCTGATAGATGTGGACATGGTTAACACGTAGAAAAAATTCGAATCCTTCAGTTAAAGGAGAAGGCGGCGAAATATGGCGGGCAATATGCAAATTTTCGAAAATTGCCAATATTGGAAGGAATAAAAGGTGAAGTTGCTATCGTGATACAGACATGCCGTCAAACGCTAAAATGAAGCTCAGCCTGTCCACTTCAAAATATAAAAAAAATCTGCAGGGTACTTTCTTTCATTTTTTTAAAAACAATTTTTCAAATCTCTGTCCCAGATGCAAGCGGGCGCACGCTCCGCGCGCCCACCCTCTTCAGCTTCAAACGCTACCGGCTCTTTTTTTGTGTGTGTGTGTGTGTGTCCGGGACGCGCAGGTTTTGAGATTGTCTGAGCGTGTGGTTAGAAATTCTTAACGCAACTGGGAAATTGTCTTCCTGTAATAAAGCCGGGAAGGGGTAGTTCAATTAGGCCCTTTGCTGGTGACGTCTCCGGCAGATGTCGCTGTGGGTGTTCCGATACAATGCAGGGAATGGTAAAAATTATCATGGCTACATCAGTCTACACTCAGTTGATTACTGGCTGCCAGGTTTCCGCTTGACGCCGCGACAGGAGGCTTGTCGCTATAGGTTAGACACTGCGGTAGGGTCATTATATATGAAAGGAAACAAGCTTCGCTGCATGTCAGTCGCCACTGTCTTCGTCCATGGAGTCAGCCTCAGTAACTCGGCTGACATAAACGACATTGACTTGAACTCGTCGAAATTTCTATGTGCATGTGCCCCGTCCGGCGCACTGTGTTGTGAAAGTGGCCATGGAGCATCCATCTACGTCAGTGAATGTGAGTGACAGTCCAATTTGTTCATTTGGTCCCAATGGATGCAGCGATGAGTGCACTTCCCCTCCAACAAAGTTCACTGAACTAAGTGAAGAGGACCAGTACCTTATTTATGCCAGATGAAAGCGCGCCTCTTCCTCAATCACTGTCGTTTGCAAGAACCACCATGCGCTCTTCGTGCGAAGGTACACCTTAAAGATGGCATCCAAGTGTTGCGTCGACCCCCTTGGATAGCACAGCAAGAGAGTGCGCAGAACTAAAATAATATCGTCAACACTAGCAAAGAACACAGCAAGGCTTGGGCTAGTTCCTGGGGACAGATTGTGCCCCAAATGTTACATGATGTGCATGAAGCACCAGTCTGATACTTCTAGTGAGTCGTAGCCACTGTCCAGCCCAGGTCGTGACCTGGCGATCGCGGATCAGGACACACTGCAGTCGTTCAACGAGTCACTCGAACTTCTTGGTGAAACTCCATTGAGACAGAAAAGACAGACCCCAGAGACAGAAGTATGCACAGGCAGGGTGTCGAACCGCAAAAAATACGGGTTCGGTTCGGGTTTGGGTTCGCGTTGCTTGGATTTCGTTCCCGTTCAGTTCCGGTTCGGCCACGCCAAAAATCGAACCGGTTCACAAACCGGTTCGCAGCCCCGAACCGGTTCGCGAACCGGTTCAACGCTTCCATTTTATATCTCCCATAAAACTGCTTTTATCAGGTAATGCGTGGCTAATAGCTTACTGCTGTTGTCTGCATTGACGTTTTTAGTGGTCAGGTACTCCCTTTAGCGAGAGGAAGGAGAAATGGATGAACACTTGCACATAGCGTCCACGCTGATGAAGTGCTGTAGTCCTGCTACTTTCTATTCCTAAATCTCACACACACAGTGCCAGCAAGATACACTTAAATGAAGCCTAATAAGATGGACAGCATTCACGGATGGGCATAAATACATTTTTTTATTTAAATATAAATACAAAATACTTTGTTGAAAGGGGTATTTAAATACTCTTCATAAATAATTTTCAATGTGAGTGTTTAAATACAGAATATTAATACAGTATTTAAATACTGTAACTACTAGTACCATAAATGCTGTAAGATGGCGTCTGGATGGCATCTGGAATTACAGAAATAATGATGATTATAACAACAAATCAGCAAGTAACAATAACATTTATTTGTTAGATTATCATGGCGATTTTAACATTATAAATTTCTCGAAGACTGCATCTTTTAGGCGTCTTCTGTTCGGCCGGACAATCAGATTCGCAAAGGAGAACAGCATATCCACAGGTGCCGATGAAGAAAGGCTTGTACTAAATTTGACGAGGATGCTTCGTACAACAAGGTAATTGGGTAGTCGTGACCGTTATCCGCAACAGCAGTGAAAAACTCGTCATCTAGAATGGTTGTCGCATGCGCATGCTGGCGCAAACACGGCATAACTGCGCCCGAAACTCGCCCGTCTTCCTGAAAGGTCAAATGCAGGGCAATTTTCGGATATGAGTCAGTACATTCTGTATATAGGAGTATTTATAAATTATTTACAAGAATAAGTACCCAAAAGTTGGTATTTAAATATAATTATAAATACATTTTTCTAGTGTGTATTTAAATACAAAATATAAATACATGTATTTATATTTTAAATAGTATTTTAATTACAATGTATTTAAATACTGCCCATCCCTGACAGCATTTTACATAGACGACGGTACCTGCCGGCACACTGCATTCGCAGCGTGAATCGATCTGAAACCGTACTGAAGCATGTGGAAAATAAGTCTGCCAGCCTTGCTCTGTCCGAGCTCACAGCCGTGTACCAGTTAATCCACAACGCAAACGCAATGTGTCACGACACGACTGCACTACCAGTAAGCAGAACCACATTTACTGTTCAAACCACGACCAATCAAACAGGCACCGTTCTGCGTACGCTCCTTCTCCACTTCTCATGTTTCTGACTTGTTTAATTTTTGGTGCTCACGTGTAAAGGGAAACGTTGGGTGTTTGCTTAATCACATATTCGTCCTATAGAGCTACACAACTGGCCTACTCCATTCATGCTTCATTTGTCCGCGTGGCGCCTCCTCTGTGAAGAGCAGACGCCACAGCGCGTGCGTGGGGCGCTAGCCGCGGCGCTGACAAGGACAACTGCGTTTCAACGTGTTAAAAACGACTCTGAAAGCATACTTACTATACGTCCTCGTTTGACTGCTAGCTGAAAATTTGCGAAATCCATGATTCGTCCCAATGTCCAACGAGGACACCAATATGTCCTCGTTCAGGGATTGAGAGGCACTTGAACTCTTATGCTGATTTCTTTTATGTCCGAACCGTTTTGTTGCGAAGCGGTTACCTCTATTATTTTTTCCGGTTCTGCTCCGGTTCGGGTTCAACAGTGTCACGAAAATTGCGGTTCGGGTTCGGTTCCGGCAAAAATAACTGTTCGGGTACGCTTTTTGGTTCGGGTTCGGGTTCGGTTCGACACCCTGTGCACAGGAGAAGCTCCGTAGGATAGAGTACAAAACCAGGAAGGCCCTGGAAACTTCGTTGGGCATACCGGTATCATCCACTTCAGGAGAGTCATTGTCCTATAACCGCGGAAGATTATGAATCCCTGCTTCAGGAGCCGAGGAAGAAATATTCGGCTGAACAGAGCTAATCAAAAAAGGTCATGATTCTAACGTTGGCCCCATCGTTGTGGTCGAGGCAACAAACAATGAAGTTTTTTTTAGCTTCGGAACGTCTTGTTCGCCGAGCACGAGAAATTAAAAACACGATGGGCGTCCTGAACGAGCCATCTTCCGCGAGAGGAAGGGCTCCGTTGTCTCTTGTGACCAGGGAATCAATTGAGAAGTTTTACCACGATGACTTCATATCCTACTGCATGCCAGGACAAAAGGATGTTCTCAAGGGTCATCAGAAGAGGCTCATGCTTACGGGCTTGAAGGAAGCCTTTCTCATATGGACGGCAAGCAACCCAGCTCTAGAAGCTGGATTTTCTACATTTGCATCCTTGAGGCCTCCCTGGTGCGTGCTTGCTGGAGACCCAGGAACACATTCAGTCTGTGTGCTCTTATCATCAAAACTTGAAGATGATGCTTCATGCTGCGGGAATCCACGAAAACTACAAAGACCTTTTGCGGCAACGGTCTGTGCCATCGACAAGGAAGAGTGCATGCTAGGACGATGCACCCAGGGCCCGGATTTGGAACCTCTACGCGCCAAACTCACTGATAAGCTCGACCATGCTGATGAGTTTCAGGACACCACCACATTTCAGAAGTGGGTATCTGGCGATAGAGCATCACTTCAAACAGTACTTCTCCCCCATAGAGGAATTTTCCGAGAAGCTGATTCTTGAACTAAATTCACTGAAGAGACATCACTTCGTCAGCTCGTCACAGTCGGCTTACTTGCGACAGCTCAAGGCTGACCGTCAGTGAAGGCATCAAGCAAGTCGTCAGGCAAGGCGTCAGTGAAGGGATTGTTCAACTGGATTATTCAGAAAACTACTCCTTTCTGGCACAAAATTCACTACATTCGTTCTACTGGAATACTTCCCAGGCAACTGTGCATCCCATAGTGGTGTATTTTCGCTGCCAATCGGACCCAACCCTGCAGCATTTGTCTTACGTCATTATTTCCGAATCCCTGACTCACTACAACGCTTCTGTACACTTGTACCAAAAGAAGTTCCTCCAGCATTTCCTACCCGCTCACGCACACATCAAAAAGTTGCACTATTTCTCGGACGGCGCTGCTTCTCAATATGAAAACAAAAATAATTTTGTGAACCTTTGCTTTCATGAAGAGGATTTTGGAATATCGGCAACATGGAACTTTTTTGGTACGTCCCACGGGAAAGGTGCGTGCGATGGGATTGGGGGAACTGTTAAGCGGCTGGCGGCAAAGGCGAGTCTGCAGAGGCCTTTTGATCGTCCGATATTAAATCCGTGGGATTTATTCCTTTGAGATGAAGAAAGCCTTCAGAACATATTGCCCATATGGGTGTCCTTTGGAGATGTATCGGCAGAGCAGGTTGCGTTGCAGGATCGCTATGAAATTGCTCGAGCCATTCCTGGAACACGAGAACTTCATTACTTTGAAGCCGTCCCGACTAACACAGTGAAGGTACGTGTGATATCAGCATCCACCGAAGAAAAACTTCACACTGCACTACGCCAAGTACAAGCGAGCGCACCTTGGTATGTCAGGAAAGACTATAGCACACGTGCTGGTTGACCATTAACTGTGTACAGTCAAACTCCTTTATAGCGAACACCTTTTTAACGAAGATACCACTACAGCAAATTTTTTTGCGGTCCCGCTGGAGCCCTATAGGTCCAATAATGGACATCCTTTTTAACGAAAATACCTTTACTGCAAATTTTTTTTGCTGTCCCCTGAGTTTCGTTGTAAAGGAGTTTGACTGTATATGCAAATGTCAATGTTGTCTGTGTACTTTGTGTGTGACATAACACTGTGTGTGTTCTGTGTCCCATATTATATCAAGATTACTTCGAATCTGTCACAATTTGCGTGCTTATTCTGAGAGAGAGAGAGGCAGCGCAAAAGCGTACCTGTTTGCGTACGTGCCCGCTTGCATCTGGGACAGAGATTTGAAAAATTATTACAAAAAAATTTTGAAAAAGCGCCCTGGAGATTTTTTTATATTTTGAAGTCGACAGGCTGAGCTTCATTTTAGCATTGACAGCATGTCGGTATCACGATGGCAACTTCACCTTTTATTCCTTCGAATATTGGCAATTTTCGAAAATTTGCATATTGCCCGCCATACTTCGCAGCCTTCTCCTTTAACTGAAGGAATGAAATTTTTTCTACATATTAACCATGTCCACATCTATGAGGACACCAAATTTCATACTTGTGCGTGCTTCCAGTGAACGGGAAAAAAATGCCAACATGCGACAAAAATGCAACAGTTATAGCCTGTAGCGCGCCTTAAATACACGTTGCCATCCGAATTTTTTCACTTAGAACTAAGGGGCAGTGCTTCCTGATCAGTCTGGAAGTGGCAAATCTGAAATAGCTTGAGTTGTTCCCTGCGGAGAAGCCATTAAACGCACCCCACTTTTTTGCCCTCCCGCAGACTTTGGCGCTGCCTCGCGTGAAGGCCGCGTGAAATTCGGCCGAAATATTTTTCTGACATTTATAATGCAATGATACGAAGTAGTGAAAAAGAAATTATCAAAGTCAGTGGGGTTCGGGCCGCGAATTTGGGACGGTTCTTGTGGAATGACCCAGCTGGTTCACCCAATAGAATACTAAATAAGTTTGCTTCTCACAGATGTTCCGAAATTTTCTAGCATTGGTGTTCGAAAAACCTGAATGGGTTGGATGGGGGAAAAAGAACCCAATAATATCTTATTAGCCCTATGCGCATAGTCATTTTAAAGTGGCAGGAATAGTTGCATCATGAAAACAACACGGAGTGAATAGTTATACAGGTGAACTAAATATGTGACTGTCATATATGCCGATTATACAGGGTGATTCACTAACCATGTCGTTTGGGGTTTATAAGAAAACGGTAGAACGGAAAAATATGCGGTCAACGGCTCCCGTGTGGCAATTAACTTTGCCGTCTCCAAAAAATACTTCTGTCGAATTTCAATTGCACTACATTGAAATTTCTTCATTGAACTCTGAAATTTGCGTAGTCAACATAACGTTTTTTTTACAGAATCAGGAATAGTCGAATACACCGGAAGCCAAAATCTCTAATGCTACAGTGAGTGCAAAAAAATTGTGAAAACCGACTTCTTCTGACGCACGTATTTCAACGGTGCACGAAATCGGCGACAAAGATGCGATGAGAGGAAATATGATTGAAATACGTGCATGAAGCATGAAGCAGCACCTAGTGCTGTTTGTTGTATACCTTCCTGACACAGCACATATAGACATAGTCTATTGGCAGTACACACTCCATGTGGACATGGTCTGAATAAATGACAAACAACCTAGTTTGAACTTCCATATTAATTTCATCGATTCATTTAATTTATACCTGAAAACTGGATGATCAAGTAGCAGTCGGTTTCCCCGATGGTATTTGTAGATCCAACTACTTTGATCTTCACGGTTTCATCAGTGTGAACTGGAAGGCTTTCTGTTGTGTTGCAGCTTTCTGGCGCTGGCAGCACAAGTATGTCCTGCCCAAGCGTTCTGGATTTGCTCCCGTTGCTCAAATAATTGTCGGCGCATCTGTCTTCTTTTACTTCATCAACTATGGAAAGCTGAGTGAGTAGCGAGTGTACAATATTTGCATCAGAGAAGCAGCTTGACAGCTGCTCATTTTATTCCAGAGCACCACAAGCACTACAGGTACCACTGAGACAAGGTAGAAGACTTATCTAGCCCCTGGAAAGCATCTAGCAAAAGGATATCGCAGAAATAAAGGCTTCTACATACGTAATGTCTCTTTGTCTCGCCCACCAGAACTTGTTGGAAGTCCATGAGACAATTGATGTTCTGAGGCTGGAACACATATAGAAGGACAAATACATACAAGGCCTCAAATGCCTAAGAAATTAATGATGAAAGATGGGTTCGAGTCCTACAACTGGCTAACCTTTTCAGTGACTTTCATCATATAGAAGTAGTTTTGCACGTAGGTATTTTACTGTACATCTCTACTGCACACTGCAAATGATTTGTGTGTGTGTATAAAGCAGGAACAATAGATGTGAAAAAAAAAAAAAAAAACTCATGTGACTTCCTTCTTAGCCATATGGCACTAGTGGAACTGTGCTTCTGTGCACATTGTAAGGAGTCTTCTACAGAATTGCTGGTACAAGTAGCAAATGTACTTGTCCTTGCACAATTTATTTTCTGTCGTGTCAAGCAATAAAGCAAGGTACTTTGCATTTTCCAGATGCAATTCTTTTAAAATTCCTCGATCCCAGAAAACTGAAAAACTACCCTACGCTACGTTTTTCTCCCTTTTTTCCCTTGTGTGGAAACACATGGAACTGTGAGCTGTGGTTTCAGAGTACGCAAAAAGAGTTCAGTTGTTTTCTAAAGCTCTTGTACCTCCCATGGGTTGTGTTCGTTTATTTGTCTTTGTGGGTGATGAATGCAACGGCACGGCCCTCATGACTTCGTCCACATCGCAGTGACTCCTGGCCTAAATTTTGAAGATTCAACACTAAAAATGCTTGAGAATCGACTCCCAGTGACTCTGCTCTCGATGTGGTTCGCACGAGTCGACTTATGATGACACTCATATGCCATATCTCCGACTTCAGACTCGCACAAGTTGAATGTACGAACACACCCTTAGTGTTCTAATGCAGACTTTCATTTGTGTGGTAGGAGTGATACTAAAAAAGACGTACAACATTATTTTGGACAACAGTTATTAAATTCGGAATTGCAAGGGTTTGTCATGCGCTCCTGTAGAAACAAACATTCCAAAAAGGTGCTCCAAGAACAAATGTTCTTACGTTTTTCTTTCAAGTACCCACACATACACATACAAACAAACAGTGTCCTAAGGCAAACTCGTCCTGAGGCAATTCCCTTCATGCTTCCTTACTGGTTTGCTGGATTTCTACCAGTGTAATTGGTAGCACACCAAACTGGCAATCAAAAGAGGTGTGGGGTTGAGTGCCACCATCAACACCCACTGACTTTTTCAGACCACACAAAAGAATTCTTAATAGACCGGATCTTGACTCTTCATTCCGAGCATATCGTTTTATCCGTTGTTCTTTGTTTTATCGTTGTTATTTGTTCCGTTGTTTATCGTTTGTTCTTCGAGGTGCAGAAGGACAGAATGTTCTACTGATACGTTCTACCATAGGTTCAGCAAATACAAATGCAATGTGGCTGAGCCAATCAGGTCTGCACCATGCCAGCAGTGTTGGCACTGAATGGTTGTGTGCTACTTACAACTGTAGGCGTTTGCCAATCATGTTGAAAAGTGTAACACTTAACTGTGTTATAGACAGTATCATAGTAACTACGTTGCAGTCGAAACTTTGGTTTTGTGTGCGCAATTTGCTGCACAAACTGCACACAAATTTGAGCAAGCTTTTTAGTGAATAGTACAATGGACAAGCGTATGATTACACTGGGCAGTGCAGCTCATTACTTGAAAGTTAAGAGAGAGCAAAGTGGTGTCTTTCCCCTTATTCCAATAATTCCCCAGATTCCAGATTCCGTTGTATGTTGTACCATTTTACCAAATGATTCCTCATGGCCTGGTAATGGGAGTTCTAGCATTGAATGGCAAACAGCACGATGTAAGGACAAGCTCAACCCAACTCTCGTTCTGGTTGTAGTATGAAACATACAACCTAATGCTTGCTTCGTGCGTAAGTGTGTTGCTTTGTGGTACCACCAACTTGCAATCGAGGAACTGTTCATTGGCGTGCACCGCAGGAATCCACTCCTATGAAGCTCTCGCTGCACTTCAAGCTTATGTAGGTAATCCCATTCAAATGTGGCACTGTGCATACTTAGGGTTCCTCGTTTTCGGGTTTTATGGTTTACGATTTTTCAAATTCAAGGGGGAAAATTGGGTGCTATTTACACACAATAATTGAGGGAGAAATCAGGTGCTATGATCACTGTTTGATATGTCATCGGGGAAACAAAAGGCATGTGAAAGTCATTGGGACAAGAAGCAAGAATCTTTATAGTTCCGCTCTGAACTGGGGCAGTGAATGGCTGCGGTATTCAAACACTTGCTTGAGCTCCACAAAAGCTTGTTTTTCACTCCTGCAGGAGGGGATCATAAAAGGAGGACAAATAATTTGTCATAAATAGCTCCCTTTGCTGATATTCAGACACTTCTTTTCACTTTTCCGACGGTTCACCTAGAACGACAAGCTGAAGGACAGCAGGGATTTTGGGTAGATATTGGGTTTAATACCCGAATTCTTGAAAACTTGTTCAGGGGGAACTATCGTGAAAAATCGGGTTTAACCCAAAAAGGAGGAACCCTACACATACCAGACAAACCTTCACAATACTCAAATGAGCAACAGAAATCCATTGTAATTAGTATGAACCAGGGGTTTCAGCTTAATGGCGTATAATGGTTTCTCGCAGTTGTGAAAACATTTAGGGAGAAACATCCATTTTCGTTAGACGTCCAGCAGTAAGAAAACGCTTACATGTAAGGAAAGGCATCTGGCATTGAAGTACTAGCTCTCTTTCTCAGACTAAAGGGGTTGCGACAGATCATCCCCCGTTATCCCTGATAAACGCAAGACTTTTCTTTGCATCCGTGTGAACCTGCTTTGAAAGTCTCACAGCGAAGAGGGTAATAGAAGCGGAGAAAATGAGCACAGCGAGTACCGAAACTCGTACAGCTCTGACATCAGGTTCAGGTTCAAGTGTGCCTATTCCCTTTCGAATCAGGGCAGGTACGAGAGTACCACAGGCGCAGTACTAGACCGAAGTCTAGATGTAAAACAGAAATCCTCCTCTTCCGTGTTTCTTTAAAAAGCTTGTAGATATATATGCGTCTGTCATTTTGTCTAATATGCGTGTGTCCAACGCTGAGGTGGTTTCTCATCATGAAGATATGATTTCCTCATTCCCGCGGCAGACCTCTTTCGAAAATGTGTAGTACTTGCATTTGACACATGTTTGGGTTCAATTTTGTTTAATAGAGTGCAAATAATGACTCTGAAGGTGTTAGACAACCAGAATTTTGTTCTGAATTTGTGGATATGTGTAACTTGCACTCTTGCTGTTCTTCAGTTCTCAAAACAAACCGGGAGGAATAGCAAAGCAGTCAAATAGTAAACTGTGGTACAAGAACAGGAAAGCTGAGCATGAAACTAATGTTTTCTGCAGAAATTATGATGTTCATTTCTGGTTTACTCCTTCAATGAACTATGTCATTCAGTTACATGGACAATGTGGGTGTTGACGTTGTTTTACGCAACACGTGGACTTCTTGATCCAGAGGGTTGATATTTGCAGATATTATTTGACAAAATTTGCCATATTATATATATTTTCGAACCTGTAGATTGATATTTTTATTCAGGATACAAGCATATCTTCATGCGGTTTCTGCTGTCTACGCCCAATTTTTTGTATTCCAAAATGAATTCTGGAAATACCTGAATAGCGTTGTTTCTGAAACTTATATCATTCGATAGGACATTCATGTGGCTACATTTTCCTATGCAGCAACATATTTTGAAGTTATGTCAGCCACAAAAAAAGATATTTGTCAAACCACCCAAAGTTGTAATTTTTGCGGCGGTAGGGCAAGAGTTAAGTTATACGACTATAAATACTTCGGACTCTGCTCTGCCTCTCGCAATGTCATATACTTTCTTTTCTTCTCCACTTGAGAATATCCTTTTTCATATGGCAGTGGCTAACATTACCCTGTTTTACAGCTTCAGACATATAACCCAGTTTTCACCTCCTCACTTGGACAGAAACACAAAACCTAAAAACACAATGGTCTAACCATATTGCTGCTGAGCGCTATAAGACGAGGACTTAAGAAGGAACACACCATGCACATGCGCTAACTTTAAGCCACCACATGCGCTAACTAAAGTTTGCGCATGTGGTGGCTTAGGAGCAGTCTAGAGGCCCACAACTTTGTTTCTGTTTTTGGTCAGTATGGAATGTTAGGCGGCCGAAAACAGTTTTCCCACAATTAGTGCAACCGTAGCTAAATTGGGACGCCTGCAATAGCTCCCCGAACCTCCCGCACGCGGAATACCCTCCTTCGCCTTCACGATAGGCACGTGATGAGCGCCACCACACACGTCACTATGTGACGTAAGTGGTGAGGACGCTCCTCATTGGACTTGGGATCACATGATCGAGGTGAGCAACATACTTCGCCCAGGCCGGAGCGTCTGCTACCGCTTCGGAGACGCCATGCGTTCTCCGGCTTCGTGATGTCCGAAACGGAGGGTTTGAAGGCTGTCCACGACACAACCACAATTTTTTGGGACCCCAGGCACCACGGGAAGAACGAGTGGTACCGCCCGAAATTAACTGCGTTTGTACAGCAAAAACCCCGTGCTTCTCGACAGTGTGCAGCCTGTCCGACAGTTTTCACCGCGCAGTTTAGGTTCAGGTTCAGGTTCGAGTGTGCCTCATCCCTTTCGAATCAGGGCAGGTACAGAGTACCACAGGCGCAGTACTAGACCAAAGTCTAGATGTAAAAAGAAATAAAAACGAAAAAGTCAGTTAGTTTATCGCCGTGGGGCGTCGCTCGCGTTCCGGGATCCGGTGATCCGGTCGTCCTGTTCGGCTTCGTAGTCGTCTTCTGCTTGTCGTTCCGATGTGGCTGATGTTTGCAGTACGCTAATTCTTCTGCATTCTTTTTCCCAAGCCTCCAGGTGTCTATTTGTAGTTTCAATAATGTATGGCGGGGTGTCACTCTCAAAGCATAGCAGTTTTTGGAGCGGTTCTGGTTTCGGTTTCGTTGGTAGTAGTGCCCGGCATGAATACATTATGTGGTGGAGATCCTCGTCTTCGCCCGTCATGCAAAGTATGCATTCTGCGTTGTCGGTATGGAAAAGTTCTTGAATGCGCTTCCTTGTGGGCAATGATCCAGTACGTGCTTGGAAGAGTAGGCCGCTTCGGTTGTCTCCTCTGTAGAATCCAGCAGTTAGTAGAGTAGAGTAGAGTACCGTGCACCTAATCCCTTTTGATACAGGGCAGATCCCAAAAATAGGTTCACAGGTGCGAAAAAATAGACAAAAATAAAACTAATTAGATAAAAACGTGCACACACACACAAAAATACACATTGTCACTTATGTCTGTCCAGATGTTGTCGATTTTTGTTTTTTTAGTTGCTCCCACTTCACAAGGCGGCGCTGCGCATGATTGAGCCGTTCTGTCGATGTGGTTTCGGTTTCCCAGAATAGGCAGGCGACGAGGTCTTGTTGGTTTTCTGTTGTTTCGTGGCTCTCTGGTTGAAGCGTGTCACATTCTGTCAATATATGATATAGACTCTCCATCCCCTTGCCGCATAGCTGACAAGTGGGATCCACTTCTTCAAAAAGTTCACTCCTCCTGACATTTGTTAGCAGACACCCCGTACGTGCTTGGAAAAGCAGCGCGCTGGCTCTGTCTCCTGTATATTGGGTGCAAACTTCGGGTTTCAACTTGTGGTTAGCGTACCATTTGAGGCTTTGCTTTTTCTTTACATTGTTTTTCCATTCTTCAGTCTCCGTCGTTTTGATTTCTTCGGCCGTGATTTTTGACCACTCTCTCTCGTTGCGGGCTTTATGGCGCCTCGTGCCTCTGCTATATTTCCTATCATACTGGTTTATTTTCTTTATCCAGGCTGTTTTGATACCGAGGTATCGGGTATGCTGAAAAATTCTTTTTGCTATAGATGTTTCCGGTAGGTGTATTAATCGTCCTAGGTAATGTGTTTTGGACTTTGCGTCTCGTGTTGCGAAAGTCGCCCACCCCATTTCTCCTTGGATAGCTACGTTGGCTGTTGCAAAGTTACCCCCTAGTAACCATTTTCCGAGATCTCGTTGATGTTGATCCAGGGTCCTGATTGTAGCTGGCGAGAAGACAACCGCATCATTCGCGAAAGTAAGGGCAGGGACCGCTGTAGATTTCCAAAGTAGTCTTCCTACGCTATATCGGTTATAGGAATGTCTTGCAGAGTTCCAGATATACCCTTTCAATTGGTTAGACTTTTTGACTACGTTCTGTTCGTGCTTACTCAGGTAGTGTTCGTCACTAGCAGTTGGTTCAGTGGCTAACAGGTGGCGCCACAATACCGCCGCAATCGCTAGCTTTCTGCTGCTGTGAATTCTGAGATTGCACAGAAGCCACGGATATATTACTCTTGTGATCGTAATCTTATTTTCTCAGGCTGCGTATATGCTTTTTTTTTTAAAGAAAACGTGATATAAATCATATAAATAATAGAAGTCAACAAGAAGCAGCTCGCAACAGGGATCGGAACCGGAACTGAACCCGAACCGAAAACCGGAAAAAACCGTTATTTTCTGACGAACCCGAACCGAACCGAACCCGAACAATTTTTTTGCTTGTCCTGAGCCGAACCGGAACTGAACCGAAAAAAGTTGATACGGTTACCGGTTCGGGAATCGGTTCAGAGGTGAATTAATTGTACTACTGACCGACCTTTTTTTTTTGCTCACCTGAAACGGTTATCTCACACCTTTCTCTTACAATCGTGTACGGTGAGCGTAAGCTTGCTTGCATGTAGCAAAATTACTGCCCGTGGACCGGTTAAACCGAGGCCGAAAAAAGTAACTGTTCCAATCCCTGTAAATGCCCCGACCGCTGACAGATTTTTTTTTGTCTGTGTATGTGTATGGGGTGGGGGGGAGGGGGGTTCTCCCTGAGCCGAACCCGAACCGAACCGATATACCTGAACCGGTTCAAGCTGATAATTTCGGTTCAGCGGAGCTAAACCCGAACCGAACCAATATGCCTGAACCCGAACCCGAACCGGACCGAAAAAAATACCGGTTCCGATCCCTGGCTCGCAATGTTCGTAGCAGACGGTTTTTCCTACGAACAAATGAGGGGCTCTCTACCACGAACGTCACACTAGAGTGGGTGTGGTCTGCAGTTGGAGCGCTCCGGCCTGTCACCGCGGCAGCGATTTTCCAAATTAATTGCACCGTGGTGATACAACTTTGGACAAATATTTTGTGGGAATGCTTTTCACATACTGCTTTACAAGATGACAGCAGTTTTGGGCCATGTTAGATACCACTTTAATGCTCCATTAAGTCCTCGTCTTACAGCGCTCAGCAGCAATATGGTCTCATACCAACAAGCCCAAATTTCGTCACTCTTACAATGGTCTAAGCAGATATCAGCCCAGACAGTTACTTTCTCTTCAAAAAGTGACAGCATTACTTAGCCGTACTTTTCGCGAAAGCCATAGAAAACATACCACATTCTGTAAACAACTATATATTTATTAGAAGCAAACAATCATGTAACATTTTGAAAAACTTATTCTTTTTACACATGAATGTTACGCTGTTTGGCTACGAAAGGAAGCTCCCCATAATTCCTTCCCAAAGTAGGAATAATTTCCTACAATGGAAAAATTTGCAGGACTATTATTATACACATTTAAACACGTTCATGTTGTACACCAGTGTTGTTTTACCTGTCACACTCCAAAAGTATAAAAAGCCATTCTCTGTGGTGGTTACAACAGAAAAAATTGCCGCAGGCTAACGAAGTGGCCGTTATCAGCTCGGGAGATTGTGAAGCAAATATGAGTGTGAAAAACGGTAAGCTATACAGAGCACAGGGTTTTCCTAGATAAAGTACCAGGTATCTAATGCAACAGCAAGTGATAAGAGAGCTCATCAGGCATGAGGCATATCAAACACTATGAAATAATGCAATTATTACAGACACCACAGTAACCTCATAGGTACTATAGTGACTAAACTGCTCTGAAGTAACAGCGTGGGCTGGTTGGTACTGCTTCGATACAATAAAAAAGTATGATAACAAGTGAAAGAGAAGACACGACACAAAGAGCAGTGTCTGCTTTGTACCGTATCATTACCAGCAATATGTTGCAATGGCAAAGCTTCTATGTATGCTATCTGACCTTCTGCATCAGTCAGATAAATTAGTGTAAGCCAACATTACTGTTAGGTACACCCCTGCCTTCTGGCTTTTATTACACACTATATCTCCTTTTGGTATTCACCCCACCACTGCACTGTTGAACATGCAAAATGGGTACATGTGTGGAAATTCTCATTTCCATACACAAAATTTTTTGCCCGATATTATTATTATTATCTTTTTTGTTAGTTTGATGCTCTAGAGAGCTGGTTACTTTATGTCGGATTACCCTGTACATCATGTCACACTTCCAGAGCAATACCAGCTATCAACACCACCGCAGAGTAGCAAACTCTGTTGTTTCCGAGACAACCAACTGCCGCTCTCTGCTTGCGAGTCATCCTGCCAAATACAAGTTCAATTGTAGAATTCACCTCCCTTTTAGTCCTTCTAGGCTGCACTTTTTTGAAGCGCCGACACGGCAGAACGCAGTTGTTAGCTTTTCCACTCTTTCTAGGTCAAGATTTATGCTCATAGATTAAGATTCGACCCAAATGAGTGCACATTTGAAGCAACGTTCAAAGCAAGGAACACATCCGGCGCTTCTTGGGCTTTGGTTGTGGGCAGAGCACGGCCCGGATGGCCTCATCAAAGACATTCTTGAGACCCTTCTGAGTTAGTGCCGAGCATTCGAGGTACTTGACTGCGCCAATCTCCTTGGCCATGGCAAGACCCTGTGGGTAGGTGATTGGGGCCAGCTTGCGTTCACGTAACTTTTCCACAGTTTCTTTGTCCTCTCGCAGGTCCAGCTTGGTGCCGACCAAGATGATGGGTGTCTGGGGACAGTGATGGCTCACTTCGGGGTACCACTATAGAAAGAAGTGTCAGTGTGAAAAGATCTTCGTGGCTACAGTCAGAGGTGTGACTACTAAAAGAGCAACGACATTGTTGAGGAAGTGCCAGAGATATGAACAGAATGACTAGAATGACTGCACACAATGAATGATGCGTGCACAAGCTCACCTTCTTCCTTTTGCTTAACAGACAGAACGTGATTGGCAGAGAATACTCTGGTTTCTGCAAAGCAGTCACATGTCCAAGGAAGGAATGTGCTGTACAATACCCTCCATTCATATGCAACCAGGCATGATCTGAGAGTTAAAACTAGGGAACTGTTCGTGGGGCAACAGACACTGATGATCGTTAACAATATCTCGAGGAAATAGACTGGTAAAAATACACCATGAGCACTTTCCGAGTCAAAGGATGTGAATGAGGTAAACGACTAGATATGAGACCATAGCCACGACACCCACTCAGAAGTTC
Source organism: Ornithodoros turicata (assembly GCF_037126465.1). NCBI lineage: Eukaryota > Metazoa > Arthropoda > Arachnida > Ixodida > Argasidae > Ornithodoros > Ornithodoros turicata. The sequence continues at coordinate 26,821,730 of NC_088204.1, read as the reverse complement.
ACCCCCTGCATCACCTGATTAGATTGTTTAGATACAGCTCTCGTAAATTTGTACAAGAATCGTTCAAGGTTGACTGAGGCTTTTGCTCGAGAAGAATCAGTGAGTGCATATAACTGAATAAAACTTCGGAGGACAAAGTGCAATCATTCCCTTGTCAGCGGCACATGCAGCAGCGGCAGCAACAGTGAACTTTTCTTACGTAAAACACTGCTTAAGTAGAAATGTAGGCTTAAGTAGAAATGTAGGCTTAAGTCGAACACCCCATGATGTCCCTTATACCTGCAATACCCTTAATGTAGAAAGCAGTGATGGCCAGTAGTTAACTACATGTAGTTAAACTACCAGTTAAACTACCTGATTGTAGTTAAAAAGTAGTTATCAAATACTTGCAGAAATGTAGTGGCAACTACTAGTTAAACTACTATTTCGAGTAGTTAACTACAGTAGTTAGGTGACTGCAGGCGCCAACTACTTCCGATTTTGCCACAAGCTTTACGGCACGATTGTGCTTCCAACTTTTACCTTCAGCTACTTGTCTGATGAGAACGGAGGTGCAGAGCAATTGTGCCGTGCACGTGTACTAAATCTTGACTTTTAATGCTTGTCTAGTGAAGCCTCATTTGCTGTGAAATAATTCTGCAACTTAGTTTATCGCGTAGGCACGAAAGAATCCCGCCACAAGCTTTGTATTTGACGATCGTAGCAGCCTGTGTAATACCTTGGTTACCGTCCTGGTGTGCACATAACCACGTAGGATGGCTACGTGATCGATCATCGTGGCTAAGCGAAAATATTTTACGGTCCACAGTGGCACAATCGGCACCCGCCACAATATTTGTGCGTGGCGCATTGATCTGTGACGAAGGCGTCTGAGTGTAAATCTCGTACATGGTCCGTCGCATGTTGTATGTACCTTTATAGCGGGAGCTTTCACTCCATAGAAAATATTTCCGCAGCAAGCTCTTTTGTCAGCGCATAATATACAAGAGACAGGCATGGGTTTTACGACAGTATGTGAATTAAGCGACGTAGGCACAAGAGCTTATTTTCAATATCATTATCATTGCTTGTGTTTCGTATTTAGGTGTCCAAGAACACTACAAGGGATTGGTGTTGATGGACAATGTTAAGTAGTTATAGATGTAGTTAAAATACATTGCAGTAGTTAAAGAAGTAGTTTTAACTACTCCCCTGAAAAGTAGTTGAACTACTAGTTAAACTACTCCATCGCGAAGTACAGTCGACCCCCGTTTATCCGGACGGTGCCGTTCCCGGCGAAATTGTTCGGATACTGGTGCATTCCGGATAAATGAAACGACCAAATAGAAACGTCCTACCGAGCAAGGTTTAATTAAAACACAGAAATCTCATCAATGACAGCTGTTACATAGTAGTGTAGGCACTCGATTCCTGCAAACTTTTGCTAATTGCATAGAGTTGAGCCACGCTGTTGCGCTGCTCGAAGAATGTCAGTGCGGACGCAAAGTGTCAATGTCGGAGCCTTGTTTCTCACTGGCGTCATCGGCACCGTCTTGCTGCACATCATCGGAGGCAACAGCAGCAATCACACCGTCATCAGTCATAGCTGCACACACGTCGTCATCCTTATCAACGTCAACGGAGTCAGAAACCGCAGCATCATCTACGGCAGTCGCAGTGAGCCTATGCATCAGGGATCGCAGCTCAGCTAGGGGAACGTCTTCATCGGCCAACGGGCTGTAAGCAGCAGGCCCTCGGGTTCGAGTTTTCCCCTCTAGAACCGGACAGTTGCTCGAGGTATTTCCAAATGACTCCATTAGTCAACGTGACCCAACGCACACAAATAGAGAAGGGGGTCATCGTGCACGGTTGTCTCCCCTACGGAGGAATGTAGGTCCCTGACGTGTGACGGGAATAACCCCAGCACAGCGAAAAGGGTGACGAAGCGGGGTCAGCGTCTCCTCTTACTCACAGTAGTCCGGATAACTGAAGCTGGATTACAAGAATTTTCGACTTTCGTTCCCTGGAATTCTTGTCAGAGTCCGGAAGCTGAAGTCCGGATAAACGAGAACAAAATACATGGAGGAAAATCTGTTCCCGTGCCTTTTGTCTGGATACCGCGGGATCCGGATAAATGAAGTCCGGGTAAATGGGGGTCGACTGTAGTTAGTAGTTATGGTTAAACTACTGTAGAAGTAGTAAGCGGCCATCACTGGTAAAAAGTACCTGCTTAAGTCGAACTCGTTCATCTCAAAATATTGGCAATTCCGAACAGTTATTTTATCCCAAGGGACATTTTTCATACTCATAACTCAAAATTTCTGCAAAACCGTCAAAGACACGAATGCAGCCACCATACTGACTGAAAGGGACAAATGGATTGACTCTTTGCCGACACAATCCCATCGAAAGCTGGAGCCAAGCCAGACAGAAGGGGACTGCACATTTTCTGTGTGTGCTGATGTTGTTTTGGTCGCGTTCTACGTTAAATTAACGGAGGCCCTCACCTTGCAAAAAAGTGTGAAGTGATAAAGGCCGTTGGAGCAAGTGAGAAGTCAAAAGGACAGGTTGCTTCGTAGTTTGGAATACCGAGGATGTTTTGCAAAAATATGTCGAGTTAGAGGACGAAAATGGGGAAATTGTGCAGTCCCTACAAAGGGTTCAGGGATTTGTAGGTCGAGTTATGTACACAAAACGAGAAAATACCAGAATACTTCCAAAGCTGCGAAAGTACTGCCACATCTAGCACAGATTTGCAATAAATTTACTTTGTGATCAACTGAAGCTTCAAAATAAAGTTTACACTGTAAGGCAATTAATTAATCATCCTACTGGCCAGCGCAACAATTTTTGGGGCAATTTTCAACAAAATTTGAGGCAGGTTTGATAAGTCAAAACTCGCCCTATGTCAAACTAAGATACCCGGATAGTGGGTGTTAGAGTTCAAGAGTTCACTGTATCATGATGACGAGCAGTGCATCTGTTGTTGTGGAACAGTGATGCATAATCAAGTTCCTTCTGAAGGAGACAGTCAAACCAGCTGTGGTATTGGCAGTACAGTACAGTATGCACATCCACACAGTACGACCATATGCAATATGCAGCACAGTATGGGGACAAAATGATGTCGAGAGAAAGGGTGCACGAGTGACGCAGGCACTTTGGCAAATGATGGGACATGGTGACGAATGAACCACATGGACCTAATGATGCAAGAAGGAAGTCTCTGACTTCAGTGACTTCTTTCTTTTATCATTAATTTCTTAGGCACTTGAGGCTTTGTATGTATTTGTCCTTTCTATGTGTCCCAGCCTCAGAACATCAATTGCCATCACTCTGACCTGTTCGTCCGACTGTTAACATCACGTGGAGTGAGCAAGTCATCCTTGAGAACTGGTGAGTAACAGTTTGGGACATTGCAGTCCAGCATAATATTTGTATTGTCAGTGTGAAGACAATCATCCGCGAGCACTTATTGCTCAGCAAAGTCTGTGCAAGATGGCTTCCCAGACACCTCACTTGTGACCAGAAGGGAGCACACGTGGCAGTCTCTGAGCCGCTGCTGAACTGGTTTCAAATCGAGTGGGACAAATTTGCAATCAATCATTACATGTGATGAAACCTGGATGCATCATTTCACCCCAGAGACAAAAAGCAGCAGCAAGGAATGACGACATAGGGCTTCCCTGCTGCCAAAGAACAGCAAGATGCCGCCGTCTGTTGGGAAGCCCATGGGAACTGTCTTCTGGGACATGCTGGGTGCCATCCATGTGGACTTCTTGGCGCAAAGGTCACGATTAATGCCCAGCACTACCCCTCGTTGATAAAGGGTGGCCGTGCGAAGCACAATTCGCAAGAAAAGGCCTGGGGGGTTGTCCGGAAGGTTCATTCTTCATAACAATGCCCAGCCTCATACAGCGAATGTGACTTAGGAACCTTGGCTGAAATGCACTGGGAGGTTTTGCCCCATGCCCCTTATAGGCCAAATTTAGCCCGAAGCGATTACCATTTGATTGGGACCCTTAAAGAGCACCTTGGAGGAAAGACATTCCACACAGATTGAAGCCCTCCAGAAAGATGTTCCGCTTGTGGTTACGTCGTCACCCCACTTCCTTCTACGCCAATGGCATCAAAGGGTTGCCACAGCGATGGCAGCATTGTCTAGATGCACATGGTGAATACTTCAAAAAACTGACATAGGTTGGTGCTCCCCGAATTTTCCATTGCATATAAAAAAATAAAAATCTCAGTCAACCTCAAACAACCCTCGTATTTTGAAAAGCCATATACGTAAAGGGGGAGAACGGATTTGCGATAGATAAGGTTTCATGGTTCACTGTCGTGACGTAAAACAACGTAATTATTGGTCCTAAAAATGTGTTTCTACCGCAAACCGATCAATATGGTACATGCCAGGTATTTTGAAGGGGTGTCAGACTCTATTGAAGCTCATTATCTCCAAAAGCCATTTTCTCAATTGCGCCACTTGCATTAATGCCAGTACGTACTCAACTGTAACTTATAATGCTCTCACAATTTCTAAAAGCATCAAAAGCATCACTGAACATCATGCAGGTTCACACAGTTTGGAGGAACTTTTTTAGTGATAGAGTTAGTGAGAGCCTAACTGCACATACCTTTGCCCTGACGTTTTCAAATGAGGCAGGGTTCACGAGGGAAAAGCATATCAGGAAAACATCCTGCAAGAACAAGAAACAAGGCATTTAAATGTCGCAGTTACTACTGCTTACAGAATTATTCACAGAGGTCGTAATAATCCAGCAGGATACAGACATCATTTAGCCAACCTAAAACTAATAATAAGAACAAGTGTTTTCACAAAAGGTGCTTGACATTGATTTTTTATAAAATAGTTAGCCTGTTTTAGATACGATGAAAGAAGATAGTCACTTTCATCATTAATTTCTTAGGCACTTGAGGTTTTGTGTGAATTTGTCCTTTCTATATGTTCCAGCCTCACAACATCAATTGTCATCATGTTTTGGATATATTCTGGCACAGCCTGGCTCGACTTTTTACATGGCGCAGTTCTCAGATAGCAGGGGACAACTTAGCAACAATGCTCCTCTATGAAAGATATTTTGAACTTGTCCGCCAATGAGTACTCCAATGAAAAATGTACGGTACAGGTGCATGAGGACAGAGCGTCAACAACTCCCATATGCTTGCATGTGCTGGGCTGTTGTATACCTAATGCATTTGACAACTTGATAACAGTGTAAGTTTTGCATAGAGTCTGTCTAGAGTAAGTATCACAGAGATTGTTGTGCCCATAGATGACTATGAGCCGTCAATAACTGATATGGAAAATCTCGATGTAGTCTCGAAGTGGTCTCTCACTGTGCTTAATCGACATTCTGCCATTATGAACTTGCCTCTGAAAATGTCTGACGACAACAACTATGCCGGGGTGCCACCAACCCCTCAGTTCACTAACCATCTCCATCCAAAGCACACATATCAGTGCATGCAATAAAAAATGTGTACTCGTCAAGATTTGACATGTCCCTTTTGTCAGACGTGGCACAATGCAAACTACAATGTGTACCTACATTTACCCTTTATGCTTCGAATAATCATAGAAAGACCGAACGTATGCCTTCAACATATTTTTCATGCCAAGCAAAAACAACACATTCACCTGTGATTATGCAGAGGTACGACAGGTGGATAGAATGCTACATGATATAAACTGCTGCAGTTCCTACAGAAAGGATATTCTGCAACAGTGCTATATAATTAGCACTGTTTAGTTCTGCAGGCTCAAAGATTGAGAGGTGTGGGTGTACATGAAACACTTGCTGCTGAGCAACGTCCTCTCTCAATGTGATGTTGAAATGCTCATTGTTACTAACTTCCATTAAGGTACTCCTGATGTGACAGGACTAGCTGAGCCATATGGAATGCCAATTACAGTTCTTATCTGAACAGTATAAACTTTATGCAAGCACACAGTGAATAACAAACTAAATATACCACACTAACTACAGTGCTAACTAAATGCTTTACAACCATGCACGTAAAGCACCGTACATGTTTTTGGAAAAACTTCAGTGGGCCCCATACAAGTGTAACATTTCTTTGCCTGCTTAGTCAGTGTACACACTGCACTTCTCAACCACGCGTGTGCATCATATATTTCAAGTCAGGTGTTCAACCAAACCCTCAAAAAGAGGGAAAGATTGGACGTAAAGCACGAACACTATTCAGTAAGTATGTACATAGTAGAATCATACAAAAAGCGCTGTATCAGGGAGGAAATGCGCAACTGCCTAATAATAACTTATCAGAAAGTCCATCTCCGGGGAAACTAACAAAGACAGATTTAGATAATGGAGATCCAAAATTGATAAACATACGATACATTTTTCCGGGCGCCGCATGCTACAGAAACGGCGTGGGTCGCATCTTTCAGAATCAGCAATATCCACATTACAAGGGATCCAGATAGCGTATAATGCAAATATGAACTATAAAACGTGTATTTATCAATAGAAAAAAAGAAAAAGAAAAGAAAAAAGTGTTTGCCCCCATTCTTGGAATGGTATCTATAACACGGAGGCAGAAAGAGGAAATGTGACTTAGCCTTGCTTTCGAGCACTGGAAGAGCTATCAAATGAAACAAACACTGCTCTGCCTAACTCGAATTGTGTTCGCTAGGTAGAGCACACACAGTGGAGTGAAGGCTGAGTGACCAAGAGCGTGCCTTTATTGGACACTTTTAAGCATGGTGCTCATGCAAGCACGCGTGACATTTTTAAAACAGAGCAAAGGTTGCATAATAACCTGGACTTCCATTACACAAGAGTCAAAGCAACGGTGATGGACAATGTACGGCTTGGGACAAAAGCTTACGGAACACGGCACTGGTGTATTTCCTCATTGGGGCAGCAGCCTGCTAGCTATTAGGAGGAGACTGAATAAGAAACGGGTCCATGACTTGAAAACCCGAGACGAGGTAGGGACGATAACAGACAAACACGAACACAGGTTTTCAATGGATCGTCACCACCAGCTCGCTTGCTACCTAACTTTCCTTTCGCTAAGAAATGGGTGGCTGGCTATTCCATTCATCTCACTCCTGCTTTCTACCTGGGGGTCGCTCCAATGGAGACTCCATGACTCTCCAGTGTTCCGTAAACTTTTGTCCCAAGCTGTACATCAAAAACCATGCTTAAAGTAAAGTACAAATTACCGGGCAGCAGTTGCGCTTCAAATGCAGTACAAGGTGCTATACAGCTAATGGACATGAAGTAAGGTACAAAGTGCACAAACAACACAAGTACATTTTTAATTTAGTATGTAAAGGGACACGCTTCTCTGCTTGGATGTGACAAAAATGTGGAAAAGGACACTCTGTTTTGACTCTCGTTTTAGAAGTGCTGTGTACTGAGCCTGTAACGTTCCGAGCACACAGGAGTATCATGTGACATAGAAGGAATAATTTGCGTTTATACGTGCACAGGCATGGGAGGCCATGCAGGAGAAGATACATTTGCCCGGTTACTCGTCTTTCTAGCAGACAGCATGCTATTGGCGCCCTCTGGGTACCTTTCAAAATGTACCCGTAATGTCTATGTACAGCTTCGTCCAAACTTGAACACGGTGCCAGCCCGCGGAGTAAGAGGGACGACACTCTAGCGGCTCTAAGTGGAATTATCGGGAGAGAGCGTTGAGGGCTGTTTTACTCGCATCACTGGGGTGCCTGTCTTAGAACTGGTGCTCCACTTCGAATGGGCAATGATAGGAGACGCAAAGCTTCAGCTTGTTTGTAGTGATTACGTGACCTTGTGCCACCTGATATCGCTGTGAAGCAACATCAGTTGCCTCAAAACTGCCATTTCCTTGCTATTAACTGCGCGGGACAAGCTTTGTGCGTTCAAGCACTTCAAGATAATTTCACTCTCATAACGAGCCCGAGTTGTTCTTGAAGCAGCATGGAAGTGGTAATGGACAATGAATACGTGAATAATGCGATCGAGTAACCACATTGTGATGTCGCATGGAAGATTCCATTCTTACGACGTTCTACAAGGCTTTCTTTACCATAAATTATTTCGACGTATAGCAAGCTGCTCATCCTCGTTGTTGTTGTTTGAAGAAATAAAGGGTAGAAGGGAAGAAAAATAAAGGGTAGCACTTATAAGAGTGCCGGCTACTAGACATTACTTAGTTAACATGTTTCACTTCTTTGCTAGCACACTGCGACACAAGGGGAATCACTGGGAGAATGGAACAAGCTTGTCAACTGGCTGGCCATCGCGAACATATGATACAACGTGGCGCGGAATGCGGTGCTTTAAGCAACAATATGTTTTCCAGCAAAATGCATTTACGTGTATTATTATTCCATTGCTTTCATTCTATTGCTCAATTCCGATCAATGTGACGCCGCTACAGCAATATGACACATACCAATGACATGGTTGCTAACGGCGCGGACAATCACTATCAGTTGGCGAAGATTTGAATCGCCCGCAGCAATCTCCAGAACAGACTGGTACGATGTGCAGATAACAAATATCCATGTAAAAGTCAGCGCCCGTTCGAAGCGGAGCACCAGATCTCAGACGGGCACCCCTGTGATGCGAGTAGGACAGCCCTCAACGCTCTCTCCCGATAATTCCAATTAGAGCCGCTAGGGTGTTGTCCCTCTTGCTCCGCAGGCCGGCGCCGTGTTCAAGTTAAGTTTGGACGAAGCTGTACCACCACACAGAACTCTGCCTTGTGATGACACACACAAGACATTACGTCTCACTTCTTCATACATTTAATATTAACGACTTTCAAAGATGCTTGATGAAACATCAAAATTTGAGCATTTAATTTGGGGTTACAGTTTAAATAAAACTGCCTTCATTTAGCAGAAACAACAAAGAAAACTTGTGCCACTGATAGAAATCGTGCAGCTGGAGGCTTTGCTTTCAGCACTGCACCATAGTGCAGAATTAAATGCGAACGTCGCCTGCCCTCGTAACGGTATGATAACGGCAAAGGTGAAGTACGGCCCATGCACGCACATCAAAAGCACTCAGAGAAGGTGCAAACTTTAAACATCCCTATACGAAAAGATAAAGAACATCTGTGGGCAGCGTTCCGTGCAGTGGAGCAGCCAGTGTGGGTGCTCAACACCACATCCCACTGAAACATAAAAAACATTCTATTGCGACTGGAATTAATTTTTGCAAAAGAGGACCCAAAGCCTTGCCAAAACCAAGAAAACCTTCCAAGAAGAGAGCTCCCGTAAAATGACAGAAATATGGCAAAGTATGCATTTTCATGTGAAGTATGCTATAGTTAGAGCCCGAAGTTTTCGGGAAATATTTTTTCCCACATTCGGGGGGTAAAAATCGGGTAAATAAACATGTCCACTAAATTCATGCAAATTCGGGTGAAAAAACTTCCAGTACGCTAAATTCGGGGAGAAATCGGGCTCAGCTATTCAAACTATCTGTAGCGGTTTGGTACAAACGGTGATGTAACTGCATTTTTCTGCCAAACAAGTAAGTTAGTGCATTCCTACAGACATCCCAGTGAGGGCAATTTGCCTGGTAAAAATTGGGTTTCACCCTAAAGAGGCAACCTTAAATTCGGGGTGTGAATTCGGGGAAGAATCGGGTAAAACCCTAAAACTTCAGGCTCTAGCTATAGTGTGCAAGTTTAGTTTTGCAGAATTACAGTAACCCCTGAGCAGTTGTAACATTGCAAACTGCATGGATGTTAGCGCCATCTGTTAGCCTCTCTCGTTTTGCTTTTCCAGTCGCGGTTGATCTACCTGAACTTAAGCAAAACTTTCCCGATACATGTTTCTATTCATAATTACATATTGTGTATTACAACACTTTTCAACTGAATTGAGGGCGACATTACTTTACAGATGCACGTTAAAAAACACCACCACTTCGAACAAGCCAAAACAGACGAACCGTTTGTGGATATGACAGTGGTCGAAGACGATCGTAGTCCTCCTGTCCTGCTGTATCCCATAAGCCCAGGTTGATGGGCTTACCATCCACCATCACATTGGCCGAATAATTGTCGAAGCTGCCAAGAAAAATATGTAGTGAGAAAGCATTATTCAAAGGATGGTTAGTCAACTTCAGTGGACACTTACCACGTGGCTGAAGTTAATTCATAATTGATTTAATACAAAATTTTATATAATGAGCAACACCAGTTAACATTTCTTGTCTAAGGAACTGTGCGACCAATGTGCTGGCATACAAGGTGACGTCTAAACCCACACTGAGTGGAAACATCGGTAGTTTAAAAACCGGCACCAGTAACAGGGAAAGTATTTTACATCACAGAATAGCAGATATAAAGAAGGGACACAGCACACACTCAAATTGTCAAACGGGGATAACGAGAAGTCACCCATGTCAAAAGGTGTCAAGACAATTCAGGTATGTTTCCAAGCATGCAATTTTCCAACACACAACTGAGAAAACTGCTTCAGTCGGCATTCCTGAATCGGTGACACCTCTACACATTAATTACACCTCTCGTCTGAATGGTACAAAAATGTAATGCCACTAATATATTCACCGGCTTTATTGGAAGACACCAGAAATACAGACTACACGTGGGAGACTGTGTTATCAAGTATGGTGATCAGTTTAACCTATGGTTCTTCATTGTTCTTATATCAGGCTAACGAGCACACTGTCAAGCACTAATGTTGAACAATTTTCTGTGCACAATGTTTGACTCGGTAAATGCATTTTAAAATCACGGTACATTATGCAGGCTGAATTTTTCATACTCCACATACATCAAAATTAATATCAGCTTTCTATACCTACAGGTATGGCACTGAAATACATTGACATCTTTTGGGGAACTTCTTCTACACTGCTTTGCGTTTGTGCGAATGTGTGATAAAGGGTTTAAAATATGGCTGTAATACTTACACAGTGGGGATATATTCCCCAGGAAAGGCATTGGTTGTGTAACTGATGAGAAGGCAAGTTTTACCCACGGCACTGGAAGCACACAAAAAGATTTCACCCATCAACCATGGAAAACAAACATACAAGTTTAGTAGCAGGATTTACTATGCAAAGCAAGACAAACATTGTCACGTGTCATCATTCCCCAACCGTCCTATGTAAACCCCAGCTTCTGCCAATAATTGAGCCGGAAATACGTCCTTGGCGGTTAATTTAGCTTTGGAAGGAGGGAGCAAAATGTGGAGCAAGTCAAGAAAGGCACCCCCCCACCTACTTATTTTTGTTTTGGGGCTGTGGAAGAGTTGTCAGGGTTACCTAACACCAATGTGGTTCTCGAAAGGTGTGATGGAAAGAGCTTGTGTTAAATATGTATTTTTTTTTTTTCTTGTGGAAGAGACACAAATGCTTTGTGTACAAATTTGACCACGCGAATGATTGAAGCTTGTTCGTGGCCTTCGGCTGTGTACACTTGTCTGACACTTCTACCAAAACCCTGTCATTTCGCTGCTCGAAACGGATGAATGATAACAATGAAGAGCTCCACGTGGGTTGTCCAGGATGACGCTGTTTTCGCGCAAATACAGCTCAGTGGCACTGTTTCTTGTGTTCCAAACCCATACAGTAGCGTGTGGGATGCAAAATCGGCGTTCTCTTGCGAAACACGATTACTCGTTCAACTAATGTAAAGTGGCCTAACTTCGTTGTAAAACATCACAGCGAAACAAACCGCTGTATATTTCATAAACATACATGCCGCAGGACACTTCTTACGTTCTATAAAAGCCACTTAAGACCTTGCTAGGAGTTTCAGGTGGGCGATCGCAGCCTACCTATTAACACCATTCCAAAGTGCTGATAAATTCATCGTAAGATAGAGACCTGTGATGCCATCCTCCTGCTTGTAAAAATGACATGATATAGGAACGGCGGATCTCCACCGGCGTTTTATGTGTCGATGTTATTAGTTTGGGAGTTGCCACTCATAAGGTTTCCCACAGGCAAAGTAAAACGTTCCGTTTCGCTTCAATAGTTTGGCACTTACCCGTCGCCGACCACTACACACTTGATTGCTTGCATATTGTACGGATGTGTTAACTGTATTTGGCCACTTTGAGCACCGTGCTGAACCTAAAAACCGGAAAACCTCGCTGACTACTCGACTCCCACAGGATCGTGCACTGGGTGGGGAGCAAGATGGCGGCCTCGTACATCGCCAACCAAAAATAAAGCAAAAATATAGAATGCTCTGCAGAGCAAACAATAATTCACTTGTACAAAAATGCATGAAGGTATTAAATTACATAAAATTAAATGTGAACAACAATTTTTGTGGATATTTCAGTCTCTCTCACTCCTATTTTTTTTCTTTTTTTTCTTGTTTGCTTATTGACCAATATTGACTTGGATTGACTTGTCTACATTGCCGCAAAGAAAGAAAAGCAAGAGCAGAAGACGCAGAAGCGTTTCAAATATGCACGGAAGTGCGAGGAACATGCAGGTGTAGTCGGACACATGTAAATCTTGTAGCATAGCGTCTCGGGACACCCGTCCTTGATATGTGAAGGCATACCACCACGCTATGGCAGCTGTGTGGCAGCAAGTATTGGCCTTGGATGCGCGATATAATGCCTATAGGTCGCCACATGATCCAGGCTTCCGTACGTTCTTTGCTATTCTTTTTCTTTTTGTAAGGGTTCTGACACAACGTCGGGTTCTTAGCTGTAGATAAGTTTAAGCGCCTTATCTACAGTTGAGGGTACACATGTTCATGCCTCTTTGTAATTTTTCAAATGAAGGGGGCGATTCCTCCAAATTCTCCCTAGTACATTACAAAGCCTGTGAAACGGCAAAATTTCGCGATAGGAAGCGACCTTCTTGTTATTGCGAGGAGTTGTGATGTTGCTTTCGAAATTTCTTTCATCTACAGATTTACAGGGAAGTCGTAACAGAATATGCATTCTGATCAGAAGCTGTCATCGATTTGACACAACAATGCACCATGCAGTGTAAGGTAGTGCAAGCGAAGTGCACTACAGGTGCTGCGCCCGCGGAAAGTACACCAGACCCCAATCGAATGCAAAGGTGTAAGCTTCAGATAATTTGTCACATATGTCTGAACTGCTTCACAACATTTTGCGCAACTGTTGTATTAATTGACTCGAGGAGCAAGAACAAGCGATCAACCACAGTTCCCCCATTCACGTCATCAGCTCAACAGTGCACAGAACGTTGCCTGGACATTGGAGGAGGTGCAGTATTTTCGTTGCTGCATTCCCACAACACCTTTTTTGATTGTAGTGCAAAGACTGCACCTCCATTGAATCGAATTCGGGAACTTGCACAGTTTGCAGTTCAAAAAGTGCAGCCCAGTCGAAGACTGCTAGAGTGTTGAATCGAACTGGAGCTGAGAATAATCGTTACTTTTTTGGGTGGACCACAGCAACTGCTAAGATGAAGTAGTACTTTCAGAAACACATTCAAAGTATCCAAAATGTCAGAATACTGTAAAAGTAGCAACTTTTGTGAGGACTTCATTTTTGTCCATTTTGAAGTCTGCATTTTCTCCCAAATTTAGTGTTCCCTGAAATGTTGTAAACGATGACAGGAAGGCATAGAGAAACTGTAATTTGTAGCTAACGAGTTGCACTAAGTTGAACTGACCCGCTGAGTGTAATTTGTTGTAGCACAATCGTAATACATATTTAGCGCACATTGAACAACACGCTAATTTGAACATGAATTTGTCACTCCACTCTCGTTATCAATCCTGCAATGTATGTTTGATCGTCAGCGTTGAGTTCGCCAAGGAAGGGTTTGATACTGCGTGAATATTGCAGAAGCCTCAATAGTTCTCGATATCCTAGCTAACCCTCATGGCCCACATATAGCGATTTGTTACACAGGGCTCGAAGCAATAAAGCGGGAAGGCAACGACGACGACGTGGACGGTTAACAATCATGGCAGTACATCTTGGGACAAAAGTTTACGGAACACTGGGGTGTCGCATTTCTCCAATGGAGCGACAACCTAGTAGCAAACAGGAGCGGACGCACATACTGAGAGATGGGTAGAATAGCCGGCCACCCATTTCTTACGCGATCTCTTCCTGACAGCGAGCAGGGAGCCGCTCCGGTGAAGGAATAAGCAGGTGCTGTGTTCCGTAAACGACTGTCCTTGCGTTTGCTGACCAAGTGCGAGGGTGGCTCCCCCACTTGGATGCGGGCCAGTAGAAGGACGCAGAGGGCAGGCATTTCCCGTGCGAAATAACGGTAGCTACACTCCTGTCTAAGTCTCGTTCAGCCATTGGTTAGATTGGTGCGCCATAGCTGAAGCCTAGCGACATGCTAAACAGCAGTAACACTGCACCATCTCTTAGGCGAGGGCTGTGGCTTGGGAAGTGCCTGCCCTCTGCGTCGTCCTATTGGCCAGCGTCCAGGAGGTGGAGCCTTTCTCGCTCTTGTTCAGCAAACTCAAGGATAGTCCCGTAAACTCTTGTCCCAAGCTGTACCAGTGCATGACGTCACAACGACATTTCCTGTGACCTCAGCAGGATTCCGCTGTGTGTTCGGTTGTATGTGAGAATGGCAAGCGGAAAAACAGTGCTAGGTTTTGAGTGCTACTTTCTAGCGCTATAGAGCGAGACGCTGTATGTGGGAACCGGCCTTCAGACTTGTTGATTGTGACTCTGATAAGCTGCATGGCACAGATCCTGATATAGAAGTATATGTAACACCAGAGTGTTTACATCTCCATGGGAGCAACGCCATCGCAGCAAACAGGAACAGATAGACTTACAGATAGGTGACTGGGCATTCCATGCAACTCTCAGTAAGTGTGTCCGCTCCAGACACTGCTGGGGTGCCGCTCAGATCAAGAAATGCGTCGCCATGGTGCTCCGTAAACTCTTGACGGTACCAGTACAGCTGCCTGGAATGTACACCATGAAGGTCAAGTGCCACAAAATATCCCTCACACTTGCCACCTGGCAAATTTGCAAATTGTTAGGACCGCGAAATTAACCACATTCACAGTAGTCTGAATATGGTATACTCCTTTTTCTACTTCGTGTTCGTTTTTGCTATATGTGCTTCATTATAGTTTTATTAATTAGCACAGTGAGTTGATCCCTGTTGGCATCCATTCTTCATCTTTCCGATGGAACTTGACCACACACAGAGAAACCGCTATGTGAAACGGACAAGACACAGTGC
Organism: Ornithodoros turicata; assembly: GCF_037126465.1. Lineage (NCBI taxonomy): Eukaryota > Metazoa > Arthropoda > Arachnida > Ixodida > Argasidae > Ornithodoros > Ornithodoros turicata. The sequence continues at coordinate 26,806,566 of NC_088204.1, read as the reverse complement.
TCTTCCTTGTAGAGCAGTGAGTGCTGTGCGCTTCTCTTCATGTTTTGTCTGTGTGTGGTGAGGACTTCCTGGAACGATGGTGAGTCGTTCCATTAACCTCCCTTTAATGCCATGCATGAATTTTACCGTACATTCCCGACTCCTTGATGCAGGAACATTATACATAAGGCGAAGAAGTCAGCTACTAAGGGATGCCCTGAAGGAAGAGGTACTAATCTTAATTGCGTGGATTGGAGGTCCAAGCACTGCATGATCACGTGTCTCTTCCTTCCAGAGAAATGTATCTTTCCGGAGGCAGTATTTGCGTCTACGAAGCCTGCTTTTGGCCCAGCGTTGTGGACTGGCGTTGGATCAAGCGTAAGAATACACTAACAAAAATTTTGAGGGCTGAGGAGAGGAAAAAGGCAATGCTGCCTTGATTACGAGGGTCGTGACAGTTTGTCCCAAATGTGAAAGACAGTTATTTGCAATTGTGTGAACCTGCAACCCAAGTTATACAGCAAGGGGAGTAATAGATACATTGAAGTTTTGCACCATGAATACCGAAACACATCACGCTGTGACATCACTGCAGATGTCTCTGCCAGTGAGGCAGTGTGCAAGAGGTGACTTGCTTACGACGCTGCCAATGGGAATTGCCGTAACTCTTGCTCCTCTGATGCGCAGTGCAATATACATCCATACTGTAATCAACCACATATATAGGGTTCTTCATTTTCAGGTTTCATGATTTTTCAAACTCGGGAGGGAAAAATCGTCGAGAATTCGGGGAGAAATCGGGCGCTGTGATCTCTGTTCAGTGTGTCATCGGGGAATTTTTGGGTCAAACGAAAGGCATGTGAAACAAGCCACTGCTGTGACACTGGGATGAGAAACAAGAACCTTCATATTTCCGCTCGGAATTGGGGCAGTGAATGACTGTGGTGTTCGAACAATTGCCCGAGCTCCACAAAAGCTCGTTTTAGACTGCTGCAGGAGGGGATTATAAAGGGAGGGCAAATAGGTTGTCACAAATAGCTTCCTTTGCTGATATGTATCATTATTGACTTTTCCGACGGTTTACGTAGGACGACAAGTTGAATGACTGCAAGGATTTCGGGGAGATATCGGGTTTTACCTGAATTCTTGAAAATTTGTTCGGGGGGAAGCTGTCGTACAAAATCACAGGTACAGGTTTAACCCGAAAACAAAGAACCCCTACACATATTTCAACGACCCCCTTTAAATGGGTTGTGACAGGTCACAGCAGGTTACCCCCGATAAACGTGAAAGATGGCTCTTTGCATCCCTGTGAACATCCATTGAACATTTCACAGCAAGAGGGTAATAGAAGCAGAGAAGCGTGCAAAGTGAATACCGAAACCCTTACGACTCTGACATCACAGCCCCCACGTACCACCAGTGAGGCAGCACACGAGAAGTCACATGCTTATGGCTCCCAATGGTATTGGACACAATTCTGAGCTTCGTGCCGTCCACTCTTTGCTAGGGAGCATGTTCGAGGGCTTGCATCTCACTGAGTGCGATACGTAGAAGAATAATTCTTTTTTCCTCTGTATTCTGGCGTGCAGTATAATTAGAGCCTGAAGCTTTAGGGTTTTACCGGATTCTTCCCCGAATTTGCACCCCAAATTGAAGGTCCACTCTTTAGGGTGAAACCCGATTTTTACCCGGCAAATTCCCCTCACTGGGATGTCTGTAGGAATGCACTAACTTACTTGTTTGGCAGCAACTGCAGTTACATCACCGTATGTACCAAACCACTACAGTTGGCTTGAGTAACTGAGCCCGATTTCTCCCCGAATTTAGCATACTGGAAGTTTTTTCACCTGAATTCGCATGAATTTAGTGCACATGTTTATTTACCCGATTTTTACCCCCCGAATTTAGAAAAAAATATTTCCCGAAAACTTCAGGCTCTAAGTATAATGCGGCCACGGTGTAATGAACCACATCTATGAAAGTGTCTCAACCCCCTTAAGCGATGTGTGTTCAGTGTCAGCTCTTCACTCGCTGGTTTTTGTTTTCCTGCTAAGATGACGTGCTTCAGCATTTTGTGGGCAGTTTTGTGTGATTATGCTGCTATGCATCTGTGGCCAGATTATACCTTAAAAGCTGCAATTTTTTGTGAACTTTCCAATTTGCTGTTTTTTATTCGACGGAATTAAGGTCCTGCAAAATATTAGTTGTCACAGTGAAAAAGCACAGGCACTGGATCCAGCAATAAACTATTTCCCCAATGTCAATCTGGTTCACTGGCAGCCATTTATTGTAGTGCTCTCACCACTTTAGTACACATTCCAACCCAACCTTCATACCGTTTGCACATGTCTTTCTCTCGCTGTCCAAGCAAAGACTCTTATTACCTGCACTCTGATTTAGAACAGCTATGTCATGATACCGTAATGGCCACTCAGCGTGAAGTGAACGTCCTGCACAGTATTCTGCAAAAGTGCCTGTGTCTGAATTTTGCGAATTATATTGACTGTGAAATTGCTTAGGTGGTACACAGTGTTTGTCTGCATCTACAGCTTTTTCCGCCGTTGTTAATCCTCTCGTCGTACATTATAATCCTTATACTATGACATTTAATCCATTTGCCATCGGAATTAATCCTCCTTTCATTATTTTTAATCCTCATTTCACATAATTTAATCCGTTTCTCATGCAATTTAATCCAAGTGACTGTGTGTGTGCTACATGACTTTTTTGTGTGTATTTTGGGACACTTCCCATGTGTACGCATATTGCACATGCTTTTCACTAATATTGTGGGTTTCTGCACCATAACGGGATACTGTGGGACTGTCAATCTGGATTACGGTGTTGTGGGACTATTCCCATGTCTACGAGTATTACCCATGGTTTTCATTAAAAACTTGGGTTTCTGCATTGTAATAGGATACTGTGGGACTCTGTATATGGATTACGATATTGTGGGACTATTCCCAGGTGTACAGATATTACCCAGGCTTTTCATTGGATATGCGGGTTTCTGCACTGTAATGGGATAATGTGGGACTGTCGATCTTCATTACGATATCCTGGGACTATAAGCAAGTTTACGGTTATTCCCAGTGCTTTCCATTAAAAGCTCATTTTTTTGCACTGTAATGGGATACTGTGTTACCGTCAATCTCTATTACGATATTGTGGGACTATTTCCATGTCTATGGGTATTACCCATGCTTTTCATTTAAAATGCAGGTTTCTGGAGTATAACGGGATACTGTGGGATTGTCTGTCTGGTTTAGGATATTGTGGAACTATTCCCATGTGTGCGGGTATTATCCATGCTTTTCGTAAATATGCGGGTTTCTGCACTGTAATGGGGTACTGTGGGACTATTCCCATGTGTGTGGGTATTACCCATGCTTTTCGTTAAATACGTGGGATTCTGCACTGTAATGGGATACTGTGGGACTGGAAATCTTGATTACGATATCCTGTGACTAAGCATGTCTATGGGTATTCCTCCTGCTTTTTTTGTACTAATGGGATACTGCGGGACTGTCAATCTTGATTACGGTATTTTGTGACAATTACCATGTCTACGGGTATTGCACATGCTTTTCATTAATAATGCGGGTTTCCGCACCATAATGGGATACTGTGGGACGGTCAATCTAGATTGCGGTATCGTGGGACTATTCCCATGTCTACGTATTTTACCCATAGTTTTGATTAAAAACACGGGTTTCTGTACCGTAATGGGATACAGTGGGACCGGCAACCTTGCTTGTGATATTGTGGAACTATTCACATGTGTGCGGGTATTATCCATGCTTTTCATTAAATATGCGGGTTTCTGCACCTTAATGGGATACTGTGGGACCGTCGATCTTGATTACGATATCCTGGGACTATATGCATTGTAATGGGATACTGCGGGTCTGTCAATCTGGATTACGATATTGTTGGGCTATTTCAGTATCTATGGGTATTACCCATGTTTTCATTCAAAATGCGGGTTTCTGCAGTATAACGGGATACTGTGGGACTGTCTATCTGGTTTAGGATATTGTGGGACTACTCCCATGTGTGCGGATATTACCCATGCTTTTCATTAATTATGCGAATTTCTGCACTGTAATGGGATACTGTGATCCAGATAGACAGTCCCATAGTATCCCATTACAGTGCAGAAACCCTGATTTTGAATTAAAAGCATGGGCAATACCCGTAGACGTGGGAATAGCCCCACAATATCGTAATCAGGACTGACAGTCCCAGAGTATCCCATTACAGTGCAGAAACCCGCATTTTTAGTGAAAACCATGGGTAAAATTTGTAGACATGGGAATAATCCCACAATACCGCTATCCAGATTGACAGTCCCACAGTATCCCGTTAGTGCAAAAACCTGCGTTTTTAATGAAAAGCACGGGGAATACCCATAGACATCCTTATAGTCCCAGGATATCGTAATCAAGATTGCCAGTCCCAAAGTATCCCATTACAGTGCAGAAATGCACATATTTAATGAAAAGCACCGGTAATACCCAAAGACGCGGAAATAGTCCCACAATATCCTAATCCAGATTTACAGACCTGCAGTATGCTATTACAGTGCAAAACACCACGTTTTTAATGGAAAGGAAGTGGAATAACCGTTGACATGCATATAGTCCCAGGATATCGTAATCAAGATCGACAATCCCTCAGTATCCTATTAAGGTGCAGAAACCCGCATATTTAATGAAAAGCATGGGTAATACCCGCACACATGTGAATAGCCCCAGAATATCATAAGCAAGGTTGACAATCCCACTGTATCCCATTACGGTACAGAAACCCGTATTTTTAATGAAAACCGTGGGTAAAATCCGTAGACATGGGAATAGTCCCACAATACCACAATCGAGATTGACCGTCCCGCAGTATCCCATTGTGGTGCAGAAACCCGCATTATTAATGAATAGCATGTGCAATACCCGTAGACATGGGAATTGTCTCAAAATACCCTAATCAAGATTGACAGTCCCGCAGTATCCCATTAGTGCAAAAACCCGTGTTTTTAATGAACAGCATGGGTAATACCTGCACACATGGGAATAGTTCCACAATATCCTAAACCAGATAGACAATCCCACAGCATCCAGTTATACTCCAGAAACATGCATTTTGAATGAAAAGCATGGGTAATACCCATAGACATGGAAATAGTCCCACTATATCGGAATGAAGATCCACAGTTCCACAGTATCCCATTACAGTGCAGAAACCCGCATATCTAATGAAAAGCATGGGCAATATCCGTACACATGGGAATAGTCCCACACTATCGTAATCCATATACACAGTCCCACAGTATCCCATCACAATGCAGTCCCATGCAATCCCATCACCTTTTTTAATAAAAGCATATGTAATATCTGTAGACATGGAAATGGTCCCACAATATCACAATCCAGATTGGCAGTCCCACAGTATCCCATTACAGTTCAGAAATCCACGTTTTTAATGAACTCCATGGGTAATACTCGTAGATATGGGAATAGTCCCACAACACCGTAATCCAGATTGACAGTCCCACAGTATCCCGTTATAGTGCAGAAACCCACAATATTAGTGAAAAGCATGTGCAATATGCGTACACATGGGAATTGTACCAAAATACACAAGAAAGTCATGTAGCCCACACACAGTCACTTGGACTAAATTGCATGAGAAACGGATTAAATTATGTGAAATGAGGATTAAAAATAATGAAAGGAGGATTAATTCCGATGGCAAATGGATTAAATGTCATGGTATAAGGATTAAAATGTACGACAAGAGGATTAATAACGCCGGAAAAAGCTGTAGTAAATGTTCTGTGTGCATCTCTGTTGACATTTTTAGTATTGTACGTGCAGTGATGGTTGCATATGATTGTGTTTACTGGGAAGCGTCAAATATATAGCTATGATATACATACTTCGATCATCTTGCATTTAATTGTAGGAGTAACAGGAGTAATCGGAGCGGAGGAGCCAGGAGCAGTAGCCGCATGACTATTGAGGTGGGCATTTATTTCTTCCATTTGTATATGGATACATATTTTGGTGTTGCACTCGCTTCTGCTGTCTTACGGTCAAATTACCTTAAAATGGTTTTTAAAAATGAAGCAAGCCCCATTTTTATTTGCCCATATAGTACTGCCTAGTAGTTAGACACGCATAGAGCTAAAGTACAGGGTGCAGAAAAAGTAGCCCCACGTTTATGCACGTACCGCGTTTGCAGCTTACTGTACGAATGCGACGCATTTATGCGATGAAAACCAGCACAAAAATCGTAGTAACCAATCTTCGCGAAACAAAAAAGTTATCCCAAACTCCGTGCATACCGAATTGCTTATGCAGAAGTCAATATGGTGGTCACGGCACAGTTGCGTTTAGTTACCACTAGGCGTGCCAGATTTTGTTTTGTTTCTGCATAGGTGGCACCCCAGGGGTAGGCCGATCCGACTATGCTACACTGCAATGTCCCATTGGAAATACACGGAGCAAAGTTTGCATGGCTAATGATTTTGTTATGCAGAGTTTGGTTACCACAAATATTGCCTCGAGTTTCATCGCATAAATGCATCATCGTGCACCGTGGGAAGTTCGTACGGTATGCAGGGAATGCGCTATGTACGGAAATGTTGGGCTACCTTTTCTGCATACACCCTGTATTTTTGGAACATTTCCCACAAACTCATTTGTACATAACTCGCTGTCCTGCCATACTTATTAAATGCACGAAGGTCTTGCATGAAAATAGTGAATGAGCAGATGCGCAACATTGCTCTAGTATCTTCTCACGCGCGCTGAGGCTGTCACATTTTTGCATCTCAAGTCACAACAAAAGAGAAGGAGAAGACATTCCTAAGAGGTAAAGCTGGCAGCTTTTTGATAGTCAGACCAGCACAAGACGTCCTGCCAGGTTCTTGTTTTTCTTGTTGTTGTTTTGCATCACTTACCGCCATATTTTTACTCTGCCTTCCGGGACCCCTGTGCATTGAGGGACCCTTTCAGTAGTTTTGCAATGCATGGGGCATGCGCTCGCTGCACGTGCAGGAATCCTTGCCAAGGCTATTGAAGCGGTCAAGGGAACCATCCGGGGTGAGCGAGAATAAGGCGGTTAGCCAGTGAGGAGCTCCAAGGAGTCCCGAAGGGCAGCCCTGAGTACTCTTGTGGCTGAAGTCTGGCAGTTCCGTGAAAGCTACCTGTGAAACTGAACTTTGTGCCACAAACTTTTGAAATAGCCTTACCTGCGTAACAGCACCCCTACTCAAAAGGACAGGCCTCGTTGGGCACTGGGAAATGCTGCTGAGTGCTTTCGACGTCTCCATCTTCCCCAAGACGACTGAGTTCAATGGAGAGCAGGATTATGCAACACTCCTCTATTTGAGTGGCATTGATACAAAGCAGAAATTGTTGACTCGGACTGAGAGACAGAGACTCAGAGAACAGTGTTCGTGGCATTTGCTGCAGGTAGTGAAATGACAAGTTGTTGAGTAAAGAAGAGCTTGACCTCTAGCCTCACTTTGGTCCAGTATCCCTTTTTGACCCTTATTATCTTATTCTCCATCACAGTCCAGTACGTTGAGGATGTAGCCATGTATTTTGCTTTGGTGCACCATGCAAACCATTTTATTGCTGTGCCGTTCTTTCGGATGCTCTCATTTTACTGCAGGTTGAGTAGTGCATATTGCATTGGAGAAGTACTTTTTCTGCAGACCAGCGATTCATTTGAGGCCCGGCTACCCACAGCAGGAGAGAGAAGTCGTCGAGGCTCTCTCAGCACACGACAGAAGTCCGTAACAGAGGAAGGACTAGTTCCTACTCATGCGGCCGAGGCAAGCAGGTGAAGTCAATAGTTAGTAATGTCAGTAGTAGAGTGCGTTAATGAGACTTGATCGGTTTTGGAAGTTCGCCATTAGGCAAACCTGTGGTCATACTGGAAAAAAAAAGTCTTGCTGGTGCAATTGAAAATGCACCAGCAACCCAGGTAGAGTATCACACCTGGCGATGAAACTCCACAGTCATCATCATTAAAGTAAAGTTGATGTTTTTATAAGATTGAGTCACGAAGCTGGATAAATGATGCTCTCAACCTGCATTGACCCTTCATTCCAATCGATAGATGATCATACGCTGTGCTAGTTTGAGTCTCACAATAATTGTGCCATGAAGTTACAACAAATGTGTAGTTATGCAGAAGCCACTTTGTATGAACAGTCTAGTGCATTTCAGAATATTGAGTTTTACAACTAGAACATTTCCATTCTGATTTCGTTTGAAGATTATGGCAGGGGCAGGAATACATTGTATATTATTAGGATCATTTAAACGAAGTTTCCTAGTAGAGGCAGGTGCATTGGTCCATTTTTGCAATCATATGTAAAGATTAGGGAGAAACGAATGTATTTGATGTTAACATTGGGGGGGGGGGGGCGTTGAGTTTGAGGGGAAACACAGGACGAATACAGGAGTGATCCCTTTGAGAGAAATCCCTTCGTCTATGCAAAGGGATTTCTGCAAAAGTGAAATATGATGAATACTGCATATTGATGTGCTTGTGAACTATTAAATACACCTATTTAACCTCAGCGCCAAAAGCTCAACTCTTGCTTAAGAGGCCAGTACCAGAACCTGGAGAACTTCCGCGTCATAATTTGTCACGATACACCTAACAGCTTTGGTTTGAGATGATTGAAGTATTGTAACATGTCTCTCAAAATGACTAAAGGTGCAATGACTAAACTCACTGTAGTGAAATTTTCTTTTATGGTTTGCTTTGATGGGATTTCCATGTGCTTGCAACTAACAGACATTGTTAGTGGTGGTGATCACCCAAAGAAGGAGAAGGGCATGTGTGCACGCATCATGTAGCTCGGTAGAAATGTATTAAGCAATGTTGTTTGTTCAGGGCAAGCTCCTTGGCACCAGTGAATTGTAACTGCTCGAAGTATGAGGAGGATCAAGACATCTGATTGTTGTTCATCCGTGGTTGTGAAAGGAAAAAGCGAGTCAATGGAAAGATACACAGTTTGTGCTAAGACCTGTTGATTGATTCAACAATACCACACCATTGTATAGCATTAAAGGGTAATGGCGGGATAGTTGGTAAATACTCGTACTTGTATCGCAGCCAAAGCGACACGGACAAAGACATTATAAATTATATTTATAAATTTCATACAGGAACATTAAAGCTGTTGTGTTGATAGTATACATAGTTGTCTTTGTTGCACCTTGTCTTTATCCGTGTTCTTTTGGCTGCAATACAAGTATGAGGATTGTCTAGCACACAAACGTCTAACATATGCAATGGAGAGGCATGGCATTCACCACTTATAGAAGTAACACTACTTGAGTAGATGGGAAAATATTCGCTGAAGGGGAACGTGTGGATGCATACTGGTGTTCGAATGCTTGGTTTACGAATTCCCTTTCTTTATGAACAGCACCTTCTGGAACAAGGCACTTCCACATTTCAAACCACAATTTATGAAAAAATTTTCCAGGAACATTAGCCGTTCATAAATCGAGGGTTTACTATATTCATTACCTTTGCACCTGTCATGCTACCAAGAAACTCAGTGCTGCTTGCTACTCCTGTTTGTGCTTGATGCTAAAATTCAACTCAGTTTAATTTGTATTTTATACATTTTGTTGCCACATGAGTATGTCATTCTTGGCTGACAACTGAAAGGTGTGTCATATCCAGAGCTATTGTTGGAGGCACCAGCATTTCTGAGAATTATGCCTTTGCTGGAATGCATCACATCTTTGATCAGCATAAGGATGCAGGTGAGCAGATAAAATAGAATCCTGCCCACACGTAAGGTGAGCATGTAAATGTGTTTCAGTGACCTCTGTCAAGTTTGCAAATAATGAAAAGTTCCTACTGGCCTGCTGTTCTCTGGATGGGAAATTATCTATCTGCGGCTTAAACCCACCATCTGTCCTGCGGGTGCTTGAAGGGCATTCAAACGGCATCACCAGTAAGTGTTGCACATGTGATTACTGAACTTTTTACTTTATTGCTTCATATAACGTACTTGCACAATTAATGCACTCCAACTTGGACACCCAAATGTTGAGCACGGGCCATTCGTGTAGCACGGTGGTAGTCGTCACAGTGCGAGTGAGTGCCGGAGTCACTTGTAGTGTGTAGAGCTGGAGAAGGACCAACAAATCGTATGACAGCACTGAACATTAGGAGAAAGGAAAGTGATCAACACAGTGGTGGCAGTGTCAACACAGTGTGGCACGCAGTAGTTCCCTTTGTTATCGGTGCTATCGGTTTGCCTGGTAGTCAGTGGAAAGTCTAGTACGCTATGTAAGTAGGTGAGCTGTCTGTGCAGCTCCCCAGTTTCCCTCTTTCCCCTGTTGCCCATAGAGTGATCTCAGTGGTCCCTCACTCGATGCATAGTGGAAAGTGGAGTGCAGTTGGGCAATCTTGTTAAAATAGACCATTCTGCACGTTCATGGTTTCAAATTACTGGGCAGTTTTCCCCCCACTTAAGTATACATGACTTTGACAGGACCACAGCACCAGTTCAAATTATCCAGAATTTCAAATTAGTGAGATTGTGTATTTACACTGTGTCTGCTTCCATCATTTTCAAAAATATTTGTGACAAAACAAAACAAAATAAAACGAATAAGTTGTCTTCGCATGATGGAAATTGTAGAACATATTTTTCTTCTCGAGTTTTATGACGTTTACTTTCATTATTTTCCACAGTTAGTTCTCATGAACATTACAGAAGAAAGAAAGCAAAGCTCTAAAGCTGATTCTGCGAAATGCAATGGTTGTAGTTCAGCAGCTGTTAGTAGAAGTCTACAAAAAAGTTGTCTGTCAAACTAAGAAGGACCCACAAGAAGACATTCATTAAGGAATAATAATACTGTAACAGTACGATAGCTTCAGGGTATAGACTCTAAGAGAGGCACCTGACACCATTTTGTGATCACTATGGTTTTCCATCATTTACGTACCTGCCGTAAGTGCAGCATAACAGACAAGTTGGGTGGAAGCAAAAGGACATTGATCGGTCTGTCTATTGCACATCAGAGGTGGTACCGTGACTGAGAGTTCGTTCAGTAATTCTGTCTACTTCTCGTCTGCAGGCTTTGAATGGTCTCAGGCCAATGACCTCCTGGTATCTTCCTCGCTGGATGCAAGCGTCAAGTTGTGGGATGCCCGTACGGGTTTGTGTGTTCGTACAGTTCCAGATTCTGCAGGTGCCCCCATCCTGTCTTGTGTCTTTCAGCCTGGGAACAACAATATGGTTGTGGTATCCTTGGAACCTTTAAGGATAGTGTGTGTACGGGTAAGGTAGGAGGGATTCCACTTGCTGTTATGACCCCCTGATATTCACCGTTTTCACTACGATTACTGGGGTCATGCTGATTACATGCAAATACAGAGTGCTTATTTTTATGCTTGACAGAATTTTTATAAAAAGCTATGAGGGCAGCATAGGTCTTGCTTTTAAAATTGAGTTATAGAGCCAGTCGGACATCCTCTCGAAGAAAGTATGCAACTACAAGTTCACTAATGACTTTGTTAATTAACTCTTTCATTAGGGGAGAATTCAGCGTTGAACATTTAATGGCACATGATCCTACTCTTGATTTTCAAATAATAGAATGGCTTTCAGTGAGGGCTGTCTCCTGTTCTGCTATCTCGCATTTGCCCCAATTTCCTAATTAAAGAGTTAGCTGATGGGTTTGATGTAATTATAGTCATGTTGTAGTTACATACTCTCTTCTTGAGGATGTCTGCCTGGCCGTATAACTCAATTGCAAAAACGACATCTGTGCTGCTCTCATAGCGTTTTTATAAAAGTTCTGTGAAGGATAAACATAAACACCCTGTAGAACTGTGCATGTAACACCTTTGCACAGCTTTGATCTTGAGAAAAGAAAAAGGGCGCCACTTGCAGGGCAGTAAAGTTACTTCCGGAAATCATCGTATGTTCCTGCACATGGTGTTCAGAGCTGGTGAGAGTTAGTTTAGTTTGGCTTTTATGGATTAGTGTTTCATATGGAAATAACAAGGTTGCATTTATACTTTAGCTATATTTAAAATGATGAAGGCACATCTAAATTCCCATTCATTTACAGCGTGGGTAACAAGTGTCGGCAGTGCACAGTTTGCAAAATAAATAAATGAAATGTGTAATGCATATCAAAAATGAGGACAGGACAAACAAACATGCTACCTGTGTGTGTTCATTTGTCCTCGTTTTTTGAGTGCTATGTATCTTCTGTTATAATACCCCTGCCACACAGACGGTATTCAGTATTCAATTATCATTGAAAGCAATGGCCGTTGAACATGAGCGTAGTGCTACTTCATGTGTAATGTGTCAACTTCTCAAATAGGATTGGGTCCAACGCTAGGATAGAGGCTAGGTCAAACAGTACTAGCTAGTCCAGGCGTATACGCGATACACAGTAGGTCTGAGGTGTGTTTCTAATTTTTTAAATATTCGAACACCCAAACAATGATCCTGTCCACACTAAGAACAATGGGAGTGGCTTTGAAGTTTGTATAGCTAATACCAAGCACCGGCAGTGCTCTCTTCTGTGCTATAGTGCAACTTTAGCAACTTAGCAACTTTCCTCTCCTATTGCTCCATTGATTCCCGCTTCCCCTTGCACTCGTTCTCAAGCAGGTGGCAAGGCCATTGTCCAGTATTAGGTGATGCTACAACTCACAGGATGCATGTTTCTGGGGAGATCAGTTGGTGCATGCTTGCTAAATTTCACGGAGAGACTTCTTTGGCTCTTGTCCATTGCACTGGTGTATATACAGGTTGTTTCACCTATAATTCCTGTCAAAAAACTAGGGGTGTGCGAATATTAGAGTGCTCGAATTCGATTCGAATGTCAAACGCTCGAACTATTCGATTCGCGAATTGAATATCCAACATTCGATATTTCAAATATTCGACTATTCCACGAGTATGAACGACACAACCCGAAAGTGGCCTTCACCTGATGCTTCCGTGCATGAGGCGAAGCCTGCTTTACAAAATTGCCCTTGCTGCAGGACCAACGCAAGCGGGACGGTGTTTAGTTTAAGATAACGTTATCCAAAGTTAGTTTTGTAGACATCATGTGTGGAAGGGGTGGCGCCCCTCCCACATGCAGTTTAGCGGTGCCGACGGGGGACTTTAATTTGATGTTTGTGAGGTTGCCTTTAAAAAGTCAGGACTCGTGAACAATAACTACAACCCATGAACAAGAAGGGTGTTTTAAAGATGTCCTTTATGTCTAAAATTTCAGCAGTGCAACTTCCTAGGGCGAGTGCAAAGAAACTAAAGGGTGTTCATGGCAAAGCTGAGGCAGGATGCCAATTCGTTTGTTTCACAAATGGCCTGTGGTTGTCTGAAACAATTACAGCCTCATCCATATAACATGCTACTGCCTGACATAAAATTTTGAAATGAAGGTAGCTACTCCAGTAAGTTTAGACTCACCTGAAAAGCAGGAAGGACTCTGATGTAAAATTAAACTTTAAACATAAGGCTTTAAACATAAGAATTGCATGTCTCTCTAGTGACAGTTAATGCCAGAAAAATTACGCTAAAGCCAAGGGCCACAAAATGGAAACTTTTAGTGCGAAAGTCACATATTGTAAATTTTGCATGAATGTTCGATATTCGATTCAGTATTCGGAATTTTTTCCCTCATTTGATTCGATTCGTCTTAAAATATTCGGATTCACACACCCGTACAAAAAAACCTAGTTGTCCGGAAAAGATGCAGGTGACGGTATTTATCTTGTGGGAACTCTTTGCTGCAACTTTTGTCTGTTTTCATTACCTTTTTTTTGTGGGAAGTTTAGTTTTCAGAATTGAACTCAAAATTTTGCCAAGTGAAGGCAAAGCTTTTTTGAGAGAAATAGACAGCCCACGTAGGAAATACCGCAAGCCATTCAAAGACACGTTCCCTGTTCCACTGGCAGCAGCTGAAAAAGAATACAGTCAAACTCCTTTAGAACGAAGCTCAGGGGACCGCGAAAAAAATTCGTAGTAAAGGTCACTTCGTTAAAGAGGATGTCCGCCATCTTGTTTGTTCACATTTCCGGTTCGCTCCGTCCGCCTGGCGATAACCATAAAAGCAAAAAGGGAGAGACCACTCAAATTCTTCGTATGCACTCACAGAACACATTTATTTGCGCACGAAAAAAGTCAGTCTTCTCTGAACTAGTGCGTTCATTGTGTTTTCTGAACAGTAAACACGCAGACTTGCAATCTTCTCCTCGACTGTAAACTGCTTCCGCTTCGAGGACGCTTGTGCGGAGATGGCATCGCCGCCCTTCGCTGACATGTCTGCCATGGCACAACTTGCCGCGGCAATGGACTCTTCGTAAATGCTGTTGCCCTGGTCTGCACTGAACGCTGTGAACTCAGGTCAACTGTGAAAGGAGGTCGATTGGGCTTTGAACTCCAAGGTGACCGGGTATTGTCCAGGGAGGCTTTGTGACGGAGCCTCTGATGATGTCGTCATCTCTTTCCAAGGTCAAAGCTTGCAAACGTAGATCATTAAGGAGGGGGCCGCAAGAGAAAAACTTGGTATAATCCTCGGAACTTCGTTGTATGTGTTGGAAATTATGTTGAAGGGGCCGCATTTTTGTTCGTTATTAAGGTATTTTCGTTGTAGAGAAATTCGTACTAAATGTTTGAAAAATACATTAGCACTATGGGGCTGTGGCGGGACCCCGAAAAAAATTCGTTCAACTAGTATTTTCATTAAAAAGGCTTTCGCTCTAAAGGAGTTTGACTGTATTCGAAAGTCGTCGTTCTGAGACACGCAGAGTGCTGGCCACCCTCATTTTGCAGCCATGAAGCACTGTGATTGGGAGCCTTGCCCCACCTCTTCAGCTCCCCTCTAAGTGTCACAAGGATAATAACATTTCTGTGTCCAGCATATCCGTTTCTCTTATCTGTCTTTCCTCTGTCTCTCTCCCCAATTCCTTTGTGTTTGCGTAGTGCGAAATTTGTAGGTGAAACCGTCTACAGGTAAGAGAAACGACAGCTACTAGCTACGAAGACTAGGCACCACCATGCCCGTTAGTTTCCCAAGCAGGCTCTATAAAAACACGACTCTACAGCATGTGGCGCTCAGAACTAACCATCGTCCAGAATGACATTGTTCTCTTTTCTGATTTGTTTCACAGTTCTGCTGTTTGCAAATAGAAATTTGGTGATGCTGCTGTGGGTTGAGGTTGCAGATGGCACACCTGCGGGTACAGTCAGAGTACAAATTAACTTACCATCGCTCACCTTCTGTGTACATACTTGCAGAATTCATTCTGCATACAGGATGTTTAGTACGAGAGGAGAGTGTTGCATTTTTTTCTTTTTTTTTGTTGTTGTTGACAGGATATTTTTTAGGCTTACTCTCAGATATTACATTCATTACACTCTTGCTACCTTGACCATATTATCTGCTAGACTGGAAATACTCGTGGGCTTGTGCAAGTTGTGAACATCTCCACTGGCATCTATTTGAAGGTACGGCAATACAATAATGAGAATGTGAAACAGACAGTGGGCTCGTAATGCAGGGCGGCAGCAGCCAGACAACCGGCCGCGTTCTTTGCATGACCTTTGATCCTAGCGGGAAACTGCTGTGGGCTGGTGACGACCGCGTGAGTAAATGCAATGCTCTTTCTTCTTTATTTTGGTAAAACGAGTAGGACTGAACCCTGTAAAACATTTGGACTTGAAAATTGATTTGGCTACTCCCTGCATTATTTTCTTGTCAGCAGAATTTCATCAAAGTAATTCGTTTTTATTTCTTCCCGTCACTTTGTTGACGTTGTTATGCACAAATTAGTCTCCTCTTGATTCATTATCACCGAGTTCACCTGAGGAGGGTCCAGGAGGGTCTGTGAAGGGGTTAGCATCAGGCTTTACAGTGCTGGAAGAACCACTTGAGTGGACATATGAAAGACGCTTTCGGATCAAACGCAAAATTTAAGTGATTGGATGACAATGTGGGCTCTTCCTTTTGTGCATCGAGGGCAAGCTCATGAATGGTGTGCACTAACCACAAGGCCAAGATTTTTCAATGGCTGCCTACATCCAGAAATGAAAAAAGTTTTATTTTCAGTATCACAATTTTTCCACTGCATCCTATAATCTCCCATTTAAGTCCTGAAACTTTGTTTATGCCAGAAGCACTCATACTGGTGTCTTACAATTTATTTCAGGGCTATATTGTGTCCTACCTGTTTGACATTCCTTCTGGGAAACTCACAAAGGGAAAGAGGTTTGTTTTGATGGACACAGTTGCTGTAGAGGTAGAATTACCCCTACATGTGATGTGCTGCATGTGTCCCCCTTTTTTAGGCTGCTGGTGTCAGAAAATTGCCCTATCACATGCCTTTCTGCGAGGCAGTGGGCTAGCCGTGAGGCAAGGAATCCCTCAGTGCTTGCCAACTGCGCTACGGCCAACGTACTTGCACTCTACAGGTAGTAGTAGTACCTAGATTGTTGCATGTTCACATTTCAGCTCAGGGAAATACAGTTGAACCTCGATATATCAAAACTCCCGAGGGTAAGATTTATGTCGTTGCACTGAATATTTCGTTGTATCAGGTCTGACGAAATATGGCAGCCAATTGAGGCAGGGAATACAAATTATTTTCTGTACTGCAAATTTCGTTGTATATCAAGATTTAACTGTATCCTTTGATGGGGCAAAAGAAACTCAATCAACATCACATTTTGTGCCTGCTAACTCTGTAATGTATGGCAGTAACTTTCCCTCAGTAAACGTAGTGGTAGTGAAACTTTGAAAATTTGATGCTACGTAGCTTGAGTGTACAGTCTTCCACAGCAATGACTGACATTTGATTTGCCGACCCATTTGTGCAGCGTACAAGGTTGGGACGGCAGCCTGAGTCTTAAGAGGAAGTTCAACATCAAACACCGTATGGCCACCATGGTGCGGAGTTCCTTCTGCCCAATCATGTCCTTTCGACTTGGCACATGTGTCGGTAATGTCAGAGTTCCTAACCTCACTCCTACATTGTTCATTGCAGCTGATAATAAATTATTACTTGTACATGTGGCAGTGGTGGGGAGCCCTTGAAGTATATTGTATTTACTCACATAATGGACCCGCTCACATGTTCTCTAGTGTGCCTTCAGTGTTGAGTACCAAGTTTTCCTTATGCACCCCGCTTTTGGTCTTTGTCCTTTGTGTTCGACTCCCAAATACTAGGAAGCAAATGTGAAGTCTAACGTACTATAAACATACCTCAAAGACTAGGTTATTGTCATGACATGACCATCTTACACACCATCTGCCAAATATGCATACTGATACTTTATCGACAAGCTGCATTCACTCTTCTACTTATTTAAGCATTGCACGTTCCGCAGTGTCGGGAAGTGAGGACCAGTGTGTGCACATCTTTGATGTGGAACGTCCACGTCCCTTGGTAAACAAGCTCCAGGGCCACTCAGCAGCTGTGCTTGATGTGTGTTTCAACTACGATGAGTCTCTGCTGGCCTCCAGTGATGCTCTTGGAATGGTCATCTTGTGGAAGCGATCGGCTGTGTGAACAGTAGAGGCAGTGGTAGGTACTCAATCGCCCTCATGTCCATTAAAATAAGCTGTTCAGCAAAATCCCAAGGATACGATCTTCACATGAATAACACACACATCAATACAATAAAACAATAGAAATAAAACAATAACAAATTTAAAACTGGCCTTCCAGCCATATGGTTCACAGCAACTGAAAGTATCTGCCTCCTTTGGCTGATGTTTTGTGTCTTTCTCAACAACTTGCTGAAGTCCGCATCTTTGAGTAGCCTGTATTTTGTGTTGATGCATCTATGACTATTGGAAAGCATCGATACTATGGTTGAAAGCATTTGCATCCGCGTGGTATCCGCACATGTAAGATCCACGACACCATTCAGAACCACACTACTGATTCCAAGATTGCAAGTTCGATCCCAGCCGAGAACACCAGCAGCTTGGTGGCAAGGTACAAATTCAAACAACTCTCGAGGGGAGGGGGGGGGGGGGGGGGGGGGGGAGAGGGGGGGAAGAGGAGCTGATGCTAGGAATCAAACCTCCTTTTTTTCCTGAGTTATTTGAATTTGTGGGCGTGTGTGGCTTGTGAGGCTTTCAGGTCTGTGTCGTCCCTAATTGTGGTATGCCTCGACCAACTCTCGTTGACTGAGGCCTCGTATTAAATATGGTGTGTCTTATGATGGATGAAAGCCCATTCAGTATTGAAGTGTGACGTTGAAGAACCCCCAGGTAGGCAAAATTAATCCGCTACCCAACCACTGTGGCATTGCTTATGATCATAATTGTCTCGTGACAAACCGCTAATTATCAACTGGCATGAAATAGGTGGATTATTGTAAACTGCTTATTTTTGGTGTGTCAATAAATATCTCCCTCTCTCAAAAAAAAAAAAAAAAAAAAAAGTATCCACATCCACATGAATATTGAGTATATCCGCATCCATTGCATTTGTGGGAAAAAATCTGCATGATGAAACTTACGTTCCAAACGTTTTGTTAAATGATAGTAGTACTTGAAGAAATGCTTCTAGAATTCATGGGTTTTCTAGGGCGGCTTCAAATTCAAGGGATTCCAAGACCTTGAAATATGAGCTTTCAGGTTCAAGGAGTTTCAAGGCCCTGTGCAAACCCTTCCCCCCCCCCCAAGTTAAGTAACAACAATGCAGGGGATGGCACGCTTCTACACCATTTTGGATTCACTGCAGGCTGCCAGGGGACATCGGCAGAGGCACTAACACTTATTTGTGGCAAGCATGGATACCCGTGCATACCAAAGAGGCGAGAACAAAGAGATAAATGCTGCGCAAGAGTGTTGCACGCCAACGTTTCCAGTCGCAGCAGACCATATTGCCGTGTCTACACTGCAGGCTCTAGACTTGAAGGAAGGGAGAGATATCACTGGCACTGACTGGCCACAGTTATTCCATCTTTTCGATGTGAAGCCTTGTGTAGTACTGGAACTGTAGGAGCATTCTTTTTATCAGAAGAAAAGGTGCTGCCTCATTTTACCTTTTTTAGCGAGGGTGCAACGGAAATGATGGAAAGGTTTCCGACCAGTACGGCTACTCCTCGGCCTGAAAAGAATGTGAGAGTGCAAGTTGGTGCAGTTTATTGCCATTGAACGTGGTTGGAATGGTCTCTACGACAGCGTACACTGCAGTTTTCATGCTTTGACTCCTTAATACTGAACTGAATACAAGTGCAAGTCTCGTCTGCCACTACGGTTAATTGCAGCAGTGTTTCATTATCCACTCTTTTGTCCGAAGACGACAAAGTTTCAGCAAAAAGCTACATGCAAGGAGAAGCTGCACTAACTACTGCGATCGTGCAAAGAAGCTGACTTGAAAATAAACGATTAATTGAATTGAAGACACACATACTTATGTAGAGGAGGTGGTGTTCCTCTACATGAGTCCTGACCGGCGATGATGGAATGTCCCACCGGGCAGATGGACGTGGCCTCACGCTAGGACGGTGCTGGTAGAACTGGCTGCCAGGCGCAGTAGCGCGCGGCAGCAGAGGCGCGTCGTCGTCGTCTTCCATGGGCCGCCACATCACTCCCCCCTCAGAAGCGGAGAGCTGCATGTGGTTGAGGTCCGCGTCGATAGATGGCGGGAACAAGAGCGCTGCAATTCGGGCTGGTTCCAGTGATGAGATGTGAATGCAGAGTGCTTCACTGGTTGCTGATTGTGTTGGGTGTCTGCCGGGTGCGCAGAGTGTTTGTCGAGTGCGTTGAATGATTGTTTCCGAGCGTTGATTGTCGCTGAGTGGGCGACAGTACCATGACCGGTATGAAAGCGTGTATGCTGTTCGTCGCCAGAGAAATGCTGCGGAGGACCATCATGAAGCAGGTTTGAGCTTGCTGTGGTCTCCCTGTGGGTCCCCGGTGGAAAGTGGTCCCGATGCGACTTGCCTGCTAAAAGATGGTTCGCTGCTGGTTTGCCAAAAAATTTAGGATGATGAATGGCCAAATTACGCCAAACATGGTGTTCATTGTTCACCAAATGTAGAGGAAGTGTTGTTCCTCTACATGAGTCCCGACCGGCAATGATGGTATGCCACGGAGAGGCGATGACGGCGGCCTATCTCCACGGCTGCGCCGGTGGAACTGAGGCAGGTGCTCCAGGCGCGTGGCCATCTTTGTCGTTGTCCACGGCCTGCTACACTTGTAATAGCCCTTGGTCATCCTCGACAACGACTTTCCAATCTTCATCAAGACATCTAATATGCGTGCACTTTCCAACACCACGTTGGTACGTGTGTTGTCTGTCTGTTCTGCCCTGCACCCTTGCACCTATTCTACAGACGGTGCAGAGGTTTTAGGGCTCAGTGCAGAAACTGAACAATTTGCACTGTTAAATGAACGCGAACTTGCAGTGGTGCAAATTGCACTCTCCAAAAGGAATGTAAAGATGCTGCCCGCTTACACCGGGTCCAAGGAGTGCAGGTGAAAAGAATACACCTTCTGTGTTGCGATTACCATTTAAGATTCTGTGGAACGAGAACTTTACCTTTCATAATGTCTATCACTATACTCGATAAAAATTACTTTTGGTATTGCAAGTATGACATTGCTTATAGTAAACTAGCTGATAGAGTAAACTTAGATGTTGATTGTTGCATATTCCCTGCTCAGCAGTTGTCAGATTGCCTTCGGAAAGCTTGTACTATTCGCTTGACATGGTGGGTGGGTAAGCTTGGTCACTATTGGAAAGCTATTGAAAGCTGATAGTGCTTTTCTCAACAACTACTTTATTGCGAGATGATGAATGGGGAGTTTCATCCCTAGGGGGGATACTCCACACTCATTGCTGGTGGTGATGCTCTTCTCAGTATCCTAAATGGGCATCTAATACTAGTAGATAAATGAATGTCAAATGTTGAAAAATGTTTTTAATGGTCATTGGAAATAGATCAGGTAAAATTTAAAAACTGTAGAGAAAGCTCTGTAATTGAAAGCTATAACAGGATACAAATATGAATATATTATTGGCCATCATTGCCTCGTTGAATCTAAATTTTCCATGGAGCTCAAATATTAACATTTGCCTCTACACCCAGTTGGTCCTTGTAGGGCTCCAGGGCTTCTGCAACTTCACTTTGAATAAACTGCTTCACCTACAGAAATGGGTAGAGTTTCAGAAGAACTACACACACAAGACAGATACAGGGAGAAATTCGAGAGGTAGCGCTGTAATGTGATATCTCCCGTATGTGACAAA
This sequence comes from Ornithodoros turicata, assembly GCF_037126465.1. NCBI lineage: Eukaryota > Metazoa > Arthropoda > Arachnida > Ixodida > Argasidae > Ornithodoros > Ornithodoros turicata. Next base: position 26,785,296 of record NC_088204.1, on the reverse strand, counting down.
TTGCACAACCTACCTGTTGAGGCGCTCGGCCTACGAAGGTCTTTGGGTCAAGAAGTGCATCTAGGCGTTTGTGAATAGGCGCAAAGTAGGCGTCTTGCCGAATGCGTTCAACCAGGTCATTTGGCCTGCCATGCTCTTTTACTTGGGCAGCAGCCTCATGCGAGAGAACGCGAATGCGTTCGTGGCAGTCCTGAAATTACAAAGAATAAAGTTTAACAGGGCGGTGGAAGACCCCTCCATATTCTTTGTTTGTTTTGACCACGACCTACTAGATTATAACGACCATGTCGTGGGTACCCCTTCCCAGCGCCTTTTTAGGAAGCTAGCGGTGGCTCTTCTCATCGTCCCAGTTATTGCTTCCTCAACTTCTACAATACTGTGTACTTCAGCTTACCTTAGTATTTCTCTACAAGCGGTGGACGTTCCACAGATGTTTCATTCTGAGGTTGATTATCATCATCATTCTACGCGTTTTCATAGGAGCTATCGCAGTCGTCTGCTACGGTAGTCGTACATACGCTTCTGCGCGTTCAGAATTCAAATTTCCATCGTCCAATCGTGGCGTGCCGATGAGTAGCGCCCCTGGTGTCTCGTGCGGACGGGCTCCTCATAGGGGTTGCTGATTGGGACATGGTCGTTATAATCTAGTAGGTCGTGGTTTTGACATAAACAACGTTGTAACGTCATGTGTAACATCCTCTCAAATGGTTTGGTGCAGGATTAAACTAAGGTAGGGCTGTGTGAGAAGCAAAGTACCTTACCTATATCCGAAGCCAAAGCTCGAATTGAGCACCCCCGATCCAACAAGAAAGCTTACACACCTGTCTATTTCCTCCAGCCTTGACCATCTCCACCAGGATAGTCTCCGTGGCCATGAAGGGCAACTCTTCACGCAAGTGCTGCGCTATCACCTCGGGGTACACCACCAAGCCTTCGGTGACGTTTTGCAGGGTGTTGAGGAGGATATCTGTTGTCAAGAATGCTTCGGACAAACTGATACGTCTGCCAGGAAATAAACCTTCTTGAAATACGCGCAATTTTGGAATTTCAAGATTACCTGTTAGCACTGTCGTCGAGGGTGCGCTCCATCCATTGTGTGGAATGTGTTGCCAATGGGTCAGCCACAAGTGCCATGAGATGGCGTGCGAGGGAACAACATCGTTCGCACCTCATTGGGTTGCGTTTGTATGGCATTGCAGATGAACCAATCTGTTGTGATCGATGTGCGTAAGATTATGAGAACAATGAGCACAATGTGTTTGCAGGGCATAGAAATGTGCCACATGCCTTTCTAGGTGCTGGGATCATTGTGAGGAAGTAAATAGTACACCCATGTCACCCCTGGTGGAGCCCTATTATGAAGCGTTTTGTGTATGTGTGTGTATCTGTAGCGCGGTGCAAAACGTGAAATATTGGCAAGTATTGCTACATATTTTAAAGCAAGGTATGTTTTACTATGTCCATCCACACACAAATTTATGTACTGTTCATCCAGTAACCTCACTTAGTCTACCTGAATTAACTTACGTAAATTCAAAAGTCTGTGTGTATGCTGTGTCGATGCACGTAAATCTGTATTTTTGCCTCAGTGATTTAAGGTTAAACCCATTTCCCCCCCACTTTGCATCATCATCAGTCACTTTGGGTAAAACACAAAGAACCCTGTAAACTCGCTTGGCAAAGGGGCGATTCAACCTCAAACAGGGGTACTTGAAAATCCTAAAACTGCACATTAAGGCACAGCCGTTCCGTATCTCAGGTTTGTCTAAAATGTAAGAAGCACTTTTTTACTTTTCCCCCTGATACTGCCCGATTTTACCCTGTTTGATGTCTCCTGAAATAACACCCAATTTTTACCCAAATTTTTAGAAAACTTGAAGCTCAAAAACACAAGGCCTCTATCTAATACTAATCTATACTCATCCTCAAGGCCTAATCTATACTCATACATTGATGTAGCTGCTCCTGCCACAATACCAAAAGGAGACCCACTAAGTTAAGAATATTTTTACGCTGGAAAGCTTTCCCGCTGCAAGGTCCCACTTGGCGTTGAAAGCATAAATAATAAACCCTCGTCCAAGAATGGCATTGAGCAAGGCACGCCATATATACTGGCTGCTTTGATTCCTTTAGGCTATTCAGCTATTCACTAATGCTGTGCTCACTATTTGCCTGTCATGCTGTTTCAAATGCTATCACAATACGTATTCCTCGTACACGGACAAAGTGCTAGCTAGCTGCCAGTCACATGCTTGTTGCTACTGCACCAATGGATTTGCGATGCTTTTTGTCTTTTCCTGATAGTAATATTTCTCTCTATTTCAAATTACTATACCTGCTTACTTTGAACACTTAGTATACCTCAAGCTATTTATGGCTTAGGCCATACCTGGGTCTTTTCAAAGGGCTCTTCCACTTCCTTCATGTGGGCAAGCAGCCGTAGGTCGGTGCAGATCTGTGATGGTGAAATGAGAAATAAACTACAATGTCCATCATGCACCTAACATACAAATGGAAGCAAAAAAAAGTTAATAGAAGCCATCATTGCAAAATTCATCACATTTGCAGGCACGCTAACATGACCTTTATCATAAGGGAACCTGGGCACGTATCATATTGACACACAACAACCTTTCCCACCACACAAGACTAAGATTCTCTTCCGTTCCCTTTAACTTTACAAAAGCAAGAATGGTTTCTAAAACATGTTGAAATGAAACAATTTGGAAGTAAGTGATATTTTAGCCAATATAACACTTTATTGACAAAAAAAGTCAAGAAAATTGGTTAAAGATGGTAGTGTCACTAATTTATTGTGCACAGTCGACCTTGTATATTACAATCTTCGATATAACGATAACTCCTATATTACGATCAAATTGCTGGTTCCTGTCAGATCACTCATTGAAGTACATGTAAGCAAGACATCGATATAATGATTGCAGTAAAAGCTTCGCTCGTGCATACGAATCAGAATTCTCCCGGCGAACGGTAAAATGCGTGAAAATCGAGAAGCAAGATTCCTTTCTTTTCATTGAGAACAATTTACAGCTAGATAAAATGCTTCTGCGCCCTCAACGAATGTGCATGTTCAGTGCCGCTGTACTTGTATACTTCTAATTCGTTGACGTGATCCTGACCGGCGATTTTGCGAAAGCTTGTATACAGGGTGTTTCACCTAATGTGATCAAAAATTTAACTGGCAACATACTCGCCAGAGGATTGTGGGACTTTCAGCAATTACCTTCTGAAAACTGCCACCATTAAGAAAGGCTTTGAATAATTTTTAATTTTGGGAAATTTGTTTTTTTCAATTGAACTTGAAATTGAAAATTGCCAAGCAAACCTCACTTTTTTTTACAGAAATATGAAGTCCTCCAAGGATAGTCGCAAAGAAGAGCGCAGAGGAGATGCAGGGAGAGGAGGAAGTGGTTCCCGCCTCTTGTTATACCTTTCTTTCCTCCGCTTTGATCTTGATGCTCCTGACAACCCTCTTATCACAAAGAAGGCAAAAGGCTGGGACACTTCCTCCTCTAGACGCACATCTGGCGGGCACTTGTTTGCTAAAATTGAGCAGGCGGAGCTAAAGTGGAAATTTTATTGTTTTTTTCCCCCGACTATTTCTGTTGCGATACTCTGCAAAGTTTTTGTTGATCTGTGGTTATCCTTGGAGGACTTCATATTTCTGTTAAAAAAAAAAGTGAGGTTTGCTTGGCAATTTTCAAAGTTCAACTGAAAAAAAAAAATAAATTTCCCACAATTAAAAATTGTCCAGAGCCTTCCTAAATGGCGGCAAAAGTTCCCAGAAGGTAATTGCCGAAAGTCTCACAATTCTCCAATGAATACGTCGTTAGATAGAATTTTTTACCACTTCAGGGAGAAACACCCTGTATAACAATAACTCTGACATAACGATTGGATATAAACAGGCCACAACAGCAACAACAAATGCCACAACAAGAAAATGCTGCAAAAGACACAAAACAATAAATGGTCGAATTTTGAGATGAGGTGTTTGTCTACAGTGGTCTAGATGGAGAACACAGACATAAGGGACATTAGGCATGAGGGCATATTTATTGTGGATCCGGTGCTATTTTTAATTTGAACACTTCTGAAACTCCCCAATCTAGCTGAAACAAGTGCTGCTGTAGGTATATGTATACTATGGCAATTAGGCAGCATCAAGGTAGGTAAATGAAGTAAAACTGTCGAGCAGTAGTGCCAGCACACTACTTGCCTTATGCACAGAGCTGCCAAGACTGGCCAGTGCTGAAAGGCAATCTACATCCACTTTCCTCGAATATGTCTGTCCACAGATAATAAAGCTCCTGAAAAGAGAAAGAGGAAATGGGATGACATACACAGTCAAAAGTTTTCATTTATCTATTTACCAGAAAGGGAATTTTAGGTTTCTCTCGCTAGTACAGGTAAAAGGGAACTGTCCTTCTGGAGCCAAGCTCCAAAATGAACATGCAGGGAGAAGGGGAGCAACACTGACCAGTCTACATGGAGAGGGTTCAGAGAGGTATTTTTCCATAGAAGCGAGCAAGCCCTCCAGCGTACCTGAACTCTACACTTCCTTGGATTCGTAGGCGAATCTGCCACAGCGAAATCAACCATTTGCACAGAAGGCATGGAAGTGAAGGTAGTATATTCAGTGTGCTCAGAAAATGTGCAAGCTAAATAACGTTCCTTGCAGCTCAGCACGGAATGGAACATTCAAAGTGGTGTGCGCTACATTGGCAATAGGAACGATGAGACGGAGAGACAATAAAAAATATGGAGTCGTAGGTCTAGTTCAAGGGCTCTCAAACAGGGTTTTGCGGATGGTCATCCACCATTACTAAGACCCTTCTTTTTCTGCGATTCCGCGATTCTGCAAAAATTTGCGGAATTGTGGGTCTGCCGCGGAATATGAGGTTTTGCGCAGAATTTTGCAGAAAGCACGCGCATAACTCAGTTTATGCGCGAGATGAACAGACTTTGCTCGCACCGGGTCGACTTGCGTTACAGCGTAGATGTGCCAACCAGATAAGGCCACCAGGCCGTGATATGGCCTAATCTGTGTGCTGGAACAACCCTCTAACTCCTCTCTCTAGCCCTCAACTCTCTGGGATTCTGGAGTGGAATGCAAATGCTGACCCCTGCTTTGGTGTCCATAGCTGTCAAGTACCTCTGTGTGACAGTAAACTCTGTACACGCAGAGAGGTCACTTAGCAAGTACAATTTGATAGTCAGTGAAGAAACGTCACTCCCTCTCAGAAGAAGGTACAGTGTATCTTGTTATGAAAAAGTCACAAAAGTGTTTGGAACTGTAACCGTGTTTCTCCACACTAACAGCTAACAGAGAGTATTTTCTGCCTGAACTAGGGCAATTTGCCTTTTACCGCGGAAAAATGCAGAATTCACAGTCCCCTGCTGTGGAACTCAGGATTTGCCGCAGCAGAAAAAGGGCCTTAACCATTACAAACTGAACGTAATGGCAAATATGCGGTGGGTCTTCATTTGTATGCCACATTGCGCGTGTCTGAAACGAGGAAGCTCCACAAGGAAATTATCCGCTTCTTTTACCGTTTATACTGTGAAGAATACAATAAGTATGGTACTGAATGAGAAGACCACACAGTGTGTCACTCTGAGTGAGATTTTTTGCGAATAGTTGGACGAATGTGAGTGAAACCTACATCACAGACGGAAGAGGCTGGGGCTTCTTTTACGCCAACAAACATGTCAACACATGTCAATACATAGGGGTGCATGCTTATGCATAGGGGTTTTTTCGGGCTCACAAAGTTTGAGAACGTTTGGTCTAGCTTATTCCAATTAACACAATTTGTCACAAAACATGGCCGCCCACATTGCACAACCAGACAACAATGGACCTCTTTCCTAATCATGCTGCACAGCTGTTGCGGAGCAAAACAAACCCATGTGCATTGCCCCATAGCACTCCGTCACAAAACTAGTCTTGGAGCCATGCCAGCTTGGAGCACGTCGCAATGTCTCGTCTCTTGAGCACGCAACATAATCTGAGAGAAGTGTGCCTGCACTAATCATACGATGATCCTTCAAGATCACATGTGCCACACACACGTCAACAAGAAATTAGGAAACAGGTTCATTTGCTCTTGCATTTTGTGTTTCCCTGAATGTGTGGGGCTCTGGGAACAATCCCTAAATTCTGAACAAAATCAAGAGGTATTGCATTACTGTGAACAGTGGGAATGGATAGAAAATTGCACCCACAGTCGAACAAAAGTGTATGGTTTCTCAACTCCAGATGTTCTTCGCAGGTAGTACCTCTGCCAAACAGTGTGAAGCAATATACATGTTACATAAAGAGCAGCTAGACAGCAGTTGAGCTGGTCTCAGGTTTTACTATGGAGATCAATATACTTAATGCTCTGCAAATATTCAACATTTCCAATACAAATCGAATATTTTCTGTATTCGTATTCGATTTGACAATTTTATATTTGTGGCTTTCGAATAAGTTCAATATCTTCGAATATTCGAGATCACCTGAATCTACGTGCAAATCCATGCAGTGCTTTCCCAATAGGAACGCATCGTACCGGTGCGTTCCGCGCTCGTGACATCAGCGTCACACAAAATCATCAATCACGATGCGCGCAGGTTGCGTGTGTGTGTGCAATCACTATCGGGAGTTGGTTTCATTTTGCTGTTCTTGTGCGTGGGTTTTGTGCTGTGCTCGCATATGTCACCTCTCTTCGTCTGATTGAGATATTAGTAGAGTCTGAGGTTTTCGGGAAATATTCTTTGCCAAATTCGGAGGGTAAAAATCGGGTGGAAAACACCAGTCTCCAATTCAGGTGAATTCTGGTGTCAAATTTCTGTTACAGGTAAAAATTGGGTTTATCAGGCAAGTTATACATATCACAAATGTAAAAAGAAATGGCTTTTCAACTAAGTAATAACACTGCCTGCACTGAGAGGAATGGTAATTCAAATCTGCATGATGTTGCAAATCTGCACTACTACAAAAGTACTACAGGGTCTTACCCTATAAAAGTCTACCTGCGCCGACATGCCATGGTCGCCAATTACTCAATGCAGGGGGCACATCGTGTGGTCTACATATAAAGCTCATGAGGACATTCAATCATGGTAAATTTCGAAGTGACTGAGCACTGCAGCGCAAAGTTATAACGCAAAACGTGCAATTCCCGGAGTCAAAACAATCAAGATGGCCATGTTGCGGAGAGCAGTTGACACGCTGTTCCCCAGATGGCGACGTGTCTCATATCCTGCCAGGATAGTCCAATGACATGCACACTGAAGGCTGCATGTGTGTTGTGCAGAATGTAAACACCCAGATTGCCAGTTGGCAAAGGCAAAGGCGCTGCATGGGAGGGAATACTTACGCACAAATCAGTGGTGACGGCAGAAACGCTTGCCATCAAACTCTCCAAACACGAGCAAAGTAGCCTATCTGCGCTGCATGATTATATTGATTGGCACCCCAGTACGTATCTCGAGCAAATTTCTTAAAAGCGGTAGTTGTGAACACCAGTGATTTATCCATACCCCCCCCCCGAAAAAAAAAAAAAAAAAAAAATTGAGGACACTCCCCCTAAAATTTTGTGAGACTGCACAATATTTCATGAAAAGCATTTAATATCCCCCCCCCCCTTTGCAGAGCCTCACCCCCCCACCCCCCAGGACAAAATTCTGGGTCCATTGGTGAACACAACAGGAGGTGTCCCAGCCATCACATTTGTCATACAGCGAAAACAACCGCTGTCACATTAGAGAGAAGCAGCTTTGATGCGAAGGATAGCTGAAATGATAGGAGTACTCAGTGTACGCCCTTTTTTGCATTGCAGAAGGTGGAGGTTGAAGGGTCAAATGACAGCATCGGTGCCTGATTATAATTACCCAAAAAGGACATTATTTTTTAGACATGTCACGCTGCATCTCTACCACCAGCTACGACATAAAAGGGCAGGCTTAAGCTGATGGGACCAGCGCAATAGCATCGCATACCATGTGAGCATAGCGTAGCTTTTTGCACCCAACTGGCTACGTTCTCACATCCACCACTGAGCTCAGGATGTTGCTGACATGACGTAAGAGTCCATCCATCATGTGAAAAGCCTAAGTCTGGGACAGTCACACAGCATCAAATACACTGTCTTCACTCGAGGTATTTCACAAAGCACTCATCTGCACTGAAGTTTCAGAGTAAATTATCTTGTGGAAGTGGCAACCTTTATTCCTCATCCTTTCATAATTGATGCTTCCCTACATATTTCCGTGATTATCAAACTGTGGTTGTATATGCTTAGGGCCTGACTTTTTAGGGTTAAACCCGTATCCGCCCGATATTTACCCCCCGAACAAAATCTGTAAAATTCAGGTTTAACCCGAATCTACCCGAAAACATCCGGGTCGCGTGGCACACTCATAAGCGTGCATTAAAATAAAGTTTGATAACATTGCTAAACATTAGTTCCATGTTAAGACAAATTTTTATTAAAAAAAAAAAACAAAAAAAACACCCGAATACACCCGAATTCCTGACGACAGAATATGCCGTAACGGGATTTAACCCGAATACACCAAAATTTTCAAATGAAAAATATCACCCGATATTTACCCCCCCAAATTTGGCCAAAAATAAAACCCGAAAAAGTCAGGCCCTATATATGCTGTATGGGCACATTGCAGTAAACAGGGCTGCTTGAAGTCATTACTCAGTTTGGTATTCGTATTTGATCTGTATTCAACACTTTAACTATTCACAGAGCCCTAATTGAGGGGCTCCGAAGACATGGTGGTTAGCCAAACTAAAGTTTCTTGCGGTGTACTTTTTGTCTCGTCTGGTCCTGGGTGAAATGTAAACAGTGTAGTGGCAGTTCAGAGTTAAGATAGAAAGCCAACAGCTTAGTCACATATGAGATTTGGGTGAGGCACGTTTCTCGAATCAGTCCGGCGTAAGCTGAGACTTAGAACGTTTGCACAAAGTATGGCTTACTTTTCAAAACCTGCCATCTTGGTGACCAGTTCATCGAGCTTCTCCACTTTCGCGTTGTCACCTTCGAAGAGCTGCAAGAAGCTGGCTTGAGTGCCTGTTGTGCCCTTGACGCCACGGAAGCGCAGGTCATCTCTTGCCCTTTGGAGGTTGCGCAGGTCCATCAAGAGGTCCTGTATCCACAAGCAGGCACGCTTTCCCACTGTTGTCAGCTGAGCGGGCCTGCGAAGCAATGCACAGCTCAATGTCTGCCAATGTACCAGTCTAGGGACTTGCACTGACATTATAGCATGCTACGCATTTTACGTAACCTTGCAATTACTTTGCAAAATTTAATTTACGGTTGCCTAGATGTCACAATTGAATATTTGGGCGCTGTAGCCCATGAAGAGCATTTTACTGAATACCTGAAATGTTTACAAATCGCCGAGAATCTCTTTGGCAACATACGAGTTGGGCAATTCTGGATTCCACAGACAAAATCTGTATTTCAAGTATAAATTTTCCAGGTATGGTCATTGTCACAAATCCGATTCCGGCGCATTTCGAAAACGTTTTCGAACGTGGATTATGTAACCAAAAGTACGGTAGCAGAGAGCTGCATTTGTCTTTTACATCATGTACTTTGTCTAGACGTTGAAAGGGCCTTTTTCCTGCGAAAAGCAGTTAGTGTTTATGTCTGGGGACCGAACATTGGGAAGGGCACCGAACCCCTGGCCGGGTGGTCGCAGGTGTCAAGTGACAGCACCGAGTGTGTGTGCGTCTGGAATTCCTCCTTCCCGGGGCTTGAGTAAAAGTACAGAACTAGCCGAAGAAACGGTGAACCCGACCTGGAACGAGACCAATAAACGCCAGTCGTGGTTTGTAAACAAGCGTGTGCGGCGGCGGCAGTCCTCGATGGGAGTTGTTTGGGTGCGTCGTGCAAGAAACCGCAGACACCACAAACAGAAAAGGACCCCCACCGCGCGACCCGACTCATCACAACACCATTCTGCCAACGGATATTCGAACCTTCTGCGCAAAATAGCCACGGAGATCGGCCACCATCATCGCCTCTCCGTGGCACACATTCACCACCGGTCGGGACTCATGTAGAGGGACACCTCCTCTACGCTGACAATAACACCGAAACTCTGACGCGAATTGTTCCTGTACAGTTTCATAAAACGCAATGCAAGAGCAGCCGACAGATGTTGAGAGTGGAATTCAATCTCTGGAAATCAGAGAAAATGTAACTCGGACAATGAAGGAGCAGATGGAGGGCCGTTGGCAATCGAGCGGCTGCTGGTTGGCATCTGCTGGTCATGGTTGGCGTCGGACATGTCGTAGAGCCAGGGGCGTAACACTGTGGTTCCGTGCAACATGGTTGCATCAGAACTCGCACTGGTATTAAGATCGCTGAAACTACCTCAGCTACAGAGGGAGCGCGAATCTTTAAAACTCGTTTATCTAATATGTAACCTGTTTTCGGAAGAGAAACCTGGCCAAGTTGGGAGTGAAGCTGTGACAAACATTACCGTATCGGTCTCACACGCATGTTTCCGGATGCGATACTCCCTTTCACGCGGTGACACTGTTGCTATCTGTGCTCAAAGGTATTCTTTACACCACAAGTGCGAAATACTTACTGGAAATGTGTGAACCCAAGCGTGGGAAGGCTGGCATGTTTAGTAGCAAACTTTGACAATCTTTGAACACAGCGAGCAACCTGGAAATGTACGCCATTACTTCCAATGAAAAAGTCTCTAAATGGGATGTACTCACTTTAGGAAGCACTATCTGAAAGCTCTCTTTCAATAGGATAAGATCCTGTCAAGCAAAACAGAAAGAGGAGCATTATTGTCACTTTGTTAGAGACAGTTTTCGCAAGTGCAACTGAATTATAGTTGCGAGGATCCAGATTATAAAGCGTGACCTGGATGTTGTTTTTAAATGTTAAGGGCTTCATGGTGACTCACAGACCTAATTCCAAGCGCACATTTATGCAGTTTGTCTGGGTACCCTATGGCAGTAAACACAAAGGACATATATTATGTAGACAGTTCAGGTTTACTTGAATCCCAGAACTTCCTACTTGAATTTTGAGTTCAGTGATGTCGTCCTCTCAAAATTAATTAAGCTTCAGTGAAAAAAAACAAACAAACAATTCACATTTTTGTTTGACAGAAAAGATGTCCCTGGACACAAAACCGAAGTTTTACGTTCGGCAGGTGAACAGCTTTTCTATGGAAGGATTTAAAATGCCAAAGTTGTCCAAATCTGATAGTTCTGGCAACGTGCCACAACGAGAGGCCATATTTTACGTTTACCTGGGATAACGTGGGATGACCTGTCGCAACCCCTTTAAGTCATTAACAACGTCACTGTGTACCAAATGACTAATTGAGGCTCCTTTGTGTGAGCCGTGTGCAAACGCAATGTAAGGAGGCACTAGGAACACGTGTCTAGTAGTCAGGAAATGAGAAGACGAACGCAAGAAGCGGGAAGAATGCGGAGTAATAGTCCGGAGGGGATTTCAGCTGTGTGTGGCGAAAAAACAGTGCGCTTAAACTGGGAGAAATGACTGGTGGGTGTGTTTCTCAACAGGAAGAACCACCCTCAGCAAATATCGCATGGGGTGCTTGGGAAATTTTTGTAGTACTTTTTTTCTTCTTCTTCGACGTGTCTACCTGTGAAGCAGGGACCAAAACGGAAACAAATATCGGCTCGGTTATGGTTTACTGTCAGAACTCTGAAGCGGTTTTCGTTACGGTTACGGGATTCACCGTTTTTATATTAGCTGTTGCAATTACCAAGCTGCTGAACCAGTATTTATATTTTTCTCTGGGATGTATCTGCAGGCTGCATGGATGTCACAAAACAAGCTACAAAGTGCAAAGGGGCAAAAATTAACATGTTTATCTGTTGCGCTCCGAAAGGTTGGTGCAGTGCCATCCTAATCCTTAACATCACTAATCAGGGTTGTAAAGTGATACAAACATGGTCCAAAGTTGGTCGTTTTCACACTTGAACCGATTCATATGAACCAGTAAGCGACATCACATTTTTCGGTTCAGGTTACGGTTAATTGCCAATGGTGAATTGTGGTTTCTGTTCTTGAAAAAAATTGTGTTCCGAGCAGTTTTCAGTTTTGTTCCGGTTTCAGCCCCTGCTGCAAAGGCTGTATGAGTTGCTACGTTCAGTCTCCTGCACAGCTAGGCTTCCATCATTTGCAGTAAAATCTCAACCGTACTTAACTGACAGCGCAGAACTGTCACTATGGACCTCAGACAGAACCACAATTAATTCTAAGTGCTTACTAATTACTGATCATTTTCTTTCTTTTATTGCACCTGCTGCATGCCTATCACTCCAAAAGCTGTACAGGGCAACTTCGAGGATATTGTTGAGTGTGCTTACAGTATTATCACCGACGTAGCAAGATGTGGCTCCGAGGTGGATTATGGGTGCTGCACGAGGACAGAGTTTGGCATACACGTGCACATGTGCCATCACGTCATGCCGAGTGAGACGTTCTTCCTCGACAGCTGCCGCAAAATCGACATTGTCGATGTTGGCTTCCATCTCATGGATCTGCTCATCTGTTATTCCAATGCCCAGAGACTGAAAAGAAAAGCTCTCGATGAAAAATGTGCCAAATATGTCTTCAGCACTTCGTGGGTGCCACTAGAGCTAGGTAAGGTCTGCCAAGTCACTCTTGTGATCCGGATGGCTCAGTCACCTCCGACTATCCTAGGTGCCGAGAAGGTAGCAACGTAACCTTGCATGTGTCACCAACTCACCAATGGTTTCCCCGATGGTGTCACTCTCTTATGGTGGCTGTTATACTTGCGATTATGCCGAGCACTGACGTAGTCAGCACATATAAGTTAGAGCAAGTTTAGTAGCGAGATGCTGGACACCTAACCAGAATGTGTAAGCAACTTGATTTGTCTTTGATTTTATATTTTATAATAGATCCACTGAAGTTGTAGTTGATGAAGCATAGTGCCGCTCTGGGGTGGAGACGGGGTGTGTTGCTTGAGTGCGAAAATATTTCCAACCTTCTCCACAAATGTGCTTTTGCCATGAGCAAGTTGCCCTTGCAGCATCTCAACTGTGCCCGAGCTTGAAATAGACATTTTTATAGTTTGTTGCAGCTGAATTGATTGAGGTTTTACGATACCAGAATTCCAACCCGTAATTCAGTGAGAGTACAAGAATGAGTGCTGAAACACCGGTGAATATACAATTACCTTTTCCGCTTTAGCCAAGAAAACCCAGAGTCGTCTCCATGTAGAGAACTTCTTTTGTTCGCTCCACACGAAGGACATTTCAGGGCTCGCATAACGAGCGGACAGAGGAGATTGGTACTTCGTGTAAGGGGATGCCATCCTCAAGGTCTTTACTATGGTTCAATATCTGCACCAGAGAGACTCTACTCGTTGAATGACCAAGCGAATCCTGAACTCAAACCGACGTCTCTGGTCACCTCTCTTTCGAGTGTCATTAATCTTATCAATCAATCGTAAACTGTCTCGCCCGATGTCTCGCCCAGCCGGTTTCAAGCATGTGGTTTCAAGGTTTCAAGTTCGATGTAAGCGATAAGAGCGATAAAGCTGCCCGCAACTGTTCTTCTCCTCGTCATTTTCGTTGCACAATAACCGCAACAAGGTGATAAAATGACAGGTCAGCAACAATTATTCGCAAGAAAATGCAAAGGAAACCGAAGATCCCGCATAAAATTTCAGGATAGAAAAAAAAACGGGTGGGCGTTGCCTGCGATATTCAAAACGAGGTGGCACTGCGATCGAAATAACATGGCGGAATGCAGAGATGCGACGGAAGCTGAAACGGCGGAATAGTTTTCTTCACTTCTGTTGACATTCACCCAAATGGTTTGGGATGACGTTAACAGACGGCTCGTAAGTTCGTGCATGTTGTGTGTAATTGATCACGTATGGAACGAAGCCGAGATGTAGTGGTTATTCAAGGTGGAAATCAAATACGAATGCCTCATCGCATGTATTGAAACGTTCCGGGACTAGCCCCAGTGTGGGCAAAGGAGAAGCTTGTTTAACAGTGGTTTTGCTAGATGTGGAAATTATACAGGCACGCTTTCCTTATTTGTCTTCGATTTTCCTACGCAGACGCAAGCGCACGAGGGCATGTGAAGACGAGGGCTGTGAGTTTATGCCCATCTCAAAACGGATTAATAATCTAAAGATCAGGTAAGTCAGTTTTGAAGTAGATTCTTTTACGTTGATTAAAGTACATAAATACTATATTATGAACTGGCATGGTTGATGATGCTGTTGTGAATTGGCCACATAGATGACTTGTGTGCCATGGTGTGTTGAGATATTCATCAGCTTTAATAGACAGACGAGACCTTATTTTGATAATGATGACCAGTGAGGTGTTTCGTCGCAATAGACGATATTCTTCTCCATTGCTCGTGGTAATCTAAAAAAAGAAACGAAAAATACTGACGAGTTTCATAGTCAGGACCGAATCCAACATCGCCCATGAAGGTGAGCAAGGAACTTGAGATATGACATTGGTCATCTGGATTTGCCCATGGACCATGAGGGAGAATATTTTGATGGTTTCAAGACACTGCAGCACAAATCATATGCAATGAGTTAATGCATGCCTGATAAGAGTTATTTCATAGCAACCAAGAGGATATGTGGTATCAACTCTTGGAAGGAATGTCAGTTATCCACTGGCACCGGGCCACAGATTCCATTAGGAAAGGTAACAGCTTCGGATCGTTGGTGTAGAATCTTCATAAGATCTTTATAAAAGTTTAGTGCCTGACCCTGTCGTCTTCTTTCCTTGTCTGGTTGCACTAACTCGTTACGAATATGCCATTAAGAGTCTAAGAATGGCATGGCTCTCACCTGTCTGCACTGCGATTGTCATCAGCCTGCTAGAATGGAGAGCTGCCTGGCGTGGTCAGCCCACCCGTTCTCCACAACTGAACTGTGGGCTGGAACCCATTGGAGTGCTAGCCTGGTCCATATGCCTTGCAGAAGCCATTAGCACACCAGTCACCAAAAGGTCAAGCGATCCTTGTATTGTTATGTTCTCAGTGGCATGCAGTACAAAGCTCTAGTAGGCGGTTGTCGTTCATGCACAGGGATCAAGATGGAGTATGCATTGCAGATATGATTGTCACCTTTTCTGTCAGCAAATACCGAACACCGGGGTGGGTAGGGGTGGGGGTGATTGTCGCTGCTGGTGATAAAAAACGATTACCTCAACTCGTGTGAAGCTCTCCAACAAAATAGTGAGTTAAAATTGACCAAAACGAAATAGGCGAATAAATAATATAAATATATAATAAAAACAGTTTTAATCAAAAGTTGCTTTAGTTATTTCAAAATACAAATAAATGGGCTTCAGGCAGAAAACCAGTAGAAGTCGATGGTAGCCAGGACACTCTGAAAGGCGAGAAAAAGCAGGAAGATGATCGGTAGTTGCTGACAGAAAAAGTGACAGCCCTAATCTGCATTGCATACCCCATCTTGATCCCCGTGCATTGACGACATCCGCCTACTAGAGCTCTGTACTGCATGCCACTGAGAACATAACAATACAAGGATCGCTTGACCCTTTGGTGACCGGTGTGCTAATGCCTTCCGCAAGGCGTATGGAAAGCCCCTGATTGGTCGGCTGGAATCCATAACATTGCATTTTTATTGGTCCAGTCAATTTCATTTGAATTGTGGCCAGTGCCAACGCCACCTACCGTATTCCCGCACATTAGCCGGCATGGCGCAAAAAGCGAGGGAAGCCAGCATGCTGGAAAACCCCATATTTTGCGGCACGCCGGAAAACTCTGGGGAGTTTTCCTTGAAGGACGGAGGAACAATTTCCTGTCGCCAAGATGACTAGCCCCACGACCCGAATCCGGACGACAGAACGGGACAAAGACTATGTTCCCGAATGGATTAACCACACCGTCCCGTGCACTGCGATTAACTAAGTAGGGGACCGTTGTGCATCCAGGTCACCTCGGCAGTGCACTATCTTTCGTGTACGGGGGCCAGTTCACTTGCTGGTTTCTGGTGGGACGGTGTCTCGTTACTGTTCGGACGCGGTGCCTGCCGTACCGCAGATCTACGGGATGGAAAGGCTCGAAAAACAGTAGAGAAGTGCCATGTGCTACTCAAGCGCAGGAACCGTCTCGTCCAAGCCAATTGACGGCGCACCGAGGACAGCGCGGACGCTCTCGCACTCGGAGTTACACCATCGATTTCAAGCTGGATATTCTTACAAGGCTGGAAGATCTGGGAGGCAATATCAGTGCCACTGCAAAAGCGTTTGGTATCCCTCGTCAATGCATGTGGGACTGGGTGAAATGCCAAAGTAAACTGAGGACGTGTGCCAATGAGAAGTGACGTCTGTGTTCGAAAGCGAAGGAACATGCCGTCCAGCGAGGAATGCAAAGAGAAACGAGCAAAGTTTCCCAACATGGAGGCAAAATTGTGGGTGTGGATATCAAAGCGACGTCAAGACGGACTTCTAACATCTTCAAGTACGATAAAGGTACATGCTCAATCCATTCTGGAGAAAGAAGGTGTGTCGGGTGACTCCCTAGCAACGAACGGTTGGCTGGAGCAGTTTATGAAGAGACACAACATTGTCTCCTGGGCTGTGACGAGTGTGGGACAGAGTGTGCCGCCAAATGTGCATTTGTTATGTGACAGCATTTTTTACTTCCACAACTGTGCTGTTAGTGGCGTGCCGGTGTCCTGCATAGGAAACCTGGACAAGACGCCTCTTTGGTTTGACCTACCACAAACCAGGAGATTTGATTTCAAAGGACTGAAGCAAGTGAGGTGCAACACGACTGGCCAAGAGAAGCTGCAATATACAGGGGATATATAATATATGGGATGGATGTTAAAGCCCATGATAATCTTCCAGGGACTGAAGAACGTGCCCAAGTTTGAATTTCCAAAGGAAGTTGCGGTCACAGTCGTCATGAGGGGGTGTATGACAGCCGAACTGATGAACACTTATAAGCAGAAAGTGTGGGAAACGAGATCAGGAGCATTTTTCAAGCCCAGGACCGTTCTCGTGACGGACAGCGCTCAGGCTCATCTCAAACACGCCACGAAGACCATCTTCAAGCAGCGCTACAACAGATCCTTGTTAGTCATTCGTGGTGGTCTCATGCCGCTTCTACAACCAGCGGACGTTGTATGGAGCAGGGCATTCAAAGCAGCGACAAAAGGAAAATGGCAAAATTGACTCCGAGGTGGTGATGTGGAGTTCACAAGAACACTGAAGCGACGGAGTGCACCGTACCTTACAGTAGCTGTTTGGGTGAAGGAATCATGGGATCAAGTATTGGAAGATCTTATCAGAGACTCATTTGTGATGTGTGGGCTTGTTGGGCACCAAAAGGAAGATGTGTTGCACAAACATCCCTGCGACACAATGGCAAAGGGTGCACCATGTTTCGCGGATGCCGAAGCAACGTGTCTCACGGACACAGAAAGTGACGCACAGTGCGAAGATGAATGAATGTCTCAAAGGTGTGGCAAACGAAACAAGACTGCACGACTGAGAAAGCCAAAGAGCGGCAAAAGTGTACAAAGTAAATAAAATTTTGTTAGGGAAGCAAACATGGTCAGTATTGGTCTCATTTGTTTGAAACTCGAATTTTGCGTCATGCCGGGAAAGGCCAGTTTCCGTGAGCCTTAAAATTGGTCTCCCTCAAATATTCCGGCATGCCGGCTAATGTGGGGGAATATGGTATGTACAGAAGGGCTGCTCATTGCCTCCTTTCCCTCCTTCACCACGTGGACACATGAAGTCAGAATTTGCCTGCTGCTCACATTCACCGTTCTGCGAATTTAAGAACCCGCAAATGATTGCAGCTCACCTGGAACCTGCTGACCTAAATATTTAGACAAAAAGTGGAAGGTGCTTTCTAGAAAATCAGTTTCGAGAAAGATTGGGACCGTTTTGCGCTTTATTTCCAAGGATGCGGGACATTCAATCACAGCTCGCAGACGACGGTGGTTCGTTTTCATGGCCACAACCGCTGAACGCACGTTCGTGATTGGCTATAGTTGTTGAAAACACGACCCTCATTGGCTGACTCTTAATTGTTACGTCATGGCGCCGAGTAAGCAGGGTTTCTCCATCAAGGTGTTGTTGCCAGTGCTCTGTGAACTACCTCAGACTTCGGGTTTCTCTGGGGAGCTATTACTGTTGCGCCCTGCCACGACTCCCTCCATTGTTGGCCTTCTATTGAATTGGATGTAGTAGATTATGAGGGACCGTATCAAATTCTTGAGACGTGAAAGGGGAGCGCTGGGTACAGGGTTCTAATAATAGATGAAAGGTTGTCTTCAGTATGTTCGTGTTGCTCAATGCAGCTTTGATTGCTCATTTTAGCTATTGCTCAATCTTTGGCGATGACGATGCAAACAAGAAAACTCCCGTCGTAAGGTTTTTACTCTGACTTTGCGAATTCCCGACCATTTTATGTCAGGGTTACACCTTCACCAAGACACCGAGAACGCAAGCCTCGAATTTCGGAACTGTTCAAGTGAAATCCGGACAGGTGGGCAGCCCTATTTGCAGAAAGAAGACAACACCATAAAGTTCAGGAGTTGTTGACGAGATCTGGTGCAAAAGGTGTCGTCCTTCCACTAGGCTAGAGGTTGACACGGGCCGCCATTTTTTTGCAGCAAGTGTCTTTAAAATTCTGTCACGCATTCTTAAAGGGACGGTTGCATCCAGAAACCCATCTATAGAGCAGATACCACTCGACAATCTACTTGGCTAATTTTTTTCATCCAAAAAGTGCTTAGATATTAAATAGACGCATTTTAAAGATCAGCGCTGCTTCCGCAACTGCGGAGGATCCAGCGACAAGGAGATCAGCGTGCCATCACTTTCTAATAGGAGTAGTGAGAGGTCCTCGCATCAAAGGAGAAAAGCATCGTTCAGGTGCCTGCAACGCCACACCATCCCCTTTTCTCAAGGCTGTGCTCTGATTGGTAGCTTAGGGAACAAAGTTTCTGCCTTTTTCCAGAAAGGGAATTCTGGCATACCCTCAGTATCCGTCGTCTGCTCTCGTCACCTATTCCATCAAATAGCAGTTGAACTGCGCCACTATTTCGCGTGGGAATTTCGAGGCCATGGTCAGTCGTCAATGAGGAATAAAATGACAGCGTAGTTTCAAAATCAACTGGAACTGATGTGACTGTCCTTTTATAAAAGTACTCAAGCCCAGCCTGGCCCAACCGGCAGGCTCAAGAATGGACCTAAGCCTGACCTGGACACACCACAGAAAGACCAGGCTTGCCTGTTTCGCAGATGGGAATCGCGGAAGTCCATTACTGTGAAAAGCAAAAAAAAAAAAAAGCACCTAGCAGATATCACAAACCCCCATGGGATTTGTTCACATATTTCTGACATAGACGTGTCCAAATATTGTACTCTTTATTGGCTACTAAAGGTCATTCTGGAGGAATAAATGCTGTCAATGGACAGTGGATAGAGATTGGCTTGTAATACTTGAAGTACATAGTCAGCTGCACCGAAGCTTTCTTCTGCTCTTCTGTTTCTGCTCTTGGCATCACACACCATTGGAAACCATACTTTCTCGGGATTGTGGAATGTCATTGTCATCAGCCCTGGTGGAATATGAGGGCTTCATTTTTTAAACACTGAGGTGGACAGTGCTTTCTTCTTTGCTGAGCATTTTGACTTGGTAGAGGCTAAGCGACCTAGCAAGTGTTCCTGCAAAAGCATCTCCATTGCTCCAAAGCATGTGGCTCTGTGATGTGGAGTGGATGGCAGTAATCCCTGTGCTCCTGAGTCATTGTTTCGGCTCATTTGCACAGCAAAATTCAGCTATGAATAATATGAATATGTGCTTGCTTCAGGATCTTTAAGAAACAGAATGACTTTCAACAAGCATTATCTCCCATTCTGCTATCTCACCTTCTGTCCAGAAGCCACGAATTAAAGAGTTAATTAATGAGTTTTAGGTAATTAGTCATCTAGTAGTTACATATTTTCTTCGAGAGGATGTCCGCCTGGCCTATAACTCAACTGCAAAAATGGTATCTGTGCTGTTCTCATAACTTCCTTTATAAAAAAATCTGGTACAGATAAAAAAAAAAACTGCGTACTACAAGAGATTGGTGCTTAAGTATGATATAAACAAACCTTTATGCGTGGTATCTCGATAACAATATAGTAACAAGTGTTTTTGTGCTTCAAGTGGTACTTTGAACACAATAATAATTAAATCGTGCCCATCCCAAGTCATTCATCCTTCATTGCTGTCACATGAAACTGGCGTGATTTTGGGCGCGCAAGAACTACCGTAGTTTGACCAGACAATACAGGCAAGAAAATGCGATAGGAATAAAATGTTTTCCAGGCATTATTGAGCAGAGTAAATATCAGCCTTCCCTGTAAGCCAGCGTAGCATAGGTCTTTTTAGGATCTTTTCACACGCGCTTCTCTGTTTTCTTCTTTTGTTACTGTTGCGGAACTAGCCACAAAAACATTACAACTTGCGCACATCAATCTTATTTCCCTATTTCCTTCCATTCCTTATTTCCTGACATTCTTCAAGAATGAAAATTTAAACGTCTAATGTTCCAGGTCCAGTGGAAGTGAGGAATGCTCTCCAGTCCACCACCATGAGGTCAGTGATCTCCGAGTGGTTTTATAACAAGTAGGTATGCATTTTGGCATAACTTTGCTTTTTCATTTTCCAGGGTGCATCTTCGAGCAGTGCCAGCAGCCCACATGGCTCAGACAGTAGTCCCACCGAGAACCCCTACTGCCACATCAACCGGGTGCTCTATGAGGCACACCTGGCTCGGCAGCAGAGAATGACGCAGTCATCGTAATGCGTGGTGTGGGGCAACAGTTTGTTCCAATGCCACACGAAACCTTGCGCTCCCATAGCCGTGTACAGAATTGTGCGCTTCTAACTCTGTCAAAGTGTCGGTGTGGCATTTGGCCACACACAAATACATAACTGGATTTGAATGTGCGTTGTTTGACATTGACGTGAAGGTGCAAATAGAATGCTGTAAACAATTTTACCACAGTAGTAGGGTTTGTATGTCATGAACGCCTTAAAATTTCCGATTGGTAAAAATTGAAACGTTGGGCTACAACATATCCCGAGGTAATCTGTTTAACGTTCGAAAATGTGAAAAGCGACTGTTGTTCTACAGAGTAAAGCGTAACAGTAATATACTGCAGTTGAATAAATCAACTTGAATTGGAACTTTCGGGGTACCATCGTGACACACGTTCAGCCTGGTACAAACCTCTGGACTCCTGCTGTCAGTTTTAAAGTTTGTGTTGGCTGCCTCTGTACGAGGGGTTGAGAATGTGCCTTCTAACATATTCGACAGAGTCAGGCACCTTTTGTCACTAGGTCCCGAGTATCTAAAGTGTTCCCTGCTTCGCACTTTTCGAAGTCTACAATGATGCGTTCAAATTGTATGCACCTTTGCAACTAACTGTAAGTCTGCGCGAGACTGGACATATTTTGAGGCGTGGCCCACTTTTGTGTTCAACCATTACGGTTTGATAACAGGAGATCATAAGTGTTTAGAAGGTCTTGCTTTACAGTTTCGTATACATTTCACTTTTTCTTTTGTGAGAGACATGTATGCTTCCTTTGTACAGCTTCCATTATTTATGAGACATGCTGATATGTAACATGCATGCACAACTACCAAAGGGTTCTCTCTTTGTTTCTATGACCTTGTGTTTCTGTACATAAACGAAAATCGGACATGCTGAAGTAAATTACATGCAATTGATGCAATTGCTCTGAGATTTCATGTGCCTCATTCGGTGCTTTGTTGCGTCTGTGTAAAGGGCATTGACACTTTAGTTTGTACTGTTATTTATACGTTGTTTTTTTTATTTAAACAATGCTGCAGGCCCTATGGAGCCATAGCAGGAGTGCTTTCAATGTACAGATAAGAAGGATAGTGCTGACACACGCGTATGCAAACCCTATTCACGAGACGATAACGACGAGGCTACAAGTGGTCAAGATATGGAATGAAAGTTTCAAAATGATTTGAATGCATTCAGTGGTACCTTCTTTTAGTCAGAAGCAATTTTTACAAAAGAAGAGCATTTGAATCTGTTTTTTTCTTACATTTTTATATGTTTTATATTACTAGCATATATTTTCTGGTATATTTTGCTTTGTTTCAGCAGCTCGCTAGACCATACTCCTGTATTCAAGTATTTTGGCAATCTGAAGGAATGTGACCTCATACAGATGGAGCAAACGAGTAGCAGACGACCTTGGTGGTGACTCTCCAATGTGACGATTACTATGCAGAACATCGCAACAGCACCGATGTTGGTAAATGTTCAAGCGGAAAGTTACGTCGTGCGATGTCACTGATGCCGTTGTCCCTCTGTTTGTGGAGATAAGATGGGGAAAGAGCTGTTATAACAAACCAAAATTGGCTACATCCTTGGGCATTGTGCCAGACATGTTTAAATGCGATAGTTTCACAGGGTCATCGTTGCTGGTAAATTTTTGGCAACATTTTGTTTAGAAGTGGTACTATATTGTTTTTTATTGAAAGCTTTTTGATGTTTTGTTTTTCATTTTCTCCATCGGCTCTGTGCTGGTTACACAATTTTGGCGTACCGCAAGCACAGTCTGGCGACCACATGGTGTCACATAAAGGGTAGGAAATCTCAATTCTAGGACTGACCTCCCTCAGCTCTTTGCGAGCAATTAAGTAGTGTCATGTGGCCCTATATGAAGTCACAGGTGGACTTGTATATGGTTGGCCCACAGTGTGGCATATAAAATGTGTATGGGCTTAAAGTAGCACAGAAGTCGTTTTTAACACCCAGTTTTCTTCCCATAAAACTGTTAAGTAGGCTAGTAAGATGCACCATGCGAAGTAATTTACACCACAGAGTCATAATTATCGCAGGAATTGAATTAAAAATACGCCGCAAAAGGCGACCGTGCGCAACGGTGGTGAAGAGCAGTACCAGCCTGTGATCTGCCTGGAACTTCGCGCTGACGCTATAAGGTGAACGCTCGCTGATTGGCCTAGAGAAATGTTGTCTGCTACTCCGCTGTCGTCTGCTACTCGGCTGTTCGGGGTCCTGATAAAGCCTTTCTCCTTGCTCGGTAATGCTTCGGCTGCTCCTTCTATCCCCAATTCTCCGGGAGAACTGGCAAAACAGGTTTACGGCGGCAAAGGGACAAGGCGCTGACACCCACTGACCGGCGAACCAGAACGAGTCCCTTATACTGTCATCGGTCACGTGGCATCATACTTCCTCATCCTCGTTATAGCTGGAGTGGCGAGTTAAGGGTGAACGCGCGGAGCTATGTTTATGTGAGTTTTTTTCTGGGAAACAAATTGCACACATCAAAACCTTTCGCGCTATTCGGTATAATGACACACATACTTTCATCAGATGTCTTAATCTGAAATTTTTTTGGATGGCCCTCTGTACTCCTTTAAAAGGGTACTGTAACTGCACCACTTCATGCAGACGTGGTTTGATTATGTGAGCTATGTGGCAGACAGCCAAATGTCAGGCGTAACTAAGGGAGTCCTAAGGGATAACTAAGGGTAACAGGCGTAACTAAGGGAAGGAGTGTCCAGTAGTGGTGTAGTAGGGTATCCAGTTGCATCGAGACAAAAGGTGTAGCCCCAGATTTCAGTGGAGGTGAGCAGTTCAATATGGTGCTGTAGCCTTTCTTCCCCTTCTTGGTAAATGGTAATTTGCACAGACGTAGAACCGTGGCTTATCCAGAATCGCAAGCATGGGATCCAGGGGAGGGTTGTTTTTACAGTTGCGCTGTACCAGGTCTACGTATGTATGATTGCTAATGTGTCTAAACCATGGTCTCCCAACTGAAGGGAATAACACCGTGTAACATTCACCTCCAATCAGCCCTTGTGTACTACGTATGGGAGTACGTATATGTATGTACACTTAGTACACCCGACGTATATCATTCGCAAGACCTTGCCAGAAATGGCTCTGTGGTATGCCATGGTGGCTCCTCGGTGTGCAGGTAGTTGGAAGGGCTGTCTGGCAGTAAGTTTGCTTGCCACAAACAATTAATACTTTAGCTCAGAACAAGAAATTACATTACAAGAAATGCAATTAATACAAGAAATATGATAAGTCAAATTTTTATGTGTGTATTGCTTTGGAGTTAATAAGGGGGAAGATAGATGAGAACCGCTGTAGAGTATGCAGCTGCCATGCGTATAGATTCAGCACAGGACAGAAGGGAGGGGGTGTGAGAGGGATCTAAGTCTCTATGGTTTGTCCAGAATCTCAAAGTGGTGAGTGGGTGGGGGTAATTGCTACAGTGCTGTCATAACAGTATAGGCATCACGGCTGACATATTGTCTGAAGCTGAAATAACATTGCCCCCCCCCCCCCAATAAAACGATAAAAAAGAAAGGGGGGGGTCTGGAAAAATCACTGGTGTAAGTCGACGTAGACTATGAAAATTACGTCTTGACAAGCTTGGAGGAGGATCTCTGCGACTCTTCCAGATTGCGACCCACCATTTTCTTCAATTCCAGTTGCAGTTCGCTATCAAGCATAACCCGCCCTCAGTGCCATTATCAAAGCGCGCATTACACGAAGACCGAGGCCACCCGCACAACATGGCAACATCTCCGCGGCTTCGACTTGGTGCGCGCGTGCGTGCGCCAACTCACGCACGCGACGCCACCGGAATCCAACGGAACCACTGCGGCAGAGCAAAGAGCCCGCTCATTGCCGGAACCAAAACAACTCCGACAGCCCCCGTGTGACGTCTTATCGGGTGATTTCCACGCTGCGTTGCGTTGCTAGCTCGCGGCTGTCTGTTTGTTCCCGCAGTTGGCTCATACCCCGTCTTACCTTTGCAATCGCACCACGCGTCCTGCGCACATATGCGATAGCGCCGTCGGACTCCATCAACACGTCGACGTCGTCCAGACATTGGCAGCGTCAGCTGTTTGTGAAGCCCGTCGCCCAGCAAGATGTCCCTAACTCCGCCACTCGTTGCCAACGACGACACGCTCAATGGTGAATTCTCTGTCATTTTGCTACTTCTAGTTTTGACAATCCTCCATAAACGTCTTTCTTTCTGAGGACGTGGAACGCGAGCCATTGTGTTTTTGTTTACGTAATTGTTTACAAACACATCTGCGCTGTCAAAAGTGGTTTTTGCTCAAGTTGATTTCCAATTTCAGGCAAGCTATTTCCGAGTGCGTCAAATGGTCGTACCCGAGTATTCTTGCGGTGTTTGTCGTCCTTGTAATTCGTACAGCCTGGACAGTGTAAATGAACTGCGCCCTTCGTTGTGTTGGCGCCTTTTAACGCGCAGCTGTGTTTCTGCGCACGTCACCCGCGCGTCGTCATCTTGACGTCTGTTTAATTTTTCGATTCCGTTAGAGGCAACATTCAGGTTTTACACTTATTGTGCAACCTGTCTGGCCATTGCGTGGACGCGTGTCCTATGCATATTTGTTGAGTCATAGCACGTCGCAATGTCTTTCTTTTTTTTCTATGACAGCGTTCGTTGACTGCTCTGACAGCTGTGGGAGCTTGTGTGTCAACATGCAGCGATCTGTCTTTGGTCAAACACTCTCGCGTGTTTTATCTCGAGATAAAATGCGTAGCCATATGGTTTATCTCCAAATGGCTTACACTTAGTTTCTCGGGCACCTCGCCTATATGATATCCGCGTGAGCTGGAATGTTTACCAGACTTTCAAATTAAGCACGGGTTGCGTCGGTGGTTTGTTCAGATGCTTGTTTGGCGACACCCCCTAACTGTTTTACCTAACTGTTTTTACAGATACATATAGAGGAATAATATGACAAGCTATTATGACAATGTGCTAATGATCGACCCCCCCTCCCATCCCCTTGCGTGCTTGGCATTCTCGATAAACAACTGGGTGGAGCCTCAAAGCCACGACCGTTGGGCTCTATGATGGACACACATGGTCCATTTTGGAACCTGAAATAAACAAAACAGGGTCACATATAGAGCCTGTACAATTCCCTGTGATGTATGGGCCTTATATGGTTCTGCACAATTGTTCAGAACCTGGCCGCTCCACAAAACCCACATTATGAGCAAAAACTATAATAAAGGCCGCAGCTAGTGTGATTACATAGGATGAACAAATATGAACGACCTGAAAAAGTCGAGCTGTTGAACATGAGGCTGTCGAGGCAGCCTACGCATTCTATGGAGCAAAAGGACCTCGCCCACTCTATGGACATGTCTGTAGCACACAACCTTGTTGACTCAACAAATGGTGCAAAATTCATTATAGGATTGGCAAATGAATGGTTATTAGTTTTCCTTTTCAATAATCACTAGGATCAAAATTATTGGATATGATTTTTGGACATTTGGTAGGAAAACCTTTGTGTTTTTAGATTCTTTCATTCATTCTTTGTTCACTGGTGCAGCCGTAAAGGCTCGTTCACACACGCGTTTCAGAAAGCAGTGCTGCTTCAGCGTTTGCGGCGCGGCAGAGAGGAGCTGATCACACATGCATTTGCCGCCAGCATGCAAATGTGTTTCGTTGTTGTTGCTATATCAAGATTGTACCTGGACTTCTTGCGCTCTCCGTTCAACTTTACAGTGTGAATAATTTCTGCTCGCATTGTCAGTTGTTGGACAGCAGACATGACGTGATATAACATCAACATTTAGTAAGTCAGCAGAACTGTACGATGATGATACGATAAAGAAAGCTATCAAATCCAAGCTTAGCAATGTGATGTCACCCGCTTCAAAGAAGCAAAGCGATCGGCTGCTTAAGTCTTCGGAACTGTTATAGTGAACCCCTTCTGCTGAAGTCGCTAATACAGATGCAGAAAAGGAGCTGCAGAAGAAGCAAGACACATGTTCATCTGCTGGTGATCAACACACGTGGTCTCACTCAAAATTGCATTTATTTTTGTTGATTCTGTGGTTTGCGTAAATTCCGAGCTCGTCGTTGACAACAAAAAAACTTTTCGTGAGAATGACCTCACTTACAGTCCCACCAAACGCACACACACAAAAGGACAGAAGTGGGAGGGCCACCAGTGTCAAACGAACCCCTCTGTTAGCGATCCAATTTGTCGGATGAGAAGCGTTTAAAAAATGCACGTCTTAATCCATCTTTATTCTGAGGCTCTGCTGTACTTAATTACTTGTGGTAAATAGGACCGAGAAACCAACGTAAAAAGAGTGTACTTCAGCTGTAGCGTTGCATGATCTTGTGAGAATTATTGACTTGCATTGTAATGTGTAGGAACACACTTAATCAATCGAATCTTCTTTTGCAAAAATTCTCAGTTGCCTGACTTTGTTATTTCTCATATATCTAGAATCGTGGGTTGAGCTGTACTATGGGGCATCCTCGTCAGATCGAGCAACGCCTCCACTCTCTGGTAATGCCCATATCTTGGAGAAGCTGCTGCTGGAGGCCCAGAGGGAGTCCAATGCATCTTCAGCTAAAGGAAGTGGAAGGTCGGTTCAAAGTTTCTCACTCTTTCCAGATGTCTTAGATGCCTTCCAGTGTCCCCAAGAAAACCGATTTCTTAGAGATGTTGCAGTTCTATGATCACTAAAAATGTGTCTCGATTAATGTAGTCCTGTCTTTAGCTATTCCCATTCTTATTGAAAATTACTGACAGTATATTATGGGTAATTATTCTCCCCGTTAACCCGGTCAGTGCCCTAGATCTAAATGTCAACAACAGAAACTTCTCATATTTTGCTTAAAACAGTTGTATATCATGTTCCTACACATATCATGGGACATGGCTACATCAAACCTCCGGTCGTCTAGTGGCGTCTTACTTCAGTCTGGTGACCTGACAGTGATCTTGGATAGCAGTTGTTTATGTCTTCGGAGGATTATCAGTTCTAAATTTCTTCCTAATTGAGCAGAAAGTAAATTTTGGAAACTAAATTCAACTTGAAGTATAAAATAGGAAACTCAAATGGAGTAAAATTATGCCGCATTCTGTGCATGATCATGTTGTTAAGTTAAAAGTTAATTGGTCAACAGCAACGTGTACTGATGACGTCAGCAGTTTAAGTGAGTATATACACAAATGCTTTTATAACTCTACATGGTATCTGTAGCTTTGCTTTTCCTGTCACATGTTCATACAATACAATGTGATACAGTGGACTCCCCCTAAACAGAGCTCAGTTGTATGGAAGTTGTAAGTTTGTAAGACATTATCAGATGAGATCCAAGAGTAGGAATCCCTTTTCTGAGGAGGTAAGGGCTCAAAGGGGCACTGATGCAGGCATTATCCATAATGTCGATTTTGAGTTCTTAGAAAAAGTGATTCCTACTCTTGGACCTCATCTCATAACGTCTTGTTGGTTTTGCTTTCACGAGCACACCGTTTGAGCCTCTTGCTCCTTATCTTGTGTGCTGACATGTGCATTGTTTGATCCTTCCCATGTTAACTTCCAGTTAGGTGACTTCTTGACAATACGTGTCACATGACTACCGTTGTATAAATTCATTTTTTTCATTAACCCTCGCAAGGGTGGGCAAAAATTACAACTTCGTGCCAAGATGGGTAAGGCTTCATAAACAATGTACACGTCTGATGATTTGTGGAAATTTATCGAATATTCGTACGAATATTCGATAAGCATTTGATAGTCAGAATGCTTACATTTCTACTTGGGTTATGTGTAACTAGGGTTCTTCGTTTTCGGCATTTATGTGTTTTGTCAAATTCGGAAATTTTCAGCATTTTAAAACATTTGTGCCAAAAATATGTGCCAAAAAATTAGCAGCTATAATCACCGGACAGAGTTACACAGGGAGGAGCTAGTTCCCAAAAACCAGCATGAAATACAGGTAAATAATGAAATTATGAAACTAAACATACTTGCATATTAAACTGTGAATACCTGCTACAGACAATACTTTAAAATCAGAATTTTCTTTAATGTTGTCATCAGGAGCTTTCCTCCTGTCCTGTGTCTCATTTCGCACCTGCTCGAGAGACTGGCTTAGTGTTTCACGCCAACCAACTCAAAGGAGGGGGACTCGAGAGAGAGAGAGAGAAAAACGTATATATTCTTTTCAGCCCCAAGAGCCCACACAGTCCTTGTAGTGAGCCACTCACCTTCACCCTGAATAAGGTAGGAATCAATGTTACAGTCATGTTCTGCTTTCCCGATGCACTAGTCCAAAGGGTCCGTTCCAATTTTTTAAATCTTTCTCTTTTTAATTGTTTCATGCGAATTTCTCCATGGTAAACACTGTCAGCTTCAGCATCAGCTCTCTTGATATTTGTTTACAGTGCACGTGTACTGTACAGCATGTGTTTACGTATATAAGACACTCTTGTGTGTAAAAGGTCACTTTTGTTGCCATTGTCAGTTGAACGAACTTCAGGTGCTCCTGGTGCTGGGCATCATCGGTAACGGTTTGCTGCAACTGGCACATAGCGCCAGCAACTAGCTCGTGTCACATGTGGTCACATGGGCCTCACTGCACACGCATTCTATGTCACTTTCATGTTGTCAAAGATAAAAAAAGCATGTCCCAAATGTGCATCAAGCACTTGTATTCACAAGTTTTTTAATTGGTGTAGTTGACATGACAAGTTATCTACTAGTGGCTCTTTACTCAGAATCCAAACATCGCTGTTTTCACAATTCTTTTTCCCATCTCCCACACCTATGTCGCAGATGAAGTAAATTCAATTCAATTCAATGTGCGCACCTACCTGATATGCCAGTGCGATTGTAATGTAGCTGTTGGGTCTATCCGAGTCAGTCTTTCTTTAGGTCAAATTCCAACTGTAGCTTAAGCTTGCATAATGCAAGCTCTGTAATCACAGTGGGTCACAGGTACCAGGAATGCTGTAGGTACAATTTGGGTACCTGAGGCACATCTTGGCCTGACGGTTGCCACAAAATGGCTGTGTTGTGGACACAGTGCGAATTCAGGTCTATACAGTGCAATAAAACCTCAATAATTCGACTCCAGTTATTTCAGAAATTCCGATAATTCTGGGTCCCAGCATATGTCCGCACAAATCCATGGAAACGAACGCTCTTCGGCAGCGGTCACGTGCGCACCGGATATTTCGAACAATCACGGCTTGAGGGAAGCACACCAAAGCAAACAGCGGACAGTCAGATCAGGCCCCTTTCCACACATGCATGCAAATGGTGTAACTTAAATTTTGCTACGATGCAGTAACGAACTTCGAATTCTACTAAAAAAACATGTGCTTTCTAGCTTATATGACTGTGTCAGCAGTGCTACTGAGCGTTGTAGCTGAAAAAGAAAAAAAAAGATGGGTTTTTAATTGGGCATTTCTTGTATACTCCTGTCTTGATACAGAGAGAATTGTTTCTAACTATGCTGTTCAGGAAACTTCATGGTCCCTTTAATAGCACGATTACCATGAACATACTGCAAATTTGAGGTTTCTTTATTCTGATGATGCTTTCTGATGATACAACTGAAAGTGCTTTAACTATCAGTAAAATGGATCTTCTTATTTGACTTTATAGGAGGAAAAGCAAATCCCAACTGATTGGATCTGGGACTGGAGTAGTCGCCCAGACCAGCAACCTCCAAAGTATGTTTATTGTAGCATTTCCATCCTTTCAGTTCAGTTTCATCTGGAGGCAGAATATAGCAGCAGTTGGCAACATGCATGTGTGGTAGTGGCAGGGCCCAGTTTCTGATCATGGGTACGGCCTCCAGATTTGCAAACCGTTCACACGTGCTAAATTTCCTGCACATAACAATGGCTAGGCCTGTCGTATTTGCATTCTTTTCTGGCTGCCATGTAGAATTTCACAACTTTACACATTATATGTACAGGGCTTATAGCACTGCATGTATAATGTGGCACGCTATGGCAATGTGTAGTGGGAGTTCCAAACCTGTGAAATCCACTAAGCTGATCCGCTTACTGCTCTAAAAAATGGCTTACACAACGGTGGAAGATACGTGTACTTATGCATTGGTACGAATAATCGAAGCAAGCTATTAGATAATTCCACATACAGTTGAACCTCAATATAACCAAACTCATGGGAATGGCAATTTCTTTCGTTGTATCGAACATCTTGTTATATCAAGTCAATTACGAAGGCACACACTGTACATAAGTGTCAATAACTTCGGGTACGTTCCGGAAAAGTTTTTCGTGAAAAATGACGATGACAAATATAGCACTAAAGGGCACCTACTGCATTTTATTCTTAGGTGAAATAGGCGGTTACTTGCATCTGTGTCGTGGCCAAAGTCAAAGCCTCCACAGGTTTCTCCATATCATGTTGTGATTCCGCGAACCTCTATGTACGTCTCCCTAACGTCAAAGTATGTCGTGCCACCTGACCACCTGATGAGCCATCAATACACAAGCCTCGATGTCTTCGTCATTGTGCTGTTCGTCACTATCGTTGTCGGCATCTTGCCTGCAAGCGGCCCCGACGATCTCCTTTTCCGTGACACCCTCCTTTGCTACAACATCTTTGTCCACGTCAAGAAAATAATTTAGGCCGGTATCGTCATGTACGCTGCCACGGGAACGAAGTGTTTCCTACGAACTCGCGATGGCACTCTGCGTCTCGTGCTCTTCACTGTTGCCTTAGTCCTGTACTTTGCTGTAACCGGGCAGTACAAAAACCAGGGTGAACCTTCCAATGACTCAGACTTCCTTTTTTAGGCAGACTCTTCCTTACCCTAATCGCGGGTGCCCTTCCTTTGCCGTGGGAACTGGACGCTGGTTGCGCCCTTTGTTTTCGTGACCCTGAAATCCGCTTTGTGGTCATAAAAAATACCTCGTTCTTTCGCTGCATGGAGGCGACGGCTAAAAAGTATTTCGTCGTAGCGGGAGTTAAATTACATTTGTCTCTATGGCGATCTGCAAGGGAATGCAAATTATTTTGATCTGTTTGGTTGTATCGTGTTTTGTTGTAACAAGGTTTGACTGATGGATATTAAGCCAAAGTCGTACATTGACTTTTTTCTTTAAATTGAGGGAGAAGACCATATATTGAAGGCAGACTGTACGAACATGTACAGAATGCAGTTGATAACTTGTTAGGAAGCTTTCGTTTTGTATGGAGCATCCCAGTTAGGTACAGAAGGAGCTTACGAACGTGACCATTGTTAAATGAGTTTTGGGCGCACTCACTTTAAAAGGGCACACAATGAAAAATGCTCAATTTTGCACTGTCTGTCTGTCTCCGGAATTAATGGGAATACTACAACAAAAATTTTGTGTGCCGAATTCTCTCAGTGTGTTCTGGAACAAGAGCATTAGTATTATGTGAAGGGTTCTGGAAGAATAGTGCAACACACACTTGCAGGAGGTCAGAGATGAGTTGTTGGATTATATTCATAACCACAAAATAAGCCCAGTAACCACAAAATAATTGCTGTGGGTTACATGCAGAACGTTGAACATTGGCAGGTTTAACCAGATGCTTTAGTTTAGTGATGTTTCATCACACTACCATATGCATCGTAAACACGTTACACTTACCAAATTATTGAGTGGGTTCTGCAGATAAAAGGTGCATTAAACCTGGCTGTTCAAGAGAAACTCAGCCCAAAATTGTGCATTTGTTGTAGAAAGCACTAACATTTTTTTTTTACCCCCTTCAAGTTCCTTTAAAATTCATTTGACAGTAGTACTTTTCGTACACTTCTTCTGTGTCTAATTTGGTGTTTCTGAACAAAACGGAAGTGCCCTGACAGGCGACAAACCCCAGGGCAAAAGTCTGAGGTGAAAAATGGTGCCACAGCTTTCCTCTTCTGAATTTAGGACAGGCAGGTCTCATTCATATTCATTTTAATCTTCCTTCAACGTACCATAATATCTGGCTGACTGTGCACATTGCTGATAATACACATTTGCTAAAAATAAGATTTTTATTTATTTATTTATTTCATAGCATTCCAAGTGTCCTAATGGACATTATATGTGAGTGGGAATACAGTGGTAATTAAGAAAGGAATGTTTGCTATATACAATACTAAAGTGTGATAGAGCAGTGTACACAATGTTACAATAAGCAAAACAAAAACATGAATGTGTACAGAAAAAGGTATAAATACAATAAAACAACAAGACCACATGCATTGATGTGAGTGGTGATCATGGTATAAGAGCAAGGATTTACTTGCAGAAGGTACAGTTTTCGTGGATGGGTACACGGTTAGTGGGGAGGTCATTCCAATCGATGGCAGTGTTACAAAAGAACGCTTTTGAGAACAAATTGGTGTTGCAGTTGTGGCAAGGGCGGTCAGTTCATGAGAAAATAACTTCGGAACAAGAGATCGGACATACAGCTGGTGGAAATGAGTGAAAAAATCGGTGAAATAGCGATAATTTTATAATTTTGCTATGCTACGCCAGTGTTCCAGAAGAGAAAGACCGAAATTGTATTGTAATGATGCTACTGACGTAAGGGATGAGTAATCGTTACCGATGAAGTGAGTTGCTCTGCTTTGAATAGATTCAGTGAATCGATATTGTCGTCGAGGGTCCCAGATGGCAGAGGCATATTCGAGCCTTGGTCGTATAAGCGAGAGATAAGTTAAGATAAGTGGGGGCCATCTAGAGATTGTCTGATGAATCCAAGTGAGTGATTAGTATTGGCAGTGATGTAATCAGTATGCTTATTCCAAGTTAGGTTAGCAGAAACATGAATTCTGAGGTACTTATGGGAATCTGCAGGTGAATCTTATAATATAAGTACTGGCATATACCATATCTGCTTGCGTATAGAGCGTACATTTTTTACTCAAAAGAAGGGGGTCAACCATGGGGTGCGCCAATATGACGAAAAAAAATTGAACTCAAGAAATGGGTGCTCAAGTTGGGGGGGTGTTCTGCACGCGAATATGTCTAATATGTGAGCAAATACAGTAATGTGCACAAACTCACTTCATCAGTGCTTAGTCTTTGAAAACCAAACCAGCCTGCCTGATTTGGCGTGGAATCTTTCAACGAAGGTTGTCAACACCTGCACGGGTAGTTGGTGACACCGAGAGTATATTCTGGGAATGGCCAATTTGGCCTTATTGGGCAGGCATTGTAGTACATTGGAAGCTACGATGTAGTGTGTGTTAGTGTGCTACTGTTTTCCAGCTAATTGCAGTATGTTGTGAATACTGCAGATAGCAACTGGCTTGTTTGTAAGGTTGGATCAGCTGTGGCTTCTGTCCTGCATTAAAGGATGTGATGATTGAAACAAACGTGCATGCATTTTGCCTGAGGTACCATCTTTCTGTTGCTTTTACGAGGTATGAGGTATTCATGTTGGCGTATTACTGATGTGGTCTACTTGATTTGAGGTATGCCCGAGAGCATCTTACCCAAAAGGTGTAATGTAACTTGCAGAGACTGGAAGTTCCGGCATCCGAGCAATGGGAACCGAAGGCGTCCAGTGCTGAGTCTGCGTGGGTCCCGCATTATACGTTTGGCTGACATATTTCCCGCACTGCTGCTCAGCAACTTGCTCTCAGTTCTTCTTGGAGCTGGCATCGGGTAGGTTCACTGGATATGGTTTTAGTAGTGTACAAGGGGTGTCCCACAAGTTATTGGCTGGATGCATAATAAGATGGCAGAGGTGAATTAACTGACGTTACTTTTTAAAGTAGCCCCTGCCAATGTCCGCACACTTTGCACAGTGATACTGCAGTGTCTTGATGTCCTTGAAGAAATAATCGCTGAGTATGGTGTGGACACACCGTGGAAACAAGAACTGGAAAAAAGAGAACAAAAACATTTAGGGAAGAGAGCTGTGCTTGATCACAGCACTGTAAAACAAAAATTTTCACTTAAACTTTTTGGTTTGAGGAAACTTTTCAGTAAAACACAATAACTAGAGGTGTGCGAATATTGAATTCGAATACGAATGGAATATGAATATCTGCAAAATTGTCCGTGGAATGTCGAATATCACGACATAGGATAAAAGCTTCTAAGAGTTCATTAAGTTAAGAGTTAATTCTCATGAGGCAAGCTGAAAACCGTAAAAAACAAACAAAAAACTTGCACTTCAAAAAATCTTTCATGAACAGTGAACTCCTGTGTAAGGCATTGTAAGTGCTGGTGAAACAGACAGAATGGAAGTAAGGAGCAATGACATGTTCAGAATGCGAGATGGTTTAGTGATACAAGCCCATATCAGAAGGAAAATGAAGGTGGCAAGTGCCGTCTTCTTGCATTGACAATGCTTTCCGCATTTGTTGCGTAGGCGAGAAACTGCACGGTTTCACCGTGCTCTCACGTGTGACGTCGCGCGATGAGACCATCGTTCCTGACTGTAATGCATAGTTTGGAACAGTCTCATTCATTTGGGCAGTAAAACCGCATTCCTCGACGACTTTGCATGACTGTGCTCATCACGCGTAATTGTTTCTGCGATGTTCGTCTTCGGTGCTTCTTTCATTTCATGGCGAAAATCTGCGCCCAGTCCTCAAAGCTCTGTCGCGCCGACGCGCGCGAGTTGCGAGCAAAATCGCTCTATGCAGGTCAGGCTTAAGTCTTGGTATCATCTCTAACAACAGTTAGTGCAGCTTCAAATGGCTTTGCAGCGTTATTGTCGAACTAGTTGACACTTTTTAACATACGTGTCGCACAGCACCGGAGTTGGAGAAACTATGTCGAAATATCGTCACGTCCCACACTTTCATTATCCCCATCATCACACGCAACCATGATTCTATCATATATCGCTGACAACCACAAATTGAAAATGAAAAAAACTCGTTCGAAACATGGGTTTTTGCGGTGCATGCAATGGCACGGTGAACAGCGGTGTTCAGCTCAACACCAACAAAATTTCGATATTCAACCGGAATTTCGCCAAATTGCAGGCCTCATACGAATGTTCAGGATTCGTTAGCAATCCACTAAAGCCGCGACTGTGCTGACTAGCATGAAGTGTACTGCGCTTTCGTGCTTGTCTGGCGCGGCAGCCACAACTGTGTACTAGTTTCGGTTTCGGTTACCGACTGTGTAGTGGAGCATTCGCAGATGAGTGTACCTCAGAAGCTCCACGTGTCGCTTTGCCGCTGTTTGTTTTCTTTTTCGTCGCTGTTACCGCAACGTACAAATACCAGCGCACAACCTGCAACACCTTTGTAATAAGCTGCTATGATATTGGAAAAAAAATGAATATTAGAACTTTTACAAATATTCGAAAACTTCAAATGTCAAATTTTCGAATACGAATCGAATATCGCGAATATTCGATTCATATTCGAAATTTCGAATATTCGGACACCTCTAACAAAAACCACTTGAGTAACAACAAGTACAGGTGGTAGACAAAGGCAATGTCTTTGTAAGCATAAATTTGTAAGCATCGTTACATTGTAGATGGTCCTCCAATTTTATTGAAAACTACGACTTTCGAATTACCTGAAGCTTGAAGGATGTTACACCTACCTCAGCTAGGATCATGAAATACTGAAAGCGACCGTGTCACGATGTCTCATGCATGGTGACACAAGGCAGGTGCCAACCTAGCTGGTTGGTGGTCAGCTGTCATAGAGGCTTTTGTACAGCAACCCCGCATTCAGAAGAAAGCGACCTTAGGCGATGTCATATATCCTTTGGTGATGGCATCAGTCCCAGTTCCTTTTTTTGTATGTCCATAGGTGTACAAAAATGTGTAAGTTGGTCCTGAAAGCTGGTTGTTTTCCACCCCTGCCTATGTCCTGAGGTGGTCCTCGTCTTGGTACACTTCAAAAGTGCACTTCACTGGCAAAAGGCAGCAGCCTAACCACTGATAATCTTTCTCTTCCTGGTTTCCCTGCACATGTGGACTGTGCTTGCTACTCATTGGCCAGCACATGAGCTTGCACAAGAGGTCACACTGCAGTGCCACGTCACACAGTGCCAATAATTGTAACATTCACAGCATTCTATAAGTTCCCAAGAATACAAAGTACGGCCAGCAGAGTCACTTTATAGTTAGTTTCGTAGCACAGCACAGCCACGATAGAGAGGATGACACAACTTTTAGCTGCAGAACTTTTACATTTTTTATAGTCCTCCGATTCGTTGCTGGTACCACACTAGTCATGTTGGGAGGAAAGAACTCCAAGCTAATTGCTTTAAGGTTCTCTGCTGGACAATGTGCCATGCCATTCTTTTCACGCACATAAATATTCTATTTGACTTCCTTAGGTATGCCTCAAACAGACTCAAGGTTTGATGGGAGGCCCCTTTTCTAGCTCTGCTACAGGGCCTCCCTTGCTAAGTGTAGCAGTTTTTTGGCAAATACTAAATAAAAGTCAAAATAAATAAAAGGTAATCCAAACTTTTCTGTTAGACCAAGATGATGATGTTGCTCCTGAACACACAAATTCGCTGGGCTTTATCCATAATTGGGAGTGGGAAACATTGTAAGATAACTTTGAAAGGCGAATTACCTTTGCGAGCAGGTATGAGCAGGCATAGCTGTTCCTGTTTGCTACATTACTGACAGTGAAGGAGTTGGACAGTGTCATAAAGAAATCCTGTATTTTGCAGGGTGTGCATTGGGCGAAGAATGAAGGTAGCCAACGTGGATTGATATAGCCAAGACACATGGAGTGGGTTTTTGTATTCTCTCTCCTTCCTTGTAAAGGTCCTGTGAGTGCTCTGGTTGTGTACCGACTGTACATAGTCACACTACATCCAATATCAACTTTGTGGTCGGCCCAGATAGTGGCCGGCAAATTATGGTCGCGTTATCTCATTTCAAGATCCTATCGATAGAGCCTGCAAGGGATGTTCATGTTGTGGTTCTCATCTTAGATGGAGTTGGATGTGGTTTGTGTGCCATAACACAAGATGCTCTGCTTCTCATTCATTGAAGAATTCTAAAGCCACCACATGTTTTGTTAGGTCATGCGATACGTCACATATATCAATAAGAATAATACATAGGGTTCACAGACTGTACTAAAACAGTATAAAGCAGCGATTTGTTTGTGAAAATGTCTTCTGGTTTTCTTATTTTAAACCAGGTGCTGTAAACGTTTGCTGTAAACGGTCCTTTTCATCTGGTTCAAGTTCGATACTTGAATCTGTATGTTTATTGCGGTCCACTTTGTTTCCGGTCGGTGAATTCTGGTGGTTCGTAAAAAACTGTCAAGAGAAATGCACAAGAACATGCCTTATTTTGTTTTGTGCAAGCTCACTTTGCAGAGATCTGTGGTGTGTTTTTGGTTGATTAAGGTCCAACTGCGAGAGGGGATATCGCAGCGCTATGGGACTAACACGTGACTTAATTCTTTGCCAAAGCTATCTAGGCATGAACAAGTGGTGGTGGTTGAAGCTCAGAATATATTTGCATCACACACAATGCTCTCGCAAGGACTGGCTATGATTGTTATCAGTTGTGTATGTCCATTGAAGGCCGATGAATAGAGCTGTAGTGTGTGGTGTGTTTTGTTTTGCTGCTAGGCATTTGAGAATAAAATGGTTCTCATTAGTACAGTTTATTTTGTTATGCCAAACCTAACAACATACACCATTATTTAATAATATATTCATTTGCTGAATCCGGCACACGCATGTTATTCTGCCCGATAGGGTTAAGTGGTGTCATGAGATGTGTGTGGGCAGCATTAATATTTCATTTTACAGTATCCCAAGAAACGTCTCGCAAGACCCTTTGATGAACCTTTGTTTGCGCAGAAATGTTTCACCTCGGTGTTTGGCTTCTGACACTTAATATGGTTATGATCTAAGTTGCCATACTCGAGAGCTTCGCATATCAACTGTACATTTTTCTTCTTCGAGGAAGCAGTAGTACATTTGTTACTTTTGCATTCCATTGCAGGCCCCTGTGCTGTTTCACGAACGTTGTTCGGATGCAAAAAATTATCTTAAATTATGAAAATTATGAAAGGAAAAGCAGAAGAGAAATAAACCGCTGCATCCAAGTTCATTTGTACAGTCTTGGCTTGTTACTGCTGTTCCCAACTGTTTTCTTGTTACAAGGGCAAATTTTTCATTCTTCTTCTCCGGAGACTGAAGTGAACGTTCTTTTCTTTTTCGACTCTAAGTAGAAAGAACAGACTTCTCGCCACTCCTTTGCTGACTGAAGCAGTGGATACAGGAGAGGAATATGGAGGAACAGCATAACCATGTGTGCTACTTATTTCTTGAAGGAACTAGTATACACATCAGCTTCCAAAATCTGGAGTTTGTGACTAAAAATTGTGAGGGGATGTGCTTGATAGCAAGTAAGGCTCCAGCAGAATGTGGCAGAGTCATGTTCTGTTAAACAAAGATTTTTACGCGGAGTGTGAAGCTTTCTCGTTTAGTTTTCCTTCAATGCCTTTTTGGGGTACACTGCGTATGACCATTCTGTTTGATGTTTGGACAGCTTCACTGCAACTGTAAAAGGTCTTGCAGGACAAACAAGATGCTTTGTATAAGAGTAGAAGGAATCTGTTCTATACATTTGCAATGCCTGCATTCACTCAAAAATAGGAACTTCTGTGCACTTGTGTAATACATTTTTCACTACTGGAATAAGAGTACACCTTGCGTACATACCAAACTTATTTTTTTGTATGCATCAACTGATAATTTTTGGCTCTACGTCAAAACAACTAGTACGTTCATAAATAACAACATAATGACTATGGCTTTTCAGATTGCAATGATTACATGCCTTTGGTAGTACCGGGCCAAGCTCTCTGCACAATGCCTCAGGTTTCCATCATAGGATGAAATGAGCACAAGGAGAGTTGTCCCGTAAACGCGCACAAAACAGTATACGATAATTGTGATGAATCAAAGGGTATACCTGTGTATCTAGAAACAAGCTTCTTGCCAGACCCTGAATGAAACAGACAGACTTGAAACAGTTTCTCAGTCCTGTCATGCACCTACGAGATGACATGCAGAAATGGTACATTGCTTTTTGACTTAACCTGTTGCATGCAGAAGCAAGCTTCACATTTGCAGTGTCCATTTCCGATGAGTGCGAACAAATATAATGAAAAGGGTTTGGAGTGCGTCCTGTAATGTTTCTTGAATATCGTTACTTATTGTGGAATTTGAATATATTAAACTTTATTGAATTTAACTCTGTGTCAAGCGAGTAATTGCCATCTCAGTGCTTTTGATTGTACTTGCATGTGGTGGTAGGTTGTCCCGTTTGGAACAAGTTGATTACTACCACAGTGCCTGTACGTTTTCTTCTTTTTTTTTCTTCTTTTCTTTTTTTACAGAATGCTCAGATACGGAAGCTTGGTGACGGGAATCCTACCGTATCTGACAGATATGTTACAAAAAATCGCAGCCGGGTCATTCTACTCCAAATTATTCAGTGGTTCTGTTCTTCCCTCTGTGGTTTGGTTCCCAAAAATTATCTTGGGGGAAGTCCTATTGAAAAATGCTGAACCGCTCCCGATATACGCGGGGTCAAAGTTTGGGGGTGCGCCCCGTCGCACACTAGCGCCGTGTTCGTCAAGCCCGCAGACGCGCTCACCTCGTGAGCGCGTGCGTGGCTCGGTGTAGTGTAACTTATGGCGAATTCGGGTGGTCATTTCGGAGCAACTTTTTTTGCCAGATCTCGAGCAGTCATGTTCGCTTGGTCAAAATGAAGCAAATGTCGCATGTTCGCGTGGCGCTTTCCGAGCGCTCGGAATTTGCTAGCTAGCACTTTTTTTGCCCGGTCTCAAAACGATCGAGCAGCAGATTGCTCAACTGTTGAACAAGAGATAAACCGATGTTCTGAGGCTGGAACAACATAGAAGGGACAGATACAAACAAAGCCTCAAATTGCCTAAGAAATCAACGATGAAAGATGGAAGTCACTGCGGTGTCGTCACATCCGCACTGCAACGGTGGCGAGTGCCCTCATTGGCCCGCATGTTGAAATCACGTGGTTTAGCAGACGACAGAACTCGAAGACTTGGGGAGAGCCTTTTCGGAAGCTGTCTTGGTACAGGACGAGCGGCGAGAGGCTCACGTGGTTCGCTGACGTCGCCCACTCCTCAGAAGACAGTCACGTGACTTCTGCGCGCGACCTTTGAACGCTTCCCATCCGATTCGGAGGAGCTCGCAGTAAAAAGTAAAACAATTTAAATAGTGAAAAACCTTACTTGTTTTGCGTCGCAGGCTACTTGTGTAACCCATTCCGGGAAACTGAAAAACAATAGCCTTCAGACTGTTGAGTTAGTGAAGTTTAACTGGGGTGTGGTGCATTCGAGATAGGTGGCTGCCCTGTGGGCGCCTTCAGACTGTGAAAAAAGGTGTTAGTTTTCCGGATGAATGACTACATGAGGAGCTCTGCAAAACATTACGAATGCCCCATACTGCAAAATCCCAGGCTTTTATATGAAATTTCTCGAACTATAGCTTGCTTTTGCGCCATTTTGTCACTTATAAATTCCCACACTGAAAGCCCAGTGGCCGTTCCGTGTGGTGTAGGCCAGTGTACGCATCGCTTGTAGAAGATCAGAAAATATGGCAGCTGGTGGCACCAAAGTTAACAAAGAGTTAAGAGAGTAACATGTAACGTGAGTCATCGAGTTTGAGCGCACTTAATTGTTAGCAACAGATCGAGGCATTTTACAGAGAACTGTCTAATTTAGAGCTCCTTTGTGTTTCTGACTACCACGGTGTAAGATAAAGATATCTTTATCTTACACCGTGCTGACTACCCAGCCTGCAAATTTGCGAAAGAGTAGAGTGGCTGTGCAAGTTGTTGTTACAAAAGTGTTCACAGTGTATGTTGATACCTAAACACTGAGAGCCTTAAGCTGGGGAAGTCGGTACATGACAATTTAAAAAACGCGCACTTGGCAGTTCGTTCTGTCTCTGTGCGTGCCTCTTTTGTCTACAATAGCGTCCTTGCAGTTCGCAAAATGCAAAAGCAATTGTATCTTATACTGAACACCGACCATGTTTAAGCACCGCTACTGAATTCCACGCTATTAAAGGTCCAGTACATGAATATTACGTAGGCGTTTACGTTTTCTTTGAATCGTACGAAAGAGAAAGTTGAGTGTTGAAGCGTCTAATTGGCGACGGAGAGACGGACGCGCGGCGTGGGCAAAAGCCCAAAGTTGGGGAGATGTGTAAGAAGAGCAGATACAGAGTGCTTTTTATAATGTAACAGAAAACAAGTATTAAAGTAGTGAGTTTAACTAAGTAAGTGCGTGTGAAAAAAATAGCAATTGTAACTGCAGAGATACATGACCCAGACAGAACACTTTCTCCTGTGGACGTCCGAAACTGATCCCAAAGTCCATCTCCGGATATCTATATCCTTCGGATATCACTGGGAGCCTGATACATGGACGTCCCAGGATCTGTATCCACAGGATGCACGGTCGCGGCTGTTTCAAGAATTGTCCGAGTTAGATCCCTGTCGGGATGTTACACGGATCATTTATTGCGGGAGAGAGAGAAACGGGTGGCAATGTAGCACTGCGAAGTTTGACTTTCCATGTACCAGCTGACTGTCTCTAACCAAAACCAGTAGAAAACA
Source organism: Ornithodoros turicata (assembly GCF_037126465.1). Taxonomy (NCBI): domain Eukaryota; kingdom Metazoa; phylum Arthropoda; class Arachnida; order Ixodida; family Argasidae; genus Ornithodoros; species Ornithodoros turicata. Next base: position 26,742,779 of record NC_088204.1, on the reverse strand, counting down.
CAGACGTTGTCTTGATAGCGAGTTAATACATCGAGCAATTTCTCACTTCGTTGTTGTATTCGTGGGTAATCGAATTAGGCTTAGGCAACTCACCCATCATTTTGATTCACAGGCGAGAACGTATCTGGAATATGGGGATGCTCGCGAGACAAGCAGTACATGGTATATGTTCTCTCTTTGGAAGGAAATGCACTGCCTTTCGAAGTGAGCTTGTGGGACTGGGTGGTCCTGTCGGAGCTTTTGTATATTTTTTTTTTCTGAGTAAAACGCTGCGTTCGTTCTCCGTCATGGTATGTACGAGAAAGAAAGAGGAGCAACAGAAATTAAAGGGTGTGAGGCGGGGATTAAAAAATATGGCAGGCAGAAAAATGCTGATTTCTACGAAAACTGAGGATAAATGTCTATCTCCTCTACGGATGTTTGTATATCCACACAACGTGTGCATGTACATAAGTAGGTCCGTGCAATGTCCAGACATCTCCATGTAACAGCCTGTGAGGACAAACGACGGATATATGTGGGAAGTCCGAACCGTGGCCACTCGGAGATGTGGGGGACGTCCGTCGGAAAAATGTCTGTCTCCCAGGGAGATCCGAATTTCCGTGAACGGTTATCCACTGGAACTCCCCGGGAGGTTTTGTTCTGTTTGGGGACAGCTGTCACATGATCGGGAGCAATAGACAAATATTTCTATCAGTCACACGAAGGCCTCTTTCGGCTCTTTCGTTCGGCTCAGCTCACCATCTAACCATTCCTCCAATTCATCAAACTGTAATGTCTGTGGAGTGGAAGCTGCCATCCCACACCAGCTCCTGTATTGCCAGCAGCACCTTCAACATAGCGACACCCTCCGTTGCCGTCTGCTCCAGATTGGCTGTAACGACTTTTCGTTGGCCGCTCTTGGCCCAGTCTTGCACCCCAACCAGTGGGCTGTCACTGCCGCTCTCCTCGGTTTTCTTCGTGCCTCAGGACTCGTTAGCTGCATGTAACAGTTGTGCTAGTGTTTATTTTCTTCTTTCTTTCTTTCCTTTCTTTTTGTTTTCCCCGTTTTTTCGTTTTTCTTTCCTTCCTTTTTTTTCGATTCCCTCTTTTTTCTTTCTCCTTCCTTTTCTTCATTTCATTTCAACAAAACCCGAAGGGTCCGGAGGTTTTCCTATTTTCTTTTCCTTTTTTTTCGGAATAGCAAGCCGGCTCTTTACCCGGCTAACCTTTCTTTTCTTTTTTTCTTAATAAACATATGCCCCCCCCCCCTTTCCTCCAGAAAACTTAAACCTTACGACCGAGGAAGCCACAGTCTGCAGAATACGTTTTCCAGTTTTCCGGTTTAGCTAAACGGCTTAGCTATCAGTGCTGTTCTCGAGGGATTACAGCATGAGAGTCACTCAACGATACAAAACCTCATCCATACCAGAAAAAAAATATCACCCGAAACTTAATTCAGACTGGAGCGCGACCATAACCAAACGAAGCCTGAAGGGAGCTCCTCCGGATCGGGTCGGAAGCGTTGAAAACTCGCGCGTTAAAGTCACGTGACCGTCCTCCGTGGAGCGACGTCAGTGAACCACGTGATCCCTTCGGTCCCCCCTCCTGTACCAAGGCAGCCTCCGAAAAGGTTCTCTCGAAGACTTGCGACCGCGACGCCCCTAGCGTGATCCAAGTACCTAAAACCCCTAGATTCCTAGCAATCATGTTTGTGTGGCAACGGTCACGTGATACAGCTCGGTCGCCGACCTAGCAATTTCCGAGCGCTCGGCCGTTTTGCTACGAAATGACTACCCGAATTCGCTATTATACTACACCGAGTTTTCGGAGTTTTCAACTTTTCCGAAATTCGGAGTTTCTCGGAGGATTAAAAAGTCGGAAAAATGAACGGCGCCGATTTCGGAGTATTGCGGATTAGTCATCGGAGAGACAATGAGAGACAATGAAAGGAAAGAAGTGCAAAAGTAACTGAGAACGCACGCAAAAATATAGCGCACGGATGTTTTAATATCCAGAGCTATTGAAGTACAAACAAGCGTATTTGCACAAATTGTGAGTGGTGCCTTGGCTCAAAATGAGTAGCAGCTGCGACGAACACAAAACTGTTCTGTTCCAAGCTAGACCAGTACCCGGGGTCAAGTAGAGTCACTAGGATCGAGGATGCATAACAGACGGGACAAATGTGTGTACTACCCTCCTTTTGGGCCATTCATGCGTCCAGCGACCCTGGAGGATGCTACCACTTGTGACTTTTTTGTTGTTGTTGTAGACCAGTTTGTCTAAGTAAGTCTAAAGTATTCATGGGAGAAGGGGGGCAAAGGAAGAAGGAAACAGGAAAAACCTTAACGCCGCCACGTGGGCGTTGGACAAATCGGAGTTCATCGGTCAGTTCATAAATCCGATTTTTTGCAAAAAAAAAAAAAAGTAATACGCTGTGCAAGTTAGAGTCACTAAATAGGGATACAGAGGAACGCATTCCTGTTCCGCGCCGGAGCCGCCGTTTGGTGTCCGCGATTGGGCCGATCGCGTCACGTGGTTTCTCTTAAGAACTCACCCTCCATGCTGGGTCCTAGAGCCCTGCGCGTATGAGATTTTTGGCATCCGCATCCGACCCGCATCATCGCACACGTTACCGCGTCCGATCCGCATCCGCAGCATACACAACCATTTACATCTGCATCCGATCCGCTGAGCAAGACGCACAATCCGCATCCAATCCGCAAAATCCGCGCGTTTCGAAGGACGCGTAAAGACCACAGGAAGCACATGTTTGTATAATTTCGGATGCTTCCATGCTGTCATGGAAGTGCTCACGACGACAAGCAAAGGTAAACCTTTCAACAAACGCGATACGGAGAGACTTCTGCAACGCGTGGAACGCTACCTCGCCGGTGCTCGCGTGGTTCCAGATGCCGGAATGCCTCCTTTCCCGTCTTGGCCGTGCATGGTCAAAGGTGAATCCGAGCATGCGCTCGCTGTCAGCGCGCAATACAAATAAATTGCAGGTCGAAAAATTACTGCACGCGTTATATCCGCATCCGATCCGCTGCTTTCACATCCGCGTCCGATCCGCATCCGACCTCGAGCCATCCGCATCCGATCCGCACACCGCAGGAAGTGCTAAATTTTCATCCGAATCCGCAAGTATCTTGCGGATATCCGCTTCCATCCGCGGATGGTGCAGGGCTCTACCAGTGGGTCCCCTCCATCCGAAACCGGTTTCCTTGATTGCGAGCTGGCTCGTCTGCGCGCTCTTCTCCGGCGGAGAAGTGGGAGATTGCGTCCCATTGCTAGACAACTCAGCCGCGCCGGACCCAAGATGACGGTCTCGCTCGGCGGCGTGGCTCAGTGTCGCTACTCTGCTCCCTATTTAGCATGACTCTACTGCAAGTAGGGCAGCCTTTTGCGCAGCCCCTCAGCTTTTTCCTTTGCTCTCGTGCACGTTGAACGATCTCTCGTGAGGTCCACGTTACTTCACCAGTTTGCGTGCGGCCATGTCACGCCAAGACTGTGAGGTACCCGGGTTCGATTTCCGGTGCCGGCTGTGCTGTCGGCGGCTTTTTCTGGGTTTTCCTCAGATGCTGTCAGACATATGTCGGCCCACAAGTGGCTCACATTCCTCCCAGAGTGTTAGTCGTGACGTTGCCCACCTCTGTGAGCTAGGCCGGCCGACAACGGCGAGCTCTTTCAGCAGCTCTACCACCACCATGTGGCTTCGTCTTTTTCACCGTAGTGTTGTGGGGCGTGGAGGAATCTATTTTGACAGGAAATGTGAGCTGGCAAGGATGGCTTGCTATTCCTCATTAAATAATGGCCTCGTTAAATAGTGTTGTGGCCCGTCTGCGAATGGTCCCTTATTGTGCTTTGAGCCCCCCCACCCCCCAGACGCGAATGCCCCCCCAGACGATTTGTCACGTGCTCTCTCCATCCTTTTCTGCCTCTCATGCGCAGTCGTAGCGTATATAGCAGAAAGTTGAGCTAGTCTGCGACTATTCATCGTTGATTGATGAAGCACCAAAGGAACATGGAAAAACAGGGGTAAAAAGGGAGTTGCCTCAGGACAGAAGCCGCCGATATTTCGAACAGAGACTGTTCTTCTGGGCACCGTCCTCATCATTGGCATGGTATTTAAAAGGTTAGGTGTGACGTGTTTAAAGGTTCGTGCGAATTGTGGGTCAACAGCCCGGAGGGAAGAAAGGATCCGTACGGGCTTCGACGGCCGGTGTGAATGGCTGCTTTGTTAGAGTGTAGAGGGTACATAGTGAACGTAGTGTGAACGTAGTGATCTAGGCTACAGACCGGTTACAGAAAAATGGAAGGTTCACGAACACGTGGACGAAACGGGACAACAGGCAAAAATTGGCAAGCATAGCGAAAGATAAAGAGGTTAGTGGTTACGTGGGGAAAATTCCAGAACGAGCAAAGTTTTTTTTTTTTAGATATTTGTAATACAAAGTTGTGGCATGCAATAAAGAAAGTAGAAAGCAGTGGCCATGTAGAACATAGCAGATGATAATGGAGGTAGAAGGGAAAAGCATATTTTATTTGTGAAGCGTTTCTAGGGTGCCTTGTGATTTGTTGATACCGGACGGGTGAAGAGCGTTGAACTTGTATATGAGATAAGACTCCCCATCACGTCTGTCACGGGTGGACCTAAACCCGGTTTCTAGAACATACAGTTTAATGTTGTCAAAATTGTGACGAGGAACGTTAAAGTGTTCGGCGACTGCTTTGGGGAGTTTGTTGGACGTGTCGGTTCTGTGTCCGGTAAGGCGGTTGTTCATTTGTTGGCCGGTTTCACCAATGTATTGCATAGAGCAGTCGCCGCATTCAATGCAGCATATGACATTGGAGCTTGTGCATGTGAATGCGTGGTTAACGGGGTGGGTGTAATTGCTCGCAGTGCTTTTGATGGAGTTAGCGTGTTGAACGTGCTTGCATGTTTTGCAGCGCGGGAGGTTGCAGGGTCGTGTTCCCGTGTACGGGGTGCTCGTTTTGCTGATTTTGGCATTGACCAAGGAGTCTGCCAGGTTTTTTGCGCGTCGGTATGGTCACCTGTATGGGATTTGTGAATATATTGCTAAGTCGGCCACTGCTTTGGAGGAGGGGCTCGTGCTTCTGTAGAATGGCTTTGATGTTTGGAAGTACGTTGGAATATCTTGTGATGAAGCTTATTTGGCGCGCGTCAGGATTTTTTCGGTTTTCCAGAACCTCGTCTCGATCGAGTGTGAGTGCCTTGCGACGGAATTCGATTAGGAGGGAGTCTGGATAGTGCCTTTGGGCAAGTGTACTGCAGAGTTCGTCAAGCTTCTCAGCGTAATCTGTGTCGTTTGAACAAATTCTGCGTAGTCTTACACTCTGCCCATTAGGAATTCCAACCTTACAGTGACGCGGGTGGTGACTCTTGAAGTGAAGGTATTGTTGTTTGTCAGTTGGCTTTTTGTACAGGGTTGTGATGAGGTTGCCGTTGTCTAGTGATATTGTGGTGTCGAGGAAGTTAATTAAGTGAGTTGACTGTTGTGATGTGAACTTTATGTTGCTATGCGCGGTGTTCAGTAGATCTATGAACTTTTGAAATTCATGTTCCCCGTGTTCCCATATTATCAGTATATCATCGATGTATCGAAGGTACAGCGTGGGTTCTAATGAGAGGGCGCTGAGAACTTTGTTTTCTAAGAACCCCATGAAGATATTTGCGTATGTGGGTGCAACAGGTGTGCCCATACTTGTACCGTGTACTTATAGGTAGTATTCGCCATTGAACTCGAAGTAGTTCAGTTTAAGGACCAAGTCCATTAGAGCGAGTATGGTTTCCGTGTCTTTTCTGGTGTTTGTTGTAGAAAGGGTATTGCAGGGGGCTGTGATTCCGTCGTTGTGTGGGATGTTCACAACACAGTACCTAAAGGCCTCACCTCTAAAACATTTCCTGCATTAGGAAAACTGACACCTGAACTAGAGCTAGAGTGGGCATCAGCCCTTAACAACACAGCCCGTACGTTTCTAGAAATATTAAAGAAACAGTGCCACGCGCAACTCGCTACGATCCAGGCCCATATGAACAATATCAGTCTCACCGACGCGGAGGCAAACACTCTCGAACTACACATTCAACAACTCAACCGCGAGCTAGCTAACAAGGAACACTCAAAACTCGGAAAACCTAATTCCAACAACGACACGGATACCGGACCCACTAACACGTCACACGCAGCAGACGAACAAATCATTTCCAGCACCACAACCACAACTCTCCGCAACATCGCTGAGCCACCCCGAGAAAACGCTGACGCAAGCACCGTAATAGATATATCACGCTCACTAACCAGCGACGAACTACAAGTCCTCTCTAGGGGGTTAACATTCTGCCCTACACTCAATTCTGTTAACGAATACGAAATCCACAAAGACATATCAGACTTTGCGAGACGGCTACGCCTTAGAGAATTCTTCGCTCATACAACACAAGAAAACAACAACGACCTCCGACTACCATCAACCTGGACACCAAATCACGGCCGAGAACCCGCATTAGACCTGTACATTAAACAAGTAAGCAACGACATCCTTCGAGGTATTTCCCAAAGCTCACGTGGTCACAACCTCACTAAAACACAGCGTGACATCATCAAAGCGCTAGCTGACAGAGACGATATCATTATCAAGCCCGCAGATAAGGGTGGGAGTATCGTCATCTGGCCCACAGATAAATATATTTCTGAAGCTCATAGGCAACTCAACAATACGCAGCACTATACCTCAAACTGGACCATGACCCAACAAAGGAGTACACGGCGCTAATAACCCATACCATACAGGACCTCCACGAACGAAAGCTCATCACACGTGATGACCTCAGATATCTCACCCCATCAAACACAGGCGCAGGCCGTTTCTATTTACTGCCCAAAATCCACAAGGTACACGCCAACGAGCTCTATACGGCTGACATCCCCGGCAGGCCAATTGTATCTAATAACAACACACCAACAGAAAGACTCTCGAAATTCCTGGACCACTATTTAGACCATATTCCGACAACACTGCCATCGCATGTACAAGACACACCCCACCTCCTCAGAATAATCAGAGATATAAACAACACTCGTACATTTGGTAGGGAAACAATACTAGCCACGCTGGATGTGACATCACTGTATACTAACATCCCACACAACGACGGAATCACAGCCCTCTGCAATACCCTTTCTACAACAAACACCAGAAAAGACACGGAAACCATACTCGCTCTAATGGACTTGGTCCTTAAACTGAACTACTTCGAGTTCAATGGCGAATACTACCTATAAGTACACGGTACAAGTATGGGCACACCTGTTGCACCCACATACGCAAATATCTTCATGGGGTTCTTAGAAAACAAAGTTCTCAGCGCCCTCTCATTAAAACCCACGGTGTACCTTCGATACATCGATGATATACTGATAATATGGGAACACGGGGAACATGTATTTCAAAAGTTCATAGATCTACTGAACACCGCGCATAGCAACATAAAGTTCACATCACAACAGTCAACTCATTTAATTAACTTCCTCGACACCACAATATCACTAGACAACGGCAACCTCATCACAACCCTGTACAAAAAGCCAACTGACAAACAACAATACCTTCACTTCAAGAGTCACCACCCGCGTCACTGTAAGGTTGGAATTCCTAATGGGCAGAGTGTAAGACTACGCAGAATTTGTTGAAACGACACAGATTACGCTGAGAAGCTTGACGAACTCTGCAGTACACTTGCCCAAAGGCACTATCCAGACTCCCTCCTAATCGAATTCCGTCGCAAGGCACTCACACTCGATCGAGACGAGGTTCTGGAAAACCGAAAAAATCCTGACGCGCGCCAAATAAGCTTCATCACAAGATATTCCAACGTACTTCCAAACATCAGAGCCATTCTACAGAAGCACGAGCCCCTCCTCCAAAGCAGTGGCCGACTTAGCAATATATTCACAAATCCCATACAGGTGACCATACCGACGCGCAAAAAACCTGGCAGACTCCTTGGTCAATGCCAAAATCAGCAAAACGAGCACCCCGTACACGGGAACACGACCCTGCAACCTCCCGCGCTGCAAAACATGCAAGCACGTTCAACACGCTAACTCCATCAAAAGCACTGCGAGCAATTACACCCACCCCGTTAACCACGCATTCACATGCACAAGCTCCAATGTCGTATACTGCATTGAGTGCGGCGACTGCTCTATGCAATACATTGGTGAAACCGGCCAACAAATGAACAACCGCCTTACCGGACACAGAACCGACACGTCCAACAAACTCCCCAAAGCAGTCGCCGAACACTTTAATGTTCCTGGTCACAATTTTGACAACATTAAACTGTATGTTCCAGAAACCGGGTTTAGGTCCACCCGTGACAGACGTGATGGGGAGTCTTATCTCATATACAAGTTCAACGTTCTTCACCCGTCCGGTATCAACAAATCACAAGGCACCCAGAAACACTTCACAAATAAAATATGCTTTTCCCTTCTACCTCCATTATCATCTGCTATGTTCTACATGGCCACTGCTTTCTACTTTCTTTATTGCATGCCACAACTTTGTATTACAAATATCTAAAACAAAAAAAAACCTTTGCTCGTTCTGGAATTTTCCCCACGTAACCACTAACCTCCTTATCTTTCACTATGCTTGCCAATTCCTGCCTGGCGCAGCGGTAACGCGTGCGCTTGGAGACTGGGAGGTCCGCGGTTCGAATCCGCGGGCCGGCTGTGCCGTCTGGGGTTTTTCCTGGGTTTCCCTCAGATGTGTAATAGGCGTATGCCGGCACAGTTCCCCTGAAGTCGGCCCATGGACGCAGCTATCCTCCCCCCGAGCGGATTCCGCTCGGTCTTCCACTTCACCCTTTCCTCCTCTCCACCATCTTTCCCTTCCCGAGAAACATGCCGCCTAATCAGGCAGGCAGACCTCTCGGGTTCCTCCCAACGACACTCCTCCTCCTGTCGCGTTTCGTCCACGTGTTCGTGAACCTTCCATTTTTCTGTAACAGGTCCGTAGCCTAGATCACTACGTTCACATAATCCCCTCCACACTCTAACAAAGCAGCCCTCCGGCCGTCGAAGCCCGTACGGAACCTTTCTTCCCTCCGGGCTGTTGACCCACAATTCGCACGAACCTTTACACACGTCACACCTAACCCTTTAAATACCATGCCAATGATGAGGACGGTGCCCAGAAGAAGAACAGTCTCTGTTCGAAATATCGGCGGCTTCTGCTCTGAGGCAACTCCCTTCCTACATCTCTACCGGTTCGCTGGATTTCTACCCATCTATGGAAAAGCGAGGTACGGCAACACAAGTGTTTGTGTTGTTTTGCCTCTCTTGTCCATGCTCCTTTGGTGCTGTGCTCCATTATTCCGTGTAGTATGTTGAATGCAGAGAACCTTTCCTTGCGCTTATGAAAAAGTGCCTTTTTAGTCTTTACGACTTTCCTTTTTACGACTATGGAGGGAATTATCTCAAACTATGAGCTCTATGGGGAGCTGTTCGAGCCTGAGGAAACGCCTGCGTCTCCCATTTAGTGCACGTGTTTCGGTTGTTGCCGCGTAGTAACTGTGCTAGCAGCATGCCAGAAACATGCTGTGTTACGAAATGTCGCTCTGGGTATCCGGGAGGTGGCAAAGTATCAATGTTCGCGTTTCCTGCGGATCCTGAAGCGCGAGAAGTGGAAACGTGCCATTCCTCGCATTGAAGGTGGGCGGTTCAGTTTTGACTCTCTTCACACACGTGTCTGCAAGAAGCACTTTGACCACAGCGACGTCGTGTGGCACGACGAATTCGTCATCAACGGCGAGAAAGTGCTGCACAAGCGTGGAAAGCCAAAGCTTCGAGAGGATGCAGTGCCGCGCATATTCGACGGCTGCCCGTCGTATCTGAGCACGCCGAAACCGCGAAGCCGTTCCGTCAGACAACGCGCCCAGGGAAACGGCCCCATAAAAAGAAAGCGTGCGCCGTCGACACCAAGAACGAACGCAGTGCTTTTATGGATAGGATCTTAAAGAAAATTGCTCAAGCAATTGGGGCTTTTGAGCTGATTTGGCTCCCAGGGATGTTAACTCGTGCAATAATCGTGTAATCGCGGTCGACCGAACGAGTCAAATACTAAGCGGTCATGTAACTGTCTGCGATTAACTGTAGAAAGTCCTCTACGCGCTAAATAAAGTACGCATTATTGAAGTTGTTTGGCATGGCAGGGTAAAGATGCTGCTCGAGATTGATTCACGCAAGCATGTCGAACACATGGCGGTTCCTTTCAGTCTCGGAAAAGAGATTAGGTCGACGCGAGATAACTAAAACAAGACATGAACGGGAGGGGGGGGGGGGGGGGGCGCACAGCGGCTAAATTTCGTGACATGTCTGACTTAGTCGAGATCCTTTTAGAAACTGTAAGTTTGTCTTCATCTTCGCGGCAACAATTGAGAGTAAGTCATCTGGTACCACGTGAAAGAGACTGGTGTGATTGCGACGTCGGTACGCCGTCATGCGCGCAGTAACGGTCCTCTACGCGCTAAATAAAGTACGGATCACCTTACCGCCAGGCACTATATGCACATAAACGGCGCCAGAATCTCCGGTTGAGGGTTTGAAAATAGGAGACTCGCGACAATAAACTTCTACCCGAGAAATGCCATCATGACGTTGGTAGACAGACTCAAACAGATCGGAAGGGGAGAGCTGGGTTCCACGAATGGGCATTTGTTCGCTGCCTCCTATCGTAAGTAAACTAGGACCAAAGGTCGCGTCCCTCTAGTTCGCCACTAGCTTTGAACGTAGTTCATCTCTACCAAATTCGTGGCGCTGTCGAACACTATGACGTCATTTGTTTACAAACAAGTAGAGGTCTATTCTTCCGTGCCATTTGAAGTGATCGCAAGCAGCTTTCCGCATAAAATAAAGTCGAACAGAAAACGATTATTCGCATTATAGTTGCAGCAACGTAGCAGGAAGCCATCGCAACAAATAATTTTGTTGTAGGATGTTTGGAAAAGCGCAAAAACAACACTGCATCTGCCGTTCCCATGACATGGCCGGAGCGGGGGCTTCTACCGGGTTCTGATCACGGCGCCGCCACGCGGCGCCCGTTGTCTCTAGGCCAACTTTTTGATGGAGCTGCATGACCAGAAAGCTATCAAGGGACCGTGGTATTAGGGAATTTTTTGCCCTGAACTAGAGGCTAGCAGCTCCGCAGGGCTGTATTCACCGCATTCCACCTGGAAACGAGGTGAAGGACAAAGAAAATGTGATGCCCCAGAGGAAGAAAAGTGCCATCGGATACCGGCATTTTCGGCAGTAGCACCATATGCAAGAGCTCGGAGTTTTTTAGAACATGCCGAATTTAAAAAAAATGTTCGGGTGGTGTTTTTCCTTGTTTTTCGGCAAACCCGAAAATGCGGGACCCTCCTGATTGGGTATTCATGAACATTTTTGAGAAGCGAACTGCCGAGGGTCTTCGAGGACCATTGGATTATTTGCCATAGTTACCAACGCGCCGACACCATTTCGTTACTTGGATTATTTGGCATGGAATGACCCAGCCGTCAAAAGAAGCATACAGGGTGTCCCAGCAAACTTCGAACATATTTTTTAAAATATATATATCATTTTTTCTGAGATGAAATCAATTGCAATATAGCATATATGCTGAAGGGCACTCCTTAGGAGGACATTAGCAAACTCCTAAGGCAATGTCTTACCAATTAACTTTCAGTAATTATCTTTCTAATTATAGAAGCTACGAAGTTGTCCCAAAGAGAACATCTGGTCGCTTCGGTCACCTGATACCGGAGACGTTTTCAGAACAAAAATCCGTTCGATAGATCGTCCGCAAAAAATTCGTGAAGGAACACCATTTTTTGTCTATATTTTGTTGATTGTGCGTCTTCGGAGACGCGTCCTCCCTTCACCCCCAATGTGAGAGGGTGCACAGTGCCGCGAGAACACAGTGTGGCCTCATGCGTCAAAGATGAGCTTTAACGTGCCGAAACAAAACAAAAAACAAATATATCGGGTGACTATCGGAACTGCCCTTATCTTGGGTTGCATTCTCTGTTTTCTTGTAATCTTTTTCCAGGACGCAAGAGGCGATAGTGTGCTCTTTCACCCTCTCACATTGGGGGTGAAGGAAAGACGCGTCTCTGAAGGTGCGCAATGAACGAAAAAAAAAATGAAGTGTTCCTTCACTATTTTTTTGCGGACGATCTATCGAACGGATTTTTGTTCTGAAAACGGCTCCGGTATCAGGTGACCGAAGGGACGAGATGTTGTCAATTGGGACAACTTCGTAGCTTTTATAATTAAACAGTTAATTATTGAAAGTTAAGACATCCCAGATAAAACAAGCCTATCCCAGGGACGTCGACGGGACGTCCGCCTTCGGACTGCACGGACATCCCTGGGACTGCATCATTTCGTTCGATACCAGTCCGTATGAACTCCCAGTGAAACTCCAACATATGTTTTATGGAGGTTCCAGGGATGTCATGTGGGATCATATCAGGAGCAAGACAGGATTTGCAATGGATGTCTCGTGCCTTCTTTTATACCCCACTGATATTTCTTTTTCATTTTTTCGGCTCCTATACATCTTTAGGTTGAAAAAGGCAACATATGGAGTACACGTGTAATATGGTCCATAAAATATATGTATTTTTTGCGCTTCCCAGTCAGAAAATTCTGTCCCACGGATGTCCATCGGATATACTTTCACGGAGGTACGGATATCCGCAGAATAATGAAATTCCTCCAGCGGAGATACTACGGAGATCCACTTGGCCGGGCTTCGAACTTCCTACGAACGTGCACTTTGCGGACATAACCAGGAGATACGGACAGAAACAGGAGCTCTGTGGGATGTAGCGTGTATCTCGAGCGCGTGTTACTTTTTTATTTTTCAGAAGTCAGTACGCTTTGTAGTAAAATATAAAGCGTACGTGTTTCCGCCATTTTTTTAACATCTGCCACCGTCGCCGCTCGTTTCACTTTCTGTTGCTCTGCTTTGCTTCCCATGAGGAAAAATCAGCGCGGCGTTTCAAAAAAAAAAAAGAAAAGAAACAGAAAAGAAAGAAGAAACAGCAACAAGAGATTGGGCCACTCAGCCGAAATGCTTTGGAAATGAAGTTGCATTCACTTCCAAACAGGGAACAGACACTGTACATTGGTGTTCTCGCGAGCTTCTACACATTCGAGAGCCCTGTTCGCCTGTGAGTCGAAATGAAGGGTGAGCTGTCTAAGTTTAATTCGATTGCGTGCACAAACAACGGCGAAATGAGAAATTGTTTGGCGTATTAAGTCGGCGTAGAGGTAATGTCTCTGTTTCTTACTCATGTAGCTTGAGAAAGTGAGTTGGTTAATGGAAAGCCGAACTTCTGCAGTGCTACATCGTCCCGCGTTTCTCTCTCTCTTCAAATACATGATCCGTACAGCTTCCCATCACGGAGCTGATTCGGACAATCCGTAAACGGCCGCAACAGGACCTGCTGCGGATATACGGCTACGGATATCCTTCCATAAATATCCAATGAGAGTCCCACGGAGGTCAGTTTTCGTATATGGACATTGGGATCCATTTTGGACTTCCGTAGGAGATGGTGTTCTGTCTGGGTAATTGCCTTCAATTCTCTCATTCACTTTTTAATTAGGAGATTTCGGGCACAAGCGAGATAGCAGAATGAGACACTGTCAGTAGTAAGTACTGACCGCTAGCAGACCACAACAGAACAAGGGACTGGACAAGAGGAACAAGGGGGTCTGGACGCCATTAAATTAGCAGTTAGAACGATTTAGGGCCCCCCACAGTAATTAGGATCAACCAGTGAGCCATTACACTAATTGAGGAGCATCTAACTCGTGTCCAGACCATGCTGTTTGTTCTGGCCAACTAGCGGTCACAAAAAAATAAAAACAGAAATAAAATGGAGAAAAACAATTTATTTGAAAATCACTGATGCTATGTCAAAGAAATCGCTTCGGAACGGCCAGAGACCGCCAGCTTGTTCTTTGACAACAATGGGTGGTTGCAGAGATGGACGACAGGTAGTGATGACTAGATGACTAGCTAGTAGCAAGGCATCACACCAGATGGCGCCACCGTCCCGCTCATGGTGATGTGTGTAGAAGACAGAAAAAATGACAAAATACTAGCAGCGGGTGAAAATTGCCACAAGAGAGACACAAATGCACACCGCTAAACAAGTCTAAACATGCGATAGCATGTACAAAACACTGGAGAAAAGGTCTAAGGTGGAACGCTCAGGCGTAATCTCAGCATAACCGCACATCGCTACGAAACTCAGCGGCTAACTCAAGACGACAGCAACAAAATGCTAGCGGCAGGCAAAAACTGCAGCATGATAGGCTCTGCTAAACAAGTCTAAACATGCGACAGCACGGAGAAGGCTTAAAGGAGTACAGAGGGCCATCCAAAAAAATTTCGGATTAAGACATCTGATGAAAGTGTGTGTGTCATTATACCGAATAGCGCGAAAGGTTTTGATGTGTGCAATTTGTTTCCCAGAAAATAACTCACATCAATGTAGCTCCGCGCCTTCACCCTTAACTCGCCACTTCAGCTATAACGAGGATGAGGAGGTATGATGCGACGTCACCGATGACGGCATAAGGAGACTCGTTCTGGTTCGCCGGTCAGTGGGGGTCAGCGCCTTGTCCCTTTGCCACCGTAAACCTGTTTTGCCAGTTTTTCCGGAGAATTGGGGATAGAAGGAGCGGCCGAAGCATTACTGAGCAAGGAGAAATGCTTTATCAGAACTCCGAACAGCCGAGTAGCAGACGACATTTCTCTAGGCCAATCAGCGAGCGTCCCTTATAGCGTCAGCGTGAGGTTCCAGGCAGATCACAGGCTGGTACTGCTCTTCACCACCGTTGCGCACGGTTGCTTTTTGCGGCGTATTTTAAATTCAATTTCCGCGATAATTATGACTCTATTGTGTAAATTACTTCGTATGGTGCATCTTACTGGCCTACTTAACAGTTTTATAGGAAGAAAACTGGGTGTTAAAAATGACTTCTGTGCTACTTTAAGACGAGCGCTCAGGCCTACTCGCAGTGTAACCGTACATTGCTATGAAACTCAACAGCTAGCACAAGATAACAGCAACAACAAAATACTAGCGGCAAGGAACAGGCTGCGAAAGTCCACTCATTCATACTCATCGGGGGAAAGGCCTAAGCAGTACGGCAAATAACAATCGACGACACTCAGCTTTCCCCGCATGGCTACGGAGAGCACGACCTCACCTCCGCTCCCGACGAGACCCAGCGCACAACTGACGTGGGGTAACACCACGGTGACGGAGCACCCGACCGCATGTCCACTACCGACGAGAGGCAGGCCACGACTGACGTGGAGCTCCTCCCTGCGAGCGCTCCTAGCGTCCCCTGCGGAGTGGCTGGCAACCAGCGGTCAGCCCCTCGCGTGCTCCTAGTGGGACCAGCAGTGCTGAATTTTGGTTTTGCTCTTCTTTCTCTGCACGCCCGGCCGGCATGCATGCATGCGCGCTCCTAGCGCCACTCGCAGGAGCGGGTTGCTTCTTCGTTTCGGTTTCACTATTGTTTCGTTGCGCATGTTTATTTGAAATTGGTCTATAAAGGGAGCACGCACTGCGCTCGCATCATCATTCTGACCAATACGGGAAAATGTTCAGTTACTAGTCTTTGCAAACTCGTCCCCACATCCACGCTTCCTGCGAAGAAGTGGAGAATGAATATTTCAACAAGGTGACTCCTCGGAACGAACTCGTCATCACTGCTTTTCGCTACGTCGTAGACATGGTGGGTTTTGGCAATATAAGAGAGATCTCTCCGGGGCCGCTGCAGGAGATGGTGCGTCGGATCTATGCCTGTTACAAGGACGTCTCAATAACGGTTGTGGATAAACCCCTGGGGGGAATCTTTGAAGTCGGCGAACACCGAATTAAACAACGTGTCTGCAGACATCGTGGACCTACTCGCTCGTGCCGTTGCTCATATTAAGTATGCACTGCGGTGGCAGCACCATTTACAAGCAATCTACATTGTGAACTTTGTCACTGATTTATTGAAATACCGTGTGGTTATCAAAATGGAACACGTTAAACAGTCCCAATACTTTGATGAGACTCCGTTTTTTCTGACTCATAGAAATATCTTTATTGAATCTAAACATACAGATGTCTGATCTCACGAACAGAACATTACGAGGAGAGGCCCAAGTCTCTCCTTTTCTGACGACGTTGCGTTTGGCTACCAGGGCGCATGCACGAAGACTTGTCACTCTCGTCCAGGTTCCTCTGCTACGCTGCAAAACAAGAGCTTTGTGTTAGAACGCATCACGGGAGAGAGAGAGAGTAACTTACTTTCGCATTTGTGGCTGATGTAATGGAAGGATCGCACGGGCATACGAGTCACTATGACCGAACAAAATCAAAACGTGATACTAACTTTTCCTTGCGCTTAAGGAACGCTTCAGCTAGTTGTTGGGAGAGGTTGCTCGATAGCTGACTCCGTATAGCTGATCGAGGAGCTCCTGTGTGTTTAATGACATGTTGTGGCACTCGTTTCCTGAAAAACAGTACCAGATGTAGAACAAACACAGCAGAGACTTACATTTTTCGGCTCTTGTCATCATCCCCAAACGGGTTTTCTATCAATCCTCGTAGCTGGGATACTGTCTTCTTTACTCCTCAATCTTTTGCATCCTTTTTTTCCTTGTGATGTCGCATATAACAACGATGTGAACCGCTTCGACGAAAAAACAAAAGAAGGAGATAATTTAACCCCAATTTGAACTAATTCTCCCTCTAGGAACTTCTTAATTTTGCACGATCATCATGAGGAGAAACTGGGTCATAACTATACATCCCTGGGGATGCATCGTGATGACGCAGTTCTGCCTCATGGAAACAATTTTGAATGGAAGATTACTCTACTGAAATTGGTGTGAGGCGTGAATTTCCCCCCGTTTTGAAATAATCTGACGAAAAACGAATGAAGGAGTTTAATTTTGAACAAGTCCAATTAATATACTCCCAGCAACGCATTTAGCCTAATCAGAATTCATATTCATCAAGAATGCTCTCCCCCCTTAGTTGTGAATAGCGCGGAAGATCGAATCCTAATCGGACTTCGTGTAAAGCATGAAGTCCTTCTCCCCAATTTGAAATAATTCTCCACAGGAATGAACCTAAGAAATAGAGAAAGAAAAGGCATTACTCAATCGATTTAGACTCGAAAATGCACTTATCGTCTGTGAACACAGAAAGCCTGCAGGTGTTTGAGGTGCTGCTGGTGGCATCGTTGTCGTCGCCTTTAGCTCCAGATCCCACGCCTTTAGCTCCCACGCTCGTTGCTATACGGAGGATCAGCGGTTTCCCATTCCTCTATTCTATTAGAAGGGAGAGCTCACCACGTGATGGGACAACATGCTTTTATTGCATCACTCGATTACAAGAGGCGAGAATTTTCTTGGTGCTCCTGGTCGTAGTCATAGTCTTGATTCAGGATCCAGGGATCCAGTCTAGTAATAAACTACCAGAATGAACATCCAGTGAAAAAGGAGTATCGAAAAAATACTCATGGTATTTGACAAGACAGCCAGCGCTCTGGCGCTATTCCACTGTTGCACCAGGGATTAGAGGAGGTGCTCTGCTGCGCCAAAACTTAAAGGGGCAGTGCCTTCTAATGGCAAAGTCTGCTCCTGTAAGGTTCGAGGCACTCTGAAAAAGAGCTCCCCCTCTAGTCCCCGCTGCATGGCAATTTCTCGCCACACCGTAACGTAGCACGGCATTAGAATTTCTATTGTTGTGGTTTCTATCTTTTCCTCGTATGCTAGTGAAAACGTTTGTAGAAACGTCTCCATGTCCCCTCAGAGTGAGGTGGAAGAGCAGTTGGACGATGTGCGTCACTGTGAATCCTGCAGAGAGACGTGAGGTATTGAAAGGTACTCTTTAAAGAGAGAGAGAGAGGAACCTACGAAAAGGGGGGCGAATATAGACCAGAAGGTCCATAATGGTCTGAAAGGTATGGATCATTGTCACAAGGGATGATTCTGGAGATAGTGGACGAGGTGGTAATGGAGAGATGACCTTCTTATAGCAGAAGATTCTCACGCTAGCATTGATTCATTTATGTCATATCCATCGATTACGTAAATCTGCCATTTTGCTTCTGTGACAAGATGCCACGCCTTGTTTCTCCCATATCGTGCGATGAGGAGGAAGCACCTTCTTTCTTTCATATAGGGGGTTCGAGTCCAAACACGTTCAAGGACGTTATAGAGACCGAGAGGAACTGCCGCATCCTGGGCCGACTTCTATATGACGACAAGAGGACTGAGAGCGGGATTTGAACCCTGGAACCTCCCAGACTGGACATAACATGCTAACCACTAGTAATTCATGTTGAGCCCTCAAACATTGTCTCTATGACGTTTTCATATCAAGGAGTTCCTGTCGAAACACGTCCAATCATGTCCAAACACATTCAAGGATGTTATAGAGAGTGAGAGGGAAAGCGTTACTATAAATGTCGAAGCAACACCCAGTAAACCACTAATATCCCTAGGACATCCTTACAAGGTCGTGAACATCCTTAATATCTGGACATCCATGCAATATCTGTGGGATGTCCCAGAACGGCATTCGCCTTTCTATTTTATCGAGTAAATCACAGATGTCCTAGGTACGCCTGCAGGATATCGCGCTTTGGACATTTGAATGGAGGAAAAGCCTGGAGATCTCTTGGATACCCATGAATACCCAATGGACCCAGCAAACCAGAGACGTCCCCTGAACATCCATGTCATATCCTGACTCAGAGGTTGGAACGTCCCAGGAAACACGCCACAAATCCCATAGACATCATCTGTACGTCCAGGGGACAAAAAAATCTTCCCCTGTTGCACATTCCATGAACATCCCACAAACGTACAGTAGACGTCCGTGGGATATTGACAGCTTTGAGATCGAGACGACGCATGGATATTTATTGGGAGCTTGAAGTTGCTTTTATCATCTTCAAATCATATATTGAAACATTTTGCGAGAGTTGTGTGTGTGTGTGTGTGTGTGTAGGGGGCTGGTGTCGGCACCATTAACGGACCCGTAACTATAGAGAGTGGCCACCACATAACTATTTCATTCCCTGTTGCCCCACTGTACCCGTTTCTGGTAATTCCCATAACGGACACAAAGCGCGGTGGTTTAAATAAAGCAAACAGAGAAATGGAAAAGCTCACAGTCCAAAAAGCTTCAAAAGATACTAGCATTCCCTTTCCAAGAGAAAACAAATATTATATTGCTTGTCGCGCGAACTTCCGCGAATTCGAGGGTACTCCTCGCCTCTGAAACAAAACGGATGGTGAGCTGTCTAAGTATAATCCGATTATGCACAAAAACAACAGTCAAGTGATGAGTTGCGTGGTGTATTAACTCTGCAACAAGGTAACAGCCGTGTTTCTTACTGCTCTTGGTCTGAGACACTCAGTATAGGTTCATCGAAAGTCAAATTTGAGAGTGCCACAGAATTCCGCATCTCTGCGAGGCAGAAATGTCAGATGATGTCTATGGGATTTCTGGCATGCTCCCTGGGACGTTCAGACCTCCGAGTCAGGATATCACATGGATGTTCAGTGGACGTCTCTGATTTACTGGGCATGTTTTGGGAGATTGGCAGCGCCCGCTTCTTTTGCTCGAACTATTGTGGTTTGTGGTCCAAAGGTAGGCTCTTTTTTGTTCGTTCTATAACAAACCATTTTTTAAGAGCGAAAGCATTGGACGGACCGATTGATACACCCCTTCTCCCGCTTCAGTGCGTTGCAAAGGAATTCGACTCATAAAAGAAGAAGAAAAAGAAGATGGAGAGGATGGACTATCAATGTCACTGTGATTGATGATCACTGTCTCTCTGTCTCTGCGTTTAAAAACACGTGTTTCTCGTTTCCTTTCTCGGCGATCAGCTGAGCTAGAACGTGTCGTCGTAGTGGACTCTGGTCGACGAACCCCAGCCATTGGCTAGACTCAGACCTTCGTCCGTATTTGTGCTGTTTTACCGGCTATGAAAGCAAAGCCGGAGGCTAACTCCCTCTTTCATGTAACCTCTCACGATAAATAAAAAACAAGATTATACTCTCATTCCATCTCAGTTATGGCGCCCGAGCAGAGGTTTGCAAACTTTGGGCAAACGCGAATGTATCAAGACTTGCTGCGATTACACAGTTACGAGGGTGGTTCCATACGTTTCCGGCCGACGAAACAAGTGTATCACTTTTCGACATAGTCACCCTTAACTTCGATGCACTTTTGACACCTTTCAGCACCACCTTTGACACCAGCATTCTTATACCCTGGAAAAAATAGTTTTGTCCGCAAAATGCTGGAAAACTGCCTCTTGCACCTCACTATCGTTTTGAAATCTCCGTCCTCTGAGATCCCTCTTCAAGTTTGAGAACAGGAAGTAGTCACTCGGTGCCAAGTCTGGACTGTAGGGTGGGTGGTGGATATCTTCGAAGCCGCACTCCTTCAGTGCAGCCTTGGCAACAGAAGCTGTGTGGACAGGGGCATTGTCAGGGAGCAACCGGACACCTCGACTCAACCTACCGCGCCTCTTTTCCGTGACGGCGTCTCGCAGTCGGTGCCGGAGTGAAGCATAATAAGTCGCATTCACTTTGGTGTTCCTCTCTTTGAAGTCGATGAGGAGGACCCCGTGACAATCCCAAAATATTGTTGCCATGATCTTCTTTGTGGATTGTGTGACCTTGGCTTTTCTTGGGGGTGCTTCTCCTGGTTTGCGCCATTCCATCGACTCCTTTTTCGAAAGGGGATCATAGTAGAGCACCATAGTCTCATCCCCTGTGACAATTGAGTTCAATATTTCTTCTTCGTTCTCTTGACAGAGCTCCAAAAACTCTTTGGCACAGACGACGCGCTGTTGCTTTTGAACTGACGACAGAAGTCGTGGCACCCATCTCGCACTGACCTTTTTCATGTGAAGGCCCTCGCCGATGATGCGAAAAACGGTTGTTTTGGAAAGCCCCAGCCTCTCTGACATTTCCTTCACCTTCAGATGCCTGTCGCTCAGCACTTCCTCCTCGACAGGAGACAATTTTCTTATGTCACCACTTCCACTGGACGACCATCGCATGGATCATCTGCAATGGACTCTCGCCCCAGTCTAAACTGCTTAGCCCAGTCTTTTACCGTTGTGTATGACGGAGAGGCTTCCCTGTACACGTTGTCCAGTCGCGCTTTAATTTCTTTAGGCGAAAGTCCCTCTTTTGTCAAGAATTTTATCACAGCGCGGTACTCGATTTTTTCCATTTTAACTGAAGAGTGCACCTTGGCTGTTTGAAATGCCGCTCTCCAACCGACAAAAGCATGGAGAGGGTTGAGGGTGGTGATCCGGCCCTCCAACAGATGGCGCCACGCGTCCTTAATCGCATTTTCAAATTCGCGCGCATTTTCTACCTCGGGCCGGAAACTTATGGAACCACCCAGGTATGGGCATAAATACACTTTTTGGGTATTTAATATCAATACAAAATACTACATGCTTTCATGTATTTAAATACTGTCTATAAATACTTTATGATGAAAGTAATTAAATACAAAATTTAAATACATGAAGACAGTATTTAAATACTGTTGCTACTTCCGTAAATACTTTGAGCAGTCCAGGCACATTATTCTTTTAAATTATTGTGTAAATAGAGCCACCTGTTGATGCACATCTGCTGGACACAGTGCCCACATATTTCTTTATTTTGTCGTGGTGCAGTGTAATGATTTCAGCATCTTGCGTGAACCGACTTTCCATTGAACGGAAACATCTACTTGAACATGAGAGAACTGATGAGAGGAAGACAGGACAGAGAGGGGGGACAAGAACCGACGACGACAACTCAAAACCAGCGAATGAACTTGTTATCGCTGCTTCCACTTGTGTCTATTGTCTACTTGTGTCTTCTCAATGTGGAATAAAGTGTTCATTTGCTGCTTTTGAGTCGTCGTTGTCGGTTCTTCTCCCCTGTCCGTCCTGTCTAGTCCTCCCCCCCCACCCCCACGCTGTTCCTCGGACTCAAGGAGATCTTTCTGTTCAGTCATATACACCAGCTTGCTTGCCTCCTCTACTTATGTTCATCGACTTTCCATCTTCAGCAACGACAGTGAAAAACTCCCCGTAAAAAATTGTCTGACGCGCTGCAGCCATTGCCCGGAGTTGCCATTAATGACTGAGTAGAATTGCCGATAACTGTTGCATTTTAAGGGTTCCCTTTAGACGCCAGGCTTTGTCAAGTATCACAAGAGGGTCACGAATCACATTTTTCCCAAATTGGTGTTCTCATTTCTCTCCTCGCTTCCAAGACTGAAGCAACGGGAGCGACAATGCCCTCATTCGCGCATCGTGCAGTTTTCTAGAAGGACGGAAATCCCCGAACACGTGGGCATGAGTGACGTGTAGCCTCTAACAAGATACCCTTCATCACGGGAGGCTAATAATGGTGAGAAGCCCACAAATATGGGAGGATGAGATATGTGTATTTAAGTGTATTTTAAAGATAAATATGCCTACAATGGTATTTAAATGTAAATATAAATAAAATTTTTTCCCTGTAGTTAAATACGTATTTTAAATACATGTATTTATATTTTAAATACTATTTTAAATACAATGTATTTAAATACTGCCCATCCCTCAACCACCCTCGTATATTCATGGCGATGGCTGCGAGGGTGATTTTCGTTCTCTTCTCAAGACGATACCCTTACGTATTGCAAAGAAAATGAAATGCTTCGTAGATTACAAGCTCGAGCTCTTGCAAAAATACAAAACGAGTTGAGGACGTGGACCAGTGCATCATCAACGTGGGTTTCAACAAGCCCATCGTCCGTCGCTACTAGCTTCTCCACACTTCACTGGGCGTCACGGTGGTCGGCAAAAATCATTAGGTAGCATGTTGGAAGATCGTCTCGCAAGCATCTTATGTATGTCGTGAAAATAAATGAACTAGAGTTTACGCAACGAAATCTCTCACGAGGGGACATTTTATTTTTCGTCGTTCTCTTTGAAGTAACAGGAAAACATGGATACACAATTTTTCAAGCTGTAGCGTTTCCACATGCGTGTGGCTACGTATATACAAAGAAGCTCGTAGTAAGGCAAAAAAGGCGATTGAATACTTTTGTCGTTATACATTCACTGCTAAAGTTCTTCGAAGGTTCGTTTCGATTGGAGGAAGCCCGTAACTGTAGAAAAACACGGCAGTTTCGTCATAGTTTTTCAGGTAGAGCACCCAGTGCTGGCCGCACTCTCTTCTCTTTTCCGTATTGATGATTAAATAGCCGAGTTTGTGTAAAACGAAGATTTCATTGGAAGCGCAAACACCTCTCAGCATGGCAGAAATGAATGGGGTTCAGGGAGACGAGATCCAAGATGTCGCTCTCGTACGTTTTTTATGGGAAGGTGATCGTACGGCCCTTGTCGATGTATAAGCTGGGACACTCGGAAATCAAGAGGACTGTGACCACGTGGGGCAGGGCTTTAAGCGAAGTGTAATACAGACGCATCTTCCCTTTTCATAACTTGTTCAAATGGGAAGGAGAAGAACACTTGTCAACGTCCAACTTGAAGTAGAGAAGGGATTCATTCGTTTTGAATCTGCCATAACTGTACTTGAAATGTTTTTCACCCAGTTCTTGCAAGGAGTTCAAGTAGGGAATTTTCACGAGGTTGTTCTTAAAGCTGTACTGGGCTCGCAGCTGCTGCCTGTCCACGGAGAGCAAAGAATGAGACAAATCGTGACCAAATTTGTAGAGGTGCGTATGGATGTCGCCGAGGAAGTCGGACGTCGAGAGCAGGGCAACGCATAATCTGTAAGGCACCCTTTCGGGGTAAACATCGTCAAACTGAGCGCCCGAGCTCCTGGCATTCGAACTTCGCACACTTTGGTTTCCAGTCCTCGCAAGACGTATATGGCAGGCATGGTCTGAAGACGACTTGTATTTCAAAAGCAGGGAAGGCTCCAGCATCACCTTCTTCAAGTTTACTGTAATCTCCTTAATGTTCACCTCGTAATTGTAAGTTTTCTTGTCGTTGGGGTTGATATCAATGTAAATTCTTCATTATTTAAAAGAAAAATTACACGAATTTCGACAACAGGTAAGATCAGACGCGGCTGTCGGAACAAGTCGGTATTGATCTGACGGACCAGGTTAAAGTATTTCCCAGCCTTTGTCGCTTAGTAGCACTGTTTCGGACCACGAGACGTGACGTCGTAGTCGTTTTTTAAATGTACATCGTCATCGACAAAGAGTCCAGGCCCGTGAACAGTCTCTTGAGTCAGGGACGTGGAATGAAGCATGACTTCCAAAATGCTCCTGTAGGCGTACATCTCGGAGCTGACAAGTTTGTTGTTCGCATAAACAGTGACCATCTTAAACATGCTGCTCAGCAAATGGTTTACTGGAAAAACTACGTACATCTTTTTCGTCCATGCCTCCTCCATCGTTGCGAATGATGCACGCAGTCAAAGGCACGAAACTGCCATTGTGATCCAAGTGTGCCCCATTTGTAAATTTTGAATACAAAACTCGCTCCCCGTATTGTTTACCCTGTTGATCGGATAAAAGAGTTGGTACGAAGTATCTTCCACTCCGTATTGAACAGACGGGGGTTCGAAGATCATCACGTCACTCATAAGACTGTTGCGCCTGTTTTTTTCTTTTTCGTGGACGTCATGGCGGGAGCACGTAAGATGTGTGACCCTCACGACGAACCAAAGATATCTGCAGGTATGTCGTGTGTCAGCGCTTTTTGATGGCTTTTGCATCATAGCTTCCCATTTTTCTTCCTGGAGCACTCCATGGAATCCAGCATGTCTCTCCCTGTTGCTATGGCGGTCCTTTTTACTGTGCGCGATATTCCTTCGCCTTCTGCCAAATTCTGTGCCAAGCACTTAAACGTTTTCTTGGCAATCGGTTTTATTTGTTGCCAGATGGGCACGATAAACTTGGATATGTTGCTTAACGCATCGCCTCTGGTCGTGGGACCCGCATAAACGGGAAATATTTTGGGGGAATTACGATGCATACATGGTAAATTAAGCCAGGTAGCGCAGGCAAGGAAAAAAAAAAACAAATCTGACCCAGCAACACTGTCATCTCCGTGACTCGAGCGATCCTGGGTGTTGGAAGCACAGGTACGGTCGTAAACAAAAATATTTACGACGCGCGCATCGGTCTTTTATAAACTAATAGTTTATTCATAATTCAAGTATAGGAAAAGCTATCTGTTGCCGCACTAGTACACATATACGAAATCATCTACCACCTGAATACGTTTCCGTATCCTGCTCCACAGCGCATGTGTAGCAGCACGCTCGTTTGTCCGTGCATTCTTGTATCCGTGCCGTGTTCCCGTGCATTGTAATGCGGAGTTCGTACATTTTTTGGATTAAACAGGAAGCGACGTTCACATTTCGAAGCTGTAGGCCAAGATTAACACGTGTGAACAGATGAGTGCTATGCATCCCGTGTTGCTGGCCCTGAGAAAAAAAAAAAAGGTTCGTCATGGCAAGACCGGCCATGATAGCGTGAGTGTTAGCGAATCAGCTGTGCACCAACGATGCCATGCTTTTTTTGCAATGGACACATTATGACCGCTAATTGATGAAATACAAACAGCTTATCACTACGTGTGCATTTAGGTCTAGGTTTGGAATGGACATTATGTGAAACTTCCTCTTTATTTGTGGTTATCACATACCCTTCGTCAAAACCTGTGATAACTCTATGTATTTCGAACTGATATGTGTCATTAAACCTGATGTGATTTATTCTTCTCTGTTCTCGTCTGGTATTGCTGTCCTGGGTGACTAGTATGCAGTGGCGTATCTAGAGCTACCTGCGCCCATGGCAACATGGTTAACATGATGTCCTTGGGGATGCGTTTTCGTGTGGTCCGCACTAGGTTTCATACTACAACCTCTCTAATGGCGGTTGCTTTAGATAATTTATGAATGTGCCAGGTTGAGTGCCTGACCTGGCACATTCACACCCGACCACATAATGGCACCCCTGTTCACCTGGCGCCCATGGCACCTGTCCACACCTGCCACACCCTAGATACGCCACTGCTAGTATGGTTCGGTAAAAAAAAGGGTATACAACGCAAACGAAGTACGCGAATGTAAACGTGCCATGGCTAATTATGCACTACTTATTATTCATGCTGCTGACGTCATATGTGACATCATTTATTTACAAAAGTAGTAGTCCGCGCAACGGTAGGATGGCGCTGACAGTCTCTATCATGGCGCCATCTGAAGAGGCAGGGCCCCATGGGAGTTTCGCTACCGGTTTATATATATACCTTGGTGCATATTTCAAGTGCAACGTTAAGTTGGTTCTACCCTTAGATCACAACGGTAAACGTCTTTCCGTTTCGTCCGCGAGAACAATCGTCAATGAGGGGATTTCAAATTGAGAGAGGATAAAATACTGAATGTTATCTAATGTGTATAGTTGACAACGTGCTTCTCTTTCTCGTAATAAGAGGGTATCTTTAATATCGTTTTTTTCCACACACACCCCCACGTAGATGAGTTCCACGATATCCGTCTAGACGATTATGTTGTGAAAGAGGGTTACAGGGGTACCTTGACGGAGCTCGTGGCATCCTCCTCCGCGAACACGGTACGCGATTTGAAGCCCAGAAGCACGGCCAGGTACTCAGAAAGTGTAAAGGTGGTGGTGTCCTCGGAAAGCCGGATTCTACATTTCTGTTTGGCTTGGTCGAAGCTGAAGGGCACGTGTTCGCCAACGCGCTCGTTTATCGCATCGAGGAGTGCTTGGGGTGTAGCATAATTGTGTGCAGGTAGCGGCAGGTGTACGTGCAAAATCAAGGGATTTTCGTTTTGAGCGCAAAAGAAAATTTACGAGTCATGGGGAGAGAATTCTGAGAGTTTCTTCCTATCCCTCAACGGGCGTGAACTGTAGCAGCTTTAAAAGGGTTCTGGAATGTGCAACTCTTTCGGCGTTTTCAGAGAATAGACGGTATCCGCGAATTCGAGCAAGGCGTCCAGCTTGTGCAACTGGAAATACTTGTTGAGCGTGTTACATAAGGACATGGTTTCTGAATTCAAAGAGACGTCACCGAAAGAAATGGGTACAACGTGCTCCAATAAGACGGATGTGGCTTCGTGTTCGCTCATTTTGGGAGGGTTCACTGCACGACCTGCTTTGCACTGATGCGAGCGTCATGTCGAGCGCCTGCGCGAGACGATGTTCCAATTCCACGGCTTTCACGTCTTCGGGTAAGACTAAATCGTATCACGATTTATGGTACGTGAAAGAAACGTTAAATTTTCTAAAGGGCTTTTTTGAAATCTGTTTCTAGATCCAAGGTGACATGAAAAGATCTCTCGGTTTCGATCGTGTCCTTGAAAGGAGCCTCGATTTTCACATCTTGCTTTTCGTATGTGATATTTAAAAAATCTCTGCTTATGTTGAGATCCATCAGGCCGACTTTATAGCTATCCGAAAGCTGAAGCGGGCGATCAAAAGTTACCATGAAGGCATTCAGTTTATTCGATGGAAACTTGTCCATGCATGGATATTCACAGGATGTTCTCAAATCTGCACATATTGCTATAAATGTGTTCTTTCAGAAATGTGCTATATACTATGCAGTGGGGAGCCACACATTCTCATAAGATATATAAAATATGTAGATATGTTTTATTTCAAGGCTACATTAGGCTAGGTTTTTGGCACCATAGGCGCATTGTAGTGTGGTAAATGGCAGCCTTTCGGCCCTAATCCAAGACGAATGCAGACCGCGCGTTAATAAATGTGCTTTTGCCTTTCACCACTTAAGACGCAGGCTTCCTTTTTGGCCCATCCACCGCGTACGCGGATTTGAAGAGGTACTAGAACGAGCATATACTGAAATACAAATTGTTGGAGTACGTTCATCAAGTGTAGCGTGGCGTGTGACGTTTGCAACGGTGACAACGTTTTTGCAGTTAGCTTGTGAGTCTGCAAACGACGTCAGTGTATACCTGTGAACGTTCCTGACACCCCATCCTTGCAAATATCGTGTTTTTAACTCAAGCTACTGCGTTTAATGTGATTACTTGGTAAATAAGGTAGTAAATCCAAAAATGTTCCCTTTTGTTTACTTCATGCCACTAGGGGTCACGTGCCCTGGATGTCTCCGAAAAATAACGCGCGCTTGCTCCTTTCTTTTTACATCTATGAGATGTCCCAGGGATATAGAAAGTAAGATATTTTTGAAAGTCACATTGTGGACGCACAGGTAACGTCGCATAGACGTGGCGGACATATGCGACGTCTGCGACCTTTGTGGGACGTACCTGGGATCGCTCTGGTTTACTGGGTAATGGTCTCGATGTCTTATGGGACCCATCAGGTCCAGCAGACCATCAGGTCGAGTAGGTCTACAAGTCCCATTATAGTCGTGTACATCCTCAAGAACCAACGAAAATAAGGTCTGCCATTCTGGGTTGGATGGGTGGGTGAACAGCGGCAGAGAAGCTCCATCTCATGTCATGCACTTAACTTTCTTCGTCGTGTTCCATCGGTTCTCTAGGTGAGCACGATTATAATTGTCTATAGCCACTATAATACCACTAGAGGTTCATCAGCTGAATTTGCAAAACAGACACTGCTCACTGCTCACACTCTGCAAGTTTTATTCTTAGGCAGGTTACACAGCTTATCACTCAGCACGCGGCAAAAAGGCTTCATCGTTGCTTCGATTTCACGCGCAGATGCACCTGTGCTTCTGATGCGGCTGACGACGAATTCTGAAAGACAAGGAAAAAGCTTTTAATATAAATCTGCACACAATGGATGTGTGCAAACATACATTATCATACATCTGCATATTCTTGTCCGCTCTCATACCACTTTGTTCTGTGATAATATAATGACTCTCAGTTTACATCAAGATGTGATTGTGGGTTTTGTGGTGCATAAGTATTCTAGCCTTAAAGCGCCACAACTATGATGTGTGTGCAAGGGTGCCTGTGGAGGATGATTGTATGAGTGTGACAGTTAAAAGCTATCTACAGGTATGGGTGATGGGGTGATGCAGGACGATGGCCCAGTAAACCACAAACATCTTTTCAACGTACCAGAAAAATCCAAATATCTAAGTCCAAAAGTAATGTCCAGTCGATATCCATCATACGTACACTGAGTACGTTAGAACAGGTAGAGGTCCATAGAACGTGCAGTATACCAAAGTTGTAGATATCTAATGTACATCCATTCTTAAGTGCGACCAACGTCTAATATGTGTGACAAAATTTGGAGTCTTCAAACAGAAAACATAACTGTAATTGTTGGCCATGGGCACTTATGTAAACGGATTTGTAGTTTCATAGATTCTTCTGGCCCTTTACATATCTATCTCCATTTCTTTTGCGTGATGTATCCGTACGATATCCTCCATATTACTTCCCAGTGGTTCCGGTTTCGTACTCTTTCTATTTTGTCTCCTTCGACGGGAGATAACCGTCGGCTGAAGTATTTAGAGCCGCACGGGAATGAAAACGCGGATGCTTCAAACCATATGGTAAAGCCACAAACCTAAAGCTGGGCACATTGAATACCTTTAAGTCTCGTAGTGTATTCATTGACTTTGTATAAGCGTAGTCAAGTCACTAAGCATACACGCTTGCATCCACAACGAGGGAAATTCAGTGCTCAAATGAAGAAGTGAACTGCAATAAGAAGGTGTACCTGCGTGACAGTGTTCCGTGCCAAATATTTTAATGCACTTAATATATTAAGCAAGTACAAAGTCATGTACTACACATTTGCAAGTATCTAATACAACAAATGGTACCAGATATGTACTTACTAATATGTTCAATTTCTATGCAGTTCAAACCATATTCGAATTGTACAACTGCAAGTTTATGACAGAGTGTTCTCACAGAGTTGTCATCTTTATATAGACTGGTAATGCCTTCTAAGGGCATGCTAAATTGCCAACATTTCTACATCTGCAACAATAAATATACTATCACTGCATTAAATATACTTAGCCAGGTGCATTCATTAATAAAAGGTACAATGTCATATACTACGCATTTCAATGATGTGCCAAGATACTTGGTTTCGACCAGCTTTTGTGTAAATCAACCTCGATATAATCTTAATTAGAACCGAATGAAGCCACCAAAAATTTGTTTCAGCTATCTTTCAGTTCCTCCTTGAAGCATCAGGCAAGGACTGACTAATAAGTTGGTCATTAGCTCTTTCATCGTTCGTCTGCCAGTTTTTCCACCTACACCATAGCATATGCCGATGAGCAACCCACCCGTGTTCTCTCTTCTTGGATTTTCACATTTATGTGTTATGTCGCTGTTCTCTGTTCCGCTGTGCATTAAATAAAATACATGCTGTTTTGATCTCATTCCCACTGTTTGGTGCTGCTTATAAGCAAAAAAATCACCAGAAGTGCATGACACACGAAAAGGTACATCGGACATCCGATGGAGATTCCTTTGGTTCAGAGGTACATCCTTTAGATGGTACAAAATCCAGCCTGGACATCCATACATCATACCAGCAACATGATTTGGTCAAGCATTCGATGATCTATAATACGTCCTTTCAGCGCAGTTTGGATATATCTGGATATCTACTAGACATACCAAATATCCAGGCCTATGCATACTCTGGACGTCTAAAGGACATTTATGGTTTACTGGGGGTGTGAAACGTATGTACATATTTGGGGTGAGTCATGACAAGACGAACTTAGTCATAACAGGATGTCACGGCGACTGTGATAGATACATGACAAATACAAAAGTAATGACTCTAGGTGAGTTACGGTAAGACCGTCGGCCTTTGGCTTCCAACAGGACTTTCCTGATGCTGCTTCACAGCCATCAAGAGCCCATCAGGATGTCCTGATGGGGTGTGTTGCCCATCAAGACTCCATTGGGACGCCCTGAAGGAGAAATATAGTTCTATCAAGACCGCTTGGTGGGTCTTGATGGAACTATATTCCTCCTTCGGGGCGTCCCTAATTCAACATGCCCTAATCAACATGCCCTAATGGCCATCAAGTGGCCATCAGGTACCATAAAAAATTTCTGCTGGACCATTAGACATTTTTCCAATAGGGTAATGTCGGACGAGGAAGAACGTCTCAAGACGTCGTGACAGCGCGGAGGGGGCAGAGTGGAGCGCACTTTGAGTAAGGTGAGGTGAGGACGAAGATTCATTTCGGACCTAGATATATAGACGATCTTCTGGGAAGATATTGCTACGTAATCTGTGACCCTCGTGCGTATGGTTGTGAAGATCAACGAGTAAATAAGCATGTGGAGACAACATCGCTTGTTTCTATGCGTCCAGAAAATAGCTCAATATTTTCTACCACACAGTTGTTGGCCAAAATGTTCCGTCTGGTGAATGCTGCGCCACAGGACGACGTAAATGGCGTTGTAGGATATAGTTCTAAAATAGCTGCTGTTGAAAAAGATGTTTTGAACATGTAAGAATATTGATGCCTTGGTGTGGTGAGAACCACGAATGAGAAGATTGGTAACTTTCTTCAAGGAAATGGCATCGGTCATGTGATCATCGACGACGATGAGCGTAGCGCGCGACGTGTCTCACTCTCGTGGTAGCTCCTTTGTAAATGTTACAGAGTCCCCAAATTCGTCCTCATGCTCGGCGAAGCCTGTATGTAGAATATTTGCGACGGAGGCTTGTCCACGACGTCGTTCAGGTTCGTCAACACGTTCGCTACGATTGTGCATTTTAGCGCATATGGAAGGACCACTTAAAATATTGCGAAAAGGATGTTGCAAACGAAAACGTTCGGGGGATGACATGGCCTGTGCCTACACTTTGTGGAAAGAAAAAGAAGAGACTGAGTCTTGTAGAGAAATGCATATCTTTTATTTACATATCGTCCTCTAGATCCGAACTGCATTTCCAATACAGATTATCCAGACTAAAGCTGGGCTTTTTTGACAATCTGTCTGCTGCTACGATGTGGTCGAGCATCGTCATCTTTTCCTTACACATTTCTTGGCGTGCTTGCAACCGTTCTAGACGGTGGAGTTGAAAGGCTTCCTCCACGATGCCGTGAATACACTCGCGAAGTTCTTCGTTTTTTGTCTTTTCCCGCTTACGAGAAACGCAAAAGAATAAGCCACACATGCCGTTTTCCACGTGTTTGTCAGAATGATGACTCGACTGCAATGCGTGCTCCCTTCATAGAGTGATTTCAAATAAACACGCGCTAAGAAACGAGAGTGAAACTGAAATGAAGAAGCAGCCCACCGCCGCGAGTGGCGCTTGGAGCGCCCGCGAAATAAAGAAAAAATTGCTCTGACGTTGTTGTTATTATTTCCTATGTATGACATTGACTGTTCCAGGGCCTCACTTATTATTCTACAGAGCAGCAGAAGCAGTTTTCATAATGAATGAAGTAGCAAGGGTGCTTTTGGTATGACTGTTTAGTAAGTCTTTGGGATAGAAATGCTTAATTGCTACGATCAGCTTTCATGCATGGTGTTTTGGGGTTTTCTATGAGCGTTCTTTTGTTTTTTAATGCAATCATTAATAGTAGGATAAAGGAAATAATCTCGTGATAGGGATTCAATAAATAAGTGGAGGGTTTGTATAAGCTTCTTGTCGCTGTCTATAGCCTCTCTGCCGCTGTATACGCATCCTTGAACCATGCAGGTGTATGATGTGATGATGTCATGCAGTGACTTCATTGTTTCAGCTGTCTGCAGCACTTGGGTTGACCATTAGTGGAAAAAAAGTCCAGCCTCAGAAAATGGAAGGTCTGGCTTTTGCTGGGCATATGTGTTGCTCCTCACTGTCGATGGTGTGCGTTTTCGTGGATTTTGTGGCGAGCGGAATTACGATGAGGTTTATTTTTGAATAAGTGGAGTGTGTGTGTTTAGGAATAGTTTGATGCTGGAGAGGGTGTTTTCCACTTCTTTGAAGTGCTTTCTCTGTGTTTGCTTTCTGTTGTTGTCTAGCAGTCGTGCGATTTTTCCCCACATGACAGTGCTCGTTGAGCAATGTCCTGACATGCCCAGAGCTGTTCCTTCTTATGATGTACGCTTTCCTTTTGTTGACGCATCTAGCTCTGTATTTTTTCTTTTTTGACAGGAAAGATTCTTGTTGAAGCAGTGTCTTGACGATGACGATAGTGCTGCCACACCCTTGATCCCGATAAGTGTAGACATACAACACGATTCCTAATAATTTTGCGATTAAATTAGTTCAGAAAGTCACCACAAGAGGGATAGAAGCATGGCTTTATTGAGGAGAAAAGAGACATCACTATTCAGTTCCCTGCCTGTCTCTCGGATGAAACACATTCCGTGCTGTGATCCTCGTTAGCTTTGCTCTGAGCTGATTTCTTGTGTCTAGTCTTCGCTATTAGTTGTTGATGGTGTCCCTTGTTAGAATATTTTGTTCTTTCTTCCACAAACGTTTGCATTCCTCTGCCTCCTTGCTTGTTCAGAGCTATCCTAACCAGCTTAAACTATGAACTAACTATGAAGGCAGGAGTCGCACTCGCGTAAAGAAATGAGAGTCAAAACGAAACGAAGAAGCAGCCCGTTGCCGCGAGTGGCGCTACGAGCGCGCGTGCGGATGCGTGCCGACCGGGCGCGCAGAGAAAGGAGAGCAAAACCGGAACTCGTCGCTGCAGGTGGTGCTAGGAGCGCGAGAGGGGACGACTGCTGGCTGCCGGCCGCACCGCAGGGGGCGCTCGCGCATGCATACCGGGCGCAGAGAGGTGCTTCACGTCAGTCGCAGTGTTGTCACATGTACAGATTTGTATGGAGAGCTACAGATTTTTGGCAACATCTACAGATCTACAGGTTATTTCTGAAAGCTATAGATTTTTTAGTCCATGATTAAACAAGCCTGTGCATAAACTACACAAAATACACGAACATACACAACGATATCGTTGTGTATGTTCCTGTATGTTCCCATGCTAGGGTTGTTTTGTCATGGATTTCATGCACCAGCTAGCCTGTGTTTATGCTATGTTGTGAGATTTTTGGACAATCACTTAAAAAAGTTGTGATGAGAAGCCCAATTCACGATGTGCCACTCTCGGGTGAAAAAACAACAAATTTTTAATTTCATGTTTGCTTCATGGTGTGCATGCTAAAAAATGACTGTCAGTATAATCTTTGATCACTCGTGGCACAGAAGCTTTTCGTACTTAATGACATGATGTAGATTATAATCATCACTGTTAGATCGCTTGTGTATTACTTTGTCTGATGATGATGCTTGATTTTCTTTCCCATTCTTGCTGCCTTCACTGGAAGCAAATACATCTCACACAGTCGCCAACGCATTGGCACTGACGAACAGGTGGTGGTGGTGTGCTATTTCAGAGCGATTCGCCTTCCGGTTTGTTGCTGCTCAGTTCTTCCCAGACAGCATAGCCGGCTCCAGGATTTGAGACCGGAAGAGCGAAGCCGTTCTGTGCAGCTCCCCAATAACTTTTGACATAACATACTTCCGGTGTTCCGATGCAAAAAGCAAAATAGAAAATGTCAGATGATGAACCGCACAAACTCCTGGCCTAAAAACGATGTTGATTAAGCAAATTATATATTTTATGGCCATCCACAGATTTTTACAGAAATCTTTATACTTTTTAATAAGTGATCTCCATACTTTTCCTGCAACAGGTGTGGCAACACTAGCCAGTCATGGCCTGGCTCTCGTCGGGAGCGGACATGTGGTTGGGCCCTCCGTCGTTGCGGAGAGGCGCCCCACGTCAGTTGTGTGCGGGCTCTCGTCAGGAGCAGTGGTGTGGTTGGCCGTTCCGTCACCGTGCGGAAAAGGTGAGCGTCGTTGGTTGTTATTTACCGTAGCGGTTAGGCCTTTTCCCTGACAAGTATGCATGACTGGACTTGTTTAGCGGTGTACGGTTATGCTGCAGTTAGGCCTGAGAGCTCCATCTTAAGCCTTTTCTCCGTGCTGTCGCATGTTTAGACTTGTTTAGCAGAGCCTGTCTTACTACAATGTTTACCCGCTTCTAGCATTTTGTTGTTGTCATCTTGTGTTAGCCGTTGAGTTTCATACCCAAACGGAACAAAACTTCCAGTGGTGTTCCTTGAGATATCCTTTCCCGGAAATTCGGATCTCGCTGGGAGACAGACATTTTTCCGACAGACGCCTCCCACATCTCCGAGTGGCCACGGTTTGGACTTCCCACAAATATCCGTCGTTTTTCCTCACAGGAAGTTACACGGAGATGCGCGGACGTTGCACAGACTTACATGCGTACGTGCTCAGGGCCCTGCATTTTCTTATTATTGTTGGTACTGTTTATTGAGCTGCTGCGTAAGTGGACAGATTCCTACTAGGCGTTTTTTTCTGCCATTTTGTTTCAGCTTTGGCCACTGCATCTTCATTTTTCAGTTGCTCCTCTTTGTTTCTTTCTAGTATTTCTGTTACGAACCATGGGCATGAGGTTTTAAAAAGGAAAAAAAAAACCTTTCCAAATCGAAAACAGATACTATATATTGCTTGTCTCGCGAGCTTCCACAAATTCGAGAGTCCTGTTTGCCTGCGAGTCAAACTAAAGGGTGAGGTGTTTAATTTTAATGTGATTGCGTATACCGATAACACTGTACTGACGAACTACTTGGCGTATTAACTCAATACAACGATAACGTCTGTGTTTCTTACTGCTTTCGATTTGAGGCATTTAGCTGGTTCGGCGAAAGTCGAACTCACGACGCGAAACACCTTGCCATGTTTCTCTCTCTCCTCTAATAATGATCCCTGCAACATCCCATCAGGGAGCCTATTCGGACAATTCTTCAAACGACCCTCTATTGCGGCAACGACGTCCATTCATGTAGCTTCTAGAGATGTTCATCTGATATTCATTTCAGGACATGGACGTTGGGATCTATTTCGATTGTCCGCAGGAGATAGTGTTCTGTCTGGGTAGTGGTAGCGATTTGTTACGTTCGATTAGGCCTGAGTGCTCCGTCTTAAGCCTTTTCCCCAGCATTTTGTACGTGCTCTCGCATGCTTAGACTTGTTTAGCGGTATGCATTTGGATGGCAGTGTCTTTTTTGTTGCCATTTATACCCATTGCTAGTATTTTGTCGTTTTTTTCAGTCTTTCACGCATATATCGCCATGAGGGGGACTGAGGCGCCGTCTGATGTAATGGCTTACAACTAGCTAGCCACCTGTCGTCCATCTCTGCAACCACCCATTGTTGGCAAAGAGCAAGATGGCGGTCTCTGGTCACTCGGCTGTTCTGGAGCGATTTCTTCGACACAGCATCGTTGATTTTCAAATAAATTGTTTCTCTCCACTCTATTTCTATCTATATTTTTGTTTTTATGACCGCAAGTTGCCCACAGCAGACAAGGTAGTCTGGACACGAGTTAGATGCTGCCCAATTAGCGTAATGACTCACTGGTTGATCCTAATTACTGTAGGGGCCTAAACCGTTCTAATTGCTAATTTAATGGCGTCCAGACCCCTTGTTCTGTTGTGGGATGCTAGCGGTCAGCACTTACTACTACTGTCCTCGTCAAACCATTCCACGTTTCAAAAACCCTCAAACACGCACGTGCGTTAACATATCTATCCCCGAATTTTGATATGCAAATGAGCCGAAACCAAAACCGGGAACGCAGGTAGTACTGCGCTCATTTCACGTCAGAGGGCCACGTGATTTGGAGCGATGGAAATAATTGGAGTAGATGCCGATCTGCTGGCCATATCCCCAGGAACACTCGCGATCCTCAGGACGTCCTCAAAGTGTCATCGCGTCCTCGTCCGTGATGGGATGTCCGGAGGAGATCCGGAGAGTGTCATCATGGGATCTTCCAGTGATAGTCATTTGCGTACATCCTGCGGCCGCCAGCCGGAGGACATATATAGGAAAAGTAAATTAGTTTAATAATGCGATGTGCATTTCTATGCCTGCGCCCATTAATTAGCGTTTCGGTTTCTTTGTCATAACCAGATTGAACCAAATCAGCAGTGATCATGTATAAACTACAAAATATTACAAAGAGAGAATAGTAAAATAGAAAGAGAAAATACAAAAATACAGGGATACAAATACAAATTGAATGATTTCAACGGATACTCCATGCACTGGGTTCAATGTGCGATAAAATGTAGCTTGCTAGACCTTTCATTGTGACCTCGTTGCCATGAACATCCTTGCAAGGTTCCTGACGGGATGCTGCACGGAGCATTTCCGTGGAAGATACAGAAAAGTGATGGCGTATTACAGCGCGTGCTTGACTTTCGGTGGATGTTTTAAATCAACTAAGTAGGAAACACAGACGCTACCTTGGTTGTATCCTTATACTCCAAGGAATTCGTCACTGGTCGGTTACTTATACATGAAATTGAATTAAACTTAGGTTCCTCACCCTTGGTTTTGACTGCGATGCTAGGAGGACTCTCGCACATGCGGAAGTTCGGAAGACAAGCAATATATAGTATATGATTTATCTGCAAAACGAAATGCCACTGTTGGATATTCCTTTCAAAGTGGGCTGTCTTAGTCTTACACTTAGTGGCACATGACCTTTTTGCTTTTTATACCACGGCACCCATTGTTCGTCATCAAAAAACAATCAAAAATATGAGACGGAAAATGACAAGCTGGTGGCCGAGGTTGAAAACTGCAAAAGAGAGAGTCCATTTCCACTGTAAACGTCTGCACACTTCTAAAAGTGAGAAACGAAAGCAGATTTACTGGAGAATTTTACATGATCCTATAGTGCTCCTGAGAGTATCCCAGTCTTGTCCCCAGATGTTGTCCCTAGGACCATCTCCGGAGTCTCATTCTAACACTTTTCTAACAAATTGAGGATCATGTGGGGATATTCTCAGGATGTCACTGCTGTCCCGCAATGACATCCTCAGGATAAGTGAGGGATGTCAGCGTGTTCTTGGGGATATACCGCTTTCCAGTCCAGATAAGCCTCCGTCGATGAAGGTGATGCGCCCCTGAGGCGCGCTTTTTCGTTTTCGACACATTTGTAAATCAAAATTCGAGGCTGGATTTTTTAACGCAAGTGCGTGTTGCAGGATTTTTGAAAGCTGGAATGAATTTCAACGAGGATATCTCTCATTCTGCTATCTCGCTTTTACTCGAAATCTCCTAATTAAGGCGGACTCCTGTGGTCTAGTTAACATTTGCTTCCGGAGGTGGCTGGCTGTAGAGTCGTAAAATTGTTTTCTTTGCTTTGCTGTCCTAAGGAAGTAATGTAATCCGGGCCAGTGTGCAGAACATGATAGCAAATGACAAAGGCATTGTTTTCATTCGCAGGGATCTGGAAAACTGCAGTAGGGTTGTCGAAGTTGTCGATTGCGATCAATAGCCCGACTGTTGCTGTAGGGAATGACATCATTTTGGCCCAAATATCGCGGGCGGGCGTGCCGAGAGATGCGATTTTGTTGCTTCTCCAATAGACTCCCATGTATTGGAAATTTGACAAACTTTAATTCGCCAAAAATCAGTGGATTGCGTCAGGCCTTCAAAAATATGTCATTCCCTAGATAAACTCGAGGGGAACACGTCTGTACTTGTTTCGTGTAGAAATTTACTGATGATTATTGAAATTTACTGATTTACGCTTCATAGCATGTGCCTTCGTGTGAGGAATCCGTGTGTTGCTTGTGCACTAGCTTACGATGACGATGTTCGCTTTTTCCCCAAGAACACATTCCTCACTCATCCTGAGGATGTCACTGTGGGACAGAAATGACATCCTGGGAATATCCCCACTGGATCCTCAATTTGTTAGAAAAGTGTTAGAATGAGACTCCAGAGATGATCCTAGGGACGTCTGGGGACAAAAATGGGATCTCAGGAGCACTATAGGATCATGTTCTTCTGCATGTAGCTATCTTCTTTCATTTCTCTTTTAGAAGCGAGCAGACGTTTACCGTAGAAACAGACTCTCTTTTCTTCAGTTTTTCAACCTCGGCCACCAGCTTGTCATTTTTGGTTTCTCCTCTACGATTGTTTTCGATGACGAAGAATGGGTGCCGCGATATAAAAAACAAAAATATAAAAGGTCCTGCGCCACTACGTCAAAGGCAGCCCACTTTGAAAATAATATGCGGCAGTGGCATTTCCTTTCGCAGATAAAACATATACTGTATATTGCTTGTCTTGCAAACTCCCGCTTGTGCGAGGGTCATCCTAGCATCTCAGTCAAAACGAAGACGCACCTGAGTTTAATTCAATTTCATGTACAAGCAACACTGCACTGACGAATTCCTTGGAGTATTAGGTTACAACCAAGGTACCACCCATGTTTCCTACTTAGTTTATTTAAAACATCCATCGAAAGTCAAGCACGCGCGGTAATATGCCATCACTTTTCTGTATCTTCCACTAAAATGCTCCGTCTACAATCCCGTCAGGGACCTTGCTCGGATGTTCATGGCAACAAGATCACAATGAAAGACCTAGCAAGCGATATTTTACGCACATTGAACCCAGTGTCCGGAGTATCCATTGAAATCATTAAATTTGTATTTGTACCCCTGTATTTTTGTTTTTTCTCTTTGTAGTATTTTTTGTAGTTTATACATGATCACTGCTGGTTTGGTTGAATTTGGTTATGACAAATAAACCAGAACACTAATCAATGAGTGTTGGGATTAAAATGCACGACGCTTAAACTAATTTGCTTCTCCTACATGTGTCCTCCGACTGATGGCCGCAGGACGTACGCAAATGACCATTACTGGAAGATCCCATGATGACACTCTCTGGATCTCCTCCGGACATCCCATCACGGACCAGGACGCGATGACACTTTGAGCACGTCCTGAGGATCGCGAGGTGTCCATGGGGTTAGTGCTTGTCAATGTTATTTGTAATAGTGTCAATGGGTACACGTTCTCTTTGTAGATTGTTAGAAAATGAAGTTATTGTTATTACTGATGTGAATGGTTAATAAAATAACATGTACACTGCTGGACAAAAGTTATTATTCGAAACACGCTCCGGCGCATATTCCTTCCTCAGAGTGACACGCTAGCAGCGAATGGTACCGTATGCACTTGCATACAGGTGACTGGGCTACCTAGGCACGTGTCTGTAAGTCCGTACAGTCCCATTCGCTGCTAGCGTGTCAGCCTGCAGTCTTAAAAGTGAACTTCACCACGTAGCACGCTCCTAGTCAACCATCATCCCAAATGTACGTTTTCTCCCTTGATTTGATGAAAATCAAAGGATGAAAAGCGCGGTGTACTCATACAAAAGAATTGGTACAAAAAAGGCGTACGCCTTTTTTTGTACCAATTATGCCGTACATAATGCAACAAAATAGGCTTCGCTTCCTGTTTTCAACAAAGCAGGTGCGAGGACGTTGTCATTCGGGATGATGGTTGGCTAGGAGCGTGCTATGTGGTGAAGTTCATTTTTAAGAGTGCGAGGAAGGAATGCGCCGGAGCGTGTTCCGTAAACTTTTGTGCAGCACTGTACCACTGCAGTAACTGCCTGACGTGACTACGCGACGTTACATAATTTGGTTTTCAATATTGCTTTTCTCGAGTTGCAGTGGTGCTACTGAACGTAAACAAAACAGTTTTCGTAATTTCTGACATAGCAAAAGCCCCAAAGATGAGTGTCAGCAGCACAACATAATCTAGCAGCAGCATATAGCTTTGGCCACTCTCGCGTATCACTTTTCCGCCGTTTGGTCTGTTCAATTGCCGACGAGTAGCAATGCAAGAAACACGGAAGACGGAAGTTTACATTGTCGCCCCCATGCTCGTGTTCAACTTAAGAAGGAAAATAAATCTAGACCGTCAGCTACATACGCCTTGAAGATAAGGAGACGCAATACAGGAGAAATATACTGCAGCGCCACCACGCAGCGTAGTGTCATGTGGCCATGGCCACATGACACTAGACTGCAGTCTTAACAGCCGACATACGGAAGCAGAGTGGGTATGATGGATTGCATTATCTGGCGGAGAAGTGAGCGTGATCCTCTCTGTGTCCAGCCATCCTATCTGCGGCGCAGTAATATTTTGATAGCTAACGGACTAGATTTTTTTTCGTTCTTAAGTTGAACACGACTATAGAAACGCAGGCGGAGCAAGAGGTTCCACCCTAAATGTGACGTGGAGCGTGACGTAAACTAATGCACGCGCATTACTTCATCGAGAATATGGCCCCAAACCAGCGGCCCTGCCGAGGGGGTTAAGGCGTCCCGCTGGTTGGTGGTAACCAAGGTCGTGCTGAAGACTGGGAGGTGGTGGGTTCGATTCCTACCACCGGCTGTGCTGTCTGAGGTTTTCCCTCGGTATTCCGGAGACTTTCCAGACGAATGTCGGCGCAGTTCCTCCTGAAGTTGGCCCAGGACGCATACTAACCCGCTATGCAGGACTCCTTCCTGCTGTCCTCTCTGCATCTGTACGCCCCTCATAGCCACAGTTGTTTCGCAGCGCTAACCCGGAATAAAAAAAAAGGCTCCAAGACCCAGGCGCAAAGAGATCTGAAGCAGCTATTCATCTCACGATTTTAAAATATATTAAAAGATGATCACATGTGTGAGGTGAACTGACTTTGTATGGGGTGTTACTGGTGAGGCAATAACTATGTTAACTAAGTTTTGGCTGCAGCGGCTGACTTATACTGAAGGGGCAGGTACATTCGGAAACATAGCGTTGCACACGTGCTTCATAATACCCACAAAATACACGTGTTTTACATTTTTACTTGTATGCATGTGCTCAGATGGTAGCATACGTGAACGTCAAAAGTCAATGGCAGATGAAAGTAGATGAAAACGTTCGAATTCACACATTTCACGACATTCATTTCACGCATACATTCATTCATATATTCCACGCGTTTGATATAATCATACGTTCGATACGAGTCCAATACGTACGTTCAGCCCGCTGCGAATATCGTATAGCTGGGCATTCCGAAGTGAGAACCAAGTGCTTATTCTGTAAATGACTGTGAC
Organism: Ornithodoros turicata; assembly: GCF_037126465.1. Classification (NCBI taxonomy): domain Eukaryota; kingdom Metazoa; phylum Arthropoda; class Arachnida; order Ixodida; family Argasidae; genus Ornithodoros; species Ornithodoros turicata. Next base: position 26,700,732 of record NC_088204.1, on the reverse strand, counting down.
ATCGTTCCACTTGTGATAAAAATTATATTACAACATTAAAGGGACTATGAAATTTCCAGAACCCCCCCATAATTTTTTGGCTGGGAAAGGTTCTTCTTGTCGATAAACTAACATGCTAGAAATTTTCCCGGGCGAAATTGCTTCATTCTATAAACAGCGCGCGGTTCAAGTTTCTCCTCCGCATTCCTCCTCTCCCACGCCCATTCTGCTATGCCTTGACGAACTGTACACTCTAAAAACTGAACTTCACCGCATAGCACGCTCCTAGCCAACGATCATCTCAAATGATATCGTCCTCTGCCCCGATTTGTTGACAACGAGAGGTGTACGCCTTTTTTTGTGACAATTATGAATAGCATAAGTGTCACAAAAAAGGCGTACGCCTCCCGTTTTCAACAAATCAGGGCAGATAACGATATCATCCGACATGATGGTTGGCTAGGAGCGTGCTGTGCGGTGAATTTCATTTTTAAGAGTGTACGCGCTGCCATCTGTCACTCGTTACGTCAACGGTGTTGCGCAATGCCAAGCAATGCCCGCCGACAGGAGCGTGGAGTGTGGTGCCTGTCGTAGTCGTTTTACACCTTAAAGGGTGTAAATCAAAAGGTTCATGGCGCACACCTTTTAAGGTGTATTTTAACACACTCATGGCAATTAGGGTGTAAAGGGTGTAACGCCAAATAAAACTGCTGGGTTCGTGGCAATATGCTGGTAACTGTGTATTCACAATTACCAGCATATTGCATATAATCACATTGAGGTCCATATACGTATGCACATCAAGATGATTAAATATGTGTGTAAACATGCGCAGCCGACATAGAGACAATCATGTATGGCAGCTGTGCATGGCAATGAAGCATGGCAGCTGTATATAGCTTTTCGTGAAATTGTAGACCTTCTCATGAGCAGGCATCTACCCCATATGCATGTTCATTACTTAGAACGTTGCATTTATTCGTTTCTTCAAGGCTTTGCAGTGTTGTACCCACAAATATCTATCCCCTGTAAAATGCATTACATTGTTCATTACCCGCGACTCATCAGGATGTTTGGTCCTCTCCTAGCTGTATGGTGTATGCGTTTCGAAGGGAAACACCAGCATTTTAAAGGTGTTGCTAGAAAAAATCGAAATTTTAAGAACATAACCCTTTCATTAGCAAGGATACATCAATTTTATCAAATGTATCTGTGGTCGCAGCCCTTAATCAGAAATGCTACATCTACTGATGGCTCCAAGGCGATACAGTCATGTCTCGCTTATCCGGAGTTCAGATATCCGGAAAACTCGTTATCCCTGGAACGAACCTGCTACCATTGGATTTTGCCTCGGATATCCAGAATTCGTTATCCGTATCCGGACAGCAAGTACGAGGAGCGATCTTCGACGACATAGGTCATTCTGATTCCCTTATCCGGATAAGTGTCAACGTCCTCTGTCCCTGGCATGTGGTGTATTCGCACTACTCCGGAAAAGGGTAACATCTCACCGTGACATTCTGTACTGTTTGACTCCCCTTTCTTCAGAGGTCACTCCCTTTTGGTGTGTGCGGACACACGATAAGCGGAAGAGGTGCCCTGTTCCCGCCGGTCGCAAGAAATCCACATGTGACCGTCATGTCCAGGCCGTCCTTGACCATCGCCTGTCTTTTGGCCTATGTCAAAGGCTTTTGAAAAAAAAAAAAAAAAAGAAACATGTGCGCGGGACCAACTTCCTGAGACTGAGACATCGCCCTTCTTTGAACAGCAGTGCGACGCAGGGGGTGCCGTGGCTGTGACAAAAAAATTTTGTCACAGACATGCCTACTAATTTCAAGCGGCTCACTTGGCATACATTTTTGAAGAAACAATGTTTTACTTGTTTCCTTTTCTGGGGCTGTGACGAGGTCTCCCAAATTTTCCGTGTTTCTCCGGAAGTCTGCTTGGTTTGGTTATCCGGAAATTCGTTATCCGGACGAAAAGGAACGACTCCCGAGGTGTCCGGATAATCGAGACATGGCTGTACTACTTCAACATGCCCCAGAAGCAATCCAGAGTTACATTCATGACCGTGATATTCACGCAGAATCTATAGTCTATGTAAAAAGTGCAGTTGATAATGATAACACATTTGCTTCACATCGTCCACACATCCTCACACATCTTCCGAGGAGGACTTACACTCTTAAACTCGTACCTTTTATTGTAACTTTTAGAAACATGTAACTTCTATATAGACGTAGATTTCGAGATTTCTTATAGGTTACACCACTGTAACGTATATTTAGAGGTTAAAAGCGACCAAAGTCATGTGTTTACAACACGAATAGAAGTTACATCTCGGAAAAAACTAAAACAGCTTGTTGTAACTTATAAATGTACCCTCTACTCCGACACTGTAACTTCTAAGCGAAATCTCCAACGATAATTTCTTTGTTAGTTTCTTATCGTTTGTTTTCCTTCTGTTTTTCAGCATAATGCCGCATTTCAGCCTCCCATTCGAGACGACAGTTGCGAATCTACGCTGTTATTTTTTATCTGTTTCAGCGTCATCTATACGTCGACTACATGTTATCAATGCTGTATGAACACAGATTATAAGTTAGCAGTCTGAAATACTGATAGTATGTTTCTTTCTAAAGGGTGGAAAACCATTGTCAATGCCGCAACCACCAAGATTTCCGATTTCGCTGCGTAGCCGAGCCTGGTCTAGGTCTATCCACACTGAGAGCGGTTTCCTTGAAACGCTTAACGCTCGTCGTCCGTCCGTTAACAAGTGTAATCTGTTTTAATCAGTGGTTTTCCTCGCGTTTATCATAGTACCGTCAGGAACAACGGAAAAGCTAGATGTCGCTAGCAAACAAGGATATTTTCGGTGTTCTCAGGGGAAAGTGTAGTGAGTGCGAAGATTGCAAAGAATATATAACCGAAAACGAACGTCACCACCGCAGCCCTAATTCACACACTTCATACACTGGGTAAGTGTACATTTCGTGCTAGGTACGTGCGTTATTTTGATAGCAAGAGCTCTTAGCGCATGTTTGTTGTGATTATGGCAAGCGTTTTGCGGTCCTGCATATGAACACCACTTACGCTTGCTACTTCTCTGCTCTTACTTGGTCGCCAAGTCAATACACCGGCGTGCATTTTGCGAGCTGCGGATATATGCATCGAGATATATAATTCGCAGCTTCCTACTTGTTGTATTCTTACGATATTCTAAGACTCAATCGCGGAGTGAACGCCTTCCCGCATTTATGCTGCCTTGTACCTTGTGCTTTGTACGGATTTGAATGGTTCCGTAAATGTTACTCTCATTGCCCAAACTTTTGTTCCCAGGATCCCACATGCAGGTTCACGTACCGTCACCAGCGCAATGCAGTACCTCACAAACTCGTCCCAGAGCGCCTCCAAGGCTGATAACGCAGTAATGTAGAGTCTCCTGCGTTACTGTACACTCATATTCCTCAAGGTTGTGTGCGTTTTATGTAATACTGTATTGCCATTTGCGCTCGCCTCTGCAACACGAATGTGGAATAAATTTTTTTCTGCTGCAATTCTCCATTTCGTTGGGTCTGTTCAGCTTAGCAAACATAGGTCAGTTGTTTTGACTCGCTGGCTTCCTCGCACTTTTATGCATTGCTTCTCACTTAGAAGATAATTCTTTTTTCCACATACATGGTAAAGCGACCATGGTTTTTCCTCACATCAGAATCGCACTTGTGCACAATGTGTCACCTCTCGACAGACTTCTGTTTTTGTAATATACATATGTTCAAGATCTCCTTTTCTGCTGGTTCATTTTGGTACCTTGGTGTGTTCTGTAAATGTCTGTCCATATCCCACGCACAGGGTGCTTGTTTTTATTCGCATCACACCAACGCTCATTTGACAGGTGGGTTATGTTAATTTTCGCAAATTAACCCATCCGTAGTTACAAACATTTCCGACATTTCCTGACGCATGTGTTTGTAACTACGGATCGATTAATTAGCAAAAATTCACATAACCCACCTTCCAAATGAGCGCTGCTCTGTTGCGAATAAAAATGAACATCCTGTATAAAAAGCCGCACGTTGGCGTAACCTTTACGGCCAGGTGCTGGATTGAAGGCCGTAACCTCTAATTAGTGGGTTTCCTTGTAACTTTTATAGAAGGTACTGCTCAGAAGGTACCTAGTAGCTTCTGAAATAGAGGGTAAAATATTGCGATTTTTTACCCTTTACTAAAGGGTACCGAGTTAAGAGTGTACCCGTGTTCGTTGAGATTGCAGGCATATATGTTGTTAACTCTGATATACCATTTTTCTCATACAAACATTAACTACAGTTGAGTATGATGAGCACTATCATGTATTTGTTCTGTTTTGCAATGAGAAGCAACGTGTTTTAAGAAATTTAAGCACTATCTCAACAGATCTTCTAAATCTGCATACATTACTAGATGGTAGGTGTGTTGTAAATCCACGCCATGCACTTTTGTAATGTAACTTCCCGTTCCCTGTTGTTGTATATATTAAGTTTTGTTCATGTGAACGAAAATAAACATACTCCCTTTACATACCCAGGCGACACACTTATCACCATATTTCACCTGAGGGTGTAGTACACCATTGTCACACCTTCACACACTGTCACACTCACACCTTCAGGAACTTCCAAAACAAAGTTGCAGGATGTGAAAGGGGTGTGATCTTTGTTAATACACCTATTTTACACTTTCAAAGGTGTCAAACGATTTAGAGTGTAGTCGTACCCACCAAGCTCGGAGTCGCGTCGTTCCAATACTGAGGCCTTTCTCTGGTCTTCGTTGCCGGCGTTCGGGTAACATGCAGTGGTGAACTGCTTTTTGTTTGTGAATCGTTTGCTGCACTGGCGCTGGTAGGTATAACATGTCAGCAGTAGTGGCAGAATGCAACCGTCTTCTGCTCGGCGGCCGATCACAACAAGCAACGCAAGCTTGCAACTCCGCGGTAATGAGGTTTTTGCTGCCGAGATACGCGGGCCTCTAGCAATTCACCGCAACGTTGTATCGCCGTCACCGATAGAAAGTGTCTGGTAGTTGCCTGGCGTTGAAAAGTATATTTACGTGTTGGCAATTGTACAACAAAGTAAACGCGTCATGAAGTGCGGGTGTGACCCTTGCAACCTGTCCTTTTTTGTTGCTCGATTTGTTCGTACGCATTATAAATGTAAAAGACTGGGTGGCCTGACGTTTCGTTTTGCCTTGTTTCAACTTGCGTTCCTCAAAGCAGCTTCGCGCTTTGAGGCGGTACTTATTTACTCTGCATTTCGTGGTCTACAGACGCCACGGGCTGGCCGTATTTCCTTGCGTCAAATCACTTATTGTTTGCCTAAGAATATGTTTATTTCATACAAGAATTTTTATAATGTATTCAGTGTTGAGCATGTTGTAAATGTGAACAGTTAGCATTAACAACAGCCGTGCCTATAAAAACTGTAGCGCGTCTGAGGTTTTCATAAGAACATAATAGGAATTTAGAGTTCCGTACAGAAAACGAGACTATTCTGCACATCATATTTATCTGTGATAACTGTTCGTTGTCTGATATATTTATTGTTAACCAAGTTTACAATGTTATGTAATACATCCATAATCAACCACGAGACTGAGGTACACAAACAAACGACACAACACCAGATTGCCTGCTTAAATGCCATCTTACTATGATGTTATATAGGCTGGAGGTCACCAATTGAGACACCTGGAAAAGAGGTAAAATCTCTAGTAGTCCTGCAACATCTTGTCATACAAGAAAAACAGAGCGAACTAATTGGTACTGTGTCAGTTGGAATGCTTCTTGTTCTACGGGAAGAAATCTGCCGTCTTCGTAAAAGAGCTCTCCGATCCGCCACCTGGACAGAGCGTCCTCAGCTATGCCGGGTTTGGGCCCACACGCATACATGTCAAGGACGAGGGGACTCTGCTCAAACAGCTAAAATGTCGGCATTTAAACTAAAATACAAAAGAGCTACTCATTGAAACCGAAAAGTGCTCTGATTTATAACACTAAAACCTGGCAAACAACCTTATGCACGTGATCCCATAGGATCAAAGGGAACTAAAAAACAAATGCAACCTTCGGTGATCCAGCCACACCATGCGAGTGCTAATCATGACGTGTTTCATGAGTGTAGATTACTCAGCAATGGTAGGCACGTGCAGCGTAAGACTTCTTTTTGCACCACCACAAGCTGTACATCTACGTATATACAGATTATATGCTACATATGCATAATTTTTTTTCTCTCTTATCAGAGGTATATGCAAGCACAGGATGTATTCTATTTTACGGTGCCACACAGCTCATCCAGCTACTGTATTGGCACCAGTGTTATCAGCAGATATGGACTGAAGTCCACCAACTATATGCAACGTGAAGTCTCAGCACAGGCTATACAGGATGTCCAGAGCAAGTTGAATGCAGCAGTACAGCGCTGATGTAGTAATGGTTGGTAGGGTTGTTTTTGGTAACGTAAAACAGGTGTTGTAGGAACAAAATCGCCTGACGACATGGTGCATCAAACGTAGGCTACTTTATTTTGGGGATGAGCTGGAGAGCATTTACAGGAGCTGTTCTTGCATGTTACCTGGTGACATGTGTCACTCTGGTTTGAAGAAGAAAACACTAGGGAGAGGTTGAGAGGTCACACGACAAATTCGGCTACTCCCATAAACAGACGCCTCCCCCCCCCCCCCCAAAGGTGAAAAGAAATATAAAAGAGAACCTCCCACCCCCACTTTCGCGATAACTATCGGCCAAAGGCCAAATCACCGGTTAACGTAGCGTACTCTTGTCAGGTGGCCAAGGGCCCAGCACTTTTACGAGGTCAAAGGTGCGGTTGTCCAGTCGGTCGAGAGCAGATTTCATGGTAGCCGTTTGAGATGCGTATCCAGAATAGTGCAGGAGAACGTGCTCAGTGTCCTCCACGGTTGCACAAAGCGTACAGTTCATTGAATCTGCCTTCCCAATTTTATGGAGGAATTGTCGCCCGTATGCCACGTTCAGACGGAACCTGTACAAGAGCGTCCGGACAGACCGAGGTACCGTGGACGGAACTCTAAATTTCAGATCCGGGTCGACTCGATGGAGCAACGAGGAATTCGCGTCGCCTTGTAGCCATTGCTGCTTAGTCATAGTCTGTGTAAGAGACCTCAATATGTCTTGCACATCGGCTTTGGAGTACGGCACCAGATGATTTTATGAGTACAGACGTGCTAGATCCGCTACTTCATCAGCCGCTGCATTCCCCCGTATGCCTGCATGTCCAGGAATCTATTGAAGAATGATGTCATGGCCAGCATCCCTTGATTACCTGTACACTGTCAGAATGTCGTGGACTACGGGCACCATACACCCATTACGCAGGAATGATATTATTGCTTGCAGTACAGCCTTTGAAGAAAAAGGATAACAGAGTATGCAGCTGCAGTTCTGGTAAATGCAGCTAGATGTATTCCACGTGCGTAATGATTACAAAATGAGGAACAAAAAGCTGCACCTCTGGAGGAATCAGAGAGGCTGCACAGTATTTGTTTGCTCTGAATAATGGGTCGCAGTGATGATGCTGTCTCACGTCAGGGAGACTCTGTTGAGGAGGTTACCCGTAAACATAAAAGCAGATCAGTGAATAAAAAGTAATGGATACATATGTTCAAGCTAATATACAGGTTGTTTCTTTTTAGCTGCAACAAATTTTCATAAAAAGGGGAGCTGCCTTAGGACGTTTTTACTTTTGCCATTGGATTACTCGACGGGGCTGCTACTAGGAAACCGTATTTTTCTCAATCAAGGGACAAATTAACAGATATATTATAATCGACTTTTTAATTCTTGACTTTAGGGAGCACATTGCAAGTGCGATATTAAAGCCATATGATATGCTCGAACCACTGATGAAGCACCAAAGTAATCACAGCGCGCGTTACAGACCTAAGTATTTTACTTCCGTCGTCTGCTGTGTACAGCAAGTAATCTGCAAAGGAGCAACAGTGACGTCGAGATCTCGGCCCTCACTTAACGTCGCACAGAGACGTCACACGCAATTCAGGCAAACCCACGATCACGATGATCGTTTTCTTGTTTTATGTTTTGCCTGCAAGGAGCTTTGTGCATCGTCATCGTCATCGTCATCGAGTGAAGAAGACGTGTTTTGTTCACTGCTCTGATTTAGGCTTATCTCGCCCATTCTTAAGGATTCGTAAGAGCCCTGTGAGCTCTGAACCTGGGTTCTGACTCCCGTCGGGACCCTGGAGGTAGAGTTCTCAGAATGGCATCGTCGAACTTCTGTCCGACAAAAGCCCTGGCGTTTAACGTGAGGGCTCCCGTCGAAGCATCTCTGGTTGACGTCGCCGACGGTGCGGCGGAAGTAGTCGGCCTGGACCAGGTCTACATGGTCCAGCATCAAGGCGGTGCCTTGTTTCAAGTTACCGTCTTCTCGTCAGCTGCCCTGAGCAAGCTTTTCGCTCGGGGTGGCATAGTCATCTGCGGCAAGGAGTCAGCTCTAGAGTCGCTTGGTCCACGTCTTGTCCGGGTAACCTGCATGCACCTGCCTGGATTTGTCCCCGATGAGTACTTGTTACGAGCACTAGCCCCGCATGGGGAGATCGTCAAATTGGAGAGGTCATTCACAGTCGACAGGCCTTCAGTAAGGAACGGGCACCGTGTTGTACAAATACAAATGAGACACGACAATCCTGTTCCCAACTTTATTAGAGTTATGGGATACCGTGTGACATGTGACTACCATGGTGTCCAACGAGTCTGTAGCAGGTGCAAGCAAGCTGGACATTTCCGGTCAGACTGCAAAGAACCTTTCTGTGGGAGATGCTCCAACTTTGGCCATGAAGTCTCGGAGTGTGAAAGTCGCTGCCGGAAATGCAAGAAGGATCATGCCACGGCGGACTGCACCAGGTGTAAAACTTTTGCTGAAGCTGTGTCCGCAAAGCAGACCAACAACGATGACAGTGACGTTCTGCAGCAGCAAACACCTGGTCAAGAGGAAAGGAAGGAAACATAGTGGCGTCGAGGAAACCTGGAAACAAGGAAACCTGGTCAAGGAAGGAAACATAGTGGCGTCGGTTACGGCTGGTGCTCCTGAACTTTCGATCGATAACTTTGTGGATGACGACCGGAAATCAGGGAACTGTGGGGAGGAAACCGACAGCACAACTATTTACGGCGAAGCCATAGACAGCCATGGTGAGTCTTCGTCAATGTTGGATGAGGACAATGAGGTTGAAATCAGCCCTAGCAACTTTGAAGCAGAGGAGAAGGTTGAGGATCCGGTACAGCTTGACGGAAACGACATAGGACATCCCTTGGAGTTGCCGCACCCTCAAGTTTCAACCACCAGTGGTCATCCAGTAGCCCAACGACTAGAGCGGCCTGCGTCACTAGCTGTCAAAAGGTTAAGCGTAGCACGAGGTGTTGCTAACGACCGGAAAAGTGGTACTCTAGACAACGCTAATCCTGAACAGAATGGCGTAACTAAACTTACACTGCAACAGCAAAGTGATCGCGATTCATCGTCGTCAGCCTCAGGTCCAGTAAGCAGCAAGAGAATGAAAGTAGGCAGCTCTTCAGAAACTAGTGATGATTCTACAGACTAAAAGCGTCATGTTTCTTTTTCTTTTTATGTCAGTAAGAATACTAACGTTAAATGCACAAGGGTTCAAAAGCGACACCAAACAGCACACCGTCCTACAACTAGCCCGTGCTCAAGGATGCGACATTGTGCTTGTTCAAGAAACGAACTTCACGAAATGGAGTGACGTTGTAGAATTCGAGAATCAGCATAATGTGAAAGTTTTCTTCTCTCTTGCGACTCGAAGATCACAAGGGGTTGCACTCGTTGTTCTTCGGCATCAATTGGTGTCCAGATGCACTTTCACAAGTGACACGGAAGGCCGCGTTATTTCCGTTGAGTTTATAATTGGTTCGGATAAAGTGCGCATAATCAATGTGTACGCTCCAGCTCGTCAAGGACATGCCAACAATTTCTTCAAAGAACTCGATGTGTTCCTGCTCGACCCCCACCCCGTGATTTTGGGCGGCGACTTCAACTGTGTCCTGGACGCAAACAAAGACACACGAGGCCAAGGGGCATTACGGCCAGCTTGGCACGCGCGTGAACTCCGCCAGCTGGTTGCGCAATTCAAATTGAAGGACTGCTGGGATTTGGTGCACCCGAATACGTTCTGTCACACATGGTCCCGCGGGACGTCACTCTCACGACTGGATCGTTTTTACGTCTCCGACTGCTTATCACAGAATGTTTCAGGCTGTGAAGTGTTTATGTTTCCAGCTGCCGCAGGCCACGTCTCAGATCATTTCCCTGTGCTAGTTGAACTTACAGGATTTCAAATTCAGCCTTTTCAAGAACACTTCTGGCGTTTTGATACTTCGGTATTACGGGAGCCGGATGCCGTACAATCCCTAACAGGTGTTATAACCACCACGTTAGCGGCAAGTGAAAACTTATCCAGACGTTGGGACGACTGTAAGGACCAATGGCGACAAGCGTGCGTACAAGCCGGCAAAGAAAAGAAAGCAAAGTACATTGCCAAACTCAAAACCATAAGAACATATATTAAGATAATAAAAAGAGGTGGCGCAGCTACTCTACTGGCACAAGACAATCTGCACCAACTGCTAATGGAGCAGAGACGCACCTTGCAATGGCTTACCAAGGCATCTTGTATCCTGCGAAGCCGTAATTGCCCGATCCAAAACAAAGACATGCTGCGCTATATTCATAATGCTGAAATTGGTCACAATGTACGGCGCCGAATTGAGTGCGTTCGCCTTGATGATGACTCCCTTACATATGACCAGGAAGAGATACTAGCTCGGTTCACTGGTTTTTTTGAAGATCTGTTCAAGACTGAACGGCAAGGAGAATGGCCCCCGCCTAGTGCAGAGGGTTTTTGTTCAAATCTTCCTCAAGTGCCGGCAGAGTACCATACCCCGCTTACCGTACCAGCCACGGCCTATGAAGTATACGAAACCATCCAAGCCATGAAGACGGGATCGGCTCCAGGACCAGATGGGTTTCCCATAGAGTTCTATAAGTCTTTCTGGCCGGTTATAGGAAAGGGTCTGGTAACCCTGTTGAATGGAATTCTAACATCTGGTGTCATGCCAGATTCCTTCAAACGTGGTCGGGTGATTTTGTTACCAAAGGAAGGAAACAGTGATGCATCAGACCCTGGCGCGTGGAGGCCAATAACGCTCCTGAACGTCGACAGCAAAATTCTGAGCACAGTGCTTGCCAGGAGGTTGGCGTCAGTTCTTCCGTTTATCATAAGCCCTTACCAGACATGTGGAGTGCAAGGTAGAAACATCTTCGAGAGCCTTACACTTATGAGAGACATGTTAGCCTATATGAACTCGAGTGGTCAAGCAGGTGTTTTGCTGTCCCTGGACCAAAAGAAGGCTTTTGACAGAGTGGAGCATGACTACCTTCTGTGGGTGCTGCAGTGTTTTGGTTTTCCTCCCAAGTTCACTGAGTGGGTGAAAAACCTATACAGCGATATATCTTCAGAAATCGTCGTCAATGCAGAAGTATCAGCCCCTTTTAGAGTCACAAGAGGGGTCAGACAAGGATGCCCGCTGTCCCCCATGCTTTTTATAATCAGTCTCGAGCCATTTGTTCGTAATGTTGCGCTATCTGCACGCATCAATGGGTTTCCTCTCCCTGGGACTGGAGAAGTTAAAATATCAGCCTATGCGGATGACATAGTTTTAATTTTAAGGGACAGCGACAGTGTAACACACACGTTCGAGATTTTTCGGCAGTATGGAAAACTCTCGGGAGCCCAGCTGAATTTACGAAAGTCAAAGGCGCTTACGGAGGCGGGTTTCAGAGAGCCACTTCCTCCAGACATATCATACACCCCAGAAATAAACATCCTTGGCGTGCTTTTCACACAAGCCGGAGCCAGCGAGCGAAACTGGATCGTGATCTTGGAGAAACTTGCTGGACAAATTGAAGTGGCCCAGCAGTTCAACTTCTCTTTCCAAGAACGGGTGTTCTTAATCAAGTCTGTGTTCTGTAGCAAGTTGTGGTATGCTGCCCGCATCATGTATCCCCCAGCCAGAATCACAGCTAAAATCAACTCTCTTGTATTTCGTTTCTTCTGGAACGGAAGGAAGCACTGGTTACCACGGGACATCTTGCGATGGCCTAAGTCAGAAGGTGGCTGGAGCTTTCCGTGTATCGAGATGTATTCCTCTATCTTTGCCATGAAAGGAGTACTGCACATTCTGGAACGAGTTGACTCCCCTGCTCGGCCGCTGGTACTGTTCTGGCTAGGACCATCAAGGAGAGTACTAGTGCCGCGTGGACTCGGAAACAGATGTCCGGCGGTTGAAGAACCACCATTGATTTACAAAAAGGTAGTCCAGACATTCAATCGTTTACAGGAAGCTGTGCCTGATCCGGACCCTCGACTCGCCTCAGTTTCTCGCTTATGCGAAGAACTCTTCCACAAAAAGAGCATCGAAGAAGGTGACGCGCACTTGGGCAGGTTCAAGAAGGGAAGGCAGCCCACTGGTCTGAACAGTGAAGTGAGCGATTTTTTCTGGAAAGCAAGTTGGCACATATTGCCAACGAAAGACAAACTGGCCAGATGGGGTCTTCTCAGCAGTCCCTAATGTTCCAACTGCGGCGCCGAGGAGAATAGTGACCATGTGCTACGAGAGTGTGTCATAGCAAAGACTCTGTGGACACTCGTGTGTCGCCGCTTTTCCATTCGGTATCGGCCTATGCAACAGACGAGGACAAGGTTCGAACAGCTAATCATGATAATGACAGCTTTTACGCTTTGGAAATTTCGCTGCACAGCCGTAGCTCAGAATAGAAGAAACCGCCTGATGCACCCTAGACTCTCCATGGTGACTCAACTGGTGACAGACTACTTAGAACACAGACTGTTTTTGTTGGGTGAGCAGGAGTTTTTGCGACAGTGGTCCTGCCGCCACGTTGCTCTTCACAATGGACGTGTACGACTAACGGGGCTCATCTATACATAGTGTACTTCTCTTAGCTAGGCAACCATAGGTTAATGCACTTATAGTACGTACCTTGCATTTTTTGCATACTGGAACTGGAGAAGGTAAATGACATCGTTTTGTTTCTGGGGGATGGCGGCCGTGTGGCACACTGGTCTGAGATTTTTCGGCAGTCAGGCTTTGTGATATTTTGAACATTTCGTAGACGGGTGAAATAAATATTCTATTCAGGAGCTTTGTGCATCACCGCTACATATCAGCGCTTATCGCCCCCGGGGAAGGGTGAGAGCCGTGCACAGCAGAATGAGAGGAGTTTATACGGCGAGCGACTCCGAACACATGAAGGAAGAAAAGAAAGAAAGAAAGAAAGAAATACAAAACAAAGATCGTGAAACATACCGCGATACGGGTTCCCTACATCGCGTATGACGTTTTTCTGTGATGTTAAAAGTGAGGGCGGAGATATCAACTTCGCTGACGCTCTTTTGCCGACCACTTGCGGTTTACAGTAGGCGACAGCGGGTGAATACATAGGTCCGTAGCGCGCGCTGTGATTACTTTTGTGCTTCATCTGTGCCTCGAGCACATCACGCGGACATCAGGCGTTAATATCGCAGTTACAATGTGCTCCCTAAAGTCAATAATTAAAAAGTTGATGAAAATATCTCTGTTAATTAGTCTCCTAAATGAGAAAAATACGGTTTCCTAGTAGCAGCCCCGTCGAGTAATCCAATGGCAAAAGTAAAAACGTCCTAAGGCAGCTCCCCTTTTTATGAAAATTTGTTGCAGATAAAAAAAAAAGTTCAAAGAAAAAACACATTCATACGACAGTGTATGAGTGTGCAAAAATGTAAGAGTGTAAGGAGGATGAGTGAGAGAGAGTGACTGGTTTGTCCCTTCAGATGACGCACCCTGGAAGTCGCTGAGAAGGCGTGGTAGCTTAGCTCAATTGGTAGAGCCCTTGACCGGTAATTCAGAAGATGTGGGTTCGAGTCCTAAGCTGGCTAACCTTTTCAGTAACTTTCATCTTTCATCGTTAATTTCTTAGGCATTTGAGGCCTTGTATGTGATTGTCCCTTCTATGTTGTTCCAGCCTCAGAACATCAGTTCTCTCATGTTCGATAATTTGTATTTTGAAGTTTTTTTTCTCCCTTTTATGTGCTGTAAGGTTCCAAGTGGCGCAGAGAATTAACCCATTTACAGAATCGTGAGATCTGCGATAAGCATTTGGGCCACACGCACTGAGAGATTGGTTTGTTGGCCCCAATAACGAAAAGTACTTACACTTTTGCGCCGTTTAGGTGGATGTTCTTTCTCCGCTATGGACAGGTATTGTGATGGCACTGCACCTTGTTTTAAACTACACTGAGCTCGGTATTCAGCACGTTGAAGAGATTCAGCTTCCCCTTCGTATTCGCTGGCACAGAAATGTTCGCCACAAACACGAACAGTCAATGGCACCGCACCGTCTTTCAATTCCCGCAGGCCGAATGCTTCGTACCATCGAGAGCTGTCCGTCTCGTAACTGGGAAGCATATATGACATTGGATGCCCCGCGAATACTGATGTGAATTAGGGCAAGCAACCATCCAACATTGTCTCGGCATGTCGGCGATAAACGCACAACTGCAGGTACAGTTTATCATGAATACGATGATACAAACCAGGAAATCGCTCCACCAAGCAAACGAATTGATTGAACTGCCCGACCAAGGTTCGCTGAAAGCTTAGTGAGCCTATCAGCATCTTCATAATCTGTGTACAAGCCGACAGGAACTCCCGAGAAACACGGGACCTCAGACAGACTGTCGAGCCACCAACCACGAGCACCAGCCGATATTATACTCAAGGCCAAGCTGGTAAAACATGGAGAAGGAATACTTTCATCCATGCCGCCAAAGTAGCGTGAAGACGCCCGGCCCGCTTGCACGAAACTTCTGCTAGGATCCAAACCTTGAGGAATGTATGTAGTTGGAAGTATGTACTTGGAGTATGTTGTAGGAATGGATGTCCTTTAGCGCATCCTTGCTTGTGCTTGTGTCACGTGCTACTGACGTAAACTTTTTTTATCAGCGAAATGCACTGCCAGAGCTGCGCCAAAGGAAATGCCTCAAGATTAGGATCCTAGCAGAAGTTTCGCGCAAGCGGGTCCGGACGCTCAACCACAGTTAGATTCACAACAGCGAAACGCATTCGATGACTTTGCTTTGCATTACCAGACCAGACGACGCGACCCAGCACGGAAGCTGACGTCATGGAGATTTCCGCCACGGGACGCCACGGGGGGTTCATGACACGTCACGATGACGTGCCTCGTACCTGGCTGTAGTTCCGTCAAGTTGTTCGCTGCTTCTCGGCTCGGCAGCTCGACATGGCGCGGCGCCAGCTGTACTCCCTTCGCAGCGCCGTTTAAAGTGCCACTACGGACTAAATCTCGTGTCTTCAGAATCCTACCAAAGTTATGTTACTGAAATCTTCTTGTCTCAATTTACATTCCTGCAAAATATTTTGGCTTACGTGACGCGAAAGCTAGAGAAACTAAATTTTTATTTTTGAGAACTGTGACGTCATGTTAGGATTCGACGGAGCACCCGGCTCATCTGGCAACGTTGTTCCCCTTCGCGTCTTCCGGGGGCTCACTTTTTGCACTCCGTTAGCTGAACCCCACGTGACATATCCTCCGACCGCTCCGACCTTCGAGAAAACAGAAAGGAGGAAGAAGACATCTCTCCCCTTTCCCCTCTTTCGATCAGCATCACTTCACTTCTCCACCACGTGGCCCTCCCCCGACGCCGGCGTCGTTGCTAGGAGCCGAGTGCGCTCTCCAGAACATAACATCATTGCAATATGTGGGCTTATGATTACGTTACCCGCTCTTCGGGTCATCCAAACTTTTGGACGCTCAGCAGATATTAAAAACTGTCAGATATGCACAGCGTTCGTAAACAAAATTGAAATTTCGCGTATAGAATCCTTGAGGCACCTTCTTTTCATGGACAAAATAAAATAAACACTGTTTTCCGAGTCCGGAATGGCACTTTAAATTCGCTCCCGAGAGAACCGCTCGCACGACGAAGGTAAAATTTCAGTTCTAGATTGAGAAAAACGTTTCCTTTCTAATGAAAACGAGAAAAAAGTCATTTCATAGTCCCTTTAACCTCAGCTCTCAGTACATTTTGCTTGACACACAGAACCGCGGTGACAAAGATCATATAGAGCGGACATACAGGAAGAAATGCGCGTCCCGTAGTTTTCTCCCCTGCTAAGGAGCCTAGTGAAGGAAATTTCCCCTCCACTAAGTTACCTTCACTAATTTTGAAACGAATTCAAGAACTCCATGTCCAAAAACCCAGTCTTCCACCCACGTTTTTCAGCACGACAACTGCGTGAAAGCGCGGCTCCAGTCGCGCATCCACACTAGGACAGTTCATGGAGCGGCTGCATGGTGGCGATACTGTTCGATCTCGTGGCAAATAGATCTCTCCCTGTTTACAAACAAAGGATCGATGCTAGATCTGTTTACAAACAAATGACGTCAGATGGTACAACAGCGCCGCCAATTTGGTAGACGAGAACTACTACAGCAAAAAGTCAAGAAGTAACAAGAAAGCCACGTTTAAATGTGGCTTCTCATATTGTAAGATTTTAATGTAATTCCTTACATATTATTAGTTGTATGGCCTTGTTCTGCTCCATCTTACCGGTAGCCCTTTCTAGAGATGGCTACCGGGCTCTTCCTTCTCCTGGAGCTTGAAGGGCACGAGTTTCTTTCTGAGTGCACGTGATATCTCTATACAAAGCAAGCGTGTCGAACTTGGGAGTTGGAGCTACGAAATAAAACTATGGAGATGGTGGCTCCTATACAAAACACAGGAGCCGGTTACTCCAAAACACTTGAAAATATAAATCAGTAAGTCTAAAAAGTTAAAGGCGCTGCAATGTCCACAAGAAATGTCATTAAAGCAGCTGTCGCACGCTGTCGAATATTCCCTCAGCCATTCTCCGAGGAGCTTCACTAAGTCTAGGGTACGGTGGTTCAGTCTTTCCAAGATGGCTCTGAGGTCATCACATTGGAAACTGTATCTGGAGTAGTTAATTAATATATGTTCAGTATTCTCCACATCATCACACGTGAGGCAGTTCGGTGAGCTTGCCTTTCCCATCTTGAACAATAGGGCACGGCTGAAAGGCACGTCTAGTCGAAGGCGGCGCACCAATGATTCAATGGCACGCGGCGTGCGACTCGGAAGACAGTACTAACAAATCACATTCGGCACAGGATTACGCCATTGACTTTCAGACGATGCAACTCATGGGGTGAAGCCTTCTTATCTTTCCGCGGTGGACTGGGAACGCGAATGAAGACACGAAGACGACTAGAAAGGTGACCTCATTTGTGTACCATTTATACAAAGAAGCCACCCTTGACCCTCTGAATGGAATACGGCTTTGTCAAACGGCGGTGTTCTCCGCCGGCGCCGTTTCGATGTCGCTATTCTACCAACGTCATGGTTACGTCACGGTGACGTTTCTTCGGCAGAGGTCTATTAAAAGAGAGTCTGGCCATTAGGAGGAGGAGCCTAAAAAAAGAGTCTCGGCCAGTCAATCGAAGTTGGGCGCATTTCATTGATCGCCGTTTTCTATGGGGGCCGCCATGACACCAAAATTTCCTCAACATGGAGGCGTTGCTTGGAACGGCGAATCGGGGATTTCGTGACAAAAAAATTTCATAAACTACTCAGATTTCATTCTGTAAGTATATCCTCCTGAATCCATCTGCAAATCGGCTTCAACTTTCGTTCCGCTATCATTATTTACGCGAAAATGACACGTTTCGTCGGTAACATTAGGCCTACAGTGAAGACCGCGACCCAAAGAGAATAGAAGGAAAGGCGTCACTGATGCGTAACATTTTGCATTACATAATTGAATTTTATTTATACATATATCTTTGACCACTTTTGATTCCATTTGCTTATGTTACGCAATTAAAAGCTCATACCAGCAGCCGTCTGCGTACGAAGAAGCGCCGCTTTCCTGGCCAATGGGTTCTGCCGCCAGCAGCCATTTCTGCTAGATTTCTGTAGTTCTGAGCCATCCCGACATGCAACTCTCAATGCAAGTGGCGTTGATTAAAGTGGCCACAAAGTCAATCGTTTTGGTAAGTCACCAGTGATATTCGTTTCAATCCAAACCAATCCAGTTCCTCAACATGGTGGCAACCAGTAAATAACGGTGTAGTATAACTACTGGATGGCCTGTAATAATAGGAAACTGTGTTTCGACATGTTATTGGGGGGGGGGGGGCAGACACCTCAAGAAGTGATTGGAGCTTCAAGCATATGCAGGTCCCATAATGGCCAGACTCCTTTTAATACACGGCACTGGGCGTATTCGCCTCGAGATCGAACTGTAGGTGGCGCACTGACGGATGCCCTAGTGGGGATACGGCATGATCGGACGCAGCAGGCTCTGGCTTTTCTACGCAGATATCGCAGTGTTTCTGGATGAAATGCTGCTGTCAGTGCCTCACATATTGTGGATGTGTTGAAATGCGATATTTAGAACGCTGATATGGTGTGGAAGTTGACAAAAGTGCTGCACTGCGAAACGCTAAAGTCGCGAAGTTGTGAAAAGAAAATCTCCTGTGTGCTTCTGAAGGGAAACACTGCCTCCTTTGTTCCAAGCGAGATTTTGTTTTAGTCTTTTGCTGCTCTCGCTCGAATATTTATTTGTCGCTTGTGTATAGCTGTATTTCCCTGTACCTTTCTATCTTACATCGCGACAACAAGGATTAAAAAAATAAAATAACTCAAAATTCCTGTCTCTACTGATCTCAATGTACAATGTACTATTCAACAATAACAATGAATCTAAATGCACAAATGTGCATGAATGCAATATAAGGGCCCTTCGCTACAATTTTTTCGTCGAATAACAGTAGTGGTTATTCAGGTCGTACGAGTCCGGGAGAGGTTCCAGGTTTGATTCGTTTGCATGCGGGCATTCATTAAATGGTGCTAAAATATGTTAGCAGATGACCACACCTGTGTGGTGAACTTTACTTTGTGTGGGGTGGTACCGGTCAGGAAATACATATAAACTAAGTTTTTGGTTCGAGCGGCAGGTATATTCTGAAACACTCTGTTGCAGACGTGCTTCATACCCTCCAATACACGCGTGTTTTACATAGAATGTTCAGGGATGGTGCATTTTACCTTGAATGCGTGTGTTCCAATGATTACGTATGTAAAAGATAAAAGTCTAGCCTGTCATACGGTCAGATGAACTGAGACGAAAGCTTGAAATTCACACATTTAAAAACACCCGTGTCATAAATAAATATATATATATATTCATGCATTCATATATTCCATATATTCATATATTCGATGCAACTTGTGTTTAGAGCGTGCAGAATATCCTAACTTTAGCATTATGAAGTACAGTAACTTCGAACCGCTAGCACAGAAAATAAATAACTGTGACAAAGTTGTATGCTTGTGATAAAATAACTGTTACAACATTGACCTTAGCTCTTGGTGCATTTTGTTTGACACACTCAGAACAGCAGTGACAGATATAATATAACAAAGGCCGAGTGGAATCCGCATACTTGAACGTATGCACTTTCTGTAGTTTTCTTCTCTGCTAAGCACGCTGGTGCAGAGAACTAGAGAAGTTGAAAAAAGTTTTCCACTAACTCATTTTCACTCATTTTGAAGCGATTTTAAAAGCTCAAATGTCCAGAAATTGATCCTTCCGAGCACGTTTTCGAGCACGATGACCACAGCGAAAGCACAGGCTCAAGCGGCGCGTCCCCACTAAAGGCAGTTCACGGAGCAGCCGCATGGTGGCGACGCTGCTCGATCTCGAGGCGAGAGTTTGGCCATTCTTCTGGTCTTTTGCCGCCACGAGGAAGGAGCTTATTATAATCGTCAAACTCGTCATCTTCCAGCCCAGGAGCCTACTAAGTCGAGCTTAAGCCAAGAAGAGCCAAGGCGAGTCGTGGCCGTAGGAGCGTCTGAAGAGGAGACGGCAGGACTGTTGGTTGACAGGCGTGACTTTGCCTGGTGTAGTTTGCAGCTGTAGAGCGGTGTCTTGGCAGCCGAAATTGGGGTGCACGGTGGCCGTGAACCACAGCAACTCGTATGCCAAAGGCTTCTGCATGTACAAGTTTCGGAGAGAGTACAAAAGAAGCGTATTGAGAGCAAAGAACAAGGCGTGGTGGAGGCACGAGACCTGCCAACAGTGAACTATCTGAGGTAAGAAATTCATTTTACGGCAAAACAGGCACAACAACAACATCAACAACACTTATATCTTGACGGTGAAGTGGGAAAGTTTTCCAATCTAGGAGTGGAGCGCTACCTCCATAGCTAGGGGGTCTAATGTGTGATGACGATGAAGAACGAAGTGGCGATGGCGATCCTGACCGTGATGGTGGGAATGTCCGAGGACGCTGTCGGGGTCACAATGGGTCCTTTGAGCCAGTCGCCCCCCCCCCCCCCCCAAAAAAAAAGAAACCACACACACACACACACACACAACAAAACAGCAACTACATAACGTAAGGCCGCCCTGGAGGGGACTGCAGTGTCCCAAGGGCCGAGGATGCGCGACAAGTTGAAGGGGCGGCTGCCAAGCGTGGCAAGCTGTGATTGCAGCGTACGCCTCTCGTTGGTATAAGTTAGACAGCGGAGGAGCATGTGCTCTACGTTGGCAACTACACCACACTCGTTGCAAATTGGGCTAGACTCACAGCCTAGCTGGTAGCGATAGAACGGAGTGAAGGCCAAGTTTAGACGTAGCCAGTGGATGAGCGACTTTAGGGGACGAGGAACCTTTGCAGGCAGCCGGTATGACAGCGTTGGGTCTACACTTTGCAAAGGGGACCTGGTTGGAATGTCGCGTTGCAACTGTAGGGTAGACCAGGAATCAGACAAATGCCTGAGGAGGAATCTTCTGTCTCCTCTCGAAAGTATAATGGGCGTAGAAGATCGTTGTTGATGTGCAGCGGCAGCGGCAGCGTCGGACTGGCAGTTCCTAGTTATTCCATAATGCCCTGGAACCCACTGGAAGGCAACGGAGTGCGAGCGTTCTTGTAGAGACTTCAGGGCGCACAGGATATCTCCCACCACTGAGG
This sequence comes from Ornithodoros turicata, assembly GCF_037126465.1. Lineage (NCBI taxonomy): Eukaryota > Metazoa > Arthropoda > Arachnida > Ixodida > Argasidae > Ornithodoros > Ornithodoros turicata. Next base: position 26,679,571 of record NC_088204.1, on the reverse strand, counting down.
ATAGGGAACCGCGGAGGCCCATGTTTTTAGTGTACAGGAGGGCTGCTCTGGAGTCGGTATACATTACCCATTGCCGTGGTTCACAGCCCGGCGCATATGTCAAGGTTAACGGGATACAGCGGAAAACAGCGGATGTCCATGAGGTGCGGTGAGACAGGCGACATCTACGTGTAACGGACTCTGACGGAATGGCAATGGCTGAAGATGAAGTGTCGCTAGTCGACGAGCCATCCGTACAGCGATGCTGTTGTAATATTGAGCCTCGATGAAGTCAAGGATAAGTTTCCTAAGGATAACATCAGGATAGCTCTTTTTGTTGTTCTTGAGGCCGGGTATGGAGACAGTGACACGCGGCGATGGCAACGCCCACGGAGGCACTTTTGGTGCCGTCGGGTCTACTAGCAAAACAGGAAGCGAATGCAATGACTGGGCGATTCTGGCAGACGCTTGGGGGGAAGGGGGGGGGGGGTTGGAAGAAAAAAAAATGCAATGTTTTTCTTGAATTTTTTGAAAATCTGCTTTGTGTCTTTGCAGCAACGCCTCTCTCTGACGTCGGCAGGCACATGTTTTACGTGCGTGTATAATCTAGTTAGGGTCATAGTTTGGCTGCGAAATGGGTCGCCTTTTCACGAAAATAATTACATTTCACATATGAAGCACTGACGAGGAATTTTGACTGTAGGTACACTGGCAGCAGCCAGTTTGAATCCCATCGGGCTTACGGCAGGAGAAAACTGAAGCCGACAGCAATGCCCAGTACGAAATATATGTGCAACAAGTGTATGTGTGCTCCACGTCGGCAAAGGTGACACTTGTGTGACATAAAATTCAGTTGATGGTTCCAGAACTATCCTTAGTCTGTAGCCTCAACTCTGTGTGACCCCGTCGTTTTCCCGTCACTAATGGTGAACGTATAGTGAACGTGAACGTAGTGAACGTAAGTAATGATAATGTAATTGTGGACTAGAAAAGGTTATCCAAGTACACTGTACCGTAACAAATGGCGGTGCCGAGCGTCTGTGAGTTTCCATTGGCTTGACGCGCAAAATGACGTGTGACGTCTCACGTCGCTTCTCCCACATTTTTCTGCGGCGGAGAAATGTGGTCTCCTTAAGATTCTTTCCTCCATGCTATGCGCCCGCTTCCGGGCTGACAAGATGGCGGCGGCCCGCACGAAAAAAAAAAAAAAAACATGGACAAACGCTGAAATAGCTGAAACAGCATTTCGTTTAGTGTGAACTTCATTTAAGCAGGATGGACATGAGGACATGGATCACGAACGTGAGGTGGGGACGGCGCAGGCATGTCCAGCGGGATTGTGGCGATCAGGATTGTGTGTGACAGTTCGTCTGGGGTATTGCAGGTAAAACGTAATTAAATCACAGCTACAGTTACTCATCCATGAAGGTATTTACTTACAGTAATTAACCACCAAGGGAAATAAGGCTGTCGTAATAGGCATATGATACAAACCTTACAGTAATTACTCTGAGGCTAGTTAATTACTGTAACTTAATTACTTGTAATCCTTTACTTCACAGCTCTTGTCACGACAAGGTAAGACTGGCTGCATCAGTATGCGCCCACACTCGATGAATTATGCAAATGTGAATGAAAAACAAGAATGTAGAAGGAGGGTGAATGCCCTTGCGGTATAATATGGAATCACCTTATTGTAGCGTTTAATGCGGCTCCATAGTCGTAAATTGCCGGGTCATTGCTTAGGTAGTGGAAATAGTCGTAAGTTGTCGTGATTCTGACTTCTGAGTAGTAGTCACGTATGGTGGTATCTCAGTCACGGGGGAACCATGTAGGGAGGCTAATATTGTAGTCGTGAAAAACGACATCATGAACGTTGAAGCTCGAATTCAATTCAAGAACGCCACAGGTAAATTAGTTGATAGGTGAACTAAATTAGGTTGCACTTGGATTAAATTGTGCGACCGGTGGATTAAAATGAGGTCACCTTACCTTTAAAACGCACCGTATTTTCTAACCGCTTATAGTTTTCCGCTCTGCAAAGAACGTTCTTATTTTAACAGCAGCCGCTAAGTTACGGACCTTCTCGTGATTTCAATCCAGGGTGTGTGTGAACGCAGTCAGACGTTCCATTAGGGGAGGGGCGTTTGTTCCGCGGGCTTCCGTCCATTAGCGTACATCCGTCGAGGTCCTTGTTTGCCGTCGCTGTTGTGTGCCACAGTTAATTTGATGGCGATATATCCCCGCGTGAAATGCTTCGAACGCTTACTCGCTCTACGCAAACAAGCCCTGCAGGGAGCACCAGTTAGGCTATGGAGGTGGTCAGACATGAGAGGGAAAGTCTCGGCGGCCTGGCACAGATCGGACGCGAAATTTCTCCCCCGAGTTTCCTATTTTGAGGACATTGCATTCGTGAAGATCGGCTAAACTATTTTGTCACTGAGTGCTGGTTCATTCATTATCAAAATGATCATCATCAGTTATCACGTTCTTGTTCCCGAATCATCATCATCAAGAAAGTCGTTTTTTCTCGTTCCTGAATTTTGCGTAAGATGAGAGTATGTGTCTGTATACCTGGAGCTCCTTAAAATTCGCCGTTTTACAATTTAAAGGTACTGTACAGCAGCGGTACAGGCTATTTATATAGACGGTATAATTTAATGGCGTTTTGTTTGTAAACAAGACGTATATATGTGACAGAGAATGCATACTTTTAACCTGTTTGCAAGATTTGCGTAAAATAGAGTGCCTGAATAGCAGTAGGTAGTATTCAGGCACCCTAGCGTAAAACGGCTCGGGACGGTCTGGTGGGAAATAGTCGCAAACATTCGTCAAACAACATTGGTCTATGTTCCCAACTGACATGCTGATCCTGATGGCTACGTAGCCGACAAGTAACCGACCTTTTTTCTCTCTCTCTTTAGACCCATTGTTAGGCGCGTGCAATGTGCTGCTTGCGCTGCGGTTGTCTGAAATCAGCACACCTTGATTTATCCCATCTCAAACATCGAGGTGTTGCGAGATTATATTGAACACGTGCAGCATATGATCCGCCTTTAAATACAATATTGGAACAACATCTTCGAGGGCAATCAAGGAAATATGGGCTGCAGAACTACTGACAGGCGATTTCAGACAACCATGTCGCGAGCAGTACTTTTGCCCCTACACTTCACGAGCGATGCGCAGTTGTTGACTACTGCTTCGACACACTGTAGCCCGTAACATTTCAATCTAATAATAATAATAATAATAATAATAATGGAATCTGAGTGCAACTGGGCCGAACATTGTGACGTTAGCGTACAGTGGGCTCAGTCTATCGAAGAGATAAATCTTCTGAGATTGCACTTCTACCGATTTACGGTACATTTAATGAAAAAAAAAATCGAAAAATAAGTTCTCCGTTTTCCTTTTTGTTTCAGTTTGTACGCCGCATACGCCATCCCTCGAGGTAAGGAGATGATGCATTACTCTGTCACTGTGTAACCGAGCCAAATGACGGAATGACAGCGGTATGACTGGCACGCCCATCAAAGCGCGTGTCCGGGGACTGCGTTATTTAAATGCGGCCATTATTGAAGCAGCAACTCTCGTATGCATGCGCACGTCGCCGCCGCCGCCAGAAGTGGGCTAATTTAATCGGACATCCCGCTATGCATACACTCGCCTATATGACTCTCGTCCGCTGTAATTACCTTGTCCCCGCATACTGACGACTCTTTCAGTGAGACGCTGTGCACCACCCAGCTCGAATGGTCCTCGTCTGACTTCACAATTACATCATCTGTGGAACGACCAAGTGAAGCTGAAACTAGAAGCAAACGGCGCTTTTCGCGAACCACGGAAACTTCGGTGCGGCGATTTTTCGGCTTTCAACGGCGGATTCTTTTTACTTGACTCTTTGGCTATAGAAGCATTTCTTTCGAAAATGCCGCATCGAACAACGTCTATATGTGTTATAGCTCACAGTGAAGGACTAAGAACTAAGGTACGGCTTTGAGGGTACAGTTGCTGAAATTTTGTCGTGATGAAACAGGGAAAGTGTAGGTTATAGTGTATTAGCATATTTGATGACGTAACGTATTTATGATTCTTGTCAACTGGGTTCTACCTTTCAACTTACGATGCCTTCTTACTATTCCGGTACTAACCTGACCGTGAATCGGCGATGCTTGAGCTCGAAAGCAAGTCAGATTATGTTGACGTCGTATAGATTAACGTCGTGTTGTCTTTAAACCCAACACGACACGTTATAGAAGTGACAGAGAGGGTCCGTTTTCGCCAACGCCAGTTAACAGTTGAACCGAGATTAGACTTCCCTAAACGTGGTGTTAATCGTCAACCCTGTGTTTCTAATTACTTTGTCTATACTTAATTTATGACCCTGTTTGACGGGAAGTATCGCCATTCCGCGTTGATGGAACAGGGCTGACGATTAACACCAGCTTTAGGAAGTCCGAGCTCACTAATTTTGTGACTCATCTAATCAATCAAGAACATCGTAGAACGTGAAAAAAAAGAAAAAAAAAACAATGTACAAGTTTCCGGCAATGCAGAATAAAAAATAACAAAGACGGTTAAGAGCATCATCTCTTTACTATATGTGTATATAGTAAACAGTTGATGCTCTTAACAATCAACAATACAACAAGTCTGAACTCAGTTCAACTGTTAACTCGCGCTGGTGAAACCGGATCTCCATAATTTTAATTTGCTAGCAAAATTGTGGTAACACGACTCGGTGCGACGTCTGGTCGTCAATAATGCTCAATTCGTCAGGCAACACTGACATATGTTCCTGACTGATTTGTTGCTCCGGATGGCTGCGTAGCCGACACGTAGCCAACTAACTTATTTCGTTTCAGACCCAATGTTTTCCCCATGCAATGTCGGTGACCACTTCGCCGACACAGCTGCGTTGCCCGTAATTTAAAAATTGAATGTTCTAAAAACATTGAATGCAATTGGGACGATAACTGCGACGTATGAGTACACTGAGGGCTCATGGTATCGAGTAGATAAATTTCCTGAGATTGCACTTCTACTGCTTCAACCAATGACAATGCCTCACATTATGCTCTATGTGGTCAGTCGTGCCAGTCATCTCCAATCTGAACAAGTATTCCGAAATTTAGTTTAGAAACGAACGTAACTATTCTACGTCTAGATATATCCGACTGTGATGGAAGAAATTAAAGATGAAGCTAAGAGATGATTTGTCTCGTGTATGCCAGTTCTACGGTAGTTCTACCAAGACAGGTGTTCCTTTGTTGTTGTTCTTCTTCTTCCTTACAGATACTGGCCGCGATCCACAAAGGGGGGGGGGTTGGCCAGTTTTATTAGTGTACTACAGTGATCAGGGATACAAAGGATATCAGAAAGGAAGAGACTTCCAGGGCGCGCACCTCTACCACCTGTGCCTCACAGTTGGCCTTCTTATGTCCGCTAAACTTACCGGTAGCTTTTAAGCTATACTGTGCACGAGAGAGAGAGAGAGAGAAGGGAGCCCTGTTCCAAGTTCGTTTACCGTGTGTTCACACGAGGAACATCACCAAGCAATAATCTAGAGAAAGAAAAAGAAAAAAAAGACAAATACTGCTCAAATGGGGCGAAAGTTCAGGAGCATGTAATGTTGGGCGCGCGCACGGCCCCAGAATATCACGTGTGGAGCACTGGGCATATAGCAGACGACACTACCGGCACTGTTGCCAGCAACGGTCGTCTGCATCTTGTGATTGAGCCGTAGGATATTCCCCATGGTTAGAAGAGCACGAACAGGAGTGACACTGAGCGCTCGCGTCCACGTGGCAGCAGAAAGCTGTGACGTTTGGTGCATCTTCTGCTAGAGTATTCTGGGAAATATCGCACGTGTGAATACGCGGTTATGGTTACTAACTAGGTTCCGGTGACAGATATGCTTTCTGAAGTGCTATGAGTTGGACTTTAGTGTAGATATCAACCTGATATCAGGAACTTTCAACTTGTCATCCCGAAACCACCGAAAAAATCATCTCGAACCACCATTGTGCGCTCTTCTTATCGAACCTTTATGATAAATTGTCGCGTAACGGGACAGCGAAGAGGGGGGCATTTCGCAAATCAGAATGGACCACCAGATGTATACACTCAAAACAATAAGGCGTAAGACAGAGCATAACTTCGGCGTTTGCTCCACTTTCTGTTGGACCTTACTCTGATTATCCCGTCTTACCCTCTCTCGAGATTCGCTTTATTCTTCCAATATTCCCGCTCTTATAACGTCAACGAACCTCCTTCTCTCTCACACCCAACTGATTAACCTATTTGATTGATATATTAGCGTCTGTTCTATTTATCTCAATCCTGGTGTGATATGCCCCGTTCATAGCGGAAGCACAACTTCCCAACGGAGGGGCGAATGGTATACCCTAGAGGTAGATCCAGACGATTCGGCCCACACTGCGTGGCTGCGTGGAACAGTAATTGTCATGCACTGCGTAAAACTCCAAGCACGGGACCGATTATCCGGGACAGCGTGCTAGCGGAACGCTGAATTTCACGCGGGTTATGCTTCTGGTACAAAAGAAAGCTGTACACCATATTGCGAACGTTCCACACGATGCCCGCACGAGTAAAATTTTTACACCATCCCCTTTTCAACAAACTAATTTCTCATAAAAGTTTGAGATACAATTACAAGCTGTACACCATCGGGAATTCTTTAAAACAAGAAAGAAAGAAACATCGGGTTATTAGCATTCTCGCGAACAAATCTGGGTTTAGCATGTTGATTGTTGTATGTTGTACAACACCCTGTGTTCTTTCTGTAAAACTGTTAAGCAGGCCCGTAAAATTTACCACGAGAAGTGATTCACCCCACAGGGTCATAATTATCGTAGCCGCAAAATGCGACCGTGCGCGACAGTGGTGGAGAGCAGTGCCAACACCACCTAGATAGAGAAAGCCTGCTTACTCGTCGACGTGGAGTAACAATTAAGACTCAGCCAATCAGGATCGTGTTTTCAACGGCGGTAGCGAATGACGGACGTGCTTTCAGCGGTCGTAGCCATGGAGACGAGTCACTGTCGTCTGCGAGTAGTGATTGAACGTCGCCGCGTACTAAATGGGAAATCTTTAAAATAAAGCGCAAATATCTTTCTCAAGACTGATTTTCTGGAAAGCATTTGCACTTTTTGTCTACAGATTCGGGTCTACAGGTTCCAAGTTAGCTGCACTCATTTGCGATTCTTGAATTCGTAGAACAGCGAAATGCAGTAGCAGACGAATTCTGACATTATATGTCCACGTAGCGAAGGAGGGAGAGGAGGCAATAAGCAGACCTTCTGTATCTAGGTGGCGTTGGCAGTGCCATGCATCCTCTGACTATACCACTGATCTCGATTGTAAAAGGCTGGATCGCGGATAGGGAGCGCGATCGTGCGGCAACCGGCCGCCATCTTACTGTACCCAAAACAGTCGCCGCAGCGATCATGGCAACTTCTTGCAATTACGGTCGTACCAACCGTACCGGCAATGATACCGGGCCGAAATTTCTACAGGTGAGTCATTCTTTATCAAGGTATAAATAGGCGTCCATTCTGTACATTTATTTGACAATTATGAAGTGTTTTTTTGTCCAAAACCAGCACTGGGTGCAAGTTGTTTGATCGCTCTTCCGAGGTTCAATCGAACCCACTTGCATTTTACCCGCCGGCAAATACAGTTTGAGTGCATAACATGCTGGAGATAACATGTTACACTACACTGATAGTGGTGTCATCAATATGTGCGAGCACTCGAGCGCTTTTCTGCATGCATTGCTAGCACGGTACCAAGTGTTCTCTACGGAAGCAAGTGCACAGTCATTTCTTTGAACCACCTTCGCGTATAAGTTCAGTATTACGTCATAATAAGACCAAGATAGTCACCCTTTTTCTTGTATTGGTATTATTTTGTGCCTTGGTTTGATTTGTGACAAAGAATCCTACGTAACGGTGGTGTGGTGTGACTTGGATACCGCCTTTGTGTCTGAGCTATGTTGTCAGCTTGTTGCGATAATAATAATTTGTATCTTGTCGTGTTATTTGCAGCAGTGTGGTCCCTCAATACAGGTTTCCTCACGGGGGCTACCCGGAGGATCGTCTGTGTCATCGAGCATCACCTGTGTCATCGTCTGATGCGATCGAGCTTACAGATAAGTATCATGTTCCTCATTCACGGGTTCCTACTGTACGAGGAGGAACCACCCCAGTGCACGCACTGTGGTGATCCTCTCTCAATTTTGTACATTCTCTTTACATGTTCACATCATGGAACACATCACTTCAAAGAGCTTTATATACACCTTAGACCCCTTCACCCAGCATTGTGTCTTAGTGATGAAGCTATAATTTCTTTTACAACAGCGTTTAAACGTTGAAATTTTTAAAAGATATCAAGATTGTAAACCCTGTTTTAAACTGATGTTTTAAACATTTATGCGATGCTTTTACTAAACAACATATTTATTTTTAACTAGTTGCAACCTAACAAATGTTCTCTCCTTCACAGCTGCCTCGACATACGCAAGAAATGGGTGCAAAACCTGAGCAGTGCCCACAAACTTCGATCACCGCAGCACCTCCAAAAAGTAAAAGCATATGTGTCACATGAGATTTTTAAAGGTATTCATAGCAGTGATGGCCAGTAGTTAACTACATGTAGTTAAACTACCTGATTGTAGTTAAAAAGTAGTTATCAACTACTTGCAGAAATGTAGTGTGCAACTACTAGTTAAACTACTATTTCGAGTAGTTGGCTACAGTAGTTAGGTTACTGCAGGCGCCAACTACTTCCGATTTTGCCGCAAGCTTTACGGCATGGCTGTGCTTCCGATTTTTACCTTGAGCTACTTGTTTGATGAGAACGGAGGTGCAGAGCAATTGTGCCGTGCATGTGTACTAAATTTTCACTTTTATCACTGCTTGTGATTCATATTTAAGGGTCTTAGAACGCTATAGAATGGGATTGGTGTTGATGGACAACATTAAGTAGTTATAGATGTAGTTAAACTACACTGCAGTAGTTAAAGAAGTAGTTTTAACTACCCTGCCTGAAAAGTAGTTGAACTACTAGTTAAACTACTCCATTGCAAAGTAGTTAGTAGTTATAGTAGAAGTACTTAGTGGCCATCACTGATTCATAGTATATAATACCTTGTATTAACTGTTGTAGATCTAACCCACCTCTACAGTGTACACCCTCAGGAATTAAAACTCGTTGCGGAACTGTGGTCATTGTTTCAGTTACTAGGCATGCACATATATGCTATAAGAAGAAAATTATTTCTTGAGAATGCACTACTGTTGATCAAACTCATGCAGCTGTAGGTTTACCTTCGACCTCGTGGAACTATCTGTAGTTGCCTTAGCTGCAGGAGGAGTGTCCTCCAGCATGTAAACTACTTGCAAAAATATTGACGTATTTAAGGTTATGACACAGTTTGAAGGGTTTCAATTCAGGAAATTTGCAGTGGCAGGGCCTGCCAGAGTGAAACCTGAATATTTATGGTGTCGAAGGGGCGGTTCCTTCAGGACAGGAATATCTTGGATGGGAGCAAAAAGCTTGAAATTAACAAAGTGTTGTTTGCATTACGCAATTTGTAATACACTGAACACATAGGCAGCAAAACAAAAATTTAAAATTCAGCATGTATGAAAATTGGGTGCAACAAATTTACATAGTGTACCTGTACGTTGTCATTTCTGTGATATATATTGTCATTGCAGGGAGGTCACAAAACAACAAATGTATTGTTTTGTCACTTCCCTGCGCATTCATTGTATCTTGAAATGCGTATATGCCAGAATAAATGTTGAACTTGAAAAATGTATATTTTCTTTATTCATAGAGCATAACATCACTTATCTTTACAAAAGCATATCGTGTTAATCTTTGTCACTCAGAATGCACAACCAAGAAAGCCATCTTCCACTAAACATCACGTTTGACAAGATTCAGTTGGTATCATTTCATACACAGGGAACACCAGGGCTCCAGTTTCAAGCTCCAAATCGTCATGTTGCAGTTGGGAAACCGTACATGTGTAGTGCAAGAGAGCCCTCGCACATGAAAATGTAAGATGGGAGTCACTGTTAATGCAAAGTGACTCCTATGAGAGAGACTGACGCTGAAGAAAAGTGTGCAAACTGCGGAAAGTGCCATAGAGGGTTTTCAGAAATCGTGCCTGGTTTCACAGCAGTGCTACCACATTCCCTTTTAGATGACGATGATAATGATTGGAGTTTCAGATGTGCAGCTGCATTTTTTGCAACGTGCTCCACATAACTAGCATGACAAAGTCAGCAGTGGATGGCAGGCCCCCATCCTTACGCAGCTTTCGTCACGCTGCAGTTCTATTCAGCAAAAGCATGTGAGTACGCGAGAAGGACATTCAATTTCACCTGCAAATAATCAGAAAAAATGAAGGAAGAAGAAAAAAGAAGTGCTGTACTTCAAAAGGATATAAGTTTTGTGTCTCAAGGAGGTGTTACCACTTACTAAATAACTTTATTAAGTTTACATCAACACCTAGATTAACTGGCCTAAGCGTAATCTAATTGCGTGCAGTAATTGTTTGGGATGCTTCGGTGTGTTCATATTTGTGAGGCATTACATCGAAGACACCACTGTCGTTCACTAAAAGACCCTTTCTTGCTTGATATCAATCAAATTAAACGCATACGCCTGTTTGAAACAACGGCTGTGATTCTACGGGGCGATTTCTTTCTACCATGCGGGTATCCCTTCTGGGACCGTTCTTTGTGGAACAATTTTTGTCCAGAACGCAGCACGGGATATTATATACATGGTTGTTGTTAACCTCACATCGTTTCTTATTGAAATATTGGCTGGGAAACGTGCTGTAGTACAATTCCCAGCGCTGCACTGCAGTGACGGTCTAGTTTCGGAATGCAAAACATAACGTTATTAAGAATCGAAATGCAGGGCACCTGCGAAACACTGTTAGGATACATCAGTATACTGGCACCTTACAAAATCGCGTGACGACAAACAATGATCAACGCCTGTAGCGCAATAAATACTCACAATCTCTGTTGCCTCCCATTGTTTCCAATGGGCACACGCAGCGTTTTAGGGCCCACCAACATGGCGGCCCGAATGCGTGCCTCTCTCCCACGAGCCCCTCTCCCATACGCGATCCAGCCTTTATACATAGAGATCAGTGGACTATACTCTGACCTTGCCCTGACGTCATACTGTCAGCGCTCGCTGACTGGTTCAGAGAAATGTCGTCTGCTAGACGACAGGTTCAGGTTCTGCTGGTTCAGGGCTCTGAAGAAGCATCGCTCCCAGGGAAACTCCGGCGGAACAATGAAATCATCCATGCACTCCATGCACAGCCAGGGAATGGGGAAAGAACCTCATGGAACTGCTGGTGTAATAGCCATTTGTTCTTGTCCTCGTATTTTTTTTAACCTAGAATATGCTGAAATAAAGAAGGCTGCAGTAAAGAAAGCATAGCGGTGTGTCTTGCCAATAGAAACAACGACGATAGAAACGAAGGACGACAAACAGTCGTGTTTCCATTTCTTGCCAGCTCCGACGTAAGCTTCGACAAAACTGACATCCCGCTTTCGACACGATGACGGTGCGTTGACCTTTGTATAGACACAAGAACAAGGTACACAGCAAGGTACACATACAGGGTACACAGCAAATTAATGCTGCGGCTGACCAATATCAATGTGCACAAAGTACATTGACTTTGGTGAGCGCTACGTTATTCCTAGCGAGTGATGATCCGTCGAAATCCCACCGGGTGACAGTGAAGAAAGAGCACCGTACTTACTACCGATCGGCCACATTTCGAGGGGGCTCGACACCCAAAGCAGCCTCCTCGCAGCGTCACTGCAACAATGTTTGCTGCTGACACTAACATGGAATGGCGGCAGCACACTGTAAAAGAAACGTCTAATTTTACAGTGACTGCTAACTCTGTTGCCGGCATATGTGTCATAAAGTAGTTAATGCAAAAAAAAAAAAATGTTTGGAGTACACACTGCACAGCTCCCAAAGAGAGCCTCTTACATTAAAGGGATGTTAAACTACGAAAACCCAGTCCGGAAGTGTGCCGTGTGCACTTTTAACAGATTTTGCGAAGCACAACAGAGTTATAGCAGACACTTGGACAGTAAAATTACGGACATTTTTCTTACAGTGCGTCTGGCAATAAATTCGAGCAGAGTTGATTAAGTTTTTGGGTCTGCGATGGGTACAGAACACGAGAGCATTGATGTATAACACTCAATCGGCAATGATGTATAATCTAATTAATTTATAATTGTACATCGAGTACCGTCCCGCTGTCGGTCAAAGACCCGCAATTAAACACATAATAATGGTCTCCATGCGTATACGGAGCAGCGTTTCTTTGCCGCACTAACCGGTGTGAACGTTGAACGTGAAGGAAATCTGTTCATCTGGCAAATAGGATATTAAATATGTAAGGAATTTCGTAGTCGCCCCAGTATATATAACGAGTATATTGGCGGCCCTCAGGATACGCGCGTATGCATGACGATGTCTGTCATATTCGACTTTCAATTACTCCACAGTGTCTGTACTGTCGGCTAATTAATTACACGACGCCAGTCTTCTAAGACAGTAAAATTTATAATCGAGTGGGAAAACTGTAACACTTTAGGGCGTAAATTTAGTGCACCTTCCCGCGTGTATAGTAAACGCGCTTTTTTTTATTCCGAAGGCTCAACTGAAAGCAGTGTTGTAAGTGAGTGTTTGAAATGGAATACACACCGCTCTAAAATTGTGTCTTCTGCGGAATATGCCCTTTTGAAATGGTGCTTTTTGTATAATGCACCATTTGGAAGCGTGTTTCACAAAACACCCTTCTCTGTATACTGTGATACTAACACCACAAAGGTGTCTGCTATAGCACAGGACATTTAGGCCCGAACGATGTAAAAAAAATACTGTGAAGGGAAGTAACATTAATGAGTGAACCCTGTAGCACAGAATGGGAAGCCCGTGTGCATCTATAGGGAGTAAGCAGTCGTGTTTTAGTTATAACTTACCGCTGCACGCATTAATAATAACGATATGTACGGTAGTACTTATGTTTCAGGAGTTGGAGGCAGAGTTTCCACGTTCATAACAACGTCAGTGGCAGAAGACCTGCAACGGTTCCATAGTTGTAGTAGCCAGCAGCTGTCCGAACAAGGTGTAAAAATTAAGCGGGTGAAAAAATTACAGTGCGTGCCTGTCACGGCAAATACGCTATGATTGTATGCCGGAGTTTCGACGTGGGTAATTTATATTAGAGACCCGAAACAAGCTGCTTAAGTGAGGAACTCGGATACCGTATAGAGGGCCCACTCCTTCAATCATCGCAAATTTCCTTTACCCATGCACACAACGAATTACATTTCGTCACGAAAAGTAGCCTACTTTCTCGAGCAGAAAAACACATAAGCGAGGGTACCCCCAAGAGCGGCACACGCCACGGTGGAGAACAACCGCAGCATCGCAACGTTTAACTCGACAAAAACTGCCCAGTCCTGAGCCATAAAACCACGCGATGATGGCGAGTGAGGAAGAACTGTTTATAGAGTCATTGACGGCTGTGCAGGTGCAGCCACCAAATGGGCCCCAAATCATTGGGTCAACAAAGCACTCGCACCGGAACCGCCTACCGGGGACACGAGGTTCCCACTGACGTCTTCATTTCGTTCCTTGTAGGATACATGCAGGATACTCTTTAATGGAAACTTCGCACGCATTTGATTTTCTTCGATGGTTAAGGGCCTGACAGCACGAATAGACTTTTGTGACCAAGTTGCGCGCAGTGTGGAACAGAGTGAGAAATCAGCGTTCCTTCCTTTTAGTTTGGTGCAAACGTAGTAACCTAAGAACTATAATCTCCTAGGCAGGAATTTTCTTTTGGTGAAGACCGGGCATTATGGTGCAGACATCTTGGTGCACGAGCATCTTGGTGCACGGGCGTCTTGGAACACGGATCTTTCGGTGCGCGGACATTTCTGTGATCCAATGATGGCAGTTGAAGTGAAATGTATCCCTCGCTCAGTTAGTATACAAGGTGTTTTTTTAGCCTTTACAGAATTTGTATAAAAAGCTATGAGAGCAGCATAGATGTTGTTTTTGCAGGTGAATTCTATACGGCCAGGCGTGCATCCCGTGTAAGAGAGTATGTAAGTACAAGATGACTAATTACCTGAAATTCATTAGTTCACGCTTTAATTAGGAGATTTCCTGCAAAAGCAAGATAGCAGATCGAGAGACTATCCTCATTGAACCGCATTCCACGTTTAAAAAATCCTGAAACACACGTGCGTTAGAATATTCATCCCCGAATTTTGCAATGTAACTGAGCCGAAACCGAAAAAGTGCGCCTGAGGAGCGCGTCACCCACGCCGACGGAGGCTTATCTGGGCCGAAAAGCGGCTTATCTGGCCAGCTGAGCAGCACCTACCCCAATCATCTCCATCGCTCCAAATCACGTGGCCGTATGATGTGGAATGAGCGCTGTACTCCCCGCGTTCCCGGTCGCCGCGGTTTCGGTTTCGGCTCATTTGCATACCGAAATTGGGGAATGGATAATTTAACGCACGTGCGTGTTTCAGGATTTGTTAAACGTGAAATGGCTTGCAATTAGGCTCTCTGCCATCTGCTATCTCGCTTTTGGCCGAAATCCCCTCATTAAAAAGTTAATTAACGAATTTCAGGTAATTAGTCATATTGTAGTTGCACACTTTCTCCGAGAGGATATCCGCATGGCCGTATAACTCAACTGCAGAAACGACATCTGTGTTGCTCCATAGATTTTTTATAAAAACTCTGTAAACGCAAAAAAAAAAAAAAACATTGTATATACACGGGATGCTTCGCAAAAAATAAATAATAAGAAGAGACTCATCAGTCTTAGCCACTATACGCGACTATAACATATAGCCTCTCCCATGCGCCGCGCTTTTAGTGTTGCTCCTTTGCGCCGCTTCGCCTCTGGGGCGCTAATATAGCGTGCCATACGTTTCTGTGCATGCGCCCGCCTGTGTCCGTGCGCGTCTGAGTTTGCGACTTTTATAAGTCCTTCCAATTACGTCTGTAGTGCTTTAGACATCATTAAAATGGTGTACTGCGTCGTTCCGCGGTGCAAAAGTAAAACCGTTGAAGGAATAACTCTTCTCGAATTTCCGTCGGACCTGGTGCTCTGCCAGAAGTGGATCGCACACATATCCAGAGGACACGGTCCAGGTAATCCTAATGTTTTCTTCCAAAATTCTTATCAATCATTCCACATTCCTGATTGTAGAGTTATCACAAATTTGCCCTCGCAAATATTTCTGTTACTTAAAAAACAAAAAAACAGACTGAATGGGCGCCCTCGGACACCGCACGTGTGTGAAACAGGGTTCTTGTCCAATGATATTCCCCGAATATCCAGCATATAAGCAGCCGAAACATGAAAAGGGTCGTCGGATCATTAAAAAAACACCCGCTGGAAACACAAAAGCAAAGCCAGCGCACAGTGGTCCCGGAGACATCCCCGCTTGTCGAACACAGCCAAATTCTGCCGGCTAACGTGCTGGTCGCGGCAGCGCCAAGCCTTGAAGGCAATGTTGAAGAAAACTTGAACAAAGAGCAAGAAAAGCAAGCGAACGTAAAATGTATTCGCGCGGTACCCCTGTAAATCGTACGTATTTTATCTGAAACTATATATCGCTGCTGTTGTATATTGTGTACAATATTACATTGCCAGGTTAAGAAGACAACATCCAAGAAGTGTCGCACTGTTATAACTGCATCAAAATTTCAATAACTGAAGAGCAAGCTACAAACTGCCGAGCGCAAGATGAGACGCCAAGCTGAACAACTTTTGGAATTGAAAAGTCAGCTTGCCACCACGCAAAAAAGTTGGAGACAACCTTCAAAGGAATTGACGACTTCAACATTCTGGTTTTAGAACGCAAGGTTGGTGGCACGTCGTACCTCGTTATTCTGCTTTCCCCAGTTCTATTTTATGTTCTTTATTGTTGTGCGGTGCATGTAGAGTGTTTAACTTTGCATGAGAGTGTAACTATACAGTACGTTCTATAACCCCTTGTGCTTTCGTGAAATATTGCAGTCTGTTGACATCAGGTGGAGGAAGGAGAGGCAAAAGCAGTTTTTCTCAAAGAGCAACTGGAGTGTCTGCACGAGGTGAAACCAAGGTGGTCAGAGGAGATGATAGTCACTCCATAGTCAGTGATAACATAAGTCATACACTTGACCTCGCCCCCACACAAGAATCGCTCAGCGGCGAATGTAGTGCTGCGCGGCCAAGTGGGGACTGGGGGGGGGGGGGGGGGGGAGCGACGGGAGACCGGCACTACATCGCGAAGCGGGGGCGTCGTGCAAAGGCTGGTAGCCAATTGCAGGAGCCTTCCATGGATAAGTGGGTGGTCCCAACCGTAGGACTTAAGATTGGACTTCGGCAGAATGGTTGGTTGTCTTTACCGTGCCCCCTGACCCTGAAGCGATATGTTGGTCCCTGCATAGATGAAGCTATGTCATCACTGATTGAGCAAAGGCTTGCACAAGAAGCAAGGAACCATGGCCCTGAGGCATTGCATGCATCCCTTGCTATGGACGAGATGTCGATAGAGCAGTCTGAGTACTATCAACGCGACGTTGTGCATTGTACATGGACTTTACAAAACGACGTACATGTACAGAACGGCGTTGTACATGGACTTATTAAGCTAAGTGGTCTTGAAAACGAGTATGGAGGGGATGATGAACTGGCATCGTATCTTTGTTTTGTTCTTGTAGGACTTTCCACGTCTTATCGGCAAGTTTGACATCAATGTTGCATAACAGTATGGTGGCTTTGAAAAAAAAAAAAATTCCTTGCTAGTATTCAGTTTCCCTGCCGAATACTCATGTTTCATAGCGCGGGTACAAAAGTCTTTCAGTAAGCCAGTTAGCTACTATTCCACGAAGTCGTTAACTGGCAACCAGCTGCGTGAGCTGACACTCAGAGTCATGGCAGCCGTAGAGGAAGCTGGGTTCCATGTACGCCGACTGGTTGCAGACAACCTTTCTGCGAACTGCAAAGCATTTGCACGGTTTGCTGGTGGCAAAGTGATAGAACATTCACTTGACAGACGGCCACTATTATTCTCCTTTGATTTCTGCCACATAATGAAAAACATCCGATCACAGGTACGGCACATTACGTAAGCACTTATGAATATTATACCGTTAACTGTTTCTATGTAGTTTCTAGATCGCACAAGGCTTTTGAAGAACAGTGAGCAGTATATCAGCCCAAAATATGTGCGCAGCCTGTTGGACGTGCAGGATAAGCTGTCCTCTGAATTCAAGCCAGTGAAAAACATGAGCACAAACACGTTTACCCGACAAATTCTGAGAAGATGAATTTAAAAGTACATAATGATAATTTGATTCGTATATGAGAGATGGTCTCAACACTTGCTACATTGTTATTTTGGGTTGTAGAAATATTTGCTCCAGACGTGACTGGTGCACTACGCTACCTAAAAGACCATTGCAGGGAGCTTGGCTTACCAGGGTTTGAGGATAGTCTTCCAACCATTCATTCATGGAGATAGTATACAAATGATTCTGCATTCACAACATCAAGGGCAGCACCCGGCACATATTGACTCGTGATGCCATCACGATGCTTTTCTATAGTGTAGACGACGAGAGGTGATTTACAAGGTTTTTTTTAATCTTTTGTTCTTTTTGTCGCCATAGTTTGAACGATTCTGACATGCTGGCATGGCTGGAAGGTGACTTCCTGAAATACTTCGCCGACTAGGCCAGGAACTCTCCGGGCGCAAACGAGCATTTATCACGGATTCGACATATGAGGCACAACAGCTAGCTGCGCAAGATACCTCCTATCAGGGTGTCGGAGCGAACCGAAAACCGAAAAAAAAAAACACGCTATTTTGGTGCGAACCGGAACCGAATCGAAACCATATACGTTTTTTTCGCTCAGGAGGGAAACCGAAAAATATATTTAACGGTTTTCGGTACAAGAAAAAACTTCACCGGTTTGGACTACGGATAGGCGAATGAAAAACCGACGTCGTGTGTTCTGAAGTAATGTCGTGGATACTATACGAGGGGTACGGTTACGGTTTAATGTATGTCGGTATAGTATGACCCTTAGGCTCCCTTTGTAATGGTTTATAGTTCGCGCACGCACACAGACTTCGAGGTACATGTGACTCTCTAGCAATGTGCCGTAGTGTTCATTTTAATTTGATCCCCCCAAACTCTCCTCAACTAAACAGCGACCCAAGGGGGCAGCATAACGGCCTCTTTATCGGTAATGTCGCGCAACGCGTCCCTTGTTTGAGAGCAGCTAAGTTGAAGACATTTACGTATACTCGAGGGCAAGCCCGTGCAAAGTGGCAACTCTTTTGTGGACAGGACACGAAGAAAATAAAACGGAGCCGTCGAGCGCGTTTGTGAATGAAGGTGTTCCTCGATTTGCGTCGTACTCGTGCGGTGGTGCTTGCTGGCTAGACAGTAGCAACAGACATTCGGATGGGACGCAATCGCTCCAACCCAGCAAGAAAGTGCTTTACGTATGACATCACGACAAACAAGTCCGTTTGTAGCATGCGTTTCAATAAAGGAGAAAGCCCATTTGAACAGACAGTAACCTACAGGAACCAGGAGCTACCAATTTCACAGCTGTCTATTGGTATTAAATACCGTGTATGCGGAATAAACGGGTTTACATTTTGTAACATTGATTTTTTTTGTGGGGAAGAATATTCCCAGCAGAAGCGGAACCGGTTAAACACCGGTATGAACCGTTATTTTTTTTGCTCCGGAGCAGAACCGGTACCGGATCGTTTATGATGTAACCGGAACGAAACACGTTTCGGTTCGACACCCTGCCTCCTATACTCTATATATAGACACTGGGCTCATCTTTAATATCGACAGGGGAGGATTGAGCTGCCGACACCAAGATTTGTGGGGTTTGTAGAAAGCCTCGAAGCAGCAGCACAGAAAATACTGCCCGCCGTCCTCGAAAAGCCGTATCCGCTTAAAGGTTTAAGAAGGTAAAATGTTAGAATTCTTCTCTATTCGATATACAAGCAAGATTTATTTGCAGGATGGCCACTCCAGATACAATGCAGAATGAACTCCTCCACGGCTCTGAGAGCCCAACACACAGAGCTATTATTATTTTAATTGGGGGGTTCACATCGTGAGACAACTGAGATCATGAGCTGTGGATTGCTTTTGCCCACCTGAGAGTTCATTAACGTGCGATGAAAGCTCATCACACGGTACCTTGTATTTAACGTCCCCCGCGGAAGACTGCGTGCCTAAGCAACTTGTACCCTGCCACCAAGTTGCTGGAGTCCTCGGCCGGGTTCGAACCCGCGCTCTCAGGATCAGAGGGCGAACACGCTACCGACTGAGCCACCGAGGCGGTACACAGATACGAGGGTGGTTCCATAAGTTTCCGGCCCGAGGTAGAAAATGCGCGCGAATTTGAAAATGCGATTAAGGACGGGTGGCGGTATCTGTTGGAGGGCCGGAGCACCACCCTCAACCCTCTCCATGCTTTTGTCGGTTGGAGAGCGGCATTTCAAACAGCCAGGGTGCACTCTTCAGTTAAAAGGGAAAAAAAATCGAGTACCGCGTTGTGATAAAATTCTTGACAAAAGAGGGACTTTCGCCTACAGAAATTAAAGCGCGGCTGGACAACGTGTACAGGGAAGCCTCTCCGTCGTACACAACGGTAAAAGACTGGGCTAAGAAGTTTCGACTGGGGCGAGAATCCATTGAAGATGATCCACGCGATGGTCGTCCAGGGGAAGCGGTGACACAAGAAAATTTGTCTTTTGACGAGGAGGAAGTGCTGAGCGACAGGCGTCTGAAGGTGAAGGAAATCTCAGAAAGGGGCTTTCCAAACCAACCGTTTTTCGCATCATCGGCGAGGGCCTTCACATGAAAAAGGTCAGTGCGAGATGGGTGCCACGACTTCTCTCGTCAGTTCAAAAGTTTCAACGAGCTTTAAAAAACGATTTTTTGTTATCCCGTTTCCTGATTAACTTTTGCCTGTCCCTCTGAGCCACTGAACTGAACTGCGCCACTTGACATGTTTATGGCATTATAGGTATGCACAGTATGTGGAGATCGTATGAAATATCAGTGTCAGTGTAGTTTCAGGGGGGAATCGTTGGACATGTATAAGGACAGAACCAGAGAGGCCATTGGGTGTCGGCTGTAACTGGATTTACCGTAAAAAACTTGAGCGTAAAAAAAAAAGATTCTGTTTTTCATCGCAACTTATGTATTTAACAAATTCCATATACTTGCTAGCGCTGTGCCACTCTACGTCACGAGTCACGTGCTCGGGGACAACGCTGCGTCACGACGTTCCATCGTTTTCAGATACGCTCTTTTCACGAGTGGAGGACTTCTAAAAGGTGTGTGGGACGGAGTCGTCTGCGCGCTCTGTATGTCACCTGCGCACGTCGTTCTTTCGCAGAAGCTCATTTTACTCGTTGCAGAACGCGACGCAGCGATAAAAAAAAGAACTTGAAAAAAATTGGATGCTCAGTGCTCCTTTAAGACAAAGTATTGACTCTGAAAATTGCGTGGTAGCCAAAACATCACAACGTTCCACTCGCTAGACCGTGGAATGTGCTAGCCGGGAGAGGTCTAAGGGGAAGCTGTAGTGCCCAGCTTCTTCGGGGTTCGTTGCAACAAAGTGTCGTCCCACAGGCAAGCAGGTGGGACAGCGGGACCTGTCCCGCTAAATTGAGCCGTCTGGTCACATCATCTTTATGTCCGTCGCACACCCTTGTGATGTCTGTAAGGGTGGAGTGTCTGATGTGTGCCTCACCACAAAACCGAAACCTGATGCGAAGATGGTGTTCGTTTTACTCGTTTATCACAAAATCGATCTGCTGCATGGAAACATAACCGAGAGGCGACTGCTGTTTTTTAATCATCAAACAAGTGAACGCCTTCCTGCTGTCCCTTTAAGGCGAGACGCTTTCTTAACGACGCCTAGGAAGGCTAGGCTACCCACGTAACGTTACCTTTTTACGAAACCTCTCCCGTAGAACACCTATCCCAACCGTTGAGTTCGTAAAAAATGCACATTGTCAACGAGCCCACACAGTGTAGCCTCGAAGGCCTGCGCTCGTATAAATGAGTAGTGGATACGTGTAATATTTAGTAAACCGACACGTATAAAACATTGGAGGCTCGTTAACGTGAGCCTCTCTTAATAGACTACTAAATAAGTGAGCGGCTATAACGAGCTCATTTAGCCTCCCAGGGATAATGTATAGGAGCGCGCACAAAAAAGCTTTAATTAAATATTAAAGCCAATTAGGCTTCGTTTACGTGACAAAATGAGTGTCTCCCCCTCCGCCCAGTAAACAGAGCGTTTTCCTAATCGGGATGGGAGTAATTAAAAATTCTACTCACACTTTTAGACGGAGGAGAGAGAGAGAGAAAAAAAAATGCTTCTTTTCTGGCCGCGTACGGGTATAGAAGAGTGCTGCATTATTTATGGTCCCGGGTCCGATGCAAATAAGGTTCGCCGGATGGGTAGGCTTCCATTAAAGTTTCTTTTGGTCGCTGATTATTAATAACGCGTTGTGTCGATCGCATGGTCGCGCCCTCTAGCGATCGATGGCCGTCCGCTACGAGGACGTCATCGGTGAACCTTAAAAACTACACACACCGGCAGATGGGAGATCGTGTGTCCGAAGGCGCGGGCGGTGAATTATAATAGAATTATAATTTGAAAAGCGTACGGCTGCCATGTGGCCGATTATGATCGCGTTTCACTTTTTTCTTTTCGGGTTCGATCCAGGTCAGAGGAGTTTCACGACAGGGTTTGGTGTCATTTGAGCTTCTGACACACCTCGCGAAGCGTCTTTGTCCTCCGGGGGGTGGGGGTGGGGGGTCGAAGTAGCTTGCCGTTGTTGGCCGCACTCAAGTGGGCGTCGCCACGACTATAGCAAAAAAAAAAAAAAAAGAAAACAAAAGGGGTAGAAAAGAGTTGACGAGTGCAAAGTGAGGCACAGGCAGGTTGAACGATACTGATGGGACGGAGGTGTACTGTAGACGAGAGGTGCACTAGAGTGGTCAGCTGGAATGGGGAAGGTGAGTTTCTCGCATAGTATATGGTAGGCGCGGCATTCCGTCAGGATATGTCTTTGTCCTCCGGTACAGCGTCTGCCGCAGTTTGCATCAATACGGAACGGGCGAGCGTTTGTCGAAATGTAAACACTCTATTGCGCATGCGTCAGATAGAGTTAAAATTCGCTAAAAGGAGAGTTACGCGCTTTCGGTTTAAACCAAAGGGCCGATAAACATGCTCCGGTGATTTTTTTATTTATTTGTTCTATTCGCTTTCACCCAAAAAAGAATATACATGGCGCGTCTTGAGAAACGGTTCAAAGTTTTTATAAATCGAACTTGCGCTTTCCGTTGCAAAACTACACTGCGTGTACGTATTTGCGGTATGAATATGATATGAATATAAATTAATAAAAACGTGTCGGTATTTTAAACTAGAAAGTTGTAGAGCAAAGCCCCTGAGGTCTCTAATCCGAAAAAATGTAAGCCTCAGCGAGCTGTACTTCGACAAAGAAAAAAAGAAAAAGAAGGACAGGAAAACGTGTGTCCGGGGAAAACAACTTTATTACAAGATCATGGCTGGGGAGTTTCATCGCCAGGAGTTGTTTGTTGTTTCTTTGTAAGAAAAAGAAAACCTTAGCTGGACCTTTGCTTTCTAATCGGTGAACTATGACCTTTTATGCAGAAAGATACACGATCCAGTGGACGGGTAAGGAAATGTTATGGGGAGAGCTTCAGGACGAGAGGCGCCAATATTTCGTACAGAGATTGGTCTTCTTCAAGGCGAGGACCGAGCACTTTCCTCTTTGGGCTCCAGCTGGCGTAGCCGAGTGGTAAGCGTGCTGGTCATGTCATGCCGAGATTGGGAGGTACCCGGGTTCGAATCCCAGTGCCGGCCATGCTGTCTGTGATTTTTCCTTGGGTTTCCTCGGACGCTGTCAGACATATGCCGGCACAGTTCCCTTAGAAGTCGGCCCAGGACGCACATTCCCATAGGGAGTTAGTCGTGACGTTGCTCACCTCTGTGAAGCTTACAACGGCGAGCGAGCTCTTTCAGCAGTACGACCACCACCTCCTGGGGCCATCGGATCGTCGGCAGCGAACGTAGAAAGGCAGAAGGTCCAGCGACCCGGTCAGGTATTGTTATGGGCTTAGGGGGCTTGATCCAGCCCCCGAAAAAAAAAAAAATCTGGATACGCCCCTGGTTTTGGGGCGAGGCGTGGAACGCGAGTCGCGAATATTTCGATCAGAGATTGTACTTCTAGGCTAGGACGGTGCGGTTACCACCTGTACGAGACCGATACAGTAATGCTTGGAACCACTTCAGTCTACGTGGCCAAATTTATGTTTTCGAAAAAGCTTACGTATTAAATAAACGAGATTTAAAGATTCGCACTGCCTCTGCACCTAGGGAAGCCCCAGTGATAGTGACATCAAGATGACGTAGGCCAGGCGCACTAATAGGAGTGCAGCGCAGGCGATTGTCTCCGAACTCGTCTGCTTCGCGTTCGCATCGTATTCCAAGTGAAAAGTCCTCTGTAAATATGCCAATTTATCTTATGAGGGTGAGTTCTGACGCGACCATGTCGCGTGGAACACTGTGTCACCTCCCTGGCTGTACGAACACGTCCTGCGCTATCCCAGAAATGACATTGCGGCATTCCATGCACAAGCGAATCACAGATCTCCACGATTTGCAGACGCCCGCTTTTCCACAGACGTCCAGATTTCCAGAGAGGGCATTCCGCCATACCGTCAACACCCGGCGTCTGCTCTTGCCGTGCATTGCATCAAATTGCACAGAAGCTATTTCACTAATTCGTGTCGGATCTTCAGCGTTATTGTTGGTGATGAACAATTAGTAAAACGGCGCTATAGTTACGGAATTGGATGGGAGGAGTGCGACAGTCCCTTTAAGGAGAGAGTTTGTAGGTGAAGTTACAAAGGAGCAGTGCACAGGTCCGTGCTCAGCAGCTGCCAGGAAAGAACACTGATCTCTATGTATAAAGGCTGGATCGCGCATGGGAGAGGGGCTCGTGGGGGAGAGGCGTGCCTTCGGGCCGCCATGTTGGTGGGCCCTAAAGTGCTGTGTGCGCCCATAGAAAACAATGGGAGGCAACAGAGATTGTGAGTATTTATTGCGCTGCAAGCATTTGTCGTTGTTTGTCATCACACAATTTTGTAAGGTGCCAGTATACTGATGTATCCTAACAGTGTTTCACAGGTGTCCTGCCGTTCGATTCTTAATTACGTTATGTTTTGCATTCCGAAACTAGACCGTCACTGCAGTGCAGCGCTGGGGATTGTACTACAGCACGTTTCCCAGCCAATATTTCAATAAGAAACGACTTGAGGTTAACAACAACCATGTATATAATATCCCGTACTGCGTTCTGGACAAAAATTGTTCCATAAAGAACGGTCCGGGAAGAGATATACTCGCATGGCAGAAAGAGGTCGTTCTGTAGAATCACCAGGGATGGGCATAAATACATTTTGTGAGTATTTAAATATAAATACAAAATACTTTGTTGACAGGGGTATTTAAATACTCTTCATAAATAGTTTTCAACATGAGTATTTAAATACAAAATATAAATACTGTATTTAAATACCGTAACTACTACCATAAATACTGTGAGGAAGATGTCATCTGGAACCATAGAAATAATTATGATCATAAGGACAAATCAGCGAGAAAGAATAACATTTATTTGTTAGATTATCATGGCGATTTTAATATTAGAAATTTCTCGAAGGCCGTGCTTCTTTTAGGCATCTTCTGTTCGGCCGTACAATCAGATTCGCAAAGGAGAACAGCATCTCCACAGGTGCCGATGAACAAATGCTTGTATTAAATTTGACGAAGATGCTTCGTAGAACAATGCAATAGGGTAGTCACGACCGTTGTCCGCAACAACAGTGAAAAACTCGCCATCTAAAATGGTTTGTCGCATGCGCATGCTAGCGCAAACCCGGCATAATTGCGCCCCAAACTCGCCCTTCTTCCCGAAAGGTCAAATGCAGGGCACCTTTAAGATATGAGTCAGTATATTCTGTATTTAAGAGTATTTATAAAGTATTTACAAGAATAAATACCCGAAAATTGGTATTTAAATATAATTATAAATACATTTTTCAAGTCTGTATTTAAATACAAAATATAAATACATGTATTTATATTTTAAATAGTATTTTAATTACAATGTATTTAAATACTGCCCATCCCTGAGAATCACAGCCGTTGTTTTAGCCGTGTATGCGTTTAGTATGATTTATATCAAGCATCGCCTTAGCACGAGTCTCTTAGTAAACGACAGCGGTGCTTTGCCTCGCAAATATGGACACACCGAAGCAGCCCAAATAATTACTTCACGCAATTAGATCACACTCTTTAGGACAGTTAATCAGGTAGTGATGTAAGCTTAATCAGTTAAGTTACTTAGAAAGTGGTAACACCTCCTTGAGACACAGGACTTATCTCTTTTTGAAGTACAGCCCTTCTATGTTTGTTTGCTTCTTCCTTTATTTGTTCTGATTATTTGCAGGCGCGGTTGTGCCAAACTGAATGTCCTTCTCCAGCGCTCATATGCTTTTGTTGGATACAACTGCAGCGTGAGAAAAGTTTGTCATGCTTGTTATGTGGAGCATGTTCGAAAAAATGCAGCTCCACATATGGTCTTCAAATTGCAACAGGACTATTTGGAGCTTGAAACAGTTGTGATTTTGTCATCTTGGCCCTCGTGTACCCAGTCTGTGAAACGCAAACAAAAAAGTCTAACACGATATGCTTTTGTAATGAAGATCACTGATGATGAGTAAAGAGAATATACGAGTTCAAGTTTATTCAATATTTTATATCATTCATTATATTATTCAACGTCTTATGTCAAGTTTATTCAAGTTCAAGATTTATTTCTTGCACTTATGCGTTTCAGGATACAATGAACGTGCAGGGAGGTCACAAAAGGCTACATTTATTGTTTTGTGACCTTGCTACAATGGCAATATATATTTTAGGAATGACAATGATCAGGTACGCTCTCTAAATTTGTAGCACTCAATTTTAGGTTGGAATGAGCAATGAATAGCAACTTCCATCCTGATATTTTCTCATATATGCTAAATTTTAAATTTAATGTGATCGAATATGTGATAATATAACAATAATATATAAGAATATAATATGTGATAAATGACTGTGATCAACAGTAGATGTAAACAACATGAGTAGCCAGAGAAGCAGGAGGAGCACGTTGCAAAAAATGCAGCTGCACATCTGAAACTCCAATCATTATCATCGTCATCTAAAAGGGAGTGTGGTAGCACTGCCGTGAAACCAGGCACGATTTCTGAAGATCTTCTATGACACTTTCCGCAGTTTGCACACTTTTCTGCAGCGTCAGACTCTCTCATAGGAGTTACTTTTCAGTAACGGTGACTCCCATCTTACATTTTAATGTGCGAGGGCTCTCTTGCACTACACATGTACGGTTTCCAAACTGCAACATGACGATTTGGAGCTTGAAACTCGAGCCCTGGTGTACCGTCTATGAAATGATACCAACTGAATCATGTCTGAAACGTGATATTTAATGGAAGATGGCTTTCTTGGTTGTGCGTTCTGCGTGACAAAGATGTAACACGATATGCTTTTGTAAAGAAGATAAGTGATGTTATGCTCTATGAATGAAGAGAATATACATTTTTCAAGTTCAACATTTATTCTGGCATATACGCATTTCAAGATACAATGAATGTGCAGGGAAATGACAAAACAATACATTTATTGTTTTGTGACCTCCCTGCAATGACAATATATATCTCAGGAATGACAATGTACACGTACACTATGCAAATTTGTTGCACCCAATTTTCATACATGCTGAATTTTAAATTTTTGTTTTGCTGCCTATGTGTTCAGTGTATTACAAATTGCTTAATGCAAACAACACTTTGTTAATTTCAAGCTTTTTGCTCCCATCTAAGATATTCCTATCCTGGAGGAACTGCCACTTCGACACCATAAAATATTCAGTAGGTTTCACTCTGGCAGGCCCTGCCACTGCAGATTTCCTGAATTGAAACCCTTCAAACTGTGTCATAATCTTAAATACGTCAATATTTCTGCAAGTAGTTGACATGCTCGATGACACTCCTCCTGCAGCTAAGGCAACTAAAAAAAAGAGTTCCAAGAGGCCGAAGGTAAACCTACAGCTGCACGAGTGTGATCAACAGTAGTGCATTCTCAATAAATAATTTTCTTCTTATAGCGTACATATGCATGCCTATTAACTGGAACAATTATCACAGTTCCCTGACAAGTTTTAATTTCTGAGAGTGTACTGTAGAGGCTGCTTAGATCAACAACAGTTCATACAAGGTATTATATACTGTGAATGCCTTTAAAAATCCCATGTGACACATATGCCTTTACTTTATGGAGGTGCTGTGGTAGTCAAAGTTTGTGGGCATTACGCAGGTTCTGCACCCATTTCTTGAGTATGTTGAGGCAGCTGTGAAGTAACCTGCATTGATGATGATTATTCCAATTTTTATGGTGCATCGACAACAAAAGAAATAATACATCAGAACATTGGTTTGGGTGCAACCAGTTAAAAATGAATATGTTGTTTAATAAATGCATTGGACAAATGTTAAAACATCAGTTTAAAACATGGTTTACAATCCCTGTCGCTTCTAAAAATTAAAAAGATTAAAAACTATTCTAAGAAGAAGTACAATCTCTAATTATTTTATTGCTGGGTGAAGGAGCCTAAAGTCTAAGGTGTGTTTCTGATGTGAACATGTAAGAAAATATGCAGAACTGAGAGAGGCTAACCACAGTGCGTGCACTGAGGTTGTTCCTTCCTGTAAAGTAGAAACCAGTGGATGAGGAACGTGGTACTTACCTGTACACCCAGCCGTATCACACTGCACAGATTATTCACTGGGTAGCCCTCATGACAAAACCTGTATTGAGAGACCACTTTTGCCTTAAAAACTGCTACAAATAGCACGACACGCTACAAATTATTACTATCGTAACAAGCTGACGATACAGCTCAGACACAAAGGCGTTATTCAAGCCGCGCCACACCACCGTTACGTAGGATTCTTTGTCACAAATCAAATCAAGGCACAAAACAATACCAATACATGAAAAAAGGTGACAATCGTGGTCTCATTATGACGTAATACCGAACTTGTGCGTGAAGGTAATTCAAAGAAATGAATGTGGCACTTGGCCACTTGCTTCCGCAGAGAACACCGTGTACCATGCTAGCAATGCATGCAAAAAAGCGCTCGAGTGCTCGCACATATATTGATGACAACACTACCTGTGTAGTGTAACGTGTTCTTTCAAGCATATTATGCACTCAAACTGTATTTGCCGCCGGGTATAATGCAAGTGTGCTCGATTGAACGTCGGAAGAGCGATCAAGCAACCTGCATCCAGTGCTCGTTTTGGGCAAAAAAACACTTAATAATGGTCAACTAAATATACAGAATGGACGCCTATTTATTCCTCGATAAAGAGTGACTCACCTGTATAAATTTAGGCCCTGTAACCTTGCCAGTACGGTTGGTACGACCGTAATTGCAAGAAGTTGCCATGATCGCTGCGGCGACTGTTGTGGGTACAGTAAGATGGCGGCCGGTTTCTTCACGCTCGCGCTCCCTATCCGCCATCCAGCCTTTTACAATCGAGATCAGTGGGAAAGAATGAGGCACGCACGTTCATTCGTCGTCATCGTCATCTCACCTCATGCCACCGCGGGTGTCCCTCCTCTAGACCGTCCAAGAAGGAAACGGTCGACGTTGACGATGACCAAGTGACGTGTTTTGCGAGGCAATTGATGTTCTGAGACTGGAACACAGAAAGGATAACACAACACAACACACAAGCCTCAGGTGCCTAAGAACAATGAACCTTTTCAGTGACTTCCTTCTTTCATTGTTTTCAGTGTTTCGCGAGAGTAGGTTGATGTGAATAGACGGTATGGAGGGCGAGGGCAGTAGACAAACAGGATGAGATGTAGGCAGGCCTGACACGGTAGAAGGAGAGAGTGTCACGGGTTGTGCAGAAATTTCGCCTAAGGGAACAGCCTCCGGCTACCTCGTGAGTCAGGATGTACTTGATACCTTTTGATGAGGGCAGTAATCCGACTGTATCAGTCTGGACGTGGTCAAGTCGGAGGAAGGAATGGATAGGTCTTAGTATGCCGTCCAACTTTCGAGCGCTGGCAGGAGACGCAGGCCTTCACCTAGCACTGAAAGTCTTTGTGGGGACCTGGTCAAACATACCGTGCCGCGAGAAGCTTCTAGGTATCGCGCGCGCCAGGATGGGCCAGATTGTGGACAGCATCGAAGACCTTCCGGCGCAGGGCTGCAGAGACCAGTAGACGATTCACACCAGTGCTAGTGATTTAGATCACAATTAGATAGACGTTGTTGTAGACGGTATGGGAATCAATCATAGTGTAAGCGAAATGAGAACACAATAACTCTAGGGAATGAAGCACTCTTTGGAATAAACCTTACAAGATTTCGTGCAGAACTTGCACTTCATCAGGTGAAAGCAGTGCACAGCACAAACGGGCTATTATAGCCTCACACATGTCTAATTTACCTGACCTCATGCATGTCTAGTGATGCTATAACAGCCCGTTTGTGCTGTGAACTGTTTTCACCTGATGAAGTGTAGGTTCTGCTTGAAAGCTTGTAAACATTAAAGTTTTATTGCAGAGAGTGCTTCATTCCCTGGACTTACTGTGTGCTCACTACAACCAGACTGGACTGCCTGTTTCTGTTTCTTCATCGTCCAAGTGTAAGCGAGGTGGGATTAGCAGCCTGGAGCTCGCAATTTCCAGGGATCAGCAGCTTGAACGGCAGCGATGTCCTCGAGGTTTATAGGACAAGGTGCTGCGATGTTGTCAACCTGAGATACGGCATCCGCAGCACTGTTGTCAACACCATGTATTGAATGATGGCAGTTGAAGAAAATGCTCCAGCAGCGGGATTTGAACCCACACCCACCCTCTGATTGGCGGTAAGAGATGGTACCACCATTCAATGCCATCATTCCACTGTGGTATACAACTGGGCGTTATGAGGTTTGTGTTGTGTTTGTCCCTCCATGTTTATCTGCCTAATTCACTACAAGGTTGCATGGTCACACCAGGTACATGGCGGATATCCGTTGTGAACCCCGAAGTGGAACGACGTGGAACATTACGGCCGCGAACTGTTGTCCGTACTGTGCCTGTGTGGAGACCAACCGCCACGTGCTTCTTCAATGTCGCGTAACACGTATATTTTGGCAACTTGTTCGGCGACATGCCAGAACTGTATGCCCGGTACATTTCCAGCGCCAACAATTGAGCCATCGAATTAGTGTCCTCACCACGGAGTGTGGCGCGTAGATTTTGTGGAGGACACGTTGCAAGGCTGTGGCACAGCATAGACGGAATGTTTCACAATTCTTGTTGTTGCGAAATATATGTGGGTGGCTACAACGGGACTTGTCCGCGCTTTGGTAAGATGGTGTCTGGCGTCGTTGGCCAGATCATCCTTCAATACGCGTGCAGGGTGAAAAAGTGACCATTGCTGGTGTGTCCCCGTGACTGGGTTTATTCCTCCACCTATGTACATAGCTTATGCAAGCATTCATTTCATCATCCTGTACATAGCCACATATTTAGTGTAAATAGTGCTTAGGAACATTTCGTGACCAAGTTGTATCTAGTGCCAAAATACGTACAGGTCTCTGTTGAGCGGCTGCCAGGAAATAAATGTGCCACGCACATGTATTCGTCGTCATCTCATATCTCATGCCACCCAGGGCGCTATTACTTCGTGAGGTTCCGGAAACAGTGGTCGAGCTTCGACAGTTCGCCACATTGACTTCCGGAAAGGGGCACATTTTCAGGCTTAAGGGCTCGCTGGCCCGTAAGACGTATGAGCCTCGGACTCAGCGTGCTGTGCTATAATTGGTCGACAGCGATACGGAGTCGGTATCGGAGGGCTCTTACGATTAGGGAGTTTAGGAAAACCAGGAAGTTTCACGATAACTTTCCCGAAAACATGCTAAGCCAATTGCCTGATCCTTCGGACTGGGTGACATCACGTTGCTGATATCTGATTGGCTGACAGCGATACGGAGTCCAAATCGGAAGGCGATTACGATTTCCTAAAACTCCGTATCAGAAACCTCCTATTATATACAAAAACAGAACTGTACGTATTACGTACACCTCAGATACACAAGAGGGAGGTGCAGAGGAGATTATTGCACCGTGTGGTTCCGCAAGGTTTTAACCGTAGGATTTACTTTATTTATTTCACTTTAATAATTTAGATAATTAATTCATAATATAAAAATAAGTATATGACTTTGCTTTCGTTAATTGAACCCGACAGAAAACCGTAACATAAAAACGTTCATGAAATTCCTTAAATGTCAGCCACGTGAAACATAGGAAACACGTAAATTCTTCGTCAAAAATATCGATATGCATAAAATCGCAAAGTACAAAACAAAATTGCAGAAACTGTTGAAGTAGCACAGTATATAACAGCGCTGATATAGCGATGTTATATTCACAGCCATCGAACTTCGGCATTTTTTTGCTTTCCTAGTACACTCAACTGACTTTGCACTGGGACTTTCAGTTGCCGAAGCTATCACCCTGACAGCAACAAGCACATTCCACGTGACCTTCTGACGTCACTTCCTCAAAATGCTGAGGTAGCTGCACCAATAGGTCATCGGTAATTTCGTGCGGAAATGACGTCAGTGTCCTCGCTTCCATGTCGAGCGTCTCACAGGTTCCGGTAGGAAACATGCTTTGTGACCGCTGCGTGTTGATTGATTGATTTTTTAAAAGAAAAAATGGAGATGCATGTTCAAAATTGGTTTCCCAGTCGCTTCTCAAGCAGTATGGGTGGCTGTTGCGAAGGGCTGACTATTAATTCCCTTCAGGACTACAATGCCAGGTATTGACACAGCGACGATAATGCTGCGTGCTTCTCCTACATATGAATGAACGAAAGAATATGGAACCCACAACATCAAAAACTAATTTTTGCCATTTTGGTTCGAACACATTTTTTTATTTTCAGCTGCATCTGAAAATCGCTGTTTACACATGTGACGCACGCTTGAAGTTTGCTTGTCGCAGCCATTAAACTCAATGTTACATTATATTCGCGCTTACCGTCGGTAAATTAGTTTATGTACACACGCAGGAAAATACAGCCGATTAGTCAGGTTCTGACAGGCGCGCTTCACCGCCTTCTAAAGATGTTTCTAGAGCCAGGCACATCCACCTCAAGCACACATAGCATGCGTAGTCTGCTAGCGTAGACACGGAAGTCGAGCCTTTTCCCATGATTCTTGGAAAGTACCGGTCACCTATTGTTCTGAAGGATACCGTGGTACAGGAAGCATCCCAGTGAAGGCTACTGAGCGATACTCGCATGTTTTCTGTGGTGTATAGTGCTACTCGAATCCCAGAGCAAGAGGAACTGCACTCACGTCTGTCTATTGTGCCACAATCTTCTGTATACCTTCCCTCCTTCACCCCTCCACATCCCCGTCCGAGTCGCCAAGTCTGGGCAGGCTGGCTGCACCTGCCACAAACATTGCCTACGTATGCTGGGGAGGTCCCAACAAGATCGTATCAGGTGTGCAGTGCTGGCATGGCGGCGTTTGAGTTATAATTTCGTACATTACGTGTAGCCAATGAGCTTCGGCATTCGCTTTCATTAGAATATGTCGCCGTTTTATGAAGCGCTCAATCTTGCGCATTTCTGAGACTTCGCATTTTACAACAATTAGAAGAAAGGTGCGGGGAGCACAATTAATAGACCAGCAGCAGCAGAAGACCTCCACGAAGGAAACGGGGCAGTTAACTGGTGTCCAATGGAGTCATACGTATCTTACAAGAAATGAACCCAGTGTCATGACCCCATCTCACATATTTGCAATGAGCCCTGCAACACCCAGTGCGCATGCATGGGGAAAGAACAAAGCGAATAAACATAGCGCCATAATAAATGACTTCTGGGCGTAGACCCCCGGGACCGTAATCACCTAATCATTATCAACGAAGAAGTGGCCGCAATATTATGGGGGGCTACCGCACTCTGCTGTTGCATCATCGCCATAAACCAAGGCCGTGCTCAGCATGAGACAACGCTTGATGAGCGATTAGTGGACGACAGAGCATGATCTCTCAATTGACAATATGGCGCTGCGGTGTGTGCGAAGTTTTTGGAGCGACAATAAACTCTCGTGCCTGGCATCGAGCAACGTTGGTAGCGACGTCCAATGAAAACACGGGACATAAGCGCCTCAGGTATCGATGAAGGCCTCCCCCTTCTATCGTCTCGGTACCATCCAGAATCAGCTATATAGAGTCTAGGGTTGCTCGAGGTTTTCAAGCCAAATGCTTTACCACAGAGGTACAGAGACGCTTATTCATTCCGAAGCTACGTGATTCTGCGGGTCCGGAGTGTGTCTGCTTACTTGGAGGAGCACCACACGAAGACGGTGGGCAACGGGGCGCACGATTGCAATCAATTTAGGCCTATGTCAAATACTTCAGTTGTCACAAGTCACCAGTTTGTATAACAGGTGCTGGTGGGATTTGTCGATGAATACCGGAACATCCAAATATGATCAAACAGTCACATAAGATGAACGTAATGACATGTGTAACATGTAGCATGATGATAGTGTACGTAGCAATTGTACAATGGACGGCATAGCGAAACCAGAGAGTGCAGTCAGAGTACGAGGTGTTTCGTCTCCAAGACCAAATGACCTGCAGCTGCTTTTTCGTCAAGTTACCTCCCTACAAATTTTAGAACTACTCAAATAACAAATACTCAAACAAACTACTCAAATAACAGAGGGAAAGGACAGCTAGGATTGTGCACAAGAAGTAGCAGCGTGGTGGGCGTGCTTTATATGAGTTCTTCTGTCAGCCCTGTTGTAACAGCTAAGCCCAGTCGTCATCACGACGACTGTATCGCAAGCGGAGCGTTGCCTATGTCTCGTACGCCATCGTTGGGTACGCACCCTCTCACTTTGGGGTGAAGGAAAGACGCGTCTCCGAAGATGCACAATGAAAAAAAAAAAAAAAAAAGGTGTTATTTCACGAATTTTTTGCGGGGATCTATCGAACCGATTTTTGTTCTGAAAACGGTCACGGTATCAGGTGACCGAATGGACCAGATGTTCTCATTGGGACGATCTTTTAGCTTTTATAATTAAAAAGTTAATGATTGAAAGCTAATTAGGACAGTGCCTTAGGAGTTTGCTGGTGCCCTCCTAAGGTGTGCCCTTCAGCACATGCTAGTGATATACAGGGTGTCCACGCGAAGTGTGAACAGATTTTTTAAAAATATATCAATCACTTTTTCCGAGATGAAATCAATTGCAATATAGCATATGCTGAAGGGCACTCCCTTCAAGGCAAGGGGGCATAACAGACTCCTAAGGCAATGTCTTAATTAACTTTCAATAATTAACTTTTTAATTATAAAAGATACGAAGTTGCTCCAATGAGAACATCTGATCTCTTCGGTCACCATATACCAAAGCCGTTTAAAGAACAAAAATCCGTTCGATAGATCGTCCGCAAAAAATTCGTGAAGGAGCACCATTTTTTTCTTTATTTTATTCATTGCGCATCTCTAGTGTTTTTGTTTTGTTTCCGCAAGTTAAAGCTAATCTTCGACGCATGAGGCGGCACTGTGCTCTTTCACTCTCTCACACTGGGAGTAAAGGAAAGCCGCTTCTTTGAAGATGCGCAATAAACCAAATAAAGAAAAAATGGCGTTCCTTCACGAATTTTTTGCGAACGATCTACCGAACGGATTTTTGTTCTGGAAACGGGTTTGGTAACTGGTGACCGAAGAGATCAGATGTTCTCATTGGAGCAACCTCGTAGCTTTTATAATTAAAAAGTTAATTATTGAAAGTTAATTAAGACATTGCCGTGAGTTTTGAGCCCGTCTTCAACCAGCCTTCATTGTTATTCAAAAGGACAATGCTTTTTTTGTAATCCGTGTTAGCGTCGCGAAGCAACTGTGGCTATGAGCGGCTTACAGACGTGGGCAGATAGGGAGTACAGCAGGAAGGAGTGGGGAACAGGGGTTACTATGCGTCCTGGGCCGACTTCAATGGTAACTGTGCTGACATTCGTCTGAAAGGTCTGCAGAAAAACAAAGGGAAAACCTCAGAATGCACAGCCGGAGGCAGGATTCGAACCCACCACCTCCGAGTCTTCAGCACGGCCTTTGCTACCAACAACGAGCGGGACGCCTTAACCCGCTCGGCCGTGGATGGCGCTGACCAGGCGATGCTTGGTGACAGATGTTAAACTCCAATGATTGGCGTGCCGTCTCTGTGTCATTGTTTGCTCCAAACATTGCTATGGAGAGAAGTTACCTGAAACTGGAGAGTACTTCCATACAGGCTGATACATAATATTATGGTGGTCTAACTGCGCAAGCCACACAAGTGACCGTTCTGGTATAGAACTGTTACTATGGTTGGACAACTAGACATACTGACTGAGGTGGCCGATGTCGGGCTCTACGGACGGGTTGCTCTTAAGGCGAGTTCCCACATATAGCGCTTCGCCGTATAGGGCTAGAAAATAGCGCTTGAAACCTAGCGCTGTTTTTCCGTTTGCCGTTCTCACATACAACCGAGCACATAGCGCTATCCTGCTGGGGTCATGGGATATCTCTTTGCGACGTGATGCACAGGTGCTACCGTGATTGCTTACTGTCGGCGTCGGGTATCCGCAGCATCAAGGGGGATGACACTTTCGATGCTGTGATCGCGATACCAGACTATAGTAACCAAACACCCATGCATAGGCAGATGAAACTCGTGGCCATTTTCACGTCGTCGTCGTCGTCGTCGCATTCCCGTCTCTTCGAGTGATCGGAAGCAAAACAAACCCCAGCTTCCGCGACGTCACGGCTGAAAGAAGCTCACGATTGGTTAACGCAGACTCACCGCTCAACATAGCGCTAGAAAAGTTGACCGGAGCTCTACTTCGACAAGAGCGGTTTTATAGCTGTTCGTAGCAATGCGAGGAGGAAAATATAGCGCAATTTTCTAGTGCTATGTAGCAAAGCGCTATATGTGGGAACTGGCCTTTAGCGCGAGCTATTATCCACCAGTGCACAATGATGTGGAAACCGTGAAAACATAATCGACTCGAGCTGCTCTCGCGTCTGGTTTTACGACCTCGACTGGAACCGCTCCTCAAGGAGAGGAATTCTGCCGTGTTTTCCACGAGAATCTCGATGTCAGATTAGAGAGCGCTCCTCTAGCCGGGTCTGACCGGTGCCCGGGAGCACTGCTTTATGGGGTTCAGTTCACGATCAGGCTCGAACATAGCGGTACGGAGTACGGTCACGGGTCATAGTGGTACCGTTTTCGGATTCGCAGTTGAAGGTCAGTGCAGCACTGTGCCAAGACGTCGTCTGTATTGTAGGACTGCCCTAGGCAGAACGTAGACTAAAACGGTGTTGTGATATCTTGTACGCAAGACACTCAATTCTGAAGGGGTCTCATACCACGTCCTTCTATATGACTATCCCGAAAAGAACACTAGCGCCAGCTAGTTGTAGGGCAATGGCGATAGGTCCACCAGTTCATTCACTACATCACAATTCTCCCATCTTGAATGGTTCTCGAACAGTTCTCCCATCTAGACACTGACACAACGTTCCGGTAATGTTCCGGTTGTTTACGTTGCCGCTGCGGGCGCCGAAGAATTCCAGCTTCGTCCACCCCGAGTGGCATGGAGCATTTGATGATGGAACATTGATGGAACGAACATCCGTGGCATTCAGAGCGATGTCTGGAAACCGGAAATTTGGTTTCACCGAAGGCATGTTTGACGAATCGGTTGCTCTTTCTCCCCTGTCAAGAATGCGACGTCACATGTGATCAATGTGAGGATGTGTTACAGATCCTTGAGAAATCTTGACAAGATAAGAGCGTACGTCAACCTTGCGAAGGACGACTACTGGGATCCACTCCGGGTCGTGGACCAAATTGCGCACGCAAACGTATTGAAAATCAACGAAGTAGCTAACTGCTTCCGGTGTTTTATCTTTCAGCGACGCTGGCATGACTTGTTGGAGCACCGTCGACCAAGGTCGCCCGAACATTAGTTCTGCGGGAGTTTGGCCTGTCACGGTGCGTGTCGAATGTTGCCTGTAAAGGAACCCCGATGGCGAAAAGGTTCACCTTCAACACACCTTCAATGGGTCTGGCAAAATCGTTGTGTATCAGTTGCCTAGGGCTCTCGGGACGTTTCCAGAGAAGTACATCCGCAGCACGAGGTGATGGCGCATGTCGCTGACAAGTGCCGCATTTGCGAACAGACGTTTCAATGTCCCGATCCAAATGTGGCCACTAAATATGGCTTCTGGTGCAGGCTTTCATAACAGCTTCATACTGGGGTGATTGCCGTGAAGGAGCTCGGTGCAGTTGCACGTATAGTTGTTGTGGAAGCACAACCTGTGAGCCCCACCCAAAGAACGCAACCACGCACCACGGTGTGTCGATAGCTCCGTTCTGCGGTTCCTAAATGGCTTCAAGTGTTGTCATTGCCAAAGATTCGTTTTCCTGACCGTATATCCTTGTAAACGATTGCCAGGACAGGATCTTTTCGAGTGAGATCTGCAATCCGCTCAGCTCTTCTCCTCGAAGCTGAGCTTCGAGGAGAAGAACGTCGCCAGGCGGTTGTGCTTAGTCTTCATTTTCAGTTTTATTCTTTTTCAAACATATATAAAGACACAAGTTGTAACGTAGGACTGGGAGGCATTTGCCTGTGGTGCAATCCTCTTTGTACACAAAAGAATTCGTCTTACAATAAACAGGCATATCTTGAGTGTGGAAATTGCAAAAACATATATAGCATCTTCCTTTGCTTAAACAATATAAACAACAAAAAAGAAAGAATTGTTGAATAAGAGTACATAATTATGTGTCTGCACTTGGCAGGTGCCCTAGTGGCACTGAACAAAACATATTTGCAACACTATAGCTCTGACAGAGAACTGTAAAGTAAATTTCAACCCAGGGTAACCTTATGATTTTATGAAAGCCTAGGAAGAGTACATCTCAGTTACGAACTATTTCTTTTCGAATCCCTCTTTTCTTTGAGTAGTCGAATTGCAAAGATTGCATTCGAGCACAAAGCTGAGTACTCCCTCAGCAACAACACTGGGTTGGCTCGTGTCGGCTATGGCTAGTTTCGCCTTTCTCATCCGCCCTTCTCATCCGCATTCGCACGTCCCGGTCTGTGGCCGTAATGGCCACAGACCGGGACGTGATGTGAGGGCTGAAATAATTTGGGGTCCACGCCGTGTGATGTAGATTCTTCCAAACCTGAATGCCCTCGAGCTTGGGATAGTCCAGCAGTCACGCCGGCAAAACTTTTGTTCTTACGAGGGCATGCCGGAGACACAGCATGACACGATGTCATCCGCATGATCGTCGACGGAGGATGAATTGCCGTCATCGCCGTCACCTGGCCGCGTGGGAAACGGTCTTCATGTGTACTGAAAATGTTGAGAGTCTCACAGCGGAAACATGGTATTGCTCCTTCGGTTCAGGTGTCCTTGCGGCAAATGCGTGCCGATGCCGACGGCAGACGAATGCCTTTGTTCCCGCCAAATGTGACGTTACTGAAGCAGCTCACCGGTTGCATTTCAAGAAATATGCACTTTGAAATACTGTGACTGGAGACTGAGGTGCTCCAGGTGTTCTACTGCTACGTGAGAGAAAGCGACGACAACGCCCTTATCAGGAACAGCGAAGTGAACAATTGAGTTCATTCGCGTGTGCCTTCAGTTTGTTATAATTAAAGTACATATCATAATTTTACGCTGTCCATGGTACATGCAGGAACTTTCGGTACGTTGCCTATAAACCGCCTCGATGTGGCCTTTACAGCTCAGTGGCGTTACCGCTTCAGACAAATTGATTCTCCCACCTGCTGCCACTGTGGTGCTCTTGAGGATCTGGAGCACATTCTTCTTCATTGCCCTCACTACGAACCTTCCCGAACCACACTCTCCGAGTCTCTTCGTCAGCTGGACTCTCGCCCTTTCTCCCTACCGAAATTGCTTGGTCCCTGGCCCAATCCAGCCCAGCAACGCTCTGCGCTCAAAGGTCTTCTGACATTTCTGGACACCATGGAACTTCGATCGTTATTGTAAAGGGGCACGTTATTTTATTCCCCCCATTCCACCAAGCACTGGGGTACAGTATCGCCTGTTGCGATGAAACTCCCCACTCTCCGAGGCCGAAAATAAAGTTGTTGTTGTTGTTTACCAGGTGGCTCTGGGGGCCATTAGGAAAGCACTGCAGAAAAGTCCTCGAAGCATGTGCTGTACATGCCATAAGGGAAAACTTTCCTTCTGAAGCATACAAAGGCTTTTGCCTTTTTGACGTGTGATACAGTAGGTGCTGTCTGATCATGTGTATGGTTATTCGCTTTCACTGAGGTGAAGCTCTCACTTTTCTTTCAGGTGCTTGTGGGCAGCATTGAACGCCTGCCATCTTGACAGAGGTACACTGGCTTGTTTGGTCGTGAACACTGCTTGATCACACAGCTTTCATGCATAATAGAGGTCTGTTATATACCCTTCTGGAGTAACCAGACAGCCACTACACAGAAAAATACATTCTACAGACACCAAAGCTTGTAAATGGCTTTATTGACCACTGTTTTTATGAATGAACATACGAGTGAGAGCAGTAAACAAACAAACAAGGAAGGAGAACATCATCATACTGTGCCCATATCAATTTGCAAGTGCTTTATCTCCTACCAACCAGTAACGCAATGTATGCATGCTTTTTTTCTTCTTCTTTTCAATGCACAGGTGTTTGCTACAAACTCGTTCCAGTCCATAACCTTAAAGAGAATATAGGCTATCACCTTGCCTATCAAACATCACGATCGAGTTCATGACTTCATCAGTATAAGAAGGTTTCAGGTGGGGACATGCCAGTGTCTTCAAGAGAGGCTTCTCTTCAGAGGCATCCCTATCATTAACTCCACAAGCATGTGAAGTAAAATTTTAGACGTTTTCTGTGCACATCCATCTTCGTAACCCTTTCTCAATTTCTGATTATAAATTCCCATGTTTTCCATCATACCAGTCCAATTGCAGTCATTGGTGCGGGCTCAGGGCTTTTGCAGACCGCTACCATTTCACTGTAGTTTACAGCTTTGCAAGTTGTCGGTGTTTCCTCAGGAGATGATCTACATCCTCTGCCAAGAAAAGATAATATGGTTATGTCTAAGCGTCTACCCTATATATCGATATATATATATATCCCGCTCTTTATATCGAAACATGGTCTCTAATGGCTACCACGGATGTTGATAGCGTGCCAGGTCAAACTCAGACAATTATCTCGAAGTTAGTATACAGTGCTTCCTGAATTTGCTCATTTGAATACGTAAGCTCATGCTTCTCTACATGGTAAGCAGAAGCTCTGGATTTCCTTCAGAATTGGAACTACACCTGTAAAGGTGGTTACAAGTATGTTGCATCCACGGGTTTAGCTCAGCACATGCACGGGACTTGACCGCAGCCTCAAGCTTTTTTTAACCCTCTGTTACAAGATCTTGTGGACTACATGACCCATAATCATTTCCAAGCATGGCAATTGCATATTGAGATTGTTTACTATAAGTAACTACAAGCTAGTTCTTTTTACCTTTTACGTCATTGTTGCAGATAGAATTATTGTAACAGAAAATTCAAGTACGCAAAGCTCGTGTGCCTTCTTTTGTATTTTTTTTTGCACCCACAATCCTTTCTAACAAGAATTAGTATTTTCTCCTCACCAACTTCTTTGTCCCCTTTCTCTACTGTACATCAGTATAAATATCTGTACCAAGTGTGTGTGTGTGTGTGTCTGTATCGTACCTGATGAAGGAAGGACAGACTCTATTCGAAAGCTTGTGTTTTAGTAAAATAAATTATTTGAATGTTTCAGTCTGTTTCAGTCAGTGAGCAGTGTGGCGGTGCACCGTAAGTCCTGCATTTCTCAAACAGTTCTACCAGTGGAGTTCTGAATTTGATGTACTTCTTCTGATCTAGTGAAGCAGCAGTATCAGCAGGCTATGTACCATTCAAAACTGTTGACTCAACAGCTGGTTCCACCAGTGGTGAAGATATTGTCATATCATGCACCTGCAAGGAATGCAGAAGTTAAAATGTTAAACAAAACAAGAGCTTGACCCACCTGTGTGTGTGAGTGTGTATGGACAATAAGTGTTGAAATCATCACTGGATAAAGGTTGAGAGGTGTCGACGGTAAATCATCCGTTTGCAAACTTTTACTTCCGATTTTCACTTTCTTGTCAACCACGATGGAAGCCTGTGTCGTTGATATAAATGAATAATACGGTCAGTATCTATAGCGCACACTTTATCTGATGCTTATAGTCTCCTGCGAGAGCTCAGGGCTCCCCAATGGAAGGGGTGTTCCGTTTGGTACATTATGCAGTGCAGACATCACAAAAATCAATCTGAATTTGAAATGAACTATATCTATATATGCATTATTCCTGTGTATCGGTACATACCTCGTGTGCACTGGTGTTCGCATCGTCAGACGTCACAAGGAGAAACACTGGTGTCGGAACTGTCCGTTTGAGAAGTTTTCGACCGTCCGCTGCTACCATTTCGTACGACTCGTCAGAGAAATGGGTTGAGCAAATACGGCGTGGATCACGAATGTCTTTCCCAACAGGTTGCATGCTGGAGTAGCACAGTTCTTTGTCTGTATTAGACATTCTAAGATACGATCGATTCTAACAATCTCAGCATAGAGCACAACAGAATAAGAGAAACCCCTATACTGCAGCCCTGCGGGGTACAGCTGCATGCACACTCGTAATAAAAAAGAAACGGTCTAATTTCTCATCTATAACAGTGCAGAAAACATAGGCAAGAACATGTGCGGAAGGAGACCCCCACAAGACTGCGAAGTCCAGCTGCTCCAACGGCGCTTAAGTAAACTGTTGCAGCATTACGTCACGGCCTTGAAAGAGATGTTAGGAAGCACGTGGTCGTGATTAGCTGGTCTGTGCTAGCCGAGCAAGAACGTAGCGTCAAAGTAGTGAAGGCTTGCTACAGAGACAGGAAAAGCATCCATAACAGTGCAGGAAACATAGGTAAGAACATGTGCGGAAGGAGACCCCCCACAAGACTGCCACAAGACTTCCTGGACTGGCAGCGGCAGACGACTGCAAAAGTCGCAGACGACGCAGACGTCTGCGTTCTGATGTGCTGAGCCAGGACGGTAGTGCAGCTCATAATCATACACGCTGAACTGAAGGCACAAGCGCAACATACGTGGAGACAGCATCTGGGGTAGAGGCATCCGTGACCCATTATGCCCAACAATTGCTTGTGGTCCCTGAATATCAGGACTCGCCTTCCGGCTGTGTACTGATGGAAATGCGTAATGCCGAAAATGACGGCCAAGCCTTATTTTGTTGAGCTGAGCGTAATTCCGTTCACTTTTGCCCAGAGTACGTGAAGCGCCGGGCGCTCGTACCCGGCGTCGTCGCTCTGTGGGAGGACAGCTCCAACACCCGTAAGGCGATGCGTCGCAAGCCAAAAGGAGAGGACATGTCTCGTCGAAGTGGGATGGACTTGTGACGAAGAAAACAACTCCTTGAGATTCTTCCAAGCGTCTCGTTGATCAGCTCGCCAACTCCAAGCTGCATCTTTATCCAGAAGACGGTACAATGGCTCAGCAATCTATGCTCTTACAAGCAAGAAAATGTCGTAATAGCTGAGCATGTCAAGGAAAGAGTGCAGCTCCTTTATGTCTCGGGGTTCCGATGCATCAACGACTGCTTTGACCTTATCCTTTGCCGGCCTAACTCCAGATCCGTCGACATTGTAGCCCAGGAATTCAAAGCTTGTTACATCAAATATTCACTTTTCTTTTTTACTTAGCCTTCACCTGCCGTTCCAGTACTGCCGACAATCGTCGTAATGCTCCTCAGGATCCGCTGCCGACATAATGATGTCCTCGAGGTACGCACCAGTACCTTCTAAGCAAGCCAGTGGTGTATCCATGAACCTCTGGAAGACGGGCGGTGAAACGGAAACAACGAAAGACAGACTTTGACTTCGTACAATCCTTTCGGAATGGTGATGACTAGAACTTTCGCTCTGGCGAAGCTGCTGATACGCCTGTGCCAGGTCAATTCGAGAGAAAATTTGCCTCCCTGAATGGTCGCTAGAAGCTTCGCTGCAGTAGGTAGTGGGTAAGCGGTTGATGTTGAGGCAGTATTAACTGTGTGCCTGTAGTCCCCGCAGAGTCGAGGGGAACCATCTTTCTCGCGAAGGACCACGAGGCGTGTCGCCGAGGACGAAGATTGTAGAGGTTCCAAAATTCCTTGTAACTGCAGTTTGTCCAGTTCAGCCTCGACTTCCTTCCGAATGGCGAAAGGTACAGGTCGGCATGTCATGAAC
Source organism: Ornithodoros turicata (assembly GCF_037126465.1). Taxonomy (NCBI): domain Eukaryota; kingdom Metazoa; phylum Arthropoda; class Arachnida; order Ixodida; family Argasidae; genus Ornithodoros; species Ornithodoros turicata. The sequence goes on along the minus strand of NC_088204.1, from coordinate 26,635,873 downwards.
TCCGGTTGGGCTCCCACTTGAAGGCCAATGTGAACTACTTCACCGAGGTGACCACATAGATCCTTTGACAGTACTGAACTGTAGTGGAGTGCGCGGGGTTGTACAGAGTTGATTCGAGAGACGCTGATGCCCAGAGCATGAAACCAATCACAGTTAAGGAGACCTGGGCCTCGATCTTGAAGTTTCACATAGTTATCGCTCTCGTTATATTTAAAGTTCGCGCGCTCCAAAGCTGCTTTGGTAGGCCCACGCAAGAACTCGCGGCGAATCACGGGCCGAAGTCATGCATTTAACGCGCGTTAAAAGATATCGGCAAGTTTAAGATCGGGCCCCTAGACCTTCTCCATGGGCCACAGACATAGGAAGCCTGGGGACCGTCTCCTTGTGACGTACAGTTACATGGACGGTTCCCGTGATCTTGAGTGCTGGATGGCCACAAAGACTTAAATGTAGCCGGACTGATGGTCGAATCTCCCTCAATCAACCTCCATCGTTAAAGGACGTCTCTTTAGGGATACGTGAACGGCATACCTAGTTGAAGCATCGTAACAGACGGCGTTGATGGCAAACAGACCAAGTGTTGAACCTGTCTCGACGGAGTTTGACTGAGACGTATAATGTGCAGCGCAGTTTTCTTTTCACGGCGTTTAGAAGCTTTTTCCTTCTTGTAACAAGACCTTTTAAATGGTCTTCTTTGTTGCAGTAACGGCAAACTGAATCTTGATGCTGGCAGTCAGACGGGAGATGATCCGGAGTGCAAAGGAAGCATTTCTTGCCTCCTCGATGCTTGCCCTGCCTGGTCAGAGTATGCACTTCTTCCGGCGGCTTGGACGCCTGAACTGTCGCTTGTTGGCTTGCTTCAGACTCACTTGCCAAAGCGAGACGTAAAGCTCGTTGAAATGAAATGTCGCCCTCAGCAAGAAGGCATTGCTGCAGGTTGGGATCCTGGACACCGCAAACAAAACGGTCTCGAAGCATTACCTCCAAAGTTACACTCTAAATTCGGCACCTGGTATGTACCGCATGAAAGAGGACTCGCACCTGGGCCAAGCGGTACACATGCGGTACAGTCCTCAACCAGCAGGTAACAGTTCGCGACCGCTGCGAAATTCAAAGGGTACAAGGGCTCCGAGACCCATCCGTACCGGCTAGGTACCTTTTAAGCGCGATCTGTCTGTACCTCATGTGGGCCGCGTGTTTCCGGAGCATGAGTACAAACGCCTTCTCACGATCCCCATGCGCTGCAAAAAATATTTCGCGTGATTTCGAATACCAGTTTATAAATTCCCTTATGTAGCAGTGCCGTAATGGATCAGCACTATCATTCTATCAAACAAGTGCAATAACTAGAACCTGTGACCGTGAGGTAGCGCACGTTTTGGAAGAATGCGTTTCTTGCAACCGCTGGCAAATCAGTTTGTTTTGAAAGGTCGGGGAGCTAGGACGAGTCTGCTCGGTCTTTGAAGAAACTCGTTCGACGCTTTCAAGATTGGAGTCACTTAAGGTGCGTATTATATCTATGAAGTAATTATTCATCCGCACGACGCATTTTCGTTCATCTTCGCTCTGATTCCCAGTGGTCCTGATCACCGGCAGGCTGGACACAACGACTGAGGGACGGAGACAACGAACATTGCGCTTCATGCACGAACGTTGATGCGTGTATTAGAGAAGCCTACATTGCACTTTACACCTGGATTACACAAGCAAGTAGGCACGTTTTTCAGGCAAGCTATTTCTGTTGTTGGATTTTTTTACATTGTATTTTCTCCTAGGTTACGTCCAGGCGATGTCGTAAATTGGTGAGTCAGTCATCTTCTGTGGTTGGTGTTACGTTCTGCGGAAGATATTGAAGTTGGGGAAGAACAGCAATCCAAAGGTGTGGAAGAGATAAAGAAGCGTGACCACAGAGCAGCTGCAACGGTGAAGGAGAGATGCAGTGGTCAGCGTGCATCCATACAGGGTGTCCCACCGAAAAAGGACCAGGGGCTAAAAAAAGACGGAGTGCTGGACACAAATGGAACCAATTGTACGTGTTTATCAGTTGTGTGGTCTATCCAAAAATATTTTTTTCATCGCGCCTTGTTAATTAATTAGCGGTAATTAATTTTCTAACTTTTCAATTATAAAAGCTACGAAGTTGTCTCAAAGAGAACATCTGATCTCTTCGGTCGCCTGATACCAAAGCCGTTTTCAGAACAAAAATCCGTTCGATAGATCGTTCACAAAAAATTCGTGAAGGAACACCATTTTTTCTTTATTTTGTTCATTGCGCATCCTCGAAAACATACGCGACCACACGTCAGTCACCGCACGTCTGAAAACATCTCATCCGACGAGACTGCGTTTCCCTTTGTTCTCCGGAGCGAGGAGGCAAGATGGCTACTTCCGGAACCGCCCCAGCCTTCGACGCGGACGTGGAACCATGGAGTCACTACGTTGAAAGGTCAGAACAGTACTTCGTCGGAAACAAGATTACAGACGGGAACCGGCGCACCGGTATTTTTCTCTCGGTTGTGGGACCGAAAACCTACGGGCTACTTCGGGGTCTCCTGACCCCGGCCAAGCCGAGCACAAAGACCTTCGTGGAACTAGCAGCAACACTCAGCAGTCACTTCGCCCCGAAACCGTCTGAAATTGTGGAACGTTTCCGTTTCAACTCTCGTGTCCAGCAGGAAAACGTATCTACATTTATCTACATTTACATTTTATCTACTACGCAGATACGAAACTGTATCTACATTTATCGCTGAATTGAGAAAACTATCTGAGTTCTGAGAATTCGGAACCACTCTGGATACGATGATACGGGACAGGCTAGTATGTGGTGTCAGGGACATTGGCATACAAAAGCGATTGCTTGCTGAGCGGGAATTGACCTTGGAGAAAGCTACTACACTTGCGTGCGCCGTAGAAATGGCAACCAAGAATGCCACGGAACTGAGTCAGCCTCCGGACAACTCAGTGAACCGGATCAGCAACCGAAAGGGTCGACAACGTCCGGTTGGTGAAAAGCCTAAAGGAACCCCACCAAGACAGGCAAGTCAGAAATTTAAGTGCATACGTTGCGGAAGAAGCGACCACGGAGCACCAGCATGTCCATTTAAGACTACTGAGTGCCACCGCTGTAAAAAGAAGGGACACCTTGCAAAGATGTGCTTGTCAGACTCACGACAACCAAGATCACGAGCACATGGTCGGACGAATGCTATTTCAACAGAAGGGGCGACCTCAGAGGCAAGCCTTAACCTGCATGGAATCCATAGTGTCGACACCCAGGCAACGCCGCGCCCGTGGATCATCACCACTCGTTGGATGGACATCCCGGTCGACATGGAAGTTGACACAGGTTCGTCTGTTACGTTGATACCTGCTAGCACGTACAGGAAGCATCAAGCCTCCTGGCCAACGTTATTGCCATGCCAACGCAAGTTATCATGCTACATGGGTCAGCTACCAGTGCTAGGCGTTCTGATAATGGAAGTCACTTACGCGGATACCGGACGGCAACAGCTTCGCTTTACGTCATTGACCGTGAGGGCCCAAGACTATGTGGTCGTGATGTAATTGCAGCGCCGGATCTCCTTACCGTCAACGTGAATGCCGTTAAAGGGACAGTCGCATCGACCACAGATCGATTCCGAAACCACAGTGAAATGAGATTCCCCGTCCTTCACTGACCATGACTCCGAAAGTCCCATTCCGATCGACGGAATACTTTTTGCATAATTCGTGTGTAAGCGGCGCTACAGCAGACGACGGATGCGGTCGTCAAGCGGAACTCCCTGCTGAGAATCTTTAGCAACGTCACAAGGAATCTGACCAATAAGAACGCAGCGAGCCAGAGGAGTCCCCGCGGCTTGCAGCTTGCATGAGCAAGGTCAGGGAGACAAAGGCGACGGCACATACGGAGATGGCGGACTCCGAACGCGGAAGTGGCGAATCGTGCTGTTCAAATGCCTTTAGTAATAGCTCCCGTGACGAATATGCATGTTTGATGACGGCCCATATTCGACGGATCCGCTTCTTCTGCAAGTCGCTGGTGATGTACGTGCCGCAGCTGCGTTAGCGCAACAGAACGAGCCTCAGGACCACTGCTTTAGGTACGTTCATGATCGGAGTGCTCAATACTTAATCCCGTGACATTCACACTACGACGCAGGAAACAATCCAAGTGTTTGTGCGGCGTCTGTGCTTCCCAGGAACCGGATGAGCACCTATATGCTGCAGTGCTGGTGAAGTGGCAGAGTTGTGCAATGACGGCACGCACCACACGCACGCATCACACTTTGTTCCCAGCTCTCTGTCATCGGCCAGAACTTCTGGTGGTGTATCCACCGCAGTATTGCAGCGACGATCACAGTCTTCGCCTACTGTGCCCACGATAGATAGGCACGTTGAGCAATCCTTATTTTCGTAGTTGTCGTCGTTGTTTGCACACACGACGAATGCCCCATGCAAGTTACGAATGCTCTAACCAACTGTGCAACTCAAAGGCCGGGTTAGGATTAGAATGATTGTCAGGAAATTACTGTGCTACGTGTTTAGGAAAGTGTCCTTTCCTTTTACAGCTACGTCAGGTTCACTGCTTATTGTGTGTTTACAAGCTGAGTTTGGAGATTCCTTGGACCGAGAAACAGACGACAGATACCAGGGTGTGTCGTCCGCATGATTCGCCAACGTTTTTCCATCCTGGTCCTATCGGGACTATCATCTTTAGTGTGCCTCATTTCCTGTTCACACCTACACCATAATAGACTTGTGTAGTTTCCAATTGAGAAGTGTGAAACAGAATCTGTGTTACCACAGTAATCCCGAGAAGTGCAAAGGAATAGGCAGGAGCAATAAACTACCTGGCCATAAGTGACAGTTATACTTTTAATGGTAGTGTAATGCTTCTTATCGTTGGCAGTATTATAGCATGTGAGGGATATAACACGTCAAATAATTTCAGGTAACGTTTCATAACTCACTAATGGTACAGTTACACCTTATTATCATAGTAAGTGATACATCTGTCTGGGAATGTCCAAAATTTGTCATTACCACGGAAGATTGTTCTGCCTTGATACAGCAAAACAAATTTTGATACCTGCCATTGATCCAATTTTTTTAGCACCACTGTTTTGAAAACAGCTTTCAAGATTGTAACTTCAGAGATCCTTGGCAGAGCATTACCTCTTGTCTATGTATTATAATAATTATTATAATGACAGGCAATAAGTTACGAAAATGTGAATAAATCTTTGTGTTGACTGAGTGTTGTCCATTCAAGAGACATTGCACAAGTCCACATCCAACTCTTCACACACAGATATTTATTATTTGCTATGCACAGACAGTTATCAGCGTGCACCACACTGGCAATGTCTCTTGGGATCTGAAGCGGGGACTTACAAAAATAAAAAAATAAAATAAACAGTTTTGTAAGTACTTCAATTGCAATGAAAACGGGACGGTTGGACAGTAAATTGGATGATTTCATTATAACAGTGGTACACAGGAAAATAACTCTGGGTGTTGGGGGGGATCTGGATCGATCTCTGGGCACAACAAAGTGTAAAATTTTGGAAGGGTTAGTACATCCTGAAATGACCCTCATGCCTCAGACAACACTACTCGAATAATGCACCTCCCTTTTATAGTAAGAGGCCTCTTACTATCTATGGCATATCCTATCAAAGCTCACAGGACAGCAAATTTGGCCAATGCTTATGTGACAGTGCCTCGCAGAACATGCAGCTTTTCTGTTGAATTGACACTACATCTCTGGTAGCCCCTTTAATGTCTGGAGGTAGGTGCATCATTTTACATTTAACCAGCAGTAATGTATAGCATTGCGAAAAAGGAAACAAGGGCTTAATCTCAACGCTGCATCAGCATCATTCATCATCTCACAATACCGTTGTTGTTGTCAGCCTCTGCACAAAGATTTGGGTGGACCTGAAACGGACCTTTTTTTTTCTTTTCATTTCCTGTTGTCAAGTTATTTTGTCTTGGCATGTAGCTGTGAGATGTCAGTAGAAGCCATGAAGTCATTCTCTTTACTTCTTGAACTTGGATGAAGAAAGCACTGTTCTGGAAGATCCTAATTTGTCAGAGGCGTCGTAAAGGCATTAGTGTAAAAACCAGGTCTCTCAGCAAAATTGCCGTGCACACACGTACATTGTTTGATGCCGTTTCGTGGATGGATGGGACTTGGATCAGCAGCACCTGGTCCTTCTATAACACATAACGTCAAAAGTGCACCTCAAGTTGGCTACGACAACCGCAAAAACCGCCGCCCTACAGCACACAAACAGTTCACAAACAGAGAGATAAAAGGAAACTGGGAAGTGGTTTATGGCGCTTATGTTACGGACAGAGGTACTGTTTGTATATAGTGCCTGATTCTAACACCAGCACACAAACAGCGTCAGTTCTTCCTTTTAGTGATCGGGGTTCATAGTTTGCGAACTGTTCTGTGTCCAAAAATTGTAAACACATTATATGTATTTAAGTAATATACGTACCACTTGCGCTTGACCCTGTCGAGCTGCCTGCAGCTGCAATACACATGAAAACCAATTATGTCTACCACATTCCACAAAAGTCACAGGTTCAGTAACACGGAAAGTTTCATGATAACGCGTCCGACAACGAGAAAAGCCAATCACGTTCATATGAATGACATGTTCTTTTACTTGTTTATTGTATTTTATTTATCTAGTTATTAATCATAGGTTAGGGGATACCTTACGTTGTACCGATTTCGTCTTTTGCTGCTAAGTTACTCACGCGCAAGAGTGACAGACCCGATTGGGAAACTACATAGACATTGTGACTTACTGTCGAAGTTGCTGGCTCGCTTTGTTTGTGGAACACTGTCGGAACGGCGTCAGGTTTCAATTCGTTCCTTTTTTGTGTCAATCCAAGTTGCACTTGCATGATGTTCTCATCCAGGTACACATTATCGGTGAAATGCGAGGAGCATACACGGACAGCATGAACACTCCTTGCTTCATCTGGATACCCGCTAGTGATGTAGCTGCTTCCAACTTTCGCTTCGTCTGGGGTCTGGCTGTACCTGTATCCTTGGCGTGCGAAATCAAACATCGAGGTTTTCGAAGGAAGTTTTCCTGGAGTCCGGAACGCTGCGTCGGTTTCCAAACGACATATCACGCGAAGGATGCAAGCGTAGAGATAGTATCCGCGTCACTAGAAAGTGTCACATGTGAATACGGACGACGTGCCGGAAAAAAACAAAGCAGCCCCAGACTTGGCGGCAGACGACAGCGTCCTTCACAGCGGATTAGCCAGATTCCACCTTGCGTCACGAGATGTTGTTGGCGCTGGCGCTTTCGAGGATCAAAACGAAACCGTATCTTTTAAATTCGATTCCTCATCACCCGGTCCGTTTTGGAAGGAGAAAATTTGGCAAATAGCTCGGTGGTAGTGTACCGAACACATTGGTATTGGATTCGTAACCACGGTTCCGGATGCGACAGTCCCTTTAACAGCGAAGGCAAAGTAACCAATCTGAAGCAGGAATTCAAATCCTTGTTTGAGCCAGGCATCGGTCTCGTGGTAGGTCCACCTGCTCATCTACATTTGAAGCAAGGCATAACGCCCAACTTCTGCAAAGCAAGATCTCTTCCGTATGTAATGCGCGACAAAGTGTCCGCGGAACTTGATCGGCTGTGTGAAGCGGGAGTGCTCACACCGGTGACCCATTCCGAATGGGCGACACCTATCGTGCCCGTCATGAAGAAAGATGGTACAGTAAGCATATGCGGCGATTTCAAGGTTACGCTGAACCAAGTCTGTGACGTTGAACAATATCCTCTTCCGAAGATTGAAGACATGTTTGCGTCGCTTAGTGGAGCGGGGTGCTTTTCGAAATTGGACTTACGCGACGCATACCAGCAGATTCCACTTGATGAAGACTCACAGAAGATCGCGGTAATAAACACCCATCGAGGCCTGTACAGCTACAAGTGTCTACCCTATGGCATCGTTTCTGCGCCAGCGATCTTCCAGCGTCGGATGGAATCCTTGCTGAGAGAAATTCCTGGAACGCAAGTCTTTCTCGATGACATCCTTATTGGAGAACGGGAGGCGAACTTCGGACAAACCCTGCATAAGGTTCTCCAGCGTCTACAGGACAACGGTGTTCGCCTGAGGGAGGACAAATGTGAGTTTCACATGTCGGAAATTTTGTACTTGGGACATCGCATTGACAAAAGAGAACTTCATCCCGAAGAAAAGAAGCTGAGAGCAATAGTAGAAGCGCCAGCGCCGAAAGACGTGCAAGAATTGAGATCTTTCTTGGGACTGCTTACTTACTACCGCAGCTTCATTCGTAACATGTCCTCCTTGCTCACACCCTTGTACGACCTACTGAAAAATAATTCCGTCTGAAAATGGGATACCGCCCAAGAGGTAGCATTCAAAAAGGCGAAAGATGTGTTGGTAAATTCCTGATTTCTCACACATTTTGATCCGTCCCGAGAACTTCAGCTTGAGTGCGACGCATCGCCGTACGGAATAGCAGCAGTTCTATCACACCGCATCGGTGGACAAGACAGAACAATTGTATTCAGGTCGAGAACTCTCACGGCGGCAGAACAGAACTACTCCCACCTGGAGAAGGAAGCATTGGCACTTGTTTTCGGAGTCACGCGATTAAGAGACTACCTGTGGGGACGACAGTTCATTCTCCGGACAGACCACAAACCGTTAGTAGGACTCTTCAAAGAAGGCAAGGCTGTATCATCCACGGCAGCCAGCAGAATTCAGTGATGGGCGTTGATACTGAGCGCCTACAATTACCAAATTGAATATAAACCTGGACGTCAAAGCGGCAATGCGGATGCACTAAGCCGCCTTCCCATAGGAGGAACTGCAACTAAGGAAGAACTCGCAAATGCAGAAGCAGTATGTTCTATCCAAATCCTGGAGGAAGGGCCACTGTCAGCAAAGCAGCTAGCCGACTTGACAAACCAAGATGCTACCTTGTCAGCACTCAGGAATGCCATACAGCAGGGATGGCCACATAAGCTGCAAGACAAGGCATTGCAACAGTATTGGTCTCGAAGAGATGAGCTCTCGACGGACCACGGTCTGATTATGTGGGGAAGGAGGATAATCATCCCAGCAAAAGCACGCCATGCGATGCTACTGGAACTCCACTCTACGCACTCTGGAATGGCAACAATGAAAGCAGTAGCAAGATCACTATTCTGGTGGCCCGGAATAGATGGCGACATCGAAAGCACAGCACGGCACTGTTTGGAATGTCAACAGGCACAGTCAATGCCACCATCAAAGGAACCTCTGTCCTGGCCATCGACAACTATATATAAGATGGTCACGCGTGCATATTGATTATGCCGGGCCAATCGAGGGAATGATGCTACTGATCGCAGTGGACAGCTTCTCCCGTTGGATTGAAGCAATTCCGGTTAAGAATGCTTCGTCTGTGCAAACGGTGAAGGAACTTCGAAGTGTATTCGCACGTTTTGGAATTCCACACTGCGTAGTGTCAGACAACGGCACGCCATTCACAGGGAAACCATTCCAGGATTTTGTGAAAGCTAATGGGATACGACATATTCGTACAGCCCCATACCACCCGCAGTCAAACGGACTAGCAGAAAGGGCGGTACGCACGGTGAAGGATGCGTTGAAGAAAATGAAGACTGGGGATTTGCGCACAAATGTGGACCGCTGGTTGCATTCATAGCGTCGATCACCAACCACTGTGTCCGGTAAATCGCCCTCGGAAATGCTACTTGGGTACAACATGAGGTCAAGATTGGACCTCATCAGCCTCGGAGTACTGCACAATGAGGCTATCTCAAAACCAGACCAGGCACGACCAAGCCCAGAAAAAGGTTCAAGTTCGCCAACAGGTGTGCTCCAGCCAGGGGCGCAAGTGTTCGCTCGAAATTACGGGCGAGGACAAAAATGGATTCCTGGAGTGGTACAGAACCAAAAAGGATCCCGGATGGCTGTGGTGAAAACGGCGGTCGGAGACATGACGCGTCACGCCGACCAACTGCGCCGACGACCTGCGTCACGGATCGCCACAGAGGATGACACCTGAATGTCTGACGTGGAAGTTCATAACCCAAGTCTCCTGACTCCGGTTCGTCCACCTAGAAGATCAGGACGATGCAGGAGATCACCACTACGCCACGGACAACCGGTGACATACTAAAGGGGGAAGAGTGCTGTGTGCCAGACATGCGGTTCAAAAGATGATAGCCTCGGCACCCACGCCAATGGTGCATTCCACACGGAGGGGCCCACATTCGGGGCTCCCATAACATCGGGTCAGAGTGCACCTCCGCTGTCGGGATGGACTCTCACCTCGCTTGGCAGTCGGTTTCCTTCAAGCATCAGAGCCACTCGCTCGTACTCGACATGTAGCATTATTGATCAGTATTAAATGTGCTATGTTGCTGTAACCTACTCGGATACACTTCACTAGGAATGGCGTTTCGCCCCAGTATTAAGAAAACGACATCCATGTCTCGTCGGGGGCGGAACCAGGATGTTTCTGAGGGGCGGGGGGGGGGGGGGGGCTCTTCTTTTTTTTCGGTTTAAGTTGGTCCATAGTGTCACATTTTCCATGCATACATATTCTCCGGCGTAATTTGACTCCCGAACAAGAGGTACCTGCCGAGTGCCGAGAACGTGCCACCTGCACCAAGCGGCAACACTGCAGATCAGTGGAGAAATATCATGTCCCGAAGAACGAACCAATTCCACAGCGCCTATGAAGACGAGGAGCACAAGAGGAATAATAAAGGTTTAGTTTGGTAGAAGGCATCAGAACTGTCGGTCACGAATTCTTGGGTCCGATTCGAAACATATTTGGTGCCGAAACCCAGGAACGACGACCCTTCTCGATGCCCGTTGACCTGTTACACGGCCTGAAGCGATCCCGAGCCGGGACCCGTGCAGCAGTCACTCGTACCATCAATCGACTACGTTAACCCCGGACCGGGGAGGTTTCCCTCGACGACGTTGAAGTCGACGTCGAGTACTTAGTGGCGAGGAAGGGTACGCTCCAAGGCTTAGGCGGTCTGATCCTAGCGAAGCGCAGGTCGACCAGGAACTCCAAAGCATCCTGGAATATGAGCAGCAGCTCGAAGCGGCCATCACTCGCACGAGACGAGTCCTTCGAACGGCAGTACAGCTCACATCGCCGGTTGCGCCGTCCGCCGCGCTAGGCGATTCCATTCACAAAGGATCAATTAGCCGTTCTGTTTCCTTGCCGAAGCTGCAGATTCCAAAGTTTGGATGGAAGTTGCAAGACAGAGCCAGGTTCTGGGAGCACTTTCAGGCAACGATCCACAACAACGGTGCGCTAGCTCCAGTCGAGAAGTATATCCTCTGTTACGTTACCGAAGAGGCCAGGCGCGCCATTGATGGGATCAGCCTTAGTGGAACTAATTACCAGAAAGCTGTTGAAGCCCTGAGGCAGCGGTTCGGAGGGACCGAGCTCCTTGCAGTCGAGCACATCGCTAAGCTGTTGTCACTCCGCGCAGTGCAAGGTTCCGGGGACGCGACGCACGCTACGTCAATTATTCGACGAAGTCTTGCGCCATACGAGGGTCTTGGAATCATTAGCAATTCCGCAATCTAGCTACGATGACCTTCTCTATAGGATTGTTACTCGCTGCCTCCCACCCGATCTCTTCGTGCAGTTTCGGCAAAGAAGGAAGGAATTGGCCGCTTCTAGCGAGAGCGCGACAGCGCAGACCACATAGCCCTCTACACGCACATCGTCCACTGCCGCGGAGGTTCGGGCACTGATGGGCTTCTTACGCATTCAATTGGAAGCAAGGGAAGAAGCCACTCTTCACCATCTTCGGCACACGCCACCGGTCCACGCGGAAGGCGAGCCGCCAGCTCCCCTGCCTTCAGCCGCGGCGCTTCCAACTGGTGTGCGCACAGAATCAACACGCGCGGATTGAGCTCCGCCATCACCACCGCATGATCTCCCTTCGTGTGCCCTTTGCCGCGCGTGCGATCCCCGCACGGCGGCTTGTCCAGCGCCGCTCAAACCCGAGGGAAAACGGCGAAGCCTCACGTCAGCGCGTCGATGCTTCCGCTGCTCCAAGCGGCACCACTTGGCCCGTCAATGTCGCTTTTCTGCTAGTGGGCCAACTTCACAGGGAACTGTGCCGACATTTTTCTGAAAGCCGCATGAGGAAAACACCCAGACAGCACAGCCGGTGCCTGGATTCGAACTTGGGTCACCTCCCATTCTTTAGATGTCTGCTATGCTGCTATCCACTCACGTTCCAGAGTAAAAAGTGTGGAGACAGATCTTGAATGCCCTTCGCACGCAGTGCCGGATCCAGGGGAGGGGGGATCGCCCAACCGTCCCCAACACGTCAGTTTGTACATCGGATTTCCCTCTCTCACTTCCCATACTACGCGCTTCGACAAAGAAACCGCCCCCCCCCCGAACCGAGAGCCTAGATCCGCCCCTCCTCCACTAAACCACTGGCCTACGAGGCGCGGCAAGATCTTCGGACACATTTCGAAAAAGCGTTAAAAATCATATCCATGTCTAATGACGACGAAATTTGGTACACCACCGTAGTTTTCAAAAAGCACAAACTTTAATTTACATGGCCAGCATTTTCCAAGGAACAAGTAGAAGAATGTCAGAGCCCGTGCATTTGAATGCCGTATACCTCTGTCTCTACGCTCAGCGCGGAAGCAGCTCTCCGTTCCATGCCGTACCGGGTGCTGTGCTGTGCACAAAAACGAAGCTTATCTTGCGCCACAGACACAGCGGCGAACAAACGAGCTGTTGGTGAGGATGATCCACTGGTGACACCCTGATATTGGGGGGGTCAAGCATAGCACTAAATCTCACGCAGTCCACCGCATGCACGTAGGTCATTTCATTGCATTTCAACGCTGTACGAGCCTAACGAGCGTCCAGCCGACTAACGAGCCGACTTCCACGCTGATGTCACGATGCTAGCCTTCACTTAGATATTGAACAATACAAGAGTAATAATATGAGAAACAAGAACAGAAGGTCGGAAGCGCGAACTCTCACAGCAGATCAAGCTAGCCCACGAAGCAGACGACGGTGTCGTCTGCAACGAGGAGTGAACGAGATGAAGTATCGTGTTTTTCTTTTACTTTTTTTTGTCATGACAGTTTACAGAAAGTGCCTTTCATGTCACTCGACGACATCTGCAACTTTAGTTTCGTTTTCGGGCACAGCGCCACAGCATCCGCTACGGCATGGGACGGAGAGAACTGCTTCCGCGCTAAGCATAGCGACAGCGGTATACGGCATCCAAAATACATGGAGTCCAGCATTCTTCGACTCGTACCTCAGAATATGTGTGGGGTATACATTAAAGCTTGTGTTTTTTGAAAACTTCTGACAAAACTACGGTAGTGTACCAAATTTTGGTGTTATTAGACATGCATACGATTTTAACGCTTTTTCGAAATGTGTCCGAACATCTTGAAGTTGATCGAAGATCTTGAAGTTGGAGCGAGGATGTACCTCTACGGAGCTCTTAGACGGTACAATAAAAATTACCCACATGAGTAAAATGGAACAAAGAGAGCATGCTTATTATAACAACAGAGCAGGGATATTTTGAGTTATTATAACTCATTCAATTTAGAACTGCTGTGCCAGTAAGCTTATTGCCCAAAATGTAGGCCTCGAATATCACAGTCACGTCGCCCAACTGACTTGCCGCCGTCGTGGCTGTTCAGAATATACCCCAACAACACAAGGCTGTCCTAAAGATATTCGATATACGTCAGAAGTTGGATGTTGGGATATGCTGGGGTAACGAGTTTCGTTCTACGCTCACAGGTCCAAGTGAGAGAAAGCAGGCCGCTTTGACGTCCGACAGATATGCAACCGACAACACACGGCTGTCCTATGGATATCTAATGTACGTCTGAAGCTGGATGTTGGGATATCCTGAAGATAACGAGTTTCGTCCAATATACGTACGCTCGCATGCCCAAATGAGAGAGAGAGACAGGAGTCCTCTGGGACGTCCGAAAGATGTCCATAAGGACGCTGAGCTGATGAGGGAGATACGTTTTATGAACATTTCTTCCAGCTAATGCTCCTAATAAAGCAGGCGTAATATGCTCTTAATTTTGAAGCACACATGCTATATTACTAAATGTGAATAATTTAATTAATTAAACGAAATTGTTGGACTACATTAAATTAATGGTTACCACAGTAAATGCTACGCCCAGAGCGTCGCGGACTTCTCTAGCGGGAGAGCCCATCAGTTTCTCGGCTCTCATCGTCTTTGTTCGCTTTGTGTCGGTTCTCTGACGCGTTGTGTGCACTTGCTATGTTCGAATATTCGAAGAAACACCAGTATGCTGGTTCTTTGATGTTTCCGGAAAAGGAATGGCGCGTTTATATAGAAAAATAACTGTAGAGGAGAGTGATTATACTCTCACAGCTACCTTCACTTTTTCTTGTCTGTTATATTTCGAAAATGATGGAATTCCTGATTGTGGTTTCATCACGGAATGTTGTCCCTAAATCCTAAATTGTCAATCCACATTAACGGTGCAAAAAATGCTAGTTTCACTAAATATGTCGCATCAAGCGCTTGAATCTCACAGACAAAAAAGAAAAAGAAAGAGATGAAATGCAGCCATGGGCAAGCAGCGCAGAACACTGGATGTCTGTAGGACGTCCAAGAGGACTCCTCTCTCCACCTGGACCTGTGAGCGTACATATATATGTCGGACGTAACTCGTTATCCGCAGGGTATTCCAACATCCAACTTCAGACGTACATCGGCTATCCTTAGGACTGCCATGTGTTGTTGGGATCATAGATCAACTAGTATGTCCGTTTCTGGATATCCTGAGGGTATCATTTCCGTGAGGCTGTTTCACGGATTCTCCGAATCAGCTCCGTGATGGGATGCTGTATGGATCATGTATTGCTAGAGAGATAGAGAAACGCTGGACGATGTAGCATTGCAGAAATTCGACTTTCCATGGACCAACTCAATTTCTCAAATCAAAGCAATAAGAAACACAGACGTTAACTCCTTGGTGACTTAATAGCAAGCAATTCCTAATTTCAATGTTGTTTGTGTACGCAATCGAATTAAACTTGGACATCTCACCCTTCATTTCGGCTCATAAGCGAACACGGCTCTCGAATATGTAGAAGCTCGCGAGTACACCTATGTATTGTGGCTGTTTTCTGCTTTGAAGTGAATGCCACTTCATTTCCAAAGCTTTTTGGCTGAACGGCCCAATCTCTTGTTTTTTGTGTGTTTTTTTAAACGCCGCGCTCATTTTCCGTCATGGGAAACAAAGCGGAGCAACAGAAACGACGGTGGCAGATGTTAAAAAATGGCAGAAAGACGCTAACTATTCTACTGCAAAGCCTATACTGACATCTAAAAAATAAAAAAGTAACATTCGCTGGAGATACATGCAGCATCCCAGAGAGCTCCTACTTACTTCCGTATCTCGTGGTTATGTCCGCAAAGTGGACATTCGTAGGAAGTTCGAAGCCCAGCCAAGTGGATCTCCGTAGGATATCCGCTGGAGAAATTTCATTATCCTGCGGATATCCGTCTCTTCGTGAAAGTATATCCGATTGACATCCGTGGGACATAATTTTCTGACTGGGTAATTGCGACATCGTCTTACTTACATCAGCTGGAGGAGTGTTTATTAAAATGCTTGCTTGCTGTTATCATGCGCTACATTATCTGTACGTTTCTTTATGCGTTTGCATTAGAGTCTTCGCTACAAAAGAATCGCGGCGTGGCCTGTCTGTAGCCACGGAAGTGGAGAGAGGTGCACTTATGGAAGATGAGGAGAGTCGGTTGAGGAGAGGAGGCTCGCTGCGGAGAGTGGAGTACAAGTGGAGCGCGCGGGGAGGCAGGTCACAGGGGAGAGGAGGACGGTGAGGCGCGCATGCGCTGTGAGTGAAGAGCAAAGGTCGGAAGGAGAGGGCGCCTGGAGAGCGCGGCGCGCTGGCAGTGCAGCCAGGCCTCCACAACTCTCCGCCTTCACGGCTCTAAAAAAGTTCCCACGTCATAACCACGTGGTATTAAAGCGTCAGGCATCATCGCTAGCTCCAATTGGCCGAAGGAGGTTGCGCGCGCCGCGATTGGTTGGCAACGTTTCGAAATAGCATGCTTTCGCGGGCAGTCGGTCTGGCGGGCAGTTACGAGAAGGGAAGAGTGGCAGTTGGCAGCGTCTCGACGATGCCGGTTGACACCACAGTTCAAAGAGAAGTGTCTTCGCGGATTTGTTCGTGTGTGAAAGTGACTCTGCGTACTACTCCGCGTATTTCCCGACACAAGTATCCTACGAATCTCTCCAGTTCAGAGCTGGAATGCAGTGGTGAGCTGATTCCTGGGGAACACTTTTGAGCGCCGTCGCATTTTGAAATGCAGTGACAACAGAGGTAGGATTCGGTGTCGGTGTTGACATTTCCCGTTTTGTCGTAACCTTTGACGCACTGCAAGAAACGAAAGAAGATGCTCACCGCGAAATCGCATGCACTCATGTAATGTCGTCCGCTTCTAGGAGTAGACTGTGTGTGTCTTTTGCAAGTCCGAACTTCGTTTGAGTGCAGCCTGTCAACGAACGCAACGCTTTGGGCTCTGTAGGCATGATAAATATTTCTGAGAGTCTTTTCAGATAATACGGTGCACCAAATAAATGTATTTTCTTCAAAAGCCTTGGTTGTTTTGAAATACGGTATAACGAGCGTCAGGCACGAAAACCAGTAGAAGTCGATGGGTAGCCAGGACCGGCCGAAACGTGAGCCAAACTGAGAGACTCCTGATTGGCCGAATGGTAGGCATCACCGTGCATTTTCATTGGTTGCATGCCCAGTGTTGCCTGAATTATCTCAAACTATGGGCTCTATGGGGAGCTGTGTGGCCTGGTGCAGCTATAGGGGTCGACAGGTTCGGTTGTGTATGCGTGAGCGCGCCATGGGTTATGAAAGCTGTTCGGAGGAGCGGCGGCGGAAGAAGGCTGAGGCTGTGAGACAGCGCCGCCAAGCTGAATCGGAGGATGCCCGAAAGGCTCTTTTGGCTTCGGATGCTGTCTTGCGTTAGCGTTGTGTAGGGTCGTGTGAAGGGTTTTGTAGCGTTTGTGAAGGGTCGTTGAAGGGTTGTGTAGTGCTTTGAAGGGGAGTTCCCAAAGTGTTTTCAAGTTTTAACGCTAACGCATTTCCGTCGGATCCACAAATGGACCGACCATCAATTTTTTTTTCTCATTTCATATTGCACCACAGAAGCTCGCATGCGGTTTCCACGTTCTCAGGTTACGGACACCCGGGATCTATGTATACACTACAGCTTTCTTATTTAAAGCACTAGCCCATTTTTTATTAATTATTGCAATTAATTTTGAAAGCACACTAACACTGACGCTTGCTGTTCAAACAATATTACGTCGAAGTAAGCCATGCACCGCAAATACATATCCGCAGTGCAGTTTTTGAAGGAAAAAGTGTCGTGGATTTATGGAAATTTTGGCCCACTTCTCGTGACGCACACTGTATACTATACTTAATATACTGAGTAGGGGAAAAAGCGGAATGTCTTTGGATGCCCGTAGTGTATGAGTTTATAATTCAAAAGTCGCTATGTACCAGTACTGGACAGCTGTAGCATCCCTATTGGGCCATTAGCGGCAGCGCACTGGTATACGCATCCAGACCCCCAAAACCCCCAATTTTTGTCGACACCCCTAAATTTGTTTCTTTACCACATACCTGTAATAATGCACCCTTTTTTTTTTTTTTTTTTGCGACACCCCGCCACCATGTTTGCGATTCTGAATAAAGTACTGTACGCAACGTTTAAGTGGGCGGCGTCAAAAGGTCACCGTTAATCCTCTCATACCTTCAGGGGTGAAGCAAGAAAATTTGCATGGCGCACACCTTATTGCGTGTAATATAATTCCTTCGAAAACCTTGTGGTGGAAGGGCCGGAGACAGAGGGTAGCCGAGGATTGATCCCCGGGGCCCATGCATGATCCAAGGCCCGACGGTTCTTAGCACCAGGAGACGTGAGGAGGGGCCCGGGCGCCACTCCCGGGGCCCGTAATTTCTCTCGTCCGCCTTGGGTGTAACTGAGTTGAAGTGTGTAGCCTGAAATGCGGTTGTAAACAAGGTATATATAGACAGGTAGCGAAACACCGATAGGGTCCTGCGTCTTCAGAATGACGCCATGATAGAGACCGTCAGCGCCATCCGTCCGTTGCGCGGACTACTACGATTGTAAATAAATGACGTCAGAGGTGACGTCAGCAGTAGGAATAATAAGCAGTGCATAATTAGCCATGACGTGTTTAGATTCGCGCACTTTGTATTCCCTTTCCCCGACCGAACCATACCAATCGTCCAGGTCAACAATATACCAGACGAGAACAGAGAAAAATAAATCACATCAGGTTTAATGACATATATCAATTCGAAACACATATAGTTATCGCAACTTTTGACAACTCCAAACAGAAGGGTATCGTGATGACCACGCAGAAACTAGGGAGGTTCTTAAAGGGACTCTGACCAGAAGTTGTGGGAGCTCTTTCGTACTTGCAGTCGATAAAGCACCCAACAAGTACCCTCCATGCAAAAATTCACGCATTAAAACCGCACAGTTTCTCTAAACTCGAATTTTAAACATTCGACGTCATCCGAGTGCAGCACGCCTAGCGTCAAACCGAGAAAACATACGTTTATATAGAATATCCACCCCTGCCCATCATCAAAATGACGTCAACACGAGGGTCACTGGCAACACCCACAATTGGCTCAAACGCGTCACGCGGTCACACAATACCCTGTCAATTCCCTTTATGAAATGGCATTTATATGTTAATATGCTTTTGTTACAGAATCTCAAAAAGAAAAATATACCCTGCATTTAACACATGCGGTAGGTTCTACGATTGCCTTTTCAATCCGCGTTCTGTTGTTTTGCGTTCCATATGGTTCCGTATCCGGTCAGCTGCAATGGCTGCCATATGACGAGCTTGCGAACTTGTGTGATTCCCGGCTCATCTTGCCTTTTTCGGGTCATTGGGTTGGTGTTGAAGTTGTTCGCCATATTCTGAACGTTTCACCTATGATTGCGGCGTACTGTTCTTGATCTGCTACGAAGCAACGAACCGCAACGGCAGTCACTCGCCTCAGCGAAATTCTGTCTGCTACATATCAAAGGAGCACCGGGACCTGATGATGTACTGAAAATGCTGAAGTTGAATTCGTTGAACCTTCATCTAAAGAAACCAAGTGTGCTCTCGTGTGGTTCTGACGGAAAACCAGTTTCAGCAAGGTTAGCACATATATTTTTCAGTTCTATAAGTCTACGCACTCAAAACGATGCAAGTGCATCCCATCATTCTCGTAGCTGTTCTGTAACACGTATGCTTTCTTACGTATCCCACAGAACCCTCCGCTTCATGAACCCAGTTATACTTTATGTGACCCTTCTGATGGCTCCTTACTAGGCTGTGCCGCTCTGAAGTATTGAGATGACGAAAGGTCGTGGGTGCTGCACCTCTGCTTTCGAAAGATGAATCAGTCATTCCACACTGTGCTTACTAGCCTTGTATCGAGTATGACAAATCCGACAGACCTGGACTGCCTTTTTCAAGGAAGTTTGAAGTGTAAGTATGTGTTATATTGGTTTCACATATCCCCACCACATATTGAGTGTGTATATCGCTGTAGTTTTGATGCTATAGCATATCTAGCGTACATTATTATTGAACACCTAGTGTGGAAAGCTCGACACCAGCCACACAACGCCAACAATTGTTTCAGCCTTTTCTTCGACTGTTTATTTTTATTATAATATATTTTAGTATAATCGTCTGATTTTTAATAGTCACAATTTTTCCATGGTTTTGGCGCACTATAACCTGAGCTGCTTATGCGCCATTAAAATTGAATCATCATAATAATTTGTAACTGCCATTATTCAATCGAAGTGCCATGTTTCAGGTGGATACAATGGTCAGAGATATTTTTTGCTTTCGTTCTGGAGTTGCTCATTTCAGGAGAATCGTCACTGTGAAGTTTCTTTTTGGAAACATTAAGATGACTAAAACCAAACACTTTTCTTTCAGAGCATCCTTTATGCACCTGCATTTCAATTAAGATCTGTGTTACAAGAATGACAGACCACTCAACAGTCATGAACATTTGAAGGTGTAAGTGCTGGAACAAAGATGCGTTAATCTGTGTGAAAGGTGCTTTGAAAGGGCATAGGTCACAAGCTAATTTCTGTCTGCAGAAGAGGTGTCAACTATGCTCTTTCTATCTACTAACCTGCTCCACTTTAGGGTTCCCTGTAAACCAATGGAACACATCGTATACCAGCACGTTGTTAACCATGTTGAGTCTATCAATTTCTTGTTTTAAATTCCAGCATTGCTTTAGAAAAGGGTATTTAGGCAAAACTAACATAATTCGGTCACAGCATTTTGAACTGTCTTGATTTCTGGGTCCACGTAGATGCAGTATTTTTTATTTTGTAAGGGCTTTTGACACTGTGCTTTATGCTCGCTTGTTGGCCAAACTAGCTGCATTAAAATTTGATCCTGCTACCATTAACTGGATATGCAGTTTCTTGACCAACCGCAACCGTGCCAACAATTCGTGAGGAGAACCTATCATATCGCCACCATGCAGCGTTTGTCACGTTACATTTGCATCTCATTTTAATCTCGTGTGAAACAAGGCCTTGAGGTGATCGGTCTTGTATAATTACACGCCTCTCCCCCCTGTTATGTAGCACCACACGGTTCTTCAACCTATGACAGATAACTAAATATATTGCCAAGTAAATTGTTTACAAAGCTCATTACGCCCATTTCACCACATTACTGCAAGCAATTGTTAGAGTAGTGGCCCAGGGTATGAAACTCGCCACTAATCATCATTCAAACAAAGTTCATAATGTAGAATCCTTTACTCAAAACACCGACTTAACACAACGATTGATAACAAAGAGAGTGAACATTTCATCGCCTATCCGGGTGGCGTCATCGCTACAACAGAGAACAGTCAAAAACAACATTGAAGGAATCAAATCAGTGGTGTGCATTCCTTTCATCCAACGTGTTTCATACGCCATTTGAAGGGCACTCTGCCCATCAGACATTAAGACTGTGCATATAAAGTTAAGTGCATATACCGGGTGTCACAGTTAAATCCCCGGGCTAAATAATTCGCGAACGGGTGCACCAATCCACGAGCTTTCTTTTTTACAAGTATCTGTCCGATACCACCTACAAGCTGCACGCCGTGTGGATTAGTGGGAGGCGCTCATTATTAAGATAAAAATGCAAATGAGTTAAGTAAAAAAGCGTAACTTCTAAAGCAGGGCGCTGTCGGCATTAAAATGGGTACTACCCCTTTTGGGACCTTCAGTGGACACCTTTTAGAGAAAAATCTGCCACCGAAGCGGGTCATTTGTTGCAGTAATTAATTAGTTTCGGTTTACGTATTTTTGTCGCGGCTTGTCGCTGCGAAGCGCAAAAGGACGCTCTTTCACTCCCTTATCCATCAATGAATTACGTCCTTACACCAATGAATTACACCAATGAAATACGCCCTTTTGCGCTTCGCCGCGACCAGCCGCAAAAAAAAAAAAAAAAAACGTAAACCGAAACAAATTAATTACTGCAACAAATGACCCGCTTCGGTGGCAGATTTTTCTCTAAAAGGTGTCCACTGAAGGTCCCAAAAGGGGTAGTACCCATTTTAATGCCGACAGCGCCCTGCTTTAGAAGTTACGCTTTTTTACGAAACTCATTTGCATTTTTATTTTAATAATGAGCGCCTCCCACTCATTCACACGGTATGCAGCTTGTACGTGGTATCGGACAGATACTTGTAAAAAAGAAAGCTCGTGGATTGGTGCACCCGTTCGCGAATTATTTAGCCCGGGGATTTAACTGAAACACCCTGTAGACTGTGATGCCACCTACGTTGGCGAGACAGACAAAAGACGTGGGACAAGACTAGAAGAGCACACAAGGGCCAAGGCTTCTAATGTTACTCAAACCAGGACCGAGTTAGTCTACCTTTGTTGGCCTAAGGGACATGTATTTAAAGGGACCGAAAAGTGAAAAATAACCCCCATATTTTTGCCCACTGTCGTGCACAACATCGTTGTTTGATAAGACACAGAAAGCATTACTTCTCAATTCGGCATATTTTTTACGTATAAATATTTTGAAGATTGCCGGAACATGGATGGTGCTGCCAGCGAACGGCGAAAAAGAGCAACTTGGGTTTCGGGTCAGGGCTCCCAGGGATTGGTCAACCCTTACCACGTGAGAGTTGATTTTGTAGAGAACAAAGTTCACGCACATTATCTTACAGCTAAACGACATTTTAAAAATGACTCTCACTTCCATAGCTTTTACGTTGATAAAGCATTCCGCTACTTCGCCGCTAGGAGCTACGATCCGCCGCCCGCCGCGCCATCTGCAAGGCCATCTGTGTTATCGCGTTTATTGTTTACGTCGTGGGTGGTCATGTTGGTCGCGCGAAGCACAAAGTATAAGTGAATGACATGTTCGTGGCTGTTGTGTCAATTATTCGAGAGACCTACATATGCCTGGTGTAGTTTTGGTGTTGGGGGATGCAAAAATCATGTTCGTTCACCATCGGCGGCGGGCGTTTTCTACCACAAGATTCAACAGGAGAGTGCGCGAAAACGAATGTGGTTCGAAACACTCGGTTATTAGATGCAGCAGTCGTGTCGTGTGTGCTGAGCTCATTTTGCTGCAGATGACTACGAATATGCCGTAGAAGGCGAATTGCGAAGACGTAACGATTGCACTGATGCTCAGTACCCAGTGATTTTGGTTCACCGAGGTGAAGAGTTCAACACAACGTCTTAGGTACGTACAGGCGTCACACATGTATAAATGATAATATAGCGATGACGTATTCCATTTAACTTATGTTATCCTACTTGTCCCGTACTCAACATTGTCAACATCAACAAATTTAATTTTAGGGGCCTTCCAGTGTTGAAGTGGCGCAAGACTGCTTCGTGTGTGTGTGATCCAGGCACTCAAGTTGACATGACAGAAATAGCTGAAAGCAGGTATGCAAAGTCCACAGATGGAAGCACTAGATTTGTTGCAGACTTTGTGACATTTTTTGGAGTCTTTGGACAGGTGCAGAACATTAGTATGACGTCAACAATAGAAGAAACCGATGAGTACTACTAGCTTGTTTGAAGGGTACTAGAATACTTCCTGTTGAGGTGTAGTTATGACTTCATGACTAAGGAACGCTAATTTTCTAGAGAAGCATCCTCTACACTTGAATGCCCTATGAAACCGCGAACGTTCATTGTCTTTGAAGCCCCAGTACTGGAATTGTTCAATGTGTGTCAGAGCTGTAGTGAGCCATGCAAGGTTATCACATCATATTGGTCCTAAATTTGCAGAGTTCCCCTATCTCAGACGCAACTGTCATTTCTCTTTATTGCTCTTCCGATCTTACCTTCTGAGAGATTAGTGTGGTTCACCATACACTGCATGGGCACTGCCTTTCTCTACTCATGCTTTCGGTTTCTTGTTCTGTTGAATAAATATTCACTTGAGTTTGCAGCCATCACGCTGTCTACTGTGTTTGGCCCTCATCTATACTGATGTGCTATAACGGTATAGCACATCAACATGCCAACAACCTACCAACAACTACCAAACAACCTTGCCTAGTCCTACTTTTGGATGGAAACTACACGATGTGGTAACATCCACATATATAAAGTTTTTGTCGACGGAGATTTGCTGTTTTTGTACAACCTTCATTGTACATTTCTTTTGTCTCACTTAGCATGCCTGAAGAAAAGTTCTCATCTTCATCAAGATTATAGTTCCTGTAATCTGACCAACAGAGAATACAAAAGTGAACAAATGGTAAAATATAACAGATTGTTAAATTCAAAAGCAAAAGACAAAACTGTTTATACGTCTCTTGTTTATTTTGTTGCAGGTTTTACAACTCTATCAAGTATGTCAAAACATCAGAGGGCAGGAAGTCCTACTCTGTTTCCTAAATCCCTGGACAATAAATAGGAAAGATATAGTAGTTTGAGTTGTGACAAAACGTTGCTTCTGCTCTTATATTATATTTCAATCAAATGTTACGATGCATTTGTAGTGTACACTGAAGCCAGTTTCAATTTGCAGGGCTGTCAAAAGTACTTTACAAAAGTACATCTCAATTACAGTAACAGAGAACTTATGCAATAAATTATTTAGCCATTTTGGAGTACTGTGCACACCAATGGTGCATGGTTAACTTTGAACCCAGATCAAGGGTTAATAATAATTGAAGTCAGCCCTCAAGTCCTCCTTTACAAATGTGAGTTGGTGACGTGATAATGAATCAGTCACAAGTACTCCGTTTAGCAAAACAGAGTTAATTAAGTGTTAAATCCCGATCTTGGTTCAAATATTAATTGACATTTGGAAACATGGTCACTAAGAAGTGTACTAAAAGGTTATGGACACAGTTCAGCTGAATGACACTGATGAAAATTATCTTACTTACTCCTCACGTATACAATTGAGACATGAGTATAACCTAGAAATACATCTACGCCCACAGGTTACTTAACCCTCCAGGAACAAACTAGTAATTATAATATGCTGTGACAGCAAAGAAAAAGGAATGAGAGAAACTTGCAGCAAGCACGAAATGAAAATATGCTGACATCAACATTTCTACAAGTCTGCTAACTGATGGGAAAGCATCCCTAATTGCATGCATGACGCAGATCGAGAACCAGTGGAGTACTTTCTATTGTATTTTCTCGGAGCACCCCATATCCTTCTTGTGAATGGAAGACCTCCTCCAACCAGGTGGTATAACGGAATTTCCTGCAGAAATAAGGGTTCTCCGTCCAGTTTGCTGTTCAAGTAGCGCGTAAAGACCACACGGCGCTGCCGTGTATATTGCCATGCTCTTCGGTTTCTCGGATGTATGTAAAAGACACTTGCAGTACTTCGGTGTCAAGGCACAGTAGTTCGAAATATTCGTCAGTTCTGATACAATTGTCTGTCTGCCTTCCACACGCATTCTCTACCTCTCAGCAGCAAAAACCGTAGTATCCATCCCTAGTATCCGTCGGTTTGCATTTCACACATGAACACCTGCACGACGAAAAAACAGCGCTTGTTTCGGCTTACACAAGTGCTTCTCCCTGATACATGGAAATTTCACAAATCAGTCCATGTTCACGGCACGGTGAGCTACTGCTGAGGACGAGTGTGACTCCGACTAATCTCTGGACGAGGAATCTTCTGCTGCGAAGAACACAGTTCTCGAATGCGGAATTCCAGCACACTCATGTTCAAGAGGCTCGACATTCTCGACGTAGAAAGTGGTCACAAATGCCCACTGCCATTTTCGTTTTCGCCGGATTAGCGCCCGGAAGTGCGCGTGTTACATGCGTCCTCGACAGATGGCGCGGGGTCATGCAATTGTTGACAGACTGCTCGGTTTCCTACTAGGTCCCTGGACATGCAATTATGGAAAATTCGATTACAGAAAAACTACAGCGATTTCAGCGGAGTTCTTTGATATTTGAACTTTTGAAAGTTCAAGCTTTTCGCTGAACATAAAGTTTCGATAGGTTTATATTCACTTTTCGGTCCCTTTAATTTTGATAGTGCGGTAACCTTTGCACATGACTAGCGATGTGGCACTAGAAAATTCTTTAAGTTCTGGTTTATCAGACGTGATGTATCAGCCTGTAATACAAACTGTGGCCCCTCTATCGAATGTGTATGATGCCCTCTTAGATAAGTAGGCTGGTGTACTCGTCTTTGGCCTCGGTTGTACTGATGATGCCACCCGGATAGGCAGCAAAATGTTTACGCTCTGTTTTTAATCGTTGTGTTAAGCGGTGCTTGCAGTAAAGGATGTTACATTATGAGGTCGTCACCCGGCATTTGGAATATATTTTCAAATAAAGTTGTTGTTTTAGAAAGCTCATTACATTGTAGAAATCATTCTTAGTTCCTATTGTTTAGGGGATACCATTCTTGCAATCACATGAAGCGCTGAAGGGCCAATTTCGAAAGTAAAGGCAATCTGATTTATGTTCTAGCCGACATGGCACAGCGTATGCACGAGGTAGCTACATTTCAGGAGCCTGAGAACACTCAAAGCAATTAGTGTGCTAGCATTGGATAGTTGCTTTTGCTAGGACAACTAAGAAGGGTGGATAAAAAGACAATTGCAACCTGTTTCCACAGAAGACATTCAGATTCATTAGCAATTTCCTGCAAGAGAGCTAAGGCTTTTCCAGATTACTAGAACATGGCTACCTGATTGTAGATAACAAGAACTCATACACCAGAGGTCAGTGTTACACACACCCTGCTGTCCATCACAACAGTTAAAAGGCGTGACCCCCTAAACCTGCACAAAATTCCTGGAATGTCTTCACTGGGCACTGTCGCTGTTCCTCTCATAAGGTGCTCTCTATGAACCTGACTCCCAGTTCTGGATGCACTGCCTGAGGTAACATCAGCATGCTTTCCCGACATGAATGGTCGCAACTTCTGTGAGCAGTGTTGTATTACTGAAAGCAATATGAAATGCTATGCCTTGACAGGTTATGATATTGCCACGAATCATCATTGCGAAACTTCCAGGGCAAGCACGAAACGGTACATCTCATCCCGGCGCATGCTGAAGAAGAAGCAAGAAGCTTCCAGACACATCGCCTGCCCTCCGGCAAACGCACGTGCTGTTTCTAGACTTTTCGGCGCGACGCTTAAATGCTTGTGCGCTCCGAGCTGGAGCATTCATTCATTCTTTGGACTCAGTTGTGTTCAGAGAGCTATCACTCTTGTGTTTTGCTACCAAGTAGTCTAATAAACCGTTCGCTGTTTATTCGACGACTCGCCGACCCATTTCGCTTCGTGACATTTCTGGTGGAGGTGCGGGGCATCGATCCCCGTACCTCTCACAATCCCTCTCTGAATGCCCTCACGAAGGACGGATCCACGTTTATCTGGAGTGAAGCCCAGCAACAGGCGTTTGATGAATTGAAGACGCGTCTACAGACCGCACCCGTGCTTGCCCACTTTCGATCCAAACGCCGAAACAGAAATACACACCGACGCAAGCAACGATGGTCTAGGAGCCGTGCTCGTTCAACTTCACGACGGCGTCGAACGTGTCATCGCTTACGCAAGCAGAACGCTAACCAAGGCAGAGAAGAACTATTCGACGACGGAAAAAGAGTGCCTTGCACTCATATGGGCCATCACAAAGTTGGGCCCCTACCTGTACGGACGGCCGTTCAAGGTGGTAACAGACCACCATTCTCTGTGCTGGCTGGCTGGTTTAAGGGACCCCTCAGGACGCCTAGCGAGATGGAGCCTCCGATTACAGGAGTATGACGTAACCGTCACGTACAAGTCAGGAAGAAAAAAACAACGACGCCGACTGCCTGTCCCGAGCACCACTCCAGCGACAGGACAACAGCCTCGAGGACGACGACGCTTTCCTCGGTCTAATGAGCGCGACTACTATGTCTACCAAGCAGTATAACGATCCCGAATTGAAGACACTCGTCGACTATCTGCAGGGCCGCGCCGACAATGTTCCTCCCATCTTCAGAAGGTCACTCCCAAGTTTTTGTCTACGTAATGATGTTCTCTACAAAGAAAACCACGCACCACAAGGCGCTACGTGGCTTCTCGTTGTGCCTGGGGACATGCGCATCGAGATTCTTGAATCCTGCCACGACGAACCGTCATCAGGTCATTTGGGATACAGCCGGACACTGGCCCGTATAAGGGAAAAGCACTACTGGCCAAAACTGGCCAAGACCGTACACCACTACGTAAGGACGTGCCGGGAATGCCAACGACGAAAAACGCCGCCGGTACGACCTTCTGGGTACCTTCAGCCAATCGCACCGCCGTCGGCGCCGTTCGAGCAGATTGGGATGGATCTACTCGGGCCCTTCCCACGTTCGTCTTCCGGAAATCGTTGGATAATCGTCGCCACCGACTACCTGACACGCTATGCTGAGACTAAGGCACTTCCACAGGGCACAGCAACAGAAGTGGCGAAGTTCTTCATCGAGAACATCGTACTACGGCATGGAGCTCCGACCGCCTTAATCACCGATAGGGGAACGGCATTTACAAGCAGGCTAACACAAGAAATCCTTCGACTCGGCCACACCGCTCACCGGAGGACAACGGCGTACCATCCGCAGACGAACGGGCTCACCGAACGCCTAAACAAAACCCTTGCTGACATGATATCGATGTACGTCGACGTCGAGCACAAGACATGGGACGAAATACTGCCTTACGTCACGTTCGCCTATAACACGGCTGTCCAGGAAACAACGGGATTCACACCGTTCCGCCTCGCACACGGCCATGACGCATCGACTATGCTGGACGCGATGCTGCCCCACGAGCCCAGTGATGTGGAAAACGACGCTCTGGACTTCACACAGCGAGCAGAAGAAGTCCGCCAGCTGGCGAGACTACGG
Source organism: Ornithodoros turicata (assembly GCF_037126465.1). NCBI lineage: Eukaryota > Metazoa > Arthropoda > Arachnida > Ixodida > Argasidae > Ornithodoros > Ornithodoros turicata. The sequence continues at coordinate 26,607,305 of NC_088204.1, read as the reverse complement.
ATTGGTCAACAACAACGCGTCGATGAAAGAAGATACAATTTGCGCCGACGAGACGTACGTTTCAGTCCAGGCGACTTGGTATGGGTTTGGACGCCGATTCGACGACGAGGACTGAGCGAGAAGCTACTGAAGCGGTACTTCGGTCCCTACAAAGTACTTCGACGCATTGGAGACCTGGATTACGAAGTGGTACCTGAGGGCAGCGTTCCCTCTCGACGACCCCCGAGGACTGAAATAGTTCACGTCGTTCGACTCAAGCCGTACTACAGCAGGTAGCGCTGAAGACTGGCTGGAAGGAAACAACATGAAAAAAAAAAAAGAAAAGAAAGACAACAAACGGCATCGAGACGATGCCCCGTCTACGGAGGGGGCAATGCCACGAATCATCGCGAAACTTCCAGGGCAAGCACGAAACGGTACATCTCATCCCGGCGCATGCTGAAGAAGAAGCAAGAAGCTTCCAGACACATCGCCTGCCCTCCGGCAAACGCACGTGCTGTTTCTAGACTTTTCGGCGCGACGCTTAAATGCTTGTGCGCTCCAAGCTGGAGCATTCATTCATTCTTTGGACTCAGTTGTGTTCAGAGAGCTATCACTCTTGTGTTTTGCTACCAAGTAGTCTAATAAACCGTTCGCTGTTTATTCGCCGACTCGCCGACCCATTTCGCTTCGTGACAATATCCTTGATATCCTTCTTGAGACCGTAGAGAGATGTTCCTTGGTCCCTTTATTCCAAACCGCACTATCCGATGAGTCGATAGCACTACACTCTAAACCCAGTGACGGATAGGTGCCGTCTGATCAACTGGCACATTTTAAAAAAAAATGTGCCACATGACTTCAAGGGGCACGCGGTGCCTGCGAAAGCTGCAGGTGCCATGTGCCCCCTGAAGCAACTGGTACAACATCCCCGCTGACGCCATGAGCCACAGTGTACCGGACGTATCAAAAGGCTACTTGTACCCACTAATACGCGAAACACATTGCGCCTCTCGAGTTCCCTAACATAAAAATTACCTCCACGCTTCGCAAAAAAAGAAAAAGCAAGGAAGAAAATGTTCCAAGCACATCGAACATGAAACACCAAATTTTATTGGCTTGCACATACCTTTAAATTGCATCCAGTACATCATCGTTTGCCGAAGGAAAGCATACACGGTTCACTAATCCCAACACACACATATGGAGCACACGTTGCACGGACACACAACCAATCCGATGCTCCGGTGCACCAGGCAGTCCTCCAAACGCCGAACACACAATCCTCGAAACTTCGAACAGGCTGGCACTGAAACCAGCTCCGGTGGCGCAGCGGTAACGCGTGCGCTTGGAGACTGGGAGGTCCGCGGTTCGAATCCGCGGGCCGGCTGTGCCGTCTGGGGTTTTTCCTGGGTTTCCCTCAGATGTGTAATAGGCGTATGCCGGCACAGTTCCCCTGAAGTAGGCCCATGGACGCAGCTATCCTCCCCCCGAGCGGATTACGCTCGGTCTTCCACTTCACCCTTTCCTTTTCTCCACCACCTTTCCCTTCCCGAGAAACATGCCGCCTAATCAGGCAGGCAGACCTCTCGGGTTCCTCCCAACGACACTCCTCCTCCTCCTCCTCCTCGCTGGCACTGAAAGCTCAATGAAGATCCTTAGTGACGAACACGACGGTTCCTCAAACGAAATGGCCGAGAAACAACTGTCCAACAACCATAGATGTACAAGTGACGTCTGGGTAATATCCCAACCTGGATGTTTGGATATCCCAGGGATTTTCGCAGAGAGCCTGTAGACGTCACATGTACGTCCAGGAGACTTAATTTGTTCCACCGTTTTCCACATTTGAGGAACGTCCCACAGATGTCACCACAAGATATTTGTATATCCCAGGGATTATTTCAGAGAGCTTGTAGATGTCACATGTACATCCAGGAGACTTGATTTGTCCACATTTTTCCACATTGCAGAAATGTTGCACAGATGTCACCGCAGGATGTTCCCAGGATGTTGTTTAAATCCCTGCATTGTGTTAATGTTGTACTTGTTTTCATCACCATGATGCAGCTTCTGCAGAGGCAATGCACCAGCACTAACCAGCAACATCTCAAGTGTTCTAGTAAGGTATATAATCTTGTTTATTTACGACTATGGTATACAATTTATCGCAAAATGTATTGCAGATTGTGGCATTACAAAGTTTACCACGTGCAGCATAGAAAAACATATCACAACACACTACACAAGTATTTTTATCACAGTTTCACATGACTAAATTTATGGCAGTGTAATGTTTATCACAGTGCAATGTAACACTTTACTGAACAAGAGCATGTCGAAACTTCTCAGTATCAAAATGTACTATTGTGCGGCATTGCAAAATGTACACAGTACAGCGTAGAAAAGTGTATCATGGTACGGTAAAACGAAGTTCTTAGCACAATACAGTTTAAGTAAAAGCAAGCATTACAACAAATTCTATCTGTCCATGAGCTATCCCAGTGGAAAAAAAGGAATTGGTCCAATTGGACATTTTCCCATTCAAATCAATTGGTATTCCAATTGTGTTTTTGTCACCCATTCGACTGAAACCAGTTGAAATCAATTGGTCCCCCCAAATGGTCCAGGTGGACTCAGTAGGGTCTCCAATTGGAAACAAGTAGCCCTACCGGGTCTGCCACATAGGGCTACAGCTACGGTTTCATCAGTGAATATCACACACGAACATATGCAGGGGGTAACAACTTGTTTATTGTACGTTGGGACTAGTCTTGTTGACTAGAACTGCTCAGAACAAAGTACTTTACAATGGTCATTTCGAAACGAAAACAATACACCAGGTTTTTATTAAAAAGCTATTAGCTACCTGGCGCAAGGCGATGACACGTCATAAGGGAGGTTCAGATAAACATACATATCTATCGAGTTACTATCACCCACCTTAGTTCGGATTTGAGAGTTCAGGAAATTCACAACTGTCATACACGAGCCGCTTGTCCTTTCTCGTAACTCAGCTGGTGCACGGGTGCGAAGAGAAAATTCTACGCATAACACAGCAGCTCACGACACAGATACAATTATGTTCGTGTTCTTACACAGTTTGAAAAGCCAGACGAAACGCTTCATTCACGGAGCTACACAATCGACGCGACCGACGCCAACGGAAACTTGTTCAAACAGATTCTGGGGTGATGCCGATGCGCTGCGTCAAACATGACGATGAGAGCATCAAAGTTTCGATTTCAAACTGAAGTGAAGACAGCGAAAGCTTCACTCATGCGATGTAGAACCACGAACTTTCTTTGGCGCTGTCATTTTATATTCTATCCAGCTGTGGCTATGAAATCTAATTTACGCATTTTCTGCTGTATCGAAAAATCTCGCTCTCCGGGGGACGAACTAATCCTTAACATATAAAATACTGTATAAACTGTTGTACTGTAAACTGTATACACTGTAATAAATTACTGTTGCTTATTGATAGCATTAATAGTTTAGGTACACATGCACTGACTAATTGTATTGAGAATACTGAGTAACATCACTTACTTTACATCTCTACATTGGAATCAGTTGCCAGTTGGGTCAACAGTTGCTAATTGTCTGCTAATTGGGCGGACCAGTTGGAGACCGAGAGACCAAATGGAACTGGAGTTCCCTATCAGGACGACCTATTGGGCCCATTATGTCCAATTGAGTGTCCAGTTGGAGTGCATGAAACCAAATGGACCTTCCAATTGGTGCTCAACTACCAACTGGACAGTCCAATTGGAACTGAACGATCCAACAGGTTTTGACATGGGACCTGTTGGGTCCCATTCGAACCAATTAGAAATTCCAACTGGACCATTTCCTTTTTTTTGGCTGGTTGCCACACATGACGACCATTAGGAACATGGTCCTTCCTATTTACTAAATTTACTAAACTGAAGCACGACATCCATATGCTTTAGTCACAGGCTGTGATAAGTAACTGCCGTTCTTGTCCTTGCCAGAGGCCTTATTTGCCTCCACAACCTATTCCAAAATCAAGACCAGGAAGACCAAGAGAGACAACAGGAACCTCCAAATGTGTGTGCTTGCGTCACATCACAGTAAATGACTATTATAAAAAAAGGTTTACACACCGACTTAACTGAACAACACAAAGTAATTTACTCAAACATGTAATTTCTGGGGGGACATCATCAGTGTCCGCCAAGAAAGACAGAGTGAGGAATGCCCAGTTGCCTCAGTTAAGGTCAGTGTATACCTCGGGAAGTGGGCTACGGTTAACATTGCATAGGGTCTAATCTTTCTGAATGTGCGGGGACCCCACCTTTGTTCGCATACACTGACGCAAACTAAGTTCATTCATGTAGTTGAAGCTGTTACCTGTTGTCCAACAATGATAAAAAAATTTTGTCTCTGACCTTGTCGAGTTTGTGGTTCTCTCTAAATCACGTGCCACAAATGCAACAAGGTCAAAGACAAAATTGCCTGATTATTGTTGAACAACTAGCCACAGCTTCAGCTACATGAATGCACTTAGTCTGGATCGCGAACAAAGGTGGGGTGGCCTCAGATTCCTGGAGTTGTGGCACATTAGGAAAGATAAGGCTGTATGAAATGTTAGCCGTGGCCCACTTCGCGAGGTATACGACAGAGGTATTCGCGAGGTATACCTCAAATGCGACGACTGGTTGGGCATTCCTCACTCAGTCTTTATTCTTGGCAGACATTAATGATGTCTCACGCATGGGAAATGAAATGATGACCAAGGGCTTTGCACAGTATCAATCATTATGCTTCTTTGCTTCACCGATGCAGCCGGTCCTGTCCTGCCGCCATTTGCAGTGCGTCCACCGTCTGCAACAGAATGTACTTCGATTGTTAAACACGAGTAAAACGCAGGCGTCGTACGATGCATCACAGCTGGGTTGGCTTACGTTAAGCAAACATGAGACCTGTACTTAAAAAGCAAGGTGTCATCCTTCTCAAAGGCGAGGTTGCAACGCAGACAGCGTCAAGAAAGCGGGAAGCGGGAAGGAAGGTACTTCGGGAGAATACGTCAGTCCTCCTCAGTCCTCAGATATCCGCGGACGCGGCTGTAGAGTATGTACCACTGCGCCCATACACCATGTTGCAAGCCCATTAGCCTAGGCTGTGCGCGCGCTCCGATTGGTCGAGAGCGTTTTGAAATCGCATTTTGTACGCGCGCATGTGCGTACAGCGTCTCGGCCGTTTCAGCATAGTTTCGAAATAGCATGGCCGGCATGTCGTCCTCCCGTGTTCGGTGGTTTCAATCGACAGAACAGTTTGCAGAAATATGTTCGCGAATTTATTCGTGCGTTATTGTGAGTCTACGCGTGTTGTGCTGTTCCTGGACACAACTATTATCCCACGAACAATTTGTCAACTGTGGTACCGGAATGCTTCATGAGTTGAAGCGTGAAGAACAAGTTCGGGCGCCGTTGGATTTCGAGGACTGTCAACAAAGACATGATTACGTGCCACACAAGCGCTTTTCGCTTCGCTATAATGGATGCACCGCAGGCAGCGAAAGAAGGTGCTCATCATGAAATGGTACGCACTCATGAGACTGGCTCTCAGTAAGATTTCTTCCACCCCTTGCTGCTCTAGCTGGAGGGTCGGTTCGATGTGACGTCCGATGATCGGGAACTGGTTTCCATGAAGACGTCTGACGGACAAGGGGCTCAGCAACGACTAGGTTTATTTACACTTATGTACACTACAAACGTATATGGCTTTCGACATACATACAAAGCTCTCTAGGCTGGAGTCAAAATTCACACGGGTCCCAGACCCTTGGCAAGTGTTTTCTCTCTCTCTTCGGGCCCCGACACCTTCTTAAAAGGGTCATGTTTGGGCCACAACCTCAATCCAGGACCACCAATCGACTGCCCCGGGTTCAAAGTGTTTCAAGCCCTAATTGGACTGTTTTAAAACATTTGACAGGAGCGTCACCTCGTAATCCCCGCCCTCTGGTCCAAATTTACTGCCAACGGTCACGGCTGTCAAACTGTGCACCCCGTAACGTTGAGCAGTGCAAAATCCGGGCGTCACTTCCCTGATTTAGTGCCGGGGGGTAATGAGGTTTTCTTCGAACTCTCGAGCGTCCACTGTCGCCCCCGCTGTAGCTCTACAGCCCGTCGTCCACTGTCGCCCCCGCTGTAGCTGTACAACCCGTACACTCTCGGTATTAGGAGTTGAACGGTATGTTAGTTCTGCTTCATGTTCGAACTTTGTCCCAGTGTGTCAGCAACGCAGTGGGCTTTGTACGCACAGTGCACCCATGTATCAGATCTTTGAATTAGTGCTTTCTATCAAATAAATCTTTATTTTACCCCAAAATCGCATTGGTTATTTTGAATACCGAGTAACGGCGGCAGGCCTGAAATCCAGTAGAAGTCGATGGTAGCCAGGACCGACCGAAAAGCAAGTCAGACATGGAGGCTCCTGATTGGCCGACTGGTTGTGTATAATATCCACCACGTCGCAATTTCATTGGTCGTGTGCCCAGTGTTGTGTGAATTATCTCAAACTGTATGGGGAGCTGTTGGAGCCTGAATACGTTGTGCCGTGTCACCCCTCACCGGCGGAGCGCGGAACAACGTAGTGCGCTCCAACGAAGGCACGCATATTCAGCCGGCACACGCATTATTCAACAAGCACACGAGTACAAGGTTCAGGAGGCACACATATTATTCAGCGGGCACAAAGCCGTTTCATACCAACGTGACGGCTTTGTACCTGCTGAAATTTGGCGATGAGGATCGCTGTGCTTGCTATTTGATAACCGTTACGGCTGCTTCCAGACGTTTACGGCTGTGTACCGGCTGCACTTTCTGAGGGAACTTTTTTAACTGGCACATGTCCGTCACAGGATTTAGAGTGTAGCCGATGAGTATTTTCCCCCTCTTTTTTTTTTTGCAATAAACCTATATCCCCCCCCTCCCCCCGCCATGAGTATTACCTCACAGTCAAGGGAACAACTTTATTTTGGCTTTGGAGAGTGGGGAGCTTCATCGCCCCAGGCGATACTCTACCCCATTGCTGGTGGGAAAATGGGGAATAAAATAACGAGCCCTGTCACAATAACGATCGAAGTCCGATGGTGTCCAGAAATGTCAGAAGAGCTTTGAGCGCAGAGCGTTGCTGGGCTGGATTAGGCCAGGGACCAAGCAATTTCGATAGGGAGAAAGGGCGAGAGTCCAGCTGACGAAGAGATTCGAAGAGTGTGGTTCGGGAAGGTTGGTAGTGGGAGCAATGAAGAAGAATATGCCAGATCCTCAAGAACACCACAGTGGCAGCAGGTGGGAGAGTCAAGTTGTCTCAAGCGGTAACGCCACTGAGCAGCTAAAGGCCACATCGAAGCGCATTCGGTGGATTAATGCAACATCTTGACGAGAGGTGTTTCGTGGCATGCGGAAAGCGAGCGTTGGATCAACTCTGCTCAACATAGAGGGGGGAAGAAGGTCGCGGTTGTCGGTTGGCAGAAAGCCAGGGGTGTTACTAGGCGTCGCAGAATTGAACGGCGGTCTCCTCTCAGCAGAACAATGCTGGTCCGTTTCCGATACGAGAGTGCTGCTTCTGCGGCGCTGTCGGCCTGCTCGTTCCCCACGACACCACAATGGGCTGGAACCCACTGGAGAACTAGCCTGTGGCCTGCTGCGTAGATACTGTGGTAAGCCATTAACACATCTGTGACTAGGGGTGCGGATGGGCCTCGTATGCCGGAGTTTTCAATTGCTTGAAGTGCAGATTTGGAGTCTGTGAAGACTGCCCATTCCCGCGGTGTAAAATCAGCGATGTGTTGTAGAAAGAAAAGAATGGCATAGAGTTCCGCAGCTGTGGAGGAGGTTGGATGTGAAAGGCGTCTTCCGTGCACTACGGATGGTATGACGAATGCTGAGGCGGACTTGTTGTTTCGGGATGCGCCATCGGTATATGCTGCCTTAAACGTAGAAAACTTCTCGTCTATCAGAGCATGAAAATGACTCGGAGGACTTGAGGGGGGACCTGATCTCTTCTTTCTAGAAGGTTTGGAAGGCGTACAAAAGTGGGCGGTACCGGTAGAGACCAGGGGGCTTCCGGCGGTATAGTGTCCTTAGTTATGAAGCCAGTGAGAGTCTGGCTTGTCATCTGCGCTACGCGATAGAAGTCGCTTTCAGGGCGGTATCGAATTTTCCTGAGGAGCGGGTGGCGGGGAATGTGAGCACGCAACCGGAGGAAGTGCCGAGCCGTTTCACGTTCACGGAGGACCTCAATCGGGAGCTCACCAGCTTCAGCCAGTACTTGCCGTGTTTCAACCATTCTTGGAACTCCGAGGCATCGACGAAGGCTTCGAGCAAACAGGGACCGAAGTGTATTTAATGAAGTGGTTGATATCCTGTGCAGAATAGGAAGGTTGTAAAGCACAGTCGTCCTCACCAAAGCCGCGTGAACCGCGAGCAGGGAACGCTGATCACAGCCCCATCCTGAGCCAGAAAGATGTTGAATTGCGGGGACACAGTCAAGGGAATCAATCACTGAGGCTCAGAAAAGGTGTTTTCTATGGGGATCTGATCCAGGACTGAGCCGTCCAACTCCAACTCAAACTGAGACATGAGTAGCCCCGAGAGATTTCTTTCAGGGTTTCTTTGAATTTTAGATGTGTCAGCCTTTAGTTTCCTCCTTCCCCCTTTTTTATGTAGTACCTCATTACTTTAGCCTTGTACAACTTTGGAGACTGAGGATGTGGAGATGATGTAAGAGGTGGAATTAGGCTTTAGGCACAATGAGGCAAAGTGTGACAACATATACCTTCTGAGAATGTTTATGTATCATTCACACAAAGAGAGGATAGGTATTACAATAGATGTTACATCTTTTTCTGGTTTTGATATTTATTTATTCATGAATATACCTCAAAGGCCCTTGGGGGCATTACATGAGGGAGGACATCAACATGGGTCACTTAACAAATACAGAAGTTACAAGGAACATGCATATTTGAAAGACAGACTCTGCTTTTCACTTGTTCATCAGTCTTGCCCAAGATATTGTTCAGTGTAGCAACGGTACACAATGTCGCGAAAGGAGTGGTCATCTGTCGTTCCACAAGACTCATTAAAAAGGACTAGTGTTGTGTTTCAACACAACATATTGAACTCATGAACCATGCATCATCCTGAGAGCTATAAGTCATCCTAGATACAGATGCTGAATTATTTTAAATGCGATAGACGAGCTGTGCGAAGAGGTACCTCCAGTCAGGATGTTGGGTACTTGAAGCCTGTGGCAGTTTCTGGTGGAAGGCTCGCCAGACCCTGGTCACTGCACAGGCTGGGATGACTATGCTCTTGTTTTTCCCAAGCTTGTGGTAAACACACCTTGCAAACTGGCGATACGCAGTATATCCATATCGTCTACGCAGATGTACATAAAATATAGTTTAGGCAAATAGGTAACCGGTCGTAGTACAGGGTGTGTGTCGTGGCATTTCCACATGTACTTGATAGCGAGTGCAATTTATTTGCACACACCCTGTATATTACTACACAACTGTATTCTTTTAGAAACCAACATTTTTTTACTTTTCACTGAATCGAAAGTAAGAACACTCAATATCGCTAAAAGCCTATGCTAAAAACCTAAGCACAGGGCAATACATAAAAAGGTGACTTAAGACACAGCAAACTGACAGTTACACAGTTGCCTATATTGCTTTTCTCCAATTCACAGTTCTGTACTGTGTCTTCTTTTATGTGTTGCGCCCTGTACTGGATTTTTTAGAGACTTTAATGCAGGGCCAAACTAATTTTGAGCGCCCAAATTTTAACATCGTTCGACAGCGCCACATGTGACTTACTTGTGAACATGGTCGCTCATAGGTTCGCGCTGCCCACGGAATTCAAAATATGCCACCTTCAGGACAGTCGTATTGAAGCATAGGAGTTGGAAACCTTCGTGGATTGTAATGCACTCATATTGCTGTCATTCGGCCGCGCTTTCGAGCTCCTTGCAGCAAGAGAGAGAGAGAGATAAATACATGATGACGATGATATGGGGATGACTTCCGCTCATTGAGCGGAATGCTACCCCATTGCTATTGGGGGAAAATGAGAGGATGGTGATGAGGATGATGCTGATGACGCTGACAGCAAAGCATTCGATCTTCTTCGGCATTATGGCACACCACCCGCGCCGCAACCTTAAACAGCAAGTATACGCATTAAATATGAGGACACGAAATTTCAGAGAACGTTTACATGTTCGATCACAGTGTGCGTTAAAAAGCTCACCGCCTACCTGGCTGTCAAAGACAGGCGACTGACTCTGTTTGGTTCGTCTGTGACCTATGTTCGTAGAGATCTGACTTCGGCTCGCATTTGCGGCATCGGCGACGTTTCGAAAGCGAGGCTCCCGAAGTGTTCAGCACACAGAATTTCCTTCTTGATCGCAGAAAGGTAAAAAAAAGGTTCCGCGCTCGAAGTCTCCGCATTTCTTGCTTCGACGTCCATATTGAAGATCGCTTTCCGGATGCCGCCGCTCTCACAAACTCACTAACAACAGAACTTCCGGTCCGGGCGCCCAATGAAACATGAACCTCATGTTTTCGTCACGCACATGGAAATTGGCGGATATCCACTACAAATAGGCTATATTTCGGCGCCGATTGCGCGAGTTGAGGGGGAAAAGCCTTCCCCGTTTGGCAAACTTTGCCGCCGCGCACAGCCAAAATATTTCGCGTGTGGCTTGGAGGCATATTATACCTTCGTAATAGATGCAAACGAAAGATTTGTTGAACTTCTGGTCAGAGTCCCTTTAAGGTCCATTTCTCACCGAGAGCGAAATGTGCACGTAGTGATTAGCCGTTTGCATTTCTTCAATGAGTGGCCGTAATGGGTCCGTTGCAAAAAGCATGACATCCTTGGTGCACAGCTGATTCCCGCCAGCGCTCACGCCATCATGGCCGGTCTCGCCATGAAGAAAGCTTTTTTTCGTGGGGCCGGCAACAGGGGATGCATTGCATTCATCCATTCACACGTGTTAATGTTGGTCTACAGCTTCGAGATGTGAACGTCGCTTCCTGTTAAAACCAAAACGTGTATACGAACTCCGTATTACGATGCTCGGCGGACACACGGCACGGCTATACAGGCCTATACTGTTAACCATGCGCACGGAAGCAGTATACGAAAATGTACTCGGGTGGTGATTTCGTACATGTGTACGAATGGGGCAGCAGATAGTTTTTCCTGTATTGAAATTATGAATAAACTGTTAGTACACACAAAAACGATGCGCACATCATAAATATTTTTTGTTTACGATCGTATATCTGTGCTGCCAACACCAGGATCACTCGCGTCATGGAGATGGCAGTCTTGCCAGGTCACATTTGTTTTTTTGTTTTTTTCGCTTTCAATACATGGCTAAATCTACCTTGTTGTAAACATGAAGAAATTTCTTGTGCTCTGCTGCTAAAAGTGGATATGTTACTCCGCCGACAGGGGCGGCGCAACGTCCTGAATTCAGTCCCCCATCGCCACTACCAATTCATTCCCGGGTCCCCAAAATTTGAAGCAGTCTGAATTACAAAGAGAGGCAAATGCTTTTTTTTTTTCTTTCGACTAGGTTGATCGCATCAGCAAAAGGGTTTATGGCATTTTATTCGCATGCGGCACCCGAGATAGCACTTTGGCGTCTCATCTCCATGAGAATTTTGCGCCGCTTTCGCAGATTCATGGGTTCTACGGTAAACCCTGTAACCCCCCTTCCGCCGCCCCCGATGGCAGGTAATCTTTAAAACTCAAAAACGTGCAACATGAGCATCACTGACTTGCTTGTCGCTGGTTCGGCAACATGTCCCGACAATATGTCGGCTATATGTCAATATGAAAACGTGCGCTATAGCGTTTCCCCGTATATAGGAATACCAGATGGGAAATATGCTGTAAACCCATGCTGTAAACTCACGCACTTTTGTAATGTGACTTTTCTTTTGTTTGCAATAAATGTAAATATTATTGTTCAACAAAGCAAAAAATTAGAACACGCATTTTCACCACTCAAATACACCTCACATTACACATGCCACTCACACATACAACAATATTAGGCAAGAGAATGTGATACACCCCAGTTGCACCCTCAAAAACTTCCAAACGAAAATTGTAGGGTGTAAAATGGGTGGGATCCTTTTAAATACGCCCGTTTTACATCCTTAGGAGTCCGGAAAGATTAAGAGTGCAGGGCAGAATGGCTCCAGTGGAATGGGACAGGGGATTTCCCCAGCCCACCCTACATCTCCCCAAAAATGCCTGCCAAAAAGGTAAAGAAACACACACTCAAGAGTCATCGAGTACAGGTCACACTCTCACAACCCCGGACTGAAGCCGAACCAGACTCAGACACAGGCACCATACATCAAATTCCTGCGCAAATCTCTGGTAACGCAGTTTCCAATTATGGGAAGCCTATGGCAATACTGTAAAAGTTATTGATTTCGCCAGGAACATATCTTCGCTTTGTAGTGAGCATACCGTAGAAATACCCTGATAAAGTTCCGTCACTTGACACTCGTGCATTCTTCACAGTTCTGAACACGATCCGCAGTTCGTACAGACGCAGAGACACAATAACGTAACGCACACTGATCCGACACTCTCGTACTGAATGACTGAATGTGCGGCTTGAACGAGAACACAGTGACTTTTGAGCAGTACCTTTTATACAGGTCACTTATTTGCAAACAAACAAGAAAAACAAACGAAGGAAATTCAAACGCGGAATTCGTTTAGAAGTTACAACGTTCCTAGTGTACATTTACAAGTTACGACGATTGGATTTCCGCTGAACGCTGAAGTAACATCTATTGCTCCTCCAGTGTAACGTTACAAGTCGTGTTTAACCTCTAAATAGAGGTATCGGACGTGTAACCTCTACGATATTTGGAAATCTACGTCTACACATTGGTTACACATTGCTAAAAGTTACAATAAAGGGTACCGAGTTAAGAGTGTAGGGGAGGGGTGCACCTCCTTACCCTCACGTTCCTATCAGAGGTTTATCCAGAATCGCAGGCGCAGGGGGTGTTAGAAAAAAATTGGGAGATTGCGGGAAGCATTATTATAGTTACGCGTTGTAACAACTTTATGTAGCATTACCGACATGTGTCTAATGGTGAAATAACGAATGCCTTGCTGTAGGGGGTGCAGAGAGAAAGAAAGAAATATCGGGGGGCGTCGCCAAACATTTCTGGAGGTGTTATAGGTATAGAGTTTATTCACCTACGTCACATTGTGACGTGGCATACGCGTAAGCTCCTTCCACTGGTGGTCACTTTTCGTGATAGCAGCGTTGAAAGATGACAAACTGCGCGATATTGCAACGCAGCAACCATAGTTTTCGTAAAAGAAAACGTGAGAACGACAATATAGAGTTTTAGGAAATCGTAAACGCCCTCCGATTGCGACTCCGTATCGCTGTCAGTTAATCAGATATCAGCCACGTGATGCCACCCACTCCAAAGGAATCGGGCAATTGCATTATCATGTTTTCAGAAACGTTAGGGTTAAATTTCTACGCTTTCCTAAAATTCGCTAATGACGAAGTCTTAATAATAGGGGAATAAGGGATAAAAGAAGGGGATGAACGCGACCGGATTTCAAAACATCATTCTAGGCTTCGTTTTCGAGCATACGCTGTACAGGGTGTTTGCTCTAACGTGTTCAGAAATTTATTTAAAGCGTGCGATAAAAGAGAAACGAGCGCTACTTTTCAGCTACTTGACTAAGAAACAAGCTACTTGTGAAGCAATTAACCTGTTGCTTCCTCAAGTAGCAGAAAAGTACCACTTGCTTTTCTTTTATCGCTCGCTTTAAATATAACTGCTGGACACGTTAGAGCAAACACCCTGTATGATCTCGGCAGCTGCGCCGAACAAGTGACCACCACCATGGCAGTCACCCTATAACTCACTGCCTCCAGCGACCCTGGTCACCTGTGACACTAATCAACGACTGTGATGTTACAACCGGGAAAATTTCTAGCAGCAACCTACACATTTCTAGCAGCAACCTACACGACCTATTCAGCACGCATAACACATTTTCTTTTCGCTGTCAGCCAATCCCTCATTTGAATGAGCCAATCTGTTTGCCGCCGCTTTGTACGAACGGCGCTCACCGTCGACGGCGACTAACAAATTCGGCGCCGGCAAAGTGGGAGAGATCCGAGAAAGGAGGTGCGCTCTTTGAGCTCGTCTTGACCGCATGACAGGTACAAGGCGCTCATTTGTTGACGGCGTGAGGAGAACGCCTTTTTGTGATACTTGTTGTTTCGTGGTGCGTGTCACGATAAATGTCACAGGAAGGCGTAGGCCCCGTTCTCTCATCAAGCCAAAAGCGATTTGGGTATCACTGTGCGCTGAGTGATTTTTACGATCACTTTCGCTTTGAATAGTGCAAAAAACGGACGGACAAACGTGCGAGCAGGTCACGCGCGGCAGATGAGCCTTCCACTGCAACGAGACTCCACCCGACGCCTCTTACAGGCAGTAAGGGGAGGAGCCACGCTGCACCATCGAAGGAGGAGCAGCCGTAGGCGACGTCCCAGAGGCGGGTCCTGCGATCTCGCGTCGGGCCGCCTCGCCAAACGGCATCAGACCGGCCGAGCCACCGCTGCCGAAGTCACGCGGCATCGAGTGATACGAGGCCTTTCTTGCTGCACGCGACAGAAGCGCCAAACCGCCACAGGCCATACGCAGGTCGTGTGGAAGTCAAGGGTGTGGAGGGTTCAGTGGTCTCGTCTTTGCTTTGCGAAGGCGCTGTTCAGACGCACAAAATCTGTGCTCGGACCTGCAAGCGTCTCGTGTATGAATGGACGTCCGAGCTCTGCTGAAGAACAGCTTGTACTCGTGAAGATTTGGCGCCTGAGTGACCTTCAAGCAGCATCGAAGAATCACCGTGTGCAATATGGTCGTGTGCAAAAGTGTGTTGGGAAGGCATCCATGCTTCGACTACAGCATTCGACTCGCAGTGAACGCATGTGCAGTGCATTGAAGCAGGAGTGTGTTTTGCGACATCTGCCGTAACATTTTACCTTTACACATAACTAAAATCAAAATTTTGCCCGTGCTGTCTTTCATGCGTGGCCCAACCTTGTGTTCTTCGAGGAGAAATATTCCTCGTTCTTCAACACCAAGCACGTGAGCTGATAAGACGGGTCCGGTTCATCATCATCATTACAAACAACGCGAGTTAAGCGCTGCAGAAGGACAGCTGGTGATAGCTGTCCTGGATTACAACAACCCCTTTGCGCCCCCCAGTGGAAGGCATTGTCAACACGTGCCCAAGGAATGACCTTCTCATCGGTGTCTGATTACTTCGTGGCGCAAAGTATAAAGAAGGTTGCGCATCTTCGATAAATAATTTGTCCTCAAATCCTTTCCGGTGACCGCCTGTCTCCAATAGGACATTCATCAAGCGCCGTTAGCATCACTTCGCCGTTGTTGGGCACCAGTAGATCCTGGTTGACGGACAGAGTGTTTGGTGGCACAGCTGGACAATGCGTCGGCGCCGGAGGAACAGCTAGCCTCATGCGACACGGTGCAGGTGGTCCGATGGACCCGCGGCTCCTGGAGCCAATGGGAGCTGGGCTCCTAGCACGTCTCGGGCCGTACGCTCATTTCGGAGGTCCCATAGCCCCTTATTCGGTGCCTCACCCATTCGAGCTAGGGGGTCCGCAGTCTCAGACTGCCTCTTACTCGATCGAGGGTCTCTTGGCTGCCGTGCCGGGATCTGTGCCGGGAAGTGGACCATTGGGGCTGGTGCTGTCAGGATCGCAGTCCCACCGTGGTGCACCGTTGGGAAGACCAGATCTGCACGAGCAGCAAGGCAGCAGGACATCGCACACTAAAACGAAAGGTGGGTACGTTTTTGCTATGCTGGCGTTAGCGATACGCGTGGTGCCCTCAATGGGCATACGCGAATTTTATTGTAGGAAATTTATACGCTAACCGCAAGAAAAAAAGGAACAAATTCAGGAGCAATTATAGCAGTCCACTAGATTATAATTGCTCCCCATATTACAGTTTCTAGACCTTGACATTTACTCCCCACCTCTGCAAGTAGACCCCGAACTCCGCACAAACTTCCGTGCATTTAATCCCAAAAGGGTGTGGTGGTTGTGGCAACGCATCTGGTCCCCGAGAAGGACCAATATAACTCCTTTTTCCCGTTAGAGTGCACGGGTCCGACAAAAAACACAGACTGTTAGCGGTAATTATTTCAGCGATCCTATAAATGCTGGTCAAGTGACGCCAATTGAAGCAAAAGCCTCAAGTCGCGATGAGGCACCGATATTTCCAACAGAGACTGTTCTTCGGCTAGGACTTAGTTAGAAATATCGGGACTTGAGGCTTGTGATTCAATCCACCCTCACCGAATCGCTAGATGAACTTTTGAGTGACGCAAAGCGCTTAACCAGCAACTTTACTGCGCTTAGACCTCCTCGTGTTTACAGCATTTCTTGTATTTTTCGACCACCATATAGAGAGAAAGTTCGGCAAGCAACCGGGCAAAGGAGAGAAACTGCACACTCACACTGACACGAAAGCGTGCTTATGGAAACAATGAATAATATAAGACGCATATTAATTCGGGCAGTGTTTTCTTGAAGTCATATAAGCCGCGGCTGCACCAACGCCACAAAAGCGTATCCTATCTACTTATCGCAGTGAATCGTCTCTCATCAGGCTCGCTAGAGAGGATTCAGATAAAGAGATGAGATAACGTTGGATACGATTCGCTTCTGTCGCGTTCATGTAAACGCAGCTATTTGCATCGCGCGATTCATATACTCGTACATGGCGTGTATACCGCAACTTAGTCAACAACAGAAAGGGTCAAAACACAACAGTAATATAGTGTGCCATTACTGTGTGCATAACGCTTCTCGGTAATGCTTTATGCGTCTGCATTCCTTCTTCTCTTCTTTTGTATACATTTTGATATAGTTCGTTTTTTTAAAAAGTCGGTTGTGCTGTGAGGCATGAGACACATTGAAAAGGATTGAGAGTTTGAGTGGTTATAATGCCGAAGAGCGTCCGTCCGTGAGGCAATTGTTGATTTATTTACTCGTTATTCGTGGTATATAGCAAAGCCCTGCGTATTATTTACTCCACAAGTTAAGATCGTGTCAAACGTCGAAGGTTACCCACGCATGGTCCTAACATGAGTTCCGTTTACAAAACGGATCTTGTGAAAGATTACCTTTAGTTTTTCCTACTCCAACCATGACGAGGCGCCGCGAGGAGTTAACGTTGAAGACACCATTTTTGTTTTTACACATGTTGTAAAAAGGACGAACAACAACAAGAGGTGATGGGGTAGTGGTGATGACACGGGTGGTAGCCCCCAGGACGAAAGAAAGTAAGAGGTTTGGCAAAATATGTGCGATCACCGCTTTATATACGACGAGTCTTCGAAACGTTTCGGCGCCTTTAGCAGGCTTAAAACGCGCGAACGAGTCAAGTGTGTATTTTTTTAAATGTTCTTTCAGAAACAGACAAAAATTATAGTGTTTGTATCGTTTACTTCATTGTTACGAATGTCATTTTCACGAATGCGGCCGGTCTGACAAAAGAAAAAAGGTTTGGCGGAAATCTTAGTCTTTGCCACTCAGGATGAGATCCGGAAACTATCGTGCAAAGCTAGGAGGAGGACCACCTCAATCTTTTCGTTTTTAGCCGAATCAAACAAAGCAGAATCACGCATCCCGGTTCGGACATACACTCTCCTTGATTTATTTATACATATTCGCTTCATTAAAACCCGCACTGTTAGTCACCCTGAAACAGATGCGATCCTGCAATTCACAGTGAAGATGCAATAAACGGGGGTTTCCTTGACCGCCTATCTCTTTCTTGATTTTTATTTTTTTTATTTTTTATGTACACACGAAAAACCGCGACACTGTTATAGAGGAAGCTGAGTATAAAGGACACCCATTTGCGTAATAAGAAAAGAAAGCCACAGACGTGCTATAGATGAAACAATCACTGGTATACAAACAACCGCCAACCCTGGGGCCGAGGGCGCCCGAAATCACCGCTCAGCTGTATATGGCAAAAAATGTCGGAGGCACCGCTGAGGGCGCGTGCTTTCTTTCCCCCAAAAAGGCGTCTTTTCATTTTGTTTAAGACTTTCTACACAATTTTTGGGGCAGACCCAATAGACGCTCGCGCTTCCGAAAGCGACAGTTACTGGGTGACAATGGCATGGGCATTGTACATAAGCGGCCCAAATAGTTTTTTTTTTTTTAAAGGAGGAACGGAAGTCAAAGTTCAGTGGCGTTAAAAAAAGAAAAAGCAAGGAACATTAATTGGCAGTATGACGCAATCCATGACGATAAACCTGAAGTGTAACCGAAATCCACGCTTCCTGGGCCGTAACCGAAAAAGTTCCACGTATATTAGAAAACGGTATCCTTTTAGACATTGCAACAACATAACATGAAGCATCATAAAGCGTGGATTTTGAATCCACACACACGCACACACACACACAAAAAAAAAACACTGGAAGAATAGTTTAAGATATAGGGTAATCAATATCGCATGAGATTCCAGTGCCCTGAGGAAGGGGATGGCCGACTTCCCGCTTACATTAAATGCTAACAGGCTGTCAGCTTTTGGAGCATGGCTGATTATTCAGTCGCTTTCATCACTTGCTGAACGGTGCTTGTTCGTGGAGTAAGCGTTTTGGTTGTTAGGTTGGGTGGCAGATTGTGCCGAAATACTTGAAAATGACGAATGATTAGCTTTAATTTCGTAAGCAATCACCGAGGGTACTCTAAATTAACGCTGGATATTTGCCGCCCCTATACGCTGAATCTCCGTGCAATGGGGCATGCACTGACTTATAATGACAGCACCAACGCGCAGAAAGAATAAATAAATAAGAAATCTGTCCGGCACTTGCACCTGCATGCGTTGGTTTGTTCTATATTGTAAGTGACCCAACCCATAGAATGCACATGAGCTTTTTAGATATATATGAAGTGATTAGAACGTAATCGAAAATACATGTGTGTTGTTTAGGATTATGTTTCAGCCGATGTATTGTACCTATTGTAGCATTTGTATTAAACACCTGTCATGGACGCGCCATACAAGACACGTATTAAGAATTTGCGTAGGCTACATAATCTTAATGGCTGAGCTGTAGCAATTGCAGGCACTTCTTTCATTAATGTTTCGACTTTGTAAGACTCCTGCGGATTGTAATGGTTTGGGCAAGAAGTGTGAAGATCACTCAAGCTCCTGCCGTGTGTGATACAGTGACAGCTATATTCCTCAACTATATTTGATTTTCCTTATAACGCCGTTAACATCACATTCTGCAACGAACGATCACGACGTCAGGAGATATATCGGCGCAACGAAAATAGATGATGTTCAAAGTCGATTTGTAACGTAGAACTTGGTAACAGCGATTTGTATAACGTGGTTTCTTCAACTGCCATAATTCGAGCGGTTTGTACCCGTTGGGGGAACGGGAGGATTTTTGCAGACGACAACAGCAAAACAGACAACTCCTCTGCCATCTGCCTCGGGATAAGTGGTGACACTTATAGTTGCTCGTGTTGCGTTGAAGCATAATTTCGAGGAAACGCTGAAGGACAATGCGCACCATGGGGACGTTTTGAGTTTATTGTTTGAAAACATCATCTCTGGACTCGATATCACATCTGTGGACTTTACGAGAAAATGGTAATGTTTCCTTTCGTCTTAAAAGATAAGAGAATGAAATAGACGATTACAAATGAAAGTTTGGCATCGCGCTGTCCGCTTCGTTCTTATTTCTATATTCCTTCACCACACTCAATAAATTATTGTCTTTATCTACGGTACACCATGTGCACCAACGCACCCCTTTACAATGGTCACACAAACACAACACACACACATCAAATTACACACACACACACTCCCGAGAACATTTCACAAGTTGGAATTGACTGAAGAACGGTTATACCCGCTGGGAAAAAGGGAGAACAAAAGAACGTCACGATTACCTGAAACAAAAAGTTATCTTTACTGCTTTAAAGTGTTAACAATATTTTGTTTATTCGCTTCATTTCATGAAATACGCAAAAATTACTGTTTGTCGTTATATGCTGCCTAATCGGAAGGTATACGGCTAGTCAAGTTGCTCTCAGCTTTTTTTCGATCTGCCTCGCCACATCTGGTGCAAGGTCTGTATACTTGTTTGCGACACATAAATTCAACTGATGCACCTCAACGCCTTTCTGCTGCTTTTGCAAATGGAAGGCAGTATAAAGGGGCGAGACAAAGAACAAGACAAGCGTGGACAGGGCGCACGCGTGCCTGTAAAATTTAGCTTTTGGCCACACAGCATCGTTACAAATAAAATGGATATTTGAAGAGGGAACGAATGCAGTAGCGGGATAAGAACCACACAGTTTAATTTCCTATTTCCTGCTAGCTCTTCCAGCTGCATGCTTTAGACATATCAGTTGCACATTCCTTTGTCAGGTCTCCGCGACACATCCACGCAACGTCCCACATACTGGAAACCATGACCTACTGGATTATAGCGACCATGTCATAATCGGCAAACCCAATGGGGAACCCGTCCGCACGATTCGCTACGGGCGCTACTCATCAGCCCGCGAGATCTACATCACGATTGGACGATGGAGATTTGAATTTTGAACGCGCAGAAGCTGACGTACGACTACCGTAGCAGACGACAACAACAGCTCCTATGAAAACGCGTAGACTGATGATGGTAATCAACTTTAGAAGAAAGCATCTCTCGTGGGACATTCGCCGCTTGTAGAAAAATACTAAGGTAAACTAAAGTACAGAGTACTGTAGAAATTAAGGAAGCAATAACCGGGCCGATGAGTAGCGCCACCGCTAGCCTCCAAATGCGGCGCTGGGAAGGGGTCCGTATGGCATGGTCGCTATAATCTAGTAGGTCGTGCTCCAAACCAGAGTATGAACACATCATCTCTCTGTTGCACAAGATCGACTCCGTTGACGACTCAATTGAGGAATTGCCGTTAACCTGAGAACACTGAGGTGCATTCGCACCAACAGTCCCTTGCGGAATGCAAGAACAGTATACTCTGAAGGATATCGTGCTCCCCACAGAGGTCCGCTCTCAGAAAGATGCACGAGAGGTCGCAATCTGGCGCGCTTCCTTCTGGAAGTGAGGATAGTGTGCAGGCCGCTGTGACGCATTTTGACCCTCTCATATATTGGG
This sequence comes from Ornithodoros turicata, assembly GCF_037126465.1. Lineage (NCBI taxonomy): Eukaryota > Metazoa > Arthropoda > Arachnida > Ixodida > Argasidae > Ornithodoros > Ornithodoros turicata. The sequence goes on along the minus strand of NC_088204.1, from coordinate 26,586,039 downwards.
TTATGTGGAGGCTTCCGTCATGTGTATGGTCCTTCTTTGCGCAAGTCATCAATCCTCATCACCCTTAGCTTTCCTCGGCGTCGCATCATCTCACAGGTATGCTCGTGATGCTGCACACAGAAGTTGACGCCAACGACCGCAAGCTGTTAAGCTCATAACCATCCAGCACCTTCAGATATCAGTTGGGAAATCACTATCTGAGAAAGCTAATAGTAACGGGTACATCCAGTTGACCGAAAATTTCCCATTGAATGCCTCGAAGCAGTCGTGTCTTCTTTGTTGTGACTCCCGTGGAGGGCGCGGCGACCATCGAGAACTGTTCCCCCTTCCTCAGCTCGCAAATGACGGTGCTGGTCCAGGTAGCAAACTGATAACGTATCAACCGACATAGAGGCAAGCAGAGGCTCACCTGTTTCCTGAAAACAAAGAAAAAGAAGAAAGAATACGAAAATGCTCAAGAAACGACTTCTTCAGGGACGCGCAAGTATGGGAAAACGTATCTGACGTCACCCAGTACTGGAACGTCTTTTGGTTCGTACATAGATCGCATGTGGTTCATCTCGCATGTTAGCGCAAAAACGTATATTGCCCGGGTCGTGACATGGGATTCCTGACGGGAAATCGGACGAACCTCATTGATAAGTGTGTATACCGTATTTGGCGATAAATGTTTGATTGGACGCTGCAGTGTTGAAGCACCACTTCGGCAACAAGTCGAGCCGTTCAAGGAAGTCCAACCAGTTGTCGATCGTGGAATGTCTGAAAGAAAAAGCATGATCCCCCAGCGCACATTGATCTTTCTTCGTAGAAAGAAATGCGAAAATTAGATCTGCAAATTAGATCTAGAGCGCAAGTCGTATATCAACGTGTAACAACTGTAACAACAAGAACAAATACATGATCACGATGTGATGACGTGCTTCACGGCTTATTAATATGTAACATAAATCATAATATATGTAAATTTAAATGTGGTAAGGGGGTGATGGTAATGGTGTGAACAGCTCGCCGTTGTTGGCCATTGCAGTGTGATATACGATAAGATCTAATACTGCACGGATGACGGGGCACTAGCTCAGCCTCGTTCTCATCTTTGTCTTTGTTACGGGGTGTTGTTACGAGTCACGTTTAAAAAGTGCAAATTTGGCGTCTCTTACGAGATATTGTTCGTGCAGTGGTTTTTAATTTCGCTGCATATTCAATATTGAGTTCTGGTTGTATAATGGAGCTGGATTGGGTTCCTACGGGCATAGAGAGCGTTGGTAGTACGCCTCTGTACGTCGACAATAATCGACACCCGTTAAGAATGAAGACAAAGCACCGATAGTATCTCAGCAGGGAGTACAAAGCGAACAAAAGCAGAGTAATTGAATATAACGCGCGATGGTGTAGCGCTTGACCCGCTCGGATAAATCGCGAGGGATCCTTCTTATTATAACTAGTACTTACTCTAATTTAATTCGAAATAAGTCAAAACCAGGCGGAAAAGGCGTTCGCGCAAAATCCAGGTTCACGCCCGCAATGTGATGTAAGTGTTCGTCTGACACAGGTCTACTATGAAAACGCATTACGGACATCTGTATTGGGTGTATAGTTATATAGACGTTCGTATTTACGACGCAAAACTGTAATGCCTAAGATAGACTCGTACCTTATCTGCATAGACCAGGGTGCCTTTCGCACTCTTAGTATGATAACATGACTACTTGGTTCTACTCTAAAAGTACTACTATACCTGTTTGGACAACATATATGTGATTTCGGTCCTCACTCTGAGGCTCAGCAACCAAATTACAGCGACCAGTATAAGGTAGAGTATCGCCTCTGGCGATGAAACCCCCCCCCCCCCCCCACCACCACCATATATCATCATCACCAAAATAAAGTCGTCGTCGTTTGACTCGGGTGTTCCGAGACTCAGGTTAAACGTAGATCCGTTACGCCGAAAGCGAGCAGCAAACCGTCGACAGACAAACATCTTGGACGTAATTTTGCCATAAAACATTACTCGTCTGACAGCACTATACAGCAGACATTCGTATATAGCGAAGAAATCAACGAACTCGTTTCTCTTTATTCATCCGGATAAAAATCCCAGAGTGGCCTCTCCCCATATCATGCATTCTGTATGTAGGGTCTGATGATGGCGAGGGACGTTCGCTCAGGCCAGTCCCTCCTCGATAAGCATCTCGTGCGTTCCCCCGCTGGGCGGCTGAGGGCCATTATTAATTCGGCGTTTACTTTAGACACGCGGTGCTGATAATATGGTTGAGTCAACCGAGGAACAAGTGTTGATGTGCTTCTGCCCATATCTCCCACCATCGTTGTAATGTGTGGGGGAAAAAACCCATAATGAAAACGGGCCACATCCAAAAATCTGGGGAGGGAGGCAACTCTCGTCATGTGCGCTAACTTCTTGGACATCAGCAACCTGACTACGGGCTGTTTAGTAAGCTTCGAGAAGAACATGGAGCGTGGAAAGAAGGGCAGTAAAAAAGGAACTTGTATCGAACGAAAATTTTGGGCAGAATGTGTAACTCTTCGCGTAATGTTTTTCGCCAGTTTTTATCCGATGCTGTAAGACAATTTGGGTCCTGCGAAGTCGGCTTAAGACGCCCACCAACAACCAACCAACTGTAGAAGTCCATTTCTTCGTATGGAGAACGTTTTCACGTTTCAGTGATCAGTCTCTCCCCGAAAAGTGATTGGCGATAACTGAAAATCGCGAAAAATGTTAGAGGCAATGTTCGTTTTTAAACTCGTCGCTTTAGAGGTCTATCTTAGGTCAGGTGACACTGATTGGGTAAGAAGACTGAACTGCTTGTCTTGTACTATCCATGCAGACTGCTCCATGACAAAGCACGAATGGAGCCCCGAATAAACGTGTGTGTTCTGGGAGTGTGTGGTAAATACAGATCCAAGCAGGGCTTCATTAACTCAGCGTTTGCATCTTGTTACTTCTGTTCAGTGATGCATCAACTCGTGGATTGGCCTACGATGGATTGAAAACTTAGCTCATCTTCAATATGAAACGTCGAACGCGTTACGGGACATATCGCGGGACACATTCGCGGAAGTAACGTAAAAGGCGGGAAAAAGGCACTAACGGACATTGCCTGAAACGGAATAAGAAAGACGTATAACGGACATTATATGTAATAGACCTCTACCCGTGAAACGTCATCATGACGTTGGTAGACAGACTGAAACCGAAACAAATCGGAAGGGGAGGGCTGAGTTCTACGAATGGACACTTGTTCGCTGCCTCCTATAGACGACTTCAGAAAATCCCAGTGCTCTTTGCGCACGCATTGCATCCTGGGCGCTTGCTGAGCGGGGGAACGAAGAATAATCCTTCACATTTCGCCTTCCCCGACTTTGACACGTCGTGGACAGTGGACCGGTAGGGGAGAAATCGGAACAGTTTGGAGGCCAGCCGTTCCTTTCGAATTAGTAAACTCCCACAGTTCAAAGCGGCGCTAAGCAATCTGGGATTTTCTGAACTCGTCTATTGAAAGAAAAGCAGGACCGAAGGTCGCGTCCCTTTCTGGAATCATCATAATCCCTCTCAGACCATGGCTTTCGGGCGCGACCTTGTTCGCCCGCAGCTTCGAGCGTAGTTGAACTCTACCAAATTGGTGGCGCTGTCGAACACTATGACGTCATTCATTTGTTTACAAACAGGGAGAGGTCTATTAAGCCTCTCTTAACGCCCAATATATTCCATAGTATACCCCTTGATATTGCCACTTCCTTTCCTGCTTCCTGCTCACAAATTGGCTCCTCAATCGCAACTCCTGCTTTCGCTCATCTCCTTCGCTTTCTCTCCACCACCAATCTGATTCTCTAAGAACGCAAGGAAACCTACAAGACACGTCATGTAAGTGATCGAAAGACAGAAATGAGTCAATGAACGTCGATACGGAGCGTTAGTAGACCGTTGATAACGTGGCTTTCGAAGTATGTACCGTGTCTACCGTTCCCAAATGAACGGATAAGATGGGCGAGTCATGCACGCTGCCATTCGTTCCGGTATGTACGATACCTTCACAGTGTGTTATTAACGGTCTACTAACACACTCTAATGATTCGCATCAGTTTTACGGGAAAGTAAGTTCTCCTCTGGTGAGCCTCCTATATCTACATCATACTCTTCGAACTCAAGGTGATGCTTCCCACTTCGACATATTCGTCTGGCTTATGCGAGTATTGTAACAAGGACCGGGCAGGTTGGTACCAGGGGCGGATTTAGAGGGGGGTCCGGATGTCGTGACCCCCCCCCTCCAATTCCAGACTTGAACATAGGGTTCAATGTACCAATCCCAGCATGCACCTAGCACTTGTCCATAACGGACCCCCCCCCCCCCCCTCGGAAAAATCCTAGATCCGCCCCTGGTCGGTACATACTGCTAACAGTTGCGACGGAATACACAAAATACGAGACAGACGATGTCGCAACCACTTTTACTATGAATCAAAGAAGCAAACATGAAGATAGAGACCAAGACTACACCCCCCAGGTTTCCTTCTCTCCCCCTCTTTCATCCAAACCACGTGCCTTGATTTATCAGGTTTTCTTGTTTTTTTTGTTAATAACGCGGTAGTGGAGCTCACACATTTATCTTTTTCTTTTTTATGTTCCAGCTTTCAACTACCTGCCTGGTATATGCGTAAATATCGATAAGGTAATTTATCGGTAATTTATCGATCTCATGATACCATATCAGGGAGGTCGTTGAAAGCTGGAACATAAAGAAAGAAAAAGATAAATGTGTGAGCTCCCCTACCGCGTTAGTAAAAGAAAAAAAAACAACAAAAAAAACAAGAAAATCTGATAAATAAAGGCACGTATAGTTTGGATGAAAGAGGGGGGAGCGGAGGAAACCTGGGGGTGTAGTCTTTCTGTCCTGTATCCTGTAATAGTCCTGTATCTTCATTTTGTTTCTTTGATTCATAGTAAAAGTGGTTGAAAGTGTGCGACATCGTCTGTCTGGTCTTTTGTGTATTGCGTCGCAACTGTCAGCATTATGCGAGTATGTTTGCCCCGCAACCATTGGTAAAATAACGACTATTATTAAATTCATATGTGGAATTCGCGTTGTATCCTGAAAGATTCATCTGTGCGTGAGTGTCGAACCGAACCGAAGATTGAGAATGACTTACTTTTCGGCTCTGAACCGGAATTGAGCCGATTGAAGAAATTTTAGTTATCGCTGCAATTGCCGGTTTAGAAACATCGAAATTGCAGGTATGGGGTTCTTTGACCGTTACGATTTTTCAATGTTACTCAGTCAGAGCTGACTTTTAAGGCTTATTTATGATTAGGCTGTATGTGATGCACAGTAGCACAAATGGCAGTCACAGCAACACACTGAGCGTGGAACGAGCGTTTCCTGGGCTGGAGTACGTGCCCCTTAGGGAGGATCACCCGTCACACTAGCAGGGTCGGAAACACGCGGCAGCAAATCACCTATTGTGCGGCCCGAAGGCCTTTGAATACCGTGCTGTGGTAAACTGAAAAATTTGCAATGAAACAAGTTTTTCAAGAACATCACTTGCACGGTATAGTGCAGCGCTGCCCATTTCTCGTTAATTTGGGAATTTTTTATTAACGCTATATAGATGATCAATTTACTACTTATGCTTTTGTGAATACTACTATGCAATACACGCACAAATATGGAATACAAATGTATGTACAGATATGTATAAACCTAAATGTACGTTCTCTGGAAGACTAGATATGTATACATAAGGTATGTGTGTATGTATAGTGTATTGTATGTACAGGCAATATCTATACGACCGTGGTGGCGACTGTGACAGCACACGCAGGCAATTCTTTTTGCTTAGGAACCACAACAAGCCTAACTTGCGTTCACAGCCATGTGACGTCTATCTTGTAGCTCAACTATACGAATGACCACATCGGTTAACCACATCGGGACCTGACAGCCCCGATGAAGGTCATCGAGCTTTCGCCCGCACAAAATTGAAAAGGAAGATTGATTTGAAAGGAAAGAATACTACAATAGGCATTGTATCTTTATCTTTTGCATGCCGTAATAATGTGGTGCTGGAGATGGATCATGATGATGCATCGAAGAAAAAAGGGGAGGAATGGGGAATGGGGGTGTTGGGGATGGAACCGCTTGCGGTAGTGGGCCACACTCAGGCCGGCAACACCACGACTATCGCAATAGAGGGTCGTGCTTCCTGGGCCGACTTCACAAGGAACTGTGCCGCCGTTTGTCTTAAAACGTCGTATTAATATGTATAGTGTCTAACCACTAACCATGAGTAACACCAGTCATATGTACTTCCTCCTCTCTCTATCTATACCCTCTAGTTTTTTTTTTTTTTGTTTTTTCAAGTGAGAATCATAAGCAATGACGACTATATACATTGCGGAAATAAGATATGATTTGAGTGCTCCTCAGTAGACACAGTCGCGTATTGAAAACTATACGCATTCTGCAAGAACTCGTTTACTATTTTTCCAATACCTCGTTTGGGAATGCGCCTCACTTATTGCTCTTGCTACCTTAAGAGGAGTTATGAACAGCATGCGAAGCACGAAGCGTTGATGATATAATGACACTGCTCCTGTTGTAAGTCTTGCATGTATTTTACAGCTACTACGGTTATATCTTTTCTGTGCTGTCTTCCATGATGTAGTCTAAGGCCAATGCGGCAGATGACTGTAAAATTTGTAAAACCATATGGATGCTCGGTTCGTGTGGAGCCAGATCTACATTCTTTCTGTTGCATGCATTCCATTTTGTTTACCCCCGAAGATATCCAAATAAACAATGAACAGAAAAAAAAATAGAGCTCATCGTTATTGCGCGTAGCACTACGTCAGAAGATCTTGTAGATTCTACCTATACGATCTAGTCGCATATCCTTTACAAAAAGAATCGGCTTTGAACCAGATACCCTTTTCGTGAACCGCTTCAAACGGATACATATGTCGCCCTCGATCGAGCTGAGTCGGGGCTGAACATTTATGTCTGAACTCGAACATGAGCCGAACCGCGAAAATTTTAAGTGGCGGTAATTGGTGGTAAGTGGTGGTAATTTAAATAATAAGCGTGGGAAAACTTGATGAAATGTTGCGAAACGTAAAAAGAAAAGGATCATGGCGATTTTTAATAGATAAGCACTGCGCTAAAACAATATGATAAAGAAAGCTCTCGAATCCAAGCTCGGCAAGGTCATGTCAGCCATTTCGAAGGAATAACGCCATTAGATTATCGCGTTTTCGGAACTGTTATCTGATCACCTTCTGAGCCGTATTAAAATTGCATAAAAGTGGCCCAGAAGAAGGACGGCCTCTGTTCGAAATATCTGGAGCTGTCGTCCTCAGCCTCTTCCCTTAAACTAAAAATTGGTTGTTTGTTGAATGCGACTGTGTTCTTCGCTCAGATGATAATGGTGATGTCGCTTTATACGAATCGTCTGGCTGATTAGTATTGTAGCATGCTTCTTGGCGGAAAGAGGACACTTTGCTTCCTGGGCCCACTTCATGGGGAACTGTGTCATACACTGTCCGAGGAGGTCACAGTAAAAATACCCACACTATCTTAAAAAAAATGGTGTACAGCAACTCCATTTTGGGGAGTACACCCTTGCCACATATATCACCCTCTTTGCAGTGTACAATTGCTCTCCAGTAGGGAGTTAAAGCGTCTCCTCACTCCCTTAAGGGAGTGAGGGGACTCCTTTTTTAGATTAATTGTGCTCTCCAAAAGGGAGTGATTTATGTGGCAAGGAAAAGGAGGTAAAGTACACCCTTTATTTTAAGAGTGCATATACAGCGTGCCAGGATTCGGACACGCGGTTTACCTCCAACGCCATCCGTAGAGATAGCTCCCATTCGCTAACGAGGAACTACTGATTCAGTTGACAAAACGTCGCGTTCGTTACACTGTTAATGCTCTCTTTCATTATTTTTCCTGTGGACTTTAATAAGCCGCGCGAAGCAGTTATAGATTACGAACTCCGCTTCCCCGCATGCTATGGAGTAAAGCAGGGTTCCATCAATGCGCTCTTGACTGTCAGTCTTTATGGGGATGGGTGATTGTAAATGCATGACTGTGTCATACGTGATTCGTGGTCGTTCGGTGGCCTGTATATAATACACGAGTCTGGGGGAGAACGCCGTGAATTTTTAAATCCCGCAGCTGCTTCGTTGCGGAGGAACGGACGCGGGGTTAACTGCACCTAGTGTGTTCTCTTTTTAGACGAGACCAATGACGCTATACTTGTGTATACTGGCAACACTAATTTAAAATCATTATTGGAGATAAGAAAATAACAAGAGACCCCCGGTTACCCGCATACAGACGTTTATCATTGCGTATTGGGGAATAAAGCTTCCGGCGTTACGCTGGACAATATGTGACGTGGTATGGAAATAGTGACATGAATGGAGCCAACTCTCGGCCGAAAAAAAAAAAGGAAAAGAAAAATTCAGCTACGCACCATTACATCGAGGAAGGGTGCGCCATCATCTCGTGGAAAATGTGAATCTAGCTGAATAAACACTAACCGACACACGCTAACTCACCGCCTGTTTAGGTGAGTAATAATATCGGCAAAACAGACGGGAATATTTTCCTGTCTTTCCTGTTTACGTTATTGGATGCCATTGTGGCAGAATAGAGCAGATTTCTAGATATCAGTTGATAGCGATGTATTTGCGGACAATTCATAACTGTAATCGTGACATAGAACTATGTGTACCAAATAAACCATATTCGTGATTGATTGATTACTTTTATGAAACCCTTTCATTGAATTCTGCTCGTCTTTTGCCCTTTCTTCGCATCTCGGGTGAAGTCTGTGTTATCCTTAGGGTGAATAAGGTGAAAGGGAATCATATTCCTATGCTCTTTGTTTTTACTTAATATGATATGTAGTCAGTGTAGACAGTCACCCTAGAATTCAAGCACCTCAGTAGGAACCCGTGTTTTTCTGGCAGCGCATGATCCTCCTTGCTGCTTACCATCGACTCTGACTTAAGTTTCCGCACCCCTTGCTCTCTTCCGCGATCCATGGAGCGCTTATCCACCGGCTTTGCCCTGAATGTTCCCTATCTGCATGCTCGGCTGCTTCACAAGATATGGAACGCGGACTCGCCGAACTGCCCTGACTGTGGTGTCCTCGAATATGCAGAGCATATATACTTGTGTTGTGCATGCCATACTCTGATTCCCAATCTAAACTTCAGCGCTCGCTCGCGACCCTGGACAGTCGCCCGTTTGGTTAGCCTACGGTTTTGGGCGCTCAACCCCCCGTCAAATCAAATTTGCGCTGAGTGCTTTGGTCTCGTTCCTGTGTGAAATCGGCGCCGACTATAAGTTTGGACCTTTGTGCCTCTGCTTCTGTTGTTTCTTTGTTTCTTTCTTTTTCCTTCCTTTGTTCAGATTTTTTGTGACTGCTTTGACTGTGTGTGACTCTTCGTACATGAGCGTCTGCACTCCAAGTGTCTATGGAGGTTCATGTGCTCGGAGTTGTTCACGTGACATGGAGTAGCCGGCTTCCACGTTGGTGGTGCTAGTTTATCCATGCATTTCTTCCTTTTACTCACTAACTCACTCACTGATATGTAGGTCTTCGATAGGTGTCTTAAAGGGGCGTGGCTTCGACGGCAGCGAACGGCTACAGAAAAAAGCCATCTGAGCACAAACTGTACCACGAGTGACCCATTGGTTTTGAATCACATGACGAGACTGGAACATTTGCCGTAAAGTCTCTAACGACAATAAATATAATGATGATGATGAATGGGGAAATTTGCCACGTGAGTTGAGGTTCTATAAGCAGCTTATATGTCTCCCTGATGTGAAAAACCTAAGTATGGGCAACAACTAGAGCGTCAGGACAAAGACACGACTCAACCCAGCAAAACTTTTGAATCGTTTGAATCGTCTGTTCGGCCTGGCCAGACTCAGGCTTTTCACATCATGGAGTTTATCCACCGGCTGGCCTGCATCTATACCATACTCTTAGCCTCTAAATGACCATTGTATTTTGAAGTAAAACAAGAGTAGATTACATACTCTCCATCTGTAGGCCTTATTAAAAATTAAGAAGGTCTGACAACCGAACTCCCTTCCGTTGCTGTCGGTTGTTGAGTTCACTTGCACCTTGGGTCAATGGGACGGGATATCTCCGAAAACAAACAATAATTTCATTTGATAAACAAAGCTCGATCAAGAACAACATTTATGGACGAAGTGTTGATGAATGAGAAAATTTCGCCAGCAGAAGGCAAATAGCTAGTATACATACATATGTTGAGGAAAAATTGTTGAGAAAGAGGAGACTTTAGTGCCGCCCAAAGCAGGAAAACGCGGGGCCCGGTGCTGTGAACCGATACGGGGCCTGATAAAAAAATGATGAAAGCGCAAAAAAGAAAAAGAAAGGAAACATCGTCGTGGCCACAGTTGCATTTGCGCCATAAAACACCACATCATCGACGACAAAAGAACAAACATGCTTCCATATAGTATTACAAAACCTTATTTACTACGTTGATATACTGCACTGTTGTGTACATGGTGGGACAAAAGTTTACGCCGTTCAGCGTGGAACACGCGAGCGGCGTACTTTTTCTTCGGTGCGACACCCTAGCGGCCTGCGGAAGCGGGTGAGTTTACTGCTTCGGAGGGGTGGAACTGCCCTGTTAGCGACACACAGTAGTAGTTCCGGTGTCGCTTGGGTCTGTCTGGGAAGTGGGAGCTACCCCTGAGTGTCGCTAACCGCGTACTCCTCCAACCCTTCGAAACAGTGAACTCACCTGCTTCCGCCAGCAGCTAGGGTGTCGCACCGAAGAAAAAGTACGCCGCTCGTGTGTTCCGTACTTTTGTCCTAACCTGTGCACTACTTGATGGTCTATTTTATACACGAGTATAAAACTGTCGGTTTGAATATATAGTATAAAGATATAAATAGTGCGGTAGGTAAACAGTTAAAGGTACAAAACTTATTTTTCCCTTCGTTCTGACAAACCTGGAAAAAATATCTGATAAGTGAACAGATTCTGCACTTTCTTTTTCGATAAACAGCATTGGACAGTGCGTTACATAGCGCGTTGGACTCATGCTTTTGGGCGTTCTCCTTTCAGCTTTAGTCTCTGAGTACTCCGTGACATATGTTCGCCCGAAGCGAGGGGGTTCTCAAGGCGCAGGGTCCGGTGCGGCAGCACCATCAGCACAAAAGAGGCGGCCCCGACCGGAACGTATTTCAACATAATCGCTGAAGCGTTAGACGCAGTGGCGCTAACTAAACGCAACCAGCTTAGCGTTTTCTTTTGCTTTTACTAATAACTTAATCCTTTAGTAACTGGTTCCCCTTTCTTACACAGGTCTGTGCTTTCAGAAAGAGAAACAGCTCTCAGACAACGCCACCACCACAAAGGAATCCTCCTTGAGCCGTACCGCTCACTCAAATCCTTAATTTATGCGCATGTAGTCAAAATTAAAGAATCTCGGCGTTTTAGGGAAAATTTCTCTCGCATCTGCATGACGTTGTGAGCTCATAACATACAACTTGAGCGGCAAAATTACATTTCAGCTTTCACTAATTTTCCCATTTTCATTCCCACAGGAAGACCCTAATTTATGGACAGAGGCTGTAATGTGGGAATGTGTTATGGGCAGGGGCAGTAATACAGGGGTAGCGCCCTTGTCTTATGATCCGATACCGGATCATATAAGACAAGGGCGAGAATATATGGGCCGACAAGACAAGGGTCCATTTTTCCAGCGCGTGCTTGGAACTACCAAATCTAACCTATATACTCGCATATTCAGACTAGTTGACTTCTTCTTGCTGATGACGTCTCTGGAAAGAAAGTCAAGTAGTCTAGCCACAATGCGTTAAAGGAGCAGCCATCTCGATCTTGCTCTTTGTACAGCTGCAGTCAACCTCAATAATAACACTGGAAAAATGTCGGTCTCATTTCCGAGCGAGACAACAACCAGGGGCACTGGGGGAATTTTAAGTGAACAAAATCCTTGCGTTAAACTAACAGAATAACTTTGTTCAATTAAGATTTGCTCATGACCCCAAGGGTTGCTGTAATCGCGCTGGGGAACGAGACTGTATTTTTTTTTTCGCGTTGCTATTAAGGACGACGGTAGCTGTACGTGTCCAGCGTGGTCGTCTTTTGTTGTGCCTTCTACTGTCCTTTTTGCTTTCTCGATCAGTTTCTGCTTCGATTCGATTTATATCGAAGCTATAGATTTCTTCGTCGGTGAGTTTTGTCGATCAAATTTACTTTCGACGGAAGTTTCTGAACTTTTTTTTTTAATTCGCGGTCGACCGGTCCCGGTTTACGGACGGACTGTTAGCTACAATAGAACAAAAATTACTGTCGTTTCTTACACGCGCGAAGTTGATTCAAAGATGATTTGGATTTGTTTGAGAGAGGGGAGGATTATTACTCGGGTGACGAATGACTATTGTATGGATATTGCCGCCTGGTCATCACTCAGCGCAAATGGGTTTCGCCACGGCAGGGGACACGCAAGGTGGATCAGGTGTCCGGGACCATTTACTTTGGGCAACGCACGCGAGCCATGCTTCCTCCACATAACACGCAGATCATCATTTCGGGGATGGAGATCGCGCCTCCGCCAAATAAATGACGGTACTCAGCACACGGAGACTACAACCAAAGGATTATCTTGTAGATGGACGTCTTCGCTGAAAAGGTTGCGGATGGTGTCACCTGATTACATGATTTATTACAGAAGAGGCCGTCATATTTGGACTTTAAACGTACCCCATATGTATGTCTCTTACGGGCACTGTACGTGTTTTATTTTCTTGTGCACCAAACATGGGGCACATCACATCCAGATTTTTTCCGAGTCACTCTTGTATACTCTTCATTTGATGATGTCAGACGACCCTTTATCGCTCTCTTGATCTTCTTCTCGTTCGTGGTGATCTATATGGCTCATGAAGATGTACTACTTCAATTCAATTTTCAATTCAATTCAATTCAACTTTATTGCAATGCAAGTCAGAGTTACATAGGGGTGGCCAAAAAACAGCATCATGCTGTTTGACGAGGGCGCATCCCCCTGATTTAGTGCAGCAACAGCAAGCAATATATACTAATTGTGAACATCAATCTTAATCGTGAAAAATACTACAATGAAGCAAGGAAACGGAATAGATATACATATATACGTCACAGAAAATTAGACATCATCATAGACAAAATAGGAGACATCATTAACCACTAGAACATAAACATGGCCAGTAGTGCGACAGCTGACATGGATTCAAGATCAATTCCCTTCTTTAAATAAGAATTCAACAGCTTTGCGATGTTATGGGGTAGCGACTGATCTCCGCATATTGTTCGCGTCCTTGGGACCTTCCAATATCGATCCTCCCGTGTTTTGCTAGCTATTCGACGTTGTAGATTGCATATTGACAAGATTAACGTATTATTATATTTTACAGTCCTAAGGTATGTTTTTAGCAGCTACTGTTACCAAGAGATATGGATGTCATAATGACTGACCAGGATTGTGACGCGTGCCTTCAAATCATCGTTCCATTTTGAGCTTCCAAATTAAAATTCGAGCTTTAAAAATCATTTTGGCCAGTATTTTCTCAGGCTTTCGAAGGTATAATACATATACAGTTTTTTTTTAATTCGTTACATATATTTTTATGAATAGGCTCTGAGAGCAGCACAGATGCCATTTGTGCAGGCGTGTTATGCGGCCGGCCGAACGCCCTGTCGGGAAGCGTTTCGCACTACTGGACGACTAATTAGCTAAAATTAATTAATTAACTTATTATATGTTTTCTGGGAAATGTGGGATGCTAGAATTGGAGCCGGCCATTATTCAAATCCATCATCCTTGTTGAACATCCTGAGAAGCGAATGTACTTTGAGACATAAATTGCCAAATTTTGCTATGCAAATGAGCCGAAACCAGAACCAGGCACTACTTGAGCGCAGAAAGAGCGACAGGCATTCCACGTGAGAGAGTCACGTGCTTTGGAGCTAGGGAGCTGATTGGAGTAGGCGCTAATCTGTTGGTCAGATAGACCGTTCTCCGTCCCAGATAGGCCAAAGGTCGTGTCGTTTCTGTGCTCGAGAAGTGCGCAGTTATGGTTTAGGCTGGGGTGACTTGCATAACGAAATTTGGCAATTTATATGTCAAAGTATGTTTGCCTCTCAGAGTGTTCAACAAGGACGACGGATTTGAATAATGATTGGCTTCCAGTTCTACTGTGTCGCATCTCCCAGAAAACATCTAATTAATAAATTAATCAATGGGTTTTAGCTAATTAGCCGTTCAGTAGTTGCATACGCTGTCCTACAGGGTGTCCGCCTGGTCACATAAACGGCCTGTCAAATTGGCCGAGTTGAGTTCAGTTGATAAGAAAAGAAAAGAATGGAGCAATAGGCACTCATTACGAGAGCCGGCTACTCCAGATCACTTAGGAAAACAAAAATGGCTAACTACAATAAAACCAATGAGTGACAAAGACACTGAGTCAGTCACTCAGACACACTGTCAGTCACACTGTGTCCACCAACTTGGAGTCTGCGCAAAATCGCACAAATGCCTGCATTGGCATGGAACTGATAGTCGGGTGTCCAAGGGCCCAGAACCTTAAAGACACCAAATGGTCTGCCATCCAGCGGAACCAAAGAAGCTTGTAAAGATAGTCTGTACTGGTAATACCGTGGACATGATAGCAAGATATGTTCAGTGTCCTCAACAGTCCCACAGGTGCCACAGTTAGGTGAATCCGCCTTTCCAAGCTTGTGACGACGTCTGTAGACGGTGTCTGAAGACGTCGACTGGGGCACGTTGGGGCGGAGACGATGGTAAAGTGACGCAAATGGCCTAGGGAACGATGTCGGGAAAGTAGAGGCAAGCTCCGGGTCAACGCGGCGTAGCAGCGAGGCGCGATCCCCGCCAGAGAGCCATTGTACACCTCAGCCCGACACACAGCTGTCAACATGGCCCTACGTCGAACTTGCTGAAATAGATGAATCGTGACGCACGCTTCTGATGTGCTCTGCGTGCTGCAGCATCAGCCGCATCATGCCTAGGTATGCCGCAGTGTCCTGGAATCTATTGAAAGAACATGTCATGTCCAGCAGCCACCGCCTCTGCGGGTAGTTTTATAACATCAACAGCAACTACGATGTTGTCAGCATCAGCGCTGCTCACACAGATTTTTCATAAAAATTCTATAACGGATTAAAAAAAACGAAAAACAAATCCTGCATACTCACTTTCCAGATTACTTCGAAATATTCGGACAGTATGAGTAATCACTTTTATAGCAGCAGACCGTTCGGCTAGTTCTGGTTATGTTCCTTGATTTTAGTAACGCATTCGAGTAAGTGTCTAACGTGATTCTTTTTCTTTCCCTGACGTATTTTGGGAGTCATTACCCAATTACAGTTAGCGTCAATGGTTATTTGTCTGCATCCTGCGGCATTGTTTAGAATGCTTACCTTTTGTCTTCATACAAATCGACATCGTACTAACAACAACCAGTTGCTGGCTTCTTCAGCTATAGGCTGATTGTACGACTTCAGTACTGGTCCAATCCTCTGCAAAATACTTAGGAGTGCAAATCGTGTGGCACGACAGGTGAAGTACTTAGCTGACCATCATCGTAGAATGACTAACGGGTACAATGCAATATCTTTGCTTAGTTTACAAAGCTAAAAGGTGAACCTGCAGGTATGAGCGAGTACCTTTTGATTATAAACTTTATCGTTCATCGGACTAGTCTCTGGGTGAAATTCTGACACTGACATGGACAAGTTCATTAAGCTCACTCTAAACTGTCGTGTACTTTCTATTTTCTCGACGGGCGTCATACGCTTAAATGATGTTGTTCTTATTCATATTTATTCTTATTCACTCTTACATGCGGACAATAAACTGAAATCGAATTTCAGCTTTTTGGTACACTCTAAGAAAAAAAAGGAGTAAAACGGGGAGTAATTGCAGCTTCTACTCCCCTAGTCTGCAATTACTCCCCATTTTAGTCCCCTAACCCAACATTTAGTCCCGACATTTACTTCCCAGGACTGCAAATTGTCACCAAACTTCGCGAATGGTCTCCTGAATGCAACAGTCTACGTAAATATGTGCCCTAGGTCAATTTGAACGATATAAGGCTGTATAACTCAGACAATGTAGCAATTTTCCAGCCACACAGAGAAAGAAACAGCTAGCGCATTTTTCTTCGCAAATTGTGCCCTAGTATGACGCAAGATTTTATATCACTCGATATATCACCGTTGACAAATTGCTTTAAAGTATTTTCATGCATGCGCACCAATTATGTACCTGGGACACTTACAACAGCGCGTGAAATGCGGTCTTCACTCTGTGACATTCATTTACTCCCGTGCATTTACTCCCGAAAGGGACTATTTTTTGTGGCAATGCAATAACTCCCCAAAAGGAGTAAAAGTACTCCTTTTTTTCTTAGAGTGTACAGCTTCGACATTTTGATAGAGGCGACCCATTCCTCGCGTCGCTATTGAAGAGATACGAACCCTCGAACAAGCTTCGGCATCGGGCTCTAACGTCAGAGGAACGAGAATCATACCGATTGGTTCTTGTAAGCGAACGATATTTCAAACGGCTACCTTAGTGGCGGAGACGCATGCCGTGACGCCATAACGGTTGGCCGTAGGAATACGTTATGCAAGTAGGTGAGCTGTCTGCGCAGCTCTCAAGCTTCCCTCTTTTCCATACTGCCTGTGGAGTGACTTCAGCATTGGTTCCTTGTGAGTGCACAGACACTTGGTCACGTGATTTCTCCAGACTTTATCCTCTCCCCTGCGCAGTGGGAAGCTGACTCAAGAGTATTTGCTGTGCCGACTTTCTGCTCGTCTATTGCCCCTTTTCCTGTAAAACCTGCAATGCAGGTTCACGTCTATATGGAAATAACCGTCTTCTACAGTGATGCGATGTGACTTGGGGCTAAACCTATGTCGACCTAATCTGACGTAAAACATATGTCGCCATTTATATGCGTAACTCATTGCCTATACCTGTCGGATGACTTTCCGGGTGCGCGGGACACCGCATTTGTGCGAGCTAAACCAACAGGAAAATCGTGGAAATTAAACAGTGCGCAACAAACTAAGTATAGCGACGGAACCTGCGCACTGGTCCCCGACCTTCAGACTTGTGCCCGTTACCGAAAAAAAGGAACTAAATACCATTACCCGTTACTTCAGAAAAAAGTAACTAAATACGTTACTCGTTACCGACATACAAAAGTAACGAGTTCTCGTTACTCACAGGTAACGAGTTACTTTTACGTTACCGCAGCATAGTTAAAGGAGCCAAAAAACACGCCGTCACTTGCCTTCAACTACGAGGAATTGCACTTCAGGAGAAGCTGATACTCGAAATTTGTCGTCCGTCCCTCGTATTCCGTGTCTCTCGGCCCGTTACCATGAATCTATATCAGTTTGCCTGAACCTTCTCCCTTGTTTCCGAAGTGGGGGTGATCGGAGATTACGAAAACACAAGAAAAAACAGTGGTTTTCGTGCCACAGATCACCAACGGTTCCCCAAAACAGACGAGGGGCTGCGTCATAATTTAGAGCGCTCAGAAGCTTAGCAAAGATAAGAAAAGTCGAAACGCGTTTTTTGTAGCCATAGCACAATTGGTGGACATTCTTGGGAAGGACTGATGGTCGGAGATTACGGAAACAAGAGAAAGGACAACAACACACAGTGAGGGACTGCAATAATACTTTGAGTCACACGTCACGCAGGTCAAATCTGCAGGCATTGCACCACACGGAATGTCGAAATGTGCTCCCCGTGCTCAAGAAAAGGAACGAGTAACGTCAGTAACGAGTTACCAATTTTTGTAACTGATTCCGTTACTATTACATTTTTTTAAAGTAACTGAATCGTTACTTCGTTACCAAAAAAAGTAACCGTTACCAGGTAACGAGTTACTTGTAACGAGTTAGGCACAACTCTGCCGACCTTGAACTTTCACGTGGCGAGCGTTATCGTTATATTTAAAGTAGTCCGTGCGCTCGAAAGCCGCTTACAGTCTTCGGCTAGTTCAGTCGGTAACGTGTTGCCTTGCTGAGCTCAAGATCCCGGGTTCGATCCGGGCCGAGGACGGTAGCAATGTGGGGGAGGTAAACATTGCTACCAGCACCGTGTGTCGGAGAGTTCCGGCGCCCGTTAAAAGAACCCGAGGTGGTCGAAAAGGCAGACAAGCCTTACGTGTAACAGCACGGCACCATGTTTTGGAAACTGGCTTCCGGAGACCTGTGTGCAAGCCCCGCTAGAGGCGCTACCGGTACAGACATCGAAATAGCAGAAATAAGCATTAGTCATCTCTGCACTGGCGCCTCTAGCGGCACTTGTACACAACTGTCCGGCAGTCTCCATGTTGGGATCGGCATAGCCTATTCTTTTGCACGGAAGCCAAAGTTCGGTCACTTTTACGCAGAGTTTATATTTCCACGAGCTTTCTCTTCGTTCAGCACGCATAAATTGTCTTTGTGCGCCACCGGAGAGTCGCCCGATAAGTGGGCAATGAGTTACGCGTGCAAATGCGAGCAATGTTTTTCTGCACACACCCTATATATAATGGCGAATTGGGGTGGTCATTTCGTGGCAACTTTTTTTTGCCAGATCCCGAGCATCGATGTTCGGTTGGTCAAAGCGAAGCAATCTCGCATATTCACGTGGCGCTTTCTGAGCGGCCAGAATTTGCCAGCTGCACTTTTTTCGCCTGGTCTGCAACCGACCGCGCAGCAGGTTGCCCCACTATATCCGGTGTCGTCATGTCCGCACTGCAACGGTGGTGAGTGCCCTCATTGGCCCGCACGTCGAAGTTCACGTGGTATAGCAGAAGACGGAACCCGAAGACGAGCGACTGCGATCCCCCTAGCGTGATCCAAGTGACTAAAACCGCTATTCCTGGCACTCACGTTCGGGTGGCAACGGTCACGTGATCCACCTCGGGCGCCGACCTAGCAATTTCCTAGTGCTAGATCGCGTTGCCACGAAATGACCTCCCGAATTCGACGTAAGTTATTTATACTGAAAATGAACCTTTTGGTGTCCTATGTTCCGCATAGACATATTGGCCTTTTTCAAGAGCATGGTTTGATGATGATACCTACGCAACATAGGCACATGCGCAACAACAAGGACCGATAAATGATCACTATGACATCGGGTGCTTCACCGCTTGGGAGCAGTACCCTATAGCATACGCACACGCAAGCTGCTTTGCTGCCAACAGATTACAGAAAATTGCTAAATTGCAGTTTGCCGTCATTTATTCCAGAAGTACAGATACGTAATGATGGTTCACGCAATCTTTAGCTGCATTAGCACACTCGATGTGGCAGAACATAATATGGTCAAAGAAGGGTATGCTATATCCGCCACCATGTTTGTTCAGTTGCTGTTGTCTTCACCCTTTGTTTGTTTCGCGAAAATCTATTTACAGCAGGTGCCTTTTGCCTTGGTAGGACTTCGGTTCTCAATGTAAACCTAATCGTTATATTGTCACAAAATTATCTCTCGCAATAGGGCACGGCATTGCCTGCTGCGTAGAAACATCCCAATCATCATCGTCATCATCAAAATAACGTCGTTGGTGTTGTTAACTTTTGTTCCTGTGCGCACATATAGATCCGTAAACCCATCCCAACCTTTCCAGCCTCGTCCTCGAGAACAGTAGTACTTGTAACCCCTTTGTTATACAGGGGATTATTTTTTCTTCCTGAATAGCCTTCCGCAATGGTCTCAGTCAAAACAAGATCTGCACCGGTGTATAAATCATTTTCTCAGCGATACAATAATAAGTAAGTGAAAGTAACGTATAAGACGAAATAGGTGGGGTTTGATCTTATTTTCACATATATCCAGCCCGCTTTGTCTAAAAGCTTCGGCATATATATACTTCTGCGAACGTAATTTTTCCAACTGTGCATCGCGAACGGTGAAAATCATTTTCCGTGGAACCGGAACAGCCACCTCGAACTGCGATCGATACGCCCGTATGCCACAGTCTAGCATCGCGGGCCATATCTGATGCATTAAATGCGCATGCGCTCCGTCTCCGTAGCTCGGAATCACGTACGGCTCAGTCACGTCTTCTACCAGCAAACCTCGCGGATTCCGGTCTGGACAGTGATAACATTGACGGTAATATCCTTACCGCCATCTTTAGAGCATTTGAACGCAGCATACGTTTCGTTTCGCCCTTTAAAAATAATTCCCGATTGCGCTATAAGAAACAACAGGATCCAGCACGGAAGTGATTGGCGGACTGGGAATGACTGTAGTCGCGTCGTTTATGTGATCAGCTTTTGTTTCTATGTAGTGTAGTCACGGCCTTTCACCGCTACCTCAGCATCCATTCCAATCCGGGTCGTGCTTTTCTCCTAATGCTCCATGTGTGAAGTGCCTTGTCTGCTCTCCCCGAGTGAGCTTAGCTTGCTTCTTCTTCTCTATAAGGATGGTGTATTATACCGTGTAGACCTCCTTTCTATTGCATCGAGTGAGAACGGCGCAGGTATATCTCGTAGGAGATTCCGTTCGTAATACGTTAGGGCTGCCGTACTTATCATAGCGGCTCAGTTGTTGAGATATCCCTTGAGTATCTTGAGTAGAGTATCTTGAGACATCAGTTGTTGAGATACTCCTTGGTTTCTAGGTATTATGAGAGGTTCGTGGAGTAGCACTAGTTCGTCTTCTCCATTCCCTTCTTCTTTTTATTTTTCCATGCGTATCGTCTACATGTACAATGAGATGTATGCACCGTTCGCATGCATAACGGAACCTAGCTTCCCCACCACGAATGCAATAGAATCCTTTGTAACGTTTAGTTTAGTACATGTATCCTCATAGTTATACCTGCTTCGGGGTATTATATACTGGCGGTATGAATGGTGGTGATGGTGATGGAACTATGCTGGCTGTAGTCGGCGTCCATGCTCAGGTGCAATGTTAACGTCATGACTATCGCAGCGGGGGATCGCGCGTCGTGGGCCGACTTCACAGGGAACTATGCCGACGCTTGTCTTAAAGAGTCTCAAGAGAACCTAGGGAACGTATCCAGACAGCACAGCCGCGGTGCCCGGATGTGCTGTCTGGTTATACTGGCGCCCATGGTTTATGTTCAGATGTGGCTATAATGACGGCGATATAGGCGTCAACTCTCCTATGCCTAACGGCGAGAGACTATACGAGCGGCTCTCAGGACAGGTATCCGGAAGAAAGCATAGCCTAGGGTCTCCTGGACCTGGAAGTACTTGACTAAAACACAGAGGCCGCCATAGTTAGACTGATTATGCACATAGTAGAGGCACGTTAACTCGGCACAGCACAAAAACCTGGAGTCACCACAGCAGTGCGAGAATAGCTCCACCGAAAGTTCATGATTTTCCCCCCTTCCATACTACGCAAAATACTCACATCTTCTGGCATCATCCAATCGGGAGGGCGCGCGTGCTCCTCGCGCGGTGTTTGCTCGCGTCCTGTGCTGTTTTTTTTATTCAAAACACACGAATGATTCAATTACTATCTCGTGCGTTATGTGTTGTTCTACTACCATAATCAACGTCATCATCATGGTGGTGTGATTATACCGCAGGAGCACCATCATTTATGGACAACAGAATTGTCGTCGCTATTTTTTTTTTCGAACTGTCCATAAAATGGTACCGACCAAGGAGTAATGTTGCACTCAAATGTATCAATCGCAGGAGCATAACGTGTATGTGTGGGCGCCTAAGTTGAACTGTTGGGTGAACAGGATGGGGGATGGGGGGTGTAAGAAAGGCACGAATAGGCGCTGCATCCAACCACCTAATTGGCCCCTATGAACACACAGCCGGGCCGAGCAAACACGTCCGACGAGCTTGTTACGGGCTGAATACATGAGTGCGCCGAAACCTGAGATTATAGAGCGCCCCGCATACACGTATTTGTTTTACAAACGCCATTCGACGGGGCTTTGACCTTCGATGCTGGGATGGCCGCCAATGAAATCCTATAGTCTGTTGCGTAAACGTTCGCCTTTGTCTCGGAGGGGTCCAAGAGTGAATGTTGTCCACTAATCAGATCTTCTGAGAAGAATCAGTGGAAGAGAGTCAATCTAGGTCGAAACTATCAGTAATCGTGCTTCATTCGGTTCCTCTTTATGAAAACGATGAATATTTGTGTTGATTGAGGAACGGAGCTTCGCGTATTTTGCCGCGAAGCCGCCCACTATTGAACTTTTTTGTGTGCAACGAGACATTTATGTGATTCCAAATGGCCGCAAAGTAAATACGGATATTCACATTCGTTTTTCCCTTACTCAATGATTTATTGCTTGTTTCTCCGCTGGGGCGATAGTATTTTGATCGCGACAGCAGCGATAGAGGGCGAACACGTTGCTGTCCCTAAAATATGCCCGCTTACACTTACCAGTGTCTCGCGAATCATGGTTTGGCAAGGAGATAGACCGGCAGTTCGCACTACTCAGTCGGAGCCAACCACCGACATGATCATCGTATAGGAAACGTCACTTCAACCGTGTGAAATCTGTTCAGAGCTGTGGGATGGATACATCCTTCTAGGCTTCTCTTTGCATGATCTTGGGATAATCGTGAATAGTGGACTTCTATAGTGAACATGTGAATAGTGGACTTCTATAGTGAACATGTGAATAGTGGACTTCTGAATAGTGAACATGTGACAGCAACTTTATTGTGAGATGATGAATGGGGAGTTTCATCGCCAGGGGCATCGAACTTGTAAAGTAGTGAAGTAGTAGTCGAGTTCAATTTCTCCTCCTTTTTTTTTCTTACAAACAAACAAACCTCCGTTTCTGCTTCCTCTTCTCCTTCTTCTCTCTCTCTTTGTGTGTGTGTGCTTCCAATCCCATTTTAGTGAAGCGGTCTCCTTACCTGATCCCTATGTTTATGCACAAGGAAGAAAGCACAAGAGAAGCACGAGTCAAACGTGGTTCGAACTCTCTGCATTGAACATTCGTTAGCACCGTATCGTTATTAGCAGACCGGCTGTTCTACGTATCACCGTCACATCCGTTGGGAGTAATCCTGGACGACTTGCATCGTTCAGTTTTGGTGTTTTTAATATCCGTTGTTATATCATACCTGGGTGTGCTTCTATATTTTTATACATATGCGTTAGCTACGTTATGGGCTCATCTTGATGTGTTTGTTGCAGACTCCCCTTTTTTTTTTCCTTTTTGGAAGCACATGGTCTAGCGTAATTTCCACATATCTATCTAACAACAAAGAGTAAACAACACCGACTTAACATAAGATGAGAAACAATTTACTAGACGTCTGGTCTCCCATGCGGGAAGGAAGCGAACGAGCGTTGCAGAAAACGGGTTTAGTCCCTGTATACTTCGTAAAGAGGGCCCCGGTTGCCATTGCAAGCCATGGGCTCTCTTTGTACATGCCAGTATTCCAGGAACGTTCTTTATTTATTATTAAAAAACCCAAAGGACCGTGATGGTCATTACATGGGTAATACAAAATTGAAACACAATACAGTGCAAATACATCATTAAGAACACAAATTACAACATTATTAAAACACAAAAACGCGATACAGTAAGTGTTAACGCATTACTAAGAACACTGAATAAATACTACTAATACTCGCTTCATACGAGTAAACATACAAGAAAACATACAACAAACATGGAGAAACATACAAGAAAACATGACGATGGCACAGAAAGGTAGTTGGCTACTAGCAAAATAAATGTTTCCGAAAGACAATGGGGTCAACAATATCCACTATGGACTGGGGTAGGGCGTTGCACTCGACTTCGGCTGATGAGAAAAATGACACCAGCTCCCGTGGGCGTAGTGGTTAGGATGATTGCTTTCCACGCCGAGACTGGAAGGTGACACGGGTTCGAATCCTGTCACCGGCTGTGCCCTTCGAGGTTTTCCCTGGGTTTTCCGAAGACTTTCCAGACGAATGTCGGCACAGTTCCTCCTGAAGTCGACCCAGGACGCATGCTAACCCCCTTTCCCCCACTTCTTCCTACTGTCCTCTCTCCATATGTCCACGTCTGTACGCCGTTCATAGCCACAGTTGCTTCGCGGCGCTAACACGAAATTAATTAGAAAAAGAAAAACGATTTTCTAAAGAACTCTGAGCGACAAACGCTACGTGACACTTTGAAGGTGTGGTCGGGGGATGCGTTAAGATATGAAACTAGCCCTAGTGATGTACAATTGCTGTAATGAAGTTGTGTGGAAGAATTCGTGGTAGAGGAAGAATCGAAAAGGTTTCTTCTTTGACACAACTCCGGAAGGCCCAGTTTCTCATATTATGTTAAGTCGGTGTTGCTTCCCCTTCGTTGTTACTATGATACCCGGCTTTTGGGATATCTTCGCGCACATCAAATCTACAAACACGCATATGCGAGGTGTCCCACCTAACTTGAACCAAGCTGTAAAAAAAAGAGGAATAAACTGGTAAATGGCACGCGACTGACAGCACATCACAGCGAGACTGACGACTGCATATTGTTGACAGTTGTCTGGTGCAAGTCAGCTCATTCCTCTATTACCATAAGAAATCAATTTAGAATCATTATGATTCTTAACCCTAGTGTAAACCGGCTCCAACATGAACGGAGTCCTCTCCTAACGTGACTATGGGCGGCCCTGTGCAAGTGGAATGAAGGAGCGGACTCCATTCGTTCACAGCACGCTATATGAGAGAGTGGCGGCATCGCAGGCACGTGGCAATATGCAGTATATCTCTAATCAGTTTCAGTTAAGTAATTCGGCACAAACGAGCAATCTCTTGGCTTGTGTGAGACTGCATGTGTATACTGTTAAAAGTTTACAGCTTGTTTCCTTGGCGTGCGGTGTACCAGTTTCTCTCTTTTTTAAAGCTTCTTTCAAGTAACGTGGGGGGGGGGGGGGGAGGGATATGTTTATTTAAGAAAAACGAAAAGGAAAGGTCAGCCAGGCAAAGAGCCGGCTCGCTATTCCAAATAAAAAGAAGAAAAAAAAAGAAACAGAAACGGCAAAGAAGAAAGAAAACAGGAAAGAAAGAACGAAAACTGAAACACTATAACAACGGTAAGGAAGAAAACACAGAGGACATGACAAAGTCACATAACAATGCTATAACAACGTGACAAAGTCACATGCAGTAACGTGGGGCTTCCCCCGCGTGTATATGATACGGGCAGAACGCGAAACCAGGCATTTTATTTAAATGACTAAACTGTTCCAGACATTTAGGAAAATGCTCATAAAAGCAAGTCATCTCGTTAAATGCCCGTTCGCGTCCGGCGTGTTGCAAAGTGCTTCGGGAGTGCTATGGACAAGGAGCAGAATGCAAGGGAACGGATGATATAGACATGCTTTCTAACCAGTGATATGTGCAAAAAGGAAAAAAAAAAAAAGAACGAGAAGCAGAAACGGAAGTTGACAGCTATAATAAAGTATGAGAGCGACCATATAGCACAATTACGACGTGCATGTTATTGGAATGAAGTGACAAAGACTTTACTCGTCATGGCGGTCGTAGAATCTCATCATCACCCTGAGTATGTGTGTGCGCGCACTTTTACTCGATGAACATAACATGAGCAAGCAGGATAGCTGGTGTTGGCTGGATGACCTTAAGATTTCCTCGAGTTTGAGGAAGAGTACAGGACGAGAAGAACGCACGACAGGCTCACAGTCTACCGTGTGTTCTTCTCGTCCTGTATCTTCCCTCGAACTCAAGGAAATTTTAACGTGGTCCAGCTTTTACTCACCACTTTAACAACGAGATGCAGGAGCGAAATGACAGTTCTGGATGGCCACCGATCCATTGCCAAGCCGGCAATGGATCGGTGGTTGATCGGCAATGATCGGTGATCGGCATTG
Source organism: Ornithodoros turicata (assembly GCF_037126465.1). NCBI lineage: Eukaryota > Metazoa > Arthropoda > Arachnida > Ixodida > Argasidae > Ornithodoros > Ornithodoros turicata. The sequence continues at coordinate 26,560,100 of NC_088204.1, read as the reverse complement.
TTTTGTAGGCGTCACCATTCCGCAACTCGGCTCATTATCGAAACGGATTTGGGGAGGCGAGGCAAGTTGCGACAGCCGCACTAAACTAGCCAAGTCTATGACGTCCTAGGTTAGTTTAGTGATAGGTTCGGTTAGGTTGGTGCGGCTGTGGCAGCTTGCCTCGCCTCCCCAAATCCTTTTCAAAAGGAAGTTGGTGGACGATGGAAGCTGCCACAGCCGCACCAACTTAGCTTAACCTAATACTAAACTAATCTAGTTTATGATGTCTTAGGTTATCTTAGTGACATAGGTTAGGTTACGTTAGTGCGGCTGTCTGGCTTTTTTGGGCACTTTGCTAAATGCCTGAGCCTAGAATAATTTAGTCATCTAACGAAATGTCTTGTTTTGCGTGTTGCCTATAACATATACAGAGTGTTTGCTCTAACGTGTCCAGAAATTATATTTAAAGCGAGCGATAAAAGAAAAGCAAGTGGTACTTTTCTGCTACTTGAGTAAGAAACAGGTATACTGCTTCACCAGTAGCACCTGTTTCTTAGTCAAGTAGCTGAAAAGTAGCGCTCGTTTCTCTTTTATCCCTCGCTTTAAATAAAATTTCTGGACACGTTACAGCAAACACCCTGTATACTCATACATGCAAATCAATTCAATCCAGACAGCCTGCATACGCAGTGTGCCCTTGCAACTAAACTGCATTGTCTGAACACTGCTCTGATGTTCCGTCGCACATGAATCTAACTCATGCATACGCAATAAGGCAGTTGATCCGTTGATGGTTGTGTCACTCAATTAAACCTCGTAATCCTTTCAGGCAAGGATGTCTGTGGTGATTCTCCGAGGCAACTGTTCCACCTGGTCAACAATGGATCGTCTGCGTACAAGGACAAGTGTAAGATGGATGTTTCATTGCTTATATATTCGTGTCATTGTTCACGTCATGAATACGAACGAAGTAAGTGCCTTCATATACTTCTAAAAACGGCGTGCAGAGGACAAAATTAGCAAAATTAGGCGAAACAGTATCAAACCATCACGTACGTAACTACGAATATGCATACACTGAATAAGTGCGACCCGTTCTGATTGTCGTACTGCAAAGTGGAACCTGATTTTGTAAGGTGTTGTGGAAATGCTGTTGGAAAACGTGTCATTTCCAAAAGACGGCGATTCCTTTCTTCCATGTTTGAGCAGCACAGTTAAATTAACGTTTGCAGTTGTAGAACTCGTAAAGTCATAATTCGTGACGCACATTCACTGATACACGAAGCTTGAAACCAATCGCGTTACAGACACGATGCAGCCGTGGTGTGCCGGTACATAGCCATTCGATCGCTGAGGACAGCAGTGATCGAGGCGCCGTGGCCAGGGGCGTATAGCCTGGGGGTGGTTTAGTGGGTTCACCCCCCCCCCCCGGAAATCGTACCGGTGGTAGTGCATTTGGGAGAGAGAAACAAGGCGGAAATTCTCCCCGTGTAAAGTCCCCATAGAATCCCCCCCCCCCTTATTATTTTTCTGGCTACAATCCTGGCCGTGACCATAAACACTTGGCAACGCCATCTAGCTACCCGCAACGAAGCTTGCGCAATAATTCTTTAACCATTGAGTACCTCCTCTGGACTTTCAGTCACGCTACCAGCAGTCTGCCGAAAGCTGACAGATTGGAGAGGATGACATAGACACAGGACAGCTGGTGGATAAGATCCAAGCGGAGAGCATGGCCTTAGCTTGGACAAACTGCGGTGTCCTTGGTTGGTGTTGCTGCCCAAGCTCCGGCTGTGTACACAATGGGGCTGGTAGACTACATTGGTGCGGTTAACGGAATGAAATATCGAACTACATCAGGACCTACAGATTCTTGGTCTCGGAAACAGTTCTGTTACACGTTTCCCGAAGAGGATTAAGTGGGCATGTTGTAATGCTCTTCGAATGCCTCCTGCATTCCTGCCAATATTCTGGCATTGACGTCGTTTCTGCCACACCTTACCCACGGCGCTCTACTTTCGTCGCAGTCTGCTCACATGTGCATTGAGGTCTCCGGCAGCCAATATGGCACCCAGCTTTCGAAAACTTTTCGTTCTGCCACTGACCACGAAGCACAGAAGCAGCAGCTCCCCCTGCGACAAGACTGGGATGCGACACGTAAGGGTTAGCATCCCGGCACAGACAGGCTGGGCTTTCTTAGTGTCTTTCCCGGGCTTTGTATTTGGACGAAGTATGTCTCGGTGAAGAGTCTAGTAACAGGTTACAGCTAGGTCGTAGTTCTATAGTCTCCGTAGATAGGAGGCGAGAGCATTCTGCAATGTAAACCATGATTTGACGCCCATGGCAATTTACATTGCTTGGTGAATAAACAGTCCAACAGCCCCATTCCTCTTCCTAGGCCAGTGGCGGATCCAGGGGGTGGGGGCGATGGCCCCCAAAACGCTAGGTTACATATGCGTTTTCCCCCTCTCCCCTCTCCCGTTCCCGGCTTAGACAAAGAAACCTCCCCTCGAACGGTAGGGTCTGGATCCGCCCCTGTCCTAGCGGAACTATACCTACATTGTGCCACAATAGGGCAAGTTTATTGAAAGAGTCTGCTTTATAGCAGATGTAAGGTTGATCGAGGTATGTAAGTTTGGAAGGTTGTATTGTAGCCCTGGTTGTGGTTTCAGCGATGCATCTATTTCGTAATCTGCATTCAGAATCCTGAAATAGAGAACATCAGCAACTGGGAACCAGCATTTCCATTGTTTGCTTCGATGTACAACCACGATGTACGACAAGGAAAGTGAAACACTCACCTTAGGTTTGCATACTGTGCTGCCGCTCATGAGCCCCAGTTGCTTCGCGGCGCTAGCACGGAATAAATCAAACAAACAGATATAATGTGCTACCGTAGGGAGAAAGCCAAATAATCGCCCGACAACCTTCGTGACTAAACCGTGCCTTATTATTTCATGTTTTTTCCTCGGTATGAACAGAAAATATTCTCACCTGCGCCTAGGGTTTCCGGTTTTCGGTAAATTACGGAAAAAACACCGATAAACGCACGCCGTAATTTTTATGTCCTCGGTGAAAATAATTGTGCACCGCTAATTACCAGAATGAGCACTTCAAGTTAATTTATGTAATTTCCCAACGATTCTTGTTGTAGAGCTGCTTGGCAGTGGACAGGGGAAATGAGATAATTAAAAAAGAAAAAGAAATACGTACGCTGTCGTTTCGTGATGAGTCAAACCCCCACGATTTTTCACACCGAAGTGCTGGATAACTATAAACACCAGAAACCGGTAAGCCTACTTGTATATAATCCAGATATGCACTCTGTATTCATGATCGGAACTTACACTTGTGAATATAAGATGTTACCGCAAGACGCTATGTTATGAAATTGTTAAGGTGCGTAATTAAACTCTGGCTCGCTCTGCGCAAGATGTTTGTCCCACTATAGGTTTGGGTTGGTCTCGAAATTCAGGATTACTGTCTTCGCATGCGTCCATACGTGTTTACTTTTGCCCCACGTACAAACGTCACACGCAGAGACGAAAGCAAGTATACCAAATCACGAAAACCGCACAGTCATTATTTAGCGCGGTCGTAGAGAGGCGCAGTGGCAGAGTTCGGTATAGTACCAAAGTTCAAACCCACTGCTGTGTTGTTAGCGTGGTCTAGTGCATAGTTTGGGCGTGGAAATGCAAAAGAAACAGTAGAAACGCACTTTACACCTAATGAGATGCCTAAAGCTATTCTCTGCTGCGTCATGTACACACTCTGGATCCGCCTTCGCGTACGTAGTTCCTGAGCTGTCGTTGGAGAAAAGTGTACGTCTATCACACCTCACGTCAGGAGCTGCGCCCGAGTTACAAGCCAAACCCCTGGCCCTTACACTCGTTGCGTCCTTCTCATCTCAAGCGTTCTGGTCGATTTATAACAACTCCAAAAGTGCGCGTTACAAGCATTGGATAAGATTACAAGAATAGGCTCACTGGCTCCAGAGGTGCACGACGTCTTATGTGTGTACTTCACCAGTCGCACTGGGCCATGACATCCAGCTACTGTGGGTCCCTGCCCACTGCGGTGCACCTGGAAAGGAGGCAACGGACGCAGCCACAACACGACCTCACATGGGGATCGGGGTCCGGACATGCTACGCATACTTTACTAAAGGCGACGCAAAGAGAACCATTGGCGCCCTTGTGAAAAGTGTATGTTATGACCACTGGCGCAGAACCATTCCACATGCCTCACACACAATGCCTTTTACAGAGTTGACCCTGAGCTCAAATTTCGAATGCCACCTTGGCCACTTGCATCTATCATCTATACCTTGTAGACTGCGCCTCAATGTTTCCTACAACGGCAGTCTACTGTTTAAATTCGAAAAGGTTCCCTAGAACATATAGCAGTAGAACGCAAGCTAGCTGGTGTATGCTACTTGCAGAAGACATGACCCTGAATTTGGGGTGAAGGCGCAGACGACACACGAAGTGGACAGGACGAGACCCATCGACGAGGTGATCTGCTATCCGGGGCCGCTTGCAACGGACAATATGGATAGCAACACACACATACACACACACATAAATACCCTACCCGTACCCTACCCAAATTCGGATAGATCTCTCGACCAGAGAAGTGTGTTGAGCTTCCGTTCACAGGCAACGTCATGGCGAATATCCCCTCGGGTGTCAGGACCACGAAGTTATTATGTGGGGCATTCCTCAACCACTCTGCTGCATAGCCTTCCTTGTAGCCTTCGTCACTGCCTTGGGGTTCCATGAATGGCCTGGACATGGCATGTTCTGCCGGAAGCAAGAGAACCTTCAATCTGGGTGGAACGTTAAAGTGAGGCTATACTTCGCCCGCGTATACAGCCGTCGTCCACTCATCATGCGTATTCAATTCCGCACAGAAAGTTATTTTTCATGCCGATACCACAGACAAGCGGAAGACGACACTTGGATGAGGGCCAGGATCTGGTTATGGCACTGGGTGCACCACCATGATGGCTGTTGCAAGTGCGAGTGCGCCCACACGAGTGAGGGGAACAACGGAAAGCCGCGGTCACGTCACAACCACCATCACCACCGCAGGTGCGATATGGGCCGCACAGGTCCCAGTGAAGAACTGAAGGAGCGTGAACTCCAGGGTGAGTGGAAGACAGCAACCGGTACGGGAACATGAGCGTCGAGCGAAGGTTTTTGCCCGATAAGTGCCGGGGAGGACGGTTGCCGAGCAGGTGGAGGGCGGGAAAAGAGCTCACTGTGACCTCCCCGGTGGAACAGTGGTCCTGGTACAACTGGTACGCCAGAGTTTGGTTGGTTGTGTGCGTATAAGAAACAGAAGCCGAGGACCGATCGGGAAGGGCAGGTCGGAAGGTAGTGCCTGATGTGTACCCGTATAGGGCTAAGGTTTGAGATGCGGGTGTTGCCGCGCAATCGACGATGACGTACCGCGGTATGGGGGGCGTGATTCGGGAACGGTGCCGCTGGCGGATGCCCAAGGATGTGGAGGGCCACGGCGAAATGTGATGCCGCGTGGCGCACTGGTGTGCTTCGACTCGTGTGAGGCGGGAGCGGCGCTGTGAAACGCCATGTCGTCGGATGTCCGCCTAGCGAGTCCTCGGAGGGAAGCAGTATACGTCTTCAGCGCTGGCATCCGGTGGGGGTTCGTATAGGTGGTCTTGATGACGTTCTGAAATTTGCAATGCTGCGTTGCTTGCGACAAGTTGACTCTCCAAATCTCCGTGGTCCAAGCACTGTGATCACAAGGAAAGTATGGAGCACGCTCTTCTTTGTTGTCCGCTCTACCAACGTGTCAGGACTACACTACCAGTGTCTTTAAATCCGCTACTCTCGACCTCGGAATATGACAAAGTTGATTAGCTCGTTGTCAACTCCAGCTCATCGACGCACATGCCCTAAAAGGATTGCTTACTTTTCTGAACAATATGGGGCTACGATCCCCTCTGTGATGTCCTGTCATCCGTTTGTGCTCCACTGTAATTCACCATCTCACATTACCCATCGGAAGTGGGGCAGGGTTCTTACCCCCGTGGGGAAGCATTCCATGTCATCATAACATTCATTTATAGTTGCTGTTGTGATGTTCTTCATTGTGCGTATTTTCGTAGGAGTACCTCTAGCAATATGGTAGAGTATACCGAATAGAGGAACGACTTATCCCTTTTCCCCTTTCACCATCGTCATCATCACCTTATTTGTAGTCGCCAGAATGAAATGTTGATTTACTGTGTATCATATACACAGCAGTCAGTTTTCTCCCTTTCCTGTTTCCTGTTCCTTCCTCTGCACTTTGTTCTTCGCTCTCTCCTTTTTGTCCGGTATGGCACAGCCACCAGAGGACACTTGAGTTGTTCTGTGAAGTACTTAACTTATTTCGCTTCAGTTTCATCTGATGTATCACGTTTAATGGGGTACTGCACCCCGCGCAGCGGTGAAACACCCGATGTCATCGTCATCGCGTATTTGTTGTTGCCTTTTTGTATAACTGTAATTAGACATTTAGCGTCAAAAGCAAGGGAACCTGCGTGTGTGTATAGCCACGAAACTTAACAATCAATCGATGATACTGATTTATGATAGTGACTGCAGCGAAAACGTCCATCTTTTCGACCATCTTACGCACTCAGATTCCTCCAAGCTCATTCGACATCGGCGAATATAACAGGCATTTATGAAGATGAACGAGACTGTGTCACTCGCAAAACTGCAGTTGACTCAATTGCGTGATGTGCCCCTTATGAAAAACAATGGATGTGTCGGAATACGCAAGAATAGATTCGCGCCGAATATGACGCGGTCGATATCATTGATCAATCCGCAACGTGACCTGCCTCTGCAAGGATAGGAACGATTCTCACACATTCAGCATAAATACGAACAAAGAGAGGCAAATTAGATAATAAATAAGCAAACGTAAGGCTTACGTTTGCATATTTACGTATATCTACTATAATTTCTCAAAAAGGGCCACTGGATCATTGGAACAAGCTTTTACGCGTAGTCGTCCTGTGAACGTTCGGCACTCGCTATAAATGTTACGTGTGGTTACCATTTAAAGGGTGGCTCATCGTCCTGACTGTCTAGTAATGTTGTTTTCTCCAGCGAAACCTGCTCTTAACGGGCCCTGTCGAAGTGCTTGGGTGACGACCTTCCTGAAGTGCGTTCTCCTAATATTCCTTCGCGTGTTCTGGTTTTCTTTCATAATACGCGCTTATACAGTGCTGATGTACTTGTTTGGCTCAAGGTGCAATAAATACTGTTATCGTCTCGGTATCTATGATGGAGAAAATGCCCCCGCCCTGAGGCGTCCGTGCGTCCCCGTCCGAGAACACATATTGACAGCCCACGGGGCCCACGCCGATAAGACAGTATCGGCGTGGCGCCGCTGACGCCGCCGCCGCCGGTCCTTCAACGTGGTCTACGCCGCCGCCGGAAAAAAATGCTCACGGCGCACACCTCTAGTTGGCGGACGTCCCATACCCCGGCGGCGGCTCTTGTGCTGATCGATCCACAAAACTTAACGCAATCTCGAGCGTACCCAACCAGCAGCGTGCCACTTTCGACATTAACCCCAACCCCTCGGTTCTTCGAAAGATTACGTACACAGCTCCAAGAAAATAGCGAGGGGAGGGCGCATTACTGTCTCTTAACCAGTCTGATAACCATCCAGTGTACAGTGTCAAAAATGTCTTATAGGTCAACGGCCTTTAAGAAACGCAATTGAGGCCCTTGGAATGTCTTCCGTTGTTGGAGGTTACGGCAGGGATTGATGCTTTGGGTTTAACTATACTCTAAGAACGGGGGGGGGGGATAATGTCGAGCCGTTGCTGGTCGCATGCGAGTTGGTATCGTCACCACTATAGCGAAAAGAAAAAAGAGAATGTGTACGAAGGAATGAAGGTGAGGTATGTACAGGATGGGTGAAACCAATGTGACCGAAGTGCACTGTGGATAGAAGCTTACGCTAGAGGGGTCATTTCGCAAGGCCCGTTTCCTGGAGAAAACCCACGAGGTTACGACTTTTTGTAAATCGTTCTGCAAAACAACCGGTTATAGGATGTTCGCCAATGTGCCAGGGCTGGAGTGTGCAAGGTATAGGTTTCCCCACATATATAGTGCTGTATGCGCGGCATTATTTCAGGATATGTTCGATGCTTCCAGGCTGATCACAGTTACAGCATCTGGCATCAGCCGATCTCGTATAGTAGCGAGCCGGTGAACGCAGACCCTGTGCATAACCTATGGAGCTCTAAGGACAGGTGGTGGTGGTGGTGGCGGTGAAGGGGCACGCCGAAGAACGGAAGTTCACCGCATAGCACGCTCCTAACCAGTCATCATTCCGAATTGTTGTTCATTCATTGTTCCCTTTCCCGATTTGTTGTAAATGGGAGGAGCACTCCTGTTGTGGCAATTGGATGTTGATTGCCACGAAATGGCCTATACGTCCCGCTCTGTATCTCCTCAAATCAGAAGCAACAACCCTATCATTCGACTCAATGGTTGCTGCAGGGCATGTTATGCGGTCAAATTATTTTTCTTTTGTTTCGTTTGTAGAATATGGAGGGGGGGGGGGGTGTACTACTGTTCGGTGGTACGTTTGCAACCGCACGTGGCGAAAATGAGGGCTGAAGATAACTGCACTTATAGCGGGTGCTTCATCTTTTTTTTATTTTGCTAACTTTTGCGTGTACACTCTTAAAAATGAACTTCACCGCATAGCACGCTGCTAGCCAACCATCATCTCGAATGATATCGTTATCTGCCCTGATTTGTTGAAAACGGGAGGCGTACGCCTTTTCTGTGACACTTATGCTGTTCATAATTGTCACAAAAAAGGCGTACGCCCCCGTTTTCAACAAATCAGGGCAGATAACGATATCATTCGAGATGATGGTTGGCTAGGAGCGTGCTATGTGGTGATGTTCATTTCTAAGAGTGTAGGTGCTAACACTCTTAAGAATGAACTTCACCACATAGCGCGGGAAGGCCAACCACTGCACAGAATGACACCGTTATCACTCTTAATTGTGGAAAGCGCAGGGCGTACGCCTTTTTGTGACAACTAACGTAGCTACATAAATGTCACAAAAGGGCGTACGCCTACAGTTATTAACCGATCACAGTCTACAAACATAACTTCACCGTATGGCACGCTGTGCGCCAACCACATACGAACGATAGGGTTATTGCTTCTGGTTCGAAGAGAGAAGGGGGCGTACACCATTTTTGTGTCTATTATCATATATCTGAGTTGACACAAAATGGCGTACTCCCCACTCTCTCTTTTGAATCAGAAGCGATAAACTATCATTCGTGGCAATGGCTGGTGCTGAGCGAGCTATGCGGTGAAGTTCAGTTTTTAGAGTCTAGTTGGGCAACTAAAGGTGTAAAAATATCTCCCCGCAGAATGAAAGACGTCATTACCTTAACAGCAATACAAAAGGAACGGAATTAATCCGTCGCTTGGTTCGTGATTTACGCGCGAAGGAAAGCGCCAGTCTTCTTATCTCCTGCTCGAGAAGGGCAGCAAGCCTCTCATTGATATACTCAAACGGTTCGCCCAATCATCGCGGGAGACCGTTTGAGGAGACCAATGAAGCAGCTCCACATTTCTGCTGTTCTTGAGGAGGAGTGAAGAAGAGGGAGAGCGTAAATTACGGTTTCTTTCGCTCATAAATCACGAATGAAGTGAATCTCATTCCTTTTGTATTGCTGTTAATGTAATGGCCTCTTTCATTGCGCAAGGAAGGAGTATTGTTCGCCCTTTACACTCTCAAAAATGAACTTCACCGCATAGCACGCTCCTGGCCAACCCTCGTCCCGAGTGGCATCGTTCTTCCCCTGATTTGTTGTAAACGGGAGGCGTACGCCATTTTTTGTGACACTTATACTGTTCATAATTGTCATAAAAAATACGTACACCTCCCGTTTTCAACAACTCAGGGAAGATAACCATATCTGTCGAGATGGTACACTCTTAAAAATGAACTTCACCACATAGCACGCTCCTAGCCAACCATCACCCCGAATGACAACGTTCTCGCCCTAGATTTGTTGAAAACGGGAGGAGGAGCCTATTTTGTGCCGTGCATAATGGACACAAAATAGGCTCCTCCTCCCATTTTCAACAAATCAGGGGCGAGAACGTTGTCATTCGGGATGATGGTTGGCTAGGAGCGTGCTATGTGGTGAAGTTAATTTTTAAGAGTGTAGTCAGCTAGGAGCGTGCTATGCGGTGAAGTGCATTTCCAAGAGTGTGCCCCCTGATTGGTTAAAGACGGGAGGCGTACGCCATTTTTGGAACACTTATGCAGTAAAAAAAAAGAAAAAGGCATACGCCCGGCACTTTCCCTAAATCGGGAGTGACAACGCGTATCATTCTGCATGTGCAGTGGTTGGCGTTCACCGTGCTATGTGGTGAAGTTCTCTTTTTAGAGTGTGTAGTGTCCCTTCCAGTATACATGACATTCTCCGGTAAACATAAGCAAGCCCCAGTCACAACTTCCGTTGCCACGAAGACTTCCGGTCCTTCCGCGACTAAAGGCGCTCTGAACCAGGCACCATGCAGAATGATATCTTTCACTTTCCTGATTTGTTGAAAATGGGAGGCGTACACCTCTTTGTGGCAATCTGAATTGGCATAAAAAGGCGTGTACGGCCCTCTCTTTCCTCAAATCAAAAGCGATAACTGTATCAGTCGGCATAGTTGTTGGCGCAGAGCGTGTTTGCTGCGAAACCGGATGTCGTTTTGGCAACAAACCGGAAGCGGTGCAGAAAGGCATGTATATTATGTATAAAACGTTCGGCGATGTACACTATAAGAAAAAAAGGAGTAAAACGGGGAGTAATTGCAGCTTCTACTCCCCTAGTCTGCAATTACTCCCCATTTTAGTCCCCAAACCCGACATTTAGTCCCGACATTTACTCCCCAGGACTGCAAATTGTCACTAAACTTCGCGAATGGTCTCCTGAATGCAAAAGCCTACGTAAATATGTGCCCTTGGTCAGTTTGAACGGCCTAAGGCTGTATAACTCAGACAACGTAGCAATTTTCCAGCCACACGCAGAGTAAGAAACAGTTAGCGCATCTTTCTTCGCAAATTGTGCCCTAGTATGGCGCAAGATATTATATCACTCGATATATCACGGTTGACGGTTTGCTTCAAAGTATTTTCATGCATGCGCACCAATTATGTACCTGGGACTCTTACAACAGCGCGTGAAATATGGTCTTCGCTCTGTGACATTAATTTACTCCCGTGCATTTACTCCCGAAAGGGACTATTTTTTGTGGCAATGCAATTACTCCCCAAAAGGAGTAAAAATACTCCTTTTTTTCTTAGAGTGTAGAGACAGAAGTGAAAGTTATAATGGTCGGAAATACCAATAACAGGTGAAGCGCACTGCTCGTCAATAAAGAGGATTATAGTCCATACTATCTCGGGTCGGGTGATAATCGCATAATGAAGCCCGTCGCACCCCGAGTTCCTTCAGGAATATTTTTTCTGCGGGCTTTCTATCCAGTGACTCAACTGTTGGCAACCCTGCATCGCGGTAGCCTCATTTTCTTGACGCTGTGTCCCTCTAACAGCCAAAACGCTACCGCATGAAATAAAGATGATACAGGTGGCTGGTATATATCGTAAGACACATCTCGTAGCTGCAACGCTTCGAGAAGAGTTCCCGTATATTGACCTCGAAGAAGCGCCTAATTTTCCAAATTGCTTCTCCGGTTTCGAATGCGTGCGCGCGGCCTCTCTGTAATTCCACTAAGGAAACTTTCGAAATACCTCGAAATTGGCTCAAATGTGCCCCTTAATGTGTCTCGTACAGCTTTAACACGTGACGACATTAGCGAGCGAAGCTCTCTTTTAACGATACAGCTGAAATGAACTCTGTACAGCGTTCCCTATTTTCAGTTATTGTAAGCTCTTTTTTTTTGAAGGTTTTGAAGTGTTGCTAATTGTTGTGCCCCCTCTCAGCACAACTGTCTTTTTGCTTGGAATAATACATCAAATTAGACTGACTGAATTATCGATTCATTATTTTGTGTCATTGCAGTCCATGTGTCTGACACAGTATTCTCACAAAATATCGTTTCTTTATGTAACGCGGAAGTATTACAAAATTAATTTCTAGTTTTGAGAAGCATGACGTCATTATATGCGCGATCTCTTGCGCGTCTGGCAGCATTATCTCTTACCAGGGTTACCTATTACCAGGGTTGCTCGCAGCCTTCTAACGTGACGCGGACAGCGCACGCCAGGAAGCTGGGCGCACTGTTGCTGGGAGACAGACGGCAGAGCACATCACCGCCGAAACTCTGAAGAAAGAAACTAGTCGAAACTATGAAGCTTTGAGCGTTCGTTCGAATGTTTGCGGAGACACGTAATGTTCCCTGACGTCCTTTACAGTTTGCTCGCTGAGTCTTTGAGAGAGAGAGAGAGAGGTTTATATAATCCGAAATAGCACAAATAAATATAACAAGGTTTCCGAATATCTATTTATTTATTTATTTATTAATAATACCTCAAGTGCCCTTGTGGGCATTACATGAGGGTGCATAGTTCGCATACGGAAAAAATGAAGTGATGCACAGCAAACGCTGTGCTATATATATATATATATATATATATTTATAGCTATTTTTTTCCACTATATATATATATATATATATATATATATACATACAATTTCAAACACGTCTAGCATCATTTATTTGTTTCTTTAATGGCTTTTTTTCCTGCATTGTAATTCACTAGCTTGCACTGTGGCATTGAGGAGTGCTGAGTCACCCTCCCAGGTGTATATCGCTCGCTGAGTGACCCCTGGTTTGCCAATTCGGAAAGATGCGCAGCTACCCAGGGCTGACGAGCCGCAAACACGACGAAACACGTGTCCTCTGGTGCTGCCGCATCGTTCCATGAGTATCTGTTTCTCTGCGTGCAGCCATAGAAGCCATGTTAATCTGTAAGTTTTAATTTCAAACACGTCTAGTATCATTTATTTGTTTCTTTAATGGCTTTTTTCCCTGCAATATATATATATATATATATATATATATATATATATACAGTCATGTCTCGCTTATCCGGAGTTCAGATATCCGGAATACATTACCGGGAACGAACCTGCTACCATTGAATTTTGTCTCAGTTATCCGGAATTCGTTATCCGTATCCATATATAGCAAGTACGAGGAACAATCTTCCAGGACCCAGGTTATTCTGATTCGGTTATCCGGAAAAGTGTCAACGTCAAATTGTTCCAGAAAAGGGTCACATTTCGCGGGGTCATTCTGTAGTGTTTGACCTTCCTTTCTTCTGGGGTCACTCCTTTTTGGTGTGTGCGGGCACACGGTAGAGATGGTATAGACGATAAGCCAAAGAGGTGCCCTGAACCCACGGAGCGCAAGAATGTGAACCAATGTGAACGTCAAAGTCCAGGCCGTCTGAAAGCATCGCGGGTCTTTTGGCCTATGCCAAGTGCATTTGCAAGTAGACAAAAAAATATGTGCAGGACCAACTTTCTCAGGCATTGCCCTCAATTGAACAGCAGGGTGCCGTGGCTGTGACCAAAAATCTGTCACACGTATGCCTACTAATTTCAAGAAGCTTACTTCGCATGGATTTTTCAAGTAACGATCTTCTCCTTGTTTTCTTTTCTGGAGATTAAGATGTCTCCCCAACTATCTCGGGTTTCTCCGGAAATTTGCTTGGTTCGGTTATCCGGAAATTCGTTATCCGGACGAAAAGGGACGACTCCCGAGGTGTCCGGATAATCGGGACATGACTGTATATATGTTTTTTTTCTTTTCTTTTTTTTATTCCGTAGTGGCACTTTAAGATACCGACATCGGCAGAGGCACATTACGATATACGCGGGTATATTTAAGAGGGCTTTGAAGTGAAAATAGAAATGTAATGAGAAAAAGAACAGAAATGCCTTGACTCGCGGGTGTAAACTACGAGGTCCGGTGTAGCAGCTAGCAAAGGACTTCCTATCGCAGCGAAGTCCCAGCAAACAGCCGTATACAGGACTTGTACGACTTTCCGCGCTATTTTAGGAACGGAACGCAGCGGATCATGCTAGCAAATTGTTAGAAGACTAAGTGCTTCGTTGATCAGGTTCGAGCTTCCGATGCTTCCACGTACACAGCGTAATTGTTTTACGTTCGCAGCGAGCCGGTGCCCGGCGGACACGAGGAGCAAAATTGCGGATGAGGAGAGGGGGAGGTTTGAAAGAGCGATTCATCCTCTCCGTATATAATAACAGCCGAGGGAAAACGCGTGATACCGAAAACGAGGTGCAAACGCGCAGCAGTCGTCTCGCCCGGGGGCCAACTTACTTCTCTGTACACACACACAAGCTTCGGACAATGGAGACTCGCAATTAGAGCACTCCCTGCTGTCATTTTTCACCGAATCGCTATATGTTTATACATTTAAGCCGCCGAGAAACAATCACGAGTTCCAACGAAGGGCGAGTCCTCGCCCGGAGGGAAAAACGCATGTTGACTCTTCCAATTGGCGGTTTGGTGAGCGACGCATGCGCAGAAACCGCGGTCCACTATGTCTGGGTATACATAAGCTGCCTTTCTCTCGGCGGGAGGGGCGAAATTCGGTATAATTTGGGCTAATGAGTGCGTTTATTTCTCGACGACGTGACCAGCATGGACAACATACGGCACGCATGCAATGGACCTGGCGAGAGAAAGCTCCGGGCGTTGAGAAACTTCTCATCTCGATGCGGAGTCATCGCTCTAACCACTTCGTGAAGCACAAGGAGGAGGATTCGCTCTCTTTCGTCACACTTAACATTGTCCAAATAATTGCGCAACATTATCGGCTCTCCTCCGGTTTATAGATTGTGCTTGAAAGACTTGCAGTGGGACCCTTGAAGCAGAACTTCACCGCACAACACGCTGTATTTCAACGACTGCGCAGAGCTATAACGTTACACGATGATTTATCTAGAAAGGCAAGCGCTGCAGTCTTTAAATTTTTTTTATTAAAAAAGGGTGTGTTGTAATTCCTTTTTCGGGGAGTACAGCCTTGCCACATATTCACTCCTTTTGGAGTGTAAATTACTCTCCATTACTATTGTTAAGGAGACTCCTTAAAGGAAGTGATATATGTGGCAAGGGCCTACTCCCCCAAAACGAGTTACAACACACCCTTTTTTTTTAAGAGTGTGGGAAGGATGAAAAAAGGAAGAAAGGGTGTACTCTCTGCAGTTACGTTGTAACAGCTTACACATCATTGCTGACAAGTGCCTGACGGTGAAGTAACACAGGCGCCCTGTAGGGGGAGCGCAGGAAAGAAACACAGGAGGTATCGCCAAGGATTTGGAAGGTCTTTGGGGAGGGGGGGGGGGTGCAGGAGGTCTGGGTAAATCACTGGTGTTATCACTCCCGTTTTGTGGAAAGAGCGTGGCGTCCGGTTTTATTTGTGACAATTAAGACAAGTGTCACGCATAGGATCACGTCCTCCGTTTTCAAGAAATCAGAGGAGAAAACGATGCAGTTTGGGATGACATCGACTGGACATGTCTGGAGTCGGCTGAATGGAATGGTTTAGAGTGGCAATCTTTCGTAAGAGTCGCCAGCATAGATAATGGCGTCATACACATAGACATTATTTATACCTATGCAATGTATGCAAATGCATGTAATGCACGTATCTTACCATATGCGCAAAATAATCTCACCATCATCGAAACCATTTCTTAGAATGTCGGGACGAATTTCCCCTAATATTTTTACCGTCACGAGTTAACCAAACTCGCGAAGAAATCCGTTTTAATCGTGACATCGATCTGCCCCGAACTTTTCGTTGGTCCAACTAGAGCAGGCGAAGGCGCGCAGACAACCCCTTTTTGATCCGCTCAATGGATCTCCGCTCACACCAATCTCTCTCGACCGAGAAAGATAGCGTACGGGAATCCCCGGAGTTCATGCATACCTGGCGCACTTTGTACGAAGCCTCTTGGCCACTTTGCAGGCGACCCAGTATGAGGAGAGAGCGCGGCTACACCCGACAAATAGCCGTTCACGATCAAAATCAATGTTTGCCGAACGTCAGATAAACGCCCGTCGGCCATGCAGCCGCTCTTGCCAACTTACTTTTCCCCACATCGACTGCGAGACACATGGCGGAGCCTCTGAAACTCAGGGGCGGAGCTCTCGACCCCGCCCATCCGACACGCTCGCTTGACGGACAGCTTCACTCTCTCTCTCTCTCCATTGCCGATTGATAACCGGACTCAATGTGATTATTGTGTTGCTCACAGGTGACGCGGTGGTATCCTGGTATTGGGCGTAGCAAATAAAGGGAGCTGGGTTATGCATCCGATCTTCAAGGCGAAAGGGTAAAACGTGTCCTGAAGGGAAAGCACGAGAAGGTGACTGATTAACGAGTATCAACACTGACCGAAGGAGACGAATAATGATAATGAATGAGCAATATCATGAATTAGTGCTCCTCAATATGGAAGATGATAACGACTGACGGCGCTGGTCTCTCTGCACTGCCTCTTCTCCGTAGTGAAATCCATTCAAGAATAGAAAGGACTGTCGAACACGAGGGGATCGTCACCACATGATAGATGAAGTGATGATGAATGAGGAAATTTACCAGTTAACTTGTGACCTTCACCGCATGGCACAGTGGTCAGTATATGATATGCCATGATTATGTGATGGGTTAATTATGATCCAAGTATGACATAGTACAAAGTGCTTTCAAACAAGTGGCATTGAAGACCGTAGGGTACGCAAGGTGCCTCCGCAACAATGCTGTGTGTGGGGTGAATCCAGGCCCAGATGAGGACTTGGGCAGGGTACTCAAGTAGAGAGGGGGAACGCATAATGCTTCCTCCACTCTTAAAAAAAATGGCGTGTTTGTAACTGCTTTTTGGGGAGTATACCCTCGCCACATATATCACTCCCTTATATACACTCCCACATATGTGAAGTCGGCCCAGAACGCATACTAAAACCCCCCTATCCCCCACTCCTTCCTGCTGTCCTCTCTCCAGCTGTCCACGTCTGTACGCCGCTCATAGCCACAGTTGCTTCGCGGCGCTAACGCGGAACAAAGTGCAAAGTGGCACGAAATCTGTGCGGGCTATTTTGGAACTACTCGGCAAGCCCCTATTTCTCCACGTGATTTCGCTCCACATAAATGCCACCCATGACGCAGTAACACTTACTGAAGCGAAAACGACGCGTTGCTTCGGTGATCATGCGCGAAAGCCAAGCGAGACGAAGGCACAACTCGGGAAAATGTCTCGTCGAACATTCAAGGTCGCGTGTATATGTAGTTGCTTATAAGCGCTTCTTATATGCCGTATTAAATAGGGGGCAGGATCGATGGGTTTTCATTTTCCTGAATTACGACGTAACTCAGTGCCAACAGGATCCACATGTGTATAGCGCATCGTTTATTCTTGGAGCTTTGCCGATGACCAATATTCTCTTTCGCGCACACTCCTCCTCCTCCTCCTCCTCCTCTATCGGCTGATTGATTGGGATTTGGGATTAGTGCATGAAGCCGCGATGGTCTTCGTGAAGCGACGAAATGGGCACCGTTCGGAGGAAAAGAAAAATGGCGCGCCCATATTTCTATTAGGGCCAATTTCCGTTCGACACGGCAGATGCATTACGCGCGAGACTGAGGACAAACCGCAGACAGGCGTTCGTCTGCAGCGCGCGTCGCATCCGGTTTTGTGCCTGTCAGGCAACCCAGTTGGCTGGCGATTTGTGAAGCTGCTCGCATTGTCTCGGAGGCAATCGATCTGCCGACACGGGAGGCCAAGTGTCGGATATTTGGTGCTGTTTTTCTCGCGCTATGCGCGTGAAATGCTGCGTGAATGAAAGGACGGTTTTGTTCGAGGGACGGATCGAATGAGTGCATATACGGAGGCAGAAGATGTATACGGACGTATACGGCTAGAGTTTGGCGCGGCGACAGTATAGCGCCGGCTTTCTTCTCCGGCAGCGGGCGCAGGGATGTTTTCTAGCATGTTCTACAAGCGTAGAAGACGATGTTGGCGATTTCACGCTTGCTCGTCTGTGTATTCTGTCTTGTGCTTTACCTATCTCCCGTTTGTGTGCAATCTCTGGCGAAATAACTGCAGGAAAGTGGGGAATAAATCAGGTAAATCCTGGAGAGAACTTATCCTTGCCTGTCGCCACATGTGACTCTGGAGACAGTGAGCGAGGGCGCCCCCTGGGCAGCCGAACGAGCCTATAATTGAATGTATGGATGATGAGGGTTTTGTGATCTCACAGTTCGTTTCTATCTAACGAGTGTTCAGAAACTAACTCGCGCTGTTGTTTTCATGACAGATAGACGAGGCAGTCCACCAAACTCCTAATCGCAGCTACTTCTACTCTATAGACGAGGCAGACAACCTACGATTGAAACCTGTGGATATGACACCGGTCAGTTTATTTAAGCATAGGACCCCTCAAATGAAACGCTACAACGCCATACAATGAGTATGAACACGGCAAAATGTTGCCCACAAGGAAAACCACAAGATGCATGCAGTGCAGATGCTGTGCAGGTTGTCAGCAAGAAGCACATGAGAGACGTCGCTGTAAATTATTCGAGAGGAAACTGTCCGAAATGCTTTACATGGGTAACTTCAATGAAGAGAAGTGCGTAAAGGACGCTACAGTAAAAAAAAGATAGGTTTAGTACCGCGTAAGCAAGAAAATAGCGGGTGCACACTCCGCATGGGCCGAACGTGGCTTTGCGTTAGCGCATGTGCAGTATGAGCACACTATTTCCTTGTGTACGCGATTGCGTTGCAGAAAATTACGTTACTTGCAACTACAGACGTGCGTTACAATTAAAACTATATATCTAATGATACACCAACATCATCGATCAAGCGAAATAACGATTATCAGAGCATCTTTAAAGCCCTTTGTTATGTCGTAGTCCGTCGTACAAAGAGCTAATGATGATAAGACTCCTTGCATGGACCGGACCGAGCCGAAATAATGCCATTAGAAAAGGCTGTACTCAGAACTTCAATTGATGATGTACTCGCACCCGTTCAAGCTTGCTTTGCCGAAAAGAGAATACTCTAACGTGACACGTTGACCGGGATCAGGCTGTGGTGAGGCACTTCAGTAGTACTGAGTATCTTCAGTAAGTATCTTCAGTAGTACTAAGGACGTTCCGCTCAGGAATTTTAAAATAGGATCCACCCACAGGCGGAGAGTTTTCATTTTGTCGGAGGGTGGCAGGGGCACAACGCCCCCCCCCCCCCCCCCACTCTTCCCGCCACTTTTATACACAGAGATATGGAAGGGTGTCGGAGATTCCGTGTTGTGAATGCTATGATGCAAACTTTTAGAGAAATTTCTTGTTCACTCGCATCTAACACGCGGCACTTAGGATATCCGTCGAAACGTTCATATTGATTGTGAGCTGGTAGAGTGACCTGACCCTCTGGGAATGTTCCGGGGGAAGGGGGTAAAGGCCCTCAAGCCCACACGCAGTCAGCACCTATGGTCATCTACCCATATACTATAAGCATGGAGTCTATATCACTTAGGTGCCGCGAAATGTCCACTGCGACGAGGTGCACACTCTTACGGTAGAAGCAACGTCACTACCATGCACACGACGCGACTAATACATGCCGTTCTTATCGCTTCCGGTTTGGTGCAAAAACGGCGTCCGATTTCATTGCAAACATCCTCTAGGCCAAGCACTGTGCAGATTGGTACAGTTATCGCTTCCGATTCGACGAGAGAGTGCCGTATACGCCTCTTTGTGGCAATTCAAATTGCCACAAAAAGGCGCACGCCTCCCGTTTGCAACAAATCGCTGGGAAGGTGTGTTAGCTTAGCTCAATTGGCAAGAGACCGCTAATCCACACTCTTAGAAATGAACTTCAGCTCATAGCACTCCCCTAGCCAACCAAAATCTCGAATGATATCGTTATCTGCCATGATTTGTTGAAAACGGGAGGCGTACGCCTTTCTGTGACAATTATGAACAGCATAAGTGTCACAAATAAGGCGTACGCCTCCCGTTTTCAACAATTCAGGCCAGATAACGATATCATTCGAGATGATGATTGGCTAGGAGCATGCTATGCGGTGAAGTTCATTTTTAAGAGGGCAGGAGATGTGGGTTCGAGTCCTACAGCTGCACTCTTAAAAATGAACTTCACCGCATAGCACGCTCCTAGCCAACCATGATCCCGAATGACATCGCTATCTGCCCTGATTCGTTGAAAACGGGAGGCTACTTTTTTGTGACAATTATGAACAGCATAAGTGTCACAAAAAAGGCGTACGCCTCCCGTTTTTAACAAACCACTTCAGATAACGATATCATTTGAGATCATGGTTTGCTAGGAACGTGCTATGCGGTGAAGTTCATTTTTAAGAGTGTGGCTAACATTTTCAGCGACTTCCTTCTTTCATCACGAAAGCGAAAAATATAATTTTGCATGGCGGCATGGTTCCGAGCGTCCTCGATCGCTGGAGGACCGGAAGTCTTCGTGGCGCCGGAAGTTCTGGCGGGGGCTTGTTTATGTTTACCCGAGAATGTCATGTATAGACTAGCCACACGGCAAACTTACTGCATTAAACGAAATGACACTAATTTCGCCTCCTAACCAACCATCATATCGCATGGCATTGTTCATTCCCCTGATTTGTTTACAACAGGAGGCGTACGCCCTTTTTTGTAACAATTACGCGGGGGAGGACATAATTGTAACTGAAAAGGCGTACGCCTCCTGTTTTCAGCAAATCAGAGGAGATAACGATATCATTTTGGAGGTGAAGTTACTGCAATTCCGTTTAATGCATTAAGTTTGCTGTGTGGCTAGGGTATAAGAAGGGGGATTTTACCATTGGGATAGTAGCACATGCAGAACACATTATTCAATTCAATTCAATTCAATTTTATTATTTGTTATGCCATACCAGTATACTGTGGGGGCTCCGTAGCATAGCAGGTGGGGCCTCCCGGAAACAATCTGAATATATCATACGTGGCGACAACATCAGAACAAGTCATGAAATATAAGGATGCACATTATATGGAAGGGCAAGGGAATATACTGTCACGGTAAGGGAGAAAGCACAAGAGGGCAAAAGAAAGAAAAACAAATAAATAAATATAAGAAACAAAAACAACTGAGAATCAGCAAAAATGTGGCGCTTATTAAAGTGAACAGCGTAACCGCAAAAGCCCATGGGGGAAACAAGACAAATAGGTGAAAAAGCTAATGTGTATGAAACTGAGGAACTAATTCATGAGGTGGTTCCTTAAGACGATCCGAAAGCGATGGAATAAACGTGCTGACTGTAGATAAGCAGGCAAGGCGTTCCATAGTTTGGCAGCCACGAAGGTGAATGTTTGCGTCCCGTGTTGGTTGTTGTGCGTGGCAGGAGAAAATTACCGGAGCGAGGTGATCTAGATGGAATGACTACTGCAAGACACTGATTGTCGAAGACACTGATTGTCGAAGACACCTAACAAATGCTTGGACAGAAGCAGTAGAACGCGGAAATGCAACAGCTGTATATGAGTGGCAAAATACGCGGCGATATGAAGAGGTGGCGACAGCTGCATATTATGGGAGTGAATGTAATGATGCGAATAGCTCTTCTTAGAGACGAGAGATGAGAGATATATGTGGATCCCCATGATGTGATGCTGTAAGACAGGTGGGAATGTATGAAAGCGTAATATAATGACAGAAGTGTATGCAATGGAAAAAAATATCTGACCTTGGATAACGCACGACGACATATGTTTGAGATGTGTGATGTAAATTTCAAATCGGTATCTAATGTCACTCTCAGGAACGTTATCTTGCCAGTAGGTAAAAGAGAGCTACCGTTTAGAGTTAAAGTTTGCAGCAGCGGTAGCACTATGCCAATCGAAAACGCCAATGTGTACCGGAAGTCTCAGACACAAAAATTTCGACACAACACGAGGAACGCAAGGCCGCGCACATACGTTAGATTTCCAAATATACAAGACTATTTAACATGGACACCATCGATGCCTGATCTTGCGTGAAATTTGCCACTCATCATCGGACAGCTAGATCTTTATGAGGTACACACCTCGCAAGCGGGAAAAGATTCAAATGGGGTTCACCACGCCGGTTCAGCTCCACGGAGATGCAAAGAGCACGCCGTGCAGCCTGAAACTTCATGAACGAGCAGGTTCTTGACCATGTTCTTGACAGGGTGGAAGCTTGCTGGTCCTTCTGAAAGCCTTATTTCATCTTGTGCGTATAGCAGACATAGATTTTAGAGTGTAGAACGAGTGATTCCGCCTCATACTGTTGGTCTTTGTTGACATTCATTTTCTGTCTGCGATGACGTAGTACCGCTGCCATGCAGCCTACTTCTTAAACATTCGTACTCCGCCGCTGGTATTCGAACATGAAACACGAAACAGTATCATTTCACGTTGCGGCCTCATGTCTTTGAGACGGCTGACGTCAAGTGCGGTGGGGAGCCCTCGATGACTCAGTCGACGACCTTGTTCACCCACTACACAAAACAGTGGCTGAACGCGTTCCACGGAACATTCCAGATCCTTGGAGAAAATCGACAAACATGAACGAAAATAAGTTGGATACAGCTTGATCAGAGACGTCACTGTAACGCCTCGATGCTCCCAGGGTATCTCCTGCTGGCGAGATGCCGCCAATAATAATCCCTCGAGACAGAAATCCCACTTTGCCATGCGCTGATCACTTCAAACAAAACACAACTGATCCCTTTGAAAGATCCAAGAACGCGGACTTCAAAACTATCCTGATTTCTTTTTTTTTTTTCCTGTCGAAAGTCGGTCATTAGTAATTTGATACGGAAAAGGATACGCAGCAAAATTTTACCTATATATACATTCTACGATACAGCAACAACTTTATTTTTAGGATGACGAATGGCGAGTTTCATCGCCAGGGGCGACGCTCTACGCCATTGCTGATGGTGATGAGGGGAATGACATGATGAGCGCCTTCAAAAAAGGCATCGAAGTCCTATTGTGTCCAAAAAGGTGAAGAGAGCTTTGAGGGCAGAGCGTTGGTGGGCTGGATTTGACCAGGTACCAAGCAATTTTGATAGAGAGAAGGGGCGACATTCCAGCTGACTAAGAGACCCGGAGAGCGCGGTTCGGGAAGGTTGGTAGTGTGGGCAATAACGAAGAATGTGCTCCAGGTCCTCTAGAGCACTGCAGTGACAGCATCTGGGAGAGTCAACTTGGCACAAGTGGTAGCCCCATTGAGCTGTAAAAGCCACATCGAGTTGCACTCGATGAATTAATGCAGCATCTTGACGACAGGTGTTTCGTGGCATGCGGAAAGCGAGAGTTGGATCAACTCTGCTCAGCATAGATGGGAGAATAATGTCGGCTGTTCATTGGCGGGAGCCAGGGGTGTCACGAGGTGTCGAAAGATGGAACGACGGTCTCCTCTCTGCAGCGCGATACTCGTCCGTTTCCGACACGAGAGAGCTGCTTCTGCGGCGCTGTCGGCCTGCTCATTCCCCATCCCACCACAATGGGCTGGAATCCACTGGAGAACCAACCTACGGCCGGCTTCGATCGTACACATGATGGTAGGCCATTAACACAACCGTGACTTAGGGGTGGGGATGAGCCTCGTATGCCAGAATTTTCAATAGCTTGAAGTGCAGATTTTGAGTCGATGAACACTGCCCATTCCCGCGGGGTAAACTCAACGATGTGCTGCAGAAAGAAAAGGATGGCATAGAGTTCCGCAGCTGTTGGTGAGGTTGGATGTGAAAGGCGGCGTCCTTGCGCAACTACTTCGGATGGTATGACGAATGCCGAGATGGACTTGCCGTTTTCGGCTGCGTCATCTGTATATGGTCTACAGATTTACAGGTCTACGATACGGTTTAATAGCTATGTGAAGATGCTATTTGCGTAAAAGGCGATTATTTTCTACAAATTCACTTCATATTTGTCCCGTAGAAATGACAAATCCACTCAAGGCTATAGTACAACACATTCTAAGGAGAAAAAAGTAAATTGGGAGCAGTTAACAGCATTTAGTTCCCTAGTTTGCAATTACTTCCCCATTTTAGTCTTCTAACTCTGAAACTTACTCACCAACAGTGAAAAAGTTCCTAAATTTCGCTTAAAGTTTTGTGCGTTTTGTCTCGAAACGACCTACTAGTTACGACATAGCCTTTAGTCCCTAAAAGAGCTAAAATTACTCGTTATATTTTCTTAGAACACACGTATACGCTGGAACCTATATATATATATATATATATATATATAGTCTTCTTACTCTAGCTATACCACAAATTTCCATCGTTACCCCGTATTTGTAACGTTAACCCTCTTGCAGCACAGCAGTACTATAATCAGGAAACGCTTAGCCACTCCTTTTGAATGCCGCCAAACACCCCTGGCCCCCCCAGGAGGTAATTTCACTCGGTCCGTGGCCGACGAAAGGCAAAAGACGAGCATTGACGAATGACGGCTTTTAATCATCCTTCGTGGCGATACTTTCGACGAAACCTGCCACATTTTCCCCCGCACTGATCATGGTGGAAGGGGCGGCTTTCTTGGGCTCTTTGGAGGAAATTATATGCGTCCTTATTTTTGTTTTGCCCCCGCTTGTTGCATCGTAAATGGCCCTAATTGAGGCGCCGATTAAGAAACAATGAGAAGCGAAGGAACCTTCTTGGAAGGAAAAGGCCTTTTGTTCGAGGACGGCGAGGAAATAATATACGTTGCAGTTACTTTCGCGGAATGGCTAGGATGTGTTGTTTGTTGCCTCTTACCGTCCTACAACAATGCGTTACCCAAGAGCTTTTGTTTTTACTTATTTCTAGAACGGTCTATTACGCTAATGAGCCATGAGTTAGGCACATTCGGTAATTGATTTCTCTCGTCTTTTCTGTGCCCGAGTCGGAAATCACAAATTGCAACTATATACGTAATCATAAACTGTACCGAAAAAAACAGAGCTTCATAATGAGTGTACTCTGAATGTGAATGAGCATAATGTACTCTGCTCCAACAACAACAACAACAAATGAAAGAGAGTGAGTGAGTGAGTGAGTGAGTGAGTGAAAAAAAAATGGAGAAAATTGGCACCACCAACGTGGAAGCCGGCTACTCCATACCACGTAGACAACTTAGAAAACATACCAATAGTCTCGCAAAGTCAGAACAGTGAAGAAAAAGAGAGAGAGAGAAAAAAAAAGAACAGTAATGGAAACAAAGGCACAGAAGTCAAAACTTATCGTCGGCACCAATATCATACAGGAACGAGACCAAGGCACGCAGCGCAACCAGACTTTCATGCGGGGGTCGGGCACCCAAAACTGTAGATAACCCAAGAGGGCGATTGTCTAGGGCCGCGAGCGAGTGCTGAAGTTTCGATCGGGCATCAGAGTATCGCGTGTACGACACCAGTATATGCTCTGAATCCTCGAGGGCGCCACAGTCAGGGCAGTTGGGCGAGTCAGCCTTCCCTATCTTCTGAAGCAGCCGAGCAGTATAGGGAACATTCAGCCGGAGCCAGTGGATAAGGCACTCCATGGAACGCGAAAGAGATTGAGGGGCATGGAAACTTAACTCAGGGTCGGTGGTAAACAGCACAGACGACCGTGCACTGCCAGAAAACCACAGGTTCCTACTGAGCCGCTCTCGAAGGGACCGAAGCATGCATTTCGAAGGAGAAGTGATGATGACATGGGATATTTCCCCGTCGTAGCCACAGGACCCTACCCCACTTCAAAGATGTTAATATGAGAGGATGAATTAATGGTGAACGCGAGGCGACGACAGGTCGAAGTTCTGTTTAGAGCCTTCGTGGAGCCCAGCGCATGAAACCAAAAGGAAGCGAAGAGCCCGGCACTGGTGCGCAGGGTAGCTCCATGGGTCAAGTACTTTGGACAAGCTGAATCGGTCTATGGTCAAGGAGGTCAAGTTGGCGTCGAAACACCGGGCGTTCACACATGTACCGGTCACAGTCCTCCATGATATGGAGGATAGTAGCTGGAGTGTGGCAAGCTGGGCACAGCGCCGGCCGTGTTACTGTAACCCAGCTTAACCCGGAACACAGGGGTGAAGGCGTAAAGCTGGGAGGGAAGCCACCTGGCATCTTAAATAATAGTGAGGGGCCTACTGAATGGAGGAGTGATCATTGAGTGATGTCATGGCGCCATTGCTGACGGGCCAAGGGTGACACCAACGCAGACAAGTAAGAACGTCTCTCTCCGTTGGAGAGGCTATAATGGGCACGGCTCTGCAGATACGGTGGGCCACAGCAGTCACCAAATGTGCCTTCTCGTTGCCCTGAACGCCAGTGTGGCCGCTTACCCACTGTACACTGTGAAACCAGAAGTTCACCGCATAGCACGCTCCTAGCCAACCATCATTCCAAATAATATCATTCTGTGTCCTGATTTGTTCAAAACAGGGGGGAGGCGCGGTTGATGGTTGGCTATGAGCGTGCTTTGTGGTGTGGTTCTGTTTTAACAGTGTAGGGCCAACCGGTGTCCCTGTTCCCCAAGAACCTTGAGCGCCGTCAGGATATACCACCGCGACCAAGGAGCCGCGGATGCAAATGCTTCCTACACATTGCAGGGCTGACTTTGAGTAACTGCGGTAAATGATATACAGCTATCGCTGCGGGAAAGTAGGACATACGCCCTTTTGTGACAATGAACGTGCATATAACTTGCCGTAAAAGGGCGCGTACGCCTCCCATTTTCAACGAATCAAGAATGAGAAGGATATAATTCTGAAATAGGGGTTTATTTAGTTCAGGGCATATGTAATGGACAGTTCAAAACACTGAGCATGCTTTGCTGTAAAGTCCTACTTTTAGAGCGTGTAGAAGCGCTTCATCGCGCCGAACCGTACTCAGCTCGTCCGTAGACGGCTCGTCTATTAAGCGTAGCCACCTCTTTCCCTTACCCGCTAATTATAGCACGAATTTACGTTTCGGTGAATATGTCCATGCACGTGGCACGTAACGCGGCTTAAGCAGGGCCCCGTGCTTTAGAGTAAAAACAGTTTTTACCCTCCGACTTGCACGATCATCACTCGGGGTAAAACCCGAAAACTAACTTTACAAAATGCCAATTCAGCGACCAATACGGGCACTGGAGAACACTAAGCATTGGACTTTCAGCACAGCCGTTGCGCATCTTATGTGAATCTAAAATGCGAGAAGCGCTCTTTTTTTTTTTTTCACCCGACGATCGACAGTTCCACCCGATATAACCCCCCCCCCCAAGCGGCACATCATCATTGGTCCAATATCGGTCTAACATTGCCATCCATAAGTTACATTGGTCCAATATTGGCCGTGCAACTCGGTCCGACATTGCGCCAATGAAACTACCAGTATTGGTCCAATGTTGCAAGCCCGTGGTGAGCCAATGAAACCTATGAATGATCTGTAGTATTGTAACTGCCACACCAGTCTAGTTTTAATTTGGTTTTAATGTTTTATATGTTATCGTTATTTGTTTTTTCATTTATTGATTTTTATTTCTGTGTATACTCAAACTTTTCTATCGGTGGCACGCGGTGGTGAGAGTAAGATCCCGCTTGGTCTGGGATCCACTGAACTACCCATCACAGAAAACATATGCGACCGTCCCTCAGCAGCCTTCAGCCAGAATCATTGACAAAGTTAGCAAATTATACGCACAGCCCGCACCTGGAGTAAAAAGGAGAGTAACGGTCCTATAACGGTGAGGGGCATACGTCTTCGCAGCTTACAGTGAATCTGTAATTAATTCAAGGCGTCTAATGTACAACAGCAGTATTCATCCCTTGTTTTTTTTTTATTTGAACTGCCGCTTCCACTGTCGTTATCTGCTTCGACGCGCATAAAACCGATCATTTTCGTGTGTGGCTTGCAGTGTGTTGCTGGACTAATTTCAAAATAAATTAGCAGCATATGGACGTTACAAGTAAGAAATATTTGTTGCCAGGATATTTCGCGGTACCGCAAGATAATTTTTATCAATACTATTCTGGTTTTTTCCCTCACGTAACGCATTTTTGTGATATTAAACTACAGCCATGCCCCGCCCAGGATTACCAATGGAGTGCCAATGAAGGTGCATTGGTTGAAAGCTGGCTACATTGGCACTTTGGTTTGATGGCGAACCAATGTAACGCTAATGAAGCGCCGTCGTTGATTGAGCAATTCCAGAACATAATTACATGAGCGACATGGCTTCAGACTTCAATAACAATGGTATTCTGGTTATTTTCTAACATGATACACTTTGTTTGTTCAGCTTTGTATGCTTGCGGTTCAGCAAAGATAACACCAATAGAGCCAACAAACCGCCATTTATTGACTCTTCTTGACTCTTCTACTGGCGTGATTGGGCCTCCTTGGGGTATATGAAACCCGGATAGTGCCAATATTGGACCAATCGATTTTACCCTGCTTTACGAATCCTGAAATAAAACCCGATTTTTACCCCCGATTTTCAAAAACATGAAACACGACAGGGCCCCAAAACATAAGTTCTCTTCTTCCTATTTGAACACCTATAGTGGTGCACGTGCAAGATGATGACTGTTTTCGAACAAAAGTATATGCTTACCAGACTTAGTCATACGTGCCAGGAAACCTTTCTACAAAACGGAAATAACGGTATGAAAACGCCATGTTAGTACAGCTTTACTCAAACCTGTGTACACGAGCACTACAACTTCTATAGTCAGAAATTTATTGGAAGCTTCAGAAGGCTTTCAATTCCTGCCTTGAGCAACGAGACTGTTACGAAGTCGCTTCTTGAGTGATGATATGCTTCCATGGCCTATACAAGGCCCGCAAGGACCTAATATCCGCCTCTGAGTGCGGTGGACTTGAAATCGAATAGCTCTTCCAAAGACTTTCGCGAATTCAAGTTTCCGCGCGCGCGAATTACTTTTCGATGGTATTCTATATACGGGGCGATATAAACAACGGACACATAGAAATAAACGAATCGAAAAGGCATATGCTTTAGTTTAGTTACGGAGAAAATTAACTGAAAACATTCCAACGGCTACTATAGGTCATTGATTCTTGACGGATAAAATTGACGGCTCGTGGGCAAGTTAGACAATTGGAAGTGGCGTAGCGATGTTGTGGCGATGCTTGCGATGTATTATGGGCCACTTTCAGTCTCAGGCGGTCTCTGGTACCTCAGGGATCTCCTCTTTAGTAGCCCTCTTAACTATAAAATCATTGGGTCAATGAGGTATATTCGTGGAGGACATAGTACCGTTCTTTCGCGCTGCTCAGAGCACGATAAGATGTCGCGCCGCACCAGAATTTTAGAAAGTGCCATTCTCACATTTCAGAGGCAGCTACTTCCCTCTTTAGGGTGACAATGCATGTGCCACAGAGGCATTTCCACGCACCCTATTTAAAAGAATAACGATCCCTTTTGAGAGCATGATAGATCTGTGTCCCTTTTGCGTCATCATCGCGGCGCAAGACAACAGTCGTGATTTGTTTGCCGCCCAACGACCCCCAGTTGGATCAGGTTTCCAGTGACAGCACGCAGTGCACACGTTTGACGTGTTGCTTCCAAACAGCAGCAGTTACACGTTCCGGCAGCTGCGCTTCCAGTAATTACAGATGGATCTCTGTGCATTGGGAACGCTTAACGTATTCCGTCCACGTGTAGCAGAACCATTATTATAATTAATAAAAGGAGCATCGCTCTCTTTGCCCCGATTCTAGCTTTTGCGCCACATCCGCAGCGGAAACCGAGGCCTTTCTTTTTGTTTTCTCTCTCTGCCGTCACGCGTCGCTGCAGTCGGCATGGCCACGCCCACAACGATTGTCATTGGCTGACGGCCCGCCATGGCCAAGGTCGTGCCTGTGAATGTCTGAGACATTTGAGAAGCTACAAATACGGGTCCTGACTCGGAATCTTTACTTTTCAATAAATCAATCTATCAATTGGAAATTAATTCTTCTTTTTGTGACTCCAGCAATTGGGAGGAATTAAATACAGTTTAACCGTAACTGAACTACCCCAATCCATCACCGTGATGAAATACAGTTGTTCTGTGGTACTGTTCGCAGTATACTGACAGTATACATACATTCCGATAAATGTCAGAAAGCTGCGACAATATTATGCAGTGGATTATATTCAGATATCTACTCCCTTCTTAGACAGCGCGGAGTAAACGTGATCCGGTATGTGATATTATCGTTATCGTAATTTTACAACCACTGCGTTACGGGCACTGTTGTACAGGAAGTGCTATGATTTGTTTTTTTTTTATTTCGGGTTAGCGCCACGAAGCAACTGTGGCTATAAGCGGCCTACAGATTTGGAGATATGGAGAGAGGACAGCAGGACCGAATGGGAGGTCAGGGGGGGGGGTCAGGGGGTCAGGGTCAGTGTGAGTCCCGGGCCGACTTCAGAGGGAACCGTGCCGACATTCGTCTGAAAAGTTTTCTGTAAACCCAGGGGAAACTTCAGGCAGCACAGCCGGTGGTAGGGTTCGAACCCACCGCCTCCCAGTCCTCAGCACGATCTTGGCTACCACCAACGACCGGGACGCTTTAACCCGCTCAGCCATGCCGTTGGTATGGAAAGTGCTATGAGACAATAATAGTCACGTATATTAATCAGATAAGTGAAATTGGAAAGAAAATGGCGGGCACTGCATCAGTGAGGAAGTGGAAGGAAGGAACCCCATCATTCGCACGCATCTATAGCGTCTTTTCTTTATGTCTTTCGAACTGGACAACAGACGCCCAGGGCTCTGAAGAAGGCCCTTCGGCAATCATAGGTTTCGCCGCCATTATGTGGCGCAATTAAGGCCATTTTGCTCCTTCCGGTTTCGAATGTGACCAGCAGATGGCGACATTGTTCGCACTGAAGGACTCTAGTGGCTTCGATTGTCTCTACCTGGTGCACGCCGTGTTCTTCGCGGCTTCTGATGTAGCCGCCTCTGTGAATGCTGCTAACGAGGCACAGGTCACAGGTGCTGTTTGTGCGCGACCACAATTTGCGAGAGCCATGCGCCTTTGCCATTGGCCAGGACCAGTCACGTGTCCACATACAGAAGTAAGTGGCCGTGTCGCTCCGCATCATCCATCAAGGGTCACCATACCGTACTGACAGTCTACTCTTCAGGGGTGAAGCTTGTGCACGACGAGGCGCGTCATGTTGCTAAGTCATTGCGTTCAGATTCTTCTGCGCTCTATCAACAGTACGTTGCCACATCACACGCTCAGGACGAACCACTGCACAGAATGATAGCGTTATCACTCATGATTTGTGGACCCGGAGACAGTTAGTTACTGAGATAGTTAGTTCAAATATAATGTGCCCCCAAGAGATGTATTCCTCCCATTTTCAGCAGGTCGGGAGAGTGAACGATGTCAGTCGTGACATTGCCCACCTGAGTGAGGCCGACAACGGGGATCTCATTCAGCGCTACCACCACCACCGCCTCCTGTAGCTGACTGACATATTCGTTCGCACACTGTTAAATGGTATTTTTACGTGTAATTCAGCGGTACCCTAACTGAATTCTTTTTAGGTGTGTATCAACGCCGTCAGACATGCGTACACCCCTCCATAAGGGCGTTCTGCAATTCTATGGCCCTATGTGTAGCCGATTGATGAGCTCTTCTCCGTCCTGTAATTAATTACAAGCATAACATAAGTACTGTAATTTCGTTCCCAGTCCTTAATTACTCCCAGGACTACTTCGATATTATCTTACTGTACCTGGTAACTTAATTAACTTTGCAATGCAGCGTATCCACGGATATTGTACAGGATTACACTGCCTGCAGAAAGTGCACTTGTCCTTCAATAACCACGTCACCGTATTCGCGGCGTAATTTTGGACAAATTAGATCTCTATTATACGTCGCAATAGACACACTAATATCAACATATTTATTAGCCATGTTGTAGATGATTTGTAGTAAAGATATAAATACTATAGACCGGTTTACGCGCCGGACGTCACACTCTAGCTGTGGCGCTGCAGTCAGCATGATCGTCTGCTTGGTGTGTGCAGGACAGTAATCAGTTGGAGTGATTGGGGTGATCGTTTTCATGCAAAGTGGACGTGCCGTAAAGTCGTGCGTCCTTCAGGCACACAACCCGATGGGAAAAGTGCCGAAGTCACTTTTCATCGGTCTCCACGCAACGCAGAACGAAGAAATCGTTTGATCGCTGCAGTTAAACGGAAAGATTCCCTGAAATCGCCTTTGTGAGATTCCCTCACGATACCTGTGTACATACAAGTAAGCGACGCTAACATGAATGGGTGCACGGTAGCAAATTAGTGCTGTTCTCAGAAACGCTGTGTTCAAACAGCTCGCCGAAGGTGACATAATTGTATGCTTCCAGTGACTTGTACGCTTGTACAGTATCAGCAGCGAATTGGCTCGGCGAAAATATTACATCAACTACAATGCGATTGTGAGCGGCGGCAGTTATCGACGTGCAGCGCAAAGAGATCGTCATATTGTAATAGGGTAAGGTGGTCTATGTTGAAAACAGTTGAACTATTTTTTTTAATAGCAGTCAGAATAATCGCCTAAATTGTACCATAATTTGTTAACTGAATCCCCAAACCCTTGAGAAATGATCCACAAATTACTGTGGTGGTAAACCAGATATTTATTTCGTACGAGCCAAAAATGACAGGCGACATATTTTTATCAACTTACCGCCTATGGGTAAGTTGAGGACATCAAAAAATTAATGCCCCGTTTAAATTGTTTGTTTGTTTTTATTTGGGTCAGCCGAAACGTCAGATAACGAGTAGTGCACATGAAAACACAGGGCAGTGACACAGCATCATAACGGCGAGGTCATATTTTATTGGCCGACGAGCAAAAGTGAGCAAATTGGAAGTCAATGCTCGCGAAAGTTACAGATGGAGAAAAAAAAGGCCCCTCTTACCTCGACCACGTCTGCAAAACACGTTACTTCAAAGCCCAGACAACGACAGTGTTCACCATGGTGCCACAGACGAGAAAAAACTATTGCTAAGAAAATGCCACGCGAAAAACCCAAACTGTCCTCAACTTGCCCTCGTTTAGCCCCACTTTACCCTATATACCGTTCATAAACAACTTCGTCTTGTAGTGACACTCGTCTGATTCTTTGAGAACTGTATGTTATTCGGTTAGTTTTTTAATATCTTGTTTAGAATACTGCTAGCGCCTTACGACGCCATAGAAGTGGAAAGCTGAATTGTGGAAGGAGACAGCCGAGAACTGTTTAGTAGTGCAACACGGCCGATGTTGTGCTTGCGGAAAGAATTCGCACGGCCCGTTCAGTGTGTTTTGCCCACACCAACCCCGCCCATGCGCAGATGGCACCTCTTGTTTGTAAACAATAAAGTGGTCTATACAGGTCTGGTACGAATGAAATAAAAAAAAAAAGAAATATGTACCCACCTACCTATATCAGGTTGTGTCATTTACTAGCACTATAAGTTTCCTGTACTGTAAATGCATACCTTTCACAGAAGCATATAAATAATGTGTTGCTTTTTTATACCCTTTCTGCACCAACGTCCAGACAGACCACTGTGCAGAAGGACTCCTGATCAACCTGCACCTGTTCAACGCCGCACATGCACATATATTTTTACGGAGGGTGTAATATAGGTGCATAGAATGGAATACGCCCTAGTTACTACATAATTGCCCCTAGAAAGTTGTTTAAAATTTAACGTTGTACCGCAATCTAAATACGAGCACCCTACGAGAGCATACTCTGGCTAACGAGAACAACAGATAAATTAATGACGATGAATAGGGAAATTCCCCACATGAGATGCGGCCCACTGCACAATGGACGGAATGAGATGTGACATGATGATGAGACGCTGACGCTGAAGTGAGTGGTAGACTGTCAGCGGAGTGGGTGAGTCAAGCGTTCACAGGAGATACCTTTTTTTCGTCAAAGAAGTATGGCGCTGGCAACAGGTCTCCTATAGCAACGTACCCTGAAAGAAAATGGAGGGTTCCCTCGTAGTATAGCGATATCAAATTCTGACACCCTGCACGACGTTCTAGGCTGAGGGCATTTTCCATCCCGAAGAGCAGCTGGCTTTCCCTGGCGACTGGCGAACTCATGGCTTCCGCTTTCATCAATTTGTTCTGTTGAATAGTACAGGGTGGGTGCTCTAAAAGGTCAGTCACATTTTCGTGCAAGACGTGATACCTCCTTGACGCGATACCTCTTTGAAGCACAGACTTCCTCTGCCCCAGAGTAAAGAATTTATGCCCGAGGAACCTACGAAAACATTGTGGTTACCAGTGATGGCCACTAACTATTCCTACAGTAGTTTAACTATAACTACTAACTACTTTGCGACTGAGTACTTTAACTAGTAGTTCAACTACTTTTCAGGGGAGTAATTAAAACTACTTCTTTAACTACTGCAATTTAGTTTAACTACATCTATAACTACTTACATTGTCCATCAATGCCAATCCCTTGTAGTGTTCTTGGATACCTAAATATGAATCACAAGCAATGATAAACTTTGGCTCAAGCCATTGCTATGATCGTCAAATACAAAGCTTGCGGCGGGATTCTTTCTGTGCCTACGCGATAAACTAAGTTGCAGAATTATTTCACAGCAAATCAGGCTTCACTAGACAAGCATTAAAAGTGAAGATTTAGTACACATGCAGACACAATGGACGATTTTACAAAGATGCGCGCGCCACCAAGCGCGCGCCGCAAGGCAGCATGGGAACTTTGAGCGACACTGCTCCGTCGTCTGCTTCGGTTATGGTTTACCCCGGCTGACGTCGCTGCTGCGTACACCGGGAATGTTGTTGTTTTTCTACCTCCGCCTCTGTCCGTCTCGCAATGCTCTAAGGCGCTATAAGTGCCCATGAGCGCTTGCGTGCCACAGGTGGCGCTTGCTTTTGTTAAAAGATCTATTGCTCTGCACCTCCGTTCTCATCAAACAAGTAGCTCAAGGCGAAAGTCGGAAGCACAATCGTGCCGTAAAGCTTGCGGCAAGATCGGAAGTAGTTGGCGCCTTCAGTAACCTAACTACTGTAGTTAACTACTTAAAATAGTAGTTTAACTAGTAGTTGCCACTACATTTCTGCAAGTAGCTGATAACTACTTTTTAACTACAATCAGGTAGTTTAACTACATGTAGTTAACTACTAGCCATCACTGGTGGTTACCAAGCACAGTGTAACAAAATAAATACGACCGCGCAAACTTTCGCCTCCATCCATCGGTATAGCGCATAGGAAATACATGAAGACGAAAGTTTGCGTGGCCGTATTTATTTTGTTACGCAGTGGTAGGTAACCACGATTTTTTCGTAGGTTTCTCCTGCATAAATTATTCACTGTGTGGCAGCTGAAGACTGTCTGTCAAGTAGGTATAGCGTCAAGCGCGACAATGTGAGTGACCTTTTATAGCACGCACACTTACATACGTAGTTCGATGTTGTCATTGCTTTATAAAGCTAGTTCAGAGCATAGCATAACGTCCCCCAGGTGTTACCAACTTCAGCGGCCGAACCTCAAAGTTTGCTTGAATACGCCATTTACGTGACACAGCATACGAAGTGGAACACCACAAAATATTCGCTGTAATACAGACAAGAAATCTGCAACGAAGGAACAGAATGCATCCTATTCTCACACAGACCACTTGATCACGAATGGCGAGACCTTAACCTTACCTCACCAGATCCCGCTGAACATTTCAGTCGAGAATGCGTTTCTGTAAAAGATCGGTGTCGCAGCTCAACTGTGGCCTGAGAGAAGATTCAGAGCACATTCCGTGAGATAGTCAGCCTGTTGGTATACAAGCCGGCTGGCGAAACCCCTGGAGAAAATGTGTTGTAGGCCTATTGACACAATGAAAGTTTGAATAATTGGCCGGAACACAGTAAATCATTTTACACCTTTATTCGCTCGAGACAGGTGTGTTCTTATAAAAACACCCTTTTCTATCCCATCAGACTGAAGTAAAGGGTACAAGAAGAACATTACTAAAGGTGTAATATCGACATACACCAGATTTTATCCAAGGTCGGTCATTAAGGGTGTAAAGTAAGGTGTTGAAAGAGGTGTTTCCATCCAATGCACCTTTTTACACCCAATTTGAACGGGGAATATGGTGTTAAAAATGGTGTTTTAATCCGTGAAAGAAAAATTATGCTGGTTTCACAGCTCCGCTCACCAAGTAATCACATTATATACGATAGCATGAGTTTTTAAACTCATGTTACTCAGTAATCACATTATACGATAGCATGAGTTTTTTAACTCATGCTACCGTATAAATGTGATTACTTGGTGAGCGGAGCTGCGAAACCAGCATAATTTTTCTTTCACGGATTAAAACACAATTTTTAACACCATATTCCCCGTTCAAATTGGGTGTAAAAGTGGTGTATTGGACGGAAACACCTCTTTCAACATCTTACTTTACACCCTTACACAGTATGTGACAGGGAAGGATGTTAGGAATTTAGCTGGTATCTTTGACTCGTTGCAGGCGTACGTGTTAGTTGCGAAAACGCATTTCCGTCACCGTTACAAATGTTTTCCGCCCCACCACATGTAACGAACGTGCCCCAACAAATTGTATTTCAGTATATGATCCATCCGACACGCCAATATAGGCTACTGAGGGTGCCCGAGGTCTCTTCAAGCCTCGGCACTCACGTTGGTCCCACAGTGTTACCAAGCTAACGAGGCGTGCCTGCGACGCATTGCGCTCTGGTTTAAGTTACACGATGGAACTGCGGCTGGAAGTATGCCGTGTTGAGGGTGGTGGTTGCCATAGAAGCAAGAACGTCAAACTGTATGCCTCGGCATGCTGCTGTGGGAGCTTGGGGAAGGCGTACGCCTTTTCTGTGACAATTATGAACAGCATAAGTGTCACAGAAAGACGTACGCCTCCCGTTTTCAACAAATCAGGGCAGATAACGATATCATTCGAGGTGATGGTTGGCTAGGAGCGTGCTATGAGGTGAAGATCATTTTTAAGAGTGTACGCTGTCGTTGCATTCCGAGCGCGCCGAAGGCGTACTCAAACATTCATCTTTCTCCTTACAGTCATACCTCGGACGAATTATTCCGAAGATAATACCGATAAACACTCCCAGAAGTTACGTGACAACAGTGCGATAAGGACGTGACCCAGATGTACCCATGGGGGCTGATCCAGATTCTCGCATTGGAGGGGGGGGGGGGGAGGAAGGGGAGGGCGGTTTCTTTGTCGAAGCCTGTAACAAGGGAGGGGAGAGGAGGAGCACAATACAGTCTTAGAAATGAACTCCACCGCATAGCACACTCCTAGCCAACCATCATATTGAATGATATCGTCGTCTGCCCTGATTTGTCGAAAACGGGAGGCGTACGCCTTTTTTGTGACATTTATGAACAGGATACACTCTTAAAACAAAGCTTCGCCACATGCTACGCTGAAGGCCATCCACTGCACAGAACGATATCTCTATGACTCTTGATTTGTGGAAAGCGCGAGGCGTACGCCTCCCGTTTTCTGCAGATCAGGGGAGAGAACGTTGTCATTCGGGGTGATGGTTGGCTAGAAGCGTGCTATGCGGTGAAGTTAATTTTTCAGAGTGTACTGTGTAACGTAGCGTTCTTCTTCTTTTTTTTTTTTCGTGGGGGGATCGCCCGCCTCTGCTTGTACTGTTCATCCATCCCTCATTGTAAGAAGTGACCTACACGAGCTGTTATACGTAGAAATTTGGACATACCAAACAACAACGACAAATACGTGTGGTGGTGACGATGAGCGAGGAAATTTGCCGCTTAAACTGCGAGGCTCACTACCCTAGTGCACGCTGATTATAGTCTTAGACAAAGTAAGAGCTACAATGCCAGTGGGATATCCCCGCCAGCGTAGAAAGTAGTCCACACATTAAGAGCGAGGCATGGATGGCTCATGCCAGACAGACGCGGAAGCTGGTTCACACGTTCACATCTCCGACGTTTGAGCCGCAAGAGGTACGACCATTCCCATTGGTTCTTACAAACACATGAGTTCTCCCCGCGGTGCCTCACCCACCGAAGCACCTGTATAGTGACGTCAAAGACGGACGGGTTCTAGTATTCGCGGAGCCGGTTTTCAACGCATGTATTCCACTCTCCGCTGCAAAACTTCACCGTCGATACAAATTATTGTTTTTCACATTTATTTCGCACAATTCGGGACGAAGTGTCGCAAGCTTTTTAAAGCACTAAGTATGACACACAGGACGACGCACGGACCACTAAATGAGGCCGATAGCGGCCGCTGTAACGAAAAAGCTGAGTGCAGAGCAAATAAACCACAGACATCACGATTGTTTTCGAATGAGAATAGAGTACAAGTCACCAAAAGTGCCAGCAAGCGGTGAATGTCCCGCTGCCACAGGTGGTGTTCCCCCGTTTTAAGCCTAACGATCCGCCGCCGTTCCGGCTGTGATCCCATAATGACCCGCTGGGTGCCCATTCCTTCTTTCCGCACCCTCTCTTTCTCAGAAAGTAAACGAAGTACGCGTCGATAGTGACTCTCACGAAAAGGAAAAGGGGAGGGAGGCGACAATCGTCGCATTGACGTCATGCGAGTGTCTCCGTGCCGCAGGGTGTAGAAGGTGCAGGAGAGCTGCACGATTTTGTTCGCTTAATATGAAGCCAGTTCACGGCATGCTCTGAGCGTGACGCTCAGCAATGGTGTTATGTTGCGAAATCACCCGAGAAGCCCCGTAAACCAGTCGTTGTGTTCTTGCCCTGCTACGTTTTGAAATATGGTTATACCTGCTGTCATAGGAAATCGCTGAGGCGCTAATGAGGCAGGAATGAGGCTCCAGCGTCGAACTCTGAAACATGTGTGTCACCAGGTGGTGAAAGCTGCGCGTAGCCAAGTTCGTACCGCACGTATAGCCAAAGCATATATAGCCATCTAAGCAGAGCTTTCTTTCGCGAAAGAGGTAGCCAACGGGCACTTCACAATCTTTGTCATCTGTAATCTCTTCTAATCTTCCACCATTCCTCATCTCCGCTGCTTTAACTAACAAGCTTAAAGAATTTTCCCTAATGATTTGCAAGGTCGAAAGTGATCAGTACTCAGTAAGCGCCCGTGAAGGTCACTTCTGGTTTTACGCATTTTTTTAACCTAATTCAAGACAGGAACTCATCGTTGTCATCAAAATAAACTGGTGGTTGTTGTTCCGGACAGGAAATACGTGTGTTGGGTGTCACCGCCCGCTCGGATCTTGTTTCACCATACTATGCACACTATGGCACATGCTTGAAGAGATTACGCACGTTACAACGCTGAAACATAGATGGACGATACTTTTCATGGGTCTTTGTGATCGTCTTCAAAGCGCTCATTGCTTTCCTGTTCTATACGTACATTATGCCACCGTTGAACACAGTTGAAGGCACGAAGTCATGCTTGCAAAATCGTGCACCTCTCTTGCTTTTGTATTCCGCAGTATTCGTCGGGAGGACGTGGAGGGGTAGCGAAAGAAACCTAGATTATTCGAACTCCAATATTAACGCGCCAACAACAAGAACAGAGAAATTGATGATGGCGAGGCAAATTCGCCACATCAGTTGCGGCCCACTACTCCGAGGCACGATGGACAGAATAAGGTGTGATGTTGATGATGAGACGGCGAACGACGCTGCCGCTGAAGCGAGAGGTTGGCAGTCAGCGCCATATGAAACCAAAAGTAGTCAGAGTTGGTTACATATAGCCAAATCTGGTAATGCTGCTCTGAAAGGGAAGCACGCGTTTAAAGGGAATAAATTACATTCTGGCAGCCTGCGCGCTACTCAACTCGAGCGTGTACTCCGTAAAGGAAATGCCCGCGTAGATATAGAGATCAACAGCACCAAGAACAGTACAGATAGATAGAATTCTAAGGAAGGGTGGTTGACCTGTCATGACAGCATTGTAAACAGACTGGTTCGTCGCATTACGCACCCAATGACATTCCCATTAAAGGGGCCATGAAATGATATTCGCACATTCCGTGTACTCTGCCAGAAACGGTTCTCAAGAGCCCTCACTATCATACACACAGCTACTTTTACCCGTATTCGGTGCACCTTGGGGCGCAGTTACCATGCAAAAATAGCGTGGCGTGACCGCCGAATACATCTCTTCGATTCACACAGCGTCTAGGAATCGTTCCGTATGCAGCAGCTCCCAAAAGGTCATCGACAGAGACATTTTCTGACGAAGAAGAAGCTCAGAGAGGAAAACGCTACATTACGCACCATCACACTTCTTGTAGGATTCTGTGTCAACGAGTAGATACGAGCTTAGCACCAGGTCAAATTAAAACATACTTCATTACGAAGTTTGCGAGCTTGCTTGCAAATTTTGCAATTTACTCGCAAAAGACCGTCCGCGAATCGGCAGCATCTGCTGTGGTTGGCGTTAAGGGCAGTTCGCCTCGTAGGCGGGTCATAGCAGCCG
The DNA here is from genome assembly GCF_037126465.1 of Ornithodoros turicata. Classification (NCBI taxonomy): domain Eukaryota; kingdom Metazoa; phylum Arthropoda; class Arachnida; order Ixodida; family Argasidae; genus Ornithodoros; species Ornithodoros turicata. The sequence continues at coordinate 26,519,606 of NC_088204.1, read as the reverse complement.
CCGTTCACGGCCGTGGCTACTATTGACTATTTTCTCTATTTCAACGATTTTCAACTTAATATTTGACAGGATGAATGCTTTAGCACAGAGGAACTAATTGAAAATGATGGTAGGCGTGTAAAATATCCACTCATGGTCCCTTTAACCGTTGTTTTTATAGCAGGGGGTTTCAACTCTCCGCGTATCTCAGGAACAATGAAGCATGTATACTGACTTCTCAGTCGCAAGAAGGCGTGTTCCTCGCGCTCAGAGAGGAAGACCACAAGACCAACTCTGCTCAATGATAAATACTGGGATACTTCCCCGTGGTCTTCGCAGGACCCCACCCTACTTCAAAGAGGTTAATATGAGAGTATGAATCAAAGGAGAGTACAAAGAGATGACTGGTCGGAGGTTTAGAGGTCTTGGAGGACGCCGGTATGGCTTGAAGGAAAGCGAAGAGGGAGCAAAAGTACCGGCACTGATACGCAGGAGGGGTCCATGGGTCAGGCGCTTTGGACGAGATGAATGGTCTGTGGTCCAGGAGTTCACGTTGTGACGACGAAGCACCCGTCGTTGGCACGTGTACCTGTCGCAGGCCTCGATGATGTGGTGAATCGTATAGCTTGGGTATGGCAAGTTGGGCACAGCATTGTGTTCCTCCCTTAAAAATGAACGTCACCGCATAGCACGCTCCTAGCCAACCATCATCTCGAATGACACCGTTCTTTCCCTTGATTTGTTGAAAACGGGAGGCGTATGCCTTTTTGTGATACTTATGCAGTCCATAATTCTCACTGGAATGGCGTACGCTTTTGTTGCCAGCAAATCAGGTGAGAGAACGTTGTCATTCGATATGATGGTTGGCTAGGATTGTGCTATGCGGTGAAGTTCTGTTTGAAGAGTGTACTGTAGTCCAGCCTATACTGGAACACACCGGTGATGGTGACGTTGAGTCGTAAGCGACGCACACCTGACGTGAAGCTTCGAGGAAGTCACCTGGCACCTTGAATGATAAGACCTGATCCACTGCATAGAGGAGTGACCATTCAGTGAATGATAAAGCTAAAGTTGGCTGCAGCAGCCGTGGCGTGGTGGCTGATATCCCCCACTGCATCCTGCACCGGCGGCAACACCTTTTCCAGCATGACGACGTTGAGGGGCCGGGGGCAAGGGGGCACTCTCCCCTGGTCAGACTTTTTGTTTTTTCGTGGCTTTGCAAGAGTACTGCCGACGTCGTCAAGGCAGCACATCTCTAAAAGTTCCCGCCGTATTTCTTATACTTTACCTTGTCGTTCCGTCGCCCGCAAACAGCACACGGCCTGTCCTAAATAACGTGGGACTGTTCAGTGGCGCCCGTGCCCGAGATCTTGCGGTGCTCGTCACGTATCCCAACTTGGCTACATCACTCTCTCATTGACTACCCTATGGGTCCTGTTCCTCAGCCTACCCAGTGGCCCGTCACCACTGTCCTCCTCCGCTTTCTCGAAACTACGGACCTTACCAACACCCTGTTTTCCTGTGTGTGATTTCTCTCTCTTTTCTCACTTCTTCTTTCCCTTTTCCTTGTTTTCGTTTTCCTTTTTGTCTTTTTGGAATAGCAAGCTGACCTCTGTCTGGCAGACCATTTCTTTTTTCTTTATAAACCTTCAGATACAGCGCCCCCCCCCCCCCCCCCAAAGTTGGAAAGTATAAAAAAGGTGCAAATGTGGATTAGGGGCAGGTAGAAAACAAAAAAAAGTATTAAAGTAGGTGCAGCTTTCGCACTGGACCTGCGTACAAATTGTGAAGAAATGTAGTAGAGAGTCGACGTACTGTTTCAGAACAAATCTCCACATTATCCAATTACGTGCATGACAATGCTTTCTTCCACACAAGAGACCCTATGATGTGCAAACATCCTTGCACCTTATGAATCGCATCTAGGTCGCTGTGCACAACCAAGAAAAAACGTAGTATGATGCCGCATGTCTTCTGGCAAAGTCTGTGACATTAACCGCAGGAGCACCCACGGCAACGCAACGAGGGCGTTCCGAATCACGTGCGTAGCAGGCATTGAAAAGTGGTTCTACCGGAGACGCTGTGCGTGGGAAGGAGTCTGTACGTGGAACCGGATTTCGGGTGGCTATGGAACAACAACAAGGTGCCGATGGTTCCATAAACGATGTCTAATGGTTCCTGTCGTGTGACTTATTCTCTTCTCACGGGAAGGCGTCCTTTCCAAAAGACCCTATAACAGCTGTCAAGGCGCTTATTTCGAAAAGGAAGTCACCTAATGGAAGGGTCACCGATGTCTATACTGCTTTGCTTCATGTGTCTAGCCACCCATTGTCGTCGATGATTTGACGTTGTGCTGCTGCTGTACCATGATAATATAATGTACCAGATTGCTGCTGTAAGTACAGGGTTCATTTGTGGCATGACCAGGACCGGATGATGCAGACGAGCCTCGTCTTTTAGTCGACGTACCAGGGGCGCGCAGGCCATATGGAGGATCATCGTGTGCTACTCCTGACGAGTACGCTCGTCAGCGGGATCATATATACGGTTGGATGTGCGTGTGACAGTTCTTCCATGGTACAAAGGAATCTGCCAAACAGCGCGGGAAAGTAAATTACCCTTGAAAGGTCAATCGAAGAACTGCGGTGGCATGGTCCGTGCATATGCCCTTTATATGCCTGTATATGCCCAATAGTGGTGATATGCATTTTCTGCCACTTCTGACATGGAGTCTTGAACGGCGTGAAATGGGTTCCCGTGGAGAACGAAGTGTGTCTGCATTACTCAGAGGACAAATCGCTGACGGCTCGCAGACGTATCCTTGCTTTCATGAGCGGCGGCAGCCGTTCATTACGCCGCTCATATTACGGGTGGTCGTAACTTGAAACCGGAAGCGTGCCACGCATCGCTTATTCCGACCTCTACTCTCGTATTTGGTATCTGTCGGGACGTCCTCGTCCCCCTTATGCAGATACTCAATCTTACCAAACGAACGGAACAGCTCCAGTTACAACCTGTTATCATAGACTTTCCGAAAGGGCATTGACGCAGCCACGTGCTAGCCGGAACCTGTCAAACGCGGCACACGACTGAAAATTAAAAGCCAGTGAGATGCCATTCCAGCCATTGAGATTCAGCATGGCGCACATATCACGTCATTCGTTCGATATGCAACTGGAATCCTCTTGTGGAGATCATACTTGTTCGACGCGACGCTTTACGGACGTGCTGCACAAGCAAGGTGTCTCACTTTTACCCAGTGGCGTACCTAGGGGGGGATCAGCCTCTCAAACGGCGGTTTGTACACTGGATTTCTCTTTATCCCCTCCCCCACTACGCGCTCCGGCAAAGGAACCGCCGCCCAAACGGAGGGTCTGGATACGCCCCTGCTTTTACCTCGCAAAAACGTCCCATAAACTGTCACAACATTGATGATACCTTACATTATGCCGACGCATATATAATCTTTCACCTATAGGCTTTCCTCTAATTTTTTAAATTCGTTGTCAAGTCTCGTCTTCCCATGGGGCCACTGAAAATGTGCCACGACAGGGGCTGACACACGTGCGTTCCCCCTTTAGGCTGCTGACTTACCTGCGTCAAAACTCGTGTTATCTTAATCGGTGAATGCTGAAAAATACATTAACTGTCACTCCCATTAAGAACTCCCATTAAGAACGGAGGAATATTGAGGAAAAGACAATTATTTTTCTACGTGCCATCAAAACAAAAAAAAAAAAAAAAACTTCTGCGTCAGGCTCTGACGTCAAGGGAACGCAAGCCTCGGTAATTCCTATTGGTTCTGAAAGCACGTTACCTCTCCCGCGCTGCCTCAGTGGCGGATACGTCTGCAGTGATATGAGAGCCCAATGAGCTTCGGTATTAACTGTGCTAATTTTCCACGATTTGTTACCGGAAGCGGAAACGAGGAACGTTAACTACCATAGTTTCGGGCGAAACGAAAATAGAAACAGAAATGGATTATTTTTGTTTCTATTACCAGAAACCGAAACGGGAAAAAAAAAATCTGAGGGCAGCAACGCTCACGGCATCCCAATTCATGAACTCGTGCGTCACCCAATTGGTGCTGGTCGACGTCGTCACACTTCTGGTTGCTAGCAGTTATCGCGAGCTTACATTATCCAGCCAAACCACACAAGAATCAGTCCAAGGAACTTGCGCAACAGACGAGCGATTGTGAGGCACAATTTGTACTCGACATTAAAAAAAAAGAAAAAAATATACATTGTAAGAGAGAGAGAGAAAGTGACTGCGACTGTGCAAAACGCACATCAGCGACATCCGTTGCTTCTTCTGTTAACTTAGTTAGCGAGGCATGCAGCTACATGCAACTGCCGTGTATCGAGCAGTTTGGTGAGAGGGGGGGGGGGAATATGTTTATTGCGAAAAAAAAGAGGCAGGTAAAAAGGAAAGGTCAGCCAGGCAAGAGCCGACTTGCTATTCCTTGTAAAAAGAAAAGAAAGAAAAGAAAAAAAAACAGAAAGGGAGAAAGACGCAAGCGGCACATGGGCAGCAGAGGGGCATGAGTACACGACCGCTCAGAGGCAGTCCAGGAGCCCAGTGTCACCCAGGAAGCATATGAGCGCTCTGGTAACAGCCCATTGCTTCTGCCCTACGGGGCCCAGTAGGGTGGCCAAAGACAGGTCTCTGTGCCCCAGGGCAGATAGACGGTGCGTGAGTGCGGTCCGAGGAGCGGCATATCTTGGGCAGGTCATGAGTAAATGATGGGTGTCGGCGTCGGTGGAGCAGGAGGGGCACGCCGAAGAGGGACGCTGCTTGATCTTGAACAGGAACGATGGAGTACGGGCGACATTCAGGCGAAGACGATGCAGAGCCGACTCTTCCTTTCGAGACAGCCGTAGCGACACACTGAAGGCCATCTTCGGGTCAATGCGGTGGAGGAAGGTGTTGGCTGCGACAGTGTTTTCCATGAAGAGGTGGGTGTCGAAGGAAGCGCGCCGGCGGATGTGTATGCGGCAGACGGATGGTGATAACGGGATGACAGTGTTGCACTCAGCTGCGCCATGAGCGCGCTTCGCTGCTGTGTCGGCACGTGTGTTTCCCGGCAAGCCAATGTGGCTTGGCACCCACTGAAACCACACGGAGTGGCCGGAGGTGACGAGGAGGTTGTGCACAACCAGGATCAGTGAGCGGATGTCAGAAACCACTTGCGAGCGAGGCGAAGACAGTGCCTCCAGCGCCGACTTGCTGTCTGTGAGGACTGTCCAGCTTCCAGGTGGACGAGCGGATACAAGCTTCAGTGCTTCGTGAATGGCTACAAGCTCCGCTTCGGTGGGCGACGTTTCGTGGGGAAGCTTGAAGGCTTGTTCAATGTTTTCGGAAGGGAGGAACAGTGCTGCTGTGGAGACGCCCGCGGAGACCGAGCCGTCGGTATATATCTGCAGTCGCTGGCTGTGTAGGGCGTCCAGGTGCTCCAGCACGAGGTACCGCAGGACAGGCGGGGGATGGTCATTTTTGCTCGTGATGCCAGGGATATGTGTGTACACGGTGGGTGTGACCATCGACCACATTGGTGGGGTGTAAGACGAAGTAGACGCAGTTGATGGGACCGACACCTTCAGTCGCCGGACAGCGGCACCGAATGCCGACGCAGGGCAGTCATGGTCGATGTCCCGCAAGTGGTGGGCGGGATGACGAGTAAGGTATCGTGAGTAGGCGCGGAGGGTTTCCACGTCGCGCAGAATGTGTGCTGGAGACTCCTTGCCCTCTGCTAGAACCAGGTATGTGTCTGTCGTTTTGGGAACACCCAGGCAGACGCGCAGGCTGCGGGCCTGGATGTTGAGGAGCTCGCGTTCATTGGCTTTGCTTACGGCGTGGAGGACTGGGAGGCTGTACCTCAGGGTTCCGGTCACCAGGGAGGTGTGGACGAGCTTAAGGTCGGTGCAGGTAGGGCCCCATGACGTTCCAGAGATCCGTCGCAGGACATTGACGAGGACAGACAGCTGGGAGGACAGAGCTTTGATATGTTTGGACCAGGTGAGGCCCCAGTCGATGGTAATGCCCAGATACTTGTGGTGTGGCACGAACTCCACCGGCAAACCTGCAACCCGTAGCGGGAACTGGCGGAATGATCTGGGCGTAAACGCCATGGCGACCGTCTTGGATGGTGAAACAGACAATCCCCGGTCGGAAAGATATTGGACAACATCATCAAGGGCTCCTTGCAGGCGACGCTGAATCGCGTCACGGCGGGTGCCGGAGGTCCACAGGCATATGTCGTCGGCGTAGATGGTGATACTGACGTTGCCTCGGAGGTGAGCTGGTAGGGAGGCCATGACAACGTTGAACAAAAGAGGGCTGAGCACACTGCCTTGCGGGACGCCGCGGCGAACAGGGAAGGATTGGGTGTCCCCTTCCGTAGTGCGCACAAACAAAGACCTGTCCGACAGGAAGACCTGAATCCACGACAGCATCCGGCCCCCCACGCCGGCCTCTTGGAGTGTCGCCACAACAGTACTGTGGAGTACGCTGTCGTAGGCCTTCATCACGTCGAGGAAGACAGCGGCGGTATGTAGGCCTTCAGATCGGGCTTGCTGCGCGGAGGAGGTGACGGCGATGACATTGTCAACGGCAGATCTACCTTGTCTGAATCCGGCCATCACCTGCGGGAAGAAGCCCGTATTTTCAAGGTACCAGGCAAGGCGCGAATGGACCATTCTCTCGAAAGTCTTCCCGATGCAGCTGGTAAGGGCAATTGGCCTAAATGAATCGATGTTGTGTGGCGATTTGCCAGGCTTTAAGATGGGGATTACCATCGCACACTTCCATTCTGTCGGGACGGAACCGGCTGCCCAGGACGCGTTGAAAATGCTCAGAAGAGACTGGCGCGCGCAAAGCGGTAGATTTCTGAGCGCCTTGTAAGACACACGGTCCGCGCCTGGCGAGGTATGCACGGGTGCATTCTCCAGCGCAGATTCAAGTTCAGCAAAGGAGAATGGAATGTCTAGGAGAGGTTCGCTCGACGACTCCAGAACTACGGGGATGTCCTTGGATGAGGCTAGTGAGTTGGTGGGGGCTGAGGCGAGGCGGTCGCAGTACTCCTCCGCTATTTCGAGTTCCTGACGCCCGGAGGCAAGCGAAAGCGATCGGAATGGCTGGCGCTGAGAGACGGGCACATGAAGCCCTTTGAGCACCGACCACAGCCGAGAGAGCGGCGTGCGCGGCGACAGTGAAGTCGCAAAGTTCCGCCAGTGGGTACGTGCCAGTTTAACCAAGTGCCTATGGACAGCCTTCTGTACACGTCGTGCCTCAGACATGTGTTCGGGCAGACTAGTGCGACGGGCTCGTCGTTCCGCGCGGCGGCGGAGCGCGCGCAGCCTCTCGTACTCCGCATCGACGGCAGTGAACTTTTCCGGTATCCGCGCAACGCTGGTGGAGGACTGCGCGGCACGAACGACTGCTTGACAGAAGTCCCTTTCATTCATCAGCATGGAGTCTGCAAAGTCGGTCTCCAGAGCAGATCTGTAGGACGCCCAGTCAGTACGCTTGACGCACCGTGCGGAGCGCCGCTCCGTTCTAGAGTGCTGAATGTTGACCAGGACAGGCAGGTGATCGCTGCCCATCGTGTCAGCATCGACTTGCCACCTGGAGATCCGCGCAATGGAGGCCGAGGCCACAGTCAGGTCCAAGCAGGACGAAAGGAGAGTCGACTGCACAAAGGTTGGGGAGCCGTCGTTTAAGATATGAAGGTCGCGTTCTTCAAACAGGGCAGCCAGGCGACCGCCACGTGTGTCTGTGCGCATACTTCCCCAGACGACATTGTGCGCGTTGAGGTCACCACAGAGCAGGTAAGGAGGGGGAACGCTATCTAGTAGCGCCGCGATCTCGCGCACATTGTAAGCAGCAGCCGGCGGTACGTACAGTGAGACGGCGGTGAACACAACCTCACCCAAGCGAACGGTGCAGCAGGCGTACTCGCCCACTCCTGTGCAAGGAACAGCTCTCTTTACTGCCGGTATGTCGGACCGGACGAAGAGTGCGGCACGGCTTGTCCTGTCTGGGGGGAGCGAGGTGAAGGTAATATAGTTCGACAGGCGGAAATGTCCATTGATGCCACACTCCGAGATACACATTAAAGGAAACTTGTGCCGCCATGCGAACTGGCGAAAATCAGACGTTTTAGAACGAAGGCTTCTTGCGTTCCACTGGAAGACTGTGGTCGTTCGGTGCTGCAGGGGAGGGGAGTGCGTTGCTCTTCTGTCCATGCAGGGTGCGTGCGTGCGATCGATGGATAGGCCAACGGCTTAGGCTACTTAGAACCTTGAGTCGAGGGCAAAGATGGTTGAGATGGCCCGTTCTAGTTGCAAGATCGATTGTGCCTCGGCAATGGCCGCAGATTCGGGGCAGGCTGCGACAATGGCTTTCAGCGCCGCAAAGAGCAACTGGATTACCACTGCAGCTGCGTCGACGCCTCGTGTCCGGTCCACAGGTGGTCGACGGGTACGGGCTGATGCAGCGGGACCGACTGGGGCAGCAGCGCTTGCGCCGGGTGTCACGTCCGACACGGGGGCGGTCTGGGTCGGTAAAGGGGGAAGGGCAGGGAAGTCAGAGTCACCCCACAACACTGACTGGTCCATCTTTGGGGCAGGTGTAGGGGGGAGACGAGCTTCAGCGACCTTCGCAGACCGCTGGTGAGAGCATAGTTATGCGTGTCTAGGACTTTCCCATATCTCGTTCAAAGTTTTGGAAACTGAACGTAAAGTCTGATATTTTCATAAGCTTCGCAGATTTCGCGCGCAGCTTAAAGGACTATCGCATCCGTCGCGGTCGATTCCGAAACGACAGTGCAATTTTGATCCTCGTTCATCACCGACAAGGACGCCGTAAATCCGACGCGAATGAGTGGAGTTGCTTCTGTGAAATTTGATGATATGCATTGCAAGAGCCGACGACGGATGTTGAGAACATTCCGGAATTCCCTCCTTGTAAACGTCACTTGGACAAGGCCAATCAGTGAGCGCCCTTTGACGCGGACAAGGCACTCAGGGAGCGGCAGAGAGACCTTGACGTCCGACCGCCGGACGGGGGTGATGACGTCTGCGGTCGCGGGGAGGTCTGAGATTGGCTCGTGGAATGCTGTTTCTGATTAGCGCCGTACGTGTTTGTACAGCAAGGAGCGTAATCCCGTATTGTACCGAACATGGTCATGACAGCATTCACACTGGTAAGCGAAGGTAGGCGTATTTACCGAGGTCTTTTCACTTGTAATGCGAGCGCGAAGCAGACGATCTCCGAGACAATCACATGCGCTGCGCTTCCATTCATGTACCCGCCTTACGTCAATCTGGCTTAGCTGTAGAGGGCGAATCTTTAAAACCCATTTATTTAATAAGTACGCTGTTTTCGGAAGAGAAACGTCGCCAAGTGGACTGTGAAACCACGAAGGACATTACCGTATTGGTCTCATACCCGCTTTTCCGGATGCTGTAGTCCCTTGAAAGGGAGACTTCGGAACGATCTTTGAATAAAACTGTTGGACGACGCTTTTGGTACATATTGGCGCCCCAAATACCGGCTATGGGCATGGTTTCCCTCTTACGCGATGTATTATGCGAAAATATCAGTTAATCTAAACCGAAACCACAGTCGGGGGAGGAGGCGGTCAAAATTTTTCTTTCCTAGAGCGCCCGCACGAAGCCCATGTATAGCGTCACTGTGTAAGCAGAAGCACGCGTGTGTCGCGGGCGGTCATAGCGGTTTAGAAGCAATGTTCCGTCATGGGTTCAGGTCATTACGACCCTGTATACGTTTCTTCTGACTCGGATTAGTGCGACGAAGTTTCTTCGGAGCCATAGGTGAATGCGGATAGAAAACCTCCGTGTTGCACGGGTGTTCGCCGCGTATGACACGACCACTTTCAGAGCCTCATCTACAATATATATATTTTTAGCTCTCTCAGACTTGTATCGATTACCAAAGGAGGAAATATCAGCACCACCTTGTATATTGCGTACCTCTTTGAGTCTTCTTTTTGCGTACGCACTCCATTAAGTTGGCATGGGAGCACCCGGGAAGAGCGTAGGAACAGCGTGGCTCGGCAACACCTTTCGTTCTTGGAGTGCTCATGGCTCGTGCATCAGTCGTGCTCTGATGTCGAACATCTCTGATTCGAAATGGTCGGAAGATATTCTACTCTGTGTCGAATCATTCATCAAGTTTTGATGCAATCCCTCGCACCACCTCTCATATCACTCATTGTTGCACAAAAAACGAGAAACCTACAAGGCACTGAATGCACACAAGCACAGATCAAGCGGACGCATACCCAGTGACACCGGACGGCTGCCCAGTGTTGCTTGCAACACATTTATCCAGCGGCGGCTCAGAGCTACCGCTCCTCACATTCAAAAAATAATTTTTTGTGAGATCCGCTCCATTTTCAGCAAAGATATTCCGTAACTGCGTTCGAAACGTGTCAATAATCGTAAAAGTACCAGAAGCCTGCAACTGATTTTCTTCCGAAGTCTCCCTTGGACAACCAAGAATAAGAAATCCAATCCAATCCGATCCCCATGAATCCGCTAGTGAGCACACGCCAATACAGGTGTTGAAGATAGCAGGGACACGAAAACAGAAACGAAATACTCGAGGCTGTTAGTACAGACCCTCGATAACGTCGCCGTGAGGTTATTAGAGAGTTTTAGTGTGTCGTACGCTATCGCCTTTGCATACGTATATGAGACAGCGTGGTGGTTCTGCGCAGTGTGCGAAGCTTTCTTTATGTTTTGCGCGTGTGCAGAGCCACCAGCGCTATCACTTACGTACGCAAAGGCGATAGCGTACGATACACTAAATCTCTCTATTATACCTACCGGAACCGCTTGTAGCGGGCATGATTCATAATCTTAGCGGCTAATTAGGTGCGGTAGGTACCGTACTTCGGAAGCCACGTTACCAACTGTCTACTACCAGTCTCCAATTAAAACTAAACCCGAGACAAGCAGTACAGACAACGTCCATTAAAGGGTCTGTACTCCTTATATCGGGTTTAGTTCGCAGTCATACACCAGCTTGTCACCACCATTTTGCTTTTGTCACTCTCCATTGCTTTGGAAACGGAAACGGAAACCAGTACTGAAAGTAACTTGGAAATGAAAACGGAAGAAAAAAAATGTGAAGAAAAATCGATTTTTTACGTACGGGAAACAGAAGCTGAAACATTATTATTTTCGGTAACAAACCCCACAATTTTCTGCGCTTCCGTTACGCTTTTGCTGTAAAGCTTGAAATGCAGTTTTACATCGATGCAGAGGACGTTCCTTTACATTTTTCAGGCATAACTTGGGTGTCACAACCCCTTTAAATATTTAAAGCAGCAAGGAAAGCACTTGGAACATATATCTTTCTTTTTACTGCGCCATACGAGCATACTACCTTCAGGTACCGTCACGCAAAATATTTCATTTGGGAAGTAGGAATTTACTGAGAAAATTGCTTTGCAAGAGCACGCACAACGGCGACGACCTCGCCCTGCGGCTCCTCGCGTCTCATGACGTCAGGAGGCAGAGCGTTTTTCGTTGGCCACCCAGAATCGTCTGCCAGCGAGAGCGACCAGTCGCTATGCGGGAAGGCAGCCGAGGGGAGAAGGTTTTCTGACCCGGGAGATTGAAAGCTCGCGTGCGGTCCAGGATTACGTGTCATAGTCACATTTTTTGTGCTAATGTGTGTCCCATGCCTTGTAATCCTAATTTCTTGTTCTCCCGACATATTTGTTTTCGAGTCTTTCCTTGCTCCTTTGAATTCGCAGCCAAGGAGCTGCGCCATCAGTGATGCAAAGATACCTGTTCTGCCTGCCTCACTTGCGCCTTTCTCATTCAGCGTCTGCGTCGTTTCTATTTCTCTTCATGTAGCAATGCTTGAAGTAGTTAGTAGTAGCACGGTGTAGTGTACTGAGTGTTAGCTTCTGTGCCAAAGACATGAAATCGCCATCACTATTATCGTAATAGTCATTGTCATCATCATCACCATGCGGCTACGCAGAACATTTCTTGAAAACAGGACGTGTATACCTCAGTCTTCATAAATTACAACTACTGCTGATCGACTGCTACTGATTTAACGCGCAGGGTAAGTCACAGTTTGGCCGAACATCAGCTTATCATGTTATCACATGCGGTTAAGAAAAAAAAAGTCACAAAAATGCCCATTAGCTGAGTTACTTCAAGGAGACATTTAAAGCAGGCGCTTGATAGTGCGATGGCTGAGGACCCAGTAGATTTACACGTAAGATAATTCAGCCTAACGAGAGGAAAGTTAGGTAGCAAGCGAGCTGGTGGTGACAAACACAAACACGGTCTCAAACTCAGCTGAGTTTGAGACCGTGTTTGTGTTTGTCTGTTATTGTCCCTACCTCGCCTCGGGTTTTCAAGTCATGGATAATTCAGCCTATTTGTGTTGCTAAATGCTGCACGTGCCGCAGGGTAGGACTGCGGATAATTTCGACCACCTGGGGTTCTTTTGACGCGCGACGGAAGTTTCTGACACACGTTGATGAAGCAATGTTTACCTCCCTCATATAGCTATCGTCCTCCGGCGGGATCGAACCTGCGATCTTGAACTCCGAAAGCTAAGATGTTCCTGTCTGAGCTTCTAAGGCCGGTTTCGGAAATTGTAAATACCCAGAGGAGAAGGAATTTCACTATGTCAGAGGATCTGGCGTCCAGACGAGCCAAACACATTTCTACTCCCCTGCGACTGTCGGCCTGTACTTGGGGTGCCCGAGGAGTTTCATGCTCTATGCCCTCTACGACTTCACACTTGCTGTATAACTTGCAACAATCGACCGGCTGTACGGTACATTCAGTCGTAGCCTATGTAGAAGAGGCACAATTTTTCGATGGTATAGAATTGAGGTACTCAGAACAGTAACTCAGGGTCAACCATGTACAGCATGTACAGCAGCGAAGAATAAGCAGATCCTGTTAGCCAAGACACATTTGCTGCACATCGACGTTTACAGGCAGTAGAATTTAAACTTGTGAAACTCGTTTAATGTAGAGTGCATTTTAACAGCGGCAGTGTGAGAGTCCCAGTGGCTTGGTCTGGTTTCCACCACCTCTTACACCCCACCTCGGACTTACCTCTCTTACTGAAAGGGCAATGAAAAAGCTCGATATCTCGAGTGGGGGTTTCAATTACGATCCCCTCTTCCTTAGCATAGAAAGAGCAACGGGTAGCTGCGTGCATGATACTCAGTGGGCCTCTGGAAACCACCCAAACAGGAGCAATAGGCTGACTCAAATGACTTTGAGGTTCGCGCAATCTGACCTTGCGTCGCCTTCTTTCCAAGCCCAGGCAGCGCAGGGTGTTTCCACTTTGACTTTCCTCTCCACTTGCTCTGGTGGTTTCCACTTGCGCTCTAACCTTGCGCTCACTCTCCTACGGGTGATGATGTCATTGGCCATACGCTCGATGACTTCACAGGTCACGGGATGCACATCTATGGAGAGCTAAGATGGTGCGCGCTTTCTTGCTTCGACATTTTTCCTGTCGACAACATTGGCGTATGTCGTACATATTCATGGAACACATTCGGTTATACGAAGCATACGAAGCATTTAGTCAGTAGCACGAAAGGAGCATCGCAAGCAGGTTTGCCGAATTAGGTGACGCATTTCACTCCAATTGCATTCCGAGGAATGGAGATATGTGCTAATTCCATTCCTTTCAGTTCCTCGGAGTCACCTCCCATTTCTGGAATGGCTTAACATCGCCCATTCCGTTCCGTGAATTCCGGAAAGAAGAAACGAGGCAACGTGAATGGAACGAATGTAAGAAATCTGATACTTACCAGCCGAGTAGTACAGGGGTGGGTGACATCATCCGGAACAAAAATTAACAGAGGCAACGTGTAGAGGGGTTCGTCAGAACGACACAACTGCACTTGAAATTGTGCTAAGTATACTTTCTGGGGTACTTATTACGAAATATTGAATAAAAACATCAACTTCTCTTGCTGATCACGGCCACGAGCGTCATATGTTCCTGTTCACAAACATTATCTGCTGGAAGGAAGTATCTGACAAGCGACTTCGCTGTGCTGTCATAATCAGGGTCCAGAACGTGGTTGTGAAGGTGCGTCGCTTCAGCAGCAGACGAAAGCCGAGCTCGACAGCTCGGCCCATGACGCTGGCCAAATGCGATGGGTGATTCTGGGTTCAGGGGGAAGGCTTTCATAGGGTCACCCATGCCATTCCATTCCCATTCCATTCCGGGCTCTATAAAGAAGGCATGATTCTTGAGTCATTCCAACTCCTGAGTGGTACCTCGGCAGCCCTGGATCCTACCTAGTACTAGAACGCGTAATAATCAGAGCTTTCTAAATTCCTATGCCACTAATCACATTCCCGAGACGGCGTCTATTCAGTGGCAAGGTCCTCGACACGGACGTCCCGTACTATTCGAATATCTAATATTCTCTGCTGATCCGATTAATTTAGGAGAATCGTTATGAGTTGCGGAAGAACTCGATAAACAGATTGTGGTGGGAGTTTTGAGAAACTCCATTTGTGAAGCACGCGAGTTCCACGCCCCATCTGTCCTGCTCCGATGATCATGTATCGATCGTTCTTGTGCCTTCGCCGTAATCGTCTCAGTACGCCTCCCCCATTCAATGTGTACATACAGAAACATGAACGGAAGCACACGAGTTTTCCCCGCCCCTCTATGAGCTTGCGTGCGGCCGCTTAGACATTACGCTGCCCTTAGATAAAGATGTTATCCAATTGCGGTGAAAACTATTCGCATCCACAAAAAGCACAAACGTACACGTTTGTTTTCCATGTGCGCCTCATATGTACGAGGCAGATCTCCGCCCCAAATCTAGGGAATGGAAATGACGATAAAAGAGAAGTGGATCGAGGGACCTGCTTGATGATGTTTTGCGTCTTTACTGTTCCCTGTTTCTATTCCATCTTATTTTACCCGTACGCAGCTGTGCACGTCTTTGTGCGTTCGCTGAACTAGGGTACTTTTACTTGGCGCAGCAAAGCAATGGTTAAAGCCAAAAACGAAGTCATTGTTTCCAAAGGTGGAAGAATCCATATATTCGAAACATCGTCACGAACGAAACTGTCTCTTCGACCATACAGGGACGAGCCTGTCTGTATGTCGAAGGAGTTGAACAGCCTTGGGAGTATGCGTATACTCATTTGAGATATCCGCAAACGACGTGTATTGTGTCATCATGCGTAATCTGCGGATTTGCGTAAACACAATGATAATTGGCGAATTTAACCGGCTTCGCTACTGTGGTCGGCTTGCGGATTAATTTTGCCCATCTGAGGGTTCCTTAACCTACACTGAAACCTCAGCTCACAGCGCCCTGTGTTTAAGGTCGCAGGGGACACGTCCATGTCATATCACGCTATACCATGGCACCGAGTTGCCAGCTTTCTCGGCCTCTCTCGAACCCAGCCACAACTTTGTGACCCCAAAGTGGACATGTGGTGGTATAGTGGCGGTAATGATGTGAATAGCGTGCAGTTGTTGGACACGGTAGTAACCGATCCATCGAGGCCGGTGCAAATGGGATTCACAGTGGGAATACGGCCCGTATCCCTTCCGTCTGTTTCACCACAGTGCATAATTTCATGTGGTGAGCTGCTAAATCTAAGATGTTTATAGTACGAGTACTTCCGTGCTTTTTAAACATACTCGTCATTTCTTGCTTGCTATGTCTTGATTCACTTTAAAGTGCAGCTCTGCCGGTATTCCTCAACTTTAAAGCTTGCGTGATATTTCGAAAGACTATACAAAACTATCAGAAATGCATATTCGTTACCACATGTCGTGATTTATTTCCGAGAAAAAGTAGAAGTTGCAGTTCGATACTCGCGGGGCCCGCCAAATTGCCTTGCCTACCCTTTTTCCCCTTTGTTTCAATAAACATATCCCCCCCCCCCTTGCCTACCTTGATGTCTTGAAGTAGAATGGACGTGAATAGCCTTTAAAGGGACTGTCGCAGCCGTCCCGGTCGATCCCGAAGCTATTGTGCTGTTTTACTGCTCGCATATCACCGACAAGAGCGCCGAAGATTGGACACGAATTGGTGGAGCAGTTTCTGTGCAATTTGATGTAATGTATGGCAAGAGCAGACGACAGTTGTTGAAAGTATGCCGGAATTTCCTCTCTGGAAATCGGAGAAAACGTCAGTCGGACACGGCCAATCAGGGAGCGGCCGGCGGGCCTTTGGTGACCGCAGGCGAGTGGGACAGCGTCTGCAGATTGCGGGGTCTGTGATCGTCTTGAGGAATGTCACTTCTGGGTTAGCGTCAGACGTGTTCGCACGGTCACCACGGTAACGCCGTGTTCTACGCGACATGGTGGCGTCAGAACTCACACTGGTAAGGGAAATTCGGCGTATTTACCGAAGGCTTTTCACTTATGACTAATTCGGGTGGTCATTTCGTGGCAACTTTTTTGCCAGATCCCGAGCAGAATTGTTTGCCTGGTCAAAGTGCGGCAATCTCGCATGTTCGCGTGGCGCTTTCCGAGTGCCAGGAATTTGCCAGCTAGCGCTTTTCTCGCCCAGCCTTGATACAACCGAGGGTTGCCCAACTATATTCGGTGTCGTCGCATCTGCACTGCGAGGGTGGAGCACACAGGCCAGGACATCGAAGTTCACGTGAGTTAGCAGTCGACGGAACCCGAAGACGATCGACCGCGATGCCCCTACAGCGTGATCCAAGCGACTAAAACCGTTACTCAACGAGCAATAATACTTTCACGTTTGCTATGACTTCCAGTTAGATAGAGCTCATATGTTTCTATTGGATACGACCGCAGAACTGTCAGTTATTGATTCTTAGTTTGTCATATCAACAGGTCTCTATACTTAGGTTCTCTTGTTGATGACGTAGCTGAGTACAAGTAGACAGGTGCATTGTCTACATGCTTCTCTGCAAATCGTCTTCATCTAGTGACCCCTCCGTAGGCGACAGGATACATTTCGTGACCAACCCCAAACTTTCTGACTTCTAACGTCACATTCTCACATATACATGTTTTACCACCTACCTGGAAGGAGGCATTGGTTGTTCCCATCTTGAAACCAGGCAAGCCCCCAAATGCCCTCTCCTCCTTTCGCCATGTGAGCCTGACAAGGTGTATGGGAAAACTGATGGAGAGAATGGTTTTGCATCGCCTTGACTGGTGGCTCGAAAAACAAAGTGCGTTCCCTCAAGAAATGGCTGGATGTCGTCGCCACCGAAGCTCCATGGATCCAGTTCTCGACCTAGTCTCTACAGTCCAATGTGCTCGTGCCCATCGGCGGATCGTCCTATCGTTTTTCCTCGACATCAAGCGGGCATATGATACAGTCTCGCACATTTGTGTGCTGCACTCCTTGCGCTCGTTTGGGGTATCCGGTCGGCTCTTCATCTGGCTCCAAGACTTCCTTACGGACCGAACTGTCGCTGTCCGTACGTCCCAAGGCCAAAGCCCCCAGCATCCTGTTCATCAAGGAGTCCCCCAAGGAAGTATTCTCAGTAATGACACTCTTTAATGTGGTGATGGCCGACCTACAATCAGTAATTCCTCGCAAAGTGTCGTTCTCCGTGTATGCAGATCACGTCGCCCTTTGGACAGTAGGAAAATCACGCCCAGCCATACAGCGCCGCCTGCAGCTCGCTTTAAATAATGTACATACGTACCTCACGCACCTTGGGATGGACCTTTCACCCGAAAAGTGCGTCGAGCTCCCTTTCACGCGCAAAGCTATGACCAATTTCCCTCTTTGGGTTGGTGCCATGAAGCTTGAGCCGGTACGCTTCCACTGCTTCCTTGGCGTGGTCATCGACTCGGACTTGCGCTGGGCTCGCCACATTAAACACCTTGAAACTAAAGTGCAGCGATGGCTCCCCGCAATTCAACATCTTTCTGGCTCAGGATGGGGATGTGATCAGAGTTCCCAGCTCGCAGTTCACGCGGCGTTGGTGAGGGCGACTGTCCTTTACAGCCTTCCTATTCTGCACAGGATATCAACAACATCATTAAATACCCTTCGGTCCCTGTTTGCTCGAAGCCTTCGTCGCTACCTCGGAGTTTCAAGAATGGCTGAAACACGGCAAGTCCTGGCTGAAGCTGGTGAACTCCCGGTTGAGGTTCTACGTGAACGTGAAACGGCTCCGCACTTCCTACGTTTGCGTGCTCACATTCCTCGTCACCCGCACCTCGGGAAAATTCGATACCGCCCTGAAAGCGACTTCTATCGAGTAGCGCAGAGGACACGCCAGACTCTCACTGGCTTCATAGCTAAGGACATTATACCGCCGGAAGCCCCCTGGTCTCTGCCGGTACTGCCGACTTTCGAAAGCCTTCCGAACCTTCTCGAAAGACGAGACCAGGTCCCCCCTCATGTCCTCAGAGCCCAGTTTCATGCTCTGGTAGACGGGAAGTTTCCTACGTGTACGGCAGCATACACAGATGGCGCATCCCGAAACAACAAATCCGCCCCAGCATTCGTCATACCATCCGAAGGCGTAGTGCAAGGAAGACGCCTTTCACATCCAACCTCCTCAACAGCTGCGGAACTCTATGCCATCCTTTTCTTTCTACAACACATCGCTGATTTTACCCCGCGGGAATGGGCAGTCTTCACAGACTCCAAATCTGCACTTCAAGCTATTGAAAATTCCGGCATACGAGGCCCATCCGCACCCCTCGTCACAGATGTGTTAATGGCTTACCATACTGTCTACGCAGCAGGCCACAGGCTAGTTCTCCAGTGGGTTCCAGCCCATTGTGGTGTCGTGGGGAATGAGCAGGCCGACAGCGCCGCAGAAGCAGCACTCTCGTATCGGAAACGGACCAGTATTGTTCTGATGAGAGGAGACGGCCGTTCGATTCTGCGACGCTTTGTGACACCCCTGGCTTCCCGCCAATAAACAACCGACATTCTCCCCCCATCTATGTTGAGCAGAGTTGATCCAACGCTCGCTTTCTGCATGCCACGAAACACCTCTCGTTAAGATGCTGCATTAATCCACCGAATGCGACTCGATGTGGCCTTTTGCGCTCAGTGGCGTTACCGCTTGAGACAAGTTGACTCTCCCACCTGCTGCCACTCTGGTGCTCTTGAGGATCTGGAACACATTCTTCTTCATTGCCCTCACTACCAACCTTCCCGAACCGCACTCTCCGAGTCCCTTAGTCAGCTGGACTCTCGCCCCTTCTCCCTGTCGAAATTGCTTGGTCCCTGGCCCAATCCAGCCCAGCAACGATCTGCGCTCAAAGCTCTTTTGACATTTTTGGACACCATCGGACTTCGATCGTTATTATGAAGGGGCTCCTTATTTTATTCCCCACCTCCCCAGCAGCAATGGGGTAGAGTATCGCCTCTGGCGATAAACCTCCCCACTCTTCATCTCAAAATAAAGCTGTTGTTGTTGTTACATGTTTTCACACGCACACAACGCAGCACGTGACAACGGCATCTGGTGGACATGATGGAAAGTAACTATTTTCTGGCCTGGAACACACAAATGGACGAACCCAACAAACGCTTCGATGTGCCTAAGAACATGACAGATTGAAATATGGCAGTCGTCATAAAGAGCCATACAGCGGCGGGAGTCGAACCACGCGCCTCTTGATTGCCGGTACAAGTGCGCTAAGCACTGTGCTGCACATGCCGTATTCACCACTTCCGGTTTGTTGCCAAAACGACACCCGGTTTCACAACAAACACGCTCTGCGCCAGCCACTGTGCCGATTGATACAATTATCGTTTCTGATTTGAGGAGAGAGAGAGTCGTATACGCCTTTTTGTGATATTTCAAATTGCCACAAAAAGGCGTACGCCTCCCGTTTTCGACAAATCGGGAAAGCGAAAGATATAATTCTGCATGGCGGCTAGTTCCGAGAGTCCTTAGTCGCGGAAGGACCGGAAGTGTTCGTGGCACCGGAAGTTGTGGCGCCAGCTCGTTTATGTTTACCCGAGAATGTCATGTACACAGGGCACGGCTTACCGACGCCTTGCCAACGGGCCTAAATTGAACGAATTCAACGAACTCATTCTCTTCGCATTCTCCCCTACATGGTTTGTCACACACACGCACGCACCCAGGACCAGGCCTGTAGGAAACATGATGGCGTTTCGAGGCTCTTACACAGAAACAAATGAAAACATACATCGAGGCATTTTTTTGTGTGTTTGCGCCGCGAAGGAACTGAAGCTTTGAGCGACGTACAGACATGGGCAGATGCAGAGAGGACAGCAGGAAGAAAAGCGGCAAAGGAGGGGGGGGGAGGGGTTCCCGGGACGACATCAAGGAGCACTGCGCCGCCAGCCGCCAGGAAAGTCTGCGGAAACACCCGTGGAATACCTGAGAGAGTACAGCCGGTGGCAGGACTCGATTCCACCTTCCGGTCTTCAGCACGGTCTTGGAACAACCATCGAACGAGCGGACGCTCTCCTCACTCAACTACGCTGCCGGTTGCCTCAAGCTGCTTAAGACCGTGAATGATTAAAATATATGGCAGTGAGCGCTAATCGCAGGAGACTCTGTGTATAGACATCCTACACGTAATATGTGGCAGACCGCTCTTTTTTGTATCTTGCGAAGTTGGCCATTCAGGTCTTGCATTGCAATGTGTAGCATTAGGAAAGAAGAACCTGACTGAGCCTTTGCTCGTCTCTTAGTAATAGAAAGCCTCAGGACCAGTCAAGAATTGATATAAAGCCGTGCAGTTTGTCGGCACGGCCACCTGATTTATTTTTCGCCGCAGCAGGTGGCAGGAGGAAATTATGCGGCGAGAGAGGGAGTCTAATTTTAATTAGAGGCTTCTCAGTGAAGGACCGGTCGAGAGACGGCAATTACAGGGCGTCCGGGGGGAAGCTTAATGGGACCGCCGTGACCGAGGAGGACTTCCAGCGTCGCCTCGGGACAGTCGCCTGGACTGGGTCCAAAGCCGACGGACGATGTGGCCATATTTGCACGGAATGTTTTTGATAGCTCTGTATTGAGTGCGCCCCAATACATAGTTGCCTTCTTCACGGACAAGGGAATTTTTTACGTACACAACAACGGGCGGCTATACGGCAAACCTTAACTGGCACAAGCGTACAGCAGTCATACATAGACGAAAGTGAGCCTGGGGATATCGTAGTGCACGATATGTGGTTTCAGTCAAGGTGGTGGGTAAACTGGTGAAGTGAAGGCTGGGAACGTTGTTACTCAAACGACTGGCTGTACGGTTGGTATCGGCGTGTTGAAAACACTACTGGGCCGCTGGTTGGATAGGCTGTGCACCCACAAAGGCATCTTGCACGTCTTCTGCCATGGAAGCTTTTTGTACTGTGCGCGCCACTATGATTCGCAGTTCCCGCCCCGTAAGTTTGCCTCGTAACACATATACAAGAACTTTATTGCTAGAGACGAGTGCGGGTATGAAAATTCGTACCCGCAACCGCACCGCAACCGCGACACTACGACCTGCATCCGCACCCGCATCCGCAGCAGTGTCAGTGGTGCAACCCGCATCCGCACCCGCATATCCCGACGAGTACCCGCATACCCGCAGGTGCTCCCGCAGTCCAATGCTCACGCATGTTTCAGTTATGCCACATGATCGTCACAGCACGAAATGATTTATTGATGCTGGATACACTGTCCGTTAGCGAGCCACTTTTCCAACAGTCAGACGCTGTGAAGACAGTTGACATGGTTGCCAGCTTACTAACGCGAAGCGAACCAGTCGTCGTGTCGAAAGATAGCCAAAATTAGTCCTGTGTGGCAAACAAATCAGCTGGACTCTCGCCCTCCCTCTCTCTCTCTCAAAGAGTAAGCATAGAACGTGGTGCCAGTAAATGACAACGCTGTTATCTCGCACACCACGGAAGCACTGGATATGGAACGTCTTGGAAAATATTTTGGGCGCAATGTTCGCGGTAAATCGGGTCGTACACCAAAAGCCGACAGGCTGGTTTTGTGCCTGCGGGCATTGCGGGTATATCCGCGTAATCCGCGGAGGCAGTGCGGGTCTACCTGCGCCTGACCCGCAACCCGCGATGACACGTAAATGTGTACCCGCGAAGAGCAAACTTGCGGTCTACCCGCACCGCACTCATCTTTATTTATTACTAGATGTTCAATGAGGGGGTTTCATCGCAGATACCTATTTCATGGTATTAGTCATATACGACTCAAGTGAGTGATGATTCAGAAACGCTTCACACAGAGCTCAACGAGTGGGGCTGCTCTATGACGAGATATCGTCAATCTCAGTAGGAAACTGACATTTTATGTATCACTTCTTTAGCGCGAAATAGTCCACCGTGCAAGTTTTATGCTTGTTTACACCAGGTTTGTACATGTCGTGAGTGTCGTACTAAACACACTGTATTTCAGATTCAGATGCGTTTATGTGAGTACTAGAGTACCTTACCAACTTGTGCGCCATGAAAACTCCAATCATCATCACCATCATCACCTTACCTTACCAGCTACCCCATCTTATGCTACACGGTCCCTATATTGGCAGTCTGTTTTCAATACCTCGAATATATTGTACTCAATATCATGGTTGCTTTAGTTTTGAAACCGCCTTGTGCTGTCTCGATACCAAAGAACCCAAGAGTATACTCTTACTATGTGACATTCTAGAAGGCATTCGGTCTCAACGCTTTTCCCTATGGGAGTTGTACTGTGTCGACTTTCTTCTACAATAATTTGTGCAACTTAGGGCTTGCCAATTCAGTTTTTTAACGATAAAGGCGGGTGCGTCGTTCTTCTACGCGCTGGACCATAGAAATGACAATAGCTCTAAAATAGTGCATCTTAGTTAGTTCTCAAAATCGGCTTCGAGGGCCCTTGCTCCTGTAGCACACATAAGGTGCTTTTTTTTATTGATACGTGAAACTTTCTCGTAAGATATTCGCCTATGTTGGCACAACAAACAAACAGCTGCTTTATTATGATGATGGTAGTTGAGTTGTTTCATCGCCAGATGCAATACTCCACGCTATTGCTCGTGGTAATTTGGTGAAGATATAATGATCAGTTTGGTGATTTATAGATAATATATCGAGATATAATGATAACGAGGACCGAAGCCCTACATTGGCACAACAGTCACACACAGGCAGACGCGACAACTGGAAGGGGGACGAAAGGAGCTAGGCGTAGGGTGTCCGAATACTATCTGGGTGAGTCGCACAAATGAAGACGAGGACGTATTATTCAGACAAGGTGAAGGTGTTCGCACCTTATTCGAAATTGAGTGACATAGCAGGAAAATTTCAAGCATTGTTCGAAGAAATGGATGGAATGAAAAGTGACAGGTAACGGATCTAATCCAGATTTGACTGCGTAGAATTCGGTCCCTTCTACATCGGAAATGACGATGAAGGAATACCTTGAGACACGGAACGAAGAAGAAAACGATAGGGTCTCAGGGTATTCCTCCATCGTCGTGCCTCTTCTTTTTAAGTGTTTAGAGAGGTCAGCCAATACTTCACTTGCTACTCTGTACACCGTGCTTCGCCAGACAGCCTGCGCGTTCCCTTTTTCAGAAATAGGATATTTCCGCAGTGGCTGTCGTGAGAAATGTAACCGACCTTATGAATTGGAACGGTCTGTTGAGGAGGGGGCTCGTTTATTGGCATAGAAATATCGGACGTATAGAAGGTGGGTTTACTACTGAATAAACAAAAACAAGTAAATACAAACGTGAATCAATCAGTAGACGGGTACTGAAATTAACCCCCGTTGCTCACTGTTCCGTCCCTGTCCACTGTACACGCATGACTGTTCATAGTTCGTTGAGAAAGAGAACTAACGTCGTTCTCACGCCTGGATATCGTGGAGTGCGAAATAAGAGCGACAGGGAAAGCGCGATTTGTGTCTCAGAGTAGACCAGGCGGTGCCGCAGGTCGTTACGTTTAGTCTTGTGTCGCTGGCAGTCGATAGGAAGCTGTATAGCGCCGGCTCCTGCATGGCAAAAGGAACATGCGGAGGCTATATTGGCCTCAATGTTCAGCAGTTCGGCAGACGTGCCTAGCCCAGGCAATACAGGTAAGCTATATCAATATGGGGAGGCTATAGATCCCAGTCTCCCAGTATCAGAGTAAACAATGTGTAGATCTGCACTGGACAAGCGTCACTTAGAAAGAAGCCATTGCTAAGCTTTTTGATACAAGAACAAAAGCGCGATATAACCTGTCGTGACAACGTCAGTCCTCGGGTTTTAGTAATCCTACGTGCCTGTAATGCGGTAATGTATAGCCACGGTTTCACTTGGCGACTTTGATAACCCACCGTCAGGAAGATACGAAACACTGGCATCCGACGTGTGTTCCAGACGGCGTTGGAATGTTCCACTGCGGAAAGCGGAGGCCGACATCCAAATGTTATCAGCGTAGAGTGTAATGCCGGTTTGAGTTCGCTAACGACATTGCATAAAGTATACTCCGTTGTGAAACAGCATCTTCTTGAGTGTTTTGCACGAGTAACGATCTGTTGTAAAGAAAATATTCAGCCCACGAAATTCTGCGGGCTCCCACGCCTGCCTCTTGATGGGACGCCACAACAGCGTCGTTAGCTTTCGCTACATCGTAGAACACAGTGGCAGCTAACAGTCCATCGGGCTTCCTCTGCTGCACAGCCGCGTCGATATCAATTACATTGATCTTCTTCGGCAAAAGCAAGTCATAACTTCAGAGAAGAATCGTGTGCTTTTAAAATGACAGTTCAGTCATGAGCATACCATTCGTTCCGTAATCTTCCCAACGCAGCTGCTGAGGGCTACTGGTCGAAAGTTGTCAATATTGCGCGTCGCCCTTCTCGACTTCGGAACCAGAGTCAATTAAACAATGCGTAGCTCGTTTGTCTTTCGAGATGGTCTCTACACGAGCATTAGCTTACAAAATTGACATAATTGATATTGCGTCGAGCTGATAGCGAAGTAAGACGTGTACTATCCAGTCGTAATTGCTTATATGTAAAGGTCCAGGACACGTCAGAGATAAAGGAAGCGTTATACATATAGGCGGAGCTTTCTTTCGAATAGCTTTAATGCGACAGGTTCGAGAGTATCATGCTATTGATGCACAAACCAGCTCGGCATTGCCGATTAACTAAAAGCATCCGTTCTTGGTGGTAGCCAAGGTCATGCTGAAGACTGGAAGGTGGAGGGCTCGAATCTTGTCACCGACTGTGCAATCCGAGGTTTTCGCTGGGTTTTCCGGCAGTCTTTCCAGGCGAATGTCGGCATAGTTACCCCTGAAGTCAACCCATGACGTAAAATAACCCGACCCCGTCCCCCACCTTTTCCTGCTGTCATCTGTCCACGTCTGCGTGTCACTCATAGCCACAGTTGTTTCGCGTATCGTGTCACCCCACATCGTGTCAAACGAAGTGTTATCACCGCTGACATTTAAGCTATTTAGCCACATTGTCATTAAGCTCTTAACGTTCACCATAGTTTTGGCGCTCTATGGCCTTTGTTGCCTTTGTGCCATTAAACACATAATCAATCAATCAATCAATCAATCTTAACGTTCAGTGTTATTGATACTCCCTGAAATAACATTGAGGCGCT
Organism: Ornithodoros turicata; assembly: GCF_037126465.1. NCBI lineage: Eukaryota > Metazoa > Arthropoda > Arachnida > Ixodida > Argasidae > Ornithodoros > Ornithodoros turicata. The sequence continues at coordinate 26,494,046 of NC_088204.1, read as the reverse complement.
CTATCACGAACACTGCCGTGTGGGTCGTCAACACAGGTACCGGGTGCTTATCAGAGCTGCAACAAAAAAGGGCCACGGAGTTGGCCTAATCGCAGTGTTTTCCGAACATCCTGGAGGTGGCTGCAAAAGAATAGCTCGACGATGGATGGCGTACTCTTCATTGATAGCGCGCGGAGGGGCGAGAAGTTTGCACGGCACTTGCCGCTAATTACACGGCGTCTTGGAGACCATCGCTCCACCCTGCCCCGAAAGACCTTGATCGATGATAAGGGCCTCTCCTCGATAAACTTCGACGCCGCAAATTAATTATACGAATTAATCACCGCGCTTCGTCGCCCCGTCGCCCATGTCTATACACTAGGGCCACAGCACGCCTCTGAACGCACGCTATAGCACCGTGCAAGAAACCCCACCACTGTGCCCATGAATCCTAACGAACGTCTCAAGATTTACAGCGCTACGTATCTGCCCATAGCTTCCCTCCTAAGCGTACATCGTTGCCAATGTAGTGGAACATCATCGTATAGCGTGTTAATGCGAACCCAGAGGGCGCTCTCTTTTCCAATATAGTGACGTAAACTTACATTACTAAGAAAGCCCCGAGATACACCTTCATGATATGGCGCCGACGGTCGTTCGAAGTTACGATGTTGTTAAGAATAAAAGAGCACAAGATACTACGGCGGTCTGCTGCATAAAGTTTTGCAAGTGGCATCTACGCCTCACTTACAGTCCAATACAACTCCAACCTCATAATCAGTTGGCAGCTATAGACTGCCCTTAAGACTGCCTGAAGAGAATGTTTGAACGTCGTTTTAACAATTCATCCTCGTGACAATCCTGTATAGGAGCCCAATTACATACTTCAGGAATACCTTAAGAATATGAATTTGTTCCGTGACGTGCTCTATTAAGGACACCACGCTAAAACCATGACAGCAAAAATGCCGTTACAGCATTTAAGGTTTGCAGGAAAGTATTTCCTGTCACGGAAAATGGGAATAACAGACTGTGTTTTTGAGGCGTGCCAGATACGAGCAGAAATCCTCATTGAAAGCTTTTATGGAATACCACCAAATCCTCTATTATGACGATATCGCGTGAAACCGCATGTAATCCTGCTTAATCCTCTTAGCGAAGTGTTAGAGGGGACTACAGAGATTTTGCGGAGAAAAAGATCGGGTCCACTCGGCTGCGTCGGTGTTTCAGCACCAATGCTTGGAGGCTTGTCGTCGCTGTCCCACATTTGATGCTGTGTTTTCGTTGACATTATAAATATGTTTCATTGATTGATAGAATCAGGTACAGCGTCGCAAACGTAGTTGTGCAGACATCCTATGAAAGTGTAGCGTTGAAACTGCTTCTTGTACACGCAGATATATGATATTTGCAGTGAAAGCTGCTTTCCCTCGCAATGTAGGCTACATTCCTGGGAGTCCACAGATAACAAGTTGAGCAGCCATTGTTTTGTCAGCCGCGTCTGTGAACAACAATAACAACTTTATTTTAAAGATGACGAATGGGGAGTTTCATCGCCAGGGGGCGATACTCTACCCCATTGCAGGTGGTGATGTGGGGAACGAAATAATGAGCTCCTTCACAAGAAGGATCGAAGTCATATTGTGTCCCAAAACGTCAAAAGAGCTTTGAGGGCAGAGCGTTGGTGGGCTGGATTTGACCAATGACCAAGCAGTTTTGATAGAGAGAAGGGGCGAGAGTACAGCTGACCCTGAAGAGACCCGGAGAGTGCGGTTCGGGAAGGTTGGTAGTGTGGGCAGTCGGCAGTGAATAAGAATGTGCTCCAGATCCTGTAGAGCGTCTCTGAAGGTCTGCATAGGACAGGCAGAAAAGAAACTTCGCCTTCTAGTTTCGTACATTTGTAAAGAATCTCGTTTTAACACTTTAGATTGCACGGCTTCTCTCTCCATCATTTTTTCTTGGAACCCCGTTTTGGTGCTGAGATGAACTTGGATGAACTGGCTTCCCTGACGTGGTGGACAGAAAGACAGCATTGTTCGTTCACCCTTCGCAATTTGCGTTAGGTGATGGACAGTGTTTTATGTGTGTTTGAAGGTGTGCAGTGTCCTTTTGTAGAGCACTGCTGGTACGGGAAAGAAATACAATAGACAAAAGTGAGGCAGATATGTGCGTATTCGCTAGGGTTATGTACCTGTATAGTTTCAAGCATAGAAATAGCTGCGTTCCATAACGTCTACTCTGTTAAGCTGTGTTATTACAGTTTTCTTGAGAAGGACGGATAGTTATTGCATTCGCTAAAATGCTGAGGTTCGAAGAAGTAACTTTTATTGGTGATGACGATAAAATCTTCTCGCACATGTACTTTCCTCATATCGCAATTTCTTTGACGAGCACATAATTTTACAGCAGTAGTGAGTATTGAGAATATTATGCTCGAACACCGAAGCTATATGTCTCCTCTGCAATGATCTGCGCACGATGATGCGATCGGCTGTGCCTCACCTTTTTTATTTTGTAGCGGCGTGTTGTTTGTGCTACTTCACTGTTTAGCCTGTAGATACGGCGGGGGCTTGCTCGGAGTGTAGTGTGCATCCGGGGCTGACCTTTGCCTCAGAACACTCGAGCAAAACGCGAGAGTGTTACCTACATTACAGGTCTGATTACGGGATGCGAGACCGGACCACATCCGAGTCGTGAAAATTTGTTATATTTATAGTTATATAATTAGGTGTTTACGTCGCGAGACAACTGAGCGACGCCACAGCGGTCGGTCTGTGGATTGCTTTTGCCCACCTGAGGTTTGCCCACCTGAGGGTTCTTTAACGTGCGATGAAAGCTCTCCACACGGCACCCCGTATTTAAAGTGTGTTAAACGTGTCTAAGCAACTTGTACCCTGCCACCAAGTTGCTGGCGTCCTCGGCCGGGTTCGAGCCCGCGATCTCGGGATCAGAAGGCGAACACGCTACCGACTGAGCCACCGAGGCCGGTAAAAAAAAAACGGTTATCGAAGTCAGTCTATAGCGACTCTAAAATACACAAAACGTGTCAAAAAACTGTGTGGGCTTACGTGGCTACTACTATGCGAATGCAGCTTTTCGAGAGAAATGAAGTGATTAGACATCAGAGGCAGTATATTAAAACTCCACATATGCGAATGCCCGCCTATACTTTCGCCTTACACATAATTATGACACCTGCTCTTAGAAGCCCCGGGCAACACCATAGAATAACATAGTGATTTCCCGAAGCGTGAACGTTAATGAAAGCGGTAATTAAAAGTCCCAGGCAGGGGAAGAAAATACAATACCGCCGTAATTAACGTTACGCGTGTATTAAGGGCATTTTAATGACTCTCACGATGGGCTACATGAAACCCAGGAAGCATACTTGAAAAAACAAACAAAAACAATTGTCAAATAATATGATGTGGCCCAAGAAACGAATGACAACCGTCGTGGTTTCGACAGGAACGGGTTATCCAGTCTTGTATGCGTACAATGAAAAGATGAATAGAAAACAGCTCAGTGGGTTCGGCCGTTCGTATCACCTTCCAGCCGTATCGCCGTCTGCACATACGGTGGCTTCATTATGCATTCTACGCGATGCATCTCACTTTATCAAGTGGGACGAATTGTGTGCGATGCGCATGAAGACTCTGTTGGAAACGGATAGCAGCCCGGTGCACGTCTATGTGCGCTGTCCAGTTACGGCGATAGTGCTTATGGAAGCGAAGGTTCCGCGCGTGCGGGTCGACGCAACACATGACTGCTGGTGCAAGCAACACTTTCGTACAGAGGGAACACAAGACGTCTGGGAAGTGTATTCACTTTGCCTTATTAATGGAACGCGGATACGTGCGCTCTGTGATTCGGGGTTTGCACAGGACAGCAGCCAAATGTGCTTTGTCCGGCGCCCGAGTCGCTCCGATAGCGTCCTGTTGTTTGTGGAAGGGCGTGAAATAGTTTAACGGAAGGCGGCTACCCGAGAGATCCGCTTTTTGAGAAATTTCCTCGCTGGCGGTGGAGGATGGACCGCTCGCATGTCGACCTGTTGTAACAAATTATGTTGTACCATCAAATTAATTTTTGTTGGTACAATAATGAGAGATAGCCAAGCTGTGACTGAAACGTCGAAAACGCGGGATAACTTGAACACCGAGCCGACGCCATCCTGATCGAGCACGTGCGTATGAGCTCTCTAACTGCAGCATACGTGCGCTATGCAAAAGAGATTGAAGAGAAATGTCCACCACCTCTACAAAATACGGTGTCCTAGGAAGTTTCATTCAACCCCTCAGGAGCCTTCTATTGTGGATCTCTTTACTTTTCCGTCTTTCTGGCTAGGATCAAATGTACAGTGCCTGTTCTTATGAACTTTTTGTGTGATAGGTGGTTTCATGGAAACCCAATATATATATATATATATATATATATTTTTTTTTTTTTCTATTAGTAAGATCGACTAATGTTTCATTTGTGACGCGGCAGACACGGCTCGGCGCCGGTCTGCCCGAAATTCCCCCACATTGCACTACAATCACGTGCAACCGACAACTGAAAAAAGAAGAAGAAGAAGAAGAAAAAAAAAAGAATGCCAGAAAGCAAGCAGCCTATTTTCATAATCTAATGGTGTGGTCAACCTTCTACTCTGAAATCGTATAGAGGCGAAATGTAAGGAGAAAAACAAGTAAACGAAAGGTGCAGCGATAACTTTTCTGCACTCTCCTAACAAGACATCTAAGTTGTCTATTCTTTGTGAGCTGTGAATGCGTGTCATTCCGTTAATAGACGACTATTTGAGGAATTGAACTGAATTCTGCTTCATGATGTGTGCCCCTAAAAAAATTCGTTTCAAGCGTTGTCTCTCCATATTCTTCATTGATATTGGGTGTGGCTTGAAATTTCTAAAAATTTTATTGACGCAACTTGGAGTATTTTCCTACATATATCACATGAGAGACGACACAGCATCTTTGAACTGTGCAGATAACCACAATAATTATGCACTTCACATTTATGCTTCGTACGGATTCAACAGGTTGCCACGAGCATGCCCTCTATTACGGCTATCGCAACTGTGTAACATGGTTACAAATGAGTAAAAATTGGATTCGAGGGGATGCTACCCCGTATACAACCCCTTTACACCCCCTTCTGTACCGCAGCAACACACGCGTTCAGTGATGCGACCTCCAAGAAAAAGGACATCCCTGTTGGAAGCAGATTCCCGTCCTTCCAGCCTGTCAAGATGGCGTTGCCACCCGAGAGGAAATTGGAGCATCTCCGACAGACAGAAATTATTTTCTCCTCCGGCCAAATTGTTTGTTCGCTCTGTTTTAAATTCCCTTCCTGGCCTCGACGGGCTTCGCTTTTGCTGGCAGCGAAAATTCATTTGCATGCGAGATTGAATTTCTGCTCTGTCGTGCGCGTTTTCCATTAGCGATCCTTCCCGAATGGGTCCGTCCTTTGGGAGAAAGTATTATGCACTCACTGCAGTCGTCTTCCTTTCGCAGTTTAGACAGCGAAATAGCATTGACAGAAATTCGAAACAGAGAATGCACGCGTGGGTTATTGACTATACATTTCTTTCTCGCAATACAGTGCAGATGTTGCGCGTTCCCTTCAGGTGCGCACGAACAGTGTACGAAGTGATTATGAATTAAAATTCCGGGACAGTGAAGGGCCCTCTTTGAGTCTCAGCGCATTCTGGAAATCTTTGAGCCGAACATGCCACTAAAGCAAGAAACCTTGTTCTCTTTCTGCAGAAGGTGGGTCTTGCTCAACGACCCCTCTAACACTTTGCTCTCCCCGACGAACTCATGCACCCTCTGTCCTCCATTCGTCCTTCTGTTTGGCTATAGTCGTGACGACGCCCACATCTGTGTGGTCAACAACGGCGAGCCGATCCTGCCATCCCCCCCCCCCCCCCCCGTGGAAATCTTTTGGATGACCATTTGTTTGCTTAATTTAAGTTAGGTTAGCTCAGGTTAGTTTAGGAACGTTAAGACCAAGCGTACGAATCGCTTCTCGCAATGGCTTTAGAAAGCACCTGGTAACCGGTGAGGGGCAGTTGTTTATCCATTCAGCGGAAAAATAAGTGTACTATTCTTATAGAGGTCGTATATTTCGGACTAATACGGAAAACTAATACGACAACCACTCACGGGGCACTTTCGGTGTAACAAACTGGATTTATCCGAATGGGTCGCGTCAGCGTTCAAGTGTTAATGTAACGCACGATCTAGCTTCAATACAATGAAATTTCCTGTGGTCTGTAGCAATACGAGCTAATACTCGCAGAGTAGAAGTCTGTCCTTAAATGACTGCCATTGATTTCTGTTAGTACACGTGTACGTTAACACAGCCGGGGAGGATCCAGGATTTTTTTTTTTTTTCTGAGGGGGGAGGGGAGGTTCTGCCTTGGAAATCATGCTATTATACTACCAAGGTGAATTGATACTCTATGTAACGACTGAAATTGAGTGGGGTCAGGACATCCGTACACCCCCCCCCCCCTAAATACGCCCCTATGTCAGTTGTATATGCAAGGACAGGCTTTTCTTGGAAACAAGACAAGTTGTCACCTATCAGGAAAAAAGCCCACATGCGCACGATGCAGTGTGATGATGATCTACGGATCTTTCAACTATAATCATCACAAACTAGATTCGGTGATCAGTTGGCTCCTGCTTTTTCTCTTTCTTTTTCTTTTTTGTCGTGTCTCTTCGACGTCTCGGGTCGCATTTGTATCGTTGCGTTGTGCTATGGTTTATGCGTTGCCCTGTAGTATAGCCTGTCCCGACCTTATCTCTTAAATCTCCATATTTTTCTCTTCCCAGTCGATCAATCAGTGTGATGAAGATGTTGATGGTATAGTAATTGGGTAGTAATTGCCCCCGAACGCTCCGTGTCTTTTAATGCCTGCTTATGTAATGCTTAAATTAAAGGGAACAACCACTCTATGTCCTCAGTGCGTTTCCATTTTATGATAGATTATCAGTGTATGCCTCGTTCGAGGATCTCCGGGGAACGAATGCATTCCCCCTCATTTATCTGAAGCGTAAAAAAAACGTTCTTGAATCATGTATCTGGACGCTGTCTCTCCGAAGGGGCTCTCTAAAACTATGTGCGCTTTGTCTTTGCAGATTCCGGAGGCGAATCGGAGAAGGAAGGCAGCAAGCGACGTCGTACACGGACTAACTTCAACGGTTGGCAACTCGAAGAACTGGAGAAGGCGTTCGAGGCTAGTCACTATCCCGACGTCTTCATGAGGGAAGCACTTGCCATGCGGTTGGACCTCATCGAGTCAAGGGTTCAGGTAAGCCACATCTCGGAGTGCATTGCAAGATCTGTGGTGACATAAGATGATCACAGAGATATCAAATTGATTGAGTAGACACGACTTAACTTGTCCAGCTGAATGTGCCCGAACCCACAATGTTCATTGTAAAGGAACAAGGGAAAAGTTTGACCATACACGATTCGGCAGTGCACAGCGTTCCTTCTCCTCGCCGTAGTGTCCTCCTGGAGCATGATCATTTAAGAAATACATCTAAACCCCGAACAAGCTTTTCGCACCTTGCTCAAGAGGTACTCCTCTGCAAGCCAGTACGAATGTGGTTCCACGCCATATTGGAACACTCTGCACGTTTTTGAAGAATGTTACGATACTCATTCTGCGATTTCTACTGTTTGCTTGCATGGAGAGAAGTAAAGATGAATAAATGCACGCAGTAACAAATTCGAACTCGAATACCATCGGAGCAAAAAAAAAAAAAAGTTTTTATCCGGCATAATACTGTGTATCTCTTACGGATTGTGTGAAGTCACCACGCTAAACAAAGATGACTGACAGGTAACTCTTACTCACGAGAGTTCGCTGCCAAGAAATTCCGAGTAGCAGCTCTATAAGAGCAGTCTGAAATGCTTGGCATGGACTGCCTGTGATTGATAAAAGAGACGTCCACGGGCACGTCCCTAAGTATAGGCTGTCCGCGTCGTTCAACTGGAAAAATATGTATTACAGGGGGCTACAGGATCAGAGGCGGAGACAGCTTTGAACGCCTGTTGTCTTTGGGGGTATAGCGGACGTACCTGCACAGTTTAGTATAACATGTCGACTCCTAGGGAAGTGTTGTCGGTCCTAGAAGCCATACAAGTGTGAAACACCGTAAGCTCAGCGTCTGACACATTTGGAGCTCGGATATGTATTTTTCTTAAGTAAAACTATATCTTCCTTCTGCAAGCTGTCCCTTACAATCCTGACAGTTCGTTTTGGGACAGATAGAGGGTGTGGTAATGCTTGCGGCGTATAGCAGGAGGGGTGGTGTTGCGCATGGTGCTCGTGGGGTTCTGCAGGACGATAACTATAGGGCACGCGAGTCCATTCAAAATGCATATATTTAGAATGTGTTCTAATGAACACCCTATAACGTTTCTCCGTATACATTACCAATCGCAACGACACAAAGCTATGTTTCATGCGACATATAATTGCTTATTTCTTCATATTTCTTTCTTCTTATATTCTGATCGTCATATAATATGACGGTTGCATATGATGTCATATTTCGGAACAGTTTGTGCGGTCTACCCGTGCCTTTTCTTTTTTTGCCACTGCTCACGTATTTCAGAAGAGAAGTCATGGGTCGAGAACCCTTGTTCCAGCCACACATCCAACCTACAGTGCATTCAGGCTGCTTCGGCTTCGGCTGGCACCCATAGCACACAGAACGGACTTCTCGAAACAGAATGCACGACAAGTATTCAGAGAGTTGAAAAAAAAAAAAGAATAATAATATCCTGCAAGCATCCATGTGTTCTAACATCCTTTTGAGGACATTGGCGTGAAAAATGACTTAGCGGCCAGTCGTGCTAATATCTAATTTATTGCTACTTGCATCAAAAGTTGAACTCTGGAAACCCGTATCTAGGAGATGCGGAAATTGGCATTGATAAAAATAATGATCAAAAATATGCCAGAATGACAACGGCCGACAAAGGGCGCACATTTTGTCGGTACATAACTTTCTTATCTGGCAAAACAGCAAGTTTTTCAATACCAATATAAAATGCATATCTGTGTACTATTAAAAACCTCAGTGGTGGTGATGATGGTAACAGCTTGCGTGGTTGGCAGCTGTGGCCATCGTCACGACTGTAGCTGAAGATGAATATGACGATCAGAAGATGGGCGGGTGAAGCAGGCAGGCTCGGTGGATTTGTGCGTCCTCCGGAGTGTGGCTATGGTGGCATATTGCAATGACCAATGGAGAAAACCTTAGTGTGCAAGCGTGAACGCACGTTTCGGCTTCCAATAAGGAACTCATCTTCATTTGTAGAACGTTTTTTAGACACTACGCAGATGCCTCCGGAGCAATATTCGCGGCATCACAATATTTCTGCATATTTGCACATTTGGACGTTTCGCGCCGCATATTTGCGTGCCTATTTTGAAAGATTTTTGTGCATAAAGTCCGAGGCCCTAATGATAAGAAATGTGGTGCATAAAGTAGTAGCGCGCATGAAACAATAATATTAAGAAACCAACACAAAATGATGTGGTTAATAATAATACCCTATTATATCATATCGCTGGATGTGGCAAGACTATGACAAAACTTTAACTTTCCTGACAATTATTATCGGCACTATTGCGGCAAAACTACGACACTTTCTGCCTTACCCCCAAATGTGTAGGATAAAAAAGCAGCACCTTGTCTTCGCTCGTACATTTAAGCACAGGGGAGGCAGCGCGTTTCCTGACCGATCGACAAACACGACCTCCAAATCGGCCGGTTTATTTTTTTTTTCTTTTTTTTGTCTCGGGGGCTGTTTCCTAGCTCCATATTGGCTCAATCCTTTCTCGGAAAACAAACTCCAACGGTGCCAGCCGAAAATTTAAAAAAGACAAAACAAACAAACAGATGTTGTCATTGCTCTCAACTTCTATCTCTCATAATCGATATCATAATAATCACTAGGAAATATTCCCAGAGTGCCTAGGAAAATGTTCCGAGGTGGCTATGAACTAAAAAGGAAACAGAATATGTAGTAACGCTTTCTGGTAGCACTGCCCCCGTTATGTTGTATAGAAGCACAAAGGACATACACAGTTGAATTGAATTGAATGACATCCAGCACACGAAGCACATCCTGAACACAAGAACGTGAAGAAAACAAAACAGGATATTTAATATCATACACCACGCTGTCTAAGCAATTCGGAACGAGGTTGTTGTCAAAGCAAGGTGGTTGTCAAAAACTTCATAAAAAATGGGAAACTCCGACAGTGTTGCACAGGATTATAACATTGGCATCGATTTGCAGGAAGGCTAAACGACCTCATGTCGACGCTGGGCAACTATATGAACGCGACATATTTGTGTGTCAGGCCTTTATAAGCCACACACAATAAGGATGTGCTAAATATTTGCCACCACGCCGTAGTTGGAGCATTAGCCTGTGTCGATACATCTGAGTCTATGTTTGAATTGCGAAGTAAAGGCTACATTTCGGCGAACTCGCGAAAAAGGAAGGGAAAGTAGCGTGGCAAACGGCCTAGAACAGAAAATGGCAAAATTGGATCGAAGGAGCACATCAGAGATCTGTCTGTGATATTACTGTATCATCGCTGCAGAGCCAATGGTTGATTCATCGCAGACAAAAATAACCCGAAAGAATGACAACAATAGTATAGCAGTACTATATTAAGTTTCTCCTAGAGACAACGCTTCGCGACTTCCAAATACTTCCTAGAATGATTAGTGTTGAAATTGTGTGCCCTAGAATCACACCGTGATGAATATATAGACAACTGTACGGGTATAAAAGAAGAAGAAAAAGACAGCGAGCTACCTCACTTTGGGTCCCTTTCGGAGTTACATGTGTTATTTGAAAGGACTATGCAAGAAGGCCAAATAATATGATGCAGGGTACTGAGGGTAGACAGTTCGCCACCGAAGCGGTGCATATAGCATCGAGGCGTTAAGACAATTGAGCGTCCTGACGTGAAAACCTACACGCATCAGCAATGCCTAGAGTGCAGCGCCAACAATTGCAAAGAAATAACTTGACCTTCACAGAAACGTTGCGGGTGACGGTGCAGAAGCAGGAAGGACGAACAACAACTTATTGCGTGCGTGATAGCAGATGGATGTGGGCTCAGCCAAACAAACTGTCGTACAATATCAACGGCTAAAGTGGCTCATGACAAAAGTGCCGATAAAGTACAAAAAGCGCCTCACGTTTCCACGGCGAAACGTTCGTTGCATGCATTTACTTTGGCAGCGATCCATGAAAGGCGTTCTCGGACACTTTTCTAAGGCTGACCACCGGTGCACAGCGGCGGGTGCGCAGACACCACTTTAGGACGGGATAACGTCGACGTGCTCAGGTATTCGTACGACCTGCCTTTTGAAATGAATGAGTAGGTGTAATGCAAGGGCGGTGGAGTGCGAGATACGTTGAAATAACTATAGCTAAACATTATGCGTGAACCCCTGCCAGGGAGTTAAAGTGAACAGCTCGACGCCTCTGCAGTGGTTCAGTCAAACAGATTGGGCACAGTGGGCTTCGCTCATCGAAAGCATTGTTAAAACATTGGGCGCGTTAAGTAGCGGCTCTGCAGAGTACGCTTTGTCTACTCCATCCCTCTCGCCCCGGAGCCTCTGCTAAACGAAGTTTTAAGCCAATTAGCCAAAAAGTGCCATGTGGTGAAGTTCATTTTTAAGAGTGTAGGTTTGGAATATACTGAACACCCCTGGTGTATAATTGTCACTCGAAACGCCCTACCTAGGGTCGTTCAAGGTTGACCTAGACTTTTATTTCCTTAAATCAAATGAAAAATTCGGGAAGCACCAAACTAGGTCAGTTTTTCAAAGTATTGACCGTGGGCATCTGGATACCGTTGCCATCGCTGTGGCAACTCTTACATGACTTTGGCGTAGAAGGAAGTGGGGTTGAGTCTTATCCACTGTAAGACACCTTTCTGGAGCAGGGCCGGTGCTAGGGGTGTGCGGGGCCTGAGGCAAAGGCACATCGCGCGGCCTGTTTCACACGATTAAGTGCATACTTGATATAAAAAACAGTAATCCCTGGTTGAGGGCTTCGTGCGCGGGGCCTATGCAAGCGCGGGGCTTAAGGCGGTCGCCTTACTCGCCCCCCCCCCCCTATCGCCGGCCCTGTTCTGGAGGGCTGCATGTGTGTGGAAAGTCTTGCCTCCAAGGTGCTCTTGAAGGGGCCCAATCAAATGATAATCGCTTGGGGCTAAATCCGGGCTGTAACGGGAATGGGGCAAAACCTCCCAGCACATTTCGGCTAGGTTGCTACCGTCAAATTCGCTGTGTGAGGCCGGGCATTGTCTTGAAGTACAATGAGCGTTCAGGGCATCATCCCAGGCCTTTTCTTGCGAATTGCGTTTCGCACGACACCCTTTATCAACGTGGAGTAGTACTGGGCATTAGTAAGTCCACATGGATGACACCCCTCATGTCCCAGAAGTCAATTTCCATGGACTTCCCAGCAAACGGTTGCATCTTGCTTTTCTTTTGCGGTAGGGAAGCCTTATGCCGCCTAAACATGCCGTTTTCTTTCTTTTTTTTTTTTGTTGTCTCTGCAGTGAAATGGGGCATTCATGTTTCATCACATGTGATGATTGATTGCAAGAATTAATCCCCCTGTGATTGAAACCGGTTCAGCAGCTGCTCAGAGACTGCCACGCGCGCTCCCTTGTGGTCACAAGTGAGGCGTCGGGGAACCCATCTTGCACAAATTTTGTGGAACAGTGAGTGCCCGTGAATGATTGTCTCCACACTGCCGACACTAATATTACGCTGGGCTACAATGTTCCGAACTGTTACTCGCCAGTTCTCAAAAAATGCTATCCCAACGCCTGCTATGTTCACTGGCGTGCAGCCGTGCGAACGTGTCCATGGCGTTGGTTCGTCGATCGTCACCATATCCCGCCCTTCGCCATTTCGTGTCTCCACAATTCGTACAGTCTTCCGCTTGACATCGTTTGTTTCCCATAGTGCCCCTGTAATATTCGCAAAATCTCCCTTTAAAATTCGCTGGATTGACTATCTCATTCACAAGGAACTTGATTATGCATTGCTGTTCCATAGCTACAGACACACTGGTCACCGCCATGACAGCTGCTGCATGTGCACTATTGCACGTGCCACTGACCTGAGAAGGATTGCACTTCGTCCTACGACAGTTTTATTCGATGACATTTACTCACCGCGCAAAAGTTTCGGTCAAGCTTGAACGACTCTTGTACATAACATATAGCGCTAATGCAAAATGTATTAAAAGAAGCACATCTCTTCGTTTTACTTTATCCATCCATTGTCTCCGGCGATCTCATTCGAAGGTCTCCACACTGCGCAGTGCCTACATTTATTTCCGCGTCAGCAGGAAAGTAGCACAGAAAAACCCATTTGAGTGGCTCATCCATGTCAGTTTGGCCTTTCCTTTTAATAATTGTATATTCTTCGCCCCCCCCCCCCCCCATGTCAGTTTAAGACACCACCGTTACGTTGCGAAGACTTCCATGAAATCTTCGCGCTTGTGTTACGCATGTGGGGCACCTTCGTTATTCACAATCACGGTACATGGAACGCGGTAATACTTGAGCATTAAATGAGTCTCCAGGGGACGCTATAATCTTGCTTAGATGAGCGGTTCTACAAATACGCGGCAGCCACTACATGTGACGTTTCCGACAACGCAGAGACGTCGTATACATCGCCGGTGTACATCGGAACAGCCGCACGTGTTGTCCGCGTTGTTATATTGTCTGAATCGAAGACGCTTCGAGGAGTTTCTCCCTGGAGGGTTGTTCTCCCCCGTGAGCGTGCTAACGAGACATTGATGCATTTGGTGGATCGTGATCCGTGCCTCCCCGCTTATTATGGCCGCCGACCGGTCTCTGTGTGGGTATATGCGCTCTCGACGCCTGTGAAAGAAAAAAAAAGAAAACGAGAAACAAAGGGGAACAATGTTTAGCGTAAAATCGGGGCGGGCTTTGTAATGAGTCTTCCTTAAAACTGATAGACTAAAGTGTTAATGAAGGCTTGCCGTTGTGAAGGGCCAAGTTATGACTTGCCACAGCTTGTTACTGGCGCTGTAGTGGGTTCGCATTTTAATGACAATGTTACATTCCCCAAGATCACCCCGTAGCAGTATACTACCCTCGAATTAAATGCGTATACTCGGATGGCCGCACGCGTCGTCTCTACTAGAACATTCTGTATACATATATACGTATAATCTACAGAGTTAGTCTAGCAGGCGTTACACATTTCGATCGCATTGTAAAACTAGAAGACGGGGTTTGACCCACCCCAAAATTTCCAGACTGATAGTCATTTGTCTGAAGTGTTATTTGAATTTTTTGTAAGCGCTATGGTTATGTAGAAAAATAAATGAATAAAAAAGCAAGCAAAATCTCGCCCCATGCATTTTCAATGGCCTATGCCACGATCATCGCCACGCAAACACCGCCATTTTTGCTTATGTCTGCTTCACATTCACATCGTTTCACGCAGGCGGCGCTGCCTAGAACGATGTGACATGCCCGTTCTGGCGTTATGCACCAATGCTCTTGTTCTGTATGTTGGCGCCACCTGTCTGTGGTGAAATGAAAATGAAGCGCACACAGGAGAAAATGGCGGCTTTTGAACGAGATGGGCCATAGCAAATGCATAGAGTGAGATTTTGCTAGATTTTTATTTTTTAATCTACAGGGTCATACGCTCACAAAAAATTCCAACAAAACCTCAGACAAATGGCTACCAATCTGCAAAGTTGACTAAACCTCATCTTCTATTTTTACGATGCGATCGAAACGCGTAACGTTTGCTAGAGTAATCCTGTAATCTTTACGTAAAGCCGAGAGACATTTTTTTCCCCTTCGTGAGACTGTTTGAGTTTGTCCTGGCCTAGACACTGATGCAGGCTGAATGCTTAATATTACTTCATAAATTGGTCGTGAGAGTTGGCTCCAGACCTTATCGTACAGCACTGAGAGAAGAGTATTTACTTTGACGTGCACTGGGGTTGCAAGTTTACAAGGGTGACAAATACGGAAAGTGATGCAGATGGTGAAAAATAACACCACGGCAGTCCTCGCCTCGCCGCCACCCAGGCTGCCAAGAGAAGAGAGATGGATACTTTCCTCAACCTAACCGTACTTACGCATACCGTATCCGTTGTTCGCGTGCTCAATTTAAATAGTCGGCGTGATTCATTTGTAGCTTTTTCGAATCGTGACTTGAGGAAACATAAAGGGCAACCTTCGCAGCACCGAACTTGTATTCACCACCAGTTATGAGCCGCGAATTACTCAATCCACACTTGATGCCTTATTGCGCGTATGCACATATTCAATGAAGTATGACCGAGGAAGGTTGGCTACCCGGTTGGGATCCGAGATGTGCTCATGTGCACCTACGTTGTGTACATTTCATAATGCCGCGTCTAATTCCCTGTTGGGCTCCTCTTCCGTGAGCGGAATTCCGGCCACAAGTGGCGGAATTCCTCGCACATCCTTCCCTATAGCATTCGTGCTCGCTTTCATGTCCTTCCCGCAGCTGTTGGCCTCGCAGTTCTTCACTGACAGCCAGTGATTATTTCTTGAAGACGGGTCACGATGCTCCGGTGGCGAATAAATAATCGAGACCATTTTGGTGGCGCGGCTACCTGCCTTGTTGGCTCAGGTGGTGGAGGAGCCACCGATTATGTTTCACCCCTGGTGTATGCATTGCCCGATACACGTGGCTCTCACGTTGTGTATCTGCTCTGGCAACATTTACTTTGTATACGCTGATAAGAAGCATGCAATCCACCGCGCTTTTCACGGAGGAAGGTAGAAGGATAAATTGCGACTATCTCTCGACGCCGTTCTGCAATGTGAAAGACATATCATTATAGGCCTTTGTGTGTGCATACGAGAAATTGCAGTGGAATGGGTGCACGTGAGAAGACAATTTCAATGAAAGGAATGGTTTACGCCAGCGCTGATGCATGATGATATGATCAGTAGAAGAAAAAAAAAAGTTTAATATGGGACGTTCATGTTTGTTTACGATCAGTTTATATATACACTGATTTCGTAATGTTGAATATTAATGTTAGACCGCTAGATGCTCTACGTTATCTTAGGATAGCCACGGGACCAGCACTCTTGTCCGCTAAAGGAAGGGTGTCCGTACATGAGTGGTATTGAAGAAAGAGCATTAAAGCTTTCCGGGGGAAAATTAGCTGCCCGCAGTATGTAAGAGAGTGTCAGTCTAGGAGAGGTGTCCGTAATAGGAGCTTTCACTGTACCGGAGACGGTACCTGCACCACCGTCATTCCTTTATTAGATACATTTTTAGAACAAAATATTCAAGCACATTTAGACTGCAGAGGACTTGGTCGTCGTCACTTCGCATCCTTGCAACCCAACGCGTGTTTGGGGGTGCTCACATTATTTTCCTCAAACAGGTCTTTTAGCAAAATAAAAAATAAATAAAAAATGAAAAACAAAAAATCGAAGAGCAGCTATATTTTGTAGAACAGCGCGCATGGGTACCCAAAATTCGCTACAAAGGGAACTTGCGTCAATCTCGCGCGGCACGAGATCTTGCGAGAGAGCTAGAGCCTCGGAAAACAAGTAAAACGTTCAGCAACGTAAATTCAACAACGATGTTTGTGGCCAGAGCTAATATTTTTCAAAATTAAACGAATTTCGTACACAGAGTGAATACTGTGGCTACCACTTGTCCTTGCGATGGGGAAACCTTATTTTAAAACTCCATCACGTTAGAGCCCTGCGCGGGCCGACTTTTCCGGGCCCGACCCGGCCCGGGCGCATCTAAAAATGGCCCGGCCCGACCCGGGCCCGGACCTTCATATTTTTATGCGGCCCGACCCGGCCCGGCCCGGTGACCCAGTGACTAGAGCCCGGCCCTGCCCGGAATCTAAGCAAATAGAACCCGGCCCGGCACGGCCCGGCGAGTAGATCCCGGCATAGTATTTCCAGGAGCGACGTACGCGTTTCTGGCGATTATCAAACTGATTTATCAGTAAATTTATAAGGAGAGAAGACAAACATACAAATGATGGCGGTTTAACACCGTAACCGCACCAGACCAAACTAAATCCAGAACGTACGTGGGCATGGGTGTTATCGTTACACTGTCAAGATTTTGCGGAGGTAGAGGATGCTGTCGACAAACTGCTTCTCCCAGTCCATACCCCTCTCACCAAGCTTTGCCAAAGTGATTGTGAAATACGTGAGGAGTGAGGAGCAGTGTAAAGTGGCTTTCAGAATGTTCTAGAGGGTCGAATCATATGCCTAATGCAGTAACCCTTGCTTGTCTTTGCAAAATATGCACAGGAATGACACAAGCGCATGATGATATGAACTAATGCACCTCCATTGTGTGGAATTAGCTGCGTGGCACGGCCGCCCGGCCCGGCCCGCGGTGCTAGCGTATTTTGTCGGTCCGGGCTCGGCCCGGCCCGCAGCACACAGCCAATAACAAGCCCGGCTCGGCCCGCGGGCCGGTCGGGCCCGGTCGGGGGCCCGGGTTCGTGCAGGGCTCTACATCACGTTGCCTTCGTCTGCGTCCGCCCTTTACCCCATTGAGTGTTTCGAGAATGCACCCTCATTGTAAGACTCTCTATTACCACCTCGTAGCAGAGATACCTCGTAGCAGGTACTTTGCTCGGATGTAACTGCTTTGCCTGCTTTTTGTCATGTGTAAGATAACGTAGCAAAACCACCTAGTTTTTGAACGCACAGAAGGCGAAAACTAAAAGACATTGAGTAAAGGATGATCGTTCCTATTTGTGCGCAGGATTCCTTATCGAGATATACTACGAGGCATCATGTTGTTCGTTCGGTTGCGCTGTTCACATTATGACGACGTCATTGTATGCGCAAACGTTGTAAACTGTTAAATACGTTATACGCAAATTGCATTAAGTGCAAGAGTACACCAGCGATCAGCGATAAAGTTTTACGTGCAACTTTTATGGTGTGGTACGGGTAGTGGGCATACGTAACCGATCATTTTGCTTGCTCAATATGGCGGTACGCGTGCTACTTCTGTCACAAAATGCAGGTGCAATGGCACGAATTTTCTATGCCTTGCTTCGTCCGATGAATGGGTGGGCGCAGCTGCTGGTCATGCACTGGTGAATCGTGGAATACATCAAAAGTGGCATCGTATTTGAAATGCATTCGTACTGCCTCCAAATGACACGCGAGATTGGACACTTCTCTACCAGTTAATACACGGTGCGAGGGTGTACTCCGCGCACCAGAGTATAGGGCCCATCGTGTACGGGCCATGCCAGTTCTACATGCTAATCCGGAAGCACATTGACCGGTGGCAACTCATTTTGGGGATAATGCATAGTGCTTCATGATTTTGCCTGGTCTGACAACTTCTATTCGTACTACTTGCTCGTGGAATATGAAAGGCAACGCAACGAAGGACCGGAATGCAGAACGCCGTTTACCGGCCGGTTCAAACGAACGAGACACAGCTTCAGAGATGAACTCCTTGTTAGGTAAGCCTCGACATTATCTCAATCCTCATTATCAAAATTCCTCGTTCCGATATTCTTGGCGAACGCAAGCTCGCTTGCAGTCCTGGGGCAACAGGAAACGTATTCGTGACGCCCTGCAGTTATTCCCCTATCTGCTTGACGGAGCTAACTTTATATATGTGGCCGCTTTGACGTCCAGAAGATTAGCTGGTATGGCGTATACACCGAGCATAGCGCCACCACGGGACACTTACAGAAGAAACGAATGCATGCGCAAAATTCCAACTGTACGTCTCGGTTAAAAAAGAAGGAAAAGTAGAAAATAAAAAAAGAAGATTGCAAATATCAGTTACACACTACGTATATAGTCCACGCCTGTCACTTGATAATGACCTATGGTATCAGTATAGCTACATCTCTGTTTTTTTAGGAATACCGACGTGGTACTGACTGACGCATATGGGCACCAATCTGCCTGTCAGTACGGCCTCTATTGTCTCCTATGTGCGTTTACTCCTGTGTCTTTTTCCCGTATGGCTGTGATTGCGGAAGAGCAACGAATGAGAAGTCCATCGTATACTGTCCGTAGCTCCTCGTAATCTTTACGCGAGTTAGACCTTTCCACAGTGTACCACCGGCTTGCTCATGACACGAATAACCAAACTGAAATGTGAGAAGCTAGAGTCCACTTATAATGTGTATTTCGGCGGTATTTGTGTATTTTCGTTGGAACGCAATAACCATGACATATATGATGCATGGTTTCCGCATATTTGGAGATTTCGTCAAGTTGCAAAGCCCGATAACTTATCGGTGACAGTCGAAAAAACATGGAATGGTTTTTGCTACATCGTAATGACATAGTATGTTTGTACTCTTTATATTCGAAGAGCTAACGATGTCAACGTGTATTACGGAACATGCAAAGGACGACAGAAGTTAAAAGGACGATGTCGGGCGCCAGGTCGTAGGATGCGGAATTGATAAATCGGTGAAAGCACCAGAGTAAAACAAATTTATCATTTGAACTGTCATTGCGCATCCCACCGTTCAACACAAAAGGCAATCATTTCGCCAGTTCCAATCATTGACATTAACTCTCTAGAAGGTCCTAGAGCTCTCTTCACACACGCGATGCGGAGGTACGAAACAGATGTACGTGTATTGAGTGTCATGGCGTCAGATGCCTTCTTTTCCGATGCATGGCGCTGCGAACGAGCCGCCTTGGGCGTTGCTAATTATGGGGTTCGCCAACATTCCCAAGAATACGCGCAGACAGATGGCAGGGCGCACTTTGCAATGGGATGGGCGCCGGCTCTCTCTGTAAGAATATCTCTAACATCTCGGTTGAAGCAAAACGCTGCTTTTGCACCTCCTCTAACGCTACACCCTCAGGGGTAAACATGCGCTCCGTCGACGGGGCTAACAATTTTTCTTCCGCATGATCGTGACAATCTTTCTACTCTCCCAATGTTCCAAACGGACGGGGATGATTCAACTGTGCTCCGAGTTTTCTCGGTTTGTCATCGCACCTTTTGTACCTACTTGAACGAGTCGTGAAGTCAATTATGATCAGAGGACTGGCATTTCTTCTCGTCCTTTTTTTTTCTTTTCTAAACGACAACTCGTGCTGTTGTTTCCGTGATGTCTTCTATATCTTTTTTAAGGTCGCGGAGTTCTTTCATCGCCCCCGGCGATGAAACTCCCCAGCCATCATACCGTAATAAAGTTGTTGTTGTCGCGTTTGCCATCTTACAGGATCAGTTAAATGCCCCACCATAAATTTTTCGTTTTCGACTGCGGCGTGCCATGCCACAAATAACGTACGCTCGTGCGAAGGAAAGACGAACACAGCAGGCATGTAGCGCACGAGTGAGACCTCTTATCTGCCCCACGCTCTAGAAACCCTCTACTCATTCAAGGAGCGTGTAAGTGAACGAGGGAAGTCGTCGTGACGTTCGCAGTCGTACGCAGTTCGCAGTGGGAGAGCAGGCGTAGCTCAGCGCAGCCGAAGCGCCGTGGGGGGGAGCGGTGGCAGGATCGGCTCGCTGTTGTTGGCCACACAGAAGTCGTCGTCGTCGTGACTATAGCCAAAAGAAAAGAAAAGAGAAAAGGCGGATGGAGGATGAAGGGTGGAGATGCGTAGAGGGTGCGTGAGTTCGTCGGGGAGAGCAAAGTATTAGTGAGGTCGTTGAGTAAGACCCACCCGTCTTAAAACAGAGGGGGGGGAGTAATGGCATTATAGGCTCGCCGTAGCAGTAGAAGACGAATATTTCGGCGGCAAGTGGGAGCTTACGGGTGTTCCCCGCGCAGAACTGCCACGCGAGGAAATCGGGCCGGGCTGATAGCTTCTCATATAGACTGCAAGATGCATGAAACAAGGTTTCGAGTCGCGTCAAATGACACTGCATTGTTCCCTTAGGAGAGTCTTGGGTAAGGTACTTCTAAAAAGTAACTGAGTTAGTTACAGTTTTTCTGCCAAAAATAGTAACTAAGCTACAGTTACATATACTTTCTTGGTCGAATAACTAGAAAATGACCATGAGAGGGTGATACAATTGCTAAAAACATACATTTATTTACGTTTACTGAAGTGCGATAAAAGTTGTCTTGCACTTAACCAGAAGGAGTCTAAATTAATACGCAGTCAGCCCACACGGAAAAATGCGACATGTGCATGTGACCTGGCTGTCACGTGGTTTGATGAGCCAGGGATTTCCCAACGCGACGGCGTAACTGGGGAAGAGCTGTGTTGTCACCGACCAATGAGCAGACCAAGTCACGCACTCGTTTTTGGAAACACACACATTTATAAGCAATTAACAAAGAAACAATCAGCTATAGACAGTTACTTGAACCACTAGTTGAACACGAGAGAGAAGTTTGCCTGACAGTTACAGTTACGCATTACAGAAGGGCAACATACAAAGAATAAGAACAAAGCAAACTTGCGGTCAAAGACTGTCCAATAGCCGGTGAGTGAGGTCCCTCGTAGAGACGAGATGCGCAGTGGAGAAGATGATCCTGAAGAAAAGTCTGATTGTACTTGAGGAGGATGGAGGTGGAGCTTGAAGCCGGAGAACACTATTGCACAGATTGATTGAAGAATACACCAGCCCAATACTGGTGGCACAACATCGAGACGCCCGATACGCCACGTGAAAGTGTGCGACTTCTTCGTGAGCTAGCCCGATACCAACTACCTACAGTTCATTATTCTGTCCCGCTTCGGGACTAGAACACCCCGCTCCATAAATCTGTCGTCAGTGTCAAACACTAAGGAAGCGCACAACATTCCCGTGTAACACTGCGGGTCCAGTTACAGAGGCCCGAAGTGTGGACCAGACACCATATAGGGGAATAGTTCTTGGAAACACACGTGTGCGAATGGCTGCTAACAGAGCGCAGGCCATTCGCGCAGTTTCTTGCCCGTGTTGCTGTGCCGGACAGATGTTTTTTAAGCAACAGGGGAAACAGAACTGCAATATACTCGTGTGGGGTGCTGCCTTTGTTCGAGGACTGTGACACTGGCGCATCGCGGTGAAAAAGAAGAGCATGGTGACACGCACGCGTTTCGTAGCGTGTTGAGAGAGAGACATACACAAGAACAAGAAACTCTCCTAAAGATGCTTTTTCAGGTTTGAAGTTGACGTCTTGTTTGCCGAGGACGTCTTATTCCATAGCTTGCATTTACAATTAAATTATTCTCGCCCTTCCATGATAAAAACTCGAAGGTTGCTTCATAGTGCGGCCACGGAAGCTTATGATAGTAGCAACCGGAGCAATATTGGCTATTGGCCTGGTCGGAGCGCAAGTGAACTGACCGGAAAGTTTCTCTTTATGCATAATCATTCCCTTGCCCATATCCACAGAAGGCAGGACCCTGTGCTAGGGCAGTGACACTATTACTTTCATATGACTCACTCCGACCGTTGAGGGTCACTAACTTCAACTAATTTCTGTTCGCAAAGCTGGAATTCCTTGCTTGTTCAAGGGCCCAGGGCACGGGGCACATACCGGTTACGGATAAAAGGAAGGAATACACTGTTAGTGGGAGGTAGGATAATGTAGGGTAAAGAAAAAAAGGAACAACATTCATTCGAGTAACTATAATTACATTTTGCAGTTACATTCACAGAAATAGTAACTATATAGTTACAGTTAAAAGCTACTTCTCTGGAAATGTAACTAGTTACTGTAGCTAGTTACCTCCAAAAGCAATTAGTTACAGTTACAAGTTAAAAGTAACTTAGTTACTACCCAAGGCTGCTTTAAGAATGTATTGCTTCCAGTTAGATGCTTGCTGAAGGAATACCAAGCCGTCCTTTATGGTTTCCTGCCAAAGACCCCCTTCCCCGCCTTTTGCTGAAGCAGGATGTTTATTAGAAGGCCGCGCGCGGAGATTAAAAAAACAACAGTGGTGTACCCGTAACCAAACTATACCGGTTCATCAAAACGTCACGATTTTCCAAACACTGACGTATATTGTGCCCATAACGGACACCGTAAAAAGAAAGTCAAATTGCGCGACGTAAACGCATCGCGGTTTGTCAGGAGGAAAATATCAAGTATGTGGCAACGTCTTCGAACCGCAAACAATGACCCGCTTGGAAACAATGTATTTCGCAACACTGTCGCTCACAACAATGGGCCCAATTGAAACGTTGGTCCCCGTTTGTCTTCCGTTGTATTGAAGCAGTTCGAGCTGCCGTTTAGCACCTGTTCAGTCCGTGAGATGGGAAACCATTATGGAATTGGACCACGCCTCGTCGGAAGGGAGCGAGCACCCACGGCCAAGAGGAACCCATTGTTTGCTGTCTCTTCGTCCTCTGGCGACGGTGTGGTTTTCGGCGGCGCTGAACGGAAGCCGCCGTCCCGGAGACCTTTCTTTGTTGACCGACGCGCCCATGAGGTCTTCACCCAAATGGAAGTTTGCGCTGGACAAAGCCCCGCACAAAGAGACTTTATTTGTTTTTGCTGCGCGGCGGCGCTCATAGTTGTGGTCGCGTGGGCGTGCATGATGCTTGACCTCAGCGATAAGCGACCGGATCTACGAAACATTACCTCCAGGCGCTCGAAGTAGGCTTCTCGAGCACAAGCGACCATCAAATGGAGGGCGACGGAGTTCTGAAAGTATCGAACAACCTATACGTCAGGGTAAACTATTGACAGTGGAAAATGTGCGCATCATTATGGAACGAAAGCTCGGAAGGCATTAATAAAGGTGACCTAGCAGAAGCTGATCGATATGCGTGCAGTCGATTTATTTTAACGAGCGTTACCTAACAGCAATAGCAATTAAATTATGAATGAATGATGATTTCATAGGGTGCTTGCCCGCTTAGTCTGGGGGACACTACCCCAGTGCATGTGGGTTGATATGATTTGATGGCTTTGCATGACACGCTCGCAAAGGTATCGGGGCAACGGCTTAGAGTTACCTACCAGCTCGCCTCGTCGAGAGTGGGAGGTACCCGTGTTCGAATCCCGGTGCCGGCTGTGCTGTCTGGGGATTTTCCTGGGTTTTCATCAGATGCTGCCACACATATGTCGGCACAGTTTCCTTAGAAGTCGGCACAGGACGCACATTCCTCCCATAGCGTTGGTCGTGACGTTGCCCACCCATGTGAGGCCGACAACGCCCTTTCAGGACTACCACCACCGTACCGAGTATTCTATGTGACTACCACTTTTCTTTAAACCCCAAGAGACAGTGGGAGGCGTTTTGGTCGTGTTTTTGAACATCTTGCCGAAGCATGCTTTTGAAACTACCCCACACCGTCCAACAGTGCTCTAGCCATAAAGAAGACCATATGGAATACGCAAATGGTCCCCCCTGTCTCGACTCTCCCTGCGTACAGTAACTTGTGGCGTGTCTAAACGCGAGGAAACCATCATATATTCTCACGATCGTTTACTTTCCCACCTCAACCGTCAACACGCACTTTGCAATTACCCGCATCAGGTCGACTTTGCAAACCGCCACCTCAAAACTCAGTCCGCAGAAATAGGTTGCTCGCGGCCGCAAACTAGCGGAGCGATCCCTATCTTTCCGTTAATGCACATACGACTGAGCGAACGGTCGAAAAGGCAACCGAATTTTATATGCGCAATCATTCCATCAACGAATGCGGGCGAACGCCATGTCCATCACACGGCGATTTTATCTGGGAAGCGGTTGCGCTAGGCGCCGCTACCATCGCCATTTGGGGCCTTACAGTGTTGACAACCGAGTGCGTCGCTAATAGCTGTATTTCCGTTTGAAAAGTGAAGTGCGTGATCTGGAGCCGTTGTACGTAACAGACGACAGAAGGATAGAGAGAGAGAGAAAGCTGGCGTAATTGGCGGCCAATGGTTTCTGGTGCCCTGGGCACATAGCGGGAGCCCGGTGAAAAATGGTCGCAGATTATGTCTGCGGCGGACGGAGTGCATTATACTATTATCTTGGAAGGCGACCGGCTGAATTTCCGCCTCTGTCCACGCCAGTGTTAAGGCCGTCAAGTTCACACACGTAACTTTCATGCTGGATTTCATCGAATGAGGCGATGGCGTGGGATATACACAGAAGGTGGCTTCATTATTGACTATGTTTGGAAAGTGTATCTGTGTTAGGGGCAAGGGAAGACGACAGTACAGAAACCTCTGTGGCGGGAACGACCATTATGAAATGTCTCGTTGTCACATAATTGCTTGGCATTAAACGCCAACACACGGAATGTCTAACTGATATATAGGCAAAATTCTAGCATTGCATCACTGTCAGCAGCCTCCCGCTTGTAGTTCTAGGAGTCGCGTCCACTTTAAAATAAGGTTAGTAAAGTAGTAGCTTATCCAGACCCCCCTACACCCCCATAATCCTCGTAACCTCACCTATGTTTGGCGACACCGATTCTCTGTCTTTCTCTCCTATATCCACCCACTACATGGGGCACCTTTCTTATTTTAGCTTTAGGCACATGTCGGCAATGATACATAAAGTTGTTATAACGTAAGTGCAATAATGACCTTCACCCCCCCCCCCCCCCCCCCATGCGCTCGCGCAATTCTAGATGAACCACCGCGCTGAAGGACTGCTAGCGAACACAACTGCACGACTGGTTTTATTTTTCTTCGTCTCGGTACAACTTCAGCAAAACTACGACTTCAGCAAATAAGACGCGGTGGTTTTAACATGGAACTTGGACACTGTGCGATTTCAATAGAGTACTCCACTGCATAACATGGTGAGCAGTAACCGTAACTCGAGATGATCTCGTTTCCTTTTCTGATTTGATGAAATGAGAGGCGTTTATGCCTTTTTTAGCTATATGCATTACTTGTCACAGACAGGCGTATGCCCCGCTGTCTCCACAGATCCCAAATGGTAATTGTATCGTTGGCTCGATGTTTGACTCAGATCGTGTTGTGCATGGGGTGTAGATCTGATTTTGCGTAGCAGTTAAATGGGCACTAAAGTACGAAAAATGTATCCTCGCGGAATGAAAAGTGACGTTACCTTGATGTCAGCACAAAAGGAACGCAATTCGTCCGTTGTGCCGTTCATGATTTATGCGCGAACGAAACCACACTTGACGCTTTCTTTCAACCTTTTCAAGGAGCGCGGCAATGCGGAGAGGCCTATCATTGGTCTCCTCAAACGACTTGTCCAATTATCGTGAGGAGTTGCTTGGGGAAACGAATAGAACGCCGCTCCGCATTATCACAAAAGACGCAATGGGTGAATTGCGTTCCTTTTGTATTGGAGTAAAGGTAACGGCACCTTTTATTCCGCACCGAGAAATTTTAACACTTTAGTGCCTCTTCAAGAACCCATGAATGCAGAGTACGTAGGTCCTAATTTTTTGGATGGCCTTTCTTCATTGAATTTGTTTGTTGACTTATTCATCATAGACTTATGAAATGAAAGTTTTATTGAATTATGTTTAATTGCCTCATCTACTACTACTCTCTACATCATATTCTCCACACATAGTCTCAGGAGGAGGAGCAGGAGCGTATGATGTCAATTTTTGTTTTTAGGACTGTTGTGTTGCTTGGTATATGATGAGAAGCACGCACCGTCAGATTCACGGTATATTCTTTATTCCGCCATCTTGATAATCTCCCTGGTTGCCAGCACAACAATCGGGGCAGTTTGTATGGACGTGGATGATACAGTGACATAATAGCACAGGCAATACATGACATTCCTTGTTGTGTTGCTTGGTATATGATGAGAAGCACGCACCGTCAGATTCACGGTATACTCTTTATTCCGCCATCTTGATAATCTCCCTGGTTGCCAGCACAACAATCGGGGCAGTTTGTATGGACGTGGATGATACAGTGACATAATAGCACAGGCAATACATGACAAGGACTACTAACTGTTGTTCGTCATGAAGGCAACCTCCTTGTTTCTGGCGAGAGGTAGTGGGGCCCTTACGCCCTCGACCTAACATTCGGGAACCATCACCACGTGCTGTAAAAAAGCCTTTATTGTTGGTTTGGGTGTTGTCGATTCCAACGTACGGCACTCAGGAAACATGCGGAAAACAAAAATAGCATAACGAGGCAGAAACGAGAACGCCTCCAGAACCTCCGCTCGCCGAGTGATTAATTGCGCGCTCGCGCATCGCTCTTTCGGTTCAACGAGGGGGATGAGAAAGAACTGCAATTGGAAATACCTAATTACCTATTCAATAAAATGAGAATTAAGGCAGCTTCCGTCTCGTTTTTAGGATAGCTTAATTGTCTCCTTCGCAGTCATTATAAAGTAGCAGAAAAACAACAGTGGCGGGTCGGTGATTGTTCATTATGCGTTGAAGGGAAAAGAGCATTAGGTAAAAGCGCGCTCGATGCATATCCCTTGGGGGAGAATTGGGGCGGCGGGGGGGAGGGGAGGCGACGCGCTTAAATTGTCAACCCAGCAACTATACCGAGGTATAAGTTTATTTGAGGCCCGAAAAAGGAACAGAACCTTTCGCCCAGTTTTACTCTTGACCCAGTCCTCCATCTACGACCCTCTCAAATTTTCGGTTGCGGTCTGGAGCCGAGGATTAGTTTGTCATTACGACCTTATTCGACTGTGAGTCGCCTATCCACGAACGTTATCCTATATGCTAATTTTTACTCAACACATTCATTTAGTCTTTTGAATAAACGATAGAAACGATCGTAATTGGTGGATAGGGTTTCGGTTTCTGCAGTGGCATAATACTGATGCCACAGAAGGGTGTCCTTACGTATACGTTCAGCATTACATAATATCACTTTCGAATGCAAGGGTAGCAGGAGCCACTAACAAACTGGGTTCAAAAGTACGAAAGCCTGTCATTAAAACTATATACGCTCCCGCAGCTATCTGGCTTCTTCGACGACTGACATATTTCAACTGCTCATGTTCCCAAGTAATTTGAAGCTCGTGAAAGATGGTGAAAGATGGAAGTCACTGAAAAGGTTAGCCAGCTGTAGGGCTCGAACCCACATCTTCTGGATTACCGGTCCAGGGCTTTACCAATTGAGCTAAGCTAACACACCTCCCCAGGGACTTCCAAGGGCGCGTCATCTGAAGGGACAAATCAACCACTCTTCCCCCTTTCACTCTTACATTTTTCTCACTCGTACAGACAATCATACGACGGGATCGACGTAAGCGGCGTTCATCATGTTCAACATTCATGTCATGTTCAATGTTCAACAGTCATGTTCAACATCATCAGCATCAACATCATGACAATGAAAAAAGGGCTAGGAAGCAACAGGAAGCAGACTTCGTGTTGTGTCTGTCCCTTCGTGTTCTCGGGGTTTTTACATTATGCATCATCAACATGATCATCATGTTTCATGCAGTTGCCGCTTGCGTCGATCCCGTCGTATGATTGTCTGTATGAGTGAGAAAAATGTAAGAGTGAAAGGGGGATGAGTGAGAGAGAGTGGTTGATGTGTCCCTTCAGATGACGTGGAAGTCGCTGGTGAGGTGTGTTAGCTTAGCTCAATTGGTAGAGCCCTGGACCGGTAATTCAGAAGATGTGGGTTCGAGTGCTATAGCTGGCTAACCTTTTCAGTGACTTCCGTCGTTAATTTCTTATGCAATTTCAGGCTTTGTATGTATTTGTCCTCTCTATGTTGTTCCAGCCTCAGAACATGAGTTCTATCATGTTGAAGCTCGTGTTGTGTTTGTCCTTTTGTACGTTCCAGCCTCGGAACAATTACTTTCCATCATGCTCCCCTAGATGCTAATAACCTTTTGAATTTTAATCTGAATGCGTGCCTCGTATGGACCTGACGACGTTTTTATATTTCCTCTATTATTTATTATTTATTCAAAGTACCCTACTTCTCCACTTCCTGTGGAATTGCATAGGGGAGAGGGAAATACAACTAGTAACAACAATGTCAATCACTATATCTAGCTAACACAAACTCAGTACCTTCTAAGTATCAGGAAGATTCAGACATAAATAAACAAAGATTCCTCGAGAACCTGTTTCTACAATTGGTGGCAACTAGATCCCGTGGAAGGCCATTCCATTCTGATATGATTCGCACGAAAAATGGATCCTTAAATTAATCAATTACTTAATTTCTACCAAAATCCAGTTGTAATTTTCACTGAGCCCCAAACACAAATGAGTTTCGGTCGTCGCGGACAAGTAGACTCACACACGGATCCGCTTATTCCATCGAATCGGACGGTTTTTCGAGACCACTCTTTCTTACTGACCTTGGGATGGTTGGCCGAAGTCCAAAAGCGGAGGTTTCATGGAGGCTTCGTTACCATCTTAGACTATTATTATGGTGCTGTAGAAGACACTTTCAATACCTGTAAACGGCGAACGTCAGGTTTCGCTGGTGTATTTGTTTTTCTGTTTCTCGTCGCTATCGTTGCACGACATGCAGAATACAGTGCTATTTTTCATTGTAAGCGGTTGCCATCAGAACGATGTAGTGGCATCATATCCGGGCCGAAAAGTCATCCGTACGGCCACCTGACGTCAGCTGGTCTTTGACTGACTGTCCTCTTAGGATGCTGCGTCTCACGAGATCCACACCGTTCCATATATGGTTCAGCGTACAATGCAAATCGGAGTGGTCGCCCTCTAAATATGCCATGGCTAGCCATATAGTTTAGTTAAAATGAGGTTTAATTCAGTTCACGTGGTGTACAGTAGTCTGGGGGACACACGCGGAGGTACCTATTGTGGGCAGATTATATCCACATTTACATTGCTAACATTGTGGGAAATGTCGTTCTTGTGCGCGTAAATACAGGTTATTATTGAGTTGTGCTGGATGTACGCAACGAAGTGTATACAGGCACAGTGTGGGAAAGGACATTGGGATTCACTGGTAAGTGTGCGAAAGGAACTCCATTAGTAAATTTTTCGGATGGCGCTTAATTGATTAAAATTCGAGAGCTCGCTGCAGCTGTATTTCGATGTTAATGCAAAAGTTAAGCGAAAGTAACAAGAAGAAAGATCACCTGTGGGACTTCGGTTTCGACTTACTGACGGTTTCCCTTGAAGACCACCTTCTGGTCTCTTGTCAGCCTTTTCCGTAATGAGCAGTCTGCCAAACGTGTCCCTAGAAAATATTGTACGCTAGATATATGGATCCACGTAAAATAACCAAGAACCGTTCTCAAGGGGGAGCACTCGATTATACCGCCCGTTCTCATTTCAACGAGCCTTCTATCGTCTGTTAGAGACTGCTTTTGGACAGCGATGCAGTCGCACGTGGTACATAAAAGTCATCCCATCCCATCATCACTCCATGTGTGTGCGGTGTAGAATGTTTGTGTCAACAACATGGGGTGTACATAAACTTTTTATTGATTCAGGATGTATTATGTGGTGTCGATCAGTACTGTCTCATCTATCATGGTGGTCATTATCATGGTTTACTCTTCTTGCGTCGCTGCAACCTCAGCCCTTCTGCATGCGTCAAGGCATGTCTTATAAGTGTATGCCTACCCAGGACCAGTAAAGGCACTGTTATTTCCTTGGAACACAGAGATATTGTTTCAAGGAATGTTACATGCCTGTACTGAAAACATATATATATATATATATATATACTATACCTGTATGCCTGCGCGCTCGTAAAACTTGGTTTTAGGACACTCTTGGTTTAATAACAATTGTCACCTTAGAAGTTTCTATTGTTTGGCGGTGGGAAAGTGAAGACAGTGAAGGAGAGAAAGGGGGGGGGGCACACTAGATATACTAGCCTGCCTATAGTGAAGATGAGATGAGCTGGCTGTGCAGTTCTCAGTTAGCCATTCTTCGGCTAGAGTCAGTCGAATAAGCGTATTATGTGAGCACACTATTATACTAGAGTACTAAACAGTGCAAGTGACTATGGATGTGGGTTCTAACAGCCGTACCAAAAGACGTGGACATGTGCGCACCTTCTTTTTCTTTTTTCTTCGCTTTGCGTCCACCTCGTACGTCGCCTTCATATGCAAACAGCGAGAATGTCCGACAGAACATTATATTTTCCAAGTTCCGAAGAAAATGCCGCTCTTGTTACGCATAATAAATTTTCCTGCTCTCTTAGCCTCTAAGCGCACGTTGTCATATGTAATGCGCGATCCATTCTCCCCGAGAAGAATCCTATTTTCATCCGGCATCATTTGCAACCTTTTATGCCGGAACACTTTTATGGGGCCGTTCAAACTGCTGGCTCTTCGGACGCTTTCTACTATGTTGGAAAAGAAAAGAAGACACTCAAATTGAGATATAACCCTGGGTCTCTCCCAATGTTCTAGGCTTCATTTGCATGGGAGCTGCCGAAATTGCACCTTTGTCGGTGCACGCAACTGCGAAAGAAACCTCCGCTGTCGTGATCGACGAGCGAATCCCCGCCCCATTGCGTTGCACGGGAGGCGGGGCTGAACGCGCTACTCTCGCGTGTTCTCGACGATATCGCGCGCTTCCAGCATCTTCCCATCATCATCTGTACGCCATCTGGTGCCGTTCCAGCGCGTTTAACTCAGTCGCTCGTTTCGTGGGCATTCGAGGGATGTTGAATTGTAAGTGAGCCGATCCACCGTCAAGAGATCGGTGATGACGCTCGATGAGTTGGGCACTCTCTTTTATGGTAAACAGTGGATAGCCTCTATATTTGCGACGCTTGTCGTCGGGATGCCGCTTTCTCCGGGAGCAGCAACCATTCCTTTTTTTTCTTTCAAGGGATAGAAACTGTTAACGTCTCATACCCTCCTGCAAGGCAAAACTAGGATATTTTGTGACAAAATATGCAGGCAGATTCTCGCGGTTGTTTTAACCGCACCTTCCACTATAACGAATGGCTGTTCGCTAGATGAATTTGGATACTAGGGTATACACTCATGTGTTCTCTTTCACATCAGATTTCAAAGTTCCAGCGAATTTTGGAAAATCAGATCTTACTGTTTATTCGCGAGGTTTAGTATATCGGAAGGTGTTCATGATAAGGCTTACGAAAAAAAAAAAGAAAAACGACATAGGCAATCACCTTATAATTTTCTTTTTTAATCGAGCAATCACGTTGCAGGTCCTTGATTTGACAGCTTCCTTTAAAAAGGTTGCGACACTTTGATAGATCTATGTGGTTCATTGCATCATGTATGCATTGTATTGCCCACCAGAGCACTGAGGAAACAATAATTAATTTTCTAACGTGTCGTATTCTCTGAGACATAAACCCTTGAACATACGAACTCGTCAAGCTCTGACATCGGAGCTCCGGTCATTCCCATTGGTAGTCGTATGCCGTGTGACCTCTCTCGTGCTTCCTCACTGGCGGAGGCGCCGGCCGTGACGTCAGAGCCGCCTGAGTTTCGGTATTCGTGGTTCCGGCTTTTTACGCGCCTATTACCCCACGTGCGGTATAACTTGGAACGCAACATGGTGGAAAGTTCACATCAATGCAAATCATGGCATTTTACATTTCAACATGGTGGAGAACACACAGGGACAAGCGACACACGGAAGCGTTCAACTAGCAACTGATCTATTTGGGCGAACAACTGTAGTCAGGAAAGTCCCGAGCGCAGCAAAGGCGACTTCTAACGGTGACAGGTTGGCTGACATTTATGATCAAGTTTTACATATATCCGGAAAAGCTTGAGACGAATTATCGCGACCCCTTTAAAAGATCGTTTTCGTCCAGCCTCCCTGATCTGGTAAAACTCCATCTTAGGTTTTGTAGGGGGGGGGGGGTCAATTTGAATAACTAAATAAATAACGGCACACTTCGGTTATGGTGCGCATATGCTTACGCACCAGTTACTTGAGACGCGATGGAATGGTTATTAAGGAAAGAAGCAAACCCATTTTTATGGGTCTTTTCCCCGCGTTGCCTATCATCCCCAACTATAGAATTAAGTCCTTATGAAAACACGAGGTGAGTGAAGGCGCTGATCGCTCACGTGCCGTGCAACCCGTCATTTAGGGCGCTGCGATCGAGAGGGGCGTGGAACGTCTTTGTTATCGCCGGAGGTTGCCACACTCGTGATTTGAGACCGTCAAATGTAACGACCGGTTGCAGCTCACTCTCTTGAGCCATCCAAGTGATGGCAGCTTCGTGTTTTACTAGAAGACAGCTCCCTTCATTGCTGCCCGTTTGTAGGCGTTCGCTCTAATTCGTGAGACAGGCAACCTTGCCCTGTCGCTTTGAAAATAACAGCTTTTGAGATTCATGTTGTTTGCACTTTGGTGTGACGCTTCGCCGTGTGAGATACTGCCCTTTTTTGAGGTCCAAAATAGCCGCTCTTTCCGATGCCACAAAACGGAAGCGGACAGGGAGCTTTCTAAGCGTTGACTCAACATCGAAGTAACGCTAAGAATATTAGGAGTCAGGTGATCAAACATGCTGCCATAGGAGGAATATATAAAGGGAAAAGGCCTAAAAACTCGTAGGGCTGAACCACAGTCGATGCGCGTTACGAAGTTAATATGAAGGTATGAAAAAAGATACCGAAGCATCTGTGCACATCTGTGAAATACATACTGCGCATATCTTTTCAAACTCCCCTTATGCATACACAAAGCATGCGTGTGGTGAGTTTGCTTCTGAGTTTATTCTTTGCACACCGCCTTGCATCTGTATATCCCTCTACTGCTATTTACCATATGCAGGACACTCCCATACCAACATCAGAGCCTGACTGCGGAGACAAATATATAGAAATGAACAGGTGGTGTAGCAATGTAACGTTTTTGACGGCCAGATTATCAAAGCCTGTAGGCCTTGCAGTCAAGATAGCTGACTTTTAAACCTGGATTCTGTAAATCACAGTGATGTTGGGGGGATCCTTTTACTTTTTAAGAGGCAGGTTTTCTACTTGTTGACATCTGAAATTAAACATTGTCCCACCGAAACTTTACTTGGCTAACTGGCCTTTTCACGGAGCTTGAGGTGAGGAAACTTTTTGGAAACTAAAACGTATTTCCCGAAGCGTCTAGTTGATTATTTTTTCTCGTCGATGTTAATTACCAAATCGAGAATACCAGCGCATAATGCCGTTCTCTGCATTCATGAAACAGAAGTGGTGTTGAGCTCGCTTGCAGTACTCCACTGCATAACCAGCTTTTAGCCTGAGAATTAACCAGAATTCCGAATGAATACGTTCTTCCTCCTGATTTTTAAACATGGCAGCCGTGCGCGTCTCCTTGTCACGCATTAAATTTATGTCAACTGTCACAAAATGACGTGCGCTCTGCTCTCTCCATAAATCGATAGTGATAACGATATCATTGAGTGCCCTCACCCCCACCCTGTTCCCCACTGCTTCCTCGCGTCCTCTCTCCACCTGTCCACGTCTGTACGCTTTTGATGTAGCCACAGTTGCTTCGCGACTCTAACACGCAATAAAAAAATAATAATTTTGCGCATGAGGTTCGCGTTGAGTGGGCTATATGGTGAAATGCTCTTTCAAGAGGCAAGCAGTCCCACCACCATCTCTTTCAAGAGCGTGCTTGAACGCGCGCGGATGGAATCAGATTGGTTTGAATTGGATAAAAAGTGCGTTTTCGGGCGGATTGATCGGTGGATGGATTCATGGATGAACAACGGCTTACGTTACTACGAGACAAATTGTGTAGTGCCGATCAGTCATGGGTAAGTTACTTTCGAAAAAAAAAAAAGTAACTGAGTTACATTTACAGTTGCTGTTTTTGAAATGTGACTTGTTACAGCTACAGTTAACACGTTAACGTAACTTAAAAAACTTAAGGTAACTAAAGCATAGCTATACCGTGTTATAAACAGAGGGTTTCCCATGAGCCCTAACAGCATGCACATTGGGAGTTAGTCCAAGGCCGTCCTGGCTGATGTATGAGATGACAAAATCTGTGGAACTGCTGGTTAAGAAAAGCGACAGGGCATTTGAAGCCCCCTCCCTCTCTCCCTGTTTACAAACAAAGGACGTCACATGGTACAACAGCGCCGTCAACTTGGTAGACTGGAACTACTATAACACAAAATCATTGTCACAAGAATGACACGTTTTAATATAGTTTCATACTGTAAAGTTTTTATGCAATTCCTGACATATTATTAGCTTCGTTCTTCTGCATTCTACCGGTAGCCCTATCTTTTCGGTAACCCTTCCTAAAGATGGCTACCGGGCTCGTCCACGGTCAGTATCTTCACGAGCCTCAAGGGCACGGGTTTCTCTCGGAGTGCGTGTGGTGTCCCTATGCAAAGCAAGCGCGAACTGAAAAGTCGTAATAACAAACCACATTCCGCAAACGATTACGACATTGAATTTCAAGACGATGCAACCCTTGGGTAGAGCCTTCTTTTGTTTCTGGGGTGAACTGGGAACGTGAATGAACACACCAAAGCAACTAAAAACGTGACCTCATTTGTGTGTACCACTAATACAAAGAAGCGACCCTTGACCTTCGTGAAGGAATACGGCTTCGTGAAACGGCAGTGCTCTCAGTTCGCGCTGTTTCGGTTTCGCTATGTCTACCAACGTCATGATTACGTCACGGTGACATTTCTTCGGTGGTAGTCCATTGACGCGTGAAAAATATTGCAATACCTGGGTAGCTTAGTTCTGCAGTTATTTGAACCAAAAGCGGCAACTCTATAGTTGCAGTTACAGGCTTCTTTTGTAGAAAAAGAAAGACTGCTGCCGACAGCTGCAATGGCAGCGTGGCAGCGAGAGAGAAATTATGTGTTTCCTGTTTTCATATCCGTCTATCATGAGGTACATGTGACAGCAGTGGCGCTTAATCGAGCCATCGCACCAACAGCACGCATGCGACGCCATCGCACGGCGGCTACACAAAGCTCTGGGCCTTATACATGTAATGTGTGGAGTGTGGTGGACAAGGATGTATAGACACACCAGGGTAAAGTTCCAACAACTTTAAAATATCAGTACGCTGCGTGATCTCTGTAAAATAGTTTGGCAGACAAGGGTATAGTAGAAGTGAAAAAGAAAAGAAAGACAGAACGAAAGAAGATGCTCTGCCTTTTGGGCATTCTGCCAAACGCGTTTAAATGGGACTGCTTTATGAAGCGGTCTTGATTCCGATACCGATCTTTGGGCGCCCGCACTGGTTTCGGTTTCTTCTTATCTTCTTGTTGGCTTGTCACAACTACTACGGGCGGACCTATGACTATCGACATTGGTAGGCTCTATAAAGCTATGACTTTGTAACGAAATTTGAAGCGTTAGACGTACTAGGGCGGCCTAGCTCACTTCTTCATCTCACTTTCATCTTATATGCAGGGAATAAGTGTTGCACGGGTACACACTAACAACAGCACTGCAATAGAGGCTTTTCTATTTTTTTATCTCTCTCTTACGCAGTGAATATACCTTCGACGAAAACTGAGGCCATTTTGTTATAGGATAGCATAATAATAATAATAATAATAATAATAAGCTTTATTATACGAACAGCGTGGCGAGAGATGCAAGCAAAAAGCTACAGAACAGCAGAATTCATCCATGAATAGGGCATGGTTGAATTCAGTTCCCTCTCAAATCATCTAAATTCTCGAACAAGGGGTTTAAAACAGGAAAGCAAGATGTGTACGAACAAGTTGAAATTCGCCAACACGAACACTCGAGAGTGTAAAATCTGATCAAGCTGTCAACAGCCAACATCAGGTATAGAACCAGCAGGTCCCCATATACAAGGTAATTTCCTGCCACTTAGAGGGGAGATGAAGCGAGGAATATCTCATGACCCACCAGTAACAGCGAAAATAAAGTTGCTACCACTTCAACCGTGAGTATTAAGAGATCGTCGATTTATGGGGGAAGGTCTTTTCTACGCTAAAGCTATAGAGTGCTATGGAATATATAATAATTTCATATCACGGGACGCTAACTGACCACACGAAAACATTTGCGATTGCTTTGGGGATGCACGATGGCAGCGCCCAGTACGAAACATACGAAAAAAAAACAATACATTAGGGCGTGTACATAGCGGCGCGTTTTATGCGCAGCCTCCCATCCACGTGGCCATCTGCTGGCTTCTGCTCAGCCCTGATTACAGACAGTGCCATTTGAATATGCAAATGGAGTTGCAAATGAAACGGCGCTCTCCCCTTAACAAAGGACTCGGTCCAAAGACACGCATTACTCACGCCAATCCTTTGCGCTCTCTAAAAACCTACGCTGCTCTTTTACGCCCATGTATAGCAGTAGTCGGTAGCCGAGAGCCTTTGTGTACGCTTCCACGTGTCCTATACGAGTCTCTTATATTTATATACTATACATATCGTACTGCCTGGCGGATCTTATAAGCGATGGGTTGGTAGTATTGGATGTTGTGAAGGTGGCACACGACTTTGTTGAGTCGTCGAGAAATCCATTATTGTCATCAAAGATTAAAAATCTAACTGAGAAAACCGTGCGTGAACAGAGCGGCGTTAATTGTTACAATTAAATTTGACAGCTGGACTGTTCTTCTCGAGACAAATGTCTTTCAACGAAGTTCCTTGTATCTTAAAAAAAAAAAAAAAAACGTCAAGAGAAAATTCTTTCATCATTGATGAATTTATGAGGGCGATACATTCGTATCTCTACTATATATTGTTATTTATCTCGAGCATTCGTCCATTCATTCGTTTTATGTATTGAGCACTCTCGGCGGACTGCTTTCCAAAATTCCTCCTTTCCACTCCCGTGTTGCTTTCTCTTTTGCGAGGCGCTTGATTCATGAACATCCGACATCTCAAAAGAAAGAACATTCAGATCGTATCCTGCGCATTGATTAAATTGATCGCCAGATGCAATGGCGCAGCAAATGACGTCATGTTGGAATTGGAATTATCGCTCTTCTTGTATCACCGAACATTGTTGCTTTTAGTCGAAAGAAACCGGATAGAAGCGTTTGAGAGTCAGCAAAATAAAGTGCCCGGACAACCATGAAAAAAATAAAAAAATAAAACGGTAGCTCAGTCGGCAACATGCTGGCTTGCTGAGCTCAAGATCGCGGGTTCGAACCACACCGAGGACGGTATCAATGTGGGGGAGGTAAACATTGCTTCCAGCACCGTGTGTCGGGTGTCTCCGGCGCACGTCAAAAGAAACACCGTTGGTGGAAATAATCCTCAGTCCTACCCTGTGGCACGTGCAACATGTCGCCATACTATAGGCAGACAAACCTTATTACTACCTTACGTGTAACATCACGGCACTATAATTAAGAAAAGCAATAAATGGGCTTTATCGGTTTCTAAGCGGAGTAATACCAAAGTTCATTTGTTCACGCACGGTTCTTTTCAGTATTTCCTATCGTTGACGCCATGATACTAATCGGAACTAACACGGGGACACTGTGTGGGCAGGAGGCAAAAGCTACCACTGGAGGTGCAAACGACTCTCCTATTAGCGGAGCGGTGCCTTCTAGCATGGAGGTGGGAAGTCGGAACGTTCCTCACAACCCCGTTTCCTGACATTGGACGGCCAATTAAACATAACCTTAGCGTAGCGTTTTCGTCATTGCCGCCTTTGATAAGCTTTAGGTCAGCGAACGCAAACAAAAGGCTAAATTACTGATTGAAATAATTGCGATTGCACGGATACTTTCTAAACGATGTGAATGGGCTGAGCGGCCGCATGTAGGGACTTCACCCAAAATCTTGGAATTGTCAGCGAGGCAAGGTTCCGTGGGCGTAAAGTGCACGGAGGCCATCCGAATGCGCTGCCTAATGCGCGCCCTGCTCTTTTCTTCCTTAACCTGATCGATCTCTCTCGTATCGACGCCGTCTTTTATCGTCGTCAACGCAAATCTTCTCCAGTTGCTTCCAATAAAACATCGTAATTCGCCGCACCTGAGAGTGAAACGTCCAGAGAGATTTCTTTAGTGGCCCTGCAATCCCGTAAAGCGTTTTTCCCTGAGTACCCTGTTTTCCCTAATAAGGGAAGGAAAGGTTGCTTCGGGAGGGAAGAACCAGTAAAAATGGAACGCCCAAAATCGTTTTACTCCCCATCCCTCTTTTGTTTTACGAGCGCGAAGCTTCTTTTACTGTTTATTGAGCGCAGACAACGACGGTGTCAATTGCAGCGCTATCATCGTTAGGCCTTAATGCTGTTTCACGAGCACGGAGAGAGAGGGAGAAGGAGAGAGATGCGCCCAATAAAAAAGGGAAGGAATAAGAGGCTGTAATGACGCACACATCTCTGACGGTTCCTTCCTTGTTGATTCTAACGTGACACTTTTTGATCCTTGCCACTCTTTTCTTTCTTTCGCTTTTTAATGCCACACGCCCTTTTACGTGAGGGAGAAAAGGGGAGAAACATTTCCCTCAGGGGCGCCACCAACGTACCGTTTTTGGGGAGTCTCGCAGTGAGAAAAAGGAAGGAAGGAGAAATAACAGAAAGGAAAAAAGCGAGGACCGCGTCCGTCAGAAAATGGAGATTTATGGGGGTATTTGAAGGGATGCTTGTAAGCGGGGGTATTCAACACACATCTCGGGAATCGGATTCTTTCGTCTCTGGTGTCAGGGAGAAAAAGAGATCGTCATCACGGAGATGTGCCAGACGTGACCGGCACACGGTGCTTCTCTCTCTTCCTTTCTTTCGGAGCTACGTCCCTTTTTATTTTCGCGTGTCGTTCACGTTGGCTCTTAGCCTGTATATTCTGCTCTGTTTACTGATCCGTTCCCTTTGGAACGGTTTTGGAATGCGAATTGCTCGCGTATGTGTCATTTTATGAGCACACGCGCCATGCTTCTCCACATAGATTCTATTCTATCAGTTCTTCTTTGTGGTTCCAAGAAGGGGGTGATTCGCGCTGCGGAGTAGCGACGGAATATTTGAACGGGGTAAGCGAATTCTAACTGTATACTCCACAAGTGAATGCCGTCGCACTGAAAGCCATTGAGGACGTCACGGAGGAATACTCTCTTGTCTTTTGATTTCGGCTGGTCTTTCTCTGAAAAAAAAAAAGAGGTTTAAATTGAAGGAAGCTGGAAGAGAGACGCAATGTTAATACGGAAAACCGCCACTTCACGGCCGAACGTATCTTTAGAACGTGTCTTCAAGTTTAAAACGTATTCCTCGCTAACAACTTTGCATTGTGTATCTTCACTAAACAGTATCTCAACGTGTGTTTGACGCTTACACTCAAATCAAGTGGAGTTCCGTCGGCGACTCTGCAGCTGGGTGTTTCGTCGCCATGCACTGTGGAAGTTTTTAATACCACTATAATCGGTGATACTTATGAAAAATATATTGACATGTATGTTCGTAGGCCGTACCTGACGTGGTACCAGCAACTGCAGAGCGACTGGCAGCACGTGGCTAAACATAATCTTAAAATGTATATATGTATATGTAGTCTTATTCTCTAGAACCTTATGAACTGTCGCTGCAAGGTTTAACAGCAAGCCTGTCTTCCGATACCTTCACTACGTCAAGCTGTCAGTCGTCGATTCCTTCCAATGGCTCTCTGCAGCGCATGCCAGATCGTTTGAAAACGTTGATTGATTGATTGAGATGTAAAAAGTATAAAATATATAAAGAAACTTTGAGAGTTTGATTACAGAAAAAAAAGGATGATATTGAATTCGTTGAATTCGAAAAACGTTGTTTTTTCGGCATTTCTACTTTTATAAAACAGACTCATATGAACAACTACAACGCATTTACTTCAAACAACGGCTAGCACGACCAAAAAGGTGTTCCACACACAGCGCAACAGTACTGAATTGGAAATAAAAACAGGGATAAGCTGCTTCATCACCGATGGGTTCTGCATCACGGTAGTGCAAGCCACGATTCCATTGTGAAGGTTACTAGACTGTCCCAAAGGGTGCTATCTTCGCAATCACGTTTTACAGCCTTCAGGACGCGGGAAATGCCTTGAGTTGCAAGAGGCCGTCTGCATAGAGAGACGCCTGTGCCGAAAGACTCTCTGGATAAAAAAAAGTACGTAGTATAGCTGCATGCGTTAGAATTGTCAAGGTGCACGGGCGCGTTGTTGACGCCGACGTATAGTACGAATATCTTGGACAAACTTGCAATCGATTAGCGACGAGCGTATGATCCGTGAGAACACCACCACCCGTCTCGCAATGATGAACCGCATATGGAAAATGAGGGTCCCGCCCAAAGCTGTTCATCGCAGCCTGTTCTGTCATCGACCGCGGTCGATGCTCGAGACGTAGCCTGCGCTAATTGCTTCCCTGATATGTGCCGCCGATACTATGTGTGCGCCGACGCCGGCTTGCCATCGATGTTTGTGAGGAAGCAATACAGCACGTGGCGTAACCGCATAACGGATTTTCGTCGATTGCATGGTTGTGGTCTTACTTCTGTTCATTTGATGTCCCTCGTGGACAAGGCTCGGCCAAGGACTAGATCCAGTGAAAGCTAGGTGTTCAGCGAGGCGGGTTGCCCTACGTCTCCTGCATGACTCCCCTTGTACCTTCAGTAATAATAATAATAACGGTGCCGTGCCTTCAACCTTTGCCAATTTGTCATAGCAGATGGACTATGAGGCAGTTTTGCCGTGTATGTTACAGCGTTTAAGGCATTAGCGTATACCGACGACGTTGCGCTCTTGTGCTCCATCGTTGGCGGTGTGTTCGCAGAGGCCAACAAGGACAAGCTGCAACCCTGGCATCGCCATCTTCATTCACAGATACTGCAATTAATCTGGTGCGCGTTTGAATTGCTCTCAGGAGGCTGGAATCCTGGATAAGGATGGCATCTAGTGCGCCAGAAGAGTTACCGCGATTGTCCTGGACCCCGTCTTTACGTTTATGTTCCTCTCGGCCAGCAAGCTCGACGAGGTCTTTGGCGAGCTCTCGCAAAATTTCCGAAGTGTATAGGCTCAGTATCAGTAATTACCGGCACCATGCATTATGTTTAATATGACTGCGTACATTTTATGAACGTGTGAACCGGTAGCATTTGTACATTGCTCATCTTTTGCACTGAATGTATTGTGTGTATGTATTGATTTGGGCATTGTGCACATACACTTTTTTTACCCCACTAATGTGAAGAGCGTGCCGAATTTACTCAAATTAATGGTAATTGACAGGAGTATTAAGAGGCTATCGTGTCGGAAAAAATAGCCGAACATCATGCTGCATCATAGCGGGCGATGACTTTTTGAGCGCAATCGCTCTCAGTCCGACGAAAGGAGGTTCCAAAGCCAGCCCACAGAGTGATAGTAGAAAAAGTAACAGTTCCTAAAATCGGGAGAGGGAAAGCATTATCCCAGCGAAAGTCCGACGCGATAAGCCATGTCTGCGTTATCTCTTTCTGCGATGCCGGGCTGGGCTGGGTTTCTAACCTCCTTTCGTCGGACTGACAAAGATTGCGCTGAAAAATTCATCGTGCGCTATCCTGTGAGAGCTCGGTAGAGCATGACGTTCGGCTATTTTTCCCGATGGGATAGCTCCTGAATATCCCTGTCAATTATCATTAATTTGAGTAAATTGGACACATTCTTCTCATTAGTGGGGTAAAAATGTGACCTTTACTTGGCGAATTTTCGAGTTCAGTTCGCAAAAATTTACATAATTAAACTTAGGTTACATGACATGCACATCAGGAGGTGGCAAAAACCTAGTCAGAACAAATGCCGTTGACCGCATGATTCCACGTGGCGTAGTTTTTTTATTAAAATTCAATGACACGTTTTCTGGGACACCTTGTATAGCTACGTTCGCAAACAAGCGATTTTGAGGCGCGAGAGCGTGGAAATGTCACTCTTCTCACTCCCGTTTCTCGCTCGATTATTCCCAAACCAGCGAGCTACCCTGCACCAGCGTAAAAAATCGGCAACGCGAACGTGAAATCACCATCTCGCTGATATCTGCGGCCTCTAGATATTTTCGCTCTCGGTTCCAAGATGGCGGACTTTACAAACAAAGCAAAACGAAAACATACACGCGTGCCGGCACATGGAAATATAATACAGCTAGTAATTGCGATAATTTTGACTGCGCTATATGTCAAGCACAAAAATTAACGCTATTTTGCATGCTTCCGGGTATTTGACGCAAACAATTGTGTGTAAATAAAGTTCGCTCCAGAATCCGCTAGGGGACCCAATGTCGCAGCAAATAATCACAGATGTAAATATTCCGATGTTTTGTGAGTGCATAACCGGTAACAAAAATTACGAAATTTGGATAAACTTATGAAAAACGTGAGCAATGCCATTATGAAGACGCGCGTGATGTGCGGAGCTAGGAGGGCAGAACACAGAAATCAGTGTACAAATTTGTGCGCTCGGTATACAGGGTGTTTGCTCTAACGTGTCCAGAAATTTTATTTAAAGCGAGCGATAAAAGAGAAACGAGCGCTACTTTTCAGCTACTTGACTAAGAAACAGGTGCTACTAGCAAAGCAGTACCTGTTTCTTACTCAAGTAGCAGAAAAGTATCACTTGGTTTTCTTTCATCGCTCGCTTTAAATATAATTTCTGGACACGTTAGAGCAAACACCGTGTATAGATGCAACGAATAAAGAGAAGCCTTCTTTCATAAACACGTTTGCACCGGCCTCTTACTGTACACAAAGTTTAAAATATCTAGAATGGCATTATATGCGATAACTTAGAGGGACTGTACGAATTTTGGACGACATGATGAATACGGTCTTCTGCTCCAGCGTTTCTCGCGACACCTTTAGGAACAGACACGCTGACGCGGTGTCGCTAAGCGATAGCCTGAAGTAGCGAGCCCTCGTCCACGCGTCGCTTTCCAGCCCTCGCTGGAAAACTCGCTCGTTTGGGAACGCAGCTTAATGCTTTGTGTAGCTTCACCCGTGAAGCGCAATATGTGTTTCGTGTTTTGTGGTTCAGCTGAAGCAAATAGAATCGGCGATCTCAAGCTGGCGAAACCAGATAAAGCAAAGCGCATAATGATTGCTTCCGTACGATACGATAATGGCACTTTTTCTCCGCAGAATACGAGGCGGAAATTTGGGATTATAGCACGCGGCCTCCACCATCATGTGAGCCCCAAAGCGTTTCCACCATCATTTCGTGTTCCGCTCCCGTCCAGCAGCTGCTCTATCGCTCATTACCACTTATTACATAATGGTCAAAATTGTAACTCGAAGGGGCGGCACGCCTTGCGAGATTAATGACGTGATACGGCTCGCCATCCACATACATGTAGAATCTATATGAAATATCTACGGAGAAGATATCCATCGCCGACTCTATAGATAAGCGCTGCTAAGCTGAGACCATTGTTGCCACATCTCCCGGAGACCAGGATAGGGCGTCTCGCGGTTTCTCGGATATTCGCTGACGCTGTCGTTACTTTCTGACTTTCAACTCACACTCACAATGTTTAAGCCATCACTGTATTTTCGACAGCGACAGTAATATTCTTAGGACATTCTAGTTAACATTTCTAACACTCCAGATTGGTACACACATTCTAGCATGGTCACATTCTAA
The DNA here is from genome assembly GCF_037126465.1 of Ornithodoros turicata. NCBI lineage: Eukaryota > Metazoa > Arthropoda > Arachnida > Ixodida > Argasidae > Ornithodoros > Ornithodoros turicata. Next base: position 26,449,650 of record NC_088204.1, on the reverse strand, counting down.
CATTCCAGAATGGTACCAGAAGCAGCTTCCTCATCCGTAATACAACCCTTTTTTTTTTCTTTATCACATCAACATCCGTAATGATGCGCTCAATCTTATCTCGAATATGTTATCTCTGTGTCTTATCCCAAATGTTCCCTTATCTCAAGTGTGTTCCTGATGTTTTCTGTACCAGTAAACAAATAAACAATAATCAATGAACAATCTCCAAACTAAACCCAGAAAAGAGAGAGAGAGAGAAACGCAAGAAAAAGCGTACGGCTACCGCTGCCAGTTCAACGTGGCAACCTCCGAGTCGGAGTCGTGACGTATGAGGGTCATCATTCGTCATCGACTCCAGCGAGATTCAAACGGATGGTTAGGGAAAGTTTAGGCATCTGAACTCATCTCTTAGGGTCAACAACACTGGGGGTCGACTCCCAAGCATCTCGAGGAAGATGAGCACACAATCTTCTGTGGCCCATCCTGTAGAGTGAACAATACAAATCTCTAGTGTTGAGCCCCTGAATTTTAGAACCGAGGTCGCTTCCACGGGGGCCACGTCACGAGTCCCGCGCCGTTGTATTTTCGTTTCGCCGACCAATAGTCGACTCTTGATATAATAATAATGGTACCGTGATATTACACGTAAGGTTTGCCTGCCAAGTGTGGCGACACGTTGCACGTGCCACAGGGTAGGACTGCGGATAATTTGGACCACCTGTGGTTCCTTTGAGTCGTCGAATCTTGAGTTGCTTGAGTTCAATAAACGATCGCAACCAATGAAACTGTGTATGATCACGACGTGGGCTTGACGTCACGTGCATGGCGCACGTGCTGTGTTTTCAGGCGCGCCCCACGCTAAAATAGGCATCCGTTTCGTCGACGTTGTTATCACGATGACGTCACCTGTATTGGCGAACCGAAAGCACCGCGCAGCCTCTCACGAGGAACGCGACACCGGTATTTCTCTTGCGGCTCTACATCAATACCTACTCCGCGAAGGTTTATGGAAATATATAGATATGAGGATACAGAATTATATATATGATATTATAGGATATTATATGAGGATATGAGGATGAGAATAAACGTCCATGCACGTCGAATATATTCTACGTTCGTGTCGTAGCATAATTGCAAGGGTTTGTAGATGGGAAGTGCTATACTAACACAATACTATACAAAGGAGGCTGTCAAATCCAAGCTCATCCATGTGTTGTCTCCCGCGAGAGAGGAGTAGCGTAATTGGCGGATCGAGTGTGTGGCACCTCCGGGTCTGTTAAAATGCAACAATATATTTTTGTTTAGACGCAAACATTCCTCTTTATTTATCTCGGTATTCTCTTTATTTTCATCGAGCATTAAGACAGCAATAACTACTCTAAATATGGCCAAGTTAGTTCAAAGCAACACGAAACTGTTTTCGTACCACTAATTTCACAGCCAGGATAGTCCTTTCTCTAGTACGCTGCGGAACGTTCCCAATTGCAACTTCATCTCATGATCGATGGTGCAACCCTTTCAGGTAAACTGCTGGCAAATCGGTTTATTGATTTCTTTGTGAACCTAGAGCTACAGAAAACCCAAAGCACGATGCAGTCAGTTTTTTAACAAAAAATGTTAGTGAATATTTTTTTTTATTGACTACGGACCCCGCTGAAGTAGGAAGCAATTATTCGTCGTTTAACGACTCAAAAAGCTGTGATATTGGCGGCTTACAAATCAGGCCCGTTCACTATGTGATTGATATAATTGCTCCAATTACCGATTTTTTTCTGTGACTTATCACTACAGAGTGACGTCCTTCCGCTGCAGTTAAGAGAAGCAAAAGGTAACTATTTTGTAGAGATGGGACGAATCCAGAATTTTGCAAATCCGAATTCGAATCCGAATCCGAATCCAAGGAAGGTTCTGCGACGAATCTTACGAATCTATCTTTCGAATCCTTTCTTTAAAAACAGTTTAGAAAGCTAAGAAAAAAAATTCTACTGAAAAGAGTTTTGAAGCAGAATATGATACATTTGTTTAATGAAAAAAAAAACAAAAACATAATAGTTCAGTTTCGGGAGAAAATATACCCACATAGTTCATTTATTTAACACATTGTTCATCGACTACAAGAAATACGTAAATTCTCGAGCCTGAATTATTTCCATAAAACTAAAGCAACAATCAAAAGCAAAACCATATTACTTTTAAACGTGTAATGTAACAGTTCCTACCTGAACTCTTTCAGTCCAGAGCAATGTAAACAAAGAAACAAGAAAACACCCGTCGGCCAATGAGGCTTTCGGTGGACTCATGATGCGCCAATTTGGAAAAGACAGGAACAAACGTGGTTGGTGGATTGGAAAGATTCGATTCGCAGTTTTGGGCACTGGGATTCGGATTCCCGAATCTCGCATCCATGCCTAGGATTCGCGGATTCGGTTGGCACATCCCTACTATTTTGCACAAGGGTGGAAACAAAAATAATCAGTGGAATTTTCGTCCAATATGTGTCCTTCTAGTATTTTCAAAAGGCCTTGAACAAAAAGTATAACGTGATAATTGAACAACAATTCGGTTGTAGGAAAAATAAGCCATGAGAAACAGCATTACTCAAACAAAAAGAAAGAATTATAAAAATTTTCCAAGAAAAATTGCTAACTCTAGGTGTGTTTGTAGATTTTAGAAAAGCCTTCGACTGCATAAATCGTAATGTATTATCTACTAGATTAGACTGGTATGGTATTCGTGGTGTAGCCTTGAGTTTAATAAAATCATATTTACTCTCGCGGAATCAGGCAGTCGCAATAAGTAATATAGTATCTGATTTCATGGGCACTAAATCGGGAGTTCCTCAAGTAGTATTTATTTGTTTTCCTTTTTCTTTGTTTTTCTTTTTGTTTGCCTTTATTTTTCCCCTTTTTTCCTGGGAATAGCAAGCCGCCATACCGGTGGCTAACCTTTCCCTCTTATTTTTTTATATATAATAAACATATTCCCCCCCCCCCCCCTCAAGTAGCATTTTGGGATCTCTGCTTTTTAGTTTATATATCAACGATATACTCAACATATTCCCAGCAGGCAACGGTTCTGTGAAATTAGATTTATTATATATGCTGATGATACCACTGTACGTTTCTCTGCGCACTCTCTAAACGAAATGGAAACGGTGACAAATAATACGCTAGAAAACTTGAAGCACAGGACGGATTGTAACTCCGTGGATATTAATGTAACAGAAGCAAATGCAACAACAACTTTATTTTTAGGATGAGGAATGGCGAGTTTCATCGCCAGAGGCGACACTCTATCCCATTGCTGATGGTGATGTGGGGAATGACATGATGAGCCCCTTCACAATAAGGTTCGAAATCCTATGGTGTCCAAAAATCTCAAAGGAGCTTTGAGGGCACAGCGTTGGTGGGTTGGATTTGGCCAGGGACCAAGCAATTTTGAGAAATAAACTACTTAGTGAAACAATTAAGACTTTCTATAATAATGGATCAATTGAAATAGTATCGTCTTTTAAAACTTGGCATACGCACGTGGATCATATTGAAAAAAAAACAAAAAAAAACTTGCAGCAGTGAACGGAATTGAACAGGTATCGCTATTTTTTGCCGGAAAACACGAGGTTACAAAAATGTAATTCATTATTTTTTCCAGGTAGAACTATTGCTTCTTAGTATGAGGAACAAACACCACCGAGAACATTAATGATCTATTAGTAATGCAGAAAAGAGCGTTAAGAGTGGTCGCTTGTATCGGTAGTCTCTCGCATACTGCAGACGTACCTGTTCGAAAATTATAAAGTCATTCTCTTATCGAAGTTGTACATTTTAGGCTAACTTTAACGTCCTCACGGAGTACTCGGAATAGCAATAAAATTTTTCTAGAACTGTGTAATCTATAAAAAAAAAAAGAAACAACAACAACAACAAGAAAACGCGTATATGTAATATACCTCCCCCGAAAAGAGGAGTGGTACGTACCTTTATGCCATGCAAATTATGAAAGACAGTCATTAAAATATACCGCCGCATCAATATTTAACCACTACATTAACCTAAACATAGATCCATCACACATAACAAAACGAGAACTTTGTCACGTTTCTTTCGAACATGCACAACTTGTTTCAGTTAAGTTTCCGTAGACCGTTGTAATAGTTAACCAGGTTGTACGATCATTATTTTCGCCAGCACTTCGTGTGTATTTGTTTGTGTGTCTGAATGTGTAACGTGAAATTTAAATATGACACCGACCACTGATTATTTATGACGTGACCAGTGTCTTTGTTAACTGTTATAATATTGCGGGGTATAAGTGGGAGGAGAGCCTTTGTCAAGCCTTAATGACTTTTTGCTCTTTTCTCCACCCGCAAAAACACAATACACACCTCTCTACAACACAGTAGAATAAGACACCTCTTTGGGCTTGTTGGTCACAATCAATCCTGGTAAAAGCGCTAAAAAAGGGCGCTTGGTATGTGTGTGTGTGTGTGTTCATTGACGAGTTCGTGTTTGTCTAGTGAATTTTAATGCTGTTACCATGATTCCTAAGTACACTTGGAAGCTCTTCTATGAAAAAGCTGACAGCCATTTCTATCTGCGTATTCCATCTAAGATAGTATCGTAGTTAAGCCTTGTTGGGCATGCATGATTGGAATTGAAACGCAAATGCTCGACGAAGTATTCAAATTTAGTTTTAACTCGCTTTTTGTAAAGCTGTGTCATTTAGAAGAATGGCGGTCTGCTCAAACCTGTCGCAACACAACGGCTCTAAGTGATATGTGGAGTACATTTTGAGTACATTCATCTATTGGTACATCGCATTGAGAACGCAAACCAGAGTGTAGCAAATGCAGAGAATGCCGCTTTGTACAAGCCTGAGGACAACTAAGTTAAGAAATTTTCTTTTAAATTGTGAGGAAGGAAAACAAATTCGGTGCATAGGGAGTTTAGGTAAACTATTACAATTGCGTTCCGATTCCGAATGTCGCAATAGGTATGGTATATTTGGTTATTCGTCATCTAACAATAAAGTTGTTGTTGTTGTTGTTCTTGTATATTTGGTTGGCGACGAGGTGTGAGGTGCGATCTGCATGTCAGCGCCCGGCATGAACCTGCCACGATGGTTAGTCGGTGGGTTTTAATTTTACCCATCGCCCCCGTAACTCAAGAAATGTAATCGGCGTGACCTCCAACAGGGGAGAAATTAGAGCGTGCACACTACTTCAACTGCATACGCTCAACACACTCAACTGCATGTGTAATTCAACCGCCATTTCAGAACTATATTGGTGACAATGACGCTTAGTATATTTTTAAGAAGTAAGATAAAGGTAATCCAACGGCCCCAGTGCGCCCTGAGTGCTCTAGTTCCGTAAGAATTTCAAAGCCAATTTCCTTGGACGCAAATTAAGTTACGACGCAGTCGAAGGGTACATTACTTTTATTACCCTACTCGTAATTTTATTCCTCTTTCTCGAGACTTTTTCTCATACATTTAAGCACGAGTTATATCATCACCCGCACCACGAGTATGCGAAATCGTCTTACCCATTTCCATTCATCCGAGATTATATCTCAATTTGCGAATGGCCACGCGTAGCGCTAATGCCCGGTGCAAGTGAATTATACTTCAAAAAGCTGTCAGCAATGCGCAGCTCTCGGAGAACATACAAAAAGTCTGATTTTAAAGCGGGACTTTTCTTCCATGAAAATTTAAGCGCGATAACCGAGCAATAACCGTAAATTTGAAACGCCGCGAATTCTCGTTATTTTGCCAATATGGCGGGACGTAATGTATGCGGAGTCTGTGTGGGAAAGAAAGATACATGGGATGTGCTCGGGGAGGAAAAAGGGTGCCGGGAATACACATATGTGCGGCTGCAAACCGCCGGTGTCGAAGATTGGCGTTGAAACGAAATTGGAATTATTAATGGCACAGAGCGTTTCTGAATTTGGGAACGATGGGTTTTGTCTGAAACGCGGAGTACCTCGTTTGAATTCGTCGACTGCGGAACCTACGGGCAATGCCCGTGTTCGCGACAGATTGAGCGGGGAAGATCCACATTCATATGTGAAATGGAGCCATGCATAAGAAAACACACATCTTGCATAGTGAGCGCCATTTCATATGCGACACTGTGCTTGTCTTACGAAGTGTATGCAATCGGACGTTGAGGTGCTGACATAGCAGTCTAGCTTCTTGAACTTTCATTGTCAGTGTATATCATGTGAAGCATCTTTCGGTTAGTATTTATATCTACGGACTGACTTCTTCGAGTTAAATGCATTTCCCCCACTTTAAAAATGAGCCTCACCACATAGCATGCTCCGAGCCAACCATCATCCAGAATAACAACGTTCTCTCCCTTGATTTGATGAAAACGGGGGGTGCACGACATTTTTCTGGCAATTATATAGTGGCACAAAAGAACGACGTCACTCGGGATGATGGTTGGCTAGGAGCGTGCTATGTGGTGCGTTCACCTGATTTGTTGAAAACGGGGGCGTACGCCATTTTTATGTCACTACGTCAGCCATGACGACGTCCACTTCTGTGTGGCCAACATCGGCGAGCCGATTAAGACATTAACCCCCCCCCCCCCCCCCCCCCCCCCGTTTTCATCACATCAAGGGAGTGAACTTTGTGATTCCGAATGAAGGGCTGTTATACTCCGACGTAACGTCGACGAGCGAGCACGCGCAACGAGGCTGACTGCCTTCGGAGTGTTTATATTCCAGCGGCAGAGAACGTGCAACGTCAATCACCGTGCTCCGGCAGCGATGGGCGCATTTCATGCTGTCGTACACTCTTAAGGCTGGTTTAGAGTCCGACGTATACGACTATAGTCTTAGCCCGTCGCCGCCCGCGTTCTGAGCGGACAGCTAGCGTTCGCTACGCCACGCTCCCTCATCCTACCGGGATCATAGTCTGACGCGATTCGGCGCAGCGCAAAGAAAATACTTCAGGAGATTTCCACACTTCGTAGTGGGAAAGTAGTCATATCTGGCAATTGTACCCGCGTGTTGGAATCCGACTAAATAGAATCTGTGTTCCCATCGTATGTTTGTACTACTGTAATACGGTTGGTATCCCCAAAAATGGACATTGAATTGAAGTCGCACGTCTTCCCAGATGTTCTCGTTCTTTTACTTGTCTCTATAATCCATCCTTCGTGTATTATATAGGCTCGGATGTTCGTTAACAGCTTCGATCAAAGGCTCAATGGACGACGCCATGTTTGGAAATGCGAGTCCACCGGAGCCCACGCCGTACACAGCTCGCTGGCCACCGCCAGATATAGAACATTCTCCCCCGACGGCGGCTGACGTAACGCGCGTTGCTGCCACGCCGCGCTTCGCCGATTGTCGTCGAACTATGAACTTACCGACGGTGGCTATAGCGATGCGCGCGGCCGTGCGCTCAGCGTCGTTACGCCCCGCTCCGCCGGACTCTAAACCAGCCTTTAGAAATGAACTTCGCCGCATAGTACACTCCTAGCCAGCCATAATCTCGAATGATATCGTTATCTGCCCAGACTTCTTGAAAACCGCCTTTATGTGACACTTATGCTGTTCATAGTTGTCACAAAAAAGGCGTACGCCTCCCGCTTTCAACAAATCTGGGCAGATAACGATATCATTCGAGATGATGGTTGACTAGGAGCGTGCTATGCGGTGAAGTTCATTTCTAAGAGTGTAGCAGCGTGCTATGCGGTGAAGCTCTGTTTTTAGAGAGCAGCCTCGCTGGAGGGAAAAATCGGATGATATTTCTAAATATGTAATTCGTGTGCGACTGATATATTCTGGTGTTGGGGTTATTATTTTTTGCTTTCTGTTCAGTGATCCGGCCGTAGTTAAAGTGCATATGTTGTTCAAACATATAGTACTTACCTCGCGATCGCTAGCATCGCATGAAATAACATCAAATGTGCTTCGCACGCTTTATTGTCGCGCTCAGATAATATTTACATGAGACATGCATACAAATTGTTACTAAATCGTGCATCTGACACGTGATCAGACGTGATACATGGTTGTAATTACGGAGAAATCGGTCATAAACTGATTCGGGAGGGAATATAGTCGGGAAGAATCGGGTTTAACACAAAAAAGTCAGACTCTCTTTATCGTGTGCAAAATAACCGGCTAGATGAAGACCTTCTAGTCACCTTGTGTGACATTGCCAATGACTGAAAGATAGGCTAAAAAGTAATCGAGCTGGTGCTGGTGCGAAAGAACTCGAGACAAGGACGGCAAGGAAAGCGCACATACGAACGAAGTATCGAATTATCAAAGATCTTACTTCTTTGACCTCGAAGCTCTTTGAGGACTTGGTCGTGTGTCTTTTTCTTCTCGTCCTTATAGTCTTAGTTTACTTTTTTTTATTATTATTTAAAAGGCCTTTTTAAGTTAGGTACTTCGGTTCTCCGCGTTCTCTAACAAGCAGTCCAAGTCATGGGATCTTGTTAGCGAACCGTCCTTTCCCCGTTCCCTCGCATTATTTCAGTTCATTCAGCTCAGATATAACATTTGAGGTGGAACATTCCCTCCAGGAAAATACTCCTAGCGTGTGTTGCGGAACGTTCTATCGAAAGAAGTTGCCGCAGTTTCTGTTTAGAGACGACACCTCGTTCAGTGTGTGGCAACATCTGCAATCATGCAGACGCTCTCTTTGCAAAAATAGGGAGTCACCCGCAAACAAACAGACCGCTTTCAATGAACCTTCGGCTGCTTTTGCTTTCGTTCGATTAACACGGCTGAATAACACCTGAGAGGCGTTGCGAAGCAATTTAGCAACGTCTTTTTCCAGCCGAAGTTATCTCCTTCCCACGGCGCACCCCGCGTGCATTGCGTGCACGATTTAGCGAATGAAGATGTCTGCCCCCCTGGAGAGAGAAAAAGTGTGAAAAGACACCGCCCTGGCAAATATTAATAGGCCGCCTTCTTCACAAGGCGAGATATCCGCGCGTTTTTCCATTTGGGTAAGGTCACGCGGTGGAGTGCCATGAAGGTGCTTCCAGAGTCAATTAACCATGTTGGGCGAGAAGAATCGGACGAGAACTTAATTACTGCGAGCCGTTTCAATTGCAAGTTGAAAGCGCTAAATAAATGAGCATGCTCCGATCATTAGCACCTCGGTGAGACTCCAGGATGGCACAAAGGTTGATTGGACGCTAGATAGGAGGGGCGTCGCTCGGGTCATCCACGGCTATGCGGGCTGTGGTCGAGATCAAGTGGGCTTCGTGAGCATTCTTCTCGGACGAAAAATAAGTTGTATCCTTCTTGGCATGGCGAGCAACATGCTAACGTGCCGTCGAGCCTCGAGTGGGTTCCTCGTGCCATATCAAAGGAACCTAACGAGACAGCATGGAGCCGTCGACTGATTTTGAATTTAGAGTTGTCACATGGGCGTTTCAGTTGTCCTTGAAACGAATCATGACCGAACTGAATGGTAATCGGACACAGCTATTCGGCCACACTGACATTGACATTGACTCGGGTGGAGGTTCGTGAAACGCCATTGATGATGACAATGATCTTCGAAAACTGCCGTTAGCAGCCACGTCATCAGTCAATTATGCTAACACTACACAAACGCACACAACAGACTCGCACAAAAATTCAGTTTATCAATCGTTACATGTGGTAAATTCGCAAATTAACTTTTTTTTTTTTTACTATCGACATAACGCACAGGCCGTTGTCAATACCACTCAACATCGTACAAAAATGCGTATCAAATTAGTATAATTACGTGTAGTGTACGTATTTAAACAGCCATTAAAATTCCGAAATAGTCTCTTCCCTTACATTTTCCGCATACACGTCTTCTGTCTACCGAGGGTATACAGATGGACGGACGAACGCTCGCAGCGCCATACGACTTGCAACGTGTCAACCTCTCGAGGCGTATTGGATAAACTCGTGTGGCAGCGTGGCGTCGTCAGTGGTGTTCAAAATGTTCAATGGCCATTGCCTTCAATGGTAATTCAAATGCCCGTATGACAGCAGTGTAATTTACCTACAGTTGTCGTCGGACAGAATCTCGTCCTGCATGAGGTTGTGGTTTTTCAGCCTGGTTTGTGGTAATCAGCAAGTGCTACATCGGATCGGTGACTTGATTGCTTTGTGGAATAGACACCGGAAGCTAATTCGGTTATAAATAATATGCAGCGACTTTCATTTAAAGTGTCTCGTACAGCGCCTTTGAGCTTACGATAGCATTTTTCAGCTCTGGGTTAGATACGGTATGACATTTTAAAGGCACGGACGACCATTCGTACGACTGTGACGTATGCGTAGGCGCTGTGCGGAAAATTTTATTCATTCAGATCTCGTGGTTTCCGAGGTAAATGGAAAACGGACTACACATGCGCTCCCTGTTTCGGTTTCGAAAAAGTGTAACCATCAGTCAGCGTGCACTCTTTCGCTGACGTCACAGGGCTGGGCGATATCGATGAAACTCCCGAAGGTCAGTTTGACAATTTCCGAAACATAACGAATATTAACGAACATTAGTTTACTGATAAAAAGATCGGCTCAACAAGGATTCTTTGGATTGAAGTATTCGTAGCTTGTCTGGCGGCTCCTGTTTCGGCATTACGAGGGAAACGATGGAGAGAGAGAGAGAGATGATGACGATGTTATGGGGGAAAACGATGGATTCCGGACGTGTTTGTGACTTCTTCGCACATACACGACACACACAATATATATATGGATTTTACATGTCACAAAACAAACAGCTTTGTTGCAGGTAGTGGTTCAAATTCTACATATTTTCTCCAAAGCACCAGTCGTAAATGACTTCGTAATCATTAAAAAAAAACGTTTTCGGGTGCAGGTTGAAGTTCGTTTTTTACTCACGTGTTGTCTACGGCATGTTGAGGGTAAGATGAGAATATAGCATTTTCACCTGTGTCAGCCAAAGTGTCATAAAAGCAAAAGTTACTATGTTCATCGTCCTGCAGCCCGGTATCATACGTATTATCTAAGTCGCACACTGGACCACCCCATTAGGTTCGCATCCCTTGATTAAGCTCCGACGCTAGATTTCTTTTGCACAGTCTAGTGTTTCGTGCGCGTTACATGCAACTGCAGTACATATGCTAAGACGTTGGCACTGTCCTCTACGTCAACATGCATCGGTCAAATTATAACTGATGGTAATAGCGTTAATTTCGTAATTTTTATAACCTCAATTTTCTTCTTGTTCGTGTTCACAGCGAACCGAATAAAACATGCAACAAAAACAATTTAGGCCGTCGCATAAGTGACATAATGACACGCATCCACGCATAAGTGACATAATGCTTACTAGGTGCAAATGTAGTCGTCAGTATCCCGCGTAAAGATGCTGTTACACTCTAGCTTTCGCCCTCTTTAACAGCCCCGCATTGCAATATCAGCGGGAGGCTATACGTCAAGCTGGCAGGCTTAATGCTCGTTTCGCCACGTGCGGTTTGTTCCGAATCCAATTTACCTGAAGGGCGGTTTCTTGCTTCCCGCGAACAAAAGTGAGGTTTCAATCTACAGCTTTCGCAACCGGAACAGCGGCCCATCCATCTCGGCGGCTACAGCGGCAAAAAGGAGGACAAGCGTGGTCTCTCACACCTAGAATGGAGCTTCGTAAATTGAAACTTCCAAGGAGTAAGAACGATGTGGCTAGAAGGACCATTGACGCGGAATGGCGCTCAGTCATGGCAGCCGGATGCAATGCGCTGTGTGCTTTGAAATGCGTCTGCCTGCGCCGGCGTTTCGGATCAGTACCTATTGCTAACACTGCGTTGTGGCTACGTCGTGGATATGCGGATCGTCTGTAGTCTGCTACGCAGACAATATCCGCAAAGTGCTAGTTGACGTTGAAAGCTTTGCTTCGATTTAGTTGGCAAAACAACATGGACTCTGCGACTCCAAAACGAAAGATTGGATTGTATCTCGGTTAAAAATAACATGGAGACTGTGGCTCCGGTGTCGGCTTAATTGTACCGCTAATGACTGGTTAATAGCCCAGGTCCCCTTAGGAGCTGGTGGGAACGATGATGTGATGACAGCATAAAGAATGAACAAGTCCAAAATGATTATGAAACGAGTAAAATAGTCCATGGATGTGCAAGATGTGTCACCGCTATACTGTCCACTCTTTTTTGTTCTGACACTATAAATGCGTCATGATCTTTTGTCCGCTTCGGTGTTCCGGAAATACTTTATCACGGCGTGAACGCGGGATGTCAGACTACCAGACTACCACAGCCCGAATACTTTAGGATGACGCTACGACAGTACGTCTCTCGGCATGAGAGACAGAAAAGGTGGTGGTGGTGCTCGTGAAAGAGCTCGCCGTTGTCGGCCTCACAGAGGTGGGCAACGTCACGACTGACGCCCTGGGGAAATGTGCGTCCTGCGCCGACTTCTAAAGGAACTGTGCCGACATATGTCCGAAAGCGTCTGAGGAAAACCCAGGAAAATCCCAGACAGCACAGCCGGCACCGGGATTCGAACCCGGGTACCTCCCAGTCTCGACGTGACATTGCCACGTCGAGACTGGATAGATAGCGACAGAAAAGGTTGGAGAAAGCACTGAGAAAGCTGCAATAAATGGCCATTCACACACAGGCCACAAGAACTACGACGAAAAAGATGAAGCAACGTGGTGGTGGTGGGTCGTGGTAGTGCTAAAAGAGCTCGCCGTTGTCGGCCTCACACAGGTGGGCAACGTCACGACTAACGCTCTGTGGCATCTGCGTCCTGGGCCGACTTCTATGGGAAGTGTGCCGACAACCGTCTGATATGTGGACATCACGTGTAGTTGTTGTGGTACCTTATTTAAGAGCGATCCAATGAGGCCGTTCTACGATGCGAAAGGGAAACGCTGAGGGGCTACGTGAAAGGCTGACCCATAGTCGTGTTCAACTTAAGAAGGAAAAGAAATCTATCCCGTCAGCTCCCAAAATATTACTGCGCCGCAGAGAGGTCACGCTGTCTCCCCGTGCCAGATAATGTAGTCCACCATACTCACTCTGCCTCCGTGTTGGCTGTCAAGACTGGCCGCATGACACCTACGCTGCAACAGAAAGTGCGCTCCCTTACTGATGGCGCATGGTGGCGCTGCAGTATTTCTCCTGGCGCGCTATTGCGTCTCCTTCTCTCCAACGACGTATGTAGTTGACGGAGTAGATTCCTTTTCCTTCTTATGTTCAACACGGCTAAACTTGCATAGCGTATTGAAAGGCAGTCTGTCCACTGCTGCCAACTCGGACTGGAAATGGCGACAGGCAACGCTGTAGCGTTCGCATAACATTATGATGTGTTCCATATCCCTCCAACACCACACATAGAGAAGTATGGGATAGGCTGCTGTCCCGGTCTTGTGTAAGAAGCGTCCGCTCCAACGGACGTTAAGCCGGAATCGATGGAATGGTGCCTCCAACGGCGGGGGAAGCGACGCACATACAACGAACGACAGTTCTGGAACCATCTTACTCAGTGTCGATCAGCTTGCAGTACCACTAAGCCAAAGGTTCCTGTACATTATGTTGCTCAGAGTTGAGAGAATTAACTGAGAGTCCCAGCAAGTGAACTACACCCGATGTACCGGGCGGCAGCGCTATACTAGGGGACGGTATGGTCGCGACATTGGTATGCTGCTGCATCCTCTGCTTCGTTTCCGATAGGCCGAAATGTCCAGGGATCCATTATGGGATATAATGTCATGTTCCTTCGCAGCAGATGAATGGTAAATTTTAATTGAGTCATGTATAGACTCTTGTAGGAGCGATAGAATAACTAACAAAGACGAACATAAGGACAACCGCAGTTGCAACTGAGGTTGTCCTTGTGTTCGTCTTTGTCAGTTTGTCTACCGCTCCTACAAGAGTTTGTACCAACCCGCCCAATTGTTAATGCGCCGTGTATAGACCCCGGATACTTAGGGAAATACCTATTCTTTCCCTTCACTCATAACAGTGTCTTTTTGACATAAGGGTACGATTTTGGTTATGGGGAACCTACCTAAGCGATTTGATTGTGGCTATAAATGCGTATTTCGGCATTAGTGCCTATTTAGTGCCTGTGACCCCACATCGCCTTACCCCAGGAACATGACTACTCACCAAGGAATTATTTAACAAGGAAGAGCATGCCGCACTTTCTGGCTAACTTTGTCGTGTCGAAATAAATAGATCCCCCTATTCTTTCTTTCTTTTTTTTTTGGGGGGGGGGGGTATATGTTGAATGCAAAGAAAAAAGAGAAGGGAAAGGTTTGCCATGATGTAGGCTTGCTATTGTCAAAAGCTAACAAACAAAGAAAAGGAGATAAAAGCAGCAGAGACACAGAAAATTATGGAAAAATACAGAAAAATCAACTCCTTCACTAATCGTTGTGCAGACAGCCCTATAGGACGTATCAGAGAGTGCCCAGGAGTTTAAAGCTGGTTTAGAGTCCGACGGAGCGGGGCGTAACTACGCGCGGCGCACCGCCGAGCATCGCGAGCCGTCGCCGGTGAGTTCATAGTTCGACGACTCTCGGCGAAGCGCGCCGCGGCGTCAACGCGTGACTACGCCAGCCGCCGTCGGGGGAGTAGAACAATGCTCTACATCTGGCGCTGGCCAGTGAGCTGTGCACGGCGTGGGGCTCGCATTTCTCAACATGGTGTCGCCCATTGAGCCTTTGATCGAAACTGGAAAGGAATATCTGTGCCTATATAATAAACGACGGATGAACTAGAAGGCAAGCAAAAGAACGAGAACAGCTGGGAAGGGGCGGGACTTTCTTATTGAATTCGGTGTTCATGTTTGGGGTTACCAAACGTATTACAGTAATACAAACATAACAGTGCCAACGATGGGAACACGGATTGTCTTTAGTCGGATTCCAGCACGCGGGTGCAGATATGGCTGCTTTCCCATCTACGAAATGTGAAAAGCTCCGGTGCTGTTTTCGTTGCGCTGCGCCGAATCGCGTCGGACTATGATTCCTGTAGGATGAGGAAGCGTGGCGTAGCGAACGCTGGCTGTCGGCGCGCAACACGGGCGGCGATGGGCGAAGACTACGTCGGACTCTAAATCAGCCTTTAGATTCCCGAAGGAATCGCGTCAGCGCAGACGTGACTATTTTGGGACAAACGCCTATTCGCCCATTATTCTTCAAAAATTACCAAAATCGGTTATCGGCACCAGAGAAGAAGAAGACGAAGAAGAGACAAGGCTTGTGGAAGGCGTCACTTTACGAGACTTGTTCCCGACGTTTGAACTTGTGTCGTATTGTTTGAAGGGGCGCATTTCACAAAACTGCTCATAATTAACAAGCTTGGGTATAGGTTGAAGAGCAGTCACTGGTTCCTTACTACCGATATTGCATCATTTGTTTCGTAGGACACAATGAAAATTCGTATGCTCGCCCCATAAGTGTATCCGTCCTCCGCTATGTCATCGTCGCAGCACATCCTGCTGGTCACGCACTTTCTAACGCCATACCAATGTTTCTGACGTGCGAGAGCGTGTGAAGAACGCGTCGTGGGCAGGGCCGGCGTCTACGGGGGCAAGGGGACAACCCCCCCACCCCTGAGTCCGCCTAAGGGGCGCAAAAAAGACAACTTTCGGGGAGCAAGAACACGGGGGGGGGCGCAAATTTCCCCCGAAAAGTAGACGCTGGTACTTCCGTGTGGCTTAGTAACTGATGATGGAGTCGTCATGAAGCTGCGCTATGCCTCTAGCTTGTCTTCGCTATAATAAGACACCTCTCTCTAATAAAGACAGGGTTCCGATTTGTGGACAGCGTATATATAGAGTGGCAGAAACTGGGACTGGAATGGCACTGATTACGACAAATTTGCCCTTCCGACGCTCTGAAGTTTAGCCTTCCGACGCTCTGAAGTTCAAGTTTGCTCAACTGAGTTCCGTGAACGCCTTACACAGCTGCACTGCTTACAAGGCGGTGCTGAACGCCATACGGCCGAGCTTCGCACCCACGACTATAAAAACCGTGCTCGTATATTACTGTTGCCACAACTTCAAGTGAAACACGACTCCTCTCTTTGCTGAGCAGCTATACGATACGAATTTTTGTAATAGTCGCCGTTGAGCACAATTAGTGCCAGCCCTTAGAGGAGAGACAGATTTAAACTATTCTCAGCGCTTGTCTACATGAATGAAACGGGTCACTTTGCGTGAAAAGCATGCATTGTGTACGAGGTTTTCTAGCTTTTTGGACGTGTATAATCTAACGAATCGTTCCGTTGCTTCCGATCAGCCCTGATTTAAAAAAAAAAGTGCTACAGTAGTTGGAGGGCTGATTTTCGCCGTTCATGTCATCACGAGGGTGGAAAAAAACTGCTTTCTCTGCTTTCCGCATTCGTAGCGCCTAAAAGACGAAAAAATGTGCGGTAATTTATTATGCCTGTAGTTGAGCTTTTAGTGCAATGAGATTTTTTTCCCGTCTGTTATATACGCGCCTAAAACCAACATTTTTCGTGCCTAGACATCTGGACTCTAGTCATGTACCAGAAGAGCAATGCCTGCGGGACCCACCGCTGCTTGCAAAGCCCATAACCCAGGTCTAGAATCGCTGTAGGTGTGCCAAGACATTGGGGCTACAAGGGACTTGATGAACTGCAGAGCCATGAAAACGCCATAGAGCTCTGCCGCGATGGAATGATGCATCCAGATAGATGGCGTGTCGTGTAGGAGCCCGAACGCTATGGGTTGCACTAGTCCTTATATCTGCAGGCTACTGCGGAGGATGCAGTAGGAAACCTAGAGGCGTAGCCACGCGTAAGGGTTCCGGCACCTTTAATACTGAACTGCGACTTGCACGGTGCTGGGGTGGCAGCACGTAGTCGGGGACGTCAGGGCGCGTTCTGTGTACTGACGGCAAGGTAATGATGAACACTGGACCAGTGAGACAATCCCCACACTCTCAGAAAAAAGGATAGAGTAGTTACACCTTTTCGGGGTAACTGGCTTTGTACATATGTTGTGCCCAAAACGTTGTAAAGTTACACCCCTGGTTATGGGTGCAAAGTTACACCCCATGCAAGGGTGTAACATTTCCATACGCAGCAGGTGACCATGCCACCTATCGAAGGGTGTAAAAATATAATAATTCGGGGCTTTACGTCGCGAGAGAACTGCGATCATGAGCAACGCCACAGGGGTCGGTCAGTAGATTAATTTGGCCTACCTGAGGGTTCTTTTAACGTGTGCAGAAATCTCCAAGTTGGCACCGTACTCGGCGGGGTTTGAACCCGCGATCTTGGGATCTGCCTGCAGACACGCTACCGAATGAGCCACTGAAGGCGGCTGAATAGACGCAACATTTGTGTTAAATGCACACAGTCAAGATTTTATCAACCTACTATAAAGGTGGTAGCAAGGGCAGTTACACCCCTTGTGGTCTTAAGCAAGGAGGTAATGTACGGATAAGGTGGTAACTCGTGGAGTTACCACCTTTTTAGACCTTTTTTTCTGAGAGTGCAGTCTTCAGATAGCAAGTACCAGTCCTTGACAGCATGTGTCATCAGGTTGACGTGCTCCCGGTCGAAAATCCTTGTACGATCCCGATGTTCTTTCCGCGAGATACGCTTGCAAAAAGATATACAGAATATACCCTCGTGTACTCGTCGTTCTTATTTTCTAACTTATAAGCAGTATAGCCGTTGTCGTTCCCACCTAGGGTGCCTGAATACTAGACCCCTCTGGTAACTTGGGCGCGCTGGCTTATTTAAAATATTTTCTCATTCGAGGAATAAATACAACCATGAGTTACATAATGTATTGTCGCGATGAAAGTATAGAGAACAGGTGTAGTTATGCTTGCGTGCGCCCCTCACATTGTGCACTGTGCGCCACGCACATGAAACGCTGCGTCAGTGTGTAACCGTGGCTGTCTCTATTGACGTCCATTAGATACTTGCGCAACATGTCGTGCATGTAGCCGGACTGAACACGCTCAGGTGTTGTCATATATGACGACTGATGATGACTTCGTGGTACAATATCGACACCTGCTGAACGTACTCGGCCTACGTGTACTCCACGCGTAGGCAGAGTACAATAGTTGAGATTTGTAATACATGTGTAGCAAGGGTACACACGATGCATGGTGCGGCTGCGTTCATCGCGATCGAAGCTAGCTGTCATGTAATGAGCCAACAGATCTGTACTAATGAAATAGACGTGTGCGGGTACATGGAAGCTCTTAAAGCCGTTAAGAAACGATTGTGTCACTTTGGAGGAATCTCGTTTATGATGTGGTGCTATGCTGATGCCGCCGCGCATTTGGAAGTTATTACACATAAAAGACCCGGCACTGCGAAAGGGGCTCCTCCGCTCTCTCCCCCGTCCTCACAAATATAATATGTAGGGAAAACAACGCGCGCTCTTAGGAAGCTGCGAGGCGTACCTGTTTTCATTGTACCTGTCTGAATTTCCCGTTTGGCAAAGCGCTCTGTCTATGGAGCTTTCGAAAGCGTTCTGTGTGTGTGTAGATATTACTAAGAAAAGTAGCGTTGCTAGCGTAGTAGGAGTCAAGATTGTGCATTGGATATATGTGCAACAACATTAAAACAGTGCACTGAACACATGTGGGCAGACGTGGTTTCTCAAACCTTTTGAGCACGTACACTCTAAATATTTTCACACCTTTAAAGGTGTAAAAGTTGTGTATTCTCATGTATTACACCTATTTTACACCCTAGAACCTTGGCTTGAAAATTTTCGAGGCTGTAACTATGGTGAATTACACCCTTTTATGAGACATTGTCAGGAGGGTGTGATGAGGATGCAACAGAGGGTGTATTTGGAGGTGGGACAGGCTAAATATATTCGTGTTCCTGTGCAGTGTTGAAGGGCTTGTGGTACTCAGAACTTAAGCTTGTGATACAAGTTGTGATATAAAGACCAAATGCACAGTTACTCAACATTTGGTACACTGTCATCTAACCCCTCAAGGTTAGATGACTGGAAAATTACTACTATGTGATAAAGCTGTATTAAGTGATACGTTTGAATACCTTCATGCCTACGTAATGTAGGATATGTATGCTGCATGGCATAATGTCAACCTAATAAAAGCATAACTATTCAGTTCCTGTGATTGTGTCTGATATGTATGATGCCCGCATATACCCACATCAATCACCTATAACATGTGTCTGCAATGTCCTATTTTTGCTTCACACAGGGTACAGCTGAGTAGTATACCTACAAGTTCAGTGTGAGAAAAGTATATTCTTGACTTTTTAAAGAATATTTTGGGCATGGCCGTGATCGAAGAGTGATGCCAAGATAGCCACAATGACACTCCAAAGTACCAAGCATGTGCCTTCTGTAAAAACTAGATACACTATATTTTCGCAGTGAAGCTGTAATAATTTCCAGCTGCCTCTTCTATGGTTTGCAGGTTACATTACACCCTTCCATACAATAACACCCTTGATTTCTTGATGGTGTTCCGTTACACCTTAAAAGGTGTGCGCCATGCACGTGTTCTTTTACACCCTTTAAGGTGTAAAATTATTTAGAGTGTACATAGAAATAATCTTCCGTAAAAGTAATTGTGAGCTCTTTCAATCGCAGGTGTGGTTCCAGAACCGACGCGCCAAGTGGCGGAAGAAGGAGAACACTAAGAAGGGACCAGGGCGGCCAGCTCACAACGCTCATCCTCAGACCTGCTCAGGGGATCCAATACCTCCGGAAGAGATCGAACGGCGCGAACGAGACAAGCGTGAAAAGAAACTCCGCAAGCAGCTAGATCGCCAAGCGAAAAGGTTGCAACAGGCTAGGCTTAAGCCAGGCTTGAACTTGACCAGTCTCCGCGACTCAGTCAGACACTCGTTGTCTGAACTGTCAGCAGCCAACCCGCATAAAGATCCCGTCGCCCTTATTGGCGGACAAGAAACTTTCCACCTCCTACAGAGTCTCGGGTTCGACGTCATGGAAGCATTGTCTAAGCCTCCCGATCCTAACCGGCGCCAGCTCACACCCCACCCTGATGACAGCAGCTCATCGGACGTCCCAAGTTCTCAAAATCGCTTCATGACACTGCTAGCACCTTCGAGCAAATCAACACCGAATGCGTTCAGCATAGAGTCTCTACTATCTTCGAGGGGAACGACACATCGGCCGCTCCTGTCATCGGGCACTGTGCAACAGCCTGTGGGGTTTCAGGTTCGGAATAGCCCAGCGCATTGCAGCGGGACGTTCAGCGATGATGAAGACTTGAGCGACGCAGAAGGTAGTGAGCCTGATGTGGGCTGTGTGGATGATGAAGTTAGTGGGGCGGTTGGGGTTACGCATGAGGATGATGGTGTGGATGGGGACGATGAAGAGGACGGCCCTGGTGTCTGACCCGGGGCATAAGTGAGTTCACATATATAGCAGACGCGCATCATCGCTTGAAGGATGTGCAATCTTTCCGCAGGAGCACGATATCATTTGCTGAGGCACCCTTTTACGGTAGTGGAAATGGAAAAGATAAACATGGTAGTGGATATGTGTGAAGTCATCGTAACATGGGGATGTTGAGCACCCTGCAGAGCAGAATAGCATGTGTATATACACGTGTAGACCTCAAGAAGTACCACACGGGGAAGGAAGCGAGTGTTTTGTCACTACACGGAAAAAAAAGTTTGTGGATTGCTAGAGGATGGGTCGCCACGTCACTTCGTATTTATTGGGATGCCGTAGATCGCCAGTATGTTTCACATCAAGAACTACAATACCTTGGTACGTTTGAAAGCAACAGTACTATTGCCGTGATGGTAACACGCCAACCTGTGATGGTAAGACGCAACGTATGAGCATCATGGGCGACCGTGGACCAACACGAACTACATGACGAATACGCTATGGAACTCCCGAGCCACCGCACATTGTAGGATGGCAGACGACAAAATTATCCAAGAAGAGCCGAAAAATTCCCTCGAGACCAATGGACAAAAACTGGAGGTCGCCTTCGGTTTGAGTGATTACTGACCATTGCACTCGCGATTATCATGTGAGGTGCCGCAGACAACGTTTTGGGCAGTGAACCGCGTGTGAGTAGATAATCGTCAAAACATTGCTTCGGATGTCCCACAAGAACGCCAGATTAGGCAAGTCTGCTGGTGATCCAGTAAGCGTGTACTTTATCCTAATAGCATAGGGTGACTGCGCAACTCGAGTTTAGCTCACCAGCGCAACGAGAACATTGTGTAGCGACGAAGAAACGATATCACGTTTCCGAGTGAACTTTGTGATTCTCCAGTGGGTTTCGTGTAAGATGATTTATTAAAAGGATGGGTACAAAAGATATATACTCGTGGTTGGCCAACGCTCTCTCTTACCCTGCACTCTTAAAATGAACTTCACCGCATAGCACGCTCCTAGCCAACCAACTACTCGAATGATATCGCTGTGTGCCCCGATTTGTTCAAAACGGTAGGCGTACGCCTTTTTTGTGACACTTATGCTGTTCATAATTGTCACAAAAATGGCGTACGCCTCCCGTTTTCAGCAAATCAGGGCAGATAACGATATCATTCGAGATTATGGTTGGCTTGGAGCGTGCTATGCGGTGAAGTTCATTTCTAAGAGTGCGTCTCGGGTGGATGTGGATCAGTTGGTAACGTGTCCGGCTACTGATCTCAAAGTTGCAGGTCCGATCCGGGCCCAGGACGCCAGCACATTGTGGCAGGATGCAAGTTGCTTAGACACGCCCTGTTGCGCACAGAGACGTCAAATACGGTGTGCACTCTTAAAAATGAACTTCGCCACATAGCACGCTCCAAGCCAACCGTCATCCCGGGTGATATCGTTCCCTTCCTTGATTTGATGAAAACGGGAGGCGTACGCCTTTTTGTGACACTTATGCAGAAATGTTAATTGTCACAAAAAGGCGTACGCCTCCCGTTTTCCACAAATCGTGTGAGAGAACGATGTCACTCGGGATGATGGTTGGCTTGGAGCGTGCTATGTGGTGAAGTTCATTTTTAAGAGTGTGCTGTGCGCTGAGATTTCGGTGCACGTTAAAGGAGCTATGAACTGTACGAAGCGAGCCCGCTGACTATGTCGGCTCCAAACGGCGATTTCAACGTGTTGTCCGTGACACCTTTTGTATAGGTGAATTTGATAGGTGCGTATCTTCAACACATAGCACGCTCTTAGCCAACCGTCTTCCCGAATGACAACGTTCCCGCCCATGATTTGTTGATAACGAGAGCCGTAGCCTATTCACGGCTACAAAATCGGCAACGCCTCCCGTTTTCAACAAATCAGGGACGAGAACGTTGTCATTCGAGGTGATGGTTGGCGAGGAGCGTGCCATGTAGTGAAGTTCTTCTTGAACAGTGTAAAGCAGAACGTTATGTGTCCATCCGCGTTGGCGTCTGATTGGGTGCTACAATTCTTCAGATGACGTAACGATGGATAGAGGTATCTGGACGGCGGTGCGTCTACTCACCCGAATACGAAAGAGAGTGCGTTTTTGTATTAACGTCGCACAAGTTATGAAGGAGAAGAATTGAACAGTAAATTGTAAATAGGATTACGAAGCGCAGAAGAACAATATTACATCTGTTAAACCCGCAACTAAATACATGCAGATAAGAGTTCTTTCCTCCTTTAAAGAATCCTTAGGTGAGGAAAAAAATACATATACACATACTGATCGCTGTAGCGTCGCTCATGATCATAGTTGTCTCGCGACGTAAAGCCATTATCATTATCTCTCGTGATCACCGTGCCGAGTAGAGCAAGCTTCTGGCAATGTTCCTCTATGTACGGGGTAGAAGAACTGTGTGATTTGGACAAATGCGCTCGACTTACGTATAGACAATACTGCAGAATACCGCTGATAACGAACTGGGAGTCTTCGTATGTCTTGTTTACGTGTTTTGCCCATCATGGGCATAGATTTGTGTACCCAGTCGTTTCTTTTATAGACTTCGACTGAAACTGGCGCTACTAGGTGGCATCCAGAGCAGATTATATTGGGGGGGGGGGGGGATCTATTTATTTTCACAGGAAAGGTCAGCCAGAATGGACGGCTTGCTATTCCTTATTAAATAATTCGTTAGTGCGTAGTCCTGCGGTAGTTAAAAGTAAGGCGATGGGGGGTCAGAGGTCTTCCGCCGTCCCACACACGATGTCACAGGCTGCTGAGGAGATCGGTATCACGCAGGTAGTGGAGAAGCGCCGCGGTTACGCCACTGCTCCGTGTGCCAAGTAGTGTTGCGAGAGAGATGGAGTACCCGAGGCTGGTCAGGCGAGACTTGAGGTTGTCGCGGAAGGACTTGGAACGGCGGCAGTCGAGCAGAAGGTGACGAATATCTGCCTCAACGTTGCAAGGTAGAACATAAGGGTGTGGCTTGCTGGTCCATTTTGAACAGCAGTGACGGAGTGCGGGCGACGTTGAGGCGGAGCCGATGAATGGCAGAATATATTTAATAAACATTAGGACACTGCAAAGTACATCGTTAACGTGCGTTGCATTGCGTTGGTATTCTTGTCTGCAAAATGTTTTTTCGGCGACGGAGGTGCAGCAGTTAAGATAGACAGACAAGCAACTGAGACTAACGTGAAGGAAAGAGACTTACACTTTTCCTCGTGTGAACACATAATTTGCTCGTGTTCAGACGTAGCGGCCAGCAATCGAGCCATGTTGAAAATAGGTTTTCGTGCGAGAGAGACGCCGCTGAAGTTTGTGCTTCGTTGGATCCATATAAATCAAGCTTATTCGCCCTTAATGGATGTTTTAGAATCAGAAATATTCACACCACCGCTTGCGGCTATTACCGAATACGCGGTGTTGGAAGCGATGTAATCAAAGCGAGGACTATTTTAATCACTCTAATGGAGCCTATTTAAGAGCCTCCGAAAGAGCCTTTCTCCGTGTAGAACGCATTTCTTGCTTTTTCTGCATGAGCAGCCCCTGGCTGGACGGAAATAATTAGGTTTCCTCCGTAATTACTCACACCTCCAGACGTCCTGGGTAATTAATTTAAGACGAGTTAATCCCGGGGAAAAACGGCTTCCTTTGAGTCAGGCCGCGGGTGACACTCGATTAGCGCGCCGCGATGAAGAACACGAGGCCAATAAAAGAAATGTATGAGGGAGGCCCGTATTGTACGTGACTGCGCAAATTGATGAGGTTGTCGCCCGGAGGTGCGCAGAGGTTGGAAGGAGGGATTCGCAACATAAGCAACGTATCCGTTGAGACATCTTCAGCGATATATTATGTCCTTGCTGATGACGTTGACGTGGTTTATATAGATTTTTTTTTATTGCAGAAGCAGCCTAAGGCTCGCTTGCGTCGTCCGCCGAGCAATAAGCAGTGTTTTCAAATTGTCTTCGATAACGGCAGCAGTGGTGGCTCCATATTTTTGTATATCAATCAATCAATCAATTGGCAGCAACGTGAACGAGGTAGAGCCTCGCGCTTTCGAAGAGATGAAGAACAGCAGCCTTTTCTCGCAATATCGGAGCACTCGCCCCCACGCTCTTTTTTTAACATCTGTGTTTTCAAGAAATTTAGTTGTTGAGAATCAGCTGTAAGAGTTTGGACAGAGTCATATCTATCTCTGCTGTTGTGTTTTTATGTTAGAACATGTGTTATAAACTGTATTTTTGCGTTTTGTCGTGGTGAAGTGATATAATTTCATTAGCTAACTAAAATTTCACTTTTGACAGCTTAATGGCTGTGGATAAGTTCCATGCCCTTCAGCAAGAAGGGTCGCGAAGGGCCGCGGGCGTACTTACACGTAGTGCCTGGTGGAAATTTATGAACGGTTGTAGGGTGTTCACATGCGTTAGGGTGAGGGTGGGGGACTCTGAGGCTTTTGCGCCCACACGATTTGAGCTAGTGCGGATGGCTTGTCTTAGTTGCCTTGTTTGATTTGTCTTGGGCTGTCTTGTCTTCCCCCACACCAGCGCAAATTATCTGCCACCAAATCACGAAGTTCAGTATACCATAATGACCGTTCTTTGTTATATCCTAGTTTAGCTAAATTGGCTGAACTCAATGGAATAGTTTTTCTTTAGAAGCAAATCCTTGGATACCTTCTCTCATATAATCTAACTGCGGGAGACTGTCCCCAGAAAAGAGAGAACGATATCGGATCCACGCACTACTAAATATTCAGTGTGTCGTCATATGCTCTCCTAGGCAGACATTTCCAGCAGAGTTGGCTCGATGTTTAAGACGTATCCAGTAAAAGAGTACGTAGCCCCTTCCATTCAGTGCTTTAAGCGTTGGGTGGGGGGGGGGGGGGGACGAAACCACAGCGCTGCGATTCACCGCATCTCCAAGTAATCCCGTCCTCAGCGAGACGATTCACAAGAAACGAAGGTTCAGCTACTTAAAAAAAAGTATTGAAAATCGCTTGATAAAGCCAAAACTAGCACTTGCTCCATCTTGCAGTGAAAGATCCGTGCAAGATGCCCCACCCGGTGTCACATGTACGTCCTACGTGAAACGGCAACTAACCTAACCGTGACTGGGAAGAACGGGAGAATCCTGCGCCGTTACTGCCTCTAATTCGCGTTCCTTTCTAGTCAATGCTGAAGTAAATGCCCAAGTAAGCGCAGGTCCCCGAGGAGCAAGAACAGGCGTAATTGTAAGTTGAAGTTGTTAAGTAATTGTGCCAAATGTGCAGTGAATTGTCGACGGTGATTAACATTAGATGATCCAGACCAAGCATACTTCAGTCGAATCGGAACAGTTTACAAAGAAAAAATGGAGGGACTTTCCGACTTTCCTTTTTACACACTGGTTTCCCTTCCTTCGTTCGAGCCAGCACTAGATGACAACAAGTGGTCAGCCAAAAAAAAAAAAAAAAGCTAGATTTTATGTTGAACCTCAAGCCTCCGACATGCTTGTAGATTTCAACTCCAAAGAACGTAAGTCGACAACTTGCCTGAGTAAGATACGATCCTCACCTGGCCCTGGTCCGATCGCCCACCCGATCATCATCCAATGTATGTGTGTGTGTGTGTGTGTCACTTGGCCCTTACGCAATCTCGTACAATGAAATCGCCTCATTGGCACCGGTAACGTGAAATCCCGCAAAGCCTTCTCCATGAACCCTGGAAAGATGGTGCTGCATGCGCCTAAGATATGGAAGACAACACGAGTAATGCTCACAGGGACAAGGAAGGTCACCCAGGGAGCTGATGTGTCATTTCGACCCATTAGTTTTAGGGGGCGCCTCGCAGAGTTATAGAAGTGCTAGTCAATCAACTGGTAGGGGTAGCGGAATATTCCAGCTGAAATACTCGCATGCTTCAGGTAAGATACACAGTAGGCCTCTTTCATGGGTGTTTTTCTTTTCTTCACCTTCCTTTTTGCGGCGTAGCGCAGCGCAGCCACTGGAGGAGAGCTGAATAGTTGTACTTGCACATAACTTGAACTTCATTTTCATATCTCACATGTAATGTTTCGCGTGTAATGGGGTAGTGTACTTCTCTCCAGTGGTGAATCAGCCCAGGTCATAGTCATGATTTAGTTGTTGTTGTTGTTGCGTCGGTATATGTCACTTCCTCATACGCTAGATGGTGGCGCCCCAAGCAGCACAACATCTTGGCCCAATATGGGGCCAATAATTGCAAAGTCGGCCCAATATCGGGCCAGTATTGCCAATATTTGTCCAATATTGGGACAAGGTGTTGTGCTGCTTGGGGCTCTACTTAATGTAACTGCGAAACATTCACAGAGACGGTATTGGTGTCCATACTCGCAAAGAACGTCAAGCGGTGCATCAGTGTCCCTAGCTGAGTATGAAATGCTCAAGTTACTGCGAAAGTCAGAGGTGGTGGTTGTCTTGATGGAACTGCTTGCCGCACAGTCGGCGACGATCAGGCGGGAAAAGTCACGAAGTGAAAGCCAAAGAGCTGCCGCTGCTGAGAGCCCTAGCTGCCGTAACGACGAATGACACGCTTTGGTAGACTACACGTGATTGGCAACTTGCCATTATCGCCATCGCGTGCTTGAGCCATAGCTAGGGTGACCGATTTCTAGCTTCAGCAAAGTTATACCATCTCATTCTGAGTCATAAGCCCTTGACGCTGCAAACAGTGCCAACATGAGCCCTGGGAGCTCCTCGGGTGCACTTCGACGCACATGGCCTCCTAACGAAGGAATCAGTCTCAACGGTTCTTCCCGCGATCGACTTGACTGTATTTCAGGGTGCTGAAGGAACAACCAAAGTCTCCTGACGCAAAAACTACTGACGTATTCTAAAGATAACCTTGATGTACGTTCGGGCATGTGGTTCCAGACATGTCGATTGAAGAAGCATACGACTGTCGTGTGCACGTCAGCGGCTACAGCCGTTACACGCTATACACATGCCGCTTACCTCCATTGCGCCCCACACAGCACCACTAGTCCATCTACAACGTCCCCAAATGTGCCTTAGAAACTCAGAAATGCGATTACTGTTCGACGTATTGTCTACACTTTAGCAACAACAACAACAACAGCACTTAAGCAGCAGGAGCATAAGCCTTTGACATCTGCAGTTTCAGTACACATACCACATACCAGGTTAGGAGAGCATACCTAGTGCATACCTAGTCATCACTGAATACCAGGAAACGAAGGCTCGGTCCCAGCGGCTCAAGCCCACCTGAGGGTGTTGACTACATTAATTTCACAAAAGCAAAACAATAAGGGCAGTCCGTGTACTCGCAGTATCAACGTGCTAAGACCTGTCGGAGAAAAGAGTTGTTCCGACCTTCTTCCTGCACAAAGTTGACCTCGAGCTCCCGGCATGCACTCTAAATCGTTTTACACCTTAAAGGGTGTAAATCAAAATGTTCATGGCGCACACCTTTTAAGGTGTATTTTAACACCCTCATGGCAATTGGGGTGTAAAGGTGTAACGCCGAATAAAACTGCTGGGTTTGTGGCAATAAGCCGGTAACTGTGTATTCACAGTTACCAGCATATTGCGTATAATTAATGTCATTATGCGTATAATCACATTGAGGTCCATATATGTATGCACATCAAGGTGACTAAATATGTGTGTAAACATGCACAGCCGACATACAGACAATCATGTATGGCGTGGCAGCTGTGCATGGCAATGAAGCGTGGCAGCTGTATATAGCTTTTCGTGAAACTGTAGACCTTTTCATGAGCAGGCACCTCCCCCATATGCATGTTCATTACCTAGAACGCTGCATTTATTCGTTTCTTCAAGGCTTTGCAGTGTTGTAGCCACAAATATCTAACCCCTGTAAAATGCATTACGTTGTTCATTATCCGCGACTCATCATGATGTTTGGTTCTTTCCTATCTGTATAGTTGTACGCGTTTCGAAGGGAAACACCAGCATTTTAAAGATGTTGCTAGAAAAACTCGACATTTTAAGAAGATAACCCTTTCATTAGCAAGAAGACATCAATTTTATCAAATGTATGTGTGGTCGCAGCCCTTCATCAGAAATGCTACATCTGCTGATGGTTCCAAGGAGATTCACGCAGAATCTATAGTCTATGTGAAAAGTGCAGTTGATAATGATAACACATTTGCTGTTGGCTGTTGTTGCCAAAGAATCTTCAGAGGAGGACTTACCCGTGTTTATTGAGATTGCAGGCATACATGTTATTAACTCTGATACCATTTTTCTCATACAAACATTAACTACAGTTGAGTATGATGAGCGCTATGATGTATTTGTTCTGTCTTGCAATGAGGAGAAATTTAAGCACTATCTCAACAGATCTTTTAAATCTGCATGCGTTACCAGATGGTAGACTTGTTGTAAATCCAGGCCGTGCACTGTTGTAATGTAACTTCCTGTTCCCTGTTGTTGTGTATATTTACTTTTGTCCATGTGAACGAAAACAAACATACTCCCTTTCTACACCCATGCGACACACTATCATCATATTTCACCTGAGGGTGGAGTACACCAACGTTACACCCTCAGGAACTTCCAAAACAAAGTTGTAGGGTGTGAAAGGGGTGTGATCTTTGTTAATACACCTATTTTACACATTTAAAGGTGTGAAACGATTTAGAGTGTGGAATGCCACAAACGCTCTGACGACCAATTTCACCTGTCATCCATAGGCTCCGGCTAGATGTTACTTAGAGTAGCCGGCTCTTGTTCAAGCTCTGTGAGATTTCCTCTCCTTATCGTAGTGAAAGCCGCGCAGCAGAGGTCGCAGAATATATCCCTAAAGGACAACAGAAATTAAATTTGGCGACTGCAAGAAAATGACCAAACGAGGTGTAAACTTTACGTAGAATTATGGTGCTACCAGTATGTTGTCAGTACGGTGTACGGATGGGCATATAAGATTACGACCCCGCTGGGCTGCCCTGCCGACACAATCGCACGCCGCTGTCGCAAAGAATTTCGGGAGCAGTTGAGGAGCGCTTAACTTGAGATATTACGTGAGCTGGTGGATCAGACGTCGAAACGCCAAGTGAAGGTGAAGATTCCTGCCTACCGTTTGCGTGACAATACAGAATGCTAATGAGCACCTTCCGATTTGTTTGGTGTCTTCGTCAACAGGATGTGCCGCGCACTTAGGCCTAGGCGGATTCACGGCCAGGATACGTTTCCCGTCTTTCGGAAACAAGGACAGACTAGTACAGCATGTTGGATTTGGTCAAACATACGCTGGGCGAACGCAAGAGGAGACAACCAACAGAGCAGCAAGTCTCTCACCCTTGGAGAGAATCAGGTCACCTTTCTTGTGAAGGATTTGGGGGCCAGCCTCGGTAGGGTTGTCTTATTATGTAATAAACGTCAGTTGAAGTTTGACGCCGTGTCTGTGCTGTCCGTTTGTGTGTCATTCGCCCAAGAAATATCCTGACCTCCCGTTGTCGAAAGGAAGGCGGCAACACGCTCTAGCGCAGGCAGGAGACATTTGAGCCGCATGCATAAATGTCTTGTCGCGGAGATCGCAAAACAACAGTGAAATGAACGGCAAGAACTCGAACAGAAGGAACAATGCACGTCATTTCCGTGGTCTGCTACGGCGGCGCGGCGACGCTCACCAGGGGCTGAGGGCGCTCCGCGACCGAATTCTATATCACGATTATGGAGGCATTTCACCGAATATACGTAAATCTCAGTCGAATTACGCATGTTTTTGCTACATACTGCAATATGAGGTAAACAGCTATGCAGCATATTTGCGTTTCTGTTGTCCTTTAACGACTGCTCTCAGTACGATTCGTCGTCACGCCTTAGAATCATCGCTAGCTCGCCTGGATAATGGATCTCAGCATACGCATAAATTGTTCCTGGGATGCTGGACGCGCATCATCAAGTGCCTGCAATGTAGGCGTTCGTGCAATCCCGTCGCCGTACAATGGGCGGCCTTTGTACAGTGATTTATCCAGACCCCCCCCTACGCCCCCCTAACACCCGCCTCCGAACAATCTTGAGGAGACACCCAAAACTTTTGTGAGATTGCACACTATTTCGTCAAAAACCATGTAAATTGAACCCATTGATGCTACATACCAGGACAGGAATGAATTTCGGGAAAGAAATGTTATGGCAGGCGTAGGTGCTGTGAACATGCTCGACTGAGTGCAAAGATACACGTGCTGTTTCCTGTGACACGTGCAGGTAGGGACAGAGAAGTTGCCCATATTGGACAAAACAGAGGAATCTGAGGATCGATGGGCAACGAGGAAAGCCTAACATAAAGGCGCGAATTACAGCGCCCATTGGAGACGCTGAAAGATGTTCCAGCGATCTTTTACATTACAATGGGGGGATATGGCATGCGAGAGACGCGAGCACGCCATATCACAACATCTCGCGTGGAAGGCGATGTCATCCTCCATATTCCATTTGCTCCCCCGACCGCTCACACGAGACACCAGAACTCATCTTCTTCCCATGCAGAGGGTGTCGAGTACCCCTCACAGCTTATCAGATGCATCACGCCTGCATTCTGCTCCAGCACCATTATCTGTCTCTTATCTGATAGCGTAGGTCACTCGACAGGCCCTCCTTTTGTGTCCGGAAAGACGAATCCAGAGAACTAGCGCCACGTGACAGATCGCCCGAGGGATTATCTTGTACGCCCTCCTCTTCCGGGGGGGGTTTCGCTCCAGTGAGCTTTTGACACGAACTCCATTCCCGGCGCGAGACCCTCGTCGATCGTTTGTTTTTTGGCTGGGGGTGTTAGTACCTTGGGCTCCGCGTATCGATTTTGGGAATGCCGAGAAGAGAGAGAGAGAGAGAAATTTGGATTCAAAACGAGTTTTAGCCCCGACTGTGTTTTGTTTTAATTTTACTCGGCCGGTGCAAAAGGTTACAAATGCGGGAGGAAGCGTGAAATTGCGACTCAAAAGCGGCGCCCTCTCTCCCTGAGTGTGACAACGGCGGCGCTGCGCTTCAGTTGAGCTTATTTTACATGGTTACCCCCTCCGTGTGGTTCACGATGGCGTACTGCGCTGTGAACGGACCAATGAGTAAAAAAAGGGGGATGCGCATCTGTTGCATGTGTAGGGGCGAAAATGATGCGCGTATGGCATACAAATATTATCCCATAAAAGTGGTCGCGCGTCTTTTGGAGCACTTATTAAAAAAAGAAAAAAGTGAAAAAACATTTGAGCTCGGGACTAGCAATAAAACATCCAGAGCAGTGATGGACAGTAGTTAACTAGTTAAACTACTGTTTTCTGTAGTTAAAAAGTGGGGCAGGAACTATATTTCCGGGAATGTAGTTATAACTACTAGTCCAACTTGATCTTCCTGTAGTTAACTACAGTAGCTAGATTGCTGCAGGTTATAACTATACTCCATCTTTTCATCTTTCCTTTCAAATTACTCGACATGTTCTTGTGGCTCGCATACACTCGCAAGTGAAAAGAACAGCACTCGCAGGAGCGGATGACGTCATCAGGAGCCCTTTGAGTGCAACACAGTCTCTAGCGTGTTCAATGGTTCTTATTTTCCACACATGCTGAGAGGTGAAAATGGTGTCTCTTCTTCGCACATTCGAAGTATGGTCTTGGACATCCAGAGATTGAGAACCGATCCCACTGACCATCAGCTGTTGTACCTTGTATGGATACCTCAAGCCTTCTGTCGCTGTACACTCTTAAAAATGAACTTCACCGCATAGCACGCTCCTAGCGAACCATCATCTCGAATGATATCGTTATCTGCTCTGATTTGTTGAAAACGGGAGGCGTACGCCTTTTTTGTGACACTTATGCTGTGCATAATTGTCACAGAAAAGGCGTACGCCTCCCGTTTTCAACAAATCAGTGCAGATAACGATATCATTTGAGATTATGGTTGGCTAGGAGCGTGCTGTGCGGTGAAGTTCATTTTTAAGAGTGTAGGAGGCGACTTTGCCGTTACGTTGATCCAATTTTTCCCGTTTATTCTCTCCCCACAAATTTCGAGGGCCGTCCAGTGAGAGCTTGCACACGGCGCCCGGCGAAGTGCATGTATCCTGAGATAGATAAGTGCATCCTTGTCGTATCCACGGGCACAGTAAATGACCCGCGAAGATTCAGACCGTCCAAAAGGCTGTCAGAACGCGTTATTGTCTCGCGCCCAGTCTTTAAAGAAACTTTTAATAAGAAAACTACCGAACTCCGGTACACAGGAAGGTGACATGAACTTACGCGGGCAATTTACTGTATAATTTGTGGTAACAGAACGGGAGGAACGTTGATAATCCGGGTTGATTGACTGGTAGAAGAAAAACTTAAGATGTTAGTCTCAAACTACTCGGGATAATTCGGGTTAAAGTGACATAACAAGACTGGTGTGCAAGGAAACTTGGCTCATAGTGAGGCTTCAGAGCTTTGTCATTTGTCCCAAGAAACAAATAAAAAGTAATAATCCAGTAAAAACTTTTACTATTCATAGAGAAATAACTCCGATTTCCGGGCCTCAAATAATCGAGAACTCAGCGAGGAAACCCAGGGTCCGGCGACAGGTTGACGGGATTCATTTCCTGTTGGGTCGATGCAACCTCTCGTTATGGATTACCAGCCCATGGTGATATAAAGTACACTTTATAAAACAACGTGAATTTTACAAAAGCGGCAGAACACTTGCCGACGTGCCCTGTACTCAGATTCTGGTTGATACGAAACTTTACAAAGATCTGCATCGCATCGCTAGGAGTCAGTACCAACACCTCCTTAACAATGCATTGGAAGAACGGCTGAAACGGAACTGATTTAAAGATGTTCAGTACTCTGTATTGCATTTGCTGGCGTACTAAAGTCGTTCCGAGCATCATCGCAAGTTTGACTCTTTGTGCAGACCACGGGAAAGGGGGGGGGGGGGGTAATATAAGTCTAATGAACAGGAGGTGGCGTCCACGCAGGGAGAGGTCAGGCAGACCTATGTCGGCTTGCTACGCCCTGGTAGAGCAAAAAAAAAAAAAAACCCCAGAAGCTTGTAGGTTAAACCAGCAAGAATATGAATATAGAGACGTGTATGCTCACTTGATGGTAGGCCCGCGTTTGAAGGCAAGCGTGAGGCCCCGTGCTGTGAACCTATGCGGGCCGTTATATAAGAATGATGGAATAAAAAAACAGTAAAAAAATAAAGTAAAAGAGAGATGAAATAAAAAGAAAAAGACAAAAAGGACAGCACCATGGCCACAGTTGCGTTTGCCCACCAGGTCATCGTCACTCTATACTGTTGGCTAGAATACTACAATGTATAAATAGAGCCTTTAAGTACATAGTAGTTGCAAGCATGCAAAAACTATTTTTCTTCTCTTCTTTCCGGAGAACCCGGAAATGATACCTGATAAGTGAACAGATTCTGCTATATATGTTTGTTTGTTTGTAAGAAAAAAAACAAGGAGAAATTGAACTCGTCTCCCGACTTGTTCTGCTACTCCTAACAAAAATTATCACCCCACCCCACCCCCCAAAACTACTTCCCAGGTCCTCTACTCTCAAGTTCGCTATTCACTGTTCAGAAGTCCACTATCCACATGTTCACTAGAAGTCCACAATTAGACACTATTCACAATTATCCCAAGATCATGCACACAGGATGCTAGAAGGTTGTATCCATCCCACAGCTCTGGACAAATTTCACAAGTGCCGCCAAGGCAGCATCCCTCGTGTTCGGTGCCCAAAGTCCCAACACCTTCACTATATCGAAGACCCTGCTGTCTAGCCGATCAAGTGTAGCATTCAGTGTAGCTCTTTGAGATGCATACCTAGTGCAGTGCATTATAATATGCTCACTATCCTCCACTGTTGCACAAACTGAACAATTCGATGAGTCGGCTCTTCCAACTTTATGAAGAAAATGACGGCCATAAGGCACATTCAAGCGACACCGGTGTAAGAACGTCTGAACAGAGCGCGGTAACGTAGACGGAACACAGAACTTCAGCTCCGGATCTATGCGATGTAGCAGCGACGAATCGCTCTGCAATTGCACCCATCGCTGTCTGCACATTTCCTGCGACAATGACCTTAATGAAGATGTAACATCTGACTTTGAGTATGTCACCGGATGTAGTGTTGAAGATAGGTGTGCTATGTCCGCTAGTTCGTCTGCTGCTTGATTCCCTCCTATACCCACATGTCCAGGAATCCACTGCAGAGTTACTTTGTGGCCGGCGACTCTACATTTGTTGTGTTGTGAAATATGCGGTACTGTTGGTTGGGGTTTGGTTTCGGTTTGGTTTTGGCTACAAGGACGATGTAGCGCGCTATAGTAGCGCGTGTTACTGGCTGTCTCGAGCTAGCTTTTGGAATAAACCGTCTGGACAAGTACGTCTGCCTCCCGCTCCGAATTCCTGGGCCTACGAGTTCCTCAACATGTTGTATTCATGGAGTATTTGGTGAACTGTTGGTGTCATACAGCCATTTCCCAGGAATGAAAGCATGGCTTGGAGTCCGGCTTTTGAATCGCTGTATACCACCCACTCGGCAGGTGTCTGTTGTGCTACTACGTACTGCATTGCCAGCTGGATGGCCACCAATTCTGCTGTTGTTGAAGTTGTTTTGTGCGACAGTCGTGCCATTCCCTCTTTCCTGTGCAGTGGAACCACAAAAGCAGATGCTGAGCGTGATGCCGTCGTCGATCCGTCAGTGAAAATAGCAATGCTGCTACAGTGACGCTCTATCATAGATAGACAATGCTGTCTCAGCACTGTCGTGGGCAAAGTGGACTTGGGGTGGTGTACTCCAGGCACGGAGATGCAAATCCGGGGTAGCTCTAGAGTCCAAGGGGGGTGCTGAGTCGCTCTTGGAGGCTGTGTTTTTGGCAAGTTGCGCTGGTAAGGAGCAATGACTTTGTAGAAGTCAGAATTTCGGCATTTCAATTTCCGTGCCAGGGGGTGTTTGTCATGGCGCAGATTCAGGCGCAGATAGTGGCGCACTATTTCTTGCGTTCTCAGCACCTCTACAGGCAGTTCTCTAGCTTCTGCTATTGCCAAAACATTGGAGGTGGCTCGAGGTACCCCGAGGCAGATTTTCAGACCTCTTGTTAAAACTCTCTGTAGTGTCCTCTCTGCTGTGTTGATTATCCCATATAGTACAGGTAGATGGTAAGCCACCATTTGCCGAATAAGCGCCCGATGTACCGTAAGTAGGGACTTCGTTGACATTCCCCAACGGGGGCCGGAGAGACGACGAAGCACGTTGACCCGTGCCTCAGACCGCTCCTGAAGATGTTTTATGTGAGCAGACCATGATAGTCGAGCGTCAATAACGACTCCCAAGAAGCGGTGATGAGACACCCTCTGAATTGGTAGACCATTGAGAGTCATTTGAAGACTCTTCATTCTTTTCCGAGTAAACGGGATAAATACAGTCTTCTCGACAGATACGTCCATGCCTCTGTCCGAGAGGAAGCATACCGTGCAATCTAACGCATTCTGGAGTCGCTGTTGCAAAGCAGGCAATTGCGCCCCAGACGTCCATATACATATATCGTCAGCGTAAATGCTGATGTAGACGTTCTTGGGTAAACGGTGCGGTAAATCTGCCATGATTACATTAAACAGCAGAGGGCTCAGGACCCCACCCTGCGGCACTCCGCTACCGAGGTCGTGATAATCACTGTTCCCGTCCTCGGTCTGTATGTACACAGACCTTCCTTGAAGATAGTCAGCAATCCACCGCAGAGCCCGACCCCTTATCTCCCGAATGTACAGACCATGTAGCACGTGGCCGTAGCTCACCGTATCATATGCGTGTTTAATGTCAAGGAAAGCTGCCAGAGTAGTTCGGTTTTGGGCGCGTTCGTGTTCAACAAAAGTGACGAGGTCCAAAACACCATCCATAGTAGCCCTAGCCCTGTCGGAAACCAGACATACATTCCGGAAGCATCTTCTGGCTTTCTAGGACCCACTCTATTCGACCAAGGATCATTTTTTCCATGACCTTACACAGGCAGCTTGATAAGCTAATTGGTCTGAAAGATGCTATATTCCTGGGAGATTTTCCTGGTTTCAACATAGGTACCACTTTAGAGATTTTCCAGCCAATTGGGAGCTTGCCATCGTTCCAACTCTTATTAATGATACCTAACAATGCCTTCAGAGCGGAGGGTCCTAAGCCAGCGATGTGTTTGTATGTAATACCGTCCGGACCTGGGGAAGATTTGCTTCGCCTTGATCCTATAGCTGCCTCCAGCTCTGTTAGACTGAAATCATTGTCGAGGGACGTACACGGGGCGCTATCGGTTAGCACAGTGCTCCTTGTAGCATTTTCCACAGATGCCTTGTATGCACGCGTCAGAGAGGAGGTAGATGGCTTCGTCAGTAGGCTACAAAAGTCATTTGCAATAGACCTCTCGTCGGTATTGAGGTGAACAGACAGCGCCCTGAAAGGGTACGATTGCGTAGTGTTTACTGTTCCGAGTGTCTGCATTACCTGCCATAGGCGTGTCGTAGGTGTGAACGGTGATAGTGATGAACAGAACGATCTCCACTGTAGTTGAGGCAATCGTTGTAAGTGCCGCCGTATTACACGCTGCAGCCGACATGCTTCCCTATAATCGACTTGATTTCCTGTTCGGCGAAACCTCCTCTCTGCTCTGCGTCGAATCGCTCGTAACCTCTCATACTCTGCGTCTACGCGCGTGTGCGTGTTAGGAGCTACGACGACCTTCGAGGCTCCGTCTGCTGTTTTCTTCACAGCAGCGACAAACTCTTCCTCTGTAGTTGCATCTGCGACATCTATAGCTGATTCGGTTTTATACAGCCTCCAGTCCACTACACGGACGCGGTGATGTCGTTTCTCAGAGCCGAGCATACGATGTCTAACGAGAATGGGCATATGGTCGCTCCCCAAGGAGTCAACGTGCGTAGACCATTCGATGTGGCGTGCAATGTCCGTGGAGCAGATCGTAACATCTATTGAGCTGTGACAACGCGGTCCGCGGAAGAAAGTGGGCGACCCGTCGTTGACGGAGGTGAGGTGTAATTCTTCTAATAGTGTTTCAAAAATTTTGCCACGAGCGTCAGTGTGCCTGCTTCCCCACAATACACTATGGGCGTTCATATCGCCACACACGATGACAGGAGGAACACCACTCAGCAAGTCTCTTACCTGTTCCACTGTGACTTTTGCGTTGGACACTATATATGCACTAGTCACTGTAACGAAGACGTTGTTCAGTCTGATGCGGCACGTCACGTATTCGAAGTCTTCGTCGGTGGACGCACGTAGGAGAGCACATGGTATGTCCTTTCTCACACATAACATGGCTCTGCTGGGGTGATTCATCGAGTGAGAGTGGTATGTCTCATAGCCTGACAGCCTGAACCTGTCGTTTACCCTAGGTTCACTTAGGGCCAGTACTGGAAAACGATTACGATGAACAAAATTGCGGAAGTCGCCCATTTTCTGCTGTAGACTATTACAGTTCCATTGGAATATAGTGGCAGACTTATTGACTTTAGCCATTATATGGGTTC
Source organism: Ornithodoros turicata (assembly GCF_037126465.1). Classification (NCBI taxonomy): domain Eukaryota; kingdom Metazoa; phylum Arthropoda; class Arachnida; order Ixodida; family Argasidae; genus Ornithodoros; species Ornithodoros turicata. The sequence goes on along the minus strand of NC_088204.1, from coordinate 26,411,791 downwards.
GTTGGACTTTGTGCGAAGGTGTCGCGCCAACGAGACCTTTAGTAGATCTTTAGAGTAGGCTCAGGACTGCCGATTCGAATGGCAAGATGAGCTGTATGATACGTCGTGCATTCCCGGGAAGCGCGTCCAATGCGCATAACTGGCGTAAAGCCGCAAATAACATTGTTGCAATAGTTGCTGCGAAGCTAGTGTACGTTGGCATGGCTTCGGTGGCATTGGTCGATGGCATTGCATTGGTCGATGAACGATGCTGTTGGTTATCACCAGGATGAGCCAACTTATTGTGTGGCATGCACTCACTTCTTGCTGAGTGCGGGACGGGTGCTACGAGTGCGCTGGGTGAATCTTCCACCTGTTCCCATACTGCCTTTGAATATGGCTTAGTCTCGTGCTCTCGTTCAGTAGATGTCTGATATTGTATTTGCTGGAGAGGAGCATGATTGCGTGCATCCTTATGTCTTGATCTCTCTGTAGTTTCAGACAAGCAAGGGAAATCTGCTATTACATCCCGCTGTTCATTTGCTACCGCCATTGCTGGCAGTGCTACTGGTTGTGTGAGCTGTCTGTGTGTCTTGTGCGACATGTGTGTCCGCTGGTGCGTTGCGTTCTCTGACCTATTTTTATCCTTATGTTTTCCGTTCACTGTTTGCTTCGCCTGCCTGTATGAGCTATTTGAGCGGGACCTCTCCCTTGCGATGCGCCGCTGCATCCTGAGCTTAGGACATTCTTTCGCAGTAGCAGGGTGGTTCCCTCCGCAGTTTACACAAATGGGTTCCTTAGTCCTACATTCCTCATATCCGTGGTTGGTGCCGCAATTGGCGCAAAGTTGTCTGTTGCTGCAGCACGTCGCGATATGTCCATAGCGGTAACATTTATCACACTGTAGCGTTCGTGGCTGGTAGCGGTAGACATGCATGCTGACCAGCTGGAAGGTGATTTGCTGCGGAGGGTTGTCGCCAAGAAAAGTAATCCTTACAGCTCCGGCGCCTCTTTTGATACGGCGTGCTGCCAGGACTGGGGTGTCACTTTTGATGCTTTTTAAAATTTGGGCATCATCTAGAGAGATGTTGATATCCTTGAGTACCCCAAAAGAAGAGTTCTGTGGGCGTGGCTCGTAGGCACGCACAGGTATTGTGCATATACTCGTCAGTTTCAGCAGGCTAATCTTTGCAGTTGGATTGACGACGTCAACTGCTATGATCCTTGATGGGTTTCGACGAATTTCTTTTATTCTTCCTGGAAGTTCTGAGGTACGATACTCGGACAACTTCAAGTGGTTCATCTTCGCTAGTTGCGCATCCCGTTGAATAGGTGCAAAGATGACAGTCGTTCCTTCTACTGAGAGTATCCTTCTGTCATTCCCCAGGGTCGCTTTGCGTGGACGTTTCTTCTTAATCTCGGTGAACCCACCTTCTTCATCGGAAGTGGTATTGAGGGTTCTTGACGGATCGAAGCCTGTCGCTGGCCTCTTCATGTTGCACTTTTGTATGTTGTCATCAATGGTGTTATCGCTGTCCGCGGAATATGAATTACTTATCGTTTCTGTGCTCGACATGTCTTCATCGTTTCCCGATTCCATACTGTAGAGTGCACAGGCGCACAGGTGCGCGTGGAGCGCACCTTTGCCCGATAGCCAGGCAGTATATCGGGATGTACTCGGAGTTAGTCGCAAGGAAGGCAACACAAACCTTGTCTAAGTGTTCCTGTGGCTGGAAAGGAGTTAGGAATACGTTAGGCTTAGAAATGAAGAGCAGTCAAAATTATCCGACTACACTGCGTGATCGTCGTCGTTTTTCCTCTGCTATATATCCTTTTCCATCGAGAGCATTGCAAGTCCGCTGTCTGTGGTGTAATGGATGTCGCGTTGGACTCGCGCTTTGGAGGGCTGTCTTTTCCGCTTTAGTCAGTTTAGTCCAGATGGTGGTGGTGGTGATGCTGGTTGAAGGGCTCGCATTTGTCGGCCTCACAAAGGTGGGGAACGTCACGACTGACGCCCTGCGGGAATGTGCGTCCTGGGTCGACTTCTAAGGGAACCGTGCCGACATATGTCTGAAAGCGTCTGAGAAAAACCCAGGAAAAACTCCAGACAGCACAGCCGGCACCGCGATTGGAACCCGGGTACCTCCCAGTCTGGACGTGACATGGCGAGCAGGCTAACCACTGAGCCACGGGAGCTGGTGTGTTTAGTCCAGGAGTCCCAAACACGCGGTCCACATGTGGCCCGACCTATTATGACCTATTAGGTTGCCCGCGGGCCCTTCAGCACCAAAGAGAACGAAGCCACCCTCTTACATATTTAGCGAATAATTAGAAATAAAACCAGATTTTTAGGCATTGTTTTTAGACCTACTAGGCTAACTGCTGCCGCTGTCCATGCTATGCAGAATATACGCATGTGGCTCAATAACTTCACCATGTCAAGGACACAGCAACATGGTCTTCGCGTACACTTTCGTAAAATGCCACCGTAACCAATGTGAGGATTAAGATGGGCTCAACTTAATTCTCACACAACTCAAATAGCGACAGACTAGAAATACAGACGGAACAGTTATGTATAAAGGTAATTGTATTTTAATTTTTAGGGGTCATATTAAAGTAGCAAACCCGACGCCACCCATTGTCAATAATGTCAGCAAGCTCTTTTCCTCCGATCTTCGTCTTCGCAAACTGAAACTGTAGGCAAAGGCAACGCGTAAATAGGAGATAATTTCAGTGCTGCTGAACATTGTCATAATCGTTTGTGGAGGACTATGTATGTTTCTCAAATCGTTTTTCATATTTTCAGTACCCGATTTGAAAGGCGGCTTGGTGTGTGAAGTGCAGTGCTTCGGTACCGATACTGCATACACCGTCCCTGCTCCGCAAAGGCTGCACCGCTCTTATTTCCATTTTTTTGTGTGTGTGTTTGTGTAGATTTTAAATTTTATGGTATATCAGGGTATTTTATGGTAATTACCTCCACTTCTTTTCTGTGTGGCCCTCTGTGGCGTGCTCTAAGATCAATGCGGCCCGCGACTCGATTTGAGCTTGAGGCCCTTGGTTCAGTAGGTGATGTTCTCCCGAGGCGCGGGGACCAGTGCTGCCGCAGCAGCCGCACATGCCTATACAGGTATGGCCCCGGTACGTGTATGGAATAATACACAAATATATTGACAACTCCAGATAAGGAGTGAATTTGATGAAGGACTGTGTAGGATACTTGTTGTAAGCTTCTGGTCTTCGTAGATGTCTCTCAAGATCTATGGCTCTCATGGGGCGGCCACATGGGATTAACTTTTGATCCACTTCCATTCTGTATACTCCACGTCATTCATACGTGAATGAAGGGTTCGATGCAACTTGGACCATCTTCTTCCCAACATACTATCTTACCCTCTGCCCTCATAAGAGCTTTTTCTTTTCACGCAGTGTTTTTCACTCTTTATTTTGGAATTAATTGATACTTTGTGCGAGATTTCATTCGCCTAACGCAGAAAACCTAAAATCGGCGACGCAAAGCCACATTTGAGCACCCGATGAAAAAAAAAAACAAAAAAAACACTCCACTTCCTCCTGCAGCGCGTTTGCCATTTGTCACGTCAGCTCCGCAGCGAGACAAAAGCGAAATCCGCCACTGCATTGTTGCCAGCATATGTGCAGGACAATAATTTCGCGAAAACTGCGCTGGTGTACACGTGCTCGCATACAGATGGACAGCAGCGCGATACAAAAGTACACTTGAGCGTAACGTTCCACAGATTGTCAGAGTTTCGCAAATTTTCCGCAAAAAAAACAAGAAAAACACACACGCATCAACATCATGGTCTTGTCTAACCCGAAACCATAAAAATACTCGGGGTGCTGTTAGACAACGGGCAGTCTGTCTTGCATACGGAAAATGCTTCAACCAGGTCTAATGAAGAACGAATGAGAAAGGACGTCAGAGTAGATCCTGCATATTTCGTATGTCGCGATGAAATATGTCTTGCAGCCTCAGTAAGGCGCTACATGTTTCATGAAATCATTCCACCATCGTCGTCTTTTCCAATCTCCAGGCTGCGAACGATGGCGTAGATAGGGTGACGCGAAGGAGGTCATTCAATTTGGGAACCTCCTAATTCTATTATGTTCCTCGACGGCCGCCAAATCCGTCGTCATCGGGCCTCGATGATCTCCGCTGGGGATTTTCTCCGCCAGAGAAGGAACACCTTCTTCTTCCCGTCCAACGGTCGATAGGAGGATGATGAGCGTCTTCTGCGAATGAAACTTGCCTCTGAGGATAGAAACGGAATCATAGCTCGGAAGGTTAATTCCCCAGAAGGTTCTTTTTTTCTTTCTTCTTCCGGCATCCGTTGTTCCGTTAGTGCCTCCGATAACAACTGGATTGTATGTGATCCAGAAAACTTTCTCAACTGTGCAGGATGTGTCTTTAGCAAGAAGTCTTCGCGGTCAAAGACTGTCGAAGGTAAATAGTTTTAGCTGATATATGTCGTCGAATATGATTCATTTATAGTTTCACGTGAGATGCGTAAGCCTCACGGGTAGTGATATTTGCCTTCCATGAAGGTTTAGTTTTTTTAAGGCATGGGGGCTGTTAGTGTCATGTCTGTCCGCTTGCGTATGTTCTAGCCTCGGTGCTTGTTACATTCCATCCACCGAAATGCAAATGTGCTACATACCAACAGTTGGTACAGACAAGATACTCAAAAATTTATTTAAGGTTAAGATGATAAATACTAACGTTAGAATGTAGTTAAGATAGAGTACAAATACATGAAAATTAAAGTAATTAAGGTAGAGTACAAAATACTTCAAAAAGTTATTTAATATACAATTAAGATACTATTTATCATTGAACGCAAAAAGTCACCGGTCACTGGTCAATGCGGCAAATCGCCGCTATGCCACATGAATCACCTAAACTATGTGACCCAGCCACCTAAAATATGTGACCCAGAACAAAGCAAACTTCTAGCAGGTCCCTGCTCGGCGAGGTCAGAATTCGGCATCACCGCGTCAGGGCACACATAATAGAACCCTCACTGGCCAAGGATTAGTATACACGCGGCAAGATCTCTAAATGAAGACTTCCAAGAAGGGCCAATGTCCGGGTCTACAGTCACTATCCGGGTCAAGTCCGAGGGACTCAGGATATTTCCACTGAGCAAGCAAGATAATGGAAAGACCAGACACAGAAAGTTTGAGAGGGGGATCCAAAATACGTAATTAGAGTATTCAGTAGAAAATACCATAAAATGTATTTTAAATAGAGTACAAATACACAAAGCAAAAAGTATTGAGTAGAGTACCAAAATACCGAAAATTGTATTTAAAATACAGTATTTTAAATACAATACTCCAAATACGTACAAGTCTGAGGTGGTAAATCAGCCTTCAAAAAGGAATGAAAAGGGAGAAATCAACCGATCTTTACAACAACAGCTTTATTTTGAGACGACGAATTGGGAGTTTCATCGTCAGGAGCGACACTCTACCCCATTGCTGGTGCTGATGTGGGGACTGTCTTTACATATACGTGTTTATGTATATGTTGTTTCTGTATGTATGTTTATGTATACATATGCATATTTTGAAGAATATATTTAACGCGGGTAGGCGTAAAAAAACCAGCATCCAGGAGAGAGCAATGGCGAATTCGGGTGATCATTTCGTGGCAACACGGCCGAGCGCTCGGAAATTGCTAGTGCGGCGCCCGCTGGAGCCCTGCACAGGCAAGGGCCCCCGACCCGGCCCGGGGGCCTTGCCGGGCTCGTTATTGGCTGTGTGCTCCGGGCCGGGCCGACAAAATACGCCGGTACCGCGGGCCGGGCTGTCAAAATACGCCACCACCGCAGGCCGGGTTGGGCCGTGCACGGGCCGACAAACATGATTCCGAGAGTCAGGCTCGGCCGGGCCACGCAGCTAATTCCACACAATGGAGGTCTATTAGTTCATCATCATGCGCTTGCGTCATTCCTGTGCATATTTTGCAAAGACAAGCAAAGGACACTGCATTATGCGTATGATTCGACCCTCTAGAACATTCTCAATGCCACTTCACATTGATCCCTACTCCTCACGTATTTCACAATCACGTTGGCAAAGCTTTGTGAGAAGGGTAGGGACTGGGAGAAGGAGTTTGTCGACAGCATCTTCTACCTCCGCAAAAACTTGACAGTGTAACGATATGGTAACGTTAACGCCCATGCCCGCGTGCGTTCCGGATCTAATTTGGTCTCGTACTCTTACGGTGTTAAACCGCCATCACTTGGATGTTTGTGGCCTTGTCTTCTTATAAATTCACTTATAAATTTGTTTGATAAGCGCCAGAAACGCATACGTCACGGCTGGAAATACTAGAGCGGGATCTAGTCGCCGAGTCACCGGGCCGGGCCGGACCGGGCTCTACCCACTTGGTCACCGGGCCGGGCCGCATAAAAATATTAAGGTCCGGGCCCGGGCCAGGTCGGGCCATTTTTCGATGTGCCCGGACCGGGTCGGGCCCGGGAAAGTCGGCCCGTGCAGGGCTCTAGCGCCCGCACTGGATCACGTGACCGTTGCCACCCGAACATGAGGGCCAGGGACCTATCGCTTGAATCACGCTTGGGGCATCCCGGTCGCTGGTCTTCGGCCATAGCAAGAATGGCTCACAGCAAAGTAACAGTGTCGTCCATAGCGTTCACACCAGAGGATGCGAAATGTCTCCTGACTCAAGCTGCTAAGGAAAAATCCGTCAAACTGTGGAAATCCTATCTTCGGGCAACAGACTACTTCACCTTCACAGACCCAGACTTAGCTTTCGCACCCCCACTGAGCATACCACGAAGCTTACAGACAGCCCTCCACCGAACTCGCATGGGTGTGGTGCTAACCAATAGTGTTTTGAATCGCTACATACCATCGGCCTCCACAGACTGTCCCACGTGTAGCATCACCGAAGACACACTACACATCATCATGCAGTGCCCAAAGTACTCCAGAGAACGATCAAGGCTTGAGAGCATCCTCGCTAAGCTGGATGATCGACCTCTCCGTTTCGTGAAGGTCATGCTATCCTGGCAAAATGAAACACATCAGACGACCGCATTAGCAGCATTGTGCAACTATTTAAAAGACTCCCGTATCACCACCGCATACTAACACGTATGTAAATTAAATCACATCGGCACCGGGGTGCACCTCACATCCCAAGTCATGTGGATCCCGCACAACTGCTCATCGGACAATTGCTCACCAAAAAACTGCTGAGCCCGGAAACTTGCTTACCGGCTCTTTCACCGCCCTCATATGTGATTTTATTTCGCGTTTTTATGTGATGTGATTTTATTTCTCGTTTAAGGCGCTCATATACTTACAGAAAGGGGCTCGTTATTTCATTCCCCGCATCACCACCAGCAATGGGTAGAGTATCGCCCCTGGCGATGGAACTTCCCAGTCGTCGTCTTGTAATAAAGTTTTCCAGTCACGTATATGAGCGCCATAAACGTGAAATAAAATCACCATATAAGTAAAGTTGAGGGCGGTGCGCGTATACCCGCGGAGATCCGCGGGTACCCGCGCTAGCTTGTTTTTCGGGGGTACACATTTAAATGTCATTGCTGGTTGTGGGTAAGGGGCATGTAGACTCGCACTGCATCCGCGGATTATGCGGGTATACCCGCGATACCCGCAGACACAAAATGAGCCTGTCGTATTTTGGTGTATGACCAGATTTACCGCAAACATTGTGCCCGAAATATTTTCCAAGACGTTCCATATCCAATCCCTCCGTGGTGTACGAGATAATGTCTAGTGCTAGGTGCGAGATGATGTCTAGTGCTGGTGTCTAGTATCTTTTTTCTAGTGCTTCGTTGTTCCTAATAAAAAGTATGTGTTATCGCGAGGCAACTCACTTTTTTGTTGCGAATTACTTGCAATTGCTTGTGAATTACGTTGCGCCTCCTGCCATGTTCAAAATGCACACGCAGTTTCTCCTCGGCCGCGAGAGCAGCGCACAGCCCCAAAGCCATCATTGCGTGACCCCTGCAATTTCCAATAAATAGCGAGCTTGCGCAAAACACAATAGCTGAGTTACGTCCTGGGCACGTGCAGTGGCGACAACAATATTTCCCGCGCACGCAGAGCTCCTGTGTCCGTTATTCCAAAACTCTCTAATATGAAGGTTAGAAGCGACATCAAGCATCTTGGCTGAAATTCGAGGTGTACACTCTTAAACCCGTACCTTTTATTGTAACTTTTAGAAACATGTAACTTCTGTATAGACGTAGATTTCGAGATTCCTTATAGGTTACACCACTGTAACGTATATTTAGAGGTTAAAAGCGACCAAGGTCATGTCTTTACAACACGAATAGAAGTTACATCTCGGAAAAAACAAAAACAGCTTGTTGTAACTTATAAATGTACCCTCTACTCCGACACTGTAACTTCTAAGCGAAATCTCCAACGATAATTTTTTATCTGTTTCAGCGTCACCTATACGTCAACTACATGTTATCATTGCTGTATGAACACAGATTATATGTTCGCAGTCTGAAATACTGATAGCATGTTTCTTTCTAAAGGGTGGAAAACAATTGTCAATGCCGCAACCACCAAGGTTTCCGATTTCGCTGCGTAGCCTAGCCTGGTCTAGGTCTATCCACACTGAGAGCGGTTTCCTTGAAACGTTTAACGCTCGTCGTCCGTCCGTTAACAAGTGTAATCTGTTTTAATCAGTGGTTTTCCTCGCGTTTATCGTAGTATCGTCAGGAACAACGGAAAAGCTAGATGTCGCTAGCAAACAAGTATATTTTCGGTGTTCTCAGGGGAAAGTGTAGTGAGTGCGAAGATTGCAAAGAATATATAACCGAAAACGAACGTCACCACCGCAGCCCTAATTCACACACTTTCAGACAGACAGACTGGGTAAGTGTACATTTTGTGCTAGGTACGTGCGTTATTTTGATAGCAAGAGCTCTTAGCGCAGGTTTGTTGTGATTATGGCAAGCGTTTTGCGGTCCTGCATATGAACGCCACTTACGCTTGCTACTTTTCTGCTCTTACTTGGTCGCCAAGTCAATACACCGGCGTGCATTTTGCGAGCTGCGGATATATGCATCGAGATATATAATTTGCAGCTTCCTACTTGTTGTATTCTTACGATATTCTAAGACTCAATCGCGGAGTGAACGCCTTCCCGCATTTATGCTGCTTTGTACCTTGTGCTTTGTACGGATTTGAATGGTTCCGTAAATGTTACTCTCATTGCACAAACTTTTGTTCCCAGGATCCCACATGCAGGTTCACATACCGTCACCAGCGCAATGCAGTACCTCACAAACTCGTCCCAGAGCGCCTCCAACGCTGATAACGCAGTAATGTAGTGTCTCCTGCGTTACTGTACACTCATATTCCTCAAGGTTGTGTGCGTTATATGTAATACTGTATTGCCATTTGCGCTCGCCTCTGCAACACGAATGTGGAATAAATTTTTTTTCTGCTGCAGTTCTCCATTTCGTTGGGTGTGTTCAGCTTAGCAAACATAGGTCAGTTTGACTCGCTAGCTTCCTCGCACTTTTATGCATTGCTTCTCACTTAGAAGATAGTTCTTTTTTCCACATACATGGTAAAGCGACCATGGTTCCTCCTCACACCAGAATCGCACTTGTGCACAATGTGTCACCTCTCGACAGACTTCTGTTTTTGTAATATACATATGTTCAAGATCTCCTTTTCTGCTGGTTCATTTTGGTACCTTAGTGTGTTCTGTAAATGTCTGTCCATATCCCACGCACAGGGTGTTTGTTTTTATTCGCATCACACCAGCGCTCATTTGACAGGTGGGTTATGTTAATTTTCGCAAATTAACACGTCCGTAGTTACAAACATTTCCGACATTTCCTGACGCATGTGTTTGTAACTACGGATCGACTAATTAGCAAAGATTCACATAACCCACCTGCCAAATGAGCGCTACTCTGTTGCGAATAAAAATGAACATCCTGTATAAAAAGCCGCACGTTGGCGTAACCTTTACGGGTAGGTGCTGGATTGAAGGCCGTAACCTCTAATTAGTGGGTTTCCTTGTAACTTTTATAAAAGGTGTCACTCAGAGGGTACCTGGTAGCTTCTGAAATAGAGGGTAAAATATTGCGATTTTTTACCCTTTACTAAAGGGTACGGAGTTAAGAGTGTATGTTACGCTACACGCCGGCTCATTGAAGGACATTGGGTAACCAGATGCCTAATCGACGAGGTACAGCAGTGGAAAAATAGCGAAAAAGTGTTTGCGTTGCTTTTATTTCGTAGCAGCGGCGGCAGCGTTTCGAATTTGTATCCACGCTATAGTTTTCAGGGGTGTAGTGGGTAGATGTAACAAATGCGATGGCACATACTGGCAAGCTGGCGGACGAAGTCCATAATAAGATAGCTTGGAACTATGGGCTTAGAAGAAGAGCGTGTCGGTTTTCGGTTGTGCCTATAGCTCAGGCTATCTAAGTAGGGTACAGGTATTCCATTCCTTATTGTCGGTAGCGTGTATAAAACTATTAATATAATATGCTGCTAAGAAGATATGCTGTTCGTTGTGTGGTATGGTTGTCTTTACTGTGCCACATGTTATTAACCCCATTATAACGAGACCCGCTGTAAGGTGACTTGCATCACGGAGTGGCGGTACAGGTTACCGCATATTTACATTGGAGGGCATCGATACTTTACCACCGACTAGATCATGTGTGTGGGTGGAAGGAGCTTCTGCGTAGAGACAGCAAGGTGAACCTGGCTTCACTACTAAAAGCGGATATTCGTGCCTCTTGCTGAAGGGATGTTATTTGCGCAACGTGGAATGGAATGGACATGAGAGGAAAAATATGAAACTGTGGACCCGTCTACTCCATGATGCTTAAAGCTACAGTCACTTGGTTTAAACTTTTGAACTATACGTTGAGTTCCATCACTTTAACTCGTTTGTCTTTTTGTATTTTCTGTGTGTGTAAGCGTCTATGGGGTAGCCAGTTCGAATTTGTCACGACTCACATCCCCCTTCTTTATCACATCATCATCACCATCACCACTCGTCGCTGACTGATATTCCACACGAATGTTAGCGTTATTAATTACAATTACCGGTTAATTGCCCAGTAAGTCATTTCTCGTAACCAGACCTGTGCCGGTTACTCCAAAAAGGTAATTGATTACCGTTACCGTTACTCTTCAAGCAAAAGTAATTGAATACCGTTACAAATTACTCGACTCGAAATGTAATTGAGTAACGAGTATAAAAGTAACACGTTACTCAGACCATTACTTTCATTTCATGCAAAAATTTCCACCCGTGTGTCCTTCGAAAAAAAAAAAAAATGAAAAGCCCCAACTCCCAAGTGACCGGGACAGCTGAAATGGCGCGAAGCACTCGCGCGTGAGAAGTAGAAATAATATTTACTACAGTAGAATAGCCCAACAAAAACACAGGAAATTTGTCACAGAGCATTGTTATTTTGAGACAGACTCTTCTTCAAAAGTAATTGATTACTTAAAATTGTAATCGAATTACTTGAAAAATTACTCGTTCAAAATGTAATTGATTACTCGAAAAATTACCAAAAAAGTAATTGATTACAGGTAACAAAATTACTTGTAACGCGTTACGTACAAGTCTGCTCGTAACTAAGTTGCTTCCAAGACTGGACTCAAACGTACGCGGTGAAACGCTCCTTGCTGATGCTATACGTTGTGCTCTACCGAAAAAGAATTCGACGCTCAAATACGCTTCCTGGCGATGCTCCCGGAGCTTTTCGCCCTTTTTGTGCGCGTCGGCTAAAGTGTTTAGGGCGCGTGTCGGAATGACACCCATAGCAACGAGCAGACATACACTGTATGTGTACGCATATACAGCCCTCGGGGAGGGACGTGATGCTGTCAAGTCGCGTGGCAAGATGGAAACAGCGAAACGTCCTTATATCTGCCATGCCAGCTGACAAGAGGCTAATGTGTTGCAGTGAAGCCACCCTTAAATCGATGTACACAGCCAATGTGTTTTCGACGGGTAGAGCTGCGAAGGGGTGTTGTTGATAGGGACGCAGTAGTTGCTTCTGCCTTCTTACACGCATGGTTTATTTCGTTTCTAAACAGATTGAGCTTGCTTGTGCTATGAAATCCAAGTGCGACAGAAAATTATTCTGTTGGGCAAGGTGTTCTTTTGTGTTCCATTGTCCGTAGCTTCTAAAATGAGTGAATAAAACGATTTAAGACGACATGTAAACGTGCGGCGTGCTTTTTGCTGTAAAGCACAGATAAGGTGCCTGTGTTAGCGTTCAACAGAATGCATAAGCCACGCTATTTGTTTCGAAGTATACCGACCATATCGCCGCAGTAAAGGTAGTCTGCCTTGTGACACCGGAATGGCCAGAAAGAAAATAATCGTCCGTGGAGAACGCAAACGTGACGATGTCTTCGAGGTCCTAAGGCAATCGCCTGTTTGGCGATCTCGTAACCGACAGCCTCATTGTGCAGGTACTATACCTCATATGTCATAATGTAGTATTTGCATCAACTATTAATCGTTAAGTAGTACCTCCTCAGTGTCCACCAGAAAACTCTGTGTGCTGTGCTCTTTCACATTTGCGTCCCATATTAGCGTTTCCGCGTCTACACATTTTCCCAATGGCTACCCTATACAACTACTAAAGTCAGAATAGATTGATGACGTTGCAGAGGAGTTCTGCAAAACCCCCGCAGTTATTTCAATGGTTCGTTTGTCGCATTTGTTTCTATACTATATAGCTATATTACGAAACGTCTCCAAAAGAGTAACTACTGCAATACATTTTCGCTAAGAAAATAATGGCGAGGAAGGTCACTCGTAATTTGAGACTGTCCAGCAATAACAGTATGAGAAAAACAAAAGAGCCCAACTTAATGATTGAAAATTTGAGACAAAAAAGATGTTACAAGTGAGCTTGTGTTACAGTGTAGGCAGCTCCTTAAGCACGACTAAGTGGAGCGGTGCCAAATGAAGCGACGCCACAACATGATGAAAGAAGGCAGTCCCTGAAAAAGTTAGCTAGCTGTAGGACAGCTGTCCTACAGCTGGCTAACCTTTTCAGTGACTTCCTTCTTCCATCATTAATTTCTTAGGCACGTGAGGCCTTGTGTGTATTTGTCCTTTCTATGTGTTCCATGCAGCCTGTGTGTTCCAGAACACGCTTCATTCTGTGGTGTTCTTTGGCGCTTATAGGGCGTCACGTGCGAGACAATTGACCACACCCCAAAAGGGTGTCGCGGCCCCTACCTTTTTTCTTATAATGTATGAGGCAACTCCGAAGCACAATGTGTTAAGACAATTTCTACTTCGAACAAGGTTTGTGTAGGGTATTTTTATGCCGATAACATTGGGTCAGTGTATGACTGCGGCCGGCGTTTGATGCACCGAATAAGAAGAAACACATATAAACATGGCGACTTTACCTAACCTATCTAACTGGACGTTAAAGGGGCAGTAAAATGGAGAAGGAAGATCTCTTCAAATTACGTTACACGCTATGTTAATTTCCACCTTGTTATCATAATTCAAAACTTTGATTCCGTTACGAATCTACGATCGACCTTATATCAGTCTGTTTCTTGCTTCGGGGCTAAGCAGTGAACGCCGTTTCAGCTCGTGCATCGGTGTATTTAGTCCATGCTGCTCGTGTACGCGCGTGCGACGTCATGGAGCAGTCATGGTGAGAAACATTCGCGAAAACTGTTGTGGGCTACAATTCAGTGAATCAGCATTGAAAAATGCAGCAGTGCGCATCACGCCACGTATATACGGAAACTGCGCTCGTACCCGTCCCAAATCCACGCGCGCTGCGTAAACTAATTTTACTTGCATTATACTAATTGAAACACGGGCTTTCATTCGAGAGCAAGTTGTTTTTTGCATTTTAGCGCCCCTTTAATATGTGATTGTGTGTGTGTGTTTGATTCTTTGCTTCAATAACACCATGTAATCAAGTGCCGTGGACGGTGCAAAAAATCCATATGAGAATCCGGAAGTGAAGCTGCTCTTCTAAGACTCCCGTACAAGATCCCATCCCCAAGTACGTGGGGTGTTCAAGTCAAACCGGAACTTTCTGGCTCCTGAGTGTACAAATGGCTCGCGCTAGTTCTTTTTCGTCATTTTCATACGCGACAGGCCTCCGCGTTCACCACGTGGTGGTCCAAAGTTTGTGCAAAACAGAAGACACGTGCTGGACAAGATGGCCGACAACGAGGTGAGCGCGCACATCGAACCGCGAATTGTCATCAAGTTTCTCGTGAATGGAGGCGTAAAGTCATCTGAAATTCACAGAAGAGTTCAGGCTCAGTATGGCCACGATACACTTAGCCGCAGCAAAGCGTTTGAGTGGCGCAAACGGTTCCGAGACGGCCGTACATCAGTGCAGGACGATCCCGGCCAGGGCGGCTCAGAGCCCAGTGTCAGAGTTCCTGAGAACATCCAACTTGTGGAGCGCCTGATCCTCAAGGACCGACGGATAACACTTCTCGAACTGGCTCGAAAGACGGACCTTTCTGTGGGAACGTTGAACACTATCATTCATGAACACCTCCAGTTTCGGAAAGTTAGTGCCCATTGGGTCCCGAGGACAGCCGACTGAAGGACAGCCGTTCCTTGATCGGATCATCGCATGCGATGAAACGTGGGTGCAATAGTGCATATTACTGCCAGGTTCTCAGGGATGTGCATAAGGTGCTGAAGCAAAAGCGGCCGGGCCTCATCACCAAAGGAGACCTCCTCCGACAGGACAATGCACGCCCGCATACCGCGCATTTCACGACACGCACCTTACAAGAACTTGGCTGGGAGTTGCTGCCACATCCCCCTTACAGTCCAGACCTCGCCTGCAGCGATTTCCATCTCTTCGTGCCACTGAAGGCGTTCCTTGGGGGCCGCCACTTCAGCTGCGACGACGAGGTCCAGAATGCGGTCCGAACATGGCTGCTACGCGCTGGTAAGGATTTCTACGCTGCTGGCATCCAAGCCCTCGTGAAACGCTGGGACAAGTGCATTAGTGCAGCTGGAGATTACGTTGAAAAATAAAACAAATTTCTCGCCTGTAAGTTCATTTTACTTTTGCGAAAAATGAGAAGTCCCGGTTTGACTTGAACACCCCTCGTACATTCGCTAGGAAAGGGTAATGCGACAAGCACGTCTCTCCTCAAACTTTGTGTGCCATCACTGTCAACACATACCTGGTACTCGCCTCGGCAGCTCACATTCTCGAAGTCGTCTCAGTCATGAAGGATGCTTCTGCATATGTGATAGTTGAACATCTGTGAAGGTTGATTTATTGAAGTAGTCGCACAACGCGGCAGAGAATTTCGCTCGTTCTTTTAAAGCAAAGGAAGACTAACGATATGCATCCTTCACATCTGCTCTTATGGTTGCTCTAATCAGTAGATGTTGCACAAAACATAAATTGATTAACGCTCCTGCTACAACGAGCTACCATTTTCACACGATTTGACTCGATGCAATCTTGCTTGAGTTCCATCATGTAGCTTTCAGTTTTCCTCTTTCCAGCATAAAGCGTCAAACTGAGCCTGTTGACATAGCTCTTTCCTATACGCGCATTAAAAATACTTTCTTTAGCACAAAATATAAATAAATGCAGTCTGGGAAGCGTGTTAGTCGTTTCTCGCAATGAAGGCAATGCTGCTAAGTGTTGGATACCTGGATACGCATTCAACAGTATTGATCTGAGGTTACCTTTTTTACACAATGTTAAAGGAGCAATGAGGTGACATTTAACATCACTAGAAATCCTGCCTCGTCTGTCAAGCTGTCCACCAGGAGCCACCATGTAAAATAATTTCGCTCCGCGATCGATCCGTTATAGCTGTGCAATCAAATTTACAAAAAAAAAAAGAAAATACGGCCAGAGGCAGTAGACGCAGACGGCCGACACGATGCTCTCGTGACGTTGAGAAAGCTCCGTGCCTTGTTTCTTCGTTTTTTTTTTTTTTCTTATACAGGGTGGTCCAAAATTCATAGTAAAAAACGTAGGCCCCGGAGAGACATGTGGTTAGAAAACGTTAGAAAACGTTCGGTTGCCTTGGGAAATTTCGGAGTTCAATTCAAGAAATTATCTTTCCGTCAATTGAAATGAAATAAAAATGTTACCAATATGTGGCAAAAGTTATTGGCAGAAGAAATCCCTTGACCGCATGTCTCTCCGGGGCCTACGTTTTTTACTATGAATTTCTACCATGGGTGGTGGACCACCCTGTACATGCTTGAACTGTGTCGCCGTACGTCACTGGTCACATGAGGGGAGTAGCATACGCAACGACGTCCTCTCGTTCTACTATGCGCTGTTTTCACGAGGAAAATGATTTTTCAAAGGTGTCCGGAACAGAGCCCTCGCTCTCGCTCTGTAGGTCACCTGCGTTCATCGTTCTTACGCGGGAACTCATTTTAATCGTTGGGGAACACTCTGCACTGAAAAGCGAAAACAATTTTGGTGTCACCTCACTCCTCCTTTAAGGACGCATTTTAGACAGCATAGGATGACAAAACACGTTGGTCACACTGCTTTGAATCTCTGTCACAAATACTCCTTTCAAGGAGATAGGTTCGTAGAGTTCTTAAAGTGGGTCCGCAGAGTCGTAGGAACTGTTCGCGGGCCCGACGCTACGTCGACACGTTACGAAAGGAGGAGTGCACGGGGACTTGACGTAGAACACCAATAATATACATTTATTACATGGAACTTCCAGTTACAACTGCTAGCCTAAGTGGCAGCGAGACCATCAGCAATCAACCCCGCTAACATGCGCGGGTGCCTTCTTAAAGGAAAGGCCAATCTCTTTCCACCAATCAGCACACACGGAACTGACGTCAGCATAGATATACAAAATGTGTGGTGAAAGTGAGAACCCTCCAGTCAAGCACATTATCAACCGAATCACAAATGTGCCGCACGACAAGCGGCGACTTTTGTCGCAGTGTTCCAAAGGGACGGCCCCGCAGGGTTACCCTTGGATTACCTGTTGTCCACCCTGGTCCGTCGTCACTCTGCCGCTTGCATGATTATAACCCTCCCAATGTCCTTGGAGGCACTTCGGTAACGTATCTACGACGGCGACCAAAAAGGTACCCTAATCCCATAATGTCCGTGGGGTTCCCATGTCAGTGAATAGGCGCTCTGCAGAATGAAGGTCGTCGGCAAAACACACCAACAAGAGGTTGCGCGCCTAACACCTCCACCACAAATGTGATGCATATACTTCAAACGTGATGCATCACACTTATAATCATAAAACAAGCGCGCAGACATATGGTAACAGAAGTTCGTCATCCTACGCGATGACAGAGGGCTTCTACAGTCCAAAGATAAAACATAATGTTCTTGCCAACTTTCGTCTTATCGGTAGCTCCATCACGAGACTAAACATCATAACACACATTCGGACGCACAACAGTCGCAAAACGAAGATCACAAAGACACTGGCACAGTGCCTCTCTGATCGCGAACTGCAGCACACCATGACCGAAATAATAGCGCAAGCCGTGTACCTTGTTCAGTCCAAGGTATCGAACACATATCTTCCTACTGTATGAACTGCGGAGCCTCTGCTTGCCTTAGGCGCGAACAAGGGCGACTGATTGTAATGTCTCACCATTATCATATGGCCATTCTCATTCCTCAGCTCAAACCTCATGCACAGCAGCCTACAGCGGCTCCGATCTCCGTCATTGTTGATCGTTTGTATGCATTCCAGTACAGTGTCATTGTACAGCATCAACGTGTGAGCCAAGCAACCAACGGCGTCCAACTCAATTTCCTCGCAGGGATTCTCAAAATCCCCAGCCATAGATGTCCTGATTTGCACCTGATGCTCCCCATGCGTGTGTGCTTCTTCTTCACTTGGGCAGTGCGACACCTCACTTTCACTAGTGGGTTGCCGCGCTTGCCTGCAGTTACAGTCTGAGCGCTCATCTATGCAATTGAGTTCAATAACCTGCTGTTCTGCTATCGTCGTAGTAGTATTTGACAGTACGTCGCAGGTAAGGTCAGTACGCTCAGCCTTTACTTGGCACTCGCTAACACAATGAGAACCGCCTGTGCATCGGCTATCTATCGTCACTGTGCCTCCTGCACCTGCTGACACCTCCGGTATGTTCTCAGGCCTTTCAAGCTGCCTCCCACCATCTGACTCGTTATCTAGCATTTCTAGGCTATTTGCGACATGGTCCTGTGGTTCTATACGTTCAGCAATTATGTACGTATGCCTCCGCGTACTCTCTAGAATTGCTGTTTTTAAGATGTCGAATCTACCCCGCTTAGCTACAGGCAATGCCGCAAACATTTGCCTGCCCCGTGTATTTAAGACAGGGTACAACAATCCTACTTTCCATTGATCGGGTACACTTTCCGACTCAAAAATATTTTCTACTTGTTCTATCCACTGAGGCATAGAACCGTCTTGCGGCATTTTTGACAGGATCATGCTCAACCTTTGCACGAGGCCCCGAACCTCGACAAATTTCTTACTGGACTGGGGCCCGAACACTTCTGTACAGGTTGTCCCCTTCCGTAGCCGACACGTCTCGGCTTCTAGTTGTGCTAGGTAAAGTTTCATATCCAGAAACTTCCATTCCTCTGTGACCGACGCCCTCATTCTAGTCCCGCCACACTCAATTTCGATGGCAGCCATCAACGCGTCATCTACCTCCAACTCCTCCCTGCTCCTCATGTCGCCCCTGCCTATGCGCTCGCTATACCCTTCGGTCATAGTATGCATTACAGTCCGCAACCAAAGAAGCACCTACCCTGTAGTGCGCTTCCTGAGCTTGAGTTGAGGTCACCGATGTCCGATGATTCTGACACTCGAAATTCTCCCCGTGGCTAGAATGGGCTCCGCGTCCTCTGGTCAGGTTGTTGCGTCGTCATCTCCCTGTCGTTGCCCTGCCTTGGTGTCCTTTCGTAGAAAGTTGACGTAGCATCCTGTCGACTGCGCCAGATAGGTTCGTAGAGTTCTTAAAGTGGGTCCGCAGAGTCGTAGGAACTGTTCGCGGGCCCGACGCTACGTCGACACGTTACGAAAGGAGGAGTCCACGGGGACTTGACGTAGAACACCAATAATATACATTTATTACATGGAACTTCCAGTTACAACTGCTAGCCTAAGTGGCAGCGAGACCATCAGCAATCAACCCCGCTAACATGCGCGGGTGCCTTCTTAAAGGAAAGGCCAATCTCTTTCCACCAATCAGCACACACGGAACTGACGTCAGCATAGATATACAAAATGTGTGGTGAAAGTGAGAACCCTCCAGTCAAGCACATTATCAACCGAATCACAAATGTGCCGCACGACAAGCGGCGACTTTTGTCGCAGTGTTCCAAAGGGACGGCCCCGCAGGGTTACCCTTGGATTACCTGTTGTCCACCCTGGTCCGTCGTCACTCTGCCGCTTGCATGATTATAACCCTCCCAATGTCCTTGGAGGCACTTCGGTAACGTATCTACGACGGCGACCAAAAAGGTACCCTAATCCCATAATGTCCGTGGGGTTCCCATGTCAGTGAATAGGCGCTCTGCAGAATGAAGGTCGTCGGCAAAACACACCAACAAGAGGTTGCGCGCCTAACACAAGGACTGTACAGTAATTGTTCCAAAAACTTTCACTGTCCACCGAAAGGCTGCGCGGAACGCCTATAACGCTATCTCAGCAACTTCGCGAAATTTAAGATGGAAATCTGTGGTGTGGACGAGTACGTCTCTTTTGCATTCCAGGATAGAGGCCTCTCGTCAAAAAAAAAAAAAAAAGGACTTGTGAAACTCGTCAGAAAATGGCTGCTGAACGTTCCAAACTTTTTTTTTTCTTCCTAATCTACACCTATTTATTTAAATCGGCAGGAAGGGCGGTGGTGTTTTTGGAGAGAAAGAGTAGAAAGACAAAAGAGAGAGCGAAATGTAAGACAGCGTTTCACTTTTACAACAGAAAGGGGGGGGGGAATTTATTGGCAGAAAAAAAGAGCTTCAGTGCAGAACACGCACTAAGCAAACTACCATCCCGAATAACAACATTCTCTCCCCTGATTTGTTGAAAACGAGAGGCGCACGCCTTCTTGTGCCACTTATGTCAATTGTTTCAAAAGGGCGTATGCCCCTCGCTTTCCACAGATCAAGAGGGATCGTTCTCTCTTATCATTCTCTGCACGTTATGTATACATAACGTGCAGAGAATGATACGACGATCCCTCTTGATCTGGCAGCGATCCCGTTTTCAACAAATCAGGGGCGAGAACGTTGTTATTCGGGATGATGGTTGGCTTGCAGCGTGCTATGAGGTGAGGTTCATTTTTAAGAGTGTAGGAGTTTTCAAGCAAGTTGCTATTCACTTGCTGGTGATCCTGTGACCCTTGTACGTCTCAAAAGATACCCGCAGCAGTTGCGTCCTGTCTTGTGCCACAGACGAAGCGAACAATGGCATAAAGCTTTGTTTTTGCGAGTTTAGGGAAGTCGTGAGTCAGCCTCTACGACGAGCGATCGACTGTCCAGCCTATCCAGCGGTCTACATTAAAATTACTCCGAGTACACTTCTTCGTGAGTAAACACACTCAATAATACGATACCATCTCTCGTGATGACTCCTCGAGGTTCCACACGCTTTAACGGAAACAGCATTGCCCAATCCATTTCTCACAAGCCGACCGTAAACACTGCAGGATAGGAGCGGGATGTTTGGTTGAAAATGCTGAAGCGCGGATCGCTGCCAGCGCCGACGGAAGCTCACTTGTGGGCAAATGAGGATAGATGGTAGTGACGTTTTACTAAAGCGATCGGCCGTGTCGCGTCCTGTTGACTTCGACCACATCCTAATGGAGAAGTATGACTCTCCAGACCCTGATTAAATTCCTCGCGTTGCCGCTGTAACTTCAAGTACACAATCTTTCGGGCGATACTAGCGGTACTTTCGTCGAAAGGTGTGAACGGTCTTGAGCGATATCCTGTAGGTTTGTCTTCCTTTCTTTTTCACAGAATTGTGCCGTAATAGAGTTTTTACCGTTCAAAATACAGGTATACGAGAGTGCCAGCAATCGATCCGTCGAAGGTTATGAAACTGCACAAAACAACGGAGGGCGAGTTCTAGTGAGGCCTGAGTTAAACGATATCCGGTGGACTCAGTTGGTAGATACGTACAATACGTGCAATGCTTTGAAGATTGAGGAAATCAACATCTGCGCAGATTAGCTCAATGCAGTCAACGCGACTGTGATTGGCGCACCAGAAGGTTATATAGAAGACCCAGAGTTTGCACCAAATTTCAAAATTCGCGTGATCTCACTACATAAAAGGCGCTTCTCCAGGAAGAGTTCGCAGGCACGGTTCTATAGCGGTGCAGCATGTAAAGAGACAAGCGTGAGAGCTATAGTGCAACTCACAACATACACTACACTAAGGAAGAATAATAATTTAGCTACTACATGTTAATGTGCTGGCACTACACCAGTGTAGAATAGTTTCTGGTATCCAAAGTGCGAGAAGTCGGCTCAAAAGGAATTTGGAGTTTTTCGTCGTTTATTTTTCACTACTGAGTGAATGTACGAACGTCGGAGCAAAGGCGACGGCTGTGAAAAGTTACACAAAAAGAATGAGATATGTTGGTTCACTAGAAACGCTCACTGTTATGTGACAGATCTTGCAGACAACGACATCCCTATCACTACGTGAACATCTCCAAATCCGGATATTCTTTGGCATTTGCAACGCACCTTTTGCATGCGTCCCTGTTTGTGTCCCAACAACTAGACGTCTTTTCAAGAAAACAGTTTGTGTGTCGTCTGAGCTTCCTTGTTCAGTTTGAGGAGGAGGGAAGCCATGATTCACAGAAAAAAGAAATGGAAAATCGCAGAACCTGAACGCTAAAAAATGCAAAAATGACCTCAAAATGCCCCCGTGCCGAGCAGCGTCACAAAGTAGGGATCCCTGTTCAAAGCCTCCAGTGTCGAGGCAGGCATGGATAGTGTTCACACATTTATACGGATACGTACCATTTTCTGCATTTTCAGGCAATATGGGGCCCATATTGCCAGGATTTTACCCATATTGGCGAAACGGGTCCCATATAACACCCGTATCGCCAATCACAAGCCAATATGGGACCAATATTGTGTGCTGCTTGGGGTAGTATCCGTGCTGCACGCAGTGTGTCGGTAACGTGCTGGCTTGCTGAGCTCAAGACCGCGGGTTCGATCCCGGCCGATGGCCGTAGCAATGTAGGGGAGGTAAACATTGCTTCCAGCACCGTGTGTCGGAGATTTCCACCGCACGTCAAAAGAGCCTCATGGGATCCAAATTATCCGCAGAGAGACAGACAAACCTTAGACAGTACTTAGACAAACTTAGACTATACAAAGACAGACAAACCTTACGTGTAACATAACGGTGCCATTATTTTGCATGCAGTAAGACTGCACAGGTATATAGGTGCACTGTTTTTTATGCACTGAACTTATTGACACAAAAAGGTACATAATGCCTTCAAAACGGCAATACTCTTCTCACCCTTCGAGTCCCTGTCGACAACCTCCAGACGTCATTTTGACGTTGCGCCTCCTCAGCTGGTCAAAATACGGGACGCTTCTATATTAATTTACTGCGATGTTGGGAAGTGAGGAAAATTCAAAACATCTGTCCACAAATAAACCCAGAGACAGCACGTTCAAACCGTACCAAAGATTCGCAATGTTCCATCTTTCATTTGCGCATATGTTTTCAGCACTGTATTGCGCGATGTTCTTCCCACAACCCCACAACGAGTCCTCCTCGCGCGCCGTAGCTTGTCTCGCTCGCTCGTGAATAGTGAGTTTTAGTACATGGTACGCAATGGCGACGGCGTACGTTATACTAAAGCTCACTATTCACTAGGAATCTGAAACGTCCTCTATCTCGAGGGCCTGGAATGTAGCGTTTCTGCACAGGGGTTCATCGGACCATCACCTATTCGCTGCGAGACCGACCTATAGGGGGCGACACTGTCACCTTTCTAGTGTGGATAACACGTGGGCCGATGTTCGGAGTCGATGGTTCTTTTCCGTAATTCTTGTGTCTATTCACAGGAAGATCACTTGTGCCGCGATGGTACGATACTGTTCGGTTCCCCAATGCTCCACCTACTGCACTGAATGCGTAATAAACGTGTAAAAGCAGACGACGCGTCCACACTACGATAGCTCTCCGTTCTCCTCAGCGCGCCGACACCGTTCGATCTCGGAGCGAATAGCTCGGTTCCAACAAGAAGGAGGGAGAGATGCGCGGATTATGCTTTTTCAATGATAGTTTTATATCGGTAAATACGGTCGCTAGAAATGTGAAGGAATTACATATGGGTGGGCATCGTGGGCCACCTTGTTTTATGGAGCAAGATTTTATGTTGCATGAAAGCTCGTGTCACCGAGATCAGTAGTTTATCCAGAACCGCAAGCTCGGGGGGGGGGGGGGGGGGGGTGCAAAAAAATTGGGGGTGCAGTTACATTGTAACAATAGTACACAGGGAAAAAAATTTGGGGGGCGTTGCCAAACATTTGGGGGAGGGAGGTGTTGACGGGGGTCTGGACAAACCGCTGTTTCTACGCTTAAACCGCGTTTAAGGATAAACCACGATAAACCACGCTTCATGGGGTTTGTGCCTCGTGCCGTTTTTGCCGCTCTTTCTTTTTTTGTCCTTTGGGGGTTTGTGCCCTTGTCAAGCGGCTTTATCGACGCTTTTTGGCCAACTGCCCCTTAAAAACGTTCTTTTGCAGTACAGTTGATAATAAAATGATTTGACAAAGTGAGGTTTTAAGGTTTTATGTAGTGTACCTGCATTTTTTATACCACATTGCATCGTTGTTGAATACTGACCCCTTATTACTGTAGCATTCGAACTCATCTCCTGAGGCTCATAACGGGGATTGAACAAAACTTTCCACCAGTCGCTTTCTCACTTACTTTCTCCCGAGTGCGAGACGTCTTTCGTCGTAATTCCTTCCCAACCCGCAGCTTGCCCGGCCGAGAACTACCGAGTGTCGCTACCACCACAACGGCGTACAGCGTTGCAGCGTCGCATGAACCATCGCCATCTACGAGAATAAATGCGCTGCCGCTTTTTCGCGAATATATAGTTATTCGAAAGAAGAGAGAAAAACGCGTCGATGTTAACCCTTCCATTTTTCTTCTTCCATTATAGGACCATTTTTTACTCGCCGATATTCCAGCGGCTGGCAGCATGGATGCGTCCTCCATCACTCCATTTAAAGTTGACAGAGCAGCTGAGGCTCCTCGGAGAGCTAATAGAAAATGCATTTCCCTCCCGACACTTTTGCTCTCTTTCTCGAGCTCTTCCTAAAAGATCGTGTCCCAGCGTCCCCAGACTAAGGGATTCATCCATCCTCTTGGGACCTCGAGGCGTAGATGAAAGAGGAAGAAAAAGACACGCCTGTTCCTGTCGTGTTTTCTCCATCTTTCTCTCGCCAATATCCTCGGTGCGAATTCAATCAGGCACAAATGAAAAGAAACATCGATTCATCAAAAGCATCCGTGTGTGCTCTTCGGATTGGGAGGGCGCCATACTGGGATATTGGGAAGCGAGAAAGACTGCAAAAAGCAGAAGCTGTCGTGTCGGTACGGACGTCTTGAAACGGCTGGCCGGATGCATGCATGCCATTAATGCGCCGCTTTAGGGAGTCGTGCAAGTGATTCCACGAATGTTGGCAGAAAATGACCAGATATAGGGGCAGCTGGGGCAATATGATATAAAAATTTGCAATTGAATATGGAATTTTTATTTTTCGTGTTTTTCAAACAAAAAAACTGGTCATATGCACATTCTCAGAGGTCTAGAGCTTCTGATCTGAAAATCAGAATGAACGTAGCCGGTTCTAAAATAAACACAGAACAAGAAATACAAAAATGCAGATTGTCTCATCTTTCCCCAACCCTCGAGGCATCGCGTGGGACAAGATGAGATACGTTGTGGTAGTGAACTATACAAATTAGTTTTTGCAATCCAAGAACCTACACAGCTCCCTTGAGCTCACCGTGTGTGCAATACATGATGTGCAACAAACCCATACAGAACCCGGTGCTGTTTCCCTCCACCGTCCTTTGCGAACGAGGCACAGCCGGTACGATGTGTCGCTGGTTACTCGCTTTTGAGTGCGCTTCTGCTTTGCTGAAAATATCCTAAAAAGAAGGAACATTTGCTGGGAAATCCTAGGCAATATATAAAAAAAAAGTCTCTGAGGAACAAGCATAAAGCCACTTAATAGTGGACTTATCAGTTTCTAAATTACATTAAATTACGTTAACTTGTCTCGTGTTCCCGTGCATATCATCGGATGCATTAATTATTCAGTTAAACACCGTATAACCAAGAGTGCCCATATTTCGCATATATCTAGATGAATGAATAAAGGAATAGGATGTGGACTTACGTTGACAGAATACACCCGCGGCACGCTGCTGCACAGATGACAAGAAGAGGGACTGCAGAAAATCGCGCCTTTTTTGCTGGTCTTTACACTCCAGGCAGAAGTAACCGATTTTTTTTTTCTCTTCAACGCATACACCAACCCGGACAGTTCCTACGTGCAGTTAAGCGGACATGCAGAATCATCTATGAGTAAAGTTTCAAGCGCATGGAGCAACATGTCTCCGAGACAGGCGGCGTCGAGCAAACGGTATCTCATCTTGCCCCGTGTCTCATCATAATTGATATGCGCGTTTTTTAAAGGGACACTAAAATGCAAAAACAAGGTTACTTCAAATTACGTTACACGCTATGTTAATAATTCAAAGCTTTCATTCCGTAACGAAGCTACAATCGAAATTACACCGGACTCTTTCTTACTTCGGCGCTATGCAGTGAACGTCGTTTCAGCTCGTGCATCAGTGTTTTTAGTCTATGCTACGCGTGTCACGCCATAGAGCAGTCCCGATGAAAAATATAGTGCGCATTGCGAAGCAGACTGGCGTCGCTGTTCGAAGGTCGTGAAGTATTGTCAGTGGAACATTCGCGTGAACTATTATGGACTACAATTCAGTGAATCGGTATCGAAAAATGCAACAGTGCGCATCATGCCGCGCATATACGGAACACTACAATCGGACCCGTTCCAATCCACACGGCCACTATAGGTATGCGCGCGCTTCCCCTGCTGTCTGATTGGATGTCGCCAATATTTGCCTCTTGGGGATCCCATTCGTTGCCGCCAAAGCCTGCTCTGTTTACAGTGTGTGTGTTTTTCTAAACGCTATCGCTGTGTGAACAAATTCTGCGTGTATTATACTAATTGAATCACGTACTTTCATTTTAGAGCATGTTGTTTTTGCATTTTAGTGCCCCTCTGAGCTAGAGCGTAAAATGAAGGCGCATTTTCGGCAGATTTCTTGGATATCAACACCCTCCGAAAGCACTCTCTAGCCGTCAACACCTTGTATGCTACACTGTTAAAACAGATGGTGGGTGGTGGTGGTGGTGATGGCGAAAGGGCTGTTAAAACAGAACTTCACCGCATAGCACGCTCCTAGCCAACCATCATTCCGAATTATATCATTATATGCATTGATTTGTTCAAAACAGGCAGGAGGCGCCTATCTGAAACAGATTATCTTGTCCCAGATAGGCGCCTCCCTCCTGTTTTGGGGGGGATCAAATCAAACAAATCAGGACACAGAATGATATCATTCGGAATGATGGTTGGCTAGGAGCGTGCTATGCGGTGAAGTTCTGTTTTAACAGTGTACTATGCGCTCGGACTTCATGTTCTGAAAATATTTAATACACAGTTCAAAACGTTGACATAAATGTTTTCAAAAAGAACACAGTCTAGTAATAAAAAGGCGAAGCACTTACATGCGTACAGCGGAGGTCAGAGCTCAGCGCAAAGTACACGCAAAGGTATAAAAGGGATCTCAACTCAAGGGTGCCAACTACGTGAAAGGGTCACTCGGCGACGAGTCACAGAAATGTAACCCCTAGCATCGAAGAAACTCTGTTTCAGGGAGGGCCTCAAGTTGTGTTTCCAAATTAATTTCCTTGTACGGAGACATCAGCAGCGGGTACCGGATGCACATATGTCTGCTTTTTGCTACGGCACGGTGTCGATTCTGCCACAACAGACATCAAGCCACACTCTTAAAAATGAACTTCACCACATAGCACGCTCTTAGCCAACCATTACCTCGAATGATATCGTTATCTGCCCTGATTTGTTGAAAACGGGAGGCGTACGCCTTTTCTGTGACACTTATGCTGTTCATAATTGTCACAGAAAAGGCGTACGCCTCCCGTTTTCTACAAATCGGGACAGATAACGATATCATTCGAGGTAATGGTTGGCTAGGAGCGTGCTATGCGGTGAAGTTCATTTTTAAGAGTGCACAGCTACAATTAGGGTACATGATAATGATGATGATTGGGAGTTTAGTGGCGCAACGACAACAAAGATCATAATGCGCCAAAACTTTGATGTGTAAAATAAACTTAATTTAAAAAAAACTGATTGTTTTAAAAGGATAAAAAATATTCAAGTATAAGGATAAAAAATATTCAAGGATTCAGAGGGTGTGTAAATCTCTGCATAAAAGGGGAATTGTGATACTACAACTCAATAATGATCCCGACATCTCTAAAAAACTTAAAACATTCTCAAACGGATCGTGAGCGTCATCACCCAGCAGCAATGCTGGATGGAGAGGTACACAGTGTTCATAGAGGAAAGAAAAATGGCGTTGACGATGTACCTCGAGAAAAGGACAGCTAATAAGTAAATGCAAAATGGACAGGTCAGCTCCACACTCTGTGTACGGTGGTGGGTCCTCCCCTCGTAACAAATGCCCATAGGTCAAGAAAGTATGACCCAATCTGAGCCGACTAAACAAAACTTCGTGCAGTCGGCTCTGAAAGTGTTGCACGCACTTTCCAATGTGTGGTTGTACGGTGTGCAACTTGTTGACTGTTTGTGTTTCCCAGAAGTCCTGCCATTATTTATTAATGTCTCTCTTTAACTGACGGACTAGATCACATAAGGGAACTTCAAAAGATGTGACATCGCTTTCCTGGGCAGAGACTGCCGCGCGGTCAGCTTTCTCATTTCCACTTATGCCGACATGGCTATATGTACCCAGCAAGATGTTAAGGTGTAACCTCTACCCTGTACGACAGTCGCTAAGTATTGTGCACGCCTCACAAGAAGATTTTTGTGAGTTTTTATAGTATTAATTGCATGCACGGCACTAAGTGAGTCCGTATATATAACAGAAGATGTTATGCGCATTTGTAAATTAGGGTACATGAAAGCTGTCCCCAATGCGTTTGCCCGAACGGTATCGGAAAGAAAAATAAAACAAAAAAATACCACACGTTATACACCCAAATGTCTTAGTCAGAACACATTCATCAAGAGTGTGAATCACGGTTTGGACATTTGGGCAATTTGGACAAAAACAGTTAGTAACGCCACTGCGATTTCGGCGGTCAAGGCATCACCAACGATGACTTCACGCAGGTCGCCGGGGGCAGGCAATTTATAAATGGTGTGCACACATAGACGAACACTCCCGCCTCCCATAGCTCCCGGCCGCCTCCAGTGGCGTAACTAAGGGGCGAGGTCCGCACTGTGTGACGCGACGGAAGGTGGCGACGCGACGCGCATATACTGCCGCTACGTTCTCTGCGGCGCGATGACGCCGAAAACATGAGGAGCCCTCTGCGAGCACGCTATTCTTTTTTTATTTTTTTTTTCTGAATGTGGTGTAGTATGGTTATCTATCGTGTAACGCCTCGTGTATCTATCGTGTGTCGTGTATCGCCGTGTGTATCTATCGTGTACGGAAAAGGATCCGCTAACTGAGGGGGGTGGGGGTGACGCAAACCTCTCCCGCGTTGACGCGTACCTCGCCACTAGGCCGCTGCACGGAGAACTGTCGACTCCGCGTCGAGTTCTGGTGTCCCCGCGGAAGAAAGAAAAAAAAAAAAATTGAAAGGAACTTTCGATCACACTATATGAGAGGGGTCAGGACTACCCTAGAAATGCAGCACAGTTTATGATGTATCACTTTTTTTGTTAGTAAAGCACGTTTTTGAAAGAGAAGGTCAAACCTTTTCCCCTCTGTGACCTTCTGATCAGTTTTCTGGATCTACACCACGTTAATCATGTAGAACGTCTAAAACTCGCAGATTAGGGTGTAATCCCCCGTGCCTCCACATAAATTCTCTCAAAAACTGGCTACCGGTAAGGCTCAACTCATGAGGTAAGTCGGGCTTTCTTTGATCGATCATGCTGTGATCGGGACGTTAGAGGATGACATAAGGACAAAGGCAGAATGCATGTACCATATACAGTTAGGGTTCCGCGTTCTCGGTTTTAATCGAAAAACACCGAAAAACATAGGCCGGGTAAATTTTCCCTCGTTCGGTTTTAATTGAAAAACATCGAATACAGAGGAACATTCCAGGAACCATGACAGATAAATTGCCTCACATGCCCAGCTTAGATTCCAACATGTCAAGCAGGCTTTCATTTACTACTCTTCTTTTCTTGGTATTTGCTATGGTTGGATCACCTGCGACCACATTGAGTGTTCTGGCAGGGTCAATCCATTTGTCCCGGATCGGGTGCGCTGGTCGGAATCTCATTCTTCTGCCATTGTACGTAGGTGCCCCACCCACGCTTGTTAACCTTTTAGGGACGTGACGTCAAGTAGAATATCGGTCACCAGCCTTTAGTTGTATAGTGGAGAGGTTACGGCAGTACATACAACTCCACTTTCCACGTACGGCGGTCCTGTCTTTCCGCCGCACCCGAGATGGGACGAAAAAGGAAGAGGGCCTCGGAAAAACGTTTGTGAAAATCAAGATTTTGAGCTCTCAGACAAGGAAGATGTTGTCATGTTGTCGTATGCAAGTATTGTCGTGTGACAGTTAATGTGTGCTGTGGAAGAGGTGCGGCGCACATATCGGAGCACGTGCAATCGCGGCTCCACGCACGTGAACCCGAAGATTCCTCGTAACGAACAAGGTGAGCAAACGCCTTCCAGTCATTTCTTGCAGCACTTATAGAACTCGAACCGGTACTTCGTAAAACTGGTACTGGTAAAACTGATAATTCCCATTGGTTGTTGTTGTTAGGGCTGCGTTAGACGCGCACAGCACTGAAATTACATTGTAATTGCTATTCGCCGATAACTGTCGGGTAAACCATGTACACGCAAGGAAAGACATCGAAAAACTCCGATTTCGCGAAAATCAATAAACATCGAAAAACATGCACCGAATCCGCCTAAAAATAGACATCGAAAACGCGGAACCCTACATATACTTAATACTTGTTCACGCCGCTCTAGCTTCCCAACTTGGACATCACATGGAAGCACATTAGCGCAAGCTGCCCCACTGTAAAAACAATCATATCGTACGTTTCCTACCACGGTCACGGAAAGAGTTTACTGCATAGTAGACGACACATGACGCTTTGTGGGCATCGTCCACAGTCAGAGGCAGATCAATCGTAAATACATGAGCCAAGAGGAGCGTTTTTAGAGGCTTCCAGCTGTCTTCTAGAACGCATCCTGGTCTATCCAACTAAAGGGGTGAATTATGCTATCCGGCCTCACCAAGGACTGATGTTTCGCGATGCGACTGGCCTATAAGACAATAATAATAACACAGCCTGAGAATTGATCGCACAACCACAACAATGCACTCGCAAACAGATGCCAGTACAGTCACGTCATGTAGTGGGTCGACGTCAACTGTGTGTAGTGTAGGCTAGCAATGCTAATCGAAAATTAAGTCCGGCAGATGAATTGTTTCAATGAGTGACACACACACAGACGCACATAAATGCACATAAATGGGATGATGATGTGGTGGGTCATTCTCCGCCGTTATGGTGGTACACTGTCCCATTGCGCTTGTGGAAGGGATGAGAAAGTGATGATGATGGAAAGGTGAGGAGGAAGGTGGAAAGGTGATGAGTGAATTAAGTCGGTCAAGATAGAAAGACGGATCTAGGCATGCTTACCCGTATACACTGTGGTTTGTCCTAGAGACTCAAAGATTGCGGAAGACCTTCTTCACCTTCACAAAAATGGCCCACGCCTCGTGCAGAGCGCTTCTCGCGCCACCCTGCGTGAAGCACGGAAAGTTTTTCCGGGGCTCCATCCGTAGCGCGAAGCGTCCAGCGTGTTGATCTTGTGCGTTTGCTGCATGTCGTATGGCGCCAAAGAAGTCGGAAAACAATTGTTGTATGGTGAAATGTGCATTCACCAATAGAAGTGCACCGCCTGGAACGAAATTTTATTCGTTTCATGGGAAGCCTCGTGAAAAGGAGAGAAGTGGATCGCTGCAGTTAAACGTGTTCGCTTTGAGTCATGTTATCCACTGTCGGGAAGCTAAGCGAACTTTGTTCATTGTTTCTTTTAGCAAAGGTACCTCGCCGTGGATGCCCAGCAATAACACTGTCATATGTAATCACCATTTTGCGGACGGTGCTAATTCAAATGATCCAAGTATGATCTTCATATGTTCCGTCTATTTTTCCTTCCGTTTACAAGGAAGTCCGCTCCTTCAAGCTCAAGCTCCTTGCAAAAGCCAATAATTAAGAAAAACCATTCTCATTCTACACTTACTCACTAAGAACAAAACACCGTGTGGCTGAGGTCTCACAAGTTGACACGACCTGTCTTACATTCCCAACATAAGCATGCTCTTCATTTGATGTGCCATCAGGGCTGCGTGATTTATATCATCTTGATTTTAAACGCGATTTTAATCAACAAGTGCTAATCATGATTTAATTTTATTGTTTTTTCACCAACTAATTTCCTTTGGAAAGGAAATTACTTCGTAACATTGAAGAGGGCTCCACAATGTATAGCGTAAAATCTCAGCTTGTATTTCAACTCATTCCAAAAACACTCAGGCCAATAGTTGCATCGGCCAAACTCCATTGTTTAACTCATGACAGTATACATCATCAAGGAAACCTATGTGTCATGGGGTGTAAATTGAATGCTATGTACGAATCACTACGAATTTTATTATGACATCATTGTACTTCCGGATTATGAGGAAAATGGTGAGCTAGGAGGGAGACTTAAAAGAGTCGATTAAATCAAATGAATCCGATTTATCTGATTTTTTAAATCGCGATTTTCTGCAGCCCTGTGTACCATGCAGTCGTGTTACACTCTTGAATAAAATTAGGAACCTTGTATCAGATTTTCTAATTCCTACAATAGCAAATAAATACTAAACACGTAATTATTAATTACAAAACATTTACACCAGTTTCAATAGTCTCCACATCTTTACATTGTATCACAAAGCAAAATTGCACCGTGTATATAAAATGCAACAAGCACTTCTAAAAACACAGCAGTAGTCTTAGTTACATAGCGGCTTTGCTAAGGATGTGCACAAAGTGCGTGAAATAAAACTCAAGTCTGGGAACAGCTTCACAAAGAGAACTGTCATCTCGCAAGACTTGAATTCAGACTTCTTGTTTTGTCGAACACATGTAAAAACAGCATTTCTTGAGTCCGAGCACATATAGTGAAAGCTGCACCTGCGTGCAGTACAGTACTCCTTTAACCTTGCATTTTGGGCCTCGTCCAAAGCTACACTCTTAAAAATGAACTTCACCGCATAGCCAGCTCCTAGCCAACCATCGTCGCGAATGATATCGTTATCTGCCCTAATTTGTTGAAAATGGGAGGCGTACGCCTTTTCTGTTACAATTATGAACAGCATAAGTGTCACAAAAAAGGCGTACGCCTCCCGTTTTCAACAAATCAGGGCAGATAACGATATCATTCCAGATGATGGTTGGCTAGGAGCGTGCTATGCGGTGAAGTTCATTTTTAAGAGTGTAGGTATGGAATATATAATGTCCTTCTATTGTGGCCCACTATGTCCATTTTCACACGTGAGTATGGACACTCCAGCTCTACATGTAGAAGTCATACCTCATTGTCTTTCACGATAACACAATCGGGCGTGGTGCGGTAAATATTATACAAGTGCTACGAGCCCTGGGAAAAGTGTCCGGCCCTCCCGCTAGGGGATTCGCTTGCGGCGCCCCTATAGGCGCTGCACGGGGCTTATTGACAATCGGCCATGGAACTAAGAGAATCACGAATGGACTGTTGAAGGTGAATCGACGTGTAAATTATGT
The DNA here is from genome assembly GCF_037126465.1 of Ornithodoros turicata. Lineage (NCBI taxonomy): Eukaryota > Metazoa > Arthropoda > Arachnida > Ixodida > Argasidae > Ornithodoros > Ornithodoros turicata. The sequence goes on along the minus strand of NC_088204.1, from coordinate 26,378,610 downwards.
GTAAGAAATTTCTCAATAAACAATGCAATGGAATATGGAAAAGATGGCCGTGTACCCTAAGGGGGGTTGTCCAAGACGATTGGGTGTAATTGCCTCCATGCGGCCGTGATGATATGTAAGGCCCGTAACAATGTGAACGCTGGTGTCATCTGACGTATGTATGACGTATGTGCGTGAATATGTGAGTATGTAGACACATTAAAAGGTGTTCTTCTTCTCCGCCTTCCTGGCCGGGATTGAAGCATCAAACGCCCCATTCCGCTACGTTGTTTTTCGTCTCCACTAGACAAATCGCATCCCATATTGATGGTTTCGTAACGGGTATCACTGTACAGTCGGATGGCCGCAGACAGAGTTGTCAAAAGGCTAAGCGAGCGGCAGAACAATCCATGCTCAAAGATTGGAAAATCGCCGGGATTGGCAGCATTCTGCTGTCACACACATGGCCTCTCGCAGGGCGGGGTGCGATTTATGACCGCGTAAGCCCAAAAATACGCTTCTGTTGTCGTTCTGCGTGCACCGTTGAATAATGCAAACAAGGGGGGCAAACGGAAGGCAAGGGCCAATGTAAAGCCTTGCCATGGGGCCAATATAAACGACCACTGAACGATGGTTTACGTACAGCATTATTTTAAGGTGGACATAAAACGAGAGTCAACCATAGGATGCCACGTATAAAGACCCTTCCTGTTTGGTAAAGACTTAAAGCGGCAATCGGTGTCCAAGCCAGAACAGTAAAAGTGTCGTTACACGCTTTTGTATCACGCTAAGTGTCACCGTGTGGAATGCTTCGATTCAATTCCAGGCCAATTATATGGAATTCAACTTTGAAGTGAGCACTTTCCCTGTCGCTGTCGTGACGTCGTTTCGCTTCCGGTTTCTGCTCGGGCAATCAATCGAAGCCACCGATTCTAGAAAAAGTTTGCTAATTACAGTAGTCTTTAGGTTTCACCTCAGACTGCTCTCAGACATATGTTCCCTTAGTTCCTTTAGAAGTCAGCCCAGGATGCGAATTCCCCAAGAGCGTTAGTCGTGAGGTTGCCCACCTCTCTGAGGCCGGCAACGGCGAGCTGTTTCAGTAGTACCACCAGGCACTGTTCTTTTGAAGTTTGGGTTTTGGAGTCTACACGTAGCTATATACAGTCCAGTGGTTCTCAGTCTCCTTTGCTGCATGCACCCCTTTTGTCTTTTATCAAAGTTTTGTCACCCCCCCCCCCCTTTATTAACTACAAAGGGGTACACGCGCGAAAATGTATTTATTGCTACTTTCGAGTTTCTTGAATGTATTGTTCGTGGCATCCGACCTTACGGCTGGATAGCCCTTTCAGTGGTATGCGCGCACCCAGGAGCCATTCATGGTATACCGTCGAGGCGTTCCTGGGGACGAAGGTGTTCTGTGAATGAAATTGTACTTCGCATAGTGCGCGCGACGGCCGATTGGAGGCGAATGTTACATGGCGTCATTCCCCCCTTAACACTCCCGAATGGGCAATTCCCAGCGGTTTGGAAACCTCTTTTACAGTCGAACACAACCAGTCCAGGTTCAATACCAGCGGTTCTCCACTTATGTTATACAAAGGAATCCGCGATGGCTCTAGCGTAGACCACGAGTGAACTTCTATTACACAATATTGTAGACGCATCTGTGTAGAAGTGGGCTGGATGAGACTGGATTGTCGGTTGAGCCAACCAGTGATGGCCAGTGTTGGGATGTAGGATATCCCGGATCTCAAAATCCCGCGATCCCGGCTATTTTTCACGCCCCGAAATCCCGGGATTTTCTCGAAAAGATACCGGATACGGGATTTCGGGACTTGAGAAGAATACTGCAAACCTGCCGTTGGTGCAGTCGCGACGCAGAACAGCGGTACGATAACGAGTTGTTTAATTTCAAGCGCTCGTTTTGAGTGACAATTCTTTGTGCTTATAGCTGCCTCTGAAGCACCCGAATAACGTGAGGATGGTTCCTTCCTTGCGCAGTGCCGGTGAGCGGGCTTCAATTCTTGACGGCTCTGACACACGCGCCGCGAGTTCGGCGCATAGCTTTGCTCTTTTGAGGGATATCGGCTGCGTCGAACTGCTCGTACAGGGGCGTCCACGTGAACACAGCAGAAAAAACAAAATAATAAAAAAAAATAAAAAAAGAAATAAGAAAATGAAATCCTGGGGATCGCGAGTGCCAGTTTAGTTTCTACGATCAGCAGGCAAATGAAGCGTTTAGCGACTTTCCGCGTCTGTCAGGCGATTCAACCAGAGAATAGTTTTACGTATTGCATACAGATGATGGACTAGAGGTTTAAGTAGAGGAGGCGTAGCAGATAACAGGAAACTGCCGAGGGCCTCTGTCCGAAACGTCTCCACAAACATCTAATAGACGACCTGCGTCCCTACGTCATTGATTACGTAACGCCACCGAGCAAAGCACCTGCTGGTGGGCACCTATAAACCTTATGAGCCTCTACGGCCTATCAGGCAACGCATTTTTCCCGCTTCCTGCCAACCACAGCAAAATATAACTTCGAACAGGTCTTCTCGTTACGGATCTCAGTTGACTCGCGACGCAAACCCCCAATTATTATTCTCGTTACCTCACATGTTTGTAAACAGAGGGTTGTGTATTGAAAACAACGTGGACCACTCGCATGTCAAATAAACAATCTGAAACTTCGGGAGCCGGTTTTTCTTCAACTTAAGCGGCCCGGGGAAGTAACTTCTTGTTGCTTACCATGTTCTGATACTTCAGTCATTCAGTGTTGGAAGTCCGTGCTTGGTTTCGTCTTTGGTGCCAGTCTGAAATTGGGCGTTATGTAAAGGGACTACGAATAAAATTCAACCCGTTGTTTGGGGGAGGAGAACAAAAAAATGCGTCGCATATGAAAAAAAGAACGAAAAATATTAAGTTATGAAGAATGTTTCAGTTGAGAGGTAACGACAGAGCGCGGAGCAGACACACACACAATTCTCGCAGGCTATGTATACGGGCGCTGTATCGTTCTTTTCTTTTTTTCTTTATTGTCTTCGTTTCTATCTAACAAAAGATGGCGGTGGCCCGGAAAAAAAGTTACAACAAAGTAGCTCGAAGGCATCCGGGGGCCGCACTGATACTATAGGCAGCACTATAATTAAGGCGCAGAAGTACAGTAAAGATAAATGCACAAGAATCTACCACACAATAGCCTACGCTACATATTCTCATACCCATAAACTTTCTGTAATAAGTAGAAATATGACACAGGAGAATAGTGCAAAGAAAAATGATAAAATAAAAGCACTCAATACAGCTCACTAAGTAAAGGAAAATCATGCAAAATTTACTGCAATACCCATACACTTTCTGTAGTAAATAGAAACAGGAGAACAGTGAAAAAAAATAAAATAAAATAAGAGTACTCAATACAGCTCACTAAGTAAAGTAAAAATCACACACAATTTACTAAATTTTTTTAAGAGTTGAATTTAAGAATTAATTTAATGAATTAATTTAATTAAGAATTTAGTTATATCAAAAAAATACCGTGACATCGTAACTGTTTACGCTTGCATGTTTTCAACCCAGTTTTATATCATATATTCGCCGCGAGATCCGGGGACTGCAAAAATGGCCCGGGATCCCCAACACTAGTGGTGACGATAACTGCAGGAACAAAAAGGCGCACTAAACGCAGAAAACGGTCATTGAACGATGTGGTCAAACGGCGGGAGATTGAATGATGTTCAAAATACTGCGCCGTGCGTTCTTTTAGTCAGAGTGACACCAGTGACCTTCGCCCCAGTAGCGTCCAACTTGCATCGAAAGCTGGCACTAGAGACTGTGTAAAACTGCGACACACCTTCGTGAAACAGCGTCAGAGTAAAATTTGTCACGCTAGTCATGAATGGTTCCAAGAAAGACAAACGCTCGTCTTTTATTCTTCCGTCTTTTTTTTTTTTTCGAAAATGAAATGAACCAGTGTGTTCGACTTCATTCGGAACCGAGAGGGCACTTGACTGTGTGAGAAGACATATCGTGTTATTTTCCTAGTCTAACGATTGTGGGCGTTTTCGATCTTTAGCCGCGTACCTATATGCGGAGAATCTGCGCGGAAACGCAAGCGCGCCGCGGTAAACTTTTGCGGGAAAACCGCCTCCGCTTTTCCTCGATCGCGCAATGCACGATTATTGTCGGATTCCGCACGTGCTCGGCCACTCAGGGGGTCAACGGAAGTTGCGTGACTGGAAGCTACGTCGCAGCGGGGTCACGTTTTTCAACCGGCGAATTTTATGAAAGAAATAAAATGTCACCGCTGCCTACATTATAAAGCGTTGCATTAAAATGACTTTTTGGTCCGACATTGGAATAAACTGCGGGAGTGCAGGCAAGTAAAGTGTAAGATATTGACTGTCATAGTGTCAGGAAGGTGAAAGCTAAATATTGTTCACAAGAAAAGAATGCGCTATCGCCACAGCGAGTGAACCCAAAGCATCTACGTTTCTTGCGCATGTGATGTTGATTTCGCAAAAGCTGACATGTAAGAACGGGGACGTTCATTACAGCCAACAGCTCGACTTCGCTGTGGTTTGCCATCTCGTCAGACGCGGTCTCAAAAGCTCTCGCGGTGGAGAGTCGCGGGCGGAGGCTGTATAGCTGAGGCGGCATGCATGGGCCCGGCAAGCGGCAGGCGGTTCCGCACATCTCTGACGCTGGTCCAGATGCTTCAAGAGCTTGAGCGCGATGTTTCGATAGTAGTCATCTTTTGAAAGTGTCAAAATGAGAGACATGGACGGCACAGCACGGAGCGCTCCAACACCGAATTGCAGCGTGTGTGCGTGTGTGTGTGTGTGTGGGGGGGGGGTAACGTTGGGCAGTCTGCCTGCCTATGCTGGCGGCATGTTGCTTGTGGAGATGGAAAAGGGAGGGAGGGAAAGGGGAGAACAGTTACATTAGTTGCTGGTAGGCATCATGTGTTCTTATAGCCCCCTGTGGGCCGACGACATTGAAAAAGTCCAGAAGAGCTCGTTGGATGAGCTTCAGAAGATGGAGGTTGCCACGGGGATAGACAATCTCCTCGAGTTCAGGATTGCCGGTGGGCTGCACAGCTTGCTGCAGCCTGCGTCTTGCATCCGATGTGGCTGGGCAGACCATGATAACGTGCTCCTCCATTTCTGTTTCCCCACAGTGTGGGCATCTAGGGCTCGAGGTATGGCCTAGCTTGATGACGTGGCCGCGTGTGTAGGCACTGCGAGAACGGATGCGGAGAAGCGGCTGCGGTAAAATCTGCCTTTGCTAAGTCATGCTCTTACGAAATGGAAAAATGCTTTAAAATGCAGGTAAAAAGACTCTTGGCCATCGGCTATATGATTTTTTTATTCCGTGTTAGCCCTGCGAAGCAAATGTGGCTACGAGCGGCGTGCAGATGTGGACAGATGGAGACAGGACAGCAGGAAGGAGTGGGGAGCAGGGGGGTTACTATGCATCCTGGGCCAACTTCAGGGGGAACTGTGCCGACATTTGTCTGGAAAGTCTTCGGAAAACCAAGGGAAAACCCTCAGACAGCACAGCCAGGTGGTTGGATTCGACCCACCACCTCCCGTCCGTGTTGCCACCCAACCAACACCGCCATTGCATTGCGTGCACTTGTGAGGTTGCATAATGTAAAACCCCGAGACTATGGGAACACGAAAGGACAGACACAACACGAAGTCTCAATTGAGTGTGCGTCCTGGTCCGACTTCGGGGGGAACTGTGGCCGCATTCGTCTGGAACGTCTTCGGAAAACCCTGGAAAAACCTGAGACAGCACAGCCGGCGGTAGGATTCGATCCCACCCCCTCCCGGTCTTCAGCACGACTTTGGCTATCACCAACGAGCGGGACGTCTTAACCCCCTCGGTCTCAACTTTCGCGTTTGGTGTATGTGCACCATTGTCTATTAAATATATTATTCAAATAATTTAATATCCGGAGGTGAGTTGAAAAGTCGTATTCCCGAAGACATTCTGGAAGACGAGGACAAGTCACATGACCCGCAACGAGTAATGACCCATTTGACAAAAGCGACCACCAGAAGGGTCCCTCTGTGTTTAGTGCCATCTCCTTATTTTTCTACCTTCACGGTCCAATGGGTGATTTCGTGGCGGCGTGATTTGTTACGGTGGCAACGCAACTGTCCTGGCGATGGGGTGGGTGGGTGGCGCTCCCTCTATCGGCAGTCCCCGCGGAGGTGTTTGTCACGGCGCCATCTGTGCTCACCGAATGAATTTTAATGTCATCATTGGTCACCAACCGAGGTCATGCGTAGGCTTCTTTCTTTTAAATACGGCATTACGCTGCCAGATGTCAAAGAAAGTATAAGTGGTAGCGTGCTCAGACTGCAAATAGAATATGCTAATGACTGCACAAGCAGAGCCTGTTCTTTCTCAGAACCTTTTCATCAGGTGTAAACGACTCCTAATTATAATTCATCAGTACACAATTTTCAAATACGTTGAGAACCAAACCATGTCTGGATACATTAACTTTCGAAGTTAAAGAATTAAAGTCCGATATGCAAACCATCAGAGACATACTCTGTTCCTTTACCTTATTTGTCTACTAGGGTGCAGGCGTAAGTGAGGCAAGCACCTGAGCAGCTAGTGTAGAAGGGCACTTTTCCCTTCAGAAATATATGTTGCAGCATGCTATATGTTGGTCGGCAAGTTAAATGGCATGTTGGTCAACAAAGAAAAGATAGACAAGGTGTGTCAGGAGGAATGCGCACACCTTTACTATGAATGAAGAAAGTTGAAGAAAGGTTTCCACCTTTACTATATGTCCTGTCTGCGACCCTGCATTGTGGTAACGGTGTCTGTCGCCAAGTTACGAAATAGTGAGGCAGTTCTGAAATTTTAAGATGTCACGATACTTCCAGCCATTCCTGTTTCTATGGAGAATTCGCATATGACGACCTCGGCGTAGAGGGGTTGCATATGCCGCAAAATACATATTACAGATACATGCGTATTATATACGCATTTCTTGTAGTTGGCGTGTACTTCTCAGAATAAAAATCACCATCTCATCATCATCTCAAAATAAAGTTGTTGTTGTTCAGAAATGTGAAAGATGATGCTGCCGCACCTGCACAGTATGGACACCCACGCGAATACAATGATAACTTCGTCGAACTCGGCCATGCCCTTCTTCTCTTCCGCAGCAGAGCAGGTAATGGCAAAACATCACATAGAGGGCCAATTTTAATGTCTTATAATTCTATACGGGTCTAAGCGGTTTTGAGTAATTAGTCACGTAGCTCATTATTAGACAGTGTTTGACCTTGAGAACAGTCGCATTCAGGAGCGCCTGTTTAATTTAAAAATGTCCCGTGCATGTAAAGATTTAATATTACTACTTAATGTGACCAGAAACAGAAACGTTCACAATCGTACGCTGTTCGCAACGAAGCTGAAATGCTTCTTGTAACATTTTTTTACGTGTATATGCATATGCGTATGGCGAATGAATATGAAATGAATTAACCTACGACGGTTCGATATCACCAGGGGCGTCGGAAGGTGAGCGCAAGGGGGGGCGGCACCTCCCACCCCTCTTGAGTTGGAGCTCTGTGGTCTCGCCCTCCTTTCATGCATGGATATAGGCCGGGATAGTATCTGTCTTACAAGCCGATTAAGACATTACCCCCCCCCCCCCGCCCCTTGTGACAGCTTGTTTGTGACAGTAGTGTTCACAGAACAACGTACGCCCCACTCTCTCCTCAGATGAGAAATTATTTTATTGAATTTATGGTGATGGTATGAAATGATAACGGTAGGTCGTCAGCTGTAAGCGTGTCATGTTGTGTTCCATTTTCAGACAGCGTAGTAATTGTTCTTTTTACCGTTCTTTCATGCAACGAGTCAAGAAAACGGGGCAACAAATAGAAGTGGCAGCCTGGCAGGTTACTCTCCACACACATTATCAACCATCTGCGACGTCTTCGTTGGTCCCAGTTTTCTTTTCACACGGAAGTAAAGAAATATCGCCGGAGATGTCGATCACAAGCAGCTTGAAGAGAGAGCCCCAACCTGCGTTCTCTAAATGTATACCGAAGCGGAGAAATAGGAAAGTAATAGCCGAACCGTTGAACGACGATGACGTATCACAGGTTATCCAACCACTCGCGTCATACAAGCGGAATCCTGTCCTAAGAGTTTCTCTCCTGGAAATTGGATTGGCGTCGATATCTCTCTCTGAGGCGGCGATGTCCTTTGATGTGATAAGGCGACGGTGCACCTAATTTATCCCTCCGAGTACGCCTCCTAGCGTGTTCAAAGCGCACTCCCATCTCATGAGCAGAAGTGCCTCGCCTGCTAACGGAAATCATTTGCGGAGCGAAAAATGATCAAGGCAAAGTGAAGAAACGCTCTTCGGAAAGGGGTTTTTGAAAACTCGGTAAATTTACATAACGCCTTCATGAATTTTTGTCGCAAGAGCAGTTCTGTAACGCTCAACGATATTTGCACACGTTGCAGTGCGTCAGAAAAGGAAGCGCGGAGGAGAATTTTGAAAAGGCTGCGCTTTTCATGGTTCGATGACAGGAGTTTGTGAAGCTAAGGGACAGTCCTAAGGGTTCGTATAAGCTTTTACGGATCCACCTGTGATGAAGACGTGTTAGCGATTCTACGAAAAAAGACTTCAGACAGCGCACGCGTGTGTGCATCTCATCGTCATCATCTGCTGTTGTTGTTGTGTGCTGCAAAATCTCGGTTAAGTTGATCTGATTGACAAAATAATAATGTGGAGATGTCGGGGTAGGCCTGCATTGGGCCGTCTGCTCTTGATGCTTATAGAATGGTAAGATGTCGCTTTTGGAGTTCTAATTGGAGGAATGTTCTGAGAAGTGTTCCTAAGCAAGGAAATTTAAGTGAAGCACAGCCGGACAGTCTCAGAGCGCTAGAAAATGCCATAAATACCGAGATGACGTATGTATATAATTGCGACACCCATCGTTCCGCCTCAGTTAACAGAACATGGCTAGGGAGACACTCAATTCGCTAGCTCAAAGCTTTAGTCGACTAAATTGCATTCTGTACTTGTACGTACACATGCCGTTTTCACCGCTTCCGGTTTGGTGCCAGAACAACATCCGGTATCACAGCCTATTCGCGACTCCAGCGAACTATAGGTGGCGCACGCCGAACCTGGACTCGAGGGTTGCCACTTCCACCGCTAGGTGGCTACGGCTTCGCTGGAGTCGCGAATACACGCTCTGCGCCAAGCACTGTGCCGATTGATACAGTTATCGCTTCTAATTTGAGGAGAGAGACGGTTGTATACGCCTTTTCGTGGCAATTCAAATTCCCACAAAAAGGCGTACGCCTCCCGTTTGCAACAAATCAGGAAAGCGAAATATATAATTCTGCATGGCGGCTGGTTTCGAGCGTCCTTAGTCGCGGAAGGACCGGAAGACTACGTGGCACCAGAAGTTATGGCGGGGGCTTGTTTATGTTTACCCGAGAATGTCATGTATATGAAAAGGGTCTTTTTATATCTGCTTTCAATCTCTCCTGTGATAGAATAAACGAACATATTATTATTATTAATTTTAGCATTATTACTATTACATACGCACTCTTTCTCTGCAGCGTTCTCTGCAAATTTCCACTGGGATGTTTCGAAAACCAAAAGGTCCATGAACACTGCCAATTCAGATAAGGTGGTAACCGAGCTCGGTTTCCGGCCCCTTAATTAATAGCTGCACGAGTCAATCTTAAACAACCAATTCACAGAGGATGAGCGCGTGTGCGCGACCCTAAATCCACTTTTACTTAAGCGATCGGGGTTCCATTTGCACGTACAACTATACACACACTACCAGTGTGTTCATTTCTCTCGACTCATCCGGTTTTAATCCCATCAGAGCAGGAAAATGAGCTCTTTTTCCCCCTGCTAGCCTTCTAACAGTTTTGAAAGGTATTCTTCTATAACGGATGATCTTTTAATGCCGACGTATTTCTTTTTCACGTCTTCACTCCCCCGAGTAAACGTGAGCCCCTCACAAACGGGGTCGCTCAAAAAGGCAAAACTCCCCCGGGGTCCCTCCCTCAAAAACTTTTTTCTCGTTTGTTTGCACACAAAACGCCCATCGGCCGCTGTTAGAAATCACAGCTTGCGCTGCGGCTCCAACTTCTGCACGTACAATAATAAAAAAAAAAGGGGGGGGGGGGCAAACAAAGAGGGATAGCAAATAAACTGGGCCGTAATTGACTTGATCCTCTACTCCCGACTCCATTTTGTCAGAGAGCCCTTTGTGTGGGGACACGCTGTTTCCCTTTATGGCGGTGCTGCTGGAAGCATATTTGATGAATGCAGTCACTTGGCTTTTTCCGTGTTATGGGTTGGGGACGATCGCCCAATGCTATGCCGTGTCTGACTGTTTCATATAGAGCGTATAGATATCCGAATAGCGAATATACACCCAATGAGACCAAGAGACAGTATCTTAAAGGGGCGCTAAAGGGTGCAATAATTTCTCTCGTCCAAATGAAATACTTATATGCCGTTACCTTAACACCAACACAAAAGGAACGAGCGTCATCTGATACGTCGTCCGTGGTTGATGAGCAAGACAAACAGAAATGTACGATTTCCCTTTCCCTCTTCTTCTCATGAAGCTCGAGAATGCGGAGAACCCTCGGATTGGTCATCTGGTGGTGACGAAACCGGCTTGCCGTTGTTGGCCTCACTTATGTGGGCTGCGTCACGACTGTAGCCAGGATGAGATGAGATGATGTGATAACAGATGAAGGAATGATGACGGCCGGAAGTTAAGATCTGGGGCAGTCACTGCCAGAACTGGTGAGAAGTCCTATAGCAGTATTCATAGCTTTTGAGCGAGGGCAGATTCCTGGAGAAAGCAGGCGAGGCTGCGAATTTTGGAGAGTCTTTCCGTGAAAGAGCCTCTGGGATGTAGGACATCACCCACCGTACAATTCCTGCAATGGCCAAGGTATTTCTCCCGCACCGCAGCATATGCACAGCAATGAAGCAGGATGTGTTCGATAGTTTCAAAATGCCGACAATCTATGGAGTTTGCGTTGCCGAGAGAGACAATCTTGAATAATTGAGATTCAGTGAAAGCGCTTCTTGCTCGCAACCTGAAGAGCAGAGTTTGTGTACCGCGGGAAAGTCCTTTCAACGGGAGATCAAGTCGATGATTTTCCAGGATGTCCCGTATCCCAGGGGGCTGCATAAGAACTATCTCATTGATGACCGATTTTTTGTCGCTGTCTCCCGGGGTTGGCAAACTATATAGGGCTAGTGCTGTGATGTGCAGCAGATGCTAGTCGGTTCGCTTTTTCGTTGCCACTAATGCCGACGTGGGAAGGGATCCATTGCAGGGATATGTCTCCACCGATTGACTTGTGTTGGGCACATGACGTTCTGATACACCGGGCTAGGTTACTATTGCATCTGGGGTTCATCACCATTTGGAGAGCGCTACGCGTGTCTGTGAGAAGGGTGAATGTTTGGGCCTGTTGGTACATAGTAATGGAAAAGGTAACCAGCGGTAGAAAACGGGACGGGAGAAGAAGAAGACACACAAACGCTGGACTAGCAACACGTTTAATGAGGAAAAGTAAAGAAACACCAAAGCGCCACGCCTGCACAGTGTGGTGTATACAGCCACTTGAATGAGAACACACGTGAAAATCGAGCACTCCTGATAACATATCTCAAGAAACAGCACTTCGAAATCTATCAAGAAAGTTGTATTCTTTTTCCGTAAGCGATAAAGACCGGACACTGACGCAGCAGTCAAGACCATGATTTTTCATCTAAAAGGCTACCACCAGTTCACGTTCACATTTAGAAGCGCCCCTGCCAATAATCGTCGCGCCATCAAACGACGGATAGCAACCGCACGCCCTGCAATGCATAGGCAATTTGGCACCACCACCAGACCTGATCGAATATTCGTGTTTCTTGAGTCTTACGTTTATACAGCGTCCGGTCTGACCAATATACACCTTGCCACATGGCAAGGTTATACGGTAGACGACATTGGAAGCACATTCCATGAATCAAACCGAGTGTTTGATGTTACAGGAACCATTCAGTTCCTCTGTCTGTGAGGATGACTTGGTGTTTCCCTTGACCTGCACCGCAGCTGCCGCATGTAATACTGCCAGAAGCTGATCGAGCCGTCGTAGAGCATATCCCCCCTGCGATAGCCGTGACGTTGCCCGCCTGAGCGTGGCCGACTACGGCAAACAGTTCCATCACCAACACCACCATCTCCTTTAAGGGTGTATATATCTGCCTGGATGAAGCGGCAGGGAAGCCACCCGCTACAGTAATGGGTTTTAGTGAATCGTACGTTAACGCCTTTGCGCACGTATGGAATAGCGTGGTGGCTCTGCGCATTGCGCGAGGCTCTCTTTATATTTTGCGCGTGCGCAGAACCACCAACGCTGTCCCTTACGTACGCAAAGACGATACGGTACGAGGCACTAACATTTAATAACGTCAAGTGAGGCGCAGACGGCATTGACGTTCAGTATATGTTTGCCTGAGAAATATAGCACAACCCTAAGCACATTTGGTACAAAAGCGTTAATTGCACGGTGAAAATACTCCGACCATATTTACTGAATGGCGCATAATAAACGTAAAGGAGGTGTTTTGCACTTCTACCTTGTCACACCTTCTAACTTGCGCAAAAAGTGGTCACCAAGCGATGCGGGATTCCACTCCAAAGAGAGCTTCGCCACGATGCATGTCTGCCATGCAGAGAAGGAGCCCATGATATGACGTCTTGGTGAAACTTCGGCTCGCTTGCCAGAACGACAGGAAGGTGCCCTAAAAACGAGGAGATACAGAAAGAAAGAAAAGGAAACTAATACACACACACACACACGCACACATGGGAGTTCTACGTATATAGGGCAGCTCCCATGTTCACATGCGGAACTTTACTCTGTATAGGTACGGGTCTTACCCATTGCTGCTCGAGGGCATCTATGAGAAGACCGGTATAGTTTAGGCTAAGAACATAAAAAGACAACTCTGGGCTTGCAAACAACAATTGTCTGCTTGTAAAGCAAATTGCATAATGTATTGTTTCTTGTGTTGTCACTATATTTTTAGTCCTTCGTTGTCACTGTCACTATTGCCTCTTGTTGTTTATTGTAGTACTCAATTTTTTTTTTTGTGTGTTGGTATACCATGCACTTTGCATCCATGAAGGCTACTCTTGGGCACAAAATATACGCTATCACGATTAGTTGTTAACATTATCATTATTAATCTTTTTTTTTTTCGATCCAATCATAAATTATTACTTTCCCGCTCCTGCTCGTAAAGGAAATGACATGGAAGTGAAATTGGGTTAATTCCATATCGCCACCAAAGCGCTCACAAGAGGTCGGTCTGCGCAATCATGTCAAGCGTATAGTACAATACTGCGTGCCGTCGTATCGCGCACACCGGGTTAGCTTAGTTATGCACAAGAATGAGAGACCGCGCTGTTCACCGCATAAGACGAACGTAAGGAATTGCCCGGCGGAAAACAAAAAACAAAAAAAACAAACGCGAAAAAGAAAAAAGGAAACCCTGTGATTTGCTTGCTGTCTGATTGGCGGATTTCCTTCTCGCTCCTTGGCGAGTAATCACGTCGGACGAGATTATTTTATTAGAGCTGCGAATCCCGCAACAAGGGCAAACTCCCTGCTCGCCACTCGCTGCATACAAATGGACATCTAACGCCGATGGGATTTGCTCCCTCGGCAGCGCTTCGGGATTGGCGACCAAGGAAAGAACGCGGACCCCGGATTACTCGAGCGCCGGGGATTTGCCGAGGGGGCCGTCGTTTCGAAGCTTCTCGCAGCCTTTTTAATGCGAATTTGTGGCTTTCATAAATCTGAGCGCGCTGGCCGGCAGACGAATTTTGATGGCCGTGTCTTCACTGAGGACACCGAGCCTCCTGTAAATCCTGCCGTTGACAAGACGCATAATTCTTTTCTCTCGTAACCGTCGCTTCACATATTGAGGCCGTTTTCTTCTTTTTCTTTTTTTGACGGAGACCATCATGAAGTGGGATTCGGTTGATGTAATTGCTCCGGGCTACGTGCACTGCCTTTGGAGGTTATTCTTTGTCCCGGCGCAAACTGTATTCTAAATTGCGACTTATAAACGGAGATTAACTGGCGCAGGAGTGCTTTGGGTTGGAACTTTCTTCCGCGAGAAAAGGGTTGAGCCTCTAAAAATGATATCGAGTCAAAGTTAGATCTTTCTCTTCCGCGTTTTCTGTTTCAGCGCTCTATAATTCACGTTCCTTCTAGTGTTGATAACTTCTGTTTCGTGAAAGGAATTAGCGAGAAGCTCCAACTTTAATTCAAAGTTTTGGACGTGCATCGGAAAGAGGAAGTACGTTGGAGTGGCGGTGTTGGTTGTCTGCGTCAGTCGAGCGACGCGAAGGGATTTGGAGCTTTTTTTGTTGGGCCGAGTATATGATCCACGGGAGTTGCGAGTGCTCGCCACCGCGGCGAACATTCCGTGGAGTGGAAAGGCAACGGTCGGTTTTCCGAAACGTACGTGGCTTATCCAATCGCTCTAACGCGATGCAGCAACACCGTTAAAGGGGCACTGAAGTGCAAACATTTCTCCTCGCAGAATGAAATGTGTCGTTACCTTGATGCAAATACAAAGGGAACGGAATTCGTCGGTGTCGTTGTTCAGGATTTACTCGCGGACGATGCGATTTTCACTTCCTTCTTCTCTGTTACACGTGTTAACATTGTAGCACCCTTTCACTAGGAGTTATACAGCAGCACAGGCACGAGAAAGAGACATTGATTTTTAAGAAAAAAATCTTCCCGGGAACAGCACCGCAAAGAACGTTGATTGGATCGTTTGTGTGATGCGCTCTCTCTAACGATAATAACTTGTTTCCGCCACCACCACCACCACCAACGACAATAACTTGTGTGTCAATGGGGGGGGGGGGGGGGAATAACTTGGGGAGGGGGATATATTTGTTAGAACAAAGAAAACAAAAGAGAGAAAACGTCAACGAAACGGCATATCGGCTTAAGGTTAGGTGCTGCTGGTGGCTTCGAAGCCACCACCAACACTTCACCTTCTCATATTTTTTTGATTTGCTGAAAAAGTCCTTCAAACATCCTACAATGGAGAAAAAGAACAGGTCCGCGGCCAGACATGTACGTATCTTGAGTATTGTATTTGAAATACAGTAATCTAAATAATTTTTTTCAGTATTTTGTATCTTGCTAATTACTTTTCAAGAAATGTATCTTGTAATCTAATTTAAATATTTTGTAAGTAATTTCTACTCAGTATTTCAATTACTTTCATTATTCTTGCTCATAGTCTCGTGTGGATTTTTTCCGGAGTGCCCTGTCGTTTCCCTTCTCCTCGTCCTACCGATGACAGGTCAGGGTATAGGGCAGTCAAGAGATGACCTCACAATTTTTGTTCTCTGTGTGTGTACGAAGTAGCAGAACGCATGTTAATCCTCCTGGATGTTCTATACTCATGCATGGAATGGGATCCCCTACAACCCTCCTGTGACCCTGAAACAAAGCGGGTTTCTAAGGGTTGTTTTCAGTCACTGTTGGCTGCGCGCATGATCACATCTCAGGATGGAGCCTCACACGAAGGCTGCGCCTTTACTATTTCGAATGCGTTGCCGAAACAGAGAATAACAGCTATAAAGGCTATCGTGGTGTCTGTTCTTTATGGCGAGTATGAAAGTATCTTGTGAGTATCTTAATTACTTTTTCAAGTATTTAGTAGTTTACTCGAAATACATTTATTTGTAAGTAATTTGTACTGTGTTTCAAATACATTTTCGCTGATGTACTCTGTATCTTATTTCAAATACTTTTTTGCTGTATTTTGTACATATCTGGGTCTGCCACACATCACTTCGTTCGGTGGATTAAGGACTTAAGCTAAAAATGAAAGGAAGTGCGGTTATAGTTACAGGAACGGCAGGTGAACCACGGTTGTGTGATTTAAATGATTCCTATTTAAATCGGGGATTTTATTTTATTAGTGATTTAAATCACTGATATTCGCCATGATTGAAATAAAACAATATCGCTTCAGGAAGAAACTGACTCAAAATTCAAAAAGCAGCTCCAAACCTTGACAAAAGGACACAGATATTTGATTACTAATAATTCTAGCAACGCTCACACAAATAATTCGTTGTTGCAATGTTGCCGCCTACACATACCCAGTACCCACACAGCATCCCTTTAGATCAGACATCGTAAAGCCAACGATTACGGGCAGGAACAACAACAATAGATGATGGCGATGAGATGGGGTGTTACGGGCAATGTTGCACTTCTCACCAGACTTGCACTACCTTAAATACTCCACTCAAATTTCTCTATCCCATGTACTTTTGGGTACAACTTGGTATCTTACTACCATTTCTTGAAATATTTTTAGAGTGTCAGCATTTAGTATCTAACCTAAATGCTCTATATATATTGTTGATTGGTTGAAAAACAAAACAAAATATGGAGAAATGAGTCCCAACAAAACTCGGACAGGCTACTCTATAGAAGACGTGAATAGAAAGTAGAAAAACAGAACAACTGCAACACCAATGACCCAGAAGCATAACAAAGATCAAGCAGGTTGCAACTAATGAATGAGTTCCGTGAATGAGTATTTTCTACGAATGCAGCAACTTTTTCTCTTCTGTCCGTCATCATCATCATCATCATTATCATCAATAACTCCAGTCAATGAGACAATAGAATGACCGTACACTAACGACCCTCAACGCACTGTCTCAACGCCCAACGCATTGCCTCAACGCACAGTGCACTTGTGTTTAGGACAGTAGATATCCCGGGGCACCTAAGTCATTTTTTCGTATATGCCTAGTTTGGAGAAACACATCAGTTTTACTGGATACGCGGCATACTGCTGTGTTGGGCTGGAGATCATGAGTGGTAATGCTGGGGACATGCAGAAGTTGTGGACTGTCAACAGGGTACCCCTTCAGTTATTGAGCTATCCTTAGAGGCATTTGGTGCAGCACAAGGACTCTACTCAGTTACTTTTTTGTCTGGGACTCCTGTGACTGACCTTAAATACTGTTTGAATACCTTGTACGAGCTTGTTATAGATGAACGACGCAAAAAAAAAAAAAAAAATCAATGGATTGGACTGGGACGAGGTCGTGCTGCCACTGAGTGTCGCAAATGCGTAGAATGAAACCAAAGCTGTCATTGTCATGCCATCGTACTTCGTGACTGTGGAGGGAAAATGGTCAGTTACCACGTCTGTTAAAATCAGGGAAGGGTAAGAGGGATATTTTCGTTACTGCAATATATTCGTTTCCTTTACCTGTTTCTGGTAACGGAACTTTTGGCTGAGGCAGGACAGCCTTATCACTCTGTCAGCATCCCGTTTTGCTTAAGTGCTCCTTCGGTGTGACGCGTAGTCACGACACAAGTAATTTCGCAGCGTTGGGATCCGTACATCTCACGGGATTTTTTTTTTTTTTTTTTGTCTACAGAAACATGTCTTCATCCCGTAGAGTGTCGTGCTCAAACTTAGAATGCAGCAACTCACGTTGGGCGTGACCAAATCTCCTTGTTGCTGCATATGTAGGCCGACGCTCAGAGTAGTGTAGTAAACAACACTGCCATAGCCCACGGCGAAATGAAAAAAAAAGAAAAACAGAACAGGCTCGCATCCACGTGCTTTGTCGTGGAATCTGTTGTGTAGGTCACATGTGTTGACGTCACGAGTTTTGCGGGGGAAAAAAAGTTACGCGGACAGGGATGACAGATGCTTTGTGAAGATCGCATGTTACACTTCCCATACCCTTGTGCGGTATTCACAGCATATATTATTGGGAATAGGGAAAATAAAAAAATAAAATGAAGAATCACTCATGTCATTGAACAACAGGAATAACCATGTCCTGAACTGAATTACGGACGATCATTTTCGTTTCTGTTTCTGTTTCCAGTAATGCCGTGGTATGCGTTCCCGTTTCCAGTATCGTTACCATATCTAATTTCGGTAATATACCGTTTCTGTTTCCGTTACCATTATCGTTACCGTTCTCCAACTTAAATGTATAATGAAAGTAAAATAAATCCGATTTAAATCAAATTAATCGATTCATTTGATTCTTTATTTCAAAAATCAGGACCTGTTTGCAACCCTGCAGGCGACAGATTTATCAATTGTCAAATGCCAATTTCCAAAATGCATATTTGGAAAGTAACAGAAATATACAAGTAATTTCGATTACGACTTTTCTCGCACGTTAGGTGACGCTGTTTGCGTTGCTGCCTCTGTTGAACTCGCTGGAACTCAATGAAGTAGGGCTGGGTTCAGTGGGCAATGCCAAAGCCGTCGGCTGATATAATACCACTTTGCTCGAGACAAAACTATAGTCCTGACATTTCCAGTTAAATTTACTACGTTAGTGTAGTTCTTATCGCCCTTCCATCTCTTTCAGGGTTTCCGCCATTGTTCGTGCTCAATCCGCATGAGGTCTCTGCATGAGCTGTTACCTGCTCATCTGGAGCAGCTGCTAAAGCAATCTACCTTGTGGCGTGAAACGCACCACCTGGGGTTGTGGGATGAAGACATCACGAGGGCGTCGATGTTTAATTGAAAAAATGGAGGGGCATCCGTCACCCGGAAGTGCCCCCCAGCAGAGGGCGCTCTTTCCCACGCCATCTTCGCAGCAGGCATCTAGCCAAGCCAAATGAAACGCCGCTTTTTTAGCACTATTCGCCAACGAGAGTCCTAGTAAGAAATGCAGTGACATGTAGTAATAGCTGATTCATGTTTTTCCATCGGCTGCGCGTGGCAAGGGAGTTTCATTGAAGTTAAAGTGCTGCACCACGTATAAGCTCAACTACGGACAGTTGTAGCAGAGGCCGTCAGAATTCGAAACAAATCAGTTGGACAGACGTATTAACACTGAGATTTCCACAAGCAGGGCAGTTTAAAACCAACAAGCAGAACCACATGTCCCACGTGTTCCAATGCACACAATCTAAACAACCACATGTTCATAGAGACTGTTCTGCAGATGCTATCGATATTATCAATGAATGGTGCAATGAGTCTCTTGAGTACAGAGCCGTGTATTAATAGACTGCTCCGTGTCAGTGTTGCTAGATGAGGGAGTTCGCAACGCCCGCTTGGCGGAGTAACGTTTGAAATTCGATATCTAAGAAGTAATCAGTGTACTGCGAAGCTATGTGGGTCGGAAGCCTTCAGCTTTCGGAAGAACGTGCACTTTCTGCAGCTTCATAGTTGACTTTTCGGTGTGGGCTACTCAATATTCCATTTCACCACATTGCCGCCAGCAATGGGGTAGGGTTGCGATGAAACCTCCCGCCCCCCATTGCGATGAAACCCTCCTTGCGATGAAACTCCCCACTTATCATCATTTCAATAAAGTTGTTATTGTTGTAAAGTGTTTTGGTGTGGGGTAGAACGTGGCTATACAGGGACGATTCCTAATATTTTCGGCTAGTACCCTACAACCTCGTGTAAATTTTGTTTTCTGAATCATCAAAACTTATACACTATTGTATCGCGCGGAGTAACACGTGAAAGGAAAAGAGATACACAGAAGTTGCAAAAGAAGACCAGATGATTTGTTCCAAACATACCCGTCCGCCTGGCAAACCAAACCAGGGGGAATACAACCGATGGAAGGTAAATGAGACGTTTCTTGCCGTTCATTGTCTCTCACTTCACATCGATAAGCGTAGACATGTCCCACGACATCAACCTATACTAAACCAATATCAGTAGCGGTTATAACATGCGTGTACACACGCACGCAATTCGTAGAATACATGCAGTGGCGGTCAAGAACAACTTGCGGCACCGCCTAAGCAAAAACAAATTGATGAGCGAAGGGGAGACGGCATCGTTGCTTCGCAGAATAGATCCTAATCTCGCTTACAGGTTTCCATCACCACCATTGCTTCGACCAATGGAAGCATCACTTCAAGGTTTTCGACTGCATGTCTCACTCAGGATCGCCTATCTGTATAACATTTGTGTCGATATCTCATCGACGTGGTGTTATAGTGTGAAGTTACAGAGTACATTCTGACACAGCGCGATCGATCGTTTTTATGCGAAGAGATTGCGATGAGCCCCGACAGAATCAACAACACACTGTTTGACGCAGTGAGGGTATTGGGACTGTCGACAAGTCGGACGACGTCTCATTTTTTAAGGTCCTAGACAAGAATACGCTACTTTAATAATTTAGCCGTGTGGTGTCAAACGCTCTAGTTAGTTAAAAAGTATTTTAAATACTTTAAAAATACCTGTCGCAAAAAGTACTGAGTAGAGTACCAAAATACCGGAACAAGTATTTAAAATATTGCGTTTTGAGTACGTACTCAAGATACGTGCAAGTCTGTTCTAGTGTAGCTAGTCTCGTGTCAATTAAAGCCTACATCTCCATATTCTTGTATTGCCATCAGCATCATCATAAATTGCTTGGGGTCATCGCGGTGAGCAGTCATTACGATGATTTTGTCTGACGTTCGGAGCGGTCAGAGGACAGAAGGTGACCAATCGATTTGCCTTTACGTACGTTTAGCGTATACATTAACTATGTTACAGCGACAATGGTATTTGGAAACATACTCCTTATTCGATGTGCAAAATCATCACACGCATTGCTTCCCAATGTTGGAGAGAAACAACCGGCGAACCTGCAATATTCATAGAGACATTCCTTAAGAGCTCCATAGGCGGCATGAGAGGCGCACGTTCACTCAGTTTCCCATTAATTTTCATGGCGCGATGCGTGTAGTATCGGCCTCGATTAATTGGTCGGTCCCCGATGCAGCAGGGGGCTCAGCAGATGTAAGCGCCGTTGCATTAAACGAAGCGCGCTCCCTCCTGGTGGGGAGTAGCGGCGACTCCCGCGGGATTTCCTTCCTGCTGCCGAAGGTCGACATTTTTGACGCCTGCGGGATTTCCAGGAGGACGTGCGAACCCGTGACGTTGCATGCGATTGGTCCTGTGAGTCAGTGACGTCTGTCAACCTGCATGCGTCTGCTTGAGTGCGTTTCTGAGTTACCCAACGCCATGTCGGAAAGGGTAGCGCACATCTGTCGTGTGGTTGCGATGCCACGGCGCTGCTGCGATGACACAATAATGGAGATAAGTATGTGCAGGGGCAAGGAGAATAAAATGCTTCTAGGACGCTTCTCATTTGATTGTGCGAGAGTTGATTCTTGCGCGGAATATCTCCTGTGCTGAAGGCAGAAGGCTAAGAGAAAAATGTGACGAGTTTTGTGGTGCCACTTTTGTTACCGGGATGAGTCGAAGTAAGGAAGGTTGTTTACTCTTAGAAAAAAGGGTGGAGCAATTACTCCCTTTAGGAGGTAGTAGTTGTCACATATGTTGTACCTAAAAGGTTGCAAAGTTCAACCTGCTACCTAGTTAAAGTCGGCACAACAGCTTAGAGCAAATCCCAGAACAAATTTTAGCTGCAGTTATCTTCGTTGTACACAATGTGCTCAATGTCCATTGCGCTGTCAATGCTGGGAAAGTAACCCTCCCTGAAAGTGCATTGCTTCTGTGGCATAAATAACAATCTTACACACATTTTATGCTGCACCTGCAAAGAGGCGGTAACAGGCAAATTTACCACCCTTTTACAGCCTTTCGCAAGACGCTATGTTGATTTAGGTGGTAGAAATAGAAGCTAGCACCTTTTCACACGCTTTTTTTCTGAGAGTGTAGAAGAAATTACACTGACTGAAATATCTCCCCTTGATGTAAAGATATCATATAGAGATATAGTTTAGTTAAGAAACACAAGATAGGCTTGGAACGCTGAGCACCCATTACAGTGGTGTCTGCTCCACTGTAAGGGATGCATCATGCAGTGTAATACATACCTGGACTGGAAAGGGACAACAGAAAATACACTTTAAGATCTCTTATACGCATTTATATTCTTCTTTTTATGTAAATAATTGACACACAAGACAGTTCACGTTTGTTATTCATAATTGATTGGTTAGTCCGGACTAGTTCAGGAATGTAGCTTTGTCTTTGATTACGGGGATTGTCTCAGGCACAAAAATGCTGAGCGAAAGAGTTGTCATCCATGAGTGAAACACCAGCCAGGGACGATTCCCTCTCCCATGCAAAGGGCCGGCACTCTAACAAGATGTGGTTGACATCGTCCACTAAACGGCTGGCACGTCGAAGAGTCTGCGGGGTCCATTCTGAAAAGCAAACGCCGGTAAAATGGGACACTGGTACGATGTTGATGAATAGACGGAACGGAAGGTAGGCTTACGGCTGGCATTCAAAAATAGTAAATGGGTATCGAGCGGATGCAGGAGAGTCAGGTAAGATCTGGAGAAAACATGTCTCTGAGTTTGGGGAAAACAGTTACACGACGAGCACAGCACGGAACTCAGACAAGCAAGATCCACTGTCAGTAGGACCGCTTTCACACTACCGTGTTTTTCGTCCGTTTGCTTCGAATACAACCTAAGGGCGATCGAGCCCCGTAGGTGCCAATGGGCCGTTTAGGCTCCTCGAAAAACACGGACGAGAAAAACGTTTGTGTGAAACCGGCCTAAAGCCACCGTCGTCGGGAAACGTCATATGCAATGCGGCGCAGCTATTCGCATGCTGGCTATCTGATGGCGGAAAGGGAATGGAACGAGATCTTCGCACGTGACGTGTCTCCGTCGTGAGGGGGTGCGCTTTTTCGTTTCCAGAGGTGCCGCACTTACCGGGTATCCACTGGAATACAACCTCGTGACCGCCAGAAAATATGTCGGCGGAAAGCCGCCCTCAACACGCCGTTCCTGTGGATCCTTCACGCAGATGCTGTTGCGCAAGGTATGACGATCTATTAGTCGGTCAACCCTGGCGGCACTGTTGAATATGGATGATGACAACAAGCGTGGAGGGAACCAGATCCTTTGCATGCACTGCAATAAACTCTGATAAACTACGTAGTCGATCCTTTCTTTCCTTTTACAGAATTGCTCGAGATTTACCGGACACTTGACCCGTAAAGCATTAATCACGTAACTGATTAAAGGCTCCGTGGCACGCATCTTAAAGAACGCATCCGTTATCTGCATCTTAAGCCTTTTTTGCAGGCGAAAACGCTACGCGGGACGAATTCTGCTATTGACGCCAACGAAGATGCTCGCGCTAGAGCACCTCAAAGTAGAGCACTGCACGGGCCTAATTTTCAGGCCCGTGCCCGGCCCAGGCCCGGCTTCTACGGCTCGCACCCGGCCCTGGCCCGACGTCTTCTATAGATTTCCAGCCCCCGGCCGAAGCCGACTCGGCCGGCCCGAGCCCAGCCCGTGCATGACTGTTGCCCAGGCCCCGTCCCATCTCGCCTCTGCTCTATGTGTTCTCGAGGCTCGGAGGCGTATTTAGATTTACTAAAGAGCACAAATGGTACTGTGGTACTATGCTGTTACACGTAAGGTTTGTCTGCGCAGTGTGGTGACATGTTGCACATGCCGCAGGGTAGGAATGCGGATAATTTGAACCACCTGGGGTTCTTTTGATGTGCGCTATGCTCTGGTCTCTGCTCTGGCTCCCTTCGAATCCGTGTATTGAAAGAGCGCAGCGAGGGTGAGGAGGTGCGCTCTGTGTTTTACAGGCTGTCTTTCTCTGCCGGCAAGCCGCTGTGTGCTTGGAGCTTGCTTGCTTGGGAAGGCAGCGCGCAGTGGCGCGTGGGCGATATGTATGTACCTTGCGTATCAAGAAAGACTCATTTCCGCTCTATTGCGCATGCACCGGTGTTATTCCTCCTTCTCGAACTCTCACGCGAACGAAATATTTCAGAACACCTAACCTAACTGACCCTCGTGCCGGACTCTCAGCGCGCCCGCCACACCAAACGTCCCCAAATGTGTGTGAGTGCACGTGTTAAATCCAGACCCATTACACGAAATAAGCATGATCACATATAATAAAGTGATAGTTCTTAGATGAGAATACAATGATACTCCATACCCAATGAAAAAAAAAAAAAAAAAGAGTGACATTAAAACTCAGCTGTCCAGTCTCGCCAAATATGTTCGCGTACATGCCCGACCATGGTCGGCGTTGTCAAACCCGTACCTGGTGGTTGAAACCCGAGCCCGGCCCAGGCCCGCATAAAAAACGCAAAGCCCGGCCCGGCCCGACAGCGGGCCGGGCCGGGCTCGGGTTTTCGGGTAAGCCCGTGCCCGTGCAGTGCTCTAGCTCAAAGGGCCGGGCTCGCTCTGAAACACGAGCCCGTCCCGGTCCGCGGGCCGAAGTCGTATAGCTGTGTGTTCAAAGTCGATTTGAGTGCGTGGTCGGGCCATGCTCGAGCCCTGTCCGAGAGCTTGTGGTGCTCAGTCAGAGAAGTGAACACCTCACTTGACTGGATCGAAGTGATTTGAACTGGAACCAGACAAGTTCTGATGTTCTGTGCTGAGTCAGCACAGAACATAGGTCCGCGAAAACTGTTACTGGACACGTTAGAGTTCCACTCGGACACAGGAGTTTTCCACCTGCATTCAGTAATTGGTGAGTACGGCGCGCCGGCATGGGTAAACGTTGATAGGTAAGTATAGCTGCCCTTTTATTAGACTTGTACGTGTCTTGAGTAGCGTGCTCGTAACACTGTATATTAAATACTTTTGTTAATACACTACAATTTTTCTCAGTGTTTTTCCGAAAGGTATTTGCGCTATACTTCAGACACTTTCGCAACATTTTTTCCGCGGCCTTTCCATTGCCTTCCCTGTGGAATCCACCTTCTGGCACGGTGTTGTGACATTGACCTTATTTCTTGGAAGGTTTGTTTTGAGGGGTTTCTGCGATGTGTATTTAGGGTCTTTCACCAGAGGGGCACTGGATTTGGTGAATTATATTAGGCAACCAGAACTAGCAGCATAGGCAAATGACCGGTGCTAGTTTTGTTCCCCCGTTTCGGTTTTCGGAGAGAAAGAGGATTCATGGACATCGCAGTGCCACTCACGGTTGTTTTAGTAATTCCGCATGTTGGCACCGAAGCAGAGAATGCAGCATAAAAAGGGGATTTATTTCGCTCCCATGGCTTTTCTTCTTCTTTCCGATTCATTGTGGAGAAGGACAAACCCCTGTTAACCAACTAGATAATTTTTCGAAGAAAGAGTGGAAGGCTAACTGACGAGCACTCTTGAAATATGCAACACCTACAACAAATCTATATCTATGCTTAAAGAGAAAACAGTAATCACTTTCGTGAGCAGAGTTTTAGCGTCCTAAATATATACTAAATACTTTTTGTATACGTAAGTATGCTCTGCTCTAATTACTTCATCTTCCAAGTATGTGTGCCGTATCTGCCAGTACGTTCTCCCTTCATATTTAGTGTTGCATTCTAAATACATTTTCATAGTATCTTGTACATGTCTGGATCTAATCGATTTGGTACGCTTCCTTGTCTTAGCTCAAAGCAGACAGTCATAGTATGCGAGTGACATGTGGTATTTATAACACGACCCCACTTTAAACGTTGCCCTGAAAGGGGGTAGTTGGAGGCACACATTACATTCATTCCGTATTCTATTTCACTTTACGCATAAGCAAGTCAGAATCCGTCCCAGTGTATTCAGCAAAATCTTCTCGAACCTCTGTCCTTTACCGGCGAAGGGAACGTCGGTTTTCGTGTATAGAGCAAACAGAATCCCTTAGGCGCACGAGCATTTCCAAGTGGGATTCGTGAGGTTGAGGATTTTCTCGTTTTATAGCGGGAGAGAGGGTAATAAATAAGCTCCGTATCTGCAGATGACCACAGAACTGTCAGCAGAGGCGCCTCACAATGGCTTCATCAGCTGATAAGGAGGCACGCCATATTAAAATTTATTGTCCACCTAATCAGGTGAAAGCTCCGTGGGGCGGCGCTGGTGTTGAGCATAATTGGCGCAAGGTGATTGGATGGTTCTCTCTGTATCTCCGCCAATTGCGTGACTAGCACCATTAACCGCTTCTCAGGGTGTGAACCCGAAGGAAGGTGGGAAACAAGAGCCTTACTGCCGCTCTGGGATCATAAATCCTGCCTGGCGGCTCTCTGCGTAAGACTCGTTGCTGCCGCTGTTGTGCGGCAGCCCTATGCAACACCCGTGCACAACACGCTAGGAGTTTTCGCGTGTAATCTGCTAATTAAATAGCGTGAGGAGCGCGGATATTTACAGTTCAGGATTGATGCAGCCCTTGTTCAGCTCGGCATGAGGCTTTAATAACGAAGAGAATGATGCCGATGCGGTTCTCCCTTTCCTGGAATTCAGCTCTTTTACAGGAGTGAAACTTGCCACCCAAGCTGAGCAGGCAGACTCATTTTCTTATCGAACGTCATCATCGAACGTCATTGAACCTACCTGTGCGTAACATTTTGACGGCGTGAAAAGCAGCCAGATATATTTTTTCCTTCCTTCGAGCACCCTGAACAGAAGGATTGGCAATATTTAGTAACGCGTAATCGCGTGTCGGTACGCTGATTAAGACGGATTTGATGTTTTATAGCACACGGGTTTTTCCGTGCATATTTTAGTGGGCATATAGATGGATGGTTCCCAAACACACATTTTTCAGCATCTAATTCTTGACAAAATGATCATACGTAGAATGGTGTCTCGAGTATTTTGGGACAACGGCAGTGCAGATCTTCCTGTACGCTCATCTTCCCGCTGGGGGCGACCATTGTTAGCGACACGTTGTCGCTTCTCCCGCTAGAGCAGAATAGAAGGCTGAACGCCATCGGATAGCACAGTTAGGGTCAACGAGGATCCAGGATGACGACCGCCCTCTGTTCTTATGTCGCTGCTGTAATACATTACATATTCGCAAAGTGTCATAAACTCACTGCACTCTCACACTGTGTCTCACTCTGTGCACTCACTTCATCCTCAGCACATCGTGAGACGGGACGATATCTTTTTTGTTGTTGTTCTTGTTCTTGTTATTGTTGAGAGAGTACGGGACTTACTACGCCTCTTTGTGAGAGTTAACATATCTGCATAAGTGTCGCAAATCGCCGTACGCTTCCCATTTCTAACAAATCTAAAAAAAAAAAAAAAGCAGTACCAATCTGAATGACGCTTGGCCCTGATCGTTTGTTGCGGTCAAGTTCTGTATTCAGAGTTCACCGTTGTACGCTTTTAAAAAAGCACTTCACTGCATAACATAGCCAACCAGAATCCCGAATGATAACGTTTTCATACCTGATTTATTGAAAACAGGAGGTGTTTACGCCACTTTGTGGCGCTTACGCAGGTATGTTAATCGTGTACTCATTTGAGCGACATTTTCCAGAGCACTCAAGCGGAAGATGCACAAAATGTCTAGCTTTCTGCTGTCACGTGAGCGCGAGCGCGTCGTCTGTTCATGTACACTAGCCACAGCCACAAGATCTTCCGTAGCAGACGATAGGAAGTGTCGACTGCTAAGTGCGCGGTAGGCCACTCCCGATGTTTCTGCACCGTGTGAATGATCAACGTACCACAGGACGGAACTTCGTCTCAGTGAGCAGTGATCTCGCTTTTTCTTCAACTACAATCTTCCGCGAGGATGTCGCTCGTGTGAATACACGGTATGTGTCGCATGAACATATACTCTCAGAACATATTACATAAAGCAGGAGGGACAACGGTTTCACTCCGTGTAATGGTTCACCTTGTGGCGGACTTCTGTTTGAAGAGTGTAACACCACCTACAGCATGGGCAGTCTTCAATGACCATCGCAACCAATGGGTGGTTTGCAACTTCCTGTCAAAATGACGTAAGGGAAGTTGCAATGTCACGTGGATTTACGCTTCCGGTCCGAAGTTCTGCTGGAGTCTTATAGAGTAAGTGCGATTTTCAACCTAAAAATAAGCTAATGTTCCGGGCGTAAATGCACTAATTCTGCGGAAGAGGGACATATAATGTATCGCATACCCTTCGATCCTGCGCCTTTGGAAAACTGTTGTCAACGTAAACGAAAATTGAACTAAGGGGTGTAGGCACTTGTCACCAAATGCCGTGCTGTGTACTTATCACGTTGAATTGTGCGTGGCTGTGATAAGATTATCAACTCATAATGTGAATAGAATATTACTAAAGCCACAGCTTCTTCCCAGACTAAAAGAAAACGATTACATGCGTACTATCGTCAGAGTGCCGAAGATTGCAGCGTAAAATACTGCCTGCACATTTTGTTGTGCCATATCTGAAATGCTGTCTGTTATCTTTGTTATTTGAAGCGTCAAATTGACCGCATTGTAACAGAACGTTTCCCGCAGCAAAAGATTGCGATTTTGAAGCGCACGCCGAACGAAACCGAAACATGCACGATGTGTCACGAAATATTATCTTTGTCGCAAGAAAAGTACGTGCGAAGTATTTGTTACAGTACCTTACTTCTTTGAGGTCCCAGGAAAACTCATCTTGGTTGTCTTTTAAGCCAGATGGTATAAGTTTTGCTTTGCTCCAATTGAGCGCAATTTCGGACCGGAAGTTCGAAGACCCAGCATGCGTAGCGCCACTTCTCAACTTGAAAACCACCCATTGCCATTGAAGACGAGCGTAGCGCCACCAAGCGCTTAACGTGTCAACTTTGCATGGAATATTGAACCTAATACTCCCTAACAGGTTGACACATAACACGCTTGGTGGTGATGCGCGCAAGTTCAATGACCGTTGGTTATTGCAGACTGCCCGTCTGACATGGGAAGAGATACCGGACCTTAAAGGGACGGTTGCGCCCGGAAACACATCTACTGAGCCGATACCACTATGCTCTGCATCGGCCCCCAGCTTACCTTCTTGCCTTGCCTTCAATCTTGCCTTCAGGCACTAAGGGTACATGAAATAAATAAATCTACTTGGCTAATTTTTGAGTGAGAAGAGTGGGGAGGAGGGATATATGTTTATTATAAAAAAAGCAGGGAAAGGTTAGCCTACGCTACGGCGGCTTCCTATTCCCAGCAAAGAAAGAACACTGCTTATATACAGGGTGTCCAAGCTAAGTGTGAACATATTTTTTTTAATATATATATATATATCATTTTTTCCGATGTGAAATCAATTGCAATATAGCATATGCTGAAGGGTACTCCTTAGGAGGGCATTAGCAAACTCCTAAGACAATGTCTTAATTAACTTCCAATAATTAACTTTTTAATTATAAAAGCTACGAAGTTGTCCCAATCAGAACATATGTTCCTTTCGGTCACCTGATATCGTAGCCGTTTTCAGAACAAAAAGTCGTTAGGTAATCGTGCGCAAAAAATTCGTGAAAGAACACCGTTTTCTTCTTTATTTTGTTCATTGCGCATCTTCGGAGACGCGTATTTCCTTCATCCCCAATGTGAGAGGGAGACCTAAAGTGAATGTCTTGTTTTTGTAGCGAGCCAATTTTGTTCCCGAGGGCATCAAAGTGCGACTAAAATGTGAGACGTCACACTTAAAGAGGGCTTAGCCTATCGACACTTCCGCATGTAGGAAAGCCGACTGTACATTTGAGCACGTGTAAATGGGAGGAGGAATGAAACTCGAAAGGGAGGGGAATTATCAGAGTTCAGCGCGCATTCTCCTCTGATAACCAGCACCGCAAGACGTGTTTGATAAAAACATCTACAAAATAAAGGTGTGCTTTCACGGCTGAAGAACATTTCTGGTGATTTCTGCTTTAACAACAAAAAAGACAAGGTTGCAGATACTGCGTTCCCCTGAGGTTCGCGTTTTTGCGAAATCGAGCGCTCCCTTCTATCAGTTTCTTAAACTCTTTCTGACACTGTACTTATGGCGCTAAAAAGATGTGCAAAAATTCTTATGGCTGTAGTGTACCGTTATTGCATTGTGATCTGCCCGCCGATGATTTCCTTTTCATCTTTACCTTATCTGTGACTGTCATGTTTTTTTGTATGTATACCATGTATGCTTAGACCCCTGTCAGACGTACTAATATAGTGTCACTTATTTGAAGTGCACTCCGTCCTGTAATGTCACTTTCACTACGCTCCTGCTACACGGCATAAATAAGTGTCACTAAGCAGCCATGGTGATGACGATGGGCGAGCTTGAACTCCTACCTAACATCGGGGAGTGCACCATACTTTCTAGGTAAAATCATTTTTCTTACGTCCAGAGACATTTCATAAAGATTTTCTTCGCAGTTGAAGTCGATTGAACGTCATAAATATAATTGTTCCGAACCAACACAAGTATTGGCGAATTCGGGTGGTCATTTCGTGGCAACGTTTTTTGCCAGATCTCGAGCAGTCATGTTCGCTTGGTCAAAATGAAGCAAATCTCGCATGTTCGCGTGGCGCTTTCCGAGCGCTCGGAATTTGCCAGCTAGCACTTTTTTGTCCGGTCTCAAAACGATCGAGCAGCAGATTGCTCAACTGTATCCGGTGTCGTCACATCCGCACTGCAACGGTGGCGAGTGCCCTCATTGGCCCGCATGTTGAAATCACGTGGTTTAGCACGACAGAACTCGAAGACTTGCGACCGCGACACCCCTAGCGTGATCCAAGTACCTAAAACCGCTAGATTCCTAGCAATCATGTTCGGGTGGCAACGGCCACGTGATCCAGCTCGGTCGCCGACCTAGCAATTTCCGAGCGCTCGGGCGTTTTGCTACGAAATGACCACCCGAATTCGCTATATATTTCTTTGGCAAATGTTCAGTCTTCTTCTTCACCTCTTTGATCGTCTTTACTGTCTTGCGCGTGCAACTGGCCCGCGATGTCAGCATACATGATTTGATTTGATTATTTAAAAGAAAACCAGCTAGAAATTGAACTTGTCTCCTGACTAGTTCTGCTACTCCCAAAACAAAACAACAACCTACAAACAACCAAAAACAAACAAAGTACATTCCCCATCCCCAACAATTAGTGTATTAGTACACTAGGTGCAAGTGAATAAATATCACTAGAACATGCGGAGAAACAGATACACACTAATGCAAAGATACACACTGCAAATACACACTACAAAGATACACACTGATACGAGGCACTCGCACAAAATCCTAAAATATGAGTTCCATGCCGCAGCTCACAAGGAAGTTCTCAAGTGCCGCAAAGGCAGTGTCTCGCTTTCTTGGGTCCCACAGTCCGAGCACTTCCACCACGTCAAAACACCTGTTGTCCAGCCGGTCGAGGGTATACATCAACGTAGCCCTTTGTGGAGCATACTTTGTACAATGCAGCAGAATGTGCTCAGTGTCCTCCACTGTCGCACACACTGAACAGTCTGCAGAGTCTGCCCGCCCAATCTTGTGGAGGAACTGTTGACCGTACGGGACATTCAACCGAAAACGATGCAGCAGCGTCTCAATGGGCCTCCGTGTACCGGATGGGAACCTGTATTTCCCTTCCGGGTCGATCTTGAAGAGGAGAGATGTTCGGCGATCAGCTTCCTGCCACTGTTCCTCCATACCTGCTCTTGAAATGGAATTTCACGTCTGCCTTGAAAAATGGCACCACATAGTTTGTTGACGAAAGATGTGCTACGTCCGCTAATTTGTCTGCGGCCTCATTACCCGCTATGACAATGTGGCCAGGTATCCACTGGATGAGGACGTCATCACCGGTGGTGTACGATCTTGCATATTCTTTCAGTATGTCGTGAACAACTGGATTAATACGTCCGCCGGTCAAGAACGATTGTATAGCTTCAAGTCCAGCCTTGGTGTCACAGTAGATAACCCACTGAGCCGGTATCTCCCTTGTGCCTATATAATCTATTGCCATTTTAATCGCAACTAACTCAGCCATGGTCGACGACGTGCGATGCGATAGTCTCGCGATCCCTTCCCTACTATGCTCTGGTACCACAAATGCAGATGCAGATCCTGAGGTCGTCGTCGAGCCGTCAGTAAAAATCGCCGTCCTGTTCTTGTGATTGTCCATTGCGGCAAGGCAGTACTGTCGGATCGCCTAGGTTGGGTGATGTGCTTTTTTCTGCAAACCTGGTACGGACGTGCAAACTACCGGGGGTATAAATGTCCATGGAGGATGCAGCGCCGTTTCCTGTCTTTGCGCCTTAGGAATTGTTCGGTGGTGTTGAGCGATCGCATTTGAAAAATTCGATTTTCGGTGGACTAATTGTCGTGCAAGCGGGTGTTTGTAGTGTGACGTGCTTAGCCGCGCATAATGACGCACTGATTCCTGTGTCCGCAGCACAGCGAGCGAAAGTTCTCGGGATTCTATTGTGGTTAGAATATTAGAAGTGGCGCACGGTACTCCAAGACGTATCTTCAGGCCCTTGGCTAGTGCACTCTGCAGTGTTCGCTCTGAGGTGTCAGATATACCATGTAACACCGGAAGGTGGAACGCAATCATCTGCCGAATGAGAGCTCTGTGTATGGCCAATAGGGATCTGGTCGACAGTCCCCAGTGAGAACCTGCGGTATGACGCAACACGTTGCTTCTCGCATCGGCTCTTCCTTTTATATATTTGACATGAGCAGCCCATGAGAGTTGTGCGTCGATGATTACTCCCAGAAAGCGATGGTGAGATACTCTTGTTACTCGTTGCCCATTTAGATGCAACTGAAAATGCTTCAATTTCTTTCGGGTGAATGGAAGGAAGACGGTCTTCTCTGCTGAGATGTCCATTCCTCTCTGCATTAAGAAGCCTTCAGTTACGTCTAGCGCATTTTGAAGACGTTTTTGTAGCGCAGGCATCTGCACTCCGGAGCCCCACAAACATATATCGTCCGCGTAGATGGTAATATGTACATTCTTTGGCAGCAGCTGTGGCAGAGATGATAAGACCACATTAAACAGTAGAGGACTCAGTACGCCCCCCTGTGGGACTCCAAATGTGAGAGCATGATTATCACTTGCACCATTCTCCGTCCTCATGTAAACAGACCTGCCCTGGATGTAGTCAGCAATCCACCGTAAAGCACGCCCTTGGATGCCTTGAGTGAAGAGGTCGTGGAGCACGTGACTGTGGCTGACCGTATCGTATGCTCTTTTAATATCGAGAAAAACTGCTGCAGTTGTCCGGCCTTGAGCGCGCTCATGTTCTACATACGTGACCAAGTCCAGCACACTATCCATTGTACATCTGCCTTTACGAAACCCGGACATGGAGTCAGGGAAAACGCAATGCGCTTCTAGGAGCCACTCCAACCGACTCAGGACCATTTTTTCCATGATCTTGCACACACAGCTGGAGAGACTGATGGGACGAAACGAATTGACGTCACGAGGGGACTTTCCGGGTTTGAGTAGAGGAACCACTCTAGAGACTTTCCATGACGCTGGTAGTTTGCCTTCAGCCCAACTGGCGTTCGTGATATGCAGTAAGGTCGTCTGAGCAGTTGAGTCCAAGTTAACCACATGTCTATATGTAACACCATCAGGACCTGGCGATGACTGGCGAGCCCTTGATTTCAATGCAGCCTGGAGTTCCGCAAGGCTGAAGTCGAAGTCAAGTGCTTCGCACTGCGCATTGCGAGTAAAGCACGTGGTGTCCGTGACCTCTTTCACAGATGTTTGATGCACGCTAGTTGCAGATGCCACTGACGGTTTAGCAAGGGACATGCAGAATTCATTAGCCACCGTCTTCTCGTCCGTATTTCGATAGATAGCCAATGCTCTAAACGGGTATGTCTGGGTAGTCGGCGTCCCAAGCGTTCTAATGATCTGCCATACTCTCGTTGTAGGTGTGAAAGGAGTGAAAGTAGAGCAAAAGGTTCCCCATTGTTGCTGCGACAACCTTTGAAGATGACGGCGGATGACCCTCTGTAAGCGGCATGCTTCGCGATAGTCGGCACGGCTTCCAGATCTACGGAAACTCCTTTCAGCCCTGCGCCGTATCGCCCGCAGTCTCTCGTATTCCGCGTCCACCTGACGATACGTGTCGGGAACTGTGACAACCTTGGTTGCAGCCTCAGCTGTGGCCTTCACCGCAGCTGAGAATTCTTCCCCTGTAGTTACTGAGGTCATGTGGCGAGGGGACTGAAGCTTGTATAGCCTCCAGTCTGTTACCCGAACTTGCCTCTGTCCTTTCGTAGGTGTGAACAGACGGTGTATAACAAGTACAGGCATGTGGTCGCTGTCCAACGAATCTGTATGGGTAGTCCATTCCATGTGGTGAGCTATGTCACAAGAGCACAAGGTGACATCTATGGAACTGTGGCAGGAGTGGCCTCGAAAGAATGTCGGCGAACCGTCATTGAGGACAGTCAAGTTAAATTCATCCATCACACACTCAAGCACGTGTCTCCGAGTATCGGTGTGCCGGCTACCCCAAACAACACTGTGGGCATTCATGTCTCCACAGATGATGACCGGTGAAGGAACTCCTCGGAGAAAGTCGCGAAACTGATCCACGTTGATCCTTACGTTTGGGGCCACATACATACTAGTCACTGTGATACGCGTACTCTTGAGCTGCACCCGGCACGTTACATATTCAAAATTTTCATCTGTCGAGCATCGTAGGAAGGCACACGGTATGTCTTTTCTCACGCACAACATTGCTCGACTGTGGTTACCTGTCCTCTGAGAACTGTACACCTTGTACCCTGAGAGACCAAAGCTACTGTCCACTCTCGGTTCGCTCAATGCCAATATTGGGAAACTATGGCGAAAAATAAAGTTGCGACAATCTCCCATTTTCGGCTTAAGGCTGTTGCAATTCCACTGGAAGATGATGGCCGACTTAAGAGCCGTTGCCATGATGTGAGTCAGTACTTCTTTCATGGTTTTTTTTCTAGTAAGATAGCCTCCATGGCTAGCAACGCTTGTACCTCAGGGAGGTTCTGTGACGCAGGGTGATCTCGCAGAATGACACGCAAAACGACGAATAACATTGGTACAATCATATCTAAGGACTCCACCGTGGTCCTGCACGAATTCGCTTTCACACGAAGTCGTCGGGGCTCCGGGGTTGTGCTATGACATCCCGCCGACTTCTCAAGGGGGCCATGGGTCTCTCCTTGAACGTGAGGTTTTCCAGCTGTGACGACAGCATACGTTCCTATGCCCTTATTCTTCCCAGCTTTGGGTTTTGCCTTTTGCTTTGTCTGGCTGGTGAGACGGGGATACTCTTGTAAAGTAGCTCTTACGTAGTCGGGGTTAGGTGGTGCCATCTTGCTTGTAGTAGGCTGACCATTTGTCACCCGACGGACTTGAGCTGCGACTGCCGCTCTAACCACCCTGCACGCTCCGTACGTCGCTGCATGTGGGAGGCTACAGTTAGCGCACTTTGGCTCCCTCCGTGCGGTGCACACCTTGTAGTCATGGGGGCCCGCGCACACTTTGCATCGTTCATCGTATCGGCAATGCCGAGCAATATGCCCGAATCGTTGGCAGCGAAAACACCGAGTAGGAGGTGACACATATTCTTCTACAGGGGAGCTAGTGAAACCTAGTCGAACCCCCGACGGCAGTGCTTGCCCTGACTGAAATGTGAGGATGACGCTGTCCTTCTCAACAGAGGTGCACGTCCCGTCATCGTCTCGGATGAAAGCGAATTCACGTTTCACAGCCATAGCTCTAAATTATACTGGTATTGTGGAAGGAGACAGTCGAGAGCGGTGTAGCAGTGCAACACAGCCGATGTCGCGCCTGCGGAAAGCATTCGCACGGCTGCGTTAATTTTATTTTTCCAACCCTTCCTAGATAGCATCAGGCCTGCGCGCTTACGTCACCCCACGGATGCCTGCCTGGTTTTGCGACCTGCTTCAGGTTTTCTTCTCGTTCGCACTTTCATCGACATCATAGCAGCATCCACAGCAGGCATTCATGTGTGACGCCGTGTCACGTTAGAGCAGGCCTGACGCTACCTAGGAGGTGTTGGTTTTTCCCACACCAACTCCGCGCATGTGCTGATGGCGCCTCTTGTTTGAACGAAGAGATTTCTTTTCGTGTGCGTTTATGCTGCTGTCGGGCGATATTTCAAGCCTCATTTTAAATGAAACGCCCTTCAATAATAGTCTAAGTGTCGGAGGTATGATGGCATTGGGAATGCCATTCGTACCATCGATACTCCTCTAAAAAGAAATCTGGCATTCGAAAGCGACGAAGCAGTTTGAAGAATCCTTATCAAGCTCGTCACACGGTGCCCGTTATCACCAACCAAAAGGGACGTCAAAAAAGCATATGACAGCGTGGAGCACAGCACTGTCATTGCGACGCTCCAAGAGGCTGGTATTGGGGGCCGCCCGCTCGCATGGATTCCGGACTTCCTCGTTGATCGCACCTTGTTTGTGCGCACCTCTGAAAGGGACACCGCACACTACAGAGTTGTGCGAGGTGTCCCGCAAGGGAGTGTGTTGAGCCCACTGCTGTTCAACGTCATCATGGCCGCTTTACCTGCTCAACTAAGTGAACATATCAACATCACAATATACGCCGACGACCTCTGCATCTGGGCCTCCTCCACCCGTCGGGATGTAATCCAGCGTCGCTTGCAAGGTGCTTCGGACACTATCGTATCTTACCTCTCCGACCGTGGTCTTTCTATCTCACCTAGCAAGACTGTTGCCATGGCATTCACCCACCGATCCTTCCGCAAATTCCCCCTCCGCGTTGACGGCCAACAGCTCGCCTTCGGACGTCATCACAAATACCTGGGCATAACCATTGACAGGGAGCTGACTTGGTCCAAGCACGTCAAGGCCCTGTCTACCGCGGCGACTACCATCGTGAACGTCCTCTGACGCATCTCTGGTTCGTCCTGGGGCCCATCATACCCTGACCTTCGCCAGGTGCATACCTCACTCGTCCTAGGGCACCTGCGTTACAGCTAGGGTTTGTGGTTTTCGGCATTTATTTTCAACCCAATTCGGGGGGTGTTTATCGGCATTTATATGGGGGACTATAAATCGGATTTTTTCGGCATCTATATTCCGCCCAAAAAATAAATGCCCGAATACGGGCATCTATTTATTTCGCAAGAAGGAAAGCCTATTTTGCGCGCGAAGTAACAACAAAAGAAGTGAATCGATTCATGGTTTCATTAACAATGTCTTTTATTGCCTGTGCCAAACCAGCAAACAAGGAGAATACCTCTTGTTGTAATAGATGCAAGCGTACATCATCATGTTCGCATCTGTCATAGCGGCTCGCTCCTTGCGATTAATAACACGTAGTTTCGAGAACGCGCGCTCAACATTAGCGCTAGAAACAGGAATAGCCAGTATGCTTAAGGTGCACTGCGATAACAAAGGCCATGTGCTGGAACGGGTCGTCCAAAACTGAATATGAGATATATCCACCTGAGGGACAGGGCATACAGCATATTTGAAAAACTCGCGCTTTATATCATCCATACGAGATTCATCTCGTAGAACAAATAAGAATAAGTCCTCATACAGTGAAGTGCCTCGAAGTGCCTCGGGAACGGAAACAAGGGTCACTCCAAGTCGTAACTGGAGGGGAGTAGATAGAGGAATGCAAAGAACACAAAAATGAACTAGAAGGCTAGGGCAGGGGATCAGCGATCGGCTTTTGAAACCGTTTGGGAGCTCCGTACACTCGTGATCTCTTTTTAACCCGATAACAACAGACCACAAAGGTTCTGAATAGTAAATTCACTAAAGATAGGTGTGTCACTAAGTACGTGTGCTGCCAAAAGGTGGTCACGGACCGCACAACAGAGCTGAGGTCATCCTCCTTTAAGCGCTTAAGCACAACGAAACAAGAGCACAGCCCGAAGATAATTCCACGCTCGAGAAATAGTTGACAGCGGGAGATTCCAAAGGGATTTCCCTTTGCGGTTCCAGGAATGACAGCTGTCAAGATACGAGAAATTCGGATTTTTTCGGAAAATTCCGAATCTGAAAAAAATCATTCGGGGGGTGTTTTCCGGCATTTTTCGGAAAATGCCGAAAACCACGAACCCTAGTTACAGCTTACCGGTATTGCACGGTCTGAGTTCAACAACAGAGTGCGAACTGTTGAACATCCAGGCGCGAAGCCTTCGAGTGTGCCTTGGTGTCCCCAAAACGACCGACACCTTCTTGGTCTTGGCTGAGGCGAAGGAGACGCCAGCCCACGTCCTACGCGACATGGAGACCCTGCGCGCTTGTGCGCGGTACCGCACACGACATGCTGCCCACTACCTACGGGACATTCACCTACTACATGAAAGCTCAGCTTTCGGGGCTGCTGTTTGCAGACTGGCACAGTCTCTTTCACCCCCTCCGTCGCGCCTGCTATACGCTCCACCTTTGTGGACCCTCGAGCTGCCTCCGACGGACCTGCATATTCCCGACATGCCCCGCAAAAACGACACTCCTGTCCTCGCTGCACGCCAGTTTGCTCTTGACCATTTGAACTCTGTCCACGGTCAGCGGAAAGCAATTTTCACAGATGGCTCGGTTGTGTAGGCGCGTCGTCTGCAGCTTTCTGCATACCTCACAGCGACACTACGCAGACTTGCAAGCTGCCGCATGAAACTTCATCCACCGAAGCGGAACTGACAGCCATCTATGAAGCGCTCAACGCCATATCCGGTTCACAGGCCGACTCGTGGTCTATCTTCACGGACAGCAAGTCAGCATTGGAGACCTTGGCGTCGTACCGGTGCAGTGCTATTTGCGATCTCCGCACGCTTGTAATCGCCAGGTACAACGAGCTCTTGGCTTCCGGCCACAGCGTACGGCTCCAGTGGGTACCCAGTCACGTCGGGTTGCCCGGAAATACCCGTGCCGACATTGCTGCGAAACGTGCCCATACCACGGCTGCCTTGAGTCTCAGCATCCCGCTTTCAATGTCTGCCTGCCTGCTCCAAATACGTCGCTTGCGCTCTCGCGGTGTCCAAGATTTCACAGAA
This sequence comes from Ornithodoros turicata, assembly GCF_037126465.1. Taxonomy (NCBI): domain Eukaryota; kingdom Metazoa; phylum Arthropoda; class Arachnida; order Ixodida; family Argasidae; genus Ornithodoros; species Ornithodoros turicata. The sequence goes on along the minus strand of NC_088204.1, from coordinate 26,339,818 downwards.
CGTGCCATCTCGCCCAATACATTTCTGCACTCCATCGACCCAAAAATGCAATACGTCCCTCCCCCAAACATCACGAGGAGGGAGGCGTCCGTTATCCACCGTCTGCGGTTAAGCGTGGCTCGAACGCCAACACGGCTCTTCCAACTCAGCACGCTTGACACTCCTACATGTGCAGCCTGCTATACCGAGGGCAACACTTCCCACTTACTCCTCCACTGTCGCCTGTTCGCCGCTCCCCGTGCCACTCTGATGGAGCGGCTAGCTGCCCTAGGGCTCAGGGAGGTCACGATGGCAACGCTACTGGGCCCTCTGCAACGCCCCATTCAGTGGTGCGTCGGAAGGCAACTCGTACGCTTCCTTACTGACACAGGGCTCGCGCTGAGCCTGTGTCTGCGCCTCTTCTTTCGCTCTTTTCGATTTGTCTTTCTTTTTTCTTCTTTCTTTTTAGTTTTCCTTTTCCTTTTGTAAGCGGGAATAGCAAGTCGGCTGCTGGAGCCAGGCTAACCTTTCCCCTCTTTCGTGTCTTTTTTCTGTTTTGTTTTGCAATAAACCTATATCCTCCCCCCCCCCCCCCCCCCCCAACCAAAAGGAAGTGACCCGTGATAAGTGTTCGTTCTCTCCTGTCCTCCTCTTTCCTTTCGGGATTCATGCCTCCTCTCACCTACACACGTGTACAGACGTAAAGTTGTCTCACTTACACAACACGTGCTATTAGGCTGAGCGCACTTTAGAGAGACGTGTCCGCGAATCTTGGGCATGCTTCAGAACCCTAGCGAATTTATTGCTATCTGCGTGTCTCACTCTGTATTTCTCAAAGTATTATTCCTCTATGTGACGCGGAGATTTCATAAAGTTAATTTCCAGATTTGAGAAGTGTGAAATCAAATAAAAAGTTGAAGGCTTAAGTGTAAGCGCAGATAAACAAGTACTAAAAACTCCCGAAATATGCAGTAACAATCCTCAATACGTGCAATGTTTTTCATTATTCTTGGTATACAACAACAACAAGTAAACCATGACTATGGCCTAGCCTTCTTGGTATACGAAATCAATGCACCAAATGCGTATTTAAGAAAAGATGAGTATTTTGTGAAGGGTAACCCAGGAAAATAAAGCCGCCTTCTTTCTGCAGCACACAACAAAGAACACTTGCGCCACAGATATAAACCATGGAGCTGAAGGCTTTGTGTTCGTGAATGATAAAATAGCGCAAACGCAGGCCTGCTGCTGGACGTTCGGCAGTGCATCATGACGATTAAAATGCGAACTCCACCCGTCTTCGTAACGGTAATGTGGCGAAGGTAAAACATGGCCCATCGGCCATGCACGCAGTGGGGCATGGAGCAGCCAGGGTACGGGCTGCGCCGTACCTCACCCCACCGAAACATGGAAAATATTCGATTCCGGCAAGAATTTTAGAGAAAGACGACCCAACGCCGTCCCGAAGCCAGCAAAACCATTCATGAACAAGAAGGCGCGCCGAGTAAGCTCTCACACCTAAAAAGATGGCAAAATATGCACTTTTCATGTCAAATATGCCACAACGTGCAAAACATGCATGTATATGCACCACCTGATCGGTCCCAAACCGAGACCAAAAGTGTTTTTTCATCCTTCAGGTACGAAACAATATCGAGAAAAACAAACAACAAAACACGCGCATGCATGAAAATCCGCTCTCTACTTATATGTTTTGTCGTCCATGTTTTTGGCCTGCCTCGGCTAATTCTTGTCGTTTGAGAAGTATGATGCGTCATAACGTTTGGCAACATTGCTTCTCGTAGATCGATTTCCGTCTCTTCGCCACAGTCGCGGGAAGTCTTCCAAGGTTGAGAGGGGAGCGGTAACGCTCGTTCTTGCTTGGAGATGGATGGCAGAGCTCACAGTGACGTCATCTCCTCATGGAGAATCACAAACTATGAAGCTTCGCCGTTTTTTTCCAAAACCGATGGGAGCGCGTAATGTTCACTGACGCCATTCATATTTTACTTACTGAGTCATTGAGCGAGGTTGGGTTATAATACAATATGAAATAAATATATTTTTGTTTAGTCAGTAGTATCGCGATATGGGCACCGAGAGTGATTGAAGGTAGCGCGCAGAATGTTCGCGTGTCACCTGGTAGAAGCAACAAGAACGCAGGCATTAGAGGCGTTACCTAGGAAGTCCCCAGATCGCGGGAAGAGAAGGGGACTTTGAGGAAGATAAAAAAACATCTTGGGAACTAAAGAAAAACTAAAGAAACGCCAATATGCCAATTTTGCCACAGACCGCCCCTGACCCGTATATCTGCAGCACGTGGTAAGATTGCTCGAGAAGCTCGTGGTAAGATGGCTTAAGATGGCTTGAGGAGCGAGTTGTGCTTACGCCTGGTGTCAAACGACAGTATTCTCCAAGACGCGCACGCGACAGATTACACGTGACGTATGGTGCGACGGGGGGCGCGGTGCACGTCGGGAATACGTGCCATTCTTGACGAGTGCCCCGCCCTCGTTAGCTCGTTAGAAGTATAAGCGACTAACCTCCTGCACGCATAGAACTTTCATACTACCAATAGTAACCAAGGTGGCGAATAGGGACTGCTAAAAATTATGTAACCCTTGCACATGGATCGTCATCAGCATCACCGCTCGTGAGTGAGCATTAGTTCTTCATGCTGATGCCATGAAATCGTTGTTCGTCGCCCGTTACGGATCCCTTCTTTATTCTTGCACAGGGACATCGCAACAACCAACCCGCCATGATAGATATGGTAGCTCTAACGTGTTACGAACGGTATTTCCAACAAGCTCCGTACGTCCCGTTATCACATATCGCAGTGGAAGGCTTCCGCTTTACACTATTCGTTACTTACGGAATAGGAAGTGTACCAGCATTCATCGTCGTCAGAGCGCTACCTGGGTATCTTCTAGCCTACCATAACCGAGGCGAAGTTCCGGCGCGTGCGAATAAATTTGTCATTATCCTTCCGATCCCTGCAGTAGCTGGTCGTTTCCTTCGCTCTTACACAGTCACTACAACAGGTGATCCGAACGAAGATGTCCTCCGTCGACCATTCCTCTCAGCCACTAGACGCTCCACATCCTTCAATCGGTCGCGTTGCTATCAAGCTTCCACACTTCTACGCGGCTCATCCTGATATGTTGTTTTAAATAGCTGAAAGAGTTCGCCCTGGTCGCCATCACGCGATAGGCTATGAAGTTTCACTGCTTTATTAGCAAACTTCCACCTGAGATTGCGGTGGCCGCTCTGGACTTCTTTTGCAGTCCGCCGGCCTAATCTTTACGATGCTCTACGGAAGGCGGTTACAGACAGAATCATGGCAGTGAGAGGCGCTTGAGCCAGCTGCTGGCCTCCGAACAACTGCCGGTCGAAGAACTGGCAGTCACAGCATATCCCGCACATGCACAGCCTTCTGGGCAGTCGGCTCGCTACTTTTGACAAGCCTCTAATACAAAGAGCTCTTCTTCAGTCGCCTACCTGCTCAGGACCGCCACCTCGCCACCCTTGGTGTCTCTGTTTTCGAGGCCTTGACTGACGTGACGGATAAAGTCATCAAAGTTTCTCTCCCTGCCGTCGCTCACCTCGCCTCCTCGCTGAATTCGCCGAACGCTTCGGCAGATATTTCCGTGTTGTTCTCTTCGTCAGAGTCGGACCAAGCGCCTCTTCCCGCAGCACTGAATTTTCCCTCCTCCGGGACACGAAGTCCGCGTGCTTAAAACTCTCTTGCAAAGCCAGCTCCCCATGCAACACGTCGCATCCTCCTCGACCACGACCTCCGCGTGCGCGCTCGCCGTCTCGCCCAAGAAGTCCTCGGCTCAGGCTCACCGGATCTTCAACACCTTCTTTGACAGGTTCATCGGCCCCCACCGCTTCCCTACTGCCGGTACCAGTTCCATTTCGGTGCTTCTGCTCGGAAGGGTGCACCTCCTTGCCGGGAAACGGTACGGGGAGTCACTAGCGGCGACGTCCTTCCCCCTCCCCAAATGAACCCCATGCCTAATCATGCGCCCAGTCGCCTCTTTTTCCGTTGTTGAACGCAACGCCAAGATCAGATTCCTTGTTGATACCGGCGCTGCTGACAGTGTGCTTCCGGCCACAAGCCCTCAGCGACGCGGACAACTAACCTGGTATCTCACCGCTGTTAACAACACCTGCATTCCTGTTTACTGTCAGAAGTCCCTGTCTTTGGCAGGGGCGGATTGGGCCCCCCCCCCCCCCCCGAGACATACCTCTACCCCCCTTCCGGCAGATTTTCCTGCCGCACGGCGAATTTTCCTGCTACATAGCTACCCCCCCCCGTCTTTTCTCTTTTTTCAGTGCCCCCCCCCCCCCCCCCCCCCCCGAGGATCTTCCCTGGATCCGCCCCTGGTCTTTGGATGTTGGGCTTCGCCGCGTTTATGTGGCACCGTAGCCGCTCTCAACGAGCCGATCGTGGTTGACGTGGCCCAACGTGTGACGGGTGTGACAACGGAAACGTGGTGTGACGGTTGACGGGGCCCTTCATCGTCTTCTTGACTCCACCACGTCGCGTGCCGCTCACGGCATCTCTGCTCGCGACCCTCCCACGTTTCATTTGGAATCCCTCTCTCCCTTGGAGTCCTCCTACGCCGGTCTTCTGAAGCATTTCCCTTCCCTGACGCAACCTCCCGATTGGTCCAAGCCCATGACACATGACGGTGTCCGCCGCATCACCAAGGGACAGCCTGTTTCCACTCGGTTTCGCCGGCTTGTTCCTGAACAGCTTGCCATAGCCAAGCGCATGATCGACATCGATATCCCCTGCCAATTCTACAGGATTTTTCTGTCCATCTCCACTGCGCTACACTCTTCTCTAAAGTTCGCCTAACCAAAGCCCATCATCAATTTCCGTCGCCCCTTCTTACACTGCTGTGACAATCCTAATTGACCTTTCCAAATTCGCAGGAATGCCTTTTGAACTCGAGAATGCCGCTCAAATATTCCAGCGATACATTTATCCCGTGCTCCGTGGCTTACCCTCCATTTTTGCGCATATGAATAACCTCTTTGTTGCCAGCAGCGAGTCCCCGGAGCAGTACCCGAATGCATCTTCATCAGTTCTTCTAACGGCTGGAAGAGCACGGCATAGTCATCAATGTGCAGAAAATCATTTTCGGCGTGCAGGAATTCGGGTTTCTTGGGTATCATGTGGACTGTCACGACATCAGACCCCTTCCCTCTAAAGTACAGGTCCTTGTGACTTTCCCAATCCAGAATCACACCGGCAACTTCGGCGCTTCGTAGGGCTGATGAAGTTTACCGCCGTTTTATCCCCAACTACGCGGTGATCCTGGCGCCGTTATGAGATGTACGATGCACTTCTCGGCGGAAGCACTGTCCACAGCGTTTTACATGGACTGAGCTAGCGAAGCCTTTCTCGCTAGCACCGTAATGTTGATACACCCTCATCACGACGCTCCAACTTCCCTGGCTGTGGACCCAACCTGGTCAGTATCTTTTCTGGTGGCATTTTGGATACCAAAAATGCCGAAGTGGAGAGGCACCCACGCGTCAGACAGCAGTGGCCGTATGTATCATGGCGAGTCCCGGACTTGGGTGTTGAGAAAGGGCGTCCCCTCCTTACACATCCCTTGCTTTCCCCTGTTTCTCTCCCAGCTTTTCCTCTAGCGTCTCTCCTCACGATTTCTATGCCTGCAGGTGAGAAAAAAAGCTGTGCTTGGATTGGGTTGGATACCAGGAATGCCGAATTGGAGAGGCATTCACGTGTTGGAAAGCAGTGACCGTGTGTATCATGCCGAGTCCCGGACTTGGGCGTTGAGAGAGGGCATCGCCTCCTTACAAATCCCTTGCTTTCCCCTGTCTCTCTCTCTCTCTCTCTCTCTCTCTCTCCCAGCTTTTCCTCTAGCGCTCCCCTTTTGATTTATATGCCTGCAGGTGAGAAAAAAGCTGTGCTTGGATTGGGTTGGATACCAGGAATGCCGAAGTGGAGGCATTCACGTGTTAGAAAGCAGTGGCCTTGTGTATCATGCCGAGTCCCGGACTTGGGCGTTGAGAGAGGGCATTGCCTCCTTACAAATCCCTTGCCTTCCCCTGTCTGTCTCTCTCTCTCTCTCCCAGCTTTTCCTCTAGCGCTCCCCTTTTGATTTCTATGCCTGCAGATGAGAAAAAAAGCTGTGCTTGGATTGGGTTGGATACCAGGAATGCCGAAGTGGAGAGGCATTCACGTGTTAGAAAGCAGTGGACGTGTGTATCATGCTTAGTCCCAGATTTGGGCGTTGACAGAGGGTTATCGCCTCTTTACAAATCCCTTGCTTTCCCCTGTCTCTCTCTCTTTTAGCTTTTCCTCTAGCGCTCCCCTTTTGATTTCTATGCCTGCAGATGAGAAAAAAGCTGTGCTTGGATTGGGTTGGATACCAGGACATGCCGAAGTGGTGAGGCATTCACGTGTTAGAAAGCAGTGGACGTGTGCATCATGCTTAGTCCCAGACTTGGGCGTTGAGAGAGGTTATCGCCTCTTTACAAATCCCTTGCTTTCCCCTGTCTCTCTCTCTCTCTCTCTTTAGCTTTTCCTCTAGCGCTCCCCTTTTGATTTCTATGCCTGCAGATGAGAAAAAAAGCTGTTCTTGGATTGGGTTGGATACCAGGAATGCCGAAGTGGAGAGGCATTCACGTGTTAGAAAGCAGTGGACGTGTGTATCATGCTTTGTCCCAGACTTGGGCGTTGAGAGAGGGTATCGCCTCTTTACAAATCCCTTGCTTTCCCCTGTCTCTCTCTCTCTCTCTTTAGCTTCTTCTCTAGCGCTCCCCTTTTGATTTCTATGCCTGCAGATGAGAAAAAAAGCTGTGCTTGGATTGGGTTGGATACCAGGAATGCCGAAGTGGAGAGGCATTCACGTGTTAGAAAGCAGTGGACGTGTGTATCATGCTTAGTCCCAGACTTGGGCGTTGAGAGAGGTTATCGCCTCTTTACAAATCCCTTGCTTTCCCCTGTCTCTCTCTCTCTCTCTTTAGCTTTTCCTCTAGCGCTCCCCTTTTGATTTCTATGCCTGCAGATGAGAAAAAAAGCTGTGCTTGGATTGGGTTGGATACCAGGAATGCCGAAGTGGAGAGGCATTCACGTGTTAGAAAGCTGTGGACGTGTGTATCATGCTTAGTCCCGGACTTGGGCGTTGAGAGAGGGCATCGCCTCCTTACAAATCCCTTGCTTTCCCCTGTCTCTCTCTCTCTCTCTCTTTAGCTTTTCCTCTAGCGCTCCCCTTTTGATTTCTATGCCTGCAGATGAGAAAAAAAGCTGTTCTTGGATTGGGTTGGATACCAGGAATGCCGAAGTGGAGAGGCATTCACGTGTTAGAAAGCAGTGGACGTGTGTATCATGCTTTGTCCCAGACTTGGGCGTTGAGAGAGGGTATCGCCTCTTTACAAATCCCTTGCTTTCCCCTGTCTCTCTCTCTCTCTCTTTTAGCTTTTTCCTCTAGCGCTCCCCTTTTGATTTCGATGCCTGCAGAGGAGAAAAAAAGCTGTGCTTGGATTGGGTTGGATACCAGGAATTCCGAATGGAGAGGCATTCACGTGTTAGAAAGCAGTGGACGTGTGTATCATGCTTAGTCCCAGACTTGGGCGTTGAGAGAGGGTATCGCCTCTTTACAAATCCCTTGCTTTCCCCTCTCTCTCTCTCTCTCTTTAGCTTTTTCTCTAGCGCTCCCCTTTTGATTTCTATGCCTGCAGATGAGAAAAAAAGCTGTGCTTGGATTGGGTTGGATACCAGGAATGCCGAAGTGGAGAGGCATTCACGTGTTAGAAAGCAGTGGACGTGTGTATCATGCTTAGTCCCAGACTTGGGCGTTGAGAGAGGGTATCGCCTCTTTACAAATCCCTTGCTTTCCCCTGTCTCTCTCTCTCTCTCTCTCTTTTAGCTTTTCCTCTAGCGCTCCCCTTTTGATTTCTATGCCTGCAGATGAGAAAAAAAGCTGTGCTTGGATTGGGTTGGATACCAGGAATGCCGAAGTGGAGAGGCATTCACGTGTTAGAAAGCAGTGGACGTGTGTATCATGCTTAGTCCCGGACTTGGGCGTTGAGAGAGGGCATCGCCTCCTTACAAATCCCTTGCTTTCCCCTGTCTCTCTCTCTCTCTCTCTCTAGCTTTTCCTCTAGCGCTCCCCTTTTGATTTCTATGCCTGCAGATGAGAAAAAAAGCTGTGCTTGGATTGGGTTGGATACCAGGAATGCCGAAGTGGAGAGGCATTCACGTGTTAGAAAGCAGTGGACGTGTGTATCATGCTTTGTCCCAGACTTGGGCGTTGAGAGAGGGTATCGCCTCTTACAAATCCCTTGCTTTCCCCTGTCTCTCTCTCTCTCTCTTTAGCTTTTCCTCTAGCGCTCCCCTTTTGATTTCTATGCCTGCAGATGAGAAAAAAAGCTGTGCTTGGATTGGGTTGGATACCAGGAATGCCGAAGTGGAGAGGCATTCACGTGTTAGAAAGCAGTGGACGTGTGTATCATGCTTAGTCCCAGACTTGGGCGTTGAGAGAGGGTATCGCCTCTTACAAATCCCTTGCTTTCCCCTGTCTCTCTCTCTCTTCCAGCTTTTCCTCTAGCGCTCCCCTTTTGATTTCTATGCCTGCAGATGAGAAAAAAAGCTGTGCTTGGATTGGGTTGGATACCAGGAATGCCGAAGTGGAGAGGCATTCACGTGTTAGAAAGCAGTGGACGTGTGTATCATGCTTAGTCCCAGACTTGGGCGTTGAGAGAGGGTATCGCCTCTTACAAATCCCTTGCTTTCCCCTGTCTCTCTCTCTCTCTCTTAGCTTTTCCTCTAGCGCTCCCCTTTTGATTTCTATGCCTGCAGATGAGAAAAAAAGCTGTGCTTGGATTGGGTTGGATACCAGGAATGCCGAAGTGGAGAGGCATTCACGTGTTAGAAAGCAGTGGACGTGTGTATCATGCTTAGTCCCAGACTTGGGCGTTGAGAGAGGGTATCGCCTCTTTACAAATCCCTTGCTTTCCCCTCTCTCTCTCTCTCTCTTTTAGCTTTTCCTCTAGCGCTCCCCTTTTGATTTCTATGCCTGCAGATGAGAAAAAAAGCTGTGCTTGGATTGGGTTGGATACCAGGAATGCCGAAGTGGAGAGGCATTCACGTGTTAGAAAGCTGTGGACGTGTGTATCATGCTTAGTCCCGGACTTGGGCGTTGAGAGAGGGCATCGCCTCCTTACAAATCCCTTGCTTTCCCCTGTCTCTCTCTCTCTCTCTCTCTCTTTAGCTTTTCCTCTAGCGCTCCCCTTTTGATTTCTATGCCTGCAGATGAGAAAAAAAGCTGTGCTTGGATTGGGTTGGATACCAGGAATGCCGAAGTGGAGAGGCATTCACGTGTTAGAAAGCAGTGGACGTGTGTATCATGCTTAGTCCCAGACTTGGGCGTTGAGAGAGGGTATCGCCTCTTTACAAATCCCTTGCTTTCCCTGTCTCTCTCTCTCTCTCTCCTAGCTTTTCCTCTAGCGCTCCCCTTTTGATTTCTATGCCTGCAGATGAGAAAAAAAGCTGTTCTTGGATTGGGTTGGATACCAGGAATGCCGAAGTGGAGAGGCATTCACGTGTTAGAAAGCAGTGGACGTGTGTATCATGCTTAGTCCCAGACTTGGGCGTTGAGAGAGGGTATCGCCTCTTACAAATCCCTTGCTTTCCCCTGTCTCTCTCTCTCTCTCTCTTTAGCTTTTCCTCTAGCGCTCCCCTTTTGATTTCTATGCCTGCAGATGAGAAAAAAAGCTGTGCTTGGATTGGGTTGGATACCAGGAATGCCGAAGTGGAGAGGCATTCACGTGTTAGAAAGCAGTGGACGTGTGTATCATGCTTAGTCCCAGACTTGGGCGTTGAGAGAGGGTATCGCCTCTTTACAAAT